>NW_028258137.1:26947500-29447500 GCF_053883595.1 Heterocephalus glaber
TTAAACATCGATTATATGAAAAATATTTTAAATAAATGCGTTTTTTCATCATCTAGGTAGTTATTATATCTGTCACTGAATCTCAAACAATTAAAGAATAAAACTTAAATTTGAAATCACATGCAGAGAGAGAGAGATGAGTGTACATTCATAACTTTATTTATCCTAAAAGTGATGACCCACCAGCTTCCTAGGGAACCACAGCATTTTTCCTTAGATCCTTTTAAGTATATTAATTCATCTACTAATTATAGTAATCATTTCCAAGATGAATTATAGCTCATGATTAAGTACAAGCTTTGAGTTAAGAAGGATACCCTTCTTAATAAGAAGCAAAATCAACTCACACTGTTTAATCTATAAGTTAAGATTATTAGCAACTTGAAAAAGAAAAGAGCTTGAAAATCTACACAACAAGACCTGTTACAAATGGTGTGGCCTTGGTTGAAGGATAGACAAAAAGAACAATGCAACAAAATAAGAGGATAAGAAAGCAATCCACACACACGGACAAAAATATATATAATTCCATAGGGAAGAAAATAGTCTTTTTTTTCCATCGTCAACTGCATGTTCATTTGACAAGAAGAAGAAATTAAGCTTGGCTCATTTCTTTCTTTTTTTTTTTTTTTTTGGACTAAATTCTTTTATTGGTACATTGTAGGTATACAACACAATTACACTTCTCATTGGGAATTGTACCTTTACATAATGCATCTTGGTTCTTATTTTTTCCCCATTCCTAACCCTACCTTCACACCCTCCACCCTTCCCTATTTATAAAGACTTTATTTCCATTTTTTCCATTTCTCATCATTTTTTCCTTTCCCTTCTTTCCTTTCCCCTGCCCCTCCCACTACCCCTACCCATTTGGACCATTTCTTCCTATTTTACATTATCGATTATTCATTCTAATCATTGGTACATTTTTGGTATACAATATAATGACATTCATCATTGGAAATTTGCACCTTTACATAGTCTCTCTTGGTTCTTATTTTTCACCCTTGCCCAGCCCTCCCTTCAACTCCTCCAGTCCTCCCTATTTACAAAGATTTTGTTCCTATTTTTCCATTTTCTCATATTAATCCCATTCCCTTCTTTCCTTTCCCCTAGCCCTACCACTTCCTTCCCCTTTGCCCCTTTTCCTCCTATTTCACATGACCTATTATACATTTAGTCCTTATTTACACTTTCAGTTTCTCACACCAGAGAAACTATTCAGTATTTACACATGTGTGTCCTATTTATTTCACTTAAGAGTATTACCTCAATGTGCATCCACTTAGCTATAAATGTCTCTAATTTCTCATTTTTTAGGGCTGAGTAGTACTCCATTTTATTAAAAAACCACATTTTCTGTATCCAGTCTCCAGTTGATGGGCATTTGGGCTGTTTCCAAGTTTTAGCTATTACAAACTGCACTGCTATGAACATGGGTGCACATATATCACTGTGGTATGATTCTTTTAATTCTTTGGGGAAGATCCCCAGCAGTGGAATAGCAGAGTCAAATGAGACTTCCAGTCCTAGTTCTTTGAGGTATCTCCATACTGATTTCCACAGTGCTTGCACAGTCTACACTCCCACCAGCAGTGGAGCAGGGTTCCTCTTTCCCCACAGCCCCGCCAGCATTTGTTATTGGTTGATTTCATGATAGCAGCCATTCTTTCTGGAGTAAAGTGGAATCTCAGCATTGTTTTCATTTGCATCTCTTGAATGACCGGTGATGTTGAACATTTTTTCATGTATTTATTTGCTATTTCTACTTCTTTGTCTGAGAAATGTCTGTTCATTTCAGATGCCCATTTTTGGATTGGGTCCTTAAATTTGGGAGGTCTGATCTTTTTAAGTTCTTTATAGATTCGAGATAGTAGACCTTTGTCTGAGGAAGAGCAGGTGAAGATTTTTTCCCACATTGTGGGTTGTCTCTTCACACTGCTGGTGGTTTCTCTTGCTGTGCAGAAGCTTTTTAATAAGAAGAGATCCCATTTGTTGATTGTTTGTGCTAGTTCACAGGCAACTGAGGTTTTGTTCATAAAATCTTTTCCTACACCGATGTCTTCAAGTGTTCTACCTAGCCTCTGTTCCAACTGGTTCAGAGTTTCTATTTTAATATTTAGATCTTTAATCCATTTTGATTTTAGTTTAGTGCATGGTGAGAGATACAGGTCTAGTTTGAATCTTTGGCAAGTTGAAGCCCAATTTTTCCAGCACCATTTATTAAAGAGGCTATCTTTCCTCCAGTGAGGGTGTTTGGCTCCTTTGTCAAAGATGAGATGGCTGAGTGTGTCTGGCGTTGTTTCTGCGTCTTGTAATCTGTTCCACTGGTCCTCAAGTCTGTTTCTTTGCCAGTACCATGCTGTTTTTATGACAATAGCTTTGTAGTAGAGTTGCAGGTTGGGGATTGTGATACCTCCTGCCATGTCTCTGTTACTTAGAATTGCTTTTGCTATTCTGGGTCTCTTCTTGCTCCAAATGAATTTTTGGATTGTTTTCTCAAGGTCTATGAAGTATGCTGCTGGGATCTCAATTGGAATTGCATTAAATCTATATAGCAGTTTTGGAAGTAGGCTCATTTCTCATGCAATAGACAGTATTCATTCTAGGAAAGTCATAGAGTCAAATATGAAAGATGAAACAATGCAGCTTCTGGTATAAAATATAGAAGAAAATCAGCATGTCTTTGGAAGAGGCAAAAGTGTTTTAAGTGAGGTATAAAAATCTATAAACTAAAGCTTAATAAACTGAACTTCATAGAAATAACAATATACTGCTGATATCAACACTACTCCTGAGATGCCTCCACTAAAAGCACTGCCCTTGAATACTTTAGATACTAGATGCTGCCACCACTATACTCATTATCAGAATGCATTCATTGTGGTCCTGGGTTTTTACTTTGGTTTGCTTTGACTTGGTTGGGATTTTTTTCACCTTGGGGTGGGGTATGATTTTGTTTTGCATCATGAGTTACTTAAATCTGAGGCAGGTGTGGCCAATTGGCTGAACTTATGTATAAGAAACCTAGAACAATTAGTACCTGTTATTTTCAGCTTGCATAGTGAAAGCTGCTGTGGTCACAAAGTAAAGCATTTCCAAAATACAGGATGGCACTATGAATGCTAGGCATCCCACAAGAACAGCAAGCATCTATGACAGTCTCCTAAGCTACTTTTTTTTTTTTGCTTAAATTCTTTTATTGGTACATTTTAGGTATACAATACATTTACATTTATCACTGGGTACTTGTACCTGAACACGATGTATCTTGGTTCTTATTTTTTCCCCATTACCTGTGTGCCCTTCACCCCTCCACCCTTCCCTATTTACATAGACTTCGTTTCCATTTTTTTTCTCATGATTTTTCCTTTCCATTCTTTCCTTTCCCCATCTCCTCCCACCACCCCCACACCTTTAGACCTTTTCCTATTTCAAAGTATCAATTATTAGTTATTAATCCTTTTAATCCTTATTTACACTGTCAGTTTCTCACACTAGAGAAACTATTCAGTATTTACACATGTGTGTCCTATTTATTTCACTTAAGAGTATGGCCTCAATATGCATCCATTTAGCTATAAATAACTCTAGTTTCTTGTTCTTTATGGCTGAGTAGTACTCCATTTTATTAAAAAAAAAACCACATCTTCTTTATCCAGTTTCCAGTTGATGGGCACTTTGGGCTGTTTCCAAACTTTAGCTATTACAAACTGTGCTGCTATAAACATGGGTGCACATATATCACTGTGGTATGATTCTTTTAATTCTTTTGGGAGGATACCCAGCAGGGGAATAGCTGGGTCAAATGGAACCTCCAGCCCTAGTTCTTTGAGGTATCTCCATACTGATTTCCATAGAGGTCGCACCAGTCTGCCCTCCCACCAACAATGGAGAAGGGTTTCTTTCTCTCCACACCCCTGCCAGCATTTGTTATTGGTTGATTTCTTGATAGCAGCCACTCTTTCTGGAGTGAGGTGGAATCTCAGCATTGTTTTCATCTGCATCTCTCGAATGACCAGTGATGTTGAACATTTTTTCATATGTTTATTTGCTGCTTTTACTTCTTTGTCTGAGAAATGTCTGTTCATTTCAGATGCCCATTTTTGAATTGGGTCTTTGAATTTGGGGGGGTCTGAATTTTTTCAGTTCTTTATATATTCTAGGTAGTAGCCCTTAGTCTGAGTAACAGCTGCTAAAAATTTTTTCCTATACTGTAGGTTGTCTGTTAGCTCTGTTGGTGGTTTCTTTTGCAGTGCAGAAGCTTTTTAATAAGATGAAATCCCAGTTGTTGATTCTTTCTGCTAGTTCTCATGCTACTGAGGTTTTGTTCATGAAGTCTTTTCCTATGCCAATATCTTCAAGAGTTCTACCTAACTTATCTTCCAGCAAGACCTAAACTACTTTTAAAGTGCTCAGTTTGGAAGTAGCATGGGGAATTATCCAGCTCTGCAGACTTCATGGTGCAAACAGTCTAGGGAGCCTTTGTGAGAACCTCCTGTGGATGCCACCCTGCCTCACCCAGATGCCCGAGCACTTTCAGCTGCAGGAAAAGCTCAACACAAATTAGCTCATGATAGACTGGGGAAAACAGTTCTTTTTGGCCATTTGGTTTGTGTTATTTTTGTCTACTCAGTAACAAAGAAGGAGAGTCCTAAGCTGGCCTTGGGCAGATAGCTAAAACATTAAAGCTTTTTAAGGTCAAATCCAAGTCCACAGTATATACTAAAGCTGCCTATTTCTTATATTGTCCTTGATCAGATATAACCTCATAGAAGTTTCCAACACAGGGTGACACAGGCTTGGTATAACTTTTTGTTGATCAATAAAGCACTATGACACATAGCAATTTTTAAAAACATGTATTTTCTGACCTTCCAACTTTTTCTGTGCTCAGTCTCATACAGGGAGAGTGGAAAAGGAGGAAAATGGGAGTGGAAAGGATGGAGAAAGAATAGACCCTTGAGGAACTTTTGATGGAATCTAGAATTTGAAATAAGTCAATTCAGTTAGAAAAAAAATACCAGTTATCACATAACAAAATGTTAAGTAGTCTAAAGCCACACACATTCAGAGAGCACAGAAATCAATGTAGCAGTGAATTAGTGGGAGGGCTCCATTCAAGGACTGGAATGTAAATCAGGATAAGTTAAATAAGGACAGGCAAATAGAAAAGTACAGAAATTTCTATTTGTTGTGCTTTACATCTAGATGTCTCCCAGGAGCCTCGGGTACTGAGAGGTGGAGCTTCTGGAGGAGCAATGGCCCACGGGGGCATTAGCACTTACTTGCTGTTAGGAGGTGGGGCCTGGTCGGGGGAGGCAGGTCACTGAGGGTGTGGCCTTGAAGGGTTGTCTCCTTCCCTGGCTCTTCCTGTCTCTTCTTCATGGCCACCATGACATGAGCAGCATTCCTCCACCAGACCTTTCCACCATGGCTTCCTGCCTTGGAGCCAGCCAACTATGCACTAAAAACATAAGCCAAAATAAAAAATTTCTCCTTCTTTAAATTTGAGGTGTCAGATATTTTACCCCAGAGACAAGGAAAGTGACTGAGACACTGTTGTCAAGACTACCAGTCAATTCTCCTGATTACATGCAAGGGGAACCAATTCTAACTTACGTATTTAAAAGATTTATTGGAAGATAATACTATACCTCATAAAACTACAAAATAGAGAGCAAAGTTTAAAATGGGCAGAAATCAGCAGATGAATGGATAAAGAAAATGTGATATTTATACACAATTGAGTACTACTCTGCCATAAAAAAGGACAAACTTGAGTCATTTGTAGGAAAATGAGTATACCTTGAGACCATAATAAGTAAAGTAAATTACACAAACTTAAATATCACATGATTTCTCTTATATGAGAAACTCAATAAACTATAAAGTAAAAGATAGATAATAATAAAAAGAGAGAGGGAGAAGTTATTGTAATCTAGCATGGCCAATATATCTAAAAGTGTACTTTGATTTAGTATAATTGTTTCATGTGTTTTATATGTTTTTTGGTCAGTTAGCCTGGCTGTTACTCTGTTTTTATGATAATTAGCTTGATAAAGACTTAAAAATGAATAAACAAACCTAATGCTGACCCAAAAAAAACAGTTATTTTCTCATATTTAAAACATGGGCAGGAATCTAAATAGGCCACATATCAGTAAAGCACAAGCATGATCATTTGATAAGAATAAGCTAAATAAGAACCAAGATACATGATGTAAAGGTACAAGTTCCCAATAAGAAATGTAAATGTATTGTATGCCTAAAATGTACCAATAAAAGAATTTAAGCAAAAAAAAAAAAAAAAAAAGAATAAGTTAGAAAAGTCTCCAACATTGATGTATAACCAGAACACTTATCAGGCATCTGATGCTATTACACATAACTCCTGGTAATGTTACATATAATAAGTAATTTCTAAACAATTCTTCACTATTCATATAATTCTCTTAATATAAATACAAAGGTAGAACAATTGGACATTTATATCCAAAAGAGTTAAATTAGACCCTAATTTCTCACCATATGCAAGAATTAACTCAGAATGGGATAAAAACTTAAATGTAAGACCTAAACAAGCAAAACAACCATTTAAAAAACATAAAGGGAAAGTTCCATGAAATTAATCTGAGCAATTAATCTGATTTTTTTTTTTTGCAGTACTGGGGGTTGAACCCAGGGCCTTTGATTGAACCCAGAGCTACAGCTCCAGTCTTTTCTTATTTTTTATTTTGAGACACCATGTCACTAAGTCACTAAGTTGCCCAGGGGAGACTCAAAATTGTGAACTTCCTGCTTCAGCCTCCCAGAGTGCTAGGATTACAGGCAATTGCTATCATGAACCCAAAAGCATAGGCAACAAAAGCAAAAATAGATACCTGGGATTATAGCAAACTAAAAAGCTCCTGTACATTCAAGGAAACAATCAACAGAGTGAAGAGACAACCTACAGAATAGGAGAAAATATTTACAAACCATATGTGTGGTAAGGAGTTAACATCCAAAATACATAAAGAACTCAAATTACTCAACAATGAGAAAACAACCTAATTTTTTAAATGAATTAATGATCTGAATAGACATTTCTCAAAAGAAGGCATGCAAATGGCCAAAGAGTACACACACAAAAAAATGTTTAACATCACTAATCATGAAAGAAGTGCAAATCCAACCCACAATGAAATATCATTTCACTCCAGGATATAAAGAAAAGGGAACTATTATACACTGATAATAGGAATGTATATTAGTACAGCCATTATGAAAAAATACGGAAGTTCCTCAAAAAAATTAAAGATGGTCTTACCGAACGATTTAGCAATCCCGTTATCAGGTAGATATATATCCAAATAAATAAAATCCGTATATTGAAGAGACAGCTGTATTCCTATGTTCATTACAGGACCATTCACATTCAAAGAACCCAAGATATGGTATCAATCTAAATATCTACCAACAGATGACATAAAATGTGGTCTTTATATACAGTAGAACACTATTCAGAATTTCCAAAAACAAAATCTTGTCATCTGCAATACCAATGGACCTGGAAAAATTATGTTAAATGAAATAAAACAGGCACAGAAAAACAAATACTGCCTGATCGTACTTATACATGGAATCTTAAAAACTTGAATTCACAAAAATAGAGAACAGAATGGATGTTAACAGAGACAACGTTTTGGGGGAACTTGTGCTGAGAAGATATTGATTGAAGATATAAAATTTCAGTTAGATAAGAGGAAAGCCCAAAAGATCTACTGTAAAACATGGTGACTGTATTAGTCCCTTTCTGGTCACTGGGACAAAATGCCTGACACCCACAGCTTAAAGGAGGAGAGGTTTATCTTGGCTCACAGTTTCAGAGGTCTCAGTCCGTGGTTGGCTAACTCCAAGGCAGAAATGGCATGGTGGAAGGGCAGGCAGAGGAAAGGTGTTCAACCCATGTTGGACAAGAAAAAGAGAGAAGGGAGGAGCTGAGGACAAGAATACTCCCTTCCAGGTCACACCCCTTGTGACCCTTCTCTTCCAACCAGGCCTCACCTCCTAACACTACATTTAGTTATGGATTAATCCACTGATGAGTATAGCACTCCCATCATCCAACCATTTTCCAAAAGTCCTGCCTCGGAATGCATGAGATTTTTCAGGGGTACATTTTAGATCTAAACTCTAATAGTAACTAAATAGCAATTCATTGTATTCTTTAAAATTCTATTAAAAGAGAGTTTGTGGTGAGATTTTAAATGTTTTCAACACAAAAGTATGTGAGGTATCACATATGTTAATTAACTCCATTTAACCCCAGCCCCTGACAACCACCCTTCTACTCTCAACTACTATGAGTTCAACTTTGTAAGATTCTACTAATAATATATATAAATATAAATTATTGTAAGTTTCATATTTATAAAAAATTACATTTATTTATTTATATATAAGTAGTAGCCAATAGGATAAAAAAAATTAAACTTATATATGGTAGTGGCCAGTAGTAGCAAGAACCTGCTATGTGCCTGTCATTGTACAAAGGATTTCACATTTATAATTTTAAGTCAGCAAACTTGTGTATGGGCCTTCATTTCTAGCAATTTATTTTACCTCTTTAGGCCTCATTTTACTCACCAGTAAAACTTAAACAAACATTCTTGCCCCAATTATCACACTGGATTGTTATGAAGACCAAGTGAAAGAGTAAATATAAGCAGCATTTTGGAAGCTTACATGCAAGGAATTGTGATGACAACAGTTACATTTGATGGCTCACCCCCATCTGAGCTCTCCAAACATTCAGGACAGTATTCTGTTCTTTGCTTTTCTACTCCTTTGAGAATCTTAAGCTAGAAACACACTTTTAAATGCAGCTCAGCTGGCTCCAAGACACAGCTCCACTCTGTAAAAGATAAATTGAAGCTTGTTCGTAAAAGTACACTGGAAGCTGCCAAGGGAGAAGACTTATCAAAGAAAGGACATCAAGATGTCACTCATCCTTCCAATCTGCACCTGTGATTGAGAAAAATGTTTTCTTTAACACAACTTGATATTTTAAAAGAAGATGACAAAATGAGTTTCCTTCCCTTCATCATTTACATTATGCCAGAGGGGTACAAATTTGATCTAAGACATTTTGATGTATACCAATTGGTGGAGTGTGCCCAATGATGGAAATAATATCCTTTATTCCTAGAAAAGGCCAGTTATGCAAATATGATTCCCTTGTGTACTGCTAAACATATTGGAATTAAGATTTGCATACATAGATATGGCTTTATACATTATGCTTTGGAAATTTAGTATTTCTAAAACCACCCTGGTCAAAGACAGAGCCATCAACATCTTTCATTTGGTCTATAGCAACAGCTCCTAACTTTCTCCCTCCTTTCACTTTCTCCTGTTCCCTTTCAATCTATTCTTCAAAAAGCAACCAGAGTCATTTTCATCCATGTGTATGTATTTCTATATAGATATACTTACATTTTTGTATCCATGTGCTAGATCAGAACACTACCCTTGCTCAAAACTACCCAAATGTTTCCCATCATAGGAATGAGATCCAAAATATTTGCCAAGGTTTATAATGCAGCCCTAGGCCATTTTCCAACTACATTTTCTGTAGTTTCCCTTGAAGTTACACACTAGGAATACATCTGTCTTGGGGGCAAAGCTGCTCATTTGGTTTGAAGTGCTCTCTGCCCACCCCTACGCCCATCCCACCCTTTATTGCACAATTTAGTCCTAGCCTGCATTCAGGCGTCTCTTTCAGTGTTACTTTCTCAGATATGTTACCCAAACAGTCTGCCAAAAATGTAACACGCCTGGTTACCCTTCCTCCTTGTTTTCCTTCATCTCACTCATCAACACCTAAAACTATGGACTATAATCCATAATTTATAATATATTTATAAACCTGACTCCCATCTAATAATCTATATGTAATTCTCAGAATGATCATATATAATACTCTGCTTTTAGCTATGAAGTCAAAAGAAGTTCATGTATGTATAACCTCCATTTAAAATATGGGCCCTGGAGCCAGTCCCAGAACCTGGAAGGAAGCTCCTCCGCTGCCATCCCAAGCTCCTAGGCCAGAGAAGGTGTGCCGTGTGGGTGCCAGAAGCACCCACCACCCCATGGAAATGAGAAGACATGTAAACAAGTCTCAAAAACAGACTTCTGGATCACCTAAAGCAACCCCAAAGGGAAAGGAGATGGAACAATCTGATACTCAACCACCTGGACTCTCTGAACTGGCAACAAGAGAGGATCTGGGAAAAATGAAATCAAAAATAATTACTCGGATAACAGCAAAGATTGTGTTCATGGTGCAAGACATGATTAATAAATCTAGAGAGGACACAGACAAAAAAAAAAATAGAGGATCTGAGGAACGTGATGGAATCCCAACATAGGAAACAAATGGAATCCATAAAACAGATGCAAACAGATTTCCACGAGATTAAAAACTCTACTGAAAGTCTGCGCAGCAGAATGAACCAATGTGAGGATAGAATTTCAGATATAGAAGAAAAGATTGCAATTAGTGACCAGGAAAAGAAAAATTGCTTTAAAATTGTAAAGGAACACAAGAAATCAATCCAGCAGCTGCTAGATGATGCAAAGAAGAAGAACATAAGACTGATTGGAGTCAATGAAGAAAGAGGAGAGAGTGCAGATGACATAAAAAAACTGTTCACAGAAGTGATGGCAGAAAACTTCCCAAGCAAGGGAAAAGAACTTGACATACAGATAAGTGAGGCATATAGGACTCTAAATAGCCTTGATTAAAATATGGGCCCTGCAGTCTAGCCTCTATTTTGTCTGATTATAAAATTAATCTTGGTAATTATAAAGAGAATGTATTCTCTGCATGCATCTATTCTTTTTTGAAAAAATGCTAAAAGGAATCAAGTTCATAACTCACAGTCACCTCTCAAACTCCTACCACCAGTTTCTGTTATCAGGAATCAGTGGTCTCGCTAGACTTTCTCCTGGGACTTTCTCAAACTCTGAATCCCTATCACTCTTCTCTCTCTATTTCCCCTGTTCTTCAACCTCTTTATTACTTCCCTTTCTTTAGACTTTTTATTGTGCTATTTTCTCTCTTCAGGTTCTCTCCCTTTCTCACTACCTTTCTTACATTTACCAAAAGAGATCCAACTACCAAAACAAAAACAAAAAAAAGCAAAAAAACTCATTTAGTTTGCCAAAATGGAGGGAGAATAATACTAAAAATGTAATCATCTTATCCCTCAGATTAAGGGTAGAAAGTGAAGGTATCTGCTTAGATTTCTCAGCTAATAAACAAACACTGAAACAAAGATTAAAACTCAGGTATGATTCCAAAGTTCCTCCAAGTAAGCTTGGAGAGTCTGGAACTCCAAATCTGTATAAAACTCAGGTTAATTTGAGATCATGTTGCAGAGAAACAGGAAGGAGGAAGCTTATGCCTCTTAGACCCTTTATGCCCCTTTCTGGAGGGATTGAAGGAAAGGAACATGAGACATGCTCACATACAGATTTATATTTACTCCATCCAACAGTGGCCTCCAGAGAGAGAGCTCAATGGAGTGTCTGATTTAGCTGCAATCAGCTTGTTGACATGTTAGTTCTGTTTTGAAAAGGGCAAGCTATGTCTATCTGCTCCAGCCGGTTGCATGGTGTGCCAATTTGGTGAGGTTTATCATCTGCCTCTAATAGCAGCGAGCCCCAGAAATGGCACAGAGCAATTTTCTGCTCTCTTGTCTGCAGCACTTGAGAAAAATCTGGGGGTAATTTTTTAGTCTGAGGCAATATCTCATAATGTTTTCATCTCCCAGAATTGCTACTTAATTCGCTCTTGACTCACTTTTGAAGCTGAAGGCAGAGTTGACCATGCGGTAGCTCAGTTCAAACAAGGAGGAATAAAAAGGAGGTCAGGGTCTGAGTAAGGAGCTTAGGATAGGGGAACTGGAGAAGTGAGTCCACTTCATCGCAGGGCAATTTCTGGCAGAAAAATAGAACCACCTCCTCTGTTGCTTTTTCCAGTGAAATTCATCAGCCAAATTATTTCATCAACTAGTGTCAGTTCAGTGCTTCTGATTCTGCCATTTCTTTTATTTTGTCCTTGTCATAAATCCTAACACTTATACCCATCATTTTCAAGGCTGAAATTTGTTTGTTTGTTTGTGTACCGGGGATCAAACTCTGGTCCTTGCACTTTCAGGGCAGGTGGCAGAACCACTGAGCTAAATCCCCGGCCCTCAAGACTGAAATTTGTATAGTGAAAGTGTAGCAACCAATTTAAGCTCTCAATATTTAGACATGGTCCCTACTAACTCTCATCACCTCCAGTGTCATATATAGACACATTCTTAATTCACATGCTATTTAACTTGCTACTTTAAAATGATATAACATTATCCTCCAAAATCACTTAATTTTATTTCTTCTATTTATTGTTAGTGGCTTTGGCAATTTAGCTGAAGCTGTATTTTTATTTTTAAATGATTCATACTTAATGACCTTACTGCTTAATGTTGAGAAGTCACCAAATAACTGATGGACTTTATTTTCCTTTCTCTCAAGATAGTGGAAATGTAATGTTTATATTTTGACCAACAACCAAACTTGATCTCAGAATTTTAAGCCCTTCTTGAAGTTTCCAAGGTGAATCAACCATTTTCTTATCATTCAGCCCTGACACAAATCCAAAAGTCTCAGTGTGATAGTTAATTGTTGTGTCAATTTGAATAAGAAACACCTAGCAGATTAGTTTAGCACAGGTCTTGGTATGCCTGGATGATTGCCTTACTGAAGATGGAAGACCCACCTTGGATGTGAATAGCACCAACCAGTAGGTTTGTAGTCTGAATGGAATAAAAAAGGAAAAGAAGGAAGTTTTGCTTCTGCTTTTTCAGAACACCAGGCTTTTGAATGTCCATCCCTAGGCTTCCAGCTCAGTCCCTTTGGTTTCCTAATAATGGGCTTCCATGAGATTCTAAGTGAGCTCCACGCCTTCAATTTTTGACTGAATCCTTCAACACTCCAGTGCACAAACAGCCCTTTTGCAGTCTTCTACACCTGACTCTGAAGACGGCCAAGGTAAGTCTACCTTGTAAATCCCATGTATATTATATGTTCTTATAATAAACTTGTCCATCTAGTGAACCTTAACTCAGTGATGCCTGACTCCATTGGACCCAAATGGTTGCTATCTTTCTAATATCTGCCAAAAGCTATTCCATGGTAGTTCAAATGTGCACGGTTCCAATGTGGAGATTACTAGCTTGATAACAAAGGATAAGCAAGTTCTTTTAGGAAGAAAAGCATTTGTTAAATTGCTTCTTCTCTCTGATGCCACAATGTTAGGATGACACATTAAGGAGAAATAGAAATATATGTAATACGAAGGTAGTGACAAGGAGTGAGAGTAACAAAAACTAGGTAAAGGTGAGGCACGGCCCACCCGGCCACCTTACCACAGACGCGCCCGCGCCACTCAGTCCTGTGTTGTGTACTGGGCAGTTAGGGGCTGGAACCTAACTGCAGGGGTCTCCAGCAAAGAGCCTAGTCTTCAGAGGATTAGAGGCTTCCTCAGAATGGAGCAGTCGGAATTATTTATCACCCAGCGGACATTAGAAATAGCATTTGATGACACAAGGCCTTTTTTCATGCGATCCAAGGAACAGGATGATCAAGACAACTCGAAAATAAATCAACCACAAGAGAAAATGATATAGTCAAGAGACACAGTAAACACAAGATGTCTGCCTGCATAACACAGAATGCTGCTTTTTAGTAAACTTTTTTTAAAATAAGGAATATATTCTAAAATACTGATACAAACTATAGTATAGTAAATACATTAACTAGTAACACAATTGTTTGCTATCATTATCAAATATGTATTATACATAATTGTATATCATGTTTTTATATGACTAGCAGAATAGTTCTGTTTATATTAACATCACCACAAATATGTAAGTAATATGTAGTTCTATAATGTTACAATGGCTGCAGTCCATGACTTAATTTGTTCCTCTAGATTTTCAACATATAAGACACAAATTTATATTTGGACATGAAATTTATAAAAGAAGGAAAAATCAAATAAATGTAACAAGGCAAAAAAAAACTAGGTAAAGGTGACAAAAGAAAGGATTGGTAGAGAAACATCTAGTTCCATATTTTTTTCCCTCTAAATAGGTCTGGAGTCCTTCTAATAGAATCTCAAGATTTAATGATTGGAATAGCTCTTAGAAATCGTCAAACTCAAATCCTTCCCATCATGGACAACAAAACTATGGAATGAAAGGAAACTATATAGATTTTAGAGCCCACTTTCCTGAATCCCCATCAAGGGCTCTTCTCTAACTTGCTTCCTTTTACCAAAATTTTAAACTAACTTTTATGAAGAGTGTATTATTCTATTCATTTTAAATAGCCACTAACACCATCTGAGGAAGACTATGTACCACCTTCCAGAGCTGGAATTGAACCCAAATACTCTGTCTCTGCAAACACTTTCCTACATATTGTTTTAAGCTTGACCTTTTCACTGACTATGCTAAAAGCAAAATCACAGATATTCCTCCCCTAACACAGGAAAAAACAGTGTGCCTTCCTGGAGGATATATACTTTAAACAATTCCAGAAGACTGGGTTACAGAAGATGCAAACCTTTCTAAAATAAGTGGTATTTTAACTAAAATGGAAAATCTCCTGTGTACAACTAGTTAGGTATATAAAGACAAGATTTTAAAAGAGAAAAAAATCTAACTCATTCTGTATACACAATTCAAGAGCTGTTCCCAAAGATCGACAAAGCATGGGTAAGGTAAGGCAGTCACTGGAATTTATCAATGGAATTACAGATCCATTACACTTGGATTAAAAATTATGTTTCTGCTTGGTTATTTTATGCTCCCATTTAGGAACTTTGAAAGAAACAGCAGAAAATAATGATTGTAAATACTCTTATTATTCTGACAATTGCCATACAGCCTCTTATGCACAATACTTTTGCAAACCTCTTCAACAACCCCATGAAATTTGGAACATCGCTTAGTTCCACTACCTACAGGGAAATGCAATTCTTTTCAGGAGTTACCTGCAGCTGATGCAGCTGACAACTGTTAACTAATCAAATCTATAAGCATCTTAGACAGGTGTGCCTCTCCCCCAGCCTGGGATATCCCTGAATAATTCATTATCTAATATGTTTCTGTAAGCCAACATACCTGAGGAAAAAGTATCACATTGTGCCACTCTTTGTATGGAAAAGAACAAGCACTTTAGAATTCTCATTTAAAATGTCACAGAATCCTTCTTTCCCCTCAACCCTGATAAAATTCTGCATTAAGGATATGTAAGGCTTGCTGATTTCTACGTTCACACTTTGGATCTCTCCTGCTCATAAGATAATCTTCTTCATTCGTTGAAACCCATTTCTAAATTGCCATCCTTTAACTGCCCTCAGCCTAGTCACAGACATGAAAAGACTCACTTGGCAGCGGCTGTAGACAAATGGGACCTCAGATCTCCTAGACAGAAAAGTCTAGGTAGGTTCCACGGCTCTTCTTCTGGTTCAGCAGCTCTCTTCCATTTCAGCTGCTTTGTTCTCACCCAGGCATTCACTTCCTACAACCATGTCTAGAGTGCCAGATTGCTTTTGTTTTAACCCTTTGGGTCTCAGAAATAGTGGGCATGTGCTCTTATCTCCTTAGAACCTAACACAAAGCTATTCCCTTTCATCAGTGATTCCTAGTGCAAAACTGAAAATCTTGGTCAAATACTGATTTCTGGATCCTACCCTAGAGTTTCTGGTTCAACAATTGTGGAGAACATCAGAAAGTATTCATTAGGAACAAATTCCCAAGTAATACTGAGGCTGCTGGCCTGCAGATCACATTTTTTAAATCCCCAAGTTATATTTTCTTAACAAAGAATGTCTGAAAAAAAATTCAATTTCAGATTCTCTCCCCCTGTGGATTCCCATCTGGTAAATCTTTATTTTTCACAAATTTTCCAGGTGTTTACTGTAAACAGGCATGTTGGAGTTTTTTGATGTGTCAAGAGCAGAGTAATTTTGAACCAACAGCTTTGGTATTATTATGAGTTGGGGGAAGATGGTCAGTGAAGGAGAAGAATGCCTATTTCAGTAGGTACTGGCATTCTTTTTTTTTATATTAAATTATTTTATTGGTACATTGTAGGTATAAAACACAATTACATTTCTCATTGGGAATTGTACCTTTACATAATGTATCTTGGTTCTTATTTTTTCCCCATTCCTAGCCCTCCCTCACGCTCTCCACTCTTCCCTATTTACAAAGACTTTATTTCCATTTTTTCCATTTCTCATCATTTTTCCTTTCCCTTCTTTCCTTTCCCCTGCCCCTCCCACTTCCTTTCCCTTTGCCCCTTTTCTTCCTATTTCACATTACCTATTATACATTTAGTCCTTATTTACACTTTCAGGTTCTCACACCAGAGAAACTATTCAGAATTTATTCATGTGTGTCCTATTTATTTCACTTAAGAGTATTGCCTCAATGTGCATCCACTTAGCTATAAATGTCTCTAATTTCTCATTTTTTATGGCTGAGTAGTACTCCATTTTATTAAAAAACCACATTTTCTTTATCCAGTCTCCAGTTGATGGGCATTTGGGCTGAAGTTGTCTCTTCACACTGCTGGTCGTTTCTCTTGCTGTGCAGAAGCCTTTTAATAAGAACAGATCCCACTTGTTGATTGTTTGTGCTAGTTCATGGGAAACTGAGGTTTTGTTCATAAAATCTTTTCCTGCACCGATGTCTTCAAGGGTTCTACCTAACCTCTGTTCCAACTGGTTCAGAGTTTCTATTTTAATATTTAGATTTTTAATCCATTTTGATTTCAGTTTAGTGCATGGTGAGAGATACAGGTCTAGTTTGAATCTTGGGCAAGTTGAAGCCCAATTTTTCCAGCACCATTTATTAAAGAGGCTATCTTTCCTCCAGTGAGGGTGTTTGGCTCCTTTGTCGAAGATGAGATGGCTGAGTGTGTCTGGCATTGTTTCTGCATCTTCTAATCTGTTCCACTGATCCTCAAGTCTGTTTCTTTGCCAGTACTGGCATTCTCAGGTTTATCATTTATTGGTTTGACTATTCAGAAGGAATTTCACTAAATCATAAGCTTTCTTGGCAAGACTCTATGTCTTCCCTTTCAGATTTGTACAGTGAAGACTACAGGAAGATAGGAAGGAGGAAGGGAAGAAAGAAGGGAGGGAAGAAAGGAAGGAAGAGAGGGAGGGAGGAAGAGAGGAAGGGAAGAAGGGAAAGAAAGATAAGGGGGGAAAGAGAGAGGAGAGAAAGAAGAGATAAAGACCAAATTTGACCAAAATTTGGGTCAAATCCTCTGAGCCCTCTTCTTGACTAACCATTACCTTGGCATGCATTTAACAAGAATTCAACTAAGTCAATTTAGGGAGAATTCCTCATCCTTCATATCTGATCACCTGCTTCATTTTCCACCCTTGATGTCTAAGACCCTGGCCTCTCTTTAGTAGGAACACTGTTGGGCCAGTTTAGCAAGAACCTGCCCATCCTTGATGTTATTCTTAGTAATTTTCCATCCACTGACCCACTTGCTCTGCTTGTTAGCTATAAATCCCCACTTGTCCTGGTTATATGTGAAGTTAAGCCCAATCTCCCCCCTATTGGAATAGTCTTGAATAATGTCTTCCTTACTGCTTTAACAAATCTAAGAATAGTTTTTCTTTAACAGAGGAAGGATGGAGGCAAAGAAAGAGAAAAGCAGGCTAAGGCATATACAAATTGGTGATTTCATGGGAACTTCTTTGAACTCTTCTGACCCCAAACTAGTGGATAATGGAGCCAGTAAGCCTGAGTGTACAGACTTCATTGACTGTCTAGCTTTCCAGCCCAGTGCCAAGTTGTCCCAACTCAAATGCATTATATAGAAAGACAAATTAAAATTTTTAAATAGTGGTATTTGAAGGCTAAAGGATATTGCAAGTGACATTGTCTCTATTCTGACAACTTTGAGATTGTGGTCATTGTGAACCAAAACCCTAGCTGACATTAGAATCATAAAGAAGTTCTAAAAATGTCAGAAGTTCTAAAAAGTCAGACCAGGTCTGACTTTATAGTAACTGATTTAATTGGACTGAGTGGGACCCAGGCACTGGTAGTTTTAGAAAAAATTCTAGGTGGAATATAAAACCAAAGTTGAAAACCAATATGATATTAGAGTTAGCATCTCTGTGTCAATATACAAAGTGAGTGGAGTTTTAACTCAGCTATAATGTACTGCCCACACAAGTTGAATATCACTAATTGGAAAATTCAAAATGCAGCAAAATCTCGAACTTTTGAGTGCTGATATGATGTCACAAGTAGAAAATCCCATATCATGAAACTTTGCTTCAGGCACAAAATTATTTCAAATCGTATATAAAATCAATTTCAGACTAAGGAGCATAAAGTATGTTATAGTTTGGATCTTGAATATCTCTCAAAGGTCCATGTGATAAAGAACTGGTCTCCAGTGTGGCACTATAGGTAGGTGGTGGAACCTTTAAGAGGCAGGACTAGTGAGAGATGTTTAGTTCATTAGGGATATAAAAATCAGCTTCCCATCACTGCCACAATGTTGAGAAAAGCAATTTAAAGGGGGGAAGGTTTATTTTTGGATCATGGTTCAGAGGTTTCTGTCCATGGTCACTTGCCTCCATTGCTGTAAGTCATGTGGCAAGGAAGGAAACTGTTCATATCATGGCAGGCTGGAAGCTGGGAGAGAGGAAAGAGCATGTGCTAGAAGGCTTTCTCTTTCTTCCACTTTCTCCTTCTTCCAAGTCCTCACCCTCTTAGATGGTGCTTCCTACAATCAGGGAGGGTGTCCCCCATCAAGTGCCATCCTATATCCCAATCATCTCTGGAAAAACCCTCACAGGCACACCAGAAGTGTGACTTACTAATTCTGTAGGCATTTTTTATCCAATCAAGGTAACAATTAAGATTAACCATTGCAGGGCATTCACTTGAGGGAAATTTGGGAATAGCAGCCCCCTCCTTTTTCTGCACCCTGACAAGAAGTGAGTGGTTTTGTTGCACCATCCATTGCTGTCATGATGTCCCTCCTCACCACAGGCACAAAACAATGGTGCCAACTTATCATGGACTAGAAACTCCACAACTATGAGTCAAACAACCCTTTTCCCTTTATAAGTTGATTATCTCAGGTATTTTGCTATAGTGATGGAACAATACCTAACACCAGGTATACATGAAACAAATAAATTTTATTTAGACTTGGGTCCTATCCCGAACATATGAAATATGTATATACTCCAAAATGTTTTTTTTAACCAAAATCTCAATCCATGTGATCAAGCTTTATTACATCTGGAATGTCACTTACTAACTTTTCTAAATTTTGACTTTATCATCTACAAAATGAGGATAAAATATCTACTCCATTTACTGATTCATGAAAAGTAAAGAAAAGAGGACATCTATTTACTTACTGTTTCACTTGTTTGTATATTTTTTATTAATTCTTTTAATAAATATTTGCTGATCACCTACTACATGCCAACCACTAATTTGTCTACATAGGTATAGCAAGCAGTGATGAAGATAGCTCAACACATTTCTGCCCTCATAAGACTTCACCAAGTCCTCAAAGTGTAGTGAATAAATTCAACAAATTCTTATCAACTGTTTTCCAAACAGGAAATGATAATCTTTACTTTTACAAGGTGAAATGGTAGAATAGAAAGCAATATGTTTTGTGTACGTCAAAGAAATATTCAAATTAGTAGTTTGTTCTACGGTTATCATTTATACATTAATATATTATAAATTTGAAAACTGATTTAGCTTTTCCCTTTTCTGTCCATAAATCAAAGGATGGTGTAGCTATAGAATCACAGACCCTGAGATCTGAAGACATCTTAGAGATCACAGAATAAATTCTCTCATTGTGCAGATGTAAATTTTACAGCTCTTCATTAGACTTTCTGGTCATTTCAGGTCAGATATGTAGTGTTTTCATGAGTTAATTCTCCTGTATTTGGTCAGCACCTTTTAAAATGCAGTTTCTGACTAATGTTTATAGACTAAGAGAATGAATGAAAAGTGTGTAAATAAAAGTCAAAGGTAATCTTTGCAGAAGGACTGCACATTGAGTATTAGGCAAACAAATGGACAAGTTTTCAAAGTGGTAATTTAAAATTGATAGATTTCTTTCTCCTTAAAATAGGTGCTACATATAATGGCCACCTTCTCCTTCCCATAATGCCCCATTTCCCACCACAAGCTCCCCTTCTTCTTCCCACAGTCCACTGCATTCCCTCCTAAAACCCAACCCCAAGATGGCTTCCTTCCCACCCAAACTGGTTTTCTTCTTCCCATGATGCAGTGTTTCCCACGTAAACCTAGCCCTCAAAATGGCTTCTCCTGCCAAAAGACAACCTTCTTCTTCCCAACATGCCCCTCTTCCTGCCAAAAGAGTAACCTGGTACTCCCTTCCTGGCAGCTAGTGATGTCACAAGTTCCCCTATCCCTTGGTGACATGCCTTGTATACCCTCCAATCCCTCACCATCGTACCTCCCAATCCCCACCCAACCTCTATAAAGGTGCTCCACCTGCTGCCACGTTGCTGCACTTTTTGTTCAGGAGGCAGCCTGGCAGATTGTCCCTTCTCCTTAATAAAGGCTTGTTGTGGTACTGGTCTGGTCTTGGTTTTTGGCTCTTTTACTTGACAAAAATCTGATCAAAAGCCTATAAATATCTCCTCCTTCTGAAATAGTGCCACACATAAGCATGAGGAGATATTAAATAAATTTTATAACAAATAAGTCTCTTTTCAATATAAATTAATAAATTTCCTTTTTACATTATTTTTAGCTATCTAGGTCCTTAGCCTTTGCTTAATGATGATGCACTTAATTAAATAAAATGAAAGAAAAATGAAAGTTCTTTCAGACATTAAAATGAATAATGAGTTTAGACTTAATCCAAAAGCAATTTGACTTTAAACATTCATATGAAATTAAATGAGCCATTGAATTTGCTATATAAGCAAGCATTAATCTTATCAAGCTATGAAAACTAGAAAGTTATACAGTGACCCATTAATTTCAGAGCCTAATACAAGGTCTGTTTAATGCCTATACTCCATTAAAAAGTCTTATTCCACTATATAAATGCTTTTTCATAAAATTTTAAACCCCAATTCATTTTTTACTGCTCCAATCATATGATAATCTACTCTGACAAGATTATAGCTGCAAATCTGAATACAGTATGTAGTGTCTTGTGAAACAAATTTTCTTCATGGCCAGCTTCCATCAAAAAAGAGGACATTTATATCATTGGCAAGAACAGTAAATAAATTACTACAGCCCACTCCTCCTCCATCCATAGGTGTTTCCTCTGGATAAAGTACTTTATAATTCTCCCATTAAGTGGATAGATATCCCTATTACTGAGAAGCAATATTCTTTCATAGATTTACACAAGCCAAAATCAT
Source organism: Heterocephalus glaber (assembly GCF_053883595.1). NCBI lineage: Eukaryota > Metazoa > Chordata > Mammalia > Rodentia > Bathyergidae > Heterocephalus > Heterocephalus glaber. The sequence goes on from NW_028258137.1 coordinate 26,969,027, forward strand.
CATTCTAGTATACATGGACCATATACTATACACAAATAGCTCAATGTTGAAATCAAGTAGCATACATTTATTTTCACACATTTAAAATATTTATCCATATAAAAAACTGAATCATGATTTCATTGTAAAATGTTATATTCCAATTTTCAACTCCTTGTGAAACCATCCCATTCTACAATTAAAACCATCATTGAACAAATGTATTTTTTTAAAAGAAAGTAAAGCCATGGGGCCAGGGATTTAGCTCAGTGGTTATGCCACCTGCCTTGATCCCCAGTACCAAGAAAAAAGAAAAAACAAAAAGGATATAAAGCCAGTAATGTATTTATTGGCTTATGTTTAGTGTCTTAGTTAATTGCTCACTGCTGGCACAAAATACCCAACACCCACAAATTAAAGGAGGAAAGGTTTATTTTAGCTCACAGTTTGTAAAGGTTTCAGTCCATACTCATATGTCTCCAAGGCAGGCCAGCATGGCCGAGGGGCATGGCAGAGGAGAAACAGTCTATGGCATGGCAGGCAGAAAAAAGTAATCAATGTGCCTTCCATCTTTACCTTTATACTTCATCCAAGCTACAAGCCTATTGGTTGGCATTACCCACACCCAGGGTGGGGCTTGAGTAGATTAACCGAATTATCACACACCCTTAATCTATATTCACACGCCCTACCTTCAGCCACCTCTAAAAACCCTCACTTATGACTTCATGAGGCTTTGGGGGAGCATCCAGATACAATCCATAACATTTATTTTATATATATATATATATTAATTGGTACATTTTAGCAATACATTTACATTTATCATTGGGTGTTTGTACCTGAACATGATGTATCTTAGTTCTTATTTTTTTCCCCATTACCTATACACCCTTCACCCCCACCACCCTTCCCTATTTACATAGACTTTGTTTCCTTTTTTTTTTTTCTTTCTCATAATTTTTCCTTTCCTTTCTTCCCTTTCCCCTTCCCCTCCTGCCACCCCTCCACCTTTGGACCTTTTCCTTTTTCAAATTATCAATTATTTGTTTTAATCATTTTCATCCTTATTTACACTTTCAGTTTCTCACACTAGAAATAATATTTGGTATAGACACATGTGTGTCCTATTAATTTCACTTAAGAGTATGGCCTCAATATGCATCCATTTAGCTACAAATGACTCTAGTTTCTTGTTCTTTATGGCTGAGTGGTACTCCATTTTATGAAAAAAAAAAAAAAAAAAAAACAACCACATCTTCTTTATCCAGTTTCCAGTTGATGGGCACTTGGGCTGTTTCCAAACCTTAGCTATTACAAACTGTGCAGAATAAATATAGGTGCACATATATCGCTATGGTATGATACTTTTAATTCTTTGGGGAAGATACCCAGTAGGGGAATAGCTGGGTCAAATGGGACCTCTAGTCCTAGTACTTTGAGGTATCTCCATACAGATTTCGACAGTGGTTGCACCAGTCTGCACTCCCACCAACAATGGAGAAGGGTTCCTTTCTCTCCACACCCCTGCCAGCATTTGTTATTGGTTGATTTCTCAATAGCAGTCATTCTTTCTGGGGTGAAGTGGAATCTGTGTTGTTTTCATCTGCATCTCTCTAATGACCACTGATGCTGAACATTTTTTCGTATATTTATTTGCTGGTTTTACTTCTTTGTCTGAGAAATGTCTGTTCATTTCAGATGCCCATTTTTGAATTGGGTCTTTGAATTGGGGGGGTCTGATTTTTTTTCAATTCTTTATATATTCTAGATAGTAGACCTTTGTCTGAGGTACAGCTGCTAAAAATTTCTTCCCATATTGTAAGTTGTCTCTTAGCTCTGTTGGTAGTTTCTCTTGCAGTACAGAAGCTTTTTAATAAGATGAGATCCCAGTTGTTGATTCTTTGTGTTAGCTCCCATGCTACTGAAGTTTTGTTCATAAAATCATTTCCTATGCAAATGTCATTGAGAGTTCTACCTAACTTATCTTCCAGCAAGTTTACTGTTTCTGTCTTGATATTTAGCTCTTTAATCCACTTCGATCTTAGTTTAGTGCACGGTGATAAGTATAGGTCTAGCTTTAATCTTTGGTAGGTTGAAATCCAGTTTTTCCAACACCATTTATTGAACAGGCTATCTTTTCTCCAATGAGGGTGATTGGCTCCTTTGTCAAAGATGAAGTGGCTGAGCATGTCTGGAGTTGTTTCTGCATCTTCTAATCTATTCCACTGATCCTCGGGTCTGTTTCTTTGCCAGTGCCATGCTGATTTTATCACAGTAGCTTTGTAGTATAGTTTCAAGTTGGGGATTGTGATACTCCCAACCATGTCTCTGTTGCCCAGAATTGCTTTAGCTATTCTAGGTTTCTTCTGCTTCCAAATGAATTTTTGGATTGTTTTCTCTAGTTCTGTGAAGTATATTGTTGGAATTTCAATTGGTATTGCATTAAATCTATATCATAGTTTTGGAAGTATGGCCATTTTCACTATATTGATTCTTCCTACCCAGGAACAAGGGATATTTTTCCATTTTCTCTTATCCTCTTCGATCTCCTTCTTAAGAGTGCTGCAGTTTTCAATGTAGAGGTCTTTTGCTTCCTTTGTTAGGTTGATTCGTAGACATTTCATTTAGATGCTATTGTAAAAGGAATTATTTCCATAATTTCTCTCTCAGTGAGTCTGTTATTTGTGCACAAGAAGGCTATTGTTTTTTGAGTGTTGACCTTATATCTAGCTACTCTACTGAATCTGTCCATTAGGTCTAGAAGTCTTTTGGCAGAGTTTTTTGGGTCTTCTATGTAAAGTATCATATCATCAGCAAATAATGACAGTTTCACTTCTTCCTTTCTTATCTTTATTCCTTTTATTTCTTTCTCTTGTCTAATTGCTATGGCTAATGTTTCCAGAACAGTATTGAACAGGAGTGGTGATAGTGGGCATCCTTGTCTTGTTCCTGATTTTAGCATGAAAGTTTTCAGTTTTTGACCATTTAGTATGATGTTGGCTGTTGGTTTTTCATAGAGAGCCTTAATCAGGTTGAGATAAAGACCTTCTATTCCAATTTTCTGTAGCGTTTTAATCATGGATGGGTGCTGGATTTTGTCGAATGCCTTTTCTGCATCTATTGAGATGATCATATGGTTTTTGTCCTTGACTCTGTTAATATGATGTATTACATTTATTGATTTACAGATGTTGAACCATCCTTGCATCCCTGGGATAAATCCAACTTGGTCAGGGTGTATGATCTTCTTGATGACCCTCTGTATTCTGTTTGTCAGTATGTTGTTGAGGATTTTTGCATCTATGTTCATTAGGGAGATTGGTTTACAGTTCTCTTTTTGGGTTGGGTCTTTCCTTGGTTTTGGAATCAAAGTAGCACTTGCTTCCAGGAATTTGGAAGCCTTGCTTCCCTTCCAATTTCCTTGATGAGTTTAAAAAGTAATGACAATAGTTCTTCTTCTAACATCTTGTAGAATTCTGCAGTGAACCCGTTAGGACCTGGGCTTTTCTTTGTTGGTAAATATTTTATTACATTTTCAATTTCACTCATTGTTATTGGGGTATTTAGAATTTCTATATCTTCTTCATTTAACTTTGGCAATTTGTATGTATCCAGAAATCTGTCCATTTCTTCTGTGTTTTCCATTTTATTAGAGTACAGGTTCTCAAAGTAGGTATTGATGATCCTCTGAATTTCTGCTGGATCTGTTGTGGCTTCACCTTTTTCTTTCTTAATTGCATGGACTTGAGCCTTTTCTTTCCTTTTTTGGATAAGGTTGGCTAAAGATTTATCGATTTTATTTATTCTTTCAAAAAACCAGCTTTGTTTCATTGATTTTTTTGTATCATTCTCTTAGTCTCCATTGCATTGATTTCTGCTCAGATCTTTATAATTTCCTTTCTCGTACAAGCTTTGGGTTTGTTATGCTCTTCTTTTTCTAGGAGCTTGAGGTTCTGCATTAGGTTATTTATCTGAGTTTTCTCTGTTTTCCTAATACGGGCATTCACTGCTATGAATTTCCTGCATAGAACTGCTTTCATTGTGTTCCACAGATTCCTGTATGTTGTACTGGCATTATCATTTACTTGTAGAAACTGTCTAATCTCTTCTTTAATTTCCTCTGTGACCCATTGGTTGTTCAGGAGAGTGTTATTCAATTTCCATGTGTTTGTGGGTGTTTTGCGGTTTCTTATGTTATTGATCTCCAATTTTATTGCACTATGGTCTGATAATATACTGGGGGTAACTTCAATTCTTTTACATTTACTTAGATTTTCCCTATGAGCTAGCATGTGATCTATTTTGGAGAATGACCCACGTGCAGCTGAAAAGAATGTGTATTCTGATTTTGTGGGGTGGAACACTCTGTAAACATCTATTAAGTCCATTTGTTCAATAGCTTGGTTCAGTTCTAGAATTTCATTGTTAATTTTTTTCCTAGATGATCTGTCTATTTGTGACAGAGGGGTGTTGAGGTCCCCCACTACAATTGTGTTATTGTTTATTTGGTTTTTCATGTCCATTAATATTTGTTTTGTATAGCTGGGGGCTTTCATATTTGGTGCATAAATATTTACGATTGTCATCTCTTCCTCTCGGATTGTTCCCTTCACAAGGATGTAATGACCATCTTTGTCTCTCTTCATTAGTTTTGGTTTGAAATCTACTTTGTCTGCAAATAAGATTGCTACCCCTGCTTTTTTCTGGGATCCTGTCATGTGGATAACTGTTTTTCATCCTTTTACTTTCAGTCTATGAATTTCCTTTTGAGTTACGTGTGTTTCTTGTATACAGCATATCACTGGGTTTTGCTTCTTAATCCATTCTGTCAGTCTGTTTCTTTTGATTGGTGAATTGAGGTCATTAACATTGATAGTTATAATTGAGAGATATTGACTCATTCTTGCCATGATGTTTTATTGTTGTGGGCTCCTTCCTTATTTTTTCCCCTTTCCCTTTAGTGCCTTACCTTGCATGGTGTCTTCTCTCTGTTGGCCCTCATGGAGTTGTGATCTTCATTGTCTTTTTCTAGGATATTGCATAAATTTGTTTGGAGTGTTGGTTTGGTGTTCATGAAATTTCTCAGGTGTTCTTTGTCATGAAAGTATCTAATTTCCCCATCGATTTTGAAAGATAATTTTGCCAGATACAACAGTCTAGGTTGGAAGTTATTTTCTTTTAGTGCTTGAAATACTTCACTCCAGGCTCTCCTTGGTTTGAGGGTTTGTGTTGAGAAATCTGCCGTGATTCTGATGGCCTTTCTTTGTAGGTGATTTGTTTCTTTTCTCTAACTGCTTGTAGAATTTTGTTCTTCTGTTGAATTTCCTGGATCTTGGCTATTATATGTCTAGGTGTAGAATTTTTTTGATCGTGGCTGGGTGGAGTTCTATATGCCTCACTTATCTGTATGTCCAATTCTCCACCTCTGTCTGGGAAGTTTTCTACTATTACCTCTGAACAGTTTTTTTATGTTAATTGTACTTTCTCCAGTTTTTTTGTGGGCTCCTATCAGTCTTATGTTATTCTTCTTTGCATCATCTAGCAGCTGTTGGATTGATTTCTCATGCTCCCTTACTATCTTTAAGAAATCTCTGTTTTCATGGTCCTTAACTGCAATCCTGTCTTCTATATCTGATATTCTGTTTTCACATTCTCTTAGTCTGCTCTGCATGCTTTCAATGGAGTTTTTAATCTCCTGAATATCTGTTTGAATCTGTTTCGTGGATTCCATTTCTTTCTTATGTTGGGTGATCATGGTTTCCATTTCTTTCTTATGCTGGACATTCATGGCTTCCAGCACATTTCTGATCTCATCTATTTTCTTGTCTGTTTCTGCTGTAGAGTCTCTAATCATGTCTTTCACTCTGTTCACCATCTCTCTATCTGTGAGATTATTTCTGCTTTGAATTTTTCTAGAGCCTCATGTATCTGCTTTGTTACTTCCTGTGCTATCAGTTCAGGGTGTCCAGGTGGTTGATTATCTGACTTTTCCACCTCATTTCCCCCAGAATTTCCTTTTTGTGGTGTGGAAGCCTGTATTTGTGCCTTGCTTAAATGTCTTCTCATTTTTGTTTTTGGTACTGTCCTTGGTTTAATTCCTGGGTTGATATTTCAAAATTATTTAATGCAGGTATCTTTGTTGCTTGTCATTAAAACCCTTATGGAATGATTGCTTTTCAGAGGTGTCTTCCAGATATGGCTTGTCTTTAGGTTTTGAGTCTCTAATGGCTCTGAGGCTATTTTATTTTCCTTATACCAGGAAGGAAAACTGATTAGATCAATCACAACATGTTAGGCCAAATGTTACAATCAGCAATACCATACAATCAAGCACAGTTTAGAAAATGACAATTTGTGGTAGTTATTAATCTATCACATTTAACTATGTGAAGTATAATCCCCTGTGCCTCTGTAGTGTGGGACCAGGTAGCAGAAGAGCCAGAAGGCAGGAGGGTGGGGTGAAATTGGGCCTTGCAGGCACCCGCTCAGCTAAGCAGAGCATCAGATGAAGACAGGGCTCCAAGCCACTTCTGGGGCCCCACCGTGCCATGAGCAGGAACAGGAACACAGCCGAGGAGCCTCAGGCTGCTTGGCCAACCTGCGGAGAGAAGCACCAGATCAAGATACAATCCATAACATTTAGTTAGATGGAAAATTTCATGTTGAATTTCATGATGAATGACATTTTATTTTCATAGTACCAGCACTGGAAGATATGGGGAAAAGGGGAGAACAGTAGAAAATTACAATATAAGATTTTTGCTGGCAGGTGGGGCCACTATCAATTTTATTATATGCCAAACAGACCAATCACTTCACAATAAGGAAGAGGAAACAAAGAAAGTAGAATCCATCAAGAATGTGATCAATGTGGTGTGAACTTTGAAATTCTCATATATATTTTTCATTGTATTCTTAAATACTCATTAATGAATCAGTGTTATTGTTATTTAGACATGGCTAATCATTCATTAGCAGCTTAATATTTGATACTTGAAATTTACAGCTGGAAATTTAGGTAATAAAGACTATTATTAATGAAGGAAATCCTTGGGAGTTTACAACAGAAAACCATTGCTTAACTTTTTTTAATAAAACAACTTACAATTTAAATCTATTCATCCTTGGGTTGGCCTTCAAGGTCTTTATGATCTGCCTCCTAAATACAAAGTATGGCCTAGGGGATTATTTAACTATATAGTTTAATCCTATATCTTCATTAAATTTCCTCCCAGTATTCTGTATGACTCACTGCTGAAACATTCACTCTAGACCTGCTTTCACCACTAGAGTGGCTTGGGCTGGTCCAAGGACTACCTCACCCAACATAGTAGCATTCCTAAGGGGAAGCTTGAAGGAAGCTTCTGTTTCTTTGTACTTACCACAAAACTTAAAGCTACTTTTCATAAAGTGTTATTACTAATTGAGGTGTGATGATGAATAACTTAACATTTTGAGTTCTCCTAAAAAGAGAGAACAAAGTACATAACTTCAAGAGTTTAAAAAATTCTTTTACAAAAGGAAGAATTGAACATTAAACACACTTTGATCTTGATACTCTGCCAAGTTATCATTATTGTAAATATCTCCTAATTTGAGAACTGAACTCCCTTCATATTTTGGAGAAGCTGCTTTTTTGTGATTTTTATTAGGATGCAGAGCTACCCAGCACCCTGCCAATATGTTACCATGTTTTCAAGAGTTAGCAGGGTTTTGCATCATCTGTAACCAGGAATTCTGAGTTGAACATTATCATTTTTATGTTTCACTCCCCATCTTTAAACTTGAGGATATTATGACCTATACTGCCTACCTCATGAGATTAAAGGGATCAAGTGGCATAATAAAAATAAAATTTCCTGTAAGAACTAACCTGCACTCAATCTTTCACAGGTTTGTTTCTCTTAATATTCTCTAAAGAATTGAAGAGAAGTCACTTCTCAAACATCTCCTACTGTTTGTAAAAATGCAAATTATTCATTCTTAGACTATTATGGAGAGCAAATGAGATCATATATATAAAAATTACTATTGTATAGCATGTTATAAACAGGAAAAACATTTTTCTTCTTTACTCTTAATAAGAGAAAAAGAGGAATCCCATTTCAAACTTCATGACAACAATTGGCCATCCAAAACTATAGAATATCTATTTGAAAATACTTTGCAAGGCAAGCAAAAATATGTCAAAAAAAGAGAAGTGATGTATACTGATGAGAATATGAAATTATCATCATCCTTTCGAGGTTTATATTATCTCATTAACTGTACCATCTTTTCAACTCACTTAACCTCTTTGATCCTCAGTCCTTTCATCTGTAAGATAGAAATAATTCCATACCTCTCATACAAACTATTAGGATTAAAATATACAACGTACAAATTGTGATAAAACGATACAGTCAGTGCTGCTGAAAAGTGCCATCCAATGGAAAGACAGGAATCTTCAATACAATAAGTGAGAATCAGCGTGTCAAATCTTAGTAACAGTGTGTGACAAGTTTCGGCTTGTTCAGTGCAGTCAGTTGATTATGAGCTACAGTTGAGAGAAGGTGTGTTTTGAGAAATGAACAGTTTCATTCTACATGATGACAATGCTCCATGTCACCCATCACTTCTGGTTCAACAATTTCTGTCTAAAAACATTATTATGTATCTTCAGCCACCTTATTCACTGGCTAGCACCATGCAACTTCTGTCTCTTCCTCAAAGTCAAAATGACCATGAAAGTTAAATGTTTTGAATTTATTCAGGACATTAAGGCAGCCACAAGAGCACAACAAAGGTACTCACAAAAGAGGACTTTTCAGAAGTGCTTCCAGAAGTACCAAACATGATGGAATAAGTGTGTTGGAAGCAAGGGAGGTTATTTTAAAGAGGATTATTTTAGTCACTTTCTCATCACTGACACACAATACCTGACACTCACAACTTAAACAAAGACAGGTTTGTTTTGGCTTGTGTTTCAGTCCATGGTCAGCTGGCTCCAAGGCAGGACAGCACAGTAGAGGGGCATGGCAGAGGAGAGCTGCTTATGGCATGCACAGGAAGCAGAGCATCAAAGGGGGAGCCAGAAAGGGAGATACAACCATCGAGGGCATGCCTACAGTAACACAACTCTTCTGACCAGGTCCCAACTCCTAACACCAAGTCACTGGTAATGCAGTAATAATCCAGTCGTCTTCCAAAGGACCCACATATGATTTCAGAAGGCTTTAGGGGAACATCTGGATATGAACCATAACATTCCTCTGGGCCCAAAAGATGCATGTGCATCTCTTTATGCAAAATGAGTTTAGTCCATCTGTAAGAGTTGCCAAAATCCTAACAGTTTCAGTATTGCTGAAAAGTCCAAGTCCAAAGTCTACTATAACACTCAGAGCAAACTCTTAGCTGTGAGCCCCTGTAAAAATCAAAAGAAAGTTAAACACTTCCAATATAAAATGACAAAAGGCAAACATTTCTATTTCAATAGAAAGAAATAGAGGGATAGAAACCAATGGGACCAAAGCAAGACCTAAACCCAGCAGGGAAAAAAATCAAATCATACAGTTCCATGTCTGGCACTCTGGACAAGCCATGCCCAAATGTGAATTTCAAAGGGCTTGAGTGGCATTGCCAGTAATTGTAGCTCTCAAGGCTTTTCTCTTGAGCTGGCTTTGGTCCCTTCTTGTAGCTTTCCTCAGACACTCTACCTTCCTAGCTCCTCCAGATTTCTGGGGTCTCCACTACATTTTTGGCTTTGCTCTCACAGCATCATGCACTGCCCTCTCAGGGGCACATGGCTGGCTTCCCAGGGCTTCTTCTGAAATCTGTGTGGCAGCCTCCATGACCCCACAACTCTTGCATTCTGTATGCCTGTAAAATCAGCACCATGTTGTTGACACCAAGGTCTGTCACAGGCTCACCAGACCCTTTTGCATCATGGCTGCAGGGGCCTCTGAGTTCTTTGGATGGCTGAGTACTGTGAACAGAATCCCAGGAAGCCAGTTTCCTAGGCAGCCTTTGTCAAGCAATGTGCCCTGGGGCTCTCCTCTCAAAGCAATGCCTTTCACTTTTCCACCCTTCTGTCTGTGAATGGTAGGGACCTTCTCATTACTCCCATAACCTCAAGGCATCCTTTGTATGGTCCTGATGTAAAGCACTTGGCTTCTACTAATGTTTTCAGCAAGCAAACTTTCTCCTCTGTTCCACCTTTGGCCCCAACTTTATCAGATTCCTTTCTAGCCCAACTCAAAACTTAAAATCATTCAGCTGTGCTATTTACTCTTGATTTTCAATATAAACCTGGCTAAAATCCCCTAACAGCATCCATGCCATAGCCTGAATGTTGAGCTGCCTTGAAATTTCCTCCACCAGATTAATTAGTTTGCTCCCCTTAATCTCAGACTTTTGCAAAGTCTCAGAAGCAAAATGTAGAGAAATTTTCTGTCCGAGCATAGCACACATGACCTGGGGTCCAACTGCCAATGGAGTCCTTCTTATCAACTGAAACCTCTTGAGCCTGATCTTTTCCATCTGGTTTTTTTGCAGCGTTCTGGTCTTCTGAGATCTGACTAGAATGTCCCATCAACCTCAGCTTACATCAGTCTAGTGCTTCTCTAGCTGGCATCTCCAAATCTTTCTGAAATCCTCCTAACAGCCAATTCCAAAGGCCTCTAAGCTACATGGTCAAGTACAGACCCAGAGACAGCCTCACTCCCAGTCCCAAAATCTGTATTAGCTACTGTCTCATCACTGAAACACAATACCCAACACCCATAACCTAAAGAAGGAGAGGTTTATTTTGGCTCATGTTTCAGTCCCTAGCCAGCTGGCTCCAAGGTAGGGTGGCATGGCTGCGGGGCATGGCAGAGGAGTGCTACTCATTAGGTATGGTGAATAGGAAGCAGAGAGTTCAGGGAGGAGCTAGGAAGAGAGACAGAGCCTTCTGTGTCATACCCCACCCGGTGACCTGAGTCTTTTGAGCAGGCCTCACCTCCTAACAGCAAGCCAATTATAATGCCCTTATAATCCAATCATCTTCCAATGGTCCCACCTATGCAAGAGACTGTAGGAAGGCATCTAGATACAAACCATAACAGGAATAAATGGCAACATATCTTTTACTGTGGAAATTTTTTTATTTAAATATTCACCATATCCTTTGGCCACACCTCAGTATGTAGAAATGGTAGATAAACTCTAGCATGTTATGCAGACTATCATCAATCATCATCAACATAACATTTATTTAGATATATCAACTGTAGGAGCCATCATATGTACATACACACACACACACACACACACACACACACACACATTAATTTTGTATATCCACTACAAATCTACCAGGCTGGAAAAAAATGTAATTGTATGACTCATAATTTTTCTCCTGACAAAATTCCCAGCAATGTGATATTGCCAGAAATGGACTTGCCCTTTATTTAATATTGACAGGAATGTGTTGCTAAGACTCCAGCAGAAACCAGTAATTAAACCAACAAAGCCATGTTAATTTCAAGCATCATTAGAACTTGAGCAAGCATGCCTATGCAGACCACCTGAGAGAGGGGCATGCTTAGCCAAGCACTCATTCACCAATAACAAACACTGTACAGAAAGTTTTACCATAGCAATACCCACTTAAATGATCCTATGTACTTCCTGCTTGAAATAAATCAGTTGAATACAATTTTCTTTAGCAACCTAGTCTTGAATCCTATTGCAAATTAAGCATATTAGTTAGAGTTCTCTACACATAAATATATAGCATATATATGATATAGATATAGATGCAATTTATTATATCAGAGGTGGGAGAGTGCACAGCAGCCATCTGCATCCTGGAGAGCTGAATGTTCAAGTAACTGGTCAGTCTAAACTTTTGGGAGGCACAAAACAAGAAGGAACAAAGATATAGTGCCATTCTGAAATTGAGGACCTGGAAGCTTTATAAAGAGTTACTGGTGTGAGTCCTTGTCAGAAGGCTGAAGAAGCTGAACTCTGATATCCACAGGCAATGGCAATAGTGAAAGATCACACAGACTCAGTCAGAATAGAACTTTTCAAACACAGGCCAATTCTGTTTCTACCCTTTTTATTCCATCTTGGTTGCAAGCCACTACAGTCAGTGTAGGTGGCACCATCAGTTTGCTAGCCTACATGTGAATCATCTCGGGAAACACCCTCATAGATATACCCAGAGTGTGTTTTACTAATCTGCTAGGTATCCTTTAATTCAGTCAAATTGACAGTCATGATTAACTATCATATTAACATAATCAACTAAAAGTACTACATTTGGCAGACTATATCAAACAAAATTTTTAAATAATAAACTTAGGCAGACAGAAATTGGTTGACCAATAGGTAGATTGATCATGCCTGATAACATTTTAGCTACTTGATTCTAACCTTTGTGTATTACTCACTTTCCTATCATTGGGAAAAAATACTGACACCTACAACTTAAAAAAGAAGAGGTTTATTTTGGTTCACGGTTTCATAGAGTCCAGTCTATGCTTGGCTTGCTTCATGATAGAAAGAGTATGGCAGAAGGGCATGGCAATGGAAAAACTGCTCAATCCACAGCATCCGGGAAGCCGAGAGAAAAGGAAGGAACCAGAAACATGAATACACCCTTCCTAGTCATGCTCCCAGTGACCCATCTCTAACCAGATCACTCCTCCTAAAAGCAAATTTATCTATAAGCTCATCGATGGCACAATTCATAATGAGTGCAACCCACTATCCATTTACCTTCCAAAAGCCCCACCTCTGAACATATGAGACTTTGAGAGGGACATTTTAGATCTAAACCATAACATTCTGCCCCTGACCCTCAAAAGGCTCATGTCCATCTCGTTATGCAAATTGCATTTAGTCCATCTTTAAAAGTTGCCAAAGTCTTAACATTCCAGCAGTGCTGAAAAGCTCGAGTCCAAAGATCCCTCTGAGACTCAAAGCAAACTCTTAGCTGTGAGCCCTTGTAAAAATCAAAAAGAAAGATAAATATTTCCAACATACAATGGCAGAGGGGAAATATTCCCTCTCCAAGAGGGAGGAATAGGGGCATAGAAAAGAATTGGAGCAAACAAGACCCAACACCAGCAGGGTAAATATTACATTCTGTAGTTCCATGTCCAGAACTTGGAGAAATATTTTCCCAAATGGCCCTGAATAAACAGGGTGCCATGAAGTCCTCTTCTCAATGCAAAGTCTTTCAGAAAAGTTTACACTTTTACATCCTTGAACCTGTGATGGGTGGTGTCTGACTAATACCTGAAATGCCCTTAAGCCATCTTTCTTATTGTCCTGATGCAAGTCTTTATCTTTTTTTTATGGCACTAATCTTTTCAGCAAGCATACTCTCCTTGCCCCCAACTTTATGAGACTTCTTTCTGACCAAGCTGTAAAATTTTCACATTATAGATCTGCTTTTTGCTCCTGATTCTCATTGTAAATCTGACTTAAAGCAGTCAGCAACACTCATGCCACAGCATGAACACGGGGCTGACTTGAAATTTCTTCTACCAGATCACTTAGTCTGCCACATCTAAACTCAGCCTCACACAAAGTCTTAGGATGTAAACAAGGATTTTTTGCCAGGATGTAACATAAATGACCCCAGTCCAATTCCTAATATAGTCCCCATTCCCCCTTGAAGCCTCAAGAGCCTGGCCTTTACTCTCTGCATCTGCATTCTTGTAAATATTCTGGTATTCTGAATGCTGATCAAAATTGCCTATCTAGCTCTTCTTACAACCTGCCAGGCTTTCTGCATCCTGTATCTCCAAACCTTTCCAAACTTCTCCTGAAAACCAGTTCCAAAGGTTTATGACCTACATAGTCAGGGTACAATAATATTGATGACCCCACTTCTCCAGTACTAATTTTCTGTATTTGTCACTTTCCCATCACTGAGATAAAATGCCTGACACTAGCAATTTAAAAGAGGAGAGGTTTATTCTGGCTCACAGTTTCAGAGAGTTTAGTCCACGGTTGACTGGTTTTAAGACAGAAATGATGGCAGAAGCATGTGGTGGAGAAAAAGTTGCTCAACTCATGGTAACCAAGAAGCTGAGAGAGAAAATGGGAGCTGGGGCTCAGAATACACCCTTCTAGTTCTTGCACCCAGTGGCGCACCAGTTTTGACTTGGCTCCATCTCCTAAGCACATATTTGGCAATAAATGCATCAATAGTTTAATCTATTGATGACTATAGCACCACCATGATCTAATCACCTCCAAAAGTCCCACCTGCAAACATATTAAACTTTGGGAGGGATTTTTTAGATCTAAACCATTACACTAAGTAAGGAATGGAAAAGTCCATTCTTCAATTTACATCATATCAGTGATTTCTTAAAAACATGGCCTCTGAGAAAATATACTTTCAATCAATAAAGCTTAAACTGAACAGTTCTTGAAGACAACTCATTAAATTTAACAGATTTAGGGTAAAACAATTTCCTAAAATATTAAAATTAAGTAAGACAAAACAATGAGGAAAGTAAGATTTTTTTTCATTAGTCTTTCTTAATGGTATCATAGTTTATGTATTTTTTAAATAAAATTATTGAAGTCACTTTTCACAAGTTCTTCTTAAATGAAGGTTAAAGGTATTCTACACAAAAACCATCATAAGTTATAGTTAGAAGTAAATTCTGATGTGCTATTCCACACTGTGGCGGGGGGGGGGGACAATAAATAATGATACCATCTAGGAACCAGGAATTTAGCTCAGTGGTTCTGCTGCCTGCCTCACAAGCAACAATTTCCGAGTTTGATCCCCAGTACCAAATAACAATAATAATAGCAATAATAATAATACCATATATATATTTCAAAAAGCTACAAAAAAGATTTTGAATGTTTTCACCATAAAGAAATAATAGGCGCTACCACCATCCTTATGGACTCCCAGCTTAACCCCCAGTGCTTCTCCACCAGGACTGACAAGCATGGCCCAAAGATTCAACAGGTAGCAGCCTGTAGGCTTAGCCCACATTGAGCTTTGTAATCCAGTCTCTACCCAGTTCCAGTAGCTGTTTCAGGAAACTGGCATCTCTGCCACTGACTTCATCCTCACAACAAATGTGTGGCTCAGGAGGAGGTGGTGCAGTTCTAGAGCAAGCTAACAGCCCCAGATCTGCTCTACAAAGAGCTCTATGAAGATATAGACACTCAAGGAGGATTCACAAATCATCTACATTTGGCTAGTTGCACTGGTTAACTACTTGATCATAATTGGCTACCCCAATGGGGAATTCAGATCTTGGTGGCCAGTATACCTCATATCATAGGTAAAAATATTCTCTAGTTTCATGCCATGGATATCTGCCATTTTCTTAGGTGCCAAAATGAGCTACCACATCACGTCTCTGTCTGTTCCCACTTGTATGTGGCCAAAAGATGTCCAAGAGCTTGAACAACATGGTAGATCGCAGAACTTCCCTTGGTCACTATACTATGGATGGCTTCTGTTACTTTCTTCTTAGGCCAGGTATTCCCAACTGGGGCTACTACAATAAAAAGGTGGCTAAGTTGCTGGACTCTGAGCTGGTAGATGCCTTGGGAAGTGAACCAATGCACTGCCAACAGAATAAATCCCTCTGGGACCTACCTAGTTTTCTCCACTGCCTTCTTCCCCACTGAGCCAGGGTTGGTGGAGCCATCAGTTAGTGATCAGACAGAAGACTATGCACTTGTGAGCACAATGACTGCTTTGCCCAAGCAGGTAGCATATGATATGCTATGATAACTTTCAGATATATAACCCTTTGGGGGAAGTGTCCAGCTGTGTTCAGCAAGCTAATGGTTTTGTCCAAAGGCATGCACTATGGACATTGAACTGAGAGAGCCCAGTGGATGCTCCCTGGCTAGATACTATTCTTCATGTACCCTTGGAATGTTTTCAAGTCTTTGTAACTTTGCTTCAACCTGTTATCCCAAATCTAGCAAGCAAGCTGATGTCCAGGCTGGGGGTGTCTGGCACAGAGAGAGACCTTAGAGAGCTGAATTTTCCTACCTTAATTCTATGGAAATCAGTGCCCTTTTGAAGGGAGAAGACAGGGACCCAAGACTAAGCTTTTGTTTCAAAGACTGGACCAGTCCAGGGTTTGGCTGATGAAAGCCTACAGAACAAAGAATCTCAATTTTTACTGACTTGTGGGAAAGTGCAAATGTGTTGTTTTATTTTTAATTTTCAGGAAAGTTATACTAGTGTTTTCTAAAGTATTGTATCTGATAAACACACGAACTGTGTCCCTCTGACAAGGCCTTTAAGTGCTAACACTCTCTTCTTCATTTCTCCTTGCCGTTAGTCACTGTCTTTTGTCCACTGTTACATCTAATATGTCTCCAGGAGAAAGATGGGTAAAAGCCAGTGTTGCTGATATTGTTCCTTCTCATTATACCTCTTCTCCAACCAGTTATCTGTCCAAACTACTTCTTATGGTATCTATATCCCAGGCCAGTTAGTACAGTGACATCTTTGATTAAGAGTAGGGTTTGGAGGCTTAGCTTTTATAGGTTAGCTCAACTTTGTTATACATACTGGGTCTTCTGTTAAAAAGAGATTATTTTTATCAAAATTTTTAAAACTCATGTTCTACACCAGATTATTTTTGCCTGTGTTTATTCCCATTCTTTAAATTCCACCAACTAGGGCTCCCTGTTTTATTAGTTAATAGTCCAACAGTCATTTTTTTGTAACATTGGATGTCAAATAGTGGGTGGCTCTGGTCTCACACATTTAATTACTTAAGGTCGAAGTTTTAGATATTTTAAAATATTTCTTAAAATAAATAAGCTTTCTGCTTTGTGATCTCTCAGATCTTTCAGTTTTTATTGTTTTTCTTAAGGGATAACCACAATCACTGCTGTTCTAATAGAAAGCAATAGAATATCAGAATTCTTAGTCTTTTAAAGGCTACCAAAGAATGACATTTACTAATAAGTTAGTATGTATCTCATTGTGTTTATAGGATAAACTATAAAACTTGAGATACCTGGTATGTTAAAAACTTTCAACTTTAATAACAGATATGACTAATCTGTACAAACTTCAAAAGAACAATATTCTCTTTGTTCTTATAGTCTTAATTTTGTTATCCACATACATAATTTACCTCATGACTTCTTTTGGTCAATCAGGATCTGTAATACACTATAGAAATTGTATAATAGTTGTTGAAAATGTTAAAATTTGACTTTCAATTAGCTTTTGCTGATTGTTTTTTCACATTTAATTTATTAAAGTTTAAAAATGTTTAAGTAACAAAAAAGATATGATAGATGTTTTTGGAGAAAGATATGTTTAGCCTGATTTAAACATCATGCAATGTGTATATGTATCAAAACTTCATGATCCACCATAAACATGTATCATTTTATCTTTTTAATAAATCAGTTAGAAAATAAATTCATTTTTAAAATAAAGTTAAATAAGTGCAATTTTATGTTTATATGTATCAGTAAAAATTAATTTAACTTATAAAAATAAAGGAATGTGTCTAAGGTTAGATGTTCAAGGGTGTCATTAGAGGAAATACTCATGTGACAGAAAATGAGGAAGGAGCTAGAAAGCCTGGGAAAACCATCAGACCACTAAGCAATCTGACCCCAAATAAAGGAGCATGGGAGGGGATACTGGGTTGAGACAACCTAGACTGCATGATGATTTTTGCCTGTGAAATATGCATATCATATGAAGTTTGGGCAAGGCCGTCAGGGAGTCCAAAAGGCAAAGTCACCATCAGAGGAGTCCCATGTCTCCCTGGAATGGCCTGCCCTACCATCCCTTCCATACTCATTCACTGGCTGGGAGCAGGTGGTGGGAGACATCAGACACACAAGGTGTCGTAGATTACACAGCACAACACCGGGTGTCCTTGGTCAATTACAACTGGGAGACCTGCAAGGCACAATCTCATGGCTAGCACAAGGGATAAAATGCAGGTTGTCAATTTTTAAGAAAATATTTCTTCTTTTTGTTTTAGTGATATGATGATCAATGTGAACAGCAGTTCTACAGAAATTAGTAAATACACCGTGGAGGAAATACCTTCATTTGCTCCATAGTCTCTCTCAACTACCATATTTGATAAGACCTGTTCTTTGAAACAGTGGTAATTGATTGCAACAACCTCTTTCAGCTCCTTCACAAGGTTCTGAAAATACTTGTCGGTGTCCAAGACACAACTGGTCTCTGTTTATTAATAGGCAGGATAACTATTGCATTAAATGCATTAAACAGTAACTCACATGAGTGTGGTCATGCTCGTCTTTCTTTTCCTTCCTTATTGTGACTGTATTGTATTGCTAACATGACTCAAGGACTGTCATCTCAGGAGTCTCTCATTGTTATATTCTCCTATATTGCAGCTATCCATAATGAAATAAGGTCCTGTTTAGGATTCAGGTAAACTGGCAGCCTCACTTAGGCCTTAAACCTCAGACATATGCTCCAAACCTACTTTCCTAAAATGCTATTTTGAGGAGAACTGATCCTTGATCCAACTAACAATGCTGTGGTACTGTACTTTGTTTCTATTTAATAGTACTCATTGTTTTCACTTCCTCTGCAAGAACCTCAACAATAACAAAATTTTAAAAAGATTCCTTTTAGTACTAATCAAACTATAATATCACCCCAAAGTTTCAAATATAAATAACATACAAATGATCATCAAAGTTATTCATACAACATAAGTATTTCAATATATATTAAATACCTAAATGTCATTACACTTGAAACCGCCGGAGACCCAGGTCAGTTTGAACACTTGTGTTTCAACAGTGTTGGAATTTCTAGCATTCTGATGAATGAGTTGAGAATTAATTATATAATCCATCTTTATGTCTTTTTTTTAGAAATTATGATTTAAAATATCTGTCTCTAATCAGTAGAACTTTCAAAACCAATCAGAGTGAAAGGTTGATATTTAAATATGTTTATCCTCCAAGGCAGGTGTTCTCATTGACATACTATACCCTGATTCACAAATGTAAGATCAATATAAAATTGCAGGTCTTGAGAAAAAGGAGAATTTTAGAGTGGCAATGTACATGATTAAACAGAAATACAAAATTCACATATTAAAGCCTAGCCTTACCATGAGGCTTTCTTCACAGGATAACCTCAGTTGTAATTTTGTGGGAGTTTTGTGAATTTTCCTAAGTGACTTCAGACACATATCACATCACATCCACACATCACAGCAATGTCCTTGAGAATAGGACAAATTCTTGTGACAGGTCTGCAAATACCCCAGTCCTTATAAGACTACTGAACCAACCAGATTCCCCAGACCCATACATGTAGGTGATGCTATATGACTGAGTTTGAGCCAAGGAAATATGTGGTGAAGTGATATATGCCACTTCCAGGCCTACAACCCCCAAACTAGTATTGCCTCTTAGGGGTAGGGGTGCAGCATTTGCCAATCTCCATAGTGTAAATATTCCCACCTTGGCTGATTTCAAGATACAAACATAGTGTCACTGAATATGGAGTTGGGAGACAGGTGGTAAGTAGAATTTTCTATAGTACAGATATAATAGATGTAAATCTAAAAAGCATCAATAATAGTAAGATATAATAATATAGTTAGGAAATGACAAGCTTTGTTTTTAATGTGATTTATTTAATTATAAGTTTATATAATCTAATTTTTCATAATGATCATATTTTCAAACCAACTCACAAAATTCCTAAAAATTTTAGCAATGGGCTCTCACAAGCCATTATGAGGCAGCACCAACACACCACTGCTCAGGTTCCTATGTGACCATATTCTCATTTTTTCTTTGTTCCCTAACCAGATGCCTAGGAGTCTGGAGAAGCTTAGGTGTCTACAGAAAACCAATTAAGA
Organism: Heterocephalus glaber; assembly: GCF_053883595.1. Classification (NCBI taxonomy): domain Eukaryota; kingdom Metazoa; phylum Chordata; class Mammalia; order Rodentia; family Bathyergidae; genus Heterocephalus; species Heterocephalus glaber. The sequence continues at coordinate 26,988,871 of NW_028258137.1, forward strand.
AAGCCTGAGTCCCTGACTGTCTGCATGGAGCAGGGATTCCCCTTTCTCCTGTTCCTGGTAATCCACATTGGATTTTGAAAGTAAGAAACAAATATGTTAAGCTACTTGATTGTGGGATTATTTATTCCCACAGTTGATGCTAAAAAACAAATGAATTCTCTCATTCACTGGTTTCCATGTTTAGTGAAGCAACAGACCCAGCTGAAAATGTTTTATGAAATACAGATTCCAGGGCCTCTAGTGATTAAGAATCTCCAGAACTTGATCACCAGCCAGGTTTAGGAACCACTGACAGGCAAATAGGAAAGTGGGTACTGGGGGAGGAAATAATTTGAGCAGTCTATGAAAAGGTTGATATGTTCAAGATCAACAAGATACTGAATTAAGACATGTAGTAGAAAATGATGAAAAAAGGATGGAAAGATTAAAAGATCTATTTTCTTACTATAATGACATCATCAATATCACCGGGGAACTATGAAAATAAAAATTTCCCAGTCCATACCGCAGACTTACTGAGTCAGAATCTTCGTTTTAAAAAGACCCCCAAGTGATTAATATGCACAGTAAAGTTTAAAAGCAGGGAAGTAATAAACAATCCATACAGAGACTTGGCAAATGCTCTAACACCCAGGAAAAAAGATAGAAAAAAAACTTGGTATTATAAACACAAATAAAATTCATAAGTAGTTATCAAGAGAAAAAATCATAATGTTTTCAGTTTAGTATTATTTGTATCTTTTGTTACACATGAAGTATATACTATAATATTTTCAGTGCTTATAGTCTCTAAAAGATTTAGTTTAGCTCTTGTGTTATGTCTAAGATTTTGAATGTTAGCTAGTAAGGAATAAAAAAATCATTAAACCAGAGAACAACATAGTTAAATCTGAATTACAGGACCTTCCCTCAGGTACATGTACAGAATGTTGGAGTGAGAAAAATGATGCTTCCAAAACACTGTTAATTTTTGGTTTTGTTTGATTCATAATTGCTTGGAAATATAGGATGGTATATAAACACTCCAGTTTTTTGTTAGAAACAACATTTCTTCTTTGAACAATCTAAGCTTTCTCCTCCTGTGCTATGAATACAAACTCCTCTCTTCTGACCGAAAAGATTTCTTTGTCCTTCTGACTGTATCCAGGGTTATAATGCTGCATCTCATTTAAAATTCAAATAGGCTTTGTTCCTAATGTGAAGATGTCATTGAATCTATCCATCTCTGGCCTAGAATGGTCCCCTCTAACTATGAGAAAGACATTGGCTGTTGGGACATGAGAATTCTGGATCTCATGACCATGCTTTTTCTTCTGTGATGTCCTGAACCTAAGAATACTAGACCTAGTGCAGATCTACTAATTTCAGAATAACTGCAGATCCAAACTCACTTCTGTCAATTGAGGGAAGGAGACAAGACAGGTTAGGAGACAAGACAAGAGAGGTCAGGAGAGGCAAAGTGATAGATCCCTGTTGTGACCATGCCCAGAGTGTCTATGGGGAGCACCTCTTCCCATCAGCCCATATAGCTCAAGAGGAGCTTCCCCACCTGTCATTCCAGTGGAAGACCGATGATGGTGGCCCTACCAACCAGAACAACCCTCCCAGATAGGTTCAGGGTGGACAAGTACAACAACACCTATGACTTTTGTAAGAATCATCAGGGAAAACAAAGTCCTCCAACTTTACACTGGAATTGTTAACCTCCAAGTATGTACCCTTAGAGCTGTTCATGACCATCTTTGTTTCCCTGAGCCCAAAGCCCTCTGACAAAGACTTACCCACAAAAGAAAGCAGAACTTAAAGATAGAAAAAGACAGATGGCTGATAATGTGATAAAACCTTACCTATTTCAGTCATCCATAAGATCTACCCTATATTTGGACTACACTATTTATGAGTCCATAAATTTCCTTTTAGTTTAATTAAAATGGAATTTAATATATAAAATTTAAAAAGGAAAAGTGTATTCAGATATATGACATGGACTGAATTGAAGTCACCTCTCCTTTTGTCACAGAGGAAGCAACACACACCTGTTGAGGCAGAATGCAAAGCTTGGGAGGGTGATCAAATTTTGGCATCTGGAATAGATTTCCTGGGCTCACAGCCCACTTTATTAGTAAGTTGAATGGTGCTGGACAAGGTATGTGCCACTGATCTGCCTTTGTCTCCCCACTATAACCAGCAGTAAGTGATGGCACTTACCTATATGACTGATAAGTGAATTAAGTATGATCATACCATGAAGCATTTAGAGCAGCTAGCCCTGAGAAAACATATTTGTAATGGCTATCATTGTTTTATGATCTCCCCATTCCTTTCTTCCACCTTTGCTAAATCCAGTATTTCCTCTTCTGAGACAGAAAATGCACGGTTCCTAAGAATCAGAGATGGATGCCCTGAGCCTGGCCCTCAGATACCTCAGTCTAATCTAGAAGAGCTCACACCGCATTGCAAGTTTGGGTTGATGTGACACCAGTGTGAAGATTAGGGTAAAGTACTAAGACCTCATAAAGAAGGGATTCTTTCCCATCCTCGGAGTGGTCAAGGAAGGTTTATAGAAAGGGACCTCTCAGGGATACAGAACAGTCACTGTAGGGCATGGTGGGAAAAGGCCTCCTTAAGGAGATTTATGGGAATCTCCCACATCAGTTCTCACATGAATTTCAATGTGAGCCAAGTACATAGCTGTGGGCAAAACAGACACTCAAATTAACATGACGTATTATTCCAGAGAAAATACATTTAAGCTGGCTTAGCCATTTTGAAAAGATCTCTAATTGCTGCCAACTCTCTAATTCTCCTTGAAAATTATGAAAGTTTGGTCTTGTGAGTCAATACAAAAGCTAAAGTGGGATCTTGGTGGTTCTATTATTAGGATGTGAAAAAAATGGAATCAAAAGGCAGAGTTAGAGCTGTGATTAACACGAAACAATAAGATCTCAGGAGTGTTTCAGTCTGCAAAGGTGAGTCTCAACATGCCTCCAGATGTTTGTGGGGGATCTCCCCAAAGCCTCACCTCTAGCAATCAACACCCTGATAGGAAACGTAACACTAATTTCTATACAGCTGAACTGTGGAGGCCAAGTGTTTTTGTTCATAAGAGCTATTCTGAGCTATAGAGTGTTTGAGCATTGCAGCTGAAAAATGCAAAGCAAACAGATGAAAAGGTAGGTACAGACACACACACAAATGTCCATACTCACAGCTCCATGTGTATCACAACCATACACTCATGACAATCATGCACATAGTTTAGACAGCAGAAATACTAACACTCCAACATTACATTCATACACACACACCCTCCACCCATTCATACCAAACACCAGGGCCCTACCAGACATGTAATCTTCGTATACATGGCTTCCACCCCCACATACACAGGGCATGGCCACCATATGTGTCAGACCAGATATATCACACCAAACGTACATATCAGCCCAACAGCCCTGATATTCATCCAAAATATATATTTTATGTACACACATCCACATTAAAATTACACTCCAAATGTCACATTCCACGATCTTTTTTCTTTATGAGATATGCACAGATTTATTTTTACCAAAGTAAAACAACAAAAAGTGGCAAAAAGAAGAAATATTTTTAATTTCAAAAATCATGAAGAAGATCCATACATCAAGATTCAGTTTTTTTTTCACAACAGGCTAAAAGTGTCTCTGCTGTGTGTCATTCTTAATCCACTCTTCATCCTGGTATGAGCTAGAAAGGGTCTAATGCAGCCACTCCCTGGAAGGCAGGGCCTACAAATGTGAGCTGGCAGGAGAGAAGCGTGAGAAGCCTGCTCTGTGCCTGCCCTTTGCTCTTTCTCTCTGCCTTTCCCAAAAAGACACAGCTTTTGAGTGGATCAAGGAACTCAAACCTCCAAGGTGAAACAAATCTGGGGAGGTAAGGAAACGTAGTATGGCAAATGCAATATCACATGAATAAGACCCCAAAACATAAAGAGAATCGCCCACTGTGACTGTTGTATATGTTTTAAGAGAGGAAGACTGGGAGAGACTCCACTGAATGAATAACTACGATGCAAAAGTCCCAGGCTCCGGGCCCCAACCACGTTATCTCATTTCTTCTTCACAGCATTGAAAGGAACAAATACAATATATTGTTTTATATAAAACAGTGGAAACTTATGGAGCCCCAAAACCTGGCAGCAAGATCATTTATGTGAAATGACACACTCTGAGTTGGAGAAGGAACCCACAAAATGAAGACAGAAATGGCAAGGCTGATAATACTATATCATCACACAAAAGTTCGAGTACTTTGAAATCAGAGCATATTCCAAAGAGCAAGTTTTCAAATTTCTTGTCTGCAATCTCTTTTCTTACACCTAAGGGTGATCTTTGACCTCTGTGACCCCATAACCCTGCCTCTGTACAGATATCACAATACTTAGCAAAAACACAAATTGTAGATTCTGCCAAACAATTGAATTTCTAGGAAGAAATTTTTAAATTTTTCTTACATCATGGAAAATCCTCTTATACATTGTCTACTAACCTGTTGCTGTTGAATAAAAGAATAAATGAATGGATGGATTTAATGTAGAAGGGAAAATAGGAAAAGAATAAGAAAGGATAAGCAATGAAATGAAGGATAATACATATCAAAGGCCAAGCTCTCTGATTTACACATTTCATGCATGATTTCATTTGATCTGAGAAACAACTACCAATATTAGCCCCATTTTTAAATGGATAAACTTAACACTCAGATAAATCAAATTGCTTCTCACATAGCCATTATGATATTTGTTGGGATGACAGATTCTTGACCTGATACCTATACTGTCTCTGTGGAGTTCAACTTTTCTCTTTAAGGCAATAGGAAGAAATTTTAAAATTTTGCTTATTGCTTTTCATTGTGGTTCAATCAGGAGAAGAATTAAAGTTTTGAAACTATTAATCTGCTACAGTTAGAGGATAGATTGAGAGAGAGCAACATAAACCCTAAGACAGCTAGCTGGCTGCTACAGGAATCCAGGCACAGGGCACACAGTCCTTACCTAAAAATACTTGGTACAACTTTTCCCCAGAAGCTAGCTGAAGAAATACCAAATATATGGTAAGATTAATGTAGGATAAGTAGGAAAGACAATAGAGGGGGGAAAGATGTTAAATGCAAAAAATAATCCTAGAATGGGGGTGGGAATGAGCATCTAGGTGTCCCTACACATTTATTCATTCACTAAGTGCCTACAGTAGAGATAACTACAAAGGGAAAAAATAGTCATCAGACTCCATTTTCATGCATCACAAAGCCTACATGAGAGATCAACACAGTAATTTCAATTTATAGAAGTTTTCCACACAATCAGTGACATGTGTGAGGTGCTAAAGAAGAGAGATCCCAAGCCTCTGGGCAGAAGGGAGAAGGACCATAGGCTTTGCAAGGGAAGAAATGTTTTACTGTGTGTAGCAGTGAAAATGGAGCGAAAAAATAGAACCGAAGTTTAGAAGGCAATGGCCATGCCAAGGAATAGAAGTTTGACTTCCATGCTCAGACCCTATGCCCCACTTCTGCACAATCAGAGACATTAGTATCGTCCATCCAGGGCCTCTGCCTGGTGGAGGGCAATTGTTCTCTGCCTCCAGAGACCTTATTAAAGCCATTTGGGTATGTGCCTTATTATGGCAACTGCCTCCCTATGGCTTCCAGGTTATGTTAATTCCATTTTGAATTAAAACATAAAATATAATAAGAGAATGATTTAAGTCAAGGTCAGAAACAAGAATGTCCCACTTTGCCACTTGAGCAAATGGTCTCTGTGTCATTTATATTAACGTTATTAGAGAAAAGGGTTTTACTGGCCAAGAGTGGAAAGCTTAAGGGCCTCTTCTGGAGCTGCTGCTTGTGCTATGGGAAATTGTATTCACACCCTAGGGTTCACGTTGATGGAATGTATTCACTTCCTCGGGAAATAAAACTAAATAATTCTGGGAAGGAAGTCAAAAAGTTCAGGCTTCCAGGACCACCCTTGTTTATTCTGCAGAGGTATAGAGAATCCATCAGGTTGGAAATGGGCCAGTTGTAAGAGGCAAAAGTGATTTTTTTAAATACTGATAGTCTATTTGGCCTTGACCCATAACAGCTATCATATAGTGCATATAGTTTTCAGAATAATATTGCAACACACAACTATGTGATCTGGCTGCACTGGAGGTAATATCTACTATTTCTCTTGTTAATCTTCTAAAAGAAAGTTTTGCTGTAAAGCAAGAAAAAAAGCAGCAATATGTATGTGTCACGTGTGTATGGTCAGGTATAGCTTAGAAGATAATTTTCATTGAATTGCTTTAGGTTCACACATCTTGTCTTCCCTACTTTCTCAAAATGAATCCAGTCTTAAAAGATACAACTGTTTTATGTGTCATTTATGTGGAAAATCTGACCTACAGGCCATTTGTGCCAGTTAATTAATTTTCCTTTGCTCACCAGGCAGCTGTCACGGAGGTGGAGGATGCTCTCATTTTATGCCTGAATTGTGTGGAGAAGGGTTCTTCAAATTAGAATTCAAGAAGCCACTCAGAGCTAGACTCTAAAGGGGAAAAAAGCATAAGGCTGGAAAACATTCTAGCCCTCTATCTCCCTTCCTTCCCATGTAACTTATATACCTTCTCTCATACAATTATGGGATTGTAAAATGTGTATAATGAATCTGCCTCTGTCCACCTATTAAAAAGGGCTCCTTTCTGTTTACACACTTATGCATTCTGTAGGTCTGTCAGTCAGTCACCCATCCATCTGTTCATTCTGTAACTTATTCATCAGTTCAGTCAATAAACTCTTCTTTTCTACTACATGCGAAGAATCATTGAGCTACTTCTTATTATCCACATAATATCTGTACATATTTTGTTCACAGTATTTCCAAAAAACAGATTATTTAAACACAGTGACACATCTGTCTTCCCCAGTAATATGCAAAGTGCCTGAGTGCAAGAACCAAGCTCTGTTCCTTCCCTCCTTGTGCCTTTGCCTTTGCTTTTGCCTCTGCTTGAAACAGTCCCTCATTCCTTGGATCCTCCATCCTCTTTTCCTTTAGGACTCCGCTTAAATGTTGCCTCCTCAGAGGTCTGAATACTCTCTCATTATACTTCTGCTCAACCCCATGGTTTCTCTGTCCCTTAACAGTATTTCTCACTATATGCAGGTTTGTATATTTCCTTATTTGCTTTCTTTATCTCTCTCTCCATTGGCTGCTAGCTCCACAAAGGTATCCACAAAGTCAGTTTTCACTTTTAAATGCCTAGCAGCTGGAGTACATTGCACAAAATTGTTACTCAGTAAATATTATCAGTGGTAAAACAGGTGAAGATAAATTTTATGTTTTCACCCCCAGCTAATAGTTGAGGAGTCTACATTCTGTATGAAAAAGGCACTTGGTAAATGTTGGCTGCTCAGAAGTAAATGAATTCTACCAACTTTAGAATGTGCACTGAAAATATCCAGACCTATAACCACCCCCCTTCTTCCTCCTCCTTCTCCACTTCCTCTGTATTTCTGTCCCTCTCCCTCTCTTCCTCTTTACCTCTACCACCTGTTGCCGGAGATCTTTAGGAAACATTTGGAGTCATTTGGGGTTTTAAATATTGCTCTTACACCATCCCATGCAAGATGGATAATGTTGTTTCTGTAAAGTATAAACCACAAAAGTACAACCAACTGAGCTCTTGACACTTTTCACCATTGCTTCACATTTATATTGAAAATGTGGGCAAGAATGGATGGAATGAATAATTTCCGCTGAGGGTCTCTCATGCACTTGCTTCTGATACACTGTTTCAATTGGGCTGAGAAGGAAATTTTGACAGAGAGATTTTGCAAAGTGTGAATGGACAATCTGAAAATTTAATTCTCTAATGTGCATTATGGAACATTTAGCAATCTCCCTTCCCATTGCTCATTAAACCATCTGTAATACTTTAGTCATGGACATGAACTAAGCCCCAAAATTTGGAAAACATTGCTTATCTTCTGAAGAGTGTTAAACAGAACTAAGCAAAGAAACCTAAGGAAAACAGAAACTTCATAATGGTAGTATTAGTGATGTCAGCACTCAATTCCATAACTTCCCATGTTTGTCCTCAGGAGAGAGGAACAAAGAAAGGATCACATTGTTAACACATCTGGTCTTGTAAAAAGAAAAAGATTATATTTATATCACACAGGCAAAAACTAGGAACAAGCTAAATGCTATTACTTCTACAGATATGTATATAGATATACCAAAAAACCACCTAGCAATACAATGAAACACAATTCAGCAATAAAAAGATATTAACTACTGGCACATGATCCATTATGAATGAACCTCAACATTACCCTAAGTGAAAGGAGCCAAACACAAGAGACCACATATTGTATGATTACATTTATATGAAATATCCAGAAAAGGCAAATTTATAGAGACAGAGCATAAATTAGGGGTTGCCAGGGGCTGAACCTAAGAATGGGGATTAATTACAAGTGAACATGGGTGATTTTTTTTTTCTAGGAGTAAAAATGTTCTAAATCTGATTTAAGGTGATGGTTGTATGATCCAGTAAGTTACTAAAAATCACTGAATTGTACCGTTGAAATAGGAGAATTTTATGATATGTAAAATATACTTCAACAAAGTTGTGTTTTTCAAATTTAAGGTTGTATTTTTTCTTATGAAATGGCACTGTAGACTTAAATTAGTGCTCCTTTGTTGATAATAAAACACAATGAATTTTTGCCTACCACTCTCTTTTTTTATTTATTTCTGTTTTTAAATTAAACTTGTCTCTGAAAAACAGGGTTGGACCAGTTCTTTTCAGAATATTAATTCTGAAAAATTAACTACATAATGTAAATGAATGAGCTAAAACTCATTGTTTCTAAAACAAACTTTTTTCAGGGATATTTTAAATAATAAAGTTTAGAATCTTTTTCCTTCAGAATGAAATATTTTCTCCTTCGTTTGATTCATTTCACTTGATTTCAGAGATTCTAATTTCTTCTGGGCTAATGGGAGTGGTCAGGGTTTTGTATATCTTCTCAAAGGGAATTAAATTTGCAATTATACATAGCATACCATAGACTCTTGCAAACCGGTGTTTCGGGCAATCTTCAGATCCCTGCTGCAATTAGCATATTTTCAAGGTGAAGTGCAGATGTCAAATTAATGTGGAAGGCACCAGGATTGCCGAAGGGCCCAGGTCAATTGGTATTGGTCTAATTGGAGGACATGAGCCCTTCCTGTGGAGGGGTCCAGGGACTGACTTCAGAAACAGGAAAGATCTTTCATGTGCGAACAGGAGCAGTGGGGAAGAAGAGGAAACTGGAAACACAACAGAGGGCCTGTTTTTGTGGAGAAAGTTAAAATTCCAAGAAGAGGCTGAAATTTCCAGGAGAATTGTTATCATCACTGTTATTGTTACTTCTGTTTAGTTTCTATTGTTCTGCAGAGGAGAAAAGTAAGCCCCAGGAAGATAAAATTATTTACAATTAATAATTATTACCCACCTACTATCTGCCAAGCACATTTTGTTTTAATTTTCATTTTTTAGCGCATGCTTGCAGTGCATAATGATTGCATTCATTCTGGGAAGTCGGTATATGTACATAACATGTCTTCATTCTTTATTCACCCCTTCTCCTCCCTCTCCCTCTCTCTGCCCTCCATCTCTTCGTTCCCTTTCCTTTTGTAAAAGAACCATCTCCCTGTGTCTTCTTATCTATCTTTTATTTTGCTCTTTATTTGTACTTTGGGCTTCTGAGAAACTATGCAATATTTAAGCTTGTGTATCTGACTCATTTCCCTTAACATTATGGTCTCAAGATGTACCCATTTTCCCACAAACGACTCAAGTTTATCCTTCTTTATGGCAAGCACATCTTTAAATGCTTGGCTTGTTATCAAACTAACCTCTCACAATAAATCATGAGGCAGATGATGCCATTATGGTCTCTGTAAGAGGGAATTTAAGGAAAATGCCCAGGGTTCCACAGCTAGCAAACCCCACAGCTGCTGCCTCCACAAGATGGAGGCCTCTGCAAGCTCCAGCAAGGGGGCAACACGAGACTCTTCAAGGGCCTGTGAAAAGACATGAACTTCCGGACTGCCACGCCCTCCCTTAGGCTATTTTCCAGGACTCCAAATCCCAAATCTTTCCTTCTGGCTTGCTTTTTTTTTTTTAAACTAAATTCGGTAGAGCCTTTATGTAAGAAGAAAGGACAGACTCATACAGCCTTGAGTCTTTAAACAGAGCACCTCTATTCACTATTGCATAAGATAGGGATTTTCACAAGATTTCATTTAAACAAAAGAAACCGGGGCCAGGGATTTAGCTCAGTGGTTCCACCACCTGCCTCCCAAGGCCAAAGTCCCAAGTTCAATCCCTAGTACCAAAAAAAAAAAAAGGACTGTGTGGAGGACCCCTACGACGTGGACGGCATCTGCAGTGGTTCCCGTCTGCTGTGTGTTTACCACCTTCACTGGGGCCTCTGACCTTTGCTGCCTCCGCCATTTTCTCCTTCAGCAACGGCAAACTCTCCGTGTCCAACACAGTAGAGTTCCACTACTTCCTCTACAAAACAAGAAGCTTGGAAAAGAAGATAACTAATGCTCCTCTTGAAGGTTTCAGACATCTTAAGAAAACATACAACGCCGAATCAGCCCGCTGCAGACAGGCAGGTCTGCCCACTCCCTACCGAGGTCCCAAGTCGAGCAGAAGACGCTGAATCACCCCACACGCTGAATCACCCCACTGCAGACAGGCAGGTCTGCGCCCTACCGAGGTCCTGAGTCGTGTAGAACATGCCGAATCAGGCTACGCCCCTGCAACGATCCACAGGACCCCACCCCTCGCTCCTCTGTACAGCCACCTGGTTCCACACACCAAAGACGCAGAGGACACCAGATCACCAGACCACGGTACTGAGTCCCACTGCTCCCTGCCCAGAGGTAGGGACTTCTGAGCCGCCATCCCACTGCTCCTGGTCCAGAGGAAGGGGCTTCCCCGTCACCATACTTCCTGCTGCTCCCAGCCCAGAGGTAAGGGCTTTTGGGTCACCTTCTGTCCCCCTGCTCCTGGCCCAGAGGAACGGGATTCCAAGCCACCGTCCCTCCCACCACTCCTGGTCCAGAGGTAGGGGCTTCTGAGCCGCAATCCCACTGTTCCTGGTCCAGAGGAAGGGGCTTCCCAGCCACCATCCCTCCCGCTGCTCCCAGCCCACAGGAAAGGGCTTTTGGGTCACCATCCCTACCGCTGCTCCTGGCCCCTGTCCCACCTCTCCCAGCTCAGAGGAGGTAATCTGTCCAGGCGCTAACAGCCCCTGCAGTTGAAATGAAAAAACACGTAAATAAGTCTCAAAACCAGACTTCCAGATCACCTACAGCAACCCCAAAGGGAAATGAGATGGAACACTCTGATACTCAACCACCTGGACCCACTGAACTGGCGACAAAAGGGGATCTGGAAACAATGAAATCAGAAATAATTTCTCAGATAACAAGAGAAATTGTACCCTTAGTGCAAGATATGATTAATAAATCTAGAGAGGAGCTCAGGAACGTGATGGAATCTAGACATAGGAAATACATGGAATCCATCAAACAGATGCAAATAGATTTCCAGGACATGAAAAAGTCCACTGAAAGTCTGCACAGCAGAATGAGCCAATGTGAGGACAGAATTTCAGATATAGAAGATAAGATTGCAATTAGTGACCAGGAAAAGAAAACTTGCTTCAAAATTATAAGGGAACATGAGAAATCAATCCAGTAGCTGCTAGACAATGCAAAGAAGAATAACATAAGACTGATTGGAGTCAATGAAGAAACAGGAGAGAGTGCAGATGACATAAAAAATCTCTTCACAGAAATAATGGCAGAAAACTTCCCAAGCAGGGGAAAAGAGCTTGACATACAGATAAGTGAGGCATATAGGACTCCAAATAGCCTTGATCAAAAAAAATCTACACATAGGCATATAATTGTTAAGATTCCAGAAACACAGCAGAAGAACAAAGTTCTCCAAGCAGTTAGAGAAAAGAAATAAATCACATACAAAGGAAACCCCATTAGAATCACAGCAGACTTCTCAACACAAACCATCAAGGCAAGAAGAACTTGGAGTGACATATTCCAAGCCCTAAAAGAAAACAGCCTCCAACCCAGATTGATGACCCTGCAAAACTATCTTTCAAAATGGATGGAGAACTAAAATACTTTCATGACAAAGAGCACCTTAGGAACTTCGTGAATACCAAACCAGCACTCCAAAGAATTTTACACAATATCCTAGGAACAGACATTGAGGATCACAACCCCAGGGAGCAAAGCAGAATGAACCCATCTGGCATGACAAATTAAATGTTAAGGGAGAGAACCCAACAAAAAGAAAAAGTCATGGCAATGACAAGTCAATACGTTTCAGTTATAACCATCAACGTTAATGGTCTCAATTCACCAATCAAAAGAAATAGACAGGCAGAATGGGTCAAGAAGCAAAATCCAACAATATGCTGCATACAAGAAACACACTTAATTCAAAAGGAAACTCATAGACTGAAAGTTAAAGGGTGGAAAACAATACTCCATGCGACAGGAACCCGAAAAAAAGCAGGAGTACCTATCTTCTTTGCCGATCAAGTAGATTTCAAACCAACACTGATTAAGAGAGATGAAGAAGGACACTACACCCTTGTAAAGGGAACAATCCAAGAGGAAGAGATGACAATCATAAATATCTGTGCACCAAACACTAGTGCACCCAACTACATAAAACAAATAACGGACATGAAAAGTCATATATGCACTAATACAATTGTAGTGGGCGAACTCAACACCCCACTGTCACAAATAGGTAGATTGACTAGACAAAAAATAAGTAATGAAATACTAGAACTCAATTGAACTCTTGAACAATGAACTTAACAGATGTTTACAGAGTCTTCCACCCCACAAAATCAGAATACACATTCTTCTCAGGTGCACATGGGTCCTTCTCAAAAATAGACCACATACTCACACATAGAACATGTTGAAGTAAGTGCAAAGGAATTGAAGTTATCCCCTGTATATTATCAGACCATAGTGTGATAAAATTGGAGATCCATAGCAAAAGAAACTCAAAAAATTTCATAAACACGTGGAAATTGAACAACACACTTCTGAATAACCAATGAGTCACAGAGGAAATTGAAGAAATCAGACAGTTCCTTCAATTAAATGACAATGACAATACAACATATCTCAATCTATGGGACACAATGAAAGCAGTCTTACGAGGGAAATTCATAGCAGTGGATACACATATTAGGAAAACAGAACGAGCCCAATTAAATAAACTGATGCTGAACCTCAAGCTTCTAGAAAAAGAAGAGCAGGACAACCCCAAAGCTCATACAAGGGAGGAAATTATAAAGATCAGAGGAAAAATCAGTGCAATGGAGACTAAGAGAACGATACAAAAAATCAATGAAGCCAAGAGTTGGTTCTTTGAAAGAATCAACAAAATTGACAAACCCTTAGGCAACCTTGTCAGAAAAAGGAATGAAAAGGCCCAAATCCATGTAATTAGGAATGAAAAGGGTGAAATTCCAACAGACCCAGCAGAAATCCAGAGGATCATCAATACCTACTTCCAGAACCTATATGCCAATAAGGTGGACAACACAGAAGAAATGAACAGATTCCTAGATACATATTACCAAAGTTGAACAAAGAAGACCTAAAAATTCTGAACAACCCAATATCAACCAATGAAATCAAAAATGTAATTAAAAACTTATCAACTAAGAAAAGCCCAGGCCCTGATGGCTTCACTGCTGAATTCTACAAGACATTTAGAGAGGAACTACTGCCACTACTGTTTAAACTCTTTAGTGAAATTGAAAGGGAAGCAATACTCCCAAATTCATTCCTGGAAGCAAGCATCACCTTGATCCCCAAAGCAGAGAAAGATCCAACTGAAAAAGAGAACTATAGGCCAATCTCACTAATGAACATAGATGCAAAAATCCTTAATAAGATAATGGCAAACAGAATGCAGAAGATCATCAAGAAGATCATACACCCTGATCAAGTGGGATTCATCCCAGGGATGCAGGGATGGTTCAATATATGCAAATCAATCAATGTAATATACTATATCAATAGAGCCAAGGACAAAAACCATATGATTATCTCCATAGGTGCAGAAAAAGCATTTGACAAAATCCAACATGCATTTATGATAAAAACCCTACAAAAAATTGGAATAGATGGTCTTTCCCTCAAACTGATAGAAGCCATCTATGAACAACCAACAGCCAATATCGTACTAAATGGTCAAAAACTGAAATCCTTCCCACTCAAATCAGGAACAAGACAAGGATGTCAACTATCACCACTCTTGTTCAGTATAGTTCTGGAAACATTAGCCACAGCAATTAGACAAGAGAAAGAAAAGGAATAAAGATAGGAAATGAAGAAATCAAATTGTCATTATTTGCAGATGACATGGTACTTTATATAGAAGACCCCAAGAACTCCACCAAAAGTCTTCTAGACTTAATAACCAAATTCAGTCAAGTAGCTGGTTACAAGGTCAACACACAAAAATCAATAGCTTTCCTCTACACCAATGACAGACTCACTGAGAGAGAAATAGGGCAAATAATTCCTTTCACAATAGCATCCAAAAAACTGAAATACCTAGGAATCATCCTAACAAAAGTAATCAAGGACCTCTTCTCTGAAAACTATGACCCTCTGAAAAGAGAGATTGAAGAATATGTCAGAAAATGGACAGATATCCCCTGCTCCTGGGTAGGAAGGATAATATAGTGAAAATGCTCATCCTTCCAAAACTGACATATAGATTTAATGCAATTCCAATTGAGATCCCAGCAGCATACTTCATAGACCTTGAGAAAACAATCCAAAAATTCATTTGGAGCAAGAAGAGACCCAGAATAACAAAAGCAATTCTAGGTAACAGAGACATGGCAGGGGGTATCACAATCCCCAACCCGCAACTCTACTACAAAGCTACTGTGATAAAAACAGCATGGTACTGGCAAAGAAACAGACCTGAGGATCAGTGGAACAGATTAGAAGATGCAGAAACAATGCCAGACACACTCAGCCATCTCATCTTTGATAAAGGAGCCAGACACCCTGACTGGAGGAAAGATAGCCTCTTTAATAAATGATGCTGGGAAAATTGGGCTTCAACTTGCCAAAGATTCAAACTAGACCTATATCTCTCACCATGAACTAAATTAAAATCAAAATGGATTAAAGATATAAATATTAAAATAGAAACTCTGAACCAGTTGGAACAGAGGTTAGGTAGAACCCTTGAAGACATCGGTGTAGGAAAATATTTAAGGAACAAAGCCTCAGTTGCCCATGAACTAGCACAAACAATCAACAAGTGGGATCTCTTCTTATTAAAAAGCTTCTGCACAGCAAGAGAAACCACCAGCAGTGTGAAGAGACAACCCACAATGTGGGAAAAACTCTTCACCTGCTCTTCCTCAGACAAAGGTCTACTATCTCAAATCTGTAAAGAACTTAAAAAGATCAGACCTCCCAAATTTAAAGACCCAATCCAAAAATGGGCATCTGAAATGAACAGACATTTCTCAGACAAAGAAGTAGAAATAGCAAATAAATACATGAAAAAATGTTCAACATCACCGGTCATTCGAGAGATGCAAATGAAAACAATGCTGAGATTCCACTTTACTCCAGAAAGAATGGCTGCTATCATGAAATCAACCAATAACAAATGCTGGTGGGGCTGTGGGGAAAGAGGAACCCTGCTCCACTGCTGGTGGGAGTGTAGACTGTGCAAGCACTGTGGAAATCAGTATGGAGATACCTCAAAGAACTAGGACTGGAAGTCTCATTTGACTCTGCTATTCCACTGCTGGGGATCTTCCCCAAAGAATTAAAAGAATCATACCACAGTGATATATGTGCACCCATGTTCATAGCAGTGCAGTTTGTAATAGCTAAAACTTGGAAACAGCCCAAATGCCCATCAACTGGAGACTGGATACAGAAAATGTGGTTTTTTAATAAAATGGAGTACTACTCAGCCCTAAAAAATGAGAAATTAGAGACATTTATAGCTAAGTGGATGCACATTGAGGTAATACTCTTAAGTGAAATAAATAGGACACACATGTAAATACCGAATAGTTTCTCTGGTGTGAGAAACTGAAAGTGTAAATAAGGACTAAATGTATAATAGGTCATGTGAAATAGAAAGAAAAGGGGCAAAGCAGAAGGAAGTGGGAGGGCTAGGGGAAAGGATAGAAAGGAATGGGACTAATATGAGAAAATGGAAAAATAGGAACAAAATCTTTATAAATAGGGAGGACTGGAGGGGTTGAAGGGAGGGCTGGGCAAGGGTGAAAAATAAGAACCAAGAGAGACTATGTAAAGGTGCAAATTTCCAATTATGAATGTCATTATATTGTATACCTAAAATGTACCAATTCTTAGAATGAATAATCGATAATGTAAAATAGGAAGAAAAGGTCCAAAGGGGTAGGGGTAGTGGGAGGGGCAGGGGAAAGGAAAGAAGGGAAAGGAAAAATGATGAGAAATAGAAAAAATGGAAATAAAGTCTTTGTAAATAGGGAAGGGTGGAGGGCATGAAGGGAGGGCTAGGAATGGGAAAAAATAAGAACCAAGATGCATTATGTAAAGGTACAGTTCCCAATGAGAAATGTAATTGTGTTGCATACCTACAGTGTACCAATAAAAGAATTTAATACAAAAAAAAAGCTAAAGAAACCACAGTTTGAGTCTGACTCTGATCCATACCAGTTGCTGGTGATTTGACAAGTCATGTCTTCCATATCCAGTTTCCTCACCAATTAAGTGGAAGGATAGTTGTTTATCTTGCCAATATTATAGGTTAAGAAGGTGGAGTGAGATATCTATAACAAAATAGTTTGTATTCTATAAAAGTCTTGAAATAATAGTAATAAATAGCAGTGATTTATTGAACCAATAGCCTTCCATAGTGCTGGGTAGGCCCCTTTACATGGATTATCCTCCATAAAGTCCACAATATCTCTAAGCTATAGATATCATATCCCTATTTAACAGGTATGAAAGCTAAGGCATATAGAGGTTGAACAATTCACCCAGATCTCACAGCCAGTAAAGTGGTGTGAATCAAGTTTTGAGTCATTTGTTTTAATAGCTGTTTTATAAAGATGAATTTTAATGTCACCTCTCTTTAGAATATCTAAATGAAATTGATCATTCCTGCTTCTGCTGTCTCATGACATTTTTTCACCTTTGCTGAATCTGATCACAGTCTTTCTTGCTTTCAGCATGACATGGGTTCTTGTGTGTCTCCCACTAAGCCAAGTAACTAAGAGATAGAGCTAAGTCTATGCCCTCCCAGACCCCCAGGATCTGGAGCAGTGAGAGTACAAGAGATGGTGGTTCCCTCCTCCATGACTTCCTTCCTGAGTAGAATTTAACCTCTTCACATTCAAATCCATGTTCAGCTTCTTGTCATTCCACAGCAAGTTCTGCCTGTGGCTCTTTTGGACCTGTGCTGTTATACAAAAACTTTGCATCTGATTAAAATGGAAAATAATAACGATGACAATAATAGTAGTGGTTGCTGAGCACTTAAGCCTGTGCAAGTCCTTTATGTTTTTGCCCTCATTTAGTCTTTATAACAAGCTATTCTCATACCCTCCTCCCTGGTACAAACAGGAAAGTTCAAACTTAGAGGTCAGACAACTAAGAACTTGGTAGAGTCCATTTAGGAATAAAATTTGCTGACCCAACAGCCTTAACCCACAGACTACATTCCTGTGCTTCACTAGAATTCTCCTTGCAAAATTCTTCTCCCTCCTCTAGACACACTTAATATGCCAGCTTCTCATGGAAAGACCCTCCAGTTCCCTCACCCTTTCCAATCCATTCTCAGCCTCCTCATCATACATTCTATCCCCTCACACACACACTCCTGTCATTTTAGTAATGGTCTCTTCTGGCCACTTGATTGTAACATCCCATTTTACTACCAAGTTTCTCACAGCACTAGCAAAATATCTCATATGGACTTAGCACTCAGTATTAAGTTTTGAATTCTCCCTTTGCCATTCGTTCATTCATTTAAAATTCAATAGATTTGCTATAGATGAGGACAGCTATACTCTCTTTTCCCCAGCTCCCAGAGCAATGGTTCTTGATTATGTCAAATAGAGCTATCTTAATTATTTGATTCATCTTTTAACTGTAGGTTGTTGAAAAACCTTTGGAGAGAAAGTCTCCATGGGATTTTTGACATATTGTGACAGAGGGAAGGACAAGGCCCAAGATTGCCAGGACCTTAGAATAAGGTGGCTGTACACACTTTTATTCAAGTCTATCTTAAATAGATCATGGAAGTAGTTGGGATTTTAGAACACTGAATAATTACACAAATTTATCTACTCAACATTTACTTGCTCATATCAGAAATGCAGTACAAAAGCAAGTTCTATTGGGGAAAGGGTGGTAGGTAACATCATGATTTGGGGCCTCTTGCATTAGAAGTAAAGCTTATAGAAAACAACAGTGTATCAGAGCTTTACAGTAATATTGAAGAGACTATAGTTCTAGTCTTGGATCTGGATTTGAAAACATATTAACCTTAGTTTCACCATAAGTGAAACCAGAGAATTAGGGCCTTCTGGAGTCCTTCATAGCTCAGATTATGCTATCTGTTGGCTATATCCTGCTTTTGGTATGCTCAAAGAACCACATGCAGCTTTTTGACATAAGACGGGATGTGCAGATTTAAAAGCTTCCCATATAAGCATTCAACTATCACCTCTGAATTATCAAAAGGTGATAATTGAAAAATTGCTGCTTTCAGTAATTATGGTTATTCAAATTTTTCATTATTATTATTATTCAGAATAATAATTGTCACCACTTACTAAGTGCCCACACTTTAAGAACTTACTTAAAAGGATAAAATCTAATTATAGGTTGCAGATATTTGCATAAGTTGATGGATTTCAAGCTTATATTAAGGTAGCAACACAGTGTAGGGCCAGGAAGGTTACGTTACTCTTGATCTAATTTTTATTTTCTTTTAATTTTGTTAATTGTTTTAAATGGGCTAATGGAGATACATGAATTTTCTCCTTCACTCAGCCACCTGGCTGCCCATCTCAGCCACTAGGAGACTATTCTTTGGAAATCATGTATTATCATGACATAAATTGTGCAAATTTTGGAGGATGACTGAAATGTATCTAAATGCCATTCACTTTCTTTGTGACCTCAAATAGGCTTCCTACTTTCTCTTAATCTTAAGCATTTGGAGTTTTTTAATGGAAATAAAAACCGATCTGCACAGGAATTTTTATTAAGATAATAAGCTAAAATTCATAAAGCACTGGGCATAAATTTGTCACTGACCTTTTCTTTTTCTTCCTTTCCCTTCTTCACAGCCTCAGGAAAATAGATCCTATGGAAAGATACACAGATAGTAGTCAAAGGTGCCCACCCTTGCAAAGGAGAAACGGCTTCAGAATTCCTCTTTACTTTTGCTTCAAACCTGTAGTAAAACCAATATCCCCCATTTTCCATATTAAAACTTCTCCACAAAAAATCTGTTTCATTGTGTACTCAGTAAAGAATAAATTCTTTCTGAACACACAAGTACCCATTCACTTCTGTTCTCTTCCAAGCAAAAGAAACAAGCTAGTATATACCCAATGGCTGAAAAATGGCCCACATGGATATTATGTTTGCTCTGCAGGACTTCAATTTTTATCATTTACATTTATATTCTTATACTTTAAAATGTTATTACATATCGTATTCTTAATTTCTGGTTTGTTTTAAAACATCAAAAGATTTAGCAAATCCAGAAATAGAGCCTTACATAACATGATCAAATGATTTTCAGCAAGGGTGCCAAGACCATCCAATGGGGATAGGAGATTCTTTTCAGCATATGATGCAAAAGAATAATGTTGGGCCCTTATCTTATGCCATATATAAAAATGAATTCAAAGTCAAAGACCCAAACATAAGAGCTAAAACTACAAACTCCTTAGACAATACAGGAGAAAGCTTCTTCACAGTGGATTTGGCAATGAATCCTTGGATGTGACACCGAAAGCACAGGTATAAAGCAAAAATAGATAAATTAGGACAACTCAACATTTAAAACTTCTATGCATCCAAATTCACAGTCAGAATCAGGCAACCTATGGAATGGGAAAAAATACTTGCAAATCATATATTCTGACAAGGAGTTAATTCAGAATATAAGGAACTAGAACTCAACAACAAAACAACAATCAATTTTTTAAATACTCAAAGGACTTAAATAGATATTTTTCCAAAGAAGATATCTGAATGGTCAATAAGCACCTGAAAAGAAGCTCATGAACACTAATCATTAAGGAAATGTAAATGAAAACCACAAAGAAATACCATCTAACAACCATTAGCATGGCTAATATGGAAAAGAGAAAAAAAAAGTAACAGGCATTGGAAAGATGTGGAAAAATGAAAAGCTTATACACTGCTGATATTAATGCAAAATTGTGGAGTTACTCTACAGCACAGTATGGCACTCCTCAAAAAAAAATGAAAATAGGTGGCTTGCTGCTTGCTGCTTGTTACTTCACTGCTGGTTGCCTTCTACCTGCCCTGATTTACCATGGACTGTTTGTCCCCTGTGATGCCCCTCTGCAATGCCACCCTGCTTTGGAGCCAGCTGACTATGAATCAAAACCTCTACAAACTGAATCATTGACTTCCTTGTAAGCCGTCACCCTATTGCCTGTATACTATGAGAACACTTGGTCTTTAAGATTGCACCAATGCTCAACCCTGATGGCATCTACCTGGGCAATTACAGACCAGTAATGCCAGTGAACCATCTAGGCCACTATACTACCGTGCCCAGGGCCAAGGAACACAGCTTCCCCCAGGGCCCAGGGGTGAAAGGTGAACCTTCCAGGTGGCCTTTCCACTACCCCCAGTGCCGAGGAGCAGAGCTGTCCCCAGTGAGGAGGAGGTGAGCCTTGTGGGCTCCAGCAACACACACATACCACACACCCCAGCCCCACCTACTGCTGAAATGAGAAGACACATAAACAAGCCTCAAAACAAGACTTCTAGATCACCTAAACCAACCCCAAAGGGAAACGAGATGGAACAAACTGATACTAAAACACCTGGACTCCCTGAACTGGCAACAAAAGAGGATCTGGAAAAAATGAAACCAGAAATAATTTTGCAGATAACAGCAGAGATGGCACCCATAGTGCAAGACATGATTAATAAATCTAGAGAGGACACAGATAAAAAAAATAGAGGAGCTGAGGAACATGATGGAATCCAGACATAGGAAATACATGGAAGCCATAAAACAGATGCAAACAGATTTCCAGAAGATTAAAAACTCCATTGAAAGTCTGCACAGCAGAATGAACCAATGTGAGGATAGAATTTCAGATATAGAAGATAAGATTGCAATTAGTGACCAGGAAAAGAAAAATTGCTTTTAAATTGTAAGGGACCATGAGAAATCAATCCAGCAGCTGCTAGACAATGCAAAGAAGAGTAACATAAGACTGATTGGAGTCAATGAAGAAACAGGAGAGAGTGCAGATGACATAAAAAAACTGTTTACAGAAGTGATGGCAGAAAACTTCCCAAGCAGAGGAAAAGAATTTGACATACAGTTAAGTGAGGCATATAGGACTCCAACTAGCCTTGATCAAAAAAAAAAAATCTACACATAGGCATATAATAGTTAAGGTTCCAGAAACCCAACAGAAGAACGAAATTCTACAAGCAGTTAGAGAAAAGAAACAAATCACATACAAAGGGAAGCCCATCAGAATCACAGCAGACTTCTCAACACAAGCCCTCAAGGCAAAAAGAGCTTGGAGTGACATATTCCAAGCCCTAAAGGAAAACAGCCTCCAACCCAGATGGATGTACCCTGCCAAATTATATTTCAAAATTGACAGAGATATGATATATTCATGACAAAGAGCACCTTAGGAACTTTATGAACACCAAACCACTACTCCAAAAAATTTTAGACAATATCCTAGGAAAAGACAAAGAGGATCACAACCCCAGGAAGCCCAGCAGAATGAATCCATTGGGCATGACAAGAAATCAAATGAAAAGGGGGAGAACCCAACAAAAAAAAAGTCATGACAATGATAAGTCAATACATATCAGTTATAACGATCAATGTTAATGGTCTCAATTCACCAATCAAAACAAATAGACTGGCAGAATGGGTCAAGAAGCAAGATCCAACAATATACTGCATACAAGTAATGCACCTAGTTCAAAAAGAAACTCACAGACTGAAAGTAAAAGGATGGAAAACAGTTCTCCATGTGACAGGAACTCAAAAAAAAGCAGGGGTAGCTATCTTATTTGTAGACAAAGTAAATTTCAAACCAAACTAATTAAGAGAGATAAAGAAGGTCACTACATCCTTAAAAAGGGAACAATCCAAGAGGAAGAGTAGACAATCATAAATATATATGTACCAAATACTAATGCCCCAACTATACAAAACAAGTATTAGGAGACATGAAAAACCAAATAAGCACTACTACAATTGTAGTAGGGGACCTCAATACCCCACTGTCACAAATAGACATATCATCTGGACAAAAAATCAACAACAATATACTAGAACTGAACCAAGCTTTTGAACAAATGGACTTAATAGACATATACAGAGTGTTCCACCCCACAAAATCAGAATATACATTCTTTTCAGCTGCACACCAGTCATTCTCCAAAATAGACCACAAACTTGGAACATGTTTAAGTACATACAAAGGAATTGAAGTTATCCAGTGTATATTATCAGACCATAGTGCAATTAAACTGGAGATCAATAGCATAAGTAACTGCAAGAACTTCACAAACACATGGAAATTGAATAACACTCTCCTGAACAATTAATGGGTCACAGAGGAAATTAAAGAAGAAATTAGACAGTTTTTAAAATGAAATGATAATGCCAATACAACATATCAGAATCTATGGGACACAATGAAAGCAATCTTAGGAAGGAAGCTCATAGCAGTGAATACTTATATTAGAAAAGCAGAGCAAGCCCAATTAAACAACCTGATGCTGAACCTCAAGCTTCTAGAAAAAGAAGAGCAGGACAAACTCAAAGCTCAGACAAGGGAGGAAATTATAAAAATCAGAGCAGAAATCAATCCAACGGAGACTAAGAGAATGATACAAAAAAGTCAATGACACCAAGAATTGGTTCTTTGAAAGAATAAACAAAATTGACAAACCTTTAGTCAAACTTAAAAAATGGAAAGAAAAGGCTCAAATACATGCAATTAGGAATGAAAAAGGTGAAGTCACAACAGATCCAGCAGAAATCCAGAGGATCATCAATACCTACTTCAAGAACCTATACTCTAAAAAAGAACCTATACTCTAATAAAATGGAAAATATAGAACAAATGGACAGATTTCTAGATACATATGAATTACAAAAGTTGAATGAAGAAGACATAAAAACTCTAAACACCCCAATTACAATGAGTGAAATTGAAAACATACTTAAAAATCTACCAACAAAGAAAAGCCCAGGTCCTGATGGCTTCACTGCTGAATTCTACAAGACATTTAGACAAGAACTATTGCCACTACTCTTTAAAATTTTCAGTGAAATTGAAAGGAAAGCAATACTTCCAAATTCATTGGTGGAAGCTAGTATTACTTTGATTCCAAAACCAGGGAAAGACCCAACCAAAAAAGAGAATTACAGGCCCATCTCCTTAATGAACATACATGCAAAAATCCTCAATAAGATCCTGGCAAACAGAATACACAGGGTCATCAAGGAGATCATACACCCTGACCAAGTTGGATTTATTCCAGGGATGCAAGGATGGTTCAACATACATAAATCAATAAATGTAATACACTATATTAACAGAGCCAAGGACAAAAACCACATGATCATCTCAATTGATGCAGAAAAAGCATTCATTAAAATTCAATGCCCGTTCATGATAAAAACCCTTCCGAGGGCTGGGGATATATCTCAGTGGTTCTGCTGCCCTGCTCACAAGCACAATGTCCCAAGTTCAATCCCCGGTACCAAAAAATAAATAAAATAACCCTGCAGAATATTGGAATAAATGGTCTTTATCTCAACTTGATAAAGCCTATCTATGAAAAACCAACAGCCAACATCATACTAAATGGTCAAAAACTGAAAACTTTCATACTAAAATCAGGAACAAGACAAGGATGTCCACTATCACCACTCCTGTTCAATAAAGTTTAGGAAACATTAGCCACAGCAGTTAGATAAGAGAAAGAAATAAAAGGAATAAAAATGGGAAAAGAAGAAGTTAAACTGTCATTATTTGCTGGTGATATGATATGCTACATAGAAGAACTGAAAAACTCTGCCAAAAGACTTCTAGGCTTAATTGACAGATTTGATAGAGTAGCTGGATACAAGGTCAACACTCAAAAATCAATAGCCTTCTTGTACACAAATAACATACTCACTGAAAGAGAAGTTAGGGAAACAATCCCTTTCAAAATAGCATCCAAAAAAATAAAACATTTAGGAATCAGTCTAACAAAGGAAGCAAAAGACCTCTACATTGAGACCTACAGCACGCTGAAAAAAGAGATCAAAGAGGATATGAGAAAATGGAAAGACATGCCCTGTTCCTGGGTAGGAAGAATCAATATAGTGAAAATGGCCATACTTCCAAAACTGCTATACAGATTCAATGTAATCCCAATTGAAATCCCAACAGCATATTTCACAGAACTAGAGAAAACAATCCAAAAATTCACCTGGAACCAGAAGAGACCTAGACTATCAAAAGCAATTCTAGGCAACAGAGACTTGGCAGGGGGTATCACAATCCTCAACTTGAAACTATGCTACAAAGCTACTGTGACAAAAACAGCATAATACTGGCAAAGAAACAGACCTGAGGATCCATGGAGTAGAACAGAAGATGCAGAAATAACTCTAGACATACTCATCTACCTCATCTTTGACAAAGGAGCCAACCACCCTCATTGGAGGAAAGGATAGCCTCTTTAATAAATGGTGCTGGAAAAACTGGATTTCAACTTGCCAAAGTTTAAAACTAGACCCCTGTCATCATGCACTAAACTAAGATCAAAGTAGATTAAAGATCTAAATATTAAAACAGAAAAACTACACTTTCTGGAAGATAAGTTAGGTAGAACTCTTGAAGACATTGGCAGAGGAAAAGACTTTATGAACAAAAGCTCAGTAGCATGGAAACTAGCACAAAGAATCAACAACTGGGATCTTATCTTATTAAAATGCTTCTGCACTGCAAGAGAAACCACCAACAGAGCTAAGAGACAGTCTACAATGTGATAAAAAAAATTTTACCAGCTGTTCCTCAGACAAAAGCCTACTATCTAGAATATATAAAAAAACTCAAAATAATCAGACCTCCCAAATTTAAAGACCCAATTCAAAAATGGGCATCTGAAATGAACAGACATTTCTCAGACAAAGAAGTAAAAGCAGCAAATAAATAAATGAAAAAATGTTCTACATCACTCGTCGTTCAAGAGATGCAGATGAAAACAACACTGGGATTCCACCTCACCCCAGAAAGAATGGCTGCTATCATGAAATCAACCAATAGCAAGTGCTGGCAAGGTTGTGGGTAAAAAGGAACCCTTCTTCATTGTTGGTGGGAGTTCAGACTGGTGCAACCACTGTGGAAATCAGTATGGAGATACCTCAAACAACTAGGATTGGAAATTCCATTTGACCCAGCTATTTCTCTACTGGGTGTCTTCCCCAAAGAATTTAAAGAATCATATCACAGTGGTATATGTGCACCCATGTTTATAGCAGCACAGTTCGTAATACCTAAAGCTTGGAAACAGCCCAACTGCCCATCAACTGGAGACTGGATAAAGAAAATGTGGTTTTTTAATAAAATGGAGTACTACTCAGCCATAAAGAATGAGAAACTAGAGACATTTATAGCTAAGTGAATACACATTGAGGTCATACTCATAAGTAAAATAAATAGGACACACATGTGTGAAAAACTAAAAGTATAAATAAGAATCAAAATGTATAATTGATATTGTGAAATAGGAAAAAAATAAAGGAATAGGGGAAGTGGGAGGGGAAGAGGAAAAGAAAAACGGGAAAAGAAAATATATGAGAAATGGAAAAACATGGAAAAAAGTCTTTGTAAATAGGGAAGGGTGGAGAGGGTGAAGGGAGGCCAGGGCAATGGGGAAAAAATAAGAACCAAGATACACTGTGTAAAGGTACAACATCCCAATGATTAATGTAACTGTATTGTATACCTAAAATGTACCAATAAACTGCATGGGAAAAAAATTGCAATAGACGGTCTCTACCTCAACCTGATAAAAGCCATCTATGAAAAACCAACAGCCAATATCATACTAAATGGTCAGAAACTGAAATCCTTCCCACTAAAATCAGGAACAAGACAAGGATGTCCACTATCACCACTCCTGTTCAATATAGTTTTGGAAACATTAGCTACAGCAATTAGATAAGAGAAAGAAATAAAAGGAATAAAGATAGGAAATGAAGAAATCAAATTGTCATTATTTGCAGATGACATGATACTCTATATAGAATACCCCAAGAACTCCATCAAAAACCTTCTAGACTTAATAACTAAATTTAGTAAAGTACCTGGATACAAAGTAAACACAAAAATCAATAGCTTTCCTTTACACAAAAAGACTCATTGAGAGAGAAATAGAGCAAACAATTCCTTTCCCAATAGCATCCAAATACTGAAATACCTAGGAATCAATCTAACAAAATAAATCAAAGACCTCTTCTCTGGAAACTATGGCACTCTGAAAAGAGAGATTGAAGATGATATCAGAAAATGGAAAGACATACCCTGCTCCTGGGTAGGAAGAATCAACATAGTAAAAATGGTCATACTTCCAAAACTGCTATATAGATTCAATGCAATCCCAATTGAAATTCCAGCAGCATACTTCACGGACCTTGAGAAAACAATCCAAAAATTTATTGGAAACAAGAAGAGACCTAGAATAGCAAAAGCAATTCTAGACAACAGAGACATGGCAGGGGGTATCACAACCCCCAACTTCAAACTATACTACAAAGCTACTGTGATAAAAACAGCATGGCACTGGCAAAGAAACAGACCTCAGGACCAGTGGAATAAATTAGAAGATACAGAAACAACTCCAGACACACTCAGCCATCTCATCTTTGACAAAGGAGCCAAACACCCTCACTGGAGGAAAGATAGCCTCTTTAATAAATGGTGCTGGAAAAATTGGGTTTCAACTTGCCAAAGATTAAAACTAGGCCTATATCTCTCACCATGCACTAAACTAAAATCAAAATGGATTAAAGATCTAAATATTAATACAGAAACACTGAACCAGCTGGAACAGAGGTTAGGTAGATCTCTTGAAGACATCGATGTAGGAAAAGATTTTATGAACAAAACCTCAGTTGCCTGTCAACTAGCACAAACAGTCAACAAGTGGGATTTCATCTTATTAAAAAGTTTCTGCACAGCAAGAGAAACCACTGTGAAGAGACAACCCACAATGTGGAAAAAAATTTTCACCTGCTGTTCCTTAAACAAAGGGCTACTATCTAGAAACTATACAAAACTTTTAAAAATCGGACCTCCCAAATTTAAAGACCCAATCCAAAACTGGGCATCTGAAATGAACAGACATTTCTCAGACAAAGAAGTAGAAATAGCAAATAAACATATGAAAAAATGTTCAGCATCACTGGTCATTCATTTGCATCCAAAAGATGCAAATGAAAACAATGCTGAGATTCCACCTCGCCCCAGAAAGAATGGCTGCTATCATGAAATAAACCAATAACAAATGCTGTGGGGCTGTGTGTGCACCTGCTCCACTGCTGGTGGGAGTGTCAACTGGTGCAACCACTGTGGAAATCAGTCTGGAGATACCTCAAAGAACTAGGACTGGAAGTCCCATTTGACCCAGCTATTCTCCTGCTGGGTATCTTCCCCAAAGAATTAAAAGAATCATACCACAGTGATATATGTGCATCCATGTTCATAGCAGCACAATTTGTAATAGCTAAAACTTGGAAGCAGCCCAATCGCCCATCAACAGGAGACTAGATAAAGAAAATGTGGATTTTTTTCTAAAATGGAGTACTACTCAGCCATAAAAAATGAGAAATTAGAGACATTTATAGCTAAATGGATGCACATTGAGGCAATACTCTTCAGTGAAATAAATAGGGCACACGTGTAAATACCAGTTTCTCTAGTGTGAGAAACTGAAAGTGTAATAAGGACACATCTTAATTTTTTGTTCCCTTCCTTTCTCATCCCTCCCTGCTCCCTCCAACTCTTAATCTACTCCTTCATATAAACCAAACCAATTTAAAGATTTAAAGCAGAGTCTCAAAGAGATATTTGTGCACCTATGTTCACTGCAGCATTATTCACAATAGTTAAAAAGTGAAAGCAACTCATATGTCAATCAAAAATGAATGAATTTTAAAAGTAGTATATTCACAAAATGGAATAGTACTCAGCCTCAAAAAGGAAGGAAATTCTAACACATGCTACAATCTGAGCAAATCTTGAGGACATTATGCTAAGTAAAATAAGCCATTCAAAAAAGACAAATAGGGCCAGGGATTTAGCTCAGTGGTTTCTCCACCTGCTGCGCAAGCGCAAGGACCCAAGTTCAATCCCTGGTACCAAAAAAAAAAAAAAAGACAAATAATAATCCATTTTCATGAATTACCAAGAGCAATCAACTCCACATAGACCCAGAAAGTAGAAGTGTGGTTTTCAGGGCTCAGGGAATAGAGAGAATAAAAAATATTTAGTTTAGTAGACATTGAATTTCATTTTGCAAGATGAAAAGACTTCTGGAGATTGGTTTCACAATAATGTGAATGAACTTAACACTACTGAACTGTATAATTAAAGTGGTTAAGATGGTAAGTTTATGTTAGGAGCATTTTGCCAATTTTTTTAAAATTTTATATTACCAAAAGATCCAGCAATAATTAGTCCTTATGGGTATTCATCCCATATTTTAGCAAAGCTATATCTACTCTACTACCCAGCCTGCTTCACTTTTTCATAAAGAAAAAGACTGACTATTCTTAGCATTTATTTTGTGCCCAAGGCTCAGAACAAGATCTTCACATTAAATGTGTGGGCTGACCATGTTGTGTTTCTAAATCTGGTACTGTCATACTCTTCCCCAGACAGCAAAGGCTGCTGTGTGCATTCTGCCTGCCTTGACTCAAGTCACCATTCCAAGAGGCTTTCTCTGACCATTCTATTTAAAATTGCAAACTCCTACACCTGCTCTATGGCTTCTGTTTCTTTTCCTACTGTTTTCCTTCATAGGAGGTATCAAATTTTAACCTATTACTTATTTTAGTTATTTTATTGTTTTTCTTATTCCCACTCCCAGCCCTACCCACTCATTAGGTAAGACCCAGGAGGAGAAATACTTCTGTCTCTTTTATTCACTGATAAAGATCCAGTGGCTAAAACAGAATCTGGGGCATAGTGTGTGCTCAATACATTTTTTATTGAACAATTGTATGCATCAATCATCCAGTAGTTGATAGACAACAGCATTCTATTTGGTGAGAGAGAGAGATGCATATATGACACACTTGGAGATCAGGAAAGATAAGGGAGGGAGGTGATGTGACTTACCCAAGACACACCTGAATCAGATCATTACTGTCTCCCTTACCTTGAAAAACCCCTAAGTTCTCTATTAGGAGAGAAACTAATTGACCATGGTTTGTTTGTGACAGTCTGATTGTTCAAACTAAACTCTGGCAGGCATATTTAACAAGACCATGTTCAAGTAGTAATTATCTGAAATTATAGGTCACTATTACTCATTATGGATTTTTGAAGAAGCTCATCAGCCCCTGGAAGAAGTAGC
Organism: Heterocephalus glaber; assembly: GCF_053883595.1. Lineage (NCBI taxonomy): Eukaryota > Metazoa > Chordata > Mammalia > Rodentia > Bathyergidae > Heterocephalus > Heterocephalus glaber. Next base: position 27,018,884 of record NW_028258137.1, read on the forward strand.
AGACAGCTAGCTTAGCTTGGACAAATCATTTGACTTGAATACATTAAAATGACCATTTGGAAGACAGTCCAGCATGGTCACAGCTGAAAGATACTGAGCGGTAGTTGTCACGTTCTTTGACGTTTGTAAAAACTTCTGGAGAACTGCATGCATTATGTCCTTTCTTAAGGGATTAATATCCAGAGTATATTTTAAAACTTCTACAGCTTTATGCCCTTTGTGTATGCTTTGAGTACATCTCCTAAATAAGCATTCTCCTTCATAAGAACGATATTCAATTTCCAAAGTAATTTATGTGCATAAACTATGTTTTAAGGCAACAAAAGCAAATATAAAACTTCTTTTCATTAATTCAATTTTGCAATACAGAATTATTTAGTGGATGGAAAACTGGGCAAGTCATTTCCTTTGGCACTAACAACACACTGGGAATACATAAATAGGTAATGGGTATTTGAATTCCCTGTATGAACAAAAGGTGCTGTGAAACCATCCACATTTAACAAGGCTTGATTTTTCCTGTTTCTCTCCCCTACTGGAGCATCACCATGCTGACCTGACCTATCCTTACTATAGAAGCCATTTGTTTTAACCTTCTCTTCAGCACAGGTCTCACATTAAACCTAATAATCCAGAGAACCTCTCAGGAAACTATTCCATGGCTCTGTGTGTGTGTGTGTGTGTGTGTGTGTGTGTGTACATCTCCTAAATAAGCATTCTTTTCCATAAGAGAGATGTTCAAATTGCAAAGTAATGTCTGTGTGTGTAAGTGCTGAAAACTTCAACTCCATAATTAACTAATAGCTATGTGTAGTCAGTGCTTTTTTTTTAACAGAAAACTAAAAAAAATCACACTTAATATATTTAATAAAAACCTATATGGTACTTTGGTTCAAAAAAACTGAGTCATAACAGGCACAAATTGGAAATAAAGCTCTCTCTCTCTCGTTCACTCTCTCTCTCTCATTTTTTCATCTGAAAATGTGAAATAACAATATTGTAAGTTTACTGCAGAATTAAGTGACATAATATGTACAATCACTACACAAGAGGTATTATCAAACAATAGGCTGAATGTTTTAAATTTTTTTAATTAAAAAAAAAACAGTAAAAGATATATTTCCATTAAACCTCCCCAAAATGCTCTCCTGGCTTTGAAAACACATATTTCACTCTCTGACGTAGTTCTGGAAATCTCCTTCCTGACTATCTTTAGGTGTGTTGTCATGGCTGCCTTGATGTTCTGAATTGAATCAAAACATTCACTTTAATAATTCTTTTATTTAAACATTAACCATATATTTTATCACTCCTTGTATACAGGTACTCTATTAAGCTTTTATATGTATTATCAGCATTTATTCATTAGCAAATGATTTCTTGAACAATCACTATGCATTGAACATTATTTTACGTGCTAAAGACAAGGATATGGAGGCAAATCTGTGCCCTGTGCAGCTGACATTCAGTTAGATGAGATGAACAATAAAATATGTAAAACATATAAAAACATTAAGTGGTAGAAGATGATATGAAGGAAAACAGGAAGAAAAGGAATAAGGAGGGTCCAGATAGAGGAAGGAGTGACTACTTTAAATTGGTAGCTAGAAAAGACTCATCCAGAAAATGACTTGAAGAAAAAGAACAAGGCAGGAAAATATGCAGCAGAAGAATAATCCAAGCAAATGTTAGATTAAACATCAAAACCTTTACGAATTTCCTGGTGTGTTTCAGGACCAACACAGTGACATAAGCAGAGTAGGAGAAAATCAGATCAGAAAGGAACAAGGCAAAGGACATGGTACATGGAGGCTGACAGGCCACTGTCTAGGCTTTGGCAATCACTGAGATGGAAGCCTTTAGTGTTTTGGACAAAAGACTGGGGTGACTTGACTTGTATCTAAGATGCTGTATTAAGAACAGTGTGTAAATCCAGGGATTTAGCTCAGTGGCACTGTGCCTGCCTTGCAAATGCAAGGTCCTGAGTTCGATCCCTGGTACAAAAAAAAAAGCCAAGAACAGTGTGTAAGAAAGTAAGTACGCAATGCTCCCTAGGCAAGATGGTGGTGGCTTGGACCAGGTGGTGAGGCTAGAGGTAGCAGAGCATGGCCCTATTATGGAATCGTGGGTGTATTTTGAATGCAGTACCTACAGCATTACTAGGATTTGTGAGATGTACAACCAAGTCCAGGACTCAGAACAAGCACCTGGTGATGCTGACGGAGAACCACCCTTTATAAAACGATGATGCAATCCTTTTGAAAGTGAGATCTGGTTTTGTTGCTTTCATGCCTCTTTAGAGTCACAAACTATGAATTAACATTTGGGATGTGAGGGAGCAAGCTTCACTTTCTGCCACTTGGCCAACATAAGTAGTTTAATTTAGAAAGAGACATAATTAAGGTTTATGGATAACTTTAAGTGCAAACATATAGTTATACATTTGACATAAATATAAATGCTATCAACATAAATACACATGCACACACACAAAAAAACACATCCACAGTAGAAGTCTAATGGAGCAATTAAAATTTAGGATTTGAAGTTCAAAGACAAGTGCTCCAGGCTTGAGCCTGTCACTTAAATAGCAGTGTTACATGAATAAATACAGAATAGTTTCTCTGGTGTGAGAAACTGAAAGTGTAAATAAGGACTAAATGTATAATAGGTAATGTGAAATAGGAAGAAAAGGGGCAAAGGGGAAGGAAGTGGGAGGGCTAGGGGAAAGGATAGAAGGGAATGGGATTAATATGAGAAAATGGAAAAATAGGAACAAAATCTTTGTAAATAGGGAGGACTGGAGGGGTTGAAGGGAGGGCTGGGCAAGGGTGAAAAATAAGAACCAAGAGAGACTATGTAAAGGTGCAAATTTCCAATGATGAATGTCATTATATTGTATACCTAAAATGTACCATTGATTAGAATGATAATTCAAAATAGGAAGAAAAGGTCCAAAGGGGTAGGGGTAGTGGGAGGGGCAGGGGAAAGGAAAGAAGGGAAAGGAAAAATGATGCGAAATGGAAAAAAATGGAAATAAAGTCTCTGTAAATAGGGAAGGGTGGAGGGCGTGAAGGGAGGGCTAGGAATGGAGAAAAAATAAGAACCAAGATGCATTATGTAAAGGTACAATTCCCAATGAGAAATGTAATTGTGTTGTATACCTACAATGTACCAATAAAAGAATTTTTAAAAAAATAGCAGTGTTACATGGGATAAATTTACTGATCTTCTTAAATCTCAGTGTCCTCTCCTGTCAAGTTGAAATCATAATAATATGTATTTAATAGGACCATTATAATTATTTTTGCAACAAATTTTAATGTATTTTTTAATAAATTTTATTTTATTTTATCCCATTCCCCTCAGGCCCCCTCCTCTCCCTATGTACAAAAGCTTTGTTTGCATTTTTTCCCTTCTATTTTCACTTTTTTTCTTGTTGCTTCCTTCCTTTAGGACCACTATAATTATTAATTGTGCAAATATATATGAAAAACTTAATTGCAGTGGCTGGCACTGAGTTCTTATCTAACAGTCATGATCATTACATTAGCTCTGTTAATTCTGTGTATCATAGGTAGAAACAAAGAATCCCATCAGCAAAATCTCAACCATGAGTTTTAATTGACCAAAAGCATCATTCTCAGTCACTGGGGAATTTCTATCTTAAGTTCCTGCACAAATTCTGTTTCTAGAATTTGATAATAAAAAAAAATTACTGACAGGAATTCAGCCAAATGTCCTATTGCAGGCCCCAGAAATACATCTGCATTTGAATCTGCTTCACTTACTTCCCGAAGTAGGTCACTGGCCTGGACACCCCTTACTCTTATATAAAGAAAAGAAACAAAACTCCCATTGCTTTGGCATAAATATATTTCTTTTCTTCTATTCGACATTTTTTTCTTCTTTCTTCTTTAGATTTAGGTCTTTTCAGGAGCTATTTAGAAAAGAATTTTTCCCTGCAATGTAATAAAGCAAATGAAAACATCTTTACCAGATGGCCCTAAACATAATCTGCACTTTTGAAAATTATTCTGGACCATCCGATGCAAACTAATTTTTGCTTTGATACTGTAGTTATTTTCTTAGGAATTTAGGATTGTGTTATTTGCCCTAAATAATGTAGCTGCAAATGTCTTGAATGTAGTGTTTCTATTGTGTGAAATCCTTCAAAATGTGTCACTTCTCGGTTCTTTGGTAACTAGAGCTAGTGACTCTTCCCCCCAGTTCTACATTACATTCCACTTTCAGCTAAAAAGAATTTCTAAGAGAAAACAGATAATATTCTTGCAACACACAAAAATTTGAGTAAAAACAAAAATGCTACTGACTGCATTTCTCTCCCAGTTTAAAACACAAAGACTGTGTGACAGATACTTCCCCTAATAGAATATGGTCCTCTTAGTTTGAAGGTTCCCAACACAAAGAAATGATAAATGCTTAGGGAAATAGAAATATTTTGGGGGGGAAACAGAAATATTTATTACTCTGATTTGATCATTATACATTGTTTACATATACTGAAGCCACACTGTACTTCATAAATATGTACAATTATTATGTGTCAGGTTTTTTAATTTAGAGTCCTTTTCACTATTCCTAATTCTTAGAACTCTTCAGGAAGTTCACTTACTGAAAAAATATATTGTTGATTTATTGCATAGTAAAAGTAGAATTTCAACAATGTTAACTGGATCAAGTACAAAAATACTTTATTTCTACCTGGTGTATGCTAAAGCTCACTCAAATTGAGTTTTTGACTATCAGGCAAAGTATAATTCATGTGTACAAAACAAATGTGCATCAAAAACTCAGGAGTTGGGTTGTGTGTTAACAATTTAGATACCTGGTTCCCACATAGACATTCTAATCCTCTAATTCTAAGACTAAACCTGGTATCTTAAAATTTGAGAGCGTTTCTCTAAGGATTAAAAGATTTGGTGAAAAGCTTACTTTTAATAAGCAACATGGCATGTGTCCAACCTTACCTACTCTTTCTAAATTTCATCTGTAAATACATTTTGTAAATAAATTTCCCTTTTATCTAAAATAAGTTGGAAAGAATTAGGTTAGATTTTTTTTGAAAGAAAGCCAATTATTGCTCCACAAAATGCAAGTAATATCAGTTTCATTGCAGCAATGTTTGTACACTGACAAAAATCTAAGAAAAGGTGCATGTGTTCAGTCCTTTGAAGGTGGTTTCAGGAGAAATAGGGAATTTCACAATCCTTGATTGTTCACTTTCAAGATAGAATATAGATGAAATCCCTAGGATGCTATCCTATTAATGTAATTACCCAGATACAGCATGGAAGGACGTGCCAGGTTGATTAGAAATGACAGTGAGAGAGCTGGCAAACACAAGTAGAGATTTCTGAACTGACAAAATCAGAACTAAATTACAAACATTTAGGTTAGAGTACATCTTGCTGAAGAATACAACCCTGTTTAAAGAGAATCCTACACAGTAAATGGAAGTAAATTTGCTAGTGTAAAATGGCATCTGGTTACCAGTTCACATTTTAAAGTCTCCAGAATTTAAAAACATTGTATTACCAGCAAGACTCAAAAAGACAAGAGAACACAAAGAAATCCTGGAAACAGACACATAGCCAAGCCAATGCCAGAATCTGTAGGAAATTCCAACCACACAAGCTAAAGGAGCTGAAATTAGACAACTCGCAAATGCCCCCTCAACAAATATACCACACAGAAGATAAATGAGAGGAGCTTTGGATTTCCATTTATTATTTATCTCTTACACAGTAACTCAGAACCCATACTGAGTTATATTATAAATAAGGCATGTTCCCCACTTGAGAGACTCACTTTTTCTGCCTTAGTCTCTTCTAAGTATCTCCCATTCAAAATATATTGAGGGATTTTAAAATTAAGAAAAGTAACAAGATTAAAAGGAGAAAGAACTGGTATTGATCCAAGCCATCTAAGATGATGTGGAAGACACAATTAAAATGTTAATATAAAGACTACATCAGAAATAACACTAGAGTAAACATGTATAGGAGAACAAAGTTTTTTGGGATTTTTCATGCATCCAAATATCCAGATATGAGACAATGTGAGTAGAACTTTACCTAAATCTAACAAATTAATGGTACATAAATAATGCTTTCATCAGGGGCAGGAGATTTAGCTCAGTGGTTTTGCCGCCTGCTGCGCAAGCGCAAGGACCCAAGTTCGATCCCCGGTACCAAAATAATAATAATAATAATAATAATAATCCTTTCATCAGCTTTTCATCGCTGTGACTGAGTACCTGAGTCACCCACTTTAAAAAAGAAAAGATTTCTTTTTGGCTTACAGTCTCAGAGGTTTCAGTCCATGGTCAGCTGATGCCATTGTTTTTAGGCCTGTGGTGAGGCAGAAACATCATGACAGCAAGGCATGATGGAGGAAAGCTGCTTACTTCATGGCAGCCAGGAAGCAGAGAAAGGGGAAAGAGTCCAAGAGGAAGGGGTCAGGGGCTAGATATAGTCACCCAGATCTTGCTCTGATGCACCATTCCTTCAACTAGGCCCCACCTTCTGTTTCCATCACCTCCCAGTAATGCCATCAAATTATAATCTCGTCAATAGATTACACCACTAATAAAGTTAGAGCCCCTGTGATTCCATCACTTCCCAAAAGGCCATCAGCAACCAAGCCTTCAACACAATGAGCCTTTTGGGGGACATATCATCTCTAAACCATAATAAAGGGCTATGGAGCAATGGAAATCAACAAGAAGCACATATTAGCTTTCTCTCCTGCCCTCAATCTGTGATAAAGATAATGCAGGAAGATTTTTTTCAGTTGGTGTTAAGGGTTGACATTCTGACAACGGAGAGTGGCCTAATTCATATTTAAGAACAGTATTTTTAAATCAACTTTATGGAAATATATTTTGTATGCAATAAAATATACCCATAGTTCAATGTGTTTTGAAAAAGGTATATTCCCATGAGTCTACTATTCCAATCAAGTTATAGAGAAAGCATTTCCATTACCCCACAAAGTTCCCACATACCATAGAGCAATCAATACTCTTCCTTATCACAGAGAATTCTTGATTCTAATTTCTGCTGCTACAGATTAGTTTTGTCTCTGCTGAATCTTAAAATAAGTACTTTTTTATCTCTAGCTTCTTCCAATTGACATAATTATTTTAATACTTAACATATTGCTAAGAGCATAGTTCATTCCTCCTGATATGAGTATGCCATTGAATGTACATACTGTTATTATTTATCTATTCACCTGCTAATGGGTAGTTGGGTTGTTTCCAGACTTTGGGTATAATGACTAAGATTTTTAATAAACACTTTGTGTAATATCTTGTAAGCAGATGTTTCCACTTTCTTGGGTAAATACCTAGAAGTAAAACTGCTGGGTCACATGATAGGTATGTATTTAACTGAATAAGAAACTACCAAACTCATTTCCAAAGTTACTGTAGAATTCTATGTTCAGAGCAGAAATATATGAGTTTCAGCTACTCCACATTCTTGTCACCATTAGCCATGTGAGTCTTTCCCATTTTATCCATATAAAAGCAGTAGTTTGATAATCTTAAAAAACAAAGAATATATTTGCTTGTCTGTTTAGCTTAGTTTGGTTTTCAACTGCCCTGCAACCCTTCTTGAAAGACTCCTGCTTTCCAAATCCATGTGTTTGATGCGTAACCCATGTAGTTCATTACATTCTTTTCACCTCACCTGTCTCTAGGCCTTTGGCTACTTTGCTCCACTTCCATTGCTATGAGAGCCTTAGCACCAGACATGGCCACCAGGTTCCATGCTTCATGTTCTGGATCCTCCTGACTTTTCTGGAGGCACATATCCTAGGAAACGAAGTGTGATTGCTAAATGGAATGATCCTATCTAAGGAATTTTTTTCAGAGACAGGGTCTTGCTATATTGCCCAGGCTGTTCTCAACTGGGACTACAGGCATATGCAACTGCAGCCAGATGGGGATCCAATCGAGAAGAGTAGAGAATCTACTACTATTCAGCTGATGAAGACTCATTGAGCTGAACATTTGTGAATACGAAGGTTAACTTTGTATGTCAACTTGACTGGGCCACAGGGCTCAGATATTTGGTTAAACATCATTCTGTGTGTTTGAGAGTGTTTTGGAAGAGATTAACATTCGAAACAGTAGAGTAAGAAAAGCTGTTTGCCCTCTATAACGTGGTGGGCTTCACCTCATTAATTAAAGGTCTAAATAGCCCAAAACTTCATCTCCCCCAGACAAGAAGGAAGTCTACAGAGATAGCATTGCAACATGGACTCCTCCCTGGCTCTTCAGCAGCCAGCCCAAGGTGCATACTTTAGATTGCCATCCTATGTAATTACATGAGCCAATTCTGATTCTCAGAGAACCCTGGCTAATTCAATGACAGAGGATTTGTCTTTCTTTACATTTTATTTCCACAAAAAAGTTTTTCTAAGTAGTGCATCTGTAGCAACATTTAATGGAAGATAGTATCTTTGCAGCCTATTCCTCCAAACAAGGCATGACTTGCATCCAATTGTTAAGAATTAACAGTAACTGGACCAGGGATTTAGCTCAGTGGTGCCACTGCCTGCCTTGCAAGCACAAGATCCTGAGTTCGATCCCCATTACAAAAAAAAAAAAGTGGCACTAGAATTAACAGTAACTATAACTGGCTAAAGCTCTGTAGCAAAAAGAGGTTATATTTTTCACTGAAGCGATTTTGCAGTCATGGCTTTTTTATTACATTAAATTCAGAATATTATTCCATGAGTATCAGTGTGTGTTACGAATGGTCACCATGAAACAGTAGATGAAATCTTTAGTTATTGTATTCCAATCCAGTATTTTGTGACGAGCCATTTGGGGACCATTACATTTGCTACAGAATTTTTTAATGTTTTTAAATTTCTCTCACTATATATCTCCAAAGTTTGGCATCCATTCTATGTTGGTAGATTTAATCATTGCAGAATTCACTAGACTTGCTTAAAGATACACATTGTAAATGTACTTTTAAACATGATTGTTTAATGAAGGGCCCACAAACTTTCAGTAGTTCCAAACTTGGACAGAAAAAAAAACTATCTTGATTTTATTGACCTCTAAATGAATTTTAACATTTCCTTGTTTATCGTTACTTCATTACATTAAAATTATGTTAATAGATCCATCAGAAGAGCATGCTATATAAAGCATTAATAAAGGAGCTCCTATTTCACATCAAATTTTTAGATTTCTCACAACAGAATTTCAGTACGGTTGCTTCCTCTGCAATCCTATGTATTATATCCCAGATATTTGAAAAGATTATTTTAAGAAAGGATCTATAGTCTTCGGGGAATTTGGTCATTTGGACATCTAGAGATTTCCCTCAAAATAGAGAAGACCTGCTGTGCTCTCTAATGCCTACAGCACAGCCCAGTTCACAATATGCTCCCTACATTCCAGCCACATACAAAAGTTCCTCTTATTGTTTGGTCCCTTTGTGTACAGTTTCCCCTGTCTGAGTGCCCCAGTCCACCCTTCCACCTCTACTCCTACCCTCAGCCCCAACTTGGCAAAGTTTTCTCAGTGAGCTTTTTTTTTTTTTTTGGTACCCAGTATCAAACTCAGGACCTCGAGCTTCTGAGGCAAGCGGCGGCACCACTGAACTAAATCCCCAGCCCTCAGTCTCAGTGAGCTGCTTCTGACTCTTGAAGGTCCTGCTAAAACTGCACTTGGTTACTGTGTATGCCCTCTGATCTGCTCCCCACCTCTTCCACCCTATTCTCTTTCCCAGGAGAGTCATCTGCATGAGTTGGTGAGCGATCCTGCCTTATGATTTTGGGTTCTGTTCAGCTAATAGCAGCAGGTCTGAGGAAGGAGGGGACTGACCATTTCTTCCCTTCCCTTTGGGCCTAGGGCTGGTGCTACCTGGAGTTGTCTGCCTGGTTGTTTCTTCGTCCTCTGGCCATGCTTTGTAAATGGTCCTTTATTTAACCACCACAAATACTCCTGTATTGGGTGTACCACCCATTTCCGGCTGGCATCCAGATTGATTCCATCAATAACTAAATTAAATCATGGCATCATCCCATCTCAAAGGCAGTTGTAGGCCTTCCTCTGATTCTTTAATAACTTTTTAAAAACTCTTACTGTATCTTGTCTTTACATGTCTGTTTTTCTGTTAGTCTCTTAAATACCACAGCAATAATTGCAGAACATCTGAACTCCCAGTACTTTGCAAAACTCTCATATATAATAGGTGCTTAAGAAAAAGCTTATTGAACAAATGTATAAAGAAGTGGCAGAAGTTACAAGGGTAATTCTCAACATAAATAAATGTTTTATTCAGCTGTACTGGCCCTTTTCATCACATTATTGCTTCCAGTAAATGCTTCAAGCTTTAAATTTGATTTAGAAACTAGGAAAGAATTTTATAGATTTTATCACCTCCAGCCAACAATGTATTTTCATAACACTTTTATGACACAACACATATTACTAAAAAAATCCAATTGTCTTCTTGTATCAAATGGCATTTACTTTTCATCTTTGTAATTTCCTCCACAAGAATTTCAGAGTTCAAGGGGCATTGGGTAACATAAGGAACCAGAAATTTCATTTTTTCTCAAAATTATATATTTTAATAGATTGCAAAAGCAAATTTCTACTTATATTTTCTTATTATTTTTCTCCACAAAATATTTGTTATAGATTTTTAAATGACAGGTTTCATTGTTGGAAAATGATTATATCAATTTAATTAGATTGTCACCTCAGGAGCCATTCTTTCACATTTAGGAAGTCTGGAACAGAAAAGATCCTGAAAACAGAAAACCACTGCAACTAGATACCTGGCATTGTCCCCATATATAACTTCAGAAATATGATTATAATTATTTCTTTTATTTAATATCAGAACTTTGGTTTTGCAATCACATGTAAAAGTAACAGTTGAAACTTCCTTTGTAGCCAACTCTGATTTTAACCTTTTACTCTCCCATGCTAATAGCTTTCCCAAATGTTTTCATTTTTTAAACACATACATAGCATTCATAAATAACAGATATTACTACTTTATGTGTGGTTTTTAAAAACTCAAGTAAATTGCATGATATCGTTATACTGTTACTTAGATTTGCCAAGTTGTGCTTTTGAGATTTGTCCACACTGACGAATATGGGTAAAGTTCATTCTTTTCAACTTCTAAATAGAAGAGACAGACACTACTAATTGTCTACCCAATACCATTCCTCCCCTTTCTCTTCCTAAGAGAAACGCAACATACAGTCTTATTCATTCCTAATAACAGAATTTAGTCAATGAATATGGCCTTTATCCTTTTCAATAAGTCATTTTCTTTCATCTTTACTCCTTTACAGTCAAAACCAGTACTGCAATGAATATCCTTGAACAATGAATTTTGAGATGCTCTGAGTGTATTTATTGGAAGATCATAAAGTCATGTTGTTCTTCAACTCTGGAAGGATTTAAAACTCCAAGAAAAATGAAGGTTCTTTACATTCCCACAGTGTTCATGTTGTTTCCATACATCTTTGCCAACTTTGATAATGCTAAATCCTGACCAGTGAAATTTTTTTAAGTCTGGTGGGCAGGAAGTAGAATCTCATTATTTTCTAGCCTCTTTTTTTTAACATTTTAATTCAGAATCTTGTTTTGGGGGTTCTTTTGTTTTGAATATTGTTTGTGATGAGGTCTGTCTATGTTACCTAGCACTATGTTACTTCACACACTTGGGCTCAAGTGACCCTCCTGCCTCAGCTTCCTGAGTAGCCGAGACTATAGGTGTGTACCACCGGACTCAGCTTAGAATCCTTCAGGTTTCTATTTTAAATTCATTAATTGATAGTGAAGTAGAGTTTTTGTTCCATATTGAGGTTTCTTATTTTTTATTGTACTTTTGACTACTTTTAAATTAATTCAAATTTAAATTAATTCAAAGAATTATATGAATACATGAGTAAGTCCAGATGTCTTTGCAAATGGCGAAGAAAAATTCAGTTCGTTAAGAGCTGGCCCGGGGATGTAGCTCAGCAGCACAGCGCCTGCCTGGCAAGCTCGAGGTCCTGAGTTAGATTTCTGGTACCAAAAAAAAAAAAAAGCTACCTTGTGCTAAGTATTTATTACATCACATCAATGCTAGTCCTCATGAAAAAAATCTAAAACATAGTAAGTAGGGATCATTAGTCTTGTCTCTTTGTTATTTTTATAAATTTTATTATATAATAGACATTATTCTGAAGTTCATATAGCCACAAAGAAGTTATTATTTATGGTGATTGAAATTTTAAATTAGCAAGTAGTGGGGTGGAGATTTAAAGCATAAGTCTATTGACTCTAAAGTCTGTATATTTTTTTTAATTCCTTTATTGGTACATTTTCAGTATACAATACGTTTACATTTATTATTGGGTGCTTGTACCTGTACATGATGTATCTTAGTTCTTTTTTTTCCCTCATTACCTATGCACCCTTCACCCCCTCCACCCTTCCCTATTTACATAGATTTTGTTTCCTTTTTTTTTCTCATAAAGTCTGTATATTTTTTATTACACAATCAGGATTATTATAAGATGTTTTTTCTGCACCCGCTGTGTGCAGAAAAATATTAGCTGCTGTAGAAAAGAAAACAAATAAAATTAAAACAAGTCATCTTCTAAATTAAATCATACTGATTTTCAAGTGTGGAATTGAAAATTAAGACATATTTCAGAAACAACTCTTGGTCACGGAAAATACGAGGGAAATGGAAATTTTTAGAAAAGATTGAATATCACCAGAGAAATGTCCCATAATTGCTACTTGGACACAACTTTAATTTTTGTAGGTTAAGTGAATACAAGTGATCCATTTACTTCTAGAGAAATTGTTGCTGCTTTTGCTCATGAAATTCTCCTTGCAGAATTAATTGAAATTGACTTGGCTACAAGTACTCTCAGTTGATTTGGGAACTGGCTCAAGAGTCACGAACAAGGAATAATCATAAACCTCTGAGTGCCTAGTTTTCTAGTGGGATGGCATAGGGATTGATGGATGGAGTTTCATTTAGCATCTTCATTAATGATCTGAAAGAGGGAGCAAATAGCTTGTTAATGAAATTCACAAATAGTAATACGTGAGGCATTGCAAACAGTGATAAAGGTTACTAAATTATCAAAAGAAACACACAAAGCTAAAATATATAGATAGATCGATAGATAGATAGATAGATGATAGATAGATAGATAGATGTAAACAACCTAAAATGCAACATGGAAAAGTAATTGTAATCAGTAGGATGTGGCACTGGGAAAGAAGTTGATTGTGGAAAAAAATTTATGATGTCATCTACTAAGAGGCTTCCAAAGCATTATTTATAAAAGAGACTTAGGAATTAGAGTGAAAAGTCAATTTGATCTTTACTTCTACTGTGAAATGGCAGCCAAAAAGAACTCTGGCTTACTGCTGTGGGACAGAGCAGAATTTGGAATCAGTAAGAGCTGAGGTTCAAATCCAGGTCTTCCATCTGGTCCAATTTTTTGTCTCTAAAGGGAGAATCATTTTAGCCACCTCACAAGGCTGCTTGGGGTTGAAAAGGGGCAATGGATGCAAAACCACCAGGCATGGCATCTGGCAGAAGCAGAGAAATCTAGCAACTCCTGGCTATATCTGAAATGAAGCAGGCTTGCTACGAATCTGCCTCGAGTTGGGTTGCTGAACTCAGGACTGAGTATTTTAACTCCCAAAATATGGAGTTAAACCAGAGAAAGCTCCAAAAAGAATACCAGAAAGAATTTAATCCAGTGCGCTAACTCCAAAAACAAAGCTGAAGCAGCCTGGGCTGAAAATGGAAAGTGCGTATTTAACAGAAACAAGATGTAAGTTAAGAATAATGAGGTGAAATTAAGAAAAGGGAAGCTTGGGCTTTAGATCAAGAAAAAAAATTTTCCTTGACACTTCAATTAGATATTAGCAGAATATTCAATATAAGGGGAATAGTAAGTGAATCATTTCTTAGAGTATTTCAAATTAACTGGATAATGGTTCAGAAAGTTTATCATTGAGGAAAAAAAGCTGTGCTGACTTCTTTAGGGCTCTAATGCCTTTGATAATAATTCTCACACTACCATGTTTCAAAATTGTCCAAGAGGTTCTAAAATTGTAATCGAATAATTGACCCTTTTCTTCAAATTTTTACTAAAACCCCTAATAAGTCATTGAACCAAATTTTTATAGATCTGAATGTACTTTCCTCCCATAAATTATTCCTAAACACTTTGTACCTATTATTGTATGTGATGGTATCTGATTTTTCTCACAATTATATATGGCGTCATTTCACATCTAATTTATCTAATTTATTTCATGGCATTCTGCAAAGTAAATTATTTTTGTGGATGAACCAACTCCTGAAGTTACCAGCACAGAAAAAAATCATACCAGAGAGGTTTCTGATCTGGTGCAGGTTTGATAACCAGCAGATTATAATGAAGAGCCGGAAGAAATACCCAAAGCAAAGGGCAGGAATCAGACTCATGCATCAAATATCATTCAAAAAACTTATATTGACCACTGTGTACCAGAGAATTGTGAGGTCCCGGTGATTTAATAATAAGCAATTCAAACTAAAGCTCCTACATATAAAGACTTACATCCTAATGAGAAGGCATCCACCAAAGAGATAAAAGAATTCAAATATAAGGTAATTTCCAAGGACCATAAGAACTATGAAGAAACAGAAGAGGTTTAAGGAATGCTTTGGGGTTGGGGATACCAGATAGAGCAATTTAAGGTAGAAAGTTCAAAGAAGACCTCAGCAAATGACATCTAGGAACAGACTTGAGAAAAGTGAAAGAGGAAGCAACTAAGGAAAATCACATTCCAGGAAAAGGAAAGAGCAAGCACAAAGGCTCTACTCTTGAATATTTCGGGAGCAGTGGAAAGTCAACATAAGAATAATGGAGTAGCCAGGAACTTGAGGGTAGTCATGAGTGAAGGTGGCAAAGTGGTAAGAACAATAACCAGGCAGGGACCAAATCCAGAAGAGCCTTCAAGGCCAGGGCAAGGAATGGAAAGGGGTTGAAGATTTTGAGAAGGGTAGTGTGTTTGTCAGCTTTTTATCACTGTGACCAAATACCTAGGAAAAAATAATAACTTAAAGGAAAAAAGGTTTATTTTGGCTCATGGTTTTAGGGATGTCCACCTATGGTTGGCTGGTTGCATTGCTGTGGGCCTGTGGCAAGGCAGAAATATCGTTAACAGAGGGGTGTTGCGATGCAAAACCACTCACCTCACAGTAGCTAAGAGGCAGAAACACGAGAAAGAGCCAGAGAGGAAAGGCCAGGGACAAGATACACCTTTTGAAGGCACAATCCCAGTGACCTACTTCCTCAAACTGCACCTCACTCCTTTTCCCACCACCTCCCATAACACCATAAAATTATAATCACATCAATGGATTGACCCACTGATAAAGTTGGAGCCCTTGTAACACAACTATCTTTCAAAAGCCCCACCTCTGAACACATGAGACTTTTGGGAGACATTTTATATCTAAACCATAACATTCTTCCCGAAGTATAAGATTTACATTTTTAAAAGATAACTCTAGCTGCTCTTTGGAAAATAGATTTTATTGGATGCAGGTGGGAGAAAAATCAAGAGTGAAAATATGGAAGCCATTTTATTAAGACAGGAAAAGATGAAAATGAAGACAGGGAGGATAGGAACAAGCCTATAAACTCAGAAGACACTTTGAAGATAGAGTCAATAGGTTTTGCTGATGTGTCACATGAGAGGAATGCCAATCAGCTGAGGACTGTGCTGCTAAGACCTTCTGATGGAGTGGTTTATAAGTGAGCTGCTACGCTGTCAAGCACAGACACCCACATATGTTCAGTGTCTCTGAGACAATAGGTGACGAGGTGAGATTTTTGTTGTTATTGCTGTTTTTCAATAGGTCCCTTTATCTATCTGTCAATTAAATACCTGGATATATATAATATACATATATATAGAAAGAGAGACAGAGAGAGACACTTTGGTAAATTTCAGAATCCATCTATCATTTTGAGGAAGTCAGATCTTTGTTGTCACTAGTCCTAAATTGATCTCTTTCATGTTTCAAAACCACACACATACCTCACAACCACCTCACACCAACCCCAAGTTCACAGTATTATAGAATCTGCTGAACACCCCGTAGGGAACAGGGGAAGGGGACGTTACCAGAACCTCTGCAGTGAGTCCTGGTCTCCTGCGAGCCACCGCAGCACACGGCGAATTACAGAAAAGGTAGAAAAATGAGACTGAGAAGAAGCTGAGCTTTGGGTCTGATCAGTGCTTCTCTGGGCAGCAAAGACGAAAGCCGTCAGCTTACCGCACCTTTTATTCAGTACTCAGTACATCGGGAGAAACAAATGTAACAAATGACTTGCAGAGAGTTCAATACATCCTGCTTAAATAAGATGTAACAATCCAAGAACAACGAGAAACTGAGTAGATGTTTGTTCCTCCGAGGATGTTTTCAGCTCCCAGGATGTTTCTTGTCCTGGAGAATCAGAGCATCACTGGATCATTGAGGTCTCAAGTTGTGACCGGAGGCCAAAATGCAATTATGTCTCGGAATTCCATAGCTGGGCTGTAGGCAGGAGAGCTAGGCTAACCCAATGATTTTTCCCTAAAATTATGTAGCATTGCTCCTGACACACCCTTTCCAACTATCAGTCTTTACTGGGGAACTAATATCTGATTAATAGGGAAATGTGGTTGGTTCTATTTCAGATCCTCTCTCATAATGTTTTTTCTCTGCCCAAGAACTTCTCTTGAGGAATGCTTTCTCTGTGTTCAGCATCATGGCCCCAGACTCTGGAGGAACATCTGGTTCTCTCCACCCTGTTGCCTAGAATTCTCTAATCAATCTAAACCGAGTAGAAAACTGCAGACATTCTTAGTGTTCCTACTTCCCTCACGCCCTCCAGTAGAGAAGTCACAAAACCATATTGCCCTTACACCAGGTCTGACTGCACATCTCTCCCTCTTTCTTGTTTTATCATCATCCTTTCCATGGCTGTACAACACTAATCAGTCTTCCTTCTTTCTCCAAAAGGCTGCTGATGATCTTTCTTAACCAGAGATGTGGGGACTTCCCATCACCAAGAACAGGGTTTCACATTGTCCTTGTTGAGACCCTAGGAAGCTCCTGTCCACCTCCTCAGCTTCCACTGGAGATGAACCCTTGTTCTCAGCTATGTACCTGCCTTCTGAATGAGACTGTTTTCCGAGGGGTGGGGGGAGAGGGAGAGAGAGAGAGAGGACTCATCTAGACTGCTCCTAACTCGATATACCTTCAGCCTCCTTCAAAGGTAATCTCTTGTTTCATCTGCCTCTCCAGTGACATCCTCAGTATTGCACACTGCACATTAGCCATGTTGGTCTGCCCACCCTTCCAGTAACAGGTCATGCCCGAAAGCATGGGCAAGCAGAGAAGCTCTTTCCATTACACACCTTATGCTGTCAGGAGATGGTTGCTGTCACGGAATGAATGTTGCTCCCTCTTGTCACCATATTTATCCCTTCACTGTCTCCCCTCATCTTTAAGAGACTCAAATTAAGCATCATCTTTCTGAATCTCAAATGAGATGAATTGCTTCTGTGTCATTACAGTTTATTTATGGAAGTGTTTCCCAAACAGTGACATAAGAAGAGACCAATACTGTTCCTAAGACTGCTGTTTCAATGTTGGGTTTTCATTTTGCTGATAATCTGCAAATAAAATGGTACCAGCTTCAAAGTGGAAGCCCTTTTACCCAGAGATGAGTCTCCATTTAAATACATTTTCATGGGCTAAAATTCGAGTTTCTTTAAGTGAGATTGCTTCAAACTGAAGTCATGAGAATCTCTAAACATTATTATGAAATTCTCAACTGTGTTTCCTTTACTGAAAGTTTATGCAAAAGCTTGAGATTTTTATTATGTAGTTCTTTATACATAACAAACACATTTTGTTGGAGGTGTTTAAGTTTCTCTCTTATCCAGTAGATAGTGGAAGAGCTGTTTTTAGTTGGTAATATCTTAATTGAGCAAGTCCTTCCTATTCTCATGTTATAATTAGACCCAAAACTCTATTTGCTCACTACAGTGGACCCTACCATTTAAATACTTGAAGTCTGAACTCCTTAGTCCTTCTTTTTCCTACTTAAGGATAAATGAGAGAGTAAAAGTAGTATCTCAAAACACCACATGTGAGATGTTATTATGAATTTCAGAGATCTAAACGCAGGATATCTTGCCTGAAAACAATCCTCAAGAAATTATCTTAACCATAAAAATCTGCCCTGACTGCAATTAGTGATTTCAAATGTCCAGGGATGCCTAGAGAGAAGGCCAGCCACTGTTTTTCCTTAGGCCTGAGCCCAGGAGCTCCTTGGGAAAGAAATTGAACAGTTTCCATGTTGGTGGTCAGGAATATAAGACATCAGGGAACTGAAAGAAGCACAGAGGAGCCAAAAGACAATGAGATGAGCAAGTCCTTGGATGGGAAATAACAAAAACAAAGAGCAAATGTTCTGGCTTGCTCTGCAGAGCAGATATTGAGGAAGGAATGCCAACATGTTGAGTATCCCTGTATCTGAAATCCAGAACTCACTGTGACTTACCTACCTGAAGGAGCTGAAAAAGGTGTGTGTTCTGGGAAGGAGGAGCTTGGCTGGTAGAAAGGAAAGAACAATGTCCAAAACTATGTGCTGGTTTTTTTCCTGCCAAGAAATAGTTGCACATAAAAAGAGAATAGTGATTTCTAATCAATCAAAGAAGGAGGTGAATACTGTAGAACAAGAGATAGAGGATTTCCAGGGGAACAGGCAAAAAAATATATAAATGCCCCAGCGATGTCAAGGTCAAGAGCAGAGTAGGATGGGAGCGAGGCATAGAAGATAGAGTATCATCACCTCAGGGATAGCCCAAGCAGTGTATCAGCAACATACCACAAAAGGGGCACAAACACCTTGACTAGAACAAGAGCCACTCTGTACAGATCACACATGAAATATCTCCCCTTCTTCCCTTTATTTAGTGACCCCTGTAAAGGCAGCAAAAGGGGTCACTAAGATGCTGCCTCTTGGCAAGTGGGACCTGGAGATCAAGGCGACTTGGTTTCAAAGTGTTAAAGTTAATATTCTCGGGAACCCTGTTGGGTTCCTGGCAGGCAACCATATTCAAGGTGAGTAGCATGGGGAAGAAATTTGTAAAAGGGCTACTTACAAAAAAGAGTAGTCAGGGTTAGTGGGAAACCAAAAAGGAAAGGCAGTGGATGCTAGAATTCCAGGAGAGAATCTGAAACTATGAGAGAAAGTTGTCTGGCATAGCCTGTAGCTACAGAGAGATAAACAATAGCGACAGCTAGAAGTAGAGAGAAACCTGCCCTCAGACTCCCTCACCCATTGCATACTAACTGGCTTAATCCAATAGGAAGCTAGAAAATAAGCAAACTAATTCATTAAAACTATAAAGCTAATCCATAGGGCAGGGTTGGGAATGGATAATGACTAGGTCTGAATATTCAAGTGCCCAGCACCAAAGATCCATGAGGTGGTCCTGGAGGGCATGTGAATATCTGCAGTGCTGTTTTCCCCACTACCAGCATGAATTCTGTTGAGACAGATTTTATCCCCTTGTCATTGGAAATAGAAAGGATAAAAAAATGATGACAGTGATGGTGATGATGATAGTGATAGTGATGGAGATAAAAGAAAAGGAAATATAAAGCAGGTAGAGAAAGAGAAATAAATAATACAACACAACAAATACTAATATTCAAAACCTGTGCACTTAACAACCACTTATTGGACACCGAATCACCCCGCTGCAGACAGGCAGCCACCTGATTCCACATTACAAAGACGCAGAGGACACCAGACCACCAGACCAAGGTACTGAGTCCCACTGTTCCCGGCCCAGAGGGAGGGGCTGCTGAGCCACCATCCCACTGCTCCTGGTCCAGAGGAAGGGGTTTCCCGGCCACCATCCCTCCGGCTGCTCCCAGCCCACAGGAAAGGGCTTTTGGGTCACCATCCCTATCTCTGCTCCCGGCCCCTGTCCCACCTCACCCAGCTCAGAGGAGGTAATACATGCAGGCGCTAACAGACCCCCGCCCCAGTTGAAATGAGAAAATATGTAAATAAGTCTCAAACCCAGACTTCCAGATCACCTACAGCAAACCCAAAGGGAAATGAGATGGAACACTCTGATACTCAACCACCTGGACCCACTGAACTGGCAACAAAAGGGGATCTGGGAAAAATGAAATCAGAAATAATTTCTCAGATAACAGGAAAAATTGTGACCCTAGTGCAAGACATGATTAATAAATCTAGAGAGGAGCTGAGGAACATGATGGAATCCCAACATAGGAAACAAATGGAATCCATAAAACAGATGCAAATAGATTTCCAGGACATGAAAAACTCCACTGAAAGTCTACACAGCAGAATGAGCCAATGTGAGGACAGAATTTCAGATATAGAAGATAAGATTGCAATTAGTGACCAGGAAAAGAAAACTTGCTTCAAAATTATAAGGGAACATGAGAAATCAATCCAGCAGTTGCTAGATGATGCAAAAAAGAATAACATAAAACTGATTGGGCTCAATGAAGAAACAGGAGAGAGTGGAGATGACATAAAAAAACTCTTCACAGAAATAATGGCAGAAAACTTCCCAAGCAGGGGAAAAGAGCTTGACATACAGATAAGTGAGGCAGACGCCCTACTGAGGTCCTGAGTCACGTGGAAGACACCGAATCAGCCCGCTGCAGACAGGCAGGTCTGTGCACGCCCTACCAAGGTCCTGAGTCACGCAGAAGATGCCGAATCACCCCACTGCAGACAGAGAGTCACCTGATTCCACATTACCAAGGCGCAGAGGACACCAGAGCACCAGACCAAGGTACTGAGTCCCATTGTTCCCGGCCCAGAGGTAGGGGCTTCTGAGCCATCATCCCACTGCTCCTGGTCCAAAGGAAGGGGCTTCCTGGTCACCATCGCTTCCACTGCTCCCAGCCCAGAGGAAAGGGCTCTTGGGCCACCTTCTGTCCGGCTGCTCCTGGCCCAGAGGGAGGGGCTTCTGAGCCACCATCCCATTGCTCCTGGTCCAGAGGAAGGGGTTTCCCGGCCACCATCCCTCCAGCTGCTCCCAGCCCACAGGAAAGGGCTTTTGGGTCACCATCCCTACTGCTGCTCCCGGCCCCTGTCCCACCTCAACCAGCTCAGAGGAGGTAATCCATGCAGGCGCTAACAGCCCCCCGCCCCAGTCGAAATAAGATAAGTGAGGCATATAGGACTCCAAATAGCCTTGATCAAAAAAAATCTACACATCGGCATATAATTGTTAAGATTCCAGAAACACAACAGAAGAACAAAGTTCTCCAAGCAGTCAGAGAAAAGAAACAAATCACATACAAAGGAAAGCCCATCAGAATCACAGCAGACTTCTCAACACAAACCATCAAGGCAAGAAGAGCTTGGAGTGACATATTCCAAGCCCTAAAAGAAAACAGCCTCCAGCCCAGATTGATGTACCCTGCAAAACTATCTTTCAAAATGGATGGAGAAATAAGATACTTTCATGACAAAGTGAATAAAAATCCAGCACTCCAAAGAATTTTACACAATATCCTAGGAACAGACATTGAGGATCACAACCCCAGGAAGCAAAGCAGAATGAACCCATCTGGCATGACAAGAAATTAAATGTAAAGGGGGAGAACCCAACAAAAAGAAAAAGTCACGGCAATGACAAGTCAATACATTTCAGTTATAACCATCAATGTTAATGGTCTCAATTCACCAATCCAAAGAAATAGACTGGCAGAATGGGTCAAGAAGCAAAATCCAACAATATGCTGCATACAAGAAACACACTTAATTCAAAAGGAAACTCATAGACTGAAAGTTAAAGGGTGGAAAACAATACTGCATGTGACAGGAACCCGAAAAAAAGCAGGAGTAGCTATCTTCTTTGCTGATCAAGTAGATTTCAAACCAACACTGATTAAGAGAGACGAAGAAGGACACTACATCCTTGTAAAAGGAAGAATCCAAGAGGAAGAAATGACAATCATAAATATCTATGCACCAAACACTAGTGCACCCAACTATATAAAACAAATACTAATGGACATGAAAAGTCATATATGCACTAATACAATTGTAGTGGGGGACCTCAACACCCCACTGTCACAGATAGATCAACTAGACAAAAAATAAATAATGAAATACTAGAACTCAATCGAACTCTTGAACAAATGAACTTAACAGATGTTTACAGAGTCTTCCACCCCACAAAATCAGAATACACATTCTTCTCAGCTGCACATGGGTCATTCTCCAAAATAGACCACATACTCACACATAGAACATGTTTAAGTAAGTGAAAAGGAATTGAAGTTAGCCCCTGTATATTATCAGAACATAGTGTGATGAAATTGGAGATCCATAGCAAAAGAAACTCAAAAAATTTCATAAACATGTGGAAATTGAACAACACACTTCTGAATAACCAACGGGTCACAGAGGAAATCAAAGAAGAAATCAGACAGTTCCTTCAATTAAATGACAATGACAATACAACATATCTCAATCTATGGGACACAATGAAAGCAGTCTTAAGAGGGAAATTCATAGCAGTGAATACGCATATTAGGAAAACAGAATGAGCCCAATTAAACAACCTGATGCTAAACCTCAAGCTTCTAGAAAAAGAAGAGCAGGACAACCCCAAAGCTCATACAAGGGAGGAAATTATAAAGATCAGAGGAGAAATCAATGCAATGGAGACTAAGAGAATGATACAAAAAAATCAATGAAGCCAAGAGTTGGTTCTTCAAAAGAATCAACAAAATTGACAAACCTTTAGCCAACCTTGTCAGAAAAAGGAAAGAAAAGGCCCAAATCCATGCAATTAGGAATGAAAAGGGTGAAATGACAACAGACCCAGCAGAAATCCAGAGGATCATCAATACCTACTTCCAGAACCTATATGCCAATAAGATGGACAACACAGAAGAAATGAACAGATTCCTAGATAAATATGAATTACCAAAGTTGAACAAAGAAGACCTAAAAATTCTGAACAACCCAATATCAACCAATGAAATTGAAAATGTAATTAAAAACTTATCAACTAAGTAAAGCCCGGGCCCTGATGGCTTCCCTGCTGAATTCTACAAGACATTTAGAGAGGAATTGCTGCCACTACTGTTTAAACTCTTCAATGAAATTGAAAGGGAAGCAATACTCCCAAATTCATTCCTGAAAGCAAGCATCACCTTGATCCCCAAAGCAGAGAAAGACCCAACTGAAAAAGAGAACTATAGGCCAATCTCACTAATGAACATAGATGCAAAAATCCTTACTAAGATACTGGCAAACAGAATGCAGAAGATCATCAAGAAGATCATACACCCTGACCAAGAGGGATTCATCCCAGGGATGCAGGGATGGTTCAATATATGAAAATCAATCAATGTAATACACTATATCAATAGAGCCAAGGACAAAAACCATATGATTATCTCCATAGATGCAGAAAAAGCATTTGACAAAATCCAACATGCATTTATGATAAAAACCCTACAAAAAATTGGAATAGATGGTCTCTCCCTCAAACTGATAGAAGCCATCTATGAACAACCAACAGCCAATATCATACTAAATGGTTAAAAACTGAAATCCTTCCCACTAAACTCAGGAACAAGACAAGGATGTCCACTATCACCACTCTTGTTCAGTATAGTTCTGGAAACATTAGCCATGGCAATTAGACAAGAGAAAGAAATAAAAGGAATAAAGATAGGTAATGAAGAAGTCAAATTGTCATTATTTGCAGATGACATGATACTCTATATAGAAGACCCCGAGAACTCCACCAAAAGTCTTCTAGACTTAATAACCAAATTCAGTCAAGTAGCTGGTTACAAGGTCAACACACAAAAATCAATAGCTTTCCTCTATACCAATGACAGACTCACTGAGAGAGAAATAGGGCAAATAATTCCTTTCACAATAGCATCCAAAAAACTGAAATACCTGGGAATCATTCTAACAAAAGAAATCAAAGACCTCTTCTCTGAAAACTATGACCCTCTGAAAAGAGAGATTGAAGATGACATCAGAAAATGGACAGGCATCCCCTGCTCCTGGGTAGGAAGGATTAATATAGTGAAAATGGCCATACTTCCAAAACTGCTATATAGATTTAATGCAATTCCAATTGAGATCCCAGCAGCATACTTCATAGACCTTGAGAAAACAATCCAAAAATTCATTTGGAGCAAGAAGAGACCCAGAATAACAAAAGCAATTCTAGGTAACAGAGACATGGCAGGGGGTATCACAATCCCCAACTCGCAACTCTACTACAAAGCTACTGTGAAAAAACAGCATGGTACTGGCAAAGAAACAGACTTGAGGACCAGTGGAACATATTAGAAGATGCAGAAACAACGCCAGACACACTCAGCCATCTCATCTTTGACAAAGGAGCCAAACACCCTCACTGGAGGAAAGATAGCCTCTTTAATAAACGGTGCTGGAAAAATTGGGCTTCAACTTGCCAAAGATTCAAACTAGACCTGTATCTCTCACCATGCACTAAACTAAAATCAAAATGGATTAAAGATCTAAATATTAAAATAGAAACTCTGAACCAGTTGGAACAGAGGTTAGGTAGAACCCTTGAAGACATCGGTGTAGGAAAATATTTAAGGAACAAAACCTCAGTTGCCCGTGAACTAGCACAAACAATCAACAAGTGGGATCTCTTCTTATTAAAAAGCTTCTGCACAGCAAGAGAAACCACCAGCAATGTGAAGAGACAACCCACAATGTGGGAAAAAATCTTCACCTGCTCTTCCTCAGACAAAGGTCTACTATCTCAAATCTATAAAGAACTTAAAAAGATCAGATCTCCCAAATTTAAAAACCCAATCCAAAAATGGGCATCTGAAATGAACAGACATTTCTCAGACAAAGAAGTAGAAATAGCAAATAAATACATGAAAAAATGTTCCACATCACTGGTCATTCAAGAGATGCAAATGAAAACAATGCTGAGATTCCACTGCACTCCAGAAAGAATGGCTGCTATCATGAAATCAACCAATAACCAATGCTGGCAGGGCTGTGGGGAAAGAGGAACCCTGTTCCACTGCTGGTGGGAGTGTAGACTGATCCAAGCACTGTGGAAATCAGTATGGAGATACCGCAAAGAACTAGGACTGGAAATCCCATTTGACTCCACTATTCCACTGCTGGGGATCTTCCCCAAAGAATTAAAAGAGTCATACCACAGTGATATATGTGCACCCATGTTCAAAGCAGCACAGTTTGTAATAGCTAAAACTTGGAAACAGCCCAAATGCCCATCAACTGGAGACTGGATAAAGAAAATGTGGTTTTTTAATAAAATGGAGTACTACTCAGCCATAAAAAATGAGAAATTAGAGACATTTATAGCTAAGTGGATGCACATTGAGGCAATACTCTTAAGTGAAATGTGGGACCAAAATGACTCCATTTTGGAACCGTCTCCTTTGTTCTCTCAAATTTGTGCTTAAACTAGGAATTCACCACTTGAAATTCCTGAGTTTATTACCCAACCACCTGTGTACCCGGGGAAAGAGCGTTCCAGGCACACTATCTATAAGATAAGCAGTTAAAGAGCTAACTATCCACACAAGATAGATGCGGCCATTAGTCAGTGGGTCTGCTAACGATCAGTATGTGACAACCGGCCGTTAATCTTTGCCCCTTTCTCCCTTACAAAAACCAATACGTAATCCCCTTCGACCCCCAAAGCCTAGCCAACCAAAACCCTACACTTCATATGTATTAAGTATTAACCAATCACCTGGCTACTAATAACCAAAGCTTGTTGTATTCTCAATAAAAACCCTGCTAGTTTGGGACTCAGGGCTCTCAATCTCGATCCGCTGTGTCGGTGACAATTGAGAGTCCCTGCTTAAGCTTGAATAAACGACCCTCGTGTGCTTACATCGGAAACGACCTCCTGGTGGTCTTTGGGACCTCACAATCTGGGCACAACAGAAATAAATAGGACACACATGTAAATACCGAATAGTTTCTCTGGTGTGACAAACTGAAAGTGTAAATAAGGACTAAATGTAAAATAGGTCATGTGAAATAGGAAGAAAAGGGGCAATGGGGAAGGAAGTGGGAGGGCTAGGGGAAAGGATAGAAGGGGATGGGATTAATATGAAAAAATAGAAAAATAGGAACAAAATCTTTATAAATAGGGAGGACTGGAGGGGTTGAAGGGAGGGCTGGGCAAGGGTGAAAAATAAGAACCAAAAGATTATGTAAAGGTGCAAATTTCCAATGATGAATGTCATTATATTGTATACCTAAAATGTACCAATTCTTAGAATGAATAATCGATAATGTAAAATAGGAAGAAAAGGTCCAAAGGGGTAGGGGTAGTGGGAGGGGCAGGGGAAAGGAAAGAAGGGAAAGGAAAAAATGATGAGAAATGGAAAAAGTGGAAATAAAGTCTTTGTAAATAGGGAATGGTGGAGGGCGTGAAGGGAAGGCTAGGAATGGGGAAAAATTAAGAACCAAGATGCATTATATAAAGGTACAATTCCCAATGAGAAATGTAATTGTGCTGTATACCTACAATGTACCAATAAAAGAATTTAATACAAAAAAAAACCACTTATTGAACACTATGTGATAAGCTGAGCACAATGCTAATAACAAGAATAGACATGGTCTCTATTCCTAGGAGATTCCTGTCTAGTGGAGAAATTAGATCCATGAGTCAGTGATCACAGCACAGCATTCGCTATTAAATGGATAAGTAAGTTCAATTCAACTAGCTCCTGTGGTTAACAGTAATGATGAGTATTATACTTGTTAATATTAAGTTCTATGTATCAGGCAGTTTGCTAAACTACTTAAATCAGACTCATATTATCATGGAATAATTACATTCACTCATCTGTTATTATCTTCACCTTACAGATGATAAAGTTGACACTTAGGAAGTTTAAGTGACAAACTCAAAGTCTTTTGGCTAGTAAGAGGTGGAGTTGTGGTTGACATTCGTGCACTGTAATTCAAGAGCTACACACTCCTAACCACTACAACCCACTATTACTTGAGTTGAGACCACCATGGTTTCCCTTGAAAACTGCTGAAATCTGTACTTTTTCAAAATCCAAGAGAGCCATCTCAATCTATCAGTTTGTTGTGTCCCCTGTTATTCCTCTCAATATCTATGCTTAATTTACTAATTGCATCAGATATGACATTTGCTCAGTTACACTAATTAGCACCACTTTGTTTACTAGATGATGACAGGGTAGAATGGAGTTTCCTTTCCTTGAGGCCCATTATTAACATAATTGTTCCCCTGGGGGTGAGGTGGAAAATAGGAATGAGCTGCACTGTAGCACGTGTGGATATCTGTGGCCTTTAGCAAGGGGGGTGGCCCTGCCCCAATTACTCCATCTGGAAGAGCTGCTACCTGCTGTGGTTCACACATGAATGGCACCAATGTGCATGCAAATAGAAGCCTACATGCCTTCTTGGAGCTAAGAGCTGTATTTCAACATTTCACAGTGGAATTATTCACTGGACGGGATGCTGCAGCTCTGTGGATGTACCAGCTAAAACCCTTCTAAATACCAGGCTCTGTGTTTCACAGCAAGATTGTTTATTGAACCAGTTCGTGGAAGCTCCAAAGACTCCTCTGCTGAAATCCTGCCAGCTCCAAGCTCTGATTTTGACATTGATGTTGTCAGTTGAGATTAAGCATTAGTCTTAATAAATTCTGGCAGACTTCTTCTGAGGTATGATCACCCGTGTTCTGTGGCTAAGTAGCAAAGCTCTGGACAGGAGTGAAGTTAAGGTCTTAGAAGCGACAAGTTGCCTTTGTCTGATTTCTCTTGCTCTCTTTCATCAATTCCCCATTTCCTATAAAATAAAGGGCAAGTTCCTTGACCGTTCAGCATGAAGCTTCATAAGCTAAGTCTTATTGATCTTTTCCCCCTTATGCTGAACCACTCCTTTATACTCCAGCAATCCATAAAGTACTTCTGTTTGTCCTTCCACGTGATGTAGTACTAATCTGCCTTCCTAACATGCACTGTTCTTTCCTTCCTAGAAGGATCACCTTGTCTATTTCTGGATGGAAACTTGTACTCATCCTTCAGAACCCTGTTCAGATTATCCTCTGAGACCTTTGCTTGTTCCAAATAAAAGTAATTTCTCCATCTCCAGAATCTCATCTATATATTTACTATTATTACATGAGGCAATAAGACATAAAAGTCTTGCTAATAGAGTCTTGTCTTATCTTTATATCTTCAGATTTCAGTACAATGTCATGTGATATGTGCTTCATCCTATTTGTTGAATATAACTGAATTCTTCACAGTTACATAGTATCAGAAATATTTTAAAACAAACTACATTATGTTAGATTTCAGGAACTACTACTAAATTTTTTATGTTCGCTTATTTTTGTTCATAAAAATGCACCAACCTTACAAAAAAAAATAAATAAATAAAAGTTGCAAAAGAAATCTTTCCTTACTCTCCCTCAACATTATGAGCCAATGCATATATACATTCATATCTCTATTATCTATACTTGCACGTGTAAATATTCTTATATAATTCAGAAATAGAGCTTTAACTGAAAGGTTTTCTTTTTTAAGAAATTTACTTTTAATCCTAGGGATAAATTATCCTTTAGACAAAGATGACACAATGGAGAAATGAGTATTCCCTCCTGATGGAACAAGATAGTGAGGCTTGCTGGAATCTATTTAGCACAATCAGTTGATCTATTATCTCCCAATTATGGAAGTGGAGAAATGAGATATTTAACCAGGATATATTTTAGAAAGTTGTAACATATTTGCGTATTTCCCTAAGGCCTATAATGAAGAGCTCTTAATATTTCATTTTCATTATTACCAGAAGAGAAGAGTTACAATAAAAACTCTCCTTGTGGTCTTAGTCCCAGAACAAAGGAGAATTTCAACATCTCTAGGTCATGCTGGCAATGATCCCCACAGTCAAACTAGGCAAAGAGCTACTCAAAGTCACAGCTCCAGGTAGCCATCTCACTTCATTTTTTTTCTGTGTCTTTACCAACAGTCTCTACCCCTACCTCACAGAAGGATATTGTGTGTTGAGAATCTCTTCTGTAGTTTTCAGGTCATTGAAAATAATTATTCCCATGCACAGGATAAAGTAGACGTGGTCCACTGAACAGATTAAGGACCAAGGGCCACATGCTCCATGCCATGTGAAGCAACTTCAGGGAGTGGGGGGTGTCATCACAAATAAATAAACTGAGCTACTTTCATGGAAAGATCAGAAGGAATTGGGGTGGGCTATCTTTAAGATCTTTTTAAACTAAAAAGTTATCTGATTTAACTACTCCCAAGCATAACATTATATGCTGGACCAGAGATATAATCATTGAACCAGAAAACATTATCAAACACCAGAATGCTGATTCTGATTCTGATAACCCGCCATATACTTGTATTTAGATATATGGTATAGCTAAGTATATTGTGTTCCTAAACAAATAAAGATCACATAGCTGGGAGAATCCATAGACCAGTGATGGCTCTCTGGAAAAAAACACACATTTGGCTCTCTTTTCCAGTATTTCTCAATGTGCTATTCTCATAGACAAAGGTCTAGGACTAATGGCATCAAAAAGAAGAAGCATCCATTCATATGGTGAGGGGCAGGTGGGTGCAACTCTCAGGAATGTCTCAGTCAAACCAGACAGTGTTGCCTGCTTCTCATCTCCAGTGTGCTCTGATGAGTGCAAGTGACAAAAAGCAGAGGGCATGACCACTGTGATGGAAAATGAGAACTGAAGAATAACCAGATTCCAGCAGCCCTGACACCATGGCCCTGGGTAGCTAAATTTTAACCACTCCTAAGCATCCATGAGAAGGAATAGGTTAATTCACTGGGTGTTTTCAATGTGCTTTTTCTTTTATAAATGTATTTTGTGAAAAGAGTGTTAGTTTGTGTTCAGGAAGACCATTATTTTTATTCATATTTAGTTGTCATCTGTGGGGGGGGGGGGGGAGTAAAATAGAAGTATGGAAAAGAGAATTACTTGGGAAGGCAAACTAGTGTAACAGGAGAAAGCATGACCTTGCTTAGTTTCTACATATCAGCTAGGAGGGTGTGTGTGTGTGTGTGTGTGTGTGTCCCTTAAACCATAAAGACTGGAAAGGCACACAGTCTTGTTTACGAAAAAAGAGCCCCATCTTGAATATAGCATGTTTTTGTTGCCTTCCAGAAAGCTTTCCAGGGGCTAGGGACTTTGGAAGCTGAACAGATGGGAGTAAGTGCCCCTCCCCCTCCCTCTCCTCATCTTCCCTCTTCCTCTGCTTCTCCATCTTTATTTTCTCTGTCTTTCTTCACCTATTTCCAGAAAAAGCCCTCGACTATTTCATACTGGCAAATTTCTAATTCAAAGATGTCTGAATTAAATAAGCATGAAGATATAGAACAAATCAAATGCTTCTTATAAAATAGCTGCTTGAATAAGGTCTACAGTTAGATAATAATATTGTATCAGCACTAATTTTCTGATATTGACCATTGTGCTCTATTTATATAAGAGACTGTCTCTATTTTCAAAAACACAAGTTGCAAAAGCAAAGGGGAATGAGAAATAGAAGCAGGGGGAGGGAAAGGAAATGAAAAAAATTAGGATGGTTATGTACATGTACCAACTCTCTATAATGAATGTAAACATTATGTATTGCCAACATGTACTAATAAAAAGAAAAAGGAAAATATCACAAAGGGAAAAAGTATTTAGGGTTAAGAGACATTGTAACTGTAATTATTATCAAGTGTTTCAGAAAAACAGATAGATAAATAATAGAGCCAAATGTCATTAAATGTTAACATTTTAAATATCTGAGTGAATAATAGCTAGAATTCTTTATATTATTCCTATTACTTTACTGTCATTTTGAAATTATTTCCAAATAAAAAATTAAAGTGGGGCTGATCTATAATGAAAGAAATTTATAATTTTTATTTGTTGTCTCAGTAAAGATCTTCTTCCTTCAATGATTCCATTGTGGAGGAGGATTGAGAAGTAAAAACTATACTCTGGTACAATTTAAACCAAATATAGCATTACGTAAACCACACAACCAAAACTACATTCCTGAAATTTAGAATTGTTCCCTAACATTTCAAAAGAAGTTCATCTCATCCTGTCACTTACCTACTCATTCATAGACTATGTATCAGGTGCCCTTCACTTTAAATGACCAAAGATGCCCTGGTGCTCACCAGCCTATGGAGGAGACCCACCCACCTGGAGCCTTTTCCAGTCCTGTGTACCAAGTGGTAAAACAGGCATTGTGGCAACACAGAGAGGTGAGCCTCACCCAGTCCTTAAGGGGCTCGGAGGGGCCTTCCTAATGAGAAGATTTTTAAATGTGAAATCCATAAGAAAAGGTGACTGGCAAGATGAAGAGGAGATGTAAGAGGGTGGGATGCACAGCAAGAACATCCCAAGATAAGTCTGGAGCTTAGCATCAAGGATGGAGAATTTTAAATAAAAGAATTGTAAAATAATTAAAAGTGGAGAATCAAACAAAGTTGTATGTGCTGTACTGGCTGTTATGGTTCTGATAAGTGTCCCCCCAAAGCCCACACATTGAAAGCTTGGTCTCCAGCCTTTGTGCTATTGGAAGTGGTGGAACCTTTAGGGGCTGGGATCCAGTGGGCAGAAGTTAGGTCACTGGGGCTGTGCCCTTGAAAGGGATACTGGGATCTCTCCCCCTCTTCTCCTGACTGCAGTGAGGTGACCAGCTTCTTCCACCACACACTTCTGCAGTGATGTGCTGCCCCAACTATGAACTGAAATGTCTGCAATCATGAGCTGAAATAAACCATTCCTTCTCTTAAGTTGTTTATCTCAATATTTTGTCATGGTAATGAAAAGCAAACTGACAACACACTGATGGTTTATGATTTTATTCTGAAGGCGTCAGAATTTTTAAGCAATGGAGTGACACAAAAATGTTTTTTATAATTTTAATTCACTTAATGGTAGAAATATTGGTTTGGTGCAGATAAAACAACACTGAGATTCCACCTCACCCCAGAAAGAATGGCTGCTATCATGAAATAAACCAATAACAAATGCTGGTGGGGGTGTGGAGAGAAAGGAACCCTTCTCCATTGTTGGTGGGAGTGCAGACTGATGCAACCACTGTGGAAATCAGTGTGCAGATACCTCAAAGAACTAGGACTGGAAGTCCCATTTGTCCCAGCTACCCCTCTGCTGGGTATCTTCCCAAAAGAATTAAAAGAATCATACCACAGTGATATATCTGCACCCATGTTTATAGCAGCACAGTTCATAATAGCTAAAGCTTGGAAACAGCCCAAATGCCCATCAACTGGAAACTGGATAAAGAAGATGTGGTTTTTTCATAAAATGGAGTACTACTCAGCCATAAGGAACAAGAAACTAGAGACATTTATAGCTAAATGAATGTATATTGAGGACATACTCTTAAGTGAAATAAATAGAACACACGTGTAAATACTGAATAGTTTCTCTAGTGTGAGAAACTGAAAGTGTAAATAAGGATTAAGATGATTAAAATGAATAATTGATAATGTGAAATAGGAAGAAAAGGTTCAAAGGGGTAGGGGAAGTGGGAGGGGAAGGGGGAAAGGAAAGAAGGGAAAGGAAAAATTATGAGAAAAGAAAAAAATGGAAACAAAGTCTATGTAAATACGGAAGGGTGGAGGGGGTGAAGGGTGCACAGGTAATGGGAAAAAATAAGAACCAAGACACATCATGTACAGGTACAAGCACCCAGTGATAAATGTAAACATATTGTATATCTAAAATGTACCAATAAAAGAATTTAAGCAAAAAAAAAGAAAAGAAATATTGGTTTGGGAAAGTCAGGAATGGAATGTAGGAGACCATTTAGCAGAAAATAAGGTGATTGACACTAAGGCAGTATCAGGATCATAAGGACCAGTGAAACTGAAGTATCTTACATCGTTTCTGTCTTCTGGAACTCAGCCTTTTCACATCAAGTAGAGACACATATATACTACATACCAGTTGGATGACAAGGCCAGAGGCTCACATCCTGATCTCAGTTACAGCAGTCATGCTGGGCCCAATGTCCTGTATGGCTTTTCTACTCACCCTCTAAATTGTATGGTGTCTGATTCTGAGAGTTGATCCCACATACCTGTATAAACACATCCTCCCTTCCAACTTTTTCTTAATCCTTCACCTCTAGCTACAAAAGTCAGTAAAATGAGAACATCACACTGAAGCAAAAAATTATATTGCTTTAAAGCCATAAAACCAAATCTAAATTAGATTATCAAAACCGGTTGTGAAATGAAAACTATTATTTAACTAGGCTTTGCAAAAGAATCCAGTAATGCTTCCTATGGCCAGCCCCACTCACATATTACAAATATTGCCATGGCCTGGGTGTCAGGTGAACTCAGGGTTGGGGATGTAGCTCAGTGGCGCCCCAACTGCCTGACAAGGGCAAAGCCCTGAGTTTGATACCTAGTACCAGAAAGAAAAAAAAAAAGACTCAAATCAAAAGGCACCTATATAGTAACACTTCTCTGAATGCCCACCAGGAGAGATGAGTCAATCACTCCTGTGTTCTTATAATATTTTGTGGTTGCCTTGAGTATGTGGGTTGAAACCCCAGCTTTTCAATTGATTGAGGATAACGTTGATCAGGTTGCTTTCTACCTGTTAAGAAGAGAGGAAAATAGAATTCACCTTCTGATAAGTATTTTCCTGGGTTCCCAGCACCTGAAAATAATAGCTACTTGTTATAGAGGGTTTATTATGGTATCACTTAAATTAGGAACTCTTCCAGTGAAAAGAATTACCGGTGGGTTCCAATGTTTAACTAGCAGGTTTGCATGTGTACAGAGCTCTGGACACATCTGCTGGATGAGTGTAGCAGGCTAACTGATGATCAGTGGCCACTCCTACAAATAAATTAGAGCCCTGGTTCTTGACAGATTCCATGAAGTCTGATGAAGTGTTCAGGCTGGTTCATGGAGCAGAAGTTCAGCCCCAGCTTGGTGAGCCTGCTTAGTGGTTTCTGTGCACAGACTCTATCTCAGAGGCTCTTCATCCCAATCGCTGGCTTAATCACCTCTGTGGGCTTCGCGGAAACTTCCTCCTTCTTAGGGAGAGAAGTTTCTGCTGCTAAAAGAACAACTGCCTGTGATCCCATCCTTTCCATCTGGTCAGCCTCCTATTATTGTCAATTCTCCCCTTGCTCTAACAAGTGGCTTCTGCTTCATCACAGAGCATTCTGTGCTCACATCTCCCTTTATCGCTGTGTGGAGTGGAACAGAGCAGCGAGTTCCTCCCTGCCCACATTGTGCTGACACTGAAAGACACACAATTATGAGGCAGGGAGGAAAGGTGGTTTTTGAATCAGAACAAATGTATCCCAGCTCAAACCTATACTTCATTTAATTAGAAACCAACTGACTGAGTTCCTCTTTTCATAGGAAATCAGAACTATTTCTCTCTCTCTCTCTCTCTCTCTCTCTCTCTCTCTCTCTCTCTCTCTCTCATTTGTATGACAAGTGAAAACTGAATGGAGTTTGAAATTTTTAAAAAGCGTTCTGTAGGAGAATCACAGTAAGAAAATATACATACTGGTTGAGTATTTCTAATCCAAAATCTGAAGCTTTTTGAACAGCAACATGATGCCACAAATGGAAATTTCATAGCTAATCTCATCTGTAAGCGCCTATTCAAACTGCAGGTGCACCAACAAATATTATATAAAGTTATCATTAGGTTATAAATATAAGATGTACATGCAACATAAATGAATTTTACATTTAGACTTGGTCCCATCCTCAACATATCTCATTATGTATACACAAATGTTACAAAATCAGAAACACTTCTTGTCACAGTTCACAGCCATGGCACGGCACAAAAGGATGAAAGATGACTCAAAGATTACGTGGAGTCAATGTCCAATCCATATTCTAAGAGGGCCAAGAGGGGCTGCCGTTAACCAAGACTCCTCAGCATGAGAAAGTCTTAAACGACAGCCTGAACTGAAGCCTCTGTGGCCTTTCATTGATAGAACCAAGAAGCAAGGATCGAAGAAAGAAGAAAGGCAGGGACTCACATAGGAGAAAGGGGAAGAACAGGGGACGTGGGGATAACCTGTTAAATGACTGACTCTGGGACTAAATTAAATGATAAAGGAGTATGGGAGGACAAAGGCCAGAGCATTCACTCCTTAAGGCAATGCATTTAGATCCTACTGTGACTTGTGGCCCAGTAGGCTCACTTTAAATCTCTAACCATGTACTCTGGGAGGTTTTAGGCTTGTGCTCTGAAAGCTCCTTATCTCTGCATATCCATTTCATACATACCTCTGGCCAACAGCCCCAGAGTTTCTGGTCTCAAACTTTTCAGATGAAGGATATTCAATTTATGCAGAGAAAGACGATATGATGAGGAAATTAGTTCTAACCCAAAAAATACCTTGAGCATTTTATATGTGCCAGGAACTGTGCTAGAATCTGGGGATGTACCTTCGAATAAGACTGCTTCCTGCCCTCAAAGACTTTGGGGAAATAAAAATTATAATTGTTTGGAGTAATTTATATTAATTAGCTTGGGAAAGAAACTGGCAGAGGTGTATAAGTCTTTTCTTGAAATAAATAGGATATAGAATTGAGCTTCTGCCAAGTTCCTACAGTTGTCTACAAAATTCTACATTTCCTATCACCTGCCTAACTGGTCATGCGCAATTTCTAAATGTAAGTATCATAGATTGGTAGCTGAAACCACCTAAAATCACATCATTCCCAAGAGGCAATCGTGTGTACATGTTTAACTGCTACAACCTTCTCCTTCTCTTCCAACCGAAAGATGGTTCCATGTGCTTTGATTTCCCAGCCATAAATATCTATTAAAAACTCACCCCTACAAAGTACCAATGCTTTTCCTGCTAACATATAAAAACATGGTAAATGAAAAACAAGATATACACATACCTCAATGGTATCAGAATTGGAAGTTGATAATCTTTGACCCATCCTCAGAGAGTGTGATTTCAGTTGTCCTCAGGCTTTCCAGCTTCAAAATGCCATTGTCAGAAGTTGCAGTCTCTCTCTCTCTCTCTCTCTCTCTCTCTCTCTCTCTCTCTCTCTCTGATGTCACACATCACACCATTTGCCATGCCCAGTGGCTCAGAACCAACTCCAACCTAACATAGTCCTTCCACTTGGCTGTTCACATGTCTCTGTGTGTCTCTGTACGGTAGTTCTAGGTCACTTGACTTCATGGCTCTCTTTGTCTTCCCCTTCTGAATTAACAAACTGACTTCAGAGGCTGGGCTTCGCTTGGGACCTGATGGCTGGGAACATACATTCATTCGTTATGACTGTTAGACCTACAAACTAATGAATACTCAACTCAAACTCACTTAAGTAAAATGGGGAAAATGTTAAATCATATAACTAAAAAGGCTAGTCGTACAGTTGGGTTTTTTTCTCTCTGTGTCTCTGTCTCCCTCCTTCTATGTCCCCCCATCTTCTCTCTCTCTCTCTCTCTCTCTCTCTCTCTCTCTCTCTCTCTCTCTCTCTCTGTCCTTTGCCCATGGCTTGCTCTGCTTCCTGAGTGTGTTTCATGCTCAGTCTCTCTCCACGTAGAAAGCTCTGATCTTTCATCCTTATAACAAGACTAGCACAGAGTAGAGCAGCTTTCTTCCGATGTTCCCAGTAAATATCCAAATCTTCGTTCTGACTGGCCAGACTGGGATATGTGCCCGTCCCCAGAGAAAACGCTGTGGCACCCAGGGATTGGATGAATTGATTGGCCAGATGGTCACTCACCCACTCCTGGAGCTAAGGGTAGGTCAGCTCAGGCTGGATGAGAAGGTATGCTTTCTAACAGACTCTCCGGAAGCTGTTATGGATCCAAGAACTAATTCATGCTGAGAAGAGGAAAGAGAAAAAGCCAGACATTTCCCTTTAGCTCCCACATTTGAACCTGTCATCCTGTTTGAGCCCACAGCTTTCAAGTCTTTGAGAGGAAAAGCAGAAAAGAAAGATCTCTGAACCAGATTTTAGACAGGTAAGGCTCGGCTTACTTCCTTTTACTTCATCACTCTCTTGTGTCTCCTAGAGGGAAGAACTGATAGAAAGCAGAGCATAGACCACAGGAATAAGGATATCTGTTCTCAAAGTCTGGTGAGAGCAATGAGATTACACGTTCTTGGGACAAGATAGGACAGACACAGATGACCACTGCTGACAGGACCACCTTGGGGCTCTTCTAGCAGGAGGCACTCACTTTGTTTCCTTCCACGGTTCACAATGATGATCACAGGGAGCTCCACTCCCCGCACAAAGAAATGAGCAGTTCTAAATGGTACGTGCTGAAAAGGGATTATAATTAGGACTTGAATGTCAGATTCTAGTTTTTCTTTGGATGTAAGAGAAACTATCAATCACCTCTTCAAACTCAACTTCTACCTCTTCACTTCGACACTCAATAACAAAGCTCACAGAGAGAAAGGTTTTGCTGTATTTTCACAGCAGGAAGAAACTTAGTCAAAGCATTTTTAGACTGAATTTTTTGTTGTCCTATTTGCTTTGTCTTTTCTTTTTATTTGCTCTTCCCCAATCTCCCATTATTTAAAGGTCACTTCATTGCACAGTATTTCATACATGGCTCTGCTGTCTGAAGCTCCATGAGGTGCACTTCTGGAAACAATAATTTTTCTGTCCCCTTTGCACCAAGTGGACTCACTAATAATAATAAATACCTATTAACTGCATCATTATTATTACCAATACCAATCACCACAAAATAAAAACAATACAATAGCCACATTGATGAGCCTTTGAACTGTGTCATGTTCTCTGGTAAGCATGTTGCCTATATTACTAGAAGTCAGTTTTACAGCAAAATTTTTTATCATACCCACATTAAAAATAAAGAAAACTGGGCCGGGGATTTAGCTCAGTGGTTCCACCACCTGCCTCGCAAGTGCAAGGTCCCGAGTTCGATCCCTGGTACCAAAAAAAACAAATAAAAACAAATAAAGAAAGAAAACTAAAATTCAGAAACCAATGCCTCAGAGCTAGAGGTGTCAGTTGTAGAATGTGTGCTTAGCATGCAGGCTGCCCTGAGTTCAATCCTAATGCTAAAAACAAAAGAAGGGGGAAGGGAGGAGGTGAGGAGGTGAGGAGGTGAGGGAGGCAGGAGGAAGGAAGGAAGCAAGGAAGGAAGGGAAACCAATGCCTCAACCAGTGGATGCAGCCTGTGAGTGTCTTCCCCAGCGTGCCCCAGTGCTGCGCACAGCACACTTTCATTTCCTCCAGCTGCTGTCTTCCCATTTGCACCAGCTACTCTCTATCCCTAATGCTGTCTCCAGAAAGCTCTTTTGGGGCATAATCTTCACCACCAGAAGTGATGACCTCGTCCCACCAGGCCAACTCTTACTCACACTGGAGGAATAGAAGTCAGAGCTGATCACCTAGAGGGACCACCCTCAGTGTCCCTTCCTCTTTGTAATACGAAAAGAGCAGTGACTGATTACTGGCATTGTTTTCCACCAGGCTTAAGTGCTGTTCTGTTTCTACCCAGAGTTGTGTTCTTAGCTTTTAGCTGAGTTTCCATCCTGTACTACACACTGCTGAGAATGACTACCATCACCAGCTGGGTGGCTGGCAGGATACTTGGGATAAGCTCTCTAAGTAGTTTCTTGGGACTTCCTTTATCCTCCATTGCCATTTTTTAACACCTCCTTTTGTTAAATCTTATGTTCTTAATTTGAAAACTATGGATTTATCCTCGATATCATTTTCTCAAAAAAATGGAAAAATCATAGAAATTTTTTAAATGGAATGATTACACCAACTAGGAATATGAGCACTATCTGACAAACTACAGCATGCATGTCCTGTCTAAGGATTGAGAGCTCAATTGACCAGAGGTTCCAAATAATCAAGAAAACAAAAATACTGTTTTAGTTTTCTATGTAAAAATATCACCTTATTTTAACATCACATGCAAGGTATATAACACTGCACAAGTTTTTGTTGTTTTGTTTTGTTTTGTTATTGTTTGTTTTTTTTGAGAAGGAGTATCACTACGTAGTTGAGGCTGGCCTTCAACTCTCTGTGTAGCCCAAGCTGGCCTCGAACTCATGGTGATACTCCTGCCTCGGCCTCCCAAATGCTGGGATTACAGGTGTTTGCCCCCACACCTGACTGCACAAGTTATTTAATCTCGCAGTTTCTCGTCTATAAAATGGGAATAATATTGGAACCTAACTCATAAGGCTGCTATGAGAAATAAATTACTTGACATTTGTGAAGTTTAAAACAATTCTTGGCACACGGTTTTTACTTCATTTTAAAATGTATCATACAGGACCAGGAATTTAGCTCAGTGTTTTCGCCGCCTGCTGCTCAAGCGCAAGGAACGGAGTTTGATCCCCAGTACCTAAATAAGTAAATAAACAAATAAAATGTATCATACAATTAAAGTTATAATATTCAGTTTCATGTTGAAATATATAATAAATGTTGAATATATAATTGAATAACAATAATAAAAAATACATTTTTTAAAGCACTGTGCAAACTGAACAAGGCACACTTCACCACCACTCACAGCCTACCTGGGACCAGAGAGGGACCTCTGCTTATATCTAAACTGAATCCTTTATCCCCTGTATCCCCTGTGGCTTTGGCTACCTCCTGACTCTTCAACATGGTTTCAAAAATAACCCCTGACTTCAGAGTCTACACTTTACTAGTCAGGATGGCAAAGCCCACTGTTGAATCCCACCTCCCCAAGAAGGGATGGTTTGTAATCCACTTTCTCTTTCACCCCATGGGGGTGAAAGGGGCAAATATTTTGGGAAACTCCTGCTTTCCAGCCTCAGGGGAGTCTCTGTCAGTCAGCTGCAGCCCACCTTTCTATCAGTCTTATCTTTGATGTTTGCAGATTGCGCTGGCCTTCCATAGTCAGCTGTTTTATCAGCAATCAACAGCATGGTGAAGACAGAGGGTAGACACCTTTGAGAACAAGGCTAAAAACAACCTTTTTCAAATTAAAATCCTGGATTGAAAAGTAGAAGGGGGAGGAGAAGCGCAACATGGTAGAGCAGATTTTATTTAGTTACACCAATGAATCAAAGGTAAAGGAAGGAAAAAAGACATTTTGAAGGAGTTGGGAGTATGGCAAAATTGTTTTCATATTTGGTAATGTTGTCAAAACACCAATGAAAAAGCAAAGCAAAGGCTTGTCAGACAAATCCAAAGGAAGCTGATTTACATGTTTGGGATGAGCAGGATTGTAAATGATGGTTTAATTGAGAAAATCTGCTTTGTCATGTGGACAAACAGACCTAAAAACAGACATTACATAGTGCTGAGAGAAAAATAAATGTAAGAGCTGGGGATTTAGCTCAGTGGCACCATGCCTGCCTCACAAGTTCAAGGTCCTGAGTTTGATCCCTAGTACCAAAAAAAAAAAAAAAGAAAGAAAAGCAAAAATAAATTTAAGGAAACTTCTCTTCCATTACTTTATTCTAATACAGTTCCTTCTTTCCTCCTGCCTCTCCTTGTTCCATTTTCATTTCCATCAGAAAAAACACTTCTCAGCATTTCCCAGGCTGCCCTTAACCTTTCTGACTTCCTCACTTGAAGGCTGCATAAGACAAAGCACTCTTCCAATGCCTGCAGACAGACTCTGCACAGTAACCAACACAAGCAGGCTGACCTCAGGAGCTAAGATGATGGCTCCCCAAAAACAGACAGTGAAGGGACTGATAGATTAGGGAAAGGATATAGAATATCTAATTCAATGTCTAGCAAATAAAAAAATTCGATAAATACTAGTTTCCTTACCTGCCACTCTGTAGGGAACTGACATTTGTTAGCAAAAGAAAAAAAGTATCACTTACATCTCAAATAAGAATTTTGGAGAAAAATTATAACAATATAGAACAATGATTACTTCAGAGTGGGAAGTTATGGTTAATGCAGGGGTTTTTTTACATTTTCATTTAGGTAATTCCATGCAATAAGAAATAAGATAATTCTTAATCAAATATTCTGAATACAATTATATTAAATGCATATCATTTTCTAGTGTTATACTCACCTATTCATATCCAATGACCAGTCTAGGAATGGTCTTTCATTAATGAATTTTAAAGCTAAGGATTTAGATAGGCACGGTGGTGTAGGCCTATACTCCCAGCTACTCAGAAGGCTGAAGTAGCAGATTCACTTTAGCTCACAAATTGAAACCAATCTGATTAATATAACAACACCTTATCTCAAAAAAATAAATAAATAAAA
This sequence comes from Heterocephalus glaber, assembly GCF_053883595.1. Classification (NCBI taxonomy): domain Eukaryota; kingdom Metazoa; phylum Chordata; class Mammalia; order Rodentia; family Bathyergidae; genus Heterocephalus; species Heterocephalus glaber. The sequence goes on from NW_028258137.1 coordinate 27,060,320, forward strand.
ACAAAAAATAAAGTTTTAGGTTTTGGGAGTTTTCTTCAGTCCTTTTAAAACTTGCCATAAATTGACATTATGCCAGTTCATTAATGAAGAGAAGTTGGCACTACTAACAAACTTAAATGGAGTACCACTTAATGTGATTGTAATTTCTCAAAACACACCAAAAAATCATATGGAAACATAAAAGGAATTTATACAGCATAAACCATTTCATCATTTTGGCCACTGTTCCTAAGAAACCTTTTTTGTCATCTGTAGCAAACAATTGTGATGAAAGTCATCATATCCCTTCAGTCCACCTAATTTCAACTGCAGTGTGGTGGACAAATCTGCACCTTTCCCTGGTGTCCCATGATGCCTCTTACCTAGAAAATTTGGGATAGCAATTTAGCCACAAGAATGTACAACACATATGGAGAAGACATGCCCCGCAAAAGTAATCCTCACCTTATAGGAGATGAAAGTCTATGAATCAATGTCCAGACTTCCTTGTCCTTCAGTGAGATGAGTCTAAGCAGTAGCTGGCTCATTAACACATACTTTATTGTTTTTCTTCTCTCTTCTTACTCTCACACTTGCTTTCTGCGATCACCTTCAGAATCAACTCCCTGTGTGTTGGTCAGTTCAGGCTGCTAAAAGAGTACAGTCTGTGTGTCTTAGGTAACAAATATTTATTTCTCACAGTTCTAGAGGCTAGCAATCTCAGATCAGGGTGTTCAGATCAGCCCCATCAGGTTGTTCTCAAGGACCCTCTTCCCAGTTGACAGATGCTGCCACCCAGCTGTACCATCACAGGCAGAGTGAGGGAATCTCCTGTATCTTCCTCTTTTTATAAGGCCATTAATCTTGTCACGAGGACCTTAATTATCTAACCCTACTTACCTCACAAGTCTCCACCTCCAAAGGCCATCCCACTGGAGATTAGAATTTCAACACATGAATTTGCAGATTGGATGCACATTCAGTCGACACCACTCAACACTGGGTTTTTGTCTCAAGATCAACTTTAAGTGGTAGGGGAACATATGGTTGGACACTGACTATCATATCATAATTAGGAGTCCATAGATGAAAAAGAGTCAAGTCACTGGGTTTTTTTTGTTTGTTTGTTTTTTATTTTGGTACTGATGATTGAACTCTGGACCTTGCTCTTGCCAGGCAGGCAGTGGCATCACTGAATTAAATCCCCGGCCCAAGTCAAGTCACTATTGATAATAAAGTCACTAATGACAGCTGCAGCCCAGATTTTATTTATAGAAATCTACTGCCCAGATTAAACATGGTGTAAGCCACCTCCAGGCAGAATGAGACTGGAACAAAATTCCTTCCTGTTTGGATGGGATATTAGTTCACAGAACTGTGACCGGCACTGAGGCCATGTAAGCAAATGCTTCCACTAACCCATGAGCAAAATCAATTCTGTTTTCCAACTCTTGGCCTTGAAGAACCAGGGTCCAAGGAGCAGGCAGAACATGGAAGAATTGATTCATCCAACAGTAACTACCTCGATTTAGCCTGAGTTTTTGACAGCCTAACAACAGAACAGGAATTATGTTGGATGAGCTGTGCCGCAAGACCAGTGACATATAACATGGGTGCCTGCTTCTGCTGCCATAAAGATGTGTCACATTATCAAGGCTGCACAGTCATTCTATCTCAGGACAACCCTAGACAACTTGTTTCCATCTTATTTCTGGAACAAGGACATTCACTGTCTCTTCCTTCCATTGACTTCTCTGAATATTATATTAAATGTGGATATGCTTGGCAACTCGGCTTCCTGGATCAAAAGTTTTCCCCTTCTTGAAATTGTTTCTGATGTAATAATCTAATGAGTATGAATCCCAGATCCATCAATAAATGTATGATTTACTGAGTCAAATCTAGGAATTTTGTTTTGTAAAATATGGATAACCTAAAACTCACATTGTAAAAATTGCAAAAAAATCCCTGAAATGTGTTTAGTGCAGCTCCTGGAACAAAAGCACTTCTAAATGCTAAATATTATTAAAATCAGATCCAATTATAATACCTGCATGATGCAAAACTATGAAGTCCGTATGTACTTAGAATGTGGAGACACTATAACTAATAGACATATAAGTTCTTCTCATCCTAATATTTTCATTTTTATGCAATTTAGCTTTCATTAAAATTTAACTATAACATAGAAAGAGATTAATTTCTCAAAAAAATCAAAAATAGTCAAGGTGTGCATCTAGGACCTCACAATATAGAAAAGAAAGCAGATACATAGATAGATTTGATCGTATACTAAACATTTATTGAGTTCTGGATTTGTGCTAAAACTTTGCTAGGTGACAGGGATACAGAGATGAACAACACTGTCACCTCTGTAGGAAACAGCTGTCTGATGAACCACCAAGAGCCCCATATTGATATGAAAAGTATTATGTTCAAGGTAACATGAGAAGATGTTAGGTGCAGGCAGGTGCACTTTACCTAAAGCTTCTCAGTTATGACTATTAAGCTGATATATGCAGGATGAGTAGGAATTAACACTTCAATCAGTGAGAAAGGTGGATTCCAGTACACAACATATACAAAGGCAAGGAAACTGGCAATGAAGATGATAGTGTCTTCTGGGAACTCCAAAAAGATAGATTAGATTAAAGCCAAGATGATGGGGGAGATGAAGGAAAACAATTCCCATAAATAGTACATTGTAATTATTTTGAAATGACCATAGTGGAGTTATAAGCACAGTTATGAAATATTAATATCACACAAGATAAAAGCTCTTGTCCATTTTTACATAAATAGTTTATGACAAAACTAAAACTGGAAGTTGAGTTTCCAAGCTCCAAATGTGCTGGTCTATTCTTTAGACCAGTCATTCATAAAATATCCCAGGATCAGCAGCTTAAGCATTATCCAGGAAATTATTAGAAACACACTTTGTCAGGCTCAATTCCAGACCTGCTGAGTCAGAAGCTCTGAAGATGTGGCCAGAAATGTTCTTAAAAATGTGTTCTTTTTTTTTTCATTAACTTTATTGGTACATTTTAGGTATACAATACAGTTACATTCATCATTAGGAACTTGTACCTTTACATGATGTAACTTGGTTCTTATTTTTTCCCCATTCCCCTGCCCTCCCTTCAACCCTCCACCCTTCCCTATTTACAGAGGCTTTGTTTCCATTTTTTCCTTTTCTCATATTTTTTCCTTTCCCTTCTTTCCTTTTCCCTACCCCTCCCACTTCCTCTTCCTTTTTGGACCTTTTCTTCCTATTTTACATTATCAATTATACATTTTGATTCTTATTTCCCCTTTTAGTTTCTCACACTAGAGAAACTATTCGGTATTTACACGTGTTTCCTATTTATTTCATTTAAGAGCATGGTCTTCGGCTGAGAAGCACAAGGTCCTGAAGTCGATCCCCGGTACAAAAAAAAAAGAAGAGGGGGGAAGATTTAGCTCAGTGGTGCCACCACCTGCCTCGCAAGTGCAAGGTCCTGAGTTCGATCCCCTGTACCAAAAAAAAAAAGAAGAGTATGGCCTCAATATGCATCCATTTAGCTACAAATGTCTCTAGTTTTTTCATTCTTTATGGCTGAGTAGTACTCCATTTTATAAAATACACACACATTTTCTTTATCCAGTCTCCAGTTGATGGGCATTTGGACTGTTTTCAAGCTTTAGCTATTACAAACAGCCACCATACACATGGGTGTGCATATACTGCTGTGGTACGATTCTTTTAATTCTTTCAGGAAAATATCTAGGAAAGGAATAGCTGGGTCAAATGGGACCTCTAGCCCTAGTTCTTTGAGGTATCTCCATACTGATTTCAACAGTGGTTGCACCAGTCTGCACTCCCACCAACAATGGAGAAGGGTTCCTTTCTCCCCACACCCCTGCCAGCATTTGTTATTGGTTGATTTTATGATAGCAGCCATTCTTTCTGGGGTGAGGTGGAATCTCAGTGTTGTTTTCATCTGCATCTCTCAAATGATCAGTGATGTTGAACATTTTTTCATGTTTATTTGCTGCTTTTTGTTTTGTTTTGTTTCATTTTGGTACTGGGGATCAAACTCAGGACCTTGTGCTTGTGAGGCAGGCAGCAGCACCACTGAGTTAAATCCCCAGCCCTATTTGCTGTTTTTATTTCTTCCTCTGAGAAATGTCTGTTCATTTCAGGTGCCCATTTTTGAACTGTTTTTTTATATTTGGGGGGTCTGAATAAAATGTGTTCTTAAAGTGTTCTTAACATGTGTTCTTAAAAGTCTTACAGTTAAGTTCCCAAAGAACTAAAAACAGTTGATCTAGCACTCCTTATTATAGTCCCAAAAGAATTAAAGTCAATATACTGCATACCCATGTTTATTGGAACACAATTTACAATAGCTAAGCTATGGAAACAGTCTAGGTGCCCATCAAACAGATGGATGGATAAAGAAAATGTGGTGCGGATAATAGAATATTATTCAGACATAAGGAGGAACAAAATCAAGTCATTTGCAGGAAAATGGGTAGAACTAGAGACTATTATGTTAAGTAAAATAAGCCAGACTCAGAAAGTCAAACGTTGCATGTTTTCTCTTACCTGAGGAATGAAGAGAGAGGGAGGGAGGGCCAGGGATTTAGCTCAGTGGCACTGTGCCTGCCTTGAAAGCACAAGGTCCTAAGTTCAATCCCTGGTACCAAAAGAGAGAGAGAGAGAGAGAGAGAGAGAGAGAACATGAAAGTGGAAGACTATTAGAGAAGAGGAAGGAGGGATGTGGGGAGGAAAGAGAAAGTGGAACAATGGGGGAGAAATGATCAAAGTATGTTACATGCATGTACAAATATGCCAAAATGAAACCCCCTAGTCTGTATAACTAATATGCATAAATAAATAAGGTCTCCAGTTGATTCTGTCTCACACTGAATTTGCTGCACTTGTCTATGTTATGGTCTTCCCATTCCCAAGAAGTTTTCACAGAAGAAAATAAAGAAAATACACTGTTTCCTTTAAGTCACATTCAGAAAACAACTTTAGGTTCATAACAAAATTTATCAAGCAAGCGCATTGCGAAAACCATATGAAGATGTTCCATGCTGGCAAGAGCTCTCATAGTCAGTACCTCAGCAGCTACACAGGTTCAGGCAGCCAGAAAAATTATTTCCCTCCAGATATCATTTAGCTGTTAGCAGCACGGAGACCCAAGAACAGAAGCTCTCTGGTGTAGGTGGGAGAAAGAGCAAGGAAAGAGAAGGGAAAATAGAAGTAGAAGAAAATGTTCACCCTCTTTTTCCTAGACTATACTAATTTGTGTGTGTGTGTGTGTGTGTGTGTGTGTGTATGTGTGTGTTAGTGAGGATTGAACCCAGATGGTGCTGAGTTACATCTCTAGACTTTTTTATTTATTTTATTTTGCAACAAGTTCCCTGGGCTGACCTTGAACTTACAATCTTCCTGCCTCAGCCTCCTTACGAATAACTGGAATTACAAGCATGTGCCACCATGCTCAGTGAGCTTACTGAATTTATACTTAAAGGACTTATGTCCCTCATTCCTATTATCACAACCTATTAGAGTTTAGGGAAACGAGAATGAAAAGCCCATTGAGCCATAACTAGTTATTATTCACCTCTGGGTTCTCAATGCCTGACTTTCATGTAGTATGTATTTTATAAAATATTAAAAACTGAACAGACAACCTAATTAATAAAGAACAGCTAACATTTACATATATGTCTATCAAAAATGTTTAAAGTAGACTGAACACAAAGAGAGTCTATTTTATATGACTGAACATTTGAAGAAATGCAGTTGAACACTGAGAGCAAAAGCATTGATTTTTCTGAAATTAGAACCGTTCTGCATCCAATCACCCTGCCTCAGTACTGCTGACATCAACCATTGAGGAGATGAAGAAAAATCTCATTTGTGCCAGTATCTGGCAAACTAACACAAGTTAATTTGTCAATTAAACTATCAGTGTAATAGAGAATGTTACAAACTAACATTAGCAGGTTAAGAGAAGCAAACTGTATAATTCATAAAGAAAAACACAAGTCCACACCAGGAATTCAGATGTCGCTTAAATGAAGATAAACTATGACAAAAATAAATTAAAGACAGGGTCTGAGTGACCTCTAGTGTTAGCAAGAAGAATATAAAGTAAGTAACAAAATAGCCATGGTGCAGATTCTTACATATACATACGTACATACATGTATATACATTTAATGTATGTATAAACTTCATTACAACATAGTTTTCCTTTCCTTAGAATTCACCTAAGAAATAGCATGTGAGATTTTACATTTCTATCTTCACCGAACACTGTTCTATCTTACTGACATAGTAAAATGTCTTCTTTTCTATAGTGTAAGCAAAAGGTCTGATATCTTAGCCTTCCTATTCAAATGCCTTTGAGGGAAAAGTATGCCTTGTATTAAATGTTAAGTAACAGTAGGCTTCCCAATTGATATTGGGAAAAGGTCAAGGGAATGTAGAGAGGCAATAAAGTCATTCCAATTTTAGTAGTGTTGAAAGAGAGTGCTTACATTCAGTTGCTTCACCTTCTAATGTATGCATTGATTTTTCTAAAAGCACAAGCTCTGATCACCTTCAATCAAGGTTCTTCAAAAAGCCCCTGATTGCTTACCAAATTAAGAACAAACTCTTAGGTGGCCCATCCACAGGCTTTCATGAAATGACCCCCCAACCTTCATTGCCTGTGAGGAAACCATTGTTGTATGTCACAATACTTGTACTCTTTCTGCACATGCAGGCTTCCTCTCTACCAGCATCTTTTTTAACCACTGTAATTTTGCAAGCCTTTGTATAAAAGTAACCCCAAATCTGGCAGGGGTTTGCATCTTATTTCTAACAATCTCCTGATTTCAAGTCTTATTTCTACCAAGTGTTAAATTTATGACTTTGAAAAAATTACTTAAGCTAAATTACTGTAATTCTGTTTGAACATCTCTAATACAAGGATAAAATATGTGATAAGTATATTACTACAGCTACTTCTGCATGACAGAAAGAAGGGTAGAACAAAACCAAGGTCAAAGACATCTCTGCCATTGATTAACTTTGAGATGTTGGGAAATGCAGTCCGCTGAAACTTAGTTCCAGTTTCCTCATTGGTAAAACAGGTACCATAATAACAAGCTTTATAAAATTAATATGATGATTAAAATTGGATGACTTATATGAAAAAGCATTCAGTGTATCATAGACACTCAGGGAATGCTTTCCTCTGGGACCACTGCCTCTACCCATCTCTTCCATTTAGAGAAAGAGTGTACATGTCACTTTATGCTATCAAGTCCTCTACATGGGATCTCTGATTGTCCTCTTCCTCCTTTTCCCATTGCATTTAGTTGGCCAAAGGTTCAAGAAGATCATGTGAACTCATCTAAAGCATGGACCGTCTAATAATCACATTTGCTTTCACCTGTGGTCTTGAACTCTTGTGTTTTTTTCCTATAACTTCCAGAATGGCCCAGTCTGCCTTCTGAACTCAGCACTATATGATCAGTAAAATTATTTTGATCAAAGTTTTGATCTAAGCCAGATTCAGGACAAGGAGTTAAAACAAAGCTTTATTATATTGTTCCCTTTATTTGAGACATCTACAGGTGTCAAACTCATAGAAATAGGAAGTCAAAATGGCAGTTTCCAGAGGCTTCAGGAAGAGGGAAAGAGGAGTTGTTTAACAGGTATAGAGTTGAGATTTCACAAAGCAAAAAAGCTCTGGAGATTGGTGCCCAACAATGAACATACTTATGTTTGGACTCTGATTTGTCCCCCAGAAGTCTTCACTGTGTTGAAGGCTTTGTTGCTGATGGACTTTGGGGAGATGATTGCATCCTGAGGGCTCTAACTCCCTCAGTGATATATCACAGAACCAGGAGGTCAGGCCTAGTTGAAGGGGGTAGATCATGGAGGCTTGACCTCCAGCTCTTTACCTGGTCCCTAGCTCCTTCCTTCCCCTCTGGCTCTTTCCCTATCTTTCTATTTCCTGGATGAAATGAAATAATCAGGTTTGCTCCACCACACTTTTCTGCCATAATGTTCAACCTCACTTAAGCCTACAGCAATGGAACCAGCAGTCCATAGACTGAAACTGTGAGTCAAAATAAACTTTTTCTAAAGCTGTTTATGTCAGCTATTTAGTCACAGTATCAAAAAGCCAACACTGCTGAACTTACATTTTAAGATAGTGAAGATGGTTAGCTTTATGTTAAACGTATTTTACCACAATTAAAATTTTTATGGGCTGGGGGTGTAGCTCAGAGTAGAGTGCTTGCCTAGCATGAGCGAGATTCTTGGTTCAACCATAGCACTGAAAGAAAAAAAACACACACAAAAATTTTTAACTAAAAAAAAAAGCTTTCGCAAGACAAAATTCATCATCCCTTAACCACAACTTCTGGCGTCTGCATAGCAGGCCACACGCAACCCACAAAAGATAGCTGAGACAAAAGCAAGAAGTGGGAGAGTCAAAAGAGTGATTTTCTTCTAATAACCTATTAAATAATTGGTCTCATGTCAACAACGCTCATGCTATTTTTGAGCCCATGTTAAGGATTAGAAAAAAGTACATTTTTCACCCCTTTGAATGCTACCTAACATATAAAATGAGGGATTGATTCCAACCTCATGTGGTCAGAAATAAAAGGAATAAAAGGATCAACATTCCCCTTCTTCCTGGAGTGACTTGGGGAAAGCCTGGGATAAGGCCCTGGTATGAATAATTTTAAATTCTTCCTGATCATTATCAGTCTTTATATGATTATTGAAATAATTTCTCAACAACAGCTAGCAGAAATTCCCCGTATCTAAGTAAGGCAAGGAGTCCTAGATCTGCCCCAGACTGTGTCCCTGCCTGCAGAACACGCTAAAGAAGGACTAAAAATTAAAAGTCTGCTCTGCTGCATGCTCAGGTGGAAATTCCAAATTACTTTTAAAGCCTCCTCATTAATGTGTCCCTCTAACTGCCTAACCCTTATTATTGGTCTGATATCCAGAATCCTTAGTGCTTGATGAAAAAGGCTAAAACTTGGGAGCCTCAGGTCCAAGTGTGCTGAAATAACCCCAGCTTTTTTAGCCGCAGATCCTTGTTCTTCTCCGACCCAGTTTCCCCCGTGATGCTGTCTCTTGTGGGTGGATTCTAGCAATCCTGGGTGTTCTGTAAACCAGAATCCCAATTTAATTTAGTTAGCTGTTTTAATTTTTATTGATGGTTACCATACATTCCAAAAAGTCCTCCAATCATAATGGCACAAGCTGATAGATTGTCACAAACTGAACATTTCTGCACAACCAGCATCCAGTCAAGGAAACACAACATTGATATGGTTAAGCTTCTTTGTGTCTCTTTCAAATCATCCTGCCAAAAGTAACTATTATATGGATTGTGCTGACTTCTTACATCATATATTAGTTTTGTCTATTTTTTTGGAACTTTATATAAACAGAATTGCAGGGTGTGATCTTTAAATTCATGAGGTTAATCCATTTTCTATATAACTAGAGCTTATTTGCTCTCATTGCTGTGTACGGTGAATGTACCATGAATTATTTCTCTATTTTGCCATGGTTGTTGTCCTCCCTCCTTTATATTTGAGTCTCTGACTGTGCATCGAGGCTTAGTGACTGTGCTTTTTAGCAACACCCTCATGACTTTCTGACAATAGCCACACAAGCTGCCTGCTCACCCCTTGTCCTTGCCAGTGATTCCCAAACTCCATGTCTTAGTCCCAACCAACCATGGCCCCATGTGGAAATCAGGAAATTCACTTCTCCTGAGAACAATATAACCTTCTTATGTTTGTGGATATTCTTCCTACTTTGGAAATTATTTTTGAAAATTATCTGCTCTATCTAGTTCAGTTCTAGCCAATAAGTTTTAGTAGAGTTGTATCCATGTGCCAAGCATTATGTTACTTCCCAGGCTACAAAATAAATGACAGTATAGTCCCTAATTTGGAAGAAATTGGAGTCTATTAAAAATGAACATGGTATATGATCTAACCATCCCCCTCTGGGTATATATATCAAAAGGATATAAAGCCAAAATATAAAATAAATGCCTTAATGTCCACATTTGTGACAACAATATTCACAATAGCTAAGACATGGAATCGACCTAGGTGCCCACTGACACATGAGTAGACAAGAAAAATGTGGGATAAATACACAATGAAATATTACACAGCTATGAAGAAAAATGATCTTGTTACTTGCAACAAAATGGATGGAACTGGATGGCATTATGTTAGCTGAAGTAATCCAGACACAGAAAAACAAACACCAGGTGTTGTCTCTCATATGTGGAAACCTTAAGGTCCATCTGAATACAGAATTGTGATTACTAGAAGCTGGGAATAGCGAGAAGAGGAGATAAAGAGAGGTTGGCTAATGGATATCGAAACCTAGTTAAGTAGAAAGAATAAGTTCTAGCATTCCACAGCTCAATGGGGTGACTATAACTTGCAATCACCTATTATATATTTTATGAAGATCTACAGGAAAGGAATTCAAAGGCTCCAAACAAAGAAATAATAAGGAGAGGGAAGTGTAATTACCCTGATTTGACCAGTGAACACTGCATGCAAGTGGTGAAATATCACATTGAACTCCATCTACATGTAATATTTTTATGTTAAAAAAAACTAAGTAAATAAGCATGATATACTTCAGTGAATGAGCAGGAGTACGTGTACTGTTCATGCAAACCCTCCTCACTGTTATAGCTCTATCTCCAGGGAGAGGAAATTCACAACCCTGGTAGCGAAAATCCTAAGTGGTCACCCTGATTATGTTCTGTCCTTTAAATATTGTGTATCAGTAAAGGAATGTTTACTAATATGTCTGTTTTAATATTTAAAATATTTCCCTTCATGTTGTCAGTTAAAATAGACTCTCTAGAACAATGTGCCCTGTTTAACACTTGAATTTTAGCACCTTTATAAACCACTAATATATTAAACCACTACAGAGCTCACCACTGAAGTTTGAAAAGGACAAATCTAAACAACCTATAAAAATTTACCACATAAAAGGAGATGAGGCACCTCTATCAGTCTCGTAGATGATCCACAAAAACCTGGCCATATTGTGTTTTGATGTATACTAATTGATTTGATCTACTTTTCCCAGGAGATAAATGATTCTTCAGATATTTTATCCATTTTTAACAACCATGCATATCATAATAAGTATCTGAGGCTTTATATCACAAAACTTCATAAAATACAATCTGAAATTTCAGTGTCACTCATACATTTAATAAGCAAAAAAGTAATATTCCTGATCTTCCTAACTGTTTGAAAGTAGAAATTGACTCCTGGGAAAGCAGAGAAGCCAATTTGCAATGAGCAGCTTTCATTTCCTACTTTTAATTCAAATCTTTATAAAATTGTTTGAAGTCTTAGCACTCGTACTGGCATTCCAATGCATCTCATAAAGGGCCCTTTGGGGAGGGACATTTATATGTAAAATACACTCTGCATATCAACCAAAACAGTCTGTGGACTTTGAATCTGGAAAAAAATAACATATTACTAACCACAAAGAAGGAAAGTGATGAGAATGGCATAAGACGATCGGAAGTAGCAGGTGAGATCCCATCACACCCTGTCATCTGAGCTTGCTGTGTGTTTTATGTGCAAAAGGAAACATGTCTTTCCCTGGGACATATGTACATCCTGGAACTTAGGTGAGGTCCAAGGGTGTGTACTATTAGGAGCCCTCAGAACACAGATCAGAATTAAAGTCTTGGAATCAAATGATATCTTCTAGACTGAAGAAGAGAAAGAACGAAGTCTGAGCCCCAGATTGGCCCAACATAGAGGCAGGAAAGGGAGAACAGGCTGAAAGGGAATCTTAGAAAAAGTAGTATCTTAAAATTATGTGAAAGAAAAAATGTTTCAATAAGAAAGGAATGATTGATGGCTTCAAAGCTATTGAAAGGCTATATGAGGTGAGATTTGAAAGTAACCAACAGAATCAGCCAAATAAAGGCACTGGTAACCATGGCAGGTGTGGTATCAGGGAGTAGGGAGGGCAGAAATGGATTGGGTTGAGAAGGCATAGTGAAGATACATAAAAATAGAAAATACAGATAACACCTTTAAGGACTTTGCTGTGAAGAAAAATGCGCACAGCTGATAGTATCTAAAACATGACTTTTAAAGGTAAGATATATTAGACCACGGTTTGGCTGATGAGAATAATCTAGCAAGAAGAGGAAAATGGATGAACAGGTGAAAGTAGGCTTGAAGTTCCTGAGCAGGGAACGGGCATGGGGTCTAGTACACAAGGTGCATAGGGAAGGGAAATTAGATAAGTGCTCGTGTTTCAACCCTGGTACAAAAAAAAAAAAAAAGACATGTAGATAAGTGCTCGATATTTCCTCTCCTTTGAAAAAGATATTGGCAAAAGATGTAGTCATTTGTCAGATTTGTCATGGGGAAACTGGAACAATTTCTCCTGATTACTTTAATTTGCATCAGTGAAATAAAAAAGGAGGTTGTAATCTAAAAGGGAGGAAAGAGGGGTATTGAAAATTTGAAGGGAAAAGGATACAGATTTTACAATTTATAGGTGCTTTTCCACCCATACCCTGCTACTCCAGGCTAAGTTAACTGCTCAGGCCCCCAACTTCTTCCGTAAGACAGGAATAACAACATTTTTGTCACGGAGTTAATCTACCACCTCACTGATTTTTATTTGACTTGAGGGTTATTCCTATAAAGCAGTCGTCCCAAATCTTCCTTAATTGTTTTGTTTGGTTTTGATTTTTTGGATTTGGTTTTAGTTTTAGTCTTTGATTAGCATTTTCTGATGTGGTTGGGGGGTAGGTGCTGAGGAAGGATCCCAAGGCCTCCTGCATACCAGGCTAACACCCTAACACTGAGCTCCACACCCCCAGGCCTGAGTTTATATTCAACAAGCATTCACAAGGACACGGCATAAATGGCATAGAAAAGGCTCTAGGCCTAAGCTATACTTACAACAATTCGTCCTGGATTTAGATTGACTCAAAAGAGTCTACAAAGGGAAGTGGCAAGTAAATTCTGATAGAGCACACTACAAAGACGTCAGAATTCCTTTGAGGGGGAAATGCTGATTTGCTGTAAGCCCCTTGGAAGTCACTAAACATTTCTGTGCACATATTTCCAATGTATAAAATAAAGTCCTCAATGATCTGATTTTTCCCTGCTCCAAAATTCTTGGAACATATGAATTACTTCACTTACCTTTCCCTTGCCTATACCAAGGATAGATTGAGAGTGTTTATATTTATAATCAGACACTCTCTTGCATTAGTGATATCACAGTACCAACCTGACTACATTTAATCTTTAAGGTAAGTGTTAAAAATGCTAACAAATTAAACTTTTAAGTTAAGTGTTATAATTTGTATTGCCATAAATAGTAAATTACACCAAAACATTATATTTTAAATAAACACTGTAGGGTTTTAAAGTGTAAATAAGGATCAAAATGTATAATAGATAATGTGAAATAGAAAGAAAAGGTCTAAAGGGGAAGGGGAAGTGGGAAGGGTAGGGGAAAGGAAAGAAGGGAAAGGAATAAATATGAGAAAAGGAAAAAATGGAAACAAAGTCTTTGTAAATAGGGAGGGGTAGAGGGGTTGAAGGGAGGGAAGGGGAATGGGAGGAAAATAAGAACCAAGATAAATCATGTAAAGGTACAAATTTAGGTATTGCATACCTAAAATGTACAATAAACTTAATAAAAGAAAAAAATCCTAAAATAAATATATAATCTTTAAAAGTCAGTGTTAAATTTGACTTCAGACAGAAAAGAAAGAAATATGTTTTTATCATTTAGATAATTTATGGAAAATTATTAATTTATCCTTGAATTTAGGGCCCCAAGTTAAAGAAAAATATCAAAAATTTTAATGATACCACTACATGTATAGTTATGCATTTTTTAGTTATTTGAAGTAAGCCTTAGTCCCAGAAAGCCCAATGATGATACAAGTATTACTATGGCTGTTTCAGTTGCATGGAATGGACACCCAATGAGAGGATTTTGATGACCAATTTTCCAATGCAACTTCATTTGTTCCTGTAGCAGTTAACAAAGCATTGCTTCTTCTTTTAAGCCATTGTTCTAACTCCCTCATACAACAACAATGAACTGGAAACTAGGTGAACATTCCAATTACATACATTCCCAAGATTTTATTATCTTCTATGCCTCTCCCTTTGGTATATCTATAAACATCACTGAAGTTCAACCTCAGGGAAGACTAAAAGTCTTAGACTATCTGAAAAATTCAAATGACACTTTCTTGTAGTAGGATTACCACATTTAGTAAACAAAAATGTGGAATGTTCATTTAAATTTGAAATTCAGATAAATAAAAAATAGTTTAGGATAAGTGTGTCTTAAATATTGCATGGAATATACTTACACTAAAAAGTTACTTGTTATTTCTCTGAAATTCAAATTTAACTGAGATTCAAAAATTCCTGTTTTTTATCTAACAACCCAGGCTCATATCCCACCTGAGTCATTTGAGAGAATTCGAGAAGTACACTGAGATCGTGGTGTTGATGACATTTGTGACAACCTCTGATTTTTATCAAGTGTTTATTAGGGGCCAAAAAGGGTGAGCTTTTTATTGGTATATTGGTATGATCCACCTGTATTAATCCAAATGAAATGTTAATCTAATTTTGTACTTAATATTCTGAAAATTCCTGCATTCAATATGAATTTAGGACCTATATTTTCCCAGGTTCTCACCAAAGCAATGGAGAAATGGCAGTGAACAAGACAAAGTGGTACTTTCCTTACAGAGCCCAGAAAGATAAATAGAATAATACTACTTTTATAATGGCACAGCAACAGTGAAGAAACCCAGTAAAGAAAACTAACAGGTGTCATGAACAAGGTAACAAGGGCTGCAGAGAAGGTAGAGAAACCTTCTCAGATTTTGAGGCCTAAGGGTGAGTAGACATGGGCAAGAAAAGCTTTGAGGAAGAGAAGGAAAATCTAGCAAGTTAGAAAGACCAAAGGAAGTCCAGGGTGGGTAGAAATATGGAGAATGAGGTGACTCTACAATGGAATCTACAGAAATAGGTGGCCCAGACCATGTGGGATCTTCTAAGTCATGTTAAGGATGTCAGCTTTGTTTTAATGGCATGAAGATTTTTAACAATGTGATGACATGATCAAGACTAGTTATTGCAATGGTCTAGTTGGCTGAGTTATAGAAAATGAAACAAGGGAAACAGGGCAATCAGGGAATCGGGTCATTGAAGCACAGAGAAAGCATGAAATGAGAGTCTTAAAGGTAATGATGGGAGACAGAGAAATAAAATGGAGCTGGAAATGGTAAGATTTGTCATTGAATAGAGGTAAGGAGTAAAAAAAATGAGAGATGAAAAAAGTAAGTCATTAACGGTTTGATAATGGGGGTAGGGGTAGATGTGTCAGTTCCCAAAAAGGTCTATTTGGCGAAGAAGCAAGCCATATTAGAGAAGTTCAGGCTGAGCAAAAAGCGATCTAATTTTGGGCCCACTGAATCTGAAATGTCCATGTCACATTTATTTACCCTCATGCCTGGCCCTAGCCCCTGGTATCACATCAGTGTGACTCTGGAAATAAAAGGCCTGGAGACATGAGCACTAGCTCTAGCTCGTGGTACTAAAGGGTTTTATATTCAAAGGCGTTTTACTTCATAGTCCTAATGCAAATGAAGAGGAAATGCTAATTCCCCAGACAAGAATCTAAAGAGTTCAGGTTAAGTAACAACCCAGAGAAGGAGAATCAATGAAACACTGAAATTTGGGAGACTATGTGGTAGTGCTGCTCATAAAGTCCAAACAGACTCTGGTATTGATGAAATGTGTCCCCACTAAATGGAGAGATAAAATCCAGATAAGGGAGGACTTCATATACCATTTATGAATTTCCTTCTTGACAATTTGACAGACTAAATACAATTACTTTGCTTTTGTGGCTGACTCCATTTTAAGAAGAGTAACCAGCAATCTGGTCGACTGGCTAAAAGTATTAATTAAGAAAGTAAATGAGATTTCCAATCCTATCTCAACATTCCTGTCAGATTAACTGTATGAACATTTACATATCCATAACTTACATATTGTTCAATAGTTGTGAGCCTTGTTTTATTCCAGGAAAGTTTGATGAAGTTAAATTCTCTTAGGTTTTTCCCTTTATATATATCCTGAGATAGAATGATAACCCCATCTAGAGTTTATCACGGGAAGTTGTTCAACAAAAAGGGAACTATGAAAGGTTGAAAGGTGGTACCGGGACACATTTGTGTGATTCTCATATGTGTCATTGGTCCAATGGGATGTGGCATTGATGCATCTTATTGATAAATTAGGCACCCATGTGGATGTAGATGTAGATATTGTGGCATTGTGGCAGAGCCTTTTTTTTTTTTTTTTGGTACCGGGAATCTAATGATCTAACTCGGATCCTTTTGCTTGCAAGGCAGGCGGCGGAACCACTGAGCTAAATCCTGGGCCATGTGTCAGAGCTTTGTGAAAGCATAAAGTTAGCATTATGAAATTAACAGAATATTCCTCTATTTAAAGCTCTTACACAGCACATTAATGCCCTTGATGCTTTTTTAACATAACTGTCCCACATGGAAACATTTTAAAGGGACATTTGTTAATGTCTTCATAGAGAGCAGTGTGTTCAGCCTGTTCTTTGAAATGAAGTGTCAGCCATCACTGCATTTCTTAAGAGTCTGTAGTGACATGAATGGGCTCATTGTGGGCTGCTGATAGTGCAGACTCCTACAAACGTCTCATTGTCCCCCTGCTGGGCTGTGCTAATGATCCATGTCTAATGGGTCAGGAAAAGCGCTCTGAAACCTCCCTTTCCTTAAATGTCATCAACTCCCAAGACCTTGTCAAAAATCACCAGTGGTTGGGCCGGGGATTTAGCTCAGTGGCACCGCACCTGCCTTGCAAGCGCAATGTTTTGAGTTCGACCCCCAGAAGGGGAAAAAAATCACCAGTGGTCATCACAATGATATCCCCCAAGTGCTCCTTTCCTAGTGCAACTTTTAAACACGTTTGAAGGCTTTCAAAAATGTGGCAAGATTCAAGGGGAATTCAACACTGCCCACTTGAGTGTTTTTAAAAATTAAATATGAACTAATAAAAGATAAATGGGTGTCCAAAATGGAAAGAATAAACTACTGCTGCATAGGAGTTCCACTTTTATCCAGTTAGAAGAAATAATAGCTGTAGTGATAGAACACTTGCTGAGTGTCAGGCTGTATCAAGTGCTTTACATTTATTATCTTTTTTAATTTTTGTAATTTCTTCCATTAATACCATTATCATTCTCATTTTATAGATGAAGCCATCAGAGATGCCAACAGAAATTATCAAGAAATATTCCTCATTTAATAATAGCAAAACGGTGAATCAAAAGCAGGTCTTTCTGGTCCCAAAGTATAAGAAATAAACTCTTTCCAAGGTGCCTATGTGTCATTACATGGAACTCAGAAAATTCTCTAAACATCCAGTAGAAGGCACACATTTACTCACAAAGAACCACCCAAAAGGGAAAATTTTGGGTTTATTGGGGGCACTCTTTTAGTTCGGGGGGTGTTTTCATTGTTGATGGTGATGGTTTTTTGTGTTTTGGGGGGGTATTTTTGGTACCAGGGATCAAACTCGGGTCTCTGCGGTTGCAAGGCAGGCAGCGGAACCACTGAGCTAAATCCTCGGCCCTGTTTTTTCAAATTTTTGAGACAGGGTCTCACTACATAGCTCGCTATGTAGCTCAGGCTGGCCTTGAATTTGAAGTGATCCTCTTGATTCAGCCTCCTGAGTGCTGGGATTACAGGCATATGCCACCACACCCAGCTCCAAAAGAGAAAGTTTGAAGGTGAAAACATCAGATTCACATCCCATCTGTATCATTTGTGCCTAGTGTGATCTTGGACAAGTTATTTAACATTTTAATGCGGTTGTGATAGACTCAGTGAAATGAATGACATTAACCCCATTTTTCAGATGTACACATTGGTTAAAACACCCAGGAGTCTGAGTATATTCCAAGATTGTTGATTCCTTTATGTAGAGAGATGAAAAAATATGTGATGATAAATTTTAATCAGTCTAATCTAGATCATAAGACTGAATGAACCAGAACTTGGGGACTGTACTGATAAGAGCTTAATAAGGCTAATAAGTCTTGGAGAAATCGCAGTTCCAGACTACGAGAAAACTCAATTTTCTTAAAATGAAATACTCTCTTTGCCTGCCATCCCATAAAGAAGTCCTGTAAGGCCAATAAAAAAGGATTCAAGGATTGGCCAAGGGAACTTATATCCCTTTCCTTTAGGCTAAGGACCCAGGGAAGGGAGTTCATCTGGTGTTGGCTCTGTCTGGCCACTTTTTGTTTTGTTTTGTTTTGTTTTGTTTTGTTTTGTTGATACCGGGGATCAAACTCAGAACCTTGTGCTCACATATACCAAACTCAGAACCTTGTGCTTTCGAGGCAGGCGGCAGAACCACTAAACTAAATGCCCAGCTGTCTGGCTACTTTGACACAGTCCCAGAAAAAATCAGGAAGCCAATCTGTAGGAAGACCTGGGGCTGTACCTTAGTTGAGAATTACTTCTCCCCCACCCCCCTTCCTGCTATGATCCAAGACAAAGTTCAGCCAATATTTTCTGTAAGAGTCAGATAGGTAGTAAGTGTGGTAGACTTTATAGCCACGATGCCTCTGTCATAACCACCCAATTCTGCCCCTGTAGAATATAAGCAAATAAATGCAGCGATATCCCAACAAAACTGAACTTTTAGCTTAATATAATCTCCACATGTAATGAGCTATTACTTTTCTTTTTATCTCCTTTAACCATTTAAAAATCTAAAATCCAGCTGGGTGTTGTAGCACACACTTGTAAACTCAGCACTCAGGAGGCTGAGGCAAAAGGATTGCTGTGAGTTCAAGGCCAGCCTGAACTATACATAGTGAGACCCTGTCTCAAAAAAGATAAATAGATAGATGATTGATAGATAGATAGATACATAGATAGATAGATAGATAGATAGATAGATAGATAGATAGATAGATAAACAAATAATAAAATGTAAAATCACTTCTTAACTCACAATCCATACAAAAACAGGCATCAGGCCATACCTGAACCATGGATTAGAATCTGGCAAACCCTACCACAGTAAATGAAAGAGGAGAGCCTGTCTTCCTGGAAACAAGGTAGTAAAAGAGAAAGAACTGGCCTGGGATGTAGCTCAATGACACTGAGCCTGCCTGGCAAGTGCAAGGTCCTGAGTTCAATCTCCTGTACCGGGAGGAAAAGAGAGAGAGAAAGAACTGTACCCTCTTTGGGGACTTGAGAATGAAAGCTTACTGTACCAGTCACCATCACAGAATGCAGAATTTCCTGCCACTTAACAAAGCCCATCATCGCTGAATTTTAAGATGTCAACATAAGGGCAACAGTGGCCTCTAAACTGCTGAAAATTGATTATTAGATGTAAAGCAGTGATTTCCGGTATACAGTTCAAAACAGGCTCCGAGAATAATTCTCTTTCTTCTTTCCTTCCATCCTTCCTTTTATTGAATTTTATTTGTTTGTTTTTCTGTTTTGTTTTTTGAAACAGTCTCACTATGTAGCCCAGGCTGGCTGTGAAATCATGGCAACCCTCCTGCCTCAGCCTCCTGAGTGCTGGGATCACAGGCATGCGCCACCACTCCTGGATACTTGTATTGACTGAAAAGCTGCATAAATTTGGTGTTATTATGCTTAACTAATTTGCTGTGATCATGCAAAATTGTTGAGTTTTTTTACTAAATAACAGAAAAATAAGGAAGCAAAGCTATTATTATTTCAAACATACAGCTATTAAAAATTTAGCCGTTATTTTCCAAGAGATTAACTTTATCAAACCCTACAGCCTAAGGACATAAAACTGTGTACAAAGGATTTCTTGATGGTGGGCTCTGCTACTCCCCCTGTATAAAAATTAAACCACGTGTCTCTTTTTCTCCACATTGTCTGTGTGCCTGTGTGCATACATACACACACTCACGCATGCCTTTCTCCAACCTTTACTTTTATGCACACTTTGAAATAAAAACTTTCATTAAATTCATTCATCTTTTGGATTAGCCAAAGGAGAGCTTTGTAGACATTAATGTAGCATAGAAAATCAATACATCACAATTAGTGAAAGGCAATTGGAAAGCCTCCTGGCTTTTATTTTATTTTTACTCAGACACACTCAGTTTGTTTGAACAGAGAATAATTTTTCTATTCATTCCATCAGAGCCAGATTTCTTGAACCAATGAAGCCAATGGACACTAATGAAAAGGCATTTTTCATGTCCGTTACATTTGACTCAACACCAAGTTGCTTAATGAATTACATTTGAGTTTCACCTTAGAGCTGATTAAATATTAACATTTGGAACAAAAATACAGCTGCATTTTGTAGGTTAACAGTGAAATGTATTCATGATGCTCCTTCCCTACCTACACTAGAAAAAGAAGATTGATAAAATTAAAGAATCTTTTTTAAATACAGGTTTTTCTAACTTAAATGTGATTTAGGAAAATTAATACGTGGTCCTGACTTAGAAGTTGCTGTGGATAGCTAAATTGTAAGACTCTTCAAAAGAACAACTATTTCAATTCAGTTAATTAACTTTATAAAGCCAGGCATGGTGGTGCATACCTATAATCCCATCACTTGGGAGGCTGAGGCAAGAGGATCGCTGTGAGTTTGAGACAAGCCTGGGATACATAGAGAGCTCAAGACCAGCCTGAAATATATAGCTAGACCCTGTCTCAAAAAACAAAAAATTAGGGCCGGGGAATTAGCTCAGTGGTGCCACTGCCACCCTTGCAAGCACAAGGTCCTGAGTTTGATCCCCGGTACTAAAAAAACCAAAATTTAATTTTATGACATTGTTAAAGTAAAACTGACATAATGAACCGCACATGTTTAAGGGATACAAATTGACCAGTGTTAACATATACATACATTCATGGAAACATTATAATAAGCAAGCCAATACCATGATACCCAAAAGTTTCCTATCACCTCTGATAATTAATCTACCCCCTCTCCAACTCTACCTCCAGTGAACTACCAACACACTTGTGTGCTTGTTTGCTTTTGTTTTATTTTGTTCTGTTGGTTATCAGATGATCCTTTACTGAAATACCTTCCTTACCTAGCTGGGCATTCAGCTGTATCATTGCAGACTTAATCACTGAGGTCCTGATGATGGTGGTGGCCATCCTCATTGCAGCCAATAGGCCAGGCTGTCCCCAGGGTTCTTTAATAGTTCCAGAGAATTGTCCAGCTAAATATCAAGGCCACATCTGTCAGACAATGTTGCAATTCCCATCAAAAATGCAATTTCCCCTGTGCTTAATGCTTTTGTGTGTCAATCTGTCTTTTGAAGTTTCCTTCTGGGCAGAGACAAAAAGTTCTACCACAAATCCTGGACCTGTTCTGTTCTTTTTCTTTTTTGAGGCAAGATCTCACTATATAATTCAGTTCAGGCTGGACTTAAATTCACTATGTATCCCAGGCTGGCCTCAAATTCAGGGTGATCCTCTTGCCTCAGCCTCCTGAGTGCTGGGATTATAGGCATGCACCACCACGCCCAGCCAGCTGTTCTGTTCTGAATGGTCAGTACCATTGCAGTCCTTATGCCTTTCCAGTTACCAGTTACTTTGGCAATGTCATCACAAACCATTTTGGGGGACAGACCCAAGGAGCCCAACTTGGCCACCAATGCAGGTACAGTATCCCTCCCTTCAAATGAGAATTTATTCTGTAATCCTTTGAAGGGTTCTCTGCAGAATTGAACCTCCATCGCCAGTATCAACAACCTTTATAACATTCGCACTGGGTTCTCCTGCTCTCCTTATCTTCCTCCCTATTTCCTCATTCTTGCTTCTTGATGTCACTTCCTAAATAAACTAACCAACCCAAGTTCACATCTGGGCCTCTTTGCGGAGAATTCAGTCTGCATAGTTCCCACCAAATGTCAGACTCGGTTCCCAGAAGCAACTTGTATTTCCGAGCTATAATGTTATATGTCTCAGCAATACTACTCTAGTTGAAATGCTGGTTAGGGCAAAAGGGGACTTGTGGCCTAGATGGTGGTTCTGAAGAGAAATTTGAAAGACAGACTATGAAAAGGAAGACCAAGGTTTTTATTTTTCTGTTTTTAATAAACTTTAATAAGCACTATTTTAGCTACTTAAAAAGTTGGCCCTTGTCTCCTGCCTCAGCACTTATAAAAGGTTTTGGTTCTTGTCCTGTAAGGTGTGATTGCCGTGTTCCAATCGTAGTAACACCATGGCTTCATGATCTTCCTGGTTTAAACTTAAGAACTCTGTGGGAAAACAGTCCACCTTCTTGCAAGCACCGTGAAGGCTGACATTAACAATCAGCTGGTTCAATCAGTTTCCAAAATTGTAATGAGCTTGCTGTAGTTTGGATCTGGAATTTCTCCAAAGACTCATGTGTAAAGGCTTGGACCCCAGCCTGTGGTGCTGTTGAGAAGTAGAGGAACCTTGCTGAGGTGTAGCCTGGTGGGAGGTCTTCAGGTCCTCCCCTCTCTACAGCGAGGTGCTGCCTCACCTAAAAACAACAGGGCTAGCTGCTCAAACTGTAAGCACAAAGCATCTTTTCTATTTTCTGAGTTGACTAACTCAGGTATATGTTATAGTGATGGTAACCAGACTAACCAGGCTATTTACAGACTTCTCTGGATTCTGTTGTTTTGCTGTATTTTTAACACATTTTATGGCTTTGCTCTTTTGAAAATTAGATGCACTTATTTTTTGACTCTGTAGAGATGCTCAGGAGAAAACAGAATACCACAAGGTGTCAAAACCTTGATCTCCTGAATATGTTTTGCCTTATCTTCATTCATACACTACTGAGAAGGGGAACAGGTCCTTGATGAGACAGGAAACCCACATCTGGAAATAGAAATCTTCATCCACCCTCCAAGGCTCCATTCAGACAGTGCCCTTACTATTAAATCTCCTAGGATCCTCTTGACAACCAGCTCTCTTTTCTCACTTGCATGTCTAATCCAACAAAAGAGCGAGGCCAGGCCTGGGGAAAGGGAGATTTGATTTCATTCTTTCCTGTAATCACAGTTTATAAAAACCTTTTCCATGAGCTCAGGAAATATTTTTAGTCAGACATTATATTTTCTGAGACTAAGTTATCTGAGTTCTGGATATATCTGTGACATAACATGAAGCTTTAAGAATGTGCCTATAAGTACCTGAAATGAATTCTTATCCATATATGACAGTCTGTGTCCATAGTTCTAAGGATAATAGGGACTTCCATATGCTAGTAGATCATAAGGCATTTATTCAATACATAGATTATGGTTGAGACCCAAAATCTTCCCCCAAAAGGATCATTGTGTTGAAGCCTTCAGGCTAATGGACATTTGGGAAGTGATTGGATAATAAAAGCTCTAATTTCACCTGTAGATTGATCCACTGATGATATCATAATTTAATGGAATTATTGAGAAGTGAATAGCTGAAGGGAGTGAATCCTAGAGGCACGGCCTTGGGACAATGCAGTACAATCAAAAATGATGGCAAACATTCAAGTTTTTGTTGTTGTTTAAACACTTATCCCACCATTCTTGCCACTTTCTGAAGCATTTCTGGAAGTTCTCTTTCGTGAATGTCTTTACTTGTGCTGTCATGACTGGCTCAATGTCCTGAGTCAATTCAAAATACTTACTTTTCATGATCATTTTTTTTTTTTGGTACCAAGGATAGAACTTGGGTCTTTGCGCTTGTGAGGCAGGCGGTAGAACCACTGAGCTAAATCCGCGGCTTCATGGTCATTTTTAATTTTTAAAGTCACACTGTGCCAGATTTGCTAAATAAAGTGGATAAGGACACTCCATAATATTTTTACAAGCCTGCCTTTCCAGTGGATGGCACTTGGTGGCAGCATTCACTGTATTTTTTTTTTTTTTTTTTTTTTTTGGTACCGGGGATTGATCTCGGGTCCTTGCGCTTGCAAGGCAGGTGACAGAACCACTGAGCTAAATCCCCGGCCCCACTGTATTTTTTTTTAATCACACCCCATAAAGATATTCACAAAAGAAGGCTTCCAGAACTGCTTTAGAAAGTAGTAGAAATGATGGGATGAGTATGTTCAAAGTGAGGGGCTTATTTTGAGGGGGATTAATGACAATGCGCCTTTGACGGTAATTTTTTTAACTTGGACATACATTGAATTTTTCATCTGTCCTTGCATATTTTGTCCTGATCCCCTTCCTCCTTGGCTCTTTCCCTCTTCCTCTGCCTCCTGGCTGCCATAAGGTGAGCAGCTTGCCTCATCCATCCCCTTCCACCATAATATTTCTGCCTCACCACTGGCCCAAAAGCAATGGAGTCTGCTGACCATGGACTAAAACCTCTAAAACCATGAGCCAAAAATAAGTCTTGCCTCCTTTAAGTTGTTCTCAGATATTTTCTCACAGTGATGGAAAGCTGACTAACACAGACAGCTTAATTTTGAGATTCATAATCAGTACACTTTAACAAAATATTTGATAATTGACAACTTGGGCAAGATACCAACATTCTCTCTGCCTTGGTGTCTCCACTCTGTGAAAGAAGCACATAGAACATGAGAAGGATGAAATGTGAGCAGCATTTCCGCCAAATGAACCAGCTATCCAATGACATCAAATTATCTTCACCAACAGTTCGGAGATACTTTAAGTCACTTATGGCAATGTTCAAAAACAGAAATTCTAAAATGGTGACATTTTGCAAAGGAGAATGTCTTTAGCAAAAAAAAAAAAAAAAAAAAAGGCATGCTTTTGGCAGCTGTGAGTACTGGTATATATTTTAAACTGTTGAATAGTTATTCTTTTTAAGATTACTGTTATTATAAACTGCTAGAAGGACCGCAAGTGGTATGCACTATATTTTATAATCACTAAAAACTAAAGTGTTTTGGAGACCTTTAAAAGAAGCACTGAAGAGTTTCCTCTGACTGCTTTCAGGCTTATTCTACTTTCCTGTCAATCCCCCCAAACAGAAGATACTATACTTTCGCACCCTCTACAACCCAAGGAGTCAGAGTAAGTGTGGCTAGAAAGCCAGAATTCACCTCCCAGACTCTGACCACTAAGTAAACCTTTCACCACTCAATTATATCTACTAAATATTATACCTCTAATTATATTCTGAAGTGTCACAGCTCCCTGGGGTTTGAGGGACAATGAAAATTCATATTTGAGGAGAGAAATCTGTGAATGTATGTGGGAGGCAGGGATGAATGTAAATTTTATTCTTCTTTGTATTCTTTCATTTTTCTTCTTCTTTGTATTTGAAATGCCTGAAATCACTAGGGAATATTCTAGATGCTGTTATAACTCTAGAAGAGTTATAAATTAAATATATCTATGGAATTAAAATAACCCAAATTCAAACATAAAAACTCGCTCACATACACACAACCTCAGTAGACAGAAACCAAGGATGGAAACAGGCAACAGAGCAGGAGCACAGGGTTTTACGTGACACAGACTCTGGCCTGCCACCCACTCAGGATGGCTGAGTCTTGACTCTAACATCCTGCTACCTGAGTTTAAATCCTGACTCTACCATTTTTAAGCTGTGTGACTTGAGACAACTACTCTAACTTTCTGTATCTAGTACCTCATTGTAAATTGGAGAAAAAGTCATGCATATTTCATAGGTCTGTTCTATGTATTAAGTGATACCACATGTATAAAAAGCTTGAAAGAATGCTTAGCAGATAAGTAGAACTCAATTCAATACTAGCTATCATCATCATCATTAACTAAAAATATGTCCCTATTCAAGTTACTACTTTCCATATGCTTCAGTTTTCCCCTCCATAAAACAGGTACAATGAGATTGTAAGACTAAAATGAGACAGTGGATGAGGAATTCTCCAGGGCAATGCCTAGGTAAGGAGGCTCTAGCTCAGTCATACATTAAAATGTCAGCTGAATGTCCTAAATTTAATGGTCACTAGTCAAGAAACACTACATACTTTGAAGCAACTGAAGGAGGGAAGGCCTGGCGTGGAAGCTAGCTTTATTTATTGTAAAGGCCAGCACATTCGTCAACTCCCCTCATTAAAATTTGCCAATTAATGAGCAGTGGCATACCCCTTAGCAAAGGTCAGCAGCAACCTAAGCAAACTTATCAAAAATTCAAAGAGGTGAAGAGTTTGGGAAAAGTTCATTCTTCCCTTAATTAACGGATCTAATTACAATCCTGACATAACAAAATGCAAAATGCGCTCTTCAAAAGACACCAAGTCAAAGGTTTAACAGCCCAGGTAACCTTCTCCTTTGGTACTGCCTGACCCAAATGTAGAGGAGGAGGGAGGAGAGAATCTTAGCATATAGTCAACGGGGCTGATGAAAGGCCTTTTCAAGAAATTAAAGCTTAGTAGCACATCAGAATCCCAAAGCAACAAAGGAATTGAGGGAGAATGAAAACGCTCCCACATCCTGGGACGTGGGTGAACACCGAGTCAAGGCTCTCACTAATCTCCCTTCTTAGCAGATGTCAAAGTATTTATTTGGTGACCTTTCCTGGATAGTTATGAATAGCACTTTAACATCCGAAAGAGTCTAGATCTGTAATTGTTGCCTCATTTAGATAAAAACCTAAAGTACAATGAGACAGAATGGATATGCTGTGCTTAAATTGTTTCTGAAATAGCAGGTTCAGAATTTCAATCCAGGTCCCACTAACCAAAGGCATGGGGAAAAGGCAGCCTGACCTCCTACTCATCCACTCGGGGAGCCGCCATCTTGGGAGGGTAAGCTCTGTCGGCTCCATGACCTGGGATCAGTTTCAGAGAAAACTTCAAAAACTCTGGCGACTTCGCGTTTCAATTCATTACATGAAAGTGAGTGGATGCAATGATAAGAGCCATTAAATTTTAGTACTTCCTACCAGTTTCCAGAGTGTTCAAAACTTTTAGTCAGCAAGGGGCTTTTCCACTGAGAGTGCCTCAAAAACTTCTTCAGAAGTTCCTAAGAAGCCTGCTCATGGATTAGAATAAACATGTCACTGGATATTATTAACCTAAAAGAGGAAATGTATGCTCAGAGAAAAGAAATGACTCCCCAAAAGTCAAAGAGAAAGGTAATAGGGATACATGCAGCCTGTCCTCAGCAGGATGAGATGTGTTATTTCCACCTTTATTTAGTCAGAAAATCTCTGTTGAGCATCTTTCATCTTGTTGGCCTTGTTTAGTCAGCAGGAAGAGGCTGGGAACCCAAAGCAGATGTTATCCTACCCTTCATAGCGCTTGTCTTCTAATGGAAGAAGAAAGACAACAAACAAATAAAAAGAAAATCCAGTTAGTATCACTGTATACTGAGAATTAAAATAGAAGGACATTGCTATCATTTGGACCTAGACTGTCCCCCCAAAAGCCCATGTGTTAAAGACTTGGACTCCAGCTTGGGGCTATTGAAGGATGGTGGAAACGTTAGAGATGGGGCCTAGTGGGAGGTCTTAAGGTCACTGGGGTGCACCATGCAAGAGGACTTGGGGCCCTGCTCCCTTCCTCCTCTTCTCCTTTTCTTGGTTCTGCTTACCATGTGTTTGCTCAACCACACACTCCATCTCTGCTATGCTATAACATCACTGGCCCAAAACCAATAGCGACAACTAATCATGGGCTAGAATTTCCAAAATTGTGAGCCAAAATAAACTTTTTTTCCTTTAGAAATTGTTCATCTCAGTTATTTGCTATAGTGATGAAAAGCTGATGACACAGATGTGATGGTTTCTGAGTGGTTATTGGGTTGGAATGACCACAGAAGCTCTCCCTGACAGGTGACCTTTCAGCTAATACTTGAATGGCACAAAGAGCTATCCATGAGAAGCCTGGAAGAAAGAGCACAAAAGTAGAAGGGAATAGTTGGTACAGAGTCCTAAGACTGCTTAAGAACACAAGAAGCAATGCACAGTACTGTACCTGCAATCCCAGCTACTCAGAAGGCTAAGGCAGGAAGATCACAAGTTCAAGGCCAGCCCAGGCAACTTAGCAAGATCCTGTCTCAAAATAAAATATAAAAGGGCTGGAGATGCAGCTCAGTGGTGGAGCATTGGCCTGGTGTGCACTAGGTCCTGAGTTCCGTCCCCAGCATCACAATTGGAGGAGGAGGAAGGGGAGGAGGAAAAGGATGGGGAAGAGGAAGACCAAGAAGATTAAGATGTCTAGAACTGAGAGAGTGAGGAGGACAGGGGTATGAGATGAGATTGGAGCAGGCAGTGGGTAGATCACAGAAGACTTTACAATTGTACATGTCCGTGGAAGAATTGTGCATTTCTTTACAAGTGAAACAAAATCTACTGGAGGTCTTAACCAGAGAAGCGATCTGGATTCCCTTTTAAAGATCATCCTGAGAGTGGATAAATAAAAAGTGGTATATATGTACAATGGAGAATACTGTTTGGCCATTAAAAAAGAGTGAGAATCTGTCATTTGTAACAACGTGGATACAACCAGAGGACATTGTGTCAAATGAAACAAGTCAGGCACAGAAAGACAAATACCACATATTATCATATGGAGAAGCTAAAAAGTTCATCTCAAAAAAGCAGAGAATAGAGCAGTGATTTCCAGAGCCTGGGAAAGGCGTGGGGAAGGGAAGGATGGAAAGAGGATTGTTAAGAATGAGTATAAGCCCTAACTTCTTTTGGAAAAAATTAACAAAGTATGTGAATTCAGATTTACCTCAGTGCTAAGAATTATGTTTAGATAAGAAACAGAAAACTGGACTGGGGTTTAGCTCAGTGGCACCATGCCTGCCTTGCAAACACAAGGTCCTGAGTTTGATCCCTGGTACCAAAAAAAGAGAAAGAAACAGAAAATTTATTTTGATCTCAGGTAGAAAAATAGATTTCTTTGAGTTTTATCTAGCTTTATATGTTTAAAAGTTACAATGGCATTATCTCACTATAAATGATTTTGAAACTACAACTTTGTTTTAATTATTAGTGATTTCGCTGTTGTTCTCTTAACCTTATATATAGTGAACTATGTCCAGAATTGAGTTTTACGTAGGTCCCAAACAGTATTATGGAGTATAATCAGTATCTGTCCCCTTTCTTTTAAAACTAGCATCTGCACACTTCAGAGCTGTCAGTGTGGGTTGGGTCTACCAGTAACCACTGTTTCTTACCATTAAATTTTGTAACTAACTAGTGATGTTATTTGTTCAAATGGGTAAAAAAAAAAAAAAGAATGGGTACAAGCCCAATAAAATTAATTTTAAAAAGGGAGTGGGAATAAGCGTACAGTTGGATGGGAGGAACACCTTCTAATATCCTAGAGCATAGTAGGGAAACTGTGTTTGACAACAATTAATTAAATATTTCAAAAAAGCTAGCAGAGAGGATTTTGAATGTTCCCAACACAAAGACATGATAATGTCCGAAGTGATAGACATGCCAATTACCCTGATCTGGTCGCTTCACATTGTATACATGTGTTGAAATGTTACACTGCACCCATAAATATGTAGAGTTGTGTATTAATTAAAAATAAAAATACTTTTCTAAAAGATCTTTTTACAATCTTAAGTGAAATAAATCAGACACAAAGTTTAAATATCATATGGTTTTTCATATATGAGAAAACCAAAGTACAAATAATTTAAAGAGCAAAATAAAAGATAGATGATAGAAAACTGGGAGATTGACCTTTTGCAAATGGGGCAGGGCCAAGAGATGACGGAGGGGAAGGAAAGAGGGGAAGAAAAGGAATTAAGATGTCTTATGTCAGTGTACCAACTCCCCACAGTGAATGTAATCATTATGTACTGCAAACGGGTGTGAATAAAAATTTTTGTTTTTATTTTTTTAAAGATCATCCCGAAAGTTGTAAGGAGGCTGGATTACAGGTGACTGGAAGGGCGTGTGCCATTCAGAGAAGCGGCGTCAGGGGCCGGGGATTTAGCTCAGAGATTTCACTGCCTGCTGCGCAAGCTCAAGAATCCGAGTTCGATCCCCGGTACGAAAAAAAAACAAAAATAGAGACCCGGCGTCAGGTGACCTGGAGGCGTACCTTGCAGAAGTGTCGACAGAATCTGTCTAGAAATTGAGTAAATGTGAGAGGAGGCGAGGAAGGGGGGGGGGGGGGAGCAACTCTGGTGGGTTTGGGGTTTGAGCGTGAATGTTGTTCCTGGCATAAAAACAGGCCTTGGAAAAGAAGCAAATGTGAAGGTTAGAAATAGTTGTGGCCAGACTTAGGTGCCTATTAGATGCGCATGGGGTACCAGTGGCTGGAGAGGAAAACACACAAGCCCGAGGTTCCGGGGAGACGTTCGGGAGAAAGCGTCAAGTTGGGAGTTACCCCTGAGAGCTGTTATATTTAGAGCCACGGGGTTGGAGGAGGGCACCCAGGAAAACGGAGCCCTTTTTCCAAAGGAGCAGCGCACCCTCTTCCTGCAGGAGCAGTGCTCTGCCGTCGCTCTCGCACACTGCGCTTCGCTGACGGCGCTTGAAAATAACAAAGGAGGGCGGGGGATTTAGCTCAGTGGTTCTGCTTCCTGCTTCGCACGCGAAAGGTCCTCAGTTCAATCCCCGTTACCAAAAAAAAAAAAGAACAAAAGAAAAGAAAAGAAAAGAACAAAGGCACCGAGGCAACTCTGGGCGTCCTCGGCGCAGCCGGTTTGCACTTGGTGCTTCCTCCTCATAATCAAAAGGCGCTCGGAGGTGAGATGCGGAAACGCGCTCTTCCTGTGATGTTCTGCAGAGTGAACCCTGGGCCCGCGCTCGAGTCCTTCATAAAGAAAAAAGGGGGGGAAAATCAGTCGGCTTCCACGAAACTGTTGAGTTTTACTTACCGTGCACACAGCAGGAAAAAAAGCAGCCGCAGCGACAGTGGCTCCTGCCTCGGAGCACGGTGTGAGGCTGCCCCCTCGTGGCCGCTGACGCTGATGACCCGCTCAGCGATACCCCAGCTGGCTTTATTTGCTCTTTTCTTCTTCTTCTTCTTCTTCTTCTTCTTCTTCTTCTTCTTCTTCTTCTTCTTCTTCTTCTTCTTCTTCTTCTTCTTCTTCTTCTTCTTCAATAAGCACAATTTATAGAACTCGATCCCTCGTATCTTCATTAAGGAACTGCGAAAAATGAAGACGTGAAAAATCTCTAGATAACTTTAACCACCACCACATCAAAAGGTAGGTTTGCTTTGAAAACGTGTTGCTCTATCACCCAGTTCTAGCTTTTATGTGTATGTATGGCTAACAGACAGATAAGTACCTGGTGTTCCGCTAAGACTCATTAGGGAGTCTGATCTTGATGTGACACACTGAATTCCCCTGAACGCAGAACCTGAGACAAGGTGAATGCAGAGGAACCTGGGAAGCAGGAGTGTGGAAGGGTAGGAGTCAAGAGGGAAGGAGGAAAACCCAGGGATATGTTCATTACCTGTTTACTTCTGGGTCAAGGGGAGCCCAGTCCCACGGGGGAACTTCTAAGAACCCACACAGAAAGCACCTCAGGACTGGCTGGAAGACAGACGTCTGGTGCTGTTTTGTTTTCTGGGGGGTTTTGGTACTGGGGATTGAATACAGGGCCCTTGCACTGGGCTATATTTCAGCCCTTCTCTATTTTTGATTTTTGAGACAGAGACTCACAAAGTCACTAAAGTGCCCAGGTTGGGTTAGAACTTGCAGTCTTCCTGCCTCAGCCTCCCAGAGTGCGGGGATTAGAGGCATATGCTACCATGCCCAGCTAATCTGATGCATTTTCCAACCACCTCTCCTTCCTCGTTGGTGAGGAACTGCTCTCTCGCACTGTCTGATCTGCGTTTGTAAACAGCTGAGCAGCCTTATGTGGCTTTATTGAAAATCTGGAGGCAGAAAACAAGACCATGGTACCCACACTTAAAGCCGAATGAGGCAGGAGCGGGCCCTGCCCCTCTTAGCTGAACTGGAAAGGATCAGCCTAGGGAGGTGGCCTGGGCACGACACACAGCTGTGACTTCTAGGGAGAGGCTGAACCTGAAGCCTCGCTCTGTGGAGGACAGGGCACCACACGGGCTATTTGCTAGCTGAGTGAGCTTTGGCAAACTTCTTCTTTTCCCTCTGAACCTTAATTTCTTCATCCATAAAGTCATTATAATGTAGCTATAATTAAGTGTTCTTCTAAATAATAAATGTGTTAATATATGTGAGGCACCTAGTACAAGGGGGAAAACACATTAAGTTGTTATAGTATTGTTAATAAAATAATAATTATAAGAGTAATATCTCATTTGCCTCACTGGTTTCCAATTTTGGCTCATGTTTATTTTCTCCATTCTGGTCTTGCTCTTACTTTTTAGCTTCTGTTTATTCAGACACATGATAAGTTGCTTTTGGCTTATTTCCTCTCTTCCTTCTTCCTTCCTAACATATTTTTGGAGCCCTAACTGTGCTTCAAGCATTGTGCCCACCTTACTCTGTAATTCTGCTTTATTTGTATAAATACGGCTTCCAACTAACCCCTAGCCTGGATCATATAAATACTTTAAAGTCTTGGCATGCCACACTGGACATGCAACAAAGAGAGCAGAAGGGACTTCTAAATGAGCATCATTCCTTTCAAGTAGTCCAACTTGCCAAGTTTTGCAAGCCACTTACTTTTTGTTGTGTTTTGTTTTGTTTTGTTGGTACTGGGGATCGAACTCAAGACCTTGCACTTGCCAGGCAGGAACAACGCCACTGAGCTAAATCCCCAGCCCTGCAAGCCACCTTCTTTACATCCCCACCCCACCCCTTGAATGCATTTCAGTAATAATACAGAATTGGCACATTATTTTTAATGTATTTAAGACACAAATAATTTTTCAATTTGTAGATATGTGCAACAACACAAAACAGAGAAGTTACCTAACACTAAAGACCAGGATTTATTCTTTTTTAACCTTTCCCATAGCTAACTTACTAACCTTCTTAGTAAGTATACAGTAAGTATTTAACTACCATATTCATTCATTTATCAAATGTTTTAAGCACCTACTATAAGATAATTGATATATTAAGTGATAAAGAAAGACACGAAAGTGATTAAAATAAGGCTTATAATTTCAAGATCACTATGGTCTAAGAGAAGATAACATTAAATACCTCTATTAGAAATGTGTGATGTGTCTGTCTTCTCCAGAAAACAGCAGAATCCTTAGGAAAGAAACTAATTCACGTTTCTATTCCCTGTGACACATAATAGGCTCCTAATAAATGTTGGTAACGGAAAAAAAAAAAGGAAAGGAATAGAAAACTCAGATGTTTCAGAGGAAAGTGAATATGATATACAACAAAGACTCTTAGAAGAGTTGCGATGGTCTGAATGTTTGTCTCCTCCAAAACGTGTGTGGAGATTGAGCTACCACTGTACCAGTATTGAGAGGGGGAGCTCTGGGGGTTGATAAGCTTTGGAGGGTGGCTCTGCTACTACTATAAAAGGACCAGCTGAGGGCCGTTTGGTCTCCTGTTTCTTCAATCCTTCTGCCTTGTGAGGAGCAATGTCCAGGCGCCATCTAGCGGGCAGAGACCAAACCTGCCTCCACCTTGACCTTGGACTTCCCGACCACCAGAACTATGAGAAATAAATTTCCGTTCTTTGCAAGCTACCCAGTCTGTGACAGCACCACAAAATGGACTTAGGCAAGTGTTAGGAAGTTGGATTAAAGGGTGAATAGGATTTTAATAGACAAAAATGTGAAAGAAAGAACATATTACTAGGTGAAGTAACAAAGATACAGAGTCAGGAAATATTTATGCACACTGTACGATAAGAGTTTTCAGTATGAGCCAGGCGTGGTGGTGCACACCTGTAATCCCGCCTCCCTGGAAGGCTGAAGCAGGAGGCTCACAAGCCTGAGCAACATAGTAATTTAGCAAGACCCTGTCTCAAAATAAAAAGTAAATGACTGGGGATGTAGCTCAGTGATGAGAGTGTTTGCCTAGCAAGCCTGAGGCCCTGGGTTCAATCCCCAGAACGTTAAAAATATTTTTTTCTCAATCAATGGAGAACATAAATGCTACTACCATCTTAGCACTAAACTGAGGTCTAGAGATAGCCGAATCAAACAGAGATCTGGATCCTCTTGGATATTAAGATCAAGATAACTTGGGACAAGGTAATTAACACATCATCAAAGTCCCTTCCCACCCCTCACCCTGAATTTAAATAATAATCACTGCTTGTCAGGCAGGACTCTTGGAGCATGGATAGGGGGTGCATGAAAACCAGTAACTATGGTACTGATTTAAGTGACACATAATGAATGACTGACAGTGATTTCAGAAGCTATAAAAAAGAGAAAGCAAAGTTGGGCATGGTAGCACTGCTACTTAAGAGGCTGAGGCAGGAGGATCATGAGTTTGAGCCCAGCCTGAGCAATTAGTGAGACCTTGTCTCAAAATCAAAAGGAAAAGGAGAGGGTGGGGAGGAACTAGGAGAGAAGAGGGGAGAGAAGGAGGAGGGGAACTCAGATTATGTACTAGTAAAAGTTAAAAAGGACTATAGCCTGCTGTGGTGGGGCATACCTGCAATCCCAGCACTCAGGAGGCTGGGATAGGAGGATCACCTCAATTTGAGGCCAGCCTGGGCTACATGGTGAGTTAAAGCCCAGGCTGAATTGCACAGGGAGACCCTCTCAGAAAGAAAAATCAAAGGCTGGGGATTTCAGCTCAGTGGTTTCGCCACCTGCTGTGCAAGCACAAGGACCCAAGTTTGATCCCCAGTACCAAAAAAAAAAAAAAGAAAAGGAAAGAAAAATCAATTGGATGTGAAGATGAGGCATAAAATGAGAAAATCTCCTCAGTTTCTACCTTGAACAAATGGGTAGACTGTGATGCCTTGCCTTCTGTGTTTTGCATGCCGCTGAGCATTGGGAACATGCAGGAGATACTATTTTACTACAACTGCCCAACAACACACGTTTTCAACAGCTGTGCCATTTTAGATGCAAGTAAAACAGAGTCTCCCTATGTATCCCAGGCTGGCCTCGAACTTGAGGCAATCCTCCTGCCTCATCCTCCCTATTGTTGGGCTTAGAGGCATGTTCCACCATGCTCACATACCTTTCTAACACATGTAAGAACAAAGTTTGAATTCTCAAGAGCAGGAAGAGTTTTTTCTTCCATAAATCTCAACAAAAAATCCTAGTTAATTCACTCAAAGGTTTTTTTTTTCCTAATGCTGAACTCCTCATGGAGAAGCACTTTAATGGCACACACCTGTAATCCCAGCACTTGGGAGGCTGAAGCAAGAGGATTCCTGCAAATTCAAATCCAGCCTGGACTTCATAGTGAGTTCAAGGCCAACCTGGACTACCTTGTGTGACCCTGTCTCACCAGCGACACTGCCACCCCCCAAAAAAGTAGACACTGTCTTATTTATCTCTATATCATCAGAGTCTAGGCATTCGGGAAATGTTTGTTGAGTTAACTGATTAATGTTAGAATAAATTTCTGTCCTGTTCTCTTGAATCTAAATGACTGCTAATAATGAATCCAGACCTGTAAGTCAGGCTCCTTAGAAATGGATAAAGAGGAGGGAAGAGCTAGAGAAAGTATCCTTTCTGTTTTAAAAAGGTAGATGCAGGGGGCCGGAATTTAGCTCAGTGGCACCGTGTCTGCCTCAAAATCATAAAGTCCTGAGTTCAATCCCTGGTACCAAAAAAAAAAAAGGCAGATGTGTCCAAAAGATACCCAGTTTCCTCCTACACATATCTCCTAGCACTTGATTCCCAATAAAGAGTCTTAAACCTGAGATTAGTACATGTCAGGAAGAAAGGAAGGAAGAAGGAAGGAAGGAAGGAAGGAAGGAAAAAGAAAAGAAAAGAGAGAGATAAGGAATAAAAAACCTGCCATGGTTCCCACTGTCTTTTTAGTGTATGATTCCATTTATGAGGCCTCATTCTGCATCTTTTCTGTACTCTTTGCTTTTTCTCTTTTAGCTGAAGCAAGCGCAAAGAGGACTCACTCCTTGGAATCACATGTTACTGAGCTTAGCACACGGTGGATACGCAAAGCTGATGAAGAAGAATGCAAGGAAGGAAAGACAGAAAGATCCTTGACTTTTTCATTTATAGGACTTTTTAAAGCCCAGCAAGTGTTCACTTTTTTCCAAAGCACTCAAGTATTCCATACAGAAGCACACTGTTCCAAACCTGATGGCCAGCAGCAATATTCAAAAAAGTAAAAGAGGGACAAAATGTTGGGTCAGTGACACACCTGTTCTCAAGGGATGAGCCAGTCACCAGGGTTGAATCTGATGTGACAAAATATAAAGAACTTAAACTAGTTAATCCTGTCCTCAGCCTAGGGTATTTGAGGGAAATACAAGGGCAACAGAGTTGAGGGGAAAGGCTGAATGCTGAATGCAGTAGATAAAGAATTAGACCAGGCAGAAGAATAAGTAGACTCATTTAATCCATGCCGTAGATCACTTGGGGCACTCTGCTAAGACTCTAGCATAGCATCAGAGGTAGCTAAACATGGGTGTTAAAATTCACTTCCCTCTTTTAGTAACAATGAGGCTTGAAAATTTGAAAAATATTCATCCACAAAGAATTCTCAGAAGGAGCTGGAAAATCACCTGCCTCCAGCTGGTACCTTGCTCTGTTAATGATTTGTATACATGTGAATAAAAGGTTCAGTGCTCCTATTAATTACCTTAAAAATGATTAATCTCTTTGCCACTCAGGAATTAAGGAATCAAGAGGTAGTTCACCTGATACTGTTCTGTATCACAGATATGAGAAAGAAGTTTGCTTCCTTACACATTCACCGTGCTCTTCCCCAGTTTCCTTTCTGTCCCCATTTGTACACCAATCTAGGAGGATCGTAAAGAAATGAAATCTATATCCACTGTGAGTTTTGCTCACATATTTGAGGTAGAAATAGCAGGGCACAAACTTTCTAAACCAGGGCACATGGTGGATAAACCCTTCTCTTCATCATCAGGAAATGTAGACTTCTCCCAGATCACCTAAATCATGTATTTCACTTAAATTGGTCATGGAATCATGAAAATGTCCACTAGCCTTTTCTAAATAGCAATAGGTTTACCTGTTCATGCTCCTTGTGGTTGAGTCTTAGCCTCTGGCCTTACAATTCACCTTCCCATTTATCAATACCATTCTGAACTGTAATTTGGATATTCTCCGTCTTCATTGCCCTGTGTAACTATCCCATTAGATAAAACATTGTTTTGGGGGTACTCTACTACATTCTAATTACCACCATGAAGAGTATTCTTGAACATTCACTCCAAATTATATAATGCTAAATGGAATTTGAACCAATGGTTTTATATAACCTGAAGCCCAATGAAAATCTGCTCAGTTCTTCCAACCATATTTAAATTTAATTTAAATTTCCCAAGAAAATTTGAGATCTAATCAAATAAAATACTTCTTCCATTAAAAAATAATTTCAATCAAATACAGTACTATATTCAACAAGATAATTTTTTGTTTTCCTGGAAATTTTTTATTAGTGCCATTATATTCAGCACTTGTAACAATCAGCACTTGTAGTGACTCCAGTGGAGATGTGAAATGGTGGAACTCAGTCTTAAAATAATATAAAACTGTGGAGGAACAAAACTCTTAAAGGAAGTGCAGTAAGCAACTGTTAAAACTACTAGTACAGACATCAGAGCAGCGCAGCCATTGCGGCTGGAGGCACATCCCTGGCTCCCAGGGCTGGGCAGCTGGGCACCCTGGTACAGAGAATTGGAGCCAGGGTGCCCCAGAGCATGTGCAGTTGGTGGTGGGAGGGCTCAACTGCCAGCCTGCCAGATGGCCAGACCCGGAGCCCAAGGATGGGGGAGCCCGAGCAACACGTCTGGATCCAATGTGATTCAATTGGAGGAATTCTTCCGGAACTCTTGGGAAAAGTCAAATTGCCAGAAATTGGCTTGATGCATGTCTGGAGGAGCCTGAGGCCATCTGGCTGAGATGGGAAAGGAGATTGCTCAAGAAAGAAGCCATTCCAGTGAGACAGCACGAAATAGGAGAGAGGGTGACAGGCAGGATCTCACTATGTATCCCCGGCTGGCCTCAAAGTTGCACCAATCCTCCTGCCCGGCCTCCCAAGTGCTGGTATGCTAGATCGCTAAATTAGATGGAAATATTATAGGCAGTCAGACCAGGCTGTGCCCTGGAAGTCAGTGCAGCAGATAAGAACATGATACAATCATGGCTGGAGGCCCATTTGTTGAAGGCCAGGGCTCAAAATAAAGATGAAATGACTACACCTACACTTCCATCAAGGGATGAAAAATAATGACTGATATTCTAAATAGGCATCAGTCACCTTGGGAGGGCGAGACCTCCTGACCCATCCCTTCTAGGAAAGGTCCTTGTTCTTTCTATGTACACTTGTGTGACTTGCTTCCCCCATTGCATCACTATTACCTAAGCAAGTATACTTGTTTTGTTGTTGTTGTTGTTGTTTTTTGCGAGTATATTTGTAATCTTATTGGCAACCATAGTTTTGTCCCACCTTATGCCCACCTTGTGATTTTGCTCTATAAAACTTCTTTGAGAAGTGGGCTCCTGGGCAGCCCACTTTCTGGGTCCCCTCCTTTCCCTATCAGGCAGGAACTATCTACCCCTCAATAAACATTTCCTACTCTTAAAAAAAAAAAAAAAACTACTAGTACAATGCTCAAAATACAACAACAAAAATGTGACCCATCTCCTGCTCCCATTAATAAATAACAGTTGTTTATTGCTGGAGAAAAGCAATGGGAAAACTAAAGCTGATGGTAGAGCAACATGCAGAGAGAAACTCTCTAGAAAAATAGCCCACAACTTAAACAAAGAAAAGCCATAAGAACATTTTTAGCAGAACTGGAGATTGAGCCCATGGTCTTTGCACTGAGCTGCATTCCCAACCAGTCCTTTTTATTTTTTATTTTGAGATAAAATCTTGGTAGGTCACTAAATTGTCCCAGCCAGACTCAAACTTGTGTTCTCCTGCCTCAGCATCCCAGAGTGCTGAGATTTCAGGCATGCACTACCACATCTGGCTAAAGCCAGAGGAATTTCAAGCATATGTTATACTCAGGATTTAGAGGATGAATGTTCCCCACCATCATCATGACCCCCCAAAAGAAGATCTGTTAAAGTCCTAATTCCCCCTCAAAATATGACCTTATTTAGAGAAAGAGACTTGTATTAATCATTTTCCCATTGCTGGAACAAAATATCTGAAACCTGCAATTTAAAGAAGGAAAAATAGGGCCAGGGATTTAGCTCAGTGGTTCTGCCACCTGTCTTGCAAGCAGAAGGACCTGAGTTTGATCCCCAGTACCAAAAAAATAATAATAATAAAATTTTAAAAAATAAAGAAGGAGAATTTTATTTTGGACCATGGATTCAGAGTGTTCAGTCCATGGCTAGGTGCCTCCAAAACAGAAAGAGAATGGTAGAAATGCATAGGAAATGCATAGGAAAGCTGCTCAATCTATAACAGCCAGGAAACAGACAAAAGAAGGGCCAGAAAGAGGGATATAGCCTCCAAAGCCAAGCTCCCAATAATATCCCTCCTCCAGCCAGGCCCACCTCCAACAGCACATTCAGCTATGTAGTCATCAACTGATTAATCTACTGATGAGTATAACACTCTTATGGTCTAATTACCTTCCACAAGCCCCACCTCTAAATATATGAGACTTTGGGGGGACATTTTAGTTCTAAACCACAACATTGTGTCCCTGACCCCCAAAAGGGTCATATCTGTATATTCAAAATGCATTTAGTCTACCTCTAACAGTTTCCAAAGTCTTAACAGTTTCACCATTGTTCAAAAGTTCAAGTCCAAAGACTTCTCTGAGACTCAAAGCAAACTCTTAGTTGTGAGCTCCTGTAAAAGTCAAAAATAAAGTTAAGTATTTCCAACATATGGTGGCACAGGGTAAACATCCCCATTCTATTTTTTTTTTTTTTTTTTTGTACTGGGGATAGAACTCAGGACCTTGCACTTGCAAGGCAGGTGCCAGAACCACTGAGCTAAGTCCCCAGCCCTTACATCCCTATTCTAGAAGGGTAGAAAGAAATTGGACCAGGGCTGGGGATTTAGCTCGGTGGTGCCACCACCTGCCTGGCAAGCACAAGGTTCTGAGTTTGATCCCCGGTACCAAAAAAAAAAAAAAAAAAACAATTTGCTGCCTGTATCTTTCCTCAGCAGATATTCCACAGTCATGGCATCTCTAACTTCCTGGAATTTCCACTGCACCTTTTGCTTTATTCTTATAACTTCATACATAGCCCTCTCAGAGGCACATTACCTGGCCTCCCAAACATTCTCCTGAAATCTAGGTGGAAGCCTCCATGACCCTACAACTCTTGCATTCTGCATGACTATAAAATGAGAACCATGTGGCTAATGCCCAGGTCTTCCACCAGCAGTCATCAGACCCCACATGGACCATGGCTGTAGTGGCCTCTGAGTGCCAAGATAGCTGAATTTATGGATTCACTTCCCTAGGTGGCCCCAAGTGAGCAAGCCCACTTCTCTTCTCAAAGCAGTCTTTCAAAGAAGTTTACCCATTCACTGTACACTCTTGAGCCTTTGATGGGTGGGGTCTGGCCAATTCATGAGATGTGGTCAAGCCATCTTTCCTTTCATTCCAATGCAAAGTACTTGGCTTCTTTTTAATGACACTAACCTTTTCAATAAACATACTATCTTTGCCCCCAATATTATAGATATTTCCTTTCTGACCAAGCTGCAAAATGTTCAATTCTTTGGCTCTGATTTTTGCTCCTGATTCTTATTATAAACCTGGTTGAAAGCAGCCAGCAGTACCATGCCACAACCTGAACATTAGCTAACTTGGAAATTTCCTCCACTAGATAGTCTAGACCTTTA
This sequence comes from Heterocephalus glaber, assembly GCF_053883595.1. Taxonomy (NCBI): domain Eukaryota; kingdom Metazoa; phylum Chordata; class Mammalia; order Rodentia; family Bathyergidae; genus Heterocephalus; species Heterocephalus glaber. The sequence goes on from NW_028258137.1 coordinate 27,101,250, forward strand.
AATACGGCCTAACTCTAAGTCATAGGACCCTGGAAAAATGTAAATAAATTCTTTTCCAGAATGTAATACTCATGGTCCCTAGTCCATTTTCCAATATAGTCCTTGTTCCTTTCTGAAACCACATGAGCCTGACCTTTACTGCCCACATTCCTATCACCATTCAGATCTTCTGAGCTTCCACCAGAATTGCCCACTGGGCTTTACTTAGATCATTCTAAGGATTTTCTATCCAATATCTCCAAACCTTTCCAATCTCCCACAAACAAGTTCAAAAGGCTTCTGAACCACATGATAAAAGTATAGTCACAGCGACAACCCCACTTCTGTGGTACCATAGTCTGTATTAGTTATTTCCCATCTCTGAGACAAAATGCCTGACACTTGAAATTCAAATTAAAAAAAAAATATTTGACTCGTTTTCAGGGGGCTCAATCCGTGGTTACCTGATTCCAGGGCAAAAACAGTACGGTAGGAGGGCATGGTAGAAGAATCCTGCTCGACCCATGGTAGCTAAAAGAGAGAGAGAAAGGGCCAGAGAGAGGGTCATGTCCTTCAAAGGCTTGCTCCCCGGTGAAACACCTCCTCCAAACCAATTAGTACTCCCAGTACCAATTTTCTACATTAGTTAGCTTTCTCATCACTGGGACACAATACCCAGTGCTCACAACTTAAAGGAGAGGTTTAATTTGCCTCATGCTTTCAGGGAATTCAGCCTGTGGTCAGGTAGTTTTAAGGCAGAAACATCATGGCAGAATTGTGTGGTAGAGCAAACCTCTCTCGGTTCATGTTTGGGAAGCAGGGCAGGGAAGCAAGTACCAGAGAGGAAAGGGCAAGGGACAAGATATGGACCCAAAGGTCACACTTTCATTACCCACACTCAGAAGGGTGCTTTCTTAATCCCCATTGGGGAATACTAATCCAATCAAATTGACAATTAAGTATAACCTTCACAGGTCTTTATAGAGTCAATCATGAGGTCATTTGGATGGGCCCTGATTATGGCTGGTGTCATTTTTAAAAGAAAAAACGTAGAGGCAGACATACATAGAAAATATTGATATGAAGAGACCAAGAAGATGACCATCTACAAGCCAAGGAGCAAAGCAAAGGACAGATCCTTTCCTCATAGCCCCCAGAAGAAAATAACCCTGGTTAGGCATGGTGGTACATGCCTATCATCCCAGTAATCTGAGAGCCTGAGGCAGGAGGATTACAAGATTGACCCCAGCCTGGGCTACTTAGTGATTTAGCGAGAACCTGTCTCAAAATTTAAAAATTAAAAATAATTGGGGGGTAAGCCAGTCCCAGAACCCAGAAGGAAGCTCCCCCGCTGCCATCCTAAGCTCCTAGGGCAGAGAAGCTGAGTCGCTCAGGCACCAGAAGCACCCATACACACGTGGAAATGAGAAGACATGTAAACAAGCCTCAAAAACAGACTTCCAGATCACCTACAGCAACCCCAAAGGGAAACGAGATGGAACACTCTGATACTCAACCACCTGGACTCTCTGAACTGGCAACAAAAGAGGATCTGGGAAAAATGAAATCAGAAATAATTACTCAGATAACAGCAAAGATTTTGCTCATGGTGCAAGACATGATTAATAAATCTAGAGAGGACACAGACCAAAAAAAATAGAGGATCTGAGGAACATGATGGAATCCCAACATAGGAAACAAATGGAATCCATAAACAGATACAAACAGATTTCCAAGAGATTAAAAACTCCATCAAAACTCTGCGCAGCAGAATGAACCAATGTGAGGATAGAATTTCACATACAGAAGATAAGATTGCAATTAGTGAGGAGGAAAAGAAAAATTGCTTTAAAATTGTAAGGGAACATGAGAAATCAATCCAGCAGCTGCTAGACAATGCAAAGAAGAATAACATAAGACTGGAGTCAAAGAAGAAAGAGGAGAGAGTGCAGATGACATAAAAAAACTGTTCACAGAAGTGATGGCAGAAAACGTCTCAAGGAGGGGGAAAGAACTTGACATACAGGTAAGTGAGGCATATAGGACTCCAAATACCTTGATCAAAAAAAATCTACACATAGGCATATAATAGTTAGGATTCCAGAAATCCAACAGAAGAACTAAATTCTACAAGTAGTGAGAGAAAAGAAACAAATCACATACAAAGGAAAACCCATCAGAATCACAGCAGACTTCTCAATGCAAACCCTCAAGGCAAGAAGAACTTGGAGTGATGTATTTCAAGCCCTAAAGGAAAACAGCCTCCAACCCAGACTGATGTACCCTGCAAAACTATCTTTCAAAATTGATGGAGAAATAAGATACTTTCATGATAAAGAGCACCTCAGGAACTTCATGAATATCAAACCAGTACTCCAAAAAATTTTAGACAATACCCTAGGAAAAGACAATGAGACTCACAACCCCAGGAAACCCAGCAGAATGAATCCATTGGGCGTGACAAATTAAATGCAAAGGGGGAGAATCCAAGAAAAAGAAAAAGTCATGACAAGGCTTTTAAAACTTGTCACTTCATCTCCCTTATGAGTGTATAATTCAATCTTGTTATTGTACTGATTAGTATTTGATTCTAGAGTTGCACACCTTTCCTTGTGCTATACTGGCTATTTATCATCTTCTTATGTCTACTTTTTAATTGGGTTGTCTATTAATGAGCTAGCTCTAAGAATTCTTTATATATTCTGCTAATAGGTTATATGCATTGTAAATATGGTCTGTTTAAGGACTACTTTTCATTTTCATGATGTCATTTAAAGTTCTAAATTTTGATGGAATCTCATTTATCAATTTTTTTCTTTTATACATCATGTCTTTTGTATCCTAGGTAGTTCTTGCCTACCCTGAATTCATAAATATTTTCCCTTATAATTTCTTCTTAAAGTTTTATACTTTTAGGCTTTCTTATACAGGTTCATAGATCCCTTCAAGTTATTTTCATGTATGGAAAAAAGGGTTGAGGTTAATTTTTTATATACGGATACCAGATGTTCTAGTGCCGTTTGCTGAAAACACTATATCTTCCTCGGCTTTTGAATTGAGTTTATATTCTGTAAAATGCTAATGTTAAATAATCTTTCAAAACTCAGTGGACCATATATGTGTGGTTTTATTTCTAGATTCTCTGTTTTATTCAAATGATCTATATGTCTTTCCTTACACCAACACTGCCTTGATTACTGTAGCTTTAGAAGAAGTCTTAAAATTAGGTACTAAACGTTTTCCAATACTGTTTTTTATTTTAACTTTTCTAGGTCCCTTGTACTCCTACATAACTTTTCAATTTCAATATACAATTCTTCATTTATAGCAAGTATACACAGGCCTGAATTTTTATATATACCTTGTGTTTTCTAATCCTGCTAAATTCAAGTACAAGTTCTAGGGGCTCCTAGAGATTTCTTAGTATTTTCTCTGTAAATGATCATTTCATCTACATATAAAGATTTTGCTTCTACCTTGCCAATCTTATCCTAATTGTGTCATTTTATTGCCAGACTATTTTGGTGGGGCCTAGGTTTCAAAGTTTCATGGACAGATAAAGAGTAAGCATATCTGCCCTTGTTCCCCACCTTAAGGAGAAAGCATTGCATCTTCTCCATTCATATAAGGTGCTCTCACTGGAAGTATGTAGTACATGTCTTTAATCTGTTGAGAAGGTTCTGTTCTACTTCTAGTCTCCTGATAGCTTTTACTATGAACAGCTGTAGAATTTAGTCCAATACTTTTTCTCCATCTAGTGACAGGATTATCCTCTGTTAAAATGATGACTTTTGGGGATGGATCTTCCAATGCTGAACCAACACTGCCAGCCCTATAACAAAACCACTTTCTACATCCTGCCAGATCTGACTTCTAAGAGTTTGTTTTGTTAAACAAATTTCTATCTATGTTCATACTTTTTTCTTCTATTATCTTTATCCAGTTTTAGGATTAGCACAATGTTGAGTTCCTAAAATAAGGGGAGAAGTGTTCCTTCCTTTTTCTGCTTTAATTGTTTGATATTATTTATCATTTAAAATGTATATGAGCCTGCTGTTGTCATATAGGTAGGTTTCCAAGCTAGGAATATACTTTCTTTAATAGGTGCTATTCAAATTTTATATTTCCTCCAGAGTTAGTTTCATTAATTTGTCTTCCAAGGTACTTCTTAGAAATTATCAAATTTATTTCAAAACAGATTTTTGTAATATGCTTTCTATATCCCTTTAAATTCTGTAAAATCTGTGGTAATGTCTCCTAGATCGTGATATTGTAATTTTAAAAATGTATAATTGATATTGTGTAACAGGAAGAAAAGGTCTAAAGGAGCAGGGGAAGTGGGAGGGGTAGGGGAAAGGAAAAAAGGGAAAAGAAAAAAATATAAGAGGAAAAAAATGGAAACAAAGTCTTTGCAAATAGGGAAATGTGGAGGGGGTGAAGGGAGGGCAAGGGAAGGGGAAAAACATAAGAACCAAGATACTCATGTAATGGTACAAGATCCCAATGATGAATTAACTGTATTTTAGACCAAAAATGTACCAATAAACTTAATGGGAAAAAAAATGATTGGGGATGTAGCTCAGTGCAAAGACCATGGGTGTGATCCCCAGTACCATGGAAGAAGTAAGAGGAAGAGAAGGAATAGGAGGAAGAGGAAAGGGAAGAGGAGGAGGAGGAAGAGGAACTAATCCTGCTGATACCTTGATTTAGAATTTCTATTCTCCATACTGTACAATGACAAATTTCTATTGTGTAAGCCACTTAGTTTGCGGCACTTCATTACAGCAACACTAGCAAACTAAAACAGAAGGTAACTACAGAAAAATTAATCCTAAACCCAACTCAGCTCCTGTCTGGATTGACTCAACCACTATATTAAGGCCAAGCAGAAAGAACACCATTTCCAAATATAAAAATTTCAGTCTCTATAGTACTAAAGCTGTCTGGCTTTCAACCAAAAACTACTAGACATATTTTTTAAAAGTAAAGAAACAAAAACACTGTCAAGCCTGTAATCTCAGCACTCAGGGAGCTGAGGCAGAAGTATCACAAGTTCAGGGCCAGGGATTTAGCCCAGTGGTTCCATCACCTGCCTCACAAGTGCAAGGACCCGAGTTTGATCCCCAGTACAAAAAAAAAAAAAAAAAAAAAAAAACATATCACAAGTTCCAACCCAGCCTGAGTAACTTAGTGACTCAAAATTTTAAAAGAGGGCCGCAAATGTACCTCAGTGTGAAGGCTCTGGGTTAATTCCCAATATTGAAAAATAAGACTGTCTAGGGACAAGGTAATCAACAGAATCAGACTGATAAGACATAGATGTTAGACTTGAGAGAAAAGTTTTAAAAACCATGTTAAAGGTTGTAATGGAAAAGGTGCTGGGCATGCAAGATCATATAGTTCAGAAAGATGGAAATTATAAGAAAGATACCAAAAAGGAAAAGCACAGGAATAGAGATGAATAATGCCTATAGACTTGACATAGCTAAAGGGAAAAATCTCTGTGAATTTGAATACAGATCAATAGGAGTTACTCAACCCTGAAACATGAAGAGAAAAATAAGACAGAGAAAAACAGAATGAAGCATCCAAGACCTGTAAGACAATATCATCTGGTCTAATACACAAGTAATTGGAATCCTAGAAAAAAGATTCTGTTTCTTTTCCAGGAGAAGATATAGAGAATGAAGTGGGGAAATAGTCAAAGAAATAATAGTGAGAATATTTCAAAATTAATGATGTCACCTGTCATTTGGCAGGATAAATACCATGCAAAACATATCTGTGCATATTACATTCAAAGTGCTTAAAAGGAAAAACAAAGAAGAAACATTAGAAGTCAGCTGGAATGAAAAGACACATTACACAAAGGACAAAAATGAAAACTATAGCAAATTTCCTGTCAGAAAACACAAAAGCTGGAAGGCAGTGGTGTGACTTTTTTTTTTAATAGACCAATGGAAGGAATGGCTGAGCCAGAATTCTATTTTCATTAAAATATCTTTCAAAAAATGAAGGAGAGATAAACAAACATAAATTTCTCAAACAAAAATTGAGAGAAATTTATTACCAGTAGAATTGCACTCTAAAAAATTTTAAAGGAAGTTGTTCAGGCAGAAGGAATATAGTAATGCCTTGGTTCACGAATGTTTCTGTTTGCAAACAATTTAGTTTGCAAAAGAAAGCATTTGGCAAAATTTTGCTTCTGTTCACAAACCCCACATCGGGTCACAAACACAACCCAGGCCATCTTCCACACACAAACACAAACACAGCCATCTTCCCCAAAACCACAAAACAAACTTTGTAAACTGAGGTACCACTGTATGACACTAGACAGACACTTGGACTTACACAAAAAAATGAAGAGTCTTGGAAATGTAAGAAATAAGGTAAATATGCAATTATGTTTTTGTTTTCATTTTCAAATGAAAACTGATGACCTAAGGCAAGAATACTAACAATATAAGGTATCGTGTGTCAAAGTAAAATGTTTGACAATGATAAAAGGATGGGAAGAAGGAATTAGGAGTACAGTGTTATAAGATCTTTACACTATACCTAAAGCAGTATTATTTGAAACTATATTCTGATTAATTTTAAATGTTGTTTTAGTCTTCTCAAGCTGCCATAATAAATACCATGTTCTGGTGGTCTGAATTGCAAGACTTTTAGAGAGTGGGAAGCCCAAGATCAGTGTATCAGCCAACTCCGTTTCTAGTGAGGGCTCTCTTCCTAGCTTGTCAACAGCTACCTTCTTGCTGTGTCCTCACATGGTAGTGAGAGCACGAACTCTTGGGTGTCCCTCCTTAAGGAATCCTATTCCTATTAGACCTGGACCCCATGTTTATGATTTTATCTAACCCTAATTACCTCCCAAATCCCCCATCTCCACATGCCACCATATTTAGGTTTGGTGCTTCAATGTATAAATTCTAGGAGGACACAGAATATTTAATCTACAATAGATGTATAAGGTAAATCCTTGAGCAACCACTTAAAATTATTTTTAAATGTATAAATAATATGTCAATAGTGTAGGAAATTAGAAACAAAAATAATCAATTAATTTTTAAGAAGTCAGAAGAAGAAAAAGAAAAAAAGAATACACAAAATAGATAGAAAACTAGCAATATGGTATATTTCAACCTAACCATATTCATAATTACATTGATGTAAAAACATCTTAATATGTCAATTATAAAACAGAGATCATAATATGGGATTTAAAAATAAGACCCAGTGATACGCTGTCTATAAGAAATCCACTACATATAAAAACAGATAGATTGAATAAAATATGTGTCACAAAAACAATAATAATAAGAGAGCTTGCATTGCTGTATAAATATACCAAACAGACTTCAGAACAAGGAATATTCCCAGAGCTGAAAGGGACTACATATTGAAAAAGACTCAGTTCCCCAAGACAGCATGATTCTAAATGTGTATTGCAGCTAACAACAGAGCTTTAGAATAAAGAAGCAAAAACCAATAGAGCTACAAGAGTTTTCTCTACAGTTTGTAGTTGTGGACCTGAAACTCCTCATTTAGTAATTGATGGGACAAGTAGTCAGAAAATTAGTAAAGATAGAAGACCTACACAATGCAATCAACCAATAAAAGGTAATTGATGTTTATAACATCAAAACAATAGGATACAGGGATGCGTGTGTGTGTGTGTATGTGTGTGTGTTGCTGTGGACTGAGCCCGGGACATGCTAGGCAAGTGCTCTACCACTGAGCTACATCTCCAGCCACCATATTTTTTATAAATATACATAAAACATGCATAAGATAGGTCATATTCTGAGGTCTAACACGAATGCTAACAAATTTTAAAGAATTAAAGTCATATAAAGTATTTTCTCTAACCATAATATAATTGAAGATAAACTAACATCAGAAAGATATTTGGAGAATTCCCCAATGTATGAAAAATAATACACTTCTAAACAACCCATGTGTCAAAAAAAAATCTCAAAGAAATTCGAATGTATTTTGAGCTGAATTAAAATGCAAACATAATGCTACTCTTTGTGGGATACAGCTGAAGAAGTACTCACCAAGGAATCCATAACACTTCCTTAGCTGTATCCCATATTTCAGACCAGAAAAGGGACCATGAGCTAGAGAGATGGGGGAGGGAAAGGAGGGAAAGAAGATTTTTTTTTAAAGAATTAAGATGTTTTATGTACTTGTACCAACTCCCCACAAGGAATGTAATTCTTATGTACTCCAAACATGTACTAATAAAAAAATAAAAATTGAAGATAAGTATCAAAACATCACAGAGCACTCCATAAAATCTACAATTTATTTGTATCAGTTAAAAGTAATTTTTTTAAAAATTAGTAAATACAATCAACAATAAATTGAGATAGATAGGAATAACATAGCAATTGGAATTTTACCACTCCCAGTCAATATTGTACTGAAGGAAAATATTTGCAAATCACATATCTGACTGAGAAATTGTATTCAAAACTCTCAGAATGTAGTAAGAAAACAAAGAACAAGCTATAATCTGAATGTTTGGATTCCTCCTAAAAAGTGCACATGTTGAAGTCCTAAACACCAAGGTTATGGTATTAAGATGTAGGGCTTAAGCCAGGCACAGTGGCCCACATCCATAATCCTAGATATTTGAGAGGCTGAGGCAGGAGGATTTCAAGTTCAAGGCCAACCTGAGCATCATAACTAGATCCTGTCTCAAAATAAAAAAGATGGGGAGCTTTTGGGGAAGTGATAGGTCATAAGGGAGAGCACTCAAGAATGAGATCAGTGCCCCTGTCTTGCTATGTAAGGACACTGCCTTCTACCATGTAAGGACACAGCCATAAGGTGCTATCTACGAACCAGAAAGCAGCCCTTATGAGATACCTAATCTGCCACTGTGTATAGCTATCCAGTCTATGATATTTTGCTATAGAAACCTGAAAGACACAATAAAATAAAAGAAATAGCAAAATACTGAAGCAGAGGCTCGACCCAAGGAGACATGTGGACTGAATAAAAATCACATGAAAAGATCTCAACATTATTGATCATTAATAAGTACTTGCAAGTCCAAGCCACAATGAGATACTGCTATATCCCTACTGGAGTGACTGCAAAATAAAAAAAACTAACAATGTTAAGAGTTGGTGAGAATGCAGACCAACTGTAAAATTCTCCTACATTGCTGGTGGGAATGTGAAATAGGACGGGAACTTTGGATAACAGTTTGACAGTTTCTTACAAAGTTACTCACAATCAAATACATCCAAATGACATAGGAACCTCACTTATGGTATTTGCCCAATGAAACACAAACTTAAATTCACACAAAAACCCACACTAATTTTTACAGCAGATTCCAGGTTAAGAAAAGTTTCTGTCATCTTTGCCAAAAACTAGAAACAACCCAAATGTCCATAACCTGAGGAATACATAAATAAACGAGGTCCTATTGGGCCAATCCCATACCATGTCTGCTCACACAATAAACTGGAGTAGTAGCAGACTGGAATTTAAAAGGAGGTTTTGCTGTTCAGACATCTCCAATATGATATCCATATCTGGCCAAGGGTACATCCTCAGAATGCTAACCAGAGTACAAAAGAGTCAAGGGAAGATTTAACTTATTGAAAAGAAGTCTATCCCCATGGTCATCTCTCTGAGACTTAGTCTAATGAAGTTTCAGAAACAAAAACAATGAAAAGATAAACTATAACAAGGATATATGGGTGATGAATTCAATGAAATAGATTCTAGTCTGCAGTAGCATTTGTGGTGTTTTTCTCACAAGCATTAGATATGAAATGAACTGAGAACCTGATGGTAGCCCCATCTCTCAAAGCACTCAAGAAGAATCTGAATGACCACAAGTCAGGAACACTGAAGAGAACTGGATGTCTATGTTTTTGAGAAGACAGAGCCAGATAACCTCAAATTTATCTTCCAACTCTTTTTGTGTAGGTCCCTACACTAGGTTTAAATGCTATTGATTGTGGAGTAAAGCACATTACTAAATTTTAGAATTCACTCTACACATGTGTTCTCTTAGTAATATTGGAAGATTAATTTAATATATTTCTTCTAAAAACAGACTGTATCTAGGGCCAAGGAGTTAGCTCAGTGCAAGAGCAAGGTCCTGAGTTCCATCTCCGGTACTGCAAATAAATAAATAAATAACCAGACTGTATCTAAACAACTTCAAGCAGGAGCTATGTACCCACTTGTAATTCATTTCCAAGAAAAGTAAGTTCATATCTTCTCTCAATAAACTCCCCCAGTAAATTCTAACTGTGATGTTCTAAACTTTTTCCTTTGGGTGACCTGAAATATTCCTGGTGTTTGTTTTGTATTGGCCCAGTCCTTTGAATTCAGGAGGCTAGAATAGATTGAGAGGATAATTCACATAACTAAATCAGGACCCCACAGACACTACCCAGGTCTTCTTCCCAAAGCCTATCAATATAAAATAACAGAGTTGCAGTTGGTTAAAGGTCAGGAATCAAGCTAAGCAAGACAACATCAGATCTCAGTAAGGGTGACAGTTATGCTTGATGTGTAAACCTGATTGGCTTGAGAGTCACCCTGGGGATTGGTGGTGCACACTTCTACATGTGTTTGGGTGGGTCATGGAGGTGTGACCTTGGGTGCTATGCCTGGTCCCTTGCCTTTTCTTCTCAGGCACTGCTCCGCTGCTCCACTTCCTGGCCGCCATGAACTAAGTAGCTTTGCTCCACCACAACTCTCAACCATGATGGTTCTGCCTTAGAGCCATGTGACCATGGACTGAATCCCCTTAAAACATGAGCTAAATTAAACATCTCCTCCTTTAAGTTATGGGTGCCTGGCACTGTGTCCGGCAACTAATACAGTAAGCAACCTGTAAGTATGGTAAGTACTCTGAGCAATCTAAGACCAGAGCTAGCAGAAGATGATGGGGAAGTAGGAATCCAGAGACAAAGGAGAACAACAAAAGAAAGTCTTGGCAGGTACTGTGCTGTTCTGTTTTGTTTTGTTTTTTGAGCCAGGGTGTCTCTACATAGTCCAGGATAGCCTTGAACTCACTATGTAGCCCAGGCTGGCCTCAAACTCACGGTGATCCTCCTGCCTCAGCCTCCCAAGTGCTGATATTACAGGTGTATGCCATTTTTGCAGGCATTGTTAGATGGAGCTACTCAGACCTACTAGATCAAGTCACTGCCCCAAACAGCTGATAAACAGTAGTCACATTTTACCAATGTCTGCCTGATTCCAAAGCCCAAGATTTTAACTAGTATATCAGTCATTTCTAACCAAGGGTGATTTTTGCATACTCATTTGGAGAACATTTGGCAATGCCTGAAGACATTTTTGGCCATTGCAACTGGGGAGAGGGAAGAGATGCTACTGACATTTAGTTGTTGGAAGCCAGAGATGATGCTAAACACCCTGGACAGCCCAGCTCCCCCACCACAAAGGATTATCCAGCACAAATGTCAATATTGCAAAGCTTAAGTAACCCTGTACCAGGCCATGCATGGGAGGTAAGGAAGAAAAGCCTCAAGTTCAGGTACCACTTTGCTTCAGTGAGCCTCTTTCCATAGACCCTAGTCTTGGTCCCAGTGGTATGTCTTGATCCTAAAAACTAATCCTAGGTTCTCCATATGTCTGTTTTCTCTCCTTTAGGCTGATACTCAGATCATTTTTCAAAAATATGTTACAGGATGACCATGTTAAGTCAAAAGAGAAATCTTTGCAATCTCTGACCCCAGCTCAAAATGGGGGAAGATCCCCTAGCCAATGCATAAGGCAGCATCAAGCATTGAGCTCTTGGGATAGAATAGGCCAGGGGGCAGAAACTGTGTCCCCATTATTCACAAAGCGAATACTTCCTGACAATAACACGTGATCCCAAGAGCAATTTTAAACACAAGAATCTTTCTACCAATTCTAGAGCTGTTTTTGATTTTTATCAGCAACAAAAGAATTCAGCTTCCAAAAGCAGCCTGAATCTCTGAATATTAAAACTTCCACCTTGGGAAACTGTTTAAGCTGACAACCTCTTTTAAAGTTATAAATGAAAGCCACTTGACAGACAATAGAGCTCATGGGCCCCTTTTATCTACTGAAGAAAGACAACAGAGTGATAACTTAAGGGCCAAGACCAAATTACTGACCTTGAGTCACCTTCCACTCCACATCTGGCTCAACCGAGATAGGGCGTTAAAAGCTTCAGTGGCAACAGCAAATGATATAATTTGATGATATAAAGAAACCCATCAAGGGAGAATTAAAAAGCTAGACCATATTATTCATAGAGCTCTTCAATTTAAAAGGAGCTTACATTTGCCTTCAGCTAGGCCCTTTCATGCTAAAATCAACCATTTCACTTCCCCTCCTATCCAGAAAGCAAGTAATTCCAAAACCAAAGAACTGGTGCAGTGGAGCTTACACTGCCTGAATGGGTTTATTTTTTACCTGTATGTAAAACTGAATGGGTTTTATGTCTTAGAGCTGCATAGGTGAATCCCTAAGTCATTCCCCCCAGCTTTATAACTCTGATTTTCCTTTTCTATCATAGTCATTATTATACCACACTGATACCTATTCATCCACATCTTCAGTATGGATTTCTGGATTCCTCTAACCCAGCTACATTTCCCATGCAAGTCAAATAGGAATCATTCTGAATTGTCACCAAATTGAATCACCAAGAGTCTAAATTCTAAAAACTGCCACAGCAAGGTTGCATCAGAGTAGTTTGTAGTATTTTTCCCAGTATTCAAAAACTGTGATCTTTATACTCTAATCTGCTTTTCTCTGCCTTATATTTTTCCTAACTCCTGACCATGAGCATTAACTACTCATTCTTAGGCACTCTTTATGTACCTGGCAGTGCACTAGATGTTTTCTAAGTACAGTTTTATTTAGTCCTTGCAGTATCCCATGAAATAAGTATCATTACCTATATATTTCTGTCTTGGAAGAAAATCGCTTTATTCTAATTAACTCACAAACAATAGCAACAACTGGTTGAAGGAGGTGACACAAATATTTGCCCATTCCAAATTCTATACCACCTCAATGAACTTCTGTGCAGTCAGAATACCCTCTTCGATTGCCAGTCTAAAGCAAGGAGATTATTAACTGAGGAGAGGTTTAACTGACAGTTTTACACTGTATTCTTTCGCTGTCAATTACATTTTTATGTGAAAGTAACTCAGTCATGAGAGTTGATTTTATATTTCTTCAATTTAAACTTCTTGATTAAACAAATCCATTTGCAAGTCTGCAGTGTTTCAGCACATCCTTGAAGTTTAATGTCACCCTGGCTTTGGGCACACTTCAAACACTGTTTTATCTCTTAGAAGCAAGGGCAAAACTGCTGCTGCTAATGCTGCTGCTGCACAGACTGGACTCCATGGTGAGTGATGTCAGGCCTTGAGAATTCAGCATTACTTCCTCCATGGACACCTCCATGGTGGCACGGCCTGGCATGTGCCTAACAGCAGAGCCCCAGCCATACCAGATGAAGTGGTTCCCATCTAGGCCTTCAGACCTGGCTCCCAGGGTGCAGCGTCAGGTGAGTCCACTGTAGTTGGCGGGGCTGCTGCTCACAGCTGAGCTGCTAGTCCCAGCCTGGGCTCAGCTCTTGTCTGAGTGGCCAGAGGGGCCGTGCAGGGAGTGCACCTTTGGCTTCCATGCAGCATCACAGTGCAAGGTGGCTCCATGTGTATCTACCTCTGTGTGTTAGATAAGAAAACCAAAGCCAGAGAGACTAGTAACTTATGAAAGATAACGCAAAAATAATAAGTTCCATATTTAGTCTCAAGTCTATCTGACCCCCACAAACATTGTGCTACACAGCATGCAAGATTTATGGGTGGAAAAACTAAAAAGAAATAAGCGGTAGCTATTTCCAGAATATGTAGCGATGAAAAATATTCTATCTTAGTTATGGTCCATATTTTTCAATATTTAAAATGGAGCATATAATGGGCTGGGGATGTAGCTCAGTGATACAGTGCATGCCTCGAATGTATGAGGCCCTGAATTCAAATATTAGCACCACAAAGACAAACCAAAAAATACACAAAAGATAGAGTAACAGAAACTGGATTTTCTCAGAGCCACCACCAGTGCTGAGGAGGTAAGCCGCACCAGCGCCAGCAGCACACACACACACAAACACACACACACACGCACACACATGCACACCACACACCCCAGTGAAATGAGAAGACACTTAAACAAGTCTCAAAACCAGACTTCCAGATCACCTAAAGCAACCCCAAAGGGAAACGAGATGAAACCCTCTGATACTCAACTACCTGGACTCCCTGAACTGGCAACAAAAAAAGATCTGGAAAAAATGAAATCAGAAATAATTTCTCTGATAACAGCAGAGATCGTGCCCATAGTGCAAGACATGATTAATAACTAGAGCAGACACAGATTTAAAAAAAGAGAGAGAGAGGAGCTGAGGAACGTGATGGAATCCCAATATAGGAAATACATGGAATCCATAAAACAGATGCAAATAGATTTCCAGGAGACTAAAAACTCCATTGACAGTTTACACAACAGATTGAACCATTGTGAGGACAGAATTTCAGATATAGAAGATAAGATTGCAATTAGAACCAGGAAAAGAAAAATTTCTTTAAAATAGTAAGGGACCACAAAATTCAATCCAGCAGCTGCTAGACGATGAAAAGAAGAATAACATAAGACTGATGGGAGTCAATGAAGAAACAGAAGAGAGTACAGATGACATAAAAAAAAAAAAAACTGTTCACAGAAGTGATGGCAGAAAACTTCCCAAGCAGGGGAAAAGAACTTGACATACAGATAAAGTGAGGTATATAGGACTCCAACTAGCCTTGATCAAACAAATCTACACATAGGCATATAATTGTTAAGATTCCAGAAACACAACAGAAGAACAAACTTCTACAAGCAGTTAGAGAAAAGAAACAAATCAATGCAAAGGAGAGCCTACCAGAATCACAGCAGACTTCTCAATGCAAACCCTCAAGGAAAGAAGAGCGCGGAGTGACATATTTCAAGCCCTAAAGGAAAACAGCCTCCAACCCAGATTGATGTACCCTCCAAAACTATCTTTCAAAATCGATGGAGAAATAAGATACTTTCATCAAAAGAGCACCTTAGGAACTTCATGAATACCAAACCAGCACTCCAAAAAATTTTAGACAATATCCTAGGAAAAGACAGTGAGGATCACAGCCCCAGGAAGCATAGCAGAATGAATCCATCAGGCACAACAAGAAATTAAATGCAAAGGGGGAAAATCCAACAAAAAGAAAAAATCATGACAATGATAAGTCAATGCATATCAGTTATAACCATCAATGTTAATGGTCTCAATTCACCAATCAGAAGAAATAGCCAGGAAGAATGGGTCAAGAAGCAAGATCCAACAATACGCTGCATACAAGAAACACACTTAATTAAAAAAGAAACTCATAGACTGAATGTTAAAGAGTGGAAAACAATATTCCATGTCACAGAAACCAAAAAAAAAGCAGGAGTAGCTATCCTCTTTGCAGATCAAGTGGATTTCAAACCAACAGTGATTAAGAGAGACAAAGAAGGACACTACATCCTTGTAAAGGGAACAATCCAAGAGGAAGAGATGACAATCATAAATACAAATATGCTCCAAACACTAGTGCACCCAACTATGTAAAACAAATACTAATGGACAAGAAAAATCAAATAAGCACTAATACAATAGTAGTGGGCAACCTCAATACCCCACTGTCACAAATAGATTAGACAAAAAATAAGTAATGAAGTACTAGCACTCAATCAAACTCTTGAACAAATGAACTTAACAGATGTTTACAAAGTGTTCCACCCCACAAAATCAGAATACGCATTCTTTTCAGCTGCACACAGGTTGTTTCCCAAAATAGACCACATACTTGCTCATAGAACATGTTTAAGTAAGTGCAAAGGAATTGAAGTTATCCCCTGTATATTATCAGACCATAGTGTGATGAAATTGGAGATCCATAGCAAAAGAAACTGCAAGAATTTCATAAACACATAGAAATTGAACAACACACTTCTGAATAACCAATGGGTCACACAGGAAATTAAAGAAGAAATCAGCAGTTTCTACAATTAAATAACAATGACAACACAACATATTGGAATCTATGGGACACAATGAAAGCAGTCTTATGAGGAAAATTCATAGCAGTGAATAGTCATATCAGGAAAACAGAGAGAGCCCAATTAAACAACCTGATGCCGAACCTCAAGCTTCTAGAAAAAGAAGAGCAGGAGGAACCCAAAGCTCATACTAGGGAAGAAATTATAAAGATCCGAGCAGAACTCAATGCAATGGAGATGAAGAGAACAATACAAAAAATCAGTGAAAGCCAAGAGTTGGCTCTTCAAAAGAATAAACAAAATTGACAAACCCTTAGCCAACTTTATCAGAAAAAGGAAAGAAAAGGCCCAAATCCATGCAATTAGGAATGAAAAGGATGAAATTACAATGGACCCAGCAGAAATCCAGAGGATCATCAATACCTACTTCAAGAAACTATATGCCAGTAAGATGGAAACATAAGTATGAATTAACAAAGTTGAACCAAGAAGACCTAAAAATTCTAAACAACCCAATATCAGTCAATGAAATTGAAAATGTAATTAAAAACTTACCAACTAAGAAAAGCCCGGGTCCTGATGGCTTCACTGCCAAATTCTACAAGACATTTAGAGAGGAACTACTGCTACTACTGTTTAAACTCGTCAATGAAATTGAAAGGGAAGTAATACTCCTGAATTCATTCCTGGAAGCAAGCATCACCTTGATCCCCAAAGCAGAGAAAGACCCAACCAAAAAAGAGAACTATAGGCCAATCTCACTAATGAACATAGAAGCAAAAAATCCTTAATAAGATACTGGCAAAAAGAATGCAGAAGATCCCACCAAAAATCTTCTAGACTTAATAACCAAATTCAGTAAAGTAGCTGGATACAAGGTCAACATACAAAAATCAATAGCATTCCTGTACACAAACAACAGACTCACTGAGAGAGAAATAGGGCAAACGATTCATTTCATGATAGCATCCAAAATACTGAAATACCTAGGAATCAACCTAACAAAAGAAATCAAAGACATCTTCTCTGAAAACTATAGCACTCTGAAAAGAGAGATTGAAGACAATACCAGAAAATGGAAAGACATCCCTTGCTCCTGAGTAGGAAGAATCAACATAGTGAACATGGCCATACTTCCAAAACTGCTATATAGATTCAATGCAATCCCAACTGAAATCCCAGCAGCATACTTCATTGAGAAAACAATCCAAAAATTCATTTGGAACAAGAAGAGATCCAGAACAGCAAAAGCAATTCTAGGCAACAGAGACGTGGCAGGGGGTATCACAACTCCCAACTTGAAACTATACTACAAAGCTACTGTGATAAAAACAGCATGGTATTGGCAAAGAAACAGACCTGAGGACCAGTGGAACAGATTAGGAGATGCAGAAACAACTCCAGACAGGCTCAGTCACCTCATCTTTGACAAGGAGCCAAACACTCTCACTGGAGGAAAGATAGCCTCTTTAATAAATGATGCTGGAAAAATTGCATTTCAACATGCCAAAGATTAAAACTAGACCTATATTTCTCACCATGCACTAAACTGGATTAAAGATTAAAACAGAAATGCTGAATCGGCTGGAACAGAGGTTAGGTAGAACTCTTGAAGGCATCGGTGTAGGAAAAGATTTTATGAACACAACCTCAGTTGCCTGTGAACTAGCACAAACAATCAACAAGTGGGTTTTCTTCTTATTAAAAAGCTCTGCACAGCAAGAGAAACCACCAACAGCGTGAAGAGACAACCCACAATGTGGGAAAAAATTTTCATCTGCTGTTCCTCAGAACAAAGGTCTACTATCTAGAATCTATAAAGATCTTTAAAAAATCAGACCTCCCAAATTTAAAAACCCAATCCAAAAATGGGCATCTGAAATGAACACACATTTCTCACACAAAGAAGTAGAAATAGCAAATAAACATAAGAAAAAATGTTCAACATCACTGGTCTTTCAAGAGATGTAAATGAAAACAACGCTGAGATTTCACCTCACCCCAGAAAGAATGGCTGCTATCATGAAATCAGCCAATAACAAATGCTGGTTGGGCTGTGGGGAAAGAGGAACCTTGCTCCACTGCTGGTGGGAGTGTAGACTGGTGCAACTACCGTGGAAACCAGTATGGCGATATCTCAAAGAACTAGGACTGGAATTCCTTTTTTCCCAGCTATTTCTCTACTGGGTGTCTTCCCCAAATAATTAAAAGAATCATACCACAGTGATATATGTGCACCCATGTTCATAGCAGTACAATTTGTAGTAGCTAAAACTTGGAAGCAGCCCAATTGCCCATCAACTGGAGACTAGATAAAGAAAATGGTTTTTTCAATAAAATGGAGTACTACTCAGCCATAAAAAATGAGAAATTAGAGACATTTATAGCTAAATGGATGCACACTGAGGTGATACTCTTAAGTGAAATAAGAAACACATGTGTAAATACCAAATAGTTTCTCTGGTGTGAGAAACTGAAAGTGTAAATAAGGACTAAAAGGTATAATAGATAATGTGAAATAGGAAGAAAAGGGGCAAAGGGGAAGTGGGAATGGTAGGGGAAAAGAAAGAAGGGAATGGAATTAATATGAGAAAATGAAAAATGGAAACAAAGTTTCTGTAAATAGGGAGGGATGGAGGGGTTGAAGGGAGGGCAGGGGAAGGGGGAAAAATAAGAACCAAGAGAGATTATGTAAAGGTGCACATTTCCAATGATGAATGTCATTATATTGTATACCTAAAATGTACCAATAAAATTCATTTTTAAAAAAAAGAAACTCAATTTTCTCATACTCTCACATCTAAAAAATATATAAAACAAAAGTTTTCAAAACACTGGACATCAGGCAGCAAAGGCAGTGGCCCTGGCATATATGGGAAACCAGGGTATCCAAATGACTGCCCTGTGTACACTCTTTACAGAGTTCCCAGACTTCTGCACTTGGAGGGGAAACCAAGCAGAACCATGAAGACTCCCTGGATTGAAGAGACAAATCTAAGTGTACAGTGAGACCCAAGTCACTCGCAGCCACCACACAAAACACAAATGAGAAGGAAAATGCACACTACAGAGATCTACAGAGAGTTTTTTTGTTTTGTTTTGTTTTGTTTTGCTTTTTTGAGACAGGGTTTTTCTGTGCAGTTCAAGGTGATCTTAAACTAATTATGTAGCCAAGGCTGGCCTTGAACTCGAAGCAATGGTCATGCTTCAGCCTCCCAAGTGCTGAGATTACAGTCATGCACCACCACACCCACCTTGAGGATCAGAAAATCTTGATGACAAAAATCAGATATTTGGCTTTCCTGCAACTTTTCCACTTAAAACACTTCCATGAAGTCATCAAGAATTGAGAAAAAACAGCATTAGCAGTTTCTCCAAAGATAAAGAGAATGTCTTTAAATTACAAAATTTATCTCGTAGAACTCCCAAGAAGCATAGATTACCTTTCTCTCAGGCAACTATGGAGAAAGTAAATCATGAAATCAGAGAAGATCAAGAAAACTCAGGAGATAATAGAGAAATAAGCTGGAAAGATGTTGAAGAAGTTTGGAGATGTTATTCTGATTGATCTGCAAACCATATGTGCCATCCCTAGAAGAACTCATATATTCAAACCAAGTAATTCCCCACTCTATAATGTACATGGCCTACACAAGCAAGCATGGAATAGTCATACTACAAGACAAATCAGATGACCTTCCTCCCTGGGTATTATCTGCCATGAAGTGCTTAACAAATTGGCCAAGAAGTAATGATACAAATAATCAAATTTACTTTGGATATGAGCAAGATGTACTCAAAACAATTGCAGATTATTTTCTAGATCTCCCTGGATCTCTACTTACATTTGAATATTGTGAATTGCAGTGATACCTTGGTTCATGAACTCAATTCTCTCCACGAATCTGGTCACAAGCTGAACTGGATGAGAACCAAATCAAATTTCCCCATAAAGTCAGCACTGAACCTAACCATTGAATTTGATTCAGTTCTCATCCAACTCAGTTTGCAACTAGAATCATGGGAAGAATCAAGTTCGTAAACTGGGGTACTGCTGTATTTGTGAACATTTTTGGTTGTTTGTGGCTATGTCACAGTTTCAGATAGGTCCAGTGGGATATATAAAATCCAACATGATCCACAGTCTTCAAACATGCTTCACTTAAACAGTTTGAATTCCTTAAAATCAACTGAGAGTATTCCCCTCAGTCTGCTTCACAGAGACAAAAACAAAGAAGAATCAGATTCCACTGAGAGGCTACAGGTAAGTGATCAAGGATTTCAAAAAATATGTGCTAAGAAAATGCAGCTAGTTAATTTAAGAAACAAAAGAATCAGAGCTAATGATGTAATGGGAGGAAGTTGTCACAATTTAATAGGCTTAATTAATTTGCATGTCCCAACCTCTAACATCAAATCAAGGTGCTCTTCTTTGGAAGAAATTGTAGATATGCCAGACTAGTCAAGTAAAAATGTGTTGTGTGCCTACCATCGATCTGTTCTGAATGCAGAACAACAAAATAGTGAACAATTTTTAGACTCAAATTCCCAACAGGAATCCCTATTGAATCTTCATTCAGAGGGAAGTATTCACAAGCCACTCTGCAGTGGTGATTTTAAGAGAATTTCTACTTTGACTGTTGAAGACCAAGAGGAGTCATGTCACTGGAACTGCAAGCCCAAACAGCTTTGAAGATCTCAGAGTTTGCTTTTAAGAAGTAGTACAAGATGGAATTGCTATGTCAATACACCAGTGGCTAAAGTTATCATGAAACTAGACCTTGGACAAGGCAGCATAAGTGTGCAAAGAGCTATGAAAAGTGAACTCAGAAGGGATAGTATCACAATCAATAAACGACTGTGCAAAAGTACTATAGAACTTTCAGAAAACTCTCTACCTCCAACTTCTGTTATTTTGACTGGCACAGAAAGTTTGCTACAACCTGGAGATAGTTGCCGTCCATGCATTACAGTTGTGTTGTGTTATTCCCCCACCCAATCATAGATGGAATCAATGCGAAAAATTTCTCCAAAGAGTCAAAACATTGATATGCCGAAACTTTATGACATAGTGGGTACAAGGGCACTGATGGTGTACACGTTTTCTCGGTGTGTGCTGTGCTGATGAAGTGGACCTTGATGAGCTTCTTGCTGCAAGATTAATTTCTCTCCTAATGGATCATCATCAGGAAATTCTCCAAGTGCCCTCTTACTCACAGACTGTGGTGGAGAAACAACTTGACTACTTTAAAAGAAGGACCATATTAAAAGTTGTGGAAATGGACTCATTGTTCCTTTGCCAACTTACTCTTATTGTAAACAGATCAGTGCACAGGCATTTAATGAACAAAAGGATTCTGCCACTCAAGCTGCCATTGCAGAACTTTTAGAGAATATCATTTAAAAACAGGAGTTTACCTCAAAGGAGAAAAGAAGAAAAGTAAAGCAGTTTCAGAAGGAGTATCTCTTGATATATAAGAAGAGATTTCCAACCACAGAGGGTGAAGCAGCACTCTTTGGTGACAAACCTACCACCAATGCTTGATTTTAAGAAAACCAAAGTTTCGTAGCCTCAGATACTAACTTGATTAAAATTATCTAATACTTACAGAACTTTGATACATGAAGTCATATCTGCTAATCTAGCTCTAGAAAGGAAGTCTGTTATTAAGTCTTCCCTAAATAAACATATTATGTGAAAAAGTGCCAGAATCATTATTTATCATTGTGAGCTGCTAAAAAGCTCCTGCATTTCAACTGAAAGGATGTAACAGTAGGTTATTTTAACCAAAAACCAAGTATTTTAACCAGAAACAATCTTTTGTTTTTAAATATAACTATTTGAAAAAGCTATCATGCTTATACTAACATTTTATTTACTTGAACTTTGAAAACTAAGATATGATCATCAAGAATAATTTGTAATTCTGTTTTTAAAGAAGACATCTGCTCTGGTGCAACCACTGTGGAAGTCAGTATGGAGATACCTCAAAGAACTAGGACTAGAGGTCCCATTTGACCCAGCTATCCCCCTGCTGGGTATCTTCCCAAAAGAATTAAAAGAATCATACCACTGTGATATATGTGCACCCACGTTCATAGCGGCACAGTTTGTAATAGCTAAAGCTTGGAAGCAGCCCAAGTGCCCATCAACTGGAAACTGGATAAAGAAAATGTGGTTTTTTTATAAAATGGAGTACTATTCAGCCATAAAGAACGAAAAACTAGAGTCATTTATAGCTAAATGGATGCATATCGAGGCCATACTCTTAAGTGAAATAAATAGGACACACATGTGTAAATACCAAATAGTTTCACTAGTGTGAGAAACTGATAGTGTAAACAAGGGTTAAAATGATTAAAATGAATAATTGATAATTTTAAATAGGAAAAAAGGTCCAAAGATGAAGAAGTAAAGGGAGGGGAAGGGCAAAGAAAAAGAGGGAAAGGGAAAACTATGAGAAAAGAAAAAAAAATGGAAATGAAATCTATGTAAATAGGGAAGGACAGAGGGGGTGAAGGGCGCACAGGTAATGGGGGAAAAAAATAAGAACCAAGATACATCATGTACAGGTACAAGCACCCAATGATAAATGTAAACAAATTGTATACCTAAAATGTACCGATAAAAGAACAAAAAAATAAATTAAATTAGATTTAATTTAATTTAAAAAAAAGAAAACATCTGCTCCTGTGCTTATGGCTACTAGCTGAAGAACTAGTTGTTTAGGTTGCTTTGTTTCTAAGTGTAAGAATGTGAAGAATATTTGGAAGTTCATTGAATTTTCAAGTGCTAAATATTGCATGGTCTTATATATCCTTTTTCACCTTTGATCTGTTTATGTGTGTGTGTGCTTTAAATATTTATATACGATTTTTGTTTCACCTTAAACATTATCCCAACTACTTTATTCTATTTTCCCCCATACATAGTTTTTGAAATCTTATGTTCATAACCTGCTAGAATGATGGAGTATAAAAGAAGTATATAAGGCAATCGTGTGTTCATTCAGAAATTTAGCAACTGCTATGTCCCTGGCAATGATGAATAAAATGATGTCCCCTAATATATTTATTTTTTAATCAAGAGATATGCACCTATCTGGTGCTTAAAGTAACAATTATTCACTGAAATCCAGGTGTGGAGCCCTCAGCAGAAGACTGATTTTTGTGACTATGAAACAGCTCTAGAAGCCCAGGGCCTAGCTTATACCAATCAATTCTATTTTAGGGATGTTACACAGGCATTGGTACTTTCGAACTCTGGAAGTGATTCAGATATTCAGCTAGCTTTGAGAATCAGTGCCCTGAATGACTTTTGCAACATTTAAGAAAATGTCGAGCTGATGACACACAAACTTTTATTTTTCATTCAAAGAAAAGCCAAGTATAAATGCCTCTCGGCACAAAGTTCTCTGGATTCCTCTGTTATTGACTTGGTGCACACTTGAAACAAGTTTGTCTTTTTTTTTATAAAGTATAAAGAAATATACGTGTAATCAACTCTATGCTTAATGATTATCCTGATTTCTCAATGTAATTTTATCAACACATAGAATGACAGTGTTCCATTTAATATTATTACTTGGTGTTAAAAATTTGGACAGAAAATAATAAATGAAAAATATGCCTTTTTTTAAATGCAACCACATCTAGAGATGTGATTTAGTGGTAGACAGATGCCTTGGGTTCAATCTCCAGCACCACCCAAACAAAACACACTGTGAGGAGAAAAGTCAATCAATCAAAAATGATCCAGAACTGCAATGTGTTAGAATTAGCAGACAAGGACATTAAAATGGTTATGTGTTCAAACTTTGAGGTAAAGGTATGAAAGATATTTAAAAATCCAAATAAAACTTCTAGAAGTGAGAAAATACAACGTATCACATGAAAAATATCTTAGATGAGAGTAAAAGCAGATTAGACACTGCAGAGAAGAGCTTAGTGAACTGAAGGTATAGTAATAGAAACTACTGAAAATTAAGCACTAAGAGAAAGAAAATAATTCAATAAAATTAAAAGAGCGTCAGTGAAATGTGGGACAACTTTAAAGAGGCTACTATATAGTTAGCTGGGATCTCCAAAGGGGAGGAGAAGGGAAATTATTTTAAGAAATGATGGTTGAAATTTTTCCAAATTTGATAAAAACCATAAACCCAAATATCCAAGTGGTTAAAATAAACCCCAAGTATGAGAAACGTGATTAAAGCTTTTTTGTTTTTGATTTTTTTGTTTGTTTTTGAGACAGGGTCTCACTATGTAGCCCAGGCTGGCCTTGAACTCATTATATAGTCCAGGCTGGCCTCAAACTCATGGCAATACTCCTGCCTCAGCTTCCTAAGTCCTGGGATTACAGGCATACACTACCACACCAGGTCATGATTAAAAACTATCCCATGTCACACTATAATCAAATAGCTCACACTAATGGTAAACAGAAAAACTTCAAGTTCAGCCAGAGGGAAAAAAAGATGTTTTATTTAGAGAGGAACAAAGATAAAGATAACAAATATTTCTCATCGGAAACAAATGCAAAAAAAAGAAAATGGTAAATGTTTAAAGTACTAAGAGAAAAAAAAAGTCAAAGTAGAATTCTATACCTAGTAAAAATATCTTGCTAAATGAAAGGAAACTGACATGGATAACCTTGAAAACATCATCCCAAGTGAAAGAATTCAGTGCCAAAATTTTAATTTTTATATAAAATGTGCAAAATATTCAAACTACATAGGCAGAAGTAGATTAGTGTCTTCTCAGATCTGGAGGGTTAGGAAAATGAGGGATCATAACTAAAGGATACAGGATTTCTTTTTGAGATGATGGAAATGCTATAAAATTGATTATAATGATAAAATGAAATGGTATAGTCTGCAAATTATCTCAATGTGACCTTTTTTTTAGTTACATGAGAATATAAAGGTGAAAAAGTCATTATCAGGAGATCCATACTGCATGCTAAGGGAAATCCTTCAAGCAGAAAAAAAAATGGCACTAGATGGAAATATGGATCTACACAAAGAAATAAGAAGTACCAAATTATCCTACCTTGCTTAGATAGGATGAGATTTTAACTTATTAAATTACATACCTTTAAATATGTTCCATTTATCATATATTAACCATGCCTCAATAAAAATGGATACATGATATTTTATAATTGCAAAACACTAAGACATATCTTAATAAATCCTAAGTTTTCTCTCTGTCTCAGTTCCTGGGATTGAAGCCAGGGCCTCATACATGCTATGCAGGCACTCTACCACACAGCTACATCCCCATCCCTTTTTATTTTATTTTGAGACGGGTCCCACTAAGTTGCCCAGGCTGTCCTTGAAACTGAGATCCTTGTGCCTCAGTCTCCTGAGTAGCTGGGATCACAGTCTTGTGCCACTGCACCCAGGCTCATAGAGATCTCTTAACCTAAGGCCTTTATTTCAACTAGAACAGATAGAAAACCTGATGCTCCAGGTAAATAACCAGTGTTCACAAGTCTCCACACAAAACTTGGCATAACCAATTCAGAAACTAAAGCTTTCTGACTATCAATACTGTCTGTGTGTGTGTGTGTCTGAGGATTTAACCCAGACACAATGAACTACATCCCCAGTTCATTTTTATTTTTTATTTTGAGACCGGGTCTCACTACATGGTCCAGACTGGTCCTGTCAATACTTTTTAACCAAGTTTCCATTTTATGCTTATATATTAAAATTCCACAACAGCCTCTTTAAAACTAAAAATACATCAGCATTCTGGAACTCGGTCTTTGAAACAAAATTTACCATAATGGAAAGTTGTCAGATGAGAAGTAATTGAGGGAACTTAAGATATTTAAGAAGGAGCACTTTCATCTTAGCACGATATACAGTAGTACCTCCTTTATCCAAGGTTTCACTTTCTATGGTTTCAGCTACCTAGGTCAACTGCAGTTCAAAAATACTACACAGAAAATTCAAGAAATAAACAACTCCTGGGCCAGGGATGTAGCTCAATGGCACAGCACCTCCTGGCAAGTACAAGGTCCTGAGTTCAATCCCCAGTACCGAAAAAAATAAAATAAAATAAAAAATAAACAACTC
The DNA here is from genome assembly GCF_053883595.1 of Heterocephalus glaber. Lineage (NCBI taxonomy): Eukaryota > Metazoa > Chordata > Mammalia > Rodentia > Bathyergidae > Heterocephalus > Heterocephalus glaber. The sequence goes on from NW_028258137.1 coordinate 27,127,427, forward strand.
CTAAGTATTCAATTGTGTACCATTTTGGGAAGCATGATGAAATCTCACACAGTCCTGCCCAGGACTTGAGTCACCATTTTGTCCAGTGTATTCGCACTGTGTATGTTACCCTCCCATTAGTCACTTAGTAGCAGACTTAGTTACCAGATTAACTTCATCAGTATCACAATGCTTGTGTTCCAGAAACCTTCATTTTATTTAATAATGGGTCCAAAGTAGAAGAGTAGTGATACTGGAAATTCAAAGAATGATACTGGTCAAAGAGAAGCCATCAAGTGCTTCCTTTAAATGACACATATGAAAGTGTATATGAGAAGAAATATTGAGTATATGTAGGGTTCAGCACTATCTGCAACTTGGGGTTGAAATGTATCCCCCATGAACAAGGGGAGGCTACTATTATTGAACTGGACAGGCGTGCCATCAGGTAAGACCTGTTGGTACCTAAGGTAAGAATTCCAGTTCTGATCTGACCTCCCTACTCTCCCTTCTTCACCTTCAAAATATTTTTATTTTGTCCTCTATTCTCTAATAATTGTCTTCTAGTCCCTGATAATTCTAAACTCTTTCCCACAAACTGTGATAAAACACATAACTTCTCACTGAGCTGTAACTTCTTATTTTCTCCCATTGTTTATGCTGTCTTCTTTATCTGAAAAAGAAGCACTGTCTTTCTTTTTAACCTGGGATGATTTTCTACATTCATTCAACATAAGTGCCACACCCAGCAGCTTTCCCCAAATATAATCTCCCTCTTTTTCTTTTATTTTCCTTTTTCTTTTTTTTTTTTTTAGTACTGGAGCGTCAACCCAGAGCCTTTGCACTGAGCTTATATCCTAAGCCTTTTTAATTTTATTTTTTATATTAAGATAGGGCCTCACTAAGTTGCTAAGTTGCCCAGGCTGGGCTGAATCTGATCCTCCTGCCACAGCTTTCCAGAATGCTGGGATCATAGATGTGTGATACCATGCCCAGTTCCTTTTTTTAATAAAATATTCAGTACTTGTCCATGAAATATTCTGATTGTATAACTGTTTTGCACACCAAACTAGGAGACTTTCAAGGCCAAGAACTATGTTTATTTTTCTTTATATACCCAGATTCGAGCTATGTACAAAACAGACATTCAAGTATTTGTTTAAGCGAACAATTTATGAACAACACCTAATGAACAACAACTTCATAAGGTATTGTGAGGATTTATTGAAACGGCAAGTCCCATTTTTAATTTTCCTTCAAAATCAAAAGCAACAACAGCAAAAGGAAGAAAGAGATAGAGAGAGAGAGGATGAGAGAGAAGGTAAGGGAGGAAGGGAAGGAGAAAGAGAGAGAGAATAAAATTAATTCTAAGTACTTGCTATGTATCAACTCTTAACTAGGTACTGTGGAATCACAAATGACTTCATAATATAAAAAATAGTGATAAGATTGTTATAAAATATCTACAATATGAGGCAGCAATTGATAAAATCCAAAAATAAGATGCAAATGAAGGGTTAAGGGAATTAGCAGACAAGTAAAGTCCTGTGTTAAATTCAGCACACCAGCGCTAGCATGGGTGGATCTGACAGGGAAAAGAGCAGCTGCATGAATAGTCCTGATAACGCCCTCCCTTCTGAATTCTGCTTCTGCTTGAACTCTTTCCTGCTATTCCACAGTAGCATCCAGGAGAATTCTTCTCACTCCTCAGAATCATACAACAGCCCCCAGTCATGGCTTGAGTTACAGCAAGCGCAGCCTGTTGTGTCCATAAATAAGTTCAATAACAACCAAAACGTGGCGGGATGGGGGGGGGGACTAAAGGAAAATATAATAGCAGAAATTGATGGTGGGTTTTTTTGTTTTATTTTGGGGGGTTTTTTTGGGTTTTTTTTGGTACTGGGGATCAAACTCAGGACCTTGCACTTGCAAGGCAGGCGGCAGGGCCACTGAGCTAAATCCCCGCCCCAATTGATGGTGTTTTTTCCAAAGTAAAAGCTTATGAACCTCCAAACATCAATAAAATCATACACACACACACACACACACACACACACACACAACACTGAAAGCTTTGGCTTAGTAGCAACAGTTTCCTCAGAACACACCTACCTACGAGTTGGTGCCTTTTACAAAAAAGGAAACTGAGGCTTAGAATGATCAAGAGAATTGCTCAAAGTTACCGGTTTGTTGTGGAGACAAATCACAAATGAGTATCTGTCATATTGCAGAATCTGTGTCCTTTTCATTACCACCATGCTGCCTACTTAGGCTGCTGTATTTCCCTACACATGCAATAGATTTCTCTCTGATCAATACTGCTTATTACCTTTAGCTAAGTATTGATTCGTGTGTAGCTTCAAAATGTTCACCTCCTATTGGCAGAGGCCAGCCTGGCTGCAGAGAAAAAGATGGTTCAAAATAAATCCACATGTTCTCTATTTGTGGACTCTTTTGTGTCTGGCCCAGTTTTTTCCTGGTGGCCAACCCTGAATTACTCCCAGAAGCTCCTAATCTGACTGTACCATCGTTATAGGGAAGAAGTATGATGTTCGGAAACATATATATGCACTTGCTGTGTACAAGCAACAGAAATAACCAAAAGGTGGTATGGAAACAATGAGAAACTATTTAAAGGCCTATTCTCGTGGGCTGTGGAGGTACACACCTGTAACCCCACCTCTGGAAAACTGAGGCAGGGAGATTACAAGGTTAAACCCAGTCTGGGCAACTTAAAGACTCAGTGAGACCCTGTCTTAAAAAAAAAAATTTTTTTTTTTGGTACCAGGAATTGACTGTCTCAAAATTTAAAAATTTTTAAAAAGGCTGGAGATACAGCTCAGTGCAAAGGCCCTAGGTTAAATTCTCAGTCAAAAGAAAAGAAGAAAAAGAAAGAAAATGAAAGAAAAAGAAAAAAAACCTGTCCTAGCATTCCTATTCCCCACCATATAACATGGAACAGCAATTTCAATTCTGAACACAGAAGACAAAGCAAAATGCTGGTGTTTGATTCAGGACTTAAAAGGGTGGAACTGAGAAATCTGTTTTCTCATCTGTAAAAGGGGATGAGGATTCAAAACAGTAAGTATAAGTTGCCCACCCCATTGTAATATAGGTTGAAAATTGTGAAATCAGTGTTAGTCACTATTTTCGCTGTTACTTTTATGCATGTGAGTAGCAGTAACACTGTTTTAGAGGAACACACAGAGACGTCTTTAATGAACTGTATGGCAATGAGCTCTTGCAGGAGTCCTTTCCCCTTTGGCATAGCACTGTGTACAGACATCTTAAACGGCTGGCAAAGCACACGTGTAAAGAGTGATCGCCCACTCCCCCCTGCTGAACTACCAATCTCCTGATGAACCATGAAAGCAAATGTTAGTAAGGAAGCAGAATGATGAGAAGCTCTCCATGTAAAATATTCAAATCCCAGCTGCCATTCCCAAGACCCACCTACCCAGATGTGAAGCAAATGAAAAATAAGAGAGCAAGTAATAAGTTCACAGCCCACTTCAGAAGTGACTGCCTTCATTCTGTTGCACAGCTACTTAAATTCTGACAGTTCCCACTCATTTGCCAGTGTGTAATTCTAATCAGAGTGAAAATCCTTAATCACAGCACCATTCCAGAATCTTCTATCTGAGCCTATTAGGACTCTTAAGGTAAATAGCTGTGTGCTGACCTCTGCAGAGGAAACTGAGTCATCAGCTTCCTGGTCTCTTTCTGATGCTACCAGGCTACAAGGTGGTACCCTTCTCTCCTCTATACATTTGATTTCCTGACTATGACTAAGCCCTCCACCCACCCGCACCCTATGGCTAAAGGCCATAAATCTCCTCCCTCCTTTGGTCAGCACACATATCCTGCATCTTTGCTGTGCTGTTCATTTAAATGTTCTTACCTCATCATTCTCATATGTAAAATAATTGGTCAAAGCCTGGTGCCCCATCTAGCACTTAATGCCCTGAGACAGGATGGTACCTTTTATGAGGTTAATGTGGAGGTGTTGGAAGAAGATAATAGCAACTAATGGAGCAGGCCAGAAGAGTAAGTGCACTTATGCTATTGGGGGTTTGATTTATAGAGGGGGAAAAAAAGAGGAAAAAATCATATTACTGGTCTACAATACTCTTTCCAAAGTATTTAAGAAGAAAAATGTCATATTCTTTCATTATAAATTATTCTCACCATTGGGTCAATTCCCAAAAGTTGATCTTGGCCCCTCATCAGATCCATACCATCGTTGGTGCTGATGTTGGTAAAGTGAGTGCTTAGCATGCACAAAGCCCTGGGTTTGATCCTCAGCACTGCAGAACAAATAACCAAGACAGACAGACAGACAGATAGATCTCTCGTTTCAAAACACTAAATGTCTCCCCAGTTCCCCACTAAATCAGAACCTAAATATTTCAACAGAGTATTCAAGTATTTTTGCAACCTGGCCCCAAACCCTGCCTCCATGAGATCTTAGAGTCTTCTTCCTTGAATTCCAGAGCCCACCCAAGCTAAAGGGATTGCTAGTCTCAGCATGTTCCCCTGCTTCCTCTCTTCAATCACATATTCATGATGTCTCTCCCTCCTGCAAGAAATACTTAGCTCACTAACTTGTTCACATCTCAGTCATCCTGAAGCACCTGGGTCAACCCAAGTAGCACCTTTTGGAACAACTTCCTGAACTCCCACACAGAAAGGATCTTTCTTTTCCAAACTCTCTCATAGCATTTGTTACAATGTGATTGTTACCGGATTCCGGGTGTCCAATGGTCTTTTCCAGGCTCTTGTCTTGTTCAAAGAATTGAAGAGGACAACCAAAGAATATAAAAGTTTAACATTTATTGAAAGTAAAAGAAGAAAAAGTGACAAAGAAGTCTCAAAAAAAAAAAAGAAGTAAAGAAAAGAAGAGAGAAGAGAAAATACACCCTGCATGCCGAGCAGGCCACTGCAAGAGTAAGAAGACAGTGGCCATGAGGGCAATGGCCATTGTGGTGGTTAACTGACTAATTGTCAACTTGAGTGGGGAACGCCCAGCTGAATTGAGTCAGCATGGTTCTGGGCATGGAAGACCCACTTAAGCAGGCCTGCTGTCAGAATCTATAAAAGGAGAATGGGAGGGAAAAATTTCAGCTGATTTTCCTTGGAAGAGCATTGTTCTGGGCACTTTTCTTCGGAAGGGCTTTTGCTGTTCTCTTTGGCTGAGCTCAGGTCTTTGCCTTTGCCAAGGGTGGCTGCTGTTCTCTTTGGAGGAGCTCTGGTCCATGCCTTCACCCTGGGCATCATCTCTTGTCTTTCAGTGCAGATTCTTCAGCTTCCGGTACCGGCCTTTCTGCCGGCCAGCACAGGCTCTCTAGCCTCCAACACGGGCCCTTAGGCTTTCCAGAGCTGACCCTTCAGTCTTCCATTGAGAATGCCTCAGCCTCCTGATATGGACTCCTATGGGACATACCAGTGGGCTCCAGGCCTTCCGCTGGATTCTTCAGATATTCGAACAGATCTCCTGCACTCTTCTATATTTGACTCTGTGGGCAGATATTGTCAGCTAATCTTGTAAATTTCTGTGTCCTGCATTAAATCTGTTTCTTTTGCAAATACTGACTATAACAGTCATCATCTTTTATATCCTCCTTCTATATCATCAGCTCCAGGGTAGGCCACTCAAGGCTCTGAAGCCACTCTGTGCACTCATTGTGGCTGTGATGGACAGGTCTCTATAATTGGAAGATCATGCCCAGTTGCCCAGCTGGTTTGCCATGCCCTAATCTCCTGCCTCATAATGATGCCACATTAACTTTTTAGCCACTTCACTCACTTTCCTGTCATAGCACAACAAAAAAATCAGACTCCAAGGAGTTTGAATCCTGACAAGGCCATTTATAACACTGTTGATCTGGGATGATTTATTTAACCTCCAATAGCCTCCATTTCCTAGAGAGGATTTTATGTCTGAGGATCTCATGAGATAATACAGTACATGCCAGGTATGTGGCCCATTATCTGACAGAGTGTTCACTAAATTTTAGCTTTGGTTCTTATTTACTTGTATCTGTGGTGGACACTTTCCAAAAAGGGTCACCATGAATTGCCTTCTTCCCCATAAATGTGTGCTACCTCACCTATTAAATCTGTTACCTTTTCCTGGCATTGTGACTCTCTGACAACGAAAATGCAGCAGAAATTATTTCATTTCTGGTCCTCTCTTTTTAGAAGCCTGGAAGCTTCCACTTTCTCTCTGGTCATGCTGGTCACCTTGCTGTAAAGAAACTTGTAGTAGATCCCAGGCTCCTAGGGCAGTGAAGCTCCCCGCCTCCATCCCAGGCTCCTAGGGCAGTGAAGCTCAGCTGGTCCCAGCACCCAGAAGAAAGCTCCCCCGCTGCCATCCCAGGCTCCTAGGGCACAGAAGGTGAGCCACGTGGGTGCCAGAAGCACACACACCCACCCCGTGGAAATGAGAAGACACATAAACAAGCCTCAAAAACAGACTTCCAGATCACCTACAGCAACCCCAAAGGGAAACGAGATGGAACACTCTGATACTCAACCACCTGGACTCTCTGAACTGGCAACAAAAGAGGATCTGGGAAAAATGCAATCAGAAATAATTACTCAGATAATAGCAAAGATTTTGCTCATGGTGCAAAACATGATTAATAAATCTAGAGAGGACACAGACAAAAAAAAATAGAGGATCTGAGAAACATGATGGAATCCCAATATAGGAAACAAATGGAATCCATAAACAGATACAAACAGATTTCCAAAAGATTAAAAACTCCATTGAAAGTCTGTACAGCAGAATGAACCAATGTGAGGATAGAATTTCACATACAGAAGAGAAGATTGCAATTAGTGAGGAGGAAAAGAAAAATTGCTTTAAAAGTGTAAGGGAACATGAGAAATCAATCCAGCAGCTGCTAGATGATGCAAAGATGAATAACATAAGACTGATTGGAGTCAATGAAGAAAGCGGAGAGAGTGCAGATGACATAAAAAAACTCTTCACAGAAGTGATGACAGAAAACTTCTCAAGGACGGGAAAAGAACTTGACATACAGATAAGTGAGGCATATAGGACTCCAGCTAAACTTAATCAAAAAAACATCTACACATAGGCATATAATAGTTAGGATTCCAGAAATCCAACAGAAGAACAAAATTCTACAAGCAATGAGAGAAAGGAAACAAATCACATACAAAGGAAAGCCCATCAGAGTCACAGCAGACTTCTCAATGCAAATCCTCAAGGCAAGAAGAGCTTGGAGTGATGTATTTCAAGCCCTAAAGGAAAACAGTCTCCAACCCAGATTGATGTACCCTGCAAAACTATCTTTCAAAATTGATGGAGAAATAAGATACTTTCATGATAAAGAGCACCTCAGGAACTTCATGAATACCAAACCCGCACTCCAAAAAATTTTAGACAATACCCTAGGAAAAGACAATGAGGACCACAACCCCAGGAAACCCAGCAGAATGAATCCATTGGGCATGACAAATTAAACACAAAGGGGGGGAGAATCCAAGAAAAAGAAAAAGTCATGACAAGGCTTTTAAAACTTTTGACTTCATCTCCCTAATGAGTGTATAATTCAATCTTATTATTGTACTGATTAGTATTTTTCTGATTCTAGAATTACACACCATTCCTTGTGCTACACTGGCTATTTATCATCTTCTTATGTCTACATTTTAATTGGGTTGTCTATTAATGAGCTCTAAGAATTCTTTATATATTCTGCTAATAGGTTATATGCATTGTAAATATGGTCTGTTTAAGGACTACTTTTCATTTTCATGACGTCATTTAAAGTTCTAAATTTTGATGGAATCTCATTTATCAATTTTTTTCTTTTATCATCATGTCTTTTGTATCCTAGGTAGTTTTTGTCTACTCTGAATTCATAAATATTTTCCCTTATAATTTCTTCTTAAAGTTTTATACTTTTAGACTTTCTTATTTAGGTTCATAGATCCCTTCAAGTTATTTTTATGTATGGAAAAAAAGGGTTGAGGTTAATTTTTTATATACGGATACCAGGTGTTCTAGTGCCATTTGCTGAAGACACTATCTCTTCCTCGGCTCTTGAATCGAGTTTATATTCTATAAAATGCTAATGTTAAATAATCTTTCAAAACTCAGTGGACCATATATGTGTGGTTTTATTTCTAGATTCTCTGTTTTATTCAAATGATCTATATGTCTTTCCTTACACCAACACTGCCTTGATTACTGTAGCTTTAGAAGAAGTCTTAAAATTGGGTGGTAAACGTCTTCCAACACTGTTTTTGTTTTTGTTTTTGGCTTTTCTAGGTCCTTTGTACTCCTACATAACTTTTCAATTTCAATATCCAATTCTTCATTTATAGCAAGTATACACAGACCTGAATTTTTATATATACCTTGTGTTTTCTAATCCTGCTAAAGTCAAACACAAGTTCTAGGGGCTCCTAGAGATTTCTTAGTATTTTCTCTGTAGATGATCATTTCATCTATATATAAAGATTTTGCTTCTGCCATGCCGATCCTATCCTAATTGTGTCATTTTATTGCCAGACTATTTTGGTTTAGACCTATGTTTCAAAGTCTAATGGACAGATGAAGAGTAGGGATATATGCCCTTGTTCCCCACTTTAGGGAAAAAGCATTGTATCATCTCCATTCATAGAAGGAGTTTTTGTTGGAAGTATGGAGTACGTCTTTGATCTGTTGAGAAGGTTCTGTTCTACTTCTAGTCTCCTGATAGCTTATAACATGAACAGCTGTAGAATTTAGTCCGATGCTCTTTCTCCAACTAGTGACAGGATCATATGGCTTTCTCCTTTCCTCTGTTAAAATGATGACTTTTGGGGATGGATCTTCCAATGCTGAACCAACACTGCCAACCCTATAACAAAACCACTTTCTACATCCTGCCAGATCTGACTTCTAAGAGTTTGTTTTGTTAAACAAATTTCTATCTATGTTCATACTTTTTTCTTCTATTATCTTTATCCAGTTTTAGGATTAGCACAATGTTGATTTCCTAAAATGAGGGGAGAAGCATTCCTTCTTTTTTCTGCTTTAAATGTTTGATATAATTTATCAGTTAAAATGTTTATGAGCCTGTTGTTGTCATATAGGTAGGTTTTCAAGCTAGGAATGTACTTTATTTAATAGGTGCTATTCAAATTTTATATTTCCTCCAGAGTTAGTTTCATTAATTTGTCTTCTAAGTTACTTCTTAGAAGTTGTCAAATTTATTTCAAAAAAGATTTTTGTAATATGCTTTCTATATCCTTTTAAATTCTGTAAAATCTGTGGTAATACCTCCTAGATCTTAATATTGTAATTTAAAAAATGTATAACTGATATTGTGTAACAGGAAGAAAAGGTCTAAAAGAGCAGGGGAATTGGGAGGGGTAGTGGAAGGGAAAAAAGGGAAAGGAAAAAATATGAGAAGAGAAAAATGGAAACAAGGTCTTTGCAAATAGGGAAGGGTGGAGGGGGTGAAGGGAGGGCAAGGGAAGGGGAAAAAAATAAGAACCAAGAGACTCATGTAATGGTACAAGATCCCAATGATGAATGTAACTGTATTGTATACCTAAAATGTACCAATAAAGTTAATGGGGGGAAAAAAAAAAGAAACTTGTAGTAGATTGTGGAATGATGAGACACCACAAGAAGCAAGAAAGGCCACATGGAGAAACATTGGGGCACTAGGCACAGGAGTGAGCTACACCGGATCAGCCCAGCTGCCAGCTGAACACAGCTGCTCCCAACCAAACCCAGCAAACCCACATTTAGCCCTTGGACCTATGGGAAATCACAAATTCCTGAATAGGTAGCTAAATAATATCTATTCATTTTCTTTTCTATCTCTGTATAGCTGATACCTAGACAAAGATCTGAATAAACCCATAATCAGTACACCAGCAGATGTGACCATGTAAGTGGCTAAGGCAAACATTTGGACACAAACTATTAAATGAATCCTATCTCTTTATGAGGACACTATACATGCAAAGCTAAAGCCCAAGGTAGGAAAACATGAATATAATCTGACAATATAAATGAGGAGACCTCATTTTTGAAAAATCTAAACTCAACATCTTAGCTGAATAGGTCACTTCCAAAACAGTCTGACTGCCTATCAACTTCTAGACAGAGGCAACCTGGGTAGCCTGAAGAGGGAAAGTCGAGAACTTGGATTTAGAGCATCAAGTTGAAATTCCAGAGGGAAACAGATGGGAGATAAAATGCTTCATCAAGTTTACATTTTTCTTCCCATTCATTTAGTGACAGCTGCTCACCCATCTGTCTTGGTTATGTAAAGTTGTGTCTTTAAGCACTGATTGACCCTCCTTATGTCACCACTACAGAATGACACCAAATGTCCCACCTCTTAAGATTGAACCTTGTCTACCAGAGCCACTCTCTCTCTGTTTAAGCCTGTTGGCTCAACCTCAAATCACAAGCCTTCCCCGCCCAAACAAAGCAGGAGGAGGGAGGGGATGGAAAGGGGATGAAAAGAGAATTCAGATCTGTTATGAACATGAACCACTTCCCCACAAATAATGTAACCGTTACATACTACAAACATATGCTAATAAAAAATAAGAACTGAAAAAGAAATAATAAAAATAAAGAACCTCTGGCTGCTTTTTCTCATTCTTAAGCTTTGTCCTGGACCATCTATCTCCCTCTTGCTTTGTTTTTGCACCACTCTCTGTTTAAATCTTGCATGTGTCCTCATTCTTACTACGTACCTGTGGTTCTGTCCCTAAGCATGATGCCTCCTTTTCCCATGAACTTTTCTACTTCTGGTTACTGTAGACACAGGGAATCCTTCCTTCAGTGCTGCTCAACTACAATACCAACCAATAGACCTTTGTAACTGTTATCTTTGAGTAAACATAAAAACTCTTAAATGAAACCCACATCCTGGTTCTGGAGCAACATTTCACCCTTTGGACATGGGGTAGGGAGGAGTGAAAAAGAGGATCAGAGATATGATCCTCCTAACTTGATTAGATGCTAATGAAAACCCAATATCAGATGTGTTTATCAGCTTTTACGTTACATTTTTCATCACGTAAAAAATGATTTCTGCCCCAGCAATTTTTGTTAATTTCTAAAGTCCTTATATTCTCACCACCACTTCTTGCTGAAATTCTGATTTCACTGAATTCCTGTTTCTGATTTTAATTATGGTACTTGTTCATTTACTGAGCCTTAAACATCTTTCTTACATCATCAAAATATTTCTTGAGTCTTTCATATGTGAATATAACAAAACCCAGTCACTGTTATGTAGGAAATAATGATCTGGGAGGGGACAAAAAAACTGGCAATTAGATACTGTGGTGAGCAGTCCCATGGGAAAAGCAGGCTGTGGTCTGGGGATGCCTCCTCCTCTGCTGCCTAGGGAAGCAAGAAGCACTCTCTAAGTACTTGCTATCTAAAATGTGGCCATGAAAGGAGAAATATTCACAATTATTGTTGGAAATTTCAGTATCTCTCAAGAATTGATGAAATAAATAGAAAATCAGCAAAGATTTTAGAGTGAACAACCTACATTCCTAAAATGTTCAACCTGTCAAGAGCAAGATAAATATTCTTCTCAAATACAATAGTTACCCCCAAAATTCTATTCTGGGCCGTAAGACTCAATTAGTTCAAAAGGATACAATTTGTACAATTCTCTAACCATAAAGAAATTAAATTAGAAATCAATAATAGAAAGATCGCTGGAAAATCCCCAAATATTTGGAAATTAAATAATACACATCCAATAACCCATGGGTCAAAAAACAAAATTGAAAGGGAAGCAAAATAAAAGTGAAACACAACATACTTAATAGTGCAGAAAGAAGTGAATGGAATTAATATGAGAAAAGAAAAAAATGGAAACAAAGTCTTTGTAAATAGGGAGAGGTGGAGGAGTTGAAGGGAGGGCAGGGCAATGGGGAAAAAATAAGAACCAAGAGAGATTATGTAAAGGTACAAATTTCCAATGATGAATGCCATTATACTGTATGCCTAAAATGGACCAATAAAATTAATTTAAAAAAAAAATAAAATGCAGGGCCCTGGGGATTTAGCTCAGTGTCACTGTTCTCCTGAAGCTGGATTCAAGCATTTAGAGCCAAGAGACTTTCCTGTGATCATCACCAGGACTCTATGGAAAGAGAGGCCTGGGGTGCAGAAGTAGAGAGAAGGAGCCGTCCATTCAACCCCTTGAACTTGCATAGAGCCCACAAGGTGTGAGTTCCTGAGCTACAACTAGAGTGGTTCCGCTGCCTGTCTCACAAGTGCAAGGTCCCAAAAAAAAAGATTGCAGAGTGTCACTAAGTGAATACTGACAGAAATGTATACTAAATGCCTATAATAGAAAAAAAGAAAGTTCTCAGATCAATAACTCTGTTTCTACTTTAGGAAATAAAAATAAAAAGAGAAAATTAAATCCAAATAAAGCAGAAGAAAAGAAATAATAAAGATCAAAGTGGAAATCAATGACATAGAAAACAAAGGCAACAGTGAACAACAGTGAAAAATAGTTCTTTGAGAAAATCAATAAAATTAATAAAATTCTGGCCAGCATGATTAAGAGAAAAGTCACAAATTACTAATATCAGAAATAAGAGAGTTAAGTCACTTAAATTTCTATGGATATCAAGGATAAAAAGCAAATATAACAACTTTATGCTAATGAATTCAAAACCTTAGATTAAATGGGGGGAAAAAATCCTTTTAAGATAAATTACCAAAGCTCATTAAAAAATACATAACCTGAAAAACCCTACCTAGGAAGGGAACTGAGACTACAATTAAAAGCACACCCACACATGCAAAGAACAAGCACTAGAGAAAGGACAGTCTTTTCAACAAACTCTGGGAGAGCTGGAAATCCACATACAGAAGAATGAAACTAGACCTCTCTGGACAACTACAAAAGTCAACTCACAATGTAAAACATGAAAGACTAGAGTAAAACAGAGAAGAAGTGTTTTACAACATTGGGATGGGCAAGAATTTTTTGGACAAAACTCCCCATGCATTGAAACAAAAGCAAAAATAGACAAATGAGATTACATCAAACTAAAAAGCTTCTCCACACTCAAGAAAAGAATCAACAGAGGACAGAGACAACCTCCAGAATGGCATAAAATGTTTGGAAGCTATGTATCTGTTAAGGAGTTAATATCTAGAATATATAAGCAACTCAAACAACTCAATAGCAAAAAAACAAAATCAAAAATGGGCAATGGACCTAAATATAAATTTCTCCAACAGGTTTGTGAAAAATGCTCAACGCTCACTACTTCTGAGGGAAATGCAAATCAAAACCACAAGGAGATGTTACCTCACTCCAGAAGAATGGCTGTGAGCAAAGACAAAAGATAACAAATTCAAGAGAGGAGGTAGAGAAAAGGGAACCCTTGTGCACTATTGTTGGGAATGGAAATTAGTACAGCCATTATGGAAAGAAGTATGGAAATTCCTCAAAAAATTAAAGTAGAGTCAGGCCAGGTGGTACACACGTGTAATCCAAGAACTAAGGCAAGAAGATTACAAGTTCAAGCCCAGCTTGGGCAATTTAGCAATTTAGCAAGAACCTTCTCAAAATTTAAAAAGGAGCTGGGGAAATAGCTCAATGGAAAAGCCCTGGGTTTGATCCCCAGTACCACCAAAAAAAAAATTAAAACTAGAACTATCATATGATTCAGCCATCCCTCTACTACATATATTGCCAGAGAAAATGAAATCCACATGTCGAAGAGATATCTGCACTCCCATGTTCATTATACCATTATTTGCTAGAGCTAAGAAATGGAAACAATTGATGAATGGATAAAGAAAATGTGGTACAGATACACAGTGGAGTACTATTCAGCCATTAAAAAGATGAGGTCCTATCATTGGTAACAAAGTAGATAAAACTGGATATTATTATGTTAAATTAAATAAGCCAGGCACAAAAAGCATGATCTCACTCGTATGTGGAATATAAAAAAGTAGATGTTATAGAAGCTGAGAGTAGAATGGTGGTCACCAGAGGCTGGGGAGAGGAAAAGGAGGGAAAATATTGATTTATGGGTACTAAGTTAGAGTTGCACAGGAACAAAAAGTTAAAGTACCGAAGGGTGACTCCAGATAGCAATAATGTGCTCTCTCAAAAAACTAGAAGAAAGGATTTTTAATATTTTCTCCATAAAGAAATGGTAAATGTTTGAGGACCTAGATATATTTACCCTGATTTAAACATTATAGTAAGATCATTAAAATAGATCAGACAGAAGCCAAGCTGTGTGTCCCATCTATTTGTGGCAGAGCCCAATTGCTGTCCCCCAGGGCAGGGACACTCAACACACACACACACACACACACACACACACACACACGCACGCACGCACTACCACGCATCTTCCCCTGCCCACCAGCTTTTCTGACTCAACAGCTACTTCACTGTGGTAATTTTTGGAATCTAGAGCCGATGTGGATGTGAATGTAGACACACATTGCGGCCACCATGGTTGCCGAAGACTTCCCAGAGGAGACCAGCAGAGTAAGACTTTGCGCTATAGGAGGAAACGCTGAAGCATGCCCTTCAATTTCTGTGTCTTAGAGACACGTGAGTAATCAGTCAGATCACCGTAGCCTCAAGAGAAAATAGTGCAAAGCACAAACCGGAGGTGCCTCACGTCCTCCTGACAGTTCTGTCTAAACTGTAAGCCGCAGAGAGAAGAGGATTCAGAGGTACGGACTCCTCAGGGCTACTTGGCAAGAAGCAGGACAGAAGAGAAAGACAATTCCTGTCTGAATTTTCCCTTCTGGGGTCAAGGCAGAGGGAAAGGGAGAGTTTATGGAGGGGGGAGGAGGAGAAGGAGCCCCGCGTTCCACAGCGACGCCCAAGAGTTTGCAGGACCTGTGGGCGGGCGAAGCCCAGTGGGACATCTATGCAAAAAGGATATACGTGGGGCCGGGATTTAGCTCAATCCCTTGCGGTCCTGGGGATCAAACCAAAATCATAACATACAGAATGGCTGGAGGTGGAGGAGTTACAACTACCACCAACCTGGAAGACTGGGTCTCAAAATAAAAAACAATTTTGTTCTAGAAATAAAGTATACTTGTGCCACAGCTTTGTAAACTGAGATTCATACTTGCTGCTTAGAGATGAGGTTTGTATCAATCTGTGATCTAGAAGGAACCATTTGTATTGGTTTCCTTTGGAGAGAGAGGCATACGTAAAGAGGGAAACTTTACTACTTATTATATCTTATCTTCTTTACAATTAACATATGACTCTGTTAAGACTTTCAAATAAAAATGTGGATAGAAAAGTTGATCTTGGACCTTTTTTGGCTTAGTATGTGTATAGAGCTGTATTATAAAAATCTGGAGCAGTCCGGGGATTTAGCTCAGTAGTTTCACCGCCTGCTGCGCAAGCGCAAGGGCCCGAGTTCAATCCCTGGTACCAAAAAAAGGAAAAAAGAAAAAAATCTGTGGTGTCTCTTTTTTCCTTAAATAAGCACAATGAAAAGCAGAGTTAACGAGCTTATCAGAGCTTTGCACTGACGGCCTGAAGTGACTTGGCACTTTGTAAGGTTTCTATAAATTTAAAACTAAGTATAGTAGGGCTGAGGATGTAGCTCAAGGGAAGAGCACCTGCCTGTTACACACAAGGCCCTGAACTGCATCCCCAGCACTGCTAAATAAATATACATTTTACTCCAATACACACATATTTGTCTCAATTTATGCATTTTTAAAATTACTTTCTCACAGAATAGCTTAATTCTCTTCCAAAAATCAGACAATCTGGTCTGCTGAAAATCCAAGTAGCAAGTTCAGCCCTTGCCCAGAGCGCCTCCTAGGGTGCATTCTTGGACTTCACCGCAAGATGGCAGTATCTGCCTACAGATGCTACGACCAGCACGTGCTGCGGAACAAGCTTGAGGAAAACTAGAGGGCCTTAAAGATTAGCCACTTCAGGAGGACTGGGTGTTTGATTCCTGAAGCATTTTCAGGTAGGAGTCAGACTTCTTCACATCCACAGGGACACACACTTCCGCCCTCATTAACCACTTCATTCACCTAAATTTCTATATAGGCATCGCCTTTTTTTTTCCCTTGCGGTGCTGGGGATCAAACCCAGGGCCCCTATCCATGATCTACCACTGTGCTGCACCACCAGTCCCAGATATGGGCTGTTTTACACTCACACGCACACACAATCACACTACACAAAATGTCCACCCTGAGAAAAGGGCTCTGTGCAATCTCAAGATTCAGAGGAAACTCGCCGGGGTCCCTTATTCATTTTAAACATACAAGTCACTGGGCTGGTCCTGTCATTAAACAACAGTTACCATGTCAGGATCTAGGTGCCCGCCACAGGTGGGGAGGTCACAGTGAGTACACCCAGGACCTGCCAGGGCCAGCAGCAGAGCTGGAGCCCACGGAGCGCCTCTCCTGCCAGGCGCGGCCAGGTGACTTTACTCTTCACTTCAGCCACTGGTTGTCAGGGAGGTTTAACCACTTCCTCATTGTTATACAGCTACCCAGTGCTAGAAAAGAAACTTAAACCTAATTATCTCATTCCAAGCCCATTCCTTCCACTGTCCCAGCATTGTCTCCAGTACTGGAAGAACGAGACTATCTGGCTCTCTGAAAACAGTTGTCACTTGTAGGTTTTTCTTTCCTTTTACAAGTAGGATCCAGTGGAATCAAAGAAAGAATTTTGCCAAGTGCTAAATAGAGATTCTCCCACTGAAGAGAAACCCTGATTACATGGGACAGGAAATTCTAGGCAACATGAATTCTCACTGGTGTGTATAAGATGCAGTCTGCTGTCAACACAACAGCATTTCAAATGCCACATGCTGCAATTTTTTAATTATATGAAAATAACCACCCATGTTCTTGGTACAGGTTAATCAGAACTGTAGGTTCTTAGTCTGAAAGAACTCTGCTCTAGAATTCTTTCATCATGGATGCTTCTGCTGGCCCCAGGGCTGTTATCACCAGCGAATCAATGTGTTCACGGTGCATGAATGAAAGAAGAAAGTTCTAAACAGTGGCCAGGATGTCACACTGTCCTCTGCCTGTGTCAGACTCCTCCTGCTGGCGCCCGGCCCCCTCCTCCGGAGCTCAGCAAGCGCTCTGTCCTGAGCTGCCCCCCTCCCTTAGATTTTTATTGTGATAGTTTAAGATGGGTTTTGTCAACCAGAGATAGGAAGTTCAGGGCTTTCTCATCCTGAAAGGGAGCGGAGTGAAGGAGAGTACAACACCTGTGCCCAAATATGCAGGGATTTTTCTTGCTGGCTCTGGGGACCGGGTGTAAGCCTATGAATAGAAGATGTGCAGCTATACTTTATCCCTTTGTGAGGAGAAGCACTGTCATGCGCGGGACTGGCTACAGTGAAACACGTGACCTGGCCAGGACATCGGTAAGCACCGGTGACCTGACAGGATCCATAGGAAGAAACTTGCGCAGACGCGGTGCGCCGTGCCAGATGCGGGGTGCACAGCGACCACGGCAGCGGGTGTGCTCATCTCTACCCACACAGGCCTTCTCTGGGCACAGACAGGAAAACACGAATTGTCGTATTGAAATGAAGTGTGAAATGTACTGTCATAAGAAGAGGGGATGAAGAAGCCCTTCAACAACCACCTACCCTTAGGCGTGATGGCTCAACGTTCTAATCTCAGCTACTCAGGAGGCTGAGGCAGGAGAGTCAAGAGTCCATCCTGGGCCATTTAGTGAGACTCTGTCTCAAATTGAAAAAAAAAAAATTAGGCACTTAACCCTTGTCCCTGGGTTTCCCAAAGAGAGACTGCCTAATTTCAGGCCTAAATAGTGCATGGAATTAATTGACTAAAACTAGGAGAAAGGGAAGATTTCCCCTCTGAGACCAAGGTTCCTTCCCAAGATTTCCCATGACCGCCTTCAGGTATATAACCTTCACCAAGAAAAATAACCTGTTGTCAGACAGTCGTCTACTGCTGCAGAGCAAGCCACCCCCAATATTTCGCAGCTTAAAACCACCACCATCTCCATGCCCATGACTCTGTATTTTAGTGGGTGCGCTCTGGGGCCTGGCATCTTCTGACGGCTCAGCTGGGGAGGGCTGTCCTGGTGGCCTTGCGTGCCTGGCAGTTGGTGCTGGTGTTGCTGGGGCACCTTGGTTCCCCTCCACTCTGGAGAGTTCCCCCTTCTCTGGAAGTCCAGACTTCACACGGTGGGCTCAGCTCAGAGCAGCAGGAAGGGGAAGGAGGCTGTTTCCAGGCATCTGGGGCCTGGCCCTAGAACTTGCATGGCATCATTTCCATCACACTGTATTGATCAAAGTAAATCATAAGGTCGATCTGGGTCCCAAGAATAGGAAAACAAAGAATTCGGGGAATAGGGAAATGGACCCTTCCTCTCCATGAGAGGAGCTGCAAAATGTTATTGCCGTGTTTTCCCTGAGCAACCCAGAACAAGAGAAAATTAGGGGAGACTCCAAAGGAGAATGGAGCTTAATCTTGATCCGAAAAGATGAGCGGGGTTTTGTGGAAGAAGGTGAGAGGAGCACACAGCACGCACAGTGCATGGAGGTGACCTGTTTGGAGAAAGCCACCAGGGACGAAATGTCAGGGAAAGACAGCAGGAGGATGGCACCACACTTCGCACAGTCACCAGCACTTGGCTCCTCAGGAGGGGATCAGGAAGCGCGACTGACGCTCACAGAGGCCTAAGATGATAAACAGAGGTGTTCAGCCAGAGAAAACTGTAAGTGGGGGAGTTAAGTGATGAGAATTTTCCTTGTAGATCTGAAATGTCATTTCACAGATACCACATAAAGTAGCATCCAAAATATTTTGTTCCCTTGGGCCGGGGATTTAGCTCAGTGGTTCCACTGCCTGCCTCAAAAGCACAAGGACCCGAGTTCGATCCCCAGTACCAAAAAAAAAAAAAAAAAAACACACACAAAAAAAACCAAAATATTTTGTTCCCATAGGTCTGGTTAGAACTTTAATCACCCGCATGTTCTCTGCCCGTGGCGTGTGTGCCCTCATCTGTATGAAAGCAGAGTCCTTGCCTTGGCCACATCAAAGCACTCAGAGTAAAGCAGAGGTAAAAAATCTCCCAGACTCCATCTGAAACTGCAGGGGATCCTGAAACCAGACACTGAGAAGCTATGGGAGTGGAGACTCACTCGGGACCCCCACCCAGGTTGGATTTACACAGGATTTTCTTCTTCTATTTGTCCTCACTCAGTAGAAGACACTGTATTGATAAAAGGCTGCAGAGAAAGGACTAAGACAGTATTTCTGTAATTAATCAACTTTGGCAAAGCCAGGATAGCGATCACTTGGTCTGCCCCGGGTCACATAGGCCAAAGTTTAAGCCACTAAGAAAAGAGAGTAAACATTTCCTCACATTGTGGTTGCTCTGTGAGCAGGAACCAACATAACTCATGCTCAAAGTGCAGTTGTAAAAGCCTACATATGGTGTGACTCTATTTATATGAAGGGTCCAGCAGATTGTGGTGATACATGATCCTCAGGAAGCTGAGGCAGGCTGATCTCAAGCTTGAGGCCAACCCAGGGAATTTAGTGAGACTGTCTCAAAATTTAAATCTTTTTTAAAGAAAGAAAGGGCTGGGGATTTAGCTCAGTTCTTTCTGAATTCAACACCTAGTACTGCCCAAAAATGGGCAGGGGCAGGGGGAAGAAAGAAAGTCAGCCAGTCCAGAGTAGGCAAACCTATAGAAACAGAAAGTGGACTAGGGTTGTCTAGAACTTGAGGGGAGAAGGTATGAGAGGGATGGAGGTTAACTACTAAAGAACATAGGATTGCTCCTGGGGATGGATGTAAAATGTTCAAAAATTGACCGTACTGATGGTTGCACAACTCTATGAATAAACTGAAAACTTCTGAAGTATCCACTTTAACTGAGAGAATTGTATAGTGTGTGAATAATAAAGCTATTCTAAAAAATTAAAAACAAACTTTTTTTCATACAAATCCTGTCATTTGGAGTCTGGCTGTCATCCATGCTCCAATCTAACTTTTGTGCTCACAAAGTCCTCCCAATCAAGGGGAGGCGAGTCCTCAAGCCAAAAGTAAGTATAAAGAGAGCCTTCTGCTTCTTCATTGTGTCTTTGTTTCTTTAACCCCAAGGGAACCTCTACAGAAATGCAGATCAAGAATGCAATAACTTGATAACTATGAAGTGGAATTTACATTATTCAATTAACCTCAGTGCTGGCAAAAACTACCCCTTTATCTTGTTTTGTGGAGAGAAGCAGAGTCTCAGCAGTATCAGGAACCTGTTGATTCAGTGCATTTTGTTAGATTAACAAGACCCAAACTGCATGGCCCTGGGCCTCAGGTTAACTGTTTTGCCAAAACAGAAAGGAATCTGGGACATACAGGTCTAAGACTAACTATGCTGCAGCAAGAATTCATCATTCAACCATTTTTCTAATAAAAACTAATTACTACTACATCTGTAATAGAAAGTGCCTTTGCCTACCTCACCCATCCATTAATTAATGCTTTCCTAAAACTTCCACATGCCCAAGATAAAATCATTTGTATATGAAGCTTCTGTTTCCATATCATAGCTGAGTGATAAGGCGCCCCAGAGTTCTCGTATTTCTGTGGGATCCGACCTTCTGAGCAGTAGGATATGTCTGAATAGCAAACAGCCTCTTGAGCCAATGACAGTGGCCGTCTCCTGCGAGGGTTGGAGATGCACCTCCCCAGAGGTGGCCGAATAGTAAAAATAAACCCTCTCCCTCCCCTCCCTCAAAGGCTATTGGCTTACATTCCAAAGTAATGAGTAATTTCTCTCTCTCCAGAGGAGATGGACAGGCCACCAGTTTCTTATTTCAGGGTCCCTCCGCATGGGGCAGCCCACAGCGTGTGTGGGTGACACAGGGCCTTCATCATGTCACCCTGTGGAAATTGGCCAGGAGGGACGAACCCAGACATACCCCTACTGCTCTCTCAGTGACTCCTCTAAGTGGGCTGTGTCACCAAACCAGAGGCCTGCGGCTCCCAACAGTGTATATAATGTAACAAGCTAACTGGTGAGCTTGCAAGTTAAGTAAAATCTCAGGCCTTTCACCATTTCTAATTCACCACTTTGTAAAATGGATAATAACAGTGCCTATCTCCTACAGTTTTAATTAAGACCATGTGGGAAAAAAAAAAAAAAAAAACCCAAAAGCACAGAGCTGTTACGCATCAGTCACTGCCCTGTCAATTAGAGACACTACATTGAGCACCAGGGACCCAGCAGGAGCAATGAAGCGATTTGGTGCTTGGATTTCTGTCTGCAAATTTGAGTCTGAGCCCTGGTTCCCCCATTAACCAGTTGTGTGATACAGGACAGAATTTTAATTCTGTAAAATTAGAATATTAGATGAAACTAGATCCATATCTTTTACTATGCACTAACCTAAAATTGAAATGGGTCAAAGATCTAAATATTAAAACAGAAACACTAAATCTGCTGGAAGAGAGAATAGGTAGAATATTAGAATAAGTTTATTAGGATAAAAAGTTCATTCCAGGGGGCTAGGGATTTATCTCAGTGGTTCTGCCACCTGCCTCACAAGCACAAGGACCCGAATTCAATCCCCAGTATGAAAAAAAAAAAGTTTATTCCAAGGAATATGAGACTCATGAGATTATTCTTGGACACAAAACTCTGGGAAATTTTGCACCTTAAATATCTCCCATAGAAATCTATAATGCATGTAGTAAAAGCTCTGACAAGGCCTACAAAAACTAAACCTGATTGATCTGAATGAAGCCAGTTTCCAAAAGTCATTTGACCACAAGATCCTCTTCCTTCACCACAGCAAATGGTCATCCCAAGGAGTATGTTGTGGGAAATGCCTGACCATCTAACAGTCTTTTTTCTCTCTGCTGTCATTACCTATATTTACTTTCTTTCCGTAGTCTCAGGCTGGAGTGTGAGTGGAGATGGTTTTATTGACAGGGGCCACGCCTGCCATTCCTAAATCACGTGGCAGAGGCAACTGAACTGTGCCCGGAAAATCTGCACTCCTTACTGAATGCACAGGGAGTGATGAGACAAAAATTTTAAAAGCACTTCCCTTTTGTTTTCTCCCCAATCTCTCGTTTTCTCAGTGTTCCTGGGAAGTCTTTTCTCTCGTAATCATACCTCACACTTTTCGACCAGATGAAAAGCAAAACGTGGAAGTAGAAGCCTTTTTCAAGCAGCTAAGCCCACTAAAAGTGAAGGTCTGGAACACAGAAGGTCTGATTCCACTTCTACCTGTGTCGTGTACTCCTCCTTGATGTGAAGCAAGTCCCCTTCCTAAGGAAGCCTGCATTTTTCTATCTGGAAGGGAGGCAGTTGAGCTAAGTGATCTCTGCACTCTCTACCAGCTTGAGTATGTTGTTTCATTCTGAATAAATGTCATGGAAAGGCTGCTTTAGGTCCAGCAACCCTACGGTGGGTCAGCCTCTTTCGGGGGCCACTGGATCCTACGTATCGTATGTTAGCCTGCCTGGCCTCCAGTGAGCAGTACCCGGAGGTGGGAACTGCTCAGGCCCTGCTGGGTTGTTTTAACAAGGCTGCCCTCCCCCTCTTGGTCAGTCCCCACACCCATGCGACTGTTACCCATGGAGCAATGCCCACTCCCGTTCTGTGGACACCCAGTGTGAATGAAATCAATGGGTTGAACTGTTGTGCTATTCTCTTTTCCTTTTTTAATAATTACAAAATCAGCCAGGCATGGTGGTGTAATCCCAGCACTTGGGAGGCTGAGGTGGGAGGATCGTCATGAGTTCAAGGCCAGCCTGGGCTACATAGTGAGTTCAAGGTTACCCTGGACTACATAGTGAGACTCTGCCTCAAAAAAAAAAAAAAAAAATTACAAAATCAACAAGAAACATTTAAGTTATGTGTAGAGATTTACTTCAATCCACAAAGGAGGTAGATAGGACAGTTTCAATGACGGCAATAAAGAAAAATAGCTTTAATTTGTTTTTCTTCTTCTTCCTCTCCTGAAACATGGTCTTGCTGTGTTCTCCAGGCTGTTCACAGACCACAAGGCTAAAGCAATCCTCCCACCTAGCCCCTCCCACCACCACACCTGGTTTGAGAATAGTTTCATTTTTCTTTTCTGTCTTGCTTTTGAGGGGAGGGATGGAGGTCAGCGTCTCACTATGCAGCCCAAACTGGTTTCAAACTCTCAGCAATCCTCCTGCCTCAGCCTCCTGAGTGCTGAGATTACAGATGTGCACCACCATGCCCATTGAGAATTGCTTCAATTTAAAAATTTTTTTTACTTTCACATAGCTCTGTCAGGTGCTCAGCATGATCCACACATAACTTACCTGGAGGAACCAACAGCTTAAAATGCATATATACACACATTTCTGTTTCTTCAGATCATCTTAGGTGGGAGCAGCGCCACTCCCCCAAGAAGAGCCTCCAGCCTTCACTCGCAGGTCCCTGGCTCCCCTCTCCCCTCTCAGACCCTCAGCTGACTCAGGCCTGGGCCTGTCTGAACCTTCCAGAGCCCCTCCCCAGGGCCACCCCCTTGCAGGAAGAGGGGCCCCAGTGACGTAAGGTAAGGCTCTGACTCTGACTTTACCTATCTTGGACCCTGAGCCAGCTACAGGGCCTCAGTTTCCTCTTCTGTAAAATGGGGCTGATAATCCCACCAGGAAAACCTCATCAGAGTGCTCATCTCTCGCCTGCTCCAAACTGTGATGTCCTATCTGGGAGCAACTTGACTTTATAGCTCGTTCTCAGATGTCTCCAGTTATGACAAGGGCTGCTCCTTCTCCTGCTTAGTCTTTTGCTCCTCCTCATCCTCCTTCTGATGAACTTGTGCTCATTCTTCTAGACTCAGCTCAAGTGTTTTCTCTTCCAGGTGATTTTCCTTGCACCCGAGGCTGGTGGTGCATCTGTTCCACATTCTTCTGCCAGTGGCATCTGTATTTACATTTGTCACTGTGCTTAGAAAACCCCAAGTCATGGTTCTCACCTTCAAGATACTCACAGATGGGCTGGGGATGTGGCTCAGTGGTAAAGTGCTAGTCTGCCCTGTGCAAGTCCCTGGGTTTGAGCCCCACCACACACACACACACACACACACACACACACACACACACTCGCATGTCTTGCTCACAGGCTGGTGGCAGATGCAGCGTAGTCTTTTGTAACTGTCCTGCATTGCACCATCCCCCAGGGCGGCTACTACTGCTCTAGACACAGAAGGGTTGGCTGGTGAGAGTGAAGGTGCATGAGCTGCCTCCTTCCTGCCACCCCTCCCAGTCCTCCAGCCAGATGAGACCTCCGTCTACGCCAGGCTCCTAGGACCTCTGTCCCGGGCACATCAGGGCTGTGCTGGCTTCTACCAGCCCCAAAGACTTGGGCACCCCAGGGGTGCACACAGGCATTGCCATGTTTGCTACTCTCTCCCCATCCTTACAAGTGGCTGGCATGAGCCCAAGGCTAGTCCAGGACCTGGGGCTCAGGCTGTCCTGCCCTAGCCAGCTAGGGAACTGGAGTACTTCTGGTGAAAAGTCTAGGCCTTGAGGAAGGGAATTGGGACATACCCAGGGGCTACACAACAGGGAGCCACAGAACACCATTAATAAAAGACATTTTTAAATAATTCATTAATTTGAGTGTGGTAATATGCACCTATAATCCCAGCTGTTCATGAGGCTGAGGTTCTAAAGAACCTGTCCTTTAAAATATCATTTATAAAACTGGACATGGTGGTTCACACCTGTAATCCAAGCATTTGGGAAGCTGAGGCAGGAGGATCATCATGAGTTCAAGGTCAGTCTGGGCTACATGTTGAGTTTGAGACTTGCCTGAACTACATAGCAAGACACTGTCTCAAAAACACCAAGAGGAGGAGGAAGAGGAAGAATAAGATGAAGGAGGAGGTAGGAGCACAGTTTGTAATCGCTAAAGCTTGGAAACAGCCCAAGTGCCCATCAACTGGAGACTGGATAAAGATGTGGTTTTTTAATAAAACGGAGTACTACTCAGCCATGAAGAACAAGAAACTAGAGACATTTATAGCTAAGTGGATGCACACTGAGGCCATATTCTTAAGTGAAATAAGTAGGACACACATGTAAAACCAAATAGTTTCTCTGGTGTGAAAAACTAAAAGTGTAAATAAGGATCAAAATGTATAATTGGCATTGTGAAATAGGAAGAAAAGGTCTAAGGGAGTAGGGGAAGTGGGAGGGGTAAGGGGAAGAAGGGAAAAGAAAAAATATGAGAAAAGGAAAAGAGCGCCCAGGAGGAGGCTCCCCGCCACCATTCCACCACTCCTAGAGCAGAGGAGGTGAGCCGCACAGGCGCCAGCAGCACCCCACCACCACCGTGGAAATGAGAAGACACATAAACAAGCCTCAAAAACAGACTTCCAGATCACCTACAGTAACCCCAAAGGGAAACAAGATAGAACAATCTGATACTCAACCACCTGGACTCCTTGAACTGGCAACAAAAGAGGATCTGGAAAAAAATGAAATCAGAAATAATTTCTCAGATAACAGCAAAGATTGTGCCCATAGTGCAAGACATGATTAATAAATCTAGAGAGGACACAGTTAAAAAAAATAGAGAATCTGAGGAACATGATGGAATCCCAACATAGGAAATACATGGAATCCATAAAACAGATATATACAGATTTCCAGGAGATTAAAAACCCCATTGAAAGTCTACACAGCAGAATGAACCAATGTGAGGATAGAATTTCAGATATAGAAGATAAGATTGCAATTAGTGACCAGGAAAAGAAAAATTGCTTTAAAATCGTAAGGGACCATGAGAAAGCAATCCAGCAGCTGCTAGACGATGCAAAGAAGAATAACATAAGACTGACCGGAGTCAATAAAGAAACAGGAGAGAGTGCAGATGACATAAAAAAACCTGTTCACAGAAGTGATGGCAGAAAACTTCCCAAGCAGGGGAAAAGAACTTGACATACAGATCAGTGAGGCATATAGGACTCCAACTAGCCTTAATAAAAAAAAAATCTACACATAGGCATATAATTGTTAGGATTCCAGAAACCCAACAGAGGAACAAAGTTCTACAAGCAGTTAGAGAAAAGAAACAAATCACATACAAAGAAAGCCCATCAGAATCACAACAGACTTCTCAATACAAACCCTCAAGGCAAGAAGAGCTTGGAGTGATGTATTTCAAGCCCTAAAGGAAAACAGCCTCCAATCCAGATTGATGCACCCTGCAAAACTATCTTTCAAAATTGATGGAGAAATAAGATGCTTTCATGATAAAGAGCACCTTAGGAACTTCATGTATACCAAACCAGCACTCCAAAAAATTTTAGACAATATCCTAGGAAAAGACAATAAGGATCACAACCCCAGGAAGCCCAGCAGAATGAATCCATTGGACATGACAAATTAAACACAAAGGGGGAGAATCCAACAAAAAGAAAAAGTCACAACAAGGCTTTTAAAACTTTTAACTTCATCTCCCTAATGAGCGTATAATTCAATATTGTTATTGTACTGATTAGTATTTTTCTGATTCTAGTGTTGCACACCTTTCCTTGTGCTATATTGGCTATTTATCATCTTCTTGTGTCTACTTTTTAATTGGGTTGTCTATTAATGAGCTGTCAGAGTTCTTTATATATTCTGGTCATAGGTTATATGCATTGTAAATACAGTCTGTTTAAGGACTACTTTTCATTTTCATGATGTCATTTAAAGTTCTAAATTTTGATGGAAACTCATTTATCAATTTTTTTCTTTTATACATCATGTTTTTTGTATCCTAGGAAGTTCTTTTCTACCCTAAATTCATAAACATTTTCCCTTATAATTTCTTCTTAAAGTTTTATAGTTTTAGTCTTCCATATTTAGGTTCATAGATCCTTTCAAGTTATTTTTATGTATGGAAATAAAGGGTTGAGGTTATTTTTTTAATATACGGATACCAGGTGTTCTAGTGCCATTTGCTGAAAACACTATCTTTTCCTCTGCTCTTGAATTGAGTTTATATTCTATAAAATATTAATGTTAAATAATCTTTCAAAACTTAGTGGACCACGTATGTGTGGTTCTATTTGTAGATTCTCAGTTTTATTCCAATGATCTATATGTCTTTCCTTACACCAACACTGCCTTGATTACTGTAGCTTTAGAAGAAATCTTAAAATTAGGTACTAAATGTCTTCCAACACTGTTTTCTTTTTCTATTTCTTTTTCTTTTTACTTTTGTAGGTCCTTTGTACTCCTACATGAATTTTAAATTTCAATATCCAATTCTTCACTTATAGCAGGTATACATAGACCTGAATTTTTATGTATACCTTGTGTTTTCTAATCCTGCTAAAGTCAAATACAAGTTCTAGGGGCTCCTAGAGATTTCTTAGTATTTTCTCTGTAGATGATCATTTCATCTACATATAAAGATTTTGCTTCTACCTTGCCAATCCTATCCTAATTGTGTCATTTTATTGCCAGACTATTTTGGTTTAGGCCTATGTTTCAAAGTTTAATGGACAGATGAAGAGTAGGCATATCTGCCCTTGTTCCTCACCTTAGGGAGAAAGCATTGTATCTTCTCTATCCATACAAGGTGTTTTTGCTGGAAGTATGTAGTACATGTCTTTCATCTGTTGAGAAGGTTCTGTTCTACTTCTAGTCTCCTGATAGCTTTTACCATGAACAGCTGTAGAATGTAGTCTGATACTTTTTCTCCAACTAGTGACAGGATCATATGGCTTTCTCCTTTCCTCTGTTAAAATGATGACTTTTGGGGGTGGATCTTCCAATGCTGAACCAACACTGCCATCCCTATAATAAAACCACTTTCTACATACTGCCAACAAAAAAAAAAAAGGAAAGGAAAAAAATGGAAACAAAGTCTTTGTAAATAGGGAAAGGTGAAGGGGGTGAAGGGAGGGCAGGGGAATGGGGAAAATATAAGAACCAAGAGAGATTATGTAAAGGTGCAAGATCCCAATGGTGAAAGTAACTGTATTGTATACCTAAAATGTACCAGTAAAATTAATGGGGGAAAAAAAATGAAGGAGGAGGAGAAGGGGAAAGAGGAGAAAAAGAAGAAAGGAAAAAGAGGAGGAGGAGGAAGAAGAGAGGGAGGAAGAAGGGAGAAATCATGTATTAAATTTCATGTAATGGCCAGGTGTGCATGGGTGCACTTGCAGAGTCCCTGGAAACTACCCTTCCCCTTCCTCTTCGAGGAGCTCCCTGGAGAGGCAGTGCTGCCTGGGCTGCCCCAGCTGTCTCTGGAGGCTTTGACTTTCCCCATCCCCTTTCCAGGTTGCTGTAGAGGGTGTGTATTAAAGGTGTCTTAGTCCGTTATCTGCTGCTGTAACAGAATACCACAAACCGGGAAATGTGTAAAGAATAGAGGTTTATTTAGCTTACAGTTCTGGGGAGCCCACACCCACGGTGCCAGCATTTGGCCAAGGCCTTCCCACTGCATCCTAACCCAGCAGAAGGGCAGGAAGGTATGCACAGAACAGGGAGATCGAACCAGGCTGGAACCTATTCCCTGGATAACTTACCCACTCCTTTGGCTTTAATCCCTTCAGGAGGACAGTGTGTCCATGACCTCATCAAGTCTTTAAAGTCCTATCTCTTAATACTGTTACAATGTCAATTAAATTTCAGCTTGACTTTTAGATCTTTTGGGGGGGGGGTACCAGGGACCGAACTCGGGTCCTTGCACTTGCGCAGCAGGCGGTGTCAGCTTGACTTTTAGAAGGAACATTAAAACCATAACAGGGGAAACAAAAGGCCCGGTCCAAAGAAAGGGTCTTATCTCCAAATCAGAGTGGTCTTTTCCACTAGCCTGGCCTGCTCCCCACCAAAAGCTTGGCCCGTTGTCCTCTGGCTCAGCCCAGCATCTTCCACCTTCTTCAAGAACACCAGGCCGCAAGGCACACACCATTCCCAATGCTCACGCATACACCACACCTGAGGGCTGCAAATGTGCGCACGACCAGACATCTGCAGACACACTACTCACTAACTTTCTCATATGCACACAAATGCAACAAAAGCAGGGCCACGCTCCAACACAGTCACCCCAAGCACACATCCGTGCCTCCCATAGACCGCACGCGCAGCTACTCACACACACATTTGCAATGTGGACACTGCAGCGCTGTCAGATAATATCCCAACACCCCACTTGCCCAGGTTGACACTCAACAAGTGTTGTTTCTGGAGGAGGGAGTCACTTCAGATATATAAAACCCAGGACCCTTTCCCAATCCAAGACAACTCTGCAGGGCCATTCCACCGTTTAGAGCCTGCTACGGAGCATCTTCGCTTTTTCTCCCATCACAGTGTGCAGAACGCTCCCCTTCAGTCTTCCAGCCCTGGGAAAGGCCTGCAGAACCAATCCCATAGCCTGAACTGGAGCAGAAACCTCTAGATGATCCCTGGACAGGCCACCAAAACAAAGGGCTGGGTACATAGCAGAGGATCCTCGTAGATGTTTGGTGTTGAAACTGATGAAAGGAATCCGTCCTTCGCCTATGCTTTGGTTTCTAGTCTCAACCCCAGCATGCTATGTGGCCTTGACAGTCCTTTCCTTCTCTGGCCTTAGGTTTCCATACAAACACTGCAATGGGAAATCTGGGGTTTCCTGTCTCTGGGACTCAGTCTGGTATCTACCAATGGCTGGTGGGGCGCTGACCAGATCTGTGCTTTTGAAACTACAGTCCCCTGGCCAGAGGCAATAGCTTTACTCGAGGACATGTTAGATATTCAGAATCGCAGGACTGTGGTCTGCACTCAGATCTCTGAATCAGAATCTGCCTTTTAACAAGAGTGCTGGGTTAAGTCCAATGCACTTCACAGTGTGAGAAGCGCTGTTCTCAAGGAGCTCTGGAGGACCTCCGGATCCTAGCTCCCAGCGGTCTATACAACTGCAACAGCCTGAGGGGGAGGGGGAAGGGGAGGGTGGGGCTTTGCTTTGGGTGGAGAGGAGTTATTTGTTCCCCAACAGAGCTCTGTCTGTGTTAACCTCTGGTAAGCAGGCGGCTTTCATAATGCCTGCGGAATTTCTAGCCATGGTCAGGGTAGTTTTAAAATAACAATCCAAATGACAGTAAGTATGATGAAGGAAGGACTCGGGACCCCCTCACTATTAGAAGCTTCTCACTTCCACTCTCAAAAAGAAAGAAAGAAAACATCCAATACAAGTTTATCCACCTAGAGCCCTGGGGCAGCCCTTTCTGAGCTCATTCTGGAAATGGTTCCTCCAGGCCTGTCTGGGGGCCAGCAGGTAACGAGAGAGGGCTGGGGAAGCTCCAGACACAGCAACAGGAAGCGCAGGGTTTAATAAGTTGCAGGACCTGCAGCACTAAGGCTCTAACTCAAAGCTTTCGCATAAGGCCCAGCCCAGAAACCTGCACACTGTTTCATTAAAACTGACTAAAAGCTGGGATACTTGGGAGGTGAAGAGAATCTGGGAAATTTAGCCAGACCTTGTCTCAAAATAAAAGCTATAAAAGGCCTGGGGAGGTAGCTCAGGGGTAGAGCACTTGCCTAGTGTGTGTGAGGCCCTGGGTTCATTCTCCAGCACTGAAAATAGCTGTTTAAATTATTAAAGGATTAAAAGCAGCAAAAACTAAAACTAACAGACTTTTAAACTGAAAAGTGCCTACTCCATTCTGTAAAATACACAGTAGACCTGTTGGAATTGAGTCTGGGGCAGGGGCTGCCAGAGGTGCCTGAGATGACAGGGCCAGGTGAATGGCTTAAAGGACCTCAGTTAAGAGGCAGATCCAGGCCAAAAGGTGAAATGCAAGGTTCAACAATGCAAGTCATTAACAGTAGGATAGGAGATGTGAGCTGGGTGAGTGAAAACCAAGGGAAATGGCCAGAAGGGGCAGACCAACCAGGCAAGAAGGCAGACACACCACCTCTTCGCCCTCCACACTGAGTTCCAGGCCTGTGTCTGGCTCTGCCCCACAGCCCCTGGCACAGCACAGGTCCTGCAAAGTTCCAGTCAAATGCCACCTCTCTCACCAAGGCCTCCTCATTTCCATAGTTGGCATGGAGCCCTCCCTGCCGTGTTCTCTCCGGGCTCACTGTCTCCTTCACCTGCCCTTTACCACCCTGCCTGCTCCTTTTCTGACTCCCTAGACTGACACATAATGTGTAACCTTTGCACTCCTGCTGCCTGGAATGGAGATGAGATGGCTGAAGGCACAGTCAACATCTTGGCCTCTGGGTGACTTCTGCAGCTTAGGGAGCGTGGAGAGCTGAAGGACCTGGGGCTCTGAGCGTCACAAATGCCACCCAGTCCTGTCTCTAGGTAAGACTTTTAGGTTAGACTACTTTTTTTTTTTTGGTACCGGGGTGGAACTCAGGACCTTGCGTTTTCGAGGCAGGTGGTAGAACCACTGAGCTAAATCCCCAGCCCTTATACTACTTTTTAGGTAAGTCTTTTAGGTAAGACTACCTATCTTCAGATCTTTAGGTGAGAAAAATTTTGTCAAAGTCAATTATTTTAGCTCTCTGTTATGTGCAGACAACCCTGGGGATTAATTCTGACTCCTTTACTACCTCTCCTTGCATTTAATTACCAAATGTTTTTTTTTTGGTACCGGGGATCAAACTCGGTCCTTGCACTTGCGAAGCAGGCGGTGAAACCACTGAGCTAAATCCCTGGCCCTTACCAAATATTTTTGATTCTACCTCCTTGATATGTCCTATGTCTGTAAACTCATCCATCATTGCTGCCTGCCTCTATCTGAACTCAGGCAAATAGAATTTCTTGCCTGGATTAACCTTTTTCCTACCCAGTCTCTCTACCCTAGGATTTCCCTTTCCAATCTAATTTTCATTCAAATATGGAGCTAGAGAGATGCTCCCATACATGTACACAGAAAAGTATAGTCTAGTATAACAAATACCCAAAAATGGTCATAAATATCAATCCTACCTATAATTTCTTTCTTCTTTTTTTTTTTTTTTTTTGTACTGAGAATTGAATCCAGGGCCTTTGCACAGAGCTACATCCTCAGGTCTTTTTATTTTTTATTTTGAGACAGGGTCTCACTCAATTGCCCAGGCAGGTCTTTATCCTCCTGACTCAGCCTCCTAAGTATCTGGATTATGGGCAGGAGCCACCACATGCAGCTATTTTTCAAACATTTGTATACACTTATGTATGATTATATAGTATGGTTTTTGTAATTTAAATATTTATCTACCATAGTGGCACTTTCCTGTTAGCCCAGCTGCTCAAGAGGCTGAGGTAGGAAGATTGCACATTCAAGACCTGGGGAAGATTGCACATTCAACTTTGCAAGACCCTGTCTCAAAAAAATTTTTTTTAATTCTTTTTTTTTATAGTAAAATTTAAAGGGGCTGGGAATGTACCTCAGATGTACAGCACTTGCCTAGTATGTGTTGAGGCCCTAGGTTTAATTCCCAGTACTGCAAAAAAAAAATTATCTAAATAGTGCCAATTTTATATATAGCTCTGCAACTTGTTTTTTTTAAAGTTTATCCATGTTAATATTTATTGAGTCTATTCATGTGAATAGTTTTATAATGTTCCATCATGCAACTAAAACCGCACGCAGCACATACATCTCTACCCCACTGATATGCAACTAGGTTGCTCCTATAAAGTGTTTCACCCACATTCTTATCATGTGATTTATTTGGAAATAGAATCGGCAGAGGGAATCCAGTGAAAATGAAGCCGTTCAGATACAGTCCTACTCAGTATGACTGGTGTCATACTGAAGAGACAGAGAGAGGGACAGAGATTAGAGCGATGCATCTACAAGCAAATGTCAAGGATTGCAAGTGAGAAGCCAGGAGGTGATCAAGCAAAAGAGAAAAAGACCAAGACCCCAGAAGGCATGAACCCCACCAACCCCTTTATTTTTGGACTTCTGGCCTCTAGATGTGTGAAAGAATAAATTTATGCTGTTTTATTTTATTGTTTTGTGGTGCTAGGGATAAATCTAAGGTCTGCAAATACTAGGCAAGTGCTTACCATGAGCTACATGCCCAGCCCTCTGTGACTTGGTCCAAGCAAGCCATAACGTGGTGAATCCCAGGCACAGGTCAAAGTCATAGAGCATGAGTTGAGACAGTAAGTTGGGGCTGGACTGGAAAGAGAAATTCCTCAGGGTCACAGTTCTATTTAGGTTGTAGAGAAAAGTATCAGAAATAGCCCACGTTCAGAGTGGACCTGTTTGATTTTTGACTTGTCTCAAATTCATTCGTTTTTCTTTGAAAATGATTCGTTCTCTTCCACACAATTATGAGGATGTGACACAGGCAAGTTTGTCATTAACAACCATGGGTTATTTTGTACTTACTAAATCAGGCGCTGTCTTTAGACACAATCTGCTAATCTCAGATAATCCTCGAAACTGGCCCACAAAATATGCCTGCTGTCTTCTCCCTAATAGGGATGAGGCACTTTTAGGAAGGTGAGATGCCTTGCTTAGAGAAACGGTCTGGCGCTTGTTAAAAGTTAAGAGCCAGGCCACCGGGGGTCTTAATGGCTCTTAAAACGGGGGTAGTGGGGTCCACCTGTCAGCCTACATTTCCACCTTTCAAATTGTTATACTAGGGCCGGGGATTTAGCTCAGTGGTTCCGCCGCCTGCCTCGCAAGCGAAAGGTCCCGAGTTCGAGCCCCGGTACCAAAAAAAATATTGTTATACTAGTAGCCACCTCTGCCGTCTGGCACAATTGACTGAAAGCACCATGGCTATGGCCTGCGTCCAGAGCTGCGGGTCCCTCAATACGCGGAGTTTTCCGGGACGTCCGCGGAGGCCGCACTGCTCCGCCTCCGGCCGCCAGGGGACGCTGTGACACGTCCAGGGCCTGGCGCGCGGCCGCTCTAGCTTCGCCCAGTGACATCTCTGTCCCTACCCGGTCCGGGAGCCCGCGCTCCAGCGTCTGCGGTCGCTTATCCTCCGAGCTGTCCTGCCGCTACCCACTGCCCTCTTGCCGCCTACCATGGCGCTGCTGCACTCCAGCCGCGTCCTCTCCGGGGTCGCCGCCTCCTTCCACCCAGGCCTTGCCGCTGGAGCTTCTGCCAGATTCAGGTAAGCTAAGGGATACGGAGATGGAACCAGGACCCTCGGCCTGCTCAGCTGAACTGTGGACGCCCTAGACATCTACCCCCTCGGTCTACACACACACACACACACACACACACACACACACACACACACACCTTCTATGCCATCCCCTCAGTTCCCTGCCCTGGAACCTAAGAATTGGGCATCCACGCCGCACAGGGACTGACCCTCAGAGCCCCACATCCCTACCCTACCTGCACCCGGCGCCCCACATCCCTACCCTACCTGCACCCGGCGCCGCGGGAGGACGAGCTAATGCAGTCCGAGGGAAGGAAGTGTGACCCCCCCCGCGGCACCCAGACTCCCTCCCTTGGGGTCCAGGATGCAGAGTCGGCGCGAAGGGGGTGCGGGGCAAGGGGAAAGCACGCGGGCTGTGGAGCCAGGCCAGTCTCTCTCCGATTGGTTGCGGCGCCTGGCCGACCTCGTGCCGATTGGCTGTGGCGCCGGGGGGCGCCCTTGTCCTTGACGGGCTGCCCTGGGGGGCACCCGGCGCACTTGTCGGGGCCTCCTTGGGTACCAGGGGGTTGGGCTTGGCAGGGCGGAGGGTGGCTGCGGCTTGTTTAGCGAGGGTACAGAAACGTCCTGGAGGGTTGGTTTCCGGGGTGCCAGCGCCCGGACCCGGCTTTCCTTTTTGCATCCTGTGACCTTGGCAGCGACATCCTCCTGTCTTTGCCACAGCCTGAATTCCCGGTAACTCCTGGGCCCGTTTGGCTTTTAGATGGGAAGTGCTTGAGGCCTAGTGCGCCTCCTTAGTTTTTAAGAGTTAGAAGATCCTGTCACACGGAAGCAATCAATCTTCCTCTCCTCCTTGCTCTTTTCTTTCATGCCGTAACTAGTAACTATTTCGTAACCCCAGTTTCTCCGTGCCAGGCACTGGACCACATGCTGGCGATGCAGTGGTGAACAAGACATAGGGAAGGGCTTCAAATAATGACAAATATGTAATTTTCGGGCTGATATGTAGTCCAGAGAGAAAGTTGCAGCATCGAACGAACTGGTAATTTATTAGCAGAGACCCGAGTCAGGCGATTAATTCACTCAGGAAGCCAATTTGGGGCCGTCTCCTTAAATACTACCCAATGAGGAGCCCAGTCTTAAAACCAGCCCTGGCTGATATAGCTACCAGGAGCAGAGCCTTGCCTGGCCTTTCATACGTCCTTTGGCCTTGCATTTGAGTGTGGTATGAGGTCTAATCCAACAGAACAGTTTGTCCTTTCCAAGGCCTCACACTCCTGGCAGTACCCGTCAGCCCTGCCTTTCACACTTTCTCCTACTGATTTGGCTCCTTCTTGGTGCACTGGAAGCAAGTGCTCTTTAAGCCTAGCTACCTAGTAGGTCAGGATCAGGAAGCCATTATTTATGCAGCAAATTGGGAGAACAAAAAGAAACCCAAAAAATATGGACCATTTCAACATTATAGTAGTAATCTTTTTTTTATAATAGTAATTTTTTTTTCCAGTACTGGGGATCAAACTCAGGACCTTGCGCTTGCAAGGCAGGGACAGTGCCACTAGCTAAATCCTGGCCCAGTAATCTTAAAACAGTCCCTTTTGTTTTATGGGTTTGGCTGGTTGGCCTTAAGCTCTGAAGCGCTTGGTGAAATTCTTTTCCCTTAAAATAAGTTACATGAGAGCAGAGACCTCACCTACTTTGTTCACTGTTATATCTCAGCACTTATAACAACACCCGGCATATCTTTCAAAATATCTTTATTTCAAATCCTGATTTTTAAAATATATGCAACATTTTAATTTTGCATTTTAAATGAAAATTAAACCTATAAGAAACCATAGTGCTGCAAAAATATGTACCAAAGAAAACAAAGTTTTTAAATATTTGAACACAGGCCTGGCATGATAGCATTGGTCTGTAATCTCAGCACTCTGGAGGCTGAGGCAGGAGGATTGCTCTGAGTTCAGAAACAGCCTGGACTACATTGTGAGTTCAAGACCAGTCTGAGCTACATAGTGAGATCCTGTCTTAAACACCACCACCCCAAATTTGTTTTTGAACAGCTGACAGTGAGGAGCTGCAGTTCAGGTTTAAACAATGCTCCAGGATTGGATAATAGAACTAGATGCCAGGTCTTGGGGTGAATGTTAACTGTTCAGGCAAGGACATGAGTACCTGTGCTCACTCCACTATGCATGCAATATTTATTCAGAGCCCAGTGGTAAAACTAGGAAACATTTTTACTATCTCAGTGCATTGAAAGGATTTTATTTTGTTTTGTTTTTTTCTTTGTGATACTGGGGATTGGACCCAGGCCCTTTGCAGTGAGCTATGTCCCCAACTCTTTAATTTTTTATTTTAAGACAAGATCTTGGCTGAGTTGCCCAAGGTAACCTTGAAATTGTAATTCTCCTGCCTCAGCTGCCTAAGTATCTGAGCTTGTGGTCTTGTGCCACCTTTGCCTGGCTCCAATGAAATACTTAGTTTTCATATTCAGATCATTTAATTAGAACTCTTTCTAAATTCAAGTATTTCATTTTTTTTAACAGAAAGCACTAAGAATGAAACTTTTTTGTTGACCTGTGCTCTAGAAGCATAGTGAAATCAGTCGAGGACTGATGAGGAATGAGAAGTATGCTAATATATTTTTATTGCATTGCTAGGGAGTGAACCCCAGGTTTCCTGAATGCTAGGCAAGCTAGTGCTCCATCACTGAGAAAAAATGCTCTGCCTATTTTTCATTATTTAATTTTGATTTTTTTGTGAATTAGTATCATAAGTCTCCTTAGAAAGGCAGTGTGCAGCCAGATGTGATGGCACATTCCTGTAATCTCAGCACTTTGGAGGCTGAGGCAGGAGGATCTCTTTGAGTTCCAGACCAGCCTGAACAACATGGCAAGACCCTGTCTCAAAAAAGAAAAAAAAAAAAGAGCCAGGGATTTCACTCAGTGGCACCGCACCTGCCTCATAAGCCCGAGGTCTTGAGTTCAATCCCCAGTACCAAAACAAACAAACAAACAAAAACTGTGCAGTATTGATACAACAGGGCCTGGGTTTTAGCTCAGTGGTGCTGCACCTGCCTGACAAGCACAAGGTCCTGATTTCGATTCCTGGTACCAAAAAAAATTGTGATGCCATAATCAGTAATTAAAAGATCAAGGCTGAGGATTTAGCTCAGTGGTTCTGGTGCCTGCCTCCCAAGCACAAGGTCCCGAGTTTGATCTCCGATACCAAAAAAAAAGATCAAAATTGTGGTATGGCATTTGTGATCATGGCCAAGTTAATTAATTTTTCTTATTTTAAAATAAGAATATGAGGGGGAAAAAGCATTTTAAAAACTGTAGAGCGGTAAGTAGGTAGGCTTACGACCCCCAGAGATGCAAGGTATTTGAACTAGAAGTGCTTATCTGAGTACTTTGTACCTAACATCTTTTGGTTGGCTGATCAGTATTGCCCAATGTTTGGGGCTTTGTGCTTATATCCAAAGGGCATTGATAGGAATCACTTTGTAGTCCACAAGTTATCTACATCAGTTTTATCCCTAGAGCACTCATTTTCATCTGGCACTATTTCTTTAAAAATACCAGAGTTCTCACAACTTGTATGATATTTACCATTTAAGGAGTGGAATAACGAAGGACATACAGGTCCTGGAATGTGATTCTAAAACAGGGATAATCAAATTGAATTTTCAGCTCCTTTATTCAGTTGCTTAAAATTCAATATTTTGAAATTGCTTTTAGCATTCTTTTTTTTTTTTTGCAGTACCAGGGATCAAACTCAGGACCTCGTGCTTACAAGGCAGGCACAGTGCCACTGAGCTAAATCCCCAGCCCAGCATTCTTAATAGATATACGAGAAAACTCAAAAGCTATGGTTTCTGAGGAAATGTCTATACAAAACATTTTTATTTTTAATTTGACAAATAAGTGCTTTCCATACTGTTTCACAAGAATGGTGCCTTCTGTACCTAGGGTTACAGGCAACTCTATCACCACTGAGGCCCTTAAAAGCAGACCATCTTTTGAAAATGAAAGTGGCTTTCTAAAAGTTTTCCCTTTTATAATCAAATACGTCCTTGACATTCAAAGTATCCTCTCACTGTGCAGTTAATAATGACAGTCATGTAGATAGGCAGGTGGCTACATGGCTTCACTGTCTGAAATAAAGATAAGAAAACCAGTTCAGAAGTCGTTTTGAGGTCTGTGTTTCTTACTATTATTGCTTACATGCTAGAAACAAAAAAGGAGGCTGGGGGCTTGAAGTCCTGGTACTAGAGCTAACAAGGGGAGGGATGAGGATGTCTCCTGAGAATGTAGGAGGGAAGAAAACAAACCTATGCAGTGGTAATTGAAGCAGAAAAGACCTGCATTGATCAGAGTCTTATGACCACAAGCTTCTCGAATTCCTCGCATAGTCACCAGGCTCAGACTAGTGGCACAAACAAAAGTGCATTG
This sequence comes from Heterocephalus glaber, assembly GCF_053883595.1. NCBI lineage: Eukaryota > Metazoa > Chordata > Mammalia > Rodentia > Bathyergidae > Heterocephalus > Heterocephalus glaber. The sequence continues at coordinate 27,165,930 of NW_028258137.1, forward strand.
CTCTAGTAACAATGATGCCAGCTGCACCAAGCATTCACCCTGTCCCAGGCTCTGTTCTGATTGTCTGCATCTTTCTACCAACGCTATGAGACAGGTACTCTTGTGTCCCATTTTCCAGCACATTTGCCCGTGCTCGCAGCTGAGGGGACTGAACTGTTGTTCAGATCCATACAGTTTGCTCAAGGCAACCTATTAAAAGAAGTAAGCATCTGGAAAATAAAAGAAGTAAGCATCTGGAAAATCCAAGAAACAGGGTAATTGCTCTTCAGTAACAGAGCATAGCCACACATACCAGTCACAGCTATTGAGACAGGCAATTTTGCACCTGTTGGAGAGCATAAGTGAAGCTCCCTGCTGCTGTGCTAGGCCTGCTGTTCAGCCTTCCTCCTTCCTGTAGCGGACAAGTGCTCACTGGCCACAAGTTCAATATGACAACCATTGCTGGGAAAGAAATTCTAGTGAGTAATTCACAAGCTTCTCAGCATAGTGAACACAGAGGACCTTCACTGTGCCCTGCTGAGACATTGGATTGGTAGAGATTAGATGAATGATTCCTAAGAGAACTTGAGTCATTTCGCCTGACTCTTGCTTCCTTAGCTTCCACTTTTCCATGCAGCAACACCAAACATTCACAGCTTTTGCCTAAACTTCAGCCTCTGCTTAACTTTCATCCTTGGAACTCAGCTCCTGAGTCACCTCTTCCTGGGAGTCTTCCCAACCCTGTATTTCCAGCCCCCTTTCTCAAGCACTTAGCTCCTCTCCTTGGGGATCCCATAAATTGTCCTTTGCCCTGGGTCCATCTTTTTGTCACTGCATATCGTCTTCCCAGCCCCACCCTGGTCTGCCCTGTACCTCCCTGCTGGTCACCCCACTGGACCAATGGTAAGGGATTATAATGGATTTGTTTCTTTTGTGTTTTTCTGTGTGCGTGGGTGTTGTGTGGTGTTGAGAACTGAACCCAGGGCTTTTGCACTCAGCTATATCCCTAGACCTTTTTTATTTTTGAGACAGAATCTCACTAAGTTACCCAGGTTGGGCTTGAACTTGTGGTCCTCCTGCCTTGGCCTCCCAGAGTGCTGGGCTTATGGCTGTACAGCATTCAACTAGGATTTCTCTTTTAACTATATTCCTGACTCTTAACACATACTAGCACACAGCAAGTTCTTAATGAATGATTTAGGAGATTTTAAAGACTTTTATATAATATGACACATACAAAAAGCTTCTTGCTTGTTTCCTCTGAAGAAAAGGGATTAAATAATCATTTTCTCAAAACAGTAGCCAACCGTGAGGTTAAAAACCCTCAGTCTGACACATTAATGCATCCGCTCTGCCAGAGGGTATTTATTAAAAGGAAGACCTGTATGGACCCTTTAGGAAATTTCAAAGGTAGATTTAAATGAAGCCTTAAATTTTTCTTTTCTATATTTCATATCCAGTGTTGGGAAGGCCAAATTTTAAAAACCTAAGTGGGAACATAAACTAGTACAGCCACTTTGGTTTGGTTTGGTTTGGTTTTTTGTAGTACAACCATTTTTGAAATCAGTGTGGAGATTCCTCAGAAAACTGAAATGAGAAATTCCATTTGACCCAGCTATTCCCCTTCTAGGTATTTTCCTGAAAGAGTTAAAGACATAATACCACAGTGATCTATGCATACCCATGTTTATAGCAGCACAATTCATAATGGCTAAATCATAGACTTGAACTATATGTTCATCAACAGATGAATGCATAAAGAAAATGTGGTATTTACACACAGTGGAGTATTATTCTGCCATAAAGAAAGATAAACTTGCAACATTTCTAGGAAAATGGATGCACCTTGAGACCATAATGTTAAGTGAAATACAGTGGACCCTTGACTTACAAACTCGATTGGTTCCCAAGGGCTGGCTGTAACTAAGTCAATACAGCTGAGATTTGGATGTTTACCTGTGTACATGCTATAGATAACAAGAGGCAGATAACTCTTCCATTAACCTAATTAACCCAAGTTTGTATGTCAGGCCAGGCATAACTCAAGGGTCCACTGTGGACCCTCAACTTACAAACTCAATTTGTTTCCAAAGGCAGTAATAACTCAAGTTAGTCAATTGAAGGCTCAGGCTCCTCTACACTGCCTTCAAAGTCTCTCTTCCTGTATACAGGTAAATCTCAGTGGCCTTAGAGAGACATTGGCCCAGGGTTTCTCAATTAACCATACACAGGAAAGGATGTAATGTTCCTTCCAGAACTCCTTAAGGGTTAAATCTGTATCTGAGACCAGTTGGAAGCACAAGCAGCTGGCATTTGGATCATAACTCAAGACTTTGATCATAAGTTAAAACTAAAATTCCAATCATAACCCAGGTTGTTCATATGTGAGGCCAGTCATCAGTCGTTAACTCAAGGGTCCACTGTAAATCAGACATACAAGCTTAATTATTGCAAGATGGATGAAGAGGGGAGGAAGGGAAGGGAAGGGGAATGAAAAAAAGATACTAAGATATGTGTCCTTTTTTTCATTCCTGAGACAAAATACCCAATGCCTAGTTAAAGGAGGAAAGGTTTATTTCAGCTCACAGTTTGTAGAGGTTTCAGTCCAGAATCAGCTGGCTCCAAGGCAGGGTGGCATGCAGAGGGGCATCACAGAGGAGAAACAGTCCATGGCAGGGTATGCAGAGACAGCACAGCAGCAAGCAAGCAGTAGCAGCAGGAGCCACTCCCTTTTATCCCTTCCAGGCTACCCGCCTTTCTGGTGGTGTCACCCCCTCCCATGGTGGGCCTTCCCATTATCCACACCCAGAACTGTGCTAGCCCAATCAGTGAACTACTGTCCTTTAGTAATCACACATCCTTAATTCCAGTATTAACACACTTCATCCCAGCATTACACACCCTAGATTCAGCCACCTCCCAAAACTCCCACCTAGGAGTGCATGAGGCTTTGGGGGGACATCTAGACACAAGCCATAATGGTATATTACATACATGTACCAATTCCTCACAAGGAGTGGAAACATTATGTACTACAAGCGTACTTATTAAAAAATTCACAAGAAAAAGTTGTTAGGTGATATTTGGTCACTTGATTAAATAAGATTGTTAGTGAGTCAAAACAATTACTGGTTACCTATTTAACCAAAATGACAATAAAGCATCAAAATTAAACACATAATTGTGCCATATAATCCCAACTACTTAGGAAGCTAAAGTAGAAGGATTGCAAGTTCAAGGCCAAACTGGACAATTTAGCAAAACTCTGTCTAAAAATAAAAAAGCTCTGAGAAGTAGCGTGGAGGTAGAGCACTTGCATCACATGTGTGAGGTCCTAGGTTCTATCCCCAGTACCTCACAAAGAAAAAATATATATGTATAAAACATGGTTGTAATGAACCTTAGCTCTTTAATGTATGAGAAATCTTTTTTGTTTGTTTCATTTAGGGTTCTTTTCTGGGTTTTGCTTTTTGTTTGTTTGGTTGTTTTTTTTTTGAAACTGGGCCTCATGGTGTAGTTCAGGCTAGCCTTGGACTCACTGTGTACCTCTGATGGGCCTCGGACTCTCTGCAGTCCCTCTTCTTCAGCCTCCCAAGTGTCAGGATTATTGGGGTGTGTGCGCCACCATGCCTGGCTGTTGGTTTTGTGTAAATATTCAAGGCTGTAAGAGTCAACATCAAGCATAGAAAAGTATTCTAGTAAAATCACAGCAGCTCTACTGCCTGTGTAGGCTGACTGCACCGAAGATAAAAGAGATGACCTTCCTTGTTGTAGGTGAAGTCATTAATCACTAAACCAGCAAAACCAGCCCATTGAGATTGGGCAGACTTTGTCAAAATGTTAGCACATCTTAGCTTCTTTCATAGTTATTAGAGAGCAGAGACCACTGCCTTCCCTTTCCCACAATCTCTCCCACTCTTCCTTTCTGCTATGGGCCTGGCAGAATGGCTCCAGCACAGAAGAAAGGCCACTCAGACAGACGTCAGCAAGGCAGTGCCCTGAGAACATACCAGGCTCAGGAAGTCTGCCCCTTGGGGACTCCAGGAGTACACATTGACCCCAGGCTCAACAAAGCTGTCTGTGTCACAGGCATAAGGGATGTCCCATGCCGTAGCTGTGTACAGTCAAGATGAACATTCACTAGACAAGCTCTTTACTTTGGGTACCTATGTACTAGTCACAACTTACCATTTTCAGAAATCTACAGATAGTCGTGTATGAAAGAGAACTAACTGATTATCAAATAAAATCATAGAATCACACACACAGAAAAGGCACTCAGGATTTTTTAAAGCCTTTTCAAATTACTGACACATAATGAGGTTACAACTCTCCAGACCTACACCTTTAGCCACAGGTCCGGAGTAAGCAAAACAAAAAACTCAGTTTGATTTTTTTTTTTTTTTTTTTTTTTTGGTTTGGGGGATCCAACTCGGGATCCTGCACCTGCGAGGCAGCAGAACCACTGAGCTAAATCCCCCGCCCCTTGATTTTTTTTTTTTTGAGCTACAAAGATCTCAATTGATTTAAGCACCAAATAAAGACAAGCAAATAAGAACATTTGCCAAGCCAAATTCTCTGTAATCGCTCACCCAACAGAGAATAGATCTCTACCATCCTTCTACAGAAATCACTAGATAGCTAAACCATAAAACCAAACTCAAGGGAACACAGTGGTGCACGTCTGTAATCCCAGCTACTCAGGAGGTTGAGGCAAGAGGATCACAGATTCAAGGCCACCCTGAACAACTTAACAAGTCTCTGTCTCAAAAAGGGTTGGGGAGGGCTGGGGACTTAGCTCAGTGGTGCCGCCACCTGCCTCAAAAACACAAGGTCCTGAGTTTGATCCCCAGTACCAAAAAAAAAAAAGATGGCAACAACCAAGTAGCTAGGACTATAGGTATGTACTACCGAGCCCATCAGTTAATCTTTAGGGCCAGGGATTTAGCTCCGTGGTTCCACCACCTGCCTCACAAGCACAAGGTCCTGAGTTCGATCCCCAGTACCAAAAAAAAAAAAGGTTAGGGAATGTAGCTCAGTACTCCAGGGTTAAATCTCCAGTACCACAAAATAAATAAGTAAAAAACTAAACTCATTGTTGCCAGCCATGGGAACTAGCATATTGGCTAGAAGTGAACCAAAAACAAAATCTCAAGTCAGTTCAGAATTGTGAATAAACAGGAGAAACAGTCATTTAAAGTTCTTATGGCACAACTGACAAATGGATAAAGATGTATGTTTTTTGGTACAACGGAGTGCTATTCTGCCATAAGCTTGAGACATTTCTAGCTAGATGGATGCACCTTGAGACCATAATTTTTTTTTTTTGGTACCGGAGATCAAACTCGGGACCATGCGCTTGCGAGGCAAGCATCGGCACCACTAAGCTAAATCCCTGACCTGAGACCAAACTCTTAAGTGAAATAAATTGGACACACATGTTTAAATACCACACTGTTTCTCTGGTGTGAGAAACCGAAAGTGGAAATAAGAACTGAAATGTATAATAAATATTGGGAAATGGGAAAAAAAAATGAGAAATGGGAACAAGGAGGGCAAGGGGAAAGGAAGGACAAGGCAAAAATAGAAACAAAGCTTTTGTAAATAAGGAGGGAAGAGGGAGAGAATGGGGGAAAAATTTGTTTTGTTTGGGTTTATTTTTTTGTGTGCCGGGGATTGAACTCAGGGTCCTTGCGCTTGCGCAGCAGGTGGTGAAACCACTGAGCTAAATCCCCAGCTGGGGAAAAAATTTGTACAGGTACAAGTTCCCTATGATAAATGTTATCATTATGTATATCTAGAATGTACCAATAAATGTTTTGCAAAAGAGAGGCAAAAAAAAAAAAGTTCTATGGCAGAGGCCAGGCGTGCTAGCACATACCTGTAATCCCTACACTCAGGAGGTTAAGGCAAGAGGATAGCTGTGAGTTCAAGGCCAGCCTGAACTATATAGTGAGACCTTGTCTCAAAAAACAAAAACAGGGCCAGGGATTTAGCTCAGTGGTACCAGGCTGCACCTGCCTCAAAAGCACAAGGTCCTAAGTTCAATCCCCAGTACCCCCCCAAAAAAGTTCTGTGGCCGGCTGGAGTGTTGCTCAGTGCTATAGCACCTGCCCAGCACGGGTGACACCCTGTGTCTGGTTCCCAGCACCACTGATAAAGTTCTGTTGCAAGCTGGGATTCACTCTGGGAGCCAAGGAGAGATGAAGTACACTTTCTCGGCAGTCAGTTCACCTGGCCGAGACAGGTGACTCCAACTAGGCATTGCTGGACAGCCTCCAAGATGTTTCGGGATGTTGGGCATGATGGCACACGCCTGAAATCCCAGCTTTTGGGAAGCTGAGGCAGGAGGATTGCTGTGAGTTTGAAGCCAACCTGGGCTACATAGTGAGTTTAAGCCAGCCTAGAACACATAGCCAGACCTTGACTCAAAAAAAAAAAAAATCCACTGATACAGGATAGTTTTTAATTTTGTTTTGTTTTTAAGTAAAGTCATAGTTTCAAACATTTTAACCCACCAAGTAATAATGAAAAGAAGATGTCCGAACCAGTTCTTCCTGTCAGTTTTTAATTCCTAAACACCTAGCAACTCTCTCCCTCTCACTCTACCCCAGTTGCCCCTGCCCTTGCTCATGTCCTCATCTCTTTGTGTTGTTGGCTAACAAACCAGCACCTTCAGTGACCCTTCTGTGGATACACACCCTTACCACTCTGCATTCAGTACCCCACTCTGTGATTGGGTGGGCCCTAAAAAACACAAGTCCATGTCATCACCCCCTCACCTAATCACCTTCCACTACCAAAGGAAAAGCTATAATGATTTTCCATGTGTCACTACATCCAAAGTGGGTCCCAGAAACCCAACTGTTTAATGAGTTTTCCAAGTTATGTTCTTAACTGTTGGTAACAGAATAAAATCCAAGCCCCTTAAGAGGTCAAATAATATTCTCATATGGCCCTTCCTGCTGTAGTTTCACCTCATCTTTTACCACTCTCAGCTCCTCACTGCCCAGTCACTTGAAGTACTCTGTGTGGGAATTGAGGTCAAGTGTAGACTGCTTTAAAAAACTCTACAGGAAACCATTATTCAGGAGGCTGAGATAGGAAGACCAAAAGTTCAAAGCTGGTCTGGGCTATATAGTGAGTTTGAGACTCTCCTGGACTACATAGTGAGGCCTGTCTCAAAACACCTACATAAAGCCTGCACGAACAGCCTGTCCTCCCCAGAGTGATTTGAGAGCCCCCTCTGCATCTCATGGCATCTGTGTGGAAATCATTCATCTCTGCTCCTCTGCAAGATGATTTGAAGTCTTATATCGCTGGTTTATTGGTGCCTATTTCTATACTTGGTATGTAACACACAAGCAATTGTTGAACTGAATCTTGCACAGACAGAAAGACCTCTGGCCATGGGGTCTAACATATGTGACTGAGGTAAGATGTTTCTTATTTCAGCTCCTGGTGGGCCCATGTGGAAATGGGACCCCCAGATCCCATCCTAGGAGTCACTGAAGCCTACAAGAGAGACACCAACAGCAAAAAGATGAACCTGGGAGTTGGTGCCTATCGCGACGACAACGGAAAGCCCTATGTGCTCTCTAGTGTGAGGAAGGTGAGCCTACGTCCATCTCATGCCGGCTTGGGGAGATCAGCTCAACGGAGCTCCCGAGAGTGGCAGGAGGGTGCTAGGCTGGACCTCCTCAGCCCGGGGTTCCGGTTTGGGCCACCTCACTGAGTTTTCTGGTCTGTAACACCTTTGGCTGTGGAAGTACAAGATTGGAATCACAGTGTTTTCCAAGGCTGAGCAGGCATAGTGTCTAATTGCATCGCAAGGGTACACAGAGGACCCAAAGTTTAAACATTGTCTCTTGGCAAGAGCAGTGTGGATGAGGGCTACTATTGTTATTTTCCATCTCTCCCTTTTGATTACCTCAGTAAAACCCCTGTACATAGGCATGTTCTGTTTGTCCTTCCTGCTGGAAAATAGAATAGTTTTTTTCATTCTCTTTATTTTTGCTCTATTCTTGTTAGTGTTACTATTAGTTATATAGTTTCTGTTACAACTTTAAATAGTATAACTAATCCCCTTAGAACAAGTTTTAAAAATCATTCAGGGATAGGGATACAGCTCAGTGGTGGAGTGCTTGCCTAGCGTGTACAGTGTCCTATATTTGATCCCCAGCATTGTCCAAAAAAAAAAGACAAAAAATTTATTCAGTAAATGCAAGCTATTTTTCCAAGGTAGAAGACAACTAAGAAGTCTTACACCTTACTTCATGAACACTTCACCTCAGTTCTGTGAGACATAAAAATAGTTACTCCTCCACTTAACAGGTAAGCTGAGTGCATTAGCACACACCTGACCCCAGCTACTTGGGAGACTGAGGCAGAAGAATTGCAAGTTCCAGGCCATGGCAGCTTATCAAGACCATGTCTGACAAAAACAGTGCTGGGAATGCAGCTCAGTGGTAGAGTGCTTGTGACACAAACCTGTGGGTTCAGTTCCTAGTACCACCAAAAACAAATAGATGAAGGAACTGGGAAGATCAAATAAGTTGTCCAAGATCACACAGCTACTAAAGAACAGCCAGTCCGCTGACCCCAAAGCTGAAAATGTGTGGCTATTATTATTAACGCTTTCAAGTTCTAAGACTGGCATACACCTTGAAATGCTTCCCCTTTATGTATTTAATTTTGTGATCTTTTGTCTACTGTAGGTGTTATTCTTAAACCTCGTTCTTATATGTTCCAAGAATGTCACTTGATGTTAAATGGCAGCCAAGAGAGACTATGTACCCATCCACATAAAACCTTACTTTCAAAAACAATAATAAAATATAAATAATAAAAAGTATTTTTGTTCTGTGATACAAAATGTCAAGTATTTCACTTACTCTTCTTGAACAGCAACTTCAAATTAAAAAAACAAGATATGGCCTGGGAATGTAGTTCATAATGCTTGCCTTGCTTATATAGCATGTGTAAGCTGTGGGGTCAATCTCCAGCACCACAAAAAAAGAAAAAAAGGCTTAGCAAGTGTAGTGGCACAAACCTGTAATCCTAGCTACTCAAGAGGCTGAGGCAGCAGGATCACTTGAGCCCAGGAGCTCAAGGGCAGCCTGGACAACATAGTGAGACCCCATCTCAAAAAAAAAAGTCTTTACATTTTATTTATAAAACATTAATTAGTAATCATATTAGTTTCAGGTAAAGGGAAGAAGCTAAATAAATGCATTTTTCTCTTGTCTAGGCAGAGGCCCAGATTGCTGCAAAAAATTTGGACAAGGAATACCTGCCCATTGCGGGACTGGCTGAATTTTGCAAGGCATCTGCAGAACTAGCCCTGGGTGAGAACAGCGAGGTGTTGAAAAGTGGCCGGGTAAGCTGACCAGACTCTGGCATTGTACAAGGATCTGTTTTTATGTGTAACAATTTAAACAAACTTGAAGTAATTTAAATAATTCGGGGCTGGCTGTGGTAGTGCATGCCTGTAATCCCAGCACTGGGAAGGGTGAGGCAGGAAGATCACTGCGAGTTCAAGGCCAGCCTGAACTACATAGCGAGACCCTGTCTCATTCAATTTTAAAAACAGGAAAATTGGGGGATGGCGATGCAGCTGCAGTAGAAACAGTTCATATAAGCCAGGCATGTGGTGGCACATGCCTGTAATCCCAGCACTTGGGAGACTGAGGCAGGAGAATTGCCACGAGTTTGAGGGCAGCTGGAACTATGCAGTGAGACCCTGTCTCCAATCTCCCAAAAGAGAAACAGTTCACATCAGGTAGCTTCCATGATCTACTATGGCTCAACCAGTAACTCTCAGTCTCAATAATGAGATTGTGAAGAAGAGATAAGAAGTGAAGAGAATACAAGTTTTGGTCAGCAGAAAACTTGTCAGGAGTATTGGCAGGCTGAAGTCAAAAAATGGTACAGAAGATGCACTGTTAAAAAATCAGACAGGCTGGGGATTTAGCTCAGTGGTTCTGGCGCCTGCCTCACAAGCGCAAGGTCCCAAGTTCAATCCCCGATACCAAAAAAAAAAAAAATCAGATGGGCACAATTGCTTGAAGAAATCCATGCCATGAATTGAAACCTGATATAGTAACTAAATCTGCTCTTGGTGATGATACCAACTTTGAAAAACTCTGCAAAAGCCAGATTCTATTGCAAATGAAAGAGCATTTGTCAGACTAGCCAAATGCCCTCTTCTGAAGAAAAAAATAGATACACTAAAAGCTGCTGTCCAGCCCTTTAAGATACAAGACAAATCGCTACTGAAGTTAAGAGTACTACAGAAGAAAATCATTCCAAAGACACTTTGTCTTCAGATGATGAAGAAAGTAAGGCCCAGCATGAATGAACTAAGACCACTGAGCAGAAAGCAAAAGAAGCCAAAATACAGCAAAGAAACCAATAAATAATTTAAAAGAGGGCTGCGGATTTAGCTTAATGACACCATGCTTTTGTGGTCCTGAGTTTGATCCCTGGTACCAAAAAAATAATAATAATAATTCAAAAAGAAAAGGGGCCGGGGATTTAGCTCAGTGGTTCCGCTGCCTGCCTCAAAAACAAAAGGACCTGAGTTCAATCCCTGGTACCCAAAAAAAAAAAAAAAAAAATGGCCAAGAGGGAACATTCCAAATTCTCTGTCAAAGCCTTTAAAAAAGGATTCTGTAGTTCCTTCTGAGTCCCAGAAGACACCTGCTCTCCCAAACATGAAAACATCAAGTCAAATAAAAAAGAAAGGGTCTGATAGCTTGCTTGGTGATGGCAGTGATAGCAAGGAAGAATTGCATGAAGAAGAAAAGGAGTGTTTTGGTGATAGCACAGAAGAAAGGTTCTACTAAGAAACAAAAACCTCTCCAACAAGTGTTACCCAGAGAAGATGCACATGAAACCCATTGAGATTGGGATGGAAGAAATAACAAAACAAAGCCATGTATAGAAGCCAGGAAGTTTGAATCAGTGTTTTTTCACTCTTTATCTGGCCCCAAAAGTTCTAGAAGAGAGCATAGAGAACAAGCTCCAAATAGCAGAATCTCAGATTTTCCAGAAAATGAACTTCCAATTAAGAACCAGTTTAAAAAGAAAGCACAAAGAGGACTTGAAAATACAAAACAGCTATTAAGGAAGGGCTGCTTTATATATCACAGTACTGTTATTTAAAAGGAAAACAAGGTTTTAAACTTATCTGCAAATGTTTTACATTTTACTACTCTGTAAGATTTGAAAGGTCATTGATTAAACAATGCTAACTAAATTCCGTATTTACTCTATGTTAGTACTGTTAATGGAAGAGAAGGTCCTCTGGTTAGCCTGAATATACAGATTTTCAAGAGTCATCTCTATCTCTTTTAAGAGTTTACAAATTTTTTTTATTTTATTTTTTGATACCAGGGATTGAACTCAAACCTTGCGCTTTAGAGGCAGCCGCAGTGCCACTGAGCTAAATCTCTGGCTCCAAGAGTTAAAAAATTTAAATAAGTAGAACAGTGGAGTTCAAGAGATTATGCAGAAAGAAAATTATTTTGCTTTGTTGAATATATTTGTTTTTACTTTTGTTCTTTTAAGTCTTTATTTTGATATAATTTCACAGTGAAAGAAAAATGTCTCTCTCTGTACCCACCCAAACTTTGTCAAACTGTAGGTTTGAGAACACTATATCCAGACTGCCAGGTCTGCCCAAGACTTCTTGCCCTAACTGAAATGAATTAAGAAGTGATGGGCCAGGGATTTGGCTCAGTGGCACAGCACCTGCCTGGCAAGCACGAGGTCCTGAGTTTGATCCTCGATACCAAAAAAAAAAAAAAGAAGTAGTGTTCATTTGTTGGTTGCTAGATTTTGTTACATAGAACGTACTATTGGACATTGTTCAAGGCTGCAGTAAAGTTACTTAGACTCAAAAAAAATAAATAAGCAGAAAATAGAATTATTTGTGTGTAATGACTGAGATGGCCACACTTGCTAATAATTCTTCTTTAGCTAATAAATTGGCAATAATTTAAAAGATTATTATGTGTAATAATGATATACTAGTAATTTTAGGCCTAGTAATTTTATCCCCACACTCATGTACTACTTAAGCTTCTGGCCTGGATGGGAGAAGCAAGCAGGAAACTGTCCTCAGGTGGCCAGGCGGGCAGGACCAGCCTGGCTTCCTCTGCTACCCTGTCACAGTCAATTTGACCATTGAAAGAAAAAAACATGCTCCCAATGTGTGAGCTCATGTGCATCATGGTGTACTTTTGGGGGGAAGGAAAATGTGTTTTTTAAGGACTAATTTGCCAATTTATTTTTCTCTTAAACCTTGGAGGAAAAAAAATACAAGCTGCAGTTGTACCTCAGTGGTTGAGCACTTGCCTAGCATGTGCAAGGCCCTAGGTTCAATTTCCAGTATTGAAAAAAAGGCAAATTAAGCCAACAGTCTTTCTCTTCCCCCCACTTCTGAAAAACCAGAATAAATTTTGTTCATAAGAGTAGTCTAATTCCACACAATTAGTTGTTAACTTAGAGAGCAATACAGAGCCCGAAACCCAGTAATTATCTTAAGTCATGGACAGAATATGGTTTAGTTATTCATGCAATGAACCACCTGTTAGCCCCTCAATAAAACTGTATTTTTCATTCATATTGTGATTTTACTTAATATGTATCTGTCTGGGCAATTACAACCTAAGTGTTAGAATGCCCTATCTTAAAATAACATTGCCTTGTCTTTTATGAATTGTTGTGCCTTTGTGAATCACTAGTATTTCCAGAGTTACAAGTATTTTCAGATTATGAAAACTCATAGAAAACCTCTAAGATGGGCTTTAAAATGTACATGGGCTGCAGGTGAAGCTCAGTGGAAGAGCTCGTGCTTATTAGCATATGTGAAGCCCTGAATTCTATCCCCAGCACCACAAAAAATAAAATGTACTAACAGTATCCTGATGTAATTGTTGACTTTGATGGAACTTTCATGTTCAGAGAGGCATTCCATTTTATATAATTCTAGAGTAACATTTTAATATAGTGACTATTCTTAAGTCTTTTCATTATTTTTGTGCAAATCACTGCTTTTGCGTATTGGGGTAGAGCTTTTGTGTCCTACGAGTGTTCTATAGGTGATATTAATAGGCCATAAGGAATTACCTTTAAAGTGCAAAGGGTACCGATTGGACAGAGCAGGGCCTCTCTGTGCTGGCCACAGCACTGACCATGGTGTCTCTCCTGCAGTTTGTCACCGTGCAGACCATTTCTGGAACTGGAGCCTTAAGGATCGGAGCCAGCTTTCTGGTGAGTATGGAAGCAGTTTCAGGAAAACTCTCTCAATGGAAGCTGACAGGGCTTCCTGTTGTACGTGTATTCAATACTGACAGATGTAGATTTCCTCTTCCCACAGAATTGGCAGATTTCCTGTTCTCAGATTAAGAAAAGAAAGTATTTTGGAGAAATTATAATAATAATAAACTCAGCTTATTGATTGTATACTGTTACTAGGGAGCTTTTTTATATTTTTTTGTATTTTAATTCATTTAATCCCAATGAGAGAAATTCATGTGTGTGTGTGCTGGGGATTGAACCTAGGGCTGTCACACTGAGCTATATCCCCAGCCTTTTTTACTTTTTATTTTGAGACAGAGTCTCACTAAGTTGCCCAGGCTAGGCTCAAATTTATAATCCTCCTGCCTCAGCCTCCCAGAATGCTGGTATTACAAGCATGCACCATTACCCTGTTAACACCATTTTACAAGCAAAGGCCCAGAAAAGTTCCTAGCTACACAAGAATAATTATCAGGGCCCAGATTACCCAGACTGACTTAATACTGTTTGTCAACCATAGAAAAGATTCAGTAGAGAAAAATATCTCAAGAAAATATACTAACATTTTTGCTTACCCTTTTTTTTCATTTTTCCATTGCCTTTCACCTCATCTTTTAGCAAAGATTTTTTAAGTTCAGCCAAAATGTTTACCTGCCCAAGCCAACCTGGGGAAATCACACACCCATCTTCAGGGATGCTGGCATGCAGCTCCAAGGCTATCGATATTATGACCCCAAGACTTGCGGTTTTGACTTCACTGGTGCCATTGAGGACATTTCAGTAAGTGGCTTTCAGGGCTGGAAGGACAAAAGAAAAGTAATAAACTTCTTGTAGACATTTGGTGTCTTCCACCAGGTCCTAATATCTGGCTTAAAATCTGGGAATGGGGTAATTCCCAGACCTCAGATTCTCTTTGTTACTTATCAAATTCTAGTGACCCTCTGGCAACTCTCTCCTCTTAAGCTGCAAAGCAGCAGTCTTTTGGTTATTTTTCTCTTTAGAAAATACCGGAGCAAAGCGTTATTCTCCTGCATGCCTGTGCCCACAATCCCACTGGAGTGGACCCTCGCCAAGAGCAGTGGAAGGAAATAGCATTAGTGATAAAGGTGAGGAGGATGACCAGATTGGGATTAGTTCTAGGTTTATTGTATTTATTTATTTGTTTATTTTAGTACAGGTTTGCAGTACATAATGAGGACGTTCATCATGGAGAATTGGCTCATGTACATAACACATCTTAATTCTTTTTACTTCCCTCTCTCCCGCTCCATCTCTTGGTTCCCTTTCATTTGCAAAAGATCTGTCTCCCTGTTCGCTCTTATCTGTCTTTACTTTGCTCCTTAAATTATTTATTCTTTGGGTTTCTCATATAAGCCATTTAATATTTAAGCTTATGTGTCTAATTAAAGTTCTGGATTTAGTGACTAGACTTGGATGCTTAACTTAGTCTTAACAGTGAAAATTAACCTTGACCCTACACAAAATGTTCACATGGGGATAAGCTACCAGGAAAGAGCTCCTTGTTTCCTTAACTAACAGTTCTGTAATTGATGGTATATGAGCGGTTTGAAATAATTCTTGTTCCTCAGTTTGGATAAAGCCTGCCATTGGCTAGCCTGCACAGCAGCTCCACTGGCCCTGGGTCTGCTCGTAGTGCCTGCATTTGCCTTGGTCAGTGTTCATTACACATCCTTTTATATACTTCTGTGTCCCCTCCTTTCCTGCCACTTTCCTCAGTATTGCCATTATCCCTCAGAGTGTAGCTGGCTATCACAGAAGAGACTCATCAGAATTCTAGAGGGGAAAATACTCCCACCATTTTAAGTCCCTGTTTTCACCACCTTCTGCCATATCTAAGCTGCAAAAAGAATGAGGCAGAAACAGCATGCAGAAAGCACTTTCAAGATGAGATGGTTCTAATCAGGCCGTCTCAGGAGCCCTCGGTTTAGAAAGAGCCTGCCCAGGTTACATTAGCTCCAGAAAAGACAGGTGTTAGTCTTGTGTTGACTAAGCAAAAATAATGACCCAGACCCTATTTAAGGAAAATTCTGGGCACATTGAGGTTAAGATTCTCTTTTTTGAGGAACTGTATCAACCAAACTTTAAAAAAAAAAGACAAGTTGCTATCTTACCCCTAGTGAGGCAGGCAAGATCTCAGTAAGTACAAGTAACTACCTGTGGTGTCTGCAGACAGTTGCTTAAAGCTGGTCTTCTCGTTGCTTCCCAGAAAAGGAATCTTTTTGCGTTCTTTGACATGGCCTACCAAGGCTTCGCCAGCGGTGATGGTAACAGGGATGCCTGGGCTGTGCGCCACTTCATCGAACAGGGCATTAATGTTTGCCTCTGCCAGTCATACGCCAAGAACATGGGCTTATATGGTAAGCTACAGGACCCAGTGTGATATGTCTTCCGATGAGCTTGAAGAAGAGCTGGGAGAGAACATCACAGAGGCAGGGAGAGATAGAAATGGTGTCTGTCTGTCTTTCCTTTATGTCCCTTCTTACCTGGAAAACAGATAATTGCTTTTCTAAACAAGAAGCGACTGATCCAGGAGGCAAGAAAATATATACAATAAAATAAGGTTTAAATACTCAAACTTTCTGTTATGCCTCAATTCACCATCCTTGCTGTTTTTATTTATTTATAATAAAAAGTTATTTTTGTGGCCCTTCAGATGGAAACAGTTAAAGTAGCAAATTTAATTGAGATTTGGTTAAGCATGTTAGATGGGGAACTAAAAGACAAGCTTCGCTTTGTCTTTCCAGGAGAGCGTGTGGGAGCCTTCACTATGATCTGCAAAGATGCAGATGAAGCCAAAAGGGTAGAGTCGCAGTTGAAGATCTTGATCCGTCCCATGTATTCCAACCCTCCTCTCAATGGGGCCCGGATTGCCTCTACCATTCTGACTTCCCCGGACTTACGAAAGCAATGGTAAAAACCCTGCCACTCCCCAGCTGTGCACCAGTCCCCACCACTCCTTCAGAGCTGGTTTATAGCTGACCTCCAGCGATGTGCAGTACCTCACAGATTCCATGTTGGGGTGGGGGAGGTGCATTTTTTCAGCACATCCTTGAGTGGGCATTTCCCTGTGAGACATGGCATAATTCAGAAGAGCAATTCCTTTTATTCTGTAGTCTCCATATTTAGTAAAACCTTCCTTCAGGTTCAGATTAAAGTAGCTTATATAGAAAAACTTCCTTAAGAAGATCATGTTTTGGTTTTTGTTTTGCAGTGCTGGGGATTGAACCCAGGGATTCACTTGTGCTAGGCAAGCACTCTACCTTTAAGCTACATCCACAGCCCTTATATTTTTGTTTATGTCACAATAATTGCTTGTATTGAATCAGTATTTATGCATATTTTTGGTTTTTATTATCTGTACCATCTGAATCTTTTTTTTTTTGGTACTAGGGATCGAACTCAGGTCCTTGTGCTTGCACAGCAGGCGGCAAAACCACTGAGCTAAATCCCCGACCCCTACCATCTGAATCTTAATACTTGTTCTCCAAATTAGTGTTAATCTTTTTTTAATCACATTTCACGTAAAAAATACATTTTACATCATGGCCCCGAACACATTAGTTAATGGTTGTATATATAACTGTAACTTTCTAAAACTCGATATTTGCCAGGTGTAATGATGCACACCTGTAATCCCAGCACTTAGGAAGCTGAGGCAAGGGAATCACCATGAGTTCAAACCTAGCCTGAACTACATAGTACTGTAAGTTCAAGGCCAGCCTGAACTACATAATGAGACCCTCTCCCCCTCAAAAAAAGAAAAGAATATTTATTTAATTCAATATTTAATTAAGCCAGTTATGGTAGAACATTCCTTAATCCTAGTTACTCAGGAGGCTGAGGTGGGAGAATCACTTGAGCTCAGGAGTTTGAGACAAGCCTAGGCAATGTAGCAGGACCTCATCTCAAAAAGCACAAAACGTTTGATACTAGGGACTTCATGTGCTACATTCCAGTATTATCTTTCTTTTCTTGTGTAGTGCTAGAGATTGAATCCAATATTTTTTAAATGCAAATTGTATCCTACTAAATTGAATTTATGGGGCCAGGGATTTAGCTCAGTGGTTCTGCTGCCTGCCTCACAAGCACAAGGACCCAAGTTCGATCCCCAGTACCAAAAAAAAAACCTAAATTGAATTTATGACCTACCAATGGGTCATGACACACAATATAGTTTAATTTAGATGTATGTTTATCCTGTGTAGCTTAGTTGAGAGGACAGATTCCTGTGTAGCTTCTGAGTAGAAAAATAAATCTGTTGTCTCCAAACCTACAAGTCATCATGTGACAACTGTTTTTCCTATCTCAAATTAATCCTGTGAACATTGAAGTAAATAGCAAGAGTTTGCTTCAGGATAGTTCTTTTTAGTACAATAGATTTATGCTAGACTTACCAAAAACATCGACTACTTTTTCAATTATAATTTTTTTTTCTCATTATATACAATTAACAGGTAAACACATTTGAGAAAGTTTGGGAGAAGAAAGCCAGAAGTGGTGGTGCATACATGTAATCCCATCTCCTTGGGAGGCTAAGGCAAAAGAATCACAAGTTCAAGGCCAGCCTGGGCAACTGAAGGAAACCCTGTCTCAAAAAAAAAGGAAAGAAAGGCTGGGAATATAGTTCACTAGTTCATTTCCCAGTATCAAAGAAAAGGAAAAAAAAAAGCAAGTTTGGGAGAAAAATATTAACCCACTGTAACTCAGCTTTTTTTCCTTGTTTATTATTATCCATAGTTATAATATATTGTATAAAACACTATTATATATGTATGTGTAGGGTTGGTTTTGGGACTTTGTGGGGGGAGACTTATTTTGTTTTATTTTGGTTTTTTTGAGACAGGGTCTCCCTGTGTAGCCCAGGTTGGCCTCAAACTTGCAATGATCCTCCTGCCTCGGCCTCCCGAGTGTTGGGATTACAGGCATGTGCCACCATGCCCAGCTACTGGTTTGTTTTTGTAAAACAGGGTCTTGACAGGTAGTCCACACTGGACCTGAACTTAACCCAATGTAGTCTTGAACTCAGGATCCTCCTGCCTCAGCCTTCAAGGTGCTGGGATCATAGGTGTGCACCCCAATGCCCAGCTTAGCTTTGATTTTAGAATTATACTAAACTTTGTTTATTGTAATATTGTAGTGATTTTTTTCTATTCTATTCCCATATTCCATGATCGTTAAAAAGTTTTTGGGGGTCAGGGATTCAGCTCAGTGGTTCCAGCTCCTGCCTCGCTACCGCAAGGTCCCGAGTTCAATACCTTGTACCAAAAAAAAAAAGTTTTTGGGTTTTTTTTTTTTAGTGTTCATGTTTCAGTACACATTTGGGAATTTATACTGGACAACAGTGCTGTACTAGATGACTAAGACATGGTTGGTACCCTCAGGGAGTCTAGAACACAGTGAGAAAGATGCATACAAGAACACTTTTAGAAGACAGAAGGGCCGAGGATTTAGCTGAGTGGTTTCGCTGCCTGCCATGCAAGCACAAGGACCCGAGTTCGATCCCCGGTACCAAAAAAAAAGAAGACAGAATAGAATAAATACCAGCTAAAGAAGAGTTGATTCCAGTGGGGAGTTAGGGACGATGTAATGAGAACTGCAGTCTGAGCTGTGCCTTAAAAAAAGGAGAGCCGGCCTGGGGATTTAGCTCAGTGGTTCCACTGCCTACCCCAAAAGCACAAGGTCCTGAGTTCAATCTCCGGTACCAAAAAAGTAAATAAAAATAAAAGAGGAGAAGGCTTTTTTCCTAAAAGACTGTTGTTGTTGTTTTGGGTACCGGGAATCGAACTTGGGACCTTGTGCTTTCGGGGTAGGTGGTGGAACCACTAAGCTAAATCCCTAGCCCTTTTCCTAAAAGAAATGATGGGAAACTGGGCAAAGAAATCTGCTTGTGAAATGTACAGGCAGGGATGTGCCTTGTGCAATGTGTACACAGAAATCCCCACGTCAGTTCTCCCACGTCAGTTCTGTGGCAGAAATGCTGAGTGAGGAGGAGCATAGAAGGCAGTGAAGCTGAGAAGGTGGAGCTGGTGGGAAACACCTTTACTGATATACATGAGAAGTCAGGACTGGGTGCTCTGAGCAGCAAAGAGGTTGGAGGGGTTTTGCTAAGGTTGCACCACATCTAGGATACACAGATCTTTTCGTGCAGTGCCTTTAAGGGCCATGCCTCAAAGTGAATGGAGCTGGATAGATGTGGCTGCAGGAAATTTAAAATCAGATGCCAGGGGCTTCTCAGCTCCAGTCAGTAATCACTGGTAACACACTACTGCCAGCTTCTTATTTTTCTTTTTCTTTTTTTCTTTTTTTTTTTTTTTTTTTACTAGGAAGTACTTTAATCATTTTTCTTAGAAAAAAATCTCCAGACACTTAAAACAGTTCACATTTCAACAAGAAAGTACTGGTTAGAGGGGTTGCAGGTATTGGGGATTCTAGAGTATTAGGAAGAAATGTCAGTATCCTGCTTCATTTTAGATGGGTCGTGTAAGTCATAAGTGGGAGACCTCTGGCTAAGCCAGTATCAGAGCCCAGTAGAATGACATGTCTCTCTGTAGAATTTGTCCTTCTTGCTTTCTCTCCTACCCCACAGATCCCACCACATAAAGCCCAGTGGGAGCCAGCTGAGGCTCCAGTCTTTCCCTTGAGGAGGAAAGGAAGTGAAGGGAAGGTCTCCATGCTCTTTTCCTCCTCTCCCTGGGGTGGTTCTTCTGTATTCTCCTCCTCTTCCTCCCCTTCCTTCTTCTCAGGTGGCTTCTCATAAACCTTTTCTTAAGGTGTCACTATCACTCCATCCCAGGTAGATATTTCAGAAGCAAGATTGCTGGCATCACCCTCCTGTCCAAGGATCTTCCTAAAGTCACCATGTGAGAGGATTTGAACCAGAGTCTGAGCTGTGTAACACACCATGTCCTGCTGCTCCAAGGTCATGACTGTGTGTACTCTGAAGTTGCCACTCTCACAGGGGTCAGTGATACCCACTGAACCTGGCAGGAACAGACCTGCAGCCAGAATCTGCAAGCAATGCCTGTATGCCACATTTAGGGCCAAAGGTTGTCTGGTGGGGTTATTCATCACAGCATAGTGCCCAAGTAGGTCAAGGATCCAGGGTGTGAGGGTCTCAAAACCAGGAAAACGAATCCTCAGGTCCTTCAGCAATCTGATAAGAGCTTTAACTATGGAGTGGCTTCTCATTTTTCAATTGAAACTATAAATCCAAAATTTTACATGCAAGTACCCAATTTTAAAATGTTTTACTGGGCCAAATAAAAATATAAGCAAGATCCTTATTTGGCCTTTAATTTACAATTTTAAACCTGTTTTGGCTGTGCATGACATCATCACTGAGGGATGATTTAGGAAGCTGAACACACAACAGAGAGATAAGTTATAAATGCCATTACAGTGGTCCAGTTGGTGGACCAACAAGAATTTCCTGTAGACCCATGGGAATGGAATGTAAGCAGCAGTTCTAAGGGGAAAATTGTGTTCAAAATCAAGTGAGCTGCCTTTCCTAGTCCCTAGACAGAGCCAGCCCTCTCTTCTCTGGCCTCTGTAGCATAGCACTGTTCTGTTAGCTTTATGTTATGCTGCCTTCTTCCATAGATTGTTTAGAGGTTTGGCTTGTAGCCCTCATTATAAGTTTTTAAAGGCAAGGATTGTGACTCAGTCCTCAGCATGTAGCACATGAATTTGGTTCACTGTAGGTTTACCGTGCTTTGTCTTATTGTGAAGGCAGCAATGTTTATTCATCCATGATAAAGAATAGGGTCATATTTTACTGTTAAACCTATAGTTTCTGCTTTAGCCTCAAGTTTTCTAGTGATGACTTTACTTTTCTTAATATTCAAGTATGTTAAGTATTTTAGTTGTTTGATTAAAATAGTCTTATGAAACAGAATGCTGTAAAATAACTTTTTTTTAAAATGTAGACTCATTTATTGCAATGTATTTATTGAAGTGGTCCTGGTGCTCTGGATTTTTTTTTTTTTGTACTGGGGATCAAAAAAAGGACCTTGCGTTTATGAGGCAGGCAGCAGCACCACTGAGCCAAATCCCCAGCTAAAATAACTTTTTTTCCCTGTCCAGTGGAGCATTGTGGCTTAGTCAAAGACTTAGGAATTGAAACACACTAGATTAAAATTCTGTGAACTCCAGTTTACCTAGTGGTTCTTGGCCAAAATGAGCTGCCTCTCTGGGTTTCCTTACAGGTTGCAAGAAGTGAAAGGCATGGCCGACCGCATCATTAGCATGCGCACCCAGCTGGTCTCCAACCTCAAGAAGGAAGGCTCCTCCCACAGCTGGCAGCACATCACTGACCAGATTGGAATGTTTTGTTTCACAGGCCTAAAGCCTGAGCAGGTAAGTGGATATTTTTCTGCAGCTGCCCGTTGATTGGTCCTTGCAAACTAGAATTCCTCATAGGTTCATACCTATTCAGAGTTGCCCTAAAAAGTTATTTTGGAGCCCTTTTAGTAAAGGTAATAGGTAGCATTCATATGGTTTTGGGTTATTGTTGTCGTTTTGAGATAGGGCCTCAGCTATGTTACCCAGGCTGGTCTTCAACTCCTGGGCTCAAGTAATCCTCCCTCCTCAGTCTCCTGAGTACTTGGGAACCACAGGTCCATGACACTGTGCCTGGCTTGTTTTGTTTATTAGTTGTTTGTCTATCTGTATCCCTCTCATGAGGTTGCAAACTTCTGAATACATACCTTGAGGGGGTTTTGGGGGGGATTTTTGTGTGTGTGCATGTGTGTGGTACCAGGGATTGAACTAAGGACCTTGCACTTGCCAGGCAGGTGCAGCACCACTGGGGAAAAGGGGTTTCAGTACTAGAAATTGGAACCAGGGCCTTGCACATGCTAGGCAGTTGCCCTACCACTGAGCTACATCCCCAGCCCACACAGCTTGTTTTGATTGTGTTTGTGACCACTGCTGGTTCTGTGCTATGTCTGAGATTTTTTTTCCACCTGTTCACACCTCAAAATTCATCATCCTACTTTAAAATAGTTTTTTATTCTTCTTTTACTTACCAAAATCCTAAGAAGAGAGCTTAAGTGAGGAAATAGAGCCCCTGTTATTTTTATCATAACAAGTTGGCTATTATGCCATGCCAGAGCTGGGAAAATTCCCCAACTAGAAGAAGTAACCAAGCCCTTTTCTCCCTGAAGGTAGAGCGGCTGACCAAGGAGTTCTCGATCTACATGACAAAGGACGGCCGCATCTCTGTGGCTGGGGTCACCTCTGGCAATGTGGGCTATCTTGCCCATGCCATTCATCAGGTCACGAAGTAATCTCCAGATGCAAGGAACAGAGACAACCTTTCTGTGTTCAGCCTCTGCTGTTGTGAGATTCACATACAGGATGAGGGAGGGTGGATGGTGGTGAGTGGATCATTTCTTTCAACCACAGTGCATAACACTCAACAATTGAATGTGTTTCTCAGAAAAGAACACGTAGTGAACTAGGGCAGAGGCATTGTGGCTGGTCTGGAACTTTGTGGCTGTAAACCAAACTCCCCTGTTCTTTTATCTCTAACTTTTCTAAAACAGTTTACACATGCAAGAAAGTCACAACGCCAAAAAAAATCTGTCATTCAGGACATTGCAGTATTTCAGAAGCTTTAACTGAAGCATCATGTGGTTTAAGAGGTTGGTCTGTGGACCCAGCATGAGACATAGCTCATAATAGAGGCTGTGAGAGAAGACCTAGTCTGCCATTAACAGCCATTAACTCACATTTGTCCTCCATGGTGGAGCAATCTTATCAACAGACCAAATTGCAAAGTTATGCTTTACAAAAACCAGTGAGTGTATTCTCACTACACCAAGGAAAATAATAGATGCTGTCTCCTGTCTTATTTAAGAAAAGGAGAGAACAGGCTCTCCTTTTTGTCATTTAGGCACGAAGATCTGTTATATCTAGCCAGATTTCACCCCATTCTACTGCTTGAGTGACCATCAACCTTATCCTATCAGGATTTATCTAAGAATGAAGAACATAATACTCTGCTCATGCCATTCCCTCTCCTTTCTTAGCACAGAATAGTGGGGAGTAGGTGATTGCACTTTACTTCAGCACCTGCTTCAGTAGTTGTGTAATTGTCTCCCGTTGGGATGTTGCCTCTGCCGGCTGGACCGCTCTCTTCCTCAGTGTGGCTGTCAGCCACTCATCTCATTCGCAGCTGGACGGTGTGGGGTAGCATCAGGAAAGAAGATATACTTCACCCTTTGAAAAGATAACCACCATCTGCTCTAATCATGTAGACTTACTGCAGCCTGGTTTCTCTGTTACAATAAAATGATTGTAGACCCAACCACTACCTGCTTTTTTTTTTTTTTTTTAAGTGTGAGGAAAGGTAAGAGTGAGCATATATTCCAGGAGCCTGGAGTCGTGTCCCGCTGACCATAAGCCAAAAAATCGTTGGCTGTTCCAAATGCTGATGGAAAATATATCTTTTTCTTCATCCTGCCATTCATCTTGTCCAGTCCAAAGATGTTGAGAATGCACATGTCATCCCTCAGACCTTGGGAGACAAGTAGAGTCCCACAAAGGATGCCATGGATATAGGCAAGGAGTAGAAGGGATAGAGCAGAGGTGGCCGCTTCGGGTGTCTAGAGGAGACAAGTAATTGAATAAATGATAGGAACTGTATGTGGCTGATCATCAGTGATCAGTGCTCATCCTCAGCATAGAGGAATAGTAGAGAGGTGTGAGCATGAAAGCCCAAGTTTTCAGGTCTTCAATTTTAAAAGAAAAATTAGAAATACTGATTTTTATGGAAGCTCTATTGATGCTTAAAAGTTAGCAAAACTATAAAAATAAATAACTACAATGAAAGCCAATATTTTATAAAATTAATATGCACTAATAAAACATATTAAAACAGAGAAATTAGGGTACTTCTCTCACCTCCTGCTCAATGTTGGCCTACAAATTATTCTCACTGCCTACCGCTTGCTTAATGGCTTTGAGGTTCTTGAAAGGAGTCCTGCTTTCCCTTGGTGGTCTTGGTGATTAAACTGAGGCCACCAGGAGAAGGCAGCTGGGAAGCTGTTTTAGTATGCATTCCTGCTAGAGTGCATAGCTCCTCCGTGAGTATGAGTATCGATCTGTTTTCACCTGTGCTGCATAACACTACAGAATTGTTTGGTGTTAGCTAAAGTCTACAAAGCTGATCTGATTTTGGCTGGATGTGGTGATGCACATCTATAATCTCAGCATTCTGGGACGCTAAGATAGGAAGATCACAAATTTGAGCCCAGCCTAAGCAACTTGGCAAGACTGTGTCAAGATAAAAGAGAAAAAAAAATTTTTTGAAGGGCTGGTGACCTAGCTCAGTGCAAAGGTCTTGGTTCAATCTCAGTACAATTAATCAATTAATAAACTGATATAAAATTAAAAATAATATAGTTGGCAACTGATTCTAGTTTGGTTTTTTGTTTTGGTACTGGGAATTGAACTCAGGTCCTTGCACTTGCGAGGCAGGTGGCAGAACCGCTTAATTCTAGTTTTTTAAAGTGACATGTATGCAATGTGCAGACAGTAGATTCCCAGTCTGAGCTCTCTTGTAAGACCATATGTTCTGTCACCAGGCATCTAACAGTGGTACCTGTGTGGCATCCACCCTGCCTATGTCTATTCTGTCCCCATCTATTTATTGCCCAGGGCTATTCAAGATAGGGCCGAGCCGGGGCAGAAAGCAGTGAACAGGGTCAGGCCCAGAGCCATTCAGTATTCTGGTGGTTGCTGAGAAGGCAGAGAAGGCACAGCAGGTCCTCTCACTCCTGAGGGACACTGCGGCTGGCAGGGAGTTGCTCCAGACTCTGCTCTTCTGGGTTCCTGTTGCTGGTGGGTATATACCAAGGTGGTGAAACAGTAAGAGAATGGACTACTTCACTGATGTCTTTGGAAAAGTATCTTTTAGGAAGAAAAATAAAACAGCTGCTCTGGAGAAGGACTAACTGCCTAGGTTAGGAGAAACTGCTTTAAATTTTCCCTGTCTGGAGCAAAAATGGCTAAAAATTAGCTGTTAAAACCTCAAGTAACTGCAAAAGGAATTCACCACCCCACCAATCTTGTTATTTTTAAACACATAGATTACCAGCTCACTGGCAACTAAGTCCCATTCCTCAGGTGGTGTATGAACCGTGATGTTTTCTACAGAAGTTCAGCCTGTTTGCTGAAACTCCTAGCTTCCTAGTCTGGATCTAAGATGTTAATATTCTCCAATCTGCTGAAAAGTTAGTTTGCCTGCCTTCATTTCATCATAATTTAAGGTAGAATAGTTCCCAAATCTAGGTTGTTTATTTAAAATATTGCCTCACTCTGGACATCTGATTGATTCAGTATGAAATAAGATTTAAAAATTTTTTGGGGGGGGGGGCTATGGATAGAACCCAGGACTAGGCATGCTACGCAAGCCCTGTACAACTGAGCTACACTCCCTGCTCTATTTTTTTAAATAAGCCAAGCATGATGGCACACACCTGTAATTCCAGCCCAGCATTCTGGGAGGCTGAGGCAGGAGGATCTCAAGTTTGAGCCCAGCCAGGGCAACTTAGTGATTTACTGAGACTTTGTCTCAAATGAAAAAAATAAAGAACCAGGAATACTTATAGCTCAGAATGAAAGCTCTGGGTTCTATCCCCAGTACTATAGGGAAAAGAGCTGCTGGGGCTACAGCATGCACAAGACCCTGGGTTTAATCCCCAGCACAGGAAAGCAAAACAAAACCTCTAGGTGATTACATATAGGTGATACATGGACCAGCTATGGGGAACTGGTAGACTAAACTGTCCTGGGCTTACATGTAAACAACCAAAGTCCAACTCACTCAGCACTACCAAAGCAAAGCTGTTATAGTTATAAACTCCTACTAAAATTTAGTAAATGAAGTCCAGCAGTATATTAAAAGAATAATGCATTGTGGTGTTTGCATGGGTGTTTTATAGGTCAAAAGAAAAATATCTTTGAGATGTTTTTGAAACACTTAAAAGTAATTTTTAAAACCTCTGTGGAGCACCTGCCTGGCAAGCACAAGATCCTGAGCTCAATCTCTGGTACCAGAAAAAAAGAACCTCTGTAGAGAAGGACACTGGGCTTGATGTAGTGTACTAAGTAAAGAACTATTAGGAAGGAAAAGTCTAGTTCACACCATTAGCTTGAGCCTTTTTTTTTTATAAATGCTGCTGGGGATCAACCCTAGGGCCTTATACATGCGAGGCAAGCAGTCTACCCCTGAGCCACATCCCATCCCAAAAATTGTTTTAAACCTTTACTTCAGAGTTATGGCTTTTTATCATAAAAATTACCAGTTTATTTATAACTTAACAGAAGGACCAATTTTTCTTTTTTCAGAGTGATATAAAATTGTTGATATTTTTTCTAAATGATAGAAATAATGTATGCTCATTTTAGAGAGAAAATAATTTCCTCAATGCTGAGCATGTGGGGGCACAACTATAATCCCAACACTCAGAGGCTGATCCAGGATGATTGCCATGAATTTAAGGCCGGCCTGGGCTACATAGTGAGTTCAAGGCCAGGCTGAACTACATAGTGAGACCTTGTCTCAAAAAAACCAGAAAAATAAAAGGTCCACTCTACCTCTGGAAAGACAAGGGAGGCTACTGCCCATAGGTGGCTCAAGTTCTTTACCCCAGGTCCAAGATTTCACTTAAGTGTTGCTATCTTCAGTTAAGAGACAAAATCTTTCCAAACAAATTGAGATCAGCAGAACAAAGAGCACCACACGGAACCTTCTGGAAGAATCTGAAAATAATTAAGAGTTGCAAGTTTTGGGGTTTTTTTTTTTTTGGTACCGGGGATTGAACTCATATCCTTGCGCTTTCAAGGCAGGCAGCAGAACCACTGAGCTAAATCCCTCAGGAGTTGCAAGTTTTTAAACCATGTTGGGAGTTCAAGGGCAGCCTGTAATACACAGCAAGACCCTATCTCAAAAAAAATAATTAATTAATTAGGTAATAAAAGCATGTATGTAGTGAAAAAAAGAAAGAAAAAGAAACCCCTGCCACAACAGTACAAGCAAGGCCTAGAAGGAGCCAATTTCCCAGGAAGAACCAACTGTCCCTTTGTGTAACAGCCCTCCTTGGCTTACAGAGCAGCAGAGGAGGCAGGGCTAAAGAAAGAAGTGTGAAGGTACCATTGTTGCACTGTACTTTGGGATAGAGACTGAGTGCTAAGCAGCCCTGCCCCTCCTACCAACTAATGACACCAGAAGAGGAGCAATGGTCACCATTTCACCATGTGTACACATAACCTGGGTCATGCAGAGCTTCGCTGTGTGGGCCCAGGGGAGTGTTTCTGCCAGCCCCCAGTTCCTCCCCTCCACGTTCTGCTCTCATTCAAAGATAAAGACTAAGAGGAACAGGCATGTGCTCCACTGGATGATAAATAAAAAGAATGAATTTTTACCTTCCCTACTTGATATTATATACAAAAATGAGTTCAAGATGAATCACAGACCTAAATGAGGATAGGAAAACAATAAAAGTTCTAGGAAAAAAATGAGAATGTCTTCAAAATTCTAGGCAAATGTTTCATGAACAGGACACAAACTTAAAACAAGGCTTTTCAACCAAGGAAACCAATTAAAGGAATAAAGAGGCAATATATAGACCAAAATATTAACAATACGTGCAAATAATAAGTACTAGAATCTAGATATATAAATGATTCCAACAATTCAATATGATAAGCCAATTTTAAAATGAGCAAAAGACTTGGACAGTCACTTCACAAAAAAAGATAGCGGAGTTTAGATATGCATAGCCAAAGTATGGCATTTCAAAATCATTATTCATTAGGGAAATCATCTAAAGCCACTCTTGAGAAACCACTGTGCACCAACCAAATGGCTAAAATTGAGACTAGCACCTGGTATAGTGGTGCACACCTGTAGTCTCAGCTACAAAAGAGTCTTAGCCTGTGCAATTTAGCAAGACCCTGTCTCAAACTATACAGCATAAAAATAGCCTGAGCATCGTAGTGCACTCTTGTAATCCAAGGACTCAGAGGCTGAGGCAGGAGGGTTGCAAGTTTGAACCCAGCCTGGGCAGCTTAGTAAAATCCTGTTTCAATAAATAAAAAGGGTTGCAGATATAGCTCAGCGTGAAGGACAGGGGTTGTCCAGTACCCCACCCCACCACACACACACATACACACAAAGATAAATAATAAAAAATTGTAAAAGGCTGGCATGTAGTTAGTGACAAAGTCCTTGTTTAGCATCCACAAGGTCATGTGTTCAAATCTCCAGTATAAAAAAAGTCCCCAGCGAGGTGGTGGGCTTGGGAAATCTACAGAAATGAAATCCACTCTCTAAATCCAAAAAGGAATTTACTTACTATCCAAAGATCTTTGGGACCAATTACTGGGCCATGTGAAAGAATTCCACCTGAGAATTTCTGTAAGTTGATGTTTGATAATCCTTTACCTTTATCTACATAGCATTTCAAAATGTACATGATCTTACTTGATGCCCATGACAACCCTCAATAAATATTCAAGAGCAAATACTGGATAGGTCATTGTGCTTAGAACAGTAAGGCACCCTTCATTTTTTTTCCCTCTTGGCCATGAGGCTGTAGAGTCTATCAGCTGGGACTCGTGGTTGCAAGTGGCACATTATGGTTTATATCTAAATGCTCCCCAAGAGCCCCATGGGCTGTTTTGTTTTGTTTTGTGGAGACAAGGCCTTGCTATGTAGTTCAGGCTGACCAGTGAACTCACCACAATCCACCTGGTAAGTGGGGCTTTCAAAGGTGATTGAATCATCAGGGTGATAAACTAAATGGATGTTAGGAAGTGGGGCTTGCTCTGATGAAGCAGATCACTGGGACCATGATCTGGAAGAGTTTATCTCCTTCCCAGCTCATCCCTTCTTTCTCTGCTTCTCAGCTGCCATGAGGTGAGCAGCTTTCCCTCCACCATGCCTGTCTGCCATGCTGTTCCTTCTTTGGAGCCAGCCAAACATGAACTAAAACATGATAATAAACCTCTCCTCCTTTAAGTTGTGAGTGTCAGGTATTGTGTGTTAGCAATAAGAAAGCGACTATGACATGCCAAAAGCCAACTTGAACTGACATAAGCAATAAAAGAGAATTTGCTCATGTACATGAACTGGTTCAAGTATGTGAACAACCCAACACCGATCTACTGGTAGTTTTGGCTGAGGGGTCTAACAGCTGGATTCAAGTGTTCAGGGTCCCAAAAATGCCTTCACCATCATGCATGCTGGTTTCATTCTTTATCAGTGTATTGTTTATAATCATGGAAAATTGAATAAAGAATAGCTAAATAGATCTGGTATTCCAGTTCAAATGTGTGCAGATGTAAAATTGTAATTTTTATGATTATACTTATTTACAAGAAATGATATCCAGAATACAGTAAGTTTTAAAAGATAATAAAGTAATTTTGATCTTATGCTTACTATTTTACATGTATAATATGCATATATAAAATGTCTAGAATAATTATATCAAGATGTTCACAGGAATTATCCCTGGATTGGTAATACTGGTGACTTTTATTTTGATCTATACATTCTTTTCCATATATTACCTCAAAAATCAGAAAAAAAATACAGCTCTTACAAATTAAAAAAAAAACTTTTAGAAAAGGAATTATACAAAAAACATATTTTGGTAATTCTATAATGTCATAATCAGAATCAGGGAGTTCATGTATGGATCCAGGAATTCCTCACCTGTCTCACAATAAAAAATAAAAAGTATTGAGATCATAGCTTAGTGTTAAGCCCCTGAGTTGAATCCCCAGTTCCCCAAAAAATCCAATTAATAAGTGGTAAAACATCTGAACAGACATTTTTTCATTGAAGATATAGCCAATAAGCACATGAAAAGATGCTAGTATCATTATTTATGAAGAAAACTCAAACAAAAACCACAATGAGATTAATCGCTTCATACCAATAGGACAGCTATGATAAAAATGATAGAAAAGCCAGCCACACTGATACACACCTGTCATCCCAACATTTAGGGAGGCTGAGGCAGAATGGTAGTAAATTAAAGTCTTGCCTAGACAATTTAGCAAGAAGACCTGTCTCAAAATTTAGAAGTAGAACAGGCTACAGATGTAGCTCAGTGCACAAGCCCTGGGTGTACATCCTCAGTACTGATGATGATGATGATGATGATGATGATGATGAGGGGGCTGAGCATGTAGCTCAGTGGTAGAGCACCCCTAGCTTTGATTCCCAGTAACACACACACACACAAAAGATAAACTACAAAAAACATCAGTGTGGATGTGAAGAAACTGGAACCCTCACACACTGCTGGTAGGAGTATAAAATGGTGCAACTGCTTTGGAAAACCACCTGGAAGTTCCTAGAATGGTTAAACATAGTTACTATTTTACCCATCAGGGCCGGGGATTTAGCTCAGTTGTTCTGCAGCCTGCCTTGCAAGCTCAATTTCCCAAGTTTGATCCCTGGTACCAAAATATATATATATTTTACCCATCATTTCTACTTCTGCATTACCTAAGAGAATAAAACATGTTCACAAAAACTTGTACATGAACATTCATACCAACATTATTCACAATAGCCAAAAAGTGGAAACAACACAAATATCCATCCACAGTGAATAATAAACAAATGTGATATAGCCATACAATGAAATATTATTCAGCAATAAAAGTGAATAAAGTAGCCAGGCATGGTGGTGCATGCCTATAATCACAGCACTCTGGGAGGCTGAGCCAAGAGGATTGTAAATTTAAGCCCAGCCTGAGCAATTTGGTAACTTAGCAAGACCCTGTATCAAAATTAAAAATAAAAAAGGGCGAGAGATGTAGCTCAGTGCAAAGGCCTTGAGTTCAATCCCCAACACCTCAAAACAAATGAACAGGCATGTCCATAGACACACAATTCTACCAGTAGTTATCAGGGGACAGGAGGAAGGAGGGATGTGGAGAGCTGCTAATGGTTACAGGGATTGGGGAATGATATTCTGAAATTAGATAGTGGCAATGTTTGTACAACCCTCATGATACTAAAACCACCTGATCCCCTTTAAATGGGGCTGATTTTATTTTAGATGGATAATATCTCAATAAAGCTATTGTTATTTTTTTTAAACTTCAAGTAGCTAACATGTCCTTCGACAAATAATTGAAGTAAACAAATTATTCAACAGACATAGTATGGAATACTATTCAGCAATAAAACCTATACACACACTTGTACACATTTGGGATGAGTTTCTGGGGAATTATGTTGCATTTTTTAAAACCCAACCCTAAAATGTTCACTATATGTCCCATGGACTGAATGTTGTGTACCCTCAAAACTGATAGGTTGAAACTATAACCCTCAATGTCATCTATTTGAGGTTTGGTTCTTTGGGAGGTGATGAAGTCATGAAGAGTGAAACCCTCATGAGGAGATAAATGCTCTTAATTAAAAGAAGAGACAGGACCGGGGATTTAGCTCAGTGGTTCCGTCGCCTGGCTCGAAAGCGTAAGGACCCGAGTTCAACCCCCGGTTGAAAAAAAAAAAAGAAGAAGAAGAAGAGACAGGAGGGCTGGGCATAGAGCTCAGTGGTAGAGTGCTTGCCTACCATTCAGGAGACCTTGAGTTCAGTCCCAGCATCTAAACAAATAAATAGAAGAAGGAACAAGAGAGAGCTTGCTTTCTTTCAACTCTCCACCATGTGATGACACAGTAAGAAGTTGGTCATCTATAAAGTAGAATAGCCCATCCTGCTTTTACTCTGATCATTGACTTCTCAGCTTCCAGAACTGTGAGAAATAAATCTCTGTTGGTTAAGCCACTCAGTTTATGGTATTATGTGATAGCAACCTGAAATGACTAAGACAGCCTGGTTCCATTACAGTGTCTTTGAAGTGACACATTTTCAAAAATAGAAAACAGACGAGTGATTTTAATGGGGTCTTGCAGCAGGGAAGCAAGTATGAAAAGTAGGAAGGATCTTATGGTTATGGAAATGTTCAATTTCTTCCACATGATGTGGATATACAAACCTCACACGTGTAACAAAATTTTATAGAACCAAATGCAGAGAGAGAGAGAGGGAGGAGAGAGAGAGAACAAGTAAAACTAGGAATAAAATCAGTAGATTATGTCAATCCTAATCTCCAAGTCATAGTATTGTACTATAGTTCTGT
Source organism: Heterocephalus glaber (assembly GCF_053883595.1). Classification (NCBI taxonomy): domain Eukaryota; kingdom Metazoa; phylum Chordata; class Mammalia; order Rodentia; family Bathyergidae; genus Heterocephalus; species Heterocephalus glaber. The sequence goes on from NW_028258137.1 coordinate 27,198,411, forward strand.
AAAATATCTTCATTGAAGGAAACTGGATAAAGGGTACATAGGCTCTCTTTGCATTATTTCTTATAAATGCATGTGAATTGGGGGGCACAAGCCTGTAATTCCAGCACTGGGGAGGCTTAGGCAGGAGGATCCACACTACTTCCAGACCAGCCTGGGTTACACAGTGAGTTCAAGATCAGCCTGAACTACTGTACACAACAAGAATGTGTCAAAAAAAAAAAAAAAAAGGAAAGAAAAGAAAAAAGAAAGGCATATGAATCTATAATGATCTCAATAACATCTCCAACTTTAAAAACGAGACTTGGGTTTCCAAGCCACATCCCATACTTTCTTAGCATTGAGGACCTCTGATGCAATGGAGAGGCAGGTGTGATAAAAAACCCACAACACACAGAAGAGGGAATCAGAATGCCAAAAATAACAAGTTATGAGTGACACAGCCAAGAACAGAAGTCACAACTCTGGACACCCATTCCCTCATTCAACAAATGTTTACTGGGAGCCTACAATGTCTCAGAAATGTTCTAGAATCTAGGTCCCAGTTTGTGCCCAGGAACAATACTCAGCCCAGTCCTCCCTCTTTTAGGAAAGACCAGGGCTCAAGGAGGTAAAAACAGTCTCCCACAATCTTCAGTAAGGCAAACTCCACGGGCACTGGCCAGTGGGCACAAATACATAGACAAGAGACTGGGAAGTTTAGTGAAGCCAAATAGCTCTGGGCCTCCGCCCCAGACTGTGGACGGTGCCAAACCTCCATTGCTGTTCCAAGGAGAGGGCAGTGTCTGGCTTGACCAAGAGGCCGGGCTTAAAAATAGTGAAATAAACACGGGTTGACTGGGGGCCAGGCTGGCTCAGGACAATGCTGTCAGGCTGATGACTCAGGGAGTTGGCTTTCCAAGACTCACACTTACTGGAAACTACAACTCCCAAGGTGAACCGCGGCTGGCCAGAACTAGACTGTCATGTGATCCGTGCTCACGTGCCTCCGCAGCCGGCTAGGGAATGAAGCACACTAGGTAGGTGGCAGGAGGTGGGAGCCGTGGAGGGTGGATGCGTCAGGTGCTAGGGTCCCTGGAGTCCCACTCCGAGGCAGAACTCGGGTCCGTTTCCTGCAGGACTCCGGACCCCGGCTTCGCCCCTTGCCCACCCTTTGTGGCACCGGCCGTGCTGCCCCGGACTCCACCTAAACCTAGGCCAGGATCGAGTCCCGGGAGCCCCTCGCTAGTGAGCCGACGTCACCCACCATCGTCACTACAGCCTGAGAATCGCCCCCGCCCCGCTCCTAGCCCAAGTCCCAGTGCAGCCCAACCCCTGTGTAGTAGGGCTCCAACTCCAGGCTGGACTGAGAACCCGCCCGGGGTGGGATCTGAGGGGCCTGCTGCCATAGTTACAACTAAGTCCAGAGCATATGGGCATCAGGCTTGTATCTGTGACCCTGCCAAGTACCCACTGTGACTTTAGTCTTATCTCTGCCCCCCGTGAGCCTTTCCCCTATTCCCTCTGGCACTTCATTCTATGAGTTGGTGTCAGAGCTGAGTCCCCCTCCCCGCTCTGCTGAGCCAGCCCAGAAACACCCCAAACTCTTCTCTATGCTGACTGCAGATTTTAGTTAAAGTCTTGAGAAAGAACTTGAGCCTACCGGGAAGCGAGGAGAACCAGATCCCAGCCATCTAGGAAGAAGAAACAACCTCCTTCTACCATAGCCAAGTAGTTCGATAGAGCAGGTAAGCTGGGAACAAGGGAGCTGAGTAATGGGTGGTGGAGATGGAGGCACTCAGCCCCCCAGATCTGTGAGGATCTCAGCTTGAGCTCCTGTGTGGTGGGAGCACTGGGGTGGGGTAGGGTGGGGTGGGAGCAAAAGAAAATCTGCTCCTTGGAGGGTCAGGAGCCCCCCTGGGCTTATGACTTGGACAAGTCACCCAGTCGACCTCACGGTGTGAGCAGGTGGAAGAGGTGGTCTCAGACTGCTCTGGAACCAGGCTGGAATCCTGGGAGTCCCAAGACTCTGTCTTCACTACTCACTGCTTTGATTTTTTGCTGAGTTGTTAGTTTAGGGACAGGTTGTGTAAGAGGATGAAGTCCTGTGGTGGGGTCTGATCTTTCTGAATCTGGGAGCAGCAGAAGGATATCCCTTCTGGGACTGTGTGCCCCTCATTTGCATTTTCTTCTCTCTTTCTCAAGAAGGTACACTTCCCAGCTTTGTTCATCCCATCATAAGGAGAAGCAACTGGGAAGCATTCCGGGGGGCCCCAGTAGCCATTCTAGACCCCCAGGGGGTTGACGCCGCAGAGAGAATGTCTGTGTGATTGACGGTGGTTAGGTTGTTCTTTTGGCAGAACCCAATCAGTTTCTTTCTCTTCCTATGGGCCACAGAGAGGTAAGCCAGAGAGGGAGAAGTGGAGAATAGAATGAATTTTGTCTGAATACCCTGCGATCGGGATTTAGGAAGGAAGAGACTGGGGAAAGGAGTCTGGCAGATTTTGCCAGCCTAGGTGGTAACTAATCAAAAGCTACCCCTGGAAGGTGTCTCATGGCTCCTCATTACTCTTTTTTTTCAGGGATTGCATGCTGGGGATTGAACCCAACGCCTTGTTTGTATGTGCTAAGCACATGTTCTACCACTGGGCTACCTCCCGAGCCCAGCCCCTGCCCTCTAATCTGGCCTTCACCTTGCTCTTCCTCCCATTAGCTGTCCCAATGCCTTTGTGCCCAGTGTTACCTGCCAAGTAGCACCAGGCCCCAGTTTGATAATTATTTGATCTCTGCTTACTCAGGGTTGAGGCTTCTTACACATTGTAGGGGTTGGGCAAAATGGGAAGGGACATTTGCAAACATAACAAAAGCCATGACCCCTTCTGGGGCAGGGGATTGCTGGGGATTGAACACAGGGCCTCACACATGCTAACCATCTGCTCTACCACTGAATTACATCCCCAGCCCTATGACCATTTATTGAGTGCTCAGCCCTCGGTGGTATTAACACAGTCCTCATAGGAATGTACGATGTAAAGGCTTAGAGGTGTGAAGTGACTTGCCCAAGGTCACACAGCTGGAAAGTGGAAGAGTCAGCAGTGAGACCTAATAGTCTAATCTGAGTCCCATATCACAGATTCTGCCTGCTCAGAGCCACTCTTGAACTGAGTTTGGGCTTGGTTCTTTAAGACTATTATTTCTCTTGAAGGTCTTGGGCCATAGCTGAACCTTGAGCATACTGAGGGTCAGTTTTCAGGGCTGGATTCCTCAGAGCATCTCAAGATTCTGGAGAGAAGAAACTTCTTTCTGGTTTTCAAGAAAGGGCCAAAGCTGAGGGGAAAACTGCAGTTTATCTGTGTTTGCCCAGAATGAAGAGAGTCAGTCAGTCAGTGGGCCAGGGATTTAGCTCAGTGGTTTCACCGCCTGCTGCACAAGCACAAGGACCCGAGTTTCATCCCCAGTACCAACAAAAAAAAAGAGAGTCAAGTGGCAAGCGTGATATCTGAGTTCAGCCATGTCCATGGTGCCATCTTGGGTCCAGGGTGGCACAAACACAAACAGATGGATGCTCGATGGCCAGACAGACCAGGGTTTTGTTGCTGTTGATGCTGTTGTTATTTGTTTCTTTGTGGTGCTAGGGATTCAGGCCTAGTTTTAAAATCCCAGCTCCATCACTTACTGCTGTATGGCCCCAGGTAGAATGCTAAATGGCTTAATGGCCCTGGGATTCAGTTTCCTCCTTGGTAAAGTGGTGACTGTTATGTCACTTTTAGGACTGTATTGAAGATTAAATTAGGTAAAACCTTCTATAGCTGCCAGAGTGGTGGTCAGTTAATGACAAGACCACATGTTCAGCCTCAGAGTCTTGTAATCTGACCCAAGAGAGCGATCCTGGTGCCGTGAAGTGGTAGCACATGAGAGAAAGCCAAAAGGTAACCAGGCTGAGCAGTGCTAGGCCCTCACGTGGCTCCAAGAAAGCCTCAGTGAGCGGCTGAGAAAATGGGAAGAAATGAGTCTGGAATAGGGGGCTGGCAAAGAGGGGCTGGGAACATTTCAAGGATGGGATTATTGGTTATTGTTCCGAGGACACATGTGAAAGGTATGGGGGACTTGTCATGTGGGAAAGGAGTGAGAATTAGCTTGAATTTTGAGGGCCTTGAAAGCCACACATGATTTAGTGTCTGGACTACAAGGAGGTGCACTGGGCTGTGTGCATTGAAACACCCACAGTTCCTGGGGAGAGATCCTTGTAGGACCCTGTGATGTGGAAACTGCCTGGGAAGACACACAGATGTGGGTCCAAATTGTGTGTGTCAGCTGGCCAATGTGTGACCCTAGATCAGTGATTTTGTCTCTCTGAAACTCTTGACAAGACTGCCATAGGATTGAATGAGGTAAGATACAGCTGTGACGTACCTGATCACTGGGGCCTCTCTAGTCCCAACATGTTAACACCTTCTCTTTATGTTCAGGTCTCATTTTCCCTACAGACTAAAACAAGCAGAGTTTGTACCTGACACCTTCCTTTGTCTGCCACTCCACACAACGTAGTACTGGGGATTGAACCCAGAGCGTTCACACTGAGCAATATCCCTGGCCCTTTTGTTTTTTAATTTGAGATGAGATCTCACCAAGTTTCCCAGGCAGGCCTTGAACTGGCAATCTTCCTGCCTCAGCTTCCCAGAGTGCTGGGATTACAGGCATTCACCTGGCTACCTTGTGATCTTGGCAAAGTTGTTTTATCTTTCTGTCCCCTAGCCTCCGTATTCCAGGATAACCGAAGTACTTGCCTTTATCCCATCTAGGCTGAAAAGAGTCTCCATAAAATAACAGCCCCGAACAGGCAAGTGTTCCCTCTGCACCCCTGGGATGTGGTCGTAAGGCAGAGCCCACAGCCCTTGAAGGAAGAGGGCTCTCAGTGCCATGGCCCAGGTCAGCATCAACAGTGACTACAGCGAGTGGGGCCCCAGCACAGATGCTGGGGAGCGGGCTCGTCTGCTGCAGAGTCCCTGTGTGGACATGGTCCCCAAGAGTGAGGGTGACGCCTTTCCTGGGGGCCCTGACAGAGGCACCACTTCCACGCTTGGGGCCATCTTCATCGTCGTCAATGCCTGCCTGGGCGCAGGACTGCTCAACTTCCCAGCAGCCTTCAGCACTGCAGGGGGCGTGACAGCTGGTGTCATGCTGCAAATGGTGAGTGCCTGGGCTGGCAGCAGAGATGCAGCTGCATATGCTGCAGATATGCAGCATATGCAGCTTCATCAGGGGGCTCTGGATCAGGCATGGTCAGCAGGGGCAGACTGCCATTCTTCCCTCTGTTGCACATGGCAGTCATTCCCAGTCTATTCCAGCACCCTTTAGTATGAGCCCAGGTGAGGATTCAAAAGTCTTCCCCATCAAAGAGATTTGACCATCAATGCAAATTTAATGTTTTAGGTGTTACGTGGATTTTATGGTTCTGTTTTTGTTTTTGTTTTTTTTTAAAGGACTCTTTCTTAGAGGACTACTAATATTTACTGATGAAATGATAAGATAGCTTGCATTGACTTCAAAATAATCTAGAGGGAGTAGGGGAATAAGAGGCAGCAAGATTGACCATGAATTGGTTATTTTTGAAGCTGAGTAATGGGCCCATGAGAGTTTAAAGAAAATCTCGACTTGGCAACCTCTAGCAGTCTATTCAAATTGCCTTACAAATTGAGACCCATTTTCCAGACTCACTTTGGGCACTGGCCCAGTAAATGCTGAGCTTGGCTCGAAGGCCTTCCCTACACCCTCTTGTTCTGTCCTCGCTGCAGGGCATGCTGGTTTTCATCATCAGTGGCCTCGTCATCCTGGCCTACTGCTCCCAGGCCAGCAATGAGAGGACCTACCAGGAGGTGGTGTGGGCCGTGTGTGGCAAGCTGACAGGTGTGCTGTGTGAGGTGGCCATCGCCACCTACACCTTCGGCACCTGCATTGCTTTCCTCATCATCATTGGCGACCAGCAAGACAAGAGTGAGGTTCTCCCCAGCATGCCCACTCCAGTCCTCCCCCTTGGCCCTGGGGATCGTGGAGGGAAAAGCTGTACACTTACTTGGCCTTCATGTGGAAATCCTCCCTCCAGGCTACTGGGCCCATTGAGGGAGGTCCTGGGGCCCAGCAGAGCAGAGGGCCACACCCTGTGGTGGCCTGGCATGACATTCCCTCCTCCCTCCCTCCCTCTGCAGTTATAGCGGTGATGGCAAAGGAGCCTGAGGAGGCCATCAGCAGCCCCTGGTACACAGACCGAAAGTTCACCATCAGCCTCACTGCCTTCATGTTCATCCTGCCCCTCTCCATCCCCAGGGAGATTGGCTTCCAGAAATATGCCAGGTTTGGAGGCCCCACCCCAGCCTGGGCCAGACAGAAGCCCTGATCACAGGCAGCTGGAGAGCCAAGGACTGCTGGGAGCTCTTCTCCTCCATGACCCCTTGCCTGCTCAGGGAGCAAAGTGGGCAATGCAAGGTGGACCAGGGCTTGCGTGGTGTCAGGCCTAAGACCTTCCTTTTCTGTCCCCATTGGGGAAGACAGCACCCCTTGGCATCAGTGAGAGATTCAGTTTTAAATATTCTTGTCAAGGAAGAGACGGGTGATGGCTGGGAATGTGAGAGTATCCTGCTAGCCTGGGCCTTGGTTTCTCCTGAGAGGACAGGATTTGTGATCATTTGAGAACGTCCACCTGCCAGCCTCTTCCATGCAACTCAACATGAAGGGAGAAGCCTGGCTTCCTGGCTTAGAATCTGAACAGCTGCAGAGCTCTATACTATCTTCCAGTCTGTAAAGGAAAGGGTCACAGTCAGCCGTCTCCACAGTCCCAGCAATATTGGCATTCCACTATTTGTACTCTCGCCCTTTAGCTTCAGCAGCTCCTGGTTCTCTCAGGCCTGGCCCAGAGTATGGCCTGCTAGCAGGCCAAGGCTTGGCTCCTGTGATTGAAGTTGTAAATGTGCTCTACAGCCCAGTTCTCTGAGCTGTGGAGTTGAATCAGTGCATTTCCCAACACCACTTAGGTCCCCATTGGCTATCCACCCCCTTCCTAGCTATGGCAGGTCTCTGAAACTGACTTCTCAGGCATCTCTCAAGTCCTTGCTTGGCAGCGTCCCTAGTGTTCATTGGACAGCTGTGGTCCCTAGAGCTGGGGACGGGCACCCCAGGGGATAAAATTAGACAGGGAGCTGCTGGGGCTGGGGAGTTGGAAGTCAGTTTCTCCTTCCTACAGCTTCCTGAGCGTCGTGGGCACCTGGTATGTCACTGCCATCGTTATCATCAAATACATCTGGCCAGATAAAGAGATGACCCCAGGGGACATCCTAACCAGGTGGGTGAGGGCCCCTGGGAAACGTAGGGTAGAAGCTGCCATCTAGGCCCCTGGAGGTGCTATAGGTCAGGCATCAAAATGCCACACAGGTAAATCCTCCCAAAGTCATCAGGCTGACTCAAGGGGGATTGCAGGAAGGCGGCAGAGGTTCTGGTCTCTTACTGGAGGGAAGAGTGAGAGCCAGAGGCAGGAGGAGACTGCCTGCCACCGACATCCGAGAAATGAGCTGGTGCGAGACAAGGCACCAGGCTGTGGGGACTGATAGGATGCAATTGCACATTTTTCCAACTTGCGTTTATCGGTAATTTTTGTATCTTCTGTATATGGATAAATCTGTTTTATCACTTTCTTTTTTTTTGGTACCAAGGATCAAACTCAGGACCTTGTGCTTGTGAGGCAGGTGCCGGAACCACTGAGCTAAATCCCCAGCCCAATCACTTTTTTTTTTTTTTAATGGAATATACCAGAGAAACAAAGGCATGAGTCCTTGAGCTAGGAATCCTGGATTTTAGTCCCAGAAAGGCCTTTCAGAGCCTCATTTGCTGAACTGTAAAAGGAGATGTCTCCTCTCTCTAGTCTCAGACTTACTGTGTGTTCAGTGTGTAGAATGCTGGTTGCTAGAGACTATCATGGGATGAATGAAGAATCAGGGTACATTTGGTGGCTCAGAGGGGTTCACAGGCAGACACACATTTGTATTTGTCCACAGGCCAGCTTCCTGGATGGCTGTGTTCAATGCCATGCCCACCATCTGCTTTGGATTTCAGGTGCCAGCTGCAAAGTCCTGGTGTCCCCTCAGCTCATCTCCACCCTGGGATAGAACCCATATTACGGGCAGGATGGGGGAGTCCTGGGAGGAAGGATAAAGCGGGGTCCCCAGAGCTTGCCCCTTGTCCCTGCAGCCTCTGTCCCCAAGGTCCCTCCCTCTGGAAACTGGGGGTGAGGTCACTTTCCCACCATGACCGTGCTCTTCACCCGGACAGTGCCACGTGAGCAGTGTGCCCGTCTTCAACAGCATGCAGCAGCCTGAGGTGAAGACCTGGGGCGGGGTGGTGACCGCTGCCATGGTCATAGCCCTGGCTGTCTACATGGGCACAGGTGAGTGCTCCCCTCCCAGGGCCAGGTATAGAGTGTCTCACACCCCACCCACAGAGTCCTCAAATCCTTGGGCCCACCTCTGCTGGGGACAGCCCTGCATTCCCAATAGGATCTGTAGACATTGGCTTGAACTGGGGCTGCCTGGGGCTGCCTCTGCCAAGATGGAAGAGGTGTGTCTATCCATTCATTCGTCAGTTCTGAATGGGTGCCTAGTAAACACCAAGAGCTGTTCTCAGTGTGGGGATGCCATGGAGACGGATGGGCCTTGCCCTGCCCCTATGGGGGTGACAGTCTCATTGAAGAGACAGTTGTACAAGAGAGAAAAAGGAATCAGCGATAACTTCCAGACAGTGGCAGGTGCCATCATGGCAGTGAAACCAGGAAGGGGTGGGTGGGACTGGATGGGGGTGGCTTTCACAGAAGGCTCCTCTCCAAATAGGTGGCATTGGAGAAGGCAGAGGGATGATGAGAGAGCCAGAATATACCAAGCAGGGGAGGAGTGTCACAGACAAGAAACTGCAAAATGCCAAGCTTCTGAGGCAGGGACAGGAGGTCTGTGTAGCTGTGTAGCAGGGAGTTGGGGGCAGGTGGCAGCCCAGGCAGGTGACAGGAGGAGCCAGCTGCTGTTGGTATCCTGAGAGGAACCATTTTAAGCAGGGAGTATGGCTTGGGAAAAGAGGACTCTGGCTGCTGTGTGGAATGGTTTGGATGGGAGGGGGCAGGACTAGGAGCCCGGGAAGGGGCACCTGAACCACCTGGACTGGTTCTGTTCCTGCCCCTGAAGCCACAGCTTGGAGTGTGAGAGGCAGATGGGCCAAGGCCCTGTTCTGAAGCGCATGCTCTGCCTGGGGAGGCAGAGATTACACCAGTTTTAAAGGCAATTCAGAGAGAGATGCATGCTCTGAAGGGAATAAAAGTCTTTGATGAGCGAGTGCTGGGATAACGTTGGATTGTCAAGGCAGGGTGTCTGAGGAGGGGACATCTGACCCAAGACCTGAACAGTGAGATGGCAGCATGAAGATCAGAGCAGATGGAAGAGTTAGTGTAGAAATTCTGAGACAGCAATGTGAGGGCCAAGGTCAAGTTCAAAAAGGCAGCAGTTCGGGGTCAAGAGGGCTTCCAGCAAGGGGGCATCTGAGAAGGCTGTGCAGAGGCCACTGCTCCCAGCTCGACTCCGCCTGAGGCTCAGTCCAAGCCTCAAGAGCTGCTCAGCATCCTCCCCTGCTGATGTTGTACCCAGCAGGAGTTAGCAGTCCACCCCCTTCCCAGGGTCCCAGGGTTGCCTGACCTGGCCCCCTTGTCCCTGGCCACAGGCATCTGTGGGTTCCTGACCTTTGGAGCTGCTGTGGACCCCGACGTGCTCCTGTCCTATCCCTCAGAGGACGTAGCAGTGGCTGTGGCCCGAGCCTTCATCATCCTGAGTGTGCTCACCTCTTACCCCATCCTGCACTTCTGTGGACGGTGAGGCTCCTCCCCACATACACAAAGCCCCTGTGCGCCCTTCAGCATGGCCCTTGGGCTTCTGTGAAACCCACTGGGAAGAAACTGAAGCCCATAGAAGAGTCCGTGCCCAGGATGGCCCCCTCGCATACTCCAAGCTGGGTCTCGGGGGGTACCTTTGTCCTGAGCAGTCTGTTCTCCAAGAATCTAGTCCAGATCCTTTCCTGAGCTGTCACATGGACTCCTGGCCTCTTAGAAACCCAGAACAGTTCCTTTTGAAGATTAACAGTGCTGGTTCCCACAAGATGAAGCAGACCACTGAGCCCTTTGCATCCACCATCTCATCTCCACAGCACCAAGGGCAGTGCTCTTCTGTTGCAGAAGAAACTGAGGCTCAGGAATCAGGGCCTTACCCACGATCTGCCCCATGTGGGGTCTGGCTGCTGTGAGCTCGAGGTGGAGGTGTCATTAGGGCACCTCTGAGCCCCTCCTCTTGTGGGCAGGGCGGTGGTCGAAGGCCTGTGGCTGCGCTACCAGGGGATGCCAGTGGAGGAGGACGTGGGGCGGGAGCGGCGGCGACGAGTGCTGCAGACGCTGGTGTGGTTCCTGCTCACCCTGCTGCTGGCGCTCTTCATCCCTGACATCGGCAAGGTCATCGCAGTCATCGGAGGCCTGGCTGCCTGCTTCATCTTCATCTTCCCAGGTGCAGAGCCTGGTGCCCCTGATCTATAGCCCTGTAGCATGGACTCCCGAGGCCTCCCTGCCCTCCGCTCCCCACTGGCTCGGAACCTGCCCAGGAAAGTGGCCACCTGCATCTCGAACTCAGCAGTAGATAGATACTGGGTTCCACCCAGTACAGCCCAGAGGGAAAGGGGGACACAGAAGTCAGGAGACCTGAGCCCTAGGCACAGCCCTACTGCAGATCCTCGGGAAACTGACCTGCCCTATCTGCCACAAGTTCACCCATATTCTGTCCGGAGTCCTCTTTGAAAGCCCTTCCCACTCGGCTGGGATCAAGGGAGCCACATCAGTCCAGGAGTGCGCTGGGAAGGACCCTGGGGGTGTGAGCCACCACTGAGTCACATTGAGTACTGTCCCCTCTGCTGTGAATCTCACGTGCAGCCGAAGGGTGCCTGCCAGATGTTGGCCTGTGCTGGGAGAGCAGAGCCCAGGTCTCCAGCTCCATGGAGAGTGAGGCAGGGACTCTCTGGAGGAGTAAACGTAGACCTTTCTCAACCATCAACATTGCCTCTTAGTCGGGATGGCGGGGGGGGGCTGGGCAGAGGGAGGGAGCCCCCACCCTACAAACACAGGGCTACTTCTCTTCCAGGGCTGTGCCTCATTCAAGCCAAACTCTCTGAGATGGAAGAGGTGAAACCAGCCAGGTAAAGCAGGGCCAGTGCTGAAGGTCCTCTCAGGGAGGTGGGCATGGGGAAACTGGTGGGGACCTAAAGTAGGACTCAAGAGATTTGTGTACTTAGCTAGGCCTGGCGGTGCACACCTGTAATCCTAGAATTCTAGGAGGCTGAAGCAAGAAGATCCCAAGTTCCAGCCCAACCCGGGCAACTTAGTGACTTAGCAAGAGCGGTCTGAAAGAACGAAGAAAGAGCCTGGAATGTACCTCAGTACAGAGGTGCTGGGTTCAGTCCCTTAGTATTGCAAGAATCATGGGACTTGCAGTGACACGTGCCTGTAATCCCAGCTTCTCAGAAGGCTGAGGTGTGAGGATTGCAACTTCAAGCCCAGCCTGGGAAATTGTAGGGAACGGGGAAGGGGACTTTACCAAGACCTCTGTCGTGGGTGCTGGCCTGTGAGCCACGAGAGCACGAGGCAAATTCAAGAGCAGAGGGAAAGGAGACTTAGAATGGTAAAGCTGGGTCTTAGGTCCTGGTCAGTGCTGCTGATGGCAGCAAAGACAAAGGCCCCCAAGCGCATCCAGTATTTATTGAATACAGTCGTGGGAAGGAATAAGGAGTAGGGTATGCTTTGAAGGCATCTGGTGAAATACTGCCGAACACCTGGCATGATGGTGCCAGGCAGGGCTGTTAGGGAGGAAGCACTACTTATCTTGCTTGGATAGAACAAACAGGTACTGGGACCAGGTGCAATTAGCGAGCAACCCATCAGGTCAGTGAGAAGCCATGATTCAGGGGAAAGGGTTTTAATTGGGGCCGCACTGACCTCAGCTGCATGCAACTCAGCAGAGCCCTGCCACTTCACAGACCAGGGCCTAGGTTTCCGTGGCAGCGATTGAGGGAGGGCCTATAGTCGCCCAGTCCACCAGCTGATGTGCTCATTTGAGTCACGAAGAGCTTTGGTCTGACTCCTGATATAAAACAATATAGCTGAATTAGGGAAAGCAAGAAGCAGGTGCCATTCATAGCTAGTACTGGGCAGGGATGTCTGCTACAGACAACTTAGACTAGGGCTAGGGGATGAAAAAACATCACACTGCTTTAATGTGCACATTTCCCTGAGTAGTAGAGATTGAAAAAAGGTTACATGATTTAAGAACAACTATTCTGTAATACTACTTTTTTATTAAAGAAAAAAATTTAAATATACAGCAGGCATGGTGGTGCATGCATATAATCCCAGCACTCAGGAAGCTGAGGCAGGAGTATCACTAGTTTGAAGCTAGCCTGAGCTACATAGCCAGACCTTGTCTCGGAAACAAAGCAAAACAAACAAAAACACAAACTTTAAAACATACTACAGACGTATAAAGAAGAAAATAAAAATAATCTCAATACCAAGTGATATAATCCTGTTGCTGTTTTTGACACATATGTTTGCAGGTGTTTGCTTTGTTTTTCTTTCCGGTATTAGGGATTAAACCCAGGGCCTCACATAAGCTAGGCAAGTGCTCTACTACTGAGCTACATCCCAAGGCCAGATGTTTGCCTTTTGCCTCTTTTTTAATGAAATGGATCACACTGCAAGCCACCTGTTTTCTCCTAACCGTCGTCCCAGCAGAATATCTGAACTCTAACCCTGGCCCTTCACTAGGCAAGCTGTGAACAGTCAGTTCATCCCATCAGCTCTTAGTCTCCTTGCCTGTGCACTAGGGTAATACAACTGGCCTCATGCCTTTTTATGAAAAAGTTATTGGGAAGTCTGAAGTGCTCTACCAACTGCAATACTATAAGTGGTTATGGGGTTTAACTGAAGTGTACATATGTGTATATATGGGTGTGTGTATATAGGTACATAAGTCTGCAGTCACTGACAGGATGACTGATCAGGCCCTTCTCATCCCCTACCCTGCAGCTGGTGGGCATTGGTCAGTTATGGAGTTCTCTTGGTCACTCTGGGAGCCTTCATCTTCGGCCAGACTACAGCCAACGCCATCTTTGTGGATCTCTTGGGATAACCACTGCCTCAAAAGAAGCACATGGCCTTGGCCATTGGACCCAGGAACGTGTCTTACAGCAATGGGCCCACCCAAAGGCCAACATCATTCCAGCTGGTGGGATGACCCCCGCACATCTTCCAAGGGCAGTGCTGGAGCAGTGTCAGCCCCACACCTGTGGACTGCTCAGACCCAGCTTTCTGCCAGCCCTGGCAGTGCCATGGATGGTGGCAGAACATCTTGTGTCATAAAGGAACTTCACTTTCCAACTCTCCATTTCTCCATGCCTGGAGCCCATGGGTGACGACAGTCCCAGGTCAGGCTTGGTGGCACATGCCTGAATCCCAGCACTCAGGAGGCTGAGCCAAGAGGATCACCTCAAGTTCAAGGCCAGCTAAGGCTACATAGTGAGTTCAGGGTCAGCCTGAAATATATAGTGAGACCCTTGCTCAAAAAAAAAAAAAAAGAGAGAGAAAACACCGTGTCAAAAGGTCCAGCATCTTCCCCAGAACAGCCTGTCCTGCATAGGGGCTGTGCTTGGTACCCCAGGGCTCAGTGCCAGCTCCAGTCCATCAGCAGCCATGGTCAGTAGTGGCCTCTTCTGGGGTCTGGCAGCTCTCAGAGGTAGCACTGCAGTCATACAAATGCTCAGACAGGTAGATGCAGCCTTGTCCACTCCCTCCTGGCCCCACAGTGAGTCTGGTAGCCTCTTTCCTGTGGCTGGTTGACATTCCTTAAGTCCTAGGGACCCCATCCTGCCTCTTTCCCAAACCTGAGAGTCCAGGTTGGGTCCCTTACATCCTCAGACATCACCAAGTCTAATGTTTACAAATGGTGCCTGCCCAGCTCTGCAGCCAGGGGTGCTCGTGCCGTGGTGCTGAATACTCCTCTGTTGCTTTCCGCATGGGCAGAGGGGAGTCTGCTTTTCTCTCAGATTTTCAGAGGCCCAAGGGTGGGTGATAGAGGAGGCCGGGAACCTTTCAGAGCCTCCACGAGGGCTGGGCTGGCCTGAATCCAGGTGAACGTCACACATCTTTTTCAGCGATTGCTTCTCTCTGCCACTGCTCTTCCCCCTCCCCAGCCAACCCAGAGAGGGAGGACAGCTGGGTTGCTTTGACAGCCTGGAAATTTCCCCTTCCAACCTGGATAATGGCTGCTCCCTCCCTTCTTCACCCCTATCCCATTTCTCTGTGTAGTTCAAGGTTTTTATTATTTAAAGGTCGGGGAAGACCTCTCATCAGCTTCCTCAGCTCTGCCTCTGTCAGGCCTGGCCTCAGCATCCTGTCAGTCACATTGAGGTCACCCCTGGATTGTTGACCCATAGGATGGGAGGTTCACTGTTCTCTCGCTTCATGTTCCCATTTGACCCCTCCTCTGCCCCACTCACTTTGATAATTCCCAGGTTCAGAATCAGGCTTCTTCCAGGTAACCCCAGCATTTCCTAGGCCCCTCCTACCTCAACCTTCCGTCTGGGAATGAGAGCCCCCACACCCAGGCAGCAGCCTACCAGTCAGGGCAGTCAGACCTAAGAAGTAGAGGCAGGTGGGTGCCTTTTCCCACATCCCCTCCTGGTGCCTGTTCTTCCCTGCACCCAGGCCAGGGCCCCTCTGCTGTCCTCTCTTAGCCTCCTGCACAGCACCAGGCCCTGCAAGACTAGGAAGGTGCTGCGTGGTCCACAGCTGCACAGCCTCCAGTGTCACGTTGGAGGGGGCGCGGGTGAGGCCGGGTCGCAGAGGTGGGCTGGTCCAGGAAAGGAGCTGGACTCCAGCCTCTGAGCCAGACCTCAGGGGTCCCTTCCTGCCCTCTCCCCGCCCCTCCCTATCGGGGTATTTCTTTTCTACCCATGCACACTCAGAGATGGGAAGATGGTTAATAAAGGGGGCTCATGCTGCTGAGCTGTGTCCTGTGTCTGATGCTGGGCACAGCACCCAGGCTGTGGACAGGAGGGAGGGAGGTTGGGGTGGAATGTGCAGATGGCACTCACCTGTGACACCTGTACTATGTGAGGCACCAAGCACCAAGCAGAGGCCCACGAGTGGCTCTGAACTCCCTTTTCTTCCATGTCCTCCAGTCCTTCCCCACTGCCTTGGGGATGTAACTCTGTCTCCAGTCCTAGTACCCTTGCCCTGACTCCAGCCCTCACTGTCCTTCCTGCACCTCTGTGGCCTCGAGCTACATGTCCCTCCATGGCCCCAAATCTGGAGTGAGCACCCAACGCCTAAGCACCCACCCCATTTTTTCTGGGACATGTATTCCCCTGTCCTGGTGACAGAGCTGCTCACCATGCTTAGTGCTGGCAAGAATCCTCAGCAGAACAAACCCTTCTGTGGTCTCAGTCTTCTGGGAAGACTGATGACAAGCAAGCAGTTACACACGTACACTTGTAGGCTATGGTGAATCCCAAGAAAAGAAGGGAAAAGAGGGTGTCCTTTTGGGGTTGTTAGCCTTCTACTTCTGGAACAAAACAGCCAAAATAATCGAAGGAGGGAAGGTCTATTTTGGTTCACGGTAGCAGGAGTTTGTGTGGCCCTGTTGCCTTGGGCCTGTAGCAGCACAGTGCACTATGGTGAGTGCACATGGCCCAGGGGGCCTGTGCACTTCATGGCAGCTGAGAGTAAGAGATAGGTAGGGGCCAGCATCCCCATGTCTCCTTTAATGGCTTACTCGCAATGACCTAACTTCTTCCAAGTGGACCCTACCTCTTAAAGTTTCCACACCTTAAGCTCCACAGGCTGGGGATCCAGCCATCAGCACATGGGCCTAGGGGGACATTCAGAGCCAGACTTCAGCAGGGACCATCAAACTTGTCTGGGAGTCCAGGAAGGCTTCCTGGAGGAGGTAATGTTTGACCTGGCCCCTGAATGATGAGCAGGAATTAACTAAATGCAGAGCAGTGGGAAGACCTTTCCAGGCAGTGTGAACTGCATATGTAAAGGCCCTGTGGTGAGTTAGGTGTGGTGGCCTGGAATCCCAGTACTCAGGCAGGAGGATCCAAAGTTCAAGGCCAGCCTGGCCTACTTGGTAAGACTCTTGCCTCAAAAAAGAAAAAAAGTGCAGTAGGAGGAATGTGGCCTAAGAAACTGAAAAGGTGGCCAGTGTAGGTGGAGCATTACCTGGCTATAGGAGAGCTGCAGAGGTGATTAACTAGAGTCCTGGGCCCCTAACTTGTATGGCTCCCCCTTAGGGTCATATCCAGCCATCTCTCTCATCACACTCTCCCTTCTACTCACACTCAATGAGGGTGGGAAGGAGTCTCTCCCCTCCCCCTCAAGGAGGAAACACAGGAAGGGCCACCAGATTAGGGCAGCTTTGGGCCAAGGTTCATGGCTGGCTGGAGGAACAGGTTGGCTTTCCCTTTCACCCTGAGGGAAGGAAAGATCACACCTATGCCAAAGATGAACTCTAGAGCAGGCAACCAGACTTAGCCATTCCTACACTGTACTCAAGTCACCCCCATCTTAACTTTCCCCACACTTGTGAGCTCTTGATCAATGTCTGTCTCCCTATTGGACTGTAAGCTACATGGGGCCAGAGCGTGTCTTCCTTGTCCAGCGGGCATCTCAGCTCAGTGTGGCACATGGGGCCTGGGAGCTCTGTGGTTGGGCAGATGAAGGAATGAATAGCAGCTTGTGCTGAGTTCTTAACACTGTGCCATTGCTTCACTTGCTTCATCCTTATCTGCGCCTCACAAGTCCAAAGAAGCCGAGGCGAGGAGAGGGTAAATAGTTTGCCCAGGTCAGTCACACTGGTCACCGGAGTGGAGCTAGCAATTACTCTTACTATGCACCAATAACCAAGTGAGCAGAGGGCACTCTCACCAACCTAATGACCTCTGACCCAGAAGGAAACCACAGGAACCTGCTATGACATGAGCACCAACATCAGACTTGGAACCCTTGGGTGTTCTTCCAGCCAGTCCAGATCAAGAAGAGCCTGCTGCCTAGTGGCTCTGAGCAAGTGGCTTCACCTCTCCAGGCCTCTTTCTCTAAAATAGGAATGATTTGGCCCAGGGATTTAGCTCAGTGGTTCCGCCGCATGGCTTGCAAGGGCAAGGTTCCGAGTTCGATCTCTGGTACCAAAAAAATAAAAAAATAAAATAAAATAGGAATGATGACCACTGACCTTATTTACCTTACAGGGTAAAGAGAGGTCAATGTAAAGAAAGTACTTTAGCCAGGCATGGTGGTGCACACTTGTAATCCCAGCTACTCAGGAGCCTGAGACAGGAAGATCTCAAATTTGAAGCACAGCAAATTAACAAGACCCTGTCTCAAAGTAAAACCTTTTTTCTGGTACTGGGGATTGAACCTAGGGTCTTTGTACTGAGCTACATCCTCAGCCCTTTTAAGAAAAAAATTTAAGTCAAGGTCTTGATAAGTCACAAATTTGCCCAGGCTAGGCTCAAACTTGTACTCCTCCTGCCTCAGTCTCCCAGAGTGCTGGGGTTATGGACATGTACCACCATGCTCAGGGTCAAAATAAACATTTTTTAAAGGACTGAAGTGTAGCTCAGTTCTCCCTGAGTTCCATTCCCAGTACTGAAAAGAAAGAAAAAAGAGAAAGAAAAGGAATAAAAGTACTTGTAAAATCACAGAAGTGCTTTATGACCAAAGGCCATATTTATAAAGAAATGTGAAAATTCAATTTCTTTTCACAGGAGCACAGGGCAGGATTTTCCCACTACCTCCTGGAAGTCGGAGTGCTTCTTTACAGACCACCTTAGGCTACAGATTGTGAGTCATCAGGCCTGGGAGGGGCCCTGGTCTAGGGCTAACTGGGGCCTAGTGGACAAAATCTCCGGCCTCAGACAGACCCGGATTGAGACCCAGTGAGGCCTTTTACACCATGAGAGCTCAAGGAATTTTTGCCCTTCGTGGAGCCTCCTTGTCTTCGGGCATAAAGTGGTGGTGAGGGTGCCCAGCTTGTAGATGTAAAGATGACAAATCCAAGGCATAACTGTCCTTGTGGAATGCCTGCCAGGCAGCAAGGACTATGTCGGTCCCCACTGTGCTGGGAGTGTGCAACTGCAGTTCCCCCTTTGGTCACTAGAAGTCGCCTCTGCATCATTTCTGCTTGTGGAGGAAGGGCACTTGTGGCCTCAGAGGAGACTTGGGCTTGAGTCACCAGGGCTTCCACCGACCTGGCTGCTGCCTGGTACAACTAAGTGACACACTTATACTAGGTCAGGGCCACCTATAAGTTATGGCCTCCAGTCTAGTGCGGAAATGAGACCAATCAAATAGTCACAGAAACTATTTGTGTAGCTGAGTATGATGACCAGTCACTTAAAGTCCCAGCTAGCTATTTAAGAGACCCAGACAGGAGGACTGTTTAGGCCTAGGAGTTTGGGACCAACCTGGGTAACACAGTGAGACTTTGTCTCAAAAAAAGAAAGGCTGGCCGGGGATTTAGCTCAGTGGTGCTGCCGCCTGCCTCCTGAGTTCAATCCCTGGTATCAAAAAAAAGAAAAAAAGAAAAGAAAGAGAGAGAGAGAAAGAAAAGAAAGAAAGAGAAAAATTTTAAAAGAAAAAAACCAATTATATAGGAGCACTCTGGGAAGTTGAGGCAAGAGGATTGCAAGTTCAAGCCTAGCGTGGGTAACTTAGCAAGTCCCTGTTGCAAAGTAAAAAATGAAAATAGGGCTTGGGGTGTAGTTCGGTATGAAGGCTCTGGATTCAATCCTAGTGTTGCTAAAACAAAACAAAGCTAATTGTGTAGGTATGTGTGGTGAGTGTAGAATTAAATATTACAAACCTAGATTTGCTAATTCCTAAGTGTGATACGATGAAAAATTCATCCCCAGTACCACAAAAAGGAAGAAAGGAATGGGGTGGGAGGGAAGGAAAAAGGAAGGACCTCAGTAAATGTGGGGAAAAGGCAGGGACCATGTCCTGCAAACACAGCGAGTTTTCCAGAGGAAAGAGCCAAAGGATTCATACATTTGATCATTCTTCCATTAAAAACAAAATTGACCTGGCCATGATGGCATATGTCTGTAATCCAAGCTCCTGATCAGACATCTGGAAGGCAGAGGCGATGCCTGAGCCTGGCAGGCTGGGTTGAAACTTTTCAGACAGCGTAGATGATCCCTGCAGCAAACTCTCTTGAGGAGCCGCCCATATTCTCCTGGGGGCGTCCCTGAGCTGATTCCCCCGGGGCCCTATCGGCTCTCCCTCTGCTAAGGTCCATGCCTCCACTCTTCTCAGCTGAGCTCTCTCCACTGAAGTGGACCCCAGCCGCTGGCCAGCAGCTCCGCCTGTCAGGGCCTCTGTTTCTCCATCTCTACAGGGAATGATGGGCGAGGATCGGCTCAGAGGCAGAGTGCGCACTTAGCATGCTTAAGGCCCTGGGTTGGCTCCCAGCCCGAGAAATAGAAAAAGAAAAAAATGCCATTCACTAGCCTTACTTACTTCAAGGTAAGGGAGAACGGATGTAAAGAAAGAACACACCTGCGCCGGGGATTTA
This sequence comes from Heterocephalus glaber, assembly GCF_053883595.1. NCBI lineage: Eukaryota > Metazoa > Chordata > Mammalia > Rodentia > Bathyergidae > Heterocephalus > Heterocephalus glaber. The sequence goes on from NW_028258137.1 coordinate 27,218,078, forward strand.
GCTCAGTGGTTCCACCGAATGCCTCACAAGTGCAAGGTCCTGAGTTCAATCCCTGGTACCAAAATAAATAAATAAATAAACAAACAAACAAATAAATAAATATAAAATAATGGGGTAAGCTTTGAATAATGAACAAAGTAAGATCTAGCATCTGATAATTAAAAGCATGGTAGGGCAGGAGCACAGCTCACTGGTAGAGCATTTGCTTAGTGTGCTTAGGACCCTGGATTCTATCCCCAGCACCACTCCCTAAAGGAAGTACGACAGCCAGATTAAAAAATAAAATCAGGGCTGGGGCTGTAGCTCAGTGGTGCTGTGCTTGCCTGATAAGTACGAGGTCCTGAGTTCAATCCCCGGTACCGGAAAATAAATGAATAAATAAATAAAATCAGAGTTGGGTGTGGTGGTGCATGCCTATAGTCCTAGCACTTGAGAGGCTGAAACAGGAGGATTGCTTCCAGTTCAAGGCCAGCCTGGTCTACATAGCAAGACCCTGTCTCAAAAAAAAAAAAAAAGAAAGAAAGAAAGAAAGAAGACTGAGGCAGGAGATACCATGTTTGAGGCCTGGCTAACTCAGCAAGATCCTGACTCAAAATAAAATAAACAGGGCTGGGGATGCAGCTCCACAGTTCCTGGATTCAATCCCCAGACCACACACCCTGCCCAGCAAAAAAAAACCCAGAGAGAGAATCAATATGAATAAATCTCATTAACAATGTGAATTGAAGTTAAAATTTATATATTTATATACTAAAAAAACTCTCAGAGAGAGAATCCAAGAAAATGTCCCAGAAGTGAAAGCCATGAGTCTCTGTGGCTTGTTTTTTGTTTTTGTTTTTGTTTTTGTTTTTTTTGGTATGGGGAATCAAACTCAGGACCTTGGGCTTGCCAGGCAGGCACTGTGCCTCTGAGCTACATCCCTGGCTATGAGTTTCTATATTTAATCTAGTAGTCAAACTTTTAAGAACCACAGACTGGAAAAAAAGACAAAACCTTAGTTCTCTGCAAAGTGGGGCAGGGGGACACAACACGGAGTTCTCAGTATCATTTAACATTATTGTAAGATGCTTCAAAATTCAAAATGAAGGGCCGGGATTTAGCTCAGTGGTTCTACCACCTGCCTTGAAGCGCAAGGTCCTGAGTTCGATCCCTGGTACCAAAAAAAAAGAATTCAGAATGAAAATGATTTTCAACCTAGGTTTCAGTATGCAACCAAGCCATCAGTTAGGTGTGAGGCTGAAATAATGATATTTTCCAGTAAGCACAGGGTAATTAAATTTGCATCCCAACAACCTTTCTTAGTGAAAGAAAACCCGGCATGGTGGCTCATGCCTGTAATCCCAGCAGTCTGGAGGGTGAGTAGGAGGATACTAAGTTCAAGCGCAGCCTGGGCAATTTAGCAAGAACCTATCTCAAAATTAAAATCAAAAAGGGCTGAAAATGTAATTCAGTGCTAGGGTGCTGGGTTCAACCTCCAGGACTATACACACGCGCACACACACACACACACACACACACACGCACACACAAAAGTCAGTGAAAGATATGGTACAGTAAAATTGAGCTCTAAATTAAGAAACAGGCAGAGTATCCAAATGCAAGGCATCAGCCTCAGAAAAATGACCAGCATGGTTTCAGAAAGACAGCTGGGCAGCTGTTCAAAAGTTGGCCAGTTCTGTTGGAGCAGGAATGTGGGGTGCTACAGAAGGAAGGTCCCCAAGAGTAAGAATAAAGAGGTAAGGAGCAGCACTAGATATAGATGGAATTGGGACAAGGAACTAATGGCATTTGATAAAAGCTTTTTTGTAGCACTTGATTTTTTCTTTCCTTAAATTCTTTTATTGGTACAGTTTAGGTATACCATACATTTACATTTATCATTGGGTGCTTGTACCTGTACATGGTGTATCTTGGTTTTCACTTTTTTTTCCCCATTATGTGTGCACCCTTCACCCCCTCCACCCTTCCCTATTTACCCTTTCCATTTTTTTCTTTTCTCATAATTTTCCCTTTCCCTTCTTTCCTTTCCCTATCCCCTCCCACCACCCCTACCCCTTTGGACCTTTTTCTATTTCAAAGTATCAATTATTCGTTATTAATCCTTTTAATCCTTATTTACACTTTCAGTTTCTCACACTAGAGAAGGTATTCGGTATTTACACATGTGTGTCCTATTTATTTCACTTAAGAGGATGGCCTCAATATACATCCATTTAGCTATAAATGACTCTAGTTTCTCACTCCTTATGGCTGAGTAGTACTCCATTTTATTAAAAAAAATCTTTTTTTTTCTTAAATTATTTTTTTGGTACATTTTAGGTATACAACACAATTATATTTCTCACTGGGAACTTGTACCTTTACATGATGACTCTTGGTTCTTATTTTTTACCCATTCCTAGCCCTCCCTTCACCCCCTCCACCCTTCCCTATTTACAAAGATTTTATTTCCATTTTTTCCATTTCTCATCATTTTTCCTTTTCCTTTCCCTTGCCCGTCCCACTACCCCTACCCCTTTGGGCATTTTCTTCCTATTTTGCATTATTGATTATTCATTCTAATCATTGGTACATTTTAGGTATACCATATAATGACATTCATCATTGGAAATTTGCACCTTTACATAATCTCTCTTGGTTCTTATTTTTCACCCTTGCCCAGCCTTCCTTTCAACCCCTCAGTTCCTCCCTATTTACAAAGATTTTGTTCCTATTTTTCCACTTTCTCATATTAATTCCATACCCTTCTTTCCTTTCCCCTACCCCTCCCACTTCCTTCCCCTTTGCCCCTTTTCTTCCTATTTCACATTACCTATTATACATTTTAGTGCTTATTTACACTTTCAGTTTCTTACACCAGAGAAACTATTTGGTATTTACACATGTGTGTCCTATTTATTTCACTTAAGAGTATCTCCTCAATGTGCATCCATTTAGCTATAAATGTCTCTAATTTCTCCTTTTTTATGGCTGAGTAGTACTCCATTTTATAAAAAAAACCCACATTTTCTTTATCCAGTCTCCAGTTGATGGGCATTTGGGCTGTTTCCAAGTTTTAGATATCACAAACTGTGCTGCTATGAACATGGGTGCACATATATCACTGTGGTATGATTCTTTTAATTCTTTGGGGAAGATCCCCAGCAGTGGAATAGCAGGGTCAAATGGGATTTCCAGTCCTAGTTCTTTGAGGTATCTCCATACTGATTTCCACAGTGGTTGCACCAGTCTACACTTCCACCAGCAGTGGAGCAGGGTTCCTCTTTCCCCACAGCCCCACCAGCATTTGTTATTGGTTGATTTCATGATAGCAGCCATTCTTTGTGGAGTGAGGTGGAATCTCAGCATTGTTTTCATTTGCATCTCTCGAATGACCAGTGATGTTGAACATTTTTTCATGTATTCATTTGCTATTTCTACTTCCTTGTCTGAAAAGTGTCCGTTCATTTCAGATGCCCATTTTTGGATTGGGTCTTTAAATTTGGGAGGTCTGATCTTTTTAAGTTCTTTATAGATTCGAGATAGTAGACCTTTGTCTGGGGAAAAGCAGGTGAAGATTTTTTTCCACATTGTGGGTTGTCTCTTCACACTGCTGGTCGTTTCTCTTGCTGTGCAGAAGCTTTTTAATAAGAAGAGATCCCACTTGTTGATTGTTTGTGCTAGTTCATGGGCAACTGAGGTTTTATTCATAAAATCTTTTCCTACACCAATGTCTTCAAGAGTTCTACCTAACCTCTGTTTCAACTGGTTCAGAGTTTATATTTTAATATTTAGATCTTTAATCCATTTTGATTTTACTTTAGTGCATGGTGAGAGATATAGGTCTAGTTTTAATCTTTGGCAAATTGAAACCTAATTTTTCCAGCACCATTTATTAAAGAGGCTATCTTTCCTCCAGTGAGGGTGTATGGTTCCTTTATCAAAGATAAGATGGCTGAGTGTGTCTGGCATTGTTTCTGCATCTTCTAAACTGTTCCATTGGTCCTCAGGTCTGTTCCTTTGCCAGTACCATGCTGTTTTTATCACAGTAGCTTTGTAGTAAAGTTGCAGGTTGGGGATTGTGATACCCCCTGCCGTGTCTCTGTTACCTAGAGTTGCTTTTGCTATTCTGGGTCTCTTCTTGTTCCAAAGGAATTTTTGGATTGTTTTCTCACGGTCCGTGAAGTATGCTGCTGGGATTTCAATTGGAATTACATTGAATCTATATGTCAGTTTTGGAAGTATGGCCATTTTCACTATATTAATCCTTCCTACCCAGGAGCAGGGGATGTCTGTCCATTTTCTGATATCATCTTCAATCTCTCTTTTCAGAGTGCCATAGTTTTCAGAGAAGAGGTCTTTGATTTCTTTCATTAGGTTGATTCCTAGGTATTTCAGTTTTTTGGATGCTATTGTGAAAGGAATTATTTGCCCTATTTCTCTCTCAGTGAGTCTGTCATTCGTGTAGAGGAAAGCTACTGACTTTTGTGTGTTGACCTTGTAACCAGCTACTTGACTGAATTTGGTTATTAAGTCTAGAAGACTTTTGGTGGAGTTCTTGGGGTCTTCTATATAGAGTATCGTGTCATATGCAAATAATGACAATTTGACTTCTTCATTTCCTATCTTTATTCCTTTTATTTCTTTCTGTTGTCTAATTGCCGTGGCTAATGTTTCCAAAACTATATTGAACAAGAGTGGTGATAGTGGACATCCTTGTCTTGTTCCTGATTTTAGTGTGAAGGATTTCAGGTTTTGGCCATTTAGTATGATATTGGCTGTTGGAAAAAAACCACGTCTTTATCCAGTTTCCAGTTGATGGGCACTTGGGCTGTTTCCAAGCTTTAGCTATTGCATACTGTGCCACTATAAACATGGGTGCACATATATCTCTGTGGTATGATTCTTTTAATTCTTTTGGGAAAATACCCAGCAGGGGAATAGCTGGGTCAAATGGGGCCCTAGTTCTTTGAGGTATCTCCACACTAATTTCCGTAGTGGTTGCACCAGTCTGCACTCCCACCAACAATGGAGAAGGGTTCCTTTCTCCCCACACCCCTGCCAGCATTTTTTATTGGTGGATTTCTTTTTTCTTTTTTTTTTTGTACTGGGGATCGAACTCAGGTCCTTGTGCTTGCACAGCAGGCGGCGAAACCACTGAGCTAAATCCCGCGCATTGGTTGATTTCTTGGTAGCAGCCACTCTTTTTGAGGTGAGGTGGAATCTCAGTGTTGTTTTCACCTGCATCTCTCAAATGACCAGTGATGTTGAACTTTTTTCGTATGTTTATTTGCTGCTTTTACTTCTTTGTCTGAGAACTGTCTGTTCATTTCAGATGCCCATTTTTGAATTGGGTCCTTAAATTTGGGGGGTCTGATTTTTTTCAGTTCTTTATAGATTCTAGATAGTAGCCCTTTGTCTGAGTTACAGGTGCTAAAAAATTTTTTCCCCACATTGTATGTTGTCTGTTAGCTCTGTTGGTGGTTTCTCTTGCAGAGCAGAAGCTTTTTTAATAAGATGAAATCCCAGTTGTTGAGTCTTTCTACTAGTTCCCGTGCTACTGAGGTTTGGTTCATGAAGTCTTTTCCTATGCCAATACCTTCAAGAGTTCTACCTAACTTATCTTTCAGCAAGTTTAGTGTTTCTGTCTTAATATTTAGATCTTTAATGCCCTTAGATCTTAGTTTAGTGCATGGTGATAGATATGGGTCTAGTTTTAATCTCTGGCAGGTTGAAATCCAGTTTTTCCAACACCATTTATTAAATAGGCTATCTTTCCTCCAGTGAGGGTGGTTGGCTCCTTTGTCAAAGATGAGGTGTCTGAGTATGTCTGGAGTTGTTTCTGCATCTTCTAATCTGTTCCACTGATCCTCCGGTCTGTTTGTTCTCCAGTACCATGCTGTTTTTATCACAGTAGTTTTGTAGTATAGCTTGAAGTTGGGTATTGTGATATCCCCAGCCATGTCTCTGTTGCCTAGAATTGCTTTTGCTATTCTATGTCTCTTCTGTGTACTACTTGATTTTTAAGATTTATTTTTTTGTGGGGCTGAGAATTGAACTTAGGGTCTTGCACATGTTAGGCAAGCACTCTACTGCTGAGGTACACTCTCAACCCCTAAATTTATTTTATTTTATAGTTGTTTGTTTGTGGTACTGGAGTTTGAGCTGCGGTCCTTCACACTGAGCTACATCCCCAGCCCTTTTATTATTTATTTTGAAACAGGTTCTCACTAAATTGCACTATTGGAAGTGGGCACCCCAGTGCCTCAGGGATGGTTGGGCGGGATGCTGTTTCCTCTCCACCTTGGGTGAGGAGGCCTGAGGGGAAGCAGATCCCCACCCCACCGAGTTCTTCACAAGGAGCTCCGATATCCCTAAGTCTCCTCTCTTGAATTTGGCCTTAAGGATTGAAATCTTTCTGGATGGAGCCTGAGCTCTGGTCACGCTGTGACCTAGGCACAGTCCCTCTGTCTTCTGGTCCCTCATTTGCAAAATGCAAAGGTGAGATTCTGTGGTTCCTGCCAGCTCTGGCAGATCACATTGTCTTCAGCCTCTCTTCCCAGGTCCCCAAGCCAGATAGATAATAAATAGAAGCTCTCCTGTGATTGCACTTTGAAAAGAAAAAGAAGTAGAACAATCAAGAAGAGAAAGAGGAAGAAAGGAGGGGGATGCAAAAGAAGCAGCATTTTAAAACTAAGAGCCATTGCTGGGCATGCTGCTGTGCACCTATAGTCAGGCTGCTTGATAGACTGAGGCAGGAGAATTGCCAAGTTTGAGGACAGCCTGAGTAATTTTGTGAGATCCTGTCTCCAAACAAAAATTCAAAAATTCAAAGGGCTGGGAGCCAGGTGTGGTGACACACACCTGTAATCTCAGCACTCTGGGAGCTTAGAAAAGAGAATTCTAGGGCCAGGGATTTAGCTCAGTGGTTCTGCCACATGCCTCGAAAGCAAAAGGACCAGAGTTCGATCCCCGGTACCAAAAAAAAAAAAAAGAGGATTCTAAATTTGAGCCCAGCCTGTGTAACTCTGTGACTCAGAGAGACCCTATATCCAAAAAGGGGCATTGGGGAAAGGGAGAATGGGGGAGAATGGGGATCCCCAGTTTGCCCCTGACACACACACACACACACACACACACACACACACACACACACCCCAAAAAACCAAACCAAAACAAAACTTCAAAGCCATTACATGGAAATCTGAATATCTGGCTTTTCTGAGAAATTTGATTACCTGTCAGTGCTGGTCCTTGGTCCTGCTTGGAAACCACTAGCTAGACTTGGATGCATTCCACTCTCTGGTTCACTTCAGTTCCAACCTTGATGCTTTCCCATGTATGTATGTGCCATGCTCTGCCTGGCTCCCAGGAACTTCTGAGTTTGGGAGCCCTGCAACAAACCTTGAACCAAATCAGCCAATTCCCCCTTGCTCTATGCAACTGAGCATCCTCTCTGAGGCTCTGAAGTGCCAGGAGCATCAGAGCCATCCAGAAACTCAGGCCAAGGAAGGGAAGAGGACTGGCCAGGAACATGCAAGGCTGTGTGACAGACATAACCTCTCAGCTTCACCATGAGCTTTGGCAGTTCACAGACACCACATCTGCCCTGCTTGTCTGGCTGCTTATGATTAACAGGGGCCCAGGGAGAAGCAACCTGACCCTCCAATTGGGCCAGGTCCTAGGAACACCAGTATTAGTATAGGAGAGGTTTGGTCCGGGGATTTAGCTCAGTGGTTCTGCCTCCTGCCTCGAAAGCACAAGGTGCCAAGTTTGATCCCCAGTACCAAAATATATATATAAATATATATATATACATATATATGTATATATATATACATGAGAGGTTTCTATGTGGTGGACATCAGATAACCAGAACCAAGTGACCATTCTCCTTAACCAAATTCCTGATTATCATATTAATCCCCTACCTATTCTGAGACTATAGGAATAAACAAACTCAGTTTCTTTTCTGTTGTTTTGTTTTTGTTTTGTTTTATTATACATTCATTATATTTTTATTTTCAATTTTTATTTTTTAGTAGTGCATAATGATCACATTCCTAATGGGGAGTTGTAGATGTATATAACACATCTTAATTCTTTTTGTAACCACTTCCCCTTCTCCTGGTTCCCTTCCCATTTGCAAAAAAATCTATCTCCCTGTTTTTTAATGCTAAATATGTGTCATTATTATTATTATCATTATTATTATTTGGTACCAGGGATCAAACTCAGGACCTTGTGCTTGTGAGGCAGGCAGGAGAACCACTGAGCTAAATCCCCAGCTCTATCTCCTTATTTATAGGGAATGGGAAAGGGGACGTTACCAGAACCCCTGCAACAGGCCCTGGTCTCCTGTGAGCCATAACATTACAAAGCTAATTGGAGAATAAAGACAGGAAACCAGCATTAGAGAAAAGGGTGGGTCTAAGGCCTGATCAGTGCTGCTCTACACAGAAAAAACAAAGGCGCTCCGAGCTTGCCACTTTTTATTGCGTTCATTAGGAATATCAGATGACGCAAAGGGCAGTGATAATCCTAAATTGACATGGACGAGGATCTTATAATCAGAGGAAGTATCAGATGACTCAGAGGGTAGTGGTAATCTATGAGGATGAGGATCTTATGCTTACGAGGATCTTAGGTCCATGAGGAGCTTATGCTGATTAGGACAGTGAGATGAACAAAAATGTTCTTATAACAGTAGGTGGAATGAGTTAAGCTATAAGGAATTTGTCCCTCCCCAGGTGAAACCTTTCTCCTTCTCTTTTTGTTTTTTGGTACCAGGGATTGAACTCAGGACCTTGCACTTGCAAGGCAGGAGGTGGCAGGACCACTGAGCTAAATCCCTGGCCCCAACATTTCTCTTTTTGTATTACTAATCGGTCGTTCTCAAAGACTCCGGATGTCTTCAGCTGATGTAATCTTGCCTTTGAGCATCACAGCATCACAGGACCATTGAGGCCTCAGTTGTGACCAGAGGCAAAATGTTTCGGCATGCCATAGCTGGCCCATAGGCAAGAAGACTTAGGCCTCATACAGCCCTAATCATAATTTAATTATGAAATGATTTTTTCCCAAAAAATTATGTAGAATGGCTCCCGACACTTGTTTCCTATTATCTTTTATTTTTCTCTTTGTTTATATTGCAGGTTTCATACAAGAGAAACCATGTGATATTTAAGCTTATATGTCTGATTTATTTCACTTAATATTATTGTCTCAAGGTACATCCATTTTCCTACAAATGAGCCAAGCCCAGTTGATGGGGATTTGGGGTGTTTCCAAGATTTAGCTATTACAAACTGTGGCGCTAGAAACATGAGTCTGTGTATATCACTGTGGTAGGATGCTTTTAATTCTTTCCAGAAGATACCAAGAAGGGGAATAGCTGGGTTGAATGAAACCTCTAGTTTTAGTTTTTTGAGGAATCTCCACACTGATTTCCACAGTGGTTGCACCAATCTACACTTCCACCAAGAGTGGAGAAGGGTTCCTTTTTCCCCATAGTCCCTCGAGCATTTCTTATTGGTTGACTTTCTTTTCTTTTCTTTTTTCTTTCTTTCTTTCTTTCTTTCTTTCTTTCTTTCTTTCTTTCTTTCTTTCTTTCTTTCTTTCTTTCTTTCTTTCCTTCTGGTACAGGGAATCGAACTCAGGACCTTGCACTTGTAAAGGCAGGCAGTGACACCACTGAGCTAAATCCCCGACCCATATTGGTTGATTTCTTGCTAACAGCCATTCTTTCTGGAGTAAGATGGAATCTCAGTGTTGTTTTAATTTGCATCTCTTGAATGACCAGTGATGTTGAGCATTTTTTCATGTATTTATTTGCCATTTCTACTTCTTCATCTGAAAAGTGTCTATTCATTTCAAATGCCCATTTTTTATTGGGAGTCTAATTTAAATTGAGGGGTCTGATTTTTTTTGAGTTCTTTTTATACTCTAGATAGTAGTCCTTTGAGGAATAGCTGCAAATTTTTTTCCCCATTCTGTGGGTTAGGTTGCTCTTCACTCTGTTAGTTGTTTCATTTGCTGTGCAGAAAGTTTTAAATTTGATATGATCTCATTTGTTAATTCTTGGCACTATTTCTTGTACAGATGAGGTTCTGTTCAGAAAGTCCTTGACTACATCTATGTCTTCAATAATTTTTTTTTTTTATGAGATAGAGTCTCGCTGTGTAGTTCAGGCTGGCCTTGAACTCACTGTGTGTAGCCCAGGCTGGCCTAGAACTCATAGCAATCCTGCTGCCTGAACTTCCAGTGTGCTGGGATTACAGGCAAGGGCCACCATGCCCAGCTTGTCTTCAAGAATTTTACTTATTTTGTTTTCTAACAGATTAAATATTTCTATTTTAACATTTAGATCTTTGATCCATTTTGATTTTAGCTTAGTGCTCGGGTCTGGATTGCATCTTCTGCATGTGTATAGCCAGTTTTCCCCGCACCATTTATTAAAGAGGATATTTTTCCTCTAGTGTATGTTTTTGGTCCCTTTGTAAAAGGTCAAATGGCTCCATGTGTCTAAGATTGTTTCTCTACCCTCTATTCTGTTTCAGTGATCCACATGTCTGTTTTTGTGCCAATACCATGCATTTTTATCACTGTACCTATGTAGCATAATTCGAAGTCCAGGATTGTGATGCCTCCTTCTTTGCTCTTGGTGCCCAGGATTGCTTTTGCTATTCTGGCTCTCTTCTGGTTCCATATGAATTTTAGGATTGTTTTCTCTAGTTCTGTAAGGAATGTTTAGGCCCTTTTAATAGCCATTTACTTTCAATCTCTGTATGTGACCTAACATCTTAGTGACTTCTATGTAAAATTCTTGGAATGTTTAGCTAAGCTTGCTAACCCTCTATCCCCCACCAACCCTGAGGCCAAGAATGCTATAAGATAATGTCTGAATCCTGTAGAAGAGATTTCCCCAGTTCGGTGTAGCCTGCCCAATTTATGCTCCCACCAAGGTAACTGGCGAATGTGTTGTACAGTGGCCATGAAAGCTCACGGAAAGGAAAGTGTATCTGTGTGCGCTGGTAGTGGCTGTGGTTCCTACAGGCAGGCACAGGACTTGCAGGCACACTGAAACCTGGGAGCGCGGAGCCAGGCTGGAACAGCTGAGGAGTCCCTGACTTTTCCCAGGCCTGGCTCCTGCTCGCTTGGCTGGGCTGGTGGTCTGGTGAGCGCTGAGCAGCCCTGGGCCAAGGCGTGTCCTGGCAGATGGGAGGTGAGGAGCTGGATGGAGCACCACAGGACACCAGCTCAGACTGCCGAGGAGAGACAGCACATGTAAGGTCAGATGGACCCACAAGGACGAGCGCTGAGCGAGCACCTTGGTGAAGCACTTTGACAGCAGGACTGGAAGTTCCTGGCCAGCCACTTTCCTGACAGTGTGGATCGTCGGTGCCAGTCTTGGTGGCTGAGGGTTTTGAGTCAGGATCTTTTCAAGCACCCATGAACCAAAGGGGAAGCCCGGAAGGTCACTGAGCTGGTTGTGGAGTATGTCAGGGAGCGGTGGACACTAATTGTCAAGTGCCTGAAGGGAAAGCAGTGAGCACAGGCACAACCTCCCGGACACTGAGGTGCAGAAGTCCGCTGAACTAAGAAGGAGGGTTGTATCATTTGTTTTTGTTTTGTTTTGTTGATTTGTTTGCTCATTTGTTTTCTTTCTTTCTTTCTTTCTTTCTTTTAATTTATTTTTTTTTTTTGAGACAGGATCTTGCTATGTAGCTCAGGCTGGCCTCGAACTCGTGGTGATCTTCCTACCTCAGCCTCCCAAGTGCTAGGTTTATAGGTAGGTGCCACCATGCCCAGCTCAGGACTGTATCGTTTGGGAAGCTCACAAATTGCTGGGCAACTGCTGGGCCATGATCACCAATATGCTATTGGGGAGTACAGATGATGCACAATGCTGTGAAGAACCCCTGGACCTCCACCATCAAAAGGTGGACATGGGAGGCTTCTTTGGCAAATCTAAAGGCTGCAAACCTGCTGTGCAGTTGCTGCTGGAGCCCAAGGACCAGGACCACCACCAAGGCACCCAGCCTATGGAAGGGCAGGGAAGGCTTATGAGCAGCTGGCCCCCTGAGCCCCCTACCTGAAGGAAGAGGAGGGGACTGAGGAGGAAGCCTCAGCAGCGACACTTCTAAGAACCAGGAGCTGGACACAGTGCAACACCAGGTCACTGGGAGGAGCTCCCCAAGCAAGAAGACCAGGCGAGCTCTGCCAGAAACAAGCCTGCCCTACATACAAGTAGGGGATGGAGGTGGCAAACACCCTCATCCCTGCTATGGGCTGTAGCCTCTCTGAAGCCCTAGACTTTCAGATGATGGGACCCACATATAATTTCACCACTAAGAATCCTGAGGCAGGAGAATCGCTGTGAGTTCGAGGGTAGTGTGAACTACAGAGTGAGTTCAAGGCCAATTTGAACTACAGAGCAAAACCCTGTCTCAAAAAAAAAAAAAGAGATCGAGTCACACCCAGAGGGTTGATGTGGCCTCAGTCAATTCAGTCTCCTTAAGGAGCATTCTGCAGAGCCAGCAGCAGTGGCAGCCCTGTGCAGCTCCAAGCATCACAGCAGCCACAGCAGCAGTGCCTCCCAGCCCCAGGCTGCTGCATGGGGGCCCAGGGTGTCTGAGTACTGCCTGGGTGGCCACGTCATCTCAGACCTGAGCCATGGCGGCAGCACCAGCTCATCATCCCCATCTCCCTCAGCACTGAGGGCAGGGGCTCAGGCATCAGCACACTGCCCTCCATGCTCAGGTGGCAGAAGAAGTGGCTTGTGGCCACTGGACAATGCCAGCATGTCGTTCTCTGACTCCTGCATCAGCCTCACACCTAAAAGCCTGCCCATCAAGGCCCTGCCTTTCTCATCCTCCCAGGTTCTGAAACTGCAGAATAAACAAGACACCCTGGAGCTTGAGAGTCCCTCGCTGATGCCCATTCCAGCACACAGCCAAAATGTGGTGGTCACCACATCCCAGCACTGGGATAGGCAGCCATGCACCTGAAGCATGGCCCATCTGCATCCCTGAATCAGAATACTCCAGGACCACACTCCTCACAGGACAAGCCCATCAGGAATGCCCTGACCCAACCCCTGGAAGAGGGCTTGAAGGGGGGCTGTGCTCCAAGGCTGGCATCGAGCTCATCATCAAGGAGGATCCAAAGCTGGAGAAGCAGATGTGGAAGCCTGGGCTACAACAGAGCCCTACCAAGAAAGCCTGGAAGTTTCTGGCTCTGGGCATCAAGGGTGAGGACGTGAAGCTGATGATGTCACACTGCCCAGGTCTCTGCCCTTGCAGGTAAGTGTCCCTTCCAACTCCTCCAGCCTCACCCTGCCACATACCAAAGAGGAACACAGCCTGCTCAACCAGTGCCAGACAGAAGGTGCAGGCCATGAGCTAGAGTGGGTAGGAATACTCCTGAGAAATTGCCTCATGGACTAAATTATAACTCCTGTTTTGTTTTGTTTTTTAGTACCAGGGATCAAACTCAGGACCTTGCACTTGCAAGGCAGGCGCAGTGCCATTGAACTAAATCCCTGGGTCTTTTCCTGGTTTGTTCTTGAGGACTTGCTTCTTTTCTCCTAAAGGTTGGAAGCTCAGGGGAAAAAAAAATCAACCTCAATCTGAATTCTTGTAATTGAGTTCAAATTAATCAAGGTTTACCCAGACAAGACTCGGGCACTTGGATACTCCTGCTAAACGGACTAAAACACAGGGCAGGAGCTGCATAGGTCTGAATTTGAATCCTGGTTTTTGCCACTTCCAGCTGCTGAGGACTTACGTTAGGGACCTTTCTGAGACACTCATGGTGTGCTTGCCACTGCATTGAATGCTTCCTAGGTGTTATCTCAGTTGGATCGCTGAGCTCTAAAAGTATTGCAGAAAAAAATCCCATGAAAAGCACATTCCCTCCCCGACTCTGAATCTACATCTGCAAAGTGGAAACAGAAATAAGCATCTGACAGGTTGAGTGGGCGGATTAAGTGCTGAAAAGCCCTCAGCACTGGGCCAGGCCCTGGGTGTGCACACAGCAGGAGTGGCTGTCCATATACCACTCTCCCAAAAGCAGCCTGGCAAGGTGCTCTGCCGGGGAATCAGGGGTTTTTTCTTCCCCCTTTTCTCCTTTTTTAAAAAAAGTTGCCGTGAATGAACCCCAGGGCCTCATGAATGCTATGCAAGCACTCTACCATTGAGTTAGAGTCTCAGCCCCCATTTTCTTTTCCTCCTCCTCCTCTTCCTCTTCTTCTTCCTCTTCCTCTGCCTCCTCCTCTTTCTTCTTTAATTCTTTTTTGATGCTTGGAATTGAACCAAAGCCTTACATATGCTAGGCAAGCACTATCACTGAGCTACATCCCCACAGCCTCCCCACCCCCTTTTTTCATTTTAAAAGGAATGTATGCTGCGGCTTGGCTGGGCCTAGCTACTTTATTGAATCCCAAGCAGGACTGCTTCCACCCTCTGAGGATCCTTCCTACCAGTGTCTAAACTAACCTCACCCAGTTTAGTTAAGAAGATAGAAATCTCCCAAGATCCAGCCCTGTGCTGTGTGAGTCCTCCTCTTCACTGCTTCCCTTCCCTTAGCAGGATGCAGGTTACGGTAGGGAAAGACCCGCTCTGTTGGTTTAGACACCTACTCACGCAGGTCTCTTTCCCTGTCTGGGCCTCAGGTACCTTTACGATGGGAGGTTTGCAGCAGGTGACTGCTGCAGTCTGTGGGTCCAGTTGGAGTTCACCATGAAGGATCCTTTGCTCCCACCCCATCACCTATGGCTGGCAGAGCTGAAGACAGGCCAGGGACCAGCTGTAAGAACCTGGGCAGCTGGAGTTCTCCTGACGACCCCAGGACAATAGGGGAAGCCAACCTGCCTTTGCCAACACAGGAGAGGCCATCTTCCAAGCAGCTGGGCAGCTTTCTGGCCACCCAACTGGACATAGAATTTGCTGGGCCCTTGTTCATTTTTTTTTTTTTCGTACTGGGGATCGAACTCAGGACCTTGCTCTTGCAAGGCAGGCACAGCGCCACTGAGCTACATCCCAGCTTGGCCCTTATCCAAAAGTTAAGAATTTCAAGAACATTAAACCAAGAGCAGAGATCTTATAAACACAGGGCCTCATGTGACTGCACAGGTCACTGCCTGTGCAGCTGACTCTGCCTAGCCACCCTGCAACACAGTACCAGAAGATCACTTTCTCTGGATCCCACAGGCCTTCGGGGTCCCAGGGCATCCTCTGATGCTCCGTCTGGATGACGGTCCTAGCTGTTGCTTTATGGAGGGAATTCTGGCTGAGAATGGGC
The DNA here is from genome assembly GCF_053883595.1 of Heterocephalus glaber. NCBI lineage: Eukaryota > Metazoa > Chordata > Mammalia > Rodentia > Bathyergidae > Heterocephalus > Heterocephalus glaber. The sequence goes on from NW_028258137.1 coordinate 27,233,360, forward strand.
CCTGCTGAGTAAGGCTGGGCTTCCTAGCAGGAGTCTTGGGTAGGGCAGGGAAGATTAAGACCATGTGGCCTCCTTTTCCTTGATGACACAGCAGCAGTTGTGGTGAGGGTCATTGAGGAGCTCTGACTGACATAGGCCAGGTGGTGAGGGCTGGAGGCCAGGCAGACTCAGGCCTTTAGAGCTGAGCAGAGACTCTGGAAGGGCATTAGAAGAGCGAGCAGCTCAGTGCAGAGGCAAAAACACTGGACACAGATTCCAGAGACCTGGGCCTGAGTTGGTGTCACCTTAGCCAGTCACTGCCCCTCTCTGAGTCGCAGTGTTTTCAGTGATCACTGCCTCGTGGACCTCTTAGGATCAGGTGAGTACAGTCCCACAGAGAGGAAACCATCTTGAGCATTCCTAAAGGCAGCAGAGTCAGTTCACATGCTTGGGTGAGTCAGAGATTATGGAAATCCAGAAGCAATGTCTCCTATGTGTGGGAGCCAGAGCTAGTCACTTAACTTCTGCAGGCCTTAGTTTCCTCATTTGTATGATGGATAATAATAACAGTGCTGTGAGGATTCAGATAGCATAATGTGTGGCCTGGAAACATACTGATGAGTTTAAATTTGGGCTCTGTCATATACCAAATAACATATGGCCACAGGTAAATAAATGTGTCTGAGCCTCAGTTTTTCCATGTGGGAGGAAGGAATAATAATGATAGAAATCACTTGGAAGCTTGTTGTAAGCTGGGTACAGTGGCACACACCTGTAATCAAAGCAATCTGGGAGGCTGAGGCAGGAGGATTACATGTTTGAGACCAGCCTGGGAGCTTGGCAAGACCCTATCTTAAAATGAAAATGAAAAAAGGATTGGGCATAGTGACTCACACCTATAATCAGCACTCTGAGAGGGTGAGGCAGAGAATTGCAAGCTCCAGCCTAGCCTGAGCAATTTACCAATTTAGTGAGACTGTCTCAAAATGAAAATTAAGCTGGCATGGTGGCACATGTCTAATCCCAGCACCTAGGAGGCTGAGACAGGAAGATTGTCGTGAGCTTGAGGCCAGCCTGGGCTACATAACAAGTCCAAGGTCAGCCTAGACTACATAGCAAGACCCTGTCTCTAAATAAATAAATAAAAGTTAGAAGCTTGGGATATATTCCAGTGCATAGGCAGTGGGTTCAATTCTCAGTACCAGAACAAACAAAGAAAGAAACAAGAATGCTGATAGAAATGTGGACAGTAGCCATGCATGGTGGTGCATGCCTTTAATCCCAGCACTCAGGAGGCTGAGGCAGGAGAACTACCCCAAGTTTGAGGTCAGCCTAGGTTCTATAGTGAGTTCAAGCCCAGCCTGAACTGTTTAGTGAGATCTTGTCTCAAAAAAAAAAAAAAAAAAAAAACGGGTCTGGGGATGTAGCTCAGTGCAAAGGCATTTTAGCAATAACTAGTGGCAAAAAAGGGGGAGGGCATGATTTGCATTTTTCTCTGAGGCACTCAGGATTTACAAGAAGTTTTTTTTTAACTACAAAAAAAAAAAGACAAAACAAAACTGTGATCCTTCACTAGGGCCTGCAGATGTCCAATAGGTAACTAAATGTAGACAGAGCTTGACCATCATATTGTATCCTTTAATACTTTAAAACTGTGGGTCAAATCCCTCCTCAATCTAGAGTATAGGCAAGTTAATCATTCAGGGAGTATCTGCCTAAAAGTCTGCAAAACAAGGTTGATTAGCCCTGATTTTGCATAACCTATCTCATCCCCCTTGAAGACTGAGGACACCAAAAGAAGAGATTTACAGGGTCACTCAGCTGTGCCCGGAAGTCTCCAGTCATTGCCTTAAACCTACTGTCACGCAGGATTCCAGCAGAGCTTCCACAAAACTGAGACCCAATTGCCTCCTTAAGCAATAAGGACTTCTGCAGCCTCCTTTGGAAACCAGAGGCAAGTGAATGATAACCACACTCCAGCATGCCCCAGCAAATCTAAAAAACCAGGCCTTAGCCTGTCGTCCATAGGCCGTCCATCAGAAATGTGCCTCTTTCAGCTGCTTAAACTTCGGTTCCTGCCTACTTTGTTTTTTACCCAGTACAGGGGATTGAACCCAGAACCTTTGCGCTAACTATATCCTCTACCTTTTTTTTCTTTTTTGGTACGGGGGATCGAACTTGTGACCTTGCACTTGCGAGGCAGGTGACAGAATCACTGAGCTAAATCCCGACCCATCTCTACCCTTTTTTATTCTTTATTTTTGAGACAGGATCTCACTCACTGCTGAGTGGCCTAGGCTGGGCTTGAACTTGCAGTCCGCCTGCCTCAGCCTCCCAGTGTGCCTGCCAGGACTACAGGTGGGTGCCACCAGACTCAGACTTCTTCCCTACTTCATCTTACTCTCTAACTGCCTAGGAAAATGCCTGTCTCTCACTGGTGTGTCCTGAAATGGTTTTCTCTGATGAAGTAACCAAGAAGGTAAAATAAATCTTTAAAAATTAGAATTTTTTCTTTTAGAGATGGGCTGCTTCTCCATGCTTTCGCGTCCTTGAGTGAAATCTGCCATTGGACCCCCATCGCACCGCACCCCCGTACCAAGGAGGATTCAATACTTCCCATCCGGGCCAGTGCTTGTTTAAATCTACATACAGATATGTCCTGGCTTCTGTTCTACCCCTTTCATAGAGCGGGGCACTTCTGAACTTTTGAAAGGGGATGGACTAGCTGCCCCCAAATGTGGCCAGATTGTAAATAAACTCATTTTTCCTTTTATTTTTTTCCCAGTTCTAGGGAATGAACACAGGCTTTTGTACTGAGCTTTTTAAAATTTTGAGTCAGGGTCTCACTAAATCACCTCATTGACCTAGCTAGGCTGGAAAACAGGCATGTACTACCACGCCTGGCAAAGGAGCAACCCTTTGCTGGTTGGGAGGCAGAGTTGAAAAGGGACTCTGAGGCAGGAGATTAAGGCTGGGGCAAACTGGAAAACTAAGTTGGCAGAAAGTGTCAAAGGTCCTAAAAACCCAGAGGACATGTGCAAAACACAGGACCCAAAATGACTCCATGGCTCCTGAGCACTGTACATAGAAACAATCAGAAAGCAGTACCTTCAGTCCCTCACTTGAATCTGGTGCTGTTTGTGGGACCAATCAGAAAAGTCCCTTTTAAATTTTTATTTATTTATTTATATTTTTTTTTGAGACAAGTTCTCGATATATAGTTCAAATTGGCCTTGAACTTACTATGTAGCCCAGGCTGGCCTCAAACTGGTGATCCTTCTGCCTCAGCCTCCTGAATGATGAGATTGTAGACATGCACCACCATGCCCAGCAGAAAAGTGCTATTTTTAGTCCTTCATTTATATCTGGTGGGAAGCCAAGTGAGTCTTTCTATAGGGCAGTTTAAATCTAGCACCAAGCCAAGTGAGTTTTGGATGAGACAACTATCCCAATGCCTTACTTGCATGAAGGGGACACCAACCCAGGGATTTTGGATACAAAAGACCCCTTTCCCTTATCCTCAGGGCCACTGTGAGTCTGTTCACCAGCCTGCTCTCACCTTGTGGAGGGCACTTCTCTTCTACTTTCAATACACTTTCACCTCTCTGCATCTTTTCCAATTCTTTCCTCAAGACATCAAGAACTAGAAAGAATCCCTATAGGACCCTCCATCCAGTTACAGCTCCAGAGCTAGGCCTGGTGATACAGAGCTGTAATCCTAGCACTAAGGAGGCTAAGACAGGAGGACTGCAAGTTCAAGGCCAACCTGGGCTATGTATGGAGACCATTTCGCAAAAATCAGAAACAAAAAATCCTCCCCAAACAAAAAACAAACAAGCAAAGAAGGAGAAGAAAGAGGAAAAAAAAGGGCCCTGGGAATCCCAGTGTCCAGCTTTTCTATGTCCCAGAGTAGACACTGTGACCCTTGCATGGCTCTTCTGCAGAGGCTGTGTGCAGGCATGGCCCCTTCCTGCTAGGTGCAGCTGCAGGCAGACCTCTGGTCTCCATCTGGGGGGAGAGGGTGGATGTGGACCTGGCTTGTGACTTCCTGGGATGAGGGTCAGGCTTGTGGCAGCCCTGTGCTCCCAGAGGAGGGAAAGGTGGATTCTGGGGAAGCCTTGTTGGAGGTTGGGGATGGGAGTGAAATGCTACAGCCCTACATGCAGTTGTCATCAGCCCAGATTTAGAATTGCTCCCAGAGCAGTCTCCCTAGGAGCTTTCTGCCTGGGGGATGAGCTTTCAAGAGGAGGGAGGTCTGGGAGGTGATCAAAGCCCAGGTATTTCTTCCTTCCTCTGGGAATAAAGAAGGAGACTTTGTACCTTTCAATTATCTAAAACTGAGCTCCACCCAGACCTCTGTGAGGAAGTATTGGGGAAATAACCCAAACCCTCTACCATAGCACTGAGCTACTTCCCCAGCCCAGAGATAAAGTCTTTTCAAAGGAGCTCATTAGCAAGCTTGGAGCAGTGACATAGGCCTGTGACCCCAGCTACTTGGAAGGCTGAGGCAGTAGGATCACAAATTCAAGACCCTGTCTTAAAATAAAAAAACAAAAAATAAAAAGGGCTGGGGTATAGCTCAGTGGTAAACCACTCCCAGTCCCCGGTACCCTCCCCCCTCCATTAGTATTGAAATATTTTCCAATTCTCCTTTAAAACACCTCTCCTCCCTTTATCTGTATCTTGCTCTTGCCCTCTCCTGGACCTGCAGCCCACTTAGATCTGGCTCTCTCCAGGGTCACCACCTGTCCACCTATATGCAGTCTAAAGACCTGATCAATCTGTTTCTTGCCTATCTGCTCAGAAACACTGAGCCTCCCAGTGCTCTCAGCTTCTAGCAGTCCTGAGGCCTCTGTGGCTGGACCTCTGTTTCTTCTCACCCTCCTTGCTTGCTTTTCCGAATTTTTCAGAGTCTCCCAGAGCTTTAGCTCCATAGGAACCATCTGACATCTTCACCCAGATGAACCACAGGTAACTTCTACCCCAAAATGAACTCACCATCTCTGTTCCCAGGTTCCTGCTGCCCCCAGATTCCTGCTGTCCCCCTGTCTGTGGAAAGGTACCAGCTGCAGTCAATCCTTCCGTTTTTCTCTCTCCACCTTTCACTTTCCATCAACTGCCAAAGCCTGAACTTTCACCTCTCCCGTCTCCTGTGGCTGCGGTCCTTTTCATTTCCACTGCCCACCCCCCCATGCCTGCAGTAGCTTCCTGGCTAGTTTCCCAGCAGCTTTCCTGGTGGGGCACTGATGCTTCCTCCTCTTCGAAGCCGGAGTGCTCTTCAAACAAGCCACCGGGGTTGGCTGGTCAGCCTACCATTTTTTTTATTGGTATATTTTAGATATATATAATGAACATCCATCATAGGGATTTTGTACCTGTATCTGTACATGATATATCTTGCTCCTTTTTTTCCCATTCCCCTCCCCTTGGTCAGCCTACATTTTCAGGTGCAGAGAGGGGCTATTATTTATTTTTGTGGCATTTATTTTTTGGATTGAACCCATTGCCTTTGCACTGAGGTACAGTCTCTGTTTATATTTTATTTTATTTTATTTTATTTTATTTTATTTTTGAGTCAGGGTAAGTCTTTAAGTCTCTGAGGCTGAACTTGATCTTGTGATCCTCCTGCTTCAGCCTCCTAGAGTGTTGGAATCACAGGTGAGCCACCATGCCTGGCTGGGAGGAGCTATTTAAAGGTACATATTCTGGAAGTATTTTGGCAAAAGTATTTCTCCTGGATCTTCCTCAAGCCTTGAGGTACCACCTTAACTTTGTAACGAGGATTGAACCCAAGGCCTTGCTTGTGCATTTGTGTATACTAGGCAAGCACTCTACCACTGACCACTTCTTTAAAATTTTTTTTATTTGTACATGTTTGCCGTACATAATAATTACATTCAGGCTAGGAATGTAGCTCAATGGTGCTGTACCTGCCTGGCAAGCACAAAATCTTGAGTTCGATTCCTGATACCAAAAAATTATATTCATTGTGGAGAATTGGTATATGTATATAATACATCTCAATTCATTTTTTTCTCCCTTCCTCTCTGTTCCCCTTAAAAAAAATTTTTTGCCAGTGTCAGATTCATTTACTTATTATTTAAGGGCTGGGGATGTAGCTTAGTGGCACACTGCCTGCCTGGCAAGCACAAAATCCTGAGTTCGATCCATGGTACCAAAAAAAAAATTTTATTTATTTATTATTTAAGTCTTTATGAAATTAATTATCATAAACACAGAGTAACAGCCAGACTAACAGGCCAAAAACCATAAAACACATAAGACAATTACACTATATTAAGGTACACTTTTAGCTAATTGGCCATGCTGGATTACAGTAACATTTTCTCTCTTTCTTTTTTCCCCATTTTGTCTTTTATTTTGCAGTTTATTTACATATTAGGTTTATCATAAAAGAGAAACCATGAAATATTTAAACTTGTATGTCTGAATATTTCACTTAACATTATGATCTCAAGGTGCACCCATTTTCCTACAGATGACTCAAGTTTATCTTTCTTTATGTCACAGTAGTACTTCATTGTTTATAAATACATTTTCTTTATCCATTCATCTGTTGATAGACATATAGCCTGCTTCCAAGACTTAGCGATTATGAATTGTGCTGCTATAAACATGGATATGCATGGATCACTGTAATATGATATGTTTATGTGTTTAATTATTTCCGGAAACATATTAAAAGGGAAGCAGCAGAGTCGAATGGAATTTCTGTTTTTAGTTTTCTGAGGAATCTCCATACTGATTTCCACAGTGTTTGTACCAGTTTGCATTCCCATCAACAATGCAGAACAGGCCCTCTGGAGCATCTGTTACTCCCTATGAATCCAACATGAACTCGTGCTTCAGATATCTAGTAGGTTTGGGAGTTACATCTCTTCCCCCTATATCATTTTGGAGCTCTTCCACCGAGATTACTGGTCAGAGGTGGCTGGTCAGAAGATTACTGGTCAGAAGAGACCTAGAATAGCAAAAGAAATTCTAGGCAACAGAGACATACATGGCTGGGGGTATCACAATCCCCAACTTGAAACTATACTACAAAGCTGCTGTGATAAAAACAGCATAGTACTGACAAAGAAAGAGACCTGAGGACCAGTGGAACAGATTAGAAGATGCAGAAACAACTCCAGACATACTCAGCCACCTCATCTTTGACAAAGGAGCCATCCTCATTGGAGGAAAGATACCCTATTTAATAAATGGTGTTGGAAAAACTGGATTTCAACCTGCCAAAGATTAAAACTAGACCCATACCTATCACCATGCACTAAACTAAGATGAAGTGGATTAAAGATCTAGATATTAAGACAGAAACATTAAATTTGCTGGAAGATAAGTTCGGTAGAACTCGTGACAACATTGGCATAGGAAAAGACTTTATAAAAAAAACCTCAGTAGAACAGGAACTAGCACAAAGAATCAACAACTGGGATCTCATCTTATTAAAAAGCTTCTGGGGCTGGGGATTTAGCTCAGTGGTTTAGCCACCTGCTGCGCAAGCGCAAGGACCCGAGTTTGATCCCTGGTACGAAAAAAAAAAAAAAAAAAAAAAGCTTCTGCACAGCAAGAGAAATCACCAACAGAGCTAAGAGACGACCTACAATGTGGGAAAAAATTTTCAGCACCTGTACCTTAAACAAAGGACTACTATCTAGAATCTACAAAGAACTGAAAAAAATCAGACCCCCCAAATTCAAAGACCCAATTCAAAAATGGGCATCTGAAATGAACAGGCATTTCTCAGACAAAGAAGTAAAAGCAGCAAATAAACATATGAAAAAATGTTCAACATCACTGGTCATTCGAGAGATGCAGATGAAAACAACACTGAGATTCCACCTCACCCCAGAAAGAATGGCTATTATAAAGAAATCATCCAATAACAAATGCTGGCAGGGGTGTGGAGAGAAAGGAACCCTTCTCCATTGTTGGTGGGAGTGCAGACTGGTGCAACCACTGTGGAAATCAATATGAAGATACTTCAAAGAACTAGGCTTAGAGGTCCCATTTGACCCAGCTATCCCCCTGCTGGGTATCTTGCCAAAAGAATTAAAAGAATCATACCATAGTGATATATGTGCACCTATGTTTATAGCAACACAGTTTGTAATAGCTAAAGCTTGGAAACAGCCCAAGTGCCCATCAACTGGAGACTGGATAAAGAAGATGTGTTTTTTTTTTATAAAATGGAGTGCTTACTACTCGGCCATAAAGAACGAGAAACTAGAAACATTTATAGCTAAATGGATACATATTGAGGCCATCCTCTTAAGTGAAATAAATAGGACACACATGTGTAAACACCGAATTGTTTCTCTAGTGTGAGAAACTGAAAATGTAATTAAGGATTAAAATGAATAACTGATAATTTGAAATATGAAGAAAAGGTTCAAAAGGGTAGGGGTGGCAGGAGGGGAAGGGGAGAGATCAGAGTTACAGGCTGGAATCTGGAAAGACCATATATAGATTGTGTTTAAAACTATAGGAAGAGGTGTAGATAGAGACTAGACTGGAGCTCATCAGTGGGTTGGGGAGGAAGAGTCACTGAGATCAAAGGAGGGGAGGGTGTGTTTCCAGAAGAAGCACATACAACTATGTACAGTATACAGTACTCAAAAGTGTGATAAATGACTGTTATTTTTTCAGGTACTTATCATAACATGCTGTGCTTTTCATCCTTTAGAGCATAGTCCTACTTGTATAAAAGAGTTTACTGTAAAACAGTGTGCTGCTATGCCAGTGGTAGCCTCATGTATCTTGTGTTTAACTGCTTATTTGGATAATATCAAGGAGCCATCACAGATGATTGACGTATACCTTCTAAGTTTGCATTTAGAAGTTGGTATTCTGTGTGGTACTTTGTGATACACATGGGTTAAGTTGCCTAATAACATATTTCTCAGATTATATATCCATCATGTGTCACATGACTATATTGAAATTTAAATTAAAAAAAAATTTGGCCTCTATAGGGTCTACTAGCTAATTAGAATTTTTTCTCCATACCACTATTTGTTCAATATTAGTTTTGAAAATCTTTCTAAAACAAATCACATCTTCTGATGTCTTGTTCATGCCTTAGATGTTTTTGAAATTATATGGAAAAATGTTTAAGTACTTTTCAGTTTTGCTTTGGTTGAGTTCTATTATATTTGAATATTATTATAGTTTTCTTTCCCTTGTATTGCTTTTCTTTGAATAATTTTAATTTTTGTATATGTGTCTGTTTAGTGAATAATAATAAAGTTATACATTTAAGAAAAACAACAACAACAACAAAAAACCAATGCAGAACAGGGCCGGGGATTTAGCTCAGTGGCGCCACACCTCACAAGCCCAAGGTCCCTGGTACAGGGAAAAAAAAATGCAGAAGAGTTCCTTTTTCCCCATATCATTGTCAGCACTTGTTATTATTAGATTTCTAAACAATACCCGTTCTTCCTGGAGTAAGATGGTATCTAAGTGTAGTGTGAAATTGCATTTCTGTAATGGCCAGTGATGTTGAACAGTTTTTCATGTGTTTATTGGTCATTTGTGCTTCTTCATCTGAGAAATGTCTATTTATTTCAGATGCCCAGTTCTCTATTGGGTCTTTAAATTTGGGGGAAGGTTCTCAAAATTTTTTGAGTTTGTTATATATTCTAGAAATTAGTCCTTTTTGTGAGGAGTACCTGGCAAAAATTTTTTCCCATTCTTTTGGTTGTCTCTTCACTCTGTTGGTAGTTTCCTTTGCTGTGCAGAAGGTTTTTATTTATTATTTATTTATTTTTGGTAGCAGAGATTGAACTCAGGACCTTGTGCTTTCGAGGCAGGCGGTGGCACCACTGAGCTAAATCTGGGCCCCCGGAAGGTTTTTAATTTGATGTGATCCCATTTGTTGGTTCCTAGTACAATTTTTATGCAACTGGGGTTCTGATTAGAAAGTCTTTGCCTACACCTATGTCTTCAAGAATTTTACCTATTTTTGTCTTCCAGCAGATTCTTTTTCTTTTTCTTTTGGTACCAGGGATTGAACTCGGGACCTTGTGCTTGTGAGGCAGGCACTGTAACCACTGAGCTAAATCCCTGGCCCTGTTTCTATTTTAATATTTAGATCTTTGATCCATTATGATTTTAGTTTAGTGCACAGTGAGAGATATGAGTCTAGGTTCAATCTTTTTTTTTCAGAGTTTATCCAGTAGATTTTAATAGACTTAATTTTTTAGAGTAGTTTTAAGTTCACATCTAGGTTCAATCTTTTGCATGTGGACAGCCAGTTTTCCCAGCACCATTTGTTGTAGAGGCTATCTTTCCTCCAGTGAAAGCATGTAGCTCCTTTGTCAAAGATAAGGTAGTTGAGTGTGCCTGGAATTATTTCTGCATCCTTTATTCTGCTCCATTGATCCACAAGTCTGTTTTGTTTTGTTGTTATTTGAGCCAGGGTCTCTCTTTGTATTTCAGGCTGGACTTGAACTCACTAAATAGCCCAGGCTGGCCTCGAACTCTTGGGAATCCTCCTGCCCCTTCCTCCTTAGTGCTGGTGTGCACCACCACACCCAGCTGCCTTGCTGTTTTTATCACTGTAGCTTTCAAGTATAACTTGAAGTTAGGGATCATGATGCCTTCTGCCTTGCCCTTGTTGCCCACAATTGCTTTTGCTCTTCTGACTCTCTTCTGGTTCTCTATAAATTTTAAGAGTGTTTTCTCTAGTTCTGTGAGGAATACTATTCGTATTGTGTGTGTGTGTGTGTGTTTTGTCTGTTTGGTGTTTTTTGTTTGTTTGTTTGAGACAGGGTCTCACTATGTAGTTCAGGTTGTCCTCCAACTTGCAGCAATCCTCTTGCCTCAGCCTCCCAAGTACTGGGATTATAGTTGTGTGACATCATGCCCAGTTTACTATTGGTATTTTGATTGGGATTGAGTTAAATTTGTATAACAGTTTTGGAAGTATGGCCATTTTAACTGTATTGGGTCTGCCTCTCCAGGAACAGGGGATATCTTTCCATTTTCTTTTTTTCCTGGTATTGGGAATCGAACTCAGGACCTTTTGCTTGTCAGGCAGGCACAGTACCACTGAGCTACATCCCCGGCACATGTGTTTCCATTTTCTCATGCGCTCTTCGATCTCCTTTTTCAGAGTACTGTAGTTTTCATTGTAGTGGTCTTTCACTTCCTTGGTTAGGTTAATCACAAAGGTAATCTGAGTTTGGCTTACAGAGAAATAGCCACAATTATACAAACCTAGTAATATCAAGCAAATTAGCTACAGTGGTATCATCTAAGACAAATTGCATATTAACATACCATAAGAATTTATTACATACCACCCTTAACCTTAGAAAAGAAATTCACAATTATTGTGTAAAGATTAAGACAAACCAGGTTACAGATCATACATACTAAATATGACAGTTATATATCCACTAAAGGTAAAAAAGAATTCATTTGCAATTTTACAGTTAACTATCAAAAGATTAATAAAGCTTCACTGTTAATATTATTAAAGATTTGGGTTTGGGAGTGGGGAAATGCAAGAGAAAAATTTTTAATTAAGTTTATTGGTACATTTTAGGTATACAATACAGTTACATTCATTACTGGGAACTTGTACCTTTACATGATATATCTTGGTTCTTATTTTTTCCCCATTCCCCTCCCTTCTCTTCAACCCCTCCACCCATCCCTCTTTAAAAAGACTTTGTTTCCAATTTTTTCCTTTTCTCACATTTTTTTCCTTTGCCTTCTTTCCTTTCCCCTACCCCTCCCACTTCCCCTACCTCTTTAGACCTTTTCTACCTATTTCACATTATCAATTATACATTTTGATCCTTATTTATACTTTTAGTTTCTCACACCAGAGAAACTATTCGGTATTTACACATGTGTCCTATTTATTTCACTTAAGAGCATGGCCTCAATGTACATCCTCTTAGCTATAAATGTCTCTAGTTTTTCATTCTTTATGGCTGAGTAGTACTCCATTTTATTTTTTGAAAAAACCCACGTCTTCTTTATCCAGTCTCCAGTTGATGGGCACTTGGGCTGTTTCCAAGCTTTTTGTATTATAAACTGTGCCACTGTAAACATTGGTGCACATATATCGCTGTAGAATGATTCTTTTAATTCTTTTGGGAAGATACCCAGCAGAGGAATAGGTGAGTCAAACGAGACCTCTAATCCTAGGTTGGGTTTTTTTGGGTACTTGGGATTGAACTCTGGACCTTGCACTTGAAAGGCAGGCAGCGGACCCACTGAGCTAAATCCCTGGCCAATCCTAGTTTTTTGAGGTATCTCCATATTAATTTCCACAGTGGTTGCACTAGTCTGCACTCCCATCAACCATGGAGAAGGGTTCCTTTCTCTCCACCACCCTGCCAGCATTTGTTATTGGTTGATTTCTTGATAGCAGCCATTCTTTCTGGGGTGAGGTGGAATCTCAGTGTTCTTTTCATCTGCATCTCTCGAATGACCAGTGATGTTGAACATTTTTTCATATATTTATTTGCTGCTTTTACTTCTTTGTCTGAGAAATGCCTATTCATTTCAGATGCCCATTTTTGAATCGGGTCTTTATATTTGGGAGGTCTGATTTTTAAAAGTTTTTTATATATTCTAGATAGTAGTCCTTTGTCTGAGGAGCAGTTGATAAAAATTTTTTCCCACATTGTGGGTTGTCTCTTAGCTCTGCTGGTGGTTTGCAAGAGGAAAATTTTGAAGCCTTATTCTGTATGATATGAGAAGGAGGAGAGAGAAGTGGTACAAAGTCTCTTATTGGGGAGTAGAAGGATATTTATAGAATTAGGTAAAGTAAGCAAAAAACTGATGAGAAGTAGAAGATAAAAGAAAAAGAGGAGAAAAATAAATGATATGGGGATTAAAAATGAAAGAAAAATATTAAGAGAAGAAAAAGTAAAAGGGGCAAGCAGAAAAAATAAAGAAAAAGAGATAAGCAAGAAAGAAGGACAAAGGAAAACTGGTGAAGAAAGAAGAAAAGGAAAGAGGGGGTAAAAACAAAACCAAAACAAAAATGTAAAAACAAAGCACACACAAAAAATTGTCTCTGTGATTTCAAATATGTGGAATCTGGGGCTATGTCCCAGTCAAGATGTGTTCCTGCTCACACTGGTAGATAAAGGAGGCAGTCATACCCCAGATCTGTACTGGATGTGGGTACCAGCCTGCAGTAGGATTAGGATGAGGGCACCACTGATGTGTTCAAATCCAGAGCAATTTGGGCGGAGCCAGGCCCCTGGCCGTGGGAGTAGGGCCTGTGTCTTTAGCTCAAGATCTTGGGGGGCAGGTCTCTTTTAAGCCTGACCACAGCTCCCTGACCATGACTCTGTCCCCTGCCTGTCCCTTACCCAGTCACTGTGAGAAGGTAACACTGAGAGCCCTGAAGTGAAGCCATCCCACGATTGCTTTGAGTCCTAGGTTCAAACAATCACCTTCCCCTGAATGGTGCCTGACCAAGCATTCTCCAGGGATGTGGTGGGTGCTTGGACTGGAGTCACTTACCAGCTGTTGCCTTTCAGAGGACTTACATAGAGGTAGAATCCTGCACTCTCCCTGCAGCTCACAGGACCTACCCATCCCTTCCACTGCCACATTTCTCCCTGAAGCCCTTTGGAGTTCCCAGCTTTCAGTTTGTGTCTGTAGAGTTGGTCTCCCTTTCCTGCAAGCCATGAGCCAGGCTCCTGGGAGAAAGTGCATATTGTCCCTTCCCTTTCTGTCTTGTGTTCTGTCTCTTCAATTTCTCTGTAGGTTTTAATTTTCCTGTTAGATCCTTCCTGGTTCCTGGGAATCTACTTCTCTTTTTTCCTTCTCCAAGTTGTTATTATCCAGTGTCTATATTCCAAATCTCAGAGAGGTTGAATTGTCATTGCTTATCACTCTGCTTTCCTCCCTTTCACCACTAACCCTTCCACTTTGCTACCTCTGCCAAGGACCTCCTTCCCTGCTCATTGATTCTATTTAGCCAGAGACTCACTGGGCTTATGGTGCCAGCAATACTGAAGATCTAGAGATGGTTGTAAACCACAAAGTGCTGCTGATCCCAAGCTCCACTATTGGGTCTGGGCATCTCTCTTGGAAAGTAATGGCTGTCTAGGCTTGACCCAAAGATGTAGTCTTCTTTCTTTTCTTTCTTCCTCCATGTCCTTTTCTTCTTTGTCCTAACTCACTAATGCAAATGCCCTCCCCTTTTTATATGTTACAGGGGATTGAACTCAGGGCCTTCCCACTGAGCTACATCACCAATCCTTTTTATTTATTTTTATTATGCTTTTTAAAAATTTACAATACAAACACTTTTTTGTTTCTTGTTTCTTTTGAGACAGGATCTTGCTGCATAGTTCAGGATGGCCTAGAACTCAAAGCGATCCTCCTGCCTCAACCTCCCAAGCACTGGCATTACAGGCATGTGCCACCACACCCAGCCAAACACTTTATTTTAAAAGTCTCAGGTCACCTATATATAACTTGATATTTAGGATTCTACCAGCAACCCTGGACCCTCCAATTCTAATAGGGTGAGCACATCGTCCCTGTGCATGGGATCTTTCACACTGTGAATGATAGAGCCACTAGTGTAGTCCATAAATTTCATGTGTATCAGTGTGCATTGTCCCTGTGAGCCGACCATGGCCAACACTTTGGGGACTCTGGCCAGCTTGATAGGCTGCTCATGCTTATGTCCATGATGGTGTCTAGGTGGCTCTGTCAGAGCCCCAGCCCTTTTTATTTTGAGACAGGTTCTGTTATGGTCTGGGTCTAGATGTCTCCCCAAAGCCTTGTGCAGTCATAGGTGGGGCTTTTTCAGAGGTGGATCTAGAGCAAGTGAGGCTGGGATTGATTCATGGTACAATGCTAGGCTCAAGGGCACTAGGATTAAGGGTGTGAGTGCTACCCACCCTAAGTAGTCCAAATAAGGTAAAAAGGGCAGAAAGAAGCTGTTAAGGTCCCTTATTACTTTTGCTGCCTTCTGCATGCGATGAACTGTTTCTCCTCTGTCATGTGCCACCCTGCCTTGGAGCCAGACAACTATGGACTGAAACCTCTACAAACTGTGAGCTAAATAAACCTTTCCCCCTTTAATTTTGGGTGTCAGATATTTTGTCTCAACAATGAGAAAAGTAACTAAGAGTTCTCACTAAGTCACTGAGTTGCTCAGTCTGGGCTCAAATTTGTTGATCCTCCTCTTTTTGGGATAACAGATGTGTGCCACCATGCCCGGCACTCATGCAAGCCCTTCTTTCATGCTTCCTTGCCCCAATCCTGCAGGATATTGATGTTGAACTGCCTAATATAGAATATATTGGTTGATTAAAGACCAAAACAGGGCTGGAGATGTAGTTCAGTGGTACAGGCTTGCCTAGCATGAATGAATCCTGATTCCTTGCACCTCAAAAGAAAAGAAAACAAAAATAATACAGCCAGGGATCATGGCACATGCTAAGATGGGAGCATCCTAAATTCAAGGCTAGCCTGGGGAAGTTAGAGAGAACCTGTCTCAAAAAATAAAAAGGAAGGGCCAGGGATTTAGCTCAGTGGCACCACACGTGCCTCGAAAGCACAAGGTCCTGAGTTTGATCCCCTGTACCCAAAAATAAAATAAAATAAAATAAAATAAAATAAAAAGGTCTGGGGATGTAGCTCAGAGGTAGAGTGCTTGCCTAGCATGTGTAAGACCCTGGATTTGATCCCCAGCACACACATACAAAACCCCAAACACAGGTTCATGTCAATTCCAGGGCCCTTGGCTTCCTAGGACTCCAAAGCCTACAATTTGGAAGCTATTTAATGCTTCCCCAGCAGCATCTTCAGAATAATAGAATGGAGCTGGCATGGGAGGACAGGCAGCGGACACTGACACAGACTGCCACCCCCAGGGCATGTTCCTCAGGATCCAGCGCTGTGAGGCCACCATCCTCACTGATGTCAAGGACTTGAGCAACGTGTTCAAGGTGTGGTACATCACCAAAGGCATCTTCGAGGGGCTGCCAGGCAAGCAGGCTGCTCAAGGATGACCAGCTCCTAGATGACAGCAAGATTCTGGGCAGGTGTGGTTTCACCAGCCAGACAGCACAGCCCCATGGTGAGGCTCAGCGTCCTGGCAGATGACACATCTGAGACCCTGTGCATCAGGCTTGTCCCTCACCCAGAGGAGCTTGAAGACTTGCTTCAGGACTCTGATGACAGCGCCAATGAACAAGCTGTGCAGTGATGACCCCAGAGGCCCATCCCCCATGAAAAGAGATTTGGTTTAAATAATAATAATAATAAAGAGCGAAATGAAGTTCAGAGAAGTGAAGTGACTTACCTAGTATTACACAGGAAGAAGGTGGCTTAGCCTGGATAGGACTTGGGTTTCTGAATTTCTCGGAAGGCTTTCCTCCCTGGACATCTTCCCAGAATAGAGGCACTAAGTGTCCTACCAGGATTCTAGGTCGAGGGAATGAGAAGCTTTGGAGAGACACAGTGGAAACGGGCTGGAAAGAGATTAGTATTTAGAGTTAGGTTCCCAGTAGTGGCTTTGGATAAGACAAGAGTCCCATTGTAGTCAAAACTACTATTAATTGAAGTTACTGACTCATCTGAAAAATAGGACACAAAAATAGGATCATGCAAAGATAGAGCCATGTGTTTCTGCTTGCCATTCTCCCAGATGCCTTCATACATTGTATAACACAGTTTGCAGACATCTCAACACCTCCAATGAACCAGGCATGGTGATGCACACCTGCAATCTTAACACTCGGGAGGTAGAGGGAGGAGGACTGCCTTGAGTTTGAGGCCAGCCTGGACTACAGAGTGAATTAAACCTAGCCTGAACTTCGTAGCAAGACCTTGATTCAATGCTTCAAAGTTCTAGGTATTTTGCCTCCACCCTACCCAATATAATAAGGCTTTTTTTTTTGTATTAAATTCTTTTATTGGTACATTGTAGGTATACAACACAATTACATTTCTCATTGGGAATTGTACCTTTACATAATGCATCTTGGTTCTTATTTTTTCCCCATTCCTAGCCCTCCCTTCACGCCCTCCACCCTTCCCTATTTACAAAGATTTTATTTCCATTTTTTCCATTTCTCATCATTTTTCCTTTCCCTTCTTTCCTTTCCCCTGCCCCTCCCACTACCCCTACCCCTTTGGACCTTTTCTTCCTATTTTGCATTATCGATTATTCATTCTAATCATTGGTACATTTTAGGTATACCATATAATGACATTCATCATTGGAAATTTGCACCTTTACATAATCTCTCTTGGTTCTTATTTTTCACTCTTGCCCAGCCCTCCCTTCAACCCCTCCAGTCCTCCCTATTTACAAAGATTTTGTTCCTCTTTTTCCATTTTCTCATATTAATCCCATTTCCTTCTATCCTTTCCCCTAGCCCTCCCACTTCCTTCCCCTTTGCCCCTTTTCTTCCTATTTCACATTATCTATTATACATTTAGTCTTTATTTACACTTTCAGTTTCTCACACCAGAGAAACTATTTGGTATTTACACATGTGTGTCCTATTTATTTCACTTAAGAGTATCGCCTCAATGTGCATCCACTTAGCTATAAATGTCTCTAATTTCTCCTTTTTTATGGCTGAGTAGTACTCCATTTTATTAAAAAATCCACATTTTCTTTATCCAGTCTCCAGTTGATGGGCATTTGGGCTGTTTCCAAGTTTTAGCTATCACAAACTGTGCTGCTATGAACATGGGTGCACATATATCACTGTGGTATGATTCTTTTAATTCTTTGGGGAAGATCCCCAGCAGTGGAATAGCAGGGTCAAATGGGATTTCCAGTCCTAGTTCTTTGAGGTATCTCCATACTGATTTCCACAGTGCTTGCACCAGTCTACACTCCCACCAGCAGTGGAGCAGGGTTCCTCTTTCCCCACAGCCCCACCAGCATTTGTTATTGGTTGATTTCATGATAGCAGCCATTCTTTCTGGAGTGAAGTGGAATTTCAGCGTTGTTTTCATTTACATCTCTCGAATGACCAGTGATGTTGAACATTTTTTCATGTATTCATTTGCTATTTCGACTTCTTTGTCTGAGAAATGTTTGTTCATTTCAGATGCCCGTTTTTTGATTGAGTCTTTAAGTTTGGGGGGTCTGATCTTTTTAAGTTCTTTATAGATTCGAGATAGTAGACCTTTGTCTGAGGAAGAGCAGGTGAAGATTTTTTCCCACATTGTGGGTTGTCTCTTCACACTGCTGGTCGTTTCTCTTGCTGTGCAGAAGCCTTTTAATAAGAAGAGATCCCACCTGTTGATTGTTTGTGCTAGTTCATGGGCAACTGAGGTTTTGTTCATAAAATCTTTTCCTACACCAATGTCTTCAAGAGTTCTACCTAACCTCTGTTCCAACTGGTTCAGTTTCTATTTTAATATTTAGATCTTTAATCCATTTTGATTTTAGTTTAGTGCATGGTGAGAGATACAGGTCTAGTCTGAATCTTTGGCACGTTGAAGCCCAATTTTCCCAGCACCATTTATTAAAGAGGCTATCTTTCCTCCAGTGAGGGTGTTTGGCTCCTTTGTTGAAGATGAGATGGCTGAGTGTGTCTGGCGTTGTTTCTGCAACTTCTAATCTGTTCCACTGGTCCTCAAGTCTGTTTCTTTACCAGTACCATGCTGTTTTTATCACAGTAGCTTTGTAGTAAAGTTGCAGGTTGGGGACTGTGATACCCCCTGCCATGTCTCTGTTACCTGGAATTGCTTTTGCTATTCTGGGTCTCTTCTTGTTCCAAAGGAATTTTTGGATTGTTTTCTCACGGTCCGTGAAGTATGCTTCTGGGATCTCAATTGGAATTACATTGAATCTATATGTCAGTTTTGGAAGTATGGCCATTTTCACTATATTAATCCTTCCTACCCAGGAGCAGGGGATGCCTGTCCATTTTCTGATATCATCTTCAATCTCCCTTTTCAGAGTGCCATAGTTTTCAGAGAAGCGGTCTTTGATTTCTTTCGTCAGGATGATCCCTAGGTATTTCAGTTGTTTGGATGCTATTGTGAAAGGAATTATTTGTCCTATTTCTATCTCAGTGAGTCTGTCATTCATATAGAGGAAAGCTATTGATTTTTGTGTGTTGACCTTGTAACCAGCTACTTGACTGAATTTGGTTATTAAGTCTAGAAGACTTTTGGTGGAGTTCTTGGGGTCTTCTATATAGAGTATCATGTCATCTGCAAATAATGACAATTTGACATCTTCATTACCTATCTTTATTCCTTTTATTTCTTTCTCTTGTCTAATTGCCATGGCTAATGTTTCCAGAACTATATTGAACAGGAGTGGTGATAGTGGACATCCTTGTCTTGTTCCTGATTTTAGTGTGAAGGATTTCAGTTTTTGACCATTTAGTATGATATTGGCTGTTAGTTTTTCATAGATGCCTTCTATCAGTTTGAGGTAGAGACCATCTATTCCAATTTTTTGTAAGGTTTTTATCATAAATGCCTGTTGGATTTTGTCAAATGCTTTTTCTGCACCTATGGAGATAATCATATGGTTTTTGTCCTTGGCTCTATTGATATAGTGTATTACATTGATTGATTTGCAATATTGAACCATCCCTGCATCCCTGGGATGAATCCCACTTGATCAGGGTGTATGATCTTCTTGATGATCTTCTGCATTCTGTTTGCCAGTATCTTATTAAGGATTTTTGCATCTATGTTCATTAGTGAGATTGACCTATAGTTCTCTTTTTCAGTTGGGTCTTTCTCTGCTTTGGGGATCAAGGTGATGCTTGCTTCCAGGAATGAATTTGGGAGTATTGCTTCCCTTTCAATTTCATTGAAGAATTTAAACAGTAGTGGCAGTAGTTCCTCTCCAAATGTCTTGTAGAATTCAGCAGTGAAGCCATCAGAGCCCGGGCTTTTCTTAGTTGATAAGTTTTTAATTACATTTTCGATTTCATTGGTTGATATTGGGTTGTTCAGAATTTTTAGGTCTTCTTTGTTCAACTTTGCTAATTCATATGTGTCTAGGAATCTGTCCATTTCTTCTGTGTTGTCCATCTTATTGGCGTATAGGTTCTGGAAGTAGGTATTGATGATCCTCTGGATTTCTATTGGGTCTGTTGTCATTTCACCCTTTTCATTCCTAATTGCATGGATTTGGGCCTTTTCTTCCCTTTTTCTGACAAGGTTGGCTAAAGGTTTGTCAATTTTGTTGATTCTTTGGAAGAACCAACTCTTGGCTTCATTGATATTTTGTATCATTCTCTTAGTCTCCATTGCATTGATTTCTCCTCTGATCTTTATAATTTCTTCCCTTGTATGAGCTTTGGGGTTGTCCTGCTCTTCTTTTTCTAGAAGCTTGAGGTGCAGCATCAGGTTGTTTAATTGGGCTCAATCTGTTTTCCTAATATGCGTATTCACTGCTATGAATTTCCCTCATAAGACTGCTTTCATTGTGTCCCATAGATTCCGATATGTTGTATTGTCATTGTCATTTAATTGAAGGAACTGTCTGATTTCTTCTTTAATTTCCTCTGTGACCCATTGGTTATTCAGAAGTGTGTTGTTCAATTTCCACGTGTTTATGAAATTTTTTGAGTTTCTTTTGCTAGGGATCTCCAATTTCATCACACTATGGTCTGATAATATACAAGGGATAACTTCAATTCCTTTGCACTTACTTAAACATGTTCTATGTGTGAGTATGTGGTCTATTTTGGAGAATGGCCCATGTGCAGCTGAGAAGAATGTGTACTCTGATTTTGTGGGGTGGAAGACTCTGTAAACATCTGTTAAGTTCATTTGTTCAAGAGTTCGATTGAGTTCTAGTATTTCATTACTTATTTTTAGTCTAGTTGATCTATCTATTTGTGACAGTGGGGTGTTGAGGTCCCCCACTACAATTGTATTAATGCATATATGACCTTTCATGTCTGTTAGTATTTGTTTTATATAATTGGGTGAACTAGTGTTTGGTGCATAGATATTTATGATTGTCATCTCTTCCTCTTGGATTCTTCCCTTTACAAGGATGTAGTGTCCTTCTTCATCTTCTTAATCAGTGTTGGTTTGAAATCTACTTGATCTGCCAAGAGGATAGCTACTCCTGCTTTTTTTCAGGTTCCTGTCACATGCAGTATTGTTTTCCACCCTTTGACTTTCAGCCTATGAGTTTCCTTTTGAATTAAGTGTGTTTCTTGCAGGCAGCATATTGTTGGATTTTGCTTCTTGACCCATTCTGCCAGTCTATTTCTTTTGATTGGTGAATTGAGACCATTAACATTGATGGTTATAACTGAAATGTATTGACTTGTCATTGCCATGACTTTTTCTTTTTGTTGGGTTCTCCCCCTTTACATTTAACTTCTTGTCATGCCAGATGAGTTCATTCTGCTTTGCTTCCTGGGGTTGTGATTCTCAGTGTCTGTTCCTAGGATATTGTATAAAATTCTTTGGAGTGCTGGTTTGGTATTCACGAAGTTCCTAAGGTGCTCTTTGTCATGAAAGTATCTTATTTCTCCATCCATTTTGAAAGATAGTTTTGCAGGGTACATCAATCTGGGTTGGAGGCTGTTTTCTTTTAGGGCTTGGAATATTTCACTCCAAGCTCTTCTTGCCTTGATGGTTTGTGTTGAGAAGTCTGCTGTGATTCTGATGGTCTTTCCTTTGTATGTGATTTGTTTCTTTTCTCTGACTGCTTGGAGAACTTTGTTCTTCTGTTGTGCTTCTGGAATCTTAACAATTATATGCCTATGTGTAGATTTTTTTGATCAAGGCTATTTGGAGTCCTATATGCCTCACTTATCTGTATGTCAAGCTCTTTTCCCCTGCTTGGGAAGTTTTCTGCCATTATTTCTGTGAAGAGTTTTTTTATGTCATCTCCACTCTCTCCTGTTTCTTCATTGAGCCCAATCAGTCTTATGTTATTCTTTTTTGCATCATCTAGCAGCTGCTGGATTGATTTCTCATGTTCCCTTATAATTTTGAAGCAATTTTTCTTTTCCTGGTCCCTAATTGCAATCTTATCTTCTATATCTGAAATTCTATCCTCACATTGGCTCATTCTGCTGTGTAGACTTTCAATAGAGTTTTTCATGTCCTGGAAATCTATTTGCATCTGTTTTATGGATTCCATTTGTTTCTTATGTTGGGATTCCATCATGTTCCTGAGCTCCTCTCTAGATTTATTAATCATGTCTTGCACTAGGAGCACAATTTCTCCTGTTATCTGAGAAATTATTTCTGATTTCCTTTTTTCCAGATCCCCTTTTGTTGCCAGTTCAGTGGGTCCAGGTGGTTGAGTATCAGGGTGTTCCATCTCATTTCCCTTTGGGGTTGCTGTAGGTGGTCTGGAAGTCTGGTTTTGAGACTTATTTATGTGTTTTCTCATTTCGACTGGGGCTGTTAGCGCCTGCACGGATTACCTCCTCTGAGCTGGGTGAGGCGGGACAGGGGCCGGGAGCAGCTGTAGGGATGGTGACCCAAAAGCCCTTTCCTGTGGGCTGGGAGCAGCGGGAGGGATGGTGGCCGGGAAGCCCCTTCGTCTGGACCAGGAGCAGTGGGATGGTGGCTCCGAAGCCCCTCCCTTTGGGCCGGGAGGGGTGGGACGGATGGTGGCCTGGAAGCCCCTTCCTCTGGGCCAGGATCAGCGGGACAGAAGGTGGCCCAAAAGCCCTTTCCTCTGACCGGGAAGCCCCTTCCTCTGGACCAGGAGCAGTGGGACGGCAGCTCAGAAGTCCCTACCTCTGGGGCGGGAACAGCAGGACTCAGTACCTTGGTCTGGTGCTCTGGTGTCCTCTGCTTCTTTGTAGTGTGGAACCAGGTGGCTGCCTGTCTGCAGCGGGGTGATTCGGTGTCTTTCGCACGACTCAGGACCTCGGTAGGGTGTGCACAGACCTTCCTGTGTGCAGCGGGCTGATTCGGCGTATTCTGTGAGACTGGGGACCTAAGTAGGGCGTGGGCAGACCTGCCTGTCTGCAGCGGGCTGATTCGGCGTGTTCTGTGCGACCGGCTTTTTTTTTCTTTTGGTGGTGGTACTGGGGATCCTTGGAGTGAGTTACATCCACAGCCCTACTCTACCCCTTTTTGGAGACAGTAAATCCCTAAGTGGCCTGGGCTGACTTTGAATTTGTGATATTCTTTCCTCAGCTTCCCACAGTGCTGGGATTAGTGCCATGCACCAACATGCCCGGCTAAAATGAGACTTTTATTTTCAGGCACTTATATCTCCTTTTACAGGTTATTTCAGAAAACCAAGAGTTTGTAAAATTCTTCCAGAGCCTGGGATATATATTTAATTAGGAAGTAAAAGACTAGAAGAAAGCTAAGGGGACAGATAAGTAGCTAACAGCTGGCTAAAATAACCTGTTTCTAAATATGTTTGAACCCCTATGCTTATAATTGCTGAGTTATAAGGTATTCAGTGCACCTTTTGTGACGATCTTCAGTAAAACAGTTTGGGTGGTATTTCCAAGTATGTCTGTCAGTAAAATGAAAAGGTGCAATAGGTCATCTCCACTACCCTTTCTAGTTTGTAAACATTCTGTGAGCTCACTTTCTAGTAAAGGTTAGAGCCACCCAGCATCCTTTTGTTGTTGTTATTAAGATAAAATATTATAGGTTTATTTAAAACATTTCTTACCTGGAGTATGCAAAATACAAACTCCACAAAATGTTCATCTCTTTACTTTGTAGTTTATAAATATACAAAATGGAATTTTGCTTAAATTTGTATTGCATATTTATTAAGGCAAGGAACTATATAGACAAAGCACATTTGTCCTGTTTAAGGCATACTTGGGAATAAACCATTGTACAAAGTATTGCACATCTGGAACCACAGTGCATAACAGACTGTCTGCATAAAACTGTTAAAGAAGCAAACCAGGTATATTTACCTGACTTAGGTCATAAATGCAGATTGGAAGGCAAAAATAGATTTTCCTTGTCAGAGAATGCAGCAGTTTGAGAAGAACTTTGACTTCCTCATTTGACACCTTTAGAACCAAGACTCACCAAGCACCATCATGTAGGGCGTTAAAACACATTTTCTGTACCTAAATTTCTTCTTCTAACATCGTACTAATGGCTTTTAGAAGGCAAAGAGAATACAAGGTGATCTTTATACTTGTATTGCATGGAAACACAATTCAAGAAAATTCAGGTCTTCCCACCCTCCCCAACTTGTAGATCTAATTTATACCCTGTTATACACAATTTTCAGTCTCTCCCATGGTGTTTTGTAAGTCTGGGCACGTTCAAGTTGGATTTGGAATTGGAATGATAGAAGATCCAGTCACAGACCCCATCTGTTCTTTGATTTTTATTTATTTATTTATTTTGTCTTTTGAATTTCTCCTTTCTCCTGATTATCCACTCACAAGCTGACCTGCTGGGAACTACATGACTGTAGTGCTTGCCAGATGGGCTCTTCAAATTTTGGGAAGACAGTGTAAAAGGTTTTTTAAAATGTTGAATTCTCTCCTAACAGTGCAGGTCATGTCCACTCTGGGATTTAAAAGTGCCGCTTCGTGTGTAAGGCTTGGTGGTTGGACCTGGAGAAGGCCCAGTTGCACTTCTGGCACTTGAAGGTGCAGTGCTGGGTGAGTTTGTGCTACTGCCTGGTCAGTTCATTGGAGACAGTGAACTTTCCACCTGCAGCCATCCCAGTCACAGTGGTACAGCTTCTCACCTGTGTAGGGTCCCAGGTGTGCCTTGAGATGAGAACTTTTTGTATAGGTCTTGCCACAGCCTGCATAATCACAAGTATGAGTGGCCGTCCTTTTCCGGGGCCATGCCCTTCCCCACTTTGGCTTGGGCTCCTCTGGCAGGCAGGAGCGGGGTGGTGTGAGCTCTTCGAAGTGAAGCTGTGGGACCTGCGGCTGCATCTGGTCAGACAGGAAGGATAGGTAGGTGGGTCCCAGATTGATCGGGATGGAGTCCTGGGGATGGAGTCCTGGGGAAAGCACCACGGCAGGGTGACAGTGTCTGGTGCTCAGCCGTTCCTCAGGACCCAGGGTCGGGTTAGTCCTGCTCTGGAGCTGCCGCTCCAGGGGGAAGTCGTGTGGGCGTGGCCGGTGCCAATTGCTGAGTGGAGATGCAGCGCCCAAGCGGGCCTTCAGGGGCTGCCAACGGTGCAGGAGGGCACGGCCTCCTGCTTTATCTTGGGGCACACGTGCTGTGCACCCCGCTGTAGGCCGCCACCACCACTGCCGCCACCCAGTATTATGACACTTAATTGAAGGACTCTGATTGTCGAGCTATTGTGCAAATCTTTCAGATACTTGGCTGAGTCCTCATGGCCTGTTAAATCCTAGGAGTGACATTGGCATCCCACCAGAAGAGGGGCTGGCAGTGGGCACTGGAACAGCTTTGCTTTAAAGCAGCAGACCTTTCTCCTGGTGAAAACAGGCCGAAGCCTGGAAAAGCAACTCAGCTTTTCTTGGTTTTGTTTTGTTAAGACAAGATCTCCCTGTATAGTTCAGGCTGCCCTTGGACTTGATATATAGCCCAGACTAGCCTCCAACTTTTAGCAATGCTCTTTCTTGCCTTAGACTCCTGGAATGGTGGAATTTTAGGCATGTACCACCATACTTGGCTTTGTCCAATCTTTGTGTCTCATAAATGATTCTTCAGGAAATATTCATACACACTCATCTCTGAACCCATTTGCAATGTTCATCTGTAGAATATATTGCTAGACATAGAATTACAGCATATATGAGAGAGACTGAAGGCTGTATAGAGGAGCCTGAGCTTTCCACTGACCAACTTGAATTACAACCAGCCCTCTCAAACAAGTTCATAAGTCAAATCGCTGTACTGGGTTGATTGGTCTGTATATTTTCAATGTTTTTGCTCTCTCTCTCTCTCTGTGTCTTCCTTTCTTTCTTTTTGAGATAGGGTCTCACTGTATATACTAGGCTAGCCCTTAACTCACTATGTAGCCCAGGCTGGTCTCAAACTCACAGCAACCCTCCTGCTTCAGCCTCTTGAGTGCTGAGAAAACAGGCGTGCACAGCCACTCCCGGCCAACATTTAAAGTAAATTTGTTGTATGTAAAAGCCTACAAAACATGTTGTGATTTTAAAATGTTTTTAGTGCAGGAGGGAGTACCAGTTTCATAATTATATTTTCAGTGCTGGGTATTCTTCCAGGGTCTCATACTTAGTCAAGCACTCTAGACCTGAGCTACATCCTCAGCCTTTTAAATTTTATGCTGAGGCAGGGTCTGGCTAATTACTCAGACTGCTCTTGAACTTGGAATCTTCCTGTCTCAAGCTCCTGAGTAGCTGGGATTACAGGCATGTGCCACTGTACCCAGTCCTCTATCTTCTATCTACTATATTACCCTGAAAATAAGACTGGGTCTTATATTAATTTTTGTTCTGAAAGATGCAACAGGGCTTATTTTCAGGGGATGTCTTATTTTTCACATATAACAATCTACATTTATTCATGTATAAAAATCTACATTTGTTCAAGTACAGAAATCTACATTTATTCAAATACAGTCCTGTCGTCTTTTTCTGGAACATCATCATAACTCTCCAGACCCCAAATTTCAGCCTGAATTTCTTACAACTCCATTTCCTGTAGAACCACTGGCCCCAATCTCTCCTGTCCAGCAAAAGAGCCCTCCTGGAATGAGCACTTCTTGTCTGTGTAGCCTGCTCGTTGTGCATTGGCAACACAGCTGTCAGTGGTTTTATCCCATCAATTCTTCACCCAAGTAACACCCTTTTGCAGGCTGGGCTTCACAAAGTTTTCCTTAAATCGAATGTTAATTGAAGACTTAGCAGATAGGGGTGACAACAAAAATGATGACAGTTAAGAATAATGGTCCACACAAAACTGACAAAAAATTGCAGAATATGTTTTCTTTATTTGACATGAATGGATGAAGTACGTTCCTTAAAACATACAACATATTGAGTTATAAAGATGCATATTAGACACAACCATGTCCATTCATTATCAAGTGTACATGTTATTCATGCCTTGTGTCTGTACTTTGATTGGTCATTTGACATTTAGCCTCAAGTACATCTGTTTACATAGGCATTTACCTCTTGTCCAAAGGCCCCTGCTCGGGTATTTACAATTTTTATTATTATTTATTTTAAGTATTAATGTCAATAAAATTTATTTATATTTAATTATATATTAATATCATTATTTTAAAATTTAATACATCCGTCATGTGTTGACATTAACTGGGGCTTATTTTTGGGGTAGGGCTTACATTATAAGCATCCTATAAAAGCAGGTTAGGGCTTAATTTCTGTAGGATTTAGTTCTGGAGAAATACGGTATCTGTCTAGTGTACTCCCGCAAAGTCGCAGTTCAGAGTTCGCGGCATCAGTCATTAGTGGATTTTTCCTTAGAACCTAACTAATAATTGTTAGAGGTAACCTCTGCAATTTCGTGGAAACCGCAAATATCCTCCGCAACTGTTTTATGGTGGGGGGTTCACAAGTAGCCAATCCGAGAGCGTTATTCAGGTCTCCTAGTTACTGATTGGCTGCTGCCCTGTAAGCCTTCTCCAGCTGATACACCAGCATTTCCGCATCATAACAGGGCGAGTGAAGCTATCTCCAGTGTTCTCGGTTTTGTTCTTCTTAAAGCCCTAAGATTCCTAAGATGCCGCTAAAATGCTTTGCACCTTCTAAGACGTCTGGCAATAAACCTAAGCGCCAGTAGAAGTTTTCGACACACCAGGAGAAGGTTGAACTGCTAGATTTGCTCCGAGAACTAAAACGCTATGCCACATAGCATAATAGGCATTTTTCTGACCATATCTGAAATTCGCGGTTTTTCACAATTCGCGGGTGCTCTAGAAAGTAACCTCCGCGAATTTTGGGGGTCCATTGTATTTATTTGTTGAAGGGTTTTGAAATTTACTCCTCAAATACCTGAGATCAAGTGATCCTGCTGCCTCAACTTCCTCAGTAGTCGGGACCAAAAGTGCGAGTCAGTTCTCTCACAGTTTTATTTATTTTTACTTTTTGGGTTTTGTTTTGAGAGACGGTCTCCTATGTAGTCCAGGCTCATCTTGAACCTCTGGAGATCCTCCTGCCTCAGCCTCCGGAGTGCTGGGGTTATAGGCATGCGCCACCACTCCTGGCCTTTCTCCCAGTTTTAACAAAGTAAATATTTTGGGGTACGTAAGGCAGTGTAAGACTGATGGCCAGGGGACAAGCTACTTAGCCTAGCCTGAGGACAGGATACGGAGAGAGAATAGATGTTTTTTTCAAAAGGTAAAAGAACTAACTAATTTACCCTCCCTTCCCAGTGCTCTCTGACCTGGAAATAGGTGACCACAAAATCTTACAATTTATGTACTAGAGTATAGATAACAAATCATTGCTAAAGATGTCCATAACTTTTATTTCTTGAGGTAAAGAGTGTTGATATCCTTTTTCATTTCTTCCAGGGCTCGAGTAAGGAGAAGAACTTGTGTTTCTACCTCTCTATAAGAAGCATGTTGCTTTTGGGGGGGGGGGGTCGACTCAGGAATGAAGCTACATCCCCTGCCCTTTTAAATTTTATTTTGAGACATCTCACTAAACTGCCCAGGCTGGCCTCGAACTTTCGCTCCTCTTGACTCAGGATCCGGAGTAGCTGGAATTTAAGGCGTGAGCGAGCACGCGAAGCACATCCTTTCTCTTTTTTGGTACCGGGGATCGAACTCCGGACCTTGCACTTGCGAGGCAGGCGCCGTAACCACTGAGCTAAATCCCCAGCCCAGCACATCCCTTCTTGATAGGCAGAGCTGCAAAGAGAAAGTTTTCTTGATTCAAGCGAAGCAAGCCAAAACCAGGTGGGCACTTAAGAGACTACATTCCCCAGCACGCACCGCTCTGCTGGGACGCAGCTAGCGACGGACAGACAACGCCTTATACTTGCGACAGGAATGGGGCGGGGCGCGCGACTATATATCCCGCGATGCAAAGCTCCCCAACTCCAGACCGCTCCTGGCTTGCTTTCCTTTCTAGAGGGACACAATGGGAAGGGAACTTTTCCACTGGGAATCCCCGTAGTCTGTCAGGCCGTGACATTTCAAAAGAGGAAGAAAAGTAGGGGGTCCCTTCACGCTCTAAGTAGTTCCCGCGCAAGGGTGGCGAGGCGTCAGGAAACCCGCCCGTATAGTTTCTCGGAGGCAATGCCAGGCCCTCATTGGTCGAAGGCTCGAGGCAGGTGGAAAGTCTGTGGAGCTCTAAATCGAAGTTATTGGCGGCTCCTCATTGGCCCTACTCGGGCGAGCAGGCGCCAGGGCGCCGACTCCAGTCCCTAGGGACTGGTGAGAGGCAATTGGCCGAAGCCCGCGAAGTGGGATTCTGGATTGGTAGTTGCTAGCAGGAACCTGGTTTCTTCCTCGACTTCTGCGAGTGATAGTGTGTGATTGGTTTAAGTCCGCGGGCCCCTGTCGGTGATTGGGCGGGAGCCACGGGCCGGCTGCGGTCATTGGCTAGTGCTGGGGCCATCCCTCCTCCGGCGGGCAGCGAATGACGAAATGGGAACGGGGAGGGGAAAGGCCGCGACGTGAGCGCGCGACCTCCGGCGCCATTTTGTAGAGAAACAAGCGGAGTTAGCCGAAGAGGGGGGTTGAGGAGAGCCGGAGTCGGGGACCCGGGAGATTCCTGTGTCCAGCCCCGCCGGAACCGCTTGAGGTGAGGTGGGCTGGGTTCAGGGACTGTCGTAAGCGAACGGTGTCAGCCTGAGGACCCGAGTGCGGGTGGAAGAAGGATCGGGTTGGCCCTGGGGCCATTGGAAGTGTTTCCCGGAGCTCCGGGGAACGAGGGCCAGCCGGAACGGAGGAGTGGAGCGAGGCGGGAGAGAGCGAACTTTGCTTTCGTGACTCGCAGAGCCTTTGCGCTCTTGAAGGAAAGCGGCCGGCGCTGAGGCTCCAGAAGCGGAGGGCTGGGCGCGGGCTGAGCCCCGAGGTGGCTCCCAGCCCGGGCCTGGAGGCTCGGGATGGCGGTGGCGGCTGTTCGGGCCCGTGGACCTCACTTCGCGCGGGCTTCACTCGCCTGTCCCTCACGAGCTCTGCAACTGCTCGGCTTTCTCCGGCACTCCGTGGCGGATGCGGTGACCGTCGCCCCCCCTCCCCCCAACTCCTTGGGCGAGGGGCCCGTATTCGGAGCTGTTGCAGGCGCTCAAGTTCTCCGTGTCCCGGAGCTGCCCCCTGCCCCTTCGCGCGCCCCCGGCGTGGTGTCAGCTCCGATGTTTCGGGTGTCTGCGGGTGGGAGGGGCGCTCGTGAGCACTTCCTTATTACTTCCTGCCACAGGTTTTTGTTCCACTCTCGCGCCCCGCCTCTCACCCGTTCTGCACAGTCGGGCCCTACCCACAGAGTCCATGCCTGTGTGGTTGCGGCGATTCCGCTCACCCGAGGGAAGTGTCCCCAAGGCTGCTGAGCAGTTTGCTGCCGATTTTGTAGAGCTTGCTTCAGGCCAAACTCAAGAATCTCTTGTTTTTGCAGCACCATCCGTTCTGCAGCGGTCGCCCACCTATGCTTACAAGACGTTACCCCCACGAGGAATATACATTGTACCTTTAAAAGTGATCGCTGTAGTTTGAAATTGTTGTATTTAAAGTAAACTTTATGAGAAGTAAACTTACCCCTTGAAGTCATTCAATCAAATGCCACTTTATTTTTCTTTTTTGCGGTGCTGGGGATCAGAACCCAGAACCTCAAGCATTCTTGGCAGGCCCTCTACCACTGAGCTGCACTCCTAACCCCACATGTCACAATTCTTTCTTTTTTCTGTTTTAACTTCCCTCTCCCTTGGTACTGGGGATTGAAACCAGAGTCTAATTCCTTTTATTTTATTGTATTTATTTTTAATTCTTGTTTCGTTTGTGGTTTTTTGAAATAGGGCCTTGCTATGTAGTTTTTTTTTTCTTGCTATGTAATTTAGTCTGGGCTTGAACTCGCTGTGTAGTTCAGGCTGCCCTCCAACCTGAGGCAGTCCTCCTGCCTCAGCCTCCCAAGCGCTGGAATTACAGGCATGTGCCATTTTTGATTTTCAGAGATGGGCTTTGGTTATCTAGATTGGGATGGTTTTGGACTGGCCTTGTAATCCAGAGTGGCCTCAAATTTATGATCTTGCTGTCCTACCTCTCAAGTGCTGGGATTACAGGTTTGTGTCACTTTACATGACTCAAATGTCACATTTCTTGTGAAATGTGTCACTCTAATAGAAGTGTCTTTCTGAAAAGTGAGTAACAACGTCTCTACCTATTTCTCTACAATTCAGTCTCCTATGGCCACACCTCCCTCCACAAATTGCTCAGTTTGGGCTCGAATTTGTGAATCTCCCACCTCACCCTCTCAGTGTGCTGGGATTATAGGCATGCACCACCACACCTGGTTTACATGAGGATTTTTTAAAAAGTCAATAATTAAATGAATAATTGTACTTTTTGAGTAAATCCTGAGCATTTATGACAACTTGTTTGAAAAAGAGTAGGGACCCATGAATGGAAAAATGGGAGGGGGCAAGTGAAACATTGTGAAGTAGATACGTGATAGGTCAAACAGATTAAGAACAAATTTAGTTTTGCAGAGCTACTTGGATTTAATGCTTGGATCCACGCACAGTCCAGATTGGGGTTTCTACTCTTTCAAAGACTGGTAGAACAATATTGAACAATTTATGAGATATATGGTAACAGTTTAATCATATTTTAGGACACTATACGTTGTTAACTTGTCTAAGGAAAAGATAGTTTGAGGATACATCCAGAATTAGGTACCTAGCTTTTTCTCCACTGAAATGGTAGCATTTTGAAATTTGTTTGAAACTTGGTCCTTTTAGTTGAAACGTGAAGAATTGAGGCACAAAGAACTGAACATCAATAACTAAAGCACTGCCTTTTTTTTTTTTTTTGATACGAGGGATTGAACTCAGGACCTTGCACTTTCGAGGCAGGCGACAGAACCACTGAGCTAAATCCCCAGCCCTACACTGCCTTTTTTTTAACCTAAGAGTGTAGCTTAGAAGTTTTTAGAAGAGTTTTATGACATGACATGATCTTTTTTGGTACCTAATTTACCTGAGTGAATACATGGCTAATTTTCTAGTGTCTGAATTTCTACTAGGGGTTTAAATCTTGAGCTTTTTATTTAAATGCATCTTGTTAAGCTAAGTACTGTGACATCCGCCTTGATTTTGCACTGAGTCTTTAAAAAACCAAAAACTGTTTGAATGTGAAGACAGTAAATGTCTGCTATCTCTTCAAAACCTGTAAAGGCTAATCTCAGATTCCTTCATGTTGCCTTTGGCAAGTACATTTTTGCTCCAGGCTGAGGCAGGATGATCTCAGGGAGGTTTTTTTTGTTGGTTTGTCTTGTATTTTTAATTTTGTGAGACAGAGTCTCACTATGTAGTTGAGCCTGGCCTTGAGCTCACTATGCAGTCCAGGCTGGCCTCCAACTCTTGGCTATCCTCCTGCTTCTGCCTCCTGAGTGCTGGGATTACAGGCCTGCACCATCACTTCCAGCAGGACCTCAGGTTTGAGCCACCATGAACAACTTAGTGTCCCAGAATTAGAAAAAGGGATGTGGATGTAGTGCCAAAGTACTGTATTCAATCCCCAGGACAGAAATTAAATGTTAAAAAAAAGAAGTTTTTGGCTATATGCTGACATACTTGTAAGAGATGTCTTTGTGGGTACCTAAATTCATAAGCTTGATTATTTCATATGATAAGCTAGCAAATCTTGATAGTCTTTTTAAAACTTTTAAGGTTTTTTTTGTGTGTTTTTTTTGGTACTGGGGCTCGAACTCAGGACCTTGCACTTGTGAGGCAGGTGCCGGAACAATTGAGCTAAATCCCGGGCCCTTTTTTGTTTTGTTTTCTTTTGAGATAGGGTCTAAGTGTATTCCAGGCTGGCCTGGAACTTATAGTAATCCTCTTGCCTCAGCTTCCGGAGTACTGGGATTACATGTGTACACTACCATGTCCAGTAGAATTTTTAAATTTTATTGTTTTTGTGGTAACTGGGGGTTGAACCCAGGGCCTTTGCAGTGACCTATGTCCCCAGCTTTATTCTGAGACAGCATCTCTGGTAAATTGTCCAGGCTGGCTTTGAACTTTCTGTCCCCCTGCCTCAGCCTCCCAGAGTACTGAGATTACAAGTGTGGGCCACCACACCAGGGATTAATTTTTTTTTGATGCAGGTTCTCACTATGTAGTCCAGGCTGGTCTTAAATTCATGATCCTCCTGCTTCAGCCTCCCAAGTGCTGGGATTTCAGGGATATACCACACCAGGCCAGGTCTTTTGTACTACTCAGTACTGTGGAAGGGAGTATGTACTCAGTAATTCTGATTGAATTTTTCTTTTAAGATTAATTTTTTTAGAGCATGCTACCGGTCAAACCTAGGATTTGCACATGATAAATCATGGGCTCTTCCACTGGAGTGTATTTCCAGCCGTAAGATTGTAATTGTAAAATATTATGCTTCTTGACTTAGTAGTTGGAGCCAGGTGTGATGATATATACCTGTTTTCCCACTGCTTCAAGCCCTGCCTGGACAATTTAGCGATTTAGTGAGACTATGTTTTGAAACAAAACAGAAAAGGGCTGGGAATGCAGCTCAGTGTAAAGGTTCTGGGTTCAA
Organism: Heterocephalus glaber; assembly: GCF_053883595.1. Lineage (NCBI taxonomy): Eukaryota > Metazoa > Chordata > Mammalia > Rodentia > Bathyergidae > Heterocephalus > Heterocephalus glaber. The sequence continues at coordinate 27,266,946 of NW_028258137.1, forward strand.
TCCCTAGTATTGCCAAAAAATAAAAAGAAAAGCCAGCCATTTTGAAATGTTTATTTTTTTGTGAGGTACTAGAGAGCCAATCCAGGGCACTCTATACTGAGCTACATTCCCCAGCCCTATGAGACAGGATCTCACAATGTGGCCCAGCCAGGCCATCTGCCCATTTTAGAGGGCTGGGATTACAGGTGTGTGCCACTATCCTGTTCGTTGAAGGTCTGCCTTTCCCCAGCCCTATCTGTCTTATCTGTCTGTCTGTCTGTCTATTGGTACCAGGGATCGAACTCAGATCCTTGTGCTTGTGAGGCAGGCGGCAGAACCACTGAGCTAAATCCCCAGCCCTTTTTAAATTTTGAGAGCAGGTCTAAATTGCTGACCTTGAATTTAGGATTCTTGTGCCTGAGTATCCCACACAGCTGGAATTACAGGCATGCACCATTATACCTGGCTGAAATTCTATTTTTTGTTTTGTTTTTTTGAGACAGGGTCTCACTATGTAGTTCAGGCTGGTCTTGAACTCACTATGCAGTTTAGGCTGGCCTTGAACTCGCAGCAATCCTTCTGCCTCAGCCTCCCAAGTGCTAGGATTACAGGCATGGGCCACCACACCTGGCTAAAAATTATTTTCAGAGTTAAAATGGGCTAAAACTCTTAGTCGGCTTGGTGGCAAACTGCTGTGATCCCAGCATTTGGGAACCTGAGGCAGGAGGATCCCCAAGATGTCCAGGCCAGCTGGGGCTACATAGTGAGTTCAAGGCTAGCCTGAACTACATAGCAAGACCCTGTCTCAGACAAACAACTAAAACTCTTCTGTACCTTGTGCATGGTTTCTTAAATGTAATTTTACTTACAAATTTGCAAGAATGTTACAAAGGAAATACAGCAAATTAGTCATTGAAAAACATTGTTTGAGAAGGCAGTAATTAGAGGTATAGACTGAACCTGAAACCTTGTGTTTAGAGTTGAAAGAAATGGAGCCTTTGGGGGTGTAGAGCTGTTCAAATTTAAGAAATACTTTGCAGCCTTTAATTTTGGAAAGCTCAGTGTTAATCTCAGGTATTTGTCTTGGTTAATTTTGTTACAGTTGTTAGAATGAAATTTCTAAAATGCTGAATGCTGTGTTAAACTGTAGGATGCTTTGGTGATATTGGGCTAGTTATTTGAAATGTAAGGTAGGACAAAAGCATATTTTGAAAAATGCCATCCAAATATTCTTCAGCTTTATATTAAAAGCTCAGCATTTTCCTTTTTATATAATTTTGAAGTTTTTCACTTTGGGTTTTTATCTTATGATTTTTTAAAAATCAGCTTTGTTGTCTAGAGCAGTTTTAGGTTCACAGCAAAATTGAAGGGAAGATTCAGGGTTTTTTTTGAAGATTCAATTTTGAAATCGAGATTTCTCATATACTGCCTACCCTTAGACACACATAGCCTCCCCCATTGTCATTAAAAACATCCCTCACCAAACACTGAAACATCATTAGCTCCCAAAGTCCATAGCTTATGTTTCTGTTTACTTTTAGTGTTGCGTATTATTGAATTAGGGTGAATTATAGCACCCAATTTTGCCATCATAGTAATACTTGTTCTAGGGCTGAGTATATGGCTCAGTGGTAGAGTGCTTGCCTAGCATGAGTGCCCTCCATGGGTTCAATCCCCAGTACTGGAACAGGAAAAGAATGGTAAGAATGGTTGTTTTGTCTAGTTTCAGTTCCTTTGTCTTTTTTTGCAATGGTTTTCTAACTAATCTCCATTGGCTTTTACCCAGTATTTGGTTCTTAGGTTTCTTTATTACATAATTAATGTGAATATATTCTAAATAGTAAAATACTGTAGGAACACAGTTAATTCTTTTTTTTTTTTTTTTTTTATGGTACCAGGGAATCAAACTCGGGTCCTTGCGCTTGCGAGGCAGGTGGCGGAACCACTGAGCTAAATCCCCGGCCCCCACAGTTAATTCTTTACTGCCAAAATGCCTCTTAAAAAATATTGCTTTGAAAACACCCTTGCTGTGTTTCAGAGTTCTTCAGATACCTTTGCCTGGAGCTGTAAGGGTTGCTCCCTCCCTGCCAGTGGCAGCACATTACTGTATTGTGCTATAATGAAAAGACTGTTACACATTAGTTTCCAGATACGTCTTTGCCCCTTTTAGCTGAAATGTTGTCATCTTTACCAAAACTTACCACTTCTCAGCCTTTTGCCTAAGATCAATTGTAATGTCTTTACCAAACTTTGTCTTTATTCCAGTCCAAACACAAATGTACTATGTATCTATACATCTTTTTGTGGTGCTGGGGTTGGAACCCAGGGCCTTGTGCACGCTAAGCATCCCTAGCCACTATTACATTTTAACAGTTTTGGATTTATTATATTCTTCATAGCTTTTACTTTTTATTTTAGTTTTATTGGTACATATTTATAGTACTTAATGATTACATTCATCATAGGGATTTGATACAGGTACAAAGCACATTTTAATTCTTTTTTCATCCCTTTCTGCCTCCCCTTTTGTAACCTTTTTTTTTTTGGTACCAGGGATCAAACTCGGGTCCTTGGGCTTTGCCAGCAGGCGGCAAAACCACTGAGCTAAATCCCCAGCCCTTTCATAACTTTTTTTAAAAATAGCAAAACATTTTTTGGTACATTTTATTTTATTTTATTTATTTATTTTTTTGGTACCCGGATCGAACTCAGGATCTTGTGCTTGCGAGGCAGGCAATGGAACCACTGAGCTAAATCCGGGGCCCTATTGGTACATTTTAGACGTACAGAATGATAACATTCATCATAAGGAATTTGCACCTGTACACAATACCTCCTGCCTTTTTCCCCCTTTTCCCGCCTCTCAAGCCCCCTCCCCACAATGTACAAAAGCTATATTTCCATTTTTTCCTTCTATTTTCACTTTTTTTGTTGTCCGTTTCCTTTCTCCCTCCCCCCTCCTTTGTTCCCCTTCCCATTTAAACATTTTCTTCCCATTTCCTAACATCCATTATACATTTCAGTCCTTATTTTCACTTTCGGTTTCTCACACCAAAGAAACAATGGAGTATTTAAACATGTGTGTCTGATTTATTTCATGTAAGAGTATGGTCTCAATGTGTATCCATTTCGCTATAAATGGCTCAAGCTCATCCTTCTTTATGGCAGAGTAGTACTCTGTTGTGTAAAAAATCCATATCATCTTTATTCATTTGTCAGTTGATGGGCATTTGGGCTTTTCCATGATTTAGCTATTACAAACTGTGCTGCTATAAACGTGGATGTGCATATATTGCTGTGGTAGGATGCTTTTAATTCTTTCAGAAAGATACCAAGAAAGGAAATAGCTGAGTCGAATGGAACCTCTAGTTTTAGTTTTTGAGGAATCTCCACATTCCCACCAATAATATAGAAGCCGCCCCCCTCCAGCCCTGTGAGTGTTTGTTATTGGTTGATTTTTTTTCAATTTTCAACAAATACTTTTTAAAATATTTATTTTTATTTTATTTTATCTTACCCCCTGGTTGATTTCTTGATAACGGCCATTCTTTCTGGAGTGAGATGGAATCTCAGAGTTGTTTTAATTTGCATCTCTCCAATGACCAGTGATGTTGAACATTTTTTCATATATTTATTTGTTTCTACTTCATCTGAGAAGTGTCTTTTTCATTTCAGATGCCCATTTTTGATTAGATCTTTAAATTTGGGGGGTCTTTTCATAACTTTAATTTTGTACATGCTGCTGGGAAGATGCTTCTGAATACTTAGTTGATTCTAGATTTGGAATTTAGTTCCTTATTTATTTTGTTGTGATTAATTCTTTTCTGGCTTCATTTTCTCAGTTTTTAAAAATAATTTGCTGATACTTAATATTTGAATTAAACTGATATATGGGTTGGGTTAATTCTTTTGTTTGTGTTTTGTTTTTTGAGACAGGATCTCTCTATACAGTTCAGGCTGACCTTGAATTCACTATGCCATGTAGCCGAGGCTGGTCTCAAACTCCTGCCTCAAGCCTCTTGAGTGCTGGGATTACAAGTGTGTGCCTCCACCCCTGGATTGTATTGGATTTTTACAAAATACTTAACATATTCATGCAAGGCTGTTAACTGTTGCTAAAGTTCTGTTACACTGAGTAAAATAGTTTGTTTAAAGTGAAGTCGTTTATATACATATGAAACAGTCTCTTACTTTTTTCTCTTGAAATATTGGAGATTGAACCCAGAGCCTTTACTCTGAGGCTCCAGGCCTGGGTTTTTTTTGTTTTGTTTTGTTTTGAGACAGGCTCTCAGTACATTGCTAAATCGCCCAGGCTGGGCTCGAATTTGGGATTTAGAGGTTTCAGCCTTCCTGAGTGCTATTATAGGCTTGTGACACCATGCCTCGCCCTGGCTAGTTTCTGTTGACAGAATGTAGTATTTACTTTTTAAAACGTCATTGTCTTTTCAGCCCAACTCTTAAAATACTAATGAAACATTTGAATTTGCTGAATTTGTAGGGATTGCAGCATTGTTGTACATCGCAGCTCTCTTGGATGCCCCTAAAATGAAGAAGATAGTTCTTAGTTTATTCTGTTAGGATCTCACCACCCAACCTAAACATATTGTGATAATTCTGGGCAACCACATCTTGGTCTATCTGGTCATGCTCCATGGCCTGTGGTGATTGGTACATTTTGTATAGCAGCTCCTCTGCAGATGGCTGCTTCTCAGCCAGCTTCTAGTGCACAGCACCTGTGGAGGTGACAGTGCTTGTTCTAGTGGATGGATGCCTCCTGGTTTTCACCCGAATTGTTGTTAGCAGAGCTCACATGGTTTGTTTGGGCTGCCCTCTGGTACAGCCTAAGAACTACTTTGAGAGTATAGAAGATTCTTATCTTTGTTCAACCTCCTGCTAATTAAAAGTCCTGTCCACTTGGGAAAACTGATCTAGTTGAAGCTTGATTTTTATTTTTTTCTTTGCTGCTGGGGATTGAAGCCAGGCCCTCATGTATGCTGAGCACATGTTCTATTACTGAGCCACACTCCAAATCCCCCATGCTTTTTGTAGTTCTGTGGAGTGAACCCAGGGGCCGGCGCTGGACCACTGAACTACATCACCAGCCCAGTTTGGTATGTATGTATGTATGTATTTGACAGTATTTTTCCTAATATTAGGACTAACTGAAAAATCCAGTGGTGTAAAGATTATTTATATTCATATCACAAAAGTTTCCCCCAACATGTAAAACAGCCACTTAGTGTGGTTTTGCCATAAGCATCTGTTATATACTGCAGAATGAACAAAACATGCAGTGAAATTCACTTTTTAACCAGGGTATGTGGTAGTGAATTATTGGCATGTGATAACTAGATTAGTTCACTGATTGGTTTAGAATGGTTTTGGGTATGGATAATGGGAAGGCCCATCCTGGGTATGGGTGGCACCAACCAATAGGCTTGTAGCAGAAAGGAAGGGTCACTGTTTGCTGTTTTCTACTTGCCATGCCATGGAGTGTTTCTTCACTGCCATGCTGCCCTGCCTTAGAGCCAACCAGTTATGGACTGAAACCTCTACAAACTGAGCCAATATAAACCTTTCCTCCTTTAACTTGTGGGTGTCAGGTATTATATCCCAGCAACAAGAAAGTAACTAAGACAAGTGGTTACAGTGGGGTTTTCACCTGAAATTCCATTAAAAAGAAATCCTATTGGGGATGTGACACATGTCTATAATCCAAATTTGGGAAACTGAGGCAGGAAGAGTTCAAGAATTTGAGGTCATCCTGGGCTACAAAAAGAAAAAAAATAATTCCAGCACTCAAGACACTGAGGCAAGATGATGACTGGAATTTGAAGCTAGCCTGGGCTACACAGTGCATTCAAGACCAGCCTAAAGTACACAGCAAGACCTATACCAAGATCCTGTCTCCATTCATTCATTCATTCATTCATAAATATAAATAAAACAAAACCAGGTTGATGATGTAGTTCAGTGGTAGAACACCCCTAGGTTCAATCCGAGGATGAGATCCTGGGCAAGCACTCTTTAAACATAGGTATATCCTCAGCCCCCTATAAAAAGTCATGTCTTTAATTTACGTATTTTAAAAATCTCACTCTTCAGGTAACAGTTCATTTGTAGTATATTGCTGTCTAGTGTCCCTGACTTTCACTTGCACTATATAATGTTAAATTGAGAAGTGCTGGAGGAAAAGTACAGCAGACTTAGTTTCTTGGAAAGATTTAGCATTTTTGTTGCAGGGCTATGGCTGTTAACTTCTTTGTTTCTTTACAGATATACTTGTTTCCACTGTTACAATTCCAGAGCCATGATCACAGCAAATACTCTGGGGTTTTAGAAGGATATACAAGTATGTTTTTAATGAAGAAAGGAGGCCTCTAGCCATTTTTGGAGTGTTCTTTAAAAGCTTTGGCCTTTGTATCAAGTTCAGTACTAAAAAAATCTAAGCTCCTATTGGGTTATAGATAGGTGCAGATCAGAAATTGACGTCGCATGTGCAAATAGAGTGGTCCTGTGCCACAAATTTCAGTTAATGAATATCTTGGGATCTCAGTGACCTTTTTTTTTTTTTTTGAGACAGGGTCTGTGTAGTCCAGGCTCGTCTTGACCTCACTATGTAGCCCAGGCCAGCTTCGAACATGTGGCAATCCTCCTCCCTCAAGCTCCCAAATGCTGGGATTACAAGTGTATGCCACCATGCCCGACTAGTGGTCTTAAAATAGTTTAATATATAAACATTTTAGTGGAAAGCTTGTGGGAAAGTAACTTTAGAATTTTGCATTATAGTATTTAGAATAAACATAGCCTAGAAATAGATACTGCAAACCAACCATATATACATTATGAGGTTCAAGATTAATTGGAGGGGACTTGATAGTGTATATTTTTGAGGCTGATAAGTTAAAAATCATCTTGTTATCACTTATGTGGTTGTTGTTTCTGACTAGGAAATTTTCAGTGAGTTTGCATGCTTTTTTTTTTTTTTGGAGACAGGGTCTTGAATTGTAGTTTAGGCTGGCCCTGAACTCAGTATGTAGCCCAGGCTGGCCTTACTACACTCATGGCAATCCACCTGCCTCAGCCTCCCAAGTGCTGGGTTACAGGCATGTGCCACCATGCCTGGTGCATGCTTTTTTGTAGAGTGAAAAAAATGAGTTTTGGTTCTGGGGATTTAACTGAGGACTGAGGGCCTTGGCACTGAGTTATATCCCTAGCCCTTTTAAAAATTTTTTAATTTTGATTTTTTTTTTTTTGTACTAGGGATTGAACTCAGAACCTTGTGGTTGCCAGGCAGGCGCAGTGTTGCTGAGCTACATCGCTGGCCCTAAAATTTTTAAATTTTGAGACAGGGACTTGCCAAATTGCCCAGGCTAGCCTTGAATTTGGGATCCTTCTGACTCAGTTTCTGAGAGTGCTGGGATTATAGGCATGTGCCATCACACCTGACTCCCTCTAGTTTGAAAAATTTGTAGTACCAGAGATTAAACCCAGGAAGTACTGTACTACATCCATAACCCTTTCTTATTTTGAGACAGGATCTTGCTAGATTTTGCCCAGGCTGGCCTTGAGCTTGCTAGCCTTCTGCCTCCTTGGTATTGTAGTTGGGATTATAGGCTTGAGCACTTGGCACAAAGTGAGTTTTCTACCACTGACCTGTGCTCACCAGCCTCAGGTTAGAAAACTTTTTAAGTTTTCATTTACACTTTGTACTTGAAAATATTTAGTGAGCACTTAGTATGGATCCTTTAGTACTTACGTAAATTGGTGAACAATAAGCAGTTACATCAATGGTTTCACAGAATTTACATCCTAATATGATAAGACAGATAAAAGTATGTTACACATTACCTTAGGTGATGAAATGTGGAGAGAATGGGAGTTAGTGGCGTTACAGTTTTGCATAGGCTATTCAGAGTGATCTTCCTAGGGGAGGCATTGAGTCCTCCTGGAGTGGTCCATTGGTATCTAGAAGAGCATTCTAGACTGCAGAGGCCTTAAGGTGGACGTGTTTGTGAGAAACAGGAGGCTATTGTGATTAGAGAAAACTGAGAGGAAGCCAGAAAAGTACCAGTGGTTAGATCCTGTGAAACCCTTTCAAGTCATTATAAGGGGGCTCAGGCTTCCACTCTGAGTCAGTGGAGGATTTTGAACCCAGGGTGATGTGTCTTGAGCTTTCTGTATTTGAGAAGTATTTTTTCTTCCTGTTGTGTTGAAATGAACTACAGAGAGCAAGAATTGAACCAGAGAGACTAGGTGTTGTGGTGGTGCATTCCTGTAATCCCAGCATTCTTGAGGCTGAGGCAGAAGGATCCCAGTTGAAGCCACACTAAACAACTTTGGGACTTAGCAAGACCCTGTCACAAAACAAAAATGAAGGGTAGAGGTGGAGTTCAGTGCAAAGGACCTGGGTTCAATCCTCGGTAGTGCACCCTTTCCCCAAAATAAAAGGCTAGCAGAGTAATACAAGTGGCAGATGATGGCATTTATTTATTCTATTGTGGTGGTATGGGAATTGAACCCAGGGCTTTCCACTGGGCTGCATCCTTAACCCTTAACCCTTTATGAGTTGTTTATTTTTAATGAATTTTATTTTATTTTACTGCCCCCCACTGCCCCGCCTCTTTCCCTTCCTATGTACAAAACCTTCCTTTGGGGTTGGTTGGTTGGTTTGTTTGTTTTTTCCTTTGGAGGTTTTTTGAGACAGGGTTTCACTATGTAGTTCAGCGCGGCCTTGAACTCACAGTGATCCACCTACCTCAGCCTCTCAAGTGCTAGGATTACAAGTGTGTGCTACCATGCCCAGCTGTAGCCCCAGCCCTTTTTATATTTTATTGCTCAGGCTGGGTTTGAACTTGATCCTCTTGTCTCAGCCTCCCAAAGTGCTGGGGATACAGGGGTGTGCCACCACATCCTGCTAGCAGTCTTTAGATATTAATGTCATCGGGCTTTTCTTTTGAGGGGGAGGGGGTTGAGACAGGGTCTCACTATATAGTTCAGGCTGGCCTTGAGCTCATGGCAATCCTGCCTCAGCCTCCCGAGTGCTAGGATTACAGGCATGTGATACCATGCCTGGCTTTCATGGGGTTTTCTTTTTTTTTTTGGTACCGGGGATCAACTCGGGTCCTTGAGCTTGCGCAGCAGGTGGCGAAACCACTGAGCTAAATCCCCAGGCATCATGGGGTTTTCTTATGAGAAGATAGTATTTTTGAAGTATTAAAATGTCTGTCATATTGAGGAGTTGAGTTTCTTGGAGTGTCATTCATTCCACACTAATTTGCTTAAATTATGCTAGATTATACATAAAGTAGAATAGGCTCCTCAAAATATGCCATTCGTGGTAAAGCTATTCTGTTGTTCTTTCTCTGTGGAAGGAGAGGGTGTGTGTGTGTGTGTGTGTGTGTGTGTTTGGGTGCTTTTTTTTTTTTTGCAGTCCTAGGGATTAACCCTGGGCTTTTTGCATATTATGCACATGTTGTACTACAGAGCTACATTCCCAGCCCCAGGTTTATAATATTCTATAAAATAATATTCATATAAAATATGTTTTGAATGTCATTTTGACTGAACGGAACTTGCAGAATCCAAAATACTGTGCTTTTTTTCCTTGACACTAAAAATGGACATTTTTTTGGATATAAATAAAGGCGTTCTTTGGAGGGGGGAATTGAAAAAGGTTCTGGCTATGTACTTCAGGTTTTGTATGTGGTATCAGAGTTGTTGGGATTGAACTCAGGGGCTTGGGTCTTTTTTGTTTTGTTCTTGGTACTGGGAATCAAACTGCTTGACAGGCAGGCATGCTGCTGCTGAGCTAGATCCCTGGCCCACCTTGGTTTTTTTTTTTTTTTGAGACAGGGTCTCACTATCTCACTAAGGTGCCCAGGCTTGGCTCAAAATTTCAATCCTCCTTCAGCCTCCTAGAGTGCCGGGATTATAGGTGTGCACTGCCATGCTCCAAGACCCTACTCTGGGAATTTTCCCCTACCTTTGAAGTAAACTTTTTATAAGAAGGTGGCCGAGAATGGTGCCACATCTATAAAATCCCGGTTACTGAGGAAGCCAAGGCAGGAGGATCACAAGTTAGAGGCCAGCCTGAGCAATTTAGTGAGACCCTCTCAGAATAAAAAATAAAGGACTGGGGATATAGCTCCATGGTAGAGGCACCTTTAGGTTTGATTCCCAGTACTGCCCCTCCTCATGTTAATGGTGGAAAACAATATGTATAGTAATTTAAAACAAATTTACAAGCTAAGGTAGGTGAAAATGAAGTGCTTCCCCACCTATTCATGCTAAGATTTTATGTCTTTTAAAAAAATTGCTTAATGGGCATCTTTCCTGCAGTTCTACTTCTTTTGTTTTGTTTTATTTTGTTTCTGACTCAGGTTCTTGCTATGCAGGTATGCACCTGTCCTTGAACTTTCTATGTAGTCCCACCTGAGCTGGAACTCAGGATATTCCTGCCTTAGTCTCTTGAGTGCTGGGATTATAGACTTGTGCCAGCAGGCCTGGCAACTTAATTCTTTTTAGAAAGTGTCTTGTTTGGCTATACTATCATTTATTTAAATAGTTACTTTTTGTTTTTTTCCCCTAAGTTTTTGTTTTTGCTGTGGTAAAGAATGCAGCAGGGACTGGAATTATAGCTCAGAGGTAAAGCATTTGTCTAGCATTCTTGAGGCTTTTTATATTTTTGCTTTTTCCTCATTTTTGGAGCTTGAACCAACATCTGTTCTAGGTAAGTGCTCTACCACTGAGCCACATCCTCAGCTTGAGGCTCTGGTTTGTTTGGGGTTTTTTTTGGTACCAGGGATCGAGCTCTGGTCCTTGCACTTGCACAGCAGCCGGGGAAACCACTGAGCAAAATCCCCCGCCCCGAGGTTCTGGTTTTTTGAACTCCAGCACCATGAGTGGGGAAAAGAAAAATAATACATCAGTGAAAAATCTCAATTTCCATTTGAGTTCTTGGGACAGTGTCTGGGGAATACTGTCTTAACAGTGGAATTAACAGGTTCAAGGGTGGTGTGACACACTACATTATTGCCAGTATGAGTTTCAGAAAAGTTTGTACCAGTTTATACTACTGTTAGATCTAGTATGTCCTGTTTGCCCATACCCTCCTCATCCTGTGGTATTCTCCAACTTAGATTTTTATTAGTAAGATACTCAAGGGGCAGGGATTTAGCTCAGTGGTTCCACCGCCTGCCTGGAAAGTGCAAGTTCCCGAGTTTGATCCCTGGTACCAAAAAAAAAAAAGGTACTTAAAAGTATGCTATTACTATAAAATGAAGAGAGTACTTCCTCTAAGAATTTATAGAAGGCAGCTTGTTAAAAGTAATGGATATTGGCACAGTTTAATTTCTCATGTTATTGCTATACAGTGAACAAAAATTACTCTTTCTACTCTGTTTTTTGGTTTCTTTTAGGTGATTGTGGAGGGATAGTATTTGTAGAATTTTTGCTTTATACATCAGTGTCGTTTTCTGTATTGTTACTATACTTGATCTTAGCTAAAAGGCTGAGAAGCAGTGGCCTCTCCTATATTGTTAAACTGGTAAAGGATTAAATACCCTTATTAAAGGACTTGATTTACTATGTCATACATGGCGAGTTCTGATTGTAATGGACTTACAGTAAGCAGATTTCTGAACATAAAGTTGTAGATTCATGCACAAGGAGTTCAGTTCCTTCCATTCAAAGATTTTTGTGTTTTACTGGTACTTGTGTATTCTTAAGACAAAATGGGAGTTTTTCGTATGTTTATCTTTTTTCAAATACTGAAATACATCTGACTCAGCGAGTGTTTAGAGTTAAACTGATAAGCATTCTATCATTTTAGCTTACTGCTTCTTTGGGCCTTTCTTTCAGAATTATTCTAGTGATCAGTTCAACAATGTAGGAAGGAATTTGACTTCTGGAGTCCTTATTTATCTTTTTATTTATTTGTTTATTTATTTTTTCCCAGTACCAGGAATTGAACTCAGGACTTTACGCTTGTGAGGCAGACATGGCACTGCTGAGATAAATCCCTGTCTGGAGTCCTTATTTATCATCACAATAACCATTCAAATAACTAAAATATACTTCCCAAAGTACAACTTTAATTTCAAAGTATCAGATGTGAAGCAATAACACAAGGAGTAAAGTGAATGAATAAATAAATAAATGGAGTCTTGTACATAGGTTATGGAAAGAGGGCCTTAAGTGTAAAGTGAGTATTCCTTTCTTCAGACCCTCATTTTAATTGTTTCTGCTACTTTCGAAGAATATAGCAAAAATTTTAATATGTATGTTTTTGTTTTTGTTTTTGGTACCAGGGAATCAAACTCATGTCCTTGCATTTGCGAGGCAGGCAGTGGAACCACTGAGCTAAATTCCTGGCCCGCAAAAATTATATTTTGAAATTCATAAAAATAGAAATACCAATTACAGGCTGTCTTGTTAAAGTGAAACTTTTGGGGAATATTTCCTTTTTATATTTGCTTTATCTAATTTTGAAATTTGGCATCATTTAGCAGTGGTTGAGACATTTAATTATTTTTTAAAATTCTTAGTAACATTTAAAATATGAAAATAAAAGATGAAAATTATTTAACTCTTCCTCTAATTAAGAATTGTGGATTTTATTTTTTTAATAGGTGCCATGTTTCAGTACAGTGTAAGATCCCTGGTAAAGAAGAACTGACTACATTATACAGACACCAGATATAGCCTAATTACAGAGAAAGCATTAACCTGCCTCTGAGGTGACTAAAGGGGAATAATGGTGATTTTGCGCCGGGCTCGGCCGCCTGCTTCCGCCCCAACCAGCAATGAATCTTGACTCGCTCTCGCTGGCCTTGTCTCAAATCAGCTACCTGGTGGACAATTTAACCAAGAAAAACTACCGAGCCAGCCAGCAGGAAATACAGCATGTAAGTAATCTAGATCATAAACACTGTTGAAGGAATGAGTTGAGTATTCAGTGAAAAGCAAGCTGGAGATTTATGTGGGTATGTTGCATGAACTAACTTTTGCCTCTTCAGGGAATTTATTTTCAGTATAATATATATAAAAGAGATCTTATCCCAGTCTTTTAGGATTTTCATAGCATATTCTTCTATATTAAAAATAGACCTAGAAGTGGTGGAGGAATGGTTGGGAGGCTGAGGTAGGAGGATTTAGAATTTGAGGCCAGCCTGGGCTACAAAGTGAGTTCAGAGGACTATAGCAAGACCCCAGTGGGAGGGGGGGAGAAAAATATGATTTGATGATCTAACTTGTTTCGCTCTAGTTTTTTCTTTGACTTTAAGAAAAGTTTCATATTTCATCAGCCATGAAATTCACCCTTTTAAGCTGGGCATGGTGGCGCCTGCCTGTAATCCCAGCACTCAGGAGGCTGAGGCCAGAAGGATTACTGTGAGTTCAAGGCCAGCCTGAACTACATAGTGAGACCTTGTCTCAAAAAAAAAACAAAACCCTGCTCTTTTAATAAATGTATAGTTAAGTAGTTAGAGTTGTGCGATTATCCCCACTATCTAGAGCCAGAATGTTTTCATCACCCCCAAAAGAAATGCTTGGATATGTTAGGGGCCTCCCTCCCATTTCTCCAGTTGCTGATGACCACTCATCTATTTTCTGCTTCATTGGATTTACCTATTCTGGGTATTTCATATAAATGGAATTATATCATGTGTAGGGTTTTTTTTGGCCCTGGGAACTGAACCCAGGGCCTTCTCACTGAACTACATACATCTTCAGCCCTTTTGTTATTTTTTGAGACAGGGACTCACTAAGTTGTGTCAGCCTCCCAGTAGTAGTGCTGGGATCACAGACATGTGCCGCCAACCTGGCTGATAATATGTTTTTAAGGTTCATCCATGTTGAGGCATGTGCCAGTGCTACTTTTTTTTTGCTTTTTTGAGATAAGCTTTCCCTGTGTAGCTTAGGTTGGCCTCAAGCTCATGGCAGTGCTCCTGCCTCAGCTTCCCAGGTGCTGGTATTAGAGGTGTGTGCCACTTCACCCAACAGTATTTCATTTTTATGGCTGAACAATATTGTATATGTATTCTCCATTTTATTTATCTGTTCATCAGCTGGTAGATATTTAAGTTTATCTCCACTTTTGGGCTATTAATAGTTCTTTTAACATTTATTTATAACGTGTTTTTGGGGGGATGTTTCAATTCTCTTGTGTGTATGCCTATTGGAATTGCTCATATGGTAATTCTGCTTTAACTTTTTTTTGTCTGCTTGCCGTGCTGAGGAATAAAACCTTTCGGGGCCTCACACCAGCTAGGCAGGTGCTCTACCATAATACCCCAACTTGCAGCCCATATTAAAAGTTTTTAAGACCAGTGAGACTTTTCCAAAGCAAGGCATCATTATTTCATTTCCAGAAATAGTGCATGAGTTTCAGTTTTTCTTCATCCTCACTAATACTCAGTGTTGCCCATCGTTTTGCTTTTATTTTAATTTTCCATTACTAGGGATTGAAGCTACAGCTTTTATATTGAGCTATACCTTCAACCTGTTTTCACATTTTGAGACAGGGTCTCCCTGAATTGCTCAGTTGCCCTGGCTGGACTCAAATTTGTGATCCTTCTGCCCAGAGTGCTGTTACAGGTGTGAGGCACCACACCCAGCTAGCAGTTAATTTCTTAACTTCCAGAGTTGATATTTAGAAAACAAATAACTTCCCAGCTTTTATTTATTAATTTTTTTTTTGGTTTGTTGAGACAGAGTCTTGCCTTATAATTTAGACTGCCTTGAACTATGTAGCCCAGGCTGACCTTGAACCTGCAGCAATCCTCTTGTCTCAGCCTCCCAAGTGCTGGGATTACAGGCATGTGCCACCACGCCTGGCTTAAATTTATTTTCTTCCTTCTCTTCTTTCCTTTCTTTTTGTATAATATCTCACTATGTAGTCCAGGCTGACCTCAGACTCACTCTGTGTAGCCTAGGCTGGCCTTGAACTTGTGGTCCTACTGTCTCAGCTTCCAGGTAGCTTAGCTGGCATTGCAGACATGCTCCAGCACTGCTAGAATTCACTCCTTTTGAGACCCAAATTCAATATCACCCATTATAGATTCACACCCCCCCCCCCATTTTCTTTCTCCTTTGGTTTTGTGGCACTAGGGATCAAACCCAAGGCCTCATGCATGCTAGGCAAGTGCTTTTCCACTGAACTGTAGCCCCAGAACCTTTTTGAATTGATTCCTTAGAATAAATTTTGAAAGCTGTGCTGGTTAGCCTCTGACCTAACAATTTCATACAGCTGTTATTTAAGCCTCTGGCATGTCTTACAGTTTTTGTTCTTGTTGTAAGGATTAAACCAGATCCTTGTGCTGAGCTACATTGCCCACCCTGTTATATATTTTGAGACGGTCTTGCTAACTCGCCCAGCTAAACTTGAACTTGTAATGCTCTTGCTTCAGATTCCCCAAGTAGCTGGGCTTATAGGTGTGTGCCACCATGCCCAGCCTTAAAAATATTTTATATATCTCTGCGACACTCAATTTTAAAAGCTCAGATTCTTAAGCTGTCCCTAAAATGCAGTTTATGTTCTGTAGAAGCACGTAAGAGATAGCTTGAACTGAAGGTTTTAAAAATTTTTCAACAGGGCTGGGGATTTAGCTCAGTGGTTCCGCCACCTGCTTCTCAAGCACAAGGACCTGAGTTTGATTCCCCAGTACCAAAAACAAACAAAAAAATTTCAACATATATGGGATGGAGGGGGTGCAGGGAAGACAGTTTTGCAAAACTAGGGTGCATTCCTAACAAAACCTGGACCAACTCCGTCATGAGTTCTAGATCATACATGACATGTGTCCCACAGGGCACCTAAGCTAGTCTACATCCATGTTACTGGATGGGAGCTGTCCCAGAAGGGCACCCGAAGTGTTTTTAAGATTCTGTAACTGACTCAGATCCTGGAGGAGCTAGCTGTTGAGCCAGCTAGAACTTGTTTCAAGGAAAGAATCTGGTGGCAAGTGTACTGGATTAACACAGCAAGGCTCTGCATGATCTGGCTGCTTGAGTACTATATTATAATTGCTATATCCTGCTTTCAGGTTCTTAAGGTATGGGGCTGTCTTTATACCTCCTAAGCCTATGATCTACTATATGTTCAAATAAAACTTGAATAAAAGAAGGAATGATTATGTGTAATGAAAGAGGATAAACATGAAAGAAGGAATGATTATAGTTTTAAAGACAAAATGTAAAAATGGTTGTTTTCAATTGATGGCTGAGGTTTTACAATATGCAAATATTTAAAAATTTTTAAAATTATATGAACAATAATTGTATTTCATCTATCTTCTATTGAACATTTAGCTCTTTTACAATTTTTCACTGTGATCAGAAGTTTAATGATAATCATTAGCTTATGCTCAGTTAATTAGCAAATTTTTTAGATAAGTAAAATTTGGATCTTCAGTAGTACCTTTGCAGATGGCATAGGGCTCTTGATTTCCTTTGGAGAGAGATAAAGAAGGCTTATTGCAAATCCTTGGATAATTGGTACTGGTTTTTGAGACTGGTACTGCCTATAGCACTAGGGAGGCAGGTATATTTTGGTGCCATGCTTTGTTGTGGCTTGGTCTGACTAGGAATTTTGTTCCCTTTGGGTTTTGCTTTGTTTTTGAGTCAGGGTTTGCTGTGTAGTTCAGGCTGGTCTTCAACTCAGTATGTAGCCAAGCTTGGCCTCAAACTCTCAGCAGTCCTCCTGCCCCAGCCTCCAGAGTGCTGAGATTACATGCGTATGCCACCATGCCTGGCTTGTTCTCTGTTTTTTCTTCTAGTGACAAGTGGAAAATTCTTATTGAATGTATGAGGTACAGCAAATGTGTTAGATACAAACATATGAGCTAGCCTAGTATTCACATTTTATACATGAGACAAGGTCAGAATTTGCCTTGTCGGTTAAGAATTTTATGACATTTTAAAACATTAATACCTGCAATATTTTACTTTAAAAATAGTGGTTGCCATTATGAAACAAATTATTTAAATAAAAGAGAAAAAGTAACAGGGCATGGTGGTGCACACCTGTAATCCAGCACTTAGAAGGCTAACACAGGAGGATCACTTGAGTTCCAGGCCAGCCTAAACCATATAGCGACAGTCCCCCCAAAAAATATATATGTACATATATATACACACTCATATATATACAAAGTCTGTCAAAAAGTATATACATCAAGAAAAGGAAAACTTTTATTAACAATCCTCCACCCTCATTGAACTCAGGACCTTGTGCTTGCCAGGTAGCAATGGCACTACTGAGCTACATCCCTGGCCCTATGCAGTGACATCTGGACTGCTTTTTAAGAGATAATATTTTGCCCCAGGTACTGAGGGGGAAAGAAAGCATATTTTGATGAACCAGGCAGGGTAGCGCATGCCTATAATCCCAGCATTGGGAGGCTGAGGCAGAGAGATCACTGAGAGAGTTAGAGACCAGCCATGGATACATGGTGCGTTCAAGGCCAGCCTGAACTACATAGCAAGACCTTGCTAAAAAAAAAAAAAAAGTTAAAAAAGGCTGAGATTGTAATTCAGTACTCTCTCAGTTCACTCTCCAGTATCTCAAAAAAAAAAATATGGAGATGTGTGTATATATATACATGTATATATAATATGTATTTAGATATACTCTTCTGATTACTGTCATTGTAATGTGCTAGGTTATTTTCAATTTAAATTGAAAAATTGGTGCTTGATAATTATATAGAATCTTGGACCTTTGATGTCATTTGTTAGGCTAGTTTTTTTGTTTTGGGTTTTTTTGGGGGGGGTCCCATACTAGGGATTGAACCCAGGGCTTTATGTTTGCTGTGCCATTGAATGAGACAGGGTTTCGCTATGTATTCCAGGCTGGCCTTGAAGTCACTGGGTAGCCCTGGCAGGCCTTAAAATTATAATCCTCCAGCCTCAGTTTCTTGAGAGCTTGGATTATAGGTGTGTGCCTCTTACACCTCTTTTAAGATTTTTTTTATATTTTGTTTATTGTGATACTGGTAATTGAACTCAGGGCTTTTGTGCTGAGCTATCTCCCTTTCCTTTCTTTTTTCTTTGAATACAGAATCTTATTAAATTGCCCAAGTGGATTATAATCCTCTTGCCTCAGCCTCGCCAGTTGCTAGGGTATGTGTTTTGGTGATACAGGCTCTTTAAGGAAGCATGTTCAAAATTCTAGGGGATAGGACACATTAATCCCCGCTTTTAAAAATTTAATCAAAGAATGATAACACAAAACCAGTGAATGTGTTCACAGTAACCTTTGAGTTGCAAAGGTTATTGATTGTATATATATCTTTTAGCCTTCAGGTTCCTGGAGGATAGTTTTTCTTAACTCCTACATTTTCTGAATGGGAAAACAGAAGCTGAAATAGGTTAAGTAACTTAGCAGCTATTGCATAGTTACCATGATGTAGGAAGATGATCATAGGCTTGGAAATTGGACTGTATATGTGTATTCCTCTGATAACAGATTATTGGTTTTTTTATGCTCATGAAGTCTGTTTGAAGTATGTACCTCCTCATCCATCAGGGTAAATATTAACAGACTTGAAGATTGAACCAAGGAAGGTCAATGTGATACATCTTGTCCATAGTATATAGTTAAACATTTTAGTTTGACATTCAAGAAATACAATATTTAGCACGTAGTTTGCTAAGCTCTTTTCTAGGCTAGAAGTAAGCCACAACCATACCACTTTGCTTTGCCGTGCAATTTATGATTACAAACAAATTACTGTAATGGTAAGTGCTGTGGGTAAGAGTAAAGCAGAGTTAGGGGCAGTAATGTGGCAGGTCATGTTGCTGTTTTAGGGAGTCACAGAAGGTTGAGTGATAAGGAGACTTTAGAGCAGAAACCTAAAGGAAATGAGAACGAACCATATGTAGATATCTAAAACTTTCAGGTAGAGGAGATAGAAAGTGTAAACACTGTAAGTTTGAAGAACAGCAAGAAACTAATAAAGCTCAAGGGTAACATCTCCATCACTGAAGTCAAATGTTAGCACTGTGCCATGCAGACTGTAAAGAACTAGAGTTGTGTTAGTAGAAAGTGCAAATCACATGAGATTGTTGCTTAAAACTTGCTGAAAATGGAAACAAAGTCTTTGTAAATAGGGAAGGGTGGAGGGATTGAAGGGAGGTCAGGGGAATGGGGAAAAAATAACCAAGATAAACAATGTAAAGGTACAAATTCCCAATGATGAATGTCATCATATTGTATACCTAAAATGTACCAATAAACTTAATGAATTTTTAAAAAACTTGCTGAAAAAATACTTTATTTCTACTAAATATCATCTGATGCTGCTTCATATTTTCATAGATTCTCACCAACATGCAGAGTTATATGGGGAATTGATGGTTTTTCTCTTTCCCTCCAGTGACAGGAACATTTAAAAAATAATCATTGTGGATAGATACTTCTATCTCAATAATTCCTATAACTTTTATTCCAAAGTGAATAATTAAGGTAATTTAGGATTTTGCCCTAGAAGTTGATTTGTTTTTTAAACCTCTGTTATTCATTTATTTCTAGAGTTAAGAATTGTTCCTGGGGCCTCACGTGTGCTAGGCAAGGCTGAGCTATATCCCTGGTCCTCTGTGTGCATGCGTGCGTGCGTGCGTGCGTGTGTGTGTGTGTGTGTTTTTAAGCCCTACCTTTAACCTTCCATTTTTGTTCTTTTTAGATTGTGAATCGGCACGGTCCTGAGGCAGACAGGCATTTACTACGCTGCCTATTCTCACATGTGGATTTCAGTGGCGATGGTAAAAGCAGTGGCAAAGATTTCCATCAGGTATTTGAGGCTTACAGAGTTTATGACTATACAGCTCTATTTGTTCACTGCATTGCAGTTTTGAGCAACATGTATGTAACAAACAACATGTACAAAATACCATCCAGAAAATAATGTTAGCTGAATTTCTAAAAGGGATTGGGGCATTTTCCCTTTTTCTTTCCTTCCCCTTTCCTTCCTGGCTGTAGACCATTGCGATTACCTAATTTAGGATTAGACAGTGTGGGCCACACCTACCTAAAGTAAGTAGGAATGGCGATATCCTGCTTGAAAAGTTAATAAGATGGAGAGGATATTTCATGTCCTAGATTGAATATCTGGCCTGATTCTCAGTCCTGCAGCAGTTTGACATGTTGGTCATGAATTCCTATTTTGTGGAATTTTTGGTTTAAAACTTGTTGCTAATAGACTTAAAGTAGTTTAATATTTTCAAAGAGCTGATTGTGATAATAAACATTATATAGTATTAAATTGTACTTTAATGTATGAGAACTTCTGCTGTTATTTAAGTGAGATGATGGTTAATACTGATGAAAATTTATTTTTATTCTTGAAGACTCAGTTTCTGATTCAGGAGTGTGCGTCGCTGATTACAAAGCCAAATTTTATCTCAACGTTGTCCTATGCCATTGATAATCCATTGCACTATCAGAAGGTTGGTATTTTTTCTTACTAATCCTAACTTGAGGATTCTTAGTAGTGTTTTTTAAAAGGCTCTAACCTTTAGTGTTTGAAGTTTGTTTGTTCTGGTTTTTGGTTTTGTTTTAATGTCATGTCTTAATTTAAAATTTTTTTTAGTTTCTTTGGAGTTGTTTTTTGGTATCAGGTATCCAACTCAGGACCTTGTGCTTGTGAGGCAGGCATCCAGCACCACAGAGCTAAATCCCGCCCCCCCCCCTTTTTTTTTTGGCTTTTTTGAAATGGTCTCACTTCATAGTACAGGCCGGCCTTGAACTCATTGTGTATCCCAGGCTGGCCTCAAACTTGCAGTGATCTTCCTGCCTCAGCCTCCTGAGTGCTGGGATTACAGTCATGTGCCACCAGACCTGGCTTCTTTGGAGTAGCTTTCTGAGAAAATCAAGGCAGTTCATTTGATAATAAATGGAATCTTACTAAAACTATATCTCATGAAGACTTAAATGTGTTAGTCCATAGTTTTAGCACATGGCGTATTGGTTATAGCAGTACCACAGAATTACATTACATTTACGTAGTGCTATAATTGAGTAAATGAGTAATTTTGAAAACTTTGAAAATTGAGCTCTTGTTTTAAAATAAAATTTGCTTTATTTCAGAGTTTAAAGCCTGCACCCCACTTATTTGCCCAGCTGAGTAAAGTTCTTAAGTTAAGCAAAGTACAAGAGGTAAGTAATTTTAAAAAGCTACTTAGGCAAAATTAAAATTGGAGTGGATGTTTGTTTTCTGTGTTTTTTCTTTATTTTTGCTACTGGGGATTGAACTCAGGACCTTGACGCTTGCAAGGCAGGTGGTGGAACCACTGAGCTAAATCTCGGCCCTTCTGTGTTTTTTCTTTTTAGACAGAGTCTCTGTGTTGTCTAGGCCAGGAACTTGCTATGTACCCCAGACTGGCCTTGAACTTGGAATCCTCTTACCTCAGCCTCTCAAGTGTTGAGGTCCTAGGCATGTGCTACCATACCTGATCCCAGCACAGCTTTTTACAACTTGTTACTTCACATATTGTTTCTGTGAATGTGTATATATCTGACTTGGGGAAAATTTTTAGAGAGAAAGAGAAAAAAAGTTTTTATGTGTTTTTGTTTTTTGAGACGGTTTTGCTCTATAGCCCAGATTGGCCTTGAACTCTCAATCTTCCTGCCTCAGCCTCCTGAGTGCTAGGATTATAGACATGTGGCATCATGCTCTGCAAAACACAGCTTTTCATTTAAAAAAAAAAAACCATTAGACTCTGGTTAACAAGACTTCTTGTTTCAGGTAATTTTTGGTCTTGCCCTTTTGAATTCTTCCAGTTCAGATCTCAGAGGTTTTGGTAAGTTGCTTTTTCCTTAAGAGTAATATATTCTAGATTTGTATTTCCTAGTGTCTGTTTGTGAAATAAAAACATAAAATTTACCTTTATAATAGTTCTTAAAAGTACATACAATTGTCCGTATTCACGTTTGTTGTAATAGCTATCAGGAATCGTTTCATCTTGTAAAACTCCTTCCCCTAGCCAGCCCCTAGCAGTTAGTCTCTTTATACCCACTAAATAGAGCCGCAAAAGCATTAGAGAAATAGTAAGTTGGTGATTGAAAAGGATGATCATCTATGTTTTGATGGTATGTGACTTTTTTTTATGTTCATATTTAAATTTATTTATTTATTTATTTATTTATTTTGGTACCAGGGATCGAACTCGGGTCCTTGCGCTTGCACCGCAGGCGGCGGAACCATTGAGCTAAATCCTTGGCCCATGGTATGTGACTTTTTACCGATTATAAACAAAAATAACTTGTTTTTGGTTTATCTGACTTTTAGCTGCTCAGTTTATTAAACAGAAGCTTCCGGATCTTCTGCGTTCTTACATTGACGCAGACGTCAGTGGAAATCAAGAAGGTGGCTTCCAAGATATAGCAATAGAGGTCCTACACCTCCTCCTCTCCCATCTCCTCTTTGGGCAGAAGGGAGCCTTTGGAGTTGGACAGGAACAGATAGACGCTTTTCTTAAGACGCTGCGCAGAGGTAAGGATTCTTTGTAGCCTATTGTACATGATTTCCTTGGATAATTACAAATGCATTTTAGAAAGCATTTTAAAATATAAGCGAAGACTGATTTACTTTCTTATTCTTTATGTTGCTAATCTATGTAAGAGACTTATTTAAAATATGAAAGTGGTAAAGCTTTATTAAAGAACCAGTTAAAATGAACATAACTGCAATAATTTTATTTTTTTTAATGGTACTGGGGATTTGAACAGAGAGTCTTGGCTCGAGCCACATCCTCAGATCTTTATTTAAAAATTACTTTTGAGACAGTGTCTTACTAAGTTGCCCAGGCTAGACTTGAACTTGGCGTCCTTCTGCTTTAACCTCTCAAATAGCTGGAGTTATTGGCATGTGCCACCACACCTAGGACCAATAATCTTACATATAGTTACAATCACAGCTGAGACTTGGCATATTTCCTTGCTGTCTTTTTCTCTCTTCAAGAGAGTATAGTGGGAGACTATTTTAATTTTAAAAGTTGTTTCCTTTTTTTTTTTTTGGCACCGGGGATCAAACTCGGGTCCTTGCGCTTGTGAGGAAGGCAGCAGAACCACTGAGCTAAATCCCCGGCCCTAAAAGTTGTTCACTTTTGATATTACCTCCATCACTACTGGCATTGTCACGTCAAGGTGAATATTGAGTTTTCCTGATTTTGGAGAGGAAGCTACTCTTTTAAAAATAAATAAGTAGGGCTGGGCTTGGTGGCACATGCCTGTAATCCCAGCATTGTGGGACACTGAGGGAGAAAGATGAAAAGTTTGAGCCCAGCCTGGCCAACTTAGTGAGATCCTATCTCAAAATACAATAAAGGTTTAGGGATACAGCTCATTGCAGAAGGCCGGAGTTTAATTGCCCAGTAACAAAACAAACAAAATAAGTGATGGTTTACTAACAGCCCTCTCTATATTTTTATTTACTTCCTAATGTTAATATGTGGTTAAATTTCAAACTCCATTAACTTTCTCAGTGATAGGAAGCTTTGTTTTTGTTGTTGAAATGGACTGATGTACCACGAAAGCTTCCAATGCCTTCATTGAATAGAAATTGATCATACTGTTGTAAAAATTTAATATTTAGGATGTGAATTGTTCAGTAGATATTGGATCCTAACATGAGAAGTTAAAAGTCTTCAGATTAAAAAAAAATTCAAAATTCTGGAACTGGTGTGAAGTCATCACTTGGGTTACCAGGTTGGAAAAATTAAGTAAACTTTGCTTTGAGCATGAATTTGTGGTCTACGTTTTGGGTTTGAGGGTTTTGAGTGGTGGGAGAGTATAAAAGAGGATTGTTGGTTTTTAATCAGTATTGCAGTTGTATCCTTATTCCTCCCTCAGATTTTCCCCAAGAACGCTGTCCTGTGGTGCTTGCACCACTTTTATATCCTGAAAAACGGGACATTCTAATGGACAGGATCCTGCCTGATTCCGGAGGGGTAGCTAAAACCATGATGGAGAGCTCTTTAGCTGATTTCATGCAAGAAGTAGGCTATGGCTTTTGTTCAAGGTTGGTAGTAAGATATGTCAGACTTTTCATTATTCCTGTGCAAAGTATGATGTAATTCCTTAAAATGAATCCCTGAGATTCTTCAAATTTATCATCTGCCTGTCACATTTTTGCTTCTGAATTATAATCTTCCACGTATTAATGTTGATGGCAGCCGTAAATATCCTGAGGGTAAAAATTTCTTTTATCTCCACCAGTTTCTTAAATTTGGATCTAAGATTTCATACCCTAGTTTTCAGGACAGGCATTTTGTAGCTTTTGGGGAGGAAGAAAGAACATTAGGCCAGTGTCTATGGAACTTCTGTTAGTTTATATTTAATCTCTAATTTACTACTCCCTACCCCACTCCTGAGTTACTTAACTGTGTCTGTATCTCTTATCAGCTTCCTTTGCTGCTTTTTTTAACACCTTGCCTCTTATGTTTTTCTCACCTGCCAGGGATGCCAAAGAAAATTTTTACCTGTTAGTAACACTTATCTGTGGTATAATAGAATATTAATTTTTTTTTTCTGTAAGTTATTCAGGGAGTCAATATTGCTTTGTTCTCACTTTCAGTGTAACTTTAATGTTTCAAAACTCCTTATTACAAACCACATTCCCACATATTGAAATAGTATATTTGTGAGTGCTTGGCCTATGCACTTTAAATTTTAATTGAACTTGAAGATGGAGAATGAAAAGGTTAGGATATATTTTCAAGGCTTTTTACATACAGAATAATCAGATTCACCTTGAGTATAAGAGTAACTTGATTCATACTAAAGATGAAGATACTTCATTTGTTTGTGAGAGAAATTATACTTTTGGCTTGTATTTTCTTCCATTGATCTTTTATACTTTTGCCATAGTCTTAAGTAGATAATTGGATCCTAAGTAGGTAACTTTTATGTTTACAATTACACAAAAGTAATCTTACTAGTCTGCCAGTGTTGGTAAAACTAGGGATTTCGCACAAGAGTTCATTTATTAACATTTTTAATTCTTCATATTTGAAGATGTTAGCATTTTCTTAAAGTTATATTTCCGTTTCAGTATCGAAGAATGTCGCAATATAATCATGCAGTTTGGCGTTCGGGAAGTTACAGCTGCCCAGGTTGCAAGGGTTTTGGGAATGATGGCTCGAACTCATTCAGGATTAACAGATGGTATTCCATTACAGGTTTGTTGAATTCAGCTATTTTACAAAGTGAGTTAATGCTCTGTCACCTTTATTTTTTAGTTAAATTACAGTATGATTCGTTGTCCTATCAATCAGAGCTGAACGCATTTGGTTGGATTTATTTCATTCAAGTTTTACTTCCATAGAGTATCTCTGCTCCTGGCAGTGGGATCTGGAGTGATGGAAAAGATAAAAGCGATGGCGCACAGGCACACACGTGGAATGTAGAAGTCTTGATTGATGTTCTCAAAGAACTCGTGAGTTACTTATGATCATGATTTTTGATTTGTGATATTTGTATGTAATTGCCCAAACAAAGTAGGTTTTTTTTCTTTCATGATACCGTGGATTACTGAACCCAGGCCTTGCACATGCTAGGCAAATGGTCTTCCACTGAGTTACATCCCTAGCCAACAAAGAGCAAGTTTTTTATAAATAAGATGCATAACTGAGTAAGAGCAGTTTTTTTTTTTCCTTTTTCCCCTCAATTTCTTTTTTTTTTTTTGGTACCAGGGATCAAACTCGGGACCTTCCACTTTCGAGGCAGGTGCTGGAACCACTGAGCTAAATCCCCGGCTCAGTTTTTTTTTTTTTATGGTACCGGGATCGAACTCTGATCCTTGTGCTTACAAGGCAGGTGGCAGAACCACTGAGCTAAATCACTGGCCCCTCCCCTCAATTTTTTATTGGTGTATTTTTGCAATATATAGTAAATATATGTACCACAGAGGTACAGAGGAGCCAGTACATACACATATCCATCTTGATCCTTTCTACTTCTTCCTCTCCACTTCCTCCAGTCTCCCAAATCTCTAGATCCCCTTCCTACCCTTTCAAAGAACCAACTCTTTGATTCATTCATCCTTTGTATTATTGTTTAGTCTTAGTTTCATTAATTCCCACTCTGATCTTTAATTTCTTTCCTTCTATTAGTTTCAGATTTGGATTGTTGTTTTTCTAGGATCTTGAGGTACATCATTAGGTTATTTGGGATCACTCTATTTTTTGTTGTGTGCATTGCAACTATATCCTTCCCTCTTAGAACTGTTTTCATTGTGTCCCACAGGTATGTTGTGCTTCCCCTGTCATTTGACTCTAGGAACTTTATTTCTTCTCTCATCTTTTCTGTAATCCATTGCTTGTCAATAACATTATGTAATCTCCGTATGTTTGTGCAGTTTCTGTGGCTTTTTTGGTTGCTAGCTTCATTCCACTATGACTTGATAGTATGCAGGGAATTATTTCATTTTTTTTGGTCTTTAATTGTGCATGCTTTATGGCCTAAGAGATGTGGTGTAGTTTGGAAAAAGCTCTTGGGAAAAATATGTATTCTGTTGATGGTTGAAACAGGTTCACTTGTTCATTGGTGTCATTTAACTCTTGATATTTGTTGATTTTGGGAGGAGGGGTCTGGTTGACCTAGATGTGAGAGTGGGATATTGAAGCCCACAACCACCCCCCCCACCCCCCCACCCCCCCCACCCCCCATGATTATATCTATCTGTCCTTTTAAGCCCAATAATTATTGTTTTATGAAATTGGCTGTGCCAAATTCAGTGCATAGATATTTACAATTGTTCTCTCTTCCTGTTGAATTATTTCCTTTACCAGTGTGTACTAGTGGTCTTATTTTGTCACTTTGATCAGTTTTGGCTTGAAGTCTGCCCTGTCTAAAAATAGCTACTTCTGTCCTTTTTTTTTTTCTTGTACTGGGAGTCGAACTCAGGGCCTCACACTTGCCAGGTAGGCACTGCACTGCTGAGCTATATCCCTTGCCCCTTCTGCCTTTTTTTTGATACCAGGGATCAAACTCTGGACCTTGTACTGAGCTAAATCCCCAGTCCTCCTGTCTTTTTTTTTGAAACAAGGTTTCCGTATATAGTTCAGATTGACCTTGAATTCTGAGCTCACTATGTAGCCTAGGCTGGCCTCAGCCTCCCAAGTCTTCTGCTATGCAGTTTGGATGATGTCATGTAATTTTTAAGGTATCATGGAGTTTATGATCTACCACATCCACCTTGTTTTCTCTTTCTGACACTGTCCTTACATTGGTCAAGTCTGCTACCTAGCCTTTCCTTTAAATTTTTTTTTCCATATCATCCATCTCTGCTTCAGGCTGGCTTTGAACTCAGGGTGATCCTCCTGCCTCAGCTCCCCAAGTGCTGGGGTCACAGGCGTGTGCCACCATGCCAGGCTGTTTCTTGTTTAAGCTTATCTAACATTTTATTGGTAAAATCTTTCATCTTTTTAATTAAATCTTTGAGCTTGTTAAATATGTATTTGTTTGGCTCCCTCTAGCCCTACTAAACTCCTATACTATGTGCTTTTAGCCTGTAAACACCTAAACATAGAAAGATACAGTGAAAATGCACTGGTATCTTTGTATGGGGCATTTGAAGTGAATGGAGCTTATGATGCTGGTGGCTTGGTGAGTGAATGTGAAGGCCTGCGACATTACACCATTGTAAATTTCATAAACAGTGCACACTTAGGCTATATTAAATTTAGAAGAAAATATTTTAATATTGAATTTAACCTTAGTCTATTGTAATTTTATAAACTTAATTAAAAATTTTTTTGACTCTTTTGTATTAACATCAAACTTAAAACACAAATACATAGCCGATACAGTGGGGCATTCTTTGTAGTCTCAGTTATCCAGGAGAATGAGATCAGAGAATTGTTTGAGCTCAAGAGCTCAGGGCCAGCCTCGGAAACCTAGCAGGATGCCTCTTCAAAAAGAACACAAAATCCCAAACCCACAAATGCCTTTTATAGTGGCACAAAAATACTTTCTTGGGCCTGCAGATGTATGTAGCTCTGTGGTAGTGTGCTTCATGATGTGTACAAGGCCCTGGGTTCAATGCTCAATATTACAGAAAAAACTTTTTTGTGTTGGGCATGTTTATAACGTGGTAGAGTGTTTGCTTAGCATATTCGAGCCTTCAGGTTCAACACCTAGCACTACAACACTTTTTTTTTTTCTTTTTAAGGTTTGTTGTTGTTAGAAACTAAGATAGACATGGTAGCCTAGGTCTACATAGGGTCAGGATCATCGACATCGCTGACTTCCACTTGCACATTGTGTCCCACTAAAAAGTCTTTGGAGACAAGAACAAACATGGAGCTGTTAGCTTTTACAATGCCAGTGCCTTCTTCTGAGTGTCTCCTGAAAGCTCGGTAGGATTTTCTTCAGGAAATGTCACTCTTACCAAAAAAATGTCCATAGTAATTTGTTGCTTCTTTTCATTATGTATTTGCTTATAAACACACAATGTACCATGAACAGTTCTGTTTTGTTAAAGGAAACTTCTGTGAGTCCATGTTTTGAAACTTTATTTCTTTATGGTGCTGGTGATTGAATCTAGGACATGCTAAGCAAGTGTTTTATCACTGAGCTGGATTGCCAGCCTACTTATTTGTTTGTTTGTTTGTTTATTTTTATTTTTTTGGTACTGAGGATCAAACTGGGGACCTTGAGCTTTCGAGGCAGGCACCAGAACCACTGAGCTAAATCCCTGGCCCGTTTATTTATTTATTTTAGGTGTTTTGAGACAAGGTCTCACTGTGTAGTCCAGGCTGGCCTTGAATGCATGGTGATCCTCCTGTCTCACCTTCCACAGTGTCGCAGAGGTTGCCCAGGCAGGCCTTAAAAATTGGGGTCCTCCTGCCCTAGTCTCCCAGGTAGCATGAACCCCCACCCTTTTTTTTCTGCTGAGATTGCAGCTGCAGGCTACTACACCTGGTTTGAAATTTTTTGAGATTTTAAAGAAAATCTTCTAAACCCTTTGATACATGTATTTGTGGTCCTGGGGTTCAAACCCAGAGTCTTGTGTATACTAAGCATGTATTAGGAGGATAGAGAAGTTGCTAATGAACTACACCCCAGCCAAGTAGATTTAATTTCAGAATTAAATTAATTGATTTAAATTAATTTATTTAATTTCAGAATTAATTTGATTCTTTGTATAAAGCATCAAAGTGTGCACACACTTGTTCATTAAACTTGGAAATACTTTTGTTTTTATTAGAACCCGAGTTTGAATTTCAAGGAAGTGACTTATGAATTGGACCATCCTGGATTTCAAATTCGTGATAGTAAAGGACTTCACAATGTTGTTTATGGTATTCAAAGGGGTTTGGGTATGGAAGTGTTCCCAGTAGACTTCATCTATAGACCTTGGAAACAT
The DNA here is from genome assembly GCF_053883595.1 of Heterocephalus glaber. NCBI lineage: Eukaryota > Metazoa > Chordata > Mammalia > Rodentia > Bathyergidae > Heterocephalus > Heterocephalus glaber. Next base: position 27,296,294 of record NW_028258137.1, read on the forward strand.
GCAGAAGGCCAGGTAAGTGAATAGTATTTATTGAAAGAGAAAATACAGTGAATTATTCTTTATATATTGTCATGTGCCCATTGATTAAAATATTGTAATAAGGTAGAGTTTGTTTTGCAGAGCTCAGAAAAGCAGGGGTTGTCACATTATTGAAGGAATATTATGATAGTTCTGCTGCTAGTCAGAATCCTTTCAGGTGCAGTAGTTTTTCCAGTAGTTTAATGGTTTTTGTCTTAGGGTATCTCATTATGCACCTTTGATTTTTCTGAGTTGTCTGATTTTTAAAGGAAAAGTATCTTCCTAATGACCCTGATATTAGCCTATTGAAAATGTTTTAAATTTTTACAGCATTTACAGTAATTTATGTTAGTAAGGACTTTGTTTTTTGTTCCAGCTCTCCTTCATTCAACATTCCCTTATAAATCCAGAAATCTTCTGTTTTGCTGACTATCCTTGTCATACTGTTGCCACTGATATTCTGAAAGCACCACCAGAGGATGACAATCGAGAAATTGCCACATGGTAAACACTCTCATCTCACTTTTCTTTGAAAGGGTCATTTCTCCTCTTTTGGAATACAAAACTAACTGTATAAGTGCATAGTTAACAGATTGTAATGAAATAGCATTTTAAATGAGCTTGTGTGCTTTGTTGTTTTGCAGTGCTGGGGATCAGATGTAGACTTCACACATGCTAGGCAGTTCCTCTACCATTGAGCTATACCCCCTGCCTTGTCCAACTTGTTTTTGTTTATTAGTTACTGTTTGTTTTGTTTTGAGATGTAGGGTCTTACTGTTTAGTCCAGGCTCCCCTTCTCTGTCCTGGATCAGCTTCCTAAGTGCTGGGATTACAGGTGTGGGTGGTGCACAGCTGATTCTGGTTTTTTGAGACAGGATGTTACTGTGTAGCCCAGATTGGCCTTTTACTTTGGGATCTTCCTGCCTTAGTTTACCAAGTGGTAGATTACAGGTGTGTGTCCCTGTCCCCAGCCTTAAATTTTTATAAAAGATTTTGGTGGATAATCTTTAGTTATCTTACCACTAGTTACATCTCTGTTCTTTATAAGATTTGCTATTAGGCATTTTGCAAATCCTCAAAAATTTGAAACTATTAAATGTTGTAAGGGTTTGTACTTCTTTCTCTGTTAGTTATTCTTTTTTTTGGTACCCGAGATCGAACTCAGGACCTTGTGTTTGCAAGGAAGGCAGTGGCACCACTGAGCTAAATTCCCGGCCCCTCTTTCTCTGTTCGTATTAAGAGCTTTCTTCTTGTACATTCATTTCTACGTAAGTTGCTCACAATGCCCAATTCATGAAATCTACTCTAAGCTGAATTATCTACTTTTTAAGTCGTTCTGAATGATGTTATTATTGATATTTTATGGTACATAATTTCAGTTTTCTTATTAATTTAAAACCAAGAAACAAAATTCAGATTGAATCATATAATTTAAAGAATCCATGCTTCATCATCTTTTCTAATGTTTCAAATCAACTTTAAAAAACATGAAAACTAATCTAGGAGAGGCCCCATGTTCATATCTACATAACCATAAGGGGAAAGGGCAAGAAGAGCTGAACAAGATGTGTGGTCTTTCTAGTTTTTATCTTCTGTGACTGTAGGAATCCTAAAAAGAAAATAACAGTTTCATAGCCAAATACATTTTTTAAAAAATAACTTTATTATCTCACACACACACACACACACACACACACACACAGAAATTAAAACCATTCAAAGAAGAACAATGCAAGGGAAAAAAAACTACAATAATATTTAAATACAGTAGAACTCAACCGAAACAAAACTGAAAAGCACTTAGACATTTTTCCATGTAACTTAAAAAAACATCTCAAGCACCAACAAGGTACCAGAGGATGTGATTTGTTTCAGAAAGGTCCCCCAAACCAACATTGAAGAAATAGTGGTCTGGAAAAAAACTGTAGTAAGCAGACTCCACATAAGCCAAACTTTTCCTTCCTTCCTTCCTTCCTTCCTTCCTTCCTTCCTTCCTTCCTTCCTTCCTTTATTTATTTATTTATTTATTTATTTGGTACCGGAGATTGCACTCTGGTCCTTGCACTTGCACAGCAGGTCCCTAATTTAAATTTCGATACAGTCATATGACACGCGATGGAAACATAATCTGAGAAATATGTTATTAGGCCATTTCATCCGTGTGTATCTTTAATTACACTTTCAGTTTCTCACACTAGAGAAACTTAGGTATTTACACACGTGTGTCCTATTTATTAGGAGGATGGCCTCAGTATGCATCCATTTAGCTATAAATGTCTCTAGTTTCTCATTCTTTATGGCTGAGTAATACTCCATTTTATTAAAAAAACACATCTTCTTTATCCAGTTTCCAGTTGATGGCCACTTGGGTTGTTTCCAAGCTTTAGCTATTATTATAAACTGTGCTGCTATAAACATGGGTGCACATATATCACTGTGCTATAATTCTTTTAATTCTTTTGGGAAGATATCCAGCAGGGGGATAGCTGGGTCAAATGGGACCTCTAAGCCTAGTTCTTTGAGGTATCTCCATACTGATATCCACAGTGGTTGCACCAGTCTGCACTCCCACCAACAATGGAGAAGGGTTCCTTTCTCCTCACACCCCTGCCAGCATTTGTTACTGGTTTTTTTCTTTATAACAGCCATTCTTTCTGGGGTGAGGTGGAATCTCAGTATTGTTTTCATCTGCATCTCTCGAATGACCAGTGATGTTGAACATTTTTTCATGTATTTATTTGCTGCTTTTACTTTTTTGAGAAATGTCTGTTCATTTCAGATGCCCATTTTTGAATTGGGTCTTTGAATTTGGGGGGCATCTGATTTTATTTTCAGTTCTTTATATATTCTAGATAGTAGTCCTTTGTCTAAGGTACAATTGCTGAAAATTTTTTCCCACATTGTAGGTTGTCTCTTAGCTCTGTTGGTGGTTTCTCTTGCAGTGCAGAAGCTTTTTGCCAAATACGTTTTTAAACGTCAATAAAGGCAGTGATTCTGCTACTTTCTTTCACAGCATAGTAATTAGAAATTCTTAGGGTGAATGATGGTCTTAAGTCAGCAGTGAACCTAGGGTCTCCACCAGTAATTCTGAGAATGATAGAAGCCAAACAGTTCATGGAAATACACAGTTTGGTTAAGACAGTAATTATCAATGTTTGTTTTACCAATGTAATTTTTAAGAATTTGGTAATGACAGATCAGGCCTGGCCGAGAAAACTTTCTTTTTATTTTAAAATTCCTATAATTTTTGTTTTTTATGGATTTTTTTCTTTTGTTAATTTTATCAGTGTGTTTGTAGTACATAATGATTATGTTAATTGTAGGGAATTGGTACGTATAAGTGACACATCTCAATTCTTTTTTCCCCCTTCCCTTCAACCCCCTTTTCTTTTGCCAACATTAGATTCATTTATAAGACCGTATAAAGTTAATTGTCATATATACAGATTAATAACCAGACCAGTAGGCAGAAAACACATAAACACCTAAGACAATTATACTAAATCAAGAACACTTTCAGAAATTATTTAGTTTTTCTAAATTCAGTTCCAGTTTTCAGAAAAGATGTCACTCTGGCTCCATGTCTAGATTAGGCTCTTATTGTCCAGACATTCCTTTAGGAATGTGAGATTAGAATGGTGAAGGTACATCCATTATCATTTGCATCACACATAGCTACGAGAAGGGAGTGTGGCTTATTTCCAGAGGCATCTGCTTCATAATGTTTTATTGACTTATTGATAACTCATCAGCGCTTTGTATCTGAGGCTTTCACATCCACAGATTCAGCCAACTGTAGATCAAAAATAATTGGGAAAATAAAATAGTATCTGTACTGCTCATGTACACTTATTCTATAAATAACAGTATGATTTACAAGGCATTTAGGTTCAAGTAAGTATTACAGATTGAGAGATGAAGTCTTGAGTGGATATGTACAGGTTTTGCATCCTTTTATATAAGGATTTGGAATCCTTAGATTTGCTATTTGGGAGGGTCCTGGCACCACCTCCAGTGAGTAAAAAGAAACCAACTGTATACTCTTCTGCACACTTCCATGTTGAGCATACCAGATCACTTTAAAGCCCTTTAGATAATGCCAGATTTTCTAAAACAAAAGGTTGTAAACTTTTTCTTTAAAATTTTAAGTAAACTGGGTGTGGTGACACTCATCTGTAATCCTAGGACTCTAGGTGTCTGTGGCAGGATGGTCACAAGATAAGAGCCCAAGTATTATATAGTTGTATTGAATCATAGATGTGATTTAATAGTTAATTTAAACCCTTTTTAGCCAGGGGTGGTGGTATGTACCTGTCCCAGCATTCAGGAGGTTGAGGCAGGAGGATTGCTGCAAGTTTGAGGCCAGCTTAGGCTACATAGTGAGATCCTGTCTAAAAAAACACAAAACAAAAACATGTTAGTCCCTTTTCCCCTCCAATACATACTGCCAGGTGATGTAAAATTTGTCGGTTCAGTTATACAAAGTGTTACTCAGTTGTAGGATGCATTGTACCTTTTAACATCTGATGTAAAACAGAAAGGGCAACAATAAAATAGCTGTCCTAAATAAAGAATATGGTAGAAAGAGATCTGTAAGCCCAGCCTTATTTTGTGATGGTGGTTGTTGTCCAGAATACTTATAATTCTTTTTGTTGGTGGTGTTTTTGTCTTTTGAGACAGGGTCTTGTTAGGTAGTTCAGGTTGGCCTTTCAACTCACTGTGTAGCCCAGGCTGGCCTCAAACTTGGACCAATCCTTCTGTCTTAGCCTCCTGAGTACTAGGGTTACAGGCATACACCACCATGCCTGGCAGAATACTTAGAATTCTTAAGCCTCTCAGAAATTGGAAGTTAAAGCAGGTTAAGTTTCAGGAAAAACCCCCCAAAATAACACAAGTTTAAGTGGGCCAGAAGTTAAGCTTTGGTGCCAGTGCCTGCCTGGCAAGTGCAAGGTCCTGAGTTCGATCCCTGATTCTGCAAAAAAAAAAAAAAAACCACTTTAAGCCCAGCTTGGACAACTTTGGGACTTAGCAAGAACCAGTCTCCAAATAAAAAAAATTTTGAAGGCCTGGGTTTGATCCCCAGTGCCTCTTGAAAACAAACAAAAAAGTTTTTAAATATTAGAACAATAATAATAAAATAATAATAATAAAAGTTTTAAAATATTTCACATGTTAGCCTTTACTGACAGGCAAGATAGTCTTTGTAGCAACTGCTCAACTCTGGTAGCACAATAAACAATGTGACTGTGTCTTAAAATATAATTTACAGAAATAGCTAGTGATTGAGATTTGGCTTTTGGATATAGTTTGCCAACCCCTGTTCTAAAAGTTTGACCCAAGAAGTGGTTTGTTACAAAGTGTTTCTTTTTCCTCAGTTCTACCTGAAATTATTTTTCTGTTAAATCTCTTTGTGGGTAGTCATAGTTTTTCATTTTATTGTATTCTTATATTTATTTTTCTCACTTTTTTCTTCCCGTGGTACTGGGTTCAAACTCATTTTTCTCTTTTGATGTTGGAGATTAAACTCAGGGCTTATGCACTGAGATATTTCTCGAGCTCCTTTGTGTTTTTTATTTTGAGAAGGATCTCACTAAGTTCCTAAGTGGCCCAAGCTGGCCAGGAACTCATCTTTCTGTCTCCGTCTCCTGAGTGCTGGGATTGCAGGTGCACAGCACCATTCCCGGCATTTTTAATTTAAAAAAATTTTTTTTTTTGGTACCAGGGATTGAACTCGGGTCCTGGCGCTTGCAAGGCAGGCAGCAGAGGCATTTTTAATTTTATTTTGATAGATAAGGGCCTCTCACCATATTATAAAACTGCAATGTTACTATCTTTTTTTTTTTTTTTTTGATACTGGGAATCGAACTCAGGACTACCTTGTGCTTTCGAGGCAGGCGGCGGAACCACTGTGTTACTATCATATTTAAGAAGTAATAGTTTCATATTATAACTAGCTGTCTAGATTTAAGCTTCCTTTATTGGCTTAAAAGTGTTTTAGTTTCTGTAATTTAGAATTTGAGACAATGGCCGCAATTTTTAAAATATTTTCTCACTTCATCTTTTGCTGTTCATGCACATCATTTGTTCTCTAGTCTGCCCTGTGTCTGAACTGTTTGTTTCCTTGTGGTGGTTAGTTTGTCCTCTGCCCTATGTCTGTCATGGACTGAGGGTGCAGCTAGATTCTGAGACTTGGTTTAAAGTCACCTGTATGTTACCAGAGTAAGTGTGAAGGGTGTGGTTTTGGTAGAAATTCTCCTGTGTGTAATTTCGGTCCACTGTGTATGTTTACTTTTTCTGATTTTTCTTTCCCCCCCAGTCATAAAAGATACCCCAGTCGGGGGTATCTATAATTATGCAAATGTTCAATGGTTTCATGCTGTCCTTCATCAGTTATTGCTTATTAGTTTGGATTGCCTTTGAAATTGGTCTAGAAGCATAACAACTTATTTTTTCTTTTTGTTGGTGGGGGTTGAACCATGGACCTTCTGCAGGCTAGGCAAGCACTTTACTACTGAGCTATATTCCCCTAGCCCCAACATACACTTCTGAGATAAACAGAAATAATTTAAATATTTCTCAAATATTAAGGCGATTTTGTTCTGTAATTGGTGTCAATTTTGACAGTGAATTTTGGAGCTTGCAGTGGCTTACGGATAATGCTTGCCTAGCACATATGAATGAGCCCCTGAGTTTGATCCTTATCAACCACAAAAAAATTTTTTTCAGGAAAATGAAATTTTTATACATTATTTGCATTGATAGAGCACCTTTCTTTCATTTTTGTTAGGAAGAGCTTGGATTTAATTGAATCTCTGCTGAGGCTTGCAGAGGTTGGACAGTATGAGCAAGTCAAACAGCTCTTCAACTTCCCTATCAAACACTGTCCAGACATGCTGGTATTGGCCTTACTACAAATCAACACCTCCTGGCATACCTTGCGCCATGAACTCATTTCCACTCTGATGCCAATCTTTCTTGGAAACCATCCTAACTCTGCTATTATTTTGCACTATGCATGGCATGGGCAGGTAAGGCGACCATTTGTTTATCATTTCTTCATCTAAATAATTGAAACTTTTTGAAGTCTTGAGTGTGTTCCAGTAAGCAGTTTATTGTGAATCCTTACTAGTGCTGTAAAAATTCTTTTGATAAAGCTTTTTATTAGAATTGAAAAATATTAGCCTTAGTGTCATGCCATTTAGCCAGTTTCTCCTTTTCTAGAGAAGCAGTTCGCATGGATTAATAGTTTATAAAAACTAATAGTTTCCAAAATGTTGAACCAGCATTAAGCCAGCTGTGTGTAAGGCTCAGACCTTGCATCATGCCTTTCTCACTATGGCTGTGAGGTAGAAAGGGCAGGCTAAAAGGAGCGGTTTCTTCTCACTCTTAGTTGAATGTTTGTTCCAGTTGAACTATCTGCCACTCTGGGACAATTAACTACAATATTATTGATTGATTGATTGATTGATTGTACTGGGGATCGAACTCGGGTCCTTCTGCTTGCGAGGCAGGCGGTGGAACCACTGAGCTAAACCCCTGGCCCTACAATATAATTTAGATAGAGCAACAGGAATGCCCTTGCTGAGAAATACTCACTGAGGTCCATTTGTTTGTTTATATGCCTCATTTTAGGTTAGGTCAAAAATCCAGAATACCTGCTAAAAATTGAATAAACAACTTTAAAAATGAACTTACTTTTATGTGGAAATAGCTAAATTTAGAATGTGTATACAAATTTCACTCCCCAAAATACCAATCAAATAATATACTATTAATTAAACACGACAGTTATTTAATTATTTTGTTTTTATTTATAAATTGGTATTTGTTATTTATTTATTTATGTATTTCTATTTGCAGTCTAGGAGTATCCCTAGCTCTTTTTAAATTTTGAGACTACATCCCGCTAAGTTGCCCTCACTGGCCTCACACTTGTGATCCTCTTGCTTCTGCCTCTCATGTAGCTGGGTATATAGGCATGTACCTTTACTGACGACTAATTTACTTTTGGTGTACCTTCATTTTCACATCATATCATACCGTACTGTATTCTAATTTTGTGTTTGAAAATGATTGAGCAGAGCAGACTTACATAGAAATAGTTTTATACCCAGGCATGGTGATGCATGCCTGTATTCCAGAGACTGAGGCAAGAGGATTCCTTCAAGTTTGAGGCCAGTCTGGGCTATACAGTGAGTTCAAGGCCAGCCCGAACTACATTGGTTTAGATGTAGAAACCTTTTAGAAGATGTAGAAATGACTTTGCTTTTTGATAAAAGATTTGCTTTTTGATAAAGATTGTTTGTATATGTGCATAGTGTTTGAGGCCTGAATTTAATGTTTGCATGGATGTATGTATTTTTTACATAACAAATAAAATTCACCACACATTTGTAATTCTACCTATCAAATGGTTAGCATTATTGCCATTTAAACTTCCCCCTCTTTTTCTTAGGGACAGTCTCCCTCAATTCGCCAGCTTATCATGCATGCAATGGCAGAATGGTACATGAGAGGGGAGCAATATGACCAGGCCAAGTTGTCTCGAATACTTGATGTGGCTCAGGACTTGAAGGTGACTGACTTCTGGGGGACAGAGTGACACTGGCTTATTAGTGATTAAAAAATAAATTTTTTGTAACATAGATGCCTTAAGAGTAATTCACATGTAACTAGGTTGTACAGTGAGTTGAGATTTAGAATTTTGCCTTATAATTTCAATGGATGGGAAGGATAGTAGGTTTAGATATGCTAAGTGTTTTTTTCTTTTGGTCCTCTATGTATTAGGGGGCTATTTTAAAAGCAAGTGATGGTTAACCTCTTCTCCTAAGTAATCTATGAGATACATTTTGGAGAAAATGGATACATTTCTACCCTTTAGTCAGTTTATTTGGATAAATTGGGATAATTTGACTTCATAACATTAATAACAGTGTGTATTTGTATTAGTCAGTGATAGCAAACCTTTTTGAGCTTTCAGTGATACAAACAGCCTGCTCTGCAGCACGTGTGCCATAGGTTCACCACCACTGATTGATACAGGTGATGTGATTCTACTTATGTTAGACCTATGCCTATAGTTGAATTTTAAAATGGGTATGGATTGTTAATTGTGCTTTGAGCCTTGCTTTGCTTTAGGTTTAATTACATGAAAAAGCACAGGGTAAAGTTTATGTTGAAAGTAATCACGATCTTTAAAATGTGACATTAAGTCAGGACTAATACTACCACTGAATATGTTAAATAAACTGTTTAAAAAATTGAACCCCCTCTCCCTAATTGTGACCAAAGAAATACTACCAGTATGCTTTTTCTGTGAAAAGTAGAATATACAAAGTAGGCCACAGAAATACTTACTGCTTGACTTACAGTTTCTAATACTCTGGTTTTTTTAGGCCTTGTCAATGCTGCTAAATGGTACTCCATTTGCCTTTGTTATTGATCTTGCTGCACTTGCTTCTCGTCGTGAATACCTCAAACTTGACAAGTGGCTCACAGATAAAATTCGAGAGCATGGGGTAAGCAAGATTTGTCTTTATTTCTGCTTGGAAATGTTGCTGGCTAAATTATCTAAAGAAACAGCTTCCCTGTTGTGTTGGGCTTGGCTCTTGGCACATGCTAGGCAAGAGCTCTTTGTCACTGAGCCACATCCCCAACACCAAGAAAAAGGTTTTAAATGGTAACCAAAATGTCATTTTTTTCTAGATGTTAGTCATAGTGCTTAGATATCTTAAAGCAGTTAAAACCAATTTCACACTGAGAAACATTGATTTTTCAGGAGCCTTTTATACAAGCGTGCATGACTTTTTTAAAGAGACGATGCCCTTCTATTTTGGGTGGACTTGCCCCAGAGAAAGACCAACCCAAAAGTGCTCAGCTTCCTCCTGAAACTCTGGCAACAATGTTGGCTTGTCTACAGGCTTGTGCAGGGTAAGAACATCATGCTAGAAAATGCTAATTAATATTGGAATTGTATTGTTACATGTTGATTTGGATATGTCAGGGAGTGAATGAAAGTGACAGCAGTTTCTGACAACCCAGTGATTTTTATGTCCACATTAGCATATTGTTTAACATGAATATTAGAGGCATTTGTGTTAATTTTTTATGTGTTGTGAATTAGGGGTCCACACTGGCTTTTTTTTTTTTTATGTGGATTTTCACGGCACCATTTGTTAAAAATGATACTTTTCCCCTTTGAACTTTTTTTTCTTTCGTTGTTTTGTTTTTTTCGAGACAGGGTCTTGCTGTGTAGTTCAGGGTGGCCTTGAACTTACTGTGTAGTCCAGGCTGGCCTTGCGGCAGTCCTTATGCCTCAGCCTGCCGAGTGTTGGGATTACAGGCATGCGCCACCACACCTGGTGCTGAGCTGTTTCTTAAAAAAGTAATTTCCTATTGTATGTGGTTTTATTTAAATATTTCTTCCTCCCCTCCTATCCCCTTCCTTCTTTATGGTACTGGCAATCGAATCTAGCGCTTATCACCCAGCTACATCCCCCAACTACTTCAGTATTTTTTATTTTAAGAGAAATCTCACAAAAGTTGCCCAGGCAGGACTTGAACTTGCTTCTACCTTTGCTTCCATAGTGTTGGTATTACAGGTGTGCACCACCATGCCTGGTTTTGTTATTAATTTTCTGAAGAAGATAGGCAGTGTGTCATCATATTGCTACCTGGGGGTTTTTTCATAGATACCCTTCATTAGATTGAGGAAGTTCTCATATGATTTACACCCATTCTTCCCCTTGGTTTGTTGAGGCAGGGTCTCACTAGTTTAAGCTGGCCTGGAACTTGTAGTATAGCCTGGCTGTCTTTGAACTCAAGATTTTCCTACCTCAGCCTCCCAAAAACTGGTCTTAGGGAGATGTGCCACCATGCTTGGCTTGAGTGACTTATTTCAGAAGGGTTTTGTCAGAGACCTTTTCTCCATATATTGAGATGATTGTGTGGGCCCCCCCCCCCATTCTTTTGATAGGTAATCTGTTATGTTAATTGGTTTTTTTGGATGTTAGACCTTGCATTTTTTAGTCACAATCTGTCGGTCATTCTGTGTGAGTATATATGTGTATACATATACAATTTTGTATATGTGTGGCTTTTTTTACTCCCTATATTGGGGGTTGAACCCAGGTCCTCCCACATGGTAGGAAATTGCTGTACCACTGAGCTACATGTCCAGCCCATCTATTGATTGATTGCAATGTTGGGGGTGAAACTCAGGCTCTGCAACAAGCTTCATCTTCAGCCCATTTTTAAATTTTGAGCTAAGGTCTCTTTAAGTTTCCCAGCCTAGACTCAAACTAGTGATCTTCCTGCCTCAGCCTCCTGAATAACTGGGATTATAGCTATGCATCACCATAACCAACTATTATTTACTTGTACTATATTTGTCTAATTGTGATATCAGGGTACTGCTGGCCTCATGGAATGAATTCATAGGTGTTCTCTTGGGCTCAAGCAGTCCTCTGCCTCCCAACTAGCTAGGACTATAGGCATCCACCATTGTGCCTAGTTCCGCTTTATTTCGTAATGGCAGAAGTAAAATTTTTTTGAGACAGGAAGATAAAAGATTATCAATGTGTGTAGAGTTTTCTGGGTACAAAGAATTTCACAGTTTTCTAATACTTTAAGATAGGAAAGTGAGTTTACCTGTCAAGTAAACATCCTTTGTGACATTTTAGACTTCAATCAGTGACTTCCTTATGTGCTTGCTAGGTGTAGTTGCTGACCATATATATATATATATAAATATATATACACACACACATACACACACACACACATACACACATATATATACACATACATATATATGTATATATATATATGGTAGCTTTTGTATAGTTAATAAGAATGTTGTTTTTATGATACATTAATATCAGAATTACTTGGCTGCTAGCTTTGATTTGTCTTGGCTTGGGTATAATTTTGTTGATATGCCAATATTAGAAAATCTGTTGATATTAGGTGCAAAGGGGCATGGTATGGCAGACTTTAGCTATGCACGCTTTTATTAGAAAATTAGGTTAGTTTATTTAAATGTTTTGGGAAATAGTCTGTTTCTTACTTTCCTTCTTTTTAGGAGTGTTTCTCAGGAGTTATCAGAGACCATCCTCACCATGGTTGCCAATTGCAGTAATGTTATGAATAAGGCCAGACAGCCACCGCCTGGAGTTATGCCAAAAGGACGCCCTCCTAGTGCTAGCAGCTTAGATGCCATTTCTCCTGTTCAGGTAAATGAATGCTATGTCTATGTTTGTTCATAGAATTAGAATAGATTACGTTTCAACATCATCATTACTAAGTTGAATTTATTACATTTTAGATATATGTGCATGTATATAGCAGCCGCTTTATTTATTTATTTTGGTACCGGGGATCGAACTGAGGACCTTGCGCTTGTAAGACAGGCAGCAGAACCACTGAGCTAAATCCCTGGCCCTAGATTTTAAAGGTCATCTGTGAATAGGCATAGTTGAGAATGGACTTTAAATCATCAAATAGAACATGATTAAGGAACGATACAAAACCACTTATTTAGGTAAGTATTGCCAGGCATGGTGGTGCACATCTGTAATCCCAGTACTCGGAAGGCTAAGACAGGAAGATTTCTGTGAATTTGAGGCCAGCCTAGGCTACATAGTGAGTTGAAGCCCACCCTGAACTCTATAGTGAGACCTTGGCTCGAAGAAAAAAATGAAAAGAAAAGAAAGTAAGTATTACTTAAACTCTTGAGAAATAAGCACTGCCTTTGAACCTGGTGTCTCTTGTTTGTAGTTTCACAGGCCAAGCAACAGTGCCTAGAGCATAATGACGTGTTATACCTGGGGCTCTTCAGCTCTCAGCTGAACTGCTCTTTTAAAAACAAGGGACATTTAAGTTACTCCCTGACATCAACCATCCCCTTCTCTTTGGGAGCAACACATTCCACTTTTCTTTCCCACTACATTGAATGACTGATTGCAGTTTAAGGAAAGAAAGCACTTCCTGATTCTTCAATGGCTTTTATAAAACATTTGCATGTCATTTTCTATAGTCATGAAAGCATGAAGTAGTGCCATAAACTAAGAAGCCTGCAAGTTCATTTAGTATTTTAAAAATCTTTTGGTGGGCTGGGGATTTAACTCAGTAGTTCAGCTGCCTGCCTCTCAAGTGCAAGGTGCTGAGTTTCCTATCCCTGGTACCAAAAAAACAAAAACAAAAATCTTTGGGTGAATAGCATTCCTTGTTTTGGTTAGTTTGTTTTTAAAATCAGACTGTCTTCCCCAATGCTGAGGATTCTCAAATTTTGACTATGTTTTGACTGAATGATTGATTTCTAATTTCTGTGATTGTATTTTAAAGTGATTTATTAGAGGTTGGGGTTACCTAATGTAATACCTGCTCTGTCATTACTACATGTTTTCAGCAACAGGGGAATTCATTTTAAGTATTTGTCTTTGAAGTTGTGTAGCCCTCTCTGACTGTTCTTTTTGTGATTAATTGTTTAAACCTATTCCTTATAAGATACAGTGTGAAAAAAATGACTGGCACAGGGCTGAGGATGTAGCTCAGTGATAGAGTTCTGATTTAGTATGCATGAGGCCCTGAGTTTAAGCTGCACTCCCAGGGGCAGAAAAAGACTGGCATACTTGACTTGATATTGCAAATTAAATATCTTCACAATCCTGTGATTATTGAGGTTTACTAAGAGTATAAAAAACCGTTGCTAAAGATTGCTTTACCTGTGTCATGTCTGTCTGCCTTTCCTTGAAATATGTTTAATACGTTTTTATAATTTTTTGTTTTAGATTGACCCTCTTGCTGGAATGGCATCGCTTAGTATAGGTGGCTCAGCTGCCCCTCACACACAGAGCATGCAAGGTTTCCCTCCAAATTTGGGTTCTGCGTTCAGTACCCCTCAGTCACCAGCAAAAGCATTTCCACCTCTATCAACCCCAAATCAAACCACTGCATTCAGCGGTATTGGAGGACTTTCATCACAGCTTCCAGGTAAGGAAGAGTTGGGTAGGGTAATACTTGTAAATTTCTTTGTTACTTAGTGTATGGCAAGTGGTTTGGAGTGACTATGATAAAGAGGAAAGAGTTAAAGGGTATTTATAGCTGTAAAATTTGTTGAGTTATTCAATAAGGAGTCCATTTTTTTTTTTTTGGTACCGGGGATCGAACTCAGGACCTTGCCGCCTGCAAGGCAGGTGGGAAAAACACTGAGCTAAATCCCCGGCCCCAAGGATTCCATATTAACTGGCAGTATGTATAATGGGTATTGATGACTTTAACAAAAAATTGTTGTATTACTCAGGCTCATATGCTGAGCATGTCCTCTACCACTGAGCTAAGCGACCAACTCATCATATATTTTAAAGGGCTTAGATCTAGAACTCACATGCATCACTCCAGGTTGGTACAGTATAATGAAAGTAGCAACTTGTACATATTAGATTTAGGCAAATGTTCTATCTTAGTGTACTTCACCTTGAAAAGTGGTCATAAATCCCTAAAACTTTCAGGTTTTTTTTTCCCCCCCAAATATTTTAGCCTGTAACTTTATAATGAAGTAAAGTTTACATTTTTTGATTTTAGGTACTCCTTTCTTATGAGTCTTCTACACTATTTTAAGTCATAAGATCCTAAAACTTTGGGGCTAAAATGTTGTGACTTTGTATTCTGTAACAGTGCTTCTGTGTAGTTATAGACCTGCAAAGATTGGGGGTTTTTTGGGCCTGAGTTGTGAGAAATAAGTCTTGACTCAACAAGAAGATGGTAGCATGAAATTTTCTAATTTTAATCATTACAATAAGCAAACCAGCTGCTCTTACTTTGACTTCCTTGAGTATGCTGGTATGTGCTTTAAGATGTATACTTCTTTTTTTTGGTACGGGGTGGGGGGAGACCTTGTGCTTGCAAGGCAGGTGCCGGAACCACTGAGCTAAATCCCTGGCCCCAGGATGTATACTTTAAATTCTTGCATGTTCAAGAACTAAATGCTGAAAAAATTTATTATCCATTTTGTCTATTTTTACTAGTTTAGATGGTGTATAAAATCAAATAGATATCCGTAGGGAATTAACAAAGAATCTAACTTTTTAAATAACTCACACCTGATCTGAGGTACTTATAAAGTCAAAAATATGAGTAATGGGCCAGGGATTTAGCTCAGTGGTTTCGCCTCCTGCTGCGTAAGCACAAGGACCTGAGTTCAATCCCCAGTACCAAAAAAAAAAAAAAAATGTGAGTAATAATGGAACTCCTGGCTGCTTTCATTCTCTCTAGTAGGTGGTCTTGGCACAGGCAGCCTGACTGGTATAGGAACCGGGGCTCTTGGACTCCCTGCAGTGAATAGCGACCCTTTTGTACAGAGGAAACTGGGCACCTCTGGACTGAACCAGCCTACATTCCAGCAGAGTAAGATGAAACCTTGTAAGTGGTAGTGTTGTCTGTGATTGTGAAGTGTGACTGCACATAAAAATTTTTATTGTGTGTCTGACTTGTTCCTAGTGTTATGTGGGCAAAAACATTGACTTTATTTATATATATATATATATATATATATATATATATATATATGTATGTATGTTTGTTTTTTGGTACCAGGGATTGAACTCAGGACCTTGTGCTTACGAGGCAGGCGAGGTGTCACTGAGCTAAATCCCCGGCCCTGACTTAATATATTGATAGTAGAGCCATGTGTTGATGTGTATCCTAGATCAGTGATAATACATGAATTTGAGTTATTAAAATAAAAATGAGAGCTGTCACTTTTGCCGTGGATTGCCAGAACAAAGTAATGTTTAATAAGAGGAAACATCCTTAGGGTATTATCCTGAATGAAGTAGGTACAGAAAAAAGAAAACTTTCAGCTTTTTAAATATATATACACTATATCAATCTTCCTTTTAACCCAATATTTTCCTAGTGTGGGCTTTTAATAAGCCAGGAGGGGCCAGGAAAATTTCAGATTTCCTTTTTCAATTTGTCAGCTTTTATAGAGTAAATAAATATGTATTAATTATTTTAAATCTAGTCTTACATTTAATATGTATTGCCATAAAATAATCATGATGTAATTTAAAGCTGCTAATGTTGAAAGTTTCCTCTCCTTAGAATTATCATCCAAAAATCAGAGAAGTCATCTTAAATCCGTAGGTGCCAGGCGTGCTGCCACATGCCTGTAATCCTAGCCCTCGGGAGTCTTAAGGCAAGAGAATTGCCATCAATTCAAGGGCTGCCTAGACTACATAGAGTTCGAGGCCAGGCTGAACTACGTAGTGAGACCCTGTCTCCAAATCAGTCAGTCAATCAATCCATAGGTATAATTAAATTACATGTTTTTCTTATCATTGGGACTAAATATTTATGATACAAGAATTGAAAGTATATCCGCTGACTTAAAAATGTTAGTGTGAAAGACTTGTCTGAATGTTATGTTTTGTAGCATGCTTTGTGTTTATATCAGTGTCTCATGCACATGCATTGATAATTGTTATATGTGATTTTTAAATTATAAAGTAACAAAGACAAGGGTAAGTGTGTTAGGAATTTGAGTTGAGTAAACTTGTGTTGTAAGTCCTGATGAAGAAAATATTATAGAGCCATGTAAAGCAGTGTATTAAAAATCTTCTACATACAGCACCTTAGTATTGAAACTTAACCACCTAGTACTTTCTTTAGTTTGTTTTTTCCCTATAATGCTAGAAGTTTATTGGTCTCTCTGGCAGTATGTTATAATAAGATTGTTGAGGAAGGGCTTACATGACTACTGATTGTTGTTTTGTTTCCTATAGCGGACTTGTCTCAGGTGTGGCCAGAGGCAAATCAGCACTTTAGTAAAGAGATAGATGATGAAGCAAATAGCTATTTCCAGCGAATATATAATCACCCACCACATCCAACTATGTCTGTTGATGAGGTGAGTCTCTAGGATGACCCGATTATTCATTGTTTAGGCAAATCTGTCTTGTTTTATTTTGGAGTTGAGGATCTCACCATGTTGTCTGGGTGGTCTGAAGTGATCCTCCTGCATCAGTTTCTCGAGTAATTGTGACAAACATGTACCACCATGTCTGCCTAGACACGCCCTTTTCAAGGTTTTTAGAAATCCAGTGCAAAGTGTTTTGATAGATATGTATAACCTTAATGTTTGTCTTAAGCTCCACGTATTCGTGTTTTGGTTAAGTCAGCTATTAATAGTATTTGAGGAAGGAAATTAGTAATAACTCTTTTTATGTGTGTGTTGTTTTTCTCTTGTTTTCCCAGGTATTAGAAATGCTACAGAGATTTAAAGACTCCACTATAAAAAGGGAAAGAGAAGTATTTAACTGTATGCTAAGGAATTTGTTTGAAGAATACCGGTTTTTCCCCCAGTACCCTGATAAAGAGTTACATATAACAGCCTGCCTTTTTGGTGGCATAATTGAGAAAGGACTGGTCACTTACATGGCACTGGGTCTAGCCCTGCGATACGTCCTTGAAGCCTTACGCAAGCCTTTTGGATCCAAAATGTATTATTTCGGGATTGCTGCACTAGATAGATTTAAAAATAGGTGAGTAAATAGGTTTCTTATGAAGCTCCTTTTTTTAAATATAAGGAACAGTAACTGTCATTTATCCACTGATGGGTGCCAGCCCTCTTAATTATACATATAAATCTGCCAGTGATGATAAGTAGAAGAAGAATTGAAAAAATTCATTACAGTTGTCAAATAAGTGGAAGGAAAACTATGAGATAGAAAGGTCTTGTTTCTTTTTATTTGTTTGCATTACGTACATAAAAGTTACCCCATTTAGGAATATAGTTCTTTGAATTTTGACCAGTTTATACCATCATTTAACCATGGTCACAACAGGAAACTGCATATTTGTGTCATTCCTCTTGAAATGCCCCTTTTTTCCCTCTGCAAACCCTTGGTAATCACTGGTCTCTCAAGTTTTGTCTCTAAAGGTTTTCCAGAGTGTCATTTAAACAGAATCATATAATATGTAGCTTTTTTTTTGGAACCAGGGATCAAACTCAGGACCTTGTGCTTGCAAGGCAGGCGGCAGCACCACTGAGTTAAATCCCTGGCCCATATGTAGCTTTTTGAACATGATGGCTTTAAAATTCATCCATGTTAATACATGTTTTAGTGTTTTGTTCACTTTTTTTTTCTGAGTAGTTTTAATATTATTTGGATTGACTACAAATTGTTTTTCTAGTCACCTGTTGGTGGAAATTTGAGCTTTCCAGAAAGTTTTTGTGGTTCATTAATTTTTTTATGTCATTTTCTTTTTTTCTTCTTATTCTGGTGATCTCACCTAGGGCTTTGTTTATGCTAAGCACACACTGTGCCACTGAGTTATACCTCCATTCTAATCCTTTCAATTAAGTAATAGGTTCATTAGTTTATTTTGTGATGCGGGGGATTTATTCTAGGGCCTTTGGACCTGAACTACATCCACATCCCTTTTTATTTTGGGACAGAATCTCACTAAGTTGCCCAGGGTGGGTTTAAACTTGTAATCTTTCTGCCTCGGCCTCCCAGAGTACTGCAGTTATAGGAATGTGCTACCATGCCCCCGCTAACTTAAAGTAAAAACGACCTTTAACACATTCATGATGAGGCTGTAAATCGTATGTCTCGCTGATTTGAATTTGATGGCTCCCACCATCTTCAACTACCAGTGATCCCATTGGGTGACTTGTTCTGCTTCTCAGAGAGTCTTTGATTATAATAATGCAAAGAGAGGTGTTGATTTAGCAGACCAGATGCCATTATATTACACTTCTTTAAGAAAACATTAAAATGGTATAAAAAAGTTGAAATATAGCTTATTTGTAATACAGCACTTGTACATTCATATTATATATACCAGCAGTGGGGTACTTGTAAGAATTCCATGTTGAAATTTAGAGAATTAATTATTGATAAACTATTCATGAATATAAATTGTATTTCAATCCAATAAATTTGTTGATTATTGTAATGCATTTTAATTGGTTTGAATACTATTATTTATTTTTGGGCAGTAATCATTCAGATTCAGATTCAAGGAGTTAACTAGATTCAGTCCATTTCTACACTCTGTTAATTTTATTACTAAAAAGACTGATAAAAGTGATTAGATCAGTTTGTACCACCAGTGGTTCAAGCTACCTGATGAGACAGTCATGCATGTACTACTGATGGTTCAAGCTGCCGGGAATGTGTTAAAAAGCAGAGATTATGTTTTATTTTCTAATGTGTAAAGAGGGAGTTCACAACTAGATTCCTCACTACTTTTGTGTTCTTTCCTTTGGCATTCTTTTCAAATTAGGTATTCATAGAGTGAGTGAGGGAAATGACCTAGACTGGTATTTAGAAGACAGCTTTTTGTGTTTTGAATGAAATAATAAATGAATGTTTTTGTTGGCAGATTGAAGGACTACCCCCAGTATTGTCAGCACTTGGCTTCTATCAGTCACTTTATGCAGTTTCCACATCATTTACAGGAGGCAAGTGTCCTCAGTATCTAATACCTGTATAATAGTTGGAGGGTTTATCTACTTTGATTTGTTTTGGGATTTGCAAGGGATGGCATTAAGACTCTTCAGTGATTGGCATGATCTCTATATATAGTTAGTGTTTACTGTTTGTTTCTTAAAACTACAACCCATAACGACCTCCTTAGATTCTGTTGAGGTGTTTAAGCAGGAGGCAGTCTCTGGGAACATGGACCCAGGGAATAATATATTACAATCGATCTTGTGTGGTTTTTGTTCTTGAAATTTCAGAACTATTGTTTCGGTGATTGATTTTTGGGGTTGATAAGCATTTTTCATACCTTCTATCAGTTTATACAAAACTGGAATTGATCAGTCTTTACTATATACTTCCAACCTTTTTTATATAAAGTATATAAATTATAGGTTTATATTTTTGTAAGTAATAAGGAAGATCAGGTTTAAACTTTTTTCTTTATTTTGGTGATGGTAGGAATTCAACCCAGACCCTCTTGCATGTACAAGTTCTCTACTATTGGGCTACATCCCTGGATATTTTTAAATTTTGAGACAAGATTTCACCAAGTTGCCCAGATTGACCTTCAACTTGTGATCCTTCTGACTCAGTCTCCTAAAATTATAATTATTTTTATTATCAAAATTATTATATGTGTGGATGATAGCTTTAGTTTTGCTAGGTGAAGATTGTTGAAGTAGCCCAAGAATCCTATGTCAGCTCTGTAATTTATGTTTGGTGAGTAGGGATGGAGATTTATTGATCCTGTGAGGTGAAAAAAAAAACCGGCCCAACAAGGTCTATTAATGTGTTGCTTCACCTTCAGTTGTCTCGGTAGTATTTTTTTGTTTTGTTTTGAGGTAATAGCTTTACTGAGATATGACTTACCATATGATATGCTTTACATGCCTTAGTTTTCTTAGGAGCATTCAATCAAAAAGAGACCAGTTATTATATGCATTCTAAAAACTTTTGAACTTTGTATTTATTAAGGGCCCAGAGAAATTTATATGCAGATATTTGGGCTCCTTTTTAAAGTTTTTTTGGCAGACTAGTTACCTTATAAATAGTTAAACATACACATACTTTATCTTTGAAGGAGTCCGTGGTATCTGCTTATGTATGAGTGCCAGGATGGAGCAAGAATTAACAAGAGAGAAATTTAAAGAGGACTCTGAAATTACTTTTTACCCTCTCACAAGTGAAGAGCATATAATTAATTTCTATTAAGACCTCTTTTAATATGTTTCTTTCTCTTACCCCTGTAGTATATCGAGTATGGACAGCAGTCTAGAGACCCTCCTGTGAAGATGCAGGGCTCTATCACAACTCCTGGAAGTATTGCACTGGCTCAGGCCCAGGCTCAGGCCCAGGTTCCAGCAAAAGCACCTCTTGCTGGTCAGGTTAACACTCTGGTAACCACCTCAACAACTACCACTGTTGCTAAAACGGTCACAGTCACCAGGCCAACTGGAGTCAGCTTCAAGAAAGATGTGCCAGTAAGTGGGTCTTTTTTTTTTTTCCTCAGGATTTATGTTGTAGTATATCCATTAGTAAGTATGTATTTTAATTTTCTTATAACACATTTTGTACCTCCTCTCCCAGCATTTTCCAGAGCTAGCAACTATTAATAGTTCAGTATATGTTCTTGCATACACTTCCAGTGCACAGTCATACCTTGCATATTTTTCATACTAATGGAATTTCTGGAAATTTTCAAAGAAAGCATTTCAACAGCTTTACCTTATGTACTTGTTTGTTTGTTTATTTATTTATTTATTTATTTTAGCCTTCTATCAATACCACAAATATAGATACTCTACTTGTGGCCACAGATCAAACTGAGAGAATTGTGGAGCCCCCAGAAAATATCCAAGAAAAAATTGCTTTTATTTTCAACAATCTCTCACAGTCAAATATGACACAAAAGGTGAGCATGGTGTCATAGTTTAAATACTCTCTCCTTTTTCCCTACTCTGTTTAGGGACTTGTTTTTGATCCTTTTTAATAATTTAAAGGTAGAGGTAATAAAACCATAAATATTTTATCTCTAAATAGTAGTTGTGGTTTTTGTAAGTATATATATAGTACCACTTTTGGAAATAAACTTTATGGTCTCATGATATTAGAAGATTTCTTTTTTTTTTTTTTAAGATTTCATTTTTGTATGTAGTTATTACTCATTTCTTTTGAGATTTCAGAATGTTTATTAGGTACCCAATAATGAAGATCTTGTGAAAAGCATAAAGAATGACGCTTCCTATCTAAGAATCTATGCTAAGACAGTACTTGCAAATGACAGTGTCAGCGATTAAGATTAGCCAAATGAAGTTAGTTTTAAGACACAGTGTAAGAAACAGCTTTCAAAAATCCCAGGTTAGGGGGAAAGGCTTTTATGTAACACACTTTTTTGAAAAAAAAGCTTCAAATTTAAGAAGATATAGTTCTGTTTATATCTGTTAATGTCACGTTGTAGTTTAATAATAAAAGATTTTGCAGGGCTGGGAATGGTGGCAGGAACTAATACATGTTTTATAATTTTAAAGCTGAAAGTGAGCTGGGGATGGTGGCACATCCCTGTAATCCCAGCACTTGGGAGCCTGAAGCATAATCGCCATGAGTTCGAGGCCAGCCTGAAGTACACAGCAAGACCCTGTCTCAAAAAATAAAGCTGAAAGTGATTATATATGTACAGTTTCTAACTACTCATAGTTTGAGAAGTGATTGACTCTATACTACCATAAAATTGAACATACTATACATTAGAATTTTTATCTGTCACAGGGAGAGAGAACTGTGGTGCCTTTAGCATCATGTAATTTTGCAAGAAGGCACATGCTGTAGTATGGTTTACAGAAACCAAACCTTACTTAATCATAGTGTGTTTCTGTGCTGTTTCTGCCCTGTTGATTGGGTAGGTTGAAGAGCTGAAAGAAACTGTAAAGGAAGAGTTTATGCCTTGGGTTTCACAGTATCTAGTTATGAAGAGGGTCAGCATTGAGCCAAACTTCCACAGCCTGTATTCAAACTTCCTTGACACACTGAAGAACCCTGAATTTAACAAGATGGTTCTGAACGAGACTTACAGAAACATCAAAGTAAGAGTTAACTTTTTCATTTTCTTTAATAATTGCTTTGAACTGGATAACACTTGATTGCACAGGTGGAATTTGAGGCATTTGGGTTTTTTGGGGTTTTTTTGAGGCATTGGTTTGCTCTTCTTTATATATTGTGTACATTAGGTATCTGTGGAAATTGCTCTAGGTTGTGTTTAAAATATAGAACTAAATTTCACAAAGAATTTACTCTTAAAGCCCTGTGCACTGTTTATACTGTGTAATTTACTCTTACAGCCCTATACACTGTTTACATTTAATGTAACTACTATTCTGAATGTGTTCATCATTCTTTGTGTGATTTTAGAACTTCACTGTCGGTTGTGCGTGAAAACAGCATTGTTTAGCATATCATATATATGTAGTATCAACTTCTCTATCCCTCTCTGCCTCCCTCCCAGAGAGCAGAACAATATTCACAGCCTTTTTTATTCTGAGGCTGTCTAAATTACTCAGGTCGGCCTCAGTCTCCCATCTTTTTAACTTGATTTTCCTCCTTTAGAATTTTATTTAAATATACTCTTTGCTCTAGAATCTGTTTTATAAAAATAATATTACAGAAAACCATTAAATGGATCCATATTTGCTGCTAGATATTTAGGTTACTAAGCACTATAACTATTGCAAACCATATGGTAATAAATGGTTTTATTTATAGCTTCTGTTAGTCAGGTTCTGGGTATCTCTAAATACCTACTTGTGGAATGGCTTTTCTCGAGAGTTCTCTGCAATTTATCTTAAGGTCAAGCTCTTGAATTCAGGTGTTTTGATTTCTAAATCATTACTTATTTCTAGGAGAAAGTTTTTTTTCCTTCTTCAAGAAAACAATATAAATCAGCATACAACTGTGATCATTCTTTGCCAAATAATTTGGGATTGTTTTAGGAACCAGCACTATATTTAAACTATGAATGGGAATTTTCCCCATTCTTGGTTACGCTGTAGTGCAAAAGAATTCCTGGCTCTTTATTTTGAACAGCTGACTTGGGCCATTCTGCTGTTGCTTTGTGGAGTTAAGGAACAGAACTTTGTTAGATTTTATTACCTGACAGTAGTGATGAAAGTTATTGCCTACTAAGGCAGAATTTTAAGATCTTGTCCTTTAAATAAAAATTTACCCGTAAATTGTGCTGGTGCCCAAAACATACTTCTGTGAGTGTTCTGTCCTTAGGAAATACAGTAACTGGAGAATTGGTTAAATGAATTGGATTTTCTAGATACTTGAAAAGAAGTGAATAAGCAATATAGAGTATATTTTAGGAAGTAACCTTAGTTGACTAAAGAAATACACTATATAATGACCTGGATATACAAAAGATTGTAATAGCTTTATTTTTTTTTGGTATTAGGGATCCAACTCGGGACCTTGTGCTTGCAAGGCAGGTGGTGGCATCACTGAGCTCAATCCCTAGGCCATAAATAACTATTTTATTATATTCTTCCATATGTTTGGTTCTTTGAAGGAGTAACAAGCAAAATTACAATATTAATTTAAATTGAATTTAGCTCTTCAAAATAGATCTGTGGTCATTCTGCTTTAAACCTACCTGAAGTTTTCAGAGTTTTCAAATACTTTCCTATGGAAGGATACCTGACATTTTTAACCATGTGTCCTTTTTGAATTTTGTACAGTGTATTTGTACTACAGATTGAGTGTCCCCTATCTGAAATGCTTAGGACAAGAATTCTGATTTTAGTTTTTTCCAGACTTTCGGATATTTGTATCTGCCTAATGAGAAAATTTGCGTGATGGGACCCAAATTAAAATTAAATCCAGGCCGGGGATTTAGCTCAGTGGTTTTGCCGTCTGCTGCTCAAGCGCAAGGACCCGAGTTCGATCCCCGGTACCAAAAAAAAAAAAATCCATTTGTTTCATATACACGTAGCCTGAAGATAATTGTATGTGATGTTTTTAATGTATCTCACTTTTGGTTGCAACTCATCACATGAGGTCAGGTGTGGAACTTTCATTTATTGGCATCATGTCAGCCCTGAAAAATTTTCAGATTTTGGAGCATTTTGGATTTCAGATTTTTCAAATTAGGGGTGCTCAATCTGTACCTATACCCTAATACCTATTACCTATACCTGTTCTTTTTTTTTTTTCCTCTCCCAGTACCTGGAAATCTAATTCAGGACTTTGCGCTTGCTAGGCAGGTACAGCACCACTCACCTATATCCCCTGTTCCTGTACCTATTCTGAAAAAGTAAAATCTTCTTTGTTTTTTTCTTGGTGCTGGGGAATCAGACCCAGGGCTTTGTACATACTAGGCAAGCGCTCTATCACTGAGGTACATTCCGAGCCCCTAAAAAAGCTTCTTAATGGTAAAAATGTATGTTTGATAATCAACCACAAAATAATATTAATATGATATAATGAAGTAACTCTTACTTTGGAGGTGTATTAGAATTGATGGCTTGTTTTTACAATAGAATAATGGATTTCTCAAGCATTTAGTTGGAAATTTTTCTTTCATAAATTAATTTTTATTTACTGAATCCTACACTATTTCAGGTGCTCCTGACCTCTGATAAAGCTGCAGCCAATTTTTCAGATCGTTCTTTGCTGAAGAACTTGGGACATTGGCTAGGAATGATCACATTAGCTAAAAATAAACCCATCCTGCACACTGTGAGTTTCAACTAAAGGTTTATGTAAAGTTTGAGAATGTTATGGTGTATTATGTACTGACTTTTGGGAAACGATTTTAATGATTATTTGATTTTCATAAAACATTAGCTTGTGTTTTGAATTCCAAATTCTATGTCCATGCTCCTACATTTATTTTAGAGTAAAGAAAAGTCAGTAAGGTATGAGTGTTGCTCTGTTTCTAAGACAGAAGTCAGATATTATGTTAGTTCCTATTTTGATGATGAATTTAGTGAAATAATGCTTCTGTGGGCACTTGGGCTTTTGTAGTATGTTTCCAGCATTTGAGTTTTTCTATTTTAATTCTAGGACTTGGATGTGAAGTCTTTGCTGCTAGAAGCTTATGTTAAAGGACAACAAGAGTTGCTCTATGTAGTGCCCTTTGTTGCCAAAGTCTTAGAGTCTAGTATTCGTAGTGTGGTGAGTAGATTTTAATATTTTATACATGGATAATCTGTAAGAATTGGCTTGTTTCAGCACAACGTCCAAGGGTTTATATTCTTGGTTGTCACCATAAAGCTAGTTCAGTTTTTCTTCGTGGATCATAGTTATCCAATTTGCAAAGTTAGATGAAATTACAAGACTGAGTCTCATGGCTTTGGGTTTTACTATTTTTTCTAAAATATGCTCTATATGAGTAGGTGGGAAGGTGAGGGGTTTTGTTTCTTTTTTTAAAGGCAGAATCTTGCTATGTAGTTTAGGTTGGCCTTGAATTCAGCGATCCTCCTGCCTCAACCTCCTGAGTGCTGGGATTACAGGTGTGTACCACCATGCCCAGCAAAGGGTTTTGTTATCATACAGATTTAAATTTTTAACTTTTTCTTTTTCCAGTACCAGGGATCAACTCAGGACCTTGTGCTTGCAAGGCAGGTGTGGCGCCACTGAGCTCAATCCCTGGCCCTAACTTTTAAATAATCTAATTTAATTAAGGTTGATTTTGGGGACCAGTTTAACATAAAGCTTTTCTTATAGGTTTTCAGGCCACCAAACCCCTGGACAATGGCAATTATGAATGTATTAGCTGAGTTGCATCAGGAACATGATTTAAAGGTAAATTTGTTGCATCTTTCACACATTCTCTGCTTTTGTTTTGTTTTTTGGTACCGGGGATCGAACTTGGGTCCTTGTGCTTGCGCAGCAGGCAGCGAAACCACTGAGCTAAATCCCCTGCCCTACACATTCTCTGCTTTGACCTTGTTAAAATGTACGGTAAAGGCAGAATATCTGGAGGAAAGCACTATAATGGGTTGAGTATATTTTCAATAAAACTTAAATTTATCTTTTCAAAATTCTAATCACATGTTGAAATCACACAGTTAAATTTGAAGTTTGAGATCGAGGTCCTCTGTAAGAACCTTGCATTGGATATCAATGAGCTAAAACCTGGAAACCTTCTAAAGGATAAAGATCGCCTAAAGAACTTAGATGAACAACTCTCTGCACCAAAAAAAGATGTCAAGCAGCCAGAAGAACTTCCTCCCATCACAACCACAAGTAAGTGACAATTAAGTGTAACCCTCTTAGCTAGAAAGTTCTCTCAAATGGTCTATCTCCATGTGTGCAGCAACTTGCAGTTACTCCACTGAGTGTGCTGTTGACATTTTGCGTGCTGCTTTGGTGAGCCTCCTAAGTTATAAAGTAAAAGTAATACCTAGGCTTAAGTCTTAACCTTGTTAGATTTCATCCTTGTAATTTATATAGTATTTTTAACTAAATGATATTTAATCAGTTGTTTTTTCTTACCATTGCTTACAATCTCAGAACTAATTTATGGCACGATGCCTTGTGTTATGGCTCAAAGTGGGGATTTATCAAATCAGGCTGACTTGCCAGGGAAACAGATTATTTTATCTGCATCAGTATGATAAGAGGAATTGAGGTGGCTTGCAGGAATACTGACTAATTGTGAGGTATGGACAGAATAAATGAGCTTTTCTGTTGGCAACTAAAAATTTCCAGGTAAACCTGGTAGCACAGTAAGTTGAAAATAGACATCTGTAATAACAGACTAAGCCTAGAAGGCTTGGGCCTGCTGGTAGAGCTTCACCTGACCGTTCAGTTGGTTTTTGTGCTTTGGTCCACTACTACTGATAAAAGTTTACATGCTTTGTTTACATCAAAATATGATAATAGAATTTCCATTTCAGAATGGGAAAGAGAAGACCTAAGACATCTCCTCCTATAAGACTAATCCAGTTAGTTTCAAATAATGACCACTTAACCTCCAGGTAATTTTATTGTAAAGTCACCTAATTTATGTGTGTTTGTGTTTTTAATCTCTTATCTCTTTTTAGCAACTTCTACAACTCCAGCAACCAGCACTACCTGTACAGCCACGGTTCCACCACAGCCGCAGTACAGCTACCATGACATCAATGTGTATTCCCTTGCAGGCCTGGCACCACACATAACACTAAACCCAACAGTAAGTAAACACTACTCTGGGTCACCTCTATTTCTTCATTATTTTGGATTATTAGGTTGCAGTGTTTTGTCAGAGTAGAGATCTAGAATTGCTATGTGGTACAGTTGGGATTTTTTTCTTCTCTTTAAAGTAGTCTTAACTGATTAGTGTTTATATTGTCTCCTCTTATTCCATCCCATGACAATTCAGTTAAGACAGCTATAAAATCACATTCTTGGATAATTCTTAGGCAGGTCAAAAGACCCTTAATGTATACTATATCCCCTTTTTTTTTTTCTGGACTGGAGATGGAACACTAAACGCACACTCCACTACTGACCCACATTCACATTCCAGGCCCTTATAGATTTTTTGCTTTTATATTCATTTCACGTTAGCCTTGTATTAAGCCATTTCTTTTGGCAGATAACTGGAACTGAGCTGATCTTTGTATGTAAAATTTGTAAGCTAGAGTCTTGAAGTGAGACTTAGTACTTTTTTTGGGCCAGCGGGGGGGCGGAACCGGGGATCAAGCTCGGGTCCTTGCGTTTGCGCAGCAGGTGGCAAAACCACTGAGCTAAATCCCCGGCCCCCTTAGTACTTTTTTTAATCATGTTGTTGTGGCTTAGTTCCAAGAAACTGTCTGGTCTGTAAGTATCAGGTAAGATAACCTCTCATTGAGCCTGGCATGGTAGCACATGCCTGTAATCCCAGCACTTGGGAGACTGAGGCTAGAGGATCGCTGTGAGTTTAAGGCCAGCCTAAACTACATAGCAAGACCTGTCTGAAAAAAACAAACTACTCATCTGTCCCTTTTCCAAAAGCCCCAACCTCACCCCTACACACCTGTACTTGACCAGCCCTTTAAAAAGAATTTTTTTTTTTTTAAATTAAAAGGTGGGATCTCACCAAGCCCCAGAGTTACCGGGGCTGGGTTAGAATTTAGGATCTTGGGTCTAGTTTTAATCTCTGACAGGTTGAAATCCAGTTTTTCCAACACCATTTATTAAATAGGCTATCTTTACTCCAATGAGGGTGGTTGGCTCCTTTGTCAAAGATGAGGTGGCTGAGTATTAGTTGTTTTTGCATCTTCTAATCTATTCCACTGATCCTCGGGTCTGTTTCTTTGCCAGTACCATGCTGTTTTTATCACAGTAGTTTTGTAGTATAGCTTCAAGTTGGGTATTGTGATACTCCCAGCCATGTCTCTGTTGCCCAGAATGGCTTTTGCTATTCTAGGTCTCTTCTGGTTCCAAATGAATTTTTGGATTGTTTTCTCTAGCTCTGAAGTATATTGTTGGAATTTCAATTGGCATTGCATTAAATCTATATAGCTGTTTTGGAAGTATGGCCATTTTCACTGTATTGATTCTTCCTACCCAGGAACAAGGGATGTCTTTCCACTTTCTTATATCCTCCTTGTTCTCCTTTTTCAGGGTGCTGTAGTTTTCAGCATAGAGGTCTTTTGCTTCCTTTGTTAGATTGATTCCTAGATATTTCAGTTTTTTGGATGCTATTGTAAAAGAAATTGTTTCCCTAATTTCTGAATGCGTCTACTATTTGTGTATAAGAAGGCTATTGTTTTTTGAGTGTTGACCTTATATCCAGCTACTCTACTGAATCTGACAATTAAGTCCAGAAGTCTTTTGGTAGAGTTTTTTGAGTCTTCTATGTAAAGTATCATATCATCAGCAAATAATGAGAGTTTAACTTCTTCCTTTCCTATCTTTATTCCTTTTATTTCTTTCTCTTTCCTAATTACTGTGGCTAACATTTCCAGAACTATATTGAACAGGAGTGGTGATAGTGGGCATCTTTGTCTTGTTCCTGATTTTAGCGTGAAAGTTTTCAGTTTTTGACCATTTAGTATGATGTTGGCTGTTGGTTTTTCATAGATAGCCTTAATCAGGTTGAGATAAAGACCTTCTGTTCCAATTTTCTGTAGGGTTTTTATCATGAATGGGTGTTGGATTTTGTCGAATGCTTTTTCTGCATCTATTGAGATCATATGGTTTCTGTCCTTGACTCTGTTAATATAGTGTATTACATTTATTGATTTACGAATGTTGAGCCATCCTTGCATCCCTGGGATTAGTTAGGTAGAATTCTTGAAGATATTGGCATAGGAAAAGACTTTATGAACCAAACCTCAGTAGCATGGGAACTAGCAGAAAGAATCAACAACTGGGATTTCATCTTATTAAAAAGCTTCTACTGCCTGCTGCGCAAGCGCAAGGACCCGAGTTCGATTCCCAGTACAAAAAAATAAATAAATAAAACAAAATAACTATTCCACACAAAAAAAAATTATGCCAGGGATTTAGCTCAAGCTCAGTGGTTCCACCACCTGCCTTGCAAGCACAAGGTCCAGAGTTCGATCCCCTGTGCTGGGGGAAAAAAAAAGATACTCTATAGGGCTGGGGATTGGTTTCGCCACCTGCTGTGCAAGCTCAAGGACCCGAGTTGCATCCCCAGTACTAAAAAAAAAAAAAAAGAAAGAAAAAGCTTCTGCACTGCAACAGAAACCACCAACAGAGCTAATAGACAACCTACAATGTGGGAAAAATGTTTTAGCAGCTGTAACTCAGACAAAGGGCTACTATCTAGAATATATAAAGAACTGAAAAAAATCAGACCTCCCAGATTCAAAGACCCAGTTCAAAAATGGGCATCTGAAATGAACAGACATTTCTCAGACAAAGAAGTAAAAGCAGCAAATAAACATGAAAAAATGTTCAACATCACTGGTCATTGAGAGATGCAGATGAAAACAACACTGAGATTCCACCTCACCCCAAAAAGAGTGGCCGCTATCAAGAAATCAACCAATAATAAATGCTGGCAGGGGTGTGGAGAGAAAGGAACCCTTCTCCATTGTTGGTGGGAGTGCAGACTGGTGCAACCACTATGGAAATCAGTGTGCAGATACCTCAAAGAACAGGGCTGGAGGTTCCATTTGACCCAGCTATTCCCCTGCTGGGTGTTTTCCCAAAAGAATTAAAAGAATCATATCACAGAGATATATGTGTACCCACGTTTATAGCGTCACAGTTTGTAATAGCTAAAGCTTGGAAACAGCCCAAGTGCCCATCAACTGGAGACTGGATAAAGAAGATGTGGGTTTTTTTATAAAATGGAGTACTACTCAGCCATAAAGAATGAGAAACTAGAGTCATTTATAGCTAAATGGATGCATATTGAGGCCATACTCTTAAGTGAAATAAATAAGACACACATGTAAATACCGAATAGTTTCTCTAGAGTGAGAAACTGAGAGTGTAAATAAGGACTAAAAGGGTTAATAACTAATAATTGATACTTTGAAAAAGGAAAAGGTCCAAAAGGGTAGGGGTGGTGGGAGGAGATGGGGAAAGGAAAGAATGAAAAGGAAAAATTATGAGAAAAGAAAAAAAAATGGAAATGAAGCATGTAAATAGGGAAGGGTGGAGGGGTGAAGGGCACACAGGTAATGGGGAAAAGATACATCATGTACAGGTACAAGTACTCAATGATAAATGTAAATATTGTATACCTAAAATGTACCAATAAAAGAATTTAAGCAAAAAAAAAAAAAAAAAAAAGAATTTAGGATCTTCTTGCTTCAGCCTTCCAGAATGGTGAGATTATAGATGTGTGCCACCATGACTCACCCCTTTTCCTACAGTCAGAAGTAGTACTTATTCTATATATTTAGAGTGGCAATTTATTACTTAATTATTTCAGTCTTCTCTTCTGCTTAATAACATGTTTTATCCAGAATCAGTTGCTTTTCAAAATAGGTATAACAGTAACACTTGCCTGCCTCACAAGTGCAAGGTCCTGAGTTCAATCCCTGGTACCAAAAAAAAAAAAAAAAGAGTACCACTAATGCTTTGAACTTTTATATTTTCAAGGTTTTTGTTTTGTTTTTTGTCTTGGTTTTTTTTTTTTTTAGTACCAGGAATCGAACTCAGGACCTTGTGCTTGTGAGGCAGGCGGCAGAACCACTGAGCTAACTCCCCAGCCTGTCTTTTTGTTTTTGAGACAGGGTCTTACTATGTAATTCAAGCTGGCCTCAAACTCACTGATCCTCCTGCCTTAGCCTCCCAAGTGCTGGGATTACAGGCATGCACCACCACACTTGGCTGAACTTTTGTATTAAAAGGACTTGAAAAAAAATTTCTTCCCCATACTAGGAATCGAACTCATGACCTTGCACTTGCCAGACAGGCGTGGAGGTGCAACTGAGCTAAATCCCTGTCCCACCTGAAAATATTTTAGAGATCATATTAATCTTCTTTTTCCTCTTTCCCCTTCTGTAAATGCAGTAGGGTGTGTGTTAATGTGTGTGTGTGTGGGACCCAGATCTAAAAGTCTTAATCCCTCAGTAATTCGAATGTTGTTGTGTTCATTATTAGTAGCTGTTAAATTATTTAGAAATTCAGAAAGTGAAAGAGACCCACTTGATTATTAGTGTGTATTTTATACCAGACATGAAAGATCAGGAAAATTTATTACAAATGAATCAGTGCGTAGCAGTCACTGCACAATCTTTTGCTATTCTGAGGAATTACAGTATTTAGTGTGTACATTACAATATTCAGACCAAAGAAATGGTCAAGAGAAACAACTTGGTGACTTGACTTTTATTTGCATAACTCTTACATGCAGTACTGTAAAGTATTACAGAACATTAAACTACAGTACTGTCCTGTGTAGTATCAGCAAAAATTACATTACTGTCTAAACAAGGTGTATTGTAAAAAAAAAAAAGACATTGAGGCTCTATAAAAAGATGTACAAAACTGTACCAAAAAAACCCAAAGGACAGGTCATAAGTCTGAGTGGCGAGTCGTAAATCTGAACAGTTATTAAACAGGTAGGTCATTAAATGAATATTTGTAGTATGGATCAAAAGATATATAGAATACTTTTATTCCTCTCTATGTAGCCCTGCTTCTGTTTTCTGGGGTTTTCATTGGTTACTTCTAAGTATACAACTGTAGTTTCTGTTAACTTTGAAGTAGTTCCAGAATCATGGGAGTGATCACTAATCCAAATTGGGCTTTCATATTTTGAACAAACTGTTGATTTAATTTGTCATCTTCTCTACCCTTCTTCCCCCTAGATTCCTTTGTTTCAGGCCCATCCTCAGTTGAAGCAATGTGTTCGTCAAGCAATTGAACGGGCTGTCCAGGAGCTGGTCCATCCTGTGGTGGATCGGTCGATTAAGATTGCTATGACTACTTGTGAACAAATAGTCAGGAAGGATTTTGCCCTGGATTCTGAGGAATCGAGAATGCGAATAGCAGCTCATCACATGATGCGTAACTTGACAGCTGGCATGGCTATGATTACCTGCAGGGAACCTTTGCTGATGAGCATCTCTACCAACCTCAAAAGCAGTTTTGCCTCAGCCCTTCGTGTAAGTTGGTTATTTATTTGATATAGTACAAAACTTACTACTGCTGAATCTGCTTTTCTTTGCCTTTGGCAGTGCACATTACCACTTAATTGTAAAATCACTGTGTTAGATGTCTTCCTTCATAGATAACTAACTAGTTCTATAAGGTAAAGCAACATACCTGCTTTTTGCTCTTTATTGTACCCCTAATAGTGTTAGAGGGTTAAGTACACAATATTTTTGGCTTAAAGAAATGACAGAAATTTTTAAAGAATAAATTAACAATATCAGTTGTTATCCATGAAGAATTTAGATTAATACAGTTGGAGTAGGACACTACCAAATTACTTTGGTGAGTTTTGCATGTACAGTAATCAGCATACATTTTCTGTTCAGGTGATTTGTTAGTTTTGAGTCTCCCGTGTATGTCATGGTAAATAATTCTTTTGCTCATTGCCTTACTGTTTTCATGTTCTTTACCATATTCACAACAAATTGATAAATGTTCAGTGTTTTTTGTTTTGGTTGGGGTTTTTTTTTTTGGTACTGGGGATCGAACTCAGGACCTTGTGCTTTCGAGGCAGGCGCTGTGCCACTGAGCTAAATCCCTGGCCCTTGGTTTGGTTTTTTTGAGACAGGGTCTCACTATGTAGTCCAGGCCTTGAACTATTATACCCCAGATTGGCCTTGAATTCAGCAGTGATCCTCCTGTCTCAGCCCTCCCAAGTGCCGAGATTCTAGACATGTGCCACTACACCTGGCAGTGTTCGGTGGATGGAGGGAGCTGATTATTGAGAATATTTCAGGATCATAGCTGATTTATTAAGTACTGCCAGAAATGAAAATGAATTTGAATCCATTGCATTTCCTGTATCTACATCAACTTTAAATTATTTTTTCTTTCCTTTGCATTTTTTTCTGTTCCAAATAGACTGCATCCCCACAGCAAAGGGAAATGATGGATCAGGCAGCTGCTCAGTTAGCTCAGGACAATTGTGAATTAGCTTGCTGTTTTATTCAAAAGACTGCCGTAGAAAAAGCAGGCCCTGAAATGGACAAGAGATTAGCAACTGTAAGTGTTTAGCACTTGACTTTTAAGTTTTGGTTATTTTTTAATTAAAAGTGCTTCATAACAAGAACCTCAGTGACTTTTTTTGTTTGCAGGAATTTGAGCTGAGAAAACATGCTAGGCAAGAAGGACGCCGATACTGTGATCCTGTTGTATTAACATACCAAGCTGAGCGGATGCCAGAGCAAATCAGGCTGAAAGTAAGAATTGGGACTGTCTCTCCCAGCCTTTATTTTTTCTTTTCGTTGTTGTTACTTGGGCCCTTACCAGGACTAGGACAGTAGGGTTAAATGTTGTCTCTGAGAGAAGCCTCTCATCCCCACTAGCATTTTCACTTGAAACTGCCTGGTGAGTCAGTATAGCAATATCTTAGATTTCCCCACTCCCCAAAGTTGTTGAAGTGCTACTGTTAAGAGTTTATGTGCCTGTTAACCTTCTGTCTCCCAGCTTGGGCTTCCTTTGTCATATTTTCTGGTGTTTATGTTCTTATTGGTAGTGCTTAATGGTCCGTCCCAACAAGATGATGGGTGATCTGATATCATTTGCCAGCTCCAAAGGAGAACTGTACAGGCAAAGGTCCTATTTGAGGCATTTTCCAGTGGAAATTTTTTAATCAATTTATGAATGGGGTAACTCAGGAAAATGGGAAATCCTCTTCTGAACTATGTGTGGCATGCATGCTCAGTTGTGCCCTTACATGTTGTAGTGACTCTTGACATAACCCCTGTTGTTACTACCATACAGACATTCCACTATTTGAAAGTTCCTTTCATTGTGCAGTGCTTTCTTGTTAAAATAAGCTCTCTCGTTCCAAGGTTGGTGGTGTGGACCCAAAGCAGCTGGCTGTTTATGAAGAGTTTGCACGCAATGTGCCTGGCTTCTTGCCCACGAATGACTTAAGTCAGCCTACAGGATTTTTAGCTCAGCCCATGAAGGTGAGTACTTGTCTTGGATTGAATTGAAAGTTTTATAGTCTATGTTGAATGTTGTTGTCAGTTAATATAACACTTATCCTCCCAGGAGCTCAAGTTTCAGGGGGAAAATATACCCACAGTTACTTAAATTACAAGGATTTGTATCAGATAAGCATGATGGAGGTTTTGTTTTGTTATTTAAATACAGCAAGCATTTAAAATTCATGAGATTGATTTTTACTTCAGTGTTGAACTTAATTAGAGGAATTTAGCTAGGCATAGTGGCCCACCCTTGTAATCTCAACTACTGGGGAGGCTGAGGCAAGAGGATTGCAAATTTGAGGCCAATGTGGGCAACTTTGTGAGATGCTGTCTAAGGGATGTAGCTCTGATAGTGCACCCCTAAGTTCTATCCATAGTGCCACCCCCATCCCTGAAAAAGGAATATGCATGATAACCTCATGATTTTTTTCCTTTTGGGGTGGGAAGCCTCTAAAATTTTGAAAGTTATTCACAAGAAAAGTTGGAATTTAAAGAAAACCATTTCCCTTGAGCCAAGTAAGTGTAAGTTGCTGACCTGATGTCTTATTACTCCCAAATCCTGTGCATGTTATCTGTGTATTTGATACAGGGTCTTACTGTGTTGTTTAGCCTGGCCTTTGATGTATGATTCTTCTGTCCAGCCTCCCAAATAGCTGTGATTATAGACACAGGCCACCACATACAACTAGTTTATATTTCTTACCAAAAAGTTCTAAGTGACCACAGTATAAAGATTAAACTCACGAAATAAACCTTGACACTTTACTCCCATCTAATTCTTAGTCCTCATTCAAGTTTAACCAAATTATCCCATTAATGTATAGTAAAATTCCTAATTATTATCATTTCTTGAAATCTCCCTTGGCTTTCTCTTCTTTCATGACCTGTATAAACCCATCATTTTCTAGAATGGCCTGATTTTGGGTTTGTCCACTGTATTCTCTTGGCCAAGTGTAGGTATTAATTTTTTTCTTCTTTGTGGTGCCAGGGATCCAACATAGGGCCTTGTGCTCGCTAGGAAAATGCTTTTCCACTGAGCTACATCCCCAGTCCTAGGTAATACATTTTTCAGAGAAATATAACAGAAATGATACAGTGTTCTATGTTTTTTTTCTCCCCCATTAAGTTTATTGGTACATTTTAAGTTTAAAATACAGTTACATTCATCATTGGGATCTTGTACTTATGAGTATCTTGGTTCTTTTTTTTTTTTCCCCTTCCCCTGCCTTCCCTTCACCCTCTCCACCCGTTCCTATTTGCAAAGGCTTTGTTTCCATTTTTTTCTTTTTCTCATATTTTTTCTTTTCCCTTCTTTCCTTTCCCCTACCCCTCCCACTTCCCCTGCTCATTTATACCTTTTCTTCCTATTACACAATATCAATTATACATTTTAAAAATTACAATATCAAGATCTAGGAGACATTACCAAAGATTCTACAGAATTTAAAAGGATATAGAAAGCATATTACAGAAATCTTTTTTGAAATAAATTTGTCAACTTCTAAGAAGTACCTTGGAAGACAAATTAATGAAGCTAACTCTAGAGGAAATATAAAATTTGAATAGCACCTATTAAGGAAAGTATATTCCAAGCTTGAAAACCTACCTATATGACAGCAACAGGCTTATATACATTTTAACTGATAAATTATATCAAACATTTAAAGCAGAAAAAAGAAGGAACACTTCTCCCCACATTTTAGGAAATCAACATTGTGCTAATTCTAAAACTGGATAAAGGCAGTAGAAGAGAAAAGTATGAACATAGATAGAAATTTGTTTAACAAAACAAACTCTTAGAAGTCAGATTTGGCAGGATGTAGAAAGTGGTTTTATTATAGGGCTGGCAGTGTTGGTTCAGCATTGGAAGACCCACTCCCAAAAGTCATCATTTTAACTGAGGAAAGGAAAAAGCCATATGATCCTGTCACTAGTTGGAGAAAAAGTATTGGACTAAATTCCACGGCTGTTCATGGTAAAAGCTATCAGGAGACTAGAAGTAGAACAGAACCTTCTCAACAGATCAAAGACATGTACTCCATACTTCCAGCAAAAATGCCTTATATGAATGGAAAAGATACAATGCTTTCTCCCAAAGGTGGGGAACAAGGGCAGATATGCCTACTCTTCATCTGTCCATTAAACTTTGAAACATAGGCGTAAACCAAAATAATCTGGCAATAAAATGACACAATTAGGATAGGATTGGCAAGGTAGAAGCCAATCATTTTTATAATTATTTATAATTATAATTTATAATTCATAAATATATAATATATATAATACATAATTTATAATTCATCTTTATATGTAGGTGAAATGATCATCTACAGAGAAAATACTAAGAAATCTCTAGGAGCCCCTAGAACTTGTATTTTTGACTTTAGCAGGATTAGAAAACACAAGGTATATATAAAAATTCAGGTCTGTGTATACTTGCTATAAATAAAGAATTGGATACTGAAATTTAAAAATTATGTAAGACCTAAAAAAGTTAAAAGAAAAAAGTGTTGGAAGACATTTAGTGCTTAATTTTAAGACTTCTTCTAAAGCTACAGTAATCAAGGCAGTGTTGGTGTAAGGAAAGACATAGATAATTGGAATGAAACAGAGAATCTAGAAGTAGAACCACACATATATGGTCCACTGAGGTTTGAAAGATTATTTAACATTAACATTTTATAGAATATAAACTCAGTTCAAGAGCAGAGGAAAAGACAGTTTCAGCAAATGGCACTAGAACACCTGGTATCCGTATATAAAAAATTAACCTCAACCCTTTATTTCCATACATAAAAATAACTTGAAAGGATCTATGAACCTAAATATAAAAGCCTAAAACTATGAAACTTTAAGAAGAAATTATAAGGGAAAATGTTTATGAATTTAGGGTAGGCAGGAACTTCCTAGGATACAAAAGACATGATGTATAAAAGAAAAAATTGATAAATGAGATTCTATCAAAATTTAGAACTTTAAATGACATCATGAAAATGAAGAGTAGTTCTTAAACAGACCATATTTACAATGCATATAACCTATGACCAGACTATATAAAGAACTCTTGACAGCTCATTAATAGGCAGCTTAATTAAAAAGTAGACACAAGAAGATGATAGCCAGTACAGCACAAGGAAAGGTGTGCAACACTAGAATCAGAAAAATACTGATCAGTACAATAACAAGATTGAATTATACACTCATTAAGGAGATGAAGTTAAAAGTTTTAAAAGCCTTGTTACGACTTTTTCTTTTTCTTAGATTCTTCCCCTTTGCATTTAATTTGTCACGCCCAATGGATTCATTCTGCTGGGCTTCCTGGGGTTGTGATCCTCATCGTCTTTTCCTGGGATATTGTCTAAAATTTTTTGGAGGGCTGGTTTGGTATTCATGAAGTTCTAAGGTGCTCTTTATCTTGAAAGTATCTTATTTCACCATCAGTTTTGAAAGATAGTTTTGCAGGGTACATCAATCTGGGTTAGAAGCTGTTTTCCTTTAGGGCTTGAAATACATCACTCCAAGCTCTTCTTGCCTTGAGGGTTTGCATTGAGAAGTCTGTTGTGATTCTGATGGGCTTTCCTTTGTATGTGATTTGTTTCTTTTCTCTCACTGCTTGTAGAATTTTGTTCTTCTCTTGGGTTTCTGGAATCCTATTATATGCCTATGTGTAGATTTTTTTTTTATCAAGGCTAGTTGGAGTCTTATATGCCTCAGTGATCTGTATGTCAAGTTCTTTTCCCCTCCTTGGGAAGTTTTCTGCCATCACTTCTGTAAACAGTTTTTTTATGTCATCTGTACTCTCTCTTCTTTCTTCATTGACTCCAATCAGTCTTATATTATTCTTTGCATCATCTAGCAGCTGCTGGATTGATTTCTCATGTTCCCTTACAATTTTAAAGCAATTTTTCTTTTCCTCCTCACTAATTGCAATCTTATCTTCTGTATGTGAAATTCTATCCTCACATTGGTTCATTCTGCTGTGCAGACTTTCAATGGAGTTTTTAATCTTTTGGAAATCTGTTTGTATCTGTTTATGGATTCCATTTGTTTCCTATGTTGGGATTCCATCATATTCCATTTTTTTTATCTGTGTCCTCTCTAGATTAATCATGTCTTACACTATGGGCACAATCTTTGTTGTTATCTGAGAAATTATTTCTGATTTCATATTTTCCAGATCCTCTTTTGTTGCCAGATCAGGGAGTCCATCTGGTTGAGTATCAGATTGTTCCATCTTGTTTCCCTTGGGGTTGCTGTAGGTGATCTGGAAGTCTGTTTTTGAGGCTTGTTAACTTGTCTTCTCATTTCCATGGGCGGGGAGGGTTGCTGCTGGAATGGCAGCTGGAGAGCCTCCTCCTGGGCTCTGGGATTGGCTCACCACTTCTGCCCTGGGAGCAGTGGAATCCAGTGTTCTATATTCTGGCAAACAACTTGATAGTCTGAGTACTGTTACTACTTAGCCTACTAGATGTCACAAGCAATGCTGCCATCTCTGATCACTTGGTTGTGCCAGTATCTGCCAGGCTTCCCACTCAATCACCCTTGTCCCTGGACTGATCTTGCCCCACCCACCCCAATTAATAGTATTAAGACTGAGTAGCTCAAAAAGAAGGGGATTAGCAAAAGTCCTCTATTTTGATGAAATAATAGAGGGAGTAAACATGCTAGTGTACCTCTGTTAGGTATGTGTGCCAGTGAAAACACTTGAAATATTTTGCTTTTCTCTGTTTTTCCTTCTCTGAAACAGCAAGCTTGGGCAACAGATGATGTAGCTCAGATTTATGATAAGTGCATTACAGAACTGGAGCAGCACCTACATGCCATTCCACCAACTTTAGCCATGAACCCTCAAGCTCAGGCTCTTCGAAGTCTTTTGGAAGTTGTAGTATTATCTCGAAACTCTCGGGATGCCATAGCTGCTCTTGGATTACTCCAGAAGGTTGGTTTTTAAACTTTTACTTATACATGTGAGTTAAATATGTAGTTGTAAACATTAGTGACGTGTGCTGTTATTGTCTTTGTACTTAATGTAGCTATGTTTAAGACGTAAGAAAAAAAAATCAAGTTCTTTTATATAAATAGCTGACTTTTCTCCAGTGTTAGAATGTAGTTATAGCAAAAGCTGGGTGTGGTTGGGTTAGGGTTAGTATACACTTGTAATCCCCAACACTCTGGGAGGATGAGGCAAAATCACCAATTAGTTACCACAAGTTGCCCATCTGGGCAACTTAGCAAGATTCTATCTCCAGAAAAAGAGGGAGATAAGGATGTAGGCCCAATGTGAAGGTCCTAAAGAATGTAGTAATAGCAGTTATGGATGCTAAAGTAGGAAAGTTTAGTTTTCCTAAAGGAAAGTTTTTTGGAAGTAAGATTGCTGAGGAAACTGTAGAAAGATAGCTCTGATACATTTTGAGGGACAAGTTGATCCAGTATTTGGGGGAATATTTTGGCTGTAAAGACTGCAGAGGGTTTCAGGAGAGTGAAGAAGTAACAGAATGAAGTTAAACTAGGTAGAACTTGTAGTAGTGGAGATAGTAACTTTAGGCTTTAGAAAGTACTGTGTATAGTAATTTGCATTGAGGTTTGATTTCTAGCTCTGATAGTTGAGTCAAGTACTGTACTGCATTTTTCCATGGTTCTGAATACTTTGTTTTGACCATAGGCAGTAGAAGGGTTATTAGATGCCACAAGTGGTGCTGATGCTGACCTACTGCTGCGCTACAGGGAGTGCCACCTCTTGGTACTAAAAGCTCTGCAAGATGGCAGGGCATATGGATCTCCATGGTGCAACAAACAGATCACAAGGTCAGTACTCATCTTGGAATAGAAATTATTTGACTGGCTTTTGATGTATGTGGTCCTAATTCTTACCAGAATTTTCCCTTTTTTTCTAGATGGTAAATGGAACATTTGAATTTCTTAATTCCAAAAAATAAAAGAATTATTGAATTGTCTTATCTAGTCTCCCCTTTCTCCCAATGATAGTTACAGAAAACTAGTCCCTTGTTTGAGGGAATAAACTGTAGGTCATTTGTTTCAGAGATTACATAGTGATAGTGTTCATAGGTAAATATTTTAATGTCATAAATGGAATCCTTTTCCCTAGAATTTGAAAGCAAAGCCTGAGCTGTGTTGACATTGGGCTAGATTCAAAACTCTGGGCTGTCTCTTCTTTATTATCAACTGTTTTTGTGATTTGTTTGTGTTTTTGGTGCTATTGATTGAACCTAGGGCCTCATATATGCTAAACATACTCTCTGCCATTAAGCTATATCCCTAGACTACTGGCTGTTTTAAACTTTGGATACGGATTTGTGCAATTGACTCTTAAGGGTCCCTTAATTTGGAACACATTTCCATTGAATAAAATGCCTTTTTTTTTTTTTTACATGATATAGTATTGTTAAGTATATGAATAAATGATTTGACTTTTCTAGGTGCCTAATTGAATGTCGAGATGAATATAAATATAATGTGGAGGCTGTGGAGTTGCTAATTCGCAATCATTTGGTTAACATGCAGCAGTATGATCTTCATCTAGCTCAGGTATGGAAGGAATTTTCAAAAAAGAAACCCTAGTATTTTGTTCTATTTTTTCTCTCTCACATTGTGTTTCTATATTTCCAGTCAATGGAAAATGGTTTAAACTACATGGCTGTGGCATTTGCTATGCAGTTGGTAAAAATCCTGCTGGTGGATGAAAGGAGTGTTTCCCACGTTACTGAGGCAGATCTGTTCCACACCATTGAAACCCTCATGAGGATTAATGCTCACTCCAGAGGCAATGCTCCAGAAGGGTGAGGATGAAATGCTTTGGGTTCTCTGCTTTCAGCAGTCTGAGAATGTGCTTTAGAAATTAATGTGCAGGCTTGCTAACATTTGTTATAAATGCTTTATCTAAATCATAATGAGAAACTTTAGTTAGGCCTAATGTTGTCCCTGGAAGTAACGAAAGCTTAACTGCCAGTAAGGTCTTCTTGGTGTAGGGTAGTGTATAATGACTGCTCGCTTAGTGTTAGTAGCCTGTGGTTGTGGTGTAAGCCCTGGCATTGCCACTTTAAAAGTCTCTTGATTTTAGGCAAGTGGACCTAACCTTCTCTAAGCCTGTTTAAGTAAAATGGAAATTCTCAAAGAACTGTCGAAAGTTAAGAGAAAGTATGGCACATAGTAGGCAAACAGTGAATTATTTGTTAATTCTAAACATCAGCTCCATTTCAGTGGTCACATTTTTTGATGAAGTAGCTTAACTGACATGTCATTTTTATGTTATATGTCCTCATAAGTAAACAGATACACGAGACCAAGAATAGTTTTCTTTAAATATAGAAAGTCTCCAATGAAGTGATCTTCACTGTGTGATTTCTGTTAAATAATCATTTGTCCAACTGTATGTCTTTGAAATCACAACCACGAGTAGACTGATTTTCACTCTGGATTTATTGTACTAGATTGCCCCAGCTGATGGAAGTAGTGCGATCCAACTATGAAGCAATGATTGATCGTGCTCATGGAGGCCCTAATTTTATGATGCATTCTGGGATCTCTCAAGCCTCAGAGTATGATGACCCTCCAGGCCTGAGGGAGAAGGCAGAGTATCTTCTGAGGGAATGGGTGAATCTCTACCATTCAGCAGCAGCTGGCCGTGACAGTACCAAAGCTTTCTCTGCGTTTGTTGGACAGGTAGAGCTTTTGGAAAGAAAGGTGCTTTTTATTCAACATACGTAGGGTGTGATACTTCTAGTATTAGTATTATATACCTGTGGTCAGACAGTTAGTTACCTCCGTACTCATGCAAACTAAAAGTGTGTGTTTCTGCATCGTTGATCACAGTGGTAAAGTCAGCACTCCCTGTACCCCTTTTAGTCCTATTTTTCCCATTCCATTTGTCACAGCTACTTAACATACAGGGGATAAGATAATAAATAATGAAGCTGCCTAATAAAATTTTAGTAGCTTGATCATCAGCGATGGATTACAGACTAAGAAATTCTAATAGCTCATGCTTTAAAAGACCAAGATACAAAAAACAAATACTTAAATGGTAGAGCATTTTTATTGTATTTTCTAATTGAAGTAGTTTATCTACCTAAAATGGTCACATACTCTTTTGGAAAATAGTTTTCAGCATTTCAGTTAAATCTGATGCAGAATGGAGTTTCAAATATTAGGAACTACACCTGTAATACCTAAAAATCAAGGTTCAGCAGGAATGTGTGGATAAGATGAACAGGAAAAAAACATAGGGAAAGAGCCACACTAAATTTGGTGTTGTTTTTGATCATCATTGGCTGCTTTCAGTTCCTATGAGGGATTAAAGTAGTATCCAAACTGTAACTTGGCAAGAGTGGTACTTTGCTGAATTGAATTTCTTTAGTAGAACTGGTATAATATTTGAGACTGAGCTATATTTTTATTTCAGTAGATTGACCATTTCTTAAAACTGGAACCTCAGGGCCGGGGATTTAGCTCAGTGGCACTGCGCCTGCCTTGCCAAGTGCAAGGTCATGAGTTTGATCCCTGGTACCAAAAAAAACCCCAAACTGGAACCACAATTTGAGTGTGTTGCCAAAAAAAAATTACTAATTAGGTCTATTTTCAAATAAATAACAATTGAATGTGGAAGAACTGATTTGAATTCCAGAAGTTGTTAAAAATTATATTTACTTTTTAAGATGAATGTTATTTATATACTAAGTAAATTACTCCCCTAAAAGAATCCAGGAAATTATAAGATACACCCTAATTAAAAGCTCTTATTGCATGTTCATAGTTTAATTGCTTATTTGGATGTAAGATTTGAATATTGGGTTTTGTGATTATTGCCATTTCACGGATGTGGCACCTGTTTCACCTCTTCCTGCAGGTTTATTTGGTCTCATCACTCTGTCTTGAAAAAGATTATGCATTACATTTTTCTGATCTCTTTGGCATCCTTTCAAGCATCACTTCCTCCCCCCCTTTCCAGTTTATCGTAACAGACTGGTCCGTTTTCCGCTATCCACCTGCTCCCCTTCCCTCCATGCACCTTTTCAGATTTCCATGTAGACAAAAGTCCCTCTGCTGGCCACCTGTCTTGGCTAGGGTATGTTATTATAGTCTACTTGTTTAGTTGTTTTGGTTGCTTATGAAGAAACATTTGAATTGTTTTAAAATTCTAGGATAACTTTTGTCAGATTTTTCTCTTGGTTGGTTTCTTTGTTTAGTATGTGCTGATGACCTTACTCTGCAGCTTTAATGTGTATTTCCCTGTTGTCTTTTTTTAGGGGGGGGCAGGTAACCGGGGATCGAATT
This sequence comes from Heterocephalus glaber, assembly GCF_053883595.1. Lineage (NCBI taxonomy): Eukaryota > Metazoa > Chordata > Mammalia > Rodentia > Bathyergidae > Heterocephalus > Heterocephalus glaber. Next base: position 27,340,656 of record NW_028258137.1, read on the forward strand.
CAGGACCTTGCTCTTTCAAGGCAGGTGCTGGAACCACTGAGCTAAATCCCTGGCCCTTTTTTTTTTTTTTTTTTTTTTAAATACTAGCCAAATAATACTGCCCTGCTTCACTTCCAGTTCATATGTCATATAATTTATAGTTTTTTCTCTTATAAGTAAACTTGGCTTTTCCACTTTATTATAATTTAATGTAGTAGTTCATTATATTAAAATAGCTAGACATAATCTGTGGGTATTTTTATTTGATACCTACTTATTGTACAAATTATGATTGAGGGTAGCTTTGGGGTTCTGAAATCTTTATTAGTTGTCAGAGGAAATTATCTTTAATTTTTTGAGAAGTTATCTGAAAATTCAAATATATGTAATTTAGTCTTCTCTTGGGAGGAAGATAAATTTTCCAGACTATCTTAATCTGAACGTGGCAGTTATTAGAAGTTGATTTTACTTGCATAATTTTCCAAATTATTTGGTGAAAACCTTTTTACAATCGGCATATCTCTTTGTCAATTTCCCCCTTTTGTGTTTTCCATGAAACTTAAATGTGGAGGAATTCTGTCACGGTTCCTAAATGGGGAAGTCATTCTCCAGTGACATTTTTTTTACATTAAGAAATGTGTCAGTAGGAACAAATGAGAGAACATGAAAGCAAAGGTGTACAACGTTTGTTAGGCATTAACTCATGGTGCATCTCTATTTTTGTTTCCATGGCAGATGCACCAGCAAGGAATACTGAAGACTGATGACCTCATAACAAGATTCTTTCGTCTATGTACTGAAATGTGTGTTGAAATCAGTTACCGTGCTCAGGCTGAGCAGCAGCACAATCCTGCTGCTAATCCCACTATGATCCGAGCCAAGTGCTATCACAACCTGGATGCCTTTGTCCGACTCATTGCACTGCTAGTGAAGCACTCAGGGGAGGCTACCAACACTGTCACAAAGATTAATCTGCTGAACAAGGTCTGCAGTCCTTTCTTGCCTGGTCTTTGTACATATGAAGTCTGTATCAAATGTTTCTCAACTCCATTGTGCCCAACGCTTCCCCTCAATGTAACAACTCTTTCTCTCCGGAAATTGAGAAATAATATACATACATACCCACCAAATTTGAGAAAAAGAATGTGCCTTGACTAAAATTTTAAATAGTAATATATATTTCAGTGTGATAAAGTTTTGGTAATGATTATAATAGAAGATATTTAGGTAGTATGAGATTTGCCCCCGTACACAAAATAGTTGTGAATAGATGACTAAAATATCTACAGCTAACAGACTGATAATTCAGATATCAGGTGTGACAGTGGGGTTCTCAGAAATTTGAATATTAAAGTAATGCCAAGATATGTGGAAAATGGACTTAAATTCAGTTTGGGAAAATTAGAAATGAATTCTTCACATTCTTCACTGTTCAGTGAGCCAGGACAGTTCTTTGAGACTGAGCATATTCAACAGCTTCCCCAGGCCACTTACTAAATGCTAGGTGTAAACCATTTGCCACCTGTCAATTTCAGTTCTGACTAGAAGGATTAGATTGTTGGATTATGTCAAGATGATAATGTGAGAGAGGGGTCATCCTGATTTCTATAGTGCTTTAGAAAAACCAGTGGGCATTTGTGAAGAATATACAGGTTTGGTCTGAGGATATTAAAATTCAAAGAAAATAGAACACTATAGGCCAAGGCAAGCAAATGTATGGCCCTTTTGGCTGCCAGCATGTAGTTTTGTATTCAAATGATATATAGCCTTCCTTTAATGTAAGACTTAATAAATAAATCGTTTTTCAAAAAAAAAAAAAAGCATGAGTTGAAAGTGACAAGTGAATTGTCTGTATGACACGCTGGCTGCAATCTCTTTGTTTTGTGTAGGTCCTTGGTATAGTAGTGGGAGTTCTCCTACAGGATCATGATGTTCGGCAAAGTGAATTTCAGCAGCTTCCCTACCATCGGATTTTTATCATGCTGCTCTTAGAACTCAATGCACCTGAGCATGTGTTGGAAACTATTAATTTTCAGACACTCACAGCTTTCTGGTGAGTATTGTTGGGTTTAATAGAGTTTTCTTGTTAAAGGCTGCTGAACATGTAGTAAAATTTTAGTAGAACTTCTGTGTAGTATTTTGAGGTATGTTGATTTGTAAGACAGCTTGCATGTGGCTTACGTTCATATATTGTTCACTGTATTTTATGTTTGACCAGCCTTCTGACTAAGGTTTTTCTCTTTTAGCAATACATTCCACATCTTAAGGCCTACCAAAGCTCCTGGCTTTGTATATGCCTGGCTTGAACTGATCTCCCATCGGATATTTATTGCAAGAATGTTGGCACATACGCCACAGCAGAAGGTGTGGCTGCAGTTTATCTCCTACAGATGAAGACTAACTACCTGGGGCTTGCTTATTAGTGCTGCCTGTAGATTTCAATTAGTCATTTAATGGTCATTGTACTTCTTCCAAGCTTATTTGAGAATTACTGTATTTAGATGAGTAAATTCAGGGAAGAGAAGCTGTCAGTCTCCAAGTTGAAATTGTTTTTAACCTTCTTAGACATCTGAATGAATCTGTGGGTACAGGGATTCTGCATCTGGCTGGATGACGAATTTGTAGTCTAAATGCTGAAACCCCACTCACATTTAAGGTTGAGGACTCCTGGGGCAACTTTTTTTTTCCTGGGCGTGGTAGTGTTGAACATTGAACCTAGGTCCTCATACATGCTAGGCAAACATTCTACCACTGAGCTATGCCCTTTACCCTGGGATATACTTTGATTTTGATAAGTTCTATTAAAGAGTTATTCTAGTTGCAAATGCACCACAGAGTGTGTGAAAATTTATTCTGTCATCCTGGAATTAGATAGGAAATGAGTACTATAGAAAGTATCCTTGGTCCCATCCATCAGACTAGAAAACATGGCTACTAATATGCTAGAGTAAACTGGCCCCCCAAAATGAAACTATTTACATGAATTTATGAATTTGGTTTTGTTTAAAGAAGGGCATTTCAGGAGGAGGGAACACAGCATATTCAATAAAATTATACAAGAATGAACATAATTGGCATGGTTGGGAAGTAAGCAGGCTGTTTGGCTAAAAATGGAGGATATTCACGCTGTAAACTCACCAAACTGTTGAGACTCTAGACTCAATTAAAATGTACAATTAGGTAAAAACCCTTGGGTTCGTTCTCAGTTGGCCTGAAATTTCCTGAAGGTCTCCTTACCTCTCAAAGTTTCTTACAAGGGCCGGGGATTTAGCTCAGCAGTACCGTGCCTACCTCGCAACCGCAAGGTCCTCAGTTCACTCCCCAGTACAAAAAAAAAAAATTAGTCTTGTGTTGGGATTATCTACTTACAGTAGTATGAAGATGATATTCAACAGCATAGCTCTGTGGCACCTTTTTGGTGACTGAAAACATAAGTGTAATTATGACTCATGTACTTTTTTTCAGGGATGGCCTATGTATGCGCAGCTACTGATTGATTTATTCAAATATTTAGCGCCTTTCCTTAGAAATGTCGAACTCACCAAACCTATGCAAATCCTCTACAAGGTAATTAATTTGTATTTGTAAATTAAAATAACTTTCAGGGCTTAAAAAGAAAACCTACTTGGATATATGAGGATTTAGCTATCCAGCTTTTATTGTATAATGTATTCAGAAAAGTATTAAAATCCAATTTTATCAAGTGCCCGCACCAGTTTATACTTCTCAGTGCATCAGTTACACTTTCCCACATCTCGGCATGCCTGAGTTTTTTCATTTTAGCCATTTTGGTAGTTGCGTACAGGACGATCTTGCGGAGGTTTTAATTTACATTTCCTTGATGATTTAATGAAATTCTCTTATGGAGATTAGCCTTTTTGTGATGTTCCTTTTCCAGTATTTTGTTCATCTTTCTATTGGATTTTTTTTTTTCCAGTTTTAATTTTGGGTGGGCAGTGCTGTGGGTTGAACTCAGAGCCTCGTGCATGCTAAGCAAATGCTCTACCACTGAGCCATACCCCACAGCCTTTTCTTAGTTTTTAAAATAAGAGTTCCTCATTTATTATGAATCCAAGCCTTTTATTGATGTATATTCAAGTATCTCCCACTCTCAAACTTTGCATTTTCACTCCCTTAAGGAGTGTTATTTGAGGAACATTTAAAAGTTAACTGTTGTCAGAATTAATTTTCTACTTATAGTGAATGTGACCTTTTGTGAATTGTGTAAGAAATCACTACCTGCCTCAAAAAAGTAAGGAGTTCTAGTATATGTACTGCTTATGTTATCTGAACTGTCAAATTTATTTGCAGAAAAATCATTTAATAAAAATTGTCAGTATTTTTTTGTCTGTAGAATCTACTGATAGTGTTTCCTCTTTACTGATACTGGCAATTTCTCTTTTCTCCATCAGTCTTGGTAGGGCTTGTCAGAACTTTTAGCTTTTAATTTTTCCTCTCCTACTTTGAGTCATTTTTTTAAAATTTTAATTGTTCTTTTTCTTCTGCTTTCTTTGGTTTTCATTAGTTTTTTTTTTCTTCATAGCTTTTAAGACAAATGCTTTAATCAGTGTATTTTTATTTTGTGCAGACTATTCTAGTATCTGAGGCTACAAACTTCTATTACCTAGTGTTTCATGATTTCTAGATTTAAATATTTTTATAAAGTAACATTAGTGTTGATTAAAGCTTAAAAAGCTAATGTTATTTGAAGTGTACTTTTTAGGAACAAAGAATATTACTTCCTTTTCTTACTGTGAAAATGTTTTTCTTTTTATAAAAACAGGGTACCCTAAGAGTGCTGCTGGTTCTTTTGCATGATTTCCCAGAGTTCCTTTGTGATTACCATTATGGGTTCTGTGATGTGATCCCACCTAATTGTATCCAATTAAGAAATTTGATCCTGAGTGCCTTCCCAAGAAACATGAGGCTCCCAGACCCATTCACTCCTAATCTGAAGGTAAAATTCTAAACAGTTCAAGGAAAAGTTGTATCTGTATTTTAGTCCTTTTTCTGATAAGCAGGCTGTGTATTTTCCCTCTCCCAATACGCACACACAACACAACACACACTATGTTAGGTAAGGACACTGTTTGAGGAGAACAATGTTATTAAGCTGGGCGGGTGGGCTGTAAAACTGCTGCTAAATATTGGTTCATAGTGTTTTTGTATTTACAAAACCCAGCTGTTCGGTAGTGTTGGGCAAGTCATTGAGTGCTGTCCACATGACAAAGAATTGCAGAACAGACCTTTTAATGCCTGTATTTAACAGATGTTTCATGTGTGTGCTTGTACTTAAATTGTTGAAGGAGAAAGGATCACTAAAATACTATAATTTTTATGTATTCTCTAATCCCACCCCCCAATGCACTTTTTAAAATGTAGTTAAGTGTAGTATTTTTCTTTTCTGCTGGGGCTTTCCAAAGACTTGAACTCTTGGAATCTCCTTCTGGACTCTTACTTTGAAATCTTAAGTTTAGGAAAAATTGTTCAGTGGTATAAACTAGACCTATCCATCAAAAGTATCTTGCCTGGGCCAGGGATTAGCTCAGTGGTTTTGCCGCCTGCTGCGCAAGTGCAAGGACCAGAGTTCGATCCCCGGTACCAAAAATAAAAAAAGTATCTTGTCTTACTTTAGAAAGGAAGTATATTTTATCAAATGAGAATTTTAATTTTATAGTCTTCTAGTTAAAGTTTGATTAAACCAATACAAAGTGGCAGTCTACTCTTCAAGGCATGTATAATATGTATAGTTTTAGAAAACCCTACCATTTTGTAGCATGGATTGAATTTGTTAATTCCTACAATTGATTCTGGTTGCGATTCTTGGCATTTGTTGCAGGTGGATATGTTGAGTGAAATAAACATCGCACCCCGGATTCTCACCAATTTCACTGGAGTAATGCCACCTCAATTCAAAAAGGATTTGGATTCCTATCTTAAAACTCGATCACCAGTCACTTTTCTGTCTGATCTGCGTAGCAACCTACAGGTTAATTGGTTTGGCTTAAGCTGTTTCCTGTGTCTTCCATAGAAAGCACTCCCTATGTATCATCCTTTGTTTGGTCCATTTCAGAAGTTAGTCTTTTCACCCCAATTTAAAGATTTAGAAACCATACTGTCCTGTTATTTGGGTGAGCTTATAACTTTAGACAACCTGGGAAGGTGAAATTCTATAAGGATAGATTAAACAGTCATTCTGTGTTTGCACCCCAAGATTTTCCTAGGTAAATGGATTCGGGTTTAATTTGCCATGTAGAATAACTCGAAATAGGATTATCTTAGCAATGTTTCCACACCTTACAACTAAAACTTACTCCAAATCTTTATCATTATTGGGATAGTATGTGTATTTCGACTTAGCTTTACTTCAGAGTTATGTCATGAGCACAGTGATGACATTTGCTTGGGTTCCCAAAGGAACTTGTGTTTCTCTTGATAGAACCACTCTTGGAATGGATATGTATTTGTTAAAATCACCTCATTTAATCAATCACAGTTCCTTATTTGGGAGGGTGGGTAAGGAACTGGAGATTGAGCTCACACTGAGCTACACCCCCAGCCCGTTTTATTTTTGAGACAGGGTCTAGCTAAGTTCCCCAGGCTGGGCTCAAATTTGGGATCGTCCTGCCTCAGCCACCCAGGGTGCTGGAATCACAGGGTTAGGGATCACAGGCTTGCACTGCTATGCCAGGCTCAGGTACCGACATTTAGATAACAACATTGAGAGCTGTTCACCCTTTCTTTGAAGCTCTGTGGGAATAAGTTTCCTATTTTGCTCTTTTAGGTATCCAATGAGCCTGGCAATCGCTACAACCTTCAGCTTATCAATGCACTGGTGCTCTACGTAGGAACTCAGGCCATTGCACACATCCACAACAAGGGCAGCACACCTTCCATGAGCACCATCACTCACTCGGCACACATGGACATCTTCCAGAACCTGGCTGTGGACTTGGACACTGAGGGTGAGTGGAGCTGCCAGTCTGTTGAGTTAAGACCATTGTCCCTTTTGTCACAATCCAGTCACAAAAACTAAAAATTGCGGGCCGGGGATTTAGATCAGTGGTGCTGCTCCCTGCCTCATAAACACAAGGTCCCAAGTTCAATCCCGGGTACCCACCCCACCGCCACCCCCAATTGCTGTAAGCCACAGGCAAGAATATTTATAAGTCTGGCTGGTTATCTTTGTATGTTCAGTGAAAAAACAGCAAAGCATAAAGGAAAAAATTACCCAAAATCTTGCTGTTTCAATTAATATTTTGGTGTATAATTATGGTATTTTCATATAAAAATGAACATGCTGTTTTTGGTAGTCTGTTTAAACATAGGTTCATGTTACATAGTTTTAATTGGCCTGTTTTCTTCAACACTGGTACTCACCGCCAGGGAGCATGTTAAATGTGAGTTGTATGAAGATTAGTTAAGATTTCCCTCCCTCTTCTATAGGAAATTCAACAGTAGAACTATTGCAGTTCACATCTTTCCTGGTTGAGCTACACTGCCTTAGGTGCTCTATATTTATTCTTAGATAATAGAGATCTCAGCTAGGTGTTAACCAGCTATAGTCCTCCTTAACACAATATAACTTTAGTAGAACTTCTAATTTTGCTATGGACACTTTAGAGGCTAATTAATCTTGAGTGTATATACTGCTTTCCTGTTTTTAGAAGGAATTTGTGATAGCTTAAAAATCAATTTAACAAAACATACTACACCCAGACCTCAGCAATAAAGAGAAGGCAGGACAGCCTTTAGGGTCACTGATAACTTTACAAACACAAATAATATTAAATAAAGGTAGATAACCAAACCCAGCTAATAATATTAATTCCCAAAATAGTTCTTTAAAATGATTTGAGAATCATTCAGGGTGTCCTCAAGAACCTTTCAGGAGGTCTATGAGGTCAAAACTATTTTCATAATAGCAAGGCACATTTACTTTTATTGCTCTTATTCTGTTATAAATAAGAGGAATTTTCCAGAGGCTACATGAATTACAGTAGTGCAGCTTACTAACTGCAGAGGCAGAAATGAGAATCTGTCCTTTTCTATTGTGACATTAAAGAAATTTACAAATGGTAAAAGTGACACTGTTGGCTGTTTTTTTTCAGAAAATTTTTTTTGGTACCAGGGATCAAACCTCTAGTCCTTGTGCCTGTGCAGCAGACAGTGAAACCACTGAGCTAAATCCCCGGCCCTTCAAAAAATATTTTTATTAACATTTATGTTAATATATAGTGGGTCTTTTTTTTTTAAATGAGTATTTTTGAAATATTACTTTTAATTTCTAAACATGGGAAGTACAGCAGTAAAACCCATAGACAAGTCTATGGGTCCTGAGAAACTATAGGGTAAATAGAGCAATCTGAGAGGCTGTATCATAAACCCAAACCCTAGGCAACAGTTTGTCTTCCTGTGTTGGACTTTCAGAGCAACTCCTTACAATGTTTTAATTTCTAGGTCGGTATCTCTTCTTGAATGCAATTGCAAATCAGCTGCGGTACCCAAATAGCCACACTCACTACTTCAGCTGCACCATGCTGTACCTTTTTGCAGAGGCCAACACTGAAGCTATCCAGGAACAGATCACAAGGTAAGAGTTTATTTTTCAAATTCATCAAAAACGGTTACTCTATGGGCTGAAGATTTAGCTCAGTGGTTTCGCCGCCTGCTGCGCAAGCGCAAAGACCCTAGTTTGATCCCAGGTACCAAAAAAAAAAATGATTATCCTATACCGGGGTGGCAAACTTACGGCACAACTTATGGCATTGGACCACAGCAGGCTAAATTTGTATCATTGAAAGCTCCAAAAAGTTCACCATCACTGCCCTATACCATTCATTTTGAATTCTTAAAACAGTTCTTTGGGCTGGGTATTTAGCTCAGTGGTCCCGCCACCTGCCTCGCAAGTGCAAGGTCCTGAGTTCAATCCCCAGTACCAAAAAAAAAAAAAAAATTAGGAAGAGTTCTTTCTATGCGTTGTTTGGTAATGCTGTGTGGAGTATGGGACACAGTTGTGTACAAAATAGAGATGTTTCCTCCTAATACTTAGTTACAAGTACAGAATCATAAGCTGTAATCATTGTTGTAACTATTTGTTTTTGTGACACCGGAGACCAGAACAGCTTACATTAACTGACAGCTTCTCTCTGAGGTGGTGGCAGCGGCAGTAGCTGATGCCATCCCTGTATACACCCCCCCACCAATTTTGCCTTACTGGGGATTGAACCCCCAGGGCCTTTGCACTGGGTCAGGCACAAGTGCACACATAAGTGTGCACCACCAACCCCTTTTAAATTTTGAGACAAGGTCTTGCTAAATCCCCAGGTTGGGCTCAAACTTTTGACCCCCTCCTGTCTCAAGCCCTCTAAGTGCTGGGATTATAAGCATGTGCATCCTCACCTTTACTCTGAACAGCTTTCAGATACTCATACCCTTTGTCAATAGTGAACCTTTGGGCTCGGCCAGGATTCATACTTACATATTCTAACCAGAATCCACATGCATTAACCATGCTATCTGTATTACAGAGATTAATTCACTTTTTGTAAAGGTAAGCACTTTTTAAAGTGCCCTAATAGTCAAGAAAAAGGGGGGAAAGGTAAAGGAGCTGTGGTCATCAGTTTGTTTCTTTGTGTGTTAATTAACCCTTTCTTTCTTTCTCCAGGGTTCTCTTGGAACGGTTGATTGTAAATAGGCCACATCCTTGGGGTCTTCTTATTACTTTCATTGAGCTGATTAAAAATCCAGCATTTAAGTTCTGGAACCATGAGTTTGTACACTGTGCCCCAGAAATTGAAAAGTGAGTCAAAAGTAACTTTTTAATTATTGAGCAGTGAAACACAAGATTGAGCATGAGTTAATATCTTGTTTGGTTCTATTATTTAGAAGATACTGCTCTAAACCTTGTTCATGAGTACATTTGTAATTGTCTCCATTCTTTAGGTTATTCCAGTCGGTTGCACAGTGCTGCATGGGACAGAAGCAGGCACAGCAAGTAATGGAAGGGACAGGTGCCAGTTAGATGACCTGTATCTCCACTGTAAAGGTGTCAGCCTTGCAGTCCCACTGCACCAAGTTCATAAACTGAAGAATCCTTTCAACTTCCTGACTTTCCCAGCCCTTTGGTTCTCGGGTGTCTGTCCCACTTACTGTTGGGGTCAGCCTCCCGTTTAGGTGGGCACGTTCCAAAGTTTAAATGCATTTTTTTGACTCTTGGCCAAAATTTAGAACATGCTGTGAATATCACTTTGAATTGTGTAAATATATGAAAAAGAAAACCTTTGTCTGGAAATTGAGTCTGTACAAAATGTATTCGAGGCAAGTACATAGAGGCACCTGGTGCCATGCACTTGTCTGGGGGCACAGCTCCCTGTCTTCTGACATTCTCAGTGTCACAAAGGATAGCAAAAAACAGTTTAAATATTGTGCAAGGTATTTTTTAATGTAAAGGACCTTAAAAATCCTTAAATTATTAAAAATGTGAATGCGTTGGAACATGGGAAGGGCTCACATTGAGATCCCACAGGGCTTTGCTTACCTTTTCCCAAAGCTGATCTAAAGGTGCCCACTTTCTGATCCTGCTGGAAAATCTGCACCTTGGTTCCAAACCAGGCTTAAAGCTCCCCCATCACTCATGCTACTTGGAAACTAGAGAAAGGAAAAAAATCTTACACGTCTCCCATATCACTCTGCTTGTGCCATACAGCCAATGTTAAACAGAAAAGTCAACCAGACCAATACAGTCCCTTTTGTAAGGATTTAAACGTTTCATGAGTGTATTGGTCCCTGTTTTATTTTGTGGCTTTTGTGGTTTCCACACTTACATGTGAAGTCAGATGTGCATGTGAGTCCATCATGCCTTTTCTCGGTAGCAGCAGCCAGTGCTGGTGAAGGAAAGTGGACAGCCGAGTTGCAGAGAGCCCAGGACCACTGGGAGACCCACTTCAGGCTAAACCACACTTTCCCACTAAGTCAGCAGTGTTTAAACAAGGAAATTACTTTTATATAGTATTTCGACAACAAACCCCACTATGGGTTTTCTATGGTCATACTGGATTTAAAGACACCAGCCAATAATTTTTCTTTTAAAATAGGTATTAAAGCTTAATCTCAGTTATAATTTACCATTACTTTTTTTGGCACTGGGGATCGAACTTGGGTTCTTGCACTTGCGCAGCAGGCGACAAAACCACTGAGCTAAATCCCCAGCCCTAATTTACCATTACCTTTGATGGTAGTCAGGTTTTATGGCTAGGGAGGACAAGGTTTCAAAATTAAACAATTTCATATGCGTGAGGTTTGAATGTCCTTAGTGTCTTTGGGTTTCTTCTTGAATGGTAACTGTGCCACCCAGTGCAAACTTCAGAGTGATTAGACAACCGAAGCTACAAGTACAGCAACCAGTGACTCCAACCCAGTGCTGATTATGTAGCCTTTTCTTTCCAGGAAATGGAGGCTTCTCTCAAAACAGACTCAGGTTTGAACCATGTCTTCACCCAGAGCCCATGCTATTAATACCTGGCTATAGAAGAACACCACAGCTATAAAAGCTCTTGTTCTTGGGGCCTGGGATTTAGCTCAGTAGCACTGTGCCTGCCCCAAAAGCACAAAGTTCTGAGTTTGATCCCCAGTACCTCCCCACCCCTCAAAGCTCTTGTTCTTGCTGACCATGATGACACATGCCTAGAGCCCCAGCACTCAGGATGAAGCAGGCAGAAAGCTCATAAGCTGGAGGTCAGCCCATATTACATGCCCCCTAAGGTCACTTTAAATAACAACTAGCAGCGATGCCCAAGTCTGCTGACTAGCTTTACTTTAATCACCCTCACTTTAGAGTTAACACCATTGCTACTTTCCCTTTTGGTATTTAATAAAAGCAAAAGGTCCAGACTTTCCTTTTTCAGCAGCTTAGGATGATGTTCTTACTGCTTTTCCTTCAGGCAGCAAGAACTAACTTGTCAATGCCAACAACTGATGTAAGATCATCTTCTGTCCATAGCGAACCTGTAAGGCCTGCTGTTCCCTCCAGCTGAGTTTGGCATAGGCCTCCTTGTTACTGAGGATATCTTGCTCAGTTTTTAAGTCTGTGGTGTAGGTCTGTAAGGTCAAAAGAACACTGTCTCGAAGCAGCTGTCTCCACGATGCTTTGAGTTTCGGGATACTGGTGATGGTCAAGCTGTTCTCTTCCCTTTCATTCTTTCCCCATACATCCCAGTTCTTAAAAGCTCTGAACTCCTCAGCAGGCATACACAGTACCTAGAAGCAAACATGGGGCCCTTCATCATGATGGGCTTAGCTGTGATTTCTGAAGATTCAGAGACACCACCACCCCCTTGGGAGCGTCAAGATGTCCTCCGCATCTCCCCATTCCTCTCTCACCTACCTTTATTTCATTCTAGTTCATCTATCAGCATCACACAGCCGTTCACAGCCCTTACCTTGAGTGTGGTGGTCAGCTCCTCTTCAGTCAGCACCTCCTCACGTCCAATCACGAATGCCCCCTCTTCCCCTACCATCTCCATTTTGCATAAGAAATCCCAGCGCTCAAATAGGAGGAGCCTTTCAGCTTCCTCTTTCACTCCTATAAAGTGACAGGGAAAATTTCAGTATACTTGAGGGCTCGTTTCCAAGAAGCTAACTGCTATTCAGCAGAGCTATTGCAACCAAAAGTCAAAGACTGGGTTGGGAAACTCACCCTGTAAGGCTGCTTCACGAACAGTCACCATCTGAATGTCAGCTGTGTCATCTGTGTTGTGAGGATATGGCTCAACAAAACCATACATATGAATCAGCTGCCAATTAGCCATTTGCCCATAAGTGTTGAAAATCTCATGGCCTTTAGGAATGGACCGAGTAGCCACCATCCGAAGGTAATCCTGGGATGAAAGGGAGAAGCTGGGGCCACACTTCCCAGGCCATTCCTGGCAGGATGGCTGCCTTAGGAAAAGCTTTCCACAGGTGTATTCAGCCACGAGACTCGTGCTACATCTATACTGTTCTATCTTTAGTTCCTGTCAGACATTGTGCTGTAGAACAAAAGGGGTTAGCTTCAGGTACTAACTAGGTCCATCTCTGCTCAGTCATGTTAGCACTTTAAAAGCCCATAGCTTTTTAAGAAGAGCAATAGGAGCAAAGCCCAGATAAGAGGATGGGCCTGGGATTTACCTCAGTGGTTCTGCCACCTGCCTCACATGCATAAGGTCCCAAGTTCTATCCCCGGTACCAAAAATTTAAAAATACAGTAAGGATTAAGTTGGGTATGGTGGCACATGCCTATTATCCCAGCACTTGGGAGGATGAGGCAGGAGGACCCCAAGTTTCAGTCTAGCCTGGACAATTTAAGAACATTGTCTTTATTTTTGTTTTTGGTACCAGGGTGAACTGAGGACCTTGTGCTTGCAAGGCAGACACCAGAACCACTGACCTCAATCCCCAGCCTGGAACATTGTCTTTAAAAGGCGCTATGGATGCAGCTCAGTGAGAAAGCTGGGTTCGGTCTCCACTACCTCCCCATGATGCAAGGATTAAGAAATTAATGGCTACGCTAATTTTTAATACCATAAATGTATACTTTTCTCACAATTTTCCATACGGAACAGAACCGACAGTCTAAAAACGGTTATCTTAGACCTCTGGTCTTAACATTGCCACACCTTTCTCCTGAAAGGACTGAGACTAGCAGTTCTTTGCTGTTATCCACAGGGCCAGCCAAGTCTTGACACACTCCCCTGTCAGAACAGCTAGTGGGGAATGAAATATGTCTGTGCAAACCACCCAACACAAGTTCCAAAGAAATGATGGTAACAAGTTTGTCACAGGATTGGGCTTTTTTTTGGCGGGGGGAGATAGGGTCTCATTGTGTAGCTCAGGCTGGGCTAGAACTCTCAGCTATCCTCCTGCCTCAGCCCCTCAGAGTGCTGGGATTACAGGTGTGTGCCACCACTTGGGGCAGGCCGCCTCTTTTGAGACAAATCCCACTCTAGCCCAGGGTGACCCTGGACTCTGGGTCCTCCTGCCCTACTAGCATGGACCACCACACCCGGTTCTAGCCTATGTTCAAATGATTTCAGGTAATGTGAATACCAAAAGTACAGGAGGAGCTAACTTCACCTCATTTTTAGAAGTAGGAAAGCGGAGCCCAATGACAACAATGGCTTGACTCAGGTGCCCAGTCATCAAGGCAATAACAAGAACTAGGTGGGATCCACTCACTGCAGAGTACTCTAGATTGGCATTGTGATTGGCTAAGTGGTTTAGTATGTCTGCTGCAGGCACCATCAAAGGGGAGTTTGGCTCCTTTTCCTCCTCTTCTTCCTCCAGGGGTTCCTGAAAGCTGCCAAAGAGAACTTGGCTAAGGCCCAGGCTTAAGTGAAGCACTAGGGTGTACACTCAGCTCCACACCCCAGTCCCTCAATAGAGTTCTAAAAATAAGGGCCGAGTCCTCCGAGCCTTTACTGACTGACCTATAGGCCATCACAAGGGCCACGAGCTGGCGATAGAGTTCCAGGGAGCGGACACTGGGACCGAACAGGTCTGGATGGGCTTCCATGAAGGGCAGCACGATGGCGTAGTACTCGCCGCGGATGTTGACCAGATCCTTGTCCACAGCCTCGGGGACACCGGTGCCCTGCAGCAAGCGCCGCCGCTCCTCCTCAGGCCTGTGGGGACAACCCCGCCCCGCTCCCGTCGCACTCTACCGGTCTGGAGCTTGGGGGCACCCACGCTGGGTGGCTGAGCAGGCTGCTAACCCAAGTGCTCCCCAACCCCTCCCGCGGCGCTCACCAGAACATGGGGTGCTCCAGACGGCCCAGCTCGGGCCAGAGCGCAAAGTAGGGGCTCCAGGGTGAGGCTGGAGCCTGCAGTTCGTGGAGCAGCGCCATCAGCAGCGGCACCCAGCCCGACTGGCTCTGCAGTACGTCTCGCTCTGGGGGACGACACGAGGGTAAGCGTCCCGGGCGACCCGCGGCCAGCCCAAGAATCCAGCCCGCTCGCCCGCGCTCACCTCGCTCCAGGAGGCCGCCGATAGAGCAGGTGTGCGGGGACAAGAGCGCGGCCCGCGGCACCGCGAACAGCAGCTCCCCGGGCTGCACGCTCTCCCGGGCCACCATTCCGTAGCCGGCCACTGTGCCCTGCCTGCTCACTGCCACCTGCGCCAGGGGGGAGTCGGGTCAGAGCGTCGCGCCCGCCGCCCGTGGTCCCCGTCTCCCCGTCCCGCTCACCTTGGGACTCAGCTCCAGCCCCACCCGCCCGCACCAGCTCAGGAAGCCGGCCACCGGGTCGGGTGCCTGCTCGCCACCGCCCGCGGCCCGCGCTGCCTGGGAAGAGGGCGCGCGTGGGGGGCTGGCGGCAGCGCAGGGAGGCCGGCGGGAGGGGCCGAGGGCATGGGCTGGGGGCCCCGGCGCCGGCCGCCCGCTACTAAGCCTTGCGCGCTTGGCCCGAGTCGCCATGCTCCAAGCGCGCTTCCGGCAGCTCTAGCCCCGCCCCTGCAGACCGCACGGGAAGCACGTGGGGCGGCCTCGGCGTCCGCACGGAAGGGGAGGGGTGGCTCCTCCTCCACAGCGTCCTTTTTCACTCTGGTGTTTCTAGTTGGCTTTAGAAAACGGTTATTTGAAAAACTCGTGGTCGCTTGCTTCCTCATACCTGGCTCACAACCAGCTGTCACTCTCCCTCCCATTTGTCCCTGAGAGTTGAGACTTCTTGGGTGCAAGTTTGGGTGCGAGGACAAAATTGTTTCCCCCCAGGCTTGGCTGCTGTCCAGTGGGGAGCGCGCCCAGGAGGGCGGCTCGCCGCTTTCCCGATCTCGACCTTCATTACCTATGGTCATCTGACCGCTTCACGCTGTGTTCCCTCAGAGCACTTTGCGTGCTTGGGTCTAGAACAGGCCCCTCTACACACATTTGCTTGTTCGTCCGTCTTTCATCTGCTTACAACCTGGCGTGTTTCATTTCCTCATTAGCTGACACACGGGAAGGACTCATTATGTGTCTAGTAAATGAATAAAGAATGAAACAAATAGTGGTTAAACATGGGGAAATAGCATGTTCGTTCTATTTAAGAAAACAAGGCCCGAATAGAAAGGTTATGGGGAGGGGTTTTGAACCAAACAATGCCCTAGTTGGATCTCTTCTTGGTGCAAATCCTCTGTCCTAAAGCTCGGTTTTCTCAGTTGTGAAACATCTAGTCCGTAGAAGCGGAGTCAGGACTGGTAAGATGAGGTGTGTGACAAGCACCGGAAATGCAGACCTGCCCACCTGCGCCCCCAGCCCCTCTGACACGCAGCAGCCCTCCACAGTCTGCCCCTTCCAAAAGGGCACCACCGCAGTCGCGCTCTTCTTAGTTTATTAGTTTTTCAGCACAGTTAACTTTCTACATTGACAAGGGTTTTTGTTTTACATTTTGTCATCTCAAAATCTAATAACATCAACTACCAGAATACACAAAAGTAGGCTAACTTTGTACAGAGAGGAAAATAATAAACTCCATTGAAAGTTCACCTTGACCAAAGAAGAGACAACCTCTGAGGGAAAACCACAGGCAGGAAGACCCAATATACATATATTTATATAATGTATAGATATTTATATATCTCATCTGAAAGAACACAGCAAAAAAAGGAAAAAAACAGTACTCGCAGTGCTATCTACAGTAAGAGGGGTTAATTCTACCAGCTTTAAAGTCACATTCAATATTCAAAGGAAGCACGTGAGTGAGCAGAACCGGGGCAGACTACACTCCACCAGGGCCTCCGTCTAGCCATTGCTTAACATCATGGAAGGGGTGACACGTGCCAGTGACGTGGATCTGGGTGTCCTCTCAGCCTCAGAACACCCCCCACCCTCTCCCCACCTCCACAGCCCTTCAGTTTTTTCAGCGCTTTCTTCCTGCCATTTGGGGTTTTGTGATAGTTGATTTAGGGTCTAAGACAACTGGCTCTGGTTTCTGGCTGTCAGGGACAGAAATAAATGGCACAGTCCTGGGCTTAGGTGGCAGGAGGGGGCTGGGGTGTGTGAAGCCTTTCTCCCCTACCTGGCCCTGTTCACTTCAAGAACCTTCAGCCCCCGCCCCAGGACTCAATGAGCCCCAGCCATGGCCCCTCTAGCAGCCTAGCTGCTGCCCAGGGCTGGTCCCTCCTGGGAAACTGACCCCCTCAGTGCTGCCGCTGCTGAGTGGCCACCCTTTGGAAACCCAGGCAAC
This sequence comes from Heterocephalus glaber, assembly GCF_053883595.1. Classification (NCBI taxonomy): domain Eukaryota; kingdom Metazoa; phylum Chordata; class Mammalia; order Rodentia; family Bathyergidae; genus Heterocephalus; species Heterocephalus glaber. The sequence goes on from NW_028258137.1 coordinate 27,357,831, forward strand.
TAGGTCTACAGGAGTTTTCAGCTATCCTGCCTCTGGCCCCCTGCTGATTTCATAGCAGTCACCCTGAAGTCCTCAGAGGTACACGTGTTATCCAAGAGCAACCCCAGCCTTTCCCTCTGCCCCCAGCCAAGTCACTAGGGAGAGAGGACCAAATGACTTCTGCCTCAGGGAGACCTTGGCTCAGAATGGGACAGGGCCAAGAGGAGGCCGAATGTGTGGTTCTATCTTCAGCCCCCACCTGCCCAGCTCCACAGCACCAGCCAGCCCACAGTGCACCAGAACAACAGCTGTGAACTGTGGCTACAGTGCAGGTGGCCATCACCTATGCTACCCATCAGAACCCCATGTGCTTGGGGGGTTGAAGGGACAGACAGGGTCTTCGGTGCCCCAGCTGCTATCTCCAGGTTTCTGCATCAGGGTTGGAGCCCAGCAACAATCATCTCAAAACCCCATCCATCTTCCCCCTCCTGCCAAGGGCTTTAATTTGGGGGTGATCCTGGCCCAGGAAGGACTCCAGCTCTTTCCTTAGCCACCCCTCCTGCCCTGCCCAAGGTGGCCATAACTGTGCCTGGGCCGTGGGGCTGGACGAGAGGGGCCAAGGCAGTCAACACCGTGAAGGAGATGGGTGGGGGAGCCCCTCAAACCATCTGAAGACTGTTCTGCTGCAGCACCCAAGGTGGATCCCTCATTTTTTTTTTAAACGAAAAGAGAAGTGACTCCAATTCCTCCTGTTCACCCTCACAAAAATAAAGGGAAAATGAGCTGGCACAGGGATGGCAGTGGGGCCTTGATGTGGGCGGGAGGGCAGGTGAGCATCCTGGGCAGGACCAAGGGCTTCAGCAGGACACCTCCATGGTGTGGTTGACCTGGCCCAGCCCCTCGCTGCTCTCCAAGTGGGTGCAGGGCTGCGGGCGGCTGCCATCCACAGAGCTGGCACTGGTAAGAGATGCGGTGCGGGAGCGTGCCAGGCGGGTCATGCTGGCAGAGGGCACTGTGGGCAGAAAAGGAATGGGTGTGAGGACTGGCAGGTAGGGCCTGGCACTGGCAGGTGGGCAAAGGATAAAGCAAGCAAAGCGGCCAACGAAACCAATCTTCCAGAGACACAAGGCCCAGCCCAAGCCAGGGCACCGCGTTGGCTCCATCAAGCCCGAGGCATGCAGGGCCTGTGCTGGCCAGGCAGCCCCAAGCTGGCGCAGGGCTGTGCTATTCCCAGCATGGCCTCCCACAAGAGGATGACAGGGTGGGGAAGCAGCACTGCTCTTGGTGTCATGGGCACAAGCTGCCCTCAATCCCATTTCAGCCCTTTTAGAGTTTTGCAGGTGAGCTGTGTGGTGCAAACTCTACTCTCCTGAACTAACCTGTCCACCAGTTTGGCCAGGCCAGGGCCAAGCCTGACTGCCCAGAAGGCATCCGAGGAGCTTGTGCTTCCAACTCCCAGAGCTCTAGGAGCCCCTGAGCCCCTGACAACCTAGGAGCAAGACCCAATCTCTAAGACCTAATCTCAAGCCACTCAGCAGGACCAAGTCCCCAGCATTTGAGGAAGAGCAGGAATCCTGTGGGCTTTTGAGTTGAGCAGGACACAAGAAGTTTCAAAACCATAGCAAGATGCATCCTGGCTGCAGCACTGCACAGAGAAGGAGCAGGGCAGAGGCTGGAAGGGGCAACCATGCATTGGGAGAGGGGTCTCAGGGCTACCTGCTCCTCCACTCAGCCTTCGGTCCTTCAAGTATGCAACTGAGAGAGAAGACAGAGCCAGAGTGGCGGGGGCAGGGAGACACAGAACACAGTGAAGATCTTGGCCAGGTGAGGCAGGGACATTGAGATGGGCCAGAGATGAGTGGACAAGCAGAGAGAGGGCCTGGTAGGGCCGAGCCTCAGGAGCCCACGCCTGCCCACCCACCCAAGGACCCTCTGGAGGGACTGATCTCACTATGACCCAGGGAGCCCTGCCAGCAGGATGGGGGCTCTCATCTCACCTGCCGTCCACAACCCAGGCTCATGTCAGCAGGCCCTCTTGGGCCTCTTGGGTCCTCAGGATTCTGCAGGGCCTCAGTCTCCCAAACGCAGAATCCCTCCTAACTACGGGGCTACCTGGTGCATCTCCCCCAGGGCCCTGAGAATGTACCCCAGCACCTGGCAAGTTCTGCTTATCTGTCATTTCACAAATGTTCACAAATTCTTGTGAGTGCAGGGCCTGGCTGGAGAGCCTGCCAGGCCACCCTGCCAGCCTGGGCCCCTCTGCCCTACACCTGGTGCAGAGGCTGGCAGGCCCCTGGGCTGGAGGAGCTCCTTTCCTGCTGTGTTCCCCAGCTCCGCACACCTTCCTCCCAAGGAGACTGAGGGGAAAAACATTCACGAACAGGAAGTTTGCTTCCCAGCAATAGAGGAACTGGAGAAGCAGCAGTGTGTTGGGAGGGGACCAGGGGCCAAGGGGGTACACAGGAGCCACCAGAGCTATTTGTTGGGGGACTGAAGGACAGACCCTGGGGTCTCACCATCCCTACCAAGGGGGAACTTGGGGAGTGGAGGACAGGGAGCAGGTCCCACCCCAGGGCTCATGTCCTCAGGGCTTCAGGTTTGCCTCCCTTACATTCTGCTGCCTGTGGCTGGCTCTCCTAACACCATATAGTCTCACTTGCTTTTTCTGGTCCCCACACCTCAAGCTTACACCTATGATGCCCCTAGATGTCACCCACCACCTGTGACAAAGAGTCTCTTAGGGTCCCTGGGCCCAGCTGCACCAATAGTCCCTGCAGAGTGGGTGGCTCGCCTTATCATGCTCCCTGGCAGGACCCAGCCCAGGCCCTGGACCCCTGGGTTTGGGAGAAGATTCTTCCCAACAGGCCCAGCCCTGCCCTCAGAACAGTGCCCTGAGGCCTCCACATGGGCATGGGAGAGCTGGGCCTGGCCTGGGACAACCCCGTGCAGTCGGGCGAGGGGCCCAGGTAACACAGTGCTCATACACCCACAGGTCCTCAGCGCCAGACACTGTGCCAGCCCTGCCAGCCCTAGGGCCCACCCACCAGCTTCCAGGCCAGGGCGAGTAGGGAGTACTCACTGTAGCCCATGCCTTGCAGGAAGTATTTGAAGGCCTCGGTCAGCTTCCCCGGCTGCAGGAGGGTAGGACAGGGATGAGCTCTAATTAGGCAGCCTGGGACTGGTGGAAGGGAAGGGCTCCCTCACCCCACCCCTAGCTCACTCCCACTGGCAGGAGGGCTGAGTCTCACCTGTGTGACCTGAGGGAGTCCCCCGGAATCTGCCATCTACAAAGGAGAGAATGAGGTGAGTGAGCAGATCCCCCACCCTGGACAGGCTCTGTCAGCCAGACGTACTGTGTGCTCCTGCTCCCTGCGGCCAAGCTCACCTTCAGGAAGGTCGTGGAGGTTGGGTCCATTTTGGAGTTGCATTCAACCTGGAGACAAGGAGCCAGTCTCAGCAACACCCCTGCCCCCAAGGCTAAGGCCATGTCTGTGCTCAGAGCAGAGGAAGGGGCAGTGCTGGGGGCAAGTGCGGGCCTAGGGCCTAGAGGAGGCTGCCTTCCCTGGCTTCTTCCTTTCAGGGATCTGCAAGGCTCTGGAAGTCAGTTAGCAGCCCCTAAGGGGCCTGAAACCCTGGGACCCCATTCGCAGATGGGTCTGCAAAAGTTCCAGGGGCCACAGGGGCCGGGCAGCAATGTGAGGTGTAGCCGGAGACCTGGGCCAGCCCATGCCCCTGGTGCTGCCTGACTCTGGAAGGTACAGTATTTTCTGGGCACTCCTGGTCCTGAGGGACACCCACCCCCAGGCTGCCTGCTGCCAGAGCGCCAACAGGAGGGCTGACATACAGTGCCAACATCCCAGGGTATGTGGGGGGCACGGGGAAGAATGAATCCATTTCATGCAAGTTGAATTTTAGAAGAAAGATCTGAGGCTCTGGGCCCTAAGTGTGTAGAGACTCAGGTTCGGGGCTGCACTAGTGGGGAAGTAGGGGGCACATCAGGCAGCGGCTCCAGCTCCTTCCTCTTAGGCCCCTCTCCGAAGGATGGCAGATGGCAGGGAAGTGGACGGGAAGCCCGCCATCTGGTGATTGCCCCTGAGGCCACCTTGGGCTGCATCAAGAGTTGGCCTTGCTGGCCAGGATCCCCCAGCATCCATGCCCATCGCACACTCACCACCCCATCCTCAGCAGGTGCGTTGTCCCCAACCACCAGCATCACCGGGCAGCTGCAGACAGAGGGAAAGGGCTGTTTGGCCTGGGCGAGGGGCAGGGCCAGGGTCCCTGGAGGGCCATGGTCACTCACCGGAGCGTCTTGGCATTGGGCACTGTCCCAGGCCGGTTAATGTCCAGGTCTCTTCGGCTACAGGGAGAGCAGAGGCAAAGGTGAGCATCTCAGAACTGGATGAGGGGATCCCTGAGCCCACCATGGCCAAGTGGTCAACAGTCAGGTAAGTGTGGGCCTGCTCTGCAGGAACAGTGGCTGTCAGGGCTTTCCTCACTCCGGACTTCTTTCCAGACCCCTGGCTCCTGTCGGCAGGCTCTGGACCGTGTACCACCCTTTCTGTCTCAGGAATTTGTTCCTGGCCTGGCTGCTGGACACTACAGAAAGCGGGGCCTAAGCCCTCACTCTATTGTATGCCACACAGCAAGAGCTTGCACCTGGGTCTCTCATTCTCTATTGTTTTTCCAGCAGGTGCTTAATTGGTATTTGCAAAAGAAAAGGAAGGCAGGCAATGGGGGGTCTGCTCACCCAGATACCCCACAAAGGACCACAAAGCACAGCTAGAAAACCACAACCTCAGGAGGTTCACAAGTTCGAGTCCAACCTGGCAACTTAAGGAGACCCGGCCTCAAAATAAATTTTTTTTTAAAAGGACCGGGGATATAGCTTAGTGCAAAGCCCCTGGATTCAATACCCAGTACAACAACAAAAATAACAACAACAAAGGAAAACCACAACCTCACCGACACCCTCCCATTTCACAGAGGTCAGCACCACTGCTCCATGTTGCTGGGGTCGGAGTGTCACTAACATCTCGCAGTGCTCCCAGCCAGCAGGAGGGGAACTGGTAGAGCCCAAGGGCCAGGGTCCAAAGCCGTGCTACCTGCTGCCCCCAGGAGGCTGTGACTCTGGGCAGGAAGCCACCCCTCTCCCGGGATCCATACGTGCTCATCTACAAACCCCACACACACCTGTTGTACATGTTCCAGAAGAGCTGCAGGTTGGCCTGGTTCACCACATTCCCGATCTGCTGCCGGTAGCTCTGCACCAGCTCCGTGTTGTTCACCAGCTCCTCCTGGGCCCAGGCGTGGAGGGGAGCACACAGACAGAGAGAGACTCAGGAGGACAGGCAGGCATCATCTCCAGAGCAGCCTTTGCCCCACTCCCAGTGGGACAGCAGGGGGAGGGCTGGGAAGACGGGGCCTCTCAAGGGTGACAACAGGCCTAGGCCAAGCCACCAGGGCCTCCTCCTCCAGGTCGGGGCTGGGAACAGCCAGGGCCCAGCTCTACAGGAGTCCTGCCCCTTACCTGGCTGAAGAGGTGGGAGAGCACCGTGTCTGGCAAAGTGCTGGTCAGGCCAGAGAGCTGCGAGAGGGGGAGCCCAGTGTAAGCAGCGCCCCTCACAGCACCCTCTGCCCCAGGCACCCCAAGCTCACCTTGGTGGCAGCCCAGTCAATCCAGCCTTTGCCATTGGGGTCGATGTTCATGAGCACCAGCCCCTCCACCAGGTCAGGGAAGATGAGCTGCAGGGAGAGGGGAGAGGGGAGAGGGTGGGAGGGATGGGGGGAGGGAGCCCCTTCTGCCCACCTAGAAAGTGGGCTGTGAAGCTGCAGCCCTGCCTGTCTCCAAGGTGGCCGGAAAGGTCAGAGGAGGTAGAATGGCTCTGTAAGGCCCTGAGAAGCCACAGATGAGCCAACTGGGCCACTGGGGCCAGGCGCCTGCTGATCCTTTCAGCCTGAACCCCTAAGCACTCTCTGACTTATTTAGAACCTATGATTCTATCGCCATTCTCTTCCCTTTTAATATACAAACATATATGTGCACATATTTCTGCAGTGCTAGGGATGGAACACAGGGTCAGGCATACACTAGGCAATTGCTTTACTACTGAGCTACATCCCCAGCACCTTCTGATTTAGTTTTGAAAAGGTTCTTACAAAAGTGAGTATTAAACATACCAAACCTTAAACATGTTTTCCTTTGCTTATACAGAAAATGAAGGCAACTTGACTTTTTTTTTTTTTTCAAGCACTGGGGACTGAGCTATATTCCCAGTCCTTTTTATTTATTTATTTTTTGGTATCGGGGATTGAACTCAGGACCTTGCATGCTAAGGCAGGCGAGGTGCCACTGAGCTACATCCCTGGCTTCAGTCCTTTTTAAATTTTGAGACAAGGTCCCACTAAGTTGCTAAGCTGCCTGGGCTAGGTTCAAATTTTCAATCTTCCTGCCTAAGCTTCCCAGAGCTCTGGGATTACAGGTATGCACCACCATGCCTGGCTGTTTTTCAAGTTAATTCCCTTGAAGGGTAAAAAGGAGAAAGGTTTTCTAATAAGTGAAGAGGATGTGGGGTGGGGTGGGAGGATAGGGAAGGAAGAAGGATAGTGCTACAGGAGCTCCTGGGACTGCGCTGGGGCTTGGGGGAGGGACGGGAGGAGACTCACTGCAAACTTGGCCAGCACATAGGCTCCGGCTCCCACTCCGATGCCAATAATGTACTTGAACCTGGTGTAGATAGAGCACTGCTGGTCACTCTAGGGCCAGGGTGCCGTTTCCCCCAAAAGCCATCCAGAGCAGGCCCCTCCCACTGCCCACAGCCCTCCCTGATGGCTCTGCAGTGGCAGTGGGCACCTCTTGGTCCCCAGCACAGGGCCAGGGCCAGGGCCAGGAGGGGACTCACCCAAAGTGCTGTACCACGCTGGGGAGCATGGCAGCCAGCTGCTCCATGGAGGGGAACTGGTACCTGCAGGCAGAGCAGGAGGTCAGGGTGCTGTGCAGCCTGGGGTTTGGAGCTGGGGAGGCAGGGGGATTCTGGGGGTACCTACCCTTGAGGAAACTGCGACGCCCCCACCTGCTGTCCGGGGGCATCCACGTGGCACACCACAAAGTGCTTGGTGATCTCCTGCATGTCCTCGAAGTTGAAGAAGGTGTTGAAACACAGCTTGTCTGCAAAGACACACACCTCAGCCAGCCTCGCAGAGGAGGGGAGGAAAGGGGGAAGGTGGGGGGCCTACGGGGCAGGGCAGGAGTGATCACCCAGTGGTCAGTGGGAAAACCAAGGCCAGAGGGCTTAGGCCACAGGGCTAAGTGTGAGCAGGGCTGGACGGCACTCTGTGGCAGAGAAGGGAGTGCTGAGTGCTGCCAGGCTGCACTTACGGTTTAGGCCCACGTCATGGTAGGTGAAGATGGCTGGGCGGTTGCCCTTGGGGGAGCCGCGGATCACCACGTGGAGAAGCCCATAAGGCGTCTCAATGTCATGTTCCTGGAGGGTACAGACAGCGCTGGACTCTTGGCAGCCTCCACTCCTGGCTCTTCTGAGGAACCAGGCAGTGGGGCAGAGATCACTCAGCAGCCCACAGAGCAGACAGGCCAGATGGAGCCCCTTTCTCAGGGGTCTCCAGCACAGGGACAATGTGAACTCCATAGAAAGTCCAGGTCCCTCTGCAAACCAGCCACTGTGCTGCCACTGCCCAGTGGTCCAGGGAGGCCCCAGGCCCGCCCCCATGCAGAGCCCTCAAGGGTTCTCTGACACTGAAGGGCAATAGTCTCAGCAGCCCTGCCTGAAATCCTCACCAGCAGCCCATGCTGGCCTAGCCCCAGGCCCTGCCCCTGCCCCACACCCCTCCCAGGTTTCCACCCCAGCTCTTAATTGTACCCTGCCTTCTACCTCAGTGCCCTTCCCTGTGACCCAAGCATCCCCTAGGCCTCTAGGAAGGGTGGAGTTGGATCACTCCACCACTTCCAAGCCTTCTGCAGGGTCTGCTCAGGGGTCTTCCTGAGTTTATGCCCTTTGTTTTGCTTCTCAGGGTCATTAGTTGTTTAGGCAGCCTTGTCTTTGCTCCTTCTTCTGTGTGACTCTGTGCCTCAGCCTCTTCATGGGGAACCACCTCATAGGGATTTGGTGACAGCTTCAGCATCAGCCCTGGTAGAGAGCCCTGAGCCTCAGGGAGATGCCCTGCTGCTGGCTGGTGCCTTTGGAAGAGGGTAATTCTGGACACTCAATGAGGAAACTCAAGAGGGTCAGCAGAGCTGAGTAAATGGCCCATCCTGCCCTATGGAGAGCCCTGGGACCACAGTGGGAGCCCAAAGAGTTGAAGGTGCCCCTGGGGTGAGAGGCAGGAAGGAAAGAGCCAGTGGCTGAGAGGAGACTGTGCACCAGGTTCCCACATGTTCACCGAGGGAGAAGGACCCCAGCCCCCACTTTCAGAGGGGAAGGTATGGGTGGGGAGGACAGTTTCTCAGGGACTAGCTTTCTTGGGTCTGGTCTCAGAGCACCACTGTCCAGAATTGTGCCTCTAGTAGAAAGTAATAAGGTGGTGCCCACCCCAGGAGACACAATCTGCTGGAGGTCTGATCCCTGGGGTCCACCAGGTGGTCCCAGGCCTGCCCTCCCTGAGGATCCTTCAGCTCAAGGTGCACTTCCTACCTATAGGCCACTGAGTGGGCTCTTTCCATGTGTCCTTTCATTTACTCCTCACATGGACTCAAGCTACTCGGGAGGAAACTGAGGCCCAAAAAGGAAAAGTGACTTCCCTGAGGTCAAGCCCAGAGCAGGTGGGGTAGGGGACTTGCCAGGTGGGCCAGGGCTCCTCAGGGGCCAGGGCTCGGTACTCAGGCTGCATTTTCTGAGGAGGACACCAGTCCCACCCCACAGACCTCTGAGCAGGCAGCCCCACCCACAGAGGCCCACGTCCGCTGGGTGCCTGCCAATCCCATTCCCAGCCACTCCCCTGTTCTCTCAGGCCTGGAGGGAGAGCCAAGGGCTACCACAGTGGGCTTTCTGCACCAGAGGGCAGTTCTCAGGTGAGTCAGCTCTTGCCCTGGGGAACAGAAGTCAGGTCCCAGGGCACCTTCTAAACTCAGACCTCCACCCTCCAGCAGGTGTGATGAGGGGGTACCTGCCCTCCTGCTGAGGAGGCCCCATTTGTCCCCTCCCAGTCCTGATCCAGCTGCCTAGGTCCCCATCTGCAGGAGGCTGTCATCAGCAACAGAGCTGGGTCTGGGCAGTCATGGCAGGCGGGTGGGAGCTTTAGCCAGACAGTCAGTCCATGGGGCCTAGTGGCCTTGGCCTAACCCTGCTAACGATCTTCCGCTTTACTCCATCCTTAGCAGGGAGCTCAGACCCAGCTCAGCCTGATAGCAGTGGAGCATCCTATTCTCCCGGGTACTATGCTGGCCAAGGTGGGGGGCGCCCCAGGACCGCAGCCTGGCGAACCTAAGGCCTCCAACTCCCAGAGCCGAGAGCTTCCATTGGCTCCTGGTGACATCAGAGCCCGGCCCGCCTCCCGGTGGGCACCCACGGGATGCAGTGTGGCAGCCAGGGAGGGGGCTCTGATGTTCCCTCTCAGCTCCTAATGTCTTGCCAGTGACCTTGAGGGCCTGAGGTGGGGGTGGGGATTGGGTAGGGATTGGAAGCTGGACATTGGTGCATGGGGCCAGGGAATGGAGCTGGCACATGAGATTCTTTTCGTCAGCTGCATCAATAATTCAGGGGACAGGGTCTGCATGGGCGGATATGGGCTGATGTCACAGCCTCCATGCAAGGCGACCCCACAGCCTGGGAACCCAGCAGGGTAGGGCAAGGGGGGTGCGCAGGGGCAGGGAAGTTTGTCCTTGCCTCTCCTTCCTTGAGGAAGAACCATTTAGGGCTTGGGTACCTGCTGCTCCTCAGGGGTACAGGAGGCACAGTGACCCCTTGTTTCCCCTTCCCTGCAGAAACCCCTGCCTGAAGGTCCAGACCTCCACTCCTCTGCCGAGCTGGCACCCAAATGCCCTGGGGACATACAAGCAACTCCTAAGGAAGGAAGAGGCTGGGGACACAAATCTGTCCCCTCCCAATCCTGATTCAGCTGCCCCAGTCTCCATCCACAAGAGGCTGCCAATGGCAATCTAGAGCTGCCACCCAAACATCAAGACCATGGGGACAGGACCACAGACCCTGCAGGCATAGCCCTCCCAGGACATGCTGCAGACACAGCCCCAGGCTCACAGAGGACCAGCCCAATGGGCCGAGGTAGTCCCAGCACCCAGGCAGATGCCAGTGGGCACAAGGAAGGCAGAGGACTCGCTGTCAGCAGGGCATGTACACAGGGCCACACAGGCAGAGAGGAGTCAGTGCTTTCATTCTGTTTCCACAGACTGCATCCCTCCCTCAGGATGGACTAGCAGCTGCCCTCAGCTACACGGGTGCTCTAGGTTACCAGGGGACCGGAGCCCTGTGGCCTTGCCTCAGTGACTCCAAGTGAGGGAGAGCGATGGGAGAGTGATGCCCTGTCCTTCCCACAGGTCATAACGATGCCCCATCCTCCTGGCCCCCCTGGCTGCCCCCAGGGCCCTCACTCACCCCATCCCAGCACTCCGGCATCTTGCCGAAGGAGGGGACTCGCCCGGACCGGGAAGAACAAACAAAGGCCTGAGTCACTCGGTTCCAGTGGGAGGGGGCAGCTCAAGCGGGAGACCGTCAGCTCTGGGAAGGAGCTCAGCTCCTGGGCATTTATACACAGCTCCTGGCAGCCAGGTGGCCCCTCCTCCCTGCAGCGTTTCTGAACAGCCACTTGCTCACCCACAGCCCCCACTCCCAGATTGGCTGCTGGGAGACAAACTTGGCTCTGATTGGCTTCCGAGCTCCTCATCACCCAGCCTCTTCCTCCCACCCCAGCAACACATCATCCTGGGGGTCCCAGCCCCTATGTACCGCTGACAACTGCAGCTGCACACAGATACCCCCAGGGTGACAGAAGCTGTGGCCAGGCACACACAGGGGCCTTTCACAGATGTGCATGCCCAATCAGGACAGAGTGGGACACAGAGGCAGGCAGAGCCCTGGATTCATCTCCTGCACGAAGGGCTGAGAGGTCCAGGCCCAGCATGCTGGGCACCAGCCACCAAGCCCAGCTCCCTCACAGGAAGACCCAGGTCACTTATCCTTAAGGAAAGCTGGGAGGTCCCTGCTTCTCCAAGCACCTCTGCTTCAGGGGCCCGCTGCTCTCCCACCTACCTCCCACTCTGTGCATGTTACCCAGGGCTTTCCGAGCTGTCAAAAGTGGGGTGTGTGTCCGAGGGACCTGGGGAGACTGCAGAAGCAGGGGTGTGATGGGGCACACATCAGCTCTGCCCTCCCACCCCTATTCTGCAGCAAGGGGCTGGAGGCCCCTAGAGAGAGGAGGAAGGACAGGGACAGCCTTTGCCTAGCTGACGTGGCTGCCTCCTGCACACCACCCTCCAGCGTGCTGCTTGCCTCCTGGGTCTCTGTGGAGCAGGATGTCTGAGCCACCTCAGGCTCCATGTCCCATCCCCCAGAGAATCAAGGGTCTGGGCGGCAAACTAGCCCAAGCTACGCAGGCAGAACAAGGAGACTGGAGTCATGGTTACCACAGGAGGAGAGGAAATAGGCCAAGGAGGTGAGCAGTGGGAGCTCCAGGCTGAGGGAACAGGACGTCAGGCAGCAGGACGAATGCAAGGCACCCGTGCCCTGATTCTTCTTGTCAGTGAAGGACACACTGCTTGTCCCAGCCTATGCTGCACACCGGCTGGCTGCCCTCGGAAAGGCAACCCTGGGTGCTGGTGACCTGGCAAGCACCTGCCACTGGCACTACCCCTGGCCACATCCTTTACCTGGGCCACCAACCACCTTCCCTGCTCCATCTCTGACCCCTCACTTCAGGGCCTTGAGCAGCATGCTGGGCCCTGTGCCCCTGAAGGCAGCAGGAGTGTAGAATGGGGTGCCCCAGATCTCCCCATCCTGGCCATGCTTCCATCCTGGACCACTGAGGCAGCTCCTCCAAGGAGCAGAGGTCCTGCTACTGTCCCCAGCCAGTCCTGTGCACTCTGTTGGCCTGTCCTTGTCCTTGGACCCAGGTGAGATGCTGACCTGCCCTTCCCCACCCCAAGCTGCAGCCCTGTCCCCATTTGTGCTCAGCTCACTGGCTGCAAATCCACAGACCTGCATCCAACTTCTGCCTGGCCCCTAGCTGGGTCCCTGGGCAACATCTGTAACCTCTGTGCCTCTGGCTTCCCCGATATAAAATAGGTATTGTGCTTTCCTTGCTGAGTTGCTATGGGAATGAGAAAAAACTGCAACAATCACACAGCCCTGACCCTAGATCTCCCCAGCCCTGGAACAGGAGAAACAGGACAACCCACGGGTCTCCCCAGATTGCTGGCCCCTTTCCTGGAGGCTGTGGCCAAGCACAGCTAACTGAGGTTCTGCTAGCTGAATCCTGGTGCCCCTGAAGCTCTGCCACTTCTTTGCTGGGTGACCTTGGACAAGTCAGTCAACCTTTCTGACCCTCTACCTCTGCGAATGGGAGAAGGAGCAGTGCCTGACACACAAGTATTTATAAGGAAAACATACACAGTCTTCATAAACCCAGGAGATAGGATGAGGAAACTGAGGCACAGAGAGGTTAGGCAATTTCCCCACCCAGCTAGTAACACTGGCGTTTCCACCCTAGCATTCCAGGCCTGAGGTCACATTGGGAGCAGCACTTACATGAGATGGGCCACCACGAGCCAGGCTCTACTCAAGCATTTTGTTACCTTATTGTATTTTGTTTTGGTTCAGTGTTTGTTTGTTTTTGCAGTAATGGGAATTGATACCAGGGCCTTCACACTTCCCCAGACGTTTTTTTTTGTACCGGGGATTGAACTCAGGACCTTCCCTTGTGAGGCAGGTGCTGGAACCACTGAGCTAAACCCTCAGCCCTATTTTTGATTTTGAGACAGGGTCTTATTAAATTGCCTAGGTGGGAGGTGAATCATAATCCTCTTGCCTCAGCCTCCCCCAGTGCTGGGATTACACTGCACCCAAGTTCAGTTTGGTTTTTTGAGATAGTCTTCCTATATAGTCCAGACTGGCCTTGAACTCATAATCCTCCCACCTAGCCTCTCCAGTGCTGGAATTACAGACATGTGTCTCCACATCCAGCTTATTTTACCCTCTTATACTTTTCAGAGAAGGCAGGTGAAACGCAGAGAGGTTTGGTGACCTGCTCCATGTTACACAGCTAAGAAACAGAACAAGGAGCCATACCCAAGCAGCCTGGCTCTGACTCCACTTGTCACAGTCACTGGAGTGTCCAAATACTGGGCCACACCCACACCCACGAATGTGTCACTGTACAAATGAGCTGGCTCAGTAGACTGGCCTGTCCTAGAGTCACATGGCCAGGAAGTGGCAGGGCCAAGGGCTAGACTTGGGTCTGTCTGGCCCCTGTGTTTCTCAGCTTTGTTACTTCTCCTCCTGGCAGAGCCCACTGAGGTCAGCAACAGTGACACCACCTCCCGCTGTGAAGTGGGATACAATCCCTGCCAGGCTATGGCCCACATAATAGCCATCTTTGGAGCTGTTTCTTTTATTTTTGGGGGGTACCAGGGATCAAACTTGGGTCCTTGCGCATGTGCAGCAGGCGGCTGAGCTAAATCCTCGGCCCTGGGGCTGTTTCTTTTAAATAAAAACAATAATACAAACAAACAAACAAAAGTCCACACCTGTCTCCATGTAGTATAACTGGAGTGGACAGGGAGTCAGCTTTTCTTTTTGCAGTATAGGATTGTCACTGAGGGCCTCTTACATGCTAGGAGAGTGCTTCCCTCTGAGCTACGCCCAGCCCTTTATTTGAGACTGGCTCTTAGTAAGTTGCTCCAGCTGGGCTTGAACTTGCAAGCCTGAGTAGCTGGGATTACAGGCGTGGACCACCTCGCCTGGCTAGGAGGGAACCTTTTAATACATATTTCCCCTCAACATGCAAAGGGCCTTGAGAATGAGGGTCCCACCTGCCACAGCAGCTGCCTTGGGCACTGTCTGCCTGCTGCTTGGAGGGCTCAGCTGAGAGGCGGCTGCACAGAAGCAGTCGGGATCTGCGTGGCGAGGCCTCCCCTGGGACCCCAAGGCTCGCCTCCACCTCTCCCCATGACAAGGTGAGCGTCAGGCCTGCGCCTTCCACACGTGGGACCAGAGTGACAGGGCAGGGCCTGGCTGCTCCAGGATTTAATGTCATCAGTCCCCTCTTTAGGGCACATTTGCTTATATTCCCAATCTCATTCGGAGCACAGAGGACAAGAAGAGTTGCCTGGATCCTGCTCGGATTTTCAACTGGTCCTTCCTACCAGCTGGCTCCTCACCCAGCCACATCCCTCCCACCTTCTCCTGGCCCCCCAACCAAATCCCATGCCTCTCTTCCAGCCTGGAGCCCCTGTGTTTGGACAGGGCATTCCTGTGGGATCTGAGCACCTGCATGTTGTCTGCCCTGCATCCTCCCCTTGTGTCCTTGAAGAGCACATGACCAGAGACCGACGCACAAGGCCTGATCTTCAAGACTCGTGACCGAAGGACTACACACGTGCCCTGGCCTCATCCTTGCTGGCGAGCTGCTGAGCTACTTGCCAAGGCAGTGCCAGCAGGCGGCCCCACCTCCTGTGTCATCACCTCAGCGGCCTCCAGACCACAGGCTGGCCTTGTCATGGGGCTTGGAGAATGACCCACATCAAGGTTGCCAGTGACAAGGGTAGTAGCCTGGGGTCTACTTTCATCTTTTAGGAGGAAGGATCTGAGCTGTTCAGCATGTTTGGTTGCCTGGTGGAGTTTGGGGAACCCCACAAGACTCCCCTGGTGTCTGGTGTTAGGCGTTTTCTAGCACCTGGAAGTAAACGGTCACTGGGGAACTGAGAAAGAAGAAATGGCTGGACAAGTGAGCCAAAAGGGGAATAAAAACAAAGCTTAAGTTCAGTTTTCATGGAGAATCTGGCATCAAAGTAAAGAGGACATGGTTGTCCTGGCAACTGCTGCCATGGAAACAGGAGCTATTTTGGAGCCAACCTACCTTTCATTGGAGGAAAATGCTGATTCAGGTTATAGCATCCCTCACTCCCTTCTCCATCCCCCTGCCCTCCTCCCCCAGGTCCCCTGTCCCTTTCTGGCTGCCCTGTTCAGGGGCTGGCCAACGGTGGGTCCCACATCTCAGGGGGCTGAGCCTGGACTTACCTTCCAGTCCGTGTCCACAGTGGAGAGGAAGGTGTCAGGGTTCTCCTAAGAGAAGGCAAACAGAGGAGCAAGTGAGGCCCTCACTGGCCTGGGCGGCCCATGGAGGTCAGCCCAGAGCAGACAGCTTTCTGATCCCCAGACTACGTTAATGTTAAGTCGAGTTTACCAAGTGCCAGATATCAGGCTATCCAGTGCTTGGCAGATGAAAAGATTTCCCTTTTACAGGTAGGAAGGGTGAGGCTCAGGCTGAGGCCCCGGGCTACGAAGTGGTGGAATCTCTGTTTCAAATCTGGACTCTTGGTCCCTTTGTTCTCCTGCCCTCATAGATACTTCTGGAGGTCTGACCATCTGGACACAAGGGCAGAGGCAGAGGAAGGAGGGAGGAGGAGGACACGCCCATCACACCCCCAACTGGGATGGGCAAGCTGAGGTGTGCTTGGCATGAAGCCACAAGGAGCTTTTCTAACCTGCATAGTTAGGCACTGCCAGGGCCCAAGGCACTGCCCACTTTGAGTTCTCCAGTCACTTGGACATGTGTGACACTGAGCAGTGTACATCTGTGATTAGTGGCTATCCTACCACTGGACTCCAAGGGCCATGAGGGAGGGACCAAGTCCGACTGTAACATTCCCAGACTGAAATGAACAATCTGCAGGATGGGGGGTGAGATTCAAAATGCACTCAGCTTATGAGGCTGCACAGATGGAGCCTAGCAGCCCTCAGGCTCCCTGCAGCTGGGCCTGACTCTGGGGTGTGACTCAGCTTCTCCACATCTGAATGACCAGGCACCTGATCCAAGTCAGACTCCGGTTGTTTTGGAGGAAGCCTACCAGGAGACCAGCACCCACCCATGTAAGGTGGAGCGTGGGTTGGGTCCACCTTGCTGTCTACCCTGCCTGTCTAGAAGCCTCTCTGCTCCAGTCAGGCAGGCCAAGCAGCCTCTGCATGGGGCATTAGCTACGATTGTCCTTTGTGTTCCTACCCTGGACTCTGTATGCCACGGACTCTCCTATGGAATAAATACCCATCAAATCAGGAGCAGGGTGCAGCTGGAGCATAGCAAGAGAAAGGTTGGGCTGCCACTGTGCAACAGGAAGGAAAACATCCCTGGGTCCAGGGTGCACCCAATGATTCTGATGTTGCTTCTCAAAATACCTTAACATCAAGCTGCCCGCATTCTGGCAGGTAGGGAGGTTAAGGTCAGAGGGCACCAGGGACTGTCACACCCAAAGAGGACAGCCAGGGATCAGCTGCCTGGGAACGTGGAACCCAGCCTCCCTTGCTGGTTCAACCAAGGCCTGGGGGACTCTTCCTGGGAGAGGGAGGGCAGCCACTCTTGGACCCCCCCCACGGAAGAGGACAGGGCTGGGGGAAGGGGAAGGGGCTGGCATGGATGCATCTTCTCACCCTAATCACTGTGTGAGGGAGGCTGGGGAAGCGGGTGTGGGAGGTTTTTATCAAGACCTTACTGGGGCAATTATCTCTGAGAAGGAGGGAAGAGGCAGTTTTGTGAAAAACAAAACTCTGACAGTAAGGATGAGGCAGATAATAGCAGGGTTTGCAGAGTGCTCTCAAGGTGCTGGGGGCCCTGGGAGATGAGGGGTGTGGGAGGGACAGGACCTAACAGCCAAGGAACAGCAGGAGTAACAGGAACCCATTTGGAGACCCTGGACTGTGCTCGATGAGAGAAAGCTCAGAGGCAACTGGAGGGAGAGGGTCCCACTGAGGGAGCAGGAGGCTCAGGGGTGACTTGTGGGGGGCACTGGAGAGGGGGTGGCCAGTGTCCCACAGAGCCCTGGACCAGCAGGCACTAGAGTCTGCAAAGCAAGCCAGTGCGCAGAGGCAGAGGAGGTGCTGCTGTCCCGCAGTCTCTGCAGGGCGCTGGGTCCAGCTCGCTCTGCAGACACCGAGTTCCACAGAAGCTCAAGTCCCTTCTATGAAATGGTGTCATTTTGCACAGAACCTGCGCACATCCTCCTGTATACTTAAATTAGTCCTAGACTGCTTATAATACCTAACATAAGGCAGATGCTGTATGAATGGCTGTTACATTACTTAGGGATTAACTGCAAAGAGAAAGTCTGTACACGTTCAGTACAGGTGCAACTGTTTTTTCTATATTTTCTGTGGGTTTTTTTTTTTTTGGTACTGGGGATTGAACTCGGGTCCTTGTGCTTGCAAGGCAAGCAGTGGAACCACTGAGCTAAATCCCTGGCCCCTTTTTCTAATATTTTCAACCTGTGGTTGACTAAAACCATAGATGTGGAACTCAAGGACACCGAGGGCCAACTGTTTGATCCTCACTGGGCTCCGAGCCTTTGCAGGAGACTGAGAAAGTGAAAAGGGAGGGCACTTTCCCACACTGCCACAGGGGACCTGAGAAGTAGAACAGCTCTGCAGGCAAAGGTGAAGCATGTGGACCCCAGAAAAGCCCTTGCTGGGGGATAAGGAGGATGCTTTGGGCTTGGGGACAGAGCTTGTACTGTGCCTTAGGAAATAGCAGATGTGGCCAGGTCCTCAGCCAAGGGCTTGTGCTGTCTCGAGAAAGGAGAGACCTCCACAGAGACAGATACCAGACCCTCATGCAGAAGTGGGACCATCAGAGCGGCAAACTGTCTTGGAGGCCAGCAGGGTGAGAGACCAGCAGGCTGGGGGGTGGGGGGGTGACTGAGATCACTGATGGGGAACAAGGGGCTGGGCCAGGTGGGTGGAGAAGGGTGCCGTCTACTCTCAGAGCCTCTGTGTGTGTGTGTGTGTGTGTGTGTGTGTGTGTGTATGGTGAAGTGTGGAAGACACAGGTGTCATGGGCCCAAGAAGGCCTCAGCTCTCTGCACTGTGTCCAGGCACTGTTCAGGGTCACTGATGCTGAGCCACAGTGATACCTGCTCTCCACCCTGCCCCCTTCAGCACGTGATGGGATGCAGAGGTCCACAAGGGCTGCCCTATGCACTGGCAAGTCCTCACAAGAGGTCTCTGGTCAGAGGCTTCGAAAGACAGGCTGGTGTGGGCAAGAGGGACTTTTCAGAAAGGTCTGAAAAACTTCTTCCCTCCGAGCTGCACCACAATCTGTGGCTCCCCCCAGCGAATGTCTTTGCTGAGCACCAACTGTGTACAAGAAGCTATGCTGGGCGCTGTGGAGACCTGGGCATCAAACAGAGAAGAAAGCTGCAGAGTCTGAGAGGGAGCAAGACAGAGCAGGGAGGGGTGTCAGGGTCAGACACACTGGGCAGCGAAGACCTCTCTGAGCAGGGGCATCCGAGCAGAGGCAGTGAGCCCTGCGCTCTGGGGCTACACCTTCCAGGCAGAAGGAACCACTGGGAAGGTGGTGGGCAAGTTCAAGGAGGCTGGAAAGGAGGGAGCTGGGGGAGAGAGCAGGGATGGGGCAGGGCGGTGCATAACACATCCTGGGCCCCAGAAGGACAGGGGCTGGGCTGAGCATGACTGGGGCTGCTGGTGAGCTTTAAGCAGAGAAGTGACATGATGTATTTTAAAGGCCTGTAAGGGCAGAAGCGAGGGGACCATTGGGGAGGCCCTTGCAAGTTTCCCAGGAAGCAATAATGGGGTCTGCGGTCTGGGCCAGGAGTGAGTGAGGTTGGAACAAAGGGCCTGCTAAGTGTGTGGCTCCCCCGCTGCCCCAAGGGCTGCCCTGAAGTCACCCAGGCCTCAAAAGTTAATGCAAGACTCTGACTAAGGGCTGTGCCCTTCTCTGGGGACCCTTCATGAGGTCCGTCCTCTGGAGCCCTGCTTGCTGCCTGGTCCCCTAGCTTGCTGTTCGGGTGCTCTTGGTCACCTCCTGAGGCAGGAGGTGGGGGGAGGAAGGGCAGGGCAGAAAACAGGGATGCAGATTTGAGGGGTTGGGTGGGTGTTGGCTTCCCCATCTGCAGAATGAAGGAGGCCTGGGAGGTATAAGCAGTGGGAACCTCAGCCTGATGAACTCCCCCAGCTAAGGAGCAGGTGGCCCTTGGCTTCTTGCACAGTGGTTTGTGTCGCAGTCACTGATAGGATGGTGCAGAGAGGGTGAAAAGGAAAGGTGGACGGGGCGTCCTAACAAGGTGGAGGATAGAAGAGATGCTGGAGTCTGGCACTCAGTTCCCGACACTGGGACAAAATCAACCTCCACTGCCTCAGTCCCACAGCTCCTGAGGCGCTGCTGGTATATCTTGCCCATGGACCTCAGAGGAGCCTGCAGCATGGATAGGGCAGTTCCTGTGCCTGCTGAAAGCAGCACCTCAGGGTGCCTCCCTTGGGGTTGGGGACTGCCCAGAGCCAGGGACTTCGTGGGGCCTCAGTCTGCTCTAGTTGTGTGATCTTGGCCAAGTAACTTCACTTGTCTGTGCGTTTCCGCATCAACCAAATGGTGCTCTCTCCTGCTGAGCTCCAACCTCAAAGACAGCCGCAGCCACAGGAAAGTTAGCTGGGTGTTGGGCGCCTGGGAATCCAGGCTGGTCCTGGAACTCTTTCAAAGCAAGGACAAGGCTGCTCAGGGTGGCTTGTCCCCATTCAGGGTCTACCCGTGACCATCAAGGCCTCAGGGAAGGCTGCGGTTTCCCTCTTCGCCACAAGGTGGCGCGCTGGGGCCCAGGACCGCGAAGGGGCTACTCACCAGCTCGGTAACATCCTGGCCGCGAAGCAGGGGCTTCTCCTCTGGGAATCGCAGCTCTTGCAGCCCGGCCATGGTCACGTCGTGCAGTAGGAGCCCTGGGAAGGAGGGAGGGCGAGGTTGGGCCTTGCTCTGAATCTCCCGGGTGGAGGAGGACATTGAAGGTAGGGTCAGGGGTCCCAGGAGACCATACTGATACTTCCACAAGATTGGCTTAGAAAGATTGCTCTTAAAAGTTCAAACATGTTTGGAAACCAAAGAGAAAAGCAACACATAATGATCTCTAAAACAGTCTTAAGCAAAAGCCTGCCTCACTTGGGCCGGGGATTTAGCTCAGTGGTTTCACCGCCTGCTGCGCAAGCGCAAGGACCCGAGTTTGATCCCCCCTACCAAAAAAAAAAAAAAGAAGGCCTGCCTCACTGAGAAGCAGAAGGGCAAGTGGGAGGCTGGAGCCAGGGTTCGGTATAGGCCCGGGAGTCGACAGCGCCATTCTGGAGGACAGAGAGGCTGGGGAAGAGGAGAGCTGAGGGCACTCCTGGAGCCAGGACAGCCCGGGAGGGGTGGGGACCGTCAGGGTGGCAGGCAGAGTGATATTTAAGGAGGGGTCCTGCAGGGAGGGGTGGCACAGGCGATCTCTCAGCCCACAGCTGCCAGATGGTAGGTCCCAGGGCCCAGTGGCCGGGTGGCTCTGGGAGACCACCAGGCTTCTGACCCTCGGGAAGAACGGGTCACCAGATGAGGCAATGGTGGGAAAGGCAGGGCACTGATAGGGCCCCGGATCCACAGTTCGTCCAGAACTTGGATTGCAGGGTGGCAGCAGTCAGAACGCACCAAGGGAAATGAGCCAAGAACATGATCTGGAAACTCCTAAGAGAATTAAAACTGGAAAAATATGCACGTTCTCTAGAAGTCAAAGAAATGCAAATTAAAAGAAGCTCGTCTTTTTGGCAAATGGAACTGGCGAAGCTTGCAGTGCTAACAAAGGTGCACAGAAACGGGCACTGGCTTATAATGCTTGCAGGCGATACACCGATACATCTTTCTGGACAGCAGTTTTGTAAAATGAATTAAAATTATTTTAAAAGTTCATACTCTCGAGACTCAGCAATCCCTTCCCTGGAAGAAATTTCCTAAGGAAACTGGAGAGGGCAGAGAATGGTGTAGCTCAGGAATGCCAAGTACAATGCCATTTACAATAGAGAGAAACTAGACACAGCTGCATGTCTGTCCACAGGTCACCAAATACACATATCACTGTAGTAACTTATAAAAGATTACTTAATAACATGAGGAAATGCTTGTAGAAAAGAAATGTGCAGTATTATCTCAAGTGTGAGAAATAGGAATGGTTCCACAGAAAAAACCTGGTAGGCTGCATACAAAAAAGTTCACAGGTATAGTCCTTGGGTGGAGGGCTGAAAACTGGGGTATACAGTCTGAAATCAGGAAAAAACATTTTTAAATGACAGAGTGTAGCAGGGCATAGTGGAGAATGCCTATACTCTCAGCACTCTGGGAGGCAGAGGCAGGATGATTACAAGTTTAAGCCCAGACTGGGAAACAATTTAGCCACAAGACATTGTCTCAAAATAAAAAATAATAAAAGGCTGGGGATGTATCTCAGTGCAAAGGACCTGGGTTCAATGCCCAGTACCACCAAAAAAAAGATTGGTTGAAAAACAATTTTTTTTGGTACTGGGGATCAAACTCAGGACCTTGTGCTTGCAAGGCAGGCACAGCGCCACTGAGCTAAATCTCTGGCCCACAAATTCTTATTCTTACAAAGCATCTCATAGCTCCTAAGTGCTTGCTTGTGCTATTTTATTTCACCCTGATAAGATGACAAAACCAGGGCTATAAGAGGTCCAATTACTTGTCCTCAAAGCCAGAGCTGGACTCCTAGTCTAGTACTCATGCTCATCCTGTACCACTATGGCGATCTAACCAGGGAGGGTGAAAGGATGAATTAACTCCTCGATTCTTCCATTTATTCCTTCCTCCTTCCCTCCCTTCCTTTCCAACTCTATATCTAGATATTTTTCAAGGGTGAAGCCTCAGACTTTCTCTCCTTCCCAGAAAACTCACAATCACACCAGCTGCTTGGTTGGGAGATAACCTTCCCACCCACCCTGCTGGTTTCTCCCTATACAGAGCCCAGGGATAAAGACAGCTCAGGGCACGGGGCCTTGGATGAAAGCCATCACTGTGGCATGAGACCAGCTGGCAGCTCCGGGCCTTCCCCACCCTTGTGTCACAAGAAGCAGGAACCGCAGAACTGGGGAGTCCCCGCTAGATCCTAGTTGGGGTTTGGGTGTCCAGCCGGCTGGGAGTACTGATCACTCAGGCCCCAGAACCCCACAGGAGAGCTGCGAAGCCACTGGAGAGCCCGATCCAATCCTCTGCACAGGGGGGCTCTGTTCCTGGTGGTGGTTTCCGAGGAAACTAGCTCACACGATGCAGATGGGCTGTATTTTTAGAAAGGCATCCTCTTTCCTTTTTCTTGCATCCTCTGGGATGTGTGCACACTCATCGGTCCCTTCCCCTAGGCAAGTCCCTTCCCGCACCATGGGACACTCTTCCCCACTAGGGTTTTTTTTAGCCACATGCCTCCCTAAAACCCAACTCAATTCAGTGACCGGGCAGCACTGGGGTGTCCTGGCCTCCCCCAGGCCCATTATAGAGCCAGCCAGGGACCATCCTCCCCACGGACAGCGCTGTTAAAAGGGACAGATGGCCTGGGATGGAGGGAGGGGCCTGGATGGGGTAGGGAGAGACCAGAATGTCCCAGCCCATGGGAAACAGCAGGCCAGGCTGTGTTGGGGATCCAGGACACAGAGGCCAGAGTGGACTTTCCCACAGGGGGAGGAGCAGAGGCTTTTCTCAAGAAAGTTATGATTTTTTTAAAAACCCAGCTGGATGGTACGTTATGAGAAGATGAGAAGATGCTACCAACCTTCTGTAGTGAAGCTGAGTTAAAGTCTGCGAGGGGTTCAGCAGCACAGGGAGTGGGGACAAACCCGGGGTCTAGGAGGCAACACGATGGCTCTCCTCACTTCCCCCCCCAACCCCTCACCCCCAGAGGGAACACGTTGCTTAAACCTCCACAGGCCTGGGACGAAGCCCAGCCTTTGTGCTCACCAGTGGTTAGCCCTGGAGACACTGACACCACGGGCACCACTTCGCTCTCTGCCTGCGTTCATTTTGGGCAAATCACTAAAAGGCTCACTGACTCACAAAAGAGGAACATTAGCCATCCCTGCCCACCTCAGAAGGTTCTGAGGTAAGCAGAATGCCTTTTAGAATTAAGATGTGTTAGGTAGATATACTAACTCCACAGGAGCAATGTAAACATTACGTACTTCAAACATGTACTAATAATTTTTTTTTTAAATGCCTTTCAAATGAAAGTGGATTTTGTTTTTTTGGGTGACATTGGGGGTTAAAACCCAGGGCATTCACACTGAACTATCCTATCCCCCAGTCCTTTTTAAAATTTTGAGACAGTGTCTCACTAAGTCCCAAAGCTGCTCAGGCTGGGCTCGAATTTGCATCCTCCTGCCTTAGCCTCCCAGAGTGGGGGATTACATGTGTGTACCACCCTGACTGGCTGAAATGAAAGTGTTTCCTTACAATATAGCTACGTGGAACAAAAGTAACTGAATGTAGCTGAGGGAGGGAGTGAGTGGGGCTTTCCTTCCCTTCCCTTGCCTACCTAAGACATTTTTTCTCCTTCTGGCTGTTAGAGGAGTCATTCCTTCTGGACGAGAGGCTGAGCTGCTGTTGGTAGGAAAGAACAGTAAGGGGTCACGGGAGAGTAAAGGGCCCCTTTGGGGAGGCGATGGAGCCCTGGGTGACTCTCAGTTTGGCTGAGTGGCAAACGAGGAGCGAGTGTGGGAAGCTCCCCAGAGCAGGGTCAGACTGCTAACTTCACATCGAGGAACTGCATTCCCATTCCACTGCTTTGGTTGCTAGTTTGTGTTTCCGGAAATGTGATCCTGTGATGAGACCTGAGCATATGAACTCTCCGACTTATCAGGTTAAAAATATCAGTGACTACTACAGTTGTTCCTGAAACTATCCAATCAGTGCTTAAGTTGATTAGTAGTGGTTACACACCCTACAGAATGAATCAATTCTTTTGTTTTCTTTGTTATTTTATTTCTTTTAAAAATTCTATTTAAGGAATGGTAGGATGGGAAGAACTAGTTAGGCAGTGGTAGGGGATGGTAGGAGGCATTTAGAAGTACACTAGGGGACTTCTGGCATCTCAATGGCAGGGGCCTCCTACCAACATTTGGTGCCGGGGGGGGGGGCAGAGGTGGGAAGGGTGTATGGTGCCAGCTCAGATGATTCCTAACCCTGAAACACAATGCTGTCCTGCTGAGAAACACGAGAAAGAAAGGCCAACCATTCACCAAGCCCAGGATGGGAACTAACGCAGAGACTGAGAGGCGGTACCGAGGAGCTGCTTGCGTCTCTCCCCCGCAGAGGGAGGGGCCCTGGAGGTCACCATCAAGGGCGGGTCCAGAGTGCCCCGAGGAGGCTGCACACTCAGCAGCTATCAGGTCCTCTGGTTATGGGAAGAGCCACGGGCAAATGCATTAAGCTGCAGCAACTGGCAGGGCCAGACCAGGCGTGACATCTCCACCCTGGGGAAAGGGCCGAGTCACTGAGAGATGAGGATGTCACAGTGGGAGAACAACCCATGTCCAAACCTGTGCTCCCACAATACCCTCCAGCCCCACTGCTGTCTGGGACCTCAGTGAGGGAGCAAACATACATCAGATGGTGATTTAGATGGCTGACCTGACCCACCCTCACCACTCCAGCACCTGTGTGAAAAGCCCGAGACCCCCCAAAGCAGGGAATCACCTTCCAACTGCACTGCGCAGGCAGCAGGGTTGGAGCCCTCCAGGTGGCTGGTCCCCGTGTGGCTCTCCCTGTTGCTATCCTGACCTCAGAGGGTTGAGACAGCACTGGGGTGGGGTGGGCTGAGAGACAGCCACAGTCTTTCCCAACATCCCCATTTCACAGACAAGAAAACAAAGACACAGGAAGGAATGCTGGTGCAACCTCCCAAGGCAGGACCAGGAAGGGGACTCAGCATCCACTATGACACTGCACCCTGCATGTACCCTGCCTCCCTGCTGAGATGGCAGGTGGGGGGGCCGGATAAGAGATTGTTTTCCTGGCCGGCCTCCATTTCTTCCTCCTAGCAACAGTCCCTTGATCTGTGCCTGACCTGCCTTTTCCTCAGGTTTCCATGAATCCTTATCCCCCAACTACGACCACCACCCACCCTGCCAACACACCCTGTCCAGCACATCCTGCTGTGCTTGCTCAGGCAGTGAGGCCTGGGTTCTGGCACTTACAGCTAAAGGCACAGCTGATGCAGCAGGGACACACGTGCCCTCCAGCCTGCTGCTTGCTCCCTCTGCCCTTCCTCATCACATCCCTGCAACCATAACAACAAAAGGAATTCTTACTATTGCTGAGTGCTCCCAAAGTTCCTGGTACCCCTGGGGCATTTTCACACGAGACTCCCTGGACCCCACCTCACCTCTCAGAGGCAGATACTGTTACCCACCCTATTTTGTAGCTGAAGAAGTGAGGCACACAGTGGTGAAATGAGCAGCCCAAGGTCTTACATCTGGGAAGTAATAAAACCCAGATTTGGACGAGCCCCAAGGCCGGGGTCCAATGTTGTGCTTCAGGTAGAGTAGAACCAAAGGCCCTGAGCTCCTAGGTGGGGCTGAGGAAGGGGACTGGATTATGCAGCGCTACTGTAGACTTGCTTCGAGAGGCTGATTCCCCCGCCTGACACACACACCCCACCTGACCAGACTGAGTGTCGCCTCCGGGCTCTTCCCTTCTCTCTCCACCTCCAGGCTGCTGTGACAGCAGCAGCTTCCCTCCACAGCAGGCCGTTCCACCATGCAGTTTCTCATCTGAGCCTCCTGACCATGGACTGAAAGCTCTGAAAAAGCTGTGAGCCCAAGTAGGTCTCTCTTCCTTTAAATCATGGGTGTTGGGTAGTTTGTCCCAGTGATGGAAAAGTGACTAAGGCACCCTGGCTATGTTTTCTCAGTAGCCCATGAGTGTGTGGGTGAGGGTTGTCATCTCCCTACTGCTCTGTCCTCCCACAGCCCAACCCTGTTCATCTGTCCAACTCCATCCTCAATGGCTGAACTGAACAAGTCGTACATGTGAGGAAGACTGGAAATCCCCCAGGCTAACCTGCCCCAGAAACTGCATGAAGGGTACAGGATGAACATTCCCGTCAGTCAAATTCCACTGCTCCAACTTCACTTTGGGAACAGGTACAACACAAGGCTTGGAGAAGCTCTCAAGAGGTCTCTGTCCACCACTCCATGCAAAGCTGGTGGACAGGGTTGGTTTGCCAGAGGTTTCTGAGGCAATGAGATTGGCCACAAACCCTGGCAGAGGCAGATGAAGCCTGAGCACGTTCGCCACTCATGAATTTCTTTTCTTCCCAGTACTGGGGATTGAACCCAGGGCTTTTGCATTTAGTTATATCCCTAACATACATTCATTCATTCATTCATATTTATTTATTTATTTGCAGGGTCTCACTTAGTTGCCCTGGCTGGGCTTGAATTTGGGATCCTCTTGCTTCAGTCTCACAGGTGTGCACCCCCCCCCCCGGGTCCACCTCGTGCATCTTAAGCCAGATTCTCTCCTCGCTGTCAAATCTTACTGGAGTCTCCAACCTCCCCATGGAGCTTACTAGACCACCTAAAGGGGAACAGCGTTAGTAGCTCTCTCATTCCAGGCTCAGCTGGGAGAAAGAAAAAGACCCTGGAGCCAACGGAACCATGGGCCAAGGTCTGGGACCAGGAGGCTGGAGATGCAGCAGGTGAAAAGCACAGGGAAAGCATTTGGACCTCCTCATTAGCCACCAAGGAAATGCAAATGACATAATGAGGTATCGAGAGCTGCTCAAAAACACCTTCCCAGACCCTCGAGAACAGGGGTTTTGCTCCTTGGTGGTGGTGATGATCCCTGTGTGGAGGACAGTGCTGGGCAGGCACTCGGTACATTTTTGCTCTATGCAAAGAAATGAGCACACAAAGGGATGCTTCTCCTTCACTCTAACTCCAAACTACTACTTGGTCACATGCAGTCCTGGCGAGCGGAGAGGAGACGGGCACCACACGTCCACCTCCTGTTGGCGGGACTGCGGTGGGCTCAGCTTTGTCTGGGAGCCACCTGGGAGTTTGTCAAATGCAAGCACCTGGCAAGCACTGATGTGCACACACAGAGACAGTGCACGGGGATGCTCAGTGAGGCACTGTGGGGAATCGGAGGAGTGGAAACAACAAATGCACATCGGGAGAACGGCTACACAGATTATGGAGCCTCTGTGCCCAGGAGTACCATGCAGCTATTTTAAAAGGTCGCTCTACCCACAGAAAGAGAAAGCATTCTAAAATATGCAGCTAGATAATCCCATTTATGTAAAAAACAGATACACTGAATTGGTTCACATATTGTCAAAGTAAAAAAGAAATCCTCAAAAGACTCAGGGTAAATTGTCTCTGGGGAGGGAGATAAGGATTTGGAAGGGGGTAAAAGGGAAGGTTTTTTTTGTTGTTGCTGCCGTTTTGCTTTGTTTAGCAGTACTGGGGATTGAGTCCAGGGCCTTCACCCTGAGCTACATTCCCACCCCTTTATTTTTTCATTTTGAGGCAGGGTCTTGCTAAGCCCCAAAGCTGCTCAGGCTGGGCTCAAACTTGCGATCCTCTTGCCTCAGCCTCTCAGACTGCTGGGATTACGGTGCGCACCACTACACCTGGTGGGACAGTTTTATTCTCAACAGCAGGTTTTATCAGATCTAAGATACCACTGATTACAAGTGACACACTTTAAAATAATAAGAAAAATGCTGCCAATTAAATTAAGACATAACAATTCCTCCCCTTTTAACTTATTTTGAAAAAAGTAGGCTTACAGAAAAATTGCAAAAAACACAGAAATTTCTCACACACCCTTCACTAAGCTTTCCCCAATGCCATGCTACAGAAACATAATACAGGCGGCGGCACCACTGAGCTAAATCCCCGGCCCCAGAAACATAATACAGTTGGGAGAAACTAGGAAATAAAACTGATATAATACTAGTACTAATTAACAGATCCTATATAAATTTCACCAATGTTCCCAATAATGACTTCTTTTGTTTGTTCATTTCAGGTCAGGACCTAATCCAGGAGGCCACATTCCATTTGGTTGTCACATCCCTTCGGTCTCTTTACTGGGGACAGTTTCTCAATCTTTGTCTTTCATGAATCTTTTTTTTTTTTGAGACAGGGTCTCACTATGTAGTCCAGGCTGGCTTAGAACGCACAATGATCCTCCTGCCTCAGCATCAGCTTCATGTTTAGCTGGGATTACAGGCCTGTGCCACCACGCCTGGCTTTTTTGACCCTGATACTTCGGAAAAGTGCTTGTCAGTTAATCTGCAGAGTGGCTCAGTTTGGGTTTGTCTGCAGTTTTCTCATGACTGGACTGAAGTCAGGCACTTCCGGCAAGGACACAACAGAAATCAGTCACTTCTTGGTGCATCAGGTCCGGGGGCACACGGTGTCCATCTGTCTCATCGCTGGTGCTGTTAATTAACCTTGACCGCTTGGGTTAAGGTAGTGTCATCCAGGCTTCTCCCCAGTAACTGTTTTCCCCCCGTGATGAGTACGTATGTACAGGAAGACATGCAGAGACCACGGAAACATCCTGTTTCTCTTCAGACTTTTGCCTTATTTTAGCAATCACTGATGATTCTTGCCCATAACAATTTTTGCTGTGGGGCTCACCTAATGATACTTTTCTACTTCCATTTTCTTGTCTACATTCATCACTTGACATCTCCTGGAAGAAAGAGACACCTTTTCTCCTCCACTTATCTGTCCCATTATTTATTTATATCAGTACGGATTCACGGATATTTGTTCTATAGGCTAAACTCCATTGCTTTTTAAAATTTCCTTGTTCAAACTGCTCTTTGGCGGCTTAGAGTCTCCTGGGGGGGGGGGGTGCACCCCTGACTTTTTGAGTAGTTTTTAATTTTATAGACTCATTAGATGTTCAAAACTCATCTTGTACTTTCTGCTTCAATCCTGAAGTCAGTCACTTCTCCAGGGTGCGCCAGTTCCTTCTTTGGGGAAAGCTGCTTCGAAGCTGAGGCTGGGTGCTCAGTGTGTTCAGTGCTCCTGGGGTCCCAAGCTCAGCAGGCAGAGCTAGGAAATCTGAGACACGAACATAGGCCTGCTTCGAAATCCATCTGCATGTGCACTTAGAACCTGAAATTTATACTTCTAATTTCTCTAACTCCAACTCGACACTAAAGAATTTATGCTCGCTCCCCTCATTTTCTTTATGTGTATTTTTTTTTCTTCAGTGGTGAGAAACCTGGCTCTCATGCTCCACAATACTTTTGCTTATTTGTTCCTTCTTAGGGCACATACAAATCAGTTTGGGAACTGATATCCACATGCCGAGCTCTTATCAGGTGGGTTTTTTTTTTTTTTTGGTATTGTACTTATAGAAAGAATTATTTTAGAGTTAGATTCAGATTTTTAAAAACATTTCACTCAGGTCAATTCTTAAAAAAGGAAAATGTAATCGGAACAAGTTGTTTAAGGTCTTCCGAAAGCTTGTTTGCATTCTGAGGTTGATGCCCCCGAATCTCTGTCATGGAGTTGTGGTGTTGGCGCTCCCCATGCAGCGTGGCTGCTAGGTGTCTAGGATGCTGGCCATGTGGCCTCTGGGTGTCATATTTTCTCCGGAGCTCGTTCAGAGCTGCTGACAGCCACTCTGAAAATTCTGATGCTCAAAGGACAGTAATAAAGGCACAGTCACAACGCCCACTTTGCCGACAGAGACTGCAGGATGCATCCCTGATTTTAGAGATGCTAAATTGTGAAAAACTGTGCAGTTTAGAATTGTGCATTTAGGGGCCGAGGATTTAGCTCAGTGGTTCTGCCACCTGCCTCGAAAGCACAAGGACCCGAGTTCGATCCCCAGTACCAAAAAAAAAACAACCACCATAGAATTGTGCATTTAGAAAAATGTGCTCTTTCATGAAGTCACAGCACCAATGTGTGAGCTCCATTACACAACATGGCTCCAGGTGCCAAACACAAACCTCCAACCCTTACCACTCCAAGCACAGGGGCAGGGACACATTCCATTTGGGCAGCTTCTGCATGTAGCAAGTGAACAAGTTCCACAGTAGCAATGACTGCTCATTGTCTCCCAATATCTATTCTCTCCTTCTCCCTCAATAATAGATTCCCAAGTTTTAGGCAGGCAGGTGAATGATGGGAATAAAGTCTACTTATGACCACACAATGTTCCACCAGTGAGATGTTATGGAAGCATGTGACTTGGGAGTAGTAGTTTTGAAAGAGGAGACATGCCACTCTGACTTTCTTCTGCTAGCTGGCTGGAATGCAGATATGATGGCAAGAACTTGAACAGCCATGTTGGACCCTCAAGGTGGCAGAGAAGTAATATTAAAGGAGTGTAGGTGACTGAGATCATGAAGTCACGTCTTGTGATAGTCTATTTCTAAATGCTCTCGGCAAAGAGGGAAATGTCTTTTTATCTTGTTTAATCTATTTTTACCATGAGCTTTCTGTCACCCACAGTTGAAGCTAATCTAAATTTGGGAGCTTTTTTTGGATGCCCATCTGACCATGCTAAAGGAGATCAAGGAAAAGATGGGGCTTTTCCCAAAGGAAAATAGGGAAATGCTTGAGCTAATCCAGAATCTGCAGCTTCCTCCCTGCCTTGAGTGCACAACCTGACAAGTGAATCACTCCAGGAGACTGAAATCAGTGCACCAGCCCCTCCCATCCACAACTCACAACTGTCCTCCATCATGACCAACACGAAAAAGTTACAAAGCTTAGTTTGGCACTTTCGTCACAAACTCTCAAGCTTCTTTGATACAGGTACCTCACTCAATTCAGCGGTGTATCTTGGCCCGATTTGGCAAATTTCTCAGAAAAAAAGCAATCCTTGTCCTGGATCTTTATGTAAGATTAAAAGAGGTAAACTGAGGCAGTGAGCCTCCTCCAGCACAGGCACCTGCAACAGTGTCCAGCACAGAGAGGGGTGAGGGAGCATCTCTTTCACCAAGGGCCCTGCTCCTCTGAATGCTCGGTTCACTGGCAGTCTGAACAATGTTCACCCGGCAATGAAGGACTCTAAGCAACTCCCAGAGCTGTCCTGCCTTAAACGCCACATCTGCGGGAGAGGGGCTCCTGTTATCCGTGCCCGGCCAGCACCTGGTCCCTTTCTTCTTCTAACAGCTCCTGTGTGTCCCTTTGGGAAACCTCTCTCCCCCATCTTCAGTTCCCATGGCTCAGGCAGGAGGTGGCCAAAGAATGGACCTAGGTATGTGTTCATTCACTGATACTGCCTGAGCACCTATGCAATGAGCATCCTCTCAAGTCCAAAACTTCTTGAGCAATGAGATTAGGCTCACAAAGTTTTGGGTTTTAGAGCATTTTTGGATTTCAGACTCTTGGATTAAGAATGCTGAACCAGGAAAGTTTATGCAATTATGCCGAAATCCAAAAAACCTGAACTATGAAACACCTCTGGTCCCAACAACTTTGGATAGGGAGCCTCAACCTGTGTATTCCAGGGACTATTCCAGGCACTGGAGATAAAATACTGAGAGTTACAGACAAAATTCCCATGTTTGTGGAGGTTTCCAGAGGAGGAGGCAGACAATCAACAAATCTAGGTGAATATATGCTGTGTCAGACGTTCTCAGTGCAATGAAAGCAGCGGTGTCACAGGAGGGGACAGAGAGCAGACTCTGGGGGCTGCAACCTAAATCACCTTGTGGAAAAGATGACATGAGCAAAGATTTGAAGGAAGACAGGGTGTGAGCCCTGGGGATGTCTGGGAGGGGCACTCAGGCCCCCGGGCACAGAGGTGTGAAGGCTGGTTGCCAATGCCCTGGTGCCTGGTGCTTCATGGAAATGAGAGCAGTCAGGGCACTGGAGCAGAGCAGGGCAGGCAAGAGGAGCAAGGGCCAGGGCGCCAGACCTATTATATTCACAGGAAAACCTCGGCTTCTCCTGAGTGTGAAAGTGTATCAGATGGTTTTCGGCAGAGTGGTGTTGAGATAGGATTTTCATCACAAGGGTCCCTCTTCCTGCCATGTAGGGGACAGAGGAGGGGGCGAGGCTGGATAGAGGGGGACCTGTCCTCACAGTGCTCCAGAAGCGCAGTGCTGGTGGCCCACACAGCGGCAGGCAGAGGTGAAGAGTCAGAGTCGGGATTCGTCCTGCAGGCAGGGATGACAGGACCTGCAGACGCATCTGATGAGGATGACGGAGGAAAGGGGAAGAGTGACCTGGAGTGTGTCCTGAGCCCCTGGACTCATTGGGTGGCCATTTGTGAGTTGGGAAGAAGAGATTTGGGGAAAGATGAGGGATTCGGTTTGAAACTTGGGCCCGGTGGAGGTTCGAATAGGCAGGTGGGTGCAGTCTGCACTCAGACCCTGGAGAGGCGTCAGGCCTGGGGGTCTCGGGTCCAAGAACACCATTATCCAGATGGTGCTCAAGGAGACCAGCTGGGGTCAACTAGGGAGTGACAAAGGCAGAGATGATGCCCCAGGACTGAGCCCTGGAGAAAGGCAATGAAGAAAAGTCAGTAGAGTAAGAAGACATTGAGGTAAAAGAGTCAGAGGAGTTTGTGGCCTAGAAACCAAGAGCACAGAGCACAAGGCCCAGTCTCCGAGATGGTTCAGGGAGGAGTGTGGTGTCCAATCATGACTAGGTCTTGGCTGGAATTGTTGGGGGAGAGAAGTTCTTTGCTGGGACTACCAGAAGGATGGTCTGTGAGTCAGCAGTCATCTTGTCATCATGAGGAAGGCTCTGGTTTAGAACTCAATCAACCCAAACAACCAAACTAGCAGGAGCAGGGAGAAAGAGATTGAGCCTGATGTCCTTGTGCACATGGTGCTGGCCATGGACACCTCACTTTCCCCTTTCTGTACCAAGAAACCTGACATAACTTCTAAGTTCTTTTTTACCACCATGGTCTCCAGAGCCAAGTGAAGCCCACCACCCTAGCTATCCTGTTGGCAATCACACATGGAAGGACAGCCTCAATGGGGTCTTGGAGGACCTCAGAGGCTTACAGCCAGTCTCTCCGCCGCACCTGAATGGCCACACTACCGTCTACTCCAGGGCTGGGCAGGGCAAGACCCTCCCAACCCAGGCACTGCTAAAGGTGAATCCTAGGCTGTGATGGGGAAAGCTCCCCCAGGTCATCCTGGGTCACCTCTGGGCCACCTGACCATTACCCCTCTCTGCCCATCCCAGTATGCTGAGTACACAGCAAACACCTGCAACTGGAGAGGGCTTTGGGGGCAGCAGGCCCATTACTGGGTGGATGAGGAAAAGGCTGTTCCAGGGCTCACCTAACAACTCCAAGGAGGAGCCAGCTGCCTTCCCTGTCCCCTACCAATGCCCAGGCCTAACACACATCTTCTCCAGAACACCAAGGGGACAGGGCTGCTAAAAGTCACTTCTGGTACTCCGAAGCCTGGCCACTAGAGCTGTCAGAAATACTATGAGATGCAGACTATGGTAGGGGGCACAAAGCTTGGACTTGGCCATGGGATCCCCACACACATACTCTGAGGGGAAGACATTCCAGAGATATTTCTGTCGTCTCCAAAGGGCTCCCACGGCACTGCATAGGACAGAGTGCATCAATGGGCATCAGTGCCTGTCCTGTCAGCCCCTGCCCTCAGGTGAAAGGGACAAGCAGGTAGTGGCTGGGCTCAGCACAAAGCCACGTGGTCAGGGATGATCAGAACCCGGTTTTTGGACCACAGTGCCGCGTGCTGGCCACCCTCGTGGTGGAGGCTGTGGCAAAGGTCTGATGTGCACACATACCAGGAAATGGTTTCCAGGGGCTGCTCTGACAAATCACCACAAACCCAGTAGTTTACAGCATTACACAGTTATCCTCTTGCAGTTCTAAAGGGCAAAAGTCCACAATTGGCATCAGTGGACCAAAGTCAAGGTTTGGGCAGGGGTGGTCCCATCTGGGGAGTCTGGGGAGAAGCTACCCCCACCTCTCTCAGCTTCCAGGACTGCATTTCTTGCCCTCCTCAGCACGAGGCCCTTCCTCCCTCAGCAGAGCACCTTGCTATGGTCAGCACATGGCCCTTCTATGGCCAACTCTCCTCCTCCTCCTCATGAGAACACATGTGGATGCATTCAGGGCCCATGTGGATGATCTTGGGAAATTTCCCCATCCAAGAGCCTGAGTCTCATCTGCAAAGTTCCTTTTGCTATATGAGACAACCTTCACAGATTCTAGAGATCAGAATCTGAGTATCTTTGGGGGCCGTGATTCACCCAGCATACCTTTAACCCTAGAGGGAGAAATGAAGGCATAGATTTACTGCAGAAGGTCCTGAACCCCACAAACCCCACCTTTGCCCATGTTGTTTGTTTCACCTGCAGGGACTTCCTCCCTCTAGACTTATGGAACACCAACTCCAGCATCCACCCAAACAGCTCCTCCTCCCTTGGCCTTCCTCTGAGCACAAAGGACTTCAGGGCCACTTCAGAATTCCCAGGGGACTGGTTCTCATCAGAACCACAGAGCTCAGTGCTTTCTTCTGTGCATTAGTTAATTTAAATTTTTAAAAAACCCAGAACTTGAAACTGGGTGTGCTGGTACATACCTGTAATCACAATTACTCAGGAGGCTGAAGCAAGAGGACTCAGGTCTGTGGTGAGCCTAGGGAATTTAGCAAGACCATGTCTCAAAAACAAAAAGGCCTGGGATGTAGCTCAGTGCTCCCGGGTTCAATCTCCAGGACTGGAAACAAAACAAAACCAGAACCTGAATTTCCTGTAATACATACTCACTGAGAAAAATGAGAAGAATGGGACAAAAGAAAGTGAAAAAAAAAATCACATTAAATCCTGCGACCCAGAGGAAACCTCTGTTAAGGTTCCAACTCTATCTTTTTATTCATTTTTCAATGGACATCTGTACCCTGAAAAAGATATTTTTAATAGCAAAAAACGCTGCTTTGAAACATCTTTTGGACTCTGTAGCCAGATATTCTGGTTAAAATTCCAGCCAGTCACTGACCTTTGGCAAATTATGTAACAGATCTGTGCCTCAGTTTCCTTATCTGTAAAAGAGGAAAATCATAGCACATATCTTCCGAAGTTGCTATGGTGATGAATTAATGTAGAGAAAGCACTTGGGACCATGTCTGGCACATGGCAAATGCCATACACATGTGAGCTGTCATCATTATTATCACCGTACTCATCTAAGGGACATCTGTTCAGGTGGCTCAGTAACTCTGGCAACGTAATTCACAGCCACCTGTGTGAGTTACGGGTTCTCAGGTATGAATGCATTCTTCTGCTAGCCACTTGTTTCCACTTTGTTTCCTCCATAAACAATCACGGAATAAACATCCTTGAATAAATACCTCTGCACACATCTTTATTTGGTCCTAAAATTTCAACTGCTGAGTCACAGATCATATATATATTAAGCTTTTGATACATCACTGCCATCTTGGAAACAGTGTTTAAGTACAGATGCACGTAAATAAAACAGACTGATGTCCCACTTTCCTGCATCACACTACACAATAAGTCACCTAGCTACCACAAGCACTAAGAGTCTGCCCTCTGAGGACTTTGAGGAGCTTGCATGCAGGTGTGACCACAGACTGGACTTCTCAAGCATCATCTCAGCTCTTACCATGCTCACAAGGTGGATCCATGTTCTCATTCTACTAATAAGGAGACTGAGGCTCAGAGAAGGCAGGAATTTGCCCAGGCACTGAGGAGCATGGAGGAGACCCAGTGATTCACATCCTCAGATTGCAAGGTTGCTGCTTTCCTTGTGCTGTTGCAGCAAGACCCAGGGAGGGAGCTTGGGAACTGCAGGCCTCAAACAGCACTGGTTATCAGTGAAGCCTCCCAGGGCTCTATCACCACCCACTTTGCTTCCCAATAAAAAGATTCACTGGGCCTGGTTTTGGGCACCTCACAGAGCTGAGGACATCTGGCCAGAAGGGCCCAATCCTGGATACCATGTCCCACTCCACCCCAAGTAGTGGGAACCTGAGACCTCAGTAAAATCTCCCACAGAAGCACCTCAGAGGGGCCTGGATTGTGCAGAGAGCCCAGGGATAGAACTGGGACACCCAGAGAAGGGACTCTGGATACTGGAACCAAGGGAAGGAGAGACCCCAGGACACCAAGGAGGTCTGCACTTGCCAGATGGTGCACTCAACACTGGTACATATCTACTCTCTAAAGGACCCAGACAGAGGCCCCACTCTCTAAAAGACCGGGATGCCTTTTACAGGGCAGAAATCGAGGCACGGAGCAGCTGCGACTTGGTCAGAGCCAGGCACTTCAGACCCCAGGCACCACTCCGGGTCAGCACTCAGGCTCACAGCTGGATCCATGGCTTCTCAGCCATACGAACTGAGGAAGTGGCTAACGTCACTGGTAAAATGGGCATGAGAATAAAATAAGAGAATGTGAAACTATATGTAGAACTAAATAGATAAGAAGTTTTAAAAAAGGTTCAGTGAAACAATTTTCTAAGACCAAGGAGAGGACAGGCAGTTTGAAGCCTCTACAAAATTATCCTGGAAGCACAGCTGGTGAGCGGGCTTAGGGAGCCTGGACTCAGTCAGTCAGCAAATATTGAGCACTTGCTGCATGTCACCACAATAAATCTGCCACCAACCTGGCACTGAGCTGCTTATGATCCAAAGGGGGAGACAAACGGGAATCTCAAGGCTGCATGTGAGCAGGGATCAAGGGGCTGAGGCAGATCCAAAGCCCCTAGCGGCCAACCACCCAAGGGCAGGTGGATCTCCGTGACGGGGACAGCCAGGACCAAGGAATCAGAGGGGAGACGCAGACTGAGAGGTGTCCCTCAGGGCACAGGTCCCAACCAGGTGTGTCACCTGCACTATCTCAGCAGGCCTCACATCTCTCGGATGGAGGAGTCAATGGTTCCATCTTCAAAATGAGAAAACTGAAGTCAGAGGTTAAGTGACTGGTCTAAAATCGCACAGCTGACTAGCCGTGGGCCTTGAGCTGGAATCCAGATCTATGTAGCAAGGAAGAGGACAAGAGGGAGCTGTACAGAGAGGTAAGGGCACAGGGGGGATGAGCTGTCTCTTCCAGGGCCAGATTTGAGGTAAACTAGGAGTTTGTGACTGATGACCGTGACTAAGAGGGTCCTGTCCCAGTTTGTGCAGGGGCCTAGAAAGCCTGGACATAATCAGGCGAGCCCATGATGAGGGAGGAAGGCTCCTAACCCGGCATCCAGGAGATGAAGACACACTGTATCAGAACCTCAAAGTTTAGACCCCCACTGGAACCCCCATCAGTTCTCCTCCAGGCCCTCTGGGGCCAGGAAGAGGAGGAGCGAGGGCCCAGTCAGTTCTGTCCTCCAGGCAGGGCCCTAAAACCACAAGGCTAAACAAACTTTCCCTCCAGGTTACCATGTTCAGACTGTGCAGCTCCCTTCAAAGTCAATGGGTCAGGCCCTCCCAGGAGAGCATGATAAGGAAAGGTTGGCGAGAAAGGTGGTAGAATGCCAGCCCTGTGGATAACAGGCTCGGGCCCCACAGTTGTGAGTGCCAGCCAGGGCGTCCAGGGCCCACGAACAATCCCCACCTGCACTTTTGTATGAGCCCACCACAAACCACAGTTGAGTTAGTGCACACACAGCCTAACACTCCCCACCCTGACCTACTCCACCCGACCACACACTCATTCAGGCCCTCCAGCTGCCACACCAATCCCTGATTCTGGCCATGCCACCTGGCTCTCTACAAACAGAAATCCCATCACTTATGTCTTCATGCTCTAACCTCGGTTCCCCTTCTTCTCCAGACCCCTTCCGGTTTCCTGAGTGCACTCACAGATCACTGCCCCTTCCCCACCTTAGAAATCCTGTGCTCTGTCCTCCTGTACCAGCCAATAGGGTCCTTTAGGGCAGGGACCAAACCTCTGGGTGCCAGAGGCCCTCAACAGGAATGTGTTCATTCCTTGTGTCATCAAGTAAACACAGACTGAGCACCCACAAAGCCCAGGTCTGGGGGGTCTGGACTGGGGCCTTCAGCTCCTGCCTGGCTTTCTCTGCTGTACTTCCCTAGGCAGAACATGGAAGCCACGGGTGCTACTGTGCTTCAGTCCCCAACGCCCCGGTTCTGCCCTGGCCTCTGTCCTAAGTCCCTTTCCCACCTCCAGCGTCTTCTGTGGAACTCAGCCACTGCTCCCCGGGTGCAGGCTTCCAGTAGCCATCGGATCCCTTCAGAGAGGCCTGCAGCTAAGGGGCCCCAGTCATCAGGGTTCAATCTGGCCTCTCACTTCCCTGGTCCCTTGGCCTCTACTCCCAGTAAGAAACTTCTCCCCCAAGAGAAGGGTGGCTCAAATTGCCAGGGAGCAAGGAGCAAAAGAGAGGCCACGGCATGGGTCTGCCGGGAGCCCAGGAGCTGCTTTCTTGGGGGATGAGCAGCAGTAACTGGAGATCGGGCTCCCAGCTCCCTTCCGGGGTTCTGACGCGAGCTCGGCCGGTGAGAGACACCACGGGGCTGCTCCGCTGACCCGCGACGCAGCCGCAAGCGCCGCACCGGCCCAACGCGGGCACCGGGAATCCGAGGGCACCGCAGCGGGCACAGTCTCAGGTCCTCGCCCGGGCCGGGCTCCTCCCAGGAGCAGGTAGCGCCCAGACTAGGAATTAACCGAATTTCTTGGTTTCCGCACCCGGTCCCGCTCGGACCTGAGCCGTCCAAAGCCTCGGCCACTGGGCCCGGAGCCCGCTCCAACTCAGAAGCCGCGGGCGGCGAGGCGGGCAGGGCCGCGGTACCTGTCAGCAGCTCGATCTTGTGTCCCAGCACCCTCATCGTGGCGGCGGCGGGGAGCGCGGCCCGGAGAGTCGAGCAGTGCGGGTGAGCGGAGCAAGCGGAGCCAGCAGCCCGCAGCCAAGCGCTCGCCGCCCCCTCCAAGGCGGTTTAAAAAAATCCACCAATTGCGCTGCCGCGCACCCCCAAGGCGCCCGCCGCCACCTGGTCGGGATGAACTCCGGGAGGCGGAGGGAGTGCGGGGTGGGTGCGGGGGACATCTCGGGAGGAGGCCCCGCGCCCGCAGCCCGAACAAAGAGGCTGCCGCCCCCGGGCGTCGCGGTAGCGGGCGGCGCGGGCGACGGTGGGCCGTGCTCCCCAGGGTGCCCAGCCGGGCCGAACAGCGAGGAGCTGGGCGCCGCCCTCGAGTGGGCGGAATGGGGCCGCGGGGCGAAGGTGCAGGGCCAGGGGGTGTCAAGGCTGGCGGGGCCGAGGGCGCGCGCCGGCCACCGCAGGGGCTGCAAGGGTTGCAGGGGCTGCTGGGGCTGCAGGGCGAGGGGCTCTGAGACTCACCCAGGTGCGGTGAGCAGACAGTCGCGCGGGCGGGTTCCGGGCCTCCGCGTCGCCGCCCCTGCGCCGTGCAGGTGCCCGCAGCTAGAGAACCCCTCCGCCGTGCCCGCCGCTGCGGGGGCCGGGCTGGGGGCGGGGACTGGGCGGGGGTTGGGGGCGGGGACGGGGCTGAGGAGCGTGCCCGTGCGGATGGGGGGCGTGGGCGCTCAGGCCCTGGTGCGTTCCCCGGCGCAGGGCTGCTAGCTCCTGCCGCCGAGCTCCGGGTCGGTGGGCAGAAGACGGCGGGGCGCTGCGACGCGCAAACCCAGCCGAGACCTCGGGCGGTCGGCACCCGTCCCAGCCCACTCCTCACCTCTCGCGGCGCCCTGAGCGACGGTCAGGTCGCTGGAGCTCTGCGGCGCGCGGCCCTTCCCGCCCGTCCCGTGCTTCTGCGGCCGCGTGGCGTCGGGCTCTCGGGGAGGGGGCGGCCTCGGCCTCAGTCTTTGTGTGAACTCCCGAGGGAACCTCAGCCCTGTAGAGCCTCCCCCACCCCACCGCCTCTTCTTCTCCCTGCCCCTGCCGCGCGGCCCCACCCGCCGCTGCCTAGGAACCGCTAGAGAAAAGTCCCGGGGTTCGGCAAGAACCGAGGCTTGGGGTCCCCAGGGACATCGCCCCCTCCCCCATTTTCAGAGCCCTGTGGTCCCCTTGGGGAACTCCTGCTGACTCCGGAGGAGGTGTTCTTTCTGGGCCTGGAGGGTCCCATCTAGAGTATGGCCAGATCCTGCTCCTCCCAATTCACTCTCCATTATCTGAGTGAGAAAGGGGGCAGAAAGACTGGTTCGCCCTGCCACTCAAGAGCGAGGACCACAGGCCCTGGATAGATCCACCTCTAGAAAGTATTGAGCTCTGGTAACCCAAAAATATTTATTTAGGCAAGACAGTTTAAAACGAGGGCTGGAGCGGCGACCTTGTGTGGGGCTCTGCCTCTCCCTGGATTGCAGCCTTTTTGTGCAGAAGGAAAATTTTGGACCAGGTCATCTTGGAAGTTCAGGATGGCAGTGAGTGAGAGATTAGGAGGAACCTGTAGTACCTCTCCCTTCGGCGACCTTTGCATTGGTCTGGGGTGAGGTCGTCCTTTTGTTGAGCTTCGAATGGTAGCTGCCGGTGGCAGCAAATTAACCGACCTGCCGTCTGAGGAAGCTGCTACGGTTTCGGTAGCCTCATATGGGGCACGTGTTGCTGATTGGGTTACAGCTTTGTGCTGCTTGAGTGCCGGAGTACCAACCACATAGGAGGCACCAAGCTTGGCTTCCCCACCTTGGGGAAATCCCTAGATCTCAAGGTCTTCCTTTGTAAGGGGGTGGGGGAAGGTCATTGTCAAGGCTAGGGCAAGCCTCACCTCTGAAACTTCTTCCTTCTAGTAGATTGTGGTTCTGTGCCCTGAAGTCAGGAGCCAGTCCTTAAAAGCACAAGCTGGATCTATAGTTTACTGGCTATGCAGTATCTATGCAAAGTTACCTCTGTGAGTTTCCATGTCATACTCTGATACTGGGATGATGCTGATTTCAGAGGGTTTCTGTAAGAATAAGGCACATCGTTTAAGTCACCTTTATTACTGATGATGAAATTGTCATTATTCCATTAGAGATTCTTTCAGACTTTCCTGAGTTCTACCCTTTTCAATCATTTCGTTGGACAAAACTGATCATCTTCTAGTAAAATAGTCCATGAGGCTTTACCTGTTCTGTGTCCCCCCAGAGGATCTAAAAGGCTGCCTAACAAGAGCTTTGACACTATGGCATGTCTGTCGGGGTGAGCAAGAGCATCTGCAATGGCCTTGAACTAGTGCAGACAATCCACTAGGCTCAGGTACTTCATGAACCCCAAGTGAGCATTCTGGTGGGTCTGATTTCAGATTTGAACCCCCTGAAAGTGGAGACTTACTAGGTGATGAAGAAACTGGAGCTATTGCGGCAAGCTCAGATTTGATGGGGGCAAGGAGCCTGGCTCCTTCAGGAGGAGTCAGTTGTCCCAGGCAGAAAGGGTCACTGCTGAGTCACCAGAAGCTTGAGATCTTGGTTCCTTGTGCCAGGGTCTCCCTTCCTCTTCAGCTCCCTGTGGAGCACGTGTCCTGTTTGGGGTGGTGATGGTGGGGGTTTTAACACAGGAAAGCAGAACATTATAAGGGCCAAACTGTTGCCTAGAATAAGGGGCCTCTTAAGAAATGCCCCTGCCGTGTTCATAGTTCTGGAAAAATGCTTCACAAGTCACTGCTTTACAAAATGGGCAGGGAGAGATTGGGCGCCCTGTACTTAGGCTGGAGATGAAGACCCTACCTTTTCTGTGGAGTTGGGTTAATTTACCAGCCATGGTGCTAGCTGAAAGAAATTGAAGCCTACTCTGGCTCATTTAAGAAGAAAAGGGCTTTGTTAAAAGAAGGGTGGGCAGCTCTTTGGGATCTCAGGTGCCAGGCCTGACCCTGCAGTCTTTGTCCAATGTTCAAATCACCAGTCTCGTTCCTGGGCATGAACATTCCAGTCCGCGCTGCCCCTGGATGTGGACACTGGATACTGTTATCTGGACACCAGCTGCCTCCAAGATCAGTGGTAGTACTGCTGCCACTGTTACCATCCTCACTAGAATGGATTCCCTGTAGTTTTGGCTTGCTTGCGCCTCCAGTTTCTCACTCGCAGTCCAGAGGTGGGTATCTGATTGGAGGAGCCAATCATGTCCACTGCAAAAGTTGCAAGGGGGGCTGGGAAGAGGTGTTTTCAGTTCTCTAGTGGGAGGTGGTCTCTGCCCCATGGGAAGGGCATGGTGGATACTGGTGGCCAAAAGAGTGACCAGTGTCTACTTCAGATAACAAAGGACTTGTGAAAGTGTTATAAGATGCTGCACATGGGCACTTAACTCAGAGCCTAGCAGGGAAAGACCCAAGTCTCTGGTCTCAGATTCATACCACACTATAAATCCTCAGTGTCAACCACTGACACTGCTTCATGCTTTCATCTTTGATTTTTTCAGCAAGTGAAAGATGAAAGGACCTTGAGAACAGTGTGGCCTGCTGCCCTTCCAGATGCAGAGGCAGCTCCAGTCTCACTGCCAGGACAGGTGACTGGGTTTTTCCATTGTGGTGATGAATTGGGCTGAGTCACCATCCCTCTATGGTCCCCTCATGACCATGACTGGGAGCAAGTGAAGAGAACTATCGATGGGTTTGGGGGCAGAAATGTGCCTGGGGCTATGAAATCTTCATCTTTCAGCAGATGAGAGGAAGGAGGAAACTACTCCCCCTCCCCACTACCACTTCCCACTCACTAAGCGAGAGCCGGACGGCCTCAGGGGGAGAAGAGAAGATCCTTTCTTCTCTTTTCCAGTATTGATTCAGTGCCTCCTAGGTGGTGAGCCCTATCTATAGGGTCAGCCGGAGAGTCAGAGCTGATCAGGTCATTGACTTTGCCTTTATTATTCATATTGTTGGAGGAAACCAACTCAGAGTCCCATAATCTGAGTACCAAACAGACTGTTAAGAGTGTAACTGAGGTTAACATGGAGTGCAGTGGAGGCTTGGAGGACCCAGCATGGACTTCCTAGAGGAAGAGGCATCTGAGCCTACAGAGAGATGGAAGATCAGCAGATGGAGATGGGCTGATAGAAGGGAGTTCTATCCACTCATCTGTCCGCCCCACCCACCCATCCATCCATCCACCCACTCATCCATAGATCATCTGTCAGTGCTACACTGGCCAGGCAGGCTCTGTGCTGAGTTGAAGGAGGCACAGAGCTGAGCACATGGCAACCCTGCCCCCCATCAGGGACTCCTGCCTTGAGGTGGAAAAAGCTGGATGTGCGCGAGCAGATGGTGAGGAAGCCACCGAGGAAGTGGGCAGGAATGGATCCCTGGCCTCAGCCTGGCTCTGAAGTCTCGCCAGCCAATAGATTATCTTCTGTTTGTTCTCGGGCCCCTGCTGACTGCTCACTGGCTATATTGCCACCTCCTTTTTTCCATAATGTGCTCTCCAGGTAACTCCAGATGCTCTATTCTTTCTTCTCCCATATCA
Organism: Heterocephalus glaber; assembly: GCF_053883595.1. NCBI lineage: Eukaryota > Metazoa > Chordata > Mammalia > Rodentia > Bathyergidae > Heterocephalus > Heterocephalus glaber. Next base: position 27,401,121 of record NW_028258137.1, read on the forward strand.
GAAGACATCAGGTCCCCTCCAAATGCCTTCCATCTCCCCAGGAAACTGCTAGTCACAGGAAGCCCTAGGTAGTGGTGGGTCAAGGCAAGAGGTGGGTCTGATACTATTTTTTAAAAATTATAATAGTTACATATACTCTGTACTCCAAATTTATAAGATGCACAGAGAAAACGAAAATCATTCTTAAGTCCACTGCCAGAAAATAGCCAGTGAACATCTAGGGGGGCATGACCTTTAGCACGTTATATTTGCCCTGATACATTTTTTCTTCTGAAATATAATAGGGGCACTGTCTTTATTGCATGGGCACTTCACAATTTTCTCAGCTAACCCTATATTATTGAGCATTTAGAATGTGTCCATTTTTTCATTACTGGAAACAATGTTACAACCAATCTATTGGGAAGACTTGCTTGTCTTTGCACACATCTCTTGACTGACCTTACAAGGCCATTCTGCAGCCTCTCTTTGGTTATGTGGTCTCCATCCTCAGAAGGAGGTTAGTGCATGCTTAATTCATGATTAACACCTGTACAGGTTCTCTGTGTGTGGGTCCATGGGAAGGGGTGCAGTTTCACCAGCCCCCACCTTCCAGTTGTGCTAACCTCCTTTGCTTTTTGTTTTTAAAAAATAGAAAATGTTTGAAACACATAATAATTACACTCATCTTGGGGAATTGGTACATATTACATATCACATCTTGATCATTTTTACCACCCTTTCACCCTCCAGCCTCCCCCTTTCTTCCCTGGATCCCCTTCCCATCTCCACATAGTCTGTCTTCCTGTTTTCTAAAATCTTTCTTTGTATTTTGCTCTTTATTTATATTATGGTTCTCTCATAGAAAAACTATGTGATATTTATCCTTCCATGTCTGAGTATTTCACTTAGAATTATGGTCACAAGGTCCATCCATTTTCCTACAAATGATACTCAGATTTATCCCTCTTTATGTGCCAGCCTCATTTTAATGCCCAAGGTTTTGATCTTGGACTGTCGTTATGTGAAATGTTACTACCAGGGGAAATTGAATCAAGAGTGCACCAGACCTTTCTACTGTGTCTGCAACTTCCTATTAATCTACAATCATTTCAGGATAAAAAAGTAAAAGCAAATCTGAGGCAGGTCTGTGAATAAACCGTTTGTCTTCAGTTTCAGAAACTAATGTTTTAAAATCTCTTTGTCACAAGGAGCAAAGCTAAGGTGTCTTTGCCTCCATTTCCCCTAAAGGTAGGATGTGGTCTAGGGAATGATATCCCCCGTGGTGGGTGGCCATCCAGGCTTTTTTCCATCTTTTCACTCCCACTGGCCTGAGGATGTGCTTGAGGGGCTGCCCAGAGTCACAACTTCCCTTGTGGGCCCAGAGAGATCTGAGTTCCTGGCAGTTACAAATCTGGCAGAAAGCAGAGGAAAAGCTGTTTGCTCTTGGAAGAGAAAAGCCATTCTCTATCCCAAGGAGAAATCACACATCCAGAGGAACCTCTGTCTTGAGGCGCTGGGGAGCCAGCCTCCCTTTCTGCGATTCAGGCTCCTTGGGCTCATGCTTGTCTTTGCACACATCTTTCGGTTGACTTTGTAAGGCCACTCTGTAGCCTCCCTTTGTCTGGTTATAGGGTCATTGTCCAGCCCCACTCCGGGGCCTGAACTGACTCTTTCCACAAACTCTCCAAACTTGAGATGGATTTGGTCCTATGGCCTCAAGACACCTCAGGGCCTGCAGTGTCCCCATGGTGTCCTCAGCAACATAACAACAGGCTCGGGTTGAATGAGAGGTTTCATTCAAGTTCCAAGTACTGTCCCTAACTTACGATGGTTTGACATGTGATGTTTTGGTGTTCGAGTGGGGTGAAAGTGTTACTCATCCAGTGGAAACCATACTTTGAACTTTGAATTTTGATCTCTTTCTGGCTGACAGTGGGACAGTTTAAAACTCTGTCAAGATGCTGGGTAGAGCTAGTGAGCCACAACTCCTAGTTGGCAACATGATCATAAAGGGAAACCATGAATACTCCACCATGCACTGGCTAAGCTCTAATGTTCAGTAGGTTAGGTGTATTAAATACATTTCCAGCTCATGTATGATATTTCAATTTATTTTTTTAAAGGTAAAAAAATTGATATAATGAACATGTAAAGAGATTCTGCTATACTCAGAGTCACATCCTCAACCAAAATGGGGCTAAAACAAGTAAAACAAATTATAGCAAAGAAGCTTTTACTTTATCACACTAGTTACTTTTCTCTCGTTGCTCAGACAAAATACCTGACGCCCAAAATTAGAAGGGAAGGGATTTATCTGGCTTACAGTTTGTAGAGGTCTCAGTCCATAATCAGCTGGCTCTGAGCCTGGCATGGCAAACAGGCATCAGAGGACAAACAACATGGGGTCAGAGGCAGCAAAGGCGACAGAGAGTTAACAGCGCCTCCCTGCCCCTTCTCTCCTTCAGACTACTTAGAGTGGGCAGCGCTCACACCCTTAATCCTAGTGCCCTTGAGCCTAGCATTGCACCATGAATCAATCCCAGCTCCACACGCTCCAGATCCAGCTACTTATGACCACATGAGGCTTTGAGGGAAATTCTAGACCCAGACCATAACATTCCACCCCCAGCCCCTCAAATGTTCCTGCACATTCCTTTACACAGAATGCATTTCGTCCATCTCTGAGAGTTGCCGAAGTCCTAACAGTTTCAGCATTGGCGAAAAGTCCAAGTCTCCTCTGAGATTTAAGGCAAACTCTTAACTGCAAGCCCCTGTACAAATGAAAAGAAAGTTAAACACTTTCAATTGTATAAGATAAACAGTACCATTCCAAAAGGTACAAATAGGGAGATACAAAGGAATGGGACCAAGGCAAGTCCAAAATCCAGTAGGACAAACATTAAATCCCACAGTTCCATTTCCAGCATCCTAGGCAATCTGTGTGGCAAGTTGTGAGCTCCAAAGGGCTTGTGTGCCTCCGCCTCTATTGCACTTCTGGTGGTTGTAGCTCCCACTGCTGTAGCTTCCATGGCTTCTCTCTTGGGCCAGCTCTGCTCCCTCCTTGCAATTTTCCTCAGACAGTACACACTCCTGGCTTCTCCAAACTTCTTGGGTCGCCAGTGAACCTTCAGTTTCACACTCACAGCTTCACACATTGCTCTCTCAGGCATCCTGCCTGGCCTCCTAGGCCTCCTTCTGAAATCTGGGTGGAAGCCTTCCTGACCCCCAACTCTGGCATTCTGCATGTGCCTAAAACCAGTGCCACATGGATGATGCCAAGGTCTGCTGTCAGTGGGAGCAGTAGTAGCCAGGCTTCCTCACTCTTGGCTGTAGGGGTCCAGTGCCTATGAACCAAATCCTGAGGAACAACTTCCCTAGGCTGCCACCCTTCTGGAACATGGTGCTCTGAGGCTTTCCTGATATTTCAACTTATGGGTTTGTGGGGATGTAACCCCATCGTAAGTCAAGAAGCACCTGTAAAGAAACAGAGGAACTGACTTTGGATCCTGTGCTGAGAGCCCCCAAAGCCACCATTAGGCTTGATGATTTGCTAGATGGTCCCCCAGTGCTCAGGAAAGCCATTATATTCATATTTAGTATTTATTTCAGTGAAAAAATACAGGTCAAAAATCAGAGCCAAGCATGGTGGTGCATGTCTATAATCCAAGCATTCAGCAAGCTGAGGCAGAAAGATTGCCACACATTTGAGGCCAGCCTGAAACACACACACACACACACACACACACACACACACGCATGCACACACACATGCATATGCACAAAATCAGTAAAGAGAAAAGGTGTGTGAAAAAAGTTCAGGAGATACCAGGTGTAACCTTACAACTGTCTCCTGGGGAGTCACACAGGAACACATTAATTCTTCCAGCAGTAATATATGGCAATGCATGCAAAGTATTACCACCAGGAGAGCTCACTGGAGCCTTGCTGTTGAGGTCATTCATGTAGGCAAGTAGCACCCATAAGACTAACCTTAGCCACTCATTCTCTAGGGCCCCAGAAGCCCAACTGATTAAATATGGCTCAAGGCCTCCTAAATACAAAAACAGTCATCAGGTAGGATATCCAAGGTCACAGAGGTTATCTTGAAGGACCAGTTTTTTCTTTGGAATATGCAGGGTTTGAGCAACCCAAGCCTAGAGAGAGTTACTTCCTTGCTGTTCAGAAGCCAATCATTTATTTTGCCCACCCCCCCATGTACACATTCAACATCATCTGTTGTCAGCATGATTTCATAAAAGAAAAGAGGTTCAATGCCAAGAACCTTAGGCTAGACATCATGACAGGTCAGTGCTCCCTAAAGGAAACCGTTGGTCTGGTATTGCTAACTTTGAAGGTGAAGGGGCAGCAGCCACCAGTATACATCAAGACCTCTACACAGGAGTGTTTTTGTCAGCACAGCTTTGTCTCTAGCCAAAGAACAGATGAGCTAAGATATCATCCACAGCTAGGATCCTCTGGCTCCTGCAGTAGATCTGGGTCAGATGTTTGTGATCGAGGGGAAGGATTAGGCTCTGCAGGGGATGGGAAGACATGGTCTGGAATCCTCCCTTAAGTGTCTAAGCCAATTTGTCCTTTCTTTTCTTGGACCTTACTGCCATTGCAACTTACCCTGGGGAAGGAGGGCATCTGCTCTTTATAATAAGTCCTCTGGCCTTTGTCCTGTTCCTTGCCTCAGGCTCTAGGTCTCATCTGTTCCTTGACTCAAGGGTAGACCAGGTGTCCTTGTAAGATGCTACCTCATTCCATCTTCCTCACTGTCCAGCCTGCAGGCACAGATGGAGCTGAGCCATCAAAGACTGTTGGCCTGTGCAGGCTTCATGGCCCAGGGTCAGATAATCCCACTATCTACCAGCCTTGGGCAAGTATCCAAACTTTGCAGAATGTCTTCATCTCTCAAATGGGTCTAATGATAAAGCTGAGGAGTGAGTGAGTTGACAACTGAGGAGCGCCCAGCCTGGACTTTGGTGCCCATTGAAGCCCACTGATTAGTGGCTATTGAATTGCATGGGTCCAGCCACAAAGTGTCGGGGCAGGAAGGATGTTTGTGATGAGCTTGGGGTGCAGTGAGACATCTAGCCACCTTAGAACTGGGTTCTGAGAAGGCACCATGGCCTGTGGTTTCCTGACCTGGGTGGGGGAGCATAATTCATGGACATGGCAGGAAGAAATTTGGTGAGGCTTTGTGGTGTCATGAAGATCGAGGTAGCTTCTCACTGCAGAGCCTTTGCATGTACATTTTTCTCTGCCTTGGGTCCTCTTCCTTCCTCTTCTCACACTTCCCTTGGCTAATCCTGCTCATCTCTTAGCTGTCAGTTTAGGCCTCAGTAGCCTCCCTGATTCCCTGATTCCCCTTCTTGGTGCTCCTTTTCAATAGCATGACTAATCATAACAACAGTTTACCACCAACTATGCCAGGCATCATGCTAAAGGCATTACTTACAGATATAGCTTATGTAATTTTTTCAGTATTTACAAAGCTAGGCATGGCTTTATTTTTCTGATTTTCCAGAGGAAGAAACATAAAAAGATGTAAAGGGCTCAGCTTCTTTAATGTTAAATAGTGTTGTCTGGGTACAGATCTATCTCTACCCTAGACAATGAACTTCCTGAGGGTAAGGACTGTGTCCTGTCCCCTCAACTGGGTATTGAACTCAGGGCCTTGGACATACTGGGTAAGTGTTCTACTACTGGTATCACTGGGCTACATCCCCTGTCCTAGAGACTGTGTCTTTTTCACTGTTCAGACACAGCTGTGGGCCTGATACTTAGTATGGGCTCAGTAGATGGGAGCCTTCCACCAGTATTTGTTGAGTAAATGAATGAATGAGTGAATATTTGTAAAGTGTCAATGCAGGCTTGGCATACCATGGGCAATAAACAAATACTGTATTAGTACCTCTATTGGGCAGAATGCCTGAATGCCTGCCAGCCTCAAAAGCCCAAGTCCTAATCTCCGGAACGTGTGAATCAATATGTTGCTGCATTAGTCACTTTCCTGCTGCTGGGGCAAAATACCTGACACCCACAACTTAAAGTAGAAGAAGTTTAGGGGCCAGGGATTTAGCTCAGTGGTTTTGAGGCCTGCTGTGCAAGCGCAAAGACCTGAGTTTGATCCCTGGTACAAAAAAAAAAAAAAAAAGTAGGAGAAGTTTAATTTGGCTCATGGTTTTGGGAAATTCAGTCCATTGTTGGCTGGCTCCAAGGCAGAAACATCATAGGAAGGGACTGGTGGAGGAAAGCTACTCACTTCAAGACAACCAGGAAGCAGAGAGGGAGGGGAAGAGCCAGGGAAGGAGATGGATCTCTACCTCCTCAGTGACCTCTTCTAGCCAGGCCCTGCCTCCTAACAGCACATTCAGCTATGAACTCATCAAAGGATCAATCCACTGATAAGCACATCACCCCCATTATCTGATCAGTTTCCAAAAGCCCCACCTTGGAACACATGAGACTTTTGTGGGATATTCTAGATCTAAACCATAATAGTTATGTTATTTAGCAGTGGGGAACGAAAGTTGCTAATCAGCTGACTTTAAAATAGATGATCCAGGATTATCTGAGTGGGGCCAGTGTAACCACAAGGGTCCTTAGAAGTGGAGGGAAGCAAGAGTGGAAGAGAAATGGCAGCATGAGAAGGATTTGGTTGACAGTATTGCTGGCTTTGAAGACAGAGAAAAGGTCCATGGGCCATGGCAGGCAGGCAGCCTCTAGAAGCTGGAAAAGGCAAGGGCATGCATTCTGCCATGGAACATCAGAGGGGATGGAGCCCTGCTGACGTCAGGGTTAGCCCAGTGAGACCCACATCAGACTTAGGACCTTCAGAACTATTTTTAAAATGTATGTTGTTTTAAGGCACTCATGTGGGAATTATTTTTTATAGCCACAATAAGAAAAAAGTAACATTAAGTGCCCCATCCCCGGTGCCAAAGGATCACATCTCACATTTGGTAGTCACTTATTAACTAATGGCTGAATTGGATTATGGCTGTAAGCACCCCATTTACTATCAGGACAGACATGAGAAAATGTGATGTTGCTTTTTTTTTTTGGTACTGGGAATCGAACTCAGGTTCTTGTGCTTGCACAGCAGGTGGCAAAACCACTGAGCTAAATCCCCAGCCCTTGTATGGTGCTGCATTTTAACACCAGAGGCCTAACTGGGAGGTTTAGAAGTAGGTCAGAATTTGGTCCTAAGTCCAAGTCATTAACTTGTTGGTGATTTGGGGTGGGCTGAGGGTTACAGAGAAGAACCTGAAGGGCTTTCTAGGGAGGGGAGCCACATGTTGGTAAGCAAGCAGGGATGCCAGGCAGGTAGACATCAGCATTCTGTCACCACCTGTGGCCTCTGACCTGTATGCCATCTTTGGATGCCACACCTGCTGCTTCATAGTCATTAGGGCCAACTGCCAGATAGGCTCCTCAGCCATCCCCAAAACCAGTCCAACAGCCCATCATATAAGCACTATGATGATGCCGATGTGTCAAGGGAGGGAATAGCCAGCCATTGTATACTTCTCCACGTTGCTGTATTATTATGGACTATATCAAGATAGTCTCCCCAAAGACTCATTGTTCAGGGGTGGGGCTTTTGGAGCGATTGGATCATGGGGGTGCAGGAGGTGGGGTCTGGCTGGAGGTGTGTCACTGAGGGTGTGACCTGGAAGGGTGGGTGTATTCTTAGCCCTGGCTCCTCCCTTCTCTCTCTGCTTCCTGGCTGCCATGGTTGAACACCTTTTCCTCCACCATGGCTCTCTGTCATCCTATTTCTGCCTTGGACCTAGCTGACCATGGACTGAAACTGTGAGCCAAAATAAACTTCTCGTCCTATATTAAGTTGTGAATGTTGGGTATTTTGTCTCAATGAAGGAAAAGTGATTAAGACATCAGTACTGTTCCAAGTGTGAGCATCCTTAACCCATTCATTTCTCCTAACAGCCCCATGTAATGGGTTCTGTCTCCATCCCTATTTTACAGATAGGAAAAGTGAGGCACTGACCTACTCACACAGCTAGTAACTAAGTGTGAATAAAGCAGCGTGGCTCCAGAGTCTCTGTTCTCAACCACTATGCTCTACTGTCTTTCCAGATGGTACATGAATTCTAATATTAGTACCACGATAATGCCAAAGTGTGCCAGCCTCAAACATGCCACTTTGACACATAGATTAGCTTGAGGCCACCACAACTGAAAAGAAATGCATACACAAAAAGCTATGTACCCCCTCCTTATTTGCCTAAAGCAGGATGAACATTTGTAAAGGTGTCCTGTCTTCCCCCCAACCAGGAAGGACAGAGGCTAGTGAATAGAGAAAGCCCTAGACCCTTCCCACCCAGAGAGGGCACTGAGGAATCCACACAAGCTTTACTAACTGCCTTATCTTCCATTATTTCCCCCAACATTTACCTTCCTACAACTTGCCTTCTAGAGACGTCAGGTCCTTTCCCTTTTTCTTCTTCTCTAAAAATGTCTTGTTGGATGCTCTACAGTCTGGAGTCTTACCCATCCTTTTGAGTTATTCTTCAATGAGTATTTGCATGGGCTTGCATGATGCATAGGTGAATGATCTTTTCTCTCTCTTTGATACTGGGGATTGAACCCAGGACCTTTGCCCAGAGCCACATCCCAGACATTTTTAATTTTTATTTTGAGACAGGGTCTTACTAAGTCATTAAGTTGCCCAGGCTCGGCTCAAACTCTGGATCTTTCTTCCTCAGCCACCCAGAGTGCTGGGATTACAGGCTTGCATTACCACCAGGCTATTTTTCTCTCTGTAAGTCAAATTTACAAGACCCCAGTCTGAGAGGAAAAAATAAAATTTCTTTTCTCCCTACAGCACTGCCTCACCTTTGGGGGAGGCTTTCCTGTGGCCAATATTCTCAGCCTGCTTGTCACCCTCATAGTGGCTGGTGACTAGGATGGGTGCCCTGAGCGATACTGTGGAAACAGACCTCCCAAGGGGGGACCACCCAGCCCTCCAGTCAAGGGTGGGCTTCCTTCCCAGTCTCCTGCCTCCAAGCCCAGGTAGGTCTCTTCTGAAGCTGCTAACTGCTGCATTATTTACGACCTATTGCTCACCTCTTGCAGGCACCCAGATGCTGCTGCCAGAAACTGACCACACTGTCCCCTGGAGAGGGCCAAGGGCAGCTCCTTCCCCCCAGCCCCATTCTCTGCTCTCCTCCCCTCTCCCCCATCCCCACAACTCTCCGGGTGTGTAGCATAGTCTGTCCCCATTTCCCACCCACAAGAACACCTTGTAAGCACAGTCTCCTCCTTGCCAAGCCTGCTGACACATTCCACAGGCTGCTGATTTTCAGGGAAGCAGCAGCAGAAAGTCCAAGGCCACCCCTGGCCCTTGCCCTGGTGTGAGCATGGGCGGGTAGAGGATGGGGAGGGAGGTGTGTGCATGTTCTGGGTGAGAGGGGGATTTGAGAACTCACCACTGAGCAGATTTGTGTTGACTCTTCTGGGTCTCATAGCTGAAAATATAGTGACAATCATTTTCTTCTTCCTGGTCACCCAAAGGAGTGGGAAAGAGCTTAGATCTAAAGTTAGGGCTGGGAGCAGGACCCCTGTCCTGGAACATCAAGCAAGTTGCTTAACCTCTCTGTGCATCATTTTCCTCCTCTTCACCTCGTTGAGTCATTCTGAGGATTAAATGAGTATGTATAAAGCAATCAGCTCGGGGACTCAGGGACAGTAAATGCTGAAAAGAAGCAGAGTTGCTTGGCCTGTATGCAGTAACTAGATCCCTTCATCTCAGTTTTCACATCCATAAAGTGGGCAACAGTTGAATTTAGCAGTTGCTTAAAACTAGAAAATGAAATGAAAACTCTTAAGTAATTGCAGAAATTGCGATTTGGGTTGAACTCTCCCCTTTTCCCTGGAATTTAAGGCATTTGGCAATTGTTGGCACATAAATCCCGAAGGCAGGCATCTCTGTCCTCCCTGCACTATAAGCTCCACACTCCCATGGTTCTCAGAATCATCAGGAGACCTTGTGGCTTACAAAGTCCCTGAGCGCTGATCCTGGGAGCCTGGGTTCCCAGGGGGAGGAGGAAGGCACAAGAGAGTCTGTGTCTTTAATGCCCTTCCCCATTGGCTTCACTGCAGATGGCCCACTCTGCTGGAGATTGTTCCACAAGCCTCTGGAAAGAGTCCTAGACTTCTAGAATCGTGACACTAGGTTCCTCTTCCTCCATCATAGGACCCTGAGAATTGGAAGAATGAGTTTCTCCAAACCTCATCATCTCCCACTTCCTCTGATTTAGCATCACCGGGCACTGTATTTTCATCAGTTTCCAATCACCATAACTGTTCTTGGAACCAGGACAACTGACATCTGTTCTGCAGATGCCCCTCCCTGGAGGCACAGCCAGATCTGCATCAAAGCCCTCCCAGGACAGGACCCATCCTGCTGGCAATGGGACAAAGAGGCATCTGAGTGATGAGTGTCTAGGAAGCCGTGAGCCCCCAGAGCCAGCATCCTCATCACTGGATCCAGTACCTTGTTGGCCCAGTGGGTGCTGGGTGTACATCAGGGAAGGGGAAAGAGTGAGGGGGAGTGGTTTTTCGGGCAACATTATTCCCACAGTAGTGACTATGGTTGTTTACCAGGAGCAATCTATTTTTTTTCAGAAGCTCTGGAAGCCAGCTTTGCAAGCTTCAAATATCATTATGTAATTTCTCGTCTGTAGTCAATCAGAGTCTGGTTTAAAGTCCCAAACCATCCCAGTGACCTTGCTCAGTGCCATCCTATTCCAGAATTGATGGGTGACCCTCATGAATATACAACTGCCATCTTTCCATCTCACTCATCAAAAGAACCACCACAATAACCTCTCACAAGCCTGAGATATTTACGTGGATCACTAATCAACTAGAATGGTCTGTATATTTGCCACCACAATCCTATCAAGTAGGAATTTACATTATATCCCTCCTCTCTTTTGTGGTATTGGGGATGGAACCCAAGGCTGCTCTACCACTGAGCTACATCTCTGGCCCTTTTTATTTATTTTTAAAATTTTGAGATAGGCCCTTGATAAGTTGCCTGGTGGGACTCAAACTTGTGATTCCCCTGCCTCAGCCTTAGATTACCTCCATTTTATAGATGAGAAAGCCAAGCATGAGGAAGTTCGGAAATTTCCTGGCAATGTTGCAGCTGGGCTGTGGTTCCCCAAAGCCTACTGTAGCAGGGGTCTCCGAGCCCACGCTCCTAACCACTGTGCCGAAGAGCCTCCTCATGGGTAGAAACGCCTGGCTTCATGGGACAGCCTCTGCCCCAAGCCCTCCTTCCACACATTCAGGGCCTTCCTCCCATTCGCAGCCCTGCTGCATTTCCCACTTGTGGTGGAAGTGCTCAGTCCCTGCTGGCTGGGGTTAATTATTCTAAAAAGACATTTGGAAACTCAGCTCTGCTGGGTCTAGTGTGTTCCCTTTGGTTAATTTAATAATCCTGTTTTCAAAAATGAGTACGATTTTCAAACTTGTTCACTGCAGTGATTACTCTGCAGATATTTCCCCATCCTTCTTTTCTTTGAACCCAGCTCTGTGAATTTTGCAGCTGAGAGCCATGATTGATGGTCAGGCTGTCTGTTCACCAAGACAGGGTCTTAGCTTTCTGTGTGCCCAGGCTCAGCAGTCAGGCAGGGTGTAGAAGGCCAATGTGAAATCCTGAGAAATCTAACCCACCAGATCAGTGTAAGAGGCAGCTTGGGCTCTGTTGGTGCAATTGGGTTACCAAATGCTAAGAGTGACCCTGTCTAAGTGGTGGATTCCCCCATTCCTCCTCCCTAGCACTGAGGATGAAACCCAAGGATGCTGCACCTCTAAGGTATATACCAGCCCTTTTAATTTTTTTTTGTTTTGAAATAGTCACTAAGTCCCTCAGGTTGGCCTCCTGCTCAGCCTTTGAGTATTAGGGCTATAGTAGATTACTCTACCATGCCCAGCTAGGGTGGTGGATTTTAGGAGAATTTTTAGTCTCTTCTTTATATTTATCTTGTTTTATTTTTTATATTGTTTTATTTATATATATCTTGTCATTTTTAATTTACGAAAGTATATACAAAAGTATATATATAATTTTAATAATAAAATAAAAAGAAAATTTTGTCATTAAAAACCAAGTTCATTCAATAAGGGGAATCCAGTTCTTCAAGCAAAGCCTCAGGCAAGTCTGGCTTTATGAACTTGTTATATGAACGTTTATGAATTAATTAAAGCCACTCACAAAAAGACTCCTCAGAAAATGAGTAGAACTCTATGCAAAAAAAGAGGAAAAATGATTACATTCATAAAATTATTTTATGTATTAAAAATGGAATAGAAATTGAGTTTTAAAAAAATATTAACTTATTGATTTGTTAAATCTTAGATATCATCTTTGTTTACCTTTGGGTATGACTTGACTTAAATTTGTAAGCAGACTATAGGGTGGATTTGTGTTTTTTTTGTTTTTTTTTTTGGTACCGGGGATCAAACTTGGGACTTTGCACTTGCAAGGCAGGCACCAGAACCACTGAGCTAAATCCCTGGCCCAGGACGGATTTGTTTTTAAATGTCTCCATTCAACAAATGTGCATGGAGCTTTGCCCTATGCCAGGCAGTGTACCAAGCTTGTGGGATTCAGAAAGGAAGGAGGATAGGAACTCAGGCTTGAGCAGCTTCTAGTGAGAGGGAGACCATTGTACAGAGTCACACAGTTTGACAAGTGCTTTGTGAGGGCACTGGGAAACCCAGCAGGGACACACTTTGGCTCTGCTTAAGAAAGTCAAGGAAGGCTTCACAGAGGAGGTGACTGGCATTTAGAAGAGGATTTAACAGGTGGAGAAGGTAGGGAAGACACTGCAGCAAAGAAAGATGTGCAATTCCCTGGGAGGGGGTGCCATGAAGAGCTCGAACTGTGCTCACCAAAGAGCAAGTTGCTGGCTATGACTATAGGGGTACATAATGTGTCTATGACACACGCATAGAGCTCACTGGATGGTGAAGAGCCGTGAAGGATGGGATAAGGGCTCGATGTGGTTGGAGATGGGAAGCTATTGAAGGTTTTATATTTTCTGCTCTTAAAATTCTTAGATATCTAACTTTTTTTTTTTTGGTACCAGGGATCGAACTCAGGACCTTGTGCTTGTGAGGCAGGTGGCGGAACCACATACTGTATAACTTTTAAAAAGCTTTGTTTAGCTTGCAGTTCTGGAGGCCCAGGAGCAGAGTGCTGGCTTCAGCTCAGCTGACTTGAATATGTGCTCAGACTTATACAGATTTCAAACAAATTTTAAAGATAAAAACTGCATGTGGGGAGGGGGATTACATCTGCTGTTTCTCAAGAATTTAGAGTGGTGCAGGTGGGGTAGCAAGCTCTTGTAAGAAAGGGATTGGGTAACTTAGAGGATATTTATAAAGGAATTCTAAGATAGGAAGGGAAGGACAAGAGTAAAACAATTCTCAGGAAAGGAAGGGAGTTGGGTGAGGTGACCTTGGTGACTCTCTATAGGATTAAAATGATCTGCCTTAAAACTATAGTCTTCACCACATAAACTCCAGGATGTAGTGAGTTTGGGCTTGGTGAGGTTTCAAAATATGCTGGGAGAAGAATGTACATCTGCACAGGGTCAAAATTTCCTTGAGGTGGACATGACAAGTAATAGGTCCATCATGTATTCTCAACCTAATATTTTGGAGTTGTTTCAATCTGCTTTGTCCTTTGATTTTACTTTTTTACCCATAGGTACAGTCTGATCTTTCTCCTAAGTGGTCAAACCATTTCACATTCCCACAATCCAGTTAGGAGAGGACCAATAGCTCCATATCCTTGCCAACACGTAGTCTCGTCAGTTGTTTTGTTTTTTCAGTACTGGGGGTTGTCTTGAGCCTTTCACACTACGCTACATTCCCACCCCTTATTTTACTTATTTATTTATTATTTTATTATTATTATTTTTGTTGTTACCAAACTTGGGACCTTGGGCTTGTGAGGCAGGCAACCAAACCACTGAGCTAAATCCCCAGCCCTCTTATTTTATTTTTTATTTATAAGACAGGGTCTCATGGAGTTACTAAGTTGCCCAGGCTGGGCATGAATTTGAAATATTTCTGCTTCAGGAGACGCTTGGATTGTAAGCTTGCACCACTATGCCTGGCTCTTGTTAGTCTTCGATTTTATCCTTTCTGGTTGGTGAATGTATTCTGTTGGTAACCTTCCTTGTTACTGAGAGACAATATTCGACACCAGCTTAAAGGAGGAGAGGTTTATTTCAGCTCATGCTTACTGTCCATGGTCAGCTGGCTCCAAGGCAGAAGACAGTGTGGCAGAGGGACATGGTGGAATAAAAGCTGCTCATGTTCTGGTGGCCAGGAAGCAGAGAGAGAAGGGAGGAGCCAGGGAGGGGATACACCCTTCCAGGTCACACTGCTGGTGACCTGTCTCTTCTGACCAGACGCTACCTCCTAACAGCAAGCCAGCTATAGCACCCCCATAATTCAATCATCTTCCAAACACATGAGGCTTTCGGTGGCATTTCAGAACTAAACCATGACAAGTACAGTATAGCTTTTTGTTATAGTTTAAATTTCTCTGATGGATAGTAACTTGTCCATATTGGCCATCCATTGATCTTTTCTTTTTTTTTTTTTTTTGGTACCGGGGATCGAACTCAGGTCGTTGTGCTTGCACAGCAGGTGGCAAAACCACTGAGCTAAATCCCAGGTCCTCGATCTTCTTTTATAAGTCTCTGTTCAAATCTTTTGCTCATTAAAAAAATTGGATTGTCTTTTTATTATTGAGCCACAGCACTAACCCCAGCCTGCCCACTCATGTCGTAGTGAGCCACCCCAAGGCAGAGGAGAGCAGAAGGCAGAACCACACTGACGAGGAAACTAAGGGCTCCACAGGACACTGTTGAAGCCTAGTGCATCCTGAGCCAAAGAAGGCTTTGTTCTGCTCCTCCCTGAGATACTACTCCTACCCCTGCAACTCCACGTGTCTTCCTAAGGAGCACTGAGCTGTCCCGTGCCTCCTTCCTCACCACTTTCCATCCTATCCATCATTGCTTGCCACATAACAAAAGCAAGTCTCCTCTTGAACAGGCCTGGGGCTGAGTAAAGACACTTTTGATTTTAAGATTAAGCCTCTGATCCATCTAGTCCACTTTTTAGGTCTCTGTAGCTTTGAGCCAGATCGAGGGCTTCTAGGGCTGGTAAGATTGGCTTTTGTCTTAGTCTTTGACTTTGATCAAGTCCAGTCCTTTTCTGGGGCTTCATTTCCCCGTCTATAAAATAAGAGCTCTGAAGTGAGGCAGCTCAGCTTCATGGTTGATCAAGAGGCTCAGGAGCCAGACTTCGTGCCTGGTTCCAATCTTGCTCTGGCCTCTCATCCAGGGTAAGTGACTCCATCATCATTGCATTTGTTCCCCATCGCTGAAGTGGGATTAACAACCACACTGACCTCAGAGGGTTGCTGTGAGGCCCAGTGAGATAAGGCTCACGAGACTCTGGCTCATAGCACTCAGCAGTTCTGGTAGGGTCCACTCCTGAGGCCTCTCCTCCAGCGGGCACAACAGCCCTAGGTGGTGGCAACTATCCTCAGCCCCATTGTACACGTCAACAAATTCAAGGTCAGAGAACATTAGGGGCTAAGGAGGCAAAGCTGAGATTAAACTTCAAAGCTTGCAAAGCTTTGGTGGTGGTGGTGGTGGGGTCTTGGAAAAAATCTGAGCTGTGTTATTCCACATCCTGTCCTCACTACCTAGAATACCACAGTCATGGGGAAATTAAGCCTGGGAGAATATTTGAGATTTAATCCCACAGGCAAAAGAAACCAATCCTAGAATCAGAGGAGCCACTGTGCCCTGCAGCAAGATGAGAGATGCTCTGTCAGTGAGACAGACCCTGGGGAAGTCGGAAAGTCTGGGTTGGGGACAAACCAAGGTAGAGGGCTGGCAAGTGACCCCAGACCTGTTGCAACCCAGAGATAAGTATATTTATTTATACATTAATTTATTTAAAAACTATAAAAATCAGGAAACACAAAGAGACCATCTAGATATGTGTGGCTTTCCCTGAAAGCTCAGAAGATCTGGTAACATTTGGTATCCCCTGGCTAGAGCTGGAAGCAGCTGGTCTTCTGGATATGAACACCCCAGTGCCCACAGTCCCCGCCTCTTCCTGCCTTTATATAATTCACTGATGTCACCTTCCAAGGACCTTGGAAGGCATTGGTTTGGGACCTCTGACTTAGGCTTAAATGCTGCCATCCTCAGACAGGGACTTTTTTAATATAAGATTTTTAACCTGGTAGCCACTGATAAAATTCAGGGGGTCTGTGAATTTGGATGGATTTCTTTTCCATGTGTTTCCAATGTTTCGATATGTGAGGCTTTGCTACTGTGGAGAGACTACTCCTCCAGGCCTAGTCAGTTTCTCCAGATAGTAAATGAGTCAGCTAGCCAGTCCAGAAGCCATGCTCCACAACTCCCACCTGCAGCAGGCTCTTACACTATAACTGCTATTCCCCTGTCCTAGTTGCCCATGGTCAGGTACCTGACAGCAGAGAAGGCCCCTATACCTATGCCCACTGAAATTATCAATCCAGCCCTAAAGTTGCTTATGCTGTCTCATCCATGATCACTGAAATCACAATAAAAGCTCCTTCCCAGTGTTTCTTCTGTTCTCTCTGCCTCCTGACCCTCCTTGGTGCCTCCCACTGTGCCCCTGCATGGCACAGCATGGTGTGCCTCCTCCTCATGGGAATCTATGAGTAACAAACTATCTTCTCTGTGTCTGTCATCTCCTCATCTGCTGGCCTCACCATAGCTAAATAATAATCAGACCTACATTTTTTTTTTTTTGCAGACTTTTACAAACCTCTAACTGCAACTAAGCATTTCTGTGTTAGCTTTTTGTCATTATAACAAAATATTTCAGATAATTGACTTATAAAGAGAAAAGGTTTATTTTGGCTCACAGTTTTAGAGGTTCCAGTCTGTGGTTGGTTGACCCTGCTGCTTCTGGGCAGCTCATCATGGTGGCAGTGTGTGGTGGAGCAAAACCACTCACCTCAGGTGCAGGAAGCAAAAAAGAACAAAGAGAGGGAGACGTTTCATCATCTGCTTCAAGAGGAACCCCCAGTGACTTAAAGCCCTCTTTATCTTCAACAACTCTAAGATGAGCTTGTGTGAGGCACTGAATTCACTCCCCCATGTTGCAGGACCTACCTCTTTTTTATTTTCTTCAGTACTGGGGATTGAACCCAGGCCCTTTGCCCTGAGTTATATCCCCAGACCATTTTTATATTTTTTAATTTAAGGTCTCACTATGTTACTAAATAGCCCAGGCTGGGCTCAAACTTGCAATCTCCTGCCTCTGCCTCCCAGAGTGCTAGGATTACAGGCGCACACCACCACACTCAGCTAGGGCCTGCTTCTTAGAGGTTCTACCACCTCCCAATAGCACCACCTTGGAGACCAAGCCTTTAATGCATGGGCCCTTGGGGGACATCAAGATTCAAACCATGGCAATCTGCTTCACATATATTCTAGGCAACAAACTACAGTAGGATTAGCAGCATGAGTGTCTTTGCTCCGTTAGAAATCACAGATCTTTTCATACCATATTAGAGTTGATGATAATGCAGAATACTGGTTTTGCTCATCACCACTTTGACATTATTATAGTTAATAAGCCTACAGTAAGACAGAGAGATCAACAAAGGGGCCTAGACAATCCAGCCTGAACTTTAAGGACAACCCCAGTCTCCAGTGAGGGAAACAGGGAAACTTGAAACCTTAATCTACAGAAGCAGGAAGTGATGGTCTTAGCAGGGCATCCTGGAGGGGCAGCAGGATGGTTCACCAACTGGCCAGGGGGCCCCAGTCTTGGGACTGCAGGTCACTGATTTGCTGTGTCCTCTATTTCTGTACTGAGGTAAGTTGGCAGCCCAGGACTTTTTTTTTTTTTTTTGTGGTACTGGGGTTCGAATCCAGGGTCTCACACAAGATTACTAGGTAAGTGCTCTATCACTCAGCTACATGTCCAGCCCCTAGACATGTGTGTTTACTTTCTGAATGCCATCTCTTCCCCAGCCTCTGAGCTCCACAAGGTTGGGGGCCTTGTCTGCCATGTTTGACACTAGCACCCAACCCAGACCTCATTGTAGGAACTCAATCCTTAGTCAATGGTTGATTGAATAAATACATGGCAAAGTTAAGACTTGAACCCGAGTCTTCGGCTCCTGATTTAGTATTCTTCTGTTTGTTTTTAATCTTCTAGAGGGAAGTGAATGGAAGAGTCGGGTGTCTGCCTTGCCCTGAAGTTTATATTCTATTGGAATGTAATTATATTACAATAACAAGAATACTGATACAACAACTACCATTGGCCACTTACCTAGTTCAGGTGCTGGACTAAACCCTCCACCCCACCATCTCCTACAGACACTCGTGAGCACACTAGAAAATACAGCCCATTGTGGTGCTGCTGACAGATGAGAAACTGAGACTGAGGAAAAGGACTTGCTTGCTCATCCTGGCTGGGCAGGCTGCAGACCCGAGGACATGGTAAGCAGGAAGAGGGGAAGAAACCACATGAAGGAGTTCCTTTCCTGCTACAGCAACACTCAAGGATGGGAGTCAGGGAGGATAGTGTCCTCTGTCCTTAGGCCAATGGAGAAAGAACTGCAAAGCCAAGAGTACACTGGGCTTGCTCTCTTGTCCAGGTAGTACCTCCAGCCAGCCCCTGTACACCTTCCCCAGGAAGCCAGCCCTCCCACACTCTTTCTGAGGACTCCACATGACACCTCCTTCTGGGGTTGTAGGTTACTTAAGTATGGAGAATTCTAGCCAATTCCAGACCATGGAGCATTTGATTCCCATTTCTGAGCTAAACTATTCCAATTCTGGGCATGCACCACCAAGGAAGCAGGAAACTATGAGACATCCAGGCCAGGGTTTGAAACCTCAGCTCTATACAGACCAGCGGGGCGAGAGCTTCAGCCAGTCACATGACCTACCTGGTCCTTGGTTTTCTCATCTGTCAATGGGGATATTAGCAACACCAGTATCTCAGGGTTATGAGGATCACAGTGGGTAATGTGTGTGAAACCCTCCTGAGACTCTGAGGCCCATGTGGTGCAGTCTTAGGACAGGGTCTCAAAGAAACAGCCTGGTGGAATCCCAGCAAGTGCTTATGTCTCTGAAGAATATGATGGAGATCCAGGTACATATACCACAGCCACTTCTACTCAGGTCACCATCTCCTGTAACACTGTACTGCTGCCATGAGATGCTCACCCTCTTTTGCAGCAAGTCTCCCCTGCATCTGTGGATGTCTGCCCCTCTCTAGCCAGCCCTGTGCCCTGCAGCCGAGGCACTACCCACAGCATGGTCCATGGGCAGGTTAGCATGGTCCATGGGCAGGTTGGCATGGCGACCCCGATGCTGCCTGCCACCACACATGCTGCCATTGACTGCTTTCCCTGGGACCGTGCTTCTCCTTTCTGTCTCCCCAAATGAAAGGCAGTGCCTTCCAAGGAGAGAAAGGAAAGAGAGCAGGCAATGCCAAAGCCCTCTGTAGCAGGCAGGGGACAGTGGGGGACACTCACACTTTAATGTCTGTGGTTCTTTCAGGCAGGTAAAGTGCTTGGTGTGGGCCAGTCCATAGCCCTCTGAGGTGCCATTTCTAGAACTGCCAAATGGAAAGACTCTGCTGCAATGTTTCTTAGACTGACAGTGGCCTCAGAAAAATGCCTCAAGTCAAAGGTGAAAAAGAATCTGCCACGAAGAGTCCAGGGCTTCCTTGGAACCTACTAGCCTGAGTAGCCCAGGCAAACAGCACAGTATAGCTCTTGGCATATTCTAGGTGATGGATTTGGATGTATAAGCAAACCTTTACTTAACCAAGAAGGCTCAGAACAAGCAGGCCAGGGGCAACATCTTGAAACCAGAAAGCGTCTAAGCATGGGCTCCCCAAGCAGTGAGGCCCAGGAAATGGTAATGTCTTGTTCTCCAAGCCGTGAGTTACAAAGAAAGTGAGGCTGAAGGGCAGATGGGCCTGGGAGCTTCCCGGGTGCCACTTATTAAGGGTCACCATGAAGCAATAGAAATGCAATGTGAGGGAGAAAACTATAATAACCTGAGCTCTTCTTGGGAGTGGGAAGGAGTACTTTGGAAACCTCTCAAGGCGATGAAGGAGAGACCTTGCAAGAAGCACAAGTAAGTAATATCTATTGGGCCAGGGATTTAGCTCAGTGGTTTCGTTGCCTGCTGTGCAAGCGCAAGGACCTGAGTTCAATCCCCAGTATCAAAAAAAAAAAAAAAAAAAAAGAGTAAAGTAATATCTATAAGTGTTAATTGGATCCTGAGGCAGATGACTGACAACTCCAGGGCTTCTGTTTTGCCCAGTAGGGAGCTCAGAACGGACCGCTGAGGGGAGGCTGAGCCCTGCACCAGCTCCTTCTCATGTAAGCCCCTCCTCCAAATGCACTCAGAGCACGTGGTCCAAGGAGATGTCCTTGAGTCTCAGTTAGGACCTGGCTAAAGGAATGTGCCCCTGGGGTTTTGTCACCAGCCTCATTTTGTCTCTTGGTGGAAGGTGTTTGTTATGGGTTGAATTGTGTCCTTAAAATATATGTTGAAGTCTTAACCCCTGGTCCCTGTGAATGTGACTTTATTTGGAAATAGGATCTTTGCAGATACAATCAAGTTAGGAAGAGGTCATTAGAGTGGGGCCTGACCCAACATAACTGCTATGCTTACAAGAGGGGAAATCTGGACATAGGGATAGATTGAACAGAGGGAAAATGATGCAGTGACAAAAGGGAGAAGAAAGCATTGTGGATATGATGGAACAAATTGGAATGGGTCATCCACAAGCCAAGGACAGCTGAGGATTGCCAGAGACCCCAGAGCCTGGAAGAGGCAAAGAAGGATTCTCTCTAATGCCTTCTGAGCAAGCGTGGCCCTGCTGACACCTTGATTTCAGATTCTAGCTTCCAGGATTGTGGGAGAAGACATTTCTGTTGTTTAAGCCACTTACGTTATGGTACTTTGCTTTGGTAGCCAAAAGAAACTAATCCACTGCATGCTCTTGCAGCCTGAATGATCTAAAATCCATCAGCTTCGCCTACAGGTCTCTTGGTGTATTCATTTCCTATTGGTGCTATAACAAAATACCACAAATTGAGTTGCTTAAAACAACACAATTTATTATATTACAGCTCTGGAGGTCAGAAGTCCAAAATGGTTGAGCTGGGAGTTGCTATCATAGATAATTCTTGATAGGCATAAAAAATATTTGTTGTTCTAAACTTTGTGTTTCATTCACATCCACAGCATGGATATCCACATCATCTGCTTCATTCCTTTTATGGCTATGTAGTATTCCAGAACTGGCTGCTCTCTTGTTCATTTAGAATCTGTCGTTAGATGTGAGGCTGACTCCATTCACTGTCTTAAATTTCAGTATTCCTTTTGGAAGGCCAAGGGCAGGACCCATTTCTTCACTTTTCAGCTCCTGAAGGCCACCTGCATTCCTTGCTGTGGCTCCTTCCAGCGATGAAACTCCAACCTCTCTGCTTCTGTCATCGCATTCCTTTCTTTCCCTCTCCTTGCTCATCACATTGGTTGACTATGACCCTCTTGCCTCCCTCTTCCAAGAACCCTTATGATTATATTGAGCCTACTCCGTAATCCAGGATAATCCCCTATTTCAAGAGCCTCAACCAAATCACACCTGCAAGTCCCTTTTTCCAAGTAAACTAACAAATGCAGAGGTTCTGAGGATTAGGGTGGGGGCATCTGTGGGAGGTCAGTAATCTCTTTATCACGCTTGCTTCCAGAAATGCAGAAGTGTGCAAGGCCAAGGATGAGGATGCAATGACTTCAAATACTGAACAATCAGCCTGACTTCTGACAACAGATTCTAGAGGAACAAGAGAGCAGCCAGTTCTGGAACACTACACAGCCATAAAAAGAATGAGGCAGATAATGTGGCTGTCCATGCTGTAGTTTTATTTTTATTATTATTTATTTTTTTGGTACTGGGGATTGAACTCGGGACCTTGTGCTTTCAAGGCAGGCACCGGAACCACTGAGCTAAATCCCTGCCCCATGCTGTAGTTTTAAATGAGACACAAATTTTAGAAATTCATAATTCACTTGTTCAACAAATATTATCTATGCCTACATATGCCAGGAGCTGAGAACACAGCAGTAAACTGAACAGAAGTTTATATTTCCTTTTTGTATAAAAACTATCTATAGAAATATATGTGTGCATGGAAAAAATGTCTCATCTGGAAAGTAAACATTAAATTGTTAACAGTGAATACATCAGGAGAAGAATAGGGAATGAAAATGGTGAGGATTTCCCCTTTTTATTTGAATGTTTTCATACTTTTTTATCTTTTCAAAAAACATTTATTATTCTTCTGAAAAAGGAAAATAAATTATGGTACAGTTATCAGGAAGAATTATCTATGATATCAACTTTCATTTTATAATGATATAACTGTACCTACCATCTGCAAAAAAGAATGGAGAACGGAAGGAAAAAGGGAGAGAAGAGGAAGAGAGAATGAAACGAATAAGGAACAAAGGAAGGAAGGAAAGGAGGGAAGGAAGGAGGGAAGAAAGGAAGGAAGGAGGGAAGGAAGGAAGGAACGAAGGAAGGAAGAAAGGAAGGAGAACCAGCTGATAAGTGTTAACTTGGGGAAGGGATGGCTTGTGGGGCACTTAGCCAAGGCTGTCTTGGTGCAAAATGTCCCTCCCACCCCCGCAGGAACTGGCAGAGCATCCAATGTATTTCTTTATATCCTCTTTTGGCACCTAGCCCCGGGTCTGTACACAGTAGGTGATCAGTGACACATTGTTGACAAGTAGAGCAACCAATGGGAGCACTGGGCAGCGTGTCAATGACATTTCACCAGCCAGGGCTCGTCTTTGACCCCCGCGTTAGCAGGCACACCCGCCAGCCTCAACTCCGTACTGAGATTTGCCTCTCCTCATTTATCACCATTTCAGCTCAAATTCTGGCCCTCCCCTGAGCCCCTGGAATGTGCCGGTTTATTTGAGGAACAGGTTCTGCAGTTTGGGGAAGTGGGTGGAAATTCCAGGCCACTCATTTCAGACACAGTGGTGCCCAAGATGAACTTGTGATCTGAACTGCAACCTCCAAGCGGGCCTTTCTGTCCCTGGGTGTGTCTCTGGAATGAGGCGTTGTGGCCATGATGCGCAGGAAGAAAAAGAGGCAGCCTTGAGCTTAGGCATCCTTGTCCTCAGCACTGTCATCTTGGACCTAAATCCCCCTGCGAGCCTCGAAATCGCCCACCCAGCAAGGAACTGGCCCTATAACCAACAAAAGGGGCTTGTGTCTTGTCATTTTACTCTTGTCCTTACTATTCTAAGAGAAAAAGACCAGACTCGAGTATCTGAAATGTTTATGTTTTACTCAGAAAACATGGGGAACACTGAGACTTTGTCACTTCCTTTTAGTACCTTTAAGCATAGATTGAACAAGGAAAACAGTTGTCTCCTTGCATATGTACTTTGTTTTTCCTAGATCTGAGTTAGAAAAATTAAGACTACTCCCAAAGTATAACTTGTTTCAGCCTGCCAGACACTCCATGACATGTCCCACCCCCTGCCTGTTCTGCTTTCTCCCCTTTCTCCCTCACACCTAGTCAAGTTCCTGCCCCAGGCCCTTTTCACATGCTACTCCCACCACATGGACTGCTCCTCCCTCAGGGGTTCACATTGTCCCCACTCCTTGAGTCTTTGCTCCAATGCTACCTTCTCAGGTAGGCCTCCCTGACCGTCCTCTTTAGAATTGCAGCCCCTACTCTGTCCTAGCCCCCACATCCTCATCCTTACTTTAGTTTTCTCCATAGCACTTGTCACCTACTCATAGATCAATTATTTGTTTACTTTTTCCCTCTTTTAATGAAAACTCCATGGGATTTTTTGTTTGTTTATTTTGTTTGGGATTGTAAACCCAATTCTAGGATAATTATGGAATTTGAATCTTCAGAGAGGAGTTTGCATTATGTATCTAAAATCTTATAAATATGCTAATGATTCCACACTGCTATTCCACCTCTAGGAATTTATCTCTCAGAGATAATCACATATGTGTGCAAAGATATACTTAGAAATGTTGCAAAACCAAAACACTGGAAATAATAAGAGCTGAAATTTAATTACCACTTACGGTGTGCCAGACCCTTTTTTAAACATTTTATGCACATGAACTCATTAACATTTCCCAACAACCCAAACCTGCTTATTACTGTTTGGATTTTACAAGTGAGGACACAGGCAGAGGGACTGGAGAGAATGTACTTGGTCCAGGATTTGAAGTCTCTGAATCGAGAGCCTGGGCTCTTAGCTGCTCTATGGGTTATATATAACTTGCTCCAATCATATAGAAGAAGGGATTTTTTCCTGAACATCTTGGGGAGGGGGAAATAGACTCCTGAAAATTATAAACAAATGTTGTGTTTATACATACCAAGGGAAGTTAGCTTTATCAGATTCTCAAAGACATCCAGGAACCAAAGTTGTGGAATAATTCTTCTACATGAACAAATTCATGGGGTATCAACATCTATAGCACAGACTTAAAATAATTTTGTAAGCTTCCTTCTTTTCTTCACATAGGCTTTTCTCTTCTTGCCCCAAATCATATTGACGACCTAGAATGTCACCATAGGAGAATTTTTAATGATTTAAAAAGATCTTTTTGATACATAGTTAACTATAAAAAGCATATTACTAGTGAAAATCTGTTATAACTACATTTTGATAGGAAATTCATATGTAGACATATGCACTACGAAAGGTCTCAAACAGATTATATGGTTAACAGTTGTCACTTTGGGGTAATGAATTATTGGGTGTTCTAAACTTCATTTTTTATTGTTTGTGTTTATCTGTTTATAAAAATATGAATTACTTTTGCAATTAAATACATCATTTCCTTTAGGAAAAGGCAACCTCTGGGAAGATAATTTGGTAGTAGCCACCAGAATTTTGTACATATCTTTTATGCCATCAATTAATTCTATTCCAGTAGTGTGTTTTACAGAAATCCTGGCACATGAGTCTGAATGTAAATATAGTAATAGTAACTGCAGCCTTGTGAAAATTTATAAACAACCCAAACCCTTTGTGGTGAGTAATTAAGTTGACTATGGTATCTCCAGACTATGGCAAACGCTGAGGCTGTTAAAAATAAAAACAAAAACAAGGCAGGTAGATCTCTGAGAAAACATTTTGCTAGGTTAAATAAGAGTTTACAAAAGAAAGAATATGCAACTCTAAAATGGCAAAGCTGGAATTTGAACTCAGGGACTCTCACCCTAGAGCCTAGGCCTCTAATTACAGAATGATACTGCCCCAAACCGCCCCTGAGATAAAAACTGACATCTTATTTAATTTTTAAAGACTCCAATTGGCTTTGAGGAGCAGTTGATGGAGTCTATCAGTTACACCAGTGCAGGGCAGCAGGGCAGCAGGGGCTATAGGACCCATCCCCATCCCAAGGTGACTGCCCACAGAGATTTGGGGATGTGATTTGAGCTGGCTCCCCACAACCACAACAAACCAGGCTGTAATTGATAGCATTCACAGATTTGTGTTGGCGCTCTCAAATGTTGATACAAAAGTTCATTTCCACCGACACCAATGGAGATGAAATTCTAGCAGTGCAGCAAAACCAGGGGACCGAACGCCTATTTGGGTTCTATTTTTATTAGAGCCCCATTAACTTGTTTCTATCAGAGCAATTAAAGTGTCGAGGCCTGCAGCTCAGCAAAGCTGTGGAGGAGGTTCTGTATTGTGAGCGGCTGTTCTCAGGCGGAGAATTTTCTGTTCAAAAGGACACACACCCCCCTGGGGGGCGGGATGACTGGATGGAGTCTCAGGCTTATTCTCAGCCCCAAAGTGGGTTTTCTTAGCAGATAATTTAGTAACATCCTCTGCAGCTGGTCTTGAGTTAACTGGGGTTGAAGATAACCTAATTTCCCTTCTCCTTTTCTTCCTTTTTTGGCCTGGTAACTCAAAGCTGGTTTAAAGACTTCTTTTAACTTGCAGCAATGGGATGTAAATTCTTTTCACGCCTTACTCCAGGGCACCGTGGAGGCCAAGTGTGAAGTTTCACTTGGCAGAGCTGCAGAGAAGAGGTTCTGTCTCTCCTTTTGCACCTTGAAATCAGCTAAATCCATGTGAACTGGGCCCTGTCCTCATTCTATGCCAGGGCAGGCATGACTGCTGGCTGAGGTTTGCCCCACCACACAAGTCTGGGCATCTTGACCCAGGCACATTCTGGAACAAAACTGGACAGCTTGCAATTCAGGGCTATTAACGGAGCATCTGTTACTGTGCAAGTCCTGTGCTTTGTGCTCTGGGGATTCAGTGGGTCTGGGATACAGCACTAGAATTTGTAGGTCTAAAAAATTCACTGGTGGCATTGGTTGAGGGACACTTTGAGAACTGCTTATTGTAGGTCTTTGCTTCAGTGTTCCTGCCCTGCAGGTCCGCTCTAACACACACACCCTGATCTGAAAAGGTGCCCCTGCCGTAGGCACTCAAGGTTATATATGTGACCCCTGCTGGGCTCATGCTTCTGATGATCACATGGCAACCCCTACCTCCCTGACCTTCAGCTCTTGTTGTGAACACAAGTGTCACAAAGCCCTCAAAGTTTCTAGTCTCAGCTTCCTTTCCTGCACCTCATCTGTCACTCTTGTCAATGCTCCTGCCATCCAGGTGTGCACTCAGTCCTCAGAATGGACCAAGCCATAGGCTTCTCATCTTTTCTGGCCCCAGAACCTTGGCACTTGCTACCCTACTGCCAGGGACAATGTCCTTCCATGGACTTTTTACCCAGCCAGCTCTGCATCCTTCCTCAAGAAACTTTCCCCGCTCTCACCATCTAAAGAAGGTTGCCCAGTGGTTCCCCTCACACATCCTTTTTAACTCAATCATTGCAACCTGGCTTCCTGTCTGTCTTGCCCTATAGAATGTAAACAGGAGCAAGAGGTGTGGTCGGCTGCTCCACTCCCAACCATGGGCCCCACACCCCACACTGGCGCAGGGCAGACCCTTGTTCGAGGGACAGGCGGATGACTGAACAAGTGGGATTCCTTTCTGCTCCTAAGAAATCCACAGAAGAGGCCAGAGCCAGCCAACCCTGCCCTAAGGAGAATTGGTTGAAGCCTGTGGGCTCTTCTTTTGGCAAACATCCCTTCCTCCAGGCCAGCCATCAGCCAGGCCTTGATTTGTTTTGAGCAGGGAAGCGGGGGTGGAGACAGAGGGAGGCAAGGAGTTCTGGCAACAGCCAGAGTTGCAGATTAGACACACAATCAAATCCAAGGGCTGCTCAGTGTTCTGCCAATTGAGATACCCAGATTAAACAGGCCAACAGCCCCTGAGATGAAATGCTGTGCAAAATAACTTCTCAAAAATAGCGACTTGCAATCTCAGAATTGAGTCCAAATTGTCAATGACATGAACAGTGTTTTGAAACAGAAAGCTGAGTTCTATTTATACTACAGATAATGGTTATGTGACAGAGGTGTAGCTTGGGCCAATTTATCCAAAGGAAAAACTTAAGAGTGGTGGCTTGGTGCTGTGCTGCAGGGACCAAGACTGCAGTGAGAGAGGCCTGGCAGGGTCGTGGGAAAGGGCTGCCCTGGCCTGGCCCTGCTGCTAAGTACACAGTACTCACAAGATTGTGACCTTCAGAATCAGCAGATCTGGCTGCTGTGCGGCCTTGGACATTTAACCTCACTGAGCCTTTCTCTGTAAAGTGGAGACAGCATTAATTTACTTGTTAGGGCTGTTTTGAGGGTTAAAGGACGAATAAAGTGGTTTTCACAATGCCTGGCACAGAATAAACTGTAATAAACAACAGCTGTTATTAGTAACAACTGTACATTGATAAAGTCATATTGTATCTTGGAGCCTATTTTCTCTTTTTTGCAAAAAAAGTTAAGAGCTTTTCTATTCATCAAAAGATACTACAAAGAAAAATAAAAGACAAGCTACAAACTGGGAGATTTCTGCAATATAGATAATTAACAAAGGAAAAGCATCCAGAACATATAAACAACTCCTATAAATCAATAAAAAGATAATCCAGAAGATAAATGGGCAAAACACATAAACAGGCTTTTCAGAAAAGAGGAAGTATGAAAGGCCAATGAATGTATTTCTTAAAAAAAAAACATGTTTAACCTTATTAGTATTCAGGTTAATGCAAATCAGAACCAAAATTTTTTCAACTTATTTATTTTACAGTACTGGGGATTGAGCCCAGGACCTTGGCACTGGGCTACAACCCCAACCCTTTTCACTTTTTGAGAAGGCGTCTTGGTTCCTGCCTCAGCCTCCCAGAATACTGGGATTACAGGCATGGGCCACCAGGTCTTTTTTTTTTTTTTTTTTAAATGTGCTGGGATTGAACACAGAACCTTACATGTGCTAAGTACGTGCTTTTCCCATGAACTGTACTCCTAACCACAATGAGATATTTAAATATACACCGAATTGGCAAAAAAAAAAAAAAAAAAGAATTCTAATAATGGAAGCTCTTACACACTGTTAATGGGAGATGATACACTGTGGCACTAGCTCGTGAGGCAAGAGTACTCACAGACCCGAGGCCATAGTCCCACTCAGGTGTTCATGGAAAGAAATCTGTATAAGAATGGACATAGTGAAAAGTTCATAATAGAAAAAGGACTGGAAACACACCAAATGTCCACTGCTGGAGAATGCTTATAGCAGCAGTGGTAGCATGCTCCCGTGATTGAACTGCAACTACATGGCTGAAAACAAAACAGGAATGCGGCAAGGGGCAGTAGACTGCATGCAGCATGATATAATTTTAACAGAGTTCAAAACAAACCAAAAGAATATATTCATTAGAGTTAAATATCAAGGGGACATTAATGTAAAACCCAGGTTAGTGGCTCCTCTGAGGGTAGAGGGTGGCAGGGAAGCAATGATTGTTCTATAACCTAAATGAGTGAAGTTCACATGTTTATTGTATTATAACACTTTGTAACATACAGATAAGCTACATATATTCTTTTTTCTTTTTCTTTTTTTGGTACCGGAGATCGAACTCGGGTCCTTGAGCTTGTGCAGCAGGTGGCAAAACCATTGAGCTAAATCCCTGGCCCAGTTACATATATTCTTTTGCATGTATCAAATATAAAATGATAAGTACTGTACTTCTAACATCCTGTACTGGTTAATCCAGGCCTCTTCAGCTCTAAATTATGATTTCTGAGCTATTGTGTAGCAGCTACCAATGAAGGAGGATTTCATAAACCTTCTGTAACCTTCATCAGTTGGTTCTGTATATGTTAGTTCTCTGACTTCTCAGCATTAATGACCATCATGGGAGCCTAAAGACAAAACCTCTTTCCTGGGAGATTTGCTCTGTAGTGTGGGTCCTAGGGACCTTGCCACAACCACAAGGATGACACAGAGGAGGTGGGCTTACTGAGCTGTAATTAAGCAAAGTGATATATTTGTCTCCATTTAACTCAGTTAAACACTTTCTTCTATCTATAAGGACATGTACAATAACCTGAGACACATGGTTTTTCTACGGCTTATTTCATTTGATGTGTCAGAAATGCCTTTTAAAATCACAATGATCTATGGAAATAACTAGCTTCCAATGAAGTGGTTTTCAATTTTTATTGATTTCTTTTGTTAAAAAGCCTTAAAAATTGGAGAACTTATTTTTCACAGCTGGCCATACATCAACATGATATTGCATGTTATATGGCTCCCTCCCTCTCTGAAATCCTCAGAATGACCTAGAAACTCAACCAGCTTGGTCCTGCGAAATGGTGATCAAGTTCCAAGCTGGCTCAAAACCTGAGAAAATATTTCCTGGACTTCTTGATTATTTGAAACAAACACATTACTTAATATTTATGTGGAATCTTGGATTAAGAAATAACAGTGAACATGAAGTACTAAATTAGAAAATGACAGTGTCTTTTGAAACACTGTAAAAAATGTTCTGCTCTTGAGTAAAGAGATAGCCAAGTGCCAAGTCCTCTTGCTCCCATTAAGATAAGGCCTAAAAATAGAAGTTCCATTTGACCCAGCTCTACCTCTTCTGGGTATATTCCTGAAAGAGTCAGTCATCATACAATAGCAATCCATGCATATCCATGCTTATAGCAGCACAATTCACAATAGCTAAGCGCTGGAAATGCCCATCAACAGACAAATGGATAAAGAAAATGTGATAATATATGTATATATATTATAAAATTTTATTGAGCCAAAGAATGGCTAGAAAAAAGGGATTTCCAGGAAAATGAATGGATCTTGAGCCCAGAATGTTAAGTGAGATAAGTCAGATGCAGAAAGTTAAATATTGCGTGGTTTCTCTCATATGAGAAACCCAAGGTATAAATAATGAGTGAAATAAATGAGTAGGAAACAGGGAAGTAGACTTTTTGGAGATGGGGAAGGGGTGGGGGGAGGATGAGAGTTGATATGATATGCATGTACCAATTCCACAAAACATATAAATATTATGTATCACAACATACCAATTAAAAATAAAGGTGAAGCCACCTTCTGGGAAAGCCACTATTATTTTTCCCTCCAGTGACTCTGGCAATGTAGCTTTGAAGATTGGTTTCAGTCTCACCTTTTGGAAGCCTCAAAACAAATCCCCACCTCACTTTTCCTTCAATAAATCATGCCATCTTTTCTCATCCACTTCCTTTGTTGCATTTGAACGTACATTCCTTAGCTACTCATTTCTTTGTGTCCAAAAGGAAGATTTTTAGTTGTACAAAGCAGATGGGCAAATCATGTGGCAATCAAAGAGAGCTCTCAGGGTGAAGTGGGAGCAGAAAGTACCACACAGGTTTGAAACTGTTTTTCTTTTTTTGTTGTAATTAGCCTTCAGTGGGAGTTTGCAAGATGAGCTGGTTCTGTGCTCCATTATGAATTCTGAAACACAACTGGTTCCCAGGCACTATTTTCAGAGCTGTGCTGACACTTGTTAATAATGTTGGTGTATAAAGTCGTGCTCATTTTAAACTAATTTAGATACAAAGAAAATTAGCTAGAGGCTGCCAGAAAAGGAGACAATCAAGTTACTGCTATCAGAGAGACTGCTACAAGTTTCAAGTAGAGTCAAAGAGGCCCCTTTTCTATCAGATCTAAGAACTAAGGAAAAAGTGAAAGGTTCAGGTGGAAATCTTACATTCTCTCCCTTTCTGATGAGTTTACCAGCAGCTTGCTCCTAGGCAAGCTCAAAAAAACTCGTAGTTGCCCCCAGGAACCCCAACCTCACTGCAATGAAACCTCTAGTCAGCTCTACTTCTGAAATATAGTAAAGACCTATAGTCTTTACCTATATATAAAGAAATATAGTAAATATAGTGAAGATTTCAAAATCTGCGTAAAGTCTGCATAAAGCCTGTGTTGTACTAACGTTAGCTTTTTGGCTTTGATAAATGTACCATGATCATGGAAGATGTAGGGAAAGTATGTAGCTCAGTGGTAGAGTGCTTGCCTAGCATGCATGCATGAGGCTACGGATTCAATCACTAGTGTTACAACAAAGAGGAAGAAGAGGGATGCAAGGACTAAGCCTGGAGCTGCTCAAAGTTTAGAAGTTAGGGAGTGCAGGAGGAACCCATGGAGGAGAGCGAGCCTTGTCCCACTCCCTGCAGCCCAGACTGTCCCAGGGAAAACCTGCATGCAGCGAGGACTTCTGCCTAGTTATGTGGAAATGGAGGAAAAGGCACACATTTACTCTCTGGATTTTAGCAGCAAGTTGTTATCAGAGTCAATGTGTTGACCTTTTTTTGAAAAATACCTCTTTGAAGGGATCAAACAGTAATCCAGAAAAACTTTACTTGGGGAGGGTGACACAGGAGGGGATAGTCTGACAGGATTGCAGGCAGATGTGTAACTGAAAGTGGATTCAGATGCTATGTGTGTTCAAAATTTCAAATAGAAAAAACTCTATATATGCACACCCTCGTATTCCTTGACATATAGTCCCTGAAGAAAAATTAATTTGAGAAAAAAAAATGGCAGCAGCCTTGGACTATCTTTAAATACAAAGATATCTGTGAAAATAAAGATGCCAGAAGTTAAATAATATGCTTTTCTTACTCTAAGAGTGGTTTCTTGGGTTCTAGCTATACACAATATTGCAACAATAATGGAAGTCTCATTTTCCTAGGCCATAGCACATCCCAACAAAGAATGCATCTCATATTTATGTGTACTGTACAAACAAAAGAGCAGTTGCTAAAACATGATTTATTTGGGAGTTATTGTCAAATACGATCAAAGACAAAATTCTCTGATGGCTTTGCTGATCATCTGCAGTACTGGAGTTACAAAAATATTACTGGTAGAGAATACATTCATAGGAAAAGCTGATCATTTATTTAGTACTAAAATCAAATTGTAAAAACAATTCCATTTTAAAAACATTTCTTTCACTCTAGGTTTACATCAAGACATCTGTACAATTTGGAAACCCAAAACCTTCTGTAATTTCCAACCACAGAGGTAATTTGTCAGTTGTAAGGTGTTGGAAGGGGAGCAATGGTGTGGAGAAAATTGCCCACCAGACAGTCCAGCAGTCTCATAAGGAATGCTATTTCTTACTCAGCCTGGGTTTCCTCCTTGTTCTTCTCAGAAGAGTTATGTGCTTGCTTACATAGATTCCCAGTAAATGGTCAGGGGCCTTCTATGCAATAATTTCCCAGAATTTCCTGAGGAGAAAAAAAAATGTAACCAAGCCTTTTAGCCACTTAACATGTGCCATGTTGATTCTCAAACAGGGCTCCAGTCCTGATTTCCAGATGTAACAAAGGCTGGTTAACACTCCTTAATAACTACTTTGCAATTCCAAGTGGATCCCTGACAGCTTTCCTAGAGCAGAAAGGAATAAGTGTGTGGATGCTCTAAAGATTGCAGAGACAAACACAAGCTCAATTTAACCATGTTCCCTCTAGGCTGACTGCAGTGATGTGATTCCGGTTCACAAAGCCCTGATCACGGAGTACAAAAGTAATGTCTTCTCTCTCCTGCCATGCCATTCATTTGCCTTCCCCTCACCTTTTTTTTGGTGACTGTTTTTGGAAATTAGGGTAATTCCCCACAGGTGAACAGCCAGAGAGATTTGTTAGTCAGGCCAGCACCAGAGGGTGCTAGTCTTTGTTCAAGTATGAGGAAGATGAGGCAAAAAGCTCAAGAGTACATTTTGTGAACAGGCAAAGGTGACCCAATTTGTACACATCCTAGTACAAAGCTAGTGACACTGAACATGTGAGGCTGTCTAAAGTCCCTGACACAAGAATACCAGCTCCAACTCAACTGCAAATGTATATGGCATTGGACCTTATTTAGGACAGATTTGGATTTCTCTTTGCCTGTGCATTCCTAGGTCAAAAGGCTTGGGCTGTGGGTTAGTAAGGTGGGCCAGTCCTGGAAGATTAGAGGACCAAGGGCTTCAGGACACCCCATCCCAACAAGATGGTCCCAACTCCTGAGAATACTGCAGGTTATAACTGATGAGATATGACACAATTTGGTCCTGAACAAGGTCAACTACATCTTATCAAGAAGCCATGAAGCATAAGCCCACCTGCAGCAATTCTGTTTTTCTGGCCTTCAGTCCTCCATGTCGGTGAATTTTCTCTTCTTATAATTCTGAACGAGGTTGGAAGGTGTGATCTGAGAAGCCTGACCCTTTTCCCAACATTGAAAGTTATTCAGTCCTTTCTGCCCAGTTTGAAATAAGCCCCTCTCCATCTCGTCTAGCCTAGCTACCAGGGCTGAAATGTCTTCATTGTAAGTGTTCTGAGAGGAGTCCATGATCCGGCGAAAACGTCCAATAAATGTCTGAAGAAGGAAGTAAGAGAAGTCAGGGTTGATCTAACATCCCATAAAGCCAGATCTATTTTTATCTTGGAATATTTAAATGGCATGAAAGAATTTTGGTCTTAGGACTCAGGAGGAGGACTGAATGCCCTCTACCACTCAGATACGCTACTAAACACTGCCAAGCCTGTTACCTTGACTGTGAAATGGTCTGTTATGGAATCCAATGGTTGTTATATAAAGCATCCAGCAGTGGCTTGCACATAAAAGCTCATTGAAAAGCCTTACCCATTACTGTCAAGTAACAAAGGCCATAATAATGTTCTGTAGTCCCAGGGTAACAGTTTCACCAAACAGATTCTGATTTAACTGAACGCAGTCTCTATTTATCTCAGACACGTGAGATCTCCAGGAGCCATTTTACCATTGGGCTCTGAGCACAAACCACAAGCTCTTGCTTCTGTTTCTTCTACTGTCTCATGGGAAAGTCACCTTATCTATAAGC
Organism: Heterocephalus glaber; assembly: GCF_053883595.1. Taxonomy (NCBI): domain Eukaryota; kingdom Metazoa; phylum Chordata; class Mammalia; order Rodentia; family Bathyergidae; genus Heterocephalus; species Heterocephalus glaber. Next base: position 27,435,516 of record NW_028258137.1, read on the forward strand.
AACTCTAAAGAACTTGAAAGCAAAGAAAAAGAAAACATACAACAGCTCACTAAAAAACATAAGACTCTAATTGAGGAACATGTTCTGGGACATTAGAAGACAAATGGATTTTCCTCATTTTTATTTCTGTGCCAAAGAGCTTCATAAAAGCTTGAATTCAGGATTATAATCTATGTCTATAGTCTATGTATGGATTTTCTTTTTCTGGATGGACAGCAACATTTTTCTTTACTACCTACATTAAAAGGAGCACTAGTACATGGTGGGCCAAAAACACTTAAGCCTGAAGGATGACGTCAGTTTAGCACAGGGTTCTTTTAAAACTAAGAATGCAGAAGTCAAGCCATTTGGCTGTTTCTGTCCAAAGAGGCAGAAAGGTAGTTTCTCCTAATGTTAACAGAATAAAAAATAATTGTAAAGAGTCAAAATAAAGTTAGCACTGTTTTGTCCACGAAAAATAATTATAGTTATTGCTTATTAAATGTATTAAGTAGAACTATGTGGTTTTCACCGCAACTCAGTAATTTTGGTGCTATTATTATCTCCATGTTACATGTGAAGAATTCATGCCTAGAGAGGTGCAGAAACTTGACCAAATCAAACAACTAGTTCATAGTAGAGCCACGTCTTAACTCCAGAAGAAGGGAACAAAGAACAAAATAATTCAAGTATTTCCAACAGGAACCCTTAGCACAGTCCTATGATGGGCAGGGACTTTGAATCTAAGTGCCTGTAACCTGTAATACACCATCACCTTTTTTCTCTTTTCCTGGACTTCCTGCTGATTCCAATTTTTAGAAAGCATATATAAAGAGCAGCAGACAAGTCGTATTTTAAAAAATATATAAAAGAGGCAAGAAAGTTTGCAGTGTTACTGCAAAGTCAGGTGACTAAAGATAATAATAAACTATATATTTCAAAAAGCTATATTGAAAATTTTTACCATAATGAGTTATGTTTAACTTGATTTAAACATTATACAATGTATATATGTACTGAAATATCACATGGTACCCAATAATATATATAATGTTTGTTTTTAAGTATTAGTTAAAAATAAATTTAATTAAGTGGGAGGGGTAGGGGAAAGGAAAGAAGGGAATGGAATTAACATGAGAAAATGAAAAAAATGGAAACAAAGTCTTTGTAAATAGGGAGGGATGGAGGGGTTGAAGGGAGGGCAGGGGAATGGGGAAAAAATAAGAATCAAGAGAGATTATGTAAAGGTGCAAATTTCCAATGATGAATGCCATTATACTGTGTACCTAAAATGTACCAATAAAATAAAATTTAAAAAAATAAAAAAAAAAAACTTAATTTAAAAAATATTTTTTTTATATTGGCAGACACATTATAATTGTAGGCTGACCTGAAATAATAATAAACTGTTTATAACCATACATTTCCCTGGGCAAAACTGACATCTGGTGGCTGCCACAGCTGCCTCCAAAGACAGATGCAGGACTGCGGGTTTTCATACCAATTACAGTACTTACCTGCAGTAGAGACTGGGATATATCCGCATTCTCCGGACTGTCAAAATGGAGCAACTGGGAGCCAAACCCATAGAAATGGGGTCCCATTTTGTGGAGGTTTACCACATTGGCATCTGCACTGAATACGGTCCTCCAACCCTCTTGGTAGATCTTGGGAAGTTCCACAGAAAGGATGCGCCGCTTGTTGTCAAAAAGTCCTTTTGCCAGCCATAAGGGGAATTCAAGCTTTGAGCCCTGCATCAGACAAGAATGTAGACTAGGGCTGGGGATTTAGCTTAGTGGTTCTAGCACCTGCCTTGCAAGCACAAGATCCCAAGTTTGATCCCTGGTACCAAAAAAAAAATGTAGATTCATAAAAGTAGACAAATATACAGTAAATGTACATGACAAAAAGGAAATACATATAACCTGATCAATATTTTTTCTTCTCTTTGGGAGAATGACTCTCAACTGTAGAAGACCTGGTTGTGACCTAAAGAAATGAACTGTGTGGGCTGAAAGTTTTATTTATTTTTATTAAGTTTGGTTTTTTAACTGACATATAAAATATATTAAAGAGTAAGCAAAAGTGAGACAGGCATGGTGGCACACATCTGTAATCCCAACACTTGGGAGGCTGAGGCAGGAGGATCGCTGTTTGAGGCCAGCCTGAGCTACATAGCGAGTTCAAGACCAACCTGAACTATACAGCAAGACCCCGTCTCAAAGAAAAAAAAAAAGGTGAACTTTCCAATAGTGATGCCCTCCCAACAAGAACATGTCTCTTGCAAAGAAGATACCCCTCTCCAGAGGAAGAGAAGAGGAAACAGGAAGTAACTGGTATAGAGCCCCAGTTCCTACTTCATGGATGTGAAATAACCACATTTCACCACAGTCGTTAGCTGTGCACAAATAGTAGTTTTGTGTGTTGGCTGCCCCCATTGTTCTCTGCCAACCTACAGGAGGACAAGCAAGGCTTACTAAAGGGAGGAAGTAGCACTAACAGCACTCTCAATCAAGATGGGTGGGAAGCCATCCCAATAAACTCATTTTGGATTAAAAAAAGAAAGGAGAGGTGAAATAAAGGCATTTTTCTGAGAGAAAGTGGCCTCAGTTGGCATCTGGAAACTTGGATTTCGGGAGGGTTCCCACCAGTCCCAAAAGTGATGAAAGGATCTCACTGTGACTAAACTTTTGTAGAAACAACATGGTGTATATGAACACTTGCTTTTTATGTGCTGGGCAGAGAGTACTTCCCCAATAAAACCTGGAGCACTAAGTATTTAACAAGCTTCCCTGCTAGACCCAAGGAGGCTTATGCTATGTACCTGGTCTTCTCTAGACTTCCTCCAATATATGCTTTCCCTTTGCTTATTCTGTTTTGTATCCTGTTGCTGTAATAAATCCTAACCATGGGTCCCACCTTATGCTAAGTCCTGTAAGTCCTCTTAGTGAATTATCAAATACGGGGGTGGTCTTGGGGACCCCTGTCAGAGACAGAAATTGAGGATTTACCACCAGATAAATTTCCTTACCAAGTAAGGAAATCCTGAAGGGAAAATGAAAATGATTCCAGAAATATGGAAATGCAGAAAGAAAAAAGGGTCACGCAAAGAGTAAATAAATGGGTAAATAGAATAATAATGTTTTATAGGGTTTTAAATGAATCATATTAGACTACATGAAAATAATGCAGGAGGGAGAGAATAGAACTAAAGTGTTCCATGATCCTAATATTGTCTTTGAAGTAGTAACTTGGATAATATTATTAATAAAAAATTATGTAATAATTAATGTAGTCACTAAAATAATAGAAAAATATATAACTAAGTAAACAAAACTTTAAATGGATAATAAACTTGTTTAATCCAAAAGGAGTCAAGAAAGGAAAGAAAAAGAAACCTGAAACAGATGGGAAACAAAGAAAATAAACACAAATACATCAATAATTAAATGTAAGTGGATTAATTACATGGATTAAAAATTGTCAAACTAAAAAACAAAACCCAACTATATGCTGCATAAAAGGAACATACCTTAAATATAAAGAAACAGAAACATTAAAAATAAGATAGAGGGCCAGGGATTTACATCAGTGGTTCTGTCGCCTGCCTCACAAGCGCAAGGACCCGAGTTCGATTCTGAATACCAAAAAAGAAAATAAAAATAAAAATAAGATAGCAAAAGTGTCATGTAAACACTAAAATGAAGGAAGGAAGAAGCATCACCAGACACAAAAAGGGACATTTGACAATAAGATGGTCATTATATATCTATAAAGAAGATATAAATGTGTCACTACACTGAGAGAAGTAAAAGGAGAAACAAACAAATCAATAATCATAGTGGAAGACTTTAAGTAGAAAGTGCCCCCCCCCACACAAACACACACAAAAATCAGTAAGAACACAGAAAATCTCAACAAAACAAAAACAAACTTCACCTGACTTACATATATTTACATACTTTATTGCACAACATGACTCCACAAAACCCATCTTTCCAAGTGCATTCAGAATGGCTAAATTGATCTTATAACAAGGCATAAAGTAAGTTTTACCAACTTTCAAAAAGCTGAAATAAGGCCGGGGATTTAGCTCACTGGTTCTGCCACCTACCTCAAGCACAAGGTACCTAGTTTGATCCTCAAAACCAAAAAAAAAAAAAAAAAAGCTGAAATAATTCAGACTGTTTTCTAGCCACAGTGGAATTAAACTAGAATCAAGAACAAAAAAGGTATACAGCAAAGTTTCAAAATGTGTGGAATGAAGCACCAGCCCTCTAAGTAACAACCCACAGATTGAAGGAAAAGTTACAAGGGAAATGAGAAAATATTGAGTTCTCTGATAATGAAAAAATACAACAAATCGGCGTTTGCTACCATGTGGATGCCATGAACTGTTTCTCCTCTGTGATGCCCCTATGTCATGTGCCACCCTGCCTTGAAGCCAGCCAATTATGGACTGAAACCTCTACGAACTCCTCCCGGGCCGCCATACCACCACTCCCAGTGCAGAAGAGGTGAGCCGTGCAGGCAACAACAGCACACACACACACCTGTCCCCACCCCCCCATCCAAATGAGAAGACACATAAACAAGTCTCAAAACTAGACTTCCAGATCACCTACAGCAACCCCAAAGGGAAATGAGATGGAACACTCTGATACTCAACCACCTGGACCCACTGAACTGGCAACAAAAGGGGATCGGGAAAAAATGAAATCAGAAATAATTTCTCAGATAACAGGAGAAATTGTGCTCCTAGTGCAAGACATGATTAATAAATCTAGAGAGGAGCTCAGGAACATGATGGAATCTCAACATAGGAAACAAATGGAATCCATAAAACAGATGCAAATAGATTTCCAGGAGATGAAAAACTACACTGAAAATCTACACAGCAGAATGAGCCAATGTGAGGACAGAATTTCAGATATAGAAGATAAGATTGCAATTAATGACCAGGAAAAGAAAAAATGTTTCAAAATTATAAAGGGACATGAGAAATCAATCCAGCAGCTGCTAGATGATGCAAAGAATAACATAAGACTGATTGGAGTCAATGAAGAAACAGGAGTGCAGATGACATAAAAAAACACTTCACAGAAGTAATGGCAGAAAACTTCCCAAGCAGGGGAAAAGAGCTTGACATACAGATAAGTGAGGCACATACGACTCCAACTAGCCTTGATCAAAAAAAATCTACACATAGACATATAATTGTTAAGATTCCAGAAACTCAACAGAAGAACAAAGTTCTACAAGCAGTTACAGAAAAGAAACAAATCACATACAAAGGAAAGGCCATCAGAATCATAGCAGACTTCTCAACACAAACCATCAAGGCAAGAAGAGCTTCGAGTGACATATTTCAAGCCCTAAAAGAAAACAGCCTCCAACCCAGATTGATGTACCCTGCAAAACTATCTTTCAAAATGGATGGAGACATAAGATACTTTCATGACAAAGAGCACCTTAGGAACTTCGTGAATACCAAACCAGCACTCCAAAGAATTTTACACAATATCCTAGGAACAGACACTGAGGATCACAACCCCAGGAAGCAAAGCAGAATGAACCCATCTGGCCCGACAAGAAATTAAATGTAAAGGGGGAGAACCCAACAAAAAGAAAAAGTCATGGCAATGACAAGTCAATACGTTTCAGTTATAACCATCAACATCAATGGTCTCAATTCACCAATCCAAAGAAAGAGACTGGCAGAATGGGTCAAAAAGCAAAATCCAACAATATGCTGCATGCAAGAAACACACTTAATTCAAAAGGAAACTCATAGACTGAAAGTTAAAGGGTGGAAAACAATACTGCATGGGACAGGAACCCATAAAAAAGCAGGAGTAGCTATCCTCTTTGCAGATCAAGTAGATTTCAAACCAACACTGATTAAGAGAGACGAAGAAGGACACTACATCCTGGTAAAGGGAACAATCCAAGAGGAAGAGATGACAATCATAAAGATCTATGCACCAAACACTAGTGCACCCAACTATATAAAACAAATACTAACGGACATGAAAAGTCATATATGCACTAATACAATTGTAGTGGGGGACCTCAACACCCCACTGTCACGAACAGATAGATCAACTAGACAAAAAATAAGTAATGAAATACTAGAACTCAATCGAACTCTTGAACAAATGAACTTAACAGATGTTTACAGAGTCTTCCACCCCACAAAATCAGAATACACATTCTTTTCAGCTGCACATGGGTCATTCTCCAAAATAGACCACATACTCACACATAGAATATGTTTAAGTAAGTGCAAAGGAATTGAAGTTATCCCCTGTATATCCTCAGAACATAGTGCAATGAAATTGGAGATCCATAGCAAAAGAAACTCAAAAAATTTCATAAACATGTGGAAATTGAACAACACACTTCTGAATAACCAATGGGTCACAGAGGAAATTAAAGAAGAAATCAGACAGTTCCTTCAATTAAATGACAATACAACATATCGGAATCTATGGGACACAATGAAAGCAGTCTTATGAGGGAAATTCATAGCAGTGAATACACATATTAGGAAAACAGAAGGAGCCCAATTAAACAACCTGATGCTGCACCTCAAGCTTCTAGAAAAAGAAGAGTAGGACAACCCCAGAACTCATACAAGGGAGGAAATTATAAAGATCAGAGGAGAAATCAATCCAATGGAGACTGAGAGAATAATACAAAAAATCAATGAAGCCAAGAGTTGGTTCTTCGAAAGACTCAACAAAATTGACAAACCCTTAGCCAACCTTATCAGAAAAAGGAAAGAAAAGGCCCAAATCCATGCAATTAGGGTGAAATTACAATGGATCCAGCAGAAATCCAGAGGATCATCAATACCTACTTCCAGAACCTATACGCCAATAAGATGGACAACACAGAAGAAATGGACAGATTCCTAGATACATATGAATTACCAAAGTTGAACGAAGAAGACCTAAAAATTCTGAACCCAATATCAACCAATGAAATTGAAAACATAATTAAAAAATCATCAAATAAGAAAAGCCTGGGCCCTGAAGGCTTCACTGCTGAATTCTACAAGACATTTAGAGAGGAACTGCTGCCACTACTGTTTAAACTCTTCAATGAAATTGAAAGGGAAGCAATACTCCCAAATTCATTCCTGGAAGCAAGCATCACCTTGATCCCCAAAGCAGAGAAAGACCCAATGAAAAAGGAGAACTATAGGCCAATCTCACTAATGAACATAGATGCAAAAATCCTTAGTAAGATCAGTAAGATCAGCAAACAGAATGCAGAAGATCATCAAGAAGATCATACACTCTGATCAAGTGGGATTCATCCCAGAGATGCAGGAATGGTTCAATTACGCAAATCAATCAGTGTAATACACTATATCAATACAGTCAAGGACAAAAACCATATGATTATCTCCATAGATGCAGAAAAAGCATTTGACAAAATCCAACATGCATTTATGACAAAAACCTTACAAAAAATTGGAATGGAGGGTCTCTACCTCAAACTGATAAAAGCCATCTATGAAAAACCAACAGCCAATATCATACTAAATGGTCAAAAACTGAAATCCTTCACACTAAAATCAGGAACAAGACAAGGATGTCCACTATCACCACTCCTGTTCAATATAGTTCTGGAAACATTAGCCATGGCAATTAGACGAGAAAGAAATAAAAGGAATAAAGATAGGTAATGAAGAAGTCAAATTGTCATTATTTGCAGATGACATGATACTCTCTATAGAAGACCCCAAGAACTCCACCAAAAGTCTTCTAGACTTAATAACCAAATTCAGTCAAGTAGCTGGTTACAAGGTCAACACACAAAATTCAATAGCTTTCCTCTACACCAATGACACACTCACTGAGAGAGAAATAGGACAAATAATTCCTTTCACAATAGCATCCAAAAAACTGAAATACCTAGGAATCAACCTAATGAAAGAAATCAAAGACCTCTTCTCTGAAAACTATGGCACTCTGAAAAGAGAGATTGAAGATGATATCAGAAAATGGACAGACATCCCCTGCTCCTGGGTAGGAAGGATTAATATGGTGAAAATGGCCATACTTCCAAAACTGCTATATAGATTTAATGCAACCCCAATTGAGATCCCAGCACCATACTTCATAGACCTCAAGAAAACAATCCAAAAATTCATTTGGAGCAAGAAGAGACCCAGAATAGCAAAAGCAATTCTAGGTAACAGAGACATGGCAGGGGGTATCACAATCCCCAACCTGCAACTCTACTACAAAGCTACTGTGATAAAAACAGCATGGTACTGGCAAAGAAACAGACCTGAGGACCAGTGGAACAGATTAGAAGATGCAGAAACAACTCCAGACACACTCAGCCATCTCATCTTCGATAAAGGAGCCAAACACCCTCACTGGAGGAAAGATAGCCTCTTTAATAAATGGTGCTGGAAAAATTGGGCTTCAACTTGCCAAAGATTAAAACTAGACCTGTATCTCTCACCATGCACTAAACTAAAATCAAAATGGATTAAAGATCTAAATATTAAAATAGAAACTGAACCAGTTGGAACAGAGGTTGGGTAGAATCCTTGAAGACATCGGTGTAGGAAAAGATTTTATGAACAAAACCTCAGCTGCCTGTGAACTAGCACAAACAATCAACAAATGGGATCTCTTCTTATTAAAAGGCTTCTGCACAGCAAGAGAAACCACCAGCAGTGTGAAGAGACAACCCACAATGTGGGAAAAAATCTTCACCTGCTCTTCCTCAGACAAAGGTCTACTATCTCAAATCTATAAACAACTTAAAAAGATCAGACCTCCCAAATTTAAAGACCAAATCCAAAAGTGGGCATCTGAAATGAACAGACATTTCTCAGACAAAGAAGTAGAAATAGCAACTAAATACATGAAAAAATGTTCAACATTACTGGTCATTCGAGAGATGCAAATGAAGACAACGCTGAGATTCCACTTCACTCTGGAAAGAATGGCTGCTATCATGAAATCAACCAATAACAAATGCTGGCGGGGCTGTGGGGAAAGAGGAACCCTGCTCCACTGCTGGTGGGAGTGTAGACTGTGCAAGCACTGTGGAAATCAGTATGGAGATACCTCAAAGAACTAGGACTGGAAGTCCCATTTGACCCCGCTATTCCACTGCTGGGGATCTTCCCCAAAGAATTAAAAGAATCATACCACAGTGATATATGTGCGCCCATGTTCATAGCAGCACAGTTTGCAATCGCTAAAACTTGGAAACAGCCCAAATGCCCATCAACTGGAGACTGGATAAAGAAAATGTGGTTTTTTAATAAAATGGAGTCCTACTCAGCCATCAAAAATGAGAATTAGAGACATTTATAGCTAAGTGGATGTACATTGAGGCAATACTCTTAAGTGAAATAAATAGGACACACATGTGTAAATACTGAATAGTTTCTCTGGTGTGAGAAACTGAAAGTGTAAATAAGGACTAAAACGTATAATAGGTAATGTGAAATAGGAAGAAAAGGGGCAAAGGGGAAGGAAGTGGGAGGGCTGGGGAAAGGATAGAAGGGAATGAGATTAATATGAGAAAATGGAAAAATAGGAACAAAATCTTTGTAAATAGGGAGGACTGGAGGGGTTGAAGGGAGGGCTGGGCAAGGGTGAAAAATAAGAACCAAGAGAGATTATGTAAAGGTGCAAATTTCCAATGATGAATGTCATTATATTGTATACCTAAAATATACCAATGATTAGAATGAATAATCAATAATGCAAAATAGGAAAAGAAGGTCCAAAGGGGTAGGGGTAGTGGGAGGGGCAGGGGAAAGGAAAGAAGGGAAAGGAAAAATGCTGAGAAATGGAAAAAATGGAAATAAAGTCTTTGTAAATAGGGAAGTGTGGAGGGGGTGAAGGGAGGGCTAGGAATGGGGGAAAAATAAGAACCAAGATGCATTATGTAAAGGTACAAGTTCCCAATGAGAAATGTAATTGTGTTGTATACCTACAATGTACCAATAAAAGAATTTAACAAAACAAAAAGAAACCAATAAAATTGACAAACTTTAGCAGAATTTATCAATTTCAAGAGTAAAACTCAGGATACTAGTATAATACTACATTTAAAAGAGTATAAAGGGATATTTTGAGCAACATTATACACTTGAAAACATTGATAGTCAGCTTTCTAGAACTCCCCCATATACTGAAACTCGAGAATAGAAAATACAAATGCTCATATATCTAAGAATGATATTAAATGTCATAAAAACTTTCCTATGCACTTGCAAAAGGGAGGGGGACCAAAGGATGAAGGAAGCGTGAAAGGAGGAGATAAAAAAGAATTAAGATGTGTTATGTACATGTACCAACTCCCAAAGATGAATGTAATCATTATGTACTGCAAACATGTACTATAAAAATAAAAAGGAAAGAAAATTTTAAAAGAAAATAAAACTCTCTTATGCAGAATTGTTTCAAGTATTCATGTAGACAGTTTGGCCTCCAAGATGCAGAGGATAACTTCCTACTCCTTCAGTGTGGCAATGCGTGCCTTCCTTCCAAAGTGTTCAATATGAAAAGGCATAAAAATGACTAACTTTATAGGGGAGAAACCGTAACAAAAACTACTTCAGCCAGTTAATCAAGGGTCAAATCAACACCATGGTCCTGGGACAAACTTGTATTTGAAGCCACAGGGCCCTAGGTTCCAATCCCAGCTCACCATTTACCAAGGAACGCTGGTCTCGGTACCTAACCTTTCTGTTACGTTTACAAGACCTACTTACAGCGCTGAGGACGGACTCAAGGGATAAAAGGCGGAAAAGCTTTCGCCCTCAGGCCGTCAGTCCTGGCACTAACGTCATCGGTGTGCCCGAAAGAATATGGCAATTTGCAGTTCCCAGCGCTAATACGCGCGCTGACAGAACTCAAAGCTGTTTTAAGGGACACGCGAGGAGAACCCCATCCTGAAGTACTCGGCGGTGACAGCCCACACCCCGATACGTGAAGGCGGAAGACACTGACAACTTGCGGTTCCAATAAGGGAACCAGTGTTGGAGGGGGCCCGACGAGGTCACAGCTTGCGGGGCGCCGCCCTCCGAACCGCAAGCCCGCGGCCCACCTGCGGCAGCGCGTGGTCCGGCCCGGCTCCGGCGCCCCATTCCGGGAAGAAGGTGCTCAGGCGCGGCATGGGAGTCTCCGTGCGCACTGGCAGCTTCTCGTGGGACATCAAGATGTCGTCCAAGGAGAGAAAGTTCTCCTCAGGTCCCAGCGCGCCCGACTCCACCCGGAAATAAGCCTCGGACATGGAGGCGACCCGAGCTCCTCCACCTCCCCTAGTGTGATTCGATTTGAGTGGAACCCGGAGGACCCACAGGCTGACCAGGCGCCTCAGGGTCGAGGAGGGTGCTGAGACTGCCGGGCTGGGTGGAAACTCATTTTCCCGCGCCCGGGAACGGGTCAGACCCAACCAGTCGATCGGAGTGGGTCCGTCACTGCTCAGGCAGAAGCAATCGACAAAATCTGCGGATGGGGTCCCGGGCGACAGAAGGGCTAGGGGGCGTCAGCCGGAAGTTCCTCCTCCCTTTTTCCTGCAGCCTCGCTTGAGAATTTTACCTGGAAGTTGGAACGCCCGCTGAGCTGCAGCGTCATTTGTACCAGATTATGTTCATGTGGTCCTTTAAATGTTTATATCAAAATGAAAACGTTTTACAACACTTTTGGGGGCATCAAATAAAGGCATTATGTACTATGTACTCCAGGTCTGATTAAATAGCACTTTGACCAGTTCTTCCATATTGTGACATCATCAAAATTATAGCTACAATTGGCTGTCCAATTTGCTGAGGCACAAACTGCTTTTGTCCAGCTGTATTCCAAATTAGGAATTTATGTAGCTTATTTTTGTATTAGGCAGTCTTGATCAAGAAGATGTCCCTATTGCTGGGCTGATTTTTAAATCCAAATGTCATCCACAAAACTATATTACACTCCACTTACCTACACTGAAACCTCAAACAGACACACTTTGAGCTTGCTTGGCTTAATTTAGGAGGAACAAGCTGGTCCAACACCAGCATTTTCAAACAGTAACACTGCCTTCTGAATTTTATACCTTTTTTTTTTTGGTATCAGGAATCACACTCAGGACCTTGCACTTGTGAGGCAGGCAGCAGCACCACTGAGCTAAATCCCCGGCCCTCCTTCTGAATTTTATGATGCTTTGACATCTTGGGGCTTTGGGGTTGCAGGGAGGAAATGCCTTTCCAGAGTTAGGTAATTCATAGAGATAGCAAACACTGCCCCTGCTAACATGCTTTTGTTATACAAATGTTATACAAATATATAATTAATGCAAGCCCATTTCCTGAAGCTAATTCACACACTACATCAATATTTCTTCTCCCCTAGATCACTGTAGTAAGTCACCCCAGGGCCCAGTACAGGACAACTGGAGATCACTCCTCTACTCCAGAGCCCACTGATGTTATTTAAACAATAAAGTGCTAAGCTTGCTCAAGGTTGCTTTCTTGCCTCCCCATTCCTTCCCATGGACATCATAAAAGGTCTGCACCATGATTTTTACCTTTGCTTCCTGTTCTCTGCACTGACCCTGGCACTTGCCCATGTGACCCTGTGTGGTATATTATGCTCCCTTCTGTTGAGAACTGTAACAAAACTTCTTTTACTGGTGTTGGCCACTCTGCCATCACTCAGTCATCTCCATGAATTAAACATTTGATATAATCGAAACAAAATGCCTTGAGGAGTTGGCCAAATGGTGGAAAGCCTTAATTCTATTCTAAGGAGTTTAGACTATTCCATAGAGAAGAATTGTAAGGTTTCAGAGCAATGAACAAGATACATCTGAGCTTCAAGAAGATAAAGCTGGCAGTGAGGGGAAGAAGGGATAGATGCTGAAAAGCCAGCTGGGAAGCTTTCAGTGGCAGTTTGGGGCAACTAACTGGAAATAGGAAGTAAAGGTTAGACAGGGGTCCAAGATTCACTTTGTGAACCTGGTTGGCCAGATGGATGGAGATGTCAAAATACACACAGAACACAGGAACAGGGGCATTCAGGCTGGGAAATAGGGTGTCTAGAAGCTACTGGGCAGAAAAATCTGCAGCCCAGTGAAGAAACCAGCCTGGAAGCATTACAGTTAGGAGGAATCTACTTGGGGACAGTTGTAAGAGGGTTCCCCCACCTTAATCATATTTTAAGCATTTTGTTTGCTACACAATCCAATATAAAAGCAAACATAATCCATAGGGATAATACAGAATTTCTCTGATGAAATGGATGTATGGTAGTACAGTTTGATGTAGAAATACAAGCTAATTTGTTTAATTGAAAGTAATACAGGTTATTTATTGCTGAGGGCACTAAATGATTCCATCTATGTGGAATCAAGGTAGATGTTTAAAGAACTAATGTCAAAGAAAAGTATTATTATTATTATTATTGTTATTATTATTATTGGTACAGGGGATCAAACTTGGGACCTTGAGCTTGTGAGGCAGGCGCCGGAACCGCTGAGCTAAACCCCTGGCCCTAGAAAGGTATTATTTTTGTACAGAGACCAGAATATTGGTTCTAATTGCAAATACCAGTGCTATATTAATACTAAAGTAACAGGCCAATATTTAAGATAGAATGAGATGGCCTTGTTTTTCTTATTTAATGTTTTGGCTCGTCATGAAACTATGCTTTCTTGCTTATATAGTGTTACTCTATTTAATCTCTTCTCTCCTAGAACAAGTGTAATAAAAAAGTGAATACACCAAAAAAAAGGTGAAATTAGTGAAAATTTCAGTTTATGGTGCTAAATTGCATTTACTCATTTGACAAAAGTGGCACATGATTTATTAAGTATGGATCTGTCTATAGCTTAACTCCTAAGAACCAGAAATGCTTCTCTTCTCTGAGAAAACTGTGTTCCTTACCCTAGTCAACTAGACAATGTATCAGAATTAACTAAACAGAATTTCAGTATGCTTGTAATATTCAGAGTATATTCGGTATATTTACAATATACAGAATTTCAGTACTGTATTTTGATAGGTATCTGCTGGATTCTTGAAATATAGAGTAACTTTCCAATGCAATTAGTTCAAGATTGTGGAAGAATAGAAGGGCAACATTTTAGAACATAGACAAAGTGTCACAGCCTTAGAAGCAGACCCAAGCTTTAGATATGTGAAACCACAAATAGGTTTATAGCTTAAAGCTTTAAATGTGTTTTTTGTCTTTGCAGTGCTGAGGATTGAACCCAGGGCCTCACACACGCTAAGCAAGCACTCTCTCCCTGAATATCAGTGGTAACTTTCCTTCATTGAGTGGACGCAAATGACAGAAACCTAATGGGGGGGTGGTGGTAAGGAGGGCCTTTAGGGTGGGAGAGAAAGAAAGACTATACTGGACTCCAACATGAAAATTTGGGGGTTTTCCTTGATCTTTTTTCCTGCACCTATATTCCATAACTGGCCCATGGGCAAATATTGGCTCTACCTGCACAGTATTTTTAGAATCTCATCATTTCTCATTACTCTAGTCCAACCCACAAGCATCTCTTGCTTGCATTTTTGCCTTAGCTGGCTATCCAGTCTCCTTGCTTCTGCCCATGACCTCCATCTTTTCCCTTCTACACTCCAGGCAAACTCACTCTGGGGTTTGCACTATCTACTCTACTCACTGGATTTGTTTTTCTTAGATTTCTAGTGCCGGTCCCTTTCAGATTTGTACTCAAAAGTTACTGTCTCAAGGAGGCCCTGCATATCTAAAAATTGTAACTATTGCCCTCACACCTGATAGCCCTTTGCTATGCTGTGATAGAGTTCGCAAATTTAATGTGTGGGGAAATAATATCTAGTGTAATAGGTTGGGAAGTGGGGCTTAATGGAAGGTGTGTCGGTCACGAGGACCCTGCACTCACAAACAGATTTAGGAATGGCTAAAAAGAGCTTTCAGGAGTGGGTTCTGTTCTTCTGTTCTTCCACCATGTGAGGATGAAGGATTCACCCCGTTTCCCAGACCCGCTGCTTTCTATTAAACAAGAACCTAAAGAAGGTCCTCATCAATGCCATGACCTTGGACTTCTTTGTCTCCAGAATTGTGAGAGAGTAAATTTCTGTTCTTTATGAATTACCAGTTCTGTAGTGTTCTGTTACAGCAGCACAAAAAGGACCAAAATGCCCTCTTCTTTCCCCTCAGCACTGACCACTCTAATGTACTATACATTTATATATCTATCGTGCTTATTGTCTGTTTCCTCTATTAGAACAATAGCTACATGAGGGTGGGGATAGTTTCTAGTCCATGTTTTCACTGTTGTATGCCCATTACTTACTGTGTGTTAAATACTTCATGGTGTATGTGAAACACTTCATAAATTTTTGTTGAATTAATTAGTAACTATTTATAGCAGTGATATTAAATTTCCTTTAATACATCAAATAAAAACAATGAGTCAGTTTTAAGTAAATAATAGTCCAGGGGATATGTAGATATTATAACAGTTACAAAATGTACCAGTGAAACCCTGAATTAAAGTCATTAAAAATGGTCTGCCCACTTGCCAGGACAGCGACCAACCTTGCAGACCTCTCCCAAGTCAGGCCCCACTCTCTTCCTGTACTAAGAAGGTCCTCCTATCTCTGGGAGGGCTGGCCTGAGGCCTTCACCAGAGAAGCAGAAATGGACAGGCCTGGGGCCCTGGCCCCAAGGCCTAGCATCCTGATGTGCACCAATGGCCCTGGAGGGAGATATTCTCTGAAGCACTATGAGGGGGAATGGGGCTGTTCTGGGGGAACAGCTTCTAAGAGATGGGGTCTAGAACCCCATGGACCTTTCCCAAGTAAGTTCTTTCTTGCTCCCCGCCTCCATTAGCTCTCTGGGGTGACTACACACAGCCACCGACCCTGTAATGTTCCCAAGGATACCAGGCGCTCCTCCTGGGCTGTGTGGCTGACGCAGAAGTGGGAAGCCAGGGCAGAGCCCTCACCTGACAGGGAGTAGTCAGTGCTGGTCATCCGAATTTCAGGGGTATAGGAGACACGGGGAGCTAGGTCTCCACCTTTCTCTTTCTGCCAGCGCTGGCACCAGGCAAATAGGTCCACCAGAACCAACATGAGGAACAGCAAAAGGACGATGCCCGTGACAGCGCCCACCGAGTGCCACTCTGCACCCAGGTCTGGGCTGATCTTGGTGTAGGGATTCAGCTCCTCCACCATGAGGGCAGCTGTGGACAGAGGGAGGGGAGGAGGCAGGGCCTGATACTGACATAGGGCCACTCTCTCTTCAGATCAGCCTCCTCCAGGCCCTCTAGTGTTAGGAGACCCAGCTCTGGTTTTGGCCCTGTTCTTCAATCCGTTTTACCTCCACCTTCACCCTGCCTCAGACTCTTCAGCTTCCTAAAAGAAGTGGGAATTCCAGGTCATGACAAGAACAAGTGTGACTGTATATGTGAATGGTTTGCCAAGGTACAGGCTAAATCACTTATAACTGTCTAAATCCATAAGTTTAAGTCTTTAATAATGTGATGAAAGCTTATTAGATTAAACTTGTTGGAGTTTTGATATAACTGTACTTACCTTTCCACCAACTGAAAAAATGGAATGCTTAAGCAAATAGAGTGAATGGATTTTAAATTGGCTTTGTTTCCCACCTACGAATTATTTCTAGCAGCCATTTCTACTCAGTTGCTCTGTTACTTCCAGAATTCAACAGAGCTGGATGCAGTCCAACTTCCATCACTCTAATTGGCCTTGTGGTGAGTTACCTCTTGGAAGCTTTGATCTCTGTAAGAGATACTGATAATGATAATAGTTCAGAGTCATGCTGAACATGGGACAAAGGACCCAATATACACAGAGCACCCAAATAAAGGCTCAAGAAATGCACTTCCTATCATTATTCATATGTTTGTTCACCCATGTATCCTCAGCACTTCAAATGTAGTAAGCAGTCAATGAACATTTGTTAAGTAGCTATCATCATTCATTATCATCATTGGTCTAGGGTTAGCTACATTGTCCGGCTTCCAATGCAACTCACTAATTTTTTTTTTTTGTACTGGGGATCACTAAATATTCTTGAATGTCAGAAGTTACCTCCAGGTCAAATTTTTCCTGAAAAAACTCAGGTAGAATTTGTCACCTGAGATGAATTTACTGTATTAAGGGCTTTTTAATTATATTTTGAAATTACAGTACTGTGTTTGAAATCTTATTATGAAATGTTAATGTATTGAAATCATTTGAGTTTATTTTTTTATTTTTTATTTTTTTTTAAAAAAAGATGGCACATTTATTGCTACATAAATGTTATATACATATTGTGTTTTCTGTTACAGTAACAGAAAAAATTTGAACTTCTTGTTGCTGGTTGAAAACTTTATCAATAATACCTTGCATTTGACACAGGATACAAATCTGCAATAAATCAACAGTGGAAACTGGAGAACAAGATGAGAAGCGATTCATCTCGAACGTTAGCTCTTGCAATACTCCATAGGTACTACATGGTATGCTAGAATCCTACTATGGTCCTAAAATGCTATTGTAAATTTCTGATATTAATGAACAGGTTATGGTAAATAACCCTACATTTTTACTACCTAATATAATAAAATAAAGTAAGAAACTTTTTGCTGAAAACTTTCAATTTCAAAAATCTAGAAAGAGTAATATTTAGAATTCAAGAAATTTTCTTACAAGATTATTGTATAAAAGACTAGCTGCAGTGAAAGACAAGCCAAATGTTTTTCTTTCTATTTTATGAAGGAAAGCTTCTGGGCATACTGCAAAGTCTAATATAGCGAAAAAGACCACAAGCTCTGAAGCAAAAGGCCAGGCAGTGCTGTATGTTCACTCAGACATCATAAGCAACAACTTTGTTTAGCCGATTAACACTGAAATGAAGAACAAGGCCACAGATAGAGTCTAACGTAATTGGAGAATATATGCAAATTAAGGTAACCAAAAAGTCTACTAAGTTCACAAACAGTTGATTTGTTAGGAAATCATCCTGATTGGAAGATCTGAAGTGCTGCCTTAATTGTTTTTGTTCTTTCAAATTAACAGAAATCTTTAATTTACATAGTGATTTGGGTTCTTCTGTGTGCTGACTGCTCTTGCTGGTGTTAGCTCTGAGAATTACTAAGCCAAGACAACACTGTTTAGCATGTATTTCTCTCCCAAGTTTGTTGTGGTGGAAGACAGATTTCATGGAAGTTCAAAGTCATTATGATGTCTTAAAAAATTACTCTGAAGAATTAGAGAGGTGCCTAATGCACAGTATTAAGATTAACTGACAAGTATCAGTTTAATGCTAATCTGGCTCATCTTGGGATGGGGCTGACGGTTTGCAGTTGATTAAATCACCCACTGAATTCTCCCCTACCCATCTAGATGACAGAGAATAAAGGTGAAGAGAAGGGGACCTGGTGACAAGTGTTCTTGGACTCCATCAGGTAATGAACCTCAAAGTGGTGTGTTCGTTTATCACACTACTGCCTTGATGACTGACTACTCGGTCTTGTTATAGTCACCATAATCATGGCCTGAAAAATCATCTTTGTATTTTAAATGAATTTTGTGCTTACTTACAGCTAACACTTTACAAGTATTATATTATGTAGTACTTACTGCTTGGAAAACAAGGCAATTTCTAAAAAGTAAATTCTCCCCTTGTAATCTACACTTCTTGCTATTACAAGCTTTACTATGAAACCTAGAAGCTTGAAAAGTCTTGGTGTTATTAGAAATAAAGCAATGTTTATTTGTGGGAAAAACCCAGGGAAAATTTTCCCCTTTTAAAATCTTAGCTAGGCTATGGTCACAGATGGTCTCTGCTCACCACTGTAGATACATGTGCAAAGCACACAGTGCTGCATGGATGATTCTGCACTATGACCATAACTACTCAGATTCAGAGACCAAATGTCACACCTACAGAGAAAATAAAAATGCATGAAAAATGAGAGAAAATGCTATAGCAAGTAATATTTTCCTATTTCGTGGAAAACACTATTCATATGGCAAAAGGAGAGGAGAGGGCAACAAAAGACTTTTCTCTTCCTTTTAAAGACACTCACAGGTATGCTGGGAATGCTAAGGACCAATGGTTGTCACTGTTTTGTTCTCTGCATGGGAACAGCTTTAACAAATGCTGGCATCAACCTTTTCCCTTTATATGTAGACCTTACAGTTCCATAGCAACAAATAAAATTTGTAGTTACAATGCATTTGTCAATTCAGTTTAGGCACAAGGCAACTTCCATGGTGAATGGAGAGATCGAGACAGTCTCTGATTGTGCAGAAGTGACACACTGCTTGCAACAAAATGATAGGTTGCAAACATCTCACGGGTTGATGTTCTAGATGAGCTTCCTATCTTCGCTTCTGATGGAAGTGTCGACCAATTGCTTTGATAGTAGGTACATTTGAGTTTCTTGTTTCAAGTGTTTTGTTTTTTCTTCTCTCTCCTGTCAGGTTTGTGTCTTCAGATAATCTGAGTTGTCCAAGTCCTTATTAGGAGAGGTCACCTTCTATGTAGCCTACTGATAACTCTGGAACTGGCTGATGTTTACATATGACTCATAGGGTTGGTAGTTTCACTAAACCCAGGATGGGCTCCTGGCAGCGTGGTTGGTGGCTCTGCCGATACGGCAGAAACTTTTTCTTCTTCCTTTTTCTTAAGGCAGGCTGCTTTGGGGTTAAGGTTCCTCTCTCTGACTTGCTGTTCTAAGCTAAGGATGACGGCCACGGCCTGATGAAGAATGAGGTGTTTTGTTTGGGGCTTTTCACTCTTCAAATGAAGCTAACACATTCGGCCAAGCTCTTTGAATGCCTCATTAATATCCCGCAAGCATTCTCTGGCATTGTTAGCCATTTGCCTTTCCTTGTCCCTTTCTATTTTCTGTTCTGGATTCAGATCCTCATCTTCATTAGTACTACTGGATACTAACAAATACCTTGTTCTGCCTCTAGATGAGACCTTGATATCTTTTTGGGAGGATTCATCATCTGATTTCATGTCATCTGATGAAGGAGGTTCATGAAGGTTCTCATCTTTCTCTTTATTTTCAGTCTTGATTTCTGTTGGAACAACAGTTCCAGACTGACTTTGTAAGCCACCTCTATAGTTTTCTTGTGTTTTATGGTTCAGGTCTGTGCTTGAAGCAGTGACAGTACTAGACAGGACTGAATGATTGCCATTGAGACAGACAGAATCTTCCCGTTGAGCTCCAACCATTGAAGCTGATTGATTATTTGTAACAAGGCTTGATCCTCCATAGTTTGAACTGAGGCTTCCAATTGGTGCCTTATGGGATGGTCCCAATAAACTGTGAATATCACTGTGACCAGCAGGTAAACTGGTGGAAGGTCCCACAGCATGGTTCTGCAACACGTGGATAGCATCATCCAGTCTGTCAAAACGATCCCCCATTCGAGACTCACAGATATCCTTTAAGAAGGACATTGTATCTTGCAAATGCTCATGAAGTTGCTGCTCAACTCGATTTTTCAGAGTGGAGTGAATTTTCATAGCTTGGGGATGAAGGAGCTTGCCCTCCTGGTCTAGGCCATTGAGTGGTACCTATCAGAGGTGAAGGTGATCCAACTGGTGTTGATGGGTTTGACAGAAAACTACTGCTTGTATGGTCAGGAGAATAAATAGATGCCAATGCCTTTCCAAGTGCATCACCTGTCTGTGAGCTTCCAGCAGCATTCCCTCTGGTTCCCAGAATGCCATCTGATCCATTGACAGGAGGAGTGTGGGAGGCAGCAACATAACAGGAACTGCTGGTCCTGCCACAGTGAAAGCTGGACATTGGGGGAAGACTTATGCTCATGTCTGTTGGCGAGACTGAATGTGGAGGGTAACTCAAGCAGTCATGGGAGTGAAGGCTACCATAACCACTGGACCAAGACATGTGGGGAGTGGAGGTCCCCAGAATTCCACCAAAACCAGGCTGGCTTATCCCATTTGATGCACTCCAAAGGTCAGAAGAATTGTGGGTCCCATCTTGCATAAAGAAAGTGGTAGCAAACATACTGGTTGGTGGCTTAGGAGATGGATAACCAGGAGGTTCACGGTTAAAATCATCCAAATTTGGGGATGGTGCACACACGGAAGAAGGCAGACCAGGAGGCCCCTTTCTGGCTTTCTTTGCTTGCAATGGATCAAGGGCTACAGAGTCATGGAGTGGTCTTCTCCTGGAACTTGTGGTAAAGAATGAGTAGTATGGTGTTCCTGGTTTTCCTGAAGAAGATAGTTGGGCTGGGCTCCCGAGCCCTAGATCTTGTCTCAGCAGGTAGATTGACAGCCTGGTAATCCAGTGTCTCTGCTGTACAGGGAAAATGAGCCTCTTTCTGATGTTTTTCCCATCAGATTTGAGTTCATGAAGGGTGTTGGGGACAAGCCTTCATGGGCTCCTAATCCACTGTCATTCAAGTGATCACTGTAATGAGGGCTGTCTGTAAAACCTCTAGATGAGTCATAGGAAGGGCTTGGTTGACCACTTGTTCCCCAAGATGTTGTACCTCCATGTTCATCCATACCTGATCCACTGAACTGACTGCTTCCCAGTGTCGTTGGACTGGTTTTCCTACTATTAATAGGTGGGGGGAAACATCGCACTGAAGTCTAGCAGGTCGCTCAGCTCCTTGTCGGTCCCTATTGCGGCCATGCGCTGTTGTTGGGGGTTCATCTTCGGCCACTTCTCGCAGGTCCAGCCTTGGCGAAAGTTCCCTCGGGTCTCGCGCAGGCGCGGGCTCGGTGGCTGCCTTCCTCCGGGCGGGCTGCGGTCCCCCCACAGAACTTGTGGGTCTCCTCAGGCGGACATTTTTTTCTCTCTTGAGTTTATTTTTATATAATTGAAATGTTCTTTTGGTTAAGCTATTTCTTGAGCCCTGCTCCAGAACGCCTTCCATGAGATCAAAATAAATTGATGGGCCTGATGCGACCTTACATGTGGGTAGTGCCAATTTTAGATTCTTCCCACAGTCTTCGGCAGTACTAACAGACATTGTAAACCCATCTTATTTGTGCAGAGAGATTGTGTGTGTGTGTGTGACCCTCAAAATTTGGCAAAGAAACAGCCACTGCATCATTGTAATGGAGGTACTTGTTAATCTAACTTTCCCTTTTTCTATGTTTCCAATTCCACAAAATATCTTTTCCTACCATTCCTAAATTTTCATTGTTTAGTGGCAAAAGATATAATACATAATTTATATAATTATATGCTATTATATAATTTAGTCTGTGGTCTGATAGGATATTTCTCAGTTCAAAGTGGGTGGAGTGGCAAGCAGATTCATTTCTGAAGAAAAATCAGGGGAGAATAGCTGTCATTTGCTCAAGATGTTCCAGGGCTTGCTAGATGGCCTAGGGCTGCAGACATGGGCACAAAGATGGGTATGACAAGTTTAGTGGAGGAAATAGTAACAGCAGGTGATAAAAGCAATGATGGAGCCATGTCCAAAATGTTATGGAACCTCAGAAGGCATGGTGGACCCTGACCTCAATGTAAGAAGGGTTTACAAAAGCTTTAGAGGAAGGAGCATCCAAAGAGGATCTTAGAGTATGACTAAGATTTGTAAAGTAGGCCCACAAATGTCAGAAAGAGTCACCCTAGGTCCAAGGATCAACCTTGAAGTGAGATGTGAGATTGTGTAAGTTCAGGACAAAACATCTCTCCTTCCAAACCAGCTGTTCCTTTTTGCCTTACATATCCTGATTACTGGCTTCATTGTCCACCTGATTACCATAGCTTTATACAGCAAGTGTCAAGAAAACACAAACTGGCTTAAATCAAACAGGTATTTCCAAGCTTCACACAGGAAAGTCCAGGACTTCATGGTTGGTCGATCCAACAGCCCTAGGGTACCATTGGGGATCTATCTGTGCTTTGGTCTGCACATGGTCAGCTCCAGTCTGTGACTCATTCCTCTCAGGTCACAGGATAGGTTCCAATTCAGTTAGGTCTACAAATGTCCTTGTTCTTGTCAAGTAAGGGAGGGAACATCGGTCCCAGTATTTAATCAAGAGTTCTAACATTCACTCTGATTGGGAGGTTTAGAGCACATGGTTACTTCTGAACCAAGAACTATGAAAAGAGCCATGGAATGTGCAAATTAGTATAATTCCATCAAAGCTACCTTTAAAGCTAGTCCAGGGGTCAGCTATTCCAAAGTGTCTACTACAATCGCTACCCAATTCAGAAACCTAAGAAAAATTTGGTATTGCTTCCTCTCACTTCCCTAAATGCAATAAATTCTGCTGATTCTATCTTTTTATCATTTTTTTTTGGAGGTGGCAGTGGTGGTTTGACTGGGGATGAACACAGGGCTTTTGTAATGAGCTACATTCTTATCTCTTTAAAAATTTTTTGTTTTGAAATAAGGTCTTGCTAAGTCACCCAAGCTGGGCTGAAACTTGTGATCCTCCTGCCTCAGCCTCCCAGAGTGCTGGGACTACAGGTGTGCACCACCACACTTGGCTCTTATAATTTCTTTTATCTATCCAATTGTCTGTTCATGCCCTTATCTTCCTTGTGTGTGTCTGTGGAGGGGAGGTGGTGTTAGGGATCAAACCCAAGTCCTTACGCATGCCAGGTAAGTGTTCTACCACTGTGCTACACCTCAGCCCAAGCCCTCATTGTCTGGTTTTTGTCTTCATCTTCTGATACTTTTTATTTAAAATTACTTTAATTTTAATTGACAAATAAAAATGACATATACTCATAGGGTACAGTGTGAGGTTTTGACATATGTGAAATTTTTCACCATTAGCCTACAATACAGTTTCCCAAGTAAAGATTACTAGAGATCTCTGAAAATGATCACACACCTACCTTCATGCTTCCTACTTCACGTCTCTTTAAACTACACATTCTGTCTCATTGTGGATACTTTATACATGCACAAAGAACTCATAAAAGCATCAGAAAATAATGAAGAGTGTCAACAGAAGACAGCAATACACAGAAGTTCCTGTAAGCTAGAAAGCAGATAGGATCGTATTAGTATAAAAACTAAAGCAAAGACAAACACAGCTTAGCCAAGAATAGGCAAAAACTACTACCAATGAACCTAAAGCAGTTTGGGGATAGTCTAAGCTCACACAATAGATCCCTGAGTAGGAGAAGGTGCCAGAGCAATATATAAACATCTGTATTTACAAGAGCCAGGCCAACCCTTGCTTCCATATTTCAGAGTAAAATTAGAAGGATGCCAAGATAGCATTGCCCCTACACGAAGATGACATGAATTTGTGGTGCATTCCATATTTTTCATAGTATTACCCACAAATTATATCCTAGTCACAAGGAGGAAAAAGTAATTTTATAATGGAAAGATCAGGTACTCACCACCATATGGAAATGATGAAAGCTAACATATTAATAGGACAATCCTACACAATGTGACTGGAGATATAATGCAATATGATGTATGCTGAATCACCTATAAAATATTCTTGCCAAATATAGTCAACCTGAATCCAATCAAGCCTCTAGACCTAATTTTATAGGAAATATGGAGGTGGGGGAGGGATTTCAGGAAAAGTTAAATGACACTAAGAGGAAATAAGCAGACGAATAAGAATGTGTATCATTCTACAAGGGAACTGCTAATAAAATGGTCTCTCAATCTGGTGCATAACTGTAAGACCCTTGTTCATGGCCTCAGAAAGATGTAAGATAGTGTTTTGTATCCTCTCAGTTACACAAAAGTTCTCGGAGAACTTTAAGAGCATGCCTCATAGCATCTCTCAGCTATACAGTGATGCCTCTTAGATGCCTAAGGGATTCATAGAGGCCCAGGGTAGAAAAGAGAATATCTCAATGATAAGACTTTGGAGGAGTGGGTTAGCTTTCTGTTGCTATAAGAAAAGTACCTGGGAACATCAACTTATAAATAGAGGAGCTTTACTTTGGCTTAAAGTTTTGGAGATTTTAGTCCATCATCAGTTGGGCCTCTGGTGGCTGCACATCATGATAGTAGTATATGGTAGAACCAAGCTGCTCACCTCATGGCCAGAATTGGGAAAAAAGAAAGAGGAAAGGGCCAGGGGTCCCATTGTCTCCTCAAGGCAATGCCCCCAGTGACCCAAGACTTCCCACTAGAAAATCCCTCTTAAAATTCCTTTACCTGCCAGTAGTACCAAGGGCTAGGGACATAGCTTCTAATGCATGGGCCTTTAGGGTAAACTTATCCAAACCATAGCAAAGAATCTTGGAGAAAGTTATATACTTCACAAATGAGAGAGAGGCAAATTGTTTTTGGCCAGAATGTGGTCCATGACACTTTTAAAAACACAGCTAGGCCTACCCTCTGGTTCTTTGGCACTGGTCTATAGTATTTATGACAATCTTGGTCTTGGCACACCAGAAAGAACAACTGATTAGAACAATTATGTCACCTTGGGTAAAGTAGTACAATCAGCAATAGCAATAGCATCAAATACAGCCTATAAAATGACAAACTGTGGTAACTATTGATTTGCTACCTTTAACCATATGAACTATATTTATGGTTACATAACAAAATCTAAAACAGACAGAACACACCAAATCAGCCCGCTGCAGACAGGCAGATCTGCCCACACCCTACCGAGGTCCCCAGTCCCGCGGAACACACGCCGAATCAGCCTGCTGCAGACAGGCAGGTCTGGGCACGCACTACCGAGGTCCTGAGTCGCACGGAAGACACCGAAGCACCCCGCTGCAGACAGGCAGCCACCTGATTCCACACTACAAAGACGCAGAGGACAGCAGACCACCAGACCAAGGTACTGAGTCCCACTGTTCCCGGTCCAGAGGTAGGGGCTTCTGAGCCGTCGTCCCACTGCTCCTGGTCCAGAGGAAGGGGCTTCCCGGTCACCATCCCTCCCGCTGCTCCCAGCCCAGAAGAAAGGGCTTTTGGACCACCTTCTGTCCCGCTGCTCCTGGCCCAGAGGAAGGGGCTTCCTGGCCACCATCCCTCCCACCACTCCCGGCCCAGAGGGAGGGGCTTCCGAGGCACCATCCCACTACTCCTGGTCCAGAGGAAGGGGTTTCCCAGCCACCATCCCTCCGGCTGCTCCCAGCCCACAGGAAAGGGCTTTTGGGTCACCATCCCTACCGCTGCTCCCGGCCCCTGTCCCACCTCACCCAGCTCAGAGGAGATAATCCCTGCAGGCACTAGCAGCCCCCTGCCACAGTCAAAATGAGAAAACACAGAAATAAGTCTCAAAACCAGACTTCCAGATCACCTACAGCAACCCCAAAGGGAAATGAGATGGAACACTCTGATACTCAACCACCTGGACCCACTGAACTGGCAACAAAAGGGGATCTGGAAAAAATGAAATCAGAAATAATTTCTCAGATAACAGGAGAAATTGTGCTCCTAGTGCAAGACATGATTAATAAATCTAGAGAGGAGCTGAGGAACATGATGGAATCCCAACATAAGAAACAAATGGAATCCATAAGGCAGATGAAAAAGATTTCCAGGACATGAAAAACTCCATTGAAAGTCTACACAGCAGAATGAGCCAATGTGAGGACAGAAGTTCAGATATAGAAGATAAGATTGCAATTAATGACCAGGAAAAGAAAAATTGCTTCAAAATTATAAAGGGACATGAGAAATCAATCCAGCAGCTGCTAGATGATGCAAAAAAGAATAACATAAGACTGATTGGGCTCAATGAAGAAACAGGAGAGAGTGCAGATGACGTAAAAAATCTCTTCACAGAAATAATAGCAGAAAACTTCCCAAGCAGGGGAAAAGAGCTTGACATACAGATAAGTGAGGCATATAGGACTCCAAATAGCCTTGATCAAAAAACATCTACACATAGGCATATAATTGTTAAGATTCCAGAAACACAACAGAAGAACAAAGTTCTCCAAGCAGTCAGAGAAAAGAAACAAATCACATACAAAGGAAAGCCCATCAGAATCATAGCAGACTTCTCAACACAAACCATCAAGGCAAGAAGAGCTTCGAGTGACATATTCCAAGCCCTAAAAGAAAACAGCCTCCAACCCAGATTGATGTACCCTGCAAAACTATCTTTCAAAATGGATGGAGAAATAAGATACTTTCATGACAAAGAGCACCTTAGGAACTTCGTGAATACCAAACCAGCACTCCAAAGAATTTTACACAATATCCTAGGAACAGACATTGAGGATCACAACCCCAGGAAGCAAAGCAGAATGAACCCATCTGGCCCGACAAGAAATTAAATGTAAAGGGGGAGAACCCAACAAAAAGAAAAAGTCATGGCAATGACAAGTCAATACGTTTCAGTTATAACCATCAATGTCAATGGTCTCAATTCACCAATCCAAAGAAAGAGACTGGCAGAATGGGTCAAAAAGCAAAATCCAACAATATGCTGCATGCAAGAAACACACTTAATTCAAAAGGAAACTCATAGACTGAAAGTTAAAGGGTGGAAAACAATACTGCATGCAACAGGAACCCGAAAAAAAGCAGGAGTAGCTATCCTCTTGGCAGATCAAGTAGATTTCAAACCAACACTGATTAAGAGAGATGAAGAAGGACACTACATCCTTGTAAAAGGAAGAATCCAAGAGGAAGAGATGACAATCATAAATATCTATGCACCAAACTCTAGTGCACCCAACTATATAAAACAAATACTAACGGACATGAAAAGTCATATATGCACTAATACAATTGTAGTGGGGGACCTCAACACCCCACTGTCACAAATAGATCAACTAGACTAAAAATAAGTAATGAAATACTAGAACTCAATCGAACTCTTGAACAAATGAACTTAACAGATGTCTACAGAGTCTTCCACCCCACAAAATCAGAATACACATTCTTTTCAGCTGCACATGGGTCATTCTCCAAAATACACCACATACTCACGCATAGAACATGTTTAAGTAAGTGCAAAGGAACTGAAGTTATCCCCTGTATATTATCAGAACATAGTGTGATGAAATTGGAGATCCATAGCAAAAGAAACTAAAAAAACTTTATAAACATGTGGAAATTGAACAACACACTTCTGAATAACCAATGGGTCACAGAGGAAATTAAAGAAGAAATCAGACAGTTCCTTCAATTAAATGACAATGACAATACAACATATCGGAATCTATGGGACACAATGAAAGCAGTCTTAAGAGGGAAATTCATAGCAGTGAATACGCATATTAGGAAAACAGAATGAGCCCAATTAAACAACCTGATGCTAAACCTCAAGCTTCTAGAAAAAGAAGAGCAGAATAACCCCAAAGCTCATACAAGGGAGGAAATTATAAAGATCAGAGGAGAAATCAATGCAATGGAGACTAAGAGAATGATACAAAAAAATCAATGAAGCCAAGAGTTGGTTCTTCAAAAGAATCAACAAACTTGACAAACCTTTAGCCAACCTTGTCAGAAAAAGGAAAGAAAAGGCCTAAATCCATGCAATTAGAAATGAAAAGGGTGAAATTACAACAGACCCAGCAGAAATCCAGAAGATCATCAATACCTACTTCCAGAACCTATATGCCAATAACATGGACAACACAGAAGAAATGGACAGATTCCTAGATACATATGAACTACCAAAGTAGAACGAAGAAGACCTAAAAATTCTGAACAACCCAATATCAACCAATGAAATTGAAAATGTAATTAAAAACTTATCAACTAAGAAAAGCCCGGGCTCTGATGGCTTCACTGCTGAATTCTACAAGACATTTAGAGAGGAACTGCTGCCACTACTGTTTAAACTCTTCAATGAAATTGAAAGGGAAGCAATACTCCCAAATTCATTCCTGGAAGCAAGCATCACCTTGATCCCCAAAGCAGAGAAAGATCCAACTGAAAAAGAGAACTATAGGTCAATCTCACTAATGAACATAGATGCAAAAATCCTTAATAAGATACTGGCAAACAGAATGCAGAAGATCATCAAGAAGATCATACACCCTGATCAAGTGGGATTCATCCCAGGGATGCAGGGATGGTTCAATATTGCAAATCAATCAATGTAATACACTATATCAATAGAGCCAAGGACAAAAACCATATGATTATCTCCATAGGTGCAGAAAAAGCATTTGACAAAATCCAACAAGCATTTATGATAAAAACCTTACAAAAAATTGGAATAGATGGTCTCTACCTCAAACTGATAGAAGCCATCTATGAAAAACTAACAGCCAATATCATACTAAATGGTCAAAAACTGAAATCCTTCACACTAAAATCAGGAACAAGATAAGGATGTCCACTATCACCACTCTTGTTCAATATAGTTCTGGAAACATTAGCCATGGCAATTAGACAAGAGAAAGAAATAAAAGGAATAAAGATAGGTAATGAAGAAGTCAAATTGTCATTATTTGCAGATGATGTGATACTCTCTATAGAAGACCCCAAGAACTCCACCAAAAGTCTTCTAGACTTAATAACCAAATTCAGTCAAGTAGCTGGTTACAAGGTCAACACACAAAATTCAATAGCTTTCCTCCAATGACAGACTCACTGAGAGAGAAATAGGACAAATAATTCCTTTTACAATAGCATCCAAAAAACTGAAATAACTAGGAATCAACCTAATGAAAGAAATCAAAGACCTCTTCTCTGAAAACTATGGCACTCTGAAAAGAGAGATTGAAGATGATATCAGAAAGTGGACAGACATCCCCTGCTCCTGGGTAAGAAGGATTAATATAGTGAAAATGGCCATACTTCCAAAACTGCTATATAGATTTAATGCAATTCCAATTGAGATCCCAGCAGCATACTTCATAGACCTCAAGAAAACAATCCAAAAATTCATTTGGAGCAAGAAGAGACCCAGAATAGCAAAAGCAATTCTAGGTAACAGAGACATGGCAGGGGGTATCACAATCCCCAACCTGCAACTCTACTACAAAGCTACTGTGATAAAAACAGCATGGTACTGGCAAAGAAACAGACTTGAGGACCAGTGGAACAGATTAGAAGATGCAGAAACAACACCAGACACACTCAGCCATCTCATCTTTGACAAAGGAGCCAAACACCCTCACTGGAGGAAAGATAGCCTCTTTAATAAATGGTGCTGGAAAAATTGGGCTTCAACTTGCCAAAGATTAAAACTAGACCCATATCTCTCACCATGCACTAAACTAAAGTCAAAATGGATTAAAGATCTAAATATTAAAATAGAAACTCTGAACTAGTTGGAACAGAGGTTAGGTAGAACCTTTGAAGACATCGATGTAGGAAAAGATTTTATGAACAAAACCTCAGCTGCCTGTGAACTAGCACAAACAAATGGGATCTCTTCTTATTAAAAAGCTTCTGCACAGCAAGAGAAACCACCAGCAGTGTGAAGAGACAAACCACAATGTGGGAAAAAATCTTCCCCTGCTCTTCCTCAGACAAAGGTCTACTATCTCAAATCTATAAAGAACTTAAAAAGATCAGACCTCCCAAATTTAAAGACCAAATCCAAAAGTGGGCATCTGAAATGAACAGACATTTCTCACACAAAGAAGTAGAAATAGCAAATGAATACATGAAAAAATGTTCAACATCACTGGTCATTCGAGAGATGTAAATGAAAACAATGCTGAGATTCCACCTCACTCCACAAAGAATGGCTGCTATCATGAAATCAACCAATAACAAATGCTGGTGGGGCTGTGGGGAAAGAGGAACCCTGCTCCACTGCTGGTGGGAGTGTAGACTGGTGCAAGCACTGTGGAAATCAGTATGGAGATACCTCAAAGAACTAGGACTGGAAATCCCATTTGACCCTGCTATTCCCCTGCTGGGGATCTTCCCCAAAGAATTAAAAGAATCATACCACAGTGATATATGTGCACCCATGTTCATAGCAGCACAGTTTGCAATCGCTAAAACTTGGAAACAGCCCAAATGCCCATCAACTGGAGACTGGATAAAGAAAATGTGGGGTTTTTTTATAAAATGGAGTACTACTCAACCATAAAAATGAGAAATTAGAGACATTTATAGCTAAGTGGATGCACATTGAGGCAATACTCTTAAGTGAAATAAATAGGACACACATGTGTAAATACCGAATAGTTTCTCTGGTGTGAGAAACTGAAAGTGTAAATAAGGACTAAATGTATAATAGGTCATGTGAAATAGGAAGAAAAGGGGCAGAAGGGAAGGAAGTGGGAGGGCTAGGGGAAAGGATAGAAGGGAATGGGATTAATATGAGAAAATGGAAAAAGAGAAACAAAATCTTTGTAAATAGGGAGGAATTGAGGGGTTGAAGGGAGGGCTGGGCAAGGGTGAAAAATAAGAACCAAGAGAGATTATGTAAAGGTGCAAATTTCCAATGATGAATGTCATCATATTGTATACCTAAAATGTACCAATGATTAGAATGAATAATCAACAATGTAAAATGTGAAGAAAAGGTCCAAAGGGGTAGGGGTAGTGGGAGGGACAGGGGAAAGGAAAGAAGGGAAAGGAAAAAATGATGAGAAATGGAAAAAATGGAAATAAAGTCTTTGTAAACAGGGAAGGGTGGAGGGTGTGAAGGGAGGGCTAGGAATGGGGAAAAAATAAGAACCAAGATGCATTATGTAAAGGTACAAGTTCCCAATGAGAAATGTAATTGTGTTGTATACCTACAATGTACCAATAAAAGAATTTAATACAAAAAGAAAATCTAAAACAAACCAGAAAATTGTGTACAATATATATGCCCTCAATATGGTGATTTTACTCTCAGGGGAGGAAATTTAAAAGGGGTCAGAGGGAAAAAATAGAGAAATAGAAGAGGAAGGGATTGGAAGCAAGGCTGGAGGACAAAGGAAGAGTACTCAAACTTTTGAAAACTTGTGAAGAAGGCAGGAGAGAAAGAGAGAAGGAAGAAATATAAAGAAGAGAAAAACAGAACAACAACAACAACAAACTAGAAACAATGTTGACATTCATATAAAAACAAGAATAGGGATGGGGATATAGCTCAGTGGTGCAGCCCCTGCCTGGCAAGCTCAAGGTCCTAAGTTCAATCCCCGGTACCAAAAAACAAAAGAAAAGAAAAGAACAAACAATGAAGAAAAAACAAAACAAAAACAAGAAAAGAAGAAAAAATGTCCACTTCAAGGTGTGTCTCTGCTTGTTACTCTTAGGTAAATTGGGAAAACAGAGCCCAGATCTGTGTTGATTAATCCCAGCAAGCCAGTCATAGATTTACAGATGCAGCAAGCCTGCATCTTTAGTTGCACTGAAGTTCAGGCTGGTTTCTGGCTGTGAGGCTGGAGACCTATTTGTTCAGCCTGCAACACTGCATGTGCATCCTGCTGGCTTGAACTCAGCTCCTTGACTTCCTGTCAACTCAAACTTGGTTCTGCCTCACTCTGATGCTAGGCGATGCTAGATGGAGCCAGTGTAGCTCTGAGTTCCAAGCTCCTCTTGAAGATGGTGACTGGCCAATCACCCTCTCCTAGGGGATGTCTGAACCTGAATAACTCACCAGCCACTGCAGTTGGCAGGGTCCACTGCTCTACTTCTCTGGTGCATTTCTCCATGGAGGCCTCTGGGGTCACCAGTAGTCACGGCAAATCTGCAAGTTCAAGCTGCCTTTTCCATGCAGTGAGTCAGGGCTCAGGGATGAAGTCCTACTTGCAACCTCCTTCTTTGTCATTAAAGTCTCTTTGCTCTCCCTGTGGGCTTCATTTGTCACTTTAGATCCTTGCTGGGTGCTGGGGACCCACTTCCCTTCTTCTCTTCCTCACATTGCTATAGTTCAGCATCTGGACACCAAACCTCGCTGCTATATGTATATATTTTGGTACCGGGAATTGAACTCGGGTCCTTGCGCTTGCGGAGCAGGCAGCAGAACCACTGAGCTAAATCCCCGGCCCATCGCTGGCATATTTTTTTAAATGGGGGTTATGCATTTATGAATATCCTTGTATTTGTACAGAATACTTCTAAAATATAGTAATAAAAATAGTGATTTCCTCCAGGAAGAAGTAGGAGACTGAGGGTGCAGAAAGGAGAGAGACTTATTTTTCACTATGTCTTTTTGCACGGTTTGAATTTTAAAATTTGTGCGTGTATAACTTTTACTTTAAAAACTCTAAGAAACTTTGAATTTCCTAATTTGTAAGTTCAGGGTATACTTTGACCTCACTATACCCCAGGAACTGGCAAGGCATTGTTCCCCTACTTTCAACTGCTGGATGTGTAGACGTCTCCATAATCTGCTTCAAGCCACCAGGGTTCAGCCCCAAGGGAGCTTTTATCTTCTAAAATATCATTACAGAAAACTTGAATTTTTAAATCATTCATCAATCCCAGCCATGTAGGCGTTCTTATGTATTAACATGTTGAGTTGGAGGGTGTGCTGAAGGTAAAGTAGACCCACGCTTCTAGAAAGAACTGAGAACACTTCTTTGACAATTCTGATCCTTCAAGGGAAGCTACCAATAGTTGTTTGATCTTTAGAAAAGGATTCCACTCCCTGTTTACTTTGTTTATGGAGATCAATATCACATCATCATTACTGAGTTCTTTTTAATTTTCTTATAGTTATCCTGTTCACCTAATACTTATTGGTGAAATCTCCTTCTCTTTCTCTCTCTCTTTCTCTCTCTCTTTCTCTTTTAGTTAGGAGAAAAAGGTTTTTATCTAATAAAAATAGAAAAATTAACTGAAGAAGCTGCAAAAATATATGTTAAAAATCCTGCATCCTATACTGCCAATAAACAAAAGACAATATCGGGCTGGGGATTTAGCTCAGTGGTTCCACTGCTTGTCTCACAAGCACAAGGTTCCAAGTTCGATCCCTGGTACCAAAAAAACAAAAAAACCCAAACAACAACAACAACAACAAAAAGACAATATCACATGGTTGAAATTTAAAATCTGAAATTTAAAGAACACAAGTATGGGGCCGGGGATTTTGCTCAGTAGTTCCGGTGTCTGCCTCATAAGTGCAAGATCCCGAGTTTGATCCCTGGTACCAAAAAAAAAAGGAAAAAAAAGAACACAAGTATGGTGTGATTCCATGATAAACAGATAAAGAACTTATACAGGATTTTTTTTTAAATTCCCTTTTGCTCCACCCACTTCTAATGCTACAAACATCTAAAATATTTTAGACCTGAAAGATATTCAAATCTGTCAGCACTAGCAGTTGGGAAACCAAATAGAACATTATACTTCCCCAGAACCTACTATTCCTGATCTTAACACACAACAAGCCATGTTATAGACCATGAAAAATAGAAGCGTTGCCCATTAGACTGACAGTAATACCAAAAAGCCTATTTTGAATCACAGAAACTGAGCATTCTGTTTTCCTGCAAGTAAAGCTGCGTGAAAAAATATTAAAAAGTGGTACCATTAGCATCTAGTGGATTTAAGAAATAATCCACAAAAACACAAGAGAAGAAGTATATCTGAGTTAATGTATATGCATGTCTTTTAATAAAATATCCTTTTAACAGAAAATTCCCTCAGCTTTATGGGAGTCAGATCTTTGAGGTGCTTTGGTATTTATGAATAAGGCCCAAATTGGGCAAAAATGAACCCTATGGACTATACATGTGTGTAGAATGTGTGAGAGAGTGTTACCTTTGGTGTCCCATGTGGGCAGTGAATTCTGTCACTATGACAAAATTGGATGGTCCATTAGAGAGCCATCTCTCTTTAGCCTCCTCTGTCCTCAGGACCACCTCTCCTAGTTCACCTAAATCATGCTCTGTTGCTCGTCTAGGGTGGCTGTTATGGTTTAGATCTAAAATGTTGCCCCAGAAGGCTTACTGTGTCCAGGGGAAGGGCTTTTGGAAGGTGATTGACTTATTGGGGTGCTAAACTCATCATTGAATTAATCCATTGGTGAGTTCATAGCTAAATGTGCTCTTTGGTGGAGGGGCCCAATGGGAGGAGATGGGTCACTGGAGGTGTATCCTGGAAGGGTGCATTCTTGTCCCCAGCCTCTTCCTCTCTTTCCACTTCTGGCCACTATGAGATGAGCAGCTTTCCTTTTCCATGCACCTCCACTGTGTCATTTTTGCCTTGGAGTGAGCTGATCATAGACTGAAGCTTCTGAAACCATGAGCCAAAATAAACCTTCTTTCCCTTAAATTGTATAAGTCAGCTATTTGGCTTAAAAAAAAGAAAGAAAGCTAATACAATGGCCAATGTCCTGGTTTACCCAGGATAAAGGGTTTTCTTGGGACACAGGACTTTCAGTATTAAAAGTGAGCCAGTTTCATCCACAATAGCCAAAATGTAGAACCACCCAAGTATTCATCGACAGATAAATGGATAAAAAAATTTTTGGACTATTATTCAATTTGCAAAGGGAAGGACATTCTGACACATGCCACAACATGGATGAAGCTTGAGGACATTATGATGATGAAATAAGGCAGTCACAAGAAGACAAGTACTGTAAGATTCCACTTACATGAGGTACTGACAGTGGTCAGGTTATAGAGACAGAAAGTAGGATGGCAGATGCCCCAGAGCTGGGTAGAGAGAAAGAAGAGTTGGTGTTTAATAAATGCAAAGTTTCAGTTTGGAAAGATGAAAAGTTTTGGAGATGGAGGGTGGTGGTGGTTATATAATAATGGTACAGAGCTATACGCTTAAAAGTGGTTACAATAGTGACTTTCCTTTTTATTCCAGTGCTAGGAAGCGAATCAGTGGCCTTCCACTGAGCTACACCCTCAACCCTTTAAAACATCTTTTTATTTTAAGACAGAGTCTTGATAAATTCCCCAAGGTGGCTTAAGGTTGTGATCCTCCTGCCTCAGCCTCACAGAGTGCTGGAATCACAAGCATGCACCATCATGTCTGACTAGAATAGTAACTTTCATGTTATATATATTTTAACACTATAAAAATATAAAAATCTGAAACAAAGCAAAAATCAATAGAACTAAGTCTTAAACCCGGGCACAATTGGATACCCATGTCTTACACTCATCTTTTCCTTCTGTCCTTCCACCATCATGTAGATGTATTTTGGTAGATCTGCTCTCTCAGCATGGTCCCACACATGGAAGATTCTGTGGTTTCTCCCACTGCTACTCTGAGGCACTGGACCCCACTTTTCTTCTGGCCCTAGATACAGTTGATTGGACTGGCAGACTCTTGTTCCAAGCAGGGCATGAATTATGGGTGTAATTTGGAAAATGAGCTGTATCATTAAGATTCCTCCCTTGAATATTTATGCTAAATGACGCCAAGGGCAGTTGCAGCAGGCATTGGACCTTGGAGTGGAGAAACAAAGACAGTAGGACTGAGAAGGGGGTGAGCAGGATCCAGCCTTGAGACTTGATGATCCAGAATGGCTTGCATAAGACTCTCTGTCTTCTCATGACACCCTCCTTTCACTTTGTAGGACACCCCCAAAGCCAGCTGTACTTCTGAAAAACCTCCTGTGGTTGGAATCACTTGATAAAAGTGGATTCTATCTGTGTAATTATAAAAAATAAACCCAGAAAAATCACCTAGCCTAGAGGAGTGGTTTTCAACAGGGAGTGACTTTACTTCCCAAGGGATATTTGCTAATGTGTGCCGACATTTTTGGTTGCCAAACAGCACCAAGAAGGCAGGCAAGTGTGCAGGCATCTGTGGGTGGAGATGGTAGGTACTATTAGTTTTCTAATTTTATGAATTAGGAACTTCTCCAAGATCTCACAGCTTCTAAGAAGTTGACCCATGATTCAAAACTCAAGTCAATTGATTCACTGCCTGTATTCTTAACTACCGATCTGTTTAGAAAAATTAATTACTCGAGCCAGAAAAAATATTTCATGGTGTTGAGTTGAATCAATATATTTCTGAGGTTTATTTTCCTACAAAGGCTTAGGTGTCCTTAATCTCAAGGCATTTTAAAATCAAATGCAGATTCTCAAAGTTCCACAAATGGAAATACAACTTCCAGAGTTCTGGGCTGTTTTGCCAGCTGTGCACCACTGTGTGATCTTTTAAATCAGTGCTTGACAATGCATAGGCACTGCTTAGAAATATATAGCACTGCGTGGCTCTTTGTCAGCATTGCTGAGTCATGGCCAGGTACCTGTAACAGCCAAGTGACATGTGCTCTAATGGGGTCTGACTCATTTGTGGAAGCTCCAATAAAGTGACAAGTTTTGATTTTATAAAACTGAAGAGGACTCTCTGAACTTTGATACTTCTCACCTCTATGTTTAACAATGATATGAGCTAAAAATTATCCCCATGACTCCATATGGCCCTAACTAGTGCTTAACTTCTCTCCTTTCACCTTGAGTGAAGTGTCTCCGAAGTAGTCTGCTCTTAGGGTATCCACCTCTTCATCTATACTCACTTCTTTGCTCCCTGAGAGTGCTCTCTGCCCTCTGCTCCCTTGGTGTCACTAAACTTACCCATGACGTCTCCATCCTTTTCAGATTTCACCTGGGCTGGCTTCTCAGCAGGGTTTGATGCCATTTGCCACAACACTCGTCTTGATATTCTGTTTCCTCATGAGTTCCAGGATAGCATACTCATTAATCCTCTCTCACTGTTTACTACTAGCAAACTACTAGTGGGCCTACTACTAGTGGGCCCTAGAGTTACAACCAGCCTGACATATGAACAACTTGGGTTATGAATGGAATTTTAATTTTAATTTATGAACAAAGTCTTGAGTTACCACCTGAATGCCAGATGCTTGTGCTTCCAGATGGTCTCAGATACAGATTTAAACCTTAAAGAGTTCTGGAAGGAACATTACAACATCCTTTCCTGTGTGGGGTTAATTGAGAAATCTTGGGCTAATGTCTCTCTAAGGATGCTGAGATCTCATGTGTACAGGAGAGAGACTCTGAAGGCTGTGTAGAGGAGGCTGAGCCTTCCATTGACCAACTTGAGTTACAACCAGCCCTTGAGAGCAAATTGAGTTCGTAAGTCAAGGGTCCACTGTAGTTTTCAATCTCTCTTGCTGGCCACATTTTTTTCTCCCTGTCTCGATAGGGTTATATAGTCCTTACTTCCCCTTCCCTTTCTCATCTACATGCCACCCTTAAATGATTTCTCTACTCCCATGGCCTCCAATAGGCCCTACAGGGTGATGATCCCAAGATTGGTAACTGCTGATTCACACTCAAATTCCAACCACCTGTGAATCACCCAGACTCTACTAGAATGTGGATGTTCATAGCCACTTAAACTCTACTGGGTCACAGAAGTAAACTCATCTCCCTCCTTTATTTTTGCTTGCACAAGTGGTACCATATCCTCATTGCCCAAACCAGAAACCTAGAAGCTACATTAGATTTTTCTCAAGCTTCATCTTCTACATCCAACTAATCATCATGTTTTGCTGCTTCTAATTCCTAAACATTGCAGGAATCCATCTTCTCTTCTCTAGGTATTAATCATTTCTTATCTGAAACACCGACCTAGGCTCCTAAAGAATCTCTTAATTGGACTTACCATCTGTCCCCTCTTCTAAGACTCTTTTACCCTATGACTTTGATGATCTCTCTACTGTAACCTAAATAAGTTAAAGGTAATTTAAAACTCTTCCTATTATCACTTCTGAGTCTGGAAGAACATCAGAAGAGGCCCTATTCATAACTCTAGACACTGCCACCCCAAATTCCCTTTCCCTATTGTATCAGTTACTGCTTACTAGAGAAACAGTTAATGCAAGATATATAAATATATAAGGATTTACAAAATAGGCTTACAATGGCCACCCACAGAGTCAGGTGTGGAAGAGGGCAAAACAGCTGTTTGCATGCTGGAGATCCAAGGCCTGGAGCTCAGTGTAGCGTCCTGTCCAAGTCCATATCAGGAGGCCAAAGGGTCTATGATGAAAGGCTGAAGGGTCTTTGCTGGAAGACTGAAGAGTCTGCGCTGGAAGCCAGAAGACAATGTTCAAGGGACGGTGAAGAGGGGAGCTCCTCCAAAAAAACAGAAGTGAGCCTTCCTTCTTCATTTCCCTTTTATTCCATTCAGGCAACAAGCCTATTGGTTGGTGCCACTCACACCTAGAGTAGGTTTTCTGTCTTCAGTAAACCCTCCAGCCACACCAAGAACTGTGCCGATCTAGTTAATTTGGACATTTCTTACTTAAATTGACACAATCAGTTAACTATCACACCTATCAGGCGGCGGCGGTGGTGGTGGTGGTGGCGGTGCGATCGGCCGGGCTGTAGCCGTCGTTGGTCCGGAGCAGCTGGAGTGGCAGGGCTGCCGAGAACGGCGCGAGGCGACGCCAAGGGCAGCGGCGGCAGCAGGAGACCCAGCGGCGGCCCTAGCAGCAGCAGCAAGACGGCCTCGGGGACAGGCGCCGCCGCCGCCGCAGGGCCGGGCCGGGTGTCGCACGCCGAGGCTGGGGGGGAGTCGCCGCCGCCGCCGAGGTGGCTGAAGCGAGAGGCGCCTCCTCGCTCCCGCCCCCGCCGGACTTCAATGACCAGTCCCCAGCTCGCCAGCGTTTTTCGTTGGAATATACGTTGCACATTTATGGCGATTCTGAGTGTGAAGGCAGACTTCTGGCAGGGTCAGCACAGCGTTTTCGCTGACAAGTGAGCTTGGGGGTTCTATGTGCCATAATTAACACTGCCTTGAAGACTCTGGACACCGAGACTGGCTTCAGAAATAGTTGGCTTTTCTTTTTGTAATTGCAAGCATTTCCTTTTAATGACTCCAGTGAAATTAAGCATCAAGTAAACAAAAGTGGAAAACGACCCACACTTTTAACTTGTCTCACTAGTGCCTAAATGTAGTAAAGGCTGCTTAAGTTTTGTATGTAGTTGGAGTTTTTTGGAGTCCGAAGGTATCCATCTGCAGACCCTGAAGCCCAATTTGAATTTGGATTCAAATGGATTCTAAATCCTTCTGCTTATCTTGAAGAGAAGCCTCGTAAGGAATAACAAGTTAATAGATAAAATGCTGATCCGTATTAGGCATTTTAGTGGTCTTTTTAATGTTTTCTGCTGTGAAACATTTCAAGATTTTATTCTTTTTTCATTGTCCCCCTCTCATACACACCGCACGATTACACATTTATTTGCCATAATGAATCGTCCAGTCCCCGTGGAGATCTACAAGAACATGCATTTTCTGATAACTCACAACCCCACTAATGCTACTCTCAACAAGTTCACTAAGGAACTCAAGAAGTATGGAGTGACAACTTTGGTTCGAGTTTATGATGCTACATATGATAAAGCTCCAGTTGAAAAAGAAGGAATCCATGTTTTAGATTGGCATTTGATGATGGAGCTCCACCCCCTAATCAGATAGTAGATGATTGGCTGAACCTGTTAAAAACCAGATTTCGTGAAGAGCCAGGTTTCTGTGTTGCAGTGCATTGTGTTGCAGGATTGGGATGGGCACCTTGTTGGTTTTACTTGCTTTGATTGAATGTGGAATGGAGCATGAAGATGCAGTTCAGTTTATAAGACAAAAAAGAAGGGGAACACTCAATTCCAAACAGCTGCTTTACTTGGAGAAATATCAACCTAAGATGTGATTACACTTCAGAGATACCAATGGGCATTGCTGTGAACAGTAGAAAGAAACAAACGAAGGCTCACTCGATTGTAGCATTTAGAGGGAACTCTTGCTACTGGGAAATGTGAATCTGAAATCTAACCTGTGTCATCAAACTAGTGATGATGGATTCAGTACTCCTCCACTACTCTCCTAATGATTGGAAAACAGCAGACAAACAAGGAATCCCTTAATAGCATAAATAAAATGTTTAAGAAAAGAAAATGAGAAAGAGAAAAGGGGTTAATTCAGTGAAGGATAATTTTGCTCCTAATTTTGGAGTTTTAATTTCAGCCAGGATTGAATTATTTCCAAATCTCTTGTCTTTTTTAACTTTTTCAAAATAGATCTCTAAGGAAAACCAGCAAAATACTAGCCTGTGCATAACCATCTGTTTGGGGAGCACATTCTTCCATTGTGCTTGGCACATAGATCTGCCTGTGGTGGGATTTTTTTTTTTCAGGGGGAAGAAGGATATATTTTCTCTCCTTTGCTCCTTTCTCCTGTCCTCTCCCTTCCCCTATACACATCGTAGATGGAATAGGAGAAGCCCTTGTTGCTGTAGATTTGCGTGCGGTCTGGCAGCCTTAAGCCCACCTGGGCACTTTTAGAAAAAACCAAAAACACCAAAAAAAAAAAAAAAAGCCATGGCGTGTGTGTGTGTGTGTGTGTGTGTGTGTGTGTATAATATTATATTATATGATCCAGGTAGCTTTTAGTCTTTATTGATGATGGAGTGTTCATGTTAGTTTCTTTTCCTTAAAGCCCTGATCTAACATTAGGCAAAGTAGTCAGTGGCTTTTGTTTTGGTAAATTAGTGGGAAAATGCCATTTAAAGATGAGTGTTTTTCCTCAAAGAGCTTAGCTGAGAGTAGAGTTCTCTTTCCCAGTGAATGAAGCTAAGTGGGTATTGCAGAAACTTGTTTTCTGAAAAGGATGACTCTAGGCCATCACTAAAGATATATCCAGGCAGAGAATTAGCACACTTTATACAAACTATTCAACTGTGGGCTGTAGCACTACTCTGATTTTCTGTCTTATGATGTCAGAGAATGCTGGTAGCTTAAAATTTTTATTTTAGAAATTATTTGTATTCTGAATTTTTGGAAATGGTCAAATGAGCAATGGCAAATTTACAATATTTTGTTCTTGAGAAATGCCTATGGTGGTTATTTTTCAGATTTCTCCCTATATATACAGTTCAGTTTAAGCACTGATTGCCTTGTTATTTTCTTACTAGGTTCTTATTGAGATTAAAAAAAAAATCACTTGTTCAGAACCAGTATTGCCTAGTGAGTAGGTGTCCACAGGCTGTAACAGTGTAGAAGAGAGACATCAGGTAACCCAATGAGTGTTGGACTGTGTTGCTTGTGAAATGGTGGAGTAGCAATTTTTTGCAGATTCCCTGCTGAATTCAATGTGTTGATCTAGAAAAGCTATTTATCTCCTTATTTGGGGAAGGCAGTTGTAACCAGAGTGTATTGACAGAGCAAGTGGAGGGACACCAACAGGGGTTTCTGCTCTCTTTTCACTTAACCATTACATACTCAACAGTGCCCTGCTTGTAAGGCTCTGAGTACAGACTTAGAGTCATCTTGTCCTGCCGGAATTACTGTGCAGAGCCAAAAGGTCCCACTTTGTAAGCATCAGCTAGGCTATAGAAATGGACTGGAACCTTATCTCACATTGATGATACCTCAGATGTAGGCTGGCTATGTGAACTGCCTATTTCCTGTTGCTGGAGTTGTTTTGATTTTTTAGCTAAATGCAAATCTGTAGATTCTCTCCTCCCTCATCCCAGGAAACAAAACAAAATAATGATTTTTGACATTGTTTCTAGAATTTTAAAGTA
The DNA here is from genome assembly GCF_053883595.1 of Heterocephalus glaber. Taxonomy (NCBI): domain Eukaryota; kingdom Metazoa; phylum Chordata; class Mammalia; order Rodentia; family Bathyergidae; genus Heterocephalus; species Heterocephalus glaber. The sequence continues at coordinate 27,477,806 of NW_028258137.1, forward strand.
AAAAATGATGGTACTATCCAAAAATTTTATTTCTGAACATGACAATAGATTTCTTTATCATAGGGTCAAGATCAAAACATCATACCCTCTAATTCAGATAGACTGTTGAAGCCAAGGGTTTTGGTCAATACCATCACAAACCTTTTCCATTTGACATGGTCTGAATTTTGTTGTTTGGAGGAAGAGTGAGAGAGTGTGTGGTGTGTGTGTGAGTGCGTGCGCGTGCGCGTGCGCATGTGTGTGTGTGCGTACACATGCACATGTTTGCTTGTGTGTGGGTCGGTAGTGTCCCATCAGTATCAGTGGCTGCTTGAGTTAGGAGAATTACATTCCTGGTTCTGTATGAGAAGTATATATAAAGCAACAAGAAACACTAGCCCTCATTTTGTCTTAAATTACAGACTAATGTTAATTGCTCTCAGAACTGGATTTTTTTCCTAAAAATTAGAACAATTTTTTCTTTTGGATTAAATGAAGTATTGTTAGCTGAAGCCAGTTTGACTGGTGAGAGAGATGTCAGACTGATGAAAGGTGTGCAGCCTGATTTAAAAACCAAACTCTGAACCCTTTTAAAGAACAATAAAACATATTTTACATGCCAAAAAAAAACAAAAACAAAAACTATCACACCTATCATACAATCATTTAAAAAATAAGGTAAATTTACTATATGCTCTTAGAAAACTAAAATGATCAATATACTCTTAAAAAAACAAAAATTATAAACAAAGATGTATACAATTTCATTTCTGTTTTTAAAAAGTGCATGTGACTATCCTAGTGTAGAATGCACAAAACTATTAACAGTAGTGATCTCAGAGCAAGCAATGACAGGAGAAAGGGAAGTCAGCTATTGATTGATTAAGGGTCATTAAACTAAAAACAAATTTCCTGGGAAATTAGAAGCTTTACCACTAAGATCAGGTACAAGACAGGGTATCCTCTCCCACATTCTGCTTTAACATCATATTGGAAGTTGTAGCTAATGCAATAAGACAAGAAAAACAAGTAAAAGGTACAGTGATATACTGATTGAAAAGAAAGAAATAAAACTATATTTGCTCCCATATTATATTATTGTCTGAAATAATCTGCCAAAAATCTCTTGAAACTAATGAATGATTATTGTATAGTTGGATGATACAAGTCCCTTAATGTATAAGAGATGATCATTTTCTTATATAGTAGCAATTAGCACGTGGAATCTGAAATTCAAGTCACAATACCCTTTATATTAAAGTCTTAATAAAATACTTAGATATAAATCTAAGAAAACATGTACAAAATCTATATGGTGAAGAATCACAAAACTGGTGATAGAAATAAAAGAAAAATAGTACTTGGAGAGATAGTCCATATTCATGGATAGAAACACTCAATATTGTCAAAATATTAGTTCTTCCCAATGTGATCTACAGATTCAGCATAATTCTAATCAAAATCCCAGCAAGTTATTTTGTAGATATCCACAAACTAATTCTAAAGTTTATTTAGAAAGTCAAAATAGCATATTGGCAACATAATATTAAAGAACAAAGTCAGGGTGATATAGGGCATCAAGTAGTCCAAAAAATGACATAGGGCAAGTAACCCAAATAAGCAAAAATAATCCAATCAAGGGAAATATAACTCCTAACATGCTAGATATCTGAGATGCGAGTTCATATTCTCTAAAATTGAAGAATGAATTCTAAGAACAATGGAGGCTAAGAGTAGGAAAAATTGATTGAAAGAAAGATAGCTTCTATCTAAGAGAGACAGAGGGAGGACCAGAAAGTGGGTTGCCCACCCACCCCGTTTTTCAAAGGTGTCTTATAGGGCAAAGCCACAAGGTGAGGCGGGTACAAAGTGAGACAAAACTATAAGACCCAATGGAAAGATGTGCATGAGGTGGGACAAAACTATGATAAGCCAATAAGATTACAAATACAGTCACCCAGTAATATTGATTAAATGGGGATCAAATGGGAAAACAAGTCATGTAGGAGGAATTTCTGGAAAGGAAAGGGGGTAGGGAGATTGATGTCTATTTAGAATATCAGTCACTGCTATTCATCTCTAGAGGAAGTAGGTAAATGTAGTACCTTTTCTCTTTTCATGTTAACCAGTGAATGTGTCTCAAATGTTTTTCTATGCTGAGGGCCCAGCTTAGTCTAACTGCCATATAATAATTTCTCACTAACTTAGCTATTTGCAATAAGGGGACTGACATTACCTGACTTCAAAACTTACTAAAAAGCAACGGTGATCATATAGTGTGCATTGGTGAAAAAAAAATAGACAAACAGACCAATAGAACAGAATAAAACCCCCAGAAATAGACCCTCACAAATATAGTCACAAAATACTGATCTTTGACAAAGGAGCAAAGACAATTCAATGTGGAAAAGACAGTCTTTTCAACAAATATTGCTTTCTAACTGGATATTCACAGGCAAGAAAATGAATTTGGATGTAGACATAATGAATTCCACCAAAATTAACTCAAAGTGGATCACAGACCTAAATGTAAAGCATAAAACTCCTAGAAGAGCCAGGCATGGTGGCAATTGGAGGCTGAGGCAGGAGGATTGCCAGGAGTTCAAGGCCAGCCTGGGTTGCATAGTGAGTTCAAAGACAGCCTGAACTACATAGTGAAACCCTGTCTCAAAAACAGTGGTTCTTAGGGGCTGGGGATTTAGCTCAGTGGTTCCTGCTCCTGCTGCACAAGCACAAGGTCCTGAGTTTGATCCCTGGTACTAAAAAACCAAAAAAACCAGTGGTTCCAGTGCCTGCCTTGAAAAGGAAAGGTCCCGAGTTCAATCCCCAGTACCAAAAAAAAAAGAATCAGGGCCAGGGATTTAGCTCAGTGGTTCTGCCTCCTGCCTCACAAGCGCAAGGTCCCATGTTGGATACCCAGTACCAAAAAATAAAAAAGTAAAAATAAAAAAAATAATAAAATCCTTGAAGCAAACAATTGATAAGCTGGATTTCATCAAAATTTAAAACTTCTACTCTGTGGAAAACAATAAGTGAATGAGAAGGCAAGCCATAGAGTGGGAGAAATTATTTGCAAAAAATATATCTCATGAAGGACTATTATCCAAAATATACAAAGGGAGCCAGTCATGGTGGCTCATGCCTGTAATCCTAGCACTTGGGAGACTGAAGCAGGAGGACTTCTGCAAGTTCAAGGCCAGCCTGGCTACATATGAGTTCAAGACCACCCTGAACTACTACACAGTGAGATCCTGTCTCAAACAAACAAACAAACAAACAAACAAAAAATGAGCAAACAAACAAAATGTACAAGAAATTTAAAAAACTGAACAAAAAGCAAACAACCTGATTAAAAACTGGGGCAAAGGCCTGAACAACTACTTCACCAATGAAGATTCATAAGTGACAAATAAGCATAAGAAAACGTTCAGTATCATATGTTGTGCTAGTCAGCTTTCCATTACTGTAACAAATAACTGAGATATGTCAACTTAAACAGAAATGGTCTGTTTTGGGTCACACTTTTGGAGGTTTCAGGCTGTGACTGATTGGTCCTGTTGCTTTGGGCTGTGGCAGGGTTGTACATTCTGGTGGAGCGTGTGGTGGAATAGGCCCTTTCACCTAATGGCTGAGTGTGCAAAAAGAGGACAGAGGAAAAGAAAAGACCAGGATTCCATCCCCTTTCTGGGCCTGGCTGCAATGACTTAAAATCTTCCACTAAGTCCCACCTCTTAAAAGTTACCACCATCTTCCCATAGCACCAACATGAGGACCAAGCCTTAAACACATGGGCCTTTGGGGAACATTCGAGATCCAAATATAGCATATATTGTCAGGGGACTGCAAATTAAAATGATGAGATGAACCACACACACCTTTCAGAAAGGCCAAGATCCAGAATTCCAACACCTAACCCTAGCAAGGATGTAGGGCCACACAGTAGAAGACCACTTGGCAGTTTCTTACAAAACCAAATATTCTAACCATGTAACAGCAGTTGAGCTTCTTGGTATTTACCCAAATGAATTGAAAACTTATGTTCCCACAAAAACTTGCACTTTGATGTTTATAGCAGCTTCAATCATAATTGCCCAAACTTGGAAGGAATTAAGATGACCATCAGTGTGTGAATGGATTGATAAAGCAATAATACACAATAGGGCAAGCCTTTGCCTCCTCCCTATTTTTTTCCCCATAAAATGTTCTGTTCCAGAAATGTAACTGTTTGTGCTGCATGGTGTTCCTGCCCAATGTATCAAAATATTCTATAACTGTTTGTGCTGCAAGTATCAAAAGTGTTCTGTTCAGACAATGTAACTGTTAGTACCTGATGTTTCTACCTAAGGTTTCAAAAATGTTCTGCTAACTCTGCCCTGCTTTTAGCTATGTCTCCTCCCTAAAAGTTTCCTGTCAACTTCCTTTTCCCAACTGTATATGAACAGACACCCACTGCAACTCCAGGCTCAGAAGGACTCAGAATTTGGAGTGGGCAATCTCCTCTGAGCCTGCTGGCAATAAAAATTTTTCTTCATCTCTTTGAGTAAATTTCAGATTCTTGAGTCTTCAAATTGCTGTAGCTGTAACACTTGAGCTGTAGCACTTGAGCTTTAGCACTTGGCTGTAACATTGAGCTCTTCCAATTTGCCACACAACAGGATAAACTGTGGTATATCTAGATAATGAAATATTACTCAGTGCTAAGATATTAACAAGAAACCATAAAAAAATTGGAGAATCTTAAGTATATTTTACTGACTGAAAGCAGCCAACCTGAAAATGAGATAACTATACTGTATGGTTCCAACTATATAGTATTTTTTACAAATCAAAACTATAGAGACAGGAAAAGGATTAGTGGTTTCCAGGGGTAGGGTGCAGGAAGATTGAGATGAATAGACGAAGAAATTTTTAGGGCAGGGAAACTACTCTGTGATATTATATTGGTGAGTATGTTTGCCAAAAACTATAACATGTACAAAAGCAAAAGAGAACCCTAATGAAAGTTGGGCACTCTTGAGGACAATGATGTGTCAGTGTAGGTTCATCAGTTGTAGCAATCAAGTCAAATGTATCATTCTGCTGTGGGATTTTGATAGCGCCTGTTCATGAGAGTGTATGGGAAATAGCTGTACCTTCCACTCAATTTTCCCATAAACCTCCAAGTGGTTTAAAAATCAAGTCTATTTTTTAAAAACTGCCTTTATATCTTTATTACTCTCTACTAACCTCCCACATCCCACTCGTAGGGGTTCTTCTCTTCCCTTGCCTCTTTCTTTTCTCAACCTTTACTCTTTTGGTCTTTACAAGTAAATTGCATGTCTATAAATCCCATCACCCAATCATTGTTGTCCTGGTTATACTAAAATGCTACTCTTTGTTTTAAAGCCCTCCAGGGTCCACAGGAAAATGCTCATAATATCTTGCTCCACCTCTATCTAACTTTTTCTTTGGTTTGTGACCATTCTGCTGACCCCTTCCCTCACCCCACCTCTCCTCCCATTCTCTGAATCATCCATGTGAAACTTTTAATTTACTGTGCCTCCTTTGCTCAGTACTGAGCTCAGGGAGGCAAGGAGTTCATCTTTTCTTTCTGTATTTTCTCAGTGGCCAACATAGGGGCTGGAACATAGAACAGGGGAGTTCTAAAGGTGAAAGCTAGCACATGTTGAGTATCACTGTATTTGTGTGCATTGAACTTGGTCAAGATGTTGTCTGAGCTCAGTCCTCCTTCCTTAGAAAACAGATCTGTTCTAGTCCTGTGCAGAGGCAGCACCCACAGGTGGCCACCTTCTACACCATGAAACCTCACTCTGAAACCACTGGTGACCAAACAAGGGAAGAGGCACTAGCACAAGACCAGCCTATCTACAGAGGATCAGCAGCCTGAGAAGGGACTCACTGAAAAAGCTCCATCCAATCAGTGTTGGTGGTGATTAGTTGTTCCCATCAGATTCTCCCCAGGGAACTTAGATGTAAAGTTCAAGGGGAGATTCAATTAGCAGCAAAAGGAGAAGCTGAAAAGCTAGATGGCAACAGGCCATCAGCCACTGATTGCCATGAATAAACAGAAGTGATGAGGCAAAGAAAAGGTGTATAGCAGAGAGCAGGTAGTTGGCTGTGAGATCGAGTGGGGAGTGACCTCAGCAAAGGCAGGGAGAGGGAGGAGCTAGTAATGCTGAGGATGAAGGAAAGGAACATTTGCCACAGAGAGTGGCAGGGCATCTGGTGTCAAAGCCAGGTTGCATTCTTCCTACTACACTGGTCTCCATTATGCCTGCCTGGTGGCTGTTTCTGTGAAGTCTGGCAGGCAGGACATGCCTGGGTGAGTCTGATCTTCCTGCTGCAGAGCCCTTCATGAAGAGCTACCAGTTACTTGTCAGTGTCTTTGTTCCTCTGCCAAATACAGGTTTGGAGCTTTGCTACCTGGGTTAATTTTCACAAGGACATGGAGGTTTCCAGAGGTGAGTGATTGTGCAGAATGGTGGAGCTGGGCTCTGAACTCGGGTTTACTGATCTACAACCCATGGGGTGTGGCTCTGTCCCTGGCATTTTGATGTTTAAGGCCTTAATTGATAGGATGATGAATAGAGCTAACTGCATCAACCCCAGCCTTTTCCCAGGTGTATGCAGTGCAGGCTCCTACTCAACATAGGCTTAGTTTTTATAAACCACAGGTTTCCCTTTGCAGAAGGCTTGAACTCTTCAGTAATCTTCATAATGACTGTACCAGATTGTATCCCAAGCCCTATGTGAATTAAACCAGTTCATTTCAACTCGGTGATAGTGATAATGGGAGACCAGACAGAAAACGCTAATGATATTCATGATGGTTGAATACTGGACTATTGAGTCACTGTTGTATTTGCCCTGAACTTCTTCCCTGCTCCTCCCTCTCTTTCGCTAGAGCATGCTGCTTTGTCCAGGCCAGGCACATGGTTACAGGCTCCATACTACTGGCTAGAATTAACTGGGTCAGGCAGGGGCATCTGCTCTTTCTGCCTCTCCTGCATCTGGGAGAATCAAAGAGCCCTCATCCTGTTCACCCTTGACTGGTCAAGGCATAGGCAAGTTGAAAGCCAAGCCAGCCAGAGCCCTTCCCTGGGCTTATCAATTTCGAGGTGAAAGGTATTAGTTAAATGTGTGGAGAATATAATCCACTATAAAGGAGGTGATCTCCACAGCTTTTAAAAAATTGTGACAAAATACACATAACTTAAAATTTACTGGGGTGGGGATTTAGCTCTGTGGTTCCACCACCTGCCTTGCAAGTGCAAGGGCCAGAGTTTGATCCCCAGTACCAAAAAAAAAAAAAAAAAAAAAAAATTACTATTTTATTTAAGTGTAAATTCAGTGGTATTAAGTATATTCAGATTATTATCTAAATAGTCTTCAAAAGTCTTTTCATCTTGCAAAATAGAAACTCTGTACCCATTAAACAATCTCTCCCTCCCTTCAGTCTCTGGTGCTGCCATTCTATTTTCTGCTATAGGATTTTGACTGCTCTAGGCATCCCATGTAAGTGGAGTCATGTAAGTCTGCTTGTCATTTACATTATCATAGTGTAAAGGAAAGAAACTTTACTGAACTAAAATTTCTTACAGTTTATGGGCATTCTGAAAATACTATAGTCTGATTATTTTATCCACTGTTGAATGATCAGCCTATATTTTACTTTTTGAGATTTCCCAAACAAGGCATGGTAGGCAGCTTCCTCATTAATCTTCATAATGGCTGTACCAGATGGTGTCCCAAATCCTGTTGGATAGAACCAGCTGTTTCAATTTGGTGACGGTCCTGCTTCAGCAACTGAATCCATATACTAGTGGTCCTCACTGAGGATGACTTGCACCCCCAGACATTGTTGGAACATAGTGGGCAGGAATTATACTAACATCTACCATGCATGGCACATCTTCCACAGCAGGGAGCCCCAATGTCTATAGTATCAGAGTTGAGAAATCATAATCTGATGATCTGTACAGTAGTAACATTTCATGTTCCACACTGATGACAATTTTCCAATCAAGGACTGAATCCTAGTTGCATGATAGATTTAGAAAGCATCTTCTTTCATCAAAGGGTGGGGTTTCTAACTGCTTCCATATACCACCAGCAAAAATACTTCTGATTGTTATTTTTCCTATACAGTGATTCCAGAACTTGACCTTATATGGTGTTTTCATGACTTTCTCCTCCACTGTACTTTACACTTTTGTTGTTTTACAGTATTGTACCAGTATTCCAATTTTTTAGTCAAGACTCTTTCTTTTTGGTATTAGGCATGACACTTTCAGATCCCCAGCTCTCAAGCGGTCTGAAAAGTGAATGTAAGTGACACATTTATTTATTTGCAGTCACTGTGGTATCTCCACATTAGTACCAATATGTAACTTCTAATCAGAAAGATATAGGACCAAGATAGTTTTGTCTGTGACAAAAATCTTCAAAACTCTAAGTACAGATGGTTCCCAACTTACAATCTTTTGACTTTACAGTGGTCCAAAAGCAATATACATTCAAACCATTATAGACAAACCATCATACATTCAAACTATTATAGACAAGCAAGTTGAGCAGAAGGCAACAGGCAGCTAGAGAGGCACTGGGCCCAAGGTAGAGTTCGGATGGCCAGGCCTTGGTCAGATCAGCAGGAACCTGAGGTCAAGAGTTAAAAAGAACCAGGTGTACAATTAAGCCTAGGGATGTAACAAGTGAGGTAACAAACAGAGTCATGGATAACCACTACGACAACTTCTGCTCCTACCTATCTGAAAAATGTTTTGTTTTTCTTATTTTGTTCTTTTAATGAGCTGCTTGGAAAAGATAGAGGCTAAGAGACACTGAAGAAATAACACTTGCTACGTGCCTCATAGGCCCATTTCTAAATTTAGGTAAGCTTGTTTTAGTCCTATACACTGACCTTAGTTTGACTTGGAGTGGTCTGAGCTCTGATCATTTTTTGGTATCAAAAATTTCGAGACAAAGAGTCCCCTTGGCAACTCACTTTCTGGTCCCCTGCCAACTATTGGGAACTTTTTCTGTTTTCTTAACAAACATTCCTCCTGTCTACCTCCTTTGTGGTTGACTTCAATCTTCAACTTAGTGACACGTGGACCCAGATGATGCCGTTACAATACCTTGAATTTTGAGTTTGAACATGTTTCTTGCCTAGTGACATGCAATATGTTACTCTTTATGCTGGGCAGTGGAGGTGAGTCACAGCTCCCAGTCAGCCACATGACCATGAGGCGAAACAACTGACACTCTACAGTGTACTGTGATGTTAAGTTACAATGTTCAGTAGGGCAAGTGAGGTAGATACATTTTTGACTAACATCTTTTCAGTTTGTGATGGTTTATCAGGCCGTAACCCCATCATAAAATGAGGAGTATCTGTAATGGTATTTCCTTGATTTCCCAGAAAAGAAAATGAAACGGGCTTTTAGATATTATTTGAGAGTTCTCAGAAGTCATTGAGAGTAGTTCCAGAATCTACATTCCAAGCAGTAACTCTGTGGCTCCTTGAGTTTAGGTTAGATACTTGGTGATGTAGTTAACTACTATACTCAGTATAATGCTAAGTACCTTACACTAGATTACTGAGTGTCTTATCAGTGAGGTTTCTTGTTTTCCTGTTTCAGAATACCTTGCCTCAAGTGGATTAAATGAAACAGAAATGTACTGACATTACTGAGTAGTCGCAGAGGGAGCTGGATTTGGGGCAGAGACCTGACTAGAAACAAGGTCTTGGGCTCCTAAAGTTGCCCTCTATTCATCCTTAGGACAAAACTGCTTTGTTTATAGACCATTGTGTGGGAGCAGCAAGTTTTGGGGAATTGAATGGAGCAGCAAGTTTTGGGGAAATGAATGGCTGTCAAATAATCAACCTGGCAGGAGCTTGCCTAGTATTCTTTCAGGGGTCAACATCTTTCAGAAAGGTGCCGGGCGAGCTGAGCCTTTCTGACTTGTTTGGTGATGCTCCTAAAATTTCTTGTCTCTGTTCCTAATTTTAGAGCCAGCAGCTGTCATTGCTTTGTCCTAATAAGTCAGTAATTTTCCATTCCCCTTGCTTATTTGTATTCCCTTTATATATCTAGTCACTCTAAAAAAACTTCTACTTGGTCTTATTCTTTTAACCCCAAGGATAGATGCAAATGTCATATATTCTCATATGTATTATTTTGTTACTTCTGCAACTTAGTAATCACTTTTAAAAATTAAAATAACACCTTTTATACATACACTCCACCTACCTCAATTTACTGATATTCTGTGATAGGCATTGAGTTTCATCATCAATGATAGGGCACTCAATGCTCTTTGTCATCATAGGAAGGTGGCTTTTTGTCTGTTATTTGCCATTTTATTTATGTTTTAGGAGTCTATGGGTGCCACTAGAATTCTCTGGAAGTGTTTTAAAATTGGTATCATAACTTTATATTTTAATTTTGTAGTAGTCTGGTGTAGTGGATTAACTAATAGTCAATTTGTAATGCCCAGCTGAACTGAGTCAGTGTGGTCTGGGCATGGAAGATCCACCTGAGGATTGTCATAAATAGCCATAAAAAGAGAACTGGAGGGGAAGATCACGGGCTGTTGATTTTCTAAGAGATGCTTGCTGCGGATGGTTTTTCTGATGCGACCTTGGCTGCTGAAGGAGCTTAGGGCCCAGCTGTCGCTGGAAATGGCTGCTGTTCTCATGAAGGGCGCTCTGATCTTCACCTTGAGCATCACTTCCTGGCTCCAATGTAGATCCCTCAGCCTAGTGGCACAAATCCTTCACCCCGTCAGCGTAGCTTTTCTGGCTTTCACCACTGGCCTTTGGGCCTTCTGGGTACAGATCCTCAATACAGACAAGCATGAGACATTGCTATGGGCTCTAGGCAACTGGCTGGACTCGTGAAGGACACTACCTTGGACTCTAGGCCGTTAGTTGGACTTGTGTAGGACATTGCTGTGGGATCCAGGCCCTTGGCTGGATTCTTTGGGCCTCTAGTGTGTGGCTAATCCCTTGCACTCCTCTGTATTTGACTTTTTGGGTAAATATCATAAAGTAATCCTATAAATTATGTGTCCTGTATTAAATCTATTTCCCTTGCAAAACCCTGACTATAACATCTGGGATGTACTTTAAAATGATCCAGAGGCTAGTGAAACAACACTGGCCATGGTCACTAACTATCGAGGTTGCTGGTGGGAACTAGGTGGTCCTTATACCACGCTAACTCTCTGTATACTTGAACTTTTCCATAATAAAAGGTTAAAAATGTTTTTGCATACAGATTCATTTTTATAATCCACTTTAATGTAGATAATGCCAATTGTTCAAATATTGCCACCTATAGGAAGAAATTATATTATGCTTGTTTTTCTTTGTAAGTTACAATATAAGACAAAAAGTCTTATAATCTTTATCTCCAATATATTAAATTCTAAGCGCAAAATGTTAGTGTTATTATTTTTTCAGAACTCTCCACTAACATGAATTCCTAGGTGTAACTGACATAAATTTTATGACAGTCTTTGCTCTATACATCATTTGAAAAGGGCCAAATTACATTTTAATACAAAGACTTGTAATTTTTCTTTTTTGGTACTGGGGATTGAACTCGGGGCGCTTGCAAGGCAGGCGCCGGAACCACTGAGCTAAATCCCCAGCCAAGACTTGTAATTTTTTAAGTTTAGAAATTCCAATCAAGTATATAATAAAAATGTATTTCTGGACCTTCAAATGCTTTTGGTGATTTAAGAATGTATCTATATTTTAAGTTCTCATGTTCACATGAACTCAACATTTTCTCATGAAGTTACAAAAAAAGAAAAGTACTGCTTTCAAATTTGGGGAAGATAGAAGGAAAACTTCTTTAAATCATATAGAGTAGACATAGGTAACTGTATGGATACTATAAATGAATGATAAAATAAAAACTTTGGGGCTTAGGCAGAAGGTCTGGAAATTGTACTAGAGGTTTTTGAGAGTTTTGATAGCAGGATAAACAGAAAGGTGCCATTAGAACATTTCAGGTGTCTCTTGGTGATTAGAAATATCAGTTAATTCAATATTTGTTTTCTGAAGTATAAATTACATTCTAATAATTGTCATGTATCCACCTTTCAGATAAAAATTATATTACTAGTTAGTCTTTTAAAATTCTAAGAGTAACAATCTTACTCAGCATTTTTCCTTATCTATTGTGTCTGTAGAACTGTACCCTTCTGCTCCTCATGAAGTATTATGAGAAGAGAAGTTGACCTGGGGTGAAAACATGGTAGAATGGTTCTGAGGGCCAAGTCTGTTCATTAAGAGAGTCAGGCACATCCTTTCACATCTTCTGGAAAAATCTATATAACTAGTTGGGCAGGATTCTCTTATTACTCAAACAGAGCACAATGTAAAAATAATATCTAAACATTCCCAATGATGTCAACGCAATTCCTAAACAAAACCACACTTAGCAATTCAATTCATCTCATTTTTTGTTAATGGAATAGTGGCATTTTCTGCTTGAAGATGATGTAGAATTCCTAATATTTTCTGATGAGAGCCTATTTTGGGCAACTGTATTACACTATCAGATTGTTAGGTTGTTCTTGGATATGACACCAAAAGTACAGGGACTTGGCCATGGTGAGCTTGCAGTGTTTTGTTGTCAGAGTTGAGCCAAAGTGAGACAAAGTTCTTAATAAGAAGTATCTGCTAGACTTCAAGATTTCAGAAGAGGTGAGAATATATTGCCACTTTCAGTCAAGCCTATAGGCAAGCAGACTGACAAACCCATTAAACCACAGAAATTGACCTGTTGAGAAACATGATACAAATACTAGGGAAAAACCTGCTCTTCTGCACTAAGGGTAGGACAATGTCACAAGTTAAAGACTCTTACTCCTTTGATGCTCCCTTGGACTTCATCAATTTTACATCTTTGGATTATGAGGAAGATACAGAAAATGTAGATTCATGGTTCAAGGAGAAGGCCAATTTAGAGAATAGGTTTCTTGGAAAAAATGGGGCAGGGGAGCTTTTTCAGAACAAAACTTCCTTGAGAAAAGCAAATCTTCAGCAAGCTAGTCTCACACCTTTGCAACCAGTTGAGAACGCTTACTACAAAGAGGGAGAAAAAGTAAATCTTATGGAACATTCGAATTCTTCAAATGCTTGTTGCACCCTGGAAGTTGAGGGAACCAAATCAAGAAATACTCCAGCCCAGCCTCAGAGGATATCTCTTAGACTCTCTGCCCAGAAGAAATTAGAGAAGAAAGAAAAACAACATGTTCAGATGAAAGCAAAGAGATATGCCACTCCTGTAATCAGAGAAATTCCACCTTCCAAAAAAATGAAAATTTCTCAAAACAGAAAGGAGCCAGAGGAGAGGAAGAGGGCACTGCTCAAGATACTTCCAAAAATAATAAATTTTCCCCAAAGAAAGCCAAGGGCATACGTACTATACCTCATGTACCAACTATAAAGCAGAAGGTTCTCAAAGCTACCGAGGAGCAAGAGTTGTAGAAGAGCATGAAAATGCAGCAGGAGGTAGTAGAAATGTGGAAAAAGAATGAAGAGTTCAAGAAACTTGCTCTTGGGCCGGGGATTTAGCTCAGTGGTTTCACTGCCTGCTGCGCTGGCGCAAGGACCCAAGTTCAATCCCCGGTACCAAAAATAAAGTAAGAAAGAAAGAAGGAAGGAAGGAAGGAAGGAAGGAAAGAAAGAAAGAAAGAAAGAAAGAAAGAAAGAAAGAAAGAAAGAAAAAGAAAGAAAGAAAGAAAGAAAGAAAGACAGAAAGAAAGAAAGAAAGAAAGAAAGAAAGAAAGAAAGAAAGAAAGAAAGAAGAAAGAAGAAAAGAAACTTGCTCTTGCAGGGGGAGGGCAACCTGTAAAGAAGTCAGTGAGCCAGGTAACCAAAGTAGTTGTCTTCCACTTCTGCACAGATGAGTGAATCAAACAACATCCTAAGAACCAGGAGGAGCATAAGGAAGTGAACTTTAGAGCTGAAGGGCGAAAGCATCCCCCTCTCCTGCTCGAGTGGCTAAGGGATGTCCTATTATTAAGCCTTTCAACTTGTCCCAAGGAAAGAAGAGAACATTTGATGAGGCTGCTTTTCCATGTGTGTCCCTGGCACAGCAGGTTGAGGTGTTCCATAAACGAACCCCTAACATATCATTTGAGGAGCAAGAAGGAAAATATTAGCCTGTTATCCTACAAATCTTCTGTGACCAAGATGTCCACAGAACCACAGACCCCTGCACTGCAAACCAAATTCTAAGCAAGGCCTGTGACCTGCAAAAGTATAGCAGAACAGGAGGCTGAAGAACTTGAGAAACTGCAGCAATACAAATTTAAAGCACTAGAAGTTGATTCCAGAATTCTTGAAGGTGGGCCCCTCTTGCCCAGGAAACCACCTGTGAAACCACCCACTCAGCCTATTGGATTTGATTTGGAAATTGAGAAAAGAACCCAGGAGCAAGGGTCAAAGAAGAAGTCAGAGGATGAACACTGAGTTTCATTCCAGACCTTGCCCTACTAAGATCTTGGAAGATGTTGTGGGTGTTCCTGAAAAGAAGGTACTTCCAATCACCATCCCCAAGTCTCCAGCCTTTGCACTGAAGAACGGAATCCGACTGCCCACCAAAGAAGATGAGGAAGAGGATGAACCAATAGTGATAAGAGCTCAGCCTATGCCACATTATGGGGTGCCTTTTAAGCCCCATATCCCAGAGGCAAGAACTGTAGAAATATGCCCTTTCTCCTTTGATTCTCGAGACAAAGAACGCCAATTACAGAAGGAGAAGAAAATAAAAGAATTGCAGAAAGGAGAGGTACCCAAGTTTAAGGCACTTCCTTTGCCTCATTTTGATAGCATTAACCTGCCAGAGAAGGTAAAGAATGTGACCCAGACTGAGTCATTTGCATTGGAGACTGACAAAAGAGGTGCTAGGAAGGCTGAGACATGGAAGCACCAGCTGGAGGAAGAACTGAAACAGCAGAAAGAAGCAACTTGTTTCAAGGCTCGTCCAAGCACTGTCATCTTCCAGGAGCCCTTTGTTCCCAAGAAAGAGAAAAAATCAGTTGCTAAGGACCTTTCTGGTTCTCTAGTTCAGGAACCTTTTTAGTTGGCCACTGAGAAGAGAGCTAAGGAGCGATAGGAGCTGGAAGAGAGAATGGCTGAGGCAGAAGCCCAGAAAGCCCAGCAGCTGGAGAAGGCCAGACAACAAGAGGAAGAACAGAAGAAGGAGGAGCTGGCCAGGCTATGGAAAGAACTGGTGCACAAGGCAAATCCAGTACTCAAGTACCAGGCTGTGGAGATAAAGTCAAGCGACCAGCCTCTGACTGTGCCTGTTTCTCCTAAGTTCTCCACTCAGTTCCACTGCTGAACCCAGTTGTGAGCTGCAGATACTGCCTGGCAGCAGGAGCTGCTCATTACCTCACACCAGGCATGGAGAGAACTCATTTCTCCAGACTCACCGACCCATGCCTAACAGCATACTGACAACTGTGGGGCCAGTTCTGTGGAGAAGTGTTTTCATACATTTTAAGGCTAAAATGAGACTCAACTAACTCATGTATGCCTTGATGAGACTTCTAGTGGTTTCCTTTAGACATCAGTTGATCCTTAATTAGAATTTCAAGTCTCTGTGTCAGCACAGTGCAATTTCTTTTTCCCTTTATCCCTTCCCTTTATATATATATTTTTTTTAAAAAATCAGAAAATAAAGATAGTTAAATCTTTAAAAAAGAAAAAGTACAGGCACTCACACACAAAAAGATAAGTTGGACTAGAGTCAAAATTTTAAAATCTGTGCCTCTAACTGGCAGGCATGGAAAGGCAACTCATGGAATAGGAAAAAATACTTGCAAATTACCAAAAAGAGGGTAATATCCTGAATATTTGAAGGACAGTATAACTCAACAATAAAATATAACTAGATTTAAAAACAGGTAAAACACATGAATAGACATTTCTTCAAAGATACTATACAAATGATGATTTAGCACATGAAGAGATGGTCAGCATCACTAATTGTCAAGGGCATTCCGATCAAAATCACAATGAGATTTCACCTCACACGCATTGGGATGAGCACTAGCAGACATACACAAATCTCAGAAAATAACAAGTGTTGATGAAGCTCAGAGAAACTGGAACCCTTGTGAACACTGAATCCAGCCTTTAATTTATTCAAACAACAAATACTAATTGAACACCAACTCTCAGTAAAGAGAGGATTACAGAATTCATAAAAATGCAAAAGACATTTTCTATGCCCTTAAAGAATTAGGGCATGGGAGTGCTCCAGCTGCAGCTCCCAAGTCCGGACCTTGCAAATGCGCACCCTGATGCCAGCCCAATGAAGAACAGGTCCCCCAGTTTAAGATTACAGTTTTTAGGGTTGGTGCTGTTCTGTTGGCATGGCCTGTGCCATCAGTATCTTTTTTTTTTTAATTGGTACCAGGGATTGAACTCGAGTCCTTGTGTTTTCGAGGCAAGCAGCGGAACCACTGAGCTAAATCCCCGGCCTGCCATCAGTATCTTAATGAAGGATTCGGCAGATGAACCTGCTCTTGTTGATGTCATGAAAGACAAATTGAAGGGAGAGATGATGGATCTCCAACACCACAGCCTTTTCCTTAGAAAACCAAAAGTTGTCTCTGGCAAAGACTATAATGTAACTGCCAACTCCAAGCTGGTTATTATCACAGCTGGGGCACATCAGCAAGAGCGCAAAAGCCATCTTAATTTGGTCCAGTGTAATGTGAGCATCTTTAAATTCATCATTCCTAATGTTGTAAAGCACAGCCCAAACTACAAGTTGCTTGTTGTTTCCAATCCAGTGGATATCTTGACCTGTCTGGCTTGGAAGATAAGTGGCTTTCCCAAAAACCGTGTTATTGAAAGTGTTGCAATCTAGATTCCACCTGGTCCATTACCTGATGGGGGAAAGGCTGGGAGTTCACCCCCTGAGCTGCCATGAATGGATCCTTGGGGAGCACGGAGATTCTAGTGTGCCTGTGTGGAATGGAGTGAATGTTGCTGGTGTCTCCTTGAAGAATCTGCACCTCGAGTTCGGAATTGATGGGGATAAGGAGCATTGGAAAGAGGTTCACAAACAAGTGGTTGACAGTGTTTATGAAGTGATCAAACTCAAAGGCTACACATCCTGGGCCATTGGACTGTCTGTGGCAGATTTGGCAGGAAGTATAATGAAGAATGTTAGGAGAGTGTATCCAATTTCTACCGTGATTAAGGATCTCTATGGAATAAAGGATGACATGTTCCTTAGTGTTCCTTGTGTCTCGGGACAAAATGGGATCTCAGATGTTGTGGTGACTCTGACTCCTGAGAAAGAGGCCCATTTGAAGAAGAGTACAGATCCCCTGTTGGAGATCCAGAAAGAGCTAAAATTTTAAAGTCTTTTAGTATCACACCTCTTCACTGTCTGGGCTACAAGAGGACTTAGTTGGAGGTTGTACATGTTATCCTTTTTATCTGATCTGTGATTGAAGCAGTAGTATTAAGATGGCCTGGGAAAAATATCAGTTTCTCAGTGTTAGAAATGGAAATGGTTCACACAGCCTCACAGTTCTATCCTGATGCCAGATGGTACTTAACTTGTGTAGTCCTACACTGGTTAGTCTGCAGTAGCCCCACCGTCCCTGAGACACCATGGCCAATAACGCTCAGGCTCCAGTTGTCCTTTGAACCAGATGTATGTTGCTCTGTTATGTAACTTCACCAACCAGCCTAGTCTTTTATCCCAGCTGGTCACAGCCTAGGATGCAGAGTATAAATCCAGTACTGCATGTCTTGTGTGTAGCTGTTTCAAAGGATTTTATTTTGTGTATTATATATATAATCAGTAGTGTACATTGCCATATAATGTAAAAAGGAAAGATCTACCTGTGAACAACGCAACCAAGTGTCATACCAACTACAATGCCAAATAAACCTTGAACAGTAAAAAAAAAAAAAAAGGAGGGCATATATACAAAGAATTACATGTAAGGCAGAAGGTAAAAAATATAAGAATAATCTAGAAATATCTTAAAGAGCTAAAATTGCCATTTGAATAAACATACAAATCTATGGGACAGAATAGAAAATAGAAAACCCAAAGAGATGGTCTGTCCCTCACAAATGTGTGACAATTTGTTTTTTGATAAAGTTGACTTTCAGATCAGTGGGGAAAAGGTAGATTATTTAATAAATGTGGTTGGAGAAATTATGTTGGGCTCTAATTTACTTCCTTTTTGGTACCGGGGATTGAACTCAGGACCTTGAGCTTGAAAAGCAGGCAGTGGAACCACTGAGCTAAATCCCTGGCCCTAATTTACTTTTTATACCCATATACCTTCCAAATGGATCAAAGATTTAAATACAATGAAACTATTAAATGACTTTAAAATGTAGTAAAATATTTTAATTACTTTTTTGCAGTACTGGGAGTAGAACCCAGGGCTTTGTGCATACTAGGCAAGTGCTCTACCACTAACCTACATTTCCATTTTTTGGAGACAGATAAGGTCTCACTAACTTGTGATTCTCCTGCCTCAGCTTCCTGAGTAGCTTGGATTATACATAGCGGGGATTACAGGTGTCTGCTGTTATGTCCAACTTATTTATTTATTTTGTGGCACTGAGGATCAAACCCAAGGTTCTATGCATGCAAAACCCTTGATCTACTACTGAGCTACAACCCCAGCTACTCAAAAGATGCTTTTTAAATCTTGAAGTGGGGAAGATCTTTCTAAATCAGATAGAAAACCAAGGAATTTTAAAGAAAAAGAGATAAATTATATTCTATAAAAGCTAAACTATATTGCACAGGAAAAACATATTAGAAACAACATTTTAGAAAAATGACAAGTTGGGAAAAATATTGCATGATCTATTTTAAAGCATTAATTTATTTAATACATAAAGTGCTCCTATTTATAATAAGAAACCCAAAGAATCAACCAAAAAATGGACACAGGACAAGAGGAGGCAGCCCCAGAGAAGAAAGTATGATGTCTTATGAAAGAAAATAGCCTGTAAACTCTTGTTTTTTGTTGGTTTTTTTTTGGTACCAGGGATCGAACTCAGGTCCTTGCACTTGTACAGCAGGCAGAGAAACCACTGAGCTAAATCCCCAGCCCATCTGTAAACTCTTAATGGAAAGGAAAATCGTGCGATTACTCTTTCATGTGTCAGAATGGTAGAGACTGTAATAACAAGTATGAGAGAGATGCTTAATGGTTGCTTGTGGAGAAAATAGTGGACTTAGGGTATAGGCTGGGAAAGACACAATTTTAATACAATTTATAATGGGAGAGACAGAGAGAGAGAGGAGAGAGAGAAGGAGGGAGAGAGAGATACACACACACAGAGACTGAGAGAAGAGAGAGGGGGAGGAAAGGAGAGAGAGAGAGAGAGAGTTAGTCCACACTGCCTGGTTAATGGAGGAAACTTTATGGGAGCAAGACATCAAACTGAGCCAGGAAAAATGGGGAGCCTGTTCAGCAGTAAAAACAGGGAGACTTGTGAGTTTGAAACGTCTATCCTTAACGTTACATTTCTATCAACTTAACAGGCCAGAATGTTGAAAAGGTCCTTTATTAAACAGATAATGGCTCTGGAGGAAAACAAACAAAAAAAGGAATAGTCTTGAAAACTCACCATTCTTTTGGTTTTCCAATCATAGGAAATAAATTCTGTCATTGTCTAAAAAAAGAACTCTCTGGGGACTTGGTCAAAAGAGGCTCCAAGGCAATTTTCAGTGCACACGGTCCCACTGGGCCAGTCTTAGTCACTTGGGCTGGGGGGAAGAAAGTCCTAGCCAAGCATCAGATCTGCCACCTGTAGCCCCAGCTATGCTTCCCAAGGTGAGGAAGGCTGTCACTAGCCCTGCTTCTGGAGGCTGATGGTTGGACTTTTGGAGCTTTGTCCTTTCCAACTCCAAAATTATCCTCTGCAGGATAATTGTTTTTGTTTTGCTTTGTTTTTGTTTTGTTTATCACCTGTTATCAGGGCAAGGATACAGAGACGGTGACTGTCATCTCAGTTTTCCTTCAGGCAACAAAATGTAATCCAATCAGATTGAGACAGGTGAGAAAGGAGTGAGGGGTCCACAGCCACCAAGAAGCCACCCCACCCTGCCAGCGGTAAGGACAAGACTCTGTCCTGGGACAGAAGTAAGAGCGGGACGAGCTGGAGTTCACATCTGCTCACCGGGACGGCACTCATGAGGCAGGTGTGCTCCGCCTGTGCACCAAGCAGGTTGCCTGTTTTCACCTCCCAGACAAAAAAGTTTGGACTAGCTCTCATTTGCGGGACATTGAAAAGGTTGTTGGTGCTCTTTCAAAAATAATGGTGATTACAGTTTTCCACTTTGAAGCTTGGATTTCTTGAACTCCTGCTTAGAATTCAAGCTTGCAAATGCGAACTTTTGAGGATGTATTCAAACTGGTCACCACAAAGCTTAAACGCATGTCTCTCAAGAGCATTATCTTTGCCAATTTAATTTATCTCTCTTGTCTAGAGACTAGGAGTCTAATCCCCACCTGACCCTCTATGCTTCCTGACACCCCAGGGCTCTGTAAAATAGAGGTTTAGGGGAGACTGTTTGCACGGCAACAGAGAATTGCCATCCAGTGGAACCTTACCTTTGAGTACAATACAAAACCAAGAGCTGAGGCCAGAAAGGGCTTTGCTCAGACTTCTGAGTTCACTCTGGTCTGTAATTGCTGCCCGGGAAGCCAGCGTGTGGCAGGAACCCCAGGTTCCCAGCAAAAATAGTGCTCCAAGCATTGCCACCGAGATGGTGACAGCCACAGGCAGACTGGCAAGGCCAACCTGCTTGCTACACAGGGAGGCTGCCACTGTGCCCCACCGGAAATGAGGCCAGTAAACAAACCACTTGACAACAATCAAGAGAAGAACAAAGCACCACCATTTTAAAGTCTTAACATTTTCCCCAAGTTGATAAGCCCCCTTCCCCCATTTCTTCCTCCCTCTGCCTCATCACCCTTCTCTCCTTCCTCCTCCCTCTCCCCCTCCTTTCACAGCTGTTTCGCCAAAATCCTGAGGTGAGAAAGCAAGCTGAGCGTGGTAGCCTGACGTATACCTGACATCCTAGCACTCTGTGAAGTGGAGACAGATTTGTTAAGTTTGAGCCCAGCCTGAGCAATTTAACGACTTAATGAGAACCTGTTTTAAAATGGGGGTGGGGGGGGCGATGCAGGGGGGGGGCGATGCAGGGTGGGGGCGGTGACGGTGCTGGGAACGTAGCTCAGTGTGAAGGCCCTGGGTTCAATCCCCACTACCACCAAAACAACAATAAAAACCAGAGAAAGTGCGCTTGTTTTTGCGTACCTTTTCTCTTGCTAACTGTAAACAGCAGCAGTGTATCCGCCAAGGAATCGTTAGCACAGAAACCTTTTTCCGTATTTTTAGGGAGCGCCGTTCCAGGCAACCCTTTGGAAGAGTCCACGGGACTATTGCGAGCAAGATCGCCACCTACCGGCCGAAGTGATCATTGCAATAAACTCGGCGTTTGGTGAGCCGGTGGGGGGGCGGGGAGTGAATGAATTGAGTTGAACAAATGAATGACGCAATGGTGAATGAGGAATGTAAATCTCCGTGGGTAAGCGAGTGAAGGACTGTGGGAACGGAAGCGAGGTTCATTAGTCTCCGGCAGTGTCTCTTCCACCCCTGGACTGGCCCACGGTGTTCACGACAGAGCGGGACTTGTTCCTCCTGCTGGTTTATTTCTGCAAAGCTGAGTGTCTTTTGCTGGTGGGAGGAAGGTGTTTCCAGCTTCTCAACTGTCAGGCTTCTCTTGCCATTGCATCTAGCCTCTTACCCCGGGGCCACTTGGGGAGTGAAAAGCCCAACTGATGCTGATGCGGAGACCCACGGGCAGCGTCTGCTTCAAGACACGGAGAATTTCCAAAGCTCCAGATGATTTTAATGTCCGGCCAAGATCAAAACCACTGCCTTAATGTTTGGTTGCAATATTCTGAATACTTTAATTTTTTTAAAGTCCCAAACCATTCTGAAGCTGACCCCAATATTCCCTCACTTGGAAACGGAAGAACGTTTAGCACAACCATAGAAGATGCACTGCACTGGCTCTAGGATTTGAGGTTCCACCTCGCCTGTCTTCCTGCCTTCCGGATCTGACAGCTCCTGGGGAGATGAAGACCCCCCCCACACACACACTCCCGATCAAAGGAGGCCAGTCATCTGTGGCCTGAGAAGCAGTACCGAGTTCCACAGTCCATGCAGCTGAACAGCTCACACTGCTGGCAGACACATTAGGGAGGTGAAAGCAGAGGCCTTTCCTCCGTAGCCTAGAAAAGCAGAAAGAACAGGGTGAAGCCAGCCATGGCCTGACATCCCAGCCTCCCCAAGCCACCCAGATAACAATCTGCTGAAATGCAACGCATTTCATATTCATAGCTAACACTTATTTTTTTGGTACCGGGGTAGAACTCGGGTTCTTGTGCTTGCAAGGCCGGCAGCGGAACCACTGAGCTAAATCCCCAGCTCCAGCTAAAATTTTTTTTTAAGTCCATATGTTTGTTTTGTTAAAACTATTATACTTTGCTGTTGAAAACAAAATGCCTAATCTTATTTTAGTTAAGTAAGTTTAAAAGTTTGCTGTTTTGGGTGCGATTTTACTGGTTATGTTTCTCTTAATTACAATATGACAGAAAATAATCCATTGAATATTCATGACTAATTCTTAAATTAGATACGGTTCTGTGGAATGACTTCACAAATACTGGTTCTCTTAGTTTGGAATCTAAATTCTGTTATGGCAGAATACCCGTAACATAAAGTTGACTATTTTGAAGTGAACAGTGCTAAGTCCGTTCACAGTGCTGTGAAACCAGCACCCTTCCCTAGTTCCAGAACTTTCTCAGCAGCCCTGTACCTGCTTAGCTGTCATTCTCCAGCCCACCGTTCCTCAGCATTCCTCACTTCTGTGCCATATCCAGAAGAGACAAATCCATAGAGATAAAAAGCACATTAGTATTTGCCAGAGGCTGGGGTATGGGGTTGAGGAGAAGTGGGGGAGCAACTGCTAATGTGCTTGGGTTTTAAAAATGGTAATAAAAATATTCTAAAATTGTTCATGGTGATATGTACACAAACTTGCAAATATAGTAAAAGCCATTGAATCTTACACCCTCTGTGGGTGCATTTTTTGGTACACACAGTTTTTCTTAACACAGTTGGGGTTTTGTTTGTTTGGTATTGGAGACTGAACCCAGGGCCTTTGCACTGAGCTACAGCCCTAACCCCCTTTTAATTTTTATTTTTAATTTTGAGATAGGGCCTTGCTAAGTTACCCAGGCTGGGCTTGAACTTGTGATCCTCCTGCCTCCACCTCCCAGAGTGCTGGGATTACATATGTGCACCACCATGCTGGGCTATATCTATTTTATTGTTGTTGTTTTGATTTTTTTGTTTGTTTGTTTTTTAAACCAACAAGACAATATCTGGCTCTGAAGAAGGCCTGGAGTTGTGATATTTATTGTTTTTCATCTCTTAGCATCGTACTTAACTAAGCATTTGAGTCTGGTGAGTTTAATAAGGTGGGCCCCTCACCTTGAAGAGCTCCAAAAGTAAACACAATGTTCTTCATCCTTACTTCTTGGGGACACTTGGTTAACAGCTGTGTTTCATTTTTCTTTCTTATTCAACAAAGAGTGTTTTCAGACTAGGCACTTTCTTCCAAGTACAGCTCTAGCTCTATTCATTCATTTTGACATGTAGTGTTTTTATTACCATTATTTCCCAAATGTTATTCCTAGTCCATCTCCTTTGGCTATGACAAAATACCCAAGACTTGCTAGTTTGTAAAGAATAAAGTTTATTTGACTTATATGGTTATGGAGGCTCAGAAGTCCAAGATTACAGGACCAGCATCTGCTCAGCCTCTGGTGAGGATCTTGCTACATTCAACCTGGCATCGCATGGTGAAACAGAGCAATCATGCTACCCTCAATCTCTCCTCCTCTTCCTCTAAAGCCAATAATGCCTCCTGGAGAGCCCCACCTTCTCAGCCTCATCCAATCCCAGTTACTTCCCAGGGCTCTAGCTCCTAAGACTGGAAACATATAGATTTTGGTTTCCAATAAACTTTGGGAACATGTTCAAGTCATAGCATATTCTGTGAATTTATTTTTTGTCCATGAATGGTTTTGATAGAAAGTCTTGAGATCCTCAGATGGCTGACTTTTTGCCTCTATTTTTAATTTATTCCTAGGTTTACTGTATTATGATGAGAAAGTGCGATTAATATTATTTTAAATTTATTATGCACAATCAAATTTTCTTTTACTTCTATTTTATTTTACTATGGTAAGAATCTCTGCTGACCTAAGATCTTCCCTCTTAGATTTTTTTTTTGGTACCGGGGAATCGAACTTGGGAACTTGTGCTTGCAAGGCAGGCACCGGAACCACTGAGCTAAACTCCTGGCCCCTAGATTTTTTTTTTTTGAGACAGAGTTTCATTATTACCCCAGGCTGGCCTCAAACTCCTGGCCTCAAGTGATTCTCCTAACTCAGTGTCCTGAGTGCTGAGATTACAGGAATGTGTCACCATCCCCAGCTACACCTTCTTAAATTTTTAAGTATTCAACAAAATAGTGCTAGCTACTGTCACTCTGTGAAGTAGCAGATCTCTAGGACTTACTCATTTCACATAACTGAAATCTTACACTTGTTGATTAAAAACTATTCCCTTCCCCATCCCCAGCCTCTGGCCAACATCATTCTATTTGTTGCTATGAATTGGACAGTTGTAGAAACTTTATATAAGTGGACTCGTGCAGCATTTGTCCTTCTGTGATTATTTAGCTTATTTAGCCTATTGTCTTCCAGATTCATTCATGTTGTTTCATATAACAGCATTTCCTTCCTTTTTAAAGCTAAATAATATTCTACTTTATATATACATCACATTTTATTTCCCTATCCATCTATTGATGGTCATTGCTGTAACTTTTCCATTCATACTTGAAAAGAAATCTACTCTTCAGAGGATAGCCTTCAGAATACGCAGTAACTATATTCGGCTTAGCCTTAACATCTTTACTTTTTTCTCTGCTTAGTGCAACAAAGGCTGAAATGAGGGGATGAAATGTATCACTACTCTTGTATTTCTGATGATTTGTCTTAGTTTCTCCCTACAATTTGTCTTTGCACATGTAAGAAGATGCTTAAAAAATAAGGACTCTCATTCAGTTTCAGCTGAGCCCCTCAAACAGTAGAATTTCATGCCACTGTTAAAAGTTGTATTTTTGAAGAATAATGATATGGGAAAAAGATCATAGTATTAAAGGAGACAAAAGCAGGATACAAAACTATATGCTTAAATCTAATGTTATGAAGTAAAATATAGATACAGAAAAAAGACAGGCAAGAAATACCATAACTAGAATTTCAGGTACTTTTTTCTCAGTATTTGTCTGAATTTTAGAAATTCTCTACAATATATATAGTGTATTGATTTCTTTTTAAATCATTTTTGTGAAAACTTTTTTTAAAAAAAGATAATTCATATGTCCATGTAATCACCTTTTGCTCTCCAATTTATGACCAATACATGCATGAGAAGCAATTGACCTGGGAGCTGTCCTACACCTGCACAGGGCCCCAGTGGCCTGGCCTCATTCGGAGGCAGGTGTAACAGCAGCTTCTATTTGCTTGTGTGCCCAGTAAACGGCTGGAGTATTCCAGAAGGAGGTGTAAAGTTTGTCTATTTTGTTCTCATGTATGTTCTTATTTACAGTGGGTGCTAGGATGAATGCAGTAGTTCAAGTTTTATGTTTAATCATGGCTCAGCAATTCTGTTACTGTGTACAGAGGATGAGGATGATGAGACTGTAGCCCTTTGCCTCATGAGCTGGTTAAAATGGGCCTTTAAAAATGTAAGGTCGAGGGGCTGGGGATTTAGCTCACTGGTTCTTCTGCCTGCCTCGCAAGTGCAAGGACCCGAGTTTGATCCCTGGTACCAAAAAATTATGAATTTATATTTCAACAATCATTTCCCTCTTTCCTCATCATTAAAACTTATTTTGTGGAAATGTCATGGAATGCACACTGGGCCTCTCTAAATTGCACATTTCCCAAGTGCACATAAGACAAAAACAAAAAATAAAAAAAACCCCTTATTTGCACTATTGTCTTTTTCCTAGGAAGGAGGTCACAGGAATAAGATGGCCCAGTTCCTTCTGTCTGTCCTCTGTTCTCTCTCTCCTTTGGTGGGCTTGTCAGGGACAAAAAAGGGAAAGGTGAGATCATAAGCGTTCTAGCCCCACCCCCTTCTTCGACACAGCAGTATACTGTTTTACAAGTGCTGCAAGTACTCTGGAAAGAGATCCCATGACGAAACTTCCCACGGTTTAAGATGGGAATCATGCAGAGTCCCAGCCTTTCCCTTGCTTTTCCCCTGTGTGCACAGCAATCTAATGCACAGCTTCATTCATTCATTTCTTTGAACAAAAAAACACAATGAGGATGAGGAGACTAGCTTTGTGGATTTGCTGGAAACAGGACAGGCTGATAGGGAATGAATGTTCTCAGAACTAACTCCTGACCCCTGGCATTAGGTACTGTGAGGGAAGAATGGAGGTTACCACGAGAACCTATTTCTGACTCATGGGGTAGGGCACAAGAGAGGGTTCTAGGCATAGGCTCCCTAAGGAGGTGGCATTTAAACTAAGACCTAAATGATGGTCCTCTAGATTTCCTGTAGAGATGATTTGGGATGGTGATCAGGTTAGAAGGGCAGCAAGGGGGGAAATTGCATGTCTTCGAGGTAAGACATGCTCATCTCAGAGAAGGGGAAGCATTATGGTTTAGAGCAAGAATGTCCCCTGAAGACCTCATGGGCTTACAGGAGGGGCTTTTGGAGGTGACTGAATCAAGGGAGCAATATAAGGGGCCTGCTGTGAGGAGGTGGGGTCTGGTCAGCAGAAGTGGGTCCCTGGGGTGTAACCTGGAAAAGTATATTTCCCTTCCCATCTCCTTGCTTCCCTCTGCTTCCTGATCACCGTGGCATTGTTACGTATGTCTCAGAAGGGTAGACTTTTATCTAAGGTTTGTTAAAAAATCTACATCAATAAAAGAATTAGAGATATAAGTTCAGAAAGAGAAACAAAATCACTTTATTGAAAAGGGAAGAGAAATGAGGAAGCAAAATCACTGCACTAGAAAAAGGAGAGAAAATCAGGAGATAGATAGCTACCTTGTCAGAGTAATGTAGGGATCCCAGAGCTGACACTTGCGGGTCTTTCATTACATGGGGAGAAAGGGACTCTTCCCCCTTACGAGTTGTTAGTACTTGAATGGGTGTTTTGGGCTTGAGATTCCCAATTTGGCCATTTCCCCTTCCATTGCCTACTTGTACATTTTTGGATAAGCTCTTTGGCCTCTTTGTGCTGTCCAGGTGCTTATCTGGTGAGGTTTACTGTAGAGTTATATTCAAGGCTGAGTTAGTAAAAAGGATACATGTGCATTTTAGTGTATTAATATGGAGAGAGGATAACATACATATGTATTTATATTTAGGTGTCTGAGTGTCTGGGTGTGAGTTTTTTCTTAATGTAGCCCCACCACCACCTTTGTTTCTCTTGTGCTTAATTGGAGATGGAGGGAGGACAGGAATGGAGCCTTGGCATGAAGTGAGCCAGGCAGCCCTATCAGCTCTCTCTGTTTGTCTTTCTTAGCTGCTCTTTCTAGCAGGAGTTTAACTCTTCTATTTCCCAGAAACCTCACTGAGGCCCTTTAACTTTCCCTACAACATGAGCGGCTTTCCTCTGCCCAGGCCCCTCCACCATGTCTTCCAGCCCTGAATCCAGGATTGAAACTTCTCAAAGATGTGAGCCAAAGTAGACCTGTCATCCTTTAAGTTGTGGGTGTGGAGTATTGTGTCTCAGCAGGAGGGAAAGTAACTCAGACAAGAGGCGATGGGCAAGGCTCCTCGAGCACCCACGTTAGCAACACGATTTTGTGAAAAATACCTATATTTTAAAAACAAAAAATTTTTAGGAGAAGAGTAGCATTATTTTTTGTTTTGGTAAGTCTTTTTGATGTCTGGCTTAGTAGAAGACAGCTGAATTTTTACGTCTGCTTCTGTTATTCATTTTCTTGTAATATGGTGTTTAGTTGAAGTATATTGTATGGCTATGGGCTGAACTGTGTCCACTTCCTTCCATATGCTAAAGTACCCCAAGTACCTCAGAATGTGAGTGTATTTGGAGACAAGATCTTTAAAGAATTAACTTAGGGCAGTCCTAACCCACCTGAACTGGTGTCCTTATAAAATGTTTGGGTCCAGGCACAGAGGATCACATAAAGATATCTGAAAAAAATCACCATCACAAGCCAAGGGGATAAACCTCAGAGGAAAACAGCCCTGTAGATAAGATACCTTCATCTTGGCAGGTAGTACTGGTCTGTAATCTCAGCATTTGGGAGGCTGAGGCGGGAGGATTGCCATGAATTTGAGGCCAATCTGGGCTACATAGTTTTTTCAAGGACAACCTGAAATACACAGTGAGACTCTGTCTTAAGAAGACAAAAACAAGCAAACAAGATACTTGGATCTTGGACTTCTGCTTTCTAGAATTATGAGAAAATTAATGTCTGCTGTTTACCACCCCAATTGTACTGTTATGGCAGTCCTGTAAGGTCAATTTAGTACACACAAGGAGAAAATCTGACTTCACACAGATATGTAGTTGAAAAGAGGAGGTTTAAAAAACTTTTTTTGTGGTAGGAATGGAACCCAGGGGTACTTATCATTGAGCTACATCCTCATTGAACATTGAGGTACATCCTATACCCCCTTTTTAAACTTCTAATTTTGAGAAGGGTCTTGCTAAATTTCTCAGGTGAGACTCAAATTTATGGTCCTGCTGCCTCTGCCTCCCATAATGGTGGGATTACAGGTATGTGCCACCACAGCTGGCCAAGGCAGGTCATTTTTAGGGCTGGTCTGCTTGCCTTATCTTTCTTTTCTTTTTTCTTTCTTTCTTTCTTTCTTTCTTTCTTTCTTTCTTTCTTTCTTTCTTTCTTTCTTTCTTTTTTTCTTTCTTTCTTTCTTTCCTTCTTCCTCTCTCTCTCTCTCTCTCTCTCTCTCTCTCTCTCTCTCTCTCTCTCTCTCTCTCTTTCTCTTTCTTCCTTCCCCCCACCCTCTCTCTTTCTTTTGGTACCAGGAACTGAACCCTGGGCCTTTGCACCAAACTACATCCCCGTTAGCCTCCTTTTTTATTCTTTAGTTTGAGACAAGGTCTCACTGAGTCACTAAATTACCCAGGCTCTGTTTGAATTTGTGAGCCTCCTGCCTCAGCCTCCCAGAATGCTGGAATTACAGGCATCACCATCACACCCAGCTTAATGATCTTATTACATAATTGTAGCTATCCCTCTTTGATACTATACTAGAACTTGACAATAGTTTATTTTATAGGTTAACTATGTGGTGAAATCTACAATCATATCAATTAACTTGTGTACTCTTGTGTTGGAATCCATTGGTTTGCCTTGCTCTTTGAATGGCTCTTGACTCATGTATGTTTTTGTAACATTGTGTTTGCTCGTGTGGAAATATTGTTTCATTGAGTTATACAGATTTTCCAAATATTTTCCTTATACAAAATTTAAAAATCACATTCATTAACATTGCCACTAATCTCACCAGAAAATAACGTAAATCTTGGAACGCTGTCAAATTCATGGCGGTGGATACAAATTTTCCAAATGCTGATTTACACTTGAACGCTCAACTTTTATCACTGCCAACAAATCTTTCAGTAGTTTTCCTTGAGTGACAGCCTCATTTCATTTACTTCTAAGATGACGTCTGCTAAATACCCACACCTGAGCACCCCTAGTTTGTCCGTCAGTCATGCTGCCAAGTGGAAATGGTAATCGCTCAGGAAGGGGCTTTGGCAACTCAATCATCGAGTGCTTTTCCTTGAGATGAATGCTGGCCCTCAGTTTGCAGAAATGCTTCCTATTCCATCACACAGGCTATTAGAAAATCCTGGACTCAAGATTTAACAGAATTAAGAATTTTAAAGATTTCATCAAAGAAATTACTCAGTGAAACAGGCTCCCTGCACCCAGCTCCCCACTCGTGTGTATGGTGGTGAAGAACCGGTACGTTTGCATTTATTTGCCAATACATTTCAAAGCCAACCTCTTCTCACTCCAAACCATTTTCATGCCTGGTCTGAGCCTCTGTCAACTCCCTGATTATTGCAGAAACTTTCTAAGTGAACTCCCTGCTGCCACGCCATAGTCCTTCAGCCTTCTCCACACATTTGTCCTCCCCTCTTCCCACAGTAGCATGCAACCCCCGCCTTCTCACTCGGCTTCGGTTTTCTTCCTAGCACTTATTGTGGACATTATTGTTAGTGTGTGTGTGTGTGTGTGTGTGTGTGTGTGTGTGTGTGTTTAAACTGTCTTCGCTATTAGAAGGTGAGCTTCCCCAGGCAATGACTTTATTTGTTTTATACATCTAGAGCCGGGTCACCATATACCAGTTGCTCAATAAACACTTTGATGAAAGAAAAAGTAAATGCTCCAAGATTCCAGTGTCCAGCTAAACCTCCCCTACTAAACCCCCAAAACTGCTCTCTCTTGCTCTTCATCCCTCCCTCCTTTCTTCCAGCCCTTCCTTGACTTTCTGTGTGAGGCCCTGTGCTTGGCCTTGGGACTATAGAGGCAAGTCAGACACACAGCCTTCCCTTCAGGATGCTCCTGTTTGAGCACGGAAGACAGACTCATCCACAAACAGCTCCAATGTGGTTCAGTGGATCACCACCCAGGACTCAGGTGATAGAGGCATTTTCTTAACCATTGAACCTCCGTTCCTTATCTGTAAAATGACACTAATAATAGCATCTATGACCACTTGGGTTTGTTGTGAAAATTAAGTGAGCTAATAATAATGTTTTGCATATTAATTATTGGTAGCTCTTTTTATGTGGCAAAGGTAGAATTTGAGTCTTAAGGATTAGATTCTAAAATAGAAACGCAGAGGTCACCAGAGAGACAGGGATGAGAGGATGTGGATAGGGGGAAATTCCAGGAGAAGGGAACATGAGACCATGTCTGAGGCATGGCTGACTTGGTGAGATTTGGTTAGGTGGATGACTTGACTAAGGCAGGGAGAGACTGGGATGGTGGTACATAGATTGGCAAGCGCTGGATGGCAGAAGACTTTGTTTTGTTTTTGCTGGAAATTGAACCCAGGGCCTTTACACTGAGCTACATCTCTAGCTCTTTTTATTTTGAGACAAGGACTCACTAAATTGCCCAGGCAGGACTCAAACTTGCAATCTCCTGCCTCAGCCTCCAAGTCCTGGGATTACAGGTGTGGGCTACCATGTCCTGCCTGGGATGGCAGAAGATGTTATGACCATACCCAAGCGCTCGGGCTTCTTGCTTGTGGGCAGGAACGGGGACCGAGACACAGCTGCACAGTGTAAGATGACTGGCAGCTTGGCGAGGGTGGGTTGGAAGAGGCAGGAAGACCTGGGTGTGGGCAGGGCCCGCAGGATGTCATGGGGATGGAGGTCGAGGTGGCTGGGGAAGAAGTCTGCACTGAGAAGAACCTCAGGTGCCGTGCAGAAAGCTGGGCTATGATTATAACTCTCTTCTTGCCCCTGCAACATTCCCTGTCAGTTGAGATGTTTGTCGCCCAAAGCTTCCTGTCACTCTGTCTGTCTCAGTAAGGTGATGTAGTTGGTAACCCAGGATGTCTATTTCTGCAGGAAGGCAGAATGTTTTAGCAGCTAGTCTGACAGATGAGTCCCTAGCCTCTTGCATTACTTTATCCTAGCCAAGAACACAGAGGGACAGGTGGAGCCTTCCTTAGGGGTTGATTGGCTTAGCTACATCATACCTTGTTCCCCCAAAAGATCTTCTCATTCAGATGCTTACTCACTAAGTACCCATTGAATGATAAATGTTAACGGTATCAGGCATTTTAAAAATACAATAATCCGTGTCACTATTTATACTAGAATGTTCTTAAAATGAACTGGGTGCTTTTGAGCTGCACAGAGAGGCTGGAAAGACGACAGCCTGCCTTCTGTAAATATTCCTTACTATATGAAAGTCACACATGCTTATTAAAAAGAACAAAATTGAATGAAGCCAAAATAAAAGGTCCTTATCTTCTTCCCGCCACCCCCTCATCCTTAACCCACTCCTCAGAGGTGTGGATGTAGCCTGTCAGATATTTTCTAAGTGTATCTTTTTATAATGTACTTTAAAAAAAAAAGCAACCAGAAACGAGCTCCCACTCTGCATTTTGTTCTGCATCTTCTTTCTCACAACAGATGGCCTTTTGGAGGTCTAGGCATTGAACTGTACCCCATTCTGTCTTGGCTGCAGACTTCCCTGTGCAGGATTTATTCTTACACGAATGGTAGCCTCCAGTCTGGCCATCCTTAGTGTAAAAGGGAGACCTCAAAGCCACCCGCTTAATTTGTCAGAGGACCCTTGGAAAAAGGGCAGTTTTGTTCTTTGTAACTCACCAGCCTGTGGCTGGATGCCATGTGCCTCTCACTTACGGAAACCCCCAACCTCCCTGGGGAAGGAGGAGGTCCCAAGCGGAAGTGGGTGGTGGCTGCCCCATTGAGCTAAAGAAGGGGGATTTGTAGCTGGGTCAGAGTCTTGCTGGAGGAGATCCCTAGAGCCAACAGAACATGGTTAGGCACATTTTCCATTTCCTCCAGGGCTTTGGTCATTGATGCTGAGAAACATAATGGCAAGTTGATTGATGTCAAATAAAAGTTCCTCCCAGGAAAACTGTAGCATTCATTAGGGGCAGTGTAGCAATGATGTTTGAGCTCTATGGAACACAAAGGACATTTTTTACACTTGCTTATGGAGGTCTATGTAAAAATGTTTGCTGTGGGATTATTTAATATTTTAAAATTTGGTAACAATTACAATGTTTATTAACAAAGGCATGAATAAATAGAAGTATATTCATAGGACAGGATGTTCGACAAGGAAAATGAGTGGACTAGATCTTAAGTTCATGTGAGGTGAAAGAGCAATGATATGTATATATAGGATATATATAAGATCATTAAAAATACAAAATCGTTATAAATACATGTAATTAGTAGTAAAAATGTAAAAACACCAGATTTGTGGTAATGATGACCTCGGGAGATAAGAACACCCAGCTGAGCCATACTGGGGACTTCACCTTTACCTGTGATGTTAATTTCTTCTTTTTTAAAATTTTAGAACAATTTATACAGCTTTATTTTTTTCTTTTCTTTACTTTTTTGACCAGCTTTATTGAGGTATAATTGACAAAAATTGTATACAGTTATGGTGTAATAATGATGTTTTGACATACATCTATGTTGTGAAATAATTGTTACAATCAAGCTAGTTAAAATATACATGACCTCATATAGTTATCCTTTTTTGTATGTAGCCAGAACATTTAAGATCTACTCTTCACAATTTTCATCTTCAGGATTTACTCCTCTTGCCTAACTGAAACTTTGTACCCTTAGAGCAACATCTCCCTAACCTGCCAACCTCAGCCCCTGAGGTATTTCCCTGTGCCTGGCTTATTTCATTTAACACAGTGCTCTACAGGTCCATCTATGTTGTTGCGAATGACAAGGTTTTCTTCATTTTTAATGCTAAATAGCATTCCACTGTGTATAAATGTTTTCTTTATCTGTTCATCTGTTAATGGACAATTAGGTCGATTATCTTAGCTACTGTGAACAGTGCTGTATAAACATAGCAGTACAGATACTTCTTTGATGTACTAATTTCACTTTCTTTGGCTCAATATTCAGAAGTGGCATTGCTGGATTGTATCATATTGCTGGGTCATATTTTCAGTTCTTTGAGGAACTCTCATATTGTTTTCCGTAATGGCTGCACTAGTTTAATTTTGGTCTTGCAAAACCAAAAATATTTACTCTCTGGTTGCTATGGTTTGAATATGGGTAACGTCCTCCAAAGAGGTGTTAAAGGTGGCATTCCAGTGTGGCACTAGGTTTAGTGAACCTTTTGTAGGTAGGGCTTCATGGGAGCTTCTTAGGTTATTGGGGTTGTACTACTTAGGTTATTGGTGTCTCTCCGCTTCCTGCCTGGAGACGTGAGCCCCTGTTCCCATACATACTGTTAGGATGTGTCTCTCTCAACAGAGGTCCAAACCAATGGGGCCTTCTGGTATGGGACTTCAATGTCCAGAACCATGAACTAAGTAAACCATTTCTCTTTGTAAGCTAATTGCCTCAACTATTTCATTGCAGTAATGTAAAACTGACTAAGACACTGGCCCTTAACAGAAAAAGTTTTGTAGCCAGATGTGGTGGCCCACGCTTGTAATCCCAGCACTCTAGGAGGATGAGGCAGGAGGACTGCAAGTTTGAGCCATGCCTGGGCAATTTAGTGACTTAGTGAGACGCTGCCTTAAACTAAAAACTAAAAACGGGCTGGGGAAGTAGCTCATTGTGAAGGCTCTGGGTTTAATTCCCAGTACTGGAGAGGGAGAGAGAGAGAGAGAGAGAGAGAGAGAGAGAGAGAGAGAGAGAGAGAGAGAGATCTAACTTTCCTCCTTCATCTTTTTCCCCTTCTGCCATTTTCCTTCCTTCCTTTCTTCCTCTCTCTCTCTCTCCCTCTCTCTCCCTCTCTCTCCCTCTCTCTCCCTCTCTCTCCCTCTCTCTCTCTCTCTCTCTCTCTCTCTCTCACAAACACACACACACACACACAAACTGGGAATTGAACACAGGGCCTTTGCACTGAACTACATCCACAGCCTTAATGTAATTTATTATGCTATTTTGACTAAGACATAAATCATAACCCTGAATATTTTATTTTTTCAAATAATTTTAAGTGATTCATTCAGAAATGAATATTTTATGTTTTAGAACTTGTTATTGGCATGAGATAACCCTGTTTTAAAGGACAGGACCTGCTAAATAAATATGTCTTTTCTCCAGAGAGGAAAATGAGTATTGATTTTTTTTTTTTGTCACACCGAGATGACAGAGTGTTTTCTTGTAGAATAACTGGTTGATCGGTAGTGGCTGCCTGTTTTGAGAAGTATTGCAAGGAAGGAGTTCAGACGCAGGAGAAAGGATGTGGTATTAGATTAGTGATGTCTGCTGTGGAAGTGCCGCTGGAAAGGTGCAGTGTGGCTATCAGTTATTTGCAATCTTGGCCAATCATTTCATTTCCTTTTATCAACTTTCATGGAGAGTGAAGAGGCATAACAGATGATCACTTAAAATTTCCCAAATCTAGTTCTTTAGGATATAAATGGACTCCTTCAGATACATGATTAGAGACTTATTTAAAGAACTCTTTGCTTTGTCTTTATAAAAATTTGTATTTTTACAAGTAAATTGCAAAGTGCCATCCATAGTTCTGGTAGAAATTGCTGCCAACATTGTAAGTAAAATAATTATAGGTATAAAGCGATAAAATCAGGTGATAGGTTTGTTAAATTTTATACTATAATTTGAGTTTTCTTTGTGCTGTTTATAAAGTAACTGGTGAGTAACCAGCATGCCTTAGATCTGCTAAATGCTTTTAAGTGGGAAAAGGCATCTTCAAGACCTGAACCATTCAAGTTCTAGAGGTGATATTAGGGACACTTCATTAATGGAGGATAAGTGACAATTAGGGGCCTTGGTAAGGAGGTGGAAATCTTTAAGGGGAAGGTGAAATAATTTTCAGATGAAGAATATTCAGCTGGGAAAAAGTGCTTTTATTTTCTCAAGTCCCCCCCCCCCCCGAAAGTCTTATCTTCACATTTGGATTATTTCTTGGTTTTCTTGAAAAGTACTGGGTAAAGAACTAATAATTTATGTTATTTTCCTTTTCACTTTCCTTAAAGGAGGTGTAGTGAAGAGAACATGTACATTTGAAATGATTCATTAATTTTTAAAACTATTACTTTTTCTGACTATAAAATTGATTTATCTTTGTAGTTCAAAGAATATTTAAAATGAGAATTTCTCATAATTCTTTTATTCTCCCTCTAGAAAACTAGGTTTCAATTTTCTCTAGCAATATGTTATTTGTGTTTATTTTATATAGAATTATATATATTCAATTCTGCCCCCATCAACTTTCAATAGCTGTATATATATCATTTGCATCAGCAGATATATAATATTTTATAGTACTATTGTTTATTTAATCAATGCCCTATTGGTAGACATTTGGGATATTTCCAATTTGTCATTATAAACTACAGACAATGTTGTGATCATGTGACTATTTCCTCTAGGATACCCCGTCACCACTTTTACATTATAATCATTATTATTATTACTTTATGGTACTGGGGATTGAACCTAGGGCCTTTGCACTGAACTATATCCCCAGCCTTCTTAGTTTTTTATTTTTATATAGGCTCTCACTACATCACTGTGTCACTATATCTCACTATAGGCTAATCTTGAACTGGCGATCCTCCTACCTCAGCCTCCTTAGCAGCTAGGATTAAAGGCTTGTGTGACTGTAGTCTGTACCACTGTCACTTTGAAATGTTATGAGTGTGCTAAGCTCCTCTCCTGGGTGTGAAGAAACAGGCAGTGCTGTGGCATAGGTTTGGGGCTTGAGAGTGAGCAAGATTGGGCAGCTCCCTTATTTTATCAGCATTATTTGTGCAGGATTTCCTGTCACTGGGGAATTTGCTTTTTATAAAATAATGTAATTTATTTATAAAATAAAATATAAAATAATGTAATTTATAATGTAATTTTGTTCAAACTAAATAATAATAAAGCATCTTCGTGTATTTGGCTGGGTGAAAAAAAAACCCTGTGGAGTCTCCCTTGCTGGGGAGGAGGAGGAACATGATGGAGAAAGGGTCGGTGAGAGGCTTCAGATGGCCTCTCTGCTGATGCTCTTGTTTCCCTCACAGGCTGGGCTGTGGATACCCAGGAATGTCATTTTCGGTTCATGTTGTGTACTTGTCTGTTGTAGCAAAATACCCGAGTCTGGGTAATTTAAACAGAGGTTTATTTTGCTTACAGTTTTGGAGGCTGAAAGTCCAAGCAGCATGGTTCAGGCTCTGGCAAGGGCCATTCTAACTGGGTCACAACATGGAGGATGACATAATGGTAGGGGAACAGCAAGAGGGGCCAATTGCATGGTGAAACAAGAAGCCAGAAAGAGAGGGAGTGACCAGTCCTACTCTTTTACAACAACCCTTCTTTCAAGAACTGAGGTACCCTGGGAACTATATTAATCCCTTCTGAAGCCAGAGCCCTCAAAGACCTAATATGTTAGTGAGATATTCATCATAGTGACAAAATTCTTGAGAAAAACAACTTAGAGGAAGAAATATTTATTTTGACTCATGGTTTTAGAGGGTTCAGTCCATGGTTGATTGGCTCCAAGGCAGAAAGATCACGGTAGAAGGGCATGGTGCAGAAAGCTGCTCATCTCATGGCACCCAGGAAGCAGAGTGAGAGGAACAGTGTGAGTAGGAGAGAGGTTGGGGATGGGATATACTTCTCAAGGTCACATCCTCATAACCAATTCCCTTCAACTAGGCCCCACCTCCTAAGTTTCCATTATCTCCCAATAATGCATCAAATTACGATCTCATTAATACATTAGTCCACTGATAAAGTTAGAGTCTTCATGATCCAATCAGCTTCCAAAAGCCCTACCTTTGAACAAGTGAGACTTTTGGGGGCCATTTTAGATCTAAACCATTATCACTTAACTTGCATTAAGCACTCCCCCACCCCATCACCTCCTCTTATGGTTTAGATCTAAAATGGCCCCCAAAGTCTCATGTGTTTGGAAAGTGATTGGATTATGGGGGTGCTACAGCTGATTTGATATTAGGAGGTGGGGCCTGGTCACTGGGGGTGTGGCTTGGAAGGTCCCTGCCTCCTCTCTCTCCTCTCTGCTTCCTGGCCGCTGTGAAGTGAGCAGCTTTCCTCCATGCCAGGCCCTTTTGACACCATGCCTTCATGCCTTGGAGCTGGCCAACTACAGAATAAAAACCTGAGCCAAAATAAACCTCTTCTCCTTTAAGTCGTGGATGTCAGGTATTTGTGCCAGTGACAAGGGAAGTTAGATACTTCCCAGTGTCACCACACTGAGTGCCAAGCTTCCATATATGATCTCTACAGGGACACACTCAAACCATAGCCAGACCACGGCATATTGTTACTCCATACCTTAAATGTATCCTTTTGTAGGTACAAAATATTTCATAATGCATTTTTATTTAAAAAAAACAACTCCATGGACATCGATCAAAACGAAACTTAAGCCCACTCTACTGTGACACTGTTTTTCAGTGACTGCTTTTTCCTTATTATTGAAGAGACCTTATTGACATTACTCATATATCAGACATGGGATAAAAGTTCTTAGATATTAAAGATACCTTTGAGTACCAGACCAGTGGAACACACAGGGTTTTTTTTGGTCAGAAGCAACAGAATGATCTCTGGTTGGTATGGAGAAAAAAGGTTTGCTGGTGAGATAGTTAATAGACATCTACATTAACCTCCTCCAAAGACCTAGTTATATTTTTTTCAGTTATCTGTTTTATTCTCAGAGAACAAGTCATAGACAAAAAAGACTCTCTCTTACAAAGAAAAATCAAATAGATAAAAGCACAAAACTTTCCCTTCAATGAACTAAGAGAAACTAGTAGTATAAATGAAACAAATTAGCATATATATAAAAATATTTTTGAAACAATGGAATAGTTAATTTGGGGAATTATTTAAACTTCTCCCTCTTTCTTATTTTTCTACCTTCTATTTTGTTTTCTCTCTCTTTCTCTGTATATATTTTCTCATATAAGAGAAACCATGTAATATTTAAGTTTGTGTGTCTGACTTATTTCACTTAACATTATGTTCTCAAGTTGCATTCATTTTTCTATAAATGCCCTGAGTTTATCTTTCTTTATGGCAGAGTAGTACTCCATTGTGTATAAATACCACATTTTCTTCATCTATTCATCATTGATGGAATATACACTGTTTCCAAGATGTAGCTATTATAAATTGTGCTGCTATAAACATGAGTATGTATCTATCACTGTAATATATGTTGTCTTTTGGGAAGATACCTACAAGGGGAATAGCTGGGTCAAATGGAATTTCTATTTTTACTTTTTTGAGGAATCTCCACACTGATTACAACTAGTGATTGTGCTAGTTTAGATTCACACCAATAATGTAGAAGAATTTGTTTCTCCCCACATCCTCACCAGAATTTGTTATTATTTGATTTTGGGGGGGGGGTACCTGGACTTGAACTCAGGACGTTGCACTTTCGAGGCAGGCAGTGGCACCACTGAGCCAAATCCCTGGCCTATTATCTGATTTTTTGATGATAGCCATTCTTTCTGGGGTAAGATGGTATCTCAATGTATTTTTTTTCCCTAAAGATTCAATTAATTTTTTTGTTGTTGTTTTTTTTGTTTTTTGGTACTGGGGATCAAACTCGGGACCTTGCGCTTTCGAAGTAGGCGCCGGAACCACTGAGCTAAATCCTCGGCCCTGGATTCAATTAATTTTTAACTACAGGACGACTTATGCTCAATTATATTTTGAGTTCCTTTTCAAATATACATTTTTTTCTAGAAGTTGCTTCATTTTATAAATGTTTTCACATTTATCTGCATGAGTGGCTTATAACATTTTTAATATCTATTTACTTGCTGCCACCTATTTTCATGTCCACACCTAAAATTAAAGACAAGAGGTAGTTTACATTATTAGTGTTTTTCAGATAGCCAATATTTGTTTATTCTATTAATAATATTCAGTGCTACAATTTTTGGATCAATTATATTATTTACTTTTTTTCTGAAGAAGGGAATTAATACATTTTCTTGTTTTACATCTTAAATTAGATGCTCAGCTCATTAATTTTTAGAATATGTCTTTTCTAATATATGATTATAAACCTGTACATAGCCTTTAAAATACCACTAAAGTGTAATAGTAATAATATTCAATGTTAAATTGCATTTATGAGTATATTATGGTTTAGTGCCAATATTTTTCTATGTAAAGCTTTTTATTCTTTGACATAGGAGTTCTGCTTTTAATTTATAAATGTACAAGTATTAAAAATTAACTATAAACTTTGTTCAGAATGGATTATATTGTAGTCAGATATTATGGTCTTTTTTTTTCTCAATGTAGTTTTAATTTGTATTTCTCTAATGGCCAGCGATAGTGAACTTTTTTGTGTGTATTCATTGGCATTTGTACTTCTTCTGAGAAATGTCTATTCATTTCAGTTGCCCATTTTTTAACTGGGTTTTTTATTTGGGGGATTTTTTTAGTTCTTTATATATTCTAGATGTTAGTCCTCTGTCTGAGGAATAGCTAGCAAATCTTCTTCCTATTCTGTAGGTTGTCTCTTCACTCTGTTGGTTGTTTCCTTTGCTGTCCAGAAGCTTTTTAATTTGATGCGATCCCATTTGCTGATTTTCAGTATTATTTCTTATGCCACTGGCATTCTGTTCAGAAAGTCCATGCCTATACCTGTGTCTTCAAGAGTTTTACCTATTTTATCTTCCAGCAGATTAAGTGTTTCTGTTTTAACATTTAGATCTTTGATCCATTTTGATTTTGGTTAAGCACATGGTGAGTATGAGTCTAGAGTCAATCTTCTGCATGTGGATATCTATTTTTCCCAGCACCATTTCTTACAGAGCCTATCTTTCCTTCAGGTTATATTTTTGACCCCTTTGGCAAAGATCAAATAGTTTTATGTGTCTGGGGTTGTTTCTGCTTCCTCGACTCTGTTCCATTGATCCACGTGCTTGTTTTTGTGCCAGTACCAAGCTGCTTTAATCACAGTAGCTTTGTAGTATAACTTCAAATCTGGAATTGTGATGTCTCCTGCTTTGCTTTCATTATCCAGGACCGCTTTTCCTATTCTGGGTCTCTTCTGGTTCAATATGAATTTTAAAATTGTTTCTTTAGCTCTGTGAGAGATGCTGTTGGTATTTTGATTGGGATAGCATTAAATCTATATATCAGTTTTGGAACTATAGCCATTTTGATTATATTGGTTCTGCCTATCCAAGAACGGTGTCTTTCCATTTTTCTGATGTTCTTCTCAATTTCATTTTTCAGAGAGATGTAATTTTCATTGTAGAGGTCTTTCTCTTCCTTGGTTAGCAAAGACCTAATTATCTTGCACTAAGGCCCACCTCCTATTTGTAAGTCTCAGGGAGGGTGGGACAGGGAGATGCCCTCAATTGACAGCACAGCCTGCTGCTGGCCTGGCTGGGTGGCTGCTCTAGCTATTTTATTCTTCTGTCCCTTGAAGCAAGACTCATATTACAAGGATGAGGGGATCCAAGAAGCCTGGCTAGAATTGAAAGTCTACCTCTGGGCCCATGGAGATACCAGGACTGTGGGACCTTAAAGCCACAATTTACAAAAGACAAGAAGATGGCTAAAAGAGGCTTCGTGAAGCATACAGTGAAGATGAAAAATAGGAGCAAAGATACTGTAACTCAGTAGAAGAGTGGCTAGGACTTAAGTGTGAGTCACCTGTATTAGGATAAGTAGATCCGAGACTGATGAGTTCAAGGAGGCAGGCGAAAACCTGGGTAAATAAAATCAAACAATAGTGGCACCAAATCCAGAAGTGTGAATAGGAAGTATGAGCTGACCTGAAAATCACATGCTTGCTCTACTGGAAAGCCATCAGCCTGGCTTCGAATCCCTGGTCTGTTGTAAGACTCAGTCCGTTTTGGCTTTGAATTCACCACTGACCAGGTGGTCTGAGAAGTCCCCTCACACAAAATAGTGCAGAAAACACACTTTGATTTATCTTTGCTCACACAACCTTTAGGAGAGAATTCCAAGAGAAGTGAGCTGAGGTCAGAGTGGACAGCTGGGAGAGAAATGGTTTCCTGAAGGCAGGCGCTCTCCAGTATTTGACCAGTGGAGAGAGTGGGAAACCAAGCCAGAGGCCCTGGTTAATGCCGCCCTCTGGTGACCAGCAGTGGGAAGAGCAAATTCTCTCAAGGATCCTGTACCCAAGTTAGACCCCTCATGTTCCCAGGCTAAGACTAGCAGTTAGGATGACGGCACGCACGAGGGAAGGCAAGCCATGTTGTGTGACAGCAGATAGAGCAAAAAATAGATTTAGAATTCTTTTACACCTCAAAGAGGAGAACTTGGAACTTTCGGGTAACAAATATAGAATAGATAAATATGAAGTGGTTGAAGAAATGAAGACTGTTCTTCCCCAAAATACATCATAAGCAAACAGAGATGTAAAAATGAATTTTGTAGAAATTTGGAAAAAAGTTTCTTTGTTGACTTACCTTCTGAGGGTGGTTGGACAGAAAATTAGACATTGATGAAGAGAGAATTAATAAACTGGAAAGTGTATCACAGTAATCATCCAGAACACAAAAGTGATAAAAAGATTTTAAACAATGATAAGAGATTTGAGGAATAAGCTGGATGTCTCTCATCCCAGCACTCTGAGAGGCTGAAGCAGGAGGATTGCATGTTTGAGCCCACCCTGGACACAGTGTGAAGGCTCTGGGTTCAATCCCCAGTGAGAGAGAGGGAGGGAGGGAAGAAAGGAGAGAGGGAGAGAAAGAAAGAGGGAGACAAGGAGGGAGAGGGAGAGGGAAGGAGAGGGAGAGGGAAGGAGAGAAAGAGAGAATAAAATGAGAAAATCTAACATATCTATTTGGAGTCTCAGAAGAATAGGAGCCTGAAGAGAAGAAGAGGCAATATTTGAAAGGTCAATGGCTGTGATTATTCCAAACCTATAGGAAAATAAAATACACAAAGCTAGAAAATGGCGTATACTAAACAAAATAAATAAAAAGAAATTCAACCTTCAACTTGTCGTAGTGAAATTGTGGTATACCAAAAACAAAAGTTCTTAAAAGAAGCCAGGGAGAAAGGACAGCTAAGGATACAGTCTTTCTAGTCCTAGAGGTACTAAAAAAAAAAAAAAAATCTCCACACAAAGCAAATACCAGGTCTAGAGTGTTTTCCAATGAGTTCGGGAAAATTTCAGAGAACTGGTCATTTCTGTCTTCCCAACCAGTTCTATGAGGCCAGTATTACTGAAAAGAGTACAAGAAGGAAATTTGCAGACTTGTCTAACTCATAAATATACTTGCCAAAATCCTACGTGAAACACCAGTAACGGTGTATAAAAAGATAAAACACTAATGCTTGAAATTTGATAGTGGCTTTATTTGAGGATGTCCATAAGTTTCATTATTTGCATTAACAATTTGCTTTGTTTTGCTTTTGAGACAAAGCCTTGCTATGTAGACCAGGCCGGCCTTGAACTTGCTGGGTAGCCCAGGCTGACCTCAAATTTGCCATTCTCAGTCTCTGAGTACTGGGATTGCAGGCATGTGCCACAATGCCACATTAACAAATTAAAGGATAAAAACCAAATGATTATCTCAATAGAAGCCAAAAAGTTACTTGACAAAATTCAACTTCAGATTTTTATTAAAACAATACAAAACCTGGAATAAAAAAAAGGAGTTCCTTGACCTGATTAAGTAAATCTATTTAGCAATGCATATTCACACCTCACTTTAAGTGGGGAGGTGTTAGAAGCCGTCCCTTTGACCATGATTATGGTAAGGATGTCCTCTAATACTGACTCTATTAAGCTTTGTCAGGAGATCTTAGCCAAGACAATAAGGCAAGAAAAAGAAATGAAGGCCATAACCAAAGGAAGAAACACAATTCTCATTATTTGCAGGTGATATAATTCTTTACATGGGAAACCCAAACTTATCTAAAGATAAAGTATTAGAAATAATATATTTTATTATTAATTTATTATAAGCTACCATAAATCAGACTAGTAAGAAGTGGTTACAAAGTATGACTACAAGAAAAAATATCATCAGTTACAACCAAAAATGTGTAAGATATCTAGGAATAAATTCTATCAAAAGAAGTACCAAGTCTATGCAGAAAATCATAAAATTTTATTGAAAAATCATAAAGGAGTTCTAATTAAAGAAACATCATGCTTATGGATAAGAAGATATTAATTTATTCTCAAATTAATCTTTAGAAGCAATGCAACTCTAATCCAAATACTAGCAGGGATTTTTAAAAGAAGGTGTCAAGTTGTTTTTGAAATATATGAAAGTACAAAGAGCCAAGAATAGTAAAGATACTCCTAAAAAATAATTGGGTAGGAGCACTTGCTTTATTGGATATGAAGACTTATAGAAAGCTATATTTCAGATTGAGTTGGATTGGCACAGGGACATAGACCAATGACCAGT
Source organism: Heterocephalus glaber (assembly GCF_053883595.1). Taxonomy (NCBI): domain Eukaryota; kingdom Metazoa; phylum Chordata; class Mammalia; order Rodentia; family Bathyergidae; genus Heterocephalus; species Heterocephalus glaber. The sequence goes on from NW_028258137.1 coordinate 27,522,084, forward strand.
GTAACAAATCCACAGATCTCAGAAACAATCCCAGGCATACATGATCTTTAATATGCAGCAGAGTCACACTGGAGACCTGGGGACAGATGATGCTGGCACAGCCATGTTTCCAGTAGGAAAAAGTAGATCTACACTGTGTAGTCAGATTTCTATATTAATGCCTACGGAGGACAGCTTAGAGGAAGAAAGCTTCATTTTGACTTTCAGACATTTCAGTTCTATGGCTGGTTGGCTCTGTTGCTAAGGCCTGAGTTAGGCAGGAGATCATGGTGGTAGGAGCATTTTGCAGAGGTTACCTCAGGACATCCAGGCGGTGGGGGGGGGGGGGGGGGAGACAGGGAATGAGAACAAGATAGTCCCTTCCAGGAATATCAGAACTCCTAAAGTTTTCACCACATCCCAATAATGCCATCAAATTATGCATCCATCATTGGATTAATCCATTGATGATGAGGTTGGGCCCTCATGATCACCTTCCTGAAGGCCCCTCTTCTGAGCACTGCTGCACAGGGGAACAAGGCCTTCAATACAGCTTGTTGGGGGATATTTCAAACCATAACACACACCATACACATGTGCGTGTGCACACACTGAATCCAGATGGATTGAGGACTTAATGTGAAGACTAAAACTTCAAAGTTGGAGAAGATGCAGTGAAACAGATCTGTGATGCTGTTACCCAGCCTTGGAGATGCTTTGACACCCTGGAGTTGGTAAGATCTGGCTTAGCCCTTTCCCTGCCACTTTCTAGTATGTAACTTGCCTACTCTGAGTCACCATGTTCTATTTGTAAAACTTATTCATCATCCTGCCCTGGAATTGTGGATCATGAATGATAAAATAGTCATGAAACTCTTTAAGATCTCAAAGAAATGGAAGGGGTAATTTCCACTTCTCCCACTGTCAAAAATCCTTCCCATTCCCTTTCCCCAATGGAAGCCAAATCTTCCTGGGGTTAAATGTGTGATGGAAGGTGATGCAAGCCTATAATTCCAGCACTCTGGGAGGTTGAGGCAGGAGGATAGCAAGTTTGAGCCCAAACTTTCGACTTAGCAAAAGCATGTCTCAAAATTTTTAAAATAGGACAGGCTGGGAATATAACTTAATGTTGAGGCCCTGAGTTCAATAATCAGTACCAAAAGAAAGGGTAATAAAGGATGAGGAGACACACAGAACATCAAGGGCACTATGTAGGCAGGAGACAGAAAGCTCTTTCTAACACAGGCTGCACTTCTTATCTGCCATCCTCCCTCCCTTCAGCCATCGTCAGTTCAGTGAATCTCTTCTGATGTGCCAGGTGCCTAAGAGCCCTCAGTGGCTCCACAGTGTTACAGCTTACCACAATGTGGTGGATACTTTCCTTGAGTCCTGGCAAATGTTTGTGTTGAAGCCAAAGTTGTTCAAGTGGCTGCAAGGCAGATCCCAGCTGACCCTACAGTTTGGAAAAGCTTAGATTAGCTGGACCTACAGGCTAGGGGTTGGATGCTAAAGAAAACTGAACTGGGCCGGGAATTTAGCTCAGTGGTGCCACAGCCTGCCTCGCAAGGCGCAAGGTCCAGAGTTCGATCCCTGGTACCAAAACAGAAAAAAGAAAACTGAACCAAGCCTTAAAGAAAGTATAAAATGCTGACAGGCACTGAAAATCCCAGACCCACCCTCATTGTGGGTTTCCTCAGTCTAGCAGACTGACTAACTTGTGTAGATGCAGGGTGAGTACTGAGTGAAGCAGACGGATTGTGGTCATGACCAGAGGGAATTCTGTGATCTAGCAAAACAGAAATCTTTTCAGCCAGACCTGGGGAGCTTGTGGCTTCCAGAATACTCCCCCACTCCATACATAACAACAGCCTTTTCATTCCAGCTCCCCCTAAGTCCCCATGTCCAGACATTTGCTTGGAGATGCCATGGTAACCACGATGTCACATGGGAACATCATTCTTCCTGAGGTATTAGAAGGAACCCTCTGTTGAGCTCTCCTGTGTAAGGTCAGAACAGGTTCATTTCTCCTTTAGTGGAAGAGTTCACAGGAGATCCCTGAGGACCACCCTGAGGACAAGAACCATCCAGTGTCATGAGGGGAACATGGTGACTTAGAACCGTGCACGGGTCCCTTAGACCACTGTGGCTTGTTGGAGAAAAGGGTGTTGGTGTAGGGTATGGTGTGGGGAATGCATTCAAGGGCTTTGGATTCAGACTAGAACTCAAATTCCAAGTCTACAACTTGGTAGTTTGTGATCTTGGCTTGGTGGTTACTCAGCGTCTGAGTTTCTGAGTCTGTAAAATGGGGATCATGAGGGAATCTACCTCCTGGGGTGGTTGTGTGAATGATCTATGCTAAATGCTGGGGCTGTTACTGTGTAAAAAAGTATTGGGTCTATTACTAGTGAAAAAATAACCCTAGAATTATTTAAACCAGCAGAGTTTAATAGGAGTAAAATCACAGGGAGATCTGAAGTCCAAGGCGAGCTTCCACCAAAACCCTGCTTTTTCTTTCAGCAGCATTTTATGCCTACCGAGTTAAAGCAAAGGTCGAATTCCACAAGTCAAAAATCAGCCCCTTTCAGAGACCCAACTCTCTGGGACGTCCAGGGGTCTGGGTTGCATTGAGAAGAAAACTGGAAAAAAGGCTGCCTCCCTCTGTCAGTTGTCCTACCAACTCAAGCTGAGTATCAGTGCCAGATGTCTGGTTCCTGCCACTCTACTGCATAGATGCAAGCATTGGAGACGTGATGAGTTGGTTTCCTATGTCTTGGAACCTTTATGGGTGGATGAAATAGACAGGGCCTTCTGGAGGTGGGAATTGCCTCTTTGGGGAAAACAGGAAACACCTGGGCTTGTTTGCGGAGATGATGGAGTCATTAGACCTTCTCTCTCCCCAGCTGCCCATGGTGTTTGCAACAGTCCTGTCTGAGGATGGCAGAGATGAGAGGGATACTGCTGGTGTTGCTGTATGTGTTCCACTCTTCTGCCAGTGAGTACACAGCTTTCTTCCATGTGACTTTAAGCAGCTCGTGTGGCCTGGCAGGGAAATCATTTAGGAAAATGAAGTGGTCCTTAGTGTCCAGAGAGGAACTCGGGGAAGATGACTCACAGCACTTTGCTCTGGGTAGCATGTGTTGGTGGCAGGAACCAGGCAATGTAGTGAAGCATGGAGCATGGATGTAGGTCACTGGCTGCTGAAGCTGACACCAGGGCTAATTCTGAGCGCAGGAGTATGGTAGAAAAAAGCCTCTGGCTATGAAAAGGCACCTGGGTGAGGAGTCACCATGAGGCCTGCCTCAGCCCACCCTGCCTTCCTAGTACACTGCTGCTCTGCAGACTGTGACCCCCACTGCTCCAGGTGCCAGATGTGTCAACTGTGGTCCCTTCCTCACCTCACCTCTAGGCTGTTCAGAAGGATTAAAAAGTCCAGCCTAGAAAAGGTAAGAGGGAAGGGAACAGCTGACTAATAGGCTCTGTCCTACCTCACTGTCATCTCACCTGGCTCTGCTCTGCCTTCTTGGGGTTAGATGGGAGACTAAAGAGAAATACACACGCGCGCGCGCACACACACACACACACATTATACTTCCTCAGCCCCCTCTACTTCCTCTGCCTCCTTGTAACTCCAAAGAGACCAGAGGATGATGGGAAAGCACAGAAAGGGCCTCTCTCCCCTAGAAAGCCATAGCTAGATGACTCAGGGCAAATATTTTGTCTTTGAGTCAGATTTCCTCACTATCTCCTGGTCTTCCGTGAATTTGGCAAGCTCCATTGAGCAAGCCAACTAGGGCTTAAAGGAATGAAAATCGAAAGTCATCACACACATTTAGGGTTAGGAAACATTGGTTAACACCTTGTACCATAGATTGCCAATGTCCCAAGAAAAACAATCAGACCCCACATAAGGAATCCTGTCTTTGTTGGTTTCTGAAGCACCTAGTGGCCTTACCAACATCATCTTGCCAACAACCAGCTTTGTCATTCATCCAGCAAAGTCTCTAAGGGTCCATTAATGGAGATGTTTGGTCACATGATGTCCCATAATGGAGAGGTCCTCCATGGTCTTTTAATGATATTATTGTAGTTGACAACTGACTCCATAGTATCATGGTTTGGAAAGTATCTTTAGTGTCACATCAAAGGTCACTACTAGGGGGAAGCCCTCCCAGACTTCAAACCTTGGGCAGAATTCATGTCTCCTCTATATCCTCGGGGCATACTCTCTTTCATCACCTCTGTCTGCGTGGTCATCACTCATTAGCATGTCTCTGTGACAGACTCCTGAAATCCATCCCTATTAGCCCAGTCCCTAGCCTAGAGCCTGGCAAGATTGAGTGTGGTATGGCTGAAAATCAGTCACCAACAGCCTAACCCATACAGTCCACTGGGGGTACCATGGCGAACCTCTTATGGCAAAGAAGATCCCCTTGCTTGAGAAAAGAAGCAGGGTGGCAGAGTTAATGACCAGCAAGGCAGCCAGCCAACAGGAAAGGGGTCCCGGGGGCTTGGTAGCCCCAAGGACCAGCTCCTTGCAGTGAGACCCGCACCCCCTCTGCAGGTTGTGGCATCCAGAAAACCCTGCTGGTGGACGAATCTGAGGAGAACCTGGTCAGCACCATGGAGTTCCCGTGGGTGGTGTCGGTGCAGGACTCACGGTACACACACCTGGCCTTCAGCTGCATCCTCAGCCACTTCTGGATCCTCAGCATTGCATCTGCCTTCCAGCACAGGCCAGTACTCTCACCTCAGGGCCCAGGCGGGCTCCTCAATCCATTAGTTCCTACCTCCAACTTTGCTCTGCCCTAGCCTTGGGGTCTTAAAATCATCTCTGCTCTGAGGACTGTGGGAGCCGACACTGGAAAGGGAAATGACCCTTCCTCCATTCTACACATGAAGGATACTCATTCTGGTTTTACTGCAATCCAGAGGCACTCACAGACTTTTTTTTGGTACTGGTGATCAAACTCAAGACCTTGCACTTGAGAGGCAGGTGCGGTGCCATTGAGCTAAATCCCTGCCCCCACTCACAGATTCTTAATGCTAGATGTCCCCACTGCTTATTCTGCTGAGCCCTTACCTTAGACACTCAGCTAGCACCTTGCAAACGCTACTGCCACAAATTACACACAAAACACAGGAAAGAAACCTAATGTCCAATTACCATGGTTAAATATAATATAACTTATGTATATCATATCATGAATAATGTATGTAAGTAGTGTGTATATATGTACATATATAGTGGAGGGAGAGACTATAGTCTAACTAGATAAATAAATTATAATATGAACCCTTGATGAAATATTGTACAGCTGCCCAATCTTTTAATTTAAAAATCCATGTACAGAGATGAATGCTGATGAGCAACCAGAGGTATACAGTGACAAGCAACTCCCCCCTCTCTGTCCCTCAGTTACTAGTTTCCCTCCTCTATGCCATGCCCAACACCAGTTTCCTGGATATTTTCCCTTACATACTCAATGCAGTCATGTATATCTATATACCTACAAGTCTAGTTATATTGATTCTTGTATCTATTGACAGAGAATTCTTTTTCCCTCTTATATTAGTCAACTCAGGATGCCATAACAAAATATCATAGACTATGTAGCTTAAACAACAGAATGCATTTCTTGCAATGTTAGAGGGCAGAAGTCCAGACCAGAAGATGTCCACAGGTTTGTTTTCTCCTGAGGTTTCTCTCCTTGGCTTGCAAACAGCTGTCTTCTAGCCATGTCTTCATGTAGCCTTTTCTTTATGTATGCATTCCTGGTGTGTCTTCTTCTCTTTTTTCCTCCCCCTTCTCTTCCCCGTTCTCTTCCTTCCCTTTTCTCCCCCTTTTCTTCCTTCTATGCTTGGAATGGAACCTTGGGCTAGGCATATGCTAGACAAGTGCTATACCACTGTGTAACATCTCCAGCCTTCTTCCTCTTCTTAAAATGGCACCACTCATCTTGGACTGGTGCCCAACTCTTAGGACTTCACTTAACTTTAGTTACATCTATCTCCAATAATCACATTAGAGGTCAGAGCTTCCACTTAGGATTTTGGAGGGTTACGATTCAGCCTATAACATTCTGCCTAAGCATCCCAAAATTTCATGTCCTTCTGCTTTGCAAAATACATTCACCTCCTTCCATAGCCCCCAAAATCTTAACCCAGCAACATTAACTCCAAGTCCAAAATGTCACTTAAACTAAGCATTGCTGAGACTCGAGATTTGATTTATCCTGAGACAGAATTACTCTCCAAATGTAAAACCTGTGAAACCAGACAGTTATGTGCTTCCAAATTACAATTGTTCAGACAGACATAAAATAGATATTCCCGTTCCAAAAGGAACAAATCAAAAAGAAGACAGGGGTGTCTTGTCCCAAGAAAGCCTAAAACTTAGCAAGGCAAATCTTACTAGATCTCAAGGTTCCAGAATTTCCCTTCTAGATTGATGTTGTGTCCCCTAGGCTCACTGTGGTGGCAGCATTGCTCCATCAGCTCTGGGCAGTGGGCCTTCCCCTGTGGCTTTGCTTGGAGGCCTTGTGCTGGAGATGCTGGGCTATGGCAACCTGATCCATTGAAACCGTGGAGACAGCCATGTCACCCAGGCCTGTGTACTCTGAGCCTGGGCAGGGGGTGCTGCTTGCTGATCACTGAATCCAATAGGGTCATACTTCTCTTTGCTGAAGGACGCAATATAGTCACTCTATTATCCCGCCCTGCAGAATCCAAGAATTCTGACAGCTTTTCTTCATTTTGTCCTGTTTCTGTTTCCTTTTTTCCAAATTGGCTGGGTTTTTTTTTTCCTGGTATAATCCATAATCTCTTTATCAAGTTAAAATCCAGTCACACCCTTAGTGTTCTCTCCAGGACATGATTTTTCTTTTTTTGCAATAGACCAAATCTTTAAATTCTGCTTCATTTTTACTTAACAATCCCTTCTTCAATTCATGTCGTTATTCTTGCATTTTAATATAAGCAGTAAGGAGAAACTACAGTCCACCTTCTACACTTTGCTTAGAAACATCTTCAGTTAGATTCCCAAGGTCATCACCTTTAACTTCTTTTCTGCAAAACCTAAGAACACGATCCAGCCAACTTGGTTTTGTTTTGGTTTGTTTGGTGCCATTTTATTATAGAGATTATCTTTCTTTCTGTTTCAGAGACCTCACTAGAATAACCTTTATCACCCATCTTTCTACCAATAGTCCCTTGAAGGCAATCTGGACTTTAAAACAGGCACCAGGCCTGTTGGATTAAAGCTACACCTTTTTAACCTTAATTACCTCTTTTTTTGGTCAGTGCTGGGGATTTAGTTTTTACTATTATTTTCATTTTGAGACAGGTTCTTGCTAAGTTGCTAAATTGCCCAGGCTGAGCTCAAACCTGAGATCCCCTCTCAGCTGTCCAGAGTGTGGGAATTACAGGTGTGTGTCATGGAGCTGGGCTACTTAATTACCTACAGAATATCTGCATTTCCAAATATCTGCATTTGTTTGCTTGGTTTTTTTCCCTAACATTATTAACTTCAAGTTATACTGCTTGGTGATCTATTTAGGAATTTGTTGAGCTTATCCCTGAGAATCTTTTCCGGAGGTGAATTAAAAAGTCTATTCTCTGTGCTTGGTGTATAACTTAACATGTAAAGTTGCAGGAAGCATTCTACTTGACCTGTCCTGGTGACAGAAGTGAATTTAAATCTCCTACCAGGAAGAAGTTTCTGCTTGTTTCCCCATTTTCTGTAGTTTGTTCTTCATGAGCTCTGTCACTTGCTGCAGATATTTATACCTGTGAGGTCTATACACTGAACTCCTTGTAATCAAGAACCTTCCTCGTCTCAGTGATCTTCTGCTCTGAATTGGTGTTCAGTATGTGACTCATGCGTCTTGTTTCTGTTTTAGGTAGTGTTTTCTGTTTTTATTGCTTCTTGTTTTTCTTTCCACTATGTGATACTTTTTTTGTTTTAGATGTATCCACTGACAAATTTGGGGAATTTGTACTTTCATTTTGCCTTCATCTTAGAGCTATAATGTCACATAAGACATCAAAAACCTCCGTTCCTTTCTGGATGATCTTTTTAAATTTTTTAAATTTAAATTTTTTTTTTTTTTGGTACCGGGGATCAAACTCAGGTCCTTGCGCTTGCACAGCAGGCACCAAAACCACTGAGCTAAATCCCCAGTCCCCTAAATTTTAATTTTATTAGTACATGTTTGTAGTTTATAACAATTACATTCATCATGGGAAGCTGGTACACATACATAACATCTTAATTCTTTTTTTTAATTCCCTTTCCCTCCTCTCCCTCCCTACTCCTTCCATCGCTCAGTCTCCTTCCCTTTTGCAAAAGACCTATCTCCCAGTTTCCTGTTATCTTTTATTTTGCTTTATAATTTATTTATATTTTGGATTTCTCATATAAGGGAAATCATGCTGTATTGAAACTTGTGTGTCTGATGTATTCCACTTAACGTTATGGTCTCCTGAGAGACCCATTTTCCTACAAATGACTCGAGTTGGACAATCCTTTTTAGACTCTGCTTTGGTCAATGTCAGGATCCCCATCTTTTCACTTCTCTACTCTTTCATCACCCAATTTCAATGGATTATATATGTATTTTAGTGCTGCCCCAGTTCCTTTACATGTTCAGAGATCTGTAATACTTCATACATTAGCTGTACATAAGTAATACGTTTAGGTCATATAAAATGGTAAAATTGGTCTATATACCTATATCGAAATTTTCAACTTCAGTTATATTTGATTATTGCACTTTTACATTTTATATTTTTACTCCAAAAACTTTTTAAGTTTTTCTTTCGATTTTAGTCCATTATTATAATGAACTTCCCACTTCCTGATTGTCCTGTTGCTAGATTTTCTTCATTGCATACTGCTTGACTAAAATTTGTCTTCAAGTAGTTTCTTAAAAGGCTGCTCAGAACCATATTTCCTTTGTCTTTGGATATTCAAAAATGTTATACTAACAGGTGTGGTGGTGCACCCGTGTAATATCAGCACGTGGGAGGCAGAGGCAAGAGGATTGCCATGAGTTCAAGGCCAGCCTGGGATACATAATGAGTTCAGGGCCACCTGAACTACATAGTAAGACCTGGTCTCAAAAAACAACCAAGCAAGTAAACAAAAAAATATTGTACTGTCCTTAAACCTGAATGACCACTTAAGAATGAAATCCTTGACTCACAGTTTATTTCCTTTTGAGGATTTTATAGGCAGCGCCCCACTTGATTCTCCACCCCCACCCCCAGCTTGTGGTATTAAATTTTGGTGTGGAGAAGTCTAACTCTATATAGATAGGGTGAGCACACATCTGTGTGTACCCAGGAGAGCCTGGTTTACACCTATTACTCTAGCTTCCTGCTGTTAGCACCTTTTTCACAAGCTCCCTGGATTAGATAATAAATCATATAACCAAACTTAGGATGGTTTCACTTTGCTGGTCTGGAAGCTCAAGGATTCTTTCTCTGTCACTCAGGTCTAGCAACTTTACTGGCTGTCCTGCCTCTCTCCCACCTGTCTCTCCAGATCTGCTTTCTACCCCCTCCCCACCTCCCTCACTAGGGCCTAGAAGCCTTACTTGTATGGGTTCTCTTGCATACGGGTTCCAGTTGGGTTTGGCCAATAGAAGGACTGACTAGAGATCAGAAAGAGGGGAAGAGTATGGTCAGGGACTTTATTCCACTGAGGGGTCCTACAGATTGTCTTCCTCTTCCCACTGCCCACAAGTAGCATCCTCACCCTGTTGTGACTTCAGCCTACATCTTTTCCTTGTGTCCTACCAAAACCTTTATAAAGAGTCCTTTAATGAACTCTCCTCAATTTATTTTGAGTATGCCATCTGTTTCCTATCAGGACCTGACCAGGATATGTCTCAGTAGGATTATTCTGTATCATTTTTTCCCTGGGGTAAAGTATCCTTCCAAATTGTAGATTAAAAATCTTATTTCTAGAAAACTTTCTTAAGTTATATCTTGAATTATTTTTGCTGTTTCATTATTTTGATTACCTTCATTGTGGTCTTCTGGCTCTTTGTTATGGTTTATATCTAGATGCTGCCTGCCCCAAGACTTGTGTGCTTACAGGCAGGGCTTTTGAAAGGTGACTGAATCATGGGAGCTCTATACCTAAATGTGCTGTTAGGAGGTGGGGCCTGGTTGGAAGAGGGAGGTCGCTGGGGGCCTGACCTGGAAGGGTATAGCTCCCTCTCCAGCTCCTCCTTTCATTCTCTGCCTCCTGGCTGCCAGATGTGAGCAGCTTTCCTCTGCCATGTGCCTCTGCCATGCTGATTCTGCCCTAGAGCTGGTGATCATGGACTGTAACTGTGAGCCAAATAAACCTCTTCTCCTTTAAACTGTAGTTGTTGAGTCTTCTGTCCTAGTCAGGAAACTAAGATACCGCCCTTGGACTGCCAGTCTGTCCTTTTCCTCTCTAGCCTTTAAAAATCTTTGTCAATTTCCATTTCATTTTGGTCATTTTTCTCAGCCTACTTTCTACATCCCTATTTGTATTTTCTGTGGCTCTTATTCTCCTTTATGTTGCCTCCAACTTGGTCTCCATTTTGGTGATGAAGGTGGTTTTCTTTTCACTTCTTTGTTGAGAACCATCTTGACCAGCCTTTTTCTGAGCTGTGTGGCACTGTCATCTATAACTCCACAAACTCCTGCTGTCTTTCCCTGCTCTTGTCAGCCCTTCCTCTGAAGCTAAGCTTTGGATTTTCTAGTGACTCTTGGTTGTATGATATTTGCATTTACTTCTTATTCTCATAGTTCCTTGGATAATTCCCAAAAGAAGAAATGATGAACACCCAGGCTAAATCCATCATTATTAAAACAAGAACTTCTCCAAAGTATATTTACAGAGTACATCATTTGAAAAAATGTATGTTTTGGGGCCAGGGATTTAGCTCAGTGGTTCCGGCACCTGCCTTGCAAGCACAAGGTCCCGAGTTCGATCCCCAGTGCCAAAAAAAAATGTATGTATTAAAATGTTAAGTGCTAAGAGCAGAAGTCATGGTTACATATATTTTTTTCTTAAATTCTTTTATTGGTACATTTTAGGCGTACAATACATTTACATTCATCATTGGGAACTTGTACCTTTATATGATGTATCTTGGTTCTTATTTTTTCCCCATTTCCTGCCTTCCCTTCAACCCCTCCACCTCTCCCTATTTGCAAAGGCTTTCTTTCCATTTTTTCCTTCTCTAGCATTTTTGCCTTTCCCTTCTTTCCTTTCCCCTACCCCTCCCACTTCCCCTACCCCTTTGGACCTTTTCTTCCTATTTCACATTATCAACTATTCATTTTAATCCTTATTTACACTTTTCAGTTGCTCATACCAGAGAAACTATTCAGTATTTACATGTGTGTCTTATTTATTTCACTTAAGAGTATTGCCTCAATATGCATCCATTTAGCTATAAATGTCTCTAGTTTCTCGTTCTTTATGACTGAGTAATACTCCATTTTATTTAAAAAACCACATCTTCTTTATTCAGTTTTCAGTTGATGGGCACTTGGGCTATTTCCAAGCTTTAGCCATTGGAAACTCTGTCACTATAAACATGGGTGCACATATATCGCTGTGGTATGATTCTTTTAATTCTTTTGGGAAGATACCCAGCAGAGGAATAGCTGGGTCAAATGGGATCTCCAGTTCTAGTTCTTTGAGGTATCTCCATACTGATTTCCACAGTTGTTGCACCAGTCTGCACTCCCACCAACAATGAAGAAGGATTCTTTCTCCCCACTACCCCGCCAACATTTGTTATTGGTTGATTTCTTGATAGCAGCCATTCTTTGTGGGGTGAGGTGGAATCTCAGCATTGTTTTCATCTGCAGCTCTCGAATGACCAATGAGGTTGAACATTTTTTCATATGTTTATTTGCTATTTCTACTTCTTTGTCTAAGAAATGTCTGTTCATTTCAGATGCCCATTTTTGGATTGGGTCTTTAAATTTGGGAGGTCTTTTTTTTAAGTTCTTTATAGATTTGAGATAGTAAACCTTTATCTGAGGGACAGCTGATAAGAACTTTTTTTTCCCCACATTGTAGGTTGTCTCTTAGCTCTGTTGGTGGTTTCTCTTGCAGTGCAGAAGCTTTTTAATAAGATGAGATCCTGGTTGTTGATTCTTTGTGCTCGTTCCCATGCTACTGAGGATTTGTTCATAAAGTCCCTTCCTATGCCAATGTCTTCAAGAGTTCTACCTAACTTACCTTCCAGCAAGTTTACTGTTTCTGTCTTAATATTTAGATCTTTAATCCACTTCGATTTTATGGTTACATATTTGGTATAACTAAAACTATGTTTTAAAAAACTGTTTATAGGGCCAGGGATTTAGTTCAGTGGTTCTGCCGCCTGCCTCTCAAGTGCAAGGACCCAAGTTTGATCCCCAGTACCAGTACTCCAAAAAAAAAAAAAACCTGTTTATACAAAAAAGTTAACAAGCAGCAACATGTTAATAGATTATCTTTGGTTGGAATGACAAATGGTGCTAAGACAGAAGCATCTCCAAGTTCCTACAGGCTCACAAGGCAGGGTACAAGCCTAGAGGTTCTGAAAAGATTTCCCAGAGCACAAGTCCAAAGGAGTGAGTAAAAATTGACCCAGGGAAGATGAGTACGGTGAATATTCTAGGTTGAGAATATGGTAAATAGAAAAACAGGGGCTTGTAAAGCATCCTTACCCTTTGGTTTCTCAAGATTCCTCTGCTGTCTCTCTCTCCAGGAAGGATGCTATCATTGTGGTTGGTATAGCTAACATGGATCCCAGAAAGAATGCTTACATAGAGTACCCTGTCCGCACCATCATCATCCCTGAGGACTTCAATAACTACTCCATGAACAATAACGTAGCCCTCCTGAGGACAGACTCGGAAATGCATTTCAATGATTTGGTTCACCCCATCTGCTTCCTGGGGAAAGAGCTGCCTATGCTCCCAGCCTTGCAGAATTGCTGGGTGTCAGGATGGAATCCCACATCTGCAGTTAATGCAATCCTTCTCCTATAGGAGGCTATGTGTGTGCTGACAGTGGGGGTGACTTGGATGAACTGTTCTAGGGCTTATCTTAGTTCAGATTGCCCAAGGTTCTGGAGTTGGGCTGGAACTTTCCATAATCAGTGGAGATTCCCTGTGCTTGTCCTTTCTGAAGCCTTCCCTACATTACATTACACTGGTTCTTTGTCTTCTATCCCTGTCCTCAAACTGAAGTACACAGGCAGCAGATTGCCTGGAATGTATATTAGGTGAACCAGAGCTGGTTGTCCTCTATTCTAAATCATTCCTATTTTCTGTCATTCTCCAGAAAGAAAGAAACGAGGACATGGATATTCTTTAGATGTGGAGGAAGGGTGCAATGTTCTCTTTCTGTTTACACATTTAAGTTCCAAGCAAAGCTAGTTTTCAATATAAACTCAGACATAGGTTCTGAATTCTATGAAGAAAAGAAATTTATAGGAACATTTTTCTACTTCCATTTGGATATGTGAGTTGCAGTTACATTGACTTATGGGGCTGCCTTCTTGTTAATAATTCTTGGGCTCTCTGTTGCATGGTCCAGACAGGAAATCACATGACAATGAGTATCCTGAGGAGAATCTCTGAGAAAGACCTTCACCTGTGTCCCCTACACAAACCCCAGAAAACAGGATGTGGCAGTCACACAGAACGGGAAACTGATGCTGTCTGCTTGGTAAGAACATGATAAATTAGAAGCTAAATCCTGATAGTGACCATTGGTTATGTCAAGGGGGTCTTGGACCCCATGAGGGCAGGGACTATGATTTGGGATTCATAGATGTCTCTGAGGGAGTTACTTGGCACATAGCAAGTGTTCAGTAAAAATGTGCTGAATGGACTAACCAGTTACTGTTTTCTGTGTAATATGATTAAGCATATCTAGTCTATGCCATCCAGCTGAACATGCCTGATCTCATCTGATTAAGCATATCTAAATTACAGATTATTGATTGATGGTCCAGAAGATTGAACCCAGGGCCAATACACTGAGATACACATGCCATGGTTATTTTTCACTTTTATTTTGAGACAGGGTCTTAATTGCCCACACTGGGTTTGAACTTGCAATCCCCCTGCCTCAGCCTCCCAGAATGCTGGGATTACAGTTGTGTGCCACAATGCTGGTGCACAATGTTCTTTAACAAGTTAAAAATGTGAGTCCAAACTCTACATGCAAATGTATGTCAATCAGGTCTATGGTGTGGAATCTCTGTGTCTAGCATCCTCTGATGCTACTGTTTATCAGATACTGGGGTTTTCTTCTGTATGAAGCCCTGCTATACAGATATGGTTGTCCTACTGTCTCATGATAGTGTGTAGAACCCACAGACACTTTTTCAGGCCCCACTGGTGTTCAAACTCAGAGACAACCCCAGCCCGGTGTGTGCTCCTGGGAACTCTGACTCTCCCCTGCTCCCTGACCATCCCTCTGGGACTGCAGGAGGGAGGGAGCAGCTTAGATGGAAGAATGGAAGCAAGATAGATAGGAAAGGGGGAAAATGAAAGCATTCCAAGCCAGGAAGGAAAGAAATATTGACCTTCGAAAGATAAGCCAAAAGACAGGGGTGATTCTTGTTGAAGTACTAGAAAGAGGCAAGAAAATGAAATATGAAGGAGGAAGCTATAGGAAATCTTCAGTTTCCCACAAAATAATAAAACTAAAAGTTACCATGTTGGAATTTGTAGTCATAGTTGTCTAGATTTGAAATAGTAAGCTATAATTTACCCTATTTCCAGGAAGAACCAGAATAAGATGTTTCTAGAACATACAGTAAATTGCACAAGGATCTATTAAGAAAGAAAACAAGTCCTTTTCTGAGGCTTGAGGTCTTCTGTCCTTTGTCACAGGGGGAGCCAGGCAGCCCCATGATGTGCCAGCTGTAGCATTTGGATCTGTGGGTCCTGAGAGGAATCCTGACCCACGGTGGTGAGAAATGCCCTGGCCTATACCAAGGTATACCAAGGTGGAAGACTGCAGTGACTGGATCACATCCAAGGCCAGGGGGGCTGGCCCTCCCCTGTCTTCACTCCACCCCAGGGAGAAGTTGGTCCATTTCTCCTACCACAGATTACCTGCTGTGACACAGAATGCATATTCTGAACAGGGCCCTGTTAGATGGCCCAAATCCTACTTCCAAGAACAAAGAAATTCCGCTCTGCATTTACAGCATGCAAACAGCTCTAGCTCTAGTCATGGTCCAGACCTTAGGGTAAAGCATCTGCGGAAACCAGACAGTTCTGCAGAGGTGGCTGTTCAACCCATGTACTACAACTACTATGGTGGGGGGCGGGGGGAAGATGCCTTTTGCAGATCAGGACAGGGTGCAGCTCCAAGAAATCATCTTGGTTTTCTTGATGCTTGTTTTCTTTGGTGGCAGTGTGTAGATCTAGGAGCAAACCCACCAAATGGAAGAGGAAACTCAGAATGCTGAGTGTCAGGCATTCACTGTGCTGTTGTGGTGTCTGGTTTTGACAGTTGCATGCCTGGGCTGCCACAAATAGATCCACAGCCTGCACTGGCCTGGCTCTCCCTCCCGTCCCACTCCCACATGTGAGAAAGTCACTTTCATTTGTGCTTGTGATCTCAATGTGGGGAACAAGTGTCAAACCATTATAGTGACCTGTGGTTCTTTCATTGGTGTTAATGGCTCCAGGCTAGACTGTGAAGACGTCCCCAGGAGCAGATATGGCTGGAAAGATGACAATCAGCATGGCTGGGGAGTGGGGGACACCAGCCAGCACAAGGAATGGTGAGAGGACCCCATGATTAAAAAGAGTTGAATGATTTAATGGATCACTTTTTGTCTGCAAGCTGTGACTGACCCCTGGTTATTTCCCAGAGGTGAAATCTGCCTGCAACTGCTCATTGGTTGTTTTCATTCTATTCCAAACCTTGCGGTAGCCTTTTAAGGACATCTGCAAAAATGAAAGAGGGAGAGGGGAGAGAGGTCACTTAGTGTGTCCATTCTAAATGCAACCTTTGTCCAGCCCTGCTGATGGTACAGGTGACTTTGTGGGAAATAGTGCCCTAACCTGCACTTGCTGAGCAAGGGCCACCAGGGCCGCACCTGCCAGTGAGACTCTTCTAAAGAATGTGTTTCTGTTCCGTAAAGAAAAAAAGTGCAGGGTTTTGCTGCAATTCTGCTCCACTTCTCAGTTCTAGATTAACAGGCCCATGTTTGACCTCTAGCTTACTCCCTGCCATCAAGTGACCACAGCAAAGGGAGAAAGAAACATGGAAAATGGAGCCAGGACCTAGATGTGAAATACCAACCCCATTTCCCAAGCAGCCTAACTGGGTTTTTGTTTTTGTTTTTGTTTTTTGTCATTGTTGTTGATGTTGAAGTATGAGCATTGAACCTGGGGCTTCACACATGTTAGGCACAAGCTCTACCACTAGGCTACATCCTGGCTCACTTTGCTTTTTAATTTATTTTGAGACAGAACCTTACTGTAAGTCACTAAGTTGCTAAGGCTGGTCTTGAACTTGCTGCCCTCCTGTCTCAGCCTCCCAAGTAGCTGGGATTACAGGCAGATGCCACTGCATCCAGCTCTCTAACTGGATTTTAAGCTACACTATGATGCCTTTTATGGACCTCAGTTTGCAACCTGACTATGGCAGTCTTGGTGTACTACTTATTTCTGAAACAAGCATGTTGTTTTCATGCTGCCCATTTCTCTTCTGCAGCTCACAAGGAACCAGGGTGTTCTCTGTGTGTTCTGCACCATACTCAAAGGCTGTGGAATTCGTCAACTCAAAGACCCACAGCAATTATGTAAACACTTGGACATGGATTCTAAATGATATTTAAAATCCATTATTTTTTTATTGAAAAAGCTGACTTTTTCATGTATGCAGTAGCAATCACTAAATTAACCATGGTGTGGAAAGATTCAGAAGTTTCTAGAATTCATTAACAAGCAATTAAAAACACAGTATTACTAGAGTATCTTCCTGATACTTCAAAAGACTGTGTCCCTAGCAAGGAAAGTTTTTGAAAAATCATCCTTCATTTTGGTTTAATAGTTAAAGCAATTGCTGAAATTTCTCACAGACATGCTATGTCCAAACATCTCTATAATATTAGCCAAAAAATAAAATTCTAAACAAAAAAGTGATGGCATAGAAGACTGGCCAATCCTATCAACAAGGTTGTGTCAACAAGACTCAGTCTTGTCTTGGGGTCTCTGGAACTCACCTCTGCAATCTCCACTTTCCTCTCCCACATCTTGATGGTCTTCTCCAGGTCGCCGTTTAAGATCTTCTCCCGGACATACATCATCACTGGCGGCACCCGGAACTCGGCCATCTGCTTGTGCAACTTCTTGTTCAAAGCCTCTGCTTTGGCCCGGTCCTGGGTTGGAAAGGAAAGATTACCCCAGGGAACCTTAACGGCTTCTGCTTTGAGGACCTGCTGGCCCTACTCTTTCTCCCCACAGTATCAGTGAAGTTCTAAAAATAATGGTTAAATTTGAGAAGGGTAGGGAAATCACAAGATTCTTTTTTTTTTTTTTAAACAGATTGTGATATTTTAATCTAGCTCAGAACTTTCCCTTCCCTTGTCTCTGTTTTCTTCCTTTCTCTTACCACATTTCTTATTTCCTTTCTTTCTTTCTCTCCTTTTTTTAAGGAATATACTTATTTTGATTTCTCAAGTTTTTTGTGTGTGAAAAATTGTATTTAATTATATTTTGAGTTCATCAGCCTCAATTCACTTTCCTGTTATAAAATACATATAAGAATACTTGCTACTTTATGCATACAGTTCACTAGCATTAATTATATTCACATTGCTGTGCAACCATCACCACCATCTGTCTCCAGAACTGTTGTATCTTCCCGAAGTGAGACTCTGACCTCTTTAACAATAACTCCCCATTTTCTCCTCTCCAAAGCTTCTGGTTACCACTATTCTTTCTGACTCTATGAATTGACTCTTGTAGGTATCTCATGTAAGTGAAATTGTACTGGATCTGTCCTTTTGTGACTGACTTATTTCACTTAGAAAAATGTCGTCAAGGTTTACCCATGGTATGTATCATGTGTTCCCTTTTAAGGCATATGTGTTGTGTGTACATACCACATTTTATTCCTCTATTTATCCATGATGAACACTGGGTTTCTTTCATCTCTTGGCTAATGTGAATAATCCTACTATAAATATGGGCATACAAAAAAATCTATTCAGGTTTCTGCTTTCAATTCTTTTGGTCATTACCCAAAAGAATTACTAGAACCTTAGGTTAATTCAATTTATTTATGAATCTCTCTTTTTAATTTTTATTTTAAAAATTATCACAGTAAAATTAGTCCTTTTAATTGAGTAGACTTTTAAAAATTAGCATTATCCTTTTAATTTTTATTTTACCAATTGCTTTGGGTAGGCAATACATTTGAAAAATAACGTGTTTAGGCCAGCGTGGTGGTGCATGCCTGCAATCCCAGAACACTGTGACACTGAGGCAGGAAGATTGTTTTTAGTAACTTAGTGAGACACTCAAAAAAGTTTGTTAAAAAAGGAGGCTAGGGATGTGGCTCAGTGCAAAGGCCTTGAGTCTAATTGCCAAAACCACAAAACAAACAAAAAAAATGTCCAAACATCTGTATTTTTAGTCCAAAAAGCAAAATTCTAAATGAAAATGTTGAGGGCATGCAACACTGAGTCAAGATGCAATCTCATCTTGCGATTCTCAATGTACTATAAAGTTCATGGTGACAAACTCCCATTATCACTCATGAAAGTCCCCTTCCCAGAAGCATGTACTACTTTTAGGTTTTGTATAGCCTTCCAGAGGTTCATGTCAATAAAACATATATTACTCTTTTTTTTCTATTTTTATTTTTTATTTTAAGAAATACAAGTTGGGGCTGGGGATTTAGCAGTGGTTCTGCCGCCTGCCTTGCAAGTGCAATGTCCTGAGTTCAATCCCCGGTACCCAAAAAGAAAGAAAGAAATACAAGTTGATATTAATAAAGAAAATATAAAAATACTCTTCAATAAAAATTTTAAAATTTCACAACAAAAGAGAATAACAATGGTTAAAATATTGTATATCATGATCTTGAAAGAACAGCCAAAAATGTTACTCATAGTACAAGTCAGATGAATTTCACTTTTAGCTTTTTTCACTCAAATTTTTTTTTTTTTTTTTTTTTTGGTACCAGGGATCAAACTCAGGTCCTTCCGCTTGCGAGGCAGGCAGCGGAACCACTGAGCTAAATCCCCAGCTTTCACTCAAATCTTGAAGCTTCCTCTGTATCAATACATGATTTATGCATTATTTTTGACAGCTGCATGATTTTCCATGGGTGTGCATCATAATTTAAGAAGTCCCCTATGAAGTCATAGCTTTTCCTCGCTTGCTAGTATAACAAATAATGCTGCAATTACTAATCTTTTTAGTATAACTCACATTGTAAATATGCAAGTTTATCGGTAGGACCAACTACTTAAGAGTGAAATTGCTTGTTCTAGTGGTTCTCACCAGAAGTGATTTTGCCCCCAGGGGATATTTGGCAATGTCTGAAGACATTTTTGTCATAGCTAGGGAGATACTTCTAGCATTTGGTAAAGCCAGGGATGCTATTAAACCCCTGTACTACACCAGACAGCCCCTCCAAAAGAAAGAATTATCCAGCCCAAAATGTGAGTAGCTCCTCAGTTGAGTAACCTTGCCCTAGCATATGTGCATGTCCATGTTTGCTAATTAGTGCTAAATTGCCCTCCATAATAATCAAGTAATTTAGTTTTTTACAGCAATGTTTGAGACTTTCCCCCTATTCGCTCATTAAATTCTTATCAACTCTTGGGCCAGGGATTTAGCTCAGCGGTTTCGCCCCCTGCTGCACAAGCGCAAGGATCACAGTTTGATCCCCGGTACCAAAAAAAAAAAATTCTTATCAACTCTAATCTTTGTTAGAAAATAATATCCCATTATAGCTTCATTTTGTATCCTTCACCTTATGGGTGAGGTAGAATATTTTTATACATTTGAGAGGTTTTAGCTTTCCTGAACATTGTTTAAAACCTCATTTTTTCTATTAGTTCATTTGCTCATTAATTTGTAAACTTTAAAAAAGATAATTCATTCCTTGTAATTGGATATGGTGGTCCACACCTATAATTCTAGCTACTTGGGAGCCTGGGGCAAGAAGAGCAAAAGTTAAAGGCCAACCTAGGAAATTTAGCAAGACCCTGTCTCAAAATAAAATTTTCTAAAAGGCTGTGGATGTAGTTCAGTGGTAGAGCATTTACCTAGCATTTGTGAGGCCCTAGATTCAATCCCAGCACCCCCACATACATACACACACTAGTTCTTGTGGTGTTAGATATATTTATCTTTAAACTTTGCTTATAGATTTTGCTTTTAACTTTGTTATTTGTCTTTACCTTTGTTTATAGTTTTTGATTTAAAGAAAATTCTTCATATTTATATAACTGACTTTATTGATTTCATGCTTTCTAGTTTTATATTTTGAAAGGCTTCTTCATTCCAACATTATAATAAAATCTTCCCATTATTTTTTAGGACATCAATAGTTTTATCATTTATATTTAAATCTCTGATATACCTGACTTAATGTCAGTATAAGGTATAGTTCCACTTTTATTTTTTCATTAATTGCTACTGAGTGACACCTAATCATTTATTCAAGTATCTAGCTGTCCTTTGCTTAATGCAATGACACCTTTATCATAAAGATGTCAATACCAAAACTTCATCAGACACTTGATCACATACATATCATATATGATCTATATTGGGCTAACTATAGGACCTTATATATTTTTCTTTGAGCTTCCAGTCTATTAATGAACATGTTTTAAATAATGTAACTCATAGCACATTCAGGGCCTGAAAGATCTAGTTTTCTTATTTACATACTAACAATTTTATGGATATTCACTTATTCTCCAAAGAAATTTTTTTTTTTTTAGTACCAGGGATCAAACTCAGGACCTTTCGCTTGTGAGGCAGGCATGGTGCCACTGAGCTAAATCCCCAGCCCTCCAAAGAAATTTTTGAGTCAGTTTATTTAGATCCTAAACTCTGTTGGCATTTTCACTAGAATACCTTTATTTCACAAGTCCACTTAAAGAGAACTAGTATTTTTATGATGTTGAATCTACCTTACCGAGTATTGCCTTTTAATTTCTTGCTTCACAAAGTACAATCAGGTCACTGTATCACCTGAGAACTGGTGCAGATCAGTTATTAGGCAGGCCAGTTATTAAGGAGAACTCACCTGAAACAGCAACCATCCCTGGTTGTCAGGGAGACTATGTCCATGACCAAGGCTTCACCCTCTGAGGATCAACATCAGAGGATACTAGCATCAAGGAAGGCAGATTTAATGGCCTAGTCCTGCCAACTCACTGAATAATGACAAGCACAAGGAAGGGGTGGGTGATTTTCCAGAGTCACTATGTATTATCTAAAATGTACACCTTTCAACAACACTTATAAGATATGGAAAGAAAGAGGAAAGTGTAATACACACAGGCAATATAAACTGCCTTTGGGACAGTCCAGATGGTGGACTTAGCAGACAGTCTTCAGGGAAGCTATGCAAAGACTCAACGCTATTTCAAACTTTAAAGACTTAAAGGAATGCATAAGGTCTCATCAAATATAGAATATCAACAAAAAATAGAAATTAAGACAACCAAATTGAAAATCTAGTATCTTTCTCAATATGATAAAGGAAAATTTTACTAGATGGAAACCAACAGTAGATTTAAACTATCAGAAGACAGAATAAGTAAACTTGAAGATAGCCTGATAGAGATTATACAATATGAAGAACAGAGAGAAAAAAGAACAAAGGAGAACTTAGACTCAGAGAAGTGTGGAATACCACTGAGCATATTGACATACATGTAATGGAGGTAACAGAAGACAAAGAGGAAAAGAAAAAGTATTCAGAGACTCAAAAAACTTAAAATTCCCTAAATTTGATTTTTTTAAAAATAGCTATATATACACTAAGAATTCAACAAATTCCAAGTAGAATAAATGCAAAGAAATCTAGCCCCAGACATATCAAAATGTTTCATGACAAGGTAAAGAGAAAATATTGAAAAGAGCAAAAGAAAATAAGTCATCACATTTGTTTTAATTTTTAAAAAACAATTAAGAAGCAATAAGATTAACAGCTAACTTCTCATAAAAAACAATGGAGTCCAGAAGGCAATGGGATGACATATTCTAAGTGTTGAAAAGAAAAAAAATGTCTTATATCTTGAAAAATGATTTTTCAAAAATAAAAAAAGCAAGAAGTACACAGCAATCTTTCCTAATGCCGTTAGCCAATAAAAGGAATCAGGACTCCGGAGAAATGGCTGTTTTTTGAATTGGAGTGGGGATCAGTCAAGGTGAGTCTAAAGCATCTACTAGTGCCAGAAAGGCAGTAGAGCTTAAGGAGAAATAATGCTACATATAATGTGATATTCTGGATGGAATCCAAGACAGGCAAAGGACTAGGTAAAAAACTAAGAAGTATGAATAAACTATAGATTTTAGTGGATAATAATAAATCAATATTGGTTGGTTAATTATACATATTTTATTAATGAAAATGTCAAAATAGGAGAAACTAAATACCGGGTATAGGGAATCCTTTGTACTAGCTTCACAATTTTTTTGTAAACCTAAAACTTCTAAAATAAAAAGGTTCTTTTTTTAAGAAGTAACAAAGACATTCCCAGAGAATCAAAAATCTAGAGAACTTGTTGTTAGTAACTTGACTTACAAGAAATACTAAAGAAAGTTCTTTATGTTCAAAACAAGTAACACCAGGCAGTAACTCAGAATCCATATTTTAAAAACAAAGGTAATTACATTGGTAATTATAAAAGGGAGTATAATCACATATTTCTTTTCTCAACTGATTTAAAATTCAAGTATAGTCAGGGATGGTGGCACATGCCATAATCCCAGCACTTTGGGAGGCTGAGGCAGGAAGATTGCAAGTTTGAGCCCACCTTGGGCAACTTAGCAATTTAGCAAGACTCTGCCTCAAAAAATTAAAAAGGGCTGGGGATGTAGTTCAGTATAAAGGCTTTTGGTTCAATCCTCAGTACTGGGGGGAAAAGCAAGTGCAGAGAACAATGGATGTGAGTATTTGGGGGCCTATAACACATGTAATATATTTGACAGTGACAGCACAAAGAGGGGATTTTGAAATAAGCTGTATTTGAGTAAGAAACTAGCATCAAAAAAAAGAAACTAGCATGAGATGATAACTCAAATCCATGGGAAGAAATGGAGAAAACCACAAATGGCAAAGAAAAGGAAGGTCGATATAATATATTCTATGAACAAACTTCATCTCCTTTCTACTTTCAGCTTTTGAATCCCTTTCTCATAACATTTAAAAAGTTAACTCAAAATGGGTTGTAAACCTAAATCTAAAAGCTAAAATTATGTAAGTCTCTAAAGAAGACAGGGAAAAATCTTCACGACATTGGATTAAGCAAAGTTTCTTAGCACCTTTGTCACCAAAGCACAAGTGCAGAAGAAAAAAAGTAAGCTAGGCTTCCCTGAAATTTTAAAAGTTTTATGCTGCAAACAATACAATCAAGAAAATAAAAGAAAACCAAAGAATGATAGAAAATATTTGCAAATCTTATATCTGATAAGAAGAACTTCAACCAGAATATATAAGAAATTCTTACAACTCAATACAAAAAGATAGATAGCTAATTAAAAACTAAGCAAAGGACTTAGGTAGACATTTCTCTCTCTAAAAAAAGAAGGGGGGGACCAGTAACCAGTGAGCACATGAAAAATGCTCAGTGTCAATAGGCATCAAGATACTACTTCACACAAATTTGGACAGCCATAAAAAAACCAAATGTTGGGCCGGGAATTTAGCTCAGTGGTTTTACCGCCTGCCTTGCAAGTGCAAGGCCCCGAGTTCGATCCCCGGTACCAAAAAAAACCCAAATCAAAATATTGGCCAAATGTACAGAAATTGAACCATCATATATTATTGGTGAGAATGTAAAGTGGTACAGCTACTTTGCAAAAATATTTTGGCAGTTTCTCTAAATGTTAAACATAGAATTACCATAGGAACTCACAGTTCTGTTGTATGTAGGTCCAAGAGAAAAGAAAACACACAAAAATTTGTACAGAAATATATGAGCATTATTCATAAGAGCCAGAAAGCAAAAACTCATATGTCCATCCACTGGAAGAATGGATAAATAAACATGCTCTATCCATACACTGAATATTATTCAGCCGTAGAAAGAAATGAAGTACTGACATGCTGCAACGTAATAATATTGAAAATATTGTTCCAAGCTAAAGAAGACAAGGGCTTGAGTGTGTCTTAGTGGTAAAGTACTTGCCCCAGATTCAATGCCCAGCATGTGCACACACACACGTATACACACACACACACACACACACACACCCCTGAACAAGAAAACTGAAATGTACTAAGCAGTGAATACCAAGCTTTTAAAGGCAGTTTTGAGTTTTACTTGGAATCTAATCACTACCAATTCAAGGTAAAAACGAGTAAAATCCTGCACAGAGAGAAAGCATGGGCTTCTCTTTGTCACCTGCCACTCTGTACTAAGGCTGGATTTTTTGTAGAAGATGTTGTTCTCCATCAAGGACATGATGTGTAGCCAGGAGTGGTGGTGGACACTTGTAATCCCAGCACTCTGTGAGGTTGAGGCAAGAGGATCATAAATTCAAGCCCAGTCTGGACAATTTAGCAAATGATTGAGACCTTGTCACAAAACAAAAATAGAAAAAGTGTTGGGATGTAGCTTAGTGCAGAGACCCCATATTCAATTTCCAGTACTGAAAAAAAAAGGATATGATATGGATGACATGACAAAACTGAGTCACATGGAGTGATCCTATGGCTTCTTGGCTGTTGCAGGTAGGATTGGGGCCATACACACTGATGGGGCTGCTTCAGATCCATTCAAGATAATAGTACTAATAATTGTTCTAATAGCTTCAGAAGTATGTGTGGTCCCACTGAATCACCCCACAAGGTCTGTGTCCTCTACTTCACACATGTGGGAAAGTCTGATCTTACTAAAAGGTTCGTTCAAGGCTGGAAGCTGGCAGCACCAAACTGAGGCCAGGCTTTTTTACTTTAAGCCCAGTGCTTTCTCTTCTACCCTCCTAAAAAGATCCTCTTTGGATCATATAATAAATTATGTTAACCTTTATCTCAAAGTTCAGGAAAAGTAAAAGATTGTATGTGCATTCAGCTACATATGCTGGTAGATGTGTAGGGAGCTCTACTGACTCTGCCTACCTTTTCATGCTCACCACAGGCCCTGGAGTGAGGGACAGAGGGACAGAGGTCAGGGGTCCACTATCCCTTAGATGGTCTCTGAAATAGGCTGCTCACATTGTATGCATCCATTGCCCCAATGGATAGTTACATCTTTAAATAGTACACACTCTCTCTCCTTTGTGTAAAATATATTTTGGCATGCATACTTTCTCTCATATTAGTTACGTGATCACATAAAATATACATTTTTTTGAAACTGAACTTTGAATATCATACTTTATTGGCCACTTAAAGAATTCTTGGGTGTTACTTGGATCCCATGAAATTTTTAATTTGTGAGCTGACTCTAGAACTTCACTCAGAAGTAAATGAAGGGGCTGGGGACTTAGCTCAGTGGTTCCACCGCCTGCCTTGCAAGCGCAAGGACATGAGTTTGATCCCCGGTACCCAAAACAAACAAACAAACAAAAAGTAAATGCAACACAACTGGGCTGCACATCTATCTTCTGCTTTGATAGTTCAGAACTATTTTGACTTTTGTGGTGTAGGCTTCTCAATTTGGCATGGATCTCAGAGGACCCTGACTCAAGCCCTTGCAGACAGGAGACAAATGTCCTATTTTCCCTCTCCTACCTCCTCTACTTGTAGGGTTTCTCTTTGAATTTTTTCAAGCAGCTCATTTCTCAGCAAGATCTCCTTGTCCAAATTGTTGTACATTTCCATTGCTTGGTGAAGCTTGTTCTGAAACACATCAACACAGCAAATTATGAGCTACAAAGACCTCTCAGAACTGCAGGAGGTGTAGACAGAGAAAATAAAACCACTGGGGAACCTGGGTCTGCCTCTCCCACAAATGCCCAGCTTTTGAGAATCCTAGTCTCTGAGAAGCAGTGGTGGGGGAGAGAGTCTCCAGATCTTGTCCTCAGCCCTGAAGGCAGAGTGGTCAGATTTACCAAGACCCTAATCCTGCCTACTTCTTACTCAGGGAAGCTTTGGGCAAGTCCCAGACCTCTTGAAACTTGGTCTGATCTCCTTATAGGGGGCTTACAGAGAATACATCTTGGTGGAAAACTGAGCACAGTGCCTGGAACAGGGAGGACATTTGACAAACTACCTCTCCAGGATAGTGAGAGAGAAACACTCCACAGCAGGGGACTGGCTTTTCAGGAGGTGAAGCAATTTGCTCAAGTTCACAGAGAAGGGAGAGCCACGACTTGAGCTCAGCACGTGTGATTCCATAGTTCGTGGCTCCTCCACAGTTTCAATTGCCTCAGGAGGCCACGCCAGCTTGGGATGGGGGTGGGGGTCCTGCAGAAGCTGCCTTGCAGATTTGCCTTCCATAATCTGTCCTATACCAGCTCCCCCAGGTCACTGCTTCTTAAGATTTGGATCACTCTCTCTCAGCAAGGAATCAACCAGAGAAATTGGGAAATGCTCTGCTCGGCTGAGGACTAGGTCTAGGGAAAGGCCAATGATTTCAGGGGGCTTATTCACCCTGAGAACCCACCCGCCCTGCACCAGGCACTGGTCAGTGAAACAACATAGCCTCTGCCTTCTGGAGGCTGCTCACAGCCCAGGCAGAGGTGGCAGGCAGTCAGATCACTGCGAGAAGACTGGTAAAACTGCAGCTTCCCAAGGTGTCTAGATGCCAGGACAGGGGTCGGGAAGGTTGTCCTGTGAAGGAATACAGGGAAGAGAGCTGAAAGGGTGAATCAAGAGCAGCTCCAGGAGGAGGGAAGAGAGCAACATCTAACCTAAGGAAAGAGCCTGAGGGAGGAGATCTATAAGGAGCAAGAAGAGGGGATGAGTAAGCCTGGGTGTCAAAACTTAGACACAGCAGGAAAGCCTGGAACCACCTGCCTGGGGGACCTTAAGACCCTGGGGCCAGCCCCCCTTCCTTCTGCCCCCACCTATAAGGCTGGTTTCCTGCTCCTTGACCTGCACTTACTTAAGTGAGATCAGATGAAGGGCCAATTGCAGGGCAGAGAGGCACAGGAGGACTCTGGTCACCAGCCACTCAGATGGGAGGACTGGAGAACAGAGGGAAGATACAGAGAAGGAGAGAATGGAATGCGAGGCCACAGAAAGGTGACCACTGGCTCTGCTGTGGCAAGCTCTTCACAAAGCCGTGATGAAAGCTAAGTGTGAGATGATCTGTTGAGACATCAGTCACTTGAGGCTGCTGCCTAAAAGGTACCCATGTTTCCACTGCAGGGTACTAAATGACCACAGACCTTGCGGCTCAAAGCAACAGAACTTTCTTTCTTTTTTGGGGGGGGGGGTACCGGGGATCAAACTCAGGTCCTTGCACTTGTGCAGCAGGAGGCGAAACCACTGAGCTAAAGCCCCGGTGCAACCGAACTTTCTATGGGTCAGAAGTCTGGTGCAGTGTGGCTGGATTCTCTGCCCACAATCCCACTGGACTGAGCTCAAAGTGTCAGCAGGGACTATAGTTCTTATCTGAGGTTCAGGGTCCTCTTCAAGCCTACTCCTTGTTGGCATAATGCATTTTCTTAAAGTTCTAGTTCTGAGGTCCCTGTTTTCTTTCTGACTGTCAGCAGGAGGTGGCTCACTTTTTAGAGGCTACTCTCAGTCCTTACCATGTGACCTCCTTTATCTTCAAGCAGTAACGGAGAACTTCTGGCCCCAAAAATTTCCTTTGTGCTTCACATCTCTGACTTCCTCTTCCAGAGAAACTGCTTTCAACAGGCTCATGAGATTGGGTCAGTCCCATCTAACATGATCTAATCATGTAATAGACAGAAAGGGACTGAAGCCATCGCATGCACAGTCCTGATGAGATTATACAGGGTGTGCACCAGGGACAGGAGTCTAGGGACAACTTAGAATACCACCTTCTGCAGGGCCCTAATCAGTAATTTAGCTAGTCCAGAGTGATTCACTGAAGCTGTAGTCACATAATTTCACTCTACTAGACAACACCAGGCAGGCTTGAGGGCATAATGTCAGAGAAAAAGGTCCCTCTTTGACTCAGAAAAGTCACAGAAGAGGTCACGCCTGTCTTGTGCTAAGTACTGTGCCCTTAGCACTTGGCACTGTGCCTGGCATACTGAAATATTGGTGCTTTTTCTAATAGAGGAAAGTTATTCTGCATGTTTTTAGCAAGGTCTCACCTTTGGTTGTTTGATATTTGTATCACAGTGGCCCCTTCTGTCACCCTCCCACCCCAACCAAACACACACCTGAACTGCTACTGTTTGTTGCACAATATTGGCTGAGCACCAGCTCTGGCCATGTCCTGTCCTCAGGGCTGGGGACATAGCCCAGACCAGACAAAACTCCATCCTGTGTTGAGACACGAAAACTTTCCTCTGACAGGTGAAGCATCTCAGCCAGATGAAGCAACTCCCCCAGCAGAGCACTATTTAGTCCCAGGTGAGGTCCAACTCCACAAGTCATAAGTATTCTGAGACCTGGGATGAGGCAGAAGAGCTCCAGCCTCTCTCTCATCCCATTGTGTGTGTCACCTTCAGATCCTGTGGGACATGTCCCCCCAGTTCCACCATCTGTTTACCATCACATGCAGCAGGCCTATAGGGCCCAATGGCCACTGGGATTCCAACTAGAATGGCTATTTGGCCCTCTGTAGCCTGTTTTATTGCCACCCCAGTACTGCAACCAATCAGCACCACGAGCTCAGACCCAACCTGCAGAGCTCAGGCTTGCAGCCTGGAAGTTTCATTTTATAGACCAGTAGTCCCTCCACTCCCCAAACCCCGCAAGACCAGACAGGCTCTGTGCTACTTAATTGATTCACAGAATAAGATCAAGTCCCAGTGTGACCTCACCACATACTCCCCAGCTTTCCAGACAGTGAGGGCCTGGGAGTCCTGGGGGCTGGTTTCATCTTGCAATACGAGTGATCAGATAATAAGTGCAGATGAGATAAGCTACAAGTGGATGGTCTGTTGGACAATTATGACACATAAATGTCAGAATGCTAGCACAGTATTTTCTATGTACTTTCTGCCAGGGGAAGGCTGCTGAGTGGGACACACATTGGGCTGGGAGTCCTAGCTTTGTTACTTATGTGGGGCTTGAATGGCAAACAGAGTACTCTGCATCTTTCAGCCTTGGATTTTCCATTTGTAAAAAGAAAAATGTGAAACACAAGCCTGGTCTGAACATATTAACATTCACAGTTTTAAATGATACTGTGTGGGCCAAATGATCCCCTGTGAGCTCCCTAGGCCCACAGACACCACTGCCACCTGGGCACTGGGCTGGGAGTCAGCAAATTTTTGTTATAAGAAGCCAGATATTAAATATTTTAGGGTTTTCAGGCCCAGAGGCAAAATTGTGGCTATTATGTAGTTACCTATATCAACAAGAGGAAGAAAAACCCCCAAATTCCCACAAATGTTTTATTGATGACATTAAAATTATAATTGAGCTGGAATCCTAGCTACTCAGGAGACTAAGGCAGGAGAATCACAAGTTTAAGCCCAGCCCGGGCAACTTAGTGAGACCCTGCCTCAAAATAAAATTAAAAAGGGTGAGGGATGTAGCTCAGCACTCCCTAGTTCAATAGTTTGCTGACTGCTGGATTAGGCGGTCGCTAGAGGGTGACTGGGGAGGTCTGGTCTACCGCAGATAGGCCTTATTCATGCCCACAGTTCCTGCTTAATTATTAACAGTGCCTCTTTTCTCTCTCAAAAGCATTGCTTTTAGATGATAAATAATTTACTAGCTTTCTGGTTTATAGGTAAGACTTTTTCTTTCCAGGCTTTTAAGTGGGCAAGTGCTTAATATATTCCTAAATTAATCAGGGCCCTAAAAGTGGTCAGCTCTCAAAACACTGTGCATAAAAATCACCTGGAGAATTAAAACAAAACAAGATGCATGGCCCTCACTCTCTAATTCAATTAGCGGGGGTGAGACTTGGGCATTGGTATATTTTTTAAAGAGAAAAAGCTCCTCAGGTGGTTCTCAGGTATGGCCAGAGTGGTGTGGGTACTCGGGGAATTTTCGGAGACATGGCTTTGTCCGGAAAAATTGGGGGGCAGGGAGGGACACTTAAGTGCTGGATGAAACTGCAAAGTGCACAGGAACATCCCTGTGGCCAGGAAGGATGGTGCAGGAAGCCTGGTGGGGGTGCCAGACACCGGGTGGGCCTTACTTTGTAGGTGCTGAGGACCTGAAGGGTGTTGCCAGATGCCAGCTTCAGCTGAATCAGTTCTTGATTCTTTGCTTCAATCATCTCTAAGAACTGAGCATTCTCGATGTTCAGCTGCTGAAAGTCAACTTCATGGAGGGCCTCTCCTACCTCTTCCTTCTACAGCTCAGAAGAAAAGATGGTATGTTCAGGGATAGCTTCCAAATGAAAGGCACCCACCTTGCAACCTGGAGAGACCAAGTCATCATTCAGTCATTTAACCAACATGTACTGGGCACCCGCTTGGAATCAGGCATGGTGCCAGGCTTTGGGGATTGAGATTTGAGTGAATATATATGAGTGTTCATGGATGGGTTGAAGATACTGAGTCAATGGTGTCTCAACAGTGTGGTCGCAGGGATATGGGGAGGAGAACACAGAAGCCCCTTGGCCAGGCCAGGGGAGGCTTCCCGGGAGCAGGGGTGCTTAAACAAGGCTGTGAAGGAAAAGTGGAAATCAGGCCATTTACAAGTCATTTTTAAAATCTAGAAACCCAGAAAAAGCAGCCTATGTATTCCCCTCCTTTGACTCTAAGACATTTCTGCAGGGTGAGTATCTTAGTTAATGGGCTTCCCTCCCTGACCTGGCCCCACCTCCCCTGACCCACCAGGCCCATGCCATCTTACCTTCGTAGTTGCAGTAGCCCACCTTGCAGTTCCCCTACCCCTGTTCTCTGCTTGAACACATGAGCTCTGGGGACTCTACCTCTTCCTCCCCCAAACAACACACCTTAAACCCAAATCAACCTATCCCTCTAGTACCAGTGTGTCCAACCTGTTTTCCACACCTCTCTCCATTGAGCCTTTGTCAGCTTAACTCTGTGGCCCTTGTTACTCTCTCCTGGCCCCACTTTCCCCTAGTCGTAAAATGACAGGGTCCACTTCTGAGTCATCTCAGGGCAGCCATGGCATGCAGGCTGAAGGTCTTCTATCTTCTCCCCGTTTCCAGCATCAGGGCCTTTCATTTTGGTACCGGGTATCGAACTCTGGACCTTGTGCTTTTGAGGCAGGCAGCAGAACCACTGAGCTAAATCCCGGCCCCAGGCCCTCTTTAAAATGCCTGAGCTCACATGAACTCCTGAGGACCAGGAATCACCATCTGCAGGCAGCTCTACCGGGAAAAAATTCCTTCTCTGATGCCTCCAGCCTCAGTGCCCTCAGTGCCCTCCCCACTGGTGTGTTTTGCTCTTCCCTCCTGGGCCCTCTCTACTTGAGCCTATCTGTCCCAGGCCTTCTGATGTGGTTTGCATTCCCCTTTGACATCATCCTTCATTCCACCTGAACTCTACTTTCCTTCTAGAATTTATTCTTTCACGTATGGCACTCACACTGGGACACAAACCTACAGGTTGGGGCTCCTTAGAACAGAGTAGGGCAAGGCCAGCCCTTCCTCAGTCTGGGCACTGTTTTTAGAAAGCTACTTGGGCCACACAGCACTGCCTCCGTCTGAGCTGACTTTACTAGGTACTCTGTGGCTGTGTCAGCCTGTACTTGTACAGATGTTTGGGAGGATCGAAGTGGAGGATCTTACATTTGTCCTTAGTCATGTTGTTAAAGTTGTCTCCATTTGCTGAGGTCTTTCTGGATCCCAAGTCAATCAAGCAAGATTCTGCAGACAGCAATTCTCCTGCCTGATTTTGTGTCACTGTCTGTGGTCACCTCTGATACACATGTCATAAGTACCCATATTTGAATTAATGATAAAAACTGAGCAGGAGGGGCCGGGGATTTAGCTCAGTGGCACCGCGCCTGCCTCACAAACGTAAGGTCTTGAGTTCGATCCCTGGTACAAAAAAAAAAAAATTGAGCAGGAAAAGGATGGAGCTACGTATCACTCTGGAGGCCTTGAGGCACATCTGCCTTACTGCCTTTACCCAGGAGTCTTTGCATCAGCTGCTCAGAGTTACCAAACCACAGTATAACTGTGCCACCTCAGTGACACTCCCCTAAAGGCCAAGTATTTCATGAGTGTCTTTTAAACCCAAACCAACCCTGTCTGCAGAAAACCCCTGCATAATAATGGTATGAGTTTCTTATGGTTGCTATAACAAATTACCACAAACCTAATAGCTGAAAATAATGCAAATAAGTTATTTTACAGTTCTGGAAGTCTGAAGTCTGAGATGGCTTTTAGAGCTAAAATCAGGATGTTGGCAGGGCTGCTTTTCTTCCAGCAGCTCTAGGGGAGAATGCTTCCTTGGTATTATGAGATTCCAGAGGCTACCTGCATTCCCTGGCTCTTGACCCCTTCCTCTGTTATAAATCTCACCACTCTAATCTCTGCTTCCTTTATCATATCTTCTCTCACCCTCCTCCCTCACTCTGATAAGGAGGGCGCTCACACCCAGCCTAGCTAGGTAATCCAAGATCATCTCCTCATCTCAGGGTCTTTAAATTAATCACTTACCATGTAAAATAACTTATTTACAGATTTCAAGGATTAGGACAGAGACATCTTGGAGGGAGTACTATTTATTCAGCCAAAGGAAGAAAGGAAGGAAGGAAGAGAGGGAGGGAGGGAGGGAAGGAGTGAAAGAGGAAGGGAGGAAGAGAGGGAAGACCACATACCTGCCTCAATTGTAAAAGCATTTTTTTCCTCTGAACTTGTAGAGAAACATTTTTCAAACGTAATTTATCCTTCATATTATCCTAAAAAATAGAGGCATATGTTAATCGATTTCTTTTCCCCAGTTGATTTGAAAAATAGATCTAGGGGCTGCAAAGCAAACCTTGGCCCTAATATTCGGTTGTTTATTTTCAGACCCTTTTACTCCTGTCCAAGCTGAGGCAGCGACACTCACTTCACTCATGCTTGAGATGCAGAGGAAACTGATTGCCCCATGCACATTTTACATTGCTTTTAAATTCAAGATTATTTGGGTAGAGTGCTCCTGTAGGGGACTTTCCTGACAAAATGATCTCATGATTCTTTGGTCTTTTATTCTCATGATAGTTTATGGAATTTTTGTTACTCATCATGTCAGGGTTAATAAACCTACTTAATTGTCCCCCGGATCCAAATCTTGACATCCTATTAAGTCTCTGGAAATGAAGCCATATTCCCTTCTAATTCTCCTTCCTTTCCCATGCCATCAGGAGGTCTATCTCCTTATAACAAGGAAATGCAGACAGCTTGAGATTTACCTGTCCTGCTCCATGCAGTCACCTGACTAGCTCTGCCTCACACCATTTTCAAGAAAATACTTTAAATCTTGAAACAAATAACAAAAATGAAAAAGAGGAAATCGATCTGAGATACTATTAATATTCATCAGGCCTAAATGATTTTAGCCTTGGTAAGCATGAATTTTAAACATGCACATACGAAATAAAAGACACACACACACTTTTGGAGATGCAAAGAATCTACATATGTGGGCAACACTTATGGTGGACCAAATGGAGCTAGGCTGCCTCACGTGGAGTCATTTCTGTGTCGTCACTGTATGACTCCATTCTCCCTTTTGGAGCTCTAACCACCTGCCCACTCACCCTCTGGTGGTTCATGTCTTCAATATATTTCATCACCTTCTGAGTAGCCAAGATACTCCCTTTCTTCTTGGGTATGGTTTTTAGAATATCTCTTTCAAATTCATGCACTGCTTTCTGAATTTCAGCCCATCGAATTTCAGCTTCTTCAAGGATTGCCTAGGAGAGGCAGTATATAAAAGAAGATAGTTTCTAAAATCTTTCAAGGACATATCCTCCAAGGAGACCTATCTAGCCAGGTGCTCAGCTACTTATCTTTGACAAAGGGCCCAAATACTTTCGCGGGAGGGAAGGTAGCCTTTTTAACAAATGGTGCTGGGAAAATTGGCCATCCACATGCAAAAGACTGAAGCTAGACTCATATTTCTCACCATGTACTAAACTAAAATCAAACTGGATCAAAGATCTAAATATTGAAACAAAACACTTAATCTGCTGGAAGACAAAGTAAGTAAAACTGAAGACAAAGGTGGAGGCAAAGACTTTCTGAACAGAACCCCAGTTGCACAAGAAATAATACCAAGAATCAACAAATAGGATCACATAAAGTAAAAAGCTTCTGTACAGCAAAGGAACAGAGTGAAGATACAACCTACAAGTGGGAAAAAAATTTTACCAGCCACTCCTCAGAAAAAGGACTAATTACTAGAATATATAAAGAACTCAAAAAACCAGACCCCCCAAATTTAGAGATCCAATAAAAAATGGGCATATGAAATTAATAGACACTTCTCAAATGAAGAAATACAAACAGCCAATAAATACATGAAAAAATGCTTAACATTGTTGGCCCTTCAAGAAATGCAAATTAAAACAACATTGAGATTCCATCTCACTCCAGAAAGAATGGCTATCAACAAGAAATCAACCAATAACAAATGCTGGAGAGGCTGTAGGGGGAAAAGGAACCCTTCTTCATTGTTGATGGAGGTGTAAACTATGGAGACCCCTCAAAAAACTAAAAATGGAAATTCCCCTTCTAGGTATCTTCCCAAGAGTTAAACACATCATACCACAATGATGTATGCGTACTCATGTTTATAGCAGCAAAAATCATAATAGCTAAATCTTGGAAGCAGCCTATATGTCCATCAACAGATAAATGGATAAAGAAAATGTGGTATTTATCCATAAAGAAGGATAAACTTGAGTCATATGTAAGGAAATAAATGCACCTTGAGACCATAATATTAAGTGAAGTAAATCAGACACATAAGCTTAAATATCACGTTTTCTCTTATATGAGAAACTCAATATAGAAAGTGCAAAACAAAAGACAGACAATAGGAAAAAAAGAGAAAATAGTTATTGTAATCCAGCATGGACAAAGTATCTAAAAATTTACCTTGATTTAGTATAATTGTCTTATGTGTTTTATATGGTTTTTAGCCTGTTAGTCTGGCTGTAAATGTCTATGTATGATAATTAACTTTATAAGAACTTATAAGATAAATAAATAAATCTGATGCTGACAAAAAAAAGCAAAGAGGTGGAGGGGAAGGGGAAAAAAAGAATTGAGATGTGTTATGTACATGTGCCAATTCCCCACAATGAAAGTGATTATTACATACTACAAACATGTACTAAAAAAAATTCAAAATTTTTAAAGTTTAAAATTTGTTGCCTTCTCAAGCAAGTGGCAAGTTCTGTAAAGGGAGGTCTACAATTTGCTTTATCCTACTAGTGTTTCTTCCAAAGTACCAACAATAGCATGGACACATCACAGGTACTTCTCAATAAAATGGAAGCAGGGGATATGGATACCTCATGGTACTGCAGGTCTCGTTCAGCATTAGCCCTCACATGCCTTATTTCATCCTTTGTGTCCTCCAGCTCTTTTTTTACAAGCTCAAGTTTCTGGTCCACAGTGAGACCTATTACACGGTCTGTATCTGGGCGGGACCTGGACTTACGCCGGCCTCTTAACTGCAACCCAAGAAAGACAAAGCCATTGTCGAGGAGGACTTGGTAATTAAGCAGTCCAATGTAGGCATCAAAATGATCCCTTAGGGATGTTAGACATTGCCCTGAATAAAGCCAGGAGAACAAACTCATGGTGAAATGATGCTGGATATCAAGCCTGAGATAACATTTATTTCATAAGTCCTAAGGTCCTACACTAAATGCCTCAAAAGCCTATGTTTGACTGAAATGAAAGCAAATAAGGGAAAAATAACTTGACAGTAGAAACACTGTGAGCCCCCTGTGTAGATTAGCATTCAGCCAAGCTCAGGGGAAGCCCAGAGCTCAGTGGCTCCTCTTGAGGCGCAATGCTTAATAAAATAGAAAATAAACAAAAATTTTAGATACTTTAGGATTTAAGGCAAAGGCACCAATAGATGATGCAGGAAATGTGTGGGCTTCAAAGTAGGTTTGACCCTACACAAATACGCCCTTTGAGATGAGGCTCCACACAAGGGCCCCTTCACTCCTTTATGTAGCTGGCCAGGTCTTGAAAAAAGTCAAGTCTCCCAATTCATTGTGTACCTGGGCGAATTCTGCTGTTGATATTTTAGCATCAGATATCTGTAAAGATTGCTGATCCCTGGTTTCCAATTTAGCGTAATATTTCTCAAACATCTCTGTCTCTCTTTTGAGACCAGAGTTTCCATAGCTGCAAGACAAAGGGAATTTAAATAAGTTCTACTAATAGAAGTTTACACCCCAAATGACTAGTCCTTAACATTTGTTGGCCATGTATGTCCTTCTGCAAGATAGATAGCCTCTTGGTATCTTATTTTCTTCACCTGTTAAATGAAAATTAAAATAGCACCTACCTTTTAGAGTTTCAACAAGGA
Source organism: Heterocephalus glaber (assembly GCF_053883595.1). Lineage (NCBI taxonomy): Eukaryota > Metazoa > Chordata > Mammalia > Rodentia > Bathyergidae > Heterocephalus > Heterocephalus glaber. The sequence goes on from NW_028258137.1 coordinate 27,558,837, forward strand.
ATGCAAAGAATTTAGGACAGTTCTTGGCCACAAAGTAAGTGCTATTTTCAGGGTCCCTGCGCGGGATGCGGGGCTTGAGCTCTGGCCTGGTGGTTTCTGCTGGCAGACTCCGGAGGAAGATGGGACCCAGAACCCCGCGAGGAGCGCCAGCAACTCAACTTCCAGAGATAACCCACACCAGCATAGGATAGCTTACGTAGCATTTTGGCATAGTAAAATGAAATGCAAGGAACCAACAGTAACATAATTGAAGGCAGCAAAATCAAAATAAAATAGGATCATTGGTTAGGAAGACTCTCTGGAGAGACTCATCTAGTCATTCCATCCAGGCCTCCTCCAAGCAACACCACTTGGAAGTTGTCAGATTGGCAGCTATGCTTCTGTGTCCTAGTACCACGAACCTGTGATGGAACTTTTTCAGAAAAGGTCAAGTTAAACTATAGTATGTGAATGGAAATTAAAGTGAAGCAGTATTTTATCATGTATTTTCAGCAGGTCGTCTTTTTTTTTTTTTTTTGGTACCGGGTATCAAACTCGGATCCTTGTGCTTGCACAGCAGGTGGCAAAACCACTGAGCCAAATCCCTGGCCTTCAGCAGGTCTTGAAATTTAAAAATATGACATCTTTTTCTTCAGACAGCTGCTCTGTTCAGAACCAGTTACATCAAACAAATCAGCCTCTAGATGCTACTTTTCTGTTGTTCTTGATTGCACTTGAGAAAATATTACTAAATATCCTCACACTAGGAATGAGAAGAAAAAACTGCTATCAAAATTTTATGGAATGTTTCTGTGTTTCATTAGCATTTGCTGATTTTTTTATTTTTGGTAAACATTTCCATTATATCCTGTTTCAGGGATTTTGTACTTTTAGGTATTAGGTTTACTAAATACCATACCTGTCTCTTTGCACAAATTATTTCCTTTACTTATAGCTTTTTGCATTATCCAGTCTTCTTAATATCTTGTATAGATTATTGCCTGAATTTCTGTAAACTCACTAAGCTATCATCTAAATGTCAGAAGATGCTTTATTTCTTTTTTCTTTTTCTTTTTCTTTTTTTTTTTTTTTTGGTACGGGGAATTGAACTCAGGTCCTTGTGCTTGCACAGCAAGCGGGGAAACCACTGAGCTAAATCCCCGGCCCCAAGACATTTTATTTCTTTGCAGTAATTTTGATTTGGATTTTAGTCCTTGCTTATGTTTTGAGAGAACCAGGTATCTACCAAAGCCTGAAGGCACAGAATATTTCTTACCAATGTCCTGTCTATGTCAGCATTCAGAGTTACTGCCTGTCACTTTCCATGATGATAATTTCATTTATGGCTTTTTTAACTTGTTGGTCAGAACTTATTACCTTGGTACAGGCTATTCAAATAACTTCCTATATGAATGAGCCTATCTTGTATTTTCCTTCTTCATCCCTCCCTAGTTGCATTGTAAACTCTAAAAGAATACTCTTGCCCAAGCTCATTGTCTGTTTTCTTGGTACCTGGTTACCATTTGTACTGCTTCAGGTATTCATTCTTTTACTTAAAGTACAGATTCCTGCATATATTGAGTTGAGCATTCCCTGGTTGTACTTTGTCAATAGTTTTCTCATTGCCACCATTTGTTGGTTTAATTGTCACAAGCTTTATTTAAGAAATACCTCATTACCCTTAGATCCATTTGTCAACTGGAAATGCTGCTTCGTTCCACTTACAATACATAATTTTGGACAAATTGAAAGGCCTATATCAGTAATAATTTGTTAATATGTTACCATCTTAAAACTAAACCAATTATAATAAAAATCATAATCTTAGAAACAGGAAAGAATGGTGACTCAGGACATACCAAAAAGTGGCACTAAACTGAAGCTCTTTTTCCCCTCTAATCTTTTATACTTTTCCAGCATACTTTTGGGGTTACGATATAGTTTATTAAATGTTGTCTTTGAAAAACAAAATAATGCCAAGAAGTTCTTATGCCTATTAGGGCTACAGTATAAATAAATTTGTTATTAATACAAAAGTGAAAAAAATTAAGTACTATTTAAGACTTTAATATCTTTATTATGTTTAATGAACCTCAAAATTCAGAACATTGGTATTAAATTGAAAATTCCTGTTACTGGTTTCATCTTCAAGTACCATCTAACCTATTTGTAAAGTTCTTTCTAAGTCACTACTTTCTTGAAGTTACACACACCCACCATCTCCAGATGTTTCCTTTGGTTTATATTTCTTAGCTAGTTTATTTCCAACATCCAGTAGTTGAAAGAATCCCCTGGAAGTTTATCATAAACCGTGGAAAACTTTGAATAACCATTTTTAAACAAGCAAGGATAACAAATATAGTTCATCCTGTCTAACCCAAGATTATGATCTTTTTAACTTCTTAAGTTCTCATATATATAACTTACATGTTGTCCATACATATGTGTGTCCATAGTACACACATCCATATATACAGATATACGTGTATATATATGTATGTATATATGATAAAGAATGGCTTTGATGCTTTCATATATTATTGTGGTAATTCTTTTTTTTTGGTACCGGGGATCGAACTCGGGACCTCGCACTTGTGAGGCAGGCGGTGGAACCTCTGAGCTAAATCCCTGACCCTGTGGTAATTCTTGTTTGGCTGAATTTTAATATTAGTAAGGAGGCTGACTGGAAAAAAGAAAATATAAAAGTGTCTTGCAAGCCAGGTATGATGGTGCACGCTTGTAATCCTGGCAATCTGGGAGGCTAAGGCAGGAGGACTGCAAGTTCAAGCCCAATCTGAGCAATTTAGTGAGGGCCCCATCTCAAAAAAGGGCTGGGGGTGTAGCTCAGTGCAAAGGCCGTAAGTTCAATCCCCAGTATCATACACAAAGTTATGTTCTCAATGTAGCCTGTGGAGTTGCTTCTGAGTCTGAGTCCTAGCATGAGCACATATTAGCTGAGTGAATTTAAGAGACTTAACCTTTGTGTTACTCCTCAGTTTGCTGTATCATATAAGGTCATACATGCAAAATGCTGACACAATAAAAAAATCAAAATGGCAGCTCTTATAATAATGCCTCAATTCTGGCCTACACTATAGATACAAAGAAGTAACTATTAAACTGCCAGAGCTAGGATACTCTGTGTGAAAACCAGTAAGTTATACAATTACAATTAACCTCTACTACATCCTGCAATCTTGATAGTCAATCTACCTGCTATAGTAGTTATAAAACAGACTGCAAAAAATAAACAATACTGGCTGGGCATTTTTTACTCTCCATCTACTGGCTTACACCCTGCTTCAAGCCCATGGCTGCTTCACAGTAAAATAATCTGAATGGTTTGTCTATTCTGGTGCCATATTAATATTATTGTAGAATCTTAGTATTGGGAAGGACCATAGAGGTCACCTGGGGCAGAACAGGGAAGATGCTAGGCACACAGTCAGGCACCAGGCACACACCAGGCTAAAGCTCCAGCTTCACCAATTACCCTCTGGGCTCTCCACCATCAGGTCTGCCCCCCACCTCCCGGCCCCCTCAACCCTGTCCTGACCCCATCAACCATGTTAGCTCAGTGACAGTGGACACGCAGAGGTAACCCCTACTTGAGTCTCTCCAATGACCAGTGTGGTCTTGGATAGTCTCCAGGCTGGACTCAAGGTCCAAAGTCAGTTGGTCAGGTGAAGGGTTCATGGTGAGCAACGCTGCCCACAGAAGCCGGCAGGCAGATACCTGAGTTCCTCCACCAGCCCACACAACTGGATAACAGGCAGCTCCCTCTCTTCCCCTGTCTGGTAATCAGGGTATACACTGTCGGAGTCCTCGTCAGTCATCTTTCTGCTTAAGCGGCCCTAGCCAGCCAGGGCCGATCGTGTCCAGCAGCCCCTGGTGCGTCAGTCAAGGGGCTATCCGGCTGCATGTTGCCCGGACGACCGGACGGACGCCGAGGGAAGGGGCGGGGCTTCTGGAGACTCCGCCAAGCCCGCACCCCCTTATCCCTGAGCTGATCCGAGCAAGCGGCTAGCGAGGTTGTCGGCCTGGCCCAGACACCTAAGTGCGTTCAATTTCACTTTTTAAATACGTAGTAATTCTTAAATCGATATCAATAATAGCAGCTACGATTTGCTCAGCACTTCCTGTGTCTTGCACTTTGATGAGCAGTTTATGAAAATCCTTACAACATTGTAAGGATCTATTTATAAGATCTATTATTCTATCCGTTCCACAAACCAGAAATCTGAATCTCAGAAGTTAATTAGATTTGTCCGAATATCCACCTGCTCTGTTCACCACCTGCTCCTTTATTCATGCTGTGTTCTCCCTCTCCCTCTCTCTCTCTCTCTCTCTCTCTCTGTCTCTCTCCTCTCCCTCTCATCAACATCTTGCATTCCTGGAGGGAAAAATGTGGCTAATTATAAAATGAGTATAAATTCAAGAGACATATCTAACTAGACACTGAATATCTACTGTGTCCTTAGCATCCTGAGGCAATGTGCAGCAAAGACCATTCAGCCCTCAAAGGGCTTCCTGTTAAGGGAGTTGAATAGCCCCCAAGCAAGCTGTTGCAGCCTGGGGTGATGAAAGCACCAACAAACCTAATGCCACTGTACACCAAGGAGTGATTAAGATGATAAATTTTATGTTGTGTGCTTTTCAGCCCCAATTTTTAAAAAAACGTAAAGCAGTGAAACAGAATGTAATATTTTTGTTTGGCAAGTGCAAAGTTTAGTTCATACATGTGATATCTTACTAAATTTGAATAATACCTTTAAGATTGAAATTTACTTTTGTATTTGTTTGGGAGTGCAATTCCTTCATTTCAGCTCAGTGAATTGCATTTTGGAATTCTGGCCTCTGGAACTATAAGGGAATAAATTTGTCTTTAAGCCTCAAAGTTTGTGACAGTAGGTTGAAACAGTCACAAGAAACTAATACAGCTAATAAGTTAACAAAGAAGATAAAATGAAATTATTTAAAAACTCAATTGAGCTAAGCACAGTAGCACATGCCTTGGGCAACTTAGCGAGACTGTCTCAAAAAAACAAAACAAAAAGCCCTTAAATGATCCAAAAGAAAACAAGAAGAAGCCAGGCTTGGTAGTGCATGTCCATAATCCTAGCACTCTGAGAGCTGAGCTAGGAAGATCAAATGTTTGAGCCCAGCCTGCCTGGGCAACTAAGAGACTTTGTTGGACCCTGTCTTAAAATTTCAAAAAGAAATGTAAAGTGTTGGGGATGTAGGCCAGTGTCCAGGCTCTGGATGAGAGAGAGAGAGAGAGGGAGTGGGAGAGAGAGAGGGAGAAGCTACAAATAACATCTTACTTACTGCTAATAGATGAATACTTTCCTCCCAAAATCAGGAACAACAGGAACAAGATAAGAATGGTACAGGAGTGTTCTAGCCAGTGTAATAAATCAAGAACAATGAATAAAAGAGTCTGTGTTGTAAATGATAAAATTAAACAATATTTATTCAGATATTATATATTTACAAAATCAAATTGATTCTACATAAAAAGTTACTGGAATTAAAATGAGATTAACAACATTATAGGATATAAAATCCACATGCAAAAAAATCAAGTGTACTGCTATATTATAGCAATAAATAATTAGAAACTAAAATAAAATTTAATAACATCTTTAATAGCATCAAAAGCCATAAAATTCTTAGGTAGAATCAGATAAAACGTGCAGAATTATACATTGAAACTAAAACACTGCTGATAGAAACTAAAGGAGATCCAAATAAAAGAGACATACCATGTTCGTGGGTCAGAGGAATTACTATTAAGATATCAGCTTTCCAAAATTAATCTATAGATTCAAATAAACTATAATTAAAATATAAGAATTTTTTAGTATTGATAAGCTGATTTTAAAATTCATGGAGAAATCCAAAGAACAAAGAATTTACTAAAACAGCTTTGAAAAAGGACAAAGTTGAAAGATTTACATTACTTGACTGTAAAACTTATTATAAAGCTATAGTAATTGAGAGAGCAAGATAGCATGACATTTGGTGCCATGTAGACAAATAGATCAATAGAATAAAATATTCTAGAAATAAACCCCCATATATATGAATCATGTGATTTTTTACAACAGTGGAAAAGAAATCATTGAAAATGGCTTGTACCCAGAATAAAGAACTCTAAAAACTCAATCATAAGAAAGGAAAGAGGGGAAGGATGGGGGATGAGAGAAGAGGGAAGATGGAAGGAAAGAAGGAAGGAAGGAAGGGAGGAAGGGAGGGAGGGAGGGAGGGGAGGGGAGGGGAGGGGAGGGGAGAGATGAAAGGAAGGAAGAGCTTCCAATTCCCAAATCCTGATCCCCTTTTGTTCTCAATCTACACCTATTAAAGTCTTCATTACACAACAGAAGGATCTGCCTCCTTCTTACAGACTCCTCCAATGACTTCCCCTCTCACTCAGAGTAAGCTCCAATATCCCTTATGATGGTTGTATTAGTCACTTTCCCACTGAAGGGACAAAATACCCAACACCCACAATTTAAAAGAGAAGATGTTTATTCTGGCTCAGAGTTTCAGTGGATTCAGTCCATGGTCAACTAGCTCCAAAGCAGAACAGCATGGTAGAGATAAACTGCTCATGTCACGGTGGCCAGGAAGCAGGGAGAGAAAGGAAGACCCAAGAACAAGAATATACCCTTTCTGGTCAGTGACACACCTCCAAATACATGAGACTTTGGGGCAACATTTTAGATCTAAACCATAAAGATGATATTTCCTCTCCATCACCCCCAGCCTCTTTTCTTTTCCGATCACCTCTCCTACCTTGAGCCCTTCACTGCTCCTTTCTAGTCACACCCATCTCTGGGCTGTTTCTCCAATATGTCACACATACTCCTGGCCCACGGCTATTACCCTAACAATTCCCTCTGCCTAGACATGCTTCTCCCAGGTAAGCACACCACTCCACTTCTTTAGATTCATTCTCTTTCAAGGATATCTCCTTTCTGCCCTCTTCTCAGTCCTGAAAACTTGGCAAACAGAACTGGTTGATTTTTAAACAGGCACAAGCCACTGTGTTTGGGAGCTACCTGTTTATAGGCCCCTAAAAAGTTCATCCCAATAGGGCCTATCTCCCTATCTACCCCTGTGCTGAAGATTCTCCCTTTGCCCCTTCAAAGCACCAGCCTATCCATCTTTGTATAGGTTGTGTACATCATCCCTCCCTCCTCCAAACCTTATCCCTGCTGCTCTATGCCCTGTACTATAGTTTGGGTCTGGAGTGTCCTCTAAGGTCCCATGTGGCAAAGGGCTTGGTCATTAGCATGGTGCTATTGAGAGGTATGGAACTTTTAAGAAGAGGGGTCTAGTGCGGTTTTCAGATGTGTCCTCAAAGGGAATGGGAGACCCCAGCTGTTTCTTCTTTCTCTCTGTTATGGCTTGTGTCTAGACGTGCCCCCAAAACCTCATGTGGTCATAGGTGGGGCTTTTCAGAGGTGGCTGGGTCTAGAGTGTGTAGTGCTGGGATCAAGGTGTGTAATTACTAAATGAGTCCACTGATTGGTTTGGCATAGTTCTGAGTGTGGATCATGGGAAGACTGTGCACTTCTGATTTATGATTGAAGCTTGGGTGGATCTGATCCTGTTGTCTAAAACATAAAACCCTGCAAAGATGTAGGCAGGGAGCTGCATCCACAAGGAGCTACTAGAGGAAGTGGCCCCAGAAAAGTGGAGGGAGAGAAAGAGTAGGCAGGAAGGGAAGGCCTCTGGGCTTTAAGCAACTCACGCTGAGAGCCTTTCTATTTCCAGCTGTCTAGATTCACAGAAACACATTCTCCCTGCTTCCTAGAGAAGAGATGCCTCTAGAGAGCAGAGGTTCTCAACTTTAGCACTACTGACATTTGGGGACAGATAAGTTTGTGGGGCCTGTCCTGTCTTTCTTTGTTGTTTTTTTTTTGGTACCAGGGATCGAACTCAGGTCCTTGTGCCTGCAAGGCAGGCGGTGGAACCACTGAGCTAAATCCCCAGCCCATGTGGGGCCTGTCCTATTGCATTGCAGGACTTTTGATAGTGTCATGGGTTGAAAGGTTTCTCCAAAAGAATTCATGTCAGCGGAGAACCTCTGAATGCCTTCATGTGGAATGAGTCTTTCCAGATGTAATTAGTTCAGGATTTTGAGATGAAAGATTCTAAATTTACAGTTGGCTCTAAATCTAATGATCTATATCATTATTTTTTTTCAACAAAAATAAAATTAAAAGAAGAATAACACATTTGATAGCTTATGAGAAGAATAGGGGACACATGAAGACACGGGGAAGCAGGCCATGTAAACACAGAAGGAGGGATAGGGCCAGTGCAGCCACAAGCCAAGGAACAGCAAGGCTGGCCTAGAGCCACCAGAACCCAGGAAGGGTTGAGGGAGAATTCTAATAAATCTTTGTTGCTTTTGTGGTCGTTTGTTACAGAAACCTTGGAAACTAATGCAAGCAGCAACTCCCATGCTACCCACAAGATACCCATATCACCTTCCTTGTTTATGACAAACAAAAATGCCTCAGGTGTTGCCAAAAGTCCCCAGAGATGTGGGGTCCCCACACACCCACTGCTTTAATGTGGCAGATAAGATGAAAAAAACAGAGCAGAATGAGATGAAATTGGATTTCAATTCTAGCCCCACCCGGAATAGCTACGTGACCTTGGACAAGTTACTTAATTTCTCCAAACCTCAGTCTTCCCCTGAGTGAAACAGGGTTCATGGAGGTGCTGTATCTCACAGAATCATCAGGCTGATGAAAGAAGATAATGTGTAGAATGTGCTTTGCATAGCATCGAACACATAGCTAGCACTCAGTACATAGTAACTGAAACAATAATGGGTATAGATGTTTTTATTAAGTAATAACAATATTACCTAATGGATAATAAATATATTAAGAAATAACAATGGTTATTATCACTATTATGATTTAAAGCCTACAAGCTGAGTCAGTTTGTCACGTAATAGTGTACGATGAATGGCTGCCAGACTGGGGCAGTGGCTCCTCCCAGGTGGAGAGGTGCTGGGGTGCCTGTCTGGTTGTCACACTTTCCAAATTGCTAATTTTTCTTACACCACTCCATTTGAGCCTGCTAGCAATCTTGGAAAATGCATAGCATAGTCACCTAAAATGCTTGTCCTCATTTTACAGAGGTGAAGACTGATAAATAAAAACATTGAAAGGCTTATCCAAATTTTGACAGCCAGTAGTCAAGCCAGGACTGGAACTCTAGGCCATTAAAATGATCTGGTCCTAACTCCCCCAACTTCAAGCCACCGCCTTCCTCATGTCTCCTACACACCCAGAACTACTGACCTAAAAGAATTTTACTTGAAGAATGACCTACAGTTTAGAGTGACTTTATATTCAACATTGCTCTCTTCCAGGATATCTGCACACACAGCCCTGCCAGACACTTACTAGTTGTGTAACATGGAATAAGTCACGCCACCAAGCCTCATTCCTTGTAATCAGATTGCTGCCCCCTTAAGGACATGCGTCCTTGTGTGCAATGGAGAGTCAGGAGACCATCCCATAAGAGATCAGCACAGGGCTTGGTACCTAAAATGACCCAGTCCTTTGGACTCATTTCTTTCTCATCATTGGTCATGAACCAAATCCCATTCTCCTTCTTCATCAGATTTCCCAGGAAGCTCTCTGGGCTCAGATGAGGAAAACAAGAAGTGGAAGAAAGAAAATAGTCCCTTTGTTAGGGTTTTCATTTTTATTAAAGAATTTTATATAAGAAAATCTGCATGGATCATAAGTGTACAACTTGACACAACTTCAAAAACTGAACATAATTGTGTAACCAACACATGATTGAAGAAATAAAACATGATCAGCCTCCACAATCTTCCAAAGTCCTTACACATCATCACTACCACCAAGAGTAACTCTAAAACTAGACATTAGTGTGGCCTGTTTTTCTGTGTATGGTAAATGGAAACATGCAGCCCTTACTCCTTTGTGTCTGGCTTCTTTCACTCAACAACATGTTGATAAGAGTCAACCATACTGATGTGGGTAATTATAGACCATCCATTCTTGTGGCTGGACAGTATTCCATTGTGATTACCCACTCCACTGTTGATGAGTATTTGGGGAGTTTCCAGTTTGGGGCTGTTGTAATCAGTGCTGCTATGAATATTCTAGTATGTGTTTTGGTGAACATAGGCACACATTTCTGTTAAGTATACACTTAGAAGAATAGCTAGGTCATAGTGTGTTCAACTTTGGCAGATGCTGCCAAATAGTTTTCCAGAGTGCTTCTAGCAGATGTTCACTTTCAAAAGTGATCAGTGGCATGGCACCCTGTTCCCTAGTTCCCCAGGAGTCAATTATTTGTTCACATACACTTGTGAAACCCAGATCTGTGCCTGGCACAGATGAACAATTGGAATGCCAAGGTGGAAGGCCCTAGACTGGTGTTGGACCCATATGCCCTGAGATCTATTCCTCACCTTTCTTCACACGTGCGCATGAGTGCGTGTGTGTGGTGTTGCAGAGATGGAGTGGGGTGGCACCGAACACTGTGGGCATATTTCCCGTCCCCTGGGGCAGCTGGGAGTCACTGGCTGAGCCCAGCAGGCAGAAGGGAAGAAGCTTGTAGATTCCCCTGTGTCTCTGACTCAGCAGCATCTCTGGGTGTAGCAGATCTCTTCCATGGGCTCCAGGACCATCACCTGCTCCCCTGCCCCTCCAGACAGGGGTGGCAGTGGCTTCCCCACTGTTCCATCATGTGTGCACCCAATTTCTTCACACCATGCCCTCTTTAGATGCTTTAGAATAGGTTCTCCTTTCCCATTGGACCCTCACTAATATCGACTGGGACTTCCACAGCAAAATGAGAAGTCTCATTCACCAAGGCCATTGCACTGATGGTGGCAGAAAAGATGTACTGTGTGTTCGTGTGTGTGTGTGTGTACACATGTACTAGGTTGCCTGGAGGTTCACCAGGAGGACTGCTGACAAATAGAAGCAAGGGGAAATGTGGAAGTGCCCACCTCAGTGTCCTGCTGGCCAAGGCTGCTCCTATCAAGGCATCCTTCTTCTGGTTCTGTGGACCAGAGAGCCATAGGCCCATCCTCAGCATGAATTGCCTGCTGTGGTTATAGAAGTGTGTGGGTCTGCTTTCCTGGCTAGGGTGTAGTCATGGTATTCCTTCTGCCTTACGCATGACAAGGAATAATCATAACAACTCAGACGTGAGCATTCACTGTGTACAGACACTGTTCTGAGCACTTGACCTGTTTGAACTCACTGAGCACCTATTATTATAATCCCATTCCATGGAAAATGAAGCTGAGGCACAGGGCTGGTAAAATAAGTGGTACCCAGTCAATGTTTTTTTATGACAGCAGTGTTTATAATTAGTGCAACGGAGTGTTTAAAAACACTGGCTTTATCATTCAAAAGACAATGTTTTGAGTCAGGATCTGGCTCTTGTTAGCGTATGGCTTTCCGCAGTTTCCTTTTCTGTGAAATTAAGATACTGGTGCCCACCTGGCCAGCTTCTGGGGAGGATTAAACAGGACTTGAGCATCCATGAGGTTGTAGAGCCTGCATGTGTGTGAGTGTGCATAACACAAAGTTGGAATTCATTGTGTATACGTTACCGTCCAATTTTTGCAGTCATGTACTTATGTATTTATGACAAGTAATAAATTGAAAACAAGTCATAGCCTTCCAATCTAACAAACTGACAATTAGCTTATTTTACTGATAAAAGGATGTATGTTATGAATTTGCCTATGTTATTCTAAAACTTGCCTAGGCTCATAGGTTGCCCCTTTTGTGATCACATTAATAATCTCCAGGTATGAGGCATACTTTTAATACTGCACTATTTTCAACTTTTTCTTTTGAAATATTTTCAGTTGCAAAATAAAATAAAGAATTGCCACACACTGTCTGCCTAGATTCTCCAAATTCCCCAAATATTAGCATTTTACCACATTTGTTTTATCATTTTGTCTCTCTATTTTTCTGAAACATTTGAGTTATTTGCAAACTTGTTGTTTCTTTATTCCTAAGTGCTTCATTGTGTATTTCCTAGAAACTGGGAGACATTTTATTAATAAATTATACAAATCAAGAGATTAACATTGGTATCATATTGTTGTCTAATACCTTAGGTAAATTATAGCAATGGTTCCAATAATATCCTTTAATGGTAAATTAAATACATGAAGTTTTCTGTTCCAGAGTTTCATTTAGTGGCCATGTCTCTTTAGTTTTCTTTGATCTGAAACAGTGGCTCCATCTTTTGTCATCTATGACGTCGACTTTTTAAAAATTCTTTTTTGTTTTTGTTTTTGTCTTTGAGACAGGGTCTCACTTTATAGTTTAGGCTGGCTCTGAACTCACTATGTAGCCCAGGATGGCCTCGAACTCGAGGTGATCCTCCTGCCTCAGCCTCCTGAGGGCTGGGATTACAGGTTTGCGCCACCACACCCAGCTGACCTTGACTTTTTTTTTTTTTTTTTTGGTACCGGGGATCCAACTCGGGACCTTGCACTTTCGAAGCAGGCACTGGAACCACTGAGCTAAATCCCCAGCCCTGACCTTGACATTTTTAAAAAGCAAAGTCCAATTATTTTGGAACAGTGCTCCTCAATTTGAATTTGTCCCATGTTTCCTCATGATCCATTCAGGTTCTGCATCTGGAGTAGGAAATCAGACAAGAGAAGTGTGATTCTCAGCACAGTTTGCCAGGAAGTGTTTGACCCATTCAGTGATTCACCTCTGATCCTTGGTAAGATGGTGCCCTCAGCTGCAAAGTTACTACTTTTCCCTTTGGAATTATCAGTACCTTGTGGGAAGATACTTCGAGTCTATGTAGATATCTTGTTTCTCATCCTACTCTCACCCACCAGTTTTAGCATTCATTGGTGATTCTTGCCCAAATACATTGTTACTATGACAGTTTCCAAGTGATTTTTCTAATTCCATCCTTCCCTTCGTCTTAGTCAAGATTCTACTTTATTTATATCAGTAGGAATTGATGGACTCTTATTTTCTTCTATGAGTCGCGTTCCCTCGCTATTGTTATTTTATTTGATGCTCAAATTGTCCCAAATTAGGCCAATGAACCAGTATCCTTCTAATATGTCCCTATCATTTTTTTGTACTTGCTTATTTCCTGGTAAACTGGAGGCTCATCTGTATCTTCATACCCAAATCAGGAATCAACCATTTCTCCAAACAGCTTTGGTTCTGTTCGATGGAGAATTTGTACCTCAACTTTAAAAAAGAAGGAAATAGGAGATGGGAGAATGCAAAAAAAAATTGCAGTATGTTTTTAATGTTTACATTTAATGAACCAATCATATACAAATATGATTGTCTTCTCCATAAGTCTACATTTGTGATTCTTCTTAAATGTGGGTCCAAATAACCTCTCTGCCTCCCCACCACACTCCATAATGTGCCCTGTATTACAGGTTGAACATCCCTAATCTGAAAATCTGAAATGCTCTAAAATCCAAAATTTTTTGAGTGCCTATATAATGCTTTAGGTGGAAAATTACACATCTGACCTCATGCAATGCCACAGTCAAAATACAGGTGCACTGAAAAAATATTGTTTAAAATTACCTTCAGGCTATGTGCATACGGTGTAAAATGAAATATAAATGCATTTTGTGTTTAGTCTAGATGTGGATATCTTCCCCAAGGTAACTTGAGATATATATATATATTTCTAAAACAGGAAAAAATGTGAAACACTTCTGGTTCGAAGCATTTTTGGTAAGGAATACTCATCCACAGTGATGCTCAAATGGGGAGTTGGAGGGAATTCCACAGTGTCATGATGAACCTCAGTGAACTCAGCTCTGGGTTCTCTGAACCTTCACTTTGATTCCCAGTCCCAAAAGAACTTTGTTTTTTCCCTGGTGCTGGGAATTGAACTCAGGACCTTGCATTTGCAACCAGGTAAGGCACCACTGAGCTAAATCCCTGGCCCCCAAAAAGAACTTTTAAAAATCTATTTTATACAGAGTCTGCCCAAAAAGTGTATACACACTTCAGGGTAAGAAAAATTTGTATAAATATCTTAATACTAAATTTATTGAGACATCATGAGATTAATATGAGTTACCTTGGCCTCTACAGTTACAAGAGGTGCTCAAAGTGGTAGCCAGTAGCTTCCAGACATTTATTAGTATGGCAAACTGCTGCTTGGGTAAACTTGGTCATTGAGATTGCTGCACAGGCATTTTCTTTTCTTCCTTAAATTCTTTTATTGGTACATTTTAGGTATACAATGCAGTTACATTCATCATTGGGAACTTATACCTGTACATGATGTATCTTGGTTCTTATTTTTTCCCCATTCCTTGTCCTCCCTTCCCTATTTACAAAGACGTTGTTTCCATTTTTTCCTTTTCTCATAATTTTTCCTTTCCCTTCTTTCCTTTCCCCTTCCCCTCCCACTTCCCCTACCCCTTTGGACCTTTTCTTCCTATTTCAAATGATCAGTTATTCATTTTAATCATTTAATCCTTATTTACACTTTCAGTTTCTCATACCAGAGAAACTATTTGGTAAATACACACGTGTGTCTATTTATTTCACTTAAGAGTATGGCCTCAATATGCATCCATTTAACTATAAAAGTCTCTAGTTTGTTGTTCTTTATGGCTGAGTAGTACTCCATTTTACTGAAAAACCACATCTTCTTTATCCAGCCTCCAGTTGATGGGCACTTGGGCATTTCCAAGCTTTAGCTATTACAAACTGTGCCGCTATAAACATGGGTGCACGTATATCGCTGTGGTATGATTCTTTTAATTCTTTTGGGAAGACACCGAGTAGGGGAATAGCTGGGTATCAAATGGGTCCTCTAGCCCTAGTTCTTTGCGGTATCTCTATACTGATTTCCACAGTTGTTGCACCAGGCTGCACTCCCACCAACAATGGAGAAGCGTTCTTTCTCCCCACTATCCCGCCAACATTTGTTATTGGTTGATTTCTTGACAGCAGCCATTCTTTCTGGGGAGAGGTGGAATCTCAGTGTTGTTTTCATCTGCATCTCTCAAATGACCAGTGATATTGAACATTTTTTCATATGCACATGCATTTTCAATTTCTTCTCTAAGGGCCAGCAGTGTAGTGGATTGTCTTTGATATATGACATCCTCTAGGGTCTCCCATACAAGGGTAACACTATCTGTTGAAAAACAACATACTATTTTTTTTCCTGAAGTGTATCTACATTTTTGGCAGGCTCTGTATATTAATATATTGGGCTTTCACTCAGTTTACTTGGGAGGGTTTAGGGGAGTATGGTGTGGAAGGTGGTTAAGAAGAGCTGACAACTAGAGTTCAAATCCTGGCTCTGCCAAGTAACTTGACATCACTATGCCTTTGTATTCTTATCTGTAAAATGAGGCCATATGACCCCAGAGGATTTTGGAAAGGGTAACACTGATGCATGTCAAGCACAAGGAGCAGCATCTGGCCCATGAGATTTTTAATCACAGCATTGATAGTTATCATGACTTCATATAGAGGCTGCTGCTTTTGGAGAATCTTCCCATTCT
Organism: Heterocephalus glaber; assembly: GCF_053883595.1. Lineage (NCBI taxonomy): Eukaryota > Metazoa > Chordata > Mammalia > Rodentia > Bathyergidae > Heterocephalus > Heterocephalus glaber. Next base: position 27,574,378 of record NW_028258137.1, read on the forward strand.
TAGATTCAACACTTAAACTGAGCTCCCAGAATGCACTTTCCCCTCAAGGATTGGTACTTATAAAGTATCTCACATAACCCAGGATTGGAAGACTCCACTCTGGCCTTATTTCAGTTCTGGATGCCTGCAGGCAATTGCACTTTGGGCACCTATATCAATCAGGACCCTCTTTGGTGCGGGTGACAGAATTCCAACTCCTACCAGGTTAAACAGAATAAGGATCCATTGGCACCATGAGTACATTCTCCACCTTCAGGAATGGATGGTTCCAAGGACACAATACGTATGCCACCAGGAAAATGACTTCCTCCTTCTCTTCTGGACTCAGTTTTCCCCTGTGTTGGCTTTACCTTTAGGCAGCAAGATGGTCACATGTGAGCTATAAGCTTGTCTTACCAGCCTGGGTGAACCTTTCTCAAGAGTCCCACAGAGGTCCTAAGGTTGATGTTTAGTGGTTTGCTTGGATCCTGTGAAATCTCTGGGCCATTCCCAGGCCTTATGCTGTGCTGGATCTCTTCTGCTTGGCCCTCCATAGCCACTTTTCAGGTTTTCCACCCTGCTTTGTGCGTTTGGGGAACTGAGCCATTTAGAGGACAAAAGCAGGCTCCCTTGCCTCTTGGGTGTGGCTTGGGTTCAGCAAATGGGAGACCTAGGCAGGTGAGTGGGAGGCTAGAAGAGCAGAAGATCAGGGTGTGTGTTTTCCAGCTTCTTCCCTTCCAGGTCTCCACGAGCTGGCTGTGTGTCCCAGTGAAGCATCCAGCTCCTGCCAAGGTGCTTTCTCTAGGCAACTCCAGTCTTCCTGGGCCCAGCAGTCACTCCCTCTCCTTGTCCTTTCAGGGGGGACTAATGGCTCCCCAATATTGCAGGTCCCAGGGCACTGCACCAGCTCTTGTTGTTTTCCCTAGATCCTTTGTAAAAAGATCCTCTTTGTAGCCTCCTTGGCCACCCTGTTGAATGTGTCACCCATGTCCCACTCCTCCACGTACTCACTTCTGGAGCACAGGTGAGTCCACTCCACCCAATCCCAAAAGGAAGACAGCAATGCACAAGGATTTGATACCTGAGTGCTTTGTGACATCCAAGCACCAGGCCATGGTGGGAGTGTCAGACTGGGAAATCAAGGCCCCTTCTGTTGTTAGTTTCATCCTCTTTCTCTGAGTTGTGCTGAGTGGCAGAGTGAGGAAAGGACCTGGGTTAGGAGTCCAAAGCCGACTCCTTCCCTCTTGCATCTCCTGCTAGCTGCATGACCTGAAGGATTTCCTCCACTTCTCTGAACCTCCCTTTCCCATGAAAAGGCATTGTCTGTCTCCCCCAGATGGTTGCTAACCATATAAAATCATGGCTGTGAAGAGGGATCGCTGACATCCAGAGTTCTCTGTTCATTGTGTGTTGATACCTTGGGTCTTTGGGACACTCTCAGGCGTCCCTTCTTTCTTGCTGTGGTACCTTTGGCTACAGGAGATCCCCATCCTCTGCTAGCCACTTTCTGCAGGATTTAGGGAACCACCTGTGGTCCCCCAGTTGTGGAGATAAAGATGATAACATCTGTTTAGAGGTGGGAGCAGTGGTGCACATCTATAACTCCAGCGCTGAGAGAGGCTGAGGCAGGAGGATTGAAAATTTGAGTCCAACCTGATCAGCTTAGTGACTTATCGAGATCCTGTCTCAAAATTTAAAATTTTTTAAAAGGACTGGGAATGTAGCTCAGTGCAAAGGCCCTGGGTTCAACCCCAATACCAAAACAAAAACAAACAAACAAATAAGCACCAAAAAGAAAACATGTATTTAGGACCTCTGTGTCCTCAACCCACAGGAATTTATAGGCTCCTGGAGTCAAGGATGTCATCTGGTTTGTTCTCTGTTGTATCCCTGAGCCTAGGATTGACCAGCACAGACCAAGGGCTTAATGAGTAGGTGCGGAATGAACAGAGCCAGATGGGAGCCTAGAGAGACATGGGTAACTGCTGTGGCTGTTAAAAGAAATCATAATCAAGAAATATTAAAACAATGTTACAAAATTGCCTGAATGGTCTGCTTCGCCACAGGTGATAATCAGATCACCGACACCAGAGGCTTCTTGTGAGACTGCAGGTATGTAGCTCTCCACAGGGGCCGGGGATTTAGCTCAGTGGTTCTGCCACCTGCCTCACAAGCAGAAGGACCCGAGTGTGATCCCTGGTACCAAAAAAAAAAGAGCTGATCTTTATGGGGCCGGGGATTTACCTCAGTGGTTTCGTCACCTGCTGCTCAAGCACAAGGACCCGAGTTTGATCCCTGGTACCAAAAAAGAAAAAAAAAAAAATTTAGCTCTCCATATAGTGCCCCCAGTGCAGAGCCGGTGCTGGATCATGGTGGGAGGATTCCTGAGCAATGACTCACTGGAGCACCAGCACTTGGCTGAGAGCCCAGCGACGGCCAAGGGTCCCTCTGTCCTGCCAGTCTGTCACCAGCTACAAAGTTAATACTGGATATTGGATCCTAAGGACAGAGACCGTTGTCTTGGGAGCCCTAGTTTCTCTCTGATTCTTTCTCAAGAAGGATCCCTGTGGCTGATAAAAAGGCAAAGAGAAAACAGACAGGGCTTGGAGGACACTGAACTCAGCTTCTAATTTTTGTCTCAGATAAATGGTCTAAACTCTATGGGCCTCAATTTTTCCATTTGGAAAATGGAGATATTTATATCAGTTCCATCTACTTCACAATTCATCCCAAGGATAAAATAGAAAATGGCTAGAATTTGGAGTTCTTGGAAAATAAGAGGTTACTAAGGAAGCACCAGTGATAATTAAAAATTTTCACCTCCCCAACTTCCATGCACACAGGGTAGAGATCTTCCCCAGGTCCCCTCCCTTCCTCATAGGTTTTGCTCTCATCAGTGAACCTTGCACGACTTCCACAGCTGGCCCCAAGAGAGCCCTGCGCAGCCCGGGTTGATGTGACCCCTGGTTTCCACGAGTTAGGAAAGGACTGCTCCTTTAGGGTTACTGAGGCAGGGGCCCTGTAGACTCCAGACTCTTAATCGGGGAAGGAGCAGAGGGAGTCATCTCCACCCCTCCTGTGCATGAGTCACCCTGTCAACATGCCCTTCCTACATCATAGCTGGTTCTACCAGATGCCCCTGGAGCTGGGGCCTGCCCTTGGCCTTGCCAAGCCGGAACCCTCACCCTCCGCCCTCTTCCCGAGTCAAAGGCAGGAGACACATGCCAGGCCAGATCTACTAGGACTCCCAAACCCCACTCTAATCAGAAGTCTCTCTGATGATCATAGTCTTTGTAAAACAAAGATGTTCATTACTTGATAACTAGAGTAAAAAGAGAAAAAATAATTTCCTGACCTCCATTCCAGTCCCCACGTCAAAGGAAACCATTATTAATAGCTTGGTGGGGCATCTTCCAGACTGTCTAATGCATATCAGATTTTTTAAAGTAAGATTTAATTTTACAAGAGGGATTGGGGATGTAGCTTAGCAGTAGAGTGCTTGCCCAGCAAGCACAAAGCCCTGGGTTTGATCCCTAGCACCAAAAAATAAAAAATAAAATAACACAAGCAATACAGAAATTTATCTAGTTTGAGGAGGAAAATGTGCAATAGAATAAAATCTGCCTTGACCCTATTGGCTCTGAATCCACTCTCAACTTAGCCTGTTGGTTATGCCTGTTATCTCTTCCTCCTTTTTTCTGTTTTTACTTGTGCATGTTTATTTCCACAGGAAGTATCTCTACTTTGTGTGCCTGTGTTTTATGTAAATACTGACATTGGCATCTACTACTTGCTAGTCACACTCACCCAGTTTTGACAATCCCTCCCTTGTTGGACAATCCAGACACTTCATTCTAAGCACAACAAGGTATTCTGTAAGTTAAATATATCACAAATTCTTTATCCCTTCCCTCCCTATTAACGGATATTTAAGCTGTTTCTAATTTTTCTTTTGTCCTTTATAAGAATTATTTTCAGCTGTGATCAAATTTATGCATGTTCATGGTATTAATAAGTAAAATAATAACACAATGCTTAGTTAATTCACACACACACACACACACACACACATCTTCCATCCTACTCCTCTAAGAAAATGACTTGCTAGTCTTTCGGCTGTTTCTTCTGGTATATGCTTCCATATTTCTGAAAAAAGATGCTTAGATGCAATTTTTTTTAACTAGGGTTGGAACCCAGGGCTCATACATACTAGGCAAGCATGCTACCATTAAACTACATCCCCAGTCCTTATTAATTTTATCTTGAGACAAAGTCTTGCTAAGTTGCCTTGGCTGGCCTTAAATTTGCAATCCTTCTGCCTCAGTCTTCCACATAGCTGGAATTATAGACACGTGCTGCTGTACCTGGTTTATATGCAGTTTCTTAATTTATCAAGCATAGACATGATTGATTGCCTTTCTATTGTGGTAGAAGTGTATTTAAACCTTTACATCAACTCCACTGGCATGTCTTTTCTCTCTCCATTCCTACCATAAAATTACAAGACAATTTTCTAGTTAAATCAGTATTCCCTGTTTACGTTATTGGGACCATAGAAGTAGTTTTTCCTGACAATTAGAGTTTTCCAACTTTACATACTAAATTACCTACGGAGCTTTAACAATCAGGAAGCCCACTTGCATCCCAGTCCCTGTATCTCAGGGCTTCTCTGTGTGATTCATCCATGTGGCCTACTCTGAGCTTCCTTACATCATGGTGGTCTCAGAGAAGTCAAACTGCTGACGTGAGGGTTTATGTTCCATCCCAAGAGCTCCAGGATTGGAACTTATGCAGCTGACTACTTCCACTGCCTTCTGTTGTTACAAGTGAGTCATTTTGAATTGAGCCTACCTCTGTTCCAAGGAAGGGACTGTATACTCCATCTCCCAAAAGGGCAGGTTGCAGTCACTTTGTGGAATAGCATGTGAATCAGGAGATGTGCATCGGTCATCTTTGGAAAACAAAATCTCTATAGAGGCCTCATTGCTTCTTACACAGGCTCCTAGCCATGGTTCTGTTTGCTATTCTACTCCACCTCCAACACATCATTCCGGCTCAATTCCTGGCACTGTAGGGAATGTGTAGTCCATGAATCTTCCTGCTTGTTATTGGGACCCCATGTACAGGTAGGAAGGCTGTACAATACAGAGTGGAACTGTGTGGTAGAGGTGCCATTTACCTCACAAACATTGCCACCTTTCTCATTTATTATGACACTTTCCCAGAAGATGCAGTAGGTGGGGACATAGTTGTCAATTTCCCACCCGGAGGAAGTCACATACCTAAAGGAAGAAAAGTAGTTTCCTCTTCACACAAAGACTACAGGCAAGAGGGGATGCAGCTGCTTGTTGGCATCTCTGTCTGAGATGCCAGCATCTCTGTTAACTCAGCTGCTTTCTGCCTTCCAAAAATATGTTAACGTTTCTTGCTATTGTCTCCTGTCTGGATCTTTCTGTTTATTTTGTGACTTTCTACCTTTTTGGTTAATTTACTCTGATTGTGATTGGGCTTTAGGATGGGACAATTACTCAATCTATTATTTTAGCTAAAAGTGCCATGTTTTCCATTTTTCCCCTGATATAATTACTGTGGTGATGCCTCATTATGCACATCAGCAAGTGTTCATACCACTTTGTGTAATTTTACTCTTACAAAAATGGGTCATGCTATACATTTTGTTGAGCAATTTGCTTTTTTCACTTAATATATTCTAGGCATATTTCAATGACAGTATATATAGATCTTTATTAGTACCTCATTAGTATAACTGTGTAATGTTCCTTGGTAGGGACAGGAACTCTGTGCCAGAGGAGAGAAAAGGAAAAATTGTCCTGCTCACCACTCCTACCTCCCAGAGGAAGAAGATGACTGAGGTCAGGAAACAGGATTGGGTAGCTGGGGAATGGAGTAACATAGCTTTCAGCACATCCTTGACTCTATCTTTACGTACTTTTAATCTTAGATTGAACACCTTGGATTCTGCTTTCTGTTATTCTCCTTTTACTATAAAGCAGGATTGCTCAACTTTGACACTGTTGAAGTTTTGGGAATTAAATTTTAATTTAATTTTATGGTGGGGACATTCAAACCACAGCATATATATTTTGTCTTCACCCCCATTTCGTGACACATAGCTCCTAAAGTCCTTGACATCTCTAGCGTGACAGCAGAGCCAGGAGAGTGGCTGAAGGCTGAGCTGAGAAACTAATGGCTAATGATTTAATCAATCATGTCTGCTTCATGAAGACTCCCTAAGACCCCAAAAGGGCTGAACTCCGAGATCTTCTTGATAATGGAACACATGGAGGTTCCAAGACAGTGGTGTGCCCTGAGAGCCATGGTAACTCCACACACCTCCTCTCCCTCTTCTTCTGCCCTCTGTGTCTCTTGCATCTGGATGTTATCTGTGCCCTTTGTTTTAGCCTTTACAATAAATAAGTAAATGTAAGTGTTCCCCAAATTCTGCAAGCTGCTCTCACAAATTAATCCACCCCCAAGGAGGAGCCATGGGAACCTCACTTTATATAGCCAGTTGGTCAGGAGCACTGCCCTGTGTTCACAACCGGCATCTGAAGCAGCGATAATCTTGTGGGCCTGAGCCCTCAGCCTGTGGGATCTGTCACTGTTTTTAGGTGTGTGTCAGAAATGAACTAAACTGGAGGCCGTCTAGCTGGTAGTTATTAGAGAATCTGCTGGGAAATTGCTTGTTGTGTGTGGGAGAAACACCACAAATCTGATGTCAGAAGTATTGAGTGAGAATTGAGAGTAGGAAAAATGACTTTGGTTTTTTTTTTCTTTTTCTATTTCCTCTATATGTATGCATAAAATTTTTATATGGCAACATTACCATATCTCTTGCTTTAAGTACCCAGAGTCCTTTGCAAATTCCTCCCTATGTGTGCATCCACGGGATGGAGGTCCTCCCTAAAGCTCAAGTCCTGGGGCCTATTCTGATTCAGGCCATCACTTTTCAGTACCATTTTTGAAGTACAGCAAATGACTCCTATTCCTTGTAAAAGTATAATCTTAACATTTAAATCCTCACTCATTTAAATGAGTGTGCACCTAAGATATATTTAATATGCCATTGGGGGAAGGAAGGGGATAGTAAAGAGGGTATGAGGAAGGGAGAATTGGAGGGAAAGAGTTATATAGTCCTTTAGGAAGGACTGCCACCAAAATCAGTTTGCTAGGTTAGGGACAAAATTAACATAACATAGGACAATAGACCTAACCTTTGAGGTTATGTTTTCTACCATGCAAAAACCATGTGGATCACAGGTGTACAAAATTCTACAATACCTTTATAGAATCTGGGCACCAGTGCAGAGTCAAGTTCAAATCAAATATAGGCACATGTCCTGGATTATGAAGCAAGGTGGTCTGTTTAAACAATGCTCCAACATTCACTGAAGGGACATGCAGTCCTTACCTTATTTCCAAGTTTGATATAATTTTTTTAATATCCTCAACTTTCCCCTGTATCTTAAGCAAATTCTTCACATATTCCCCTAAGAGAAAGTAGACAAGTTTCTACGGTCCTTCCTCCCCTCTCTTCTTAATCCCGTCTACCCACATTCTAAGAAGGTAAGACTAGTCCCCAGGGACCTAGGTAATTCCAATTCATCACTGCACCTAACCAGATTTCTCCTTCCTTCCCTCCCTCTTCTCTTCCTTACTTCTTTGCTTCCTTTTCTTCCTTCCTTTCTGCCTTCCTTTGTTCCTTCCTTCTATCCCTTCTTCCCCTTTCTTCCTTCCTCTTCTTTCTTTCCTTCCTGCTTTCATTTTTTAAAATACAACTGTTTTATTGAGATATGATTCATATACCATATATCTGTTTATAGTGTATGTAGGTTTTAACATATTCCCAAAGTATGTAGTTTTAGAACATTCTTGTCACCCTAAAAAGAAACCCTATGCTCATTAGCAATCACTCCCCATTTCTTCCCATCCCCTAGCAACCAGTAATCCACGTTCTGTCTCTATGGATTTGCCTATACTGAATATTTCTATAAATAAAATTGCACAATATATAGGTCTATGTGTATGGTTTCTTTTACTTAGCATGTTTTAGATTATTTATGCTGTACTGTATATCAATACTTCATTCATTTTATTGCCAATTAATATTAATTGGAAAGACATATTATATTTTACTTATCTATTAATCAGAAAATGAATATAATAGATGGTTCCACCTTTTGATTGTCATGAGAAATGCTACTATAAATATTTGTTACAAGTTTTTGTGTGGATGCTTATGGACATATGTTTAATTTCTCTTGCACATATACCTAGGACTGGAATTTCTCAGTCATATACTAACTCTATATTTAAACTTTTAGGAGCTGTCAAGCTGTTTTCAAAGGGGATTAAACCATTTGAGTGCAGTAACACATGCTTGTAATCCTAGCTACTTGGGAGGCTGAAGCAGGCAGATTGCAAGTTCAAGCTCAGCCTGTGCAACACAGTGACTTCTAATACCCTGTCCCAAAGCAAGAAATGTAATGGAGAGGATCTTCTCAGGGGCTCTCTGGGGATGTAGCTCAGTTTGAAGGCCCTGGGTTCAATTCCCCAGTCTACCAAATAAAAGGAGGGTGGAGATGTAACTCAGTGGTAGAGGGCTTGCCTGGCATGCCCAGCTCCTGGGTTCAATCCCCAGTATATCCAAAAAACAAAAACAAAGGAACTGCACCATTTTTTCATTTCTCCCAGTAATGTAGGAGGGTTTGAATTTCTCAACATCCTTGTCACCATTTGTTATCATCTGCCTTTTTCACTACAGCCAAGGTAGTATTTCAATGTCGTTTTGTGGCCTTATTTCCAAAAGCAGTCTCACATAGAAACCAGCTTTGCATACAATCTTAGGCTCCCAGAGCTGTGGCTAGAAGTAGGTTGAGTCTGATCGCCCCTGACCCTTTGGACTGAAAGCTACCCTGCTGAACCATCTCACAGATGGGAGTTCACAAAAAGGCAGGGCAGCTACCCCAAATCCTGCTCTGGACCACACAGAAGTCAGGTACCGGTGGGGAACAGAGGTGGCAAATGCCCAAGATTGTTATTCAAGGCAGGAAGTGAGGAATGCAGCCTGGCCCTGGGCTGGGCGGGAGGACTAGACCTCTGTAATGTGTCATTTGAGCACTTCCCAAAACAAAATGACCTCCTTCATACCCTGCCTTACTGCCAGAGACTCCACCACATACCAAGAAGTAAATAGTTGCCACCTTTTTGTAAAATGTGAATCCTTCTGGGAGGAGTAGCCACCTTACAAGAAATCAACACTTACTTGTTAATTAGGTTATCAGATGCTGACCCACACCCTGTGGAGGACAGGGCTCAGGGGAAGTGAGAGTTTTGAGTCACTGGGTAGAGTACAGATTATGAGGGAGCTCCAGTTGAAAAGGTGGAACTTCAGGGGAAAAGTTCTGTGGCACAGAAACAGGAATTGGGGAGATGGAATACGGGAAAGTTTTCATCTCCATTCATCAATGGGTAGACAGTAGTAGTGAATGTGGTTTATTATATGCCACACATTGTGCATACAAGTGTTTATTGTATTTATTTGGCTACTTATTTTTTTATAGACACTTTTACAGCACGATGTGCCACTACCTGTTTTGTATATTCCACAGGCTACATCCTGTTGGCTAGAGCTACACCCTGGTGCCTGAATCTGAGCACTTCTCACCACCTCCCCATTCATCTTCATTTACCTGGGTTCCTGCTGGCCTCCCTGCTGGTCTCCTTGCTTCCTGCCACATTTGCAGCTGGAGCAATCAATTCCAATGCGGTGTCTCTCCCGTGTTCAAAATGCTCCAGTGGCTTCCAGTCTTGGACACCATAAAAGCCAAAGTCCTTACAGTGGTCTCTAAGGCACTGCCTCCATTATCTCCTCTCACCTAGCTGCCATCACCCGTCTGCTGGCTGGGCCAGAGGACTCCTGCTGTTCCTCCCATACAGCTATGTGCTTCTGCTCAGGGCTACTGCAATTGTGGCCATGTTCTGCCTAGAACACTCGTCCCAGAAGCTGCATGGTGGATGTTCTCTCACTTCCTTCAAGTCTCAGCTTAAATGTCACCTTCTCATAGGGCTTTTCTTAACACTCCCTCCTCCACCTAAAAGGGCCCTGCATTGCCAGATTGCTCACTGTCATAAAAGAAGATTACAAATATAGAAAAGGAGAAAACTAGAATAAATTCTGTGGTTTTATATTGGAATTGGAGATAGAGAGTGAAATCATGATTTTAAAGATAGTGAAGTAGATAGATAAATGGAGGAATAAATAAAGATGTAAATGGTGTGTGTGTGTGTGTGTACACAAATATTCTCTAGCTCAGTTCAATTGGTATATGTGCTGCCAAAGCGAGCACTAGCTCAGTTCATTGGGAAGGTGTGGAAACACCAATAGTCCAAGAACAATGAGCACACGTCATGCCCAGATTTCTTTTGAGGTACTAGGGATTGAACTCAGCACCTTTGCACTGGGCTACACCCTCAGCCCTTTTTTATTCTTTCTTTCTTTTTTTGGTACCGGGGATCAAACTTGGGACCTTGCGCTTGCAAGGCAGACGGAGGAACCACTGAGCTAAATCCCTAGCCCTCTGTATTTTTATTTTTGAGACAGGGACTTGCTAAATTGCGCACAGTGGGCTCAAATTTGTGATCCTCTTGCTTCAGCTTCCTAGAGTGCTGGGATTACAGACATATAACACCATACCTTGCCATGCCCAGACTTTGACTTGTAAACAATATTTTCCACAAACAAGAATTAGAGCCCCTTGAACTAATAGTTGATTCCAGATCTGGTGCAGAAAAGGTACATGATAAGCCTTGAGTATCTTTTGTTCTAAAGAAAAAAAGAACACTCAGAGGATGATGGGACATGTTAAAAAGAAGCAGGAACCAGTTGAAGGGGCCCTTGTTAGCAAAGTAAGGGACAGTTTAGCATCAAAATAAATTATGATAATATTTGCTTATAACTGATTAATACAATAGGAACCTGAGTCCATAAGGATATAAATAAATAAATACAAAGTTTGATGAGCACCAGGAAAATTACACAGTTTTCAACTACCTCCCACTAAAATATGAATTCATTGAAAAGAAAAAAGAATAACATTACAATGGGAAAATTTGGCAGAAACCACCTTCCTAACTAACTGACTAAAGTTGCTCTCTACAGTAATGGGACAGAAGAAATGGTGTGGCACCTGGAAGAATGCATCAAGAACACAACTTTTATTTCTGTATTGTTTCTACCAAAGATCCCTAAACCGAATTAAATCATGAAGAAATATCAGATAACCTCAAACTGGCTACAAAGTAACTGCTCTATAATCTTCAAAAAGATACAGAGAAACTTTTCTAAACTTAAAGAAACATGATGACTAAAGCTGCATGTGGTTCTGGATGGTATCCATTTGCTCTAAAGGACATGATTGGGGCAAATGACAACATTGGAATGGGGTCTAAGGATTAGGCGGTGATCATGTATAGGTGTTGCCAAATGATACAATTCTTCCACTTGTGGTAAAATAAGGGTGGGCCCCTGTCTGACTCAGCAATGACACTGATATCTAGGACTGCATTTTCTCCGTGATCATCTGTGTCTCCTCCACCTTCTCAGTGATGGGATTGGTCATCACCTTAGGCATGTTAAATTTTGATTTTCTTCTTGGGTTTGCATTTTGCTTTCTGGAGTTGACAAATGATTCTTGGAAACTTCTGGTGTAGCTGTACTTTGGGGCAGCAAAGGGGACAGATCCTTAGATCTATAGGGCTCATAGCCAGTATCCAGATCTTTATGTCACTTTCTGGTCAACTGTGAAGACTTCTGCAAGCATCTAAAGTGGTGTACTTCCTAAACCAAAAAGTAGAGCTTACATTTGCACCACCTGTTAGATTAGTTTTTCTTCAAGGTAGAACAGTTGTTATCTATTGGCAGAAATAAAATGCTATCAAATACTGGGCTGGAGTACAGAAGAAAGCCCACCCTCAGGAAGAGTGCTCCACATTCTTTTGTACACAAATCAGACCAGCTGGTCATTTCCAAGCACAAACTTTCCTGCTTCAAAATAACACCAGCTGTAATGTGACAAGCAAATATCTGCTAATACTTGTTGTGTTTTCTTTCTTTCCTTTTTTTCTTTCACTACATCTAGAATGGGAGAAAATGATAAATTTGTAGAGGTTAGTAAATCATGATGAAGCTTTTTTTGGTCTAAGTTTGTGAACCTGCTAAATTCCAGCCACCAAACCAGGGTAAGGCATATGTTGAGTCCGAAAGCCCAGAGATCATTGAAGAGTCCATGGTGCAAAGATGATATGGGTTTAAACTGGGCCAAATGCTGTGGGCACTGATAGGAGGGTGGAAGTGAGCAGCCATCTGGAGAGAAAGCCAGCTGCAGCTGGGGATGGATGGGAGTTGATAGTCATTCTGGGCAATTTGATTGAAATAAGAGATCCTGAGTATAAGCAGTTTGGCCAGAAAAGGTATGGTGGTTTGGCTGGGGTTGCGGGCCTCTGAGAGTGTAGAGTTCAGCCTCCTCCTCTCCCAACCAAGTGGGGTGGGTACATCTCCCAGGAAGGCACTACTGTCCAAAGTACTCCTTTCCCTTTTCATTACCCGAAATTCCAGGATCAAGGATGCATCTGCTAGACATCTTAGCTCTGGCCTTGTTTAAAAGGTAAATCCCCTTGAGATAGCTTTTATAGGTTAAGCATCCCTTTATCGAAATGTTTGAGGCCAGAAATACTGGATTTTTGTCAGATTTTGAAATAGTTGCGTATATGTAATGAGCTATCTAGGAGATGAGACCCAAGTCTAAATAAAATTCATTTATGTTTCACATGTACCTTAAGCACATGGCCTAAAGGCAATTGTATACAATATTTTTAGTGAGTGAAAACACAAAGTCAGGTGTGGAATTCTCTACTTGGCATCATCTTGGTGCTCAAGGGCTTTGGAAAAATTGAAGATTCCAAATCTTTGAATGAACTATGCTCAACTTGCACATGCATTTTAGTTTGAATGATTTTATCCATTCTTTCCTAAGAGTATTAAGAGAATTCAAGCCCGTCATCTTCTGGGGATAGATGGGTGTTGGGGAAGATGCTAAAAATGTGTCCCCTTTCCTAGCCAGATGGGCTGAATGAAAAGGGTCCCCAGTGGTGGCTGGAAGTTTCCCTGCCTCCCTTGCCTAGGCCAGGCTGTGCCACATCTCCTCCAGCCCCTCAGGATCATAGCAGATCAGACTGTAAGGATGATGAAGGCAAAGAAGAATCTAACAGTGATAACCCTCAGGAATGTGTGTGCAATGTACCCAAGTGGAGGTCAGAGAGCTGGGCCCTAATAACACATTGTACTCACCTTTCTGGAGCCCCCAAAGTTTCCTGTGCATACAGAGAGAATTCCAGACCCTGCTTCCTTGCCCTGGACCTGCTCCAACTTCATCCCAACTGATGAAAAACCCCCATTAATCTACAGCTCATTATGGGGAAGGCTAGGATTGTCAACAGCCTATATATCTTGAGGAATTTTTTCCCTGATTATCAAAGTAAACATCTTATTATGCCAAGACTGAAAAGAATTTTGATGTATTTCTTTCTAGTTCATTTCCTATGCATTTGTTACATGCCATGTATATACATTTTGGTGTCTTGCTTTGAAACCAAGAAAAGCAAAGCAAATGTAGGTTTTATTTGAGGTTCTTATTTGTAGAAAAAAGCCTGGAAGGGTACACACCAAAGTATGGTAATGTGGAAGGCAATGAAGGGCAAGTTTTGCTTTTTAATTACTGAATTTTGAGTTCTTTGAAAAATGTCTATTAATATTAAAGGAAAAATTATTCACAACTCTTGTTAAATATGGTATGACAGACTGTATTCATTGGGGGCCCCAGTGATAGGTATAAGGACCACTGCACCAGGATCTGCAGTGGGGGAGAGACCCCAATCCCAAAAAGGACAAGTGGGAATTTATAACCAAGGAGCTGTCTAGGGGTTCAGTGGATGGAAAATTACTAAGGGGAAAGGTCAAGAATAAAAGGTTTCTGGCTAAATAAACTTGGTAGAAATGTTGCTTGAAGACAGGTGAGGGCGATAAGATATCAAGGGTAGTCAAATACCAAGGGTAGAAAATTAGTGCTAAATTAACACAGTAAGATTTTTGCTCAAACTGGGCTCAGCAAAGATAGAGAAGTTCAAAATTAGGTGAATTAGGAAGAACTCAGGAGCCTGATTAACACATTGGCCAAAGGAGAGAATCTGTCATTAATTATGTATGAGTTTCCAATTTCTACTGTTAACAAATGACCACAAACTTTGTGGCTTTAAACAACAGAGATTTGTGTGAAATGGTCTCATTGGACTAATCAGGGTATTGGTAGGACCATGTTCCTTCTGGGGACTCTAGAGAAGAATTTGTTTCCTTGGCTTTTCCAACTTTGAGAGGTTGCCTGTGTTCCTTGCCTCACGTCCCCCTCATTCTGGTCTCTGCTTCCATCAATGCCTCTACTTCTCTGACGGTCCTACCTCCCACTTTCACTTATAAGGAATCTTGTGATTACACTGAATCTACTAGATGATCTAGGATAATCTCTCTCTCTCTAAATGCTTAATCATGTCTACAGAGCCACTGTTTCCATGTAGGTTGACATATTTACAAGTTCTGGAGAATATGAAGTGGACACCTTTGGAATAGGGGTGCAGCCATTATTCTGCCTACCGTGATTATTTGTGCAACTTAAAAAAACTTTTAAAGAATCTTATATCATGCCAGATATAGTGGCATACCCTGGTGATCCCAGCTACTTAACGGACTGAGGCATGAGGACCACATTTTCAAGCCGAGCTTAGGCAGCTTTGTGACTTACCAAGGCCCTGTTTCAAAAGAAAAGAAATATATAAAAGAAAAGAAAGAAGGAAGAGAGGAAGGAAGGAAGGAAGGCAGGCAGGCAGGCAGGCAAAAAAAGGGCTGGGGATATAGCTCAGTGCAAAGGGCTCAGGTTTTTTTGGTTTTTTGTGGGATTTTTTGAGGGTTTTTTTTGGTTGGTTGGTTTGTTTGTTTCCAGTACTGGATTAAATTCCAAGTACTCCCAAAAAAGGGAAGGGGTAAAATTAAGGAAATAGACTTTGTGGGTTCAAAGCCAGACTGCTTCAAATTATCCTTGTTTGGAGTCTTGGTTTCCTCATCTGTAAAGAAGGGGGTTCTTACAACAGCTCCAACCCAATGTTTTTTAGAAGCTTCATCAAGATCTAATTCAAAAATCACACAATCTACCCATTTAAAGTGTAAAGTTTATGATTTTTAGCTCTGTGGGGTTTTCTGCAACATTCAGTGATACGGAACACACAAATTGTCATCACTACTAATTTTTTCTGATTGTCATTATTTTTTAGGCTAGGTTCTTTTTTTTTGGTACCGGCGATTGAACTCGGGTCCTTGTGCTTACTCAGCAGGCGGTGAAACCACTGAGCTAAATCCCCGGCCCTTTTAGGCTAGGTTCTTAAGAAGCAGCCATACGGGATAAAAGCCTGTGAACCTCTTAAATGTCTTGGAATTATGGGCCTCATCAAGAAAGATGGTGGTCTTCTGAGATCTTCAAAAATGTGTTTTAAGGAGGAGTTTTTGTTGTTTAGATAGAATTTGGAAACATAGAAGGAATCAGTAGGAAATTGCTGGCTATTTGATTCAAGATTCCCTCTTTCCTTCCTCCTTATATACCCCTGAATTCTCCTCACCCTAAATGGCACACACAGAGTCATTAGGGGAAGTCAGTACTGGTACACTGAATCCCCTGCCCTGTCACTCATCCCTGCAGAGCCACCTGCCTGCCCTTCGCATATCCAGGTGAGACTCCTTCAGCTTAGGCTGCACTGGTACCATCTTCAATTGCCCTTTGTAACTCACACCATGCAGGCTCTACGGGGAGAGGGCAGGAAGAAGAGGCAGCGGGTCTCTGCCAGTTCTGCGGGTTCCCAACCTCCCTACCAACAACCATAAAGAACATCTTCCATTTGGCCGTGGGAGGGCTGCCTGTGGGTTTCAGGGCTGAGTGAGTGAAGAGTCAGCCAAATCTAGAGTGTGTTGCACCAGAGCAGTGTGTGGGTGAATCCTCAGGCATCCTGCAGGTGTAGGATCAGGTTGCATGAGATGGGTGTGGGTTAGGTGTCGAAAGGAAGGAGCAGGGAGCCTGGGTGGGGTCAGAGGTGGGCAAGGGTGGAGATGAAGAATGGGGCCCCAGCCTGGGCTGGACATAGCAGCCGGATCAATGGTTGGAATCCTTCTCAGGTCATGGGTTCCTTTGAAAATCTGATGTAGCTAAGGAAAGAACAAGTATCACACACACACACACACACACACACACGCAAATTTTGCAGTGTCGAGGGTCACACAAGAAGCTCATCTAAGATTTAGGATCAAGAATCTCTGGTCTGAACTAATTCATAGGGACCTGCTGGAAAATAATCCTAAAATGTCATTAGGTCTTGAGAATGTTTGTGCCTTCTAGTGTGAGAGAACTAGGAAGGTTGGCAGGTTCCTTTTGTGGAGACAGTGCCTCACAATGTTATTCAAGCTGCCTTGAACTCACTATGTAGTCCAGCCTGGCCTCAAACTTGTGGCCACCCTCTTGCCTCAGCCTCCAAGTGCTGGGATTACAGGCATGTGCCACCACACACCACTGCCTAGGTTGGCAGCTTTGGAAATTAAATTCCAAAGTCCATCTATTCCATAAATGCTCACTTATTTTCTTCCAGTTTTTATTTTGAAAATTTTCAAATTTGTAAAAAAGTCGCACACTCCTGTGCTCTTTAATTGCATTCGCTTATAGTCAACATTTCCCCCAAAATTATCTCTTCTCCCTTGTATGCCTATGTTCTGAGGAACTTGTGTTTTTCTGCGAAACCATTTGATAAGCTGTGAATATTATAATACTTCTTCTCTAAACATTTGGCATGGAATTCCTAAAGTTGAGGGTATGTATTCTCCTGCATATTCACAATACAATGATCACACTCACAAACTCTGACATTGAAAATACCATTTTGTAATATACACCCTTTATTCAAATTCCCCCAGTTAGCTGCATTCTTTCTCACCTCTTCCACTCCTTCCTTTCTAAAATCCAAAATCTAATCCAGAATCTGACAAGTGTGCTTCATTTACTTCTGTCTCCCAGGCTCCTTTAATCAAGGTCATTACTGCAGGTTTGTCGTGTTGATATTGTTGAAGAGTCCTGGGTGGCTGGGGTCCCCTTTTTTAATTAGTATATGTTTTATTATACAAAATAAATACATTCATCATGGGGAACTGGTACATATACATATTCCATCTTGATCCTTTTTTCTTCCCCCCTTCTCCCCATCTTCCCATCTCCCTGATCCTTTGCCCATCTCCAAAGGGTCTATCTCCCTGTTTTCTATTATCTTTTATTTTACTCTTTAAATTGTTTATACTTTGAGTTTCTTACATAAGAGAAACTGTGGAATATTTAACTTTCTATGTCTTATTTTTTTCACTTAGCATTATGATCTCAATGTGCATCTATTTTCCTATATATGACTGAAATTTTTCTTCTTTGTGGCAGAGTAGTACTCCATTGTGTATATATATACACCACATTTTCTATATCCAGTCAGCTGCTGATGGACATATAGGCTGCTTCCAAGAATTAGCTGTTGTGAGTTGTGCTGCTATAAACAAGGATATTCATGTATCACTGTACAATGATGTCTTTATTTCTTTTGGGATAATATCCAGAAGAGGTATAGTTGGGTGGAGTAGAATTTCTATTTTTAGTTTGTTGAGGAATCGCCATACTGATTTCCATAGTGGTTGTACTAACTTACATTCCTACCAGCAATGTAGGAGGGTTCTCTTTCCCCTCACCCTCATCCAGGCTGGCTGTTTTGCCGAATGCCCACCCAGCTTGGATTTGTCTGATTGTGTTCCCCTGATTATATTCAGATTCAACGTTTTTGGCAAGAGTGCCACAAGGGCAATGTGTCCCTCCTTGATGCAGAACATCAGAGGGTCGTTTGGTGCCTTATTGATAGCTTTGATCTACGATCAGTGTGGTGACCTTCCCATTCTCCTTTGTAACCAAGTTTTCTGTGGGACAGCACTGTATTCACTCAAGGCCTCTTCCTGTGGCAAATGCTGGGTGAGCCACCATCAAGTTTAGATCCATCCTTTCTCATGCAGTCTTTACAGGGGAGGGAACAGACAATAAACCAGGAAACAAATCATGTCAAGCCATGCAGTTTATGAAGGATATGGATAGAGTTCTGAGGCTGGAAAGTATCAACTCTAGATAAAGTGACCTTTAAGGTGAGACTTGAAAGCAGAAGGAAATGATAAATGCATAAGACAATAGATGTATTAAATACTCTGATCTCAACTTTCTGCCTTGTACACACACATCTAAATATCGCATTACTTCATAAACAAGCACAAGCACTATTTGTCAGGAAAACTAAAACTGTATTAGAAACTATTAAAGAAATATAGAATTTCAAAACAGTAAAACAATGATGATTTAATACGTCATTTTTGATATTGTATTATTCCTATGTAAAAATTTAACTTGACTAAGACTTCCATTTAGGAAAACTTCCAAATACAGTACATTATATAATATAGTACAGTACAAATACAAAGCTGATGTTAAAATATTATAAAACTGAAGAATTACAAAGTAAACAGATTAAAGTTATTCATAGTTTAGTCATTTTATCAATCTATGAAAATGGACAATACCTACTAGTTAATAAGTAAAACACAGCAATTAATTCAAAATTTATAGTTTTAGGGATACCATTGTTTTGAGGTGGCATTTGTGTTGCTGAGACTTAACTGATGGCTGAGGTAAATTTCACAGAATTATTCTTCTTAAAAAGGAGTTGAATTTTGCTGATATATAAGTCAAGGAGGGTATTAGCTTATAATAAATACTCCAACTCAAAATTGTGGAGTATTTTGCCCAAAGCTTAAAAATGTGATGGAGTTTTATGAGATAAAACTTTAGAATTCCTATTTCTTCTAATATCTATTCTGTCCTTTAATCCTTTAAAAGCATTCAGCTCAGGCCTTATCAGAATAATGTAGCACTTGGGGGCAAAGATACAGCCTAGGAGTGCTACACTGGAGGCCAAGATGGAGAAGACCTCCATAGCTACCATGACTTTCCCTTTGGTCATGCTAAAAAATGGAGGAAAGTGACCCGGACACCAGGAAACACCAGCATGCTGAATGTCAGGAATTTATGTGTCAGGCAGGTTCCCGGCCAGGAAAGCCACAATGACGCTACCCAGACTCAGGGAGCCTTGTGTCTAGGTATCGCAAGACATAATAGAAGGCAATGTCATAGCCCTTGTTACACATGATGATGATGTGAATGTTAAAAAGATGTGATTTTGGATTATTTTTGACATTTTTTAAATATAAAAGTATATTATTCCCCACAACAGAACTAGCCCCAGAGATTGAAATACTAGCATGTTTTATTACATAGTACTTCATTAGAACTTGGAACGCTCAAATTTTTATTTTCTTTCCTAGAAAGAAAGTCACATTCTCACCAAAAAAATGCCTCAATGAGGCCGGGTGTGGTAGAACACACCTGTAATCCCAGCACTCAGAAGGCTGAGGCAGGAGGAGCTCTAAGAGTTCTCGGCCAGCCTGCACTACATAGACAGTTCAGGGCCAGCCTGAACTACAAAAGGAGACCCTGTCTCAACAAAGCAAAACGATTTTTTAAAATGTCCCAATGGCTGAAAGAGAGAAATTAACTCATGGTTAGGAGGCAATGACATCAAACAGGCCAGTTTGGTTGGTCACTCCATCCCTAGCCTAGTTTGTCCCTTCAGACCAGACCATTTTCCTTGACGCTCTCTATTCCCAAAGAAAGACTGGATATTTACTAAGTCTTAAAGTATCTCCCTATGAATCACTTATTAGTTACAAAGGGAAAAACAGTAACTTCACAAGTTGAGCCCAGTGCCCCAAGAGAATATTCAGAGGGTTCACTTGGGGAAGGTGGAATTAGGGAGAAGGTGCAGGAAAAGGAAGGTTCTGGGTGAAGAGAAAACGCGAAATTTTGGGGTTGCAAGGTCTGTGGGTGATAGGGCAGGGTCCAGAGGAGGTGGGGTGGGTTTCTGAGAGAGAGGGAAAATTTTGAGGTGGGGACCATTAGGGAAGACCTGATGGGAACAGCTAGGCGACAGCAGGGTTAAGACAGGGTCAGTGTGGGAAGTCTTGGGTGCGTGAACTGTGGGTGACTAGCGGTGGAGGGCTGGGGACCCGCATCGCTAGAACATCTTGAGAGGGTGCGGGCTCGAGGGAGAAACGTCCAGGGCGGTGGCTGTGGCCGGGGTGTCTCATGGCAGGCGGCCCCGCCAGGCCCAGGACTAGGCAGCTGGGACCCCCGGGGCGGGGCGGGGCGGGGCCGGGGCCGGCGCCGCCTGGCGGGTCCCCCCGCGCTGCAGGGGGCGCTGTGGGCCTGGGCGGCCCCGGGCTGGGCGGCGGCCGCTCCTCGTGAGTTCGGCCCCTTTTCCGGGTTTCCTCCGCCTCCTCCTCCTTCTCCTCCTCCTTCTTCGCCGCCGCCGCCGCCGCCGCCGCCGCCGCGGCTGTCCTTTTCCCGGCGCGAGGCTGCTGGGGTCGGTGCTGCCGCCTCCTGGGGCCGCGAGCCGAACACCGCCCGCCCGTCGCCCAGCCGGCAGCCTCAGGGCTGGGCAGGCTCGGCCGGCGCCCCCCGCGCCCCCTGCCTGCCGCCCGGCCGCCCCCGCGGGCCCGGCCTGGCGCGGCCGCCCGCTGCCGCGCTCCTCCTCCTGCTCCGCTGCCCCGCGGCCCGCAGCCTCCTCCGCCCGCTGCCCCGCGTCCCCCGCCGCGCCGCCCTCTGCGCCCCTCGGCGCCCCCCGGTCCCGCCCGCCATGCCCGGCCCGGCCGCGGGCAGTAGGGCCCGGGTCTACGCCGAAGTGAACAGCCTGAGGAGCCGCGAGTACTGGGACTATGAGTCTCACGTCCCGAGTTGGGGGTAAAGCCGCCCCCCCCCCCCCGCCGACCCGCGCCCGCCCCCCGCGATCGGCCTCCCCTCGGTGGCCGGCGCCTCCTTGGGTTTGTGGTGGGAGGCTAAGGCCCCTCTCGCACATGTCCTCGTCTTCCTCTTCCATACTAGTCCCCCTCTGTCCCTGAACCTGCTCTGCACACTTCTCTTCCCCAAGGAATGCTTTTTTAAAAAAAAAAACGGGGACAGAAGTGTAGGGGCCAGAGCCTGGAGGAAATGAGGGAACAGCCCTTCCTCACACTTTTGGATTTCTCTTGGGTTGGGAAGTCAACAGCTGTCCTCTTGAGCTATTAAAATTCTCTGCCTTAGTTTTCTGAGAAGAGGTTGGGTGGGAGGAAATTTTTTAAAGCATGCACTGCCTCCCTTCAGGGTGTGAGCCAGACAGGTGCTGTGTAGCCTTTGCTGGCCTTCCCCAGATTGGCTTTGCTTGCCGCTTCCTGCCCCATCTCCCCAGGTTTGGAGGGATCAATTAGGTTAGGAGCTCTGCAGAGTGAAAGGAGCCAAGTTTGTGTTGTGGCTTTCATTTAGGGAATGAGTTGTGGCATGATGTATGTAGACACTTTCAAATGTTGATTAAGGGAAGTGGCTGGACGGGTTGTGTAGTGGGCTTTGGCTTGGTTAGTCCCCAATCCTGGCATTTATGTGTGTCTTTTTCCTTTCACAGTAATCAAGATGATTACCAACTGGTTCGAAAACTTGGTCGGGGAAAGTATAGTGAAGTATTTGAGGCCATTAACATCACTAACAACGAGAGAGTGGTTGTAAAAATTCTCAAGGTGAGTGTCCTATGAGTGCCATATAACATTTTTATGCACAGGTCAAAAGGACATCAGCTACCCAGTTGCCTTCTAGAATGAGAAAGTGTAAACTCGTTTTAAGTATCTTCTGTCCGATGTCTCTCCTCTACTCCTTCTACTCCATTTTCCTGTAAACTTTTATGAAAATATGAAGACTGGGTCTCAAGTGTGACCGTTACAATTCCGGAACATCCTTGTTCTAAAGTGTAAATTATGGGCTCTCAAAGCAAAAATTCTAAAGGGCTTCATTTGTTACAGAATAAATAGGTGTTCAGAAGAAAGAAAAGCTTTTTAATGGAAATTCTGTCAGTCCAAGAGTTCCTTGAGCATTGTTATTCGTGATGCTCTGAGTTATTCCAGGAAGAACATTGTAAGGCATTATTGATGTTGCTTTAAAGATAAGTTCAAATCCCTTGTGGAGGGAAACTCCCTCTGGGTAATACCATATTTTTTCTTTAGCAGTAAGGTTTCAGGTTGGATGGATATAGTGAGCCATTAGTGCCAGGAAGCCTTTCTTGGGAAGTCAGTGAGCTGTTGTTTCTTCCCAACTAGTAAAAGTGAAATTTGGACCAATAGAAGAGAACATTTCTTTTTTTTGGTACCGGGGATCAAAGCTGGGACCTTGCACTTTCGAGGCAGGTGGCAGAACCACTGAGCTAAATCCCCGGCCCAGGAGGGAACATTTCTAATCACTGCAATAATAATTGGAACAAAACTGACTTAATATCTGGCTTAGCAATCGCAGTTTGATAATGATATACCTTTTGTTATCTTCCTGATGAAGACATGATCTTAATGAGCATGAAGAGCTGGGTAAATTTTCCTTCAGGTAACAGAATGTACAAGTTTAATAATTGTTTATAGGGTACACTCAAAAGTAATCCTTAGGGGCCGGGGATTTAGCTCAGTGGTTTCGCCGCCTGCTGCACAAGTGCAAGAACCAGAATTTGATCCCTGGTACCAAAAAAAAAAAAAAAAAAAGTAATCCTTAGAATCTATGAGGGGTGCCCATTATTACCACATTTAATGTGTGTACATGTCATTTAGTGAAAGATTGAGAATTGGGAGTGATGGATGAGTTTTACATGTACATGATTTCTGCTGTGGCAAAAATGCTATGAATAAGAGTGCTAGATTGAAAAGCTGTTCTTGTGTGTTGGGGCTGCTGTGTAGTTAGTCCTTGTTTAAAATGCATTCTAGGGCCAGGGATTTAGCTCAGTGGTTTCGCCGCCTGCTGCGCAAGCTCAAGGACCCGAGTTCGATCCCCGGTACCAAAAAAAAAAAATGCATTCTATAAATCACCTTTTTGAGAAATGAGCAGTCCCATCGCTCAGTACCGTCCTAGCCTAGTGATGAAGGAGCAGAATCGGAATAGAGAGAGGTACACAAGATCGTTTTTGTCAGAAACACTGGGGATGAAAAGCAAGGAATTGATGTTGAAGATAACCAGGTTTGACTCCTCTCTTCCCTAAATATGAAATACAAGATATCGGGCTGTTTGTTTTTTTAAGCAAATATATTTAAAGAAATGTTTCCTTCAAAGAAGTCAACTGAGGAAGCCATACAATCCCTTTATGTGCATAAGTATAAATGTTCTTAGTATAAGCTGCTTCAAATCTAAGTGCAAAACAAATTGAAGTTAGGAATATCCACATTCTACTGGTGTACATTCAGATGAGTTGCTGACGCTAAAGCAATTCCAGAAAAATGTTTAAACTTTTATGCAGTGGCAGCATTTTTAGAATAAGTGTGCAATTTCCTGTGGAGTCTATTTTGAAAGGAACAGCGTCCAGGTGTATGTGTAAATACCCATGTGCTCATTTAGGAAAACACGACATTGCTTTGTAGTCATCCTTACAAAGAGTTTCATAGGGTCAGTAGCTGGACACTTTCCCTCCACTAAAGGTTCTCAGGGTATGGTTAGGGAGCCCAGAATGGAAGCCTCGATGGATTATTTTTACAAAAGGGAGACCTAAGCACAAAGAAATGTACCTGACATCATTACATTGAAGTGTCCCTTAGTCAGAACTCTTCCTTCTTATTTCAAGTGTCTTCCTGCTTATTTTAGCATTGGATTATAGGATCTCAGTGTTGAGCATAGAATAAGTTCCAGTGTTCTGGAATGAGACTTAGGGAGCCCTCTTTAATGCTGTAGATAATGAAGTGTTCCTTGTTTCTTTTTGACATGGTTTCTATTCACGGGGCAGCCTGAACCACCATGTTTTTACTGGTAAACTGCGGTCCTTTATGTTTTTTCAAAGCCTTGTGACATTTCTGTCCAGGTTTTATTCCTATTTAATAGACTGGATAAGAAATCACTGATGGTATTACTGGGATTCTGTAGCAAAAACAAATTTCTTTTTGAAAAAGAAGAGTCCTTATCCAGAGTTATTCTCTTGCTGGGCATGGTGGAGCACGACTGTAAACCTAGCACCTTGAGGGGCCGGGGATTTAGCTCAGTGGTTCCGGCGCCTGCCTCGAAAGCACAAGGTCCGGAGTTTGATCCCCAGTACCAAAAAAACCCCGAACTTGGGAGTCTGAGATAGGAGGATCGCAGTGAGTTTGAGGGCAGCCTAGGGTACTTAGTTCAAGGCCAGCCTGTACTACATAGGGAGACCCTATCTCAAAAAAAGGAAGTTATCCTCTTTTAGTCAGATAAGTTGAAGTTGGGACTATTGTCTACTCTTCTAGTATTTGGTCATAGGAAATTAAGTCCTTAACAGAGTACCAGTTGTTCAATTTAGAGGAATCTAGAAGAGGCTTCATTATCACGTTAAGCCTACTGTATTTCAGCTGGAATTCTATGTCTTAATGTGCACATAGTGACCAAGATAAAGGGTGCATTCCTTGTGGATGGGATCTCCTCTTTTTCAGTCAGTAACTTTTTATGTCATTCTTTTCCAGTTTGTGAGAATGATTGGTTGCTGAATGACCATGGAAAGTTTATTTTATTTAATTTACCTCAACAATTCCTAAGTACTTTATCGATCAAAGTATATTGGGGCTATTGAAAGATTTTATGAATTATAAACGAATGAAGAGGGGCGGGGGATTTACCTCAGTGGTTCCACCGCCTGCCTCACAAGCATAAGGTCCAGAGTTGATCCCCGGTACCAAAAAAAAAAAAAACTGATGAAGAAAATTTTATTGCCTGACTCCAAGTGATATTCTAAGGCTAAAATCTCAAAAGAAACTTTCCCAATCAATAGAGAGGTTCTTTTTTGACAGAAATTGTTTTGAGGAGAAAAGAAAAAGAAGAGAGGAAATGGTAAGGGTTTATGTTGCATGGCAGAAAGCTATTTAGTGTCAAAAGTTTCATCTTTTGATGCTAAAAAATCAGTTCCTCAATTTCCTTTGTAGCACCTCTAGAAAGGTGTACACAGAAATAAAACCATTTGTCCATTTTGGACAACTTTTAGCGTTTTGTGAATACTGCCTGTATGGATGGATTTCGGCACTTCTTGGGGTCCTAGAGATCTTTCAGATTAAACTGCTATTTCCTGAGGAAAAGTCAAGAGCAATGCTGTTATTTAAAAAAAAAAAAATGTACAACATTTTGAACCAGTGCTGCAGTGAATTGGAAATTCCCTATAAGGTTTCCTGTTAATGGTATTGTTTTATAAACATCTTGGTTATCCATTTTTCTCCCCAGAAATGAATTCTTGAACTTAAAACAAAGAATGGTTAACATGTGTAGATTTTTTTAAATGTTACATTGTTAGGAGATAGTGTTAAAGGAGGATTAGTATTGATTACAAAGCATGTTCATAACTTTATAGTAAGCTAGTGGTCTTTATGTTATATCAAAATGAAGTTTTCTCCATGCTGATATTTGCTTTGTCCTTAACGTCTGCTTTCTCTGATGGTAGCTTTTTTACCCTTCATTTGTGCATTGTCTCTGAAGCAACACATTTAGTGGTTGGTAATTTTTTTTAATTCCAATTTTCACAAATGTCTGGTGGTATAAAAATAATTAAAACAGTATTGTACTTTGTCAGGCAGCTTTTTATTAATTTTATTAGTAAAAAGACCAATAAAAGTGAATAGATCTGTTTGTACTACTAGCAGTAAAAGCTACCCTATTGGACAGTCATACATGTACCACTTGTGGTTCAAGCTGGTGGGAACGTGTTAGAATTGTAAAATAAATGTTAAAAATTGTGTGTGAACTAGTTACTGCTGTTTCTAAAACTGAGGTTGTAGGATCAAAGATGGAACTTTAAGTTTTGTCAAACAGAATCACAGAATGTTGGAGCTTAGAAACCCTTAGATCCTAAATCTCTTTTTACAAATAAACCAAGACCCAAGCTGGGCATGGTGGTGTATGCCTGTAATCCCAGCACTTGGGAGGCCGAGGCAGGAGTATTGTCACAAGTTCCAGGCCAGCCTGGGCTACATAGTAAGTTCAGGGCCAGCCTGAACTACAAATCAAGACCCTCAAAAAACAAAACAAAAAAAATAAAACAGGACCCAGAAAAAGGATGTGATTTGTTTAGGGTCATGTAGTGAGTATTAGGTATAGCTGTGTCTGTATGTGTCATGTAGACTGAGTAGGTGTGAGAGACACTGGACATTTGACATCTTGATGTCCTGAACTGTGCTGGGAAGACTGAAGAAAATTCACTAGAAGTCAAATGAATTAATTTATTTTGAATGAAGTTTGGAGTTACTCTTCTGAAAGGAAGTATTTGACTTTGATGGGTGGTTAGTTGAAGTATGGAATAGATCCTCACCCAGAGTGTTTTAGCAGGGGTTCTCTGAGATTAGTATCCACAGCAACATGTTCAGTGCACAAGCAGTGTGTTCTGTGCTTTACTCTATTGATGTAAAACCTCAGTGAGCAGTGTTTTATACCTAAATCATTCTTCAAGTCTCATCCTGGTCATTTGTCAGATTTGGGGGTTTATAGTTTTATCCCTTAATATATTAAAGCTTATTTGAGAGTGAACCATGTGTGAAAAGAATATCTTGATACAGAGTACGCATTAGTCTAAAATATGAGCAGTGACTGACACTGAGAGCAGTACAGTATAGTTGCAATAACAGTATTAAAGGTGGAGCTGGTGAACGATACTTGTGGCAGAACTAATACTAGAAGAATCATAACATTTACTTGATGAGATTAGAAAGCTGTCTTTTTTGTGGCTGTCTTATTTCACTTACAATATCCACAGGTTCGTCCAAGTTGTATCATATATCAGAATTTCCTTAAGTCTAAATAGTATTCCATTGTTTGTACATCCCGCATTTTGTTTATTCATTCATCCATCAGTGGTTACTTGGTTTTCTTCCACATTTTAACCGTTGTGTATAATGCTGCTTTGCACATAGTTGTATAAATACAAATACCTCTTTGACACTGCTTCACTTTTCTTTGGTTGTATACTCAGAAGTGGAATTGCTAGATCATAACGTAATTCTGCTTTTAATTTTTTGAGGAACTTTCCCTAGCGGCCATACCATTTTATATTTCCAAGCAGCAGTATATAAAGGTTCCTGTTTCTGCACATCCTCACCAACATTTGGGTTTTTTTGTTGTTGTTTTTTGGTAACAGCCATTCTAATGAGTATGAAGTGATACCTAATTTTATTTTGATTTTATACCTTCCCTTTCTAAAATAAAAATTAATCTGGAGAATAAACAGTTACCCTTAAGGAACTGGTAATGTAATTGGAATGATGAGATTTAAAAGATTAGAGGAAAAGTTGCTATGAATAAATTGCACGGCTAATAGTCTTTTTTTGTTTGTTTTGAGACAGTGTTTTGCTAAGTTGCCCAGGCTATCCTGGAACTCAGAATCCTGTCTCAGCTTCCTGAGTAGATGGGGATTACAGGGGTGCACCACCACATCCAACTTCAGATTATATTTAGGTCAAGTGCACTGGGTTTCAGAGATGCTACCAAGGTGATAAAATAAACACTATCATCTAGGCTGAACTTTGTTCCTTAACCTATCCTTCTTCATTCCTGGCAACCATTATTGATTGTGCTCATTAATTGTTCTGATGAAATTAATATCTTAGTGGGGTAGCCATTGGTTTGGTATGGAATAAAAGTAACCTCAAATTTGGAAGTTGTGAACTATCTTTTGTCCTCTTGAATTTATCAGTCTATTTGTGCTTGAAAAGCAATTTAGATGGGACTTTGTCTGTTAATATTTTGTGCAATTTATTGAGGTCATAATTTTATACCTTTGACAGACATAAGTTTGTAAATTGAGTCACAATTAAATGCTAGTAATTGAAATCTTTCTCAAATCTGGATTAGAAGAAAAAAACTTCTGGTGAATATATATTAATGATCTTGTCAACTTCTATCTTTATGAGTAGCCTGTCACAATATTTATATATTGTTTTAAAGTGTTTAGATGTTAGTAAAAGAAGAGGGGAAACGTACTTTACTCTTGGGTTACTTTGAACAAGCTTCTGCCCAATAGCTGGAACTGGTCATCATATAGGTAGAAACTTTCTGAAAAGATATTTTTTTCTTTTCCATTTTCAAAGTTTATGCACAGAAAATTTGAAGTGTTTTTTTTCCCTTTCAGTATTTTAATTTTTTTTTTTTTAACTTTGCCACTTTTCTTGATTTTAAGTAAAAATGAAAAATTTTGTTTTGGTTTGGAAAATAGCTAAATCAGTTCCCCCTTCTCCCTCTCCAGTACTGGGAATTGAACTCAGGACCTTCACACTGACCTACATCCCCAGCCCTTTTAAAATATTTTTTATTTTAAGCTAGGGTCTTGCTAAGTTGAAATTGAGCTCTTCCTGCCTCAGCCTCTCAGAGTGCTAGGAGCATCTTTTAAACAGATATTCTCTGAACTGAAATAAATAGAGCCATGTGTGCTGATGGACACCTGCAGTCTCAGCACTCAGGAGGCTGATGCAGGATGATCTCAGGTTTGAGGCCAACTTGGGCTACATTGCAAGTTCAAAGTTGGCCTGGACTACATACCAAGAAAGGCCCTGTGTCAAAAAAGAGATGGAGATGGACCCTTGATGAGAGACTTTCTAACATACAAGGTAAAATTGTCATGGAAATGTATTTCTTTTCTGCGTTTTATGTAACTGGTGCTGAATGGATGCAAACTCTGGACAGGAGAGTCAAAGCATCTTTATTTATGAAACGGATTGGTTGGTTGGTTGATTGATTGATTGATTGATTGAGGTGTCAACAGTCCCTCCTGATAAATCCTAACTTTTTCTCTCTTGGTCTATTTCTGGAAATAAAACAATCACCTTTACTCACTCTTGCTCTTTGGTGCCTTAGCTTCTGAAATCTTTCCCAGGTTCAGAGGAATAATCTGAGGTTAAAGGGAGCTGTCTACAGCCTGGTTCTTTATATTCTGATGGAAGTTTCTTGGGCTGTAGTTTTCCTTTTTGATTGCTTCTTGATCTTTAGTAAGCATATGAGGATACTAGATGTTTTGGGACTCAATTCCACCACTTCAGAATTGGCTTGGTGTTCCCAGGCTCTAGTCTGGGTAGTTGTTGGACAAGTGACACTTGGGCAACAGAATATGCTTCAGATGCTGTCTTTAGATGTATTGAAAGATAATTGCGTCTTAACTGAGTTTTCCAGGAATTGTGCAACATCTGACCTGTTGCTGAATAACAGGAGAGCAACAGAAGCTTTATTTGGGGCAGTGTCATAAAAGCAATTTATTAATGGATTACCCCTGTAAGGAATTAGGAGCTCTGTTAGGAGTAGAAGAGGTTTCTTGATGTAAATAGGCTTCTGTCTGGGCTTTTTTCCCCCTGTTGCTACTACCACAAATCTGTAGCTCTTTTCCAGTAGTGGATGACAACTCTCGAATTTTCTTGCATGAAAAGGCACTAAATGGACTGTTAGCGTTGGTTGAATTTATACAAACAACATAGCCAGTTTTTATTTTTCTTTTAACTTCTTAATATAATTTCAGACTTACAGAAAAGTAGCAAGAATTCATATACATGTTTCAATCAGATTCTTTGAATGTTAATATTTGCTTTATCCTTCTCTCCCCTTTTTTATCTATATACCAAATGTAATGTATGTGTGTGTATATTTTTTCTGAAATGCTTGAGAGTGAATTACAATCATCCCTAAATACTTTAGTGTATCTTTCCTTAAAAACAAGGACACTTCCTGCCAGATATGGGGCACAGGCAAATAATCCCAGTACTCTAAAAAGTTGAGGCAAGAGGAGAGCAAGTTGAAGCCCAGGCTGGGCAATCTAGCCACTTAGGGAAACCCTGTATCAGAATAAAATTTTAAAATACAAAAAAGGCTGGGGATGTAGCTCAGTGTGAAGACCCTCTGTTCAATCCCCAGTACCAAAAAAACAAAAACAAGGACAGTTTCTTGAATAACACCACAGTGGACCCTCGAGTTACGACCAGCCTGACATATAAACAACTTGGGTTATGACCAGAGTTTTAGTTTTGACTTACAAAGTTTTGAGTTACGACCCAGATGCTGATCACTTGTGCTTCCAGATGGTCTCAGATACAGATTTAACCCTTAAAGAGTTCTGGAAGGAACATTGCAATATCCTTTCCTGTGTGGGGTTGAGAAATCCTGGGCCAGTGCCTTTCCAAGGATACTGAGATCTCCCTGTATACAGGTGAGAGACTTTGAAGGCTTTGAAGAAAAGCCTGAGCCTTTAGTTGACCAACTTGAGTTACAACCAACCTTCGCAAATGAATTGAGTTCGTAAGTCAAGGGTCGACTCTATCAGAAATGAACATTGATTCACTGCTTTTAGCTAATCTCTAGACCTTACTCATATTTGCCAGTTGTCCTTAAAATGTTCCTTGTAGCAAAAGAGAATCTCAGATCATCTGTCACATTCAATTCTCGTATCTTTTAAACATGGAACAGTTGCTCAGTTATTTCATGGCATTGACATTTTTGAGACGTACAGGCTAGCTATTACGTAATGTGTCCTTCCCTGGCTATATTTTGATCAGGTTGTACAGTGCTTCATTTTCCAAAATATTGAACTCCCCAATTAGAAAAAAGACTAAGGAGAGAGGTTCCTAAGTAGAAACAACAGCCAGATCTCTCCTGGAAATCCTGGCAAAGTGGAAACTAGACATTATCGTGGTAGCTAGCTTGCAAGGACGCAGCTAGGATACAGTCCCTCAGTTGAGCACCCTATTATAGTGATGCAAGAGCTACATTTCAGTCTTCTTTCCTGTTTTGGTAGTTGTCCAGAGCTGTATCTCAGTGACCAACCAAAGATGGTTATTTCTTTGGCATGTTATATTCTCCTCTCCCCCAAACAGACATTTTAGATTGCTTTATTGTTTCAGACAACCACATTGGCCCCTCTTTGCCTGTGCTATTATAACAGTGTCTCTGCAATAGAATACTTCTTTTCCTTATTTACAGTGTGTTTCTCTCCTTAGCCACACTTGGGAATAAAAGCACAGTGGTGAAGAATGTGGCATCCAGAGTCAGACCACCCAGATTTGGTTCCTGCTCCTGTTCTACTGTTAGATGTGACCCTGGGCAAATAGCTCTCTGCTGACTCTACTACGTAGAGATTTTGTGAAAATTAAATGACCCACTACTAACTAAAAATTCAGAAATAAGCTAACAATTACTGTGTGGTTATTAATGTGCCACTCACTGTTCTAAGTGACTTACGAAGCATATTTACATGTGATTTACTTTTTTTTTTTGTACCGGGGATCAAACTCAGGACCTTGTGGTTGTGAGGCAGGCAGCAACACCACTGAGCTAAATCCCTGGCCTGTGATACACTTATTTTTTCAGAATTACCTTTAGAGCCAGGGATTTAGCTCAGTGGTGCTGCTGCCTGCTTTGCAAGCACAAGGTTCCGAGTTCAATCCCCCAGTACAAAAAAAAAACAAACCCCAGAACTACCTTTATTCAAATTCTTTAGCCTGTTTAAAACAGGAAATTATGTGTTATGCAAGTATTTCTAATTAAGTTCTTTAATTTTTCTATCTAGCAGATCAGTAGCTTAGCAGATACTTTTGTTACTTCTGTATTAGATCAGTTTTTCTTTTCTCTGATCCAACAACTCTTCCATTAGGAATGGGATCTGATGGAAAATATTCTGGCTCAGTGCTGATTTCAGATTCTAGATATTAAGGAAATGGGAGTGGCAACAGGAAATGGGAACTAGCAGCTGGGAAACAAGTTTGTAACTTGATGTCGTTGAACTGGTCTTCACTTCTGGAAGACAAAATTATATGTAACTCATTGGAAGGAGCAAGTGTCTCACCACTTTATTTCAGATTTTCCATTTGTTAGTCTATGATATACAGCTGTTCAGAGCTATATAACACTTTCCATTTGGCAGTTATCTAGTAAGTGAGCATTTTATTTTTAAAGTATGACATGAGCGTTCAAATTTTTTTAAGTGCCCTAGATGTAACTACTTAAAGTTCTTGAGAAATAAGCTACATGAGTCTGTAAATTGTTTAATTTAATGTTAAAGGTTCTTACAGGCAAGCCCATTTTATCTGTTTTCTAATTTAGGCATGCTCTTTTAACACAACACAGTATACAAGACGGCATGCAGGCCATATAATTGGCTTACATTGTTTTAAAGTTGTGTTTTTTATAATAACTTTAAAAGGAGTCTCACTTCTGATTACTCTTGTGTATTTAAGCCAGTGAAGAAAAAGAAGATAAAACGAGAGGTTAAGATTCTGGAGAATCTTCGTGGTGGAACAAATATCATTAAGCTGATTGACACTGTAAAGGACCCCGTGGTAGGTGCCTGATGGCTGGGGAGCGTTCTAGTGGCCTGGGGGGTTGTGGGAGGGGGTTTAACACAGAGATCCTCAAGTAAGGGTGCATAGTGGGGATGATGGCATTTGTATTTACTGCCTAGTGGTTTTGAAAACCAGACAAAAATCATCATGGCCCATTGATAAGACAGCCACCACCACTTTTGTGGAATCTAAAAAATATATATATAGGGAAAAAAACCTGTCCCAGGTTTGTTATCTCATTAGTTTTAGTCCACAAGTGTTTGCTGTGCACCTCCCTTAAGCCCCTGCTTTTGTCTCAGTTTTGAAACCTTATTACTGTCAGTTTTCATTATCTTACCTCACTCATATGTAAGCCTGATAGTGGAAAGTCTGGGTTTATATAAGGAAATACTGAATGTTTCCACATAGACACCTGGCATAGAGAGCTGAGCAGGTCACAGCCCACCAGACCCCCTGAGGAAGATGCCTTGCTGTTTCTCATACCAGTCGTTAATTCCGGTCCACCATAAGGGCTCATGTTGTGTGTATAAATACAACTAAAATATATTTTTTACACATAAAATATTTTTGTTAAGATGATTAATTTTTAGCCTTTTCAGATATGCTGTTGAATTTTGTTCTCTCCCTGGGAGAAATTTAACGTTCTATGTTTTTGATTAAAGAAGGTTGCAAACTATACCCACCCACCCCCGTTTTGTACCACTTCCTATCTCATTTCTGTTCTCCACCTGCTCTACTCCAGGTATTTCCTTGTTCTCCTCTGTGATAGTTTTTTTATTTAAGAAGTAGGTCTTTGCTTCTCTGTGCTAGAGATACCCTCATGATATAGAGGCTAATGTACACAGAGTACTTATTACAGATCAGGCACTATTCTGAGTGTTGAGCTGTATGACATTTAATCCTCCTAACAGTCTAGGGAACCTGTTGTTCACATTGTATAGTGAGGAAACTAAATTCTGCAGAGGTTAAGTGATTTGCCCAAGAGTATACAGTGTTGAAAAATAAGGAAAAGTTTTTCTTTTGGACCTTGAAAAGACTGAGAAGGGATAGTTGTATGCCAGATTGTATCTGGTTATCATTAAAAATATATCACATCCTACTTGGCTCAGAGTGATTTAATAATGACTAGGTCTGGACTGCCTGATGTTTGAAACTGGCCTCATTAAAATGAGTTTCCCATTTAAAATAGAATGCCATATATAAACATACTAATTTCGGAAGAATTTCTAAAGTGTGAGCCAGTACACCAGGAACATCTTTGTGTTGCTTTTTTTAAGTTAACAGAATTTAGTGATCTTTTACTATTTTTGTAATTTGTTAAAATATATGTATATCTTACTGATACGTGAGACAAGTAAATTGAAGTAGATGAAAATCAGCAGGGAATCCTTGTCCTCTGTGTTTGAGAGGATCAGGCTTACTCAAGAGTCTGTGGAGATATCCGGTCTTAATGAAACCATTACAGTTTGGAGCCAGGGAAGAATCATTTGTTCACAGCTGCAGCTAGATTTTCTGCTTGGATTCTGCATTGTCCTGGCAAAGCTCTGTGTGTATGTACTGTGGCCTATTTCTTAGGTAACTTTGACCTAGTCCTTGGGCAAAAGTTACCAGCAACAAAGATTTCCAAGATGACTGTCTTTAAAAATGTGTATAATGCTTTAAGCTCCTGTTTTTCTCCCAATTTTGAAAGTTTATAACTACCAGTTAGCATTATTTTATTTCACTTAGGGAAACCTGACATTTAAAAATCTAGATTTCCACAAGAAAGTAGTGAATATGTTATACTCATTAAAGAATTTTTAAAAAATTCATTATATATGATTACCGGGCGTGGTGGCACACGTCTGTAATCCCAGCACTCAGGAGACTGGGGCAGGAGGATCGCCGCAAATTCGAGGCCAGCCTGGGCTACATAGTGAGTTCAGGGCCAACCTGAACTACAAAGGGAGACCCTGCCTCAAAAAACCAAAAAAAAAAAAAAAAAATTATATATGATTTTGGGGGAATATGTTTGCCTTGTAAGGTAGAGTATTTTTTAATGTTCTCTAAGCAAGGCAGTAATTTTATAGTATGGCCTATTGATAATTTTATGTTTTCTTCTAGTACCCTGAAAGACTTGTATGTGGTTCCCAAGACTAATAAAAATTCTGTTAAATGCATCTTGCTTTCTAAAACTAGATGAAAATATCACTCCTTTTGAAGTTGGCACACTGAAATACTATACGGTATAAATCTTCCTATAACCATTAACCATTTGGTCAAGGCCATTGGTAGGCTTTTCAGAGAATACTTCCTTTTTAAACAATAACAAAAACCCCTTTTTATTAATAAAAATTTCAGCCATTTACAGAAGTAAAGTGAATAGTATAATGAACAAACTTTTACATATTACTCAACGTTAGTGGTTAATCCATTTATGGCCAGCCATGTTCCATCTCTGTCCCTACCCATTGCCCCCACCTTCCACTATTCAATTATTTTGAAGCAAGTTCCAAATGTCATAAAATTTCCAGAAAATACTTTTGAATCCCTCTTCTATCTTGTAGGATTTGGGGATGCACCATTGTGGCAGAGGCAAATCACATTTATTACTGTCTGAATACCTAAAAAGCATTAATATTCTCTCTTGCAGTCAAAGACACCAGCTTTGGTATTTGAATATATCAATAATACAGATTTTAAGGTGCGTATACTTTTTCTTTCTGGTGTGGGATTGCTGGAGGGTGGAAAAGTGATGATAAGTATTGGTGAAAGTAGGAAATAACAAGTTGAATTCCTTATAGCATGAGTACAGAATGCAGAAAGTAGCTTAGTTCTTGCATTTAGTGAAGTTAATTTCTTTACCTTTTGCCTTGCGTGCTCTAGTAGTAGCTGCTCAGCTAGGTCTCAGCTAATACCTCATCTGTAACTCCTGTTTTAGACAATATAGTTCTAAATGGATGCTAACTTTGATTTTCTTAAGAAATCTTACATTGCTGATAAGGGATAAACTGATGTAGGGCTCTTCTAAAAGAAGCAGTGTATTGGATTGGAGCAATCAAATAATGACAGTATGTTCATACAAACTGTATAAAACAAATGATACCAAAAGCCTGGTTAAGAGTTAGTGCTTTAAAAGAGCCCTATTCTGGGGAATTTATATTTTCTTATATTTAAAATGTGTATTATTTGAGACTGAGGTTTTTTTTAAAGCCTGGTTTTAAACTTTTTTCATGAATTTATTTTAACTCTTCATATACTGAAACTTTTGTCATAAGGCTTTTGGGGTTTTTCATACTGGTACAAACCCTTTTTTAGAGCACAAATTTTAAAACAATATAAAAAACAAAATAGCAGTGTTGGTTTTCAGGGGCATTGAGAGGATGTTTAGCTGATAGTAACTGTGACAGTGAATCAGAGACTTGTGATTTTGTTCTAAAGAAGCTGGAGATAACCAAATCAGCAGTTAAAGATGTTGCTATCAGGAGTGATACTTTGGGTGAAAATAAAAGGACATTACTCCAACATTTAATTATTTTAAGTAATCACTCAAAGCTGGTTACTGAAAAATAAGCAAAATAGATATTTTCACTTATAAAACAATAAGCAAGTTTTATATACAGTATAGTATTTCCCATATGTAACAGATATTCCTGTTAATGTGACTCCTTACAGGTGAAGTAGTGAGTTCTAAAAAGTGGAATATAAATTTTTTCATTCAATAATACAATGTTGCTTAGCTGGTAGGGCTCTATTACCA
The DNA here is from genome assembly GCF_053883595.1 of Heterocephalus glaber. NCBI lineage: Eukaryota > Metazoa > Chordata > Mammalia > Rodentia > Bathyergidae > Heterocephalus > Heterocephalus glaber. The sequence continues at coordinate 27,610,689 of NW_028258137.1, forward strand.
TGTAGCTGATCCTGTGAAATCAGCCAGATTTATTAAGGCATACATATATGAGTGGAGATGTGCATGTACATGTTAGAGAAATAGATAGGCTTTAATAAAACCAAACATTTTCCTAATGCAAAAAAGGATAGTATTAATGGAGCATCATAGTGCAGTTCCCTGTGGCACACACCTGTAATCCCAGCTACTTGGGGAATGAGGCAAGAGGACCACAAATTCAAACCCAGCCTGGGACAATAGACTATAAACTATAGTGAGACAATTTTTTTAAATTGTTCTTTTATTGTTCATCCTAATTTGATTACTAACTTGTAATAACTTCTCTTTTCTCACAGGTTTTAAATACCTGTGCTTTGTTAATGAGTTTACCAGTTGGCTAGCCTCACATGTCAAATTTCACTTCAGCAGTTTATGTTTCTTAAAAGTGATAATATGCCTAGTTGATGTAACCACATGGTGTTGATCAGCTGGCAAAAATTCCAATTCCTTGGGAAAATACCATTTCTCTCAAAGGAATTTTGTTTTTTTTGGTACCGGCGATTGAACTCTGGTCCTTGCGCTTGCACAGCAGGCAGCAAAATCACTGAGCTAAATCCTTGGCCCTCAAAGGAATATTTTGAAGATGTGCATTCTCTAAAAGCTTTCTTCAAAGGGATAGATTGTGGAAGTCAGTGTTTTTGAGGCTTGCAACATCAAAAACATCTTTAACTCACCTTCCCAATTTATGTCTTTGCTAAGGTATAGAATTTTAGGTTACAATTCATAATTCCCTCAGTTTTGAAAAGATTGTTTCAGTATTACACTGAAGCCATTCTAGTCTCATTTTACATGATTTTCCCCCCTTTTTTCTGGAAGCTTTAAGGATTTTCTCTTCATTCCTATCTTCTGCAATTTCACAATGATGTGCCATCCTGTTGGTCCCTTTCATCTTTTGTTCTGGATACTTGCTGGGCTTTTTCAATCTAAAACCTCATGTCATTCCATTGGGGGAAAATATTTTTAATGTCCTTTGATTTTTTTTCTTCCCTTTCTTCTATGTTCTCACCCTCTAGGACTCATTCAGATATTAAACTTCATATCTTAGAAGTCCATTTCAATCTCTGAACTTTTAAAACAGTGTCCTTTTATGTTTTATGTAATATCTTCTATTTTCTCATTGAGAATATTATACTTTCTCCCTTTATGACTTTTTTCTGTTTTTCTTCCAAATTCCTTTATGTGTTTGTGTCTCTATAATTGTCTGAAATGTCATGGTTCTTGAATATATGCTCATATTTTAGAGCACTGCTCTGAGAAGCCATCATCTCCTATCTTGAGGATACACACTGGCTGCTGGCATCGTCATAGTCTCAAGTCGATAGCTATGGGGGTGTTATAGAGACGCTCAGTTACCTCTCCTTTTTTCTTTGGGGGGTTAAACCTGGTTTTAGCTCGAGGTTTACCCTCAGCAATATCTGAGATCGTCCATTCCTGAGCCTTTCTGTAGTTCTTCGGCTAGATGCTCTGCGCTGCTTGACCTCGTTTACTGTTAACAGAATTTTCAGCTTTTTTGGTCTCCTAAGTCAGCTGGACATGTACTCTGGCTTCAAAATGCTGTCTCTCCCACTCTCGTATTTGGGGGTTTTTATTTGTTTTTGTAGTACAGTACTGGGGATTGAACCCATGGCCTTCACACTGATCTGCATTCCCAGCCCTTTTTTTATTTTGAGACAAGGTCTTGCTAAGTTGTCCAGGCTGGGCTTAAACTAGTGATCCTCTTGCTTGCACCTCCCAGAATGCAGGGATTACTGTTGTGCACCGCAACTCCTACCACACATTTAGTTCTTGAGAGTTCTTCCCTTCCAATTCTTTTTAGTTATTTTGGGGAACTTTGGATAGAAGCAGGGGGTTGATTCTATCACAATTAACTGGAGGTCCCCTTTAGATGTTAAAGCCATGATGAGCCTGGGGATTTAGCTCAGTGTTTCCACCGCCTGCTTCATAAGCGCAAGGACCGGAGTTCATTCCCCGGTACCAAAAAAAAGAGCCATGACTTTTTTTTTTTTTTTTTTTGGTGCCAGAGATCAAACTTGGGACCTTGCACTTGCAAGGCAGGCAGTGGAACCACTGAGCTGCATCCCCGGCCCAGAGCCATGAAATTTTAGTTAACTTAAAAGGTCATTAAATATCAGGTAGGTAGCAGAAGAGTATTTTGAAAGAGTAAATCATGGCAGGAAAATTATTTTCTTTTCCAGATAGTATGACAGGCTACAAACAGGGCAATCAGTTGATTTAATATCCTGATGTCCTAAGGCTTTTTATTTTGCACTGTATCTGTCTTTCTAGGAAAGTTTTTTTTTTTAATCTTTATTCCTTTTAGCATAAACTGTTTTAAGTGATTTCATGGTATTGCCCAAAGAATGTTTGTCCCTGGCTTGGTGTCAGGGCAAATCAACTAATACAGCTCAGTGATAGGGCGTTTGTAGCATGCTCAAGGCACCAGGTTCAGTCCCCAGCACAACACAATAAAACAGGCATCTATAGCACATTCTTTTCAGTAATTTTATTACCACAATTGATAATCAATTTTGATCTATAATTTTATTGTAGAGTCTTCTTCTTTTGGTATCAAGGTTATATTAACTTTATATAATAAATTAGGGAGTTTTCCTTGTTCTAGTCTCTGAAAGTATATAAGATAGGTAAATCTGGTGAAGTGTCTTTTAGGGGTGGGAGGAAGACTTTGAATTGTGCATCCCTTTTTGAAACATACTGTAGATTAGGGTTGGGGATGTAGCTTGGTGGTAGAGTACTTGCAAAGTCCTGGTTCCAATCTCTATTACCCCCTAAAACCAAAAACTTGCTATAGGCCAAAGGTTTTTCCAGGTTTTATAGCTCTTGTGTCTGTTTGAGTAATATTATATTTCTGAAGTTATTCACTTGTATTGGCATAAAGTTGCTGATAGAATTATCTTAAGACTAAGAGCTAATACATACGTAGTTATGCTTTCCTTTACATTTTATATATTTGAGCTAGGTGTGGTGGTACACACTGGTAATCCCAGAATTCTGTGAGACTGAAGGAGGGATGTTACAAGTTCAAGCCCAGCCTTTACAGTTTAGCAACTTAGAAAGACCTTACCTCAAAATAAAAACTTTTTTTAAAGATCTGGGGACATAACTCAGTGCAAAGGCACAGGTTTCAACCACCACCACTGCTAAATAAATAAGTAAACATTATTGTCTGTGCCTTTACACTTTTTTAAAATTTATATCAGTTTTGCTGGAGATCTCACACTAATTCTTTGAAAGATCCAACTTTAGGTTTATTCTCTGTTTTTTCTATTTCATTCTGCACTCCTATCTTAATTCTTTTTCTTCCTTCAGCTTTTTTGGATGCTCACTATTCTTCCCCCTATCTTGAGTTGAAGTCAACTCATTTGTGGATTAGGTTTTTCTTCACAAATCTTTTACTTCAAAAAATTTTAGCTGGGCATGGTAGGAATTGGAGGATTGCCACAAATTCGAGGCCAGCCTGGGCTACATAGTGAGTTCAAGGCCAGCCTGCACTAAAGCACAAAACCCTGCCTCAAAAAACAAAAAAAAAAATTTTTTTAAACCTTCCTGAAAATTGCAGCACATCAATACCCAGAAATCTTTCACGCAGAGTTACTGATTGTTAATATTTTGGCATATTTGCAGTTATTTTTCTGCCTCCCTTTCCTCTTGTCTTTTTGCTGAATCATCTTTAAGTTGCAAACATCATCATACTTCATTCCTCAATATGCTAGCACTGGAACTAGGTCATTTTCCTCCATGATATGGTTAGCAGACACACATCCAAGAAATTTAATATTTACGCTATAATGCCGTCTAATATAAAATCTATATTCAAAAATTTCCCAATTATTATTGTCCCAGTAATGTCCTTTAGAGCTGTATATTTGAATGTATGATTCAAGATCCATTTGGGTTTTTAAGAAATTCTTCTTATGCTGGATATGATGGTCCACACCTGTAATCCCAGCTCCTGCAGGTGCTGATGCTGGGAAACTGCGAATTCAAACCCAGTCTGGGCGACACAGCCAGACCATAACCATAGTAAGACAATAGAAAACATTCTTCTTCTTTTATTATTAGTTCCTAATTTGATTGCAAAAAACCTGATCAGTACAAGTTGAGCATCCCTAACCCAAAAATCCAAAATCTGAAATATTCACTGTTTCAAAGTTTTTGAGAACCAATGTGGCACTACAAGTAGAAAATTGAAACCATACTATGAATCTTTGTTTCATGCACAAAATTATTTAAAATATTGTATCACATTACCTTCAGAGGTAGGCGTGGTAGCATGGGCCTGTAATCCCAGCTCTCGGGTGGCCAGGCAGGAGGATTACTGTGAGTTTGAGGCCAGCCTGAGCTACATAGTGAGTTCAAGGTCAGCCTGAACTACATAGCAAGACTGTGTCTCAAAAAACCAAAAACTAGGGCCAGGGATTTAGCTCAGTGGTTCCGCTGCCTGCCTTGCAAGCGCAAGGTCCCGAGTTTGATCCCCGGAACCAAAAAAAAAACACCAAAAAATAACTAAACCTTCAGGCTGTGTGTACAAGACGTATGTGAAACATTAATTACTTCATTCATATATAAATATAAAAATATTTGTATTTCTGGACATCATAGACTTGAGTTATATATATGAGAGAACTGAAAAAATATGAAATCACAAACACTTCTAATCCCAAGCATTTCACATAAGGGATACTCAAGCTATGTAATTTTTTTTTTTCTTTTTTGGTACCGGGGATCAAATTTGGGACCTTGTGCTTGCGAGGCAGGCGGTGGAACCACTGAGCTAAATCCCCGGCCCCTCAAGCTATATAATATTAATTATTTGGAATTTTTTAAAGTTTGTCTTGTGATTTTAATGCATGGTCATTGGTTTTTTTTCTTTCCTTTTTCTTTTTTTTTTTTTGGTACCAGGGATCGAACTCAGGACCTTGTGCTCACAAGGCAGGTGGAGGAACCACTGAGCTAAATCCCTGGCCTCTCATGGTCATTTTTATCCCACACTTGTTAATTTAGTTCAAATCTCCTATGGCCTCACTAATTTTTTTCCCTTGTATTTAGTGTATGGTACAGGTACTGGTTTGATCAGTTTCTACTTAAAACCAGTTAACATTTCATGTGTCAGAGTTATAATTTTTAAAAAGTGATGATACTTAGAACAAAAGACAGAACTTGAAAACTAGTGGGAAAAGCCAACCTCTAAGTTAAAATGGATAGTTGGCACACCTAAATCACAATTGTCTCAAGGGAGAAAATGGTTCTGTTGAGATATACTTTTCAGTTTTCTATGCTTTTGGAACAGTATAAAAATGAATAGATCCCCAAAAAGCATCATTTGAGCAGTTTAAACATTGATAAGACACTCTGAATAGGCTCGCTCCTAAGAAAATGGTAGATTCACACTGATATTTAGAAACTTGCTAAATCACTTACCTTGTGGTAGACCTGAGCTAGCTGATCCTGTGAAGCCTTTTTTTTTTTTTTTGGTGGTACCAGGGATTGAACTCAGGACCTTGCACTTTTGAGGCAGGCATGGTGCCACTAAGCTAAATCCCAGCGCCTCTGTGAGGCTTTGTTAATTGTTAGAGTTTAAGTTCAGTTTCCTCAACCAGGGGAACAAATGTACTATGATTATAGAACATTAACATTATTTTCTTATTTCTTTGTAAGTCTTTAAGAAAATAAGTGACATTTTAGGTGACTGGCTCTAACTTTTATTTGCTTGGTTAACTGTTCTAGAAATGTTGACCTTGGCTTTAATCTTGATCTTGGGGATTGCAAATTAGCAATATCTGAACTAGACATTCTGATGTTAAAACACCACATTCACTTGCCCTTTTTTTTTTTTCTTAAATTCTTTTATTGATACATTTTAGGTATACAATACGTTTACATTTATCATTGGGTGCTTGTAATGTAATGTAACCATGATGCATCTTGGTTCTTATTTTTTCCCCATACCCTGTGCTCCCTTCCCTATTTACAAAGTTACTTGCACTTTATATCCTTATCCGCCCACTGTTTTTCCCCCTCTGCTTGAGGAGCCTGAGCTTTCTGGACCTCATAGACTGAGCTGTGTATAGGACAGGATGCATGCATTCTGTGTGCTGGTCACAAGTCTTCCTGCATGACAGTCAGTGGGAAGTGGGCCTTGAGGTCTGGGTGGTTATGTGGCTGTTGCTCTCCCAGCATCTGAAGGGTCCTGTGCATCCTTGCAGCAGGATTGAGTGAGGACCCTCATGGCCATTTTCTGGTGTCTGTGACTTTGGACCCAGGGTCCCTGAGCCTGAGGATTAAGTTGCTGTGTCTGCCATCCACTTCCTTAGACTTTGCAGGGTTTGTGGTTTTTGGTTTTTGGTTTTTGGGGGTTTTTTTGGTACCGGGGGATTGAACTCTGGTCCTTCCACTTGCAAGGCAGGCGGTGGAACCACTGAGCTAAATCCCCCGCAAGAAATTTCAATTACTGGCCCTTGAGAGTAGTCCTGGAATAGAACTGTTTTCTACGGAATTAGTAGTGTGTTTGAGGCTTTGCAGCAAACATGAGTAGTTTCTTCCTCTCCACCATCATAATCTTCTGGGAAGCATAGACTTGCTTTGTTTTCGATAAGTCACTTCATGAAAATGTGAGCAGAGCTAACTTCCTAAAAACATTTTGCAGTTGCTGTTTTCCACATAGCTGGAGGGAAAGTGTGGTTCTTGTCGAGTTTCTCTTTCTAATTTGTTGCAGACTCTTCTGTTTCTTGCAAGACAGTCTGTTTTGTTCCATTGATTGGTGAGCATCATAAAAACATATGTGTAGACAGAAAACCACCATCCTTGGTGTGGAGTAGATATACTGTTCTGCTGTACAAGACTTAGAATATAGTTGAGTTCTGGAGAAAACAGTTGTACTACCTAATGCCACAGTAGACCCTTGCCTTGCTTGGGAGATGGAGATAGTTCAAAGATCTTGAATCACCAAGCTGGTGGCCACCACCAACCCCAATTCCCCCCATCATGTGTGTATGTCACAGTGTGGAGGGAATGTTGGCACTGGATTCTTAAAGTGAAGCAGACTTGTGTTTCTGGGGGTGCTGTTGTTCTCAGTATCCTGTGAACACTTCACATTGCGAGCAAATGCCTGGGGGCCTGGAGAAGGTAGAGGCCAGCCTCTGCTCTCTAGAAAGTGGATGAGAAGGGATAAGTTTAACATTACATGTTAAGGGGAGGGATGCTGGAGAGGGAAGAGTGGTGGCAACAAACACGGGCTTGTGTGGTCAAAGAAGAGTGATCTTGGGGATTGTGTGGGGATCAGAGCTACAAAGTCACAGGAGGCCAGGCTGACCCTGAATTTTAGGCCCAGAAGGCTAAATGTTGTAGATGTAAGTTTGTGTCCTCCCACTCAGAGCTCCTGCAAAGGGCAGATGACAGCCAGTCATCTAGGGCTTTGTAGTATATAAGGTCCAAGCACTGTTATAAAGCTGGTATCTTTTGTATTAAGTAAAATTGATACTGGTTGGAATAGCTAGAAATACTATGTTGGCAGTCTAAGGATATTTATTTTTATGCCTTAACACTGTTTACAAAGATGCTTGGTATAGATACCATGTGATATGAAAGGGAAGCCTTTCACAAATGAAAATCTGAATAAAATAGCCTATGTTGGTTTTCTGGAAGTAAAATATCCCAGCTCTCTGAGGTTAGAGAATTTGATCTTTTCTCTTTCACTGGCTATTTATTGACTTCACATTCAGTTTAGCACAGTCTCTGGAAGTGATCTCCTTAACACCTAAGATGGTATCTTAAGCCTGCATCTGTGTATCCTGGCTGTTGGTTGTGGCTGAATGCTGGCTAAGAAGTCTGTCTTGCAGGGCAAAGCTGAGAGGACAAAAAACCCAGGGTTTGGTTATTGTGGAGCTGAAGCTCTCCTGAGTAGAGTTCAGCCCCAACCAGGATCTTCCCCAGCACTGGGGCGCCTTCAAGACACAGCAGTGTACTGGCCTGTGCATTTCAGTTCCTGAGCCAGTAGCTTCTTACAGAGCTGGAAACTAGGGCCAGGGATTTAGCTCAGCGGTGCCGCGCCTGCCTCAAAAGCACAAAGTCCTGAGTTTGATCCCCAGTACTGATAAGAGAAAAAAAAAAAAAAGCTGGAAAGGAGAGTTACTCACTTTCTGAAAGGGGGAGTGAAAAGAAGAAATGTAGCCTATTCATACACACACGGAACAACTTTTAATTAGCTCCTTCTTTATCATTTTTACAGATAGAAAAAATGTGTGGTTTTGTTTCCTGCTTTACATAGACACATTGTACACAATGTTCTGTGCTCCTTAGATTCCCTATGCTGCTTGAGTCTTCCAATAGAGAAAAAGATTTTTTAGTAATTATACAGAAAGTGCTGCCTAGATTGATGGGGAGAGAGATTTACTTTGAGTTGACTGAATATCAAAAATAGTTGTATAGTTTTTGACAAGGGTTTGTCATTTAGTGAACCTTGTAATCTGATTCTAAGAAATTTAATTTTTTTAAAACTCCCTATGGGTGAGTCTTTGGATTATCAGTAATGAAAGTTTTCATTTGTATAGCATTTTGGCCTGTGATAACTTTTGGCATCCCTATGTTTTCTTCTTTCCCCTGTTCCTTTTTTCTTGCCCCTAAAACATGAGTTAATGCCTAGGAAATTTTTTCCAGATTGTAATTGGTTTTTTCAAGCAGAAGGCATAGGTTTTTAGAAAGTCTTTACCATCTCCAAACACTAGAGCACCTACCTAATTTTCCTCATGTTTCTTTCACAAACTCCCTGGTTATCTTAACACTATATAGTACATCAGCTGAGGGACCCTGCTGTCCACTTGGCACTCATTTCTCCAGAATATACTTCAGTGCTGCAGTGGGGTTGGTTTGTTTGATGTGCAGTAAGAATATGAGGACAGTTGGACAATTTAGACTTCACAATAATGTAATTGTGGTTATTAAAGTTATGGAGCATCAGCATGGTTTCATATGCCTATAATCCCAGCACTTAGGAGGCTGAGACAAGAGGATCGCTGTGTGTTCAAGGCCAGCCTGGGCTGCATAGTGAGTTTAAGGCCAGTCTGGACCACATAGTGAGACCCTGTCTCAATAAAACCTAAAGACAGAAAGTTATAGAGCGTTAAATAGAAAAGATCCAAGTTGGCTTAAATATTTTCCTCCTATGGAATGAACGAATGAGTAAATTTATTTTTCCTTCTGACAATTGAAATATTAGCCTCCTCATATTTACCATTTATTCCAAATCAGGTGGTGAAAAGCCATGAGATTCCTTAGTAACTTAAGGACTAACTTTACAGAGAATGGCTGACACTTAGGATGATGAGATGCAAAGAAAATAACTTGTGTGTTTTCTAAAATCTGTTTCAGCAACTCTACCAGATCCTGACAGACTTTGATATCCGGTTTTATATGTATGAACTACTTAAAGTAAGTAGCATTCATAAACAGTGCACTTTTTTCAGACTTATTCATTAAAGAAGTTCTTGAAAGGACAGGGCAAACACAAGCAAAATATTTTCTGATGCCCAGAGAATTTAGTGAGGTTTACTTTATGTTGAGGCCTCTACTGTAGGATCTCACATGGAAAATTTCTGGGAGAATTGGAAAGAGTGGCCAAGTCAAGTGGTACTAGAGTTTTATACCAGAGATTAGAACCTGTCATAACTCTTGGATTTTCTTTTTGCCACTTAATAATTCTTTTAATTTTCTCTGTATAACAAATGATGCCAGACTTAATGACCTTTAAAAAATGATTTGTTGTGGGCCAGGGATTTAGTTCAGTGGTTCTGCTGCCTGCCTCACAAGCGCAAGGACCCGAGTTCAATCCCCGGTACCAAAAAATAAAATGATTTGTGGTTTCTCATGATTCCATGAGTTGGCTGGGTGATTCTTTAGATCTGGGCCAACCTGACTCTGATGGGATAGTCCAGGATGGCCTCATTCACATATCTGAGCTGGGACAGCTGAGTTCTTATCTTCCAGGAGGTTAGTGCAGGCTATACTTCCCATGGTGGTCTCAGGTTCCTAGCAGCAAGACAGGCAAACCTCAGTACATAGGCACTTTTCAACCCTCTGTCTATGTCATGCTTGTAAGTGTCCTATTGGCCAAAGCAAATCATATGGAGAAGCTTGTCTTCCAAGGGTATAGAAATAGTCACCAGTTCTTTTATATGGGAATGGCAGACATTTACAGTCTTTTTTTATCCCTATCTTTCAAGATCCCCTTCTTGAATGAGACTGCTTATTCTTTCCTTCTAAACACAGCTAGTTAATGCAGGGAGAGCTAGTGGGTGGACCTTCTAAATGACTTACTAATCCCATAACACTATGAAATTTTGAAGCATTACCGAGTACAAAATATTGAGTATTACTTCTTTAGTCTGTCTAGGCTAATTCAAAGAATTCTAAAAAGAGATTTATAAAATGGTATGAGTATAATGGTATAAACGAGTGGGTTCTAACTTTTTAGGGTCATGGATCACTGAGAACCCAGTGAAAGTTATGAACTCCATCCAAAGTGCATTGTATAAATATACAGTATTGCATGAAGTTTGGGGGGTGGGGCTTGAATCTCAATTTAAGAAGCTTGGAAATAAGATACAGTTGAAAAAGATCATTATTGAAGAAAATTGCCAAAATGGGGTTTTCATGGGGTTGTGAAGAGTTGTTTCAACAAAATACCAAATTGAATGAAGGCTGGACTTTAGAGAATGGGAATGTAAAGAACTAGCACTATGAAATGAGCATTTTCTCATGTGAGTGCCTGCATAAACCACGTCATTAGAGAAAGCTAAGGTGGTGCGTTTCAGGATTCACTCTATGTCTACTGATCTTGTCAGAAAGATGAAGGAGATGGAACTTGACTGAACCCCCCTTTTTCCTTGTGCACTCCAGACTATAATTGAAGCCTTGGTATGGAAAGAAGTTTGCAGTGCTATGTCCTGTGTACTTTCTTAGTGGTCTTCCCAGAAGACTCCATGCTCCAGGGCGAGGCAATACACACCTGTAATCTCAGCACTCAGGAGGCTGAGGCAGGAGGGTTACTAGGAGTTCAAGGCCAGCCTGAGCTTAGCAAGACCCTGCCTCAAAAAACAAAAAAGAAAAAGAAAGAAATGCAGTCACCCCATGAAAACTTAAGTCCAGCATTAAGATTTTTGTAGTTTTTAGCTAGCTAAATTTTTATAACCTGGTACAGTCATCCTTCAATAAAGACATCTCAATAATGCAAATCTGCACGGGCTTTTCACACAGATGTCATTCAATGCCTGGTGTCCATCTTGCTTCCTAGCAGTACTAATAGGCAGAAAGAGCTAATAAGGCTTAGAATCCAAATGAAACTTGAAAAATGTCTTTTATGCTTAATGGTCAGAAACTATACCAGATTTTAAAGCTGAAATAATTCACCAAAGAATTTAAATAATTCACCAAAGAATTTAAAACCATGTCAGTAACTCCACAGGGAGTCTTGACTAGTGAATTCAGCGAAAGAATTAATTACCTTACAGTATTTATTCAGCCTTTGCTTTCATCACATATTTTTCATGTCCCAGACATTGTGGTTCTAATTAATTTATTCCTCTGGCAAAGACTAGGCAAAATAACAGAATCAACATTGTTACATTTTCTCTTTTGGAAAAAAAAGGAGTTGGGAAGTGGAAATACTTAACTTTATTGAAAGTGTAGAAGTAGCTGAGTCTGAGGGCCCCTATGTGACTCTTCAGTGACTCCCAAGTTTTGTGGCAGAGCAATCTGATTCAGATTTGGGAAGGTGTGCCCTCAACCCCTGGTTCCATAAGGGACTATCACAAAGGCACTTTGGAATCTTGCTGCAACTGTTACAAAATGAAGTGAATAAATCTTAAGTGTACTTAATTTTGGATTTTATATATGTAAAACCTGTGCTCACATGTACATAGAACTACAGTATCCCGTACAGTCTCTGATTCCCATTTGGAAGCTTTTCTTTTTCTTTTGCAGTACTGGGGATCAAACTCAGGACCTTGCACTTGCAAGGCAGGTATGGTGCCACTGAGCTAAATCCTCAGCCCTAGGAAGCCATTTTAATTAAGTAAAAAAGGATTCAGTTCCTTAGTCACATTGGTCACATTTCAAGTGTTCAGTGGCTGGTATGGCTTCTGTGGCTGGTGGTCACTATATTGTACAGTGCAAGTATAGACTTTTTGCATTGCTGCAGAACATTTCCATTAAATAGGGCTGAGAGTGTGATGAACATCTGAGAATGTTCTCTTGCCACCTCGTTTGAGTATTCTCTCTTCTGGAAATTATATTTTTATCTATATTTCCACAGTTTAGTATTGACTGTTTTTGATCTTCAAATAAAAAGCATTATACATTGTGTGTTCTTTGGTGTCTGGGGAAAACAAAATTTGATACAGACCAAAGGAGCTTAGTCCTGGAGTGCTAAACCTAGAAATCATTCTCTGGCTTATGTATTTCTTCAATGGAAAGATGCCGAGTATACTGTCCTCCTAGTCTAGTTCAGGGTTTCCCAAATCAAGTCAAACTTGTTCCTCTGGAAACAAGCATTTGGCAGTATCTGCAACCATTTTTTGTTGTTATAACTGGAGAAACTGAAACCCTCAGATGTTGCTAGTAGGACTGTAAAATAGTACAACCTTTGAAAATAATTAGGCAGTTCTTTAAAAAGTTGAGCTTACCAAATAATCTAGCACCTGTGCTGGTAGAAATGTAACCAAGAGAAATGAAAGCATGTATCCCTCAAGATTTGTGCTTAAATATTCATAGCAGCATTGTTCTCAAAAGCCAGAAGTAGAAGTAACCCAAAATCCCTTCAAGTAGAATACCGTATTCATAAAATAGGATGCTATTGAATAAGAAAAAAGCAGCATGGATGAATCTTGAAAACATGCTGAATGAAAGAAGATAGTACTTACCTGTATGATGGGATTTTATGAATGTCCAGAAAAGACAAATCCATAGCCCCAGATAGCAAATCAATGGTTAGAAATTGTGGGAAGTATGGAGTGAGTACAGACAAGTTTAAGGGAAATTTTGGAGGGTGATGGAAAAGTTCTAATACTAGACTAGTGGGTTGTGGAGCTCTCTAAATTTACTAAAAATCATTCACTTCCAAACTTAAGAATCTTATCTGCATATTATCTTATGAGAAGTGATTTTCTCCCTTAGAGCAATGATACTTCTGAAAGGCCAGCTGCCTCAGGAATTGTATTTAAGGAAAATATTAATGCTTTTTAATCTACAAAGCCCACGTGGCTCACTTGTCTAAAAGACCAGTCATGTTGAAAGACATGTTTGAGTGTCATTCGTCACGTCCACATGAATTCTGGCTTGTCCTTTGAATCACTATGAGAGGTGACTCCAATGAGGGCTTCAAATCTGATTTCTCATTCCTCTCTTTTAAGGAAACCTTCAACATAGTCTTCTATAGCCCCCTTTCTACCAGCTGCCAGCTGTGGTGTGCTCAGAGAGCAAGGGGCACTTGCCGAAACATTTTTTTCCCCGCTTATCTTACTGGCACTAAGCTGCCCCTTGGTAGACTTCATTCAAGTTAAGGTGTCACGAATAATAAGAGTGTGCTTGTGTTGAGGGGTGGTAGCGGGTTTGCTTAATTTTCTCTGTGCTTTCTTACCTACTAGGCTCTGGATTACTGCCACAGCAAGGGAATCATGCACAGGGATGTGAAACCTCACAATGTCATGATAGATCACCAACAAAAAAAGGTACCATTACAGCCAGGCAATAACAAGCCTTTGTTAGAAGGCTTAGAGCTGGCCTCGCAGCTATCTGTTACCAAGGTGGTTTCTTTGGCAGACTTGTTACTATTACTTCCCCAGTCTCCAGTGTTGGTTTCTGCAAGGAAAATGGACAGATGACCCTACCTGTAGTCACTTCTTTTATTTTGATCTTAATTTTCCCAGGGGCCTCAGAAAGAAACTACAGCTGGTGGTTTCTGCTTCACTTAATGATCTTTACACCAGTCTGCCTGGCCTAAAAAGTACAATTGAGTCTTTCCTAATTTTGATATCGAACTCTGGTTATCCCTAATTGGTGAGTAAATGGATCAGCTAGTATTAGGGTTAATGACAAGCTAGAGCAGTTCATCAGTCCTGGGGTGTCCTCAGCTCTTTTAGTTATACCTGGAGCTTATGTTGAAAACTAAGATGGGGGAATATGTTACACTTGAAAGTAGTATGTAGGCAGGGAAAAAAAAAAAGATTGAGTTTTATTGATCTAGAGAGAGTGATAAACCAAGGTGATTTAAAAAACATTCTGAGTGCTCTGCTCCAGAAATGCCCTCTGATGCAGTTGCTGAAAGTTTTTTTTTTTTTTTTTTTTTTTGGTACCAGGGATCGAACTCGGGTCCTTGTGCTTGTGAGGCAGGCGCTGGAACCACTGAGCTAAATCCCTGGCCCCAATAAGATACTTTGGTTTTGATTTTTTTTTTTTTTTATACCAGGGATCGAACTCGGGTCCTTGCACTTGCACAGCAGGCAGCGAAACCACTGAGCTAAATCTCCGGCCTCTGAAAGTATAATTTTTTTAACCAGTGTACCTGCTCCCATTTTTTGTGTGAGCGTGTATAATTGTTATTACCAGAAATGTGATGTGGCCTTGTCCTAGGCACAGGAATCTAGAAACAGTCCTTTCACATGTTTATTTCTTCATACTCTTAGCTGCGTCTGATAGATTGGGGCTTAGCAGAGTTCTATCATCCTGCTCAGGAGTACAATGTTCGTGTAGCCTCGAGGTACTTCAAGGGACCAGAGCTCCTTGTGGACTATCAGGTGAACTTGGTAGAAAAGGCGTTCTGGGTTATTTTTATACTTCCTTAGGGCTGTTCCTGGTGTGTCATTTATTTAGTTAGTTTGGATACATTCAAAACCCAATCATTATTCTACCCTAGAATACTAATTGCAGATTTTTCTCAGCTACTTTGTTTTGGTGGGAGGGGTGGCTTTTAATTCTAAAATATCTACAAAGGTCAAATGAAGACTAGAAACTCAGAAAAAAATGTATTTCTGGGCTGGGGATGTAACTCAGTCATAGGGCCCTTGACTAGCATGTGCCAGACCCTGGGTTTGATCCCAAGCACCACAAAAAAAGAAAGAAAAATGGATTTCTAACACCCTTGACTGACTGCCCTTGTTTCCTCAGATGTATGATTACAGCTTGGACATGTGGAGTTTGGGCTGTATGTTAGCAAGCATGATCTTTCGAAAGGAACCCTTTTTCCATGGGCAGGATAATTACGACCAGGTGAGAAAATACTATTTAGCTCTTACTTATTTGGAGATGATCGCCAAGAAAATAGCATATTTAGAAAGACATACTCGCCTTGAGCCACTAAATGTCACTCATTGTCTGCACATAAGCTTTTCTTTAAGGAAAAAATTTTTTGCAGAATTTTGTCTGTGGTCATGAGGTCCCCAAAGATACAGAGACAGATAACCCTATGTATGCTCAGCTTCCAAAGTGACTTTGTAAAGAAGTCAGGCTCTTGCTTGTCTAGTAAAACTAGATTCTGATCATTAGATTGAGACCATAATTGTTACCTTCAAGATTATTGTCCTAGCTTATGTTAGCCTGTTAAAGGCAGTTTGAAATTTTTCATTCATGTGAACCTCAGTGTCCTTGAATATCTTTCCCCATCCTAGACTTGGATCTCTATCTCATCCCTGGATATGCTGTGGAGTCTCTTGATTCCCTGGTCCAGTGTCCTCAGGCTCACAGTGACTTCTGTGCTCAGTAATTTGGTCAGTTTGTCTTATGTTTCAGCTTGTTCGCATTGCCAAGGTTCTGGGGACAGACGAGCTGTATGGCTATCTGAAGAAATATCACATAGACCTAGATCCACACTTCAACGATATCTTGGGACAGTAAGTAAGAGAAAAAGAAAGAGGGCTTTGCTTTACCCCATTTCAGAAGTGGAAGATTAGCCAAAATCACTTTCTTACCTCTTTCTAGTCATATCAAAATTGAAATATCCTTTTTTTCTATGTGATTTTCTTTAATTTATTGTGATATACTTAGACATTATTTACATGTATCTTTTAGTCATTTTACTGCTGTCAGATAACCTGTTTAATCAATAGAAAACAGAAAACAAAATTAGTATTATGAGAAAAAGTTTTGGTATAGCATGTACTTTTTTTTTTTTGGTACCGGGGATCAAACTTGGGACCTTGCACTTACGAGGCAGGCACCAGAACCACTGAGCTAAATCCCCGGCCCAGCATGTACTTATTTTGATGGCAAATCTAGGAAAGCTGGAGTTCTTTGAATAAGAAATTAAGTTTCTTGTTCTCTGTAATGGATCTTCTATAAGGTAACAAGTATGAAGGTATATTGAATTTTCAGGTACAGTTCAGTAGTGTTAAAAGTAAAGCTTGGCTAACAATTTTCAAATATTTTTAAAGAAACTGCCATGTTCCTGAGGCCAGCCCTCCAAATATATCTGCTGACCAACAAAAATTACTCAGTCACCACCATGCCTTACCCAGAACTGACAGAAAGCCTGAGGCATAAAAAAATAATCCAGAAAGGCACCACAGATTCTAAGTCAGCTATAGATGTTCTAACTAATTCTACTTATCTAATCAAGAGTACAGTTTTTTTCTCAGGACACTGTAACTAGGGGGTAGAGTGGGTACCAAGGAAACTGATGTTTACTAAGCTTAGAATCAGTGCAGTATTCTAAGAGGATTCTTACTGGATTTAGTTTCAGAACATTAATGCTTCACTTTTCTTCTCAGGCATTCAAGGAAACGCTGGGAAAACTTCATCCATAGTGAAAACAGACACCTTGTCAGCCCTGAGGCCCTAGATCTTCTGGACAAACTTCTGCGATATGACCATCAACAGAGACTGACTGCCAAAGAGGCCATGGAACACCCATACTTCTGTGAGTCTCCAAGACTGTTTTCAAGGGGTGTACTTATTAAAAGAAAAGAAATTCACCCTTTATTTTTAAAGCCAGCTAGGAGAATTCTAGATAATTGGGATCATTCTTGGATTTGACTGCATTCATTTTGAACCATTGAGACAACATTGAAGATCAAATTCTTTCTTTTTCTTTTTTCGCATTATTGAGAATCAAGCCCAGAAGCATTCTATCACTCAGCTACATCCTCAGCCCTTTTTATTTATTATTTTAATTTTGAGACAAGATCTTTGTAAGTTGTCCAGGCTGGCCTTAAACTAATAATCCTCCTACTTAAGCCGCCTGGGTAGCTGGGATGATAGGCGTGTACCACTGCACCCAGCACAAATCAGTTTCTTAATCCCCAAAGGTGTTTCCTTATTCACCGAGTGTAGCTCCCTTGGATTCAACTGTTTGACCACTCCTGTCACCCTGATCCCATAAATCATGAAAATTTAAATTGTGTTTTCAAATGTGTACATTTGTGTGGAAACATAATTAAAAATTATTTCTCCTTTCTAAAACAAACCTAATTGGTTAAAAGTAGTAAGATAGCCATAGTGTATTTCTAAAGAAGGCAGTAAATAAATAGGCATTTGAGGGCAGGAGAGCAGGAAAGACCTGAGTGGGATTCAGCAGGACAACTTGCGATATCTCAGAAGTGTATGTGTGCATTCAGTCTGTGTGCTTGCTTGTGGTTCTGTGTGTATATAGTTCTTCTCATTGAAGAAAGGTGTTTCAAACACACTTTCCTGCTGTGTGAGAGGATTTAATCCGGTCAGGGAGAAAGCTGGAGAATAGGGAGGTTTAGTGACAATCACTTGCTTCAGTTTACTGTCTAAATCAATATGAAAACTCTCCTCCCTTCTGTTTGACCAGTGTGCTATCTTTCCACCTCCTTTTTTTCCCTCTGGAGTTTAAGTCTTGCCTGAAGGTACATTGCTTGGTCTTGAATCTAGGACCACAACATGAGGAGACAGCAAATTTAAAAGGTCTTACCCTTTTGGACCTTAGACAGGTGAAACCCAGACATCTTCTTTCTACTTTATTACACAGATTGCTTTTCTTATCCTTCCGGGTAAATCAGGTTAAGAATACATACTGATGTTTATTATATATAATTTATGATCTGACTACTTTTCTGGATGCACAGCACACTTCAGTTAAAAAAATTTTAAACTACTGTTGCTTAAAATTAATAAGCTTCTCCTGACTGGTTTTGTTCACCTTTTCCTCTGAAGTGCTTATTATTGCACATGCTTGAAAGAAATTAGGAGATGGATATGGTGCTGGTATTCAAAGAAAATAACACATAAAATTAGTGGGAATTTTTTTTTTTTTTTTGATACCAGGGATTGAACTCCAGACCTTCCACTTGTGAGGCAGATGGTGGCACCACTGAGTTAAATCCCCAGCCCTAAAATTAGTGGGAATTTTAAGCAGTGAGAAATTAAGGTTTCTGTGCCTCTCAGCAATTGAGTCTGCTCTGAGGAAGAAGAGTTAACTACAAGAACAATTCCTTTGGTCTTTTTATATGACCGGAGTTCTGTGTCGTCATCCACGCCCCCCACCCCACATTGTCCTCTTGACGCTGGCTTGCCCTGAGTCTGGGTGTCTGTCTCACTGTGGCAGGGTGGGTTTGTCATGGTGTTCTGTGCAATCAGCTCTGACATGGCAACGCTCATCCTGCTTTCTTGCAGACCCTGTGGTGAAGGAGCAGTCCCAGCCTTGCGCAGAGAATGCTGTACTTTCCAGTGGTATCACAGCGGCACGATGAAGACTGGAAAGCGACGGGTAATGCGGCATTGATGCTTGCCAATAAAACCAACCACCAAACACAAATCTTGAAGGAAACTACAGTGTGATAAAAAGAAATTCTAATCATTCCTTCTAAGGCAAAGAAGAGTAAAGACCTAAAAGTCTGTCAAAAGAAACTCCCCAGTACTAGTCTCCAGGGAGCTGCAGTTGTGCAGTGTGATGATGCATATAGTTCAGGATCTAAGGGGACTCTCCCTTTGGAATGCATGGGAGATGAGAAACTCGGAGTTGTTGTACATTTTTCTTCGTTTAACAGAACACCACTGTTGATTAACCCGTTCGGTCAACAAGCTCTGAATATCTGACTTCCTGTCTATTCCACTGTGGTCTGGTTTCCTTTCATGAGAATTCAGGCTCAAGTTTTAGCAAAACGTCAGCAGTCTACACTGACACACCAGCCTCATTTATGAAAAGGATATTAAAACAGTGACAGTATTTTTTTTAAGCTCTTTTACAAATTCATGTTTTATGTATTTTTTTATGACATGAGCTCTCCAAGAAATGTACCTCATCCCTGCAGTTTCCCTCTAAATGTTTTCATTTGGAAGCAAACTGCAGTCACTTTCACAAAGTCCTCTTTGCTGTCAGGAGACATCACTTGAAACCGTGAGATGTTATGAACAGGTCCATTGGTCTCATCAGAATGTCCCTGCTATGTGCATAACTTGGAGCTCACCATAACCTCTGTTGATTTGCCTAATCATAGAATCTTGTTGCTGATTTTTTTCCTTTAGCCTTTTTTGGGGGGCGGGGCAGCCTTCTAAGGAAGACCTCAGCATTTCCCACCACATCCATGTGTGTGCACCTGTTTTAATGCACTTCTCTGAAACCGTGACCTTTTTATTCACCATAACTAAAGCTGGAAAGTCAATTTTCAGGCAGGTCAAAGAGGGCGAAAACATCCTATAAGGACTTATTCAGGAAAGATTTGCTGGGGGGAAAAGTATCGCTACCTGTCTTCCCTCTTTTTACCCACACAACAATTTCCAGTTGTAATCAGGGTAATAGCATTTTGAACTTGGATATGTGACATATGAGTATGTGTGATATACTGATACTGTATGGGTAAGACCATCCCATAACTCCAGCAACTGAGAGGAGAGAAATATGCAGGGGACTTGGGGAGAGAAGTGGACCTCCTGGGGCAAGTGTTACAGCTTTGGATCTGCTGTGCTAACCTTGACATTAACAAAGAAAGCTAGGTTTTATTTTTTAAAAAAGAATAGGGCTGATTTCATTTTAGGAACTTGTCAACAACATGATTTGCCATTAGTCCCCTTCCTGCCATCTACAGAGCCATTGCCACAGCTCTGGGGACCTAACTTGCCTAGGCTGGAGGTAGAGGTGTCTACCACTGTATCACACATAGGATTTCTTTATTAACTATTTAATAATGCCATATATTTTTTAAGGTTAGATTGTTTGAAGCATCTGTTTACATTCCATATTCCAATAAAATCATATTGGTATTGGTAGCAGGTCCTATCTTTAAATGTAAATTCTATTTTGTCGTTTGGATGGTGGGAACTTAGTGAACAAGTGAAACTCTTCTTATATATAAGAGTTGAGTTTATGGATTAAAAATAAGATCCTAAAGCCAGGAAATACATTTAGTTAAGGTTCTCATACTAATACTGCCTGCCTACATTGTACATTCTGTATCTTGATATGTACATTTTTTTTCTACCTGAAAATCAAAAATAAGATGTGAATTCTCAGCTGAACCTGTATCAGTATGTCAGGCAGCAAAACTCAGTGTTTCAGATTATCACAGACCTTCAAAATGCCCTTACAGTAAGGCAGCCTGAAATATTGGTTATCAGGGAGATGTGCCACTGTGTGTCTTCCTTGCTCCCCACCCCTCAAGCCTTCCTTATCACTCTTGGCCTCTTCCCTTCTGCCTTTTGTTTCCCTCCCTCCCTCCTTTCTTTCTTTCTTTCTTTCTTTCTTTTTCTTTCTTGCCTATCTGGACAAAGCAAGGGGAGCTTACTGGAGGGTCTTGGTTGAGCAGTAACCCCAGTTCTTTCCCTTGGGTACCCCAGCCATAATAAAAGCATCTAGAAAGGAGTTAGACAGTGAGCTTCCACCCCTCTCCTTTGGCCTTCCTAGCTGACCTGCCTGCCCTTGCATCTGCAGCTACAGCTGTGACACAGCAGTAATTCTTCCTTTATAAGCATACGGTTTACTTTCATGGCACCTATACTTTCACCTCTCTTCATGCCTTAGACTTAGCTTTAAAGTACTTGCTCCCTTCTGGATCTGGACTTGATGCCTAGGCTGTTCTTTCCCAAACTGAAGTAGTCTAGTTCAGACCTTTTCTTTACCTGTCTCTAAATCCATTTTGTGTCCAAATGGACCTTTCTCCCCTGAAATTTTAAAATGTTTACCTGAGTTAGGAGATGGTCTTGGAAAGTTCCTAAGGAGTGTGTATAAATCTGTGTGTGCACGTACATGCGTGTGTGTAGGATTGGGAGTCTAGCCTTACATTTTAGATTATGGTAAATTTACCTAACCCAATATCCTTTTCAGTTAGCATATTCGTTCTTAAACTCATCTCAGTAAGTTGCATTTGTTTGCTTCATACCTTATAACAGGATAAAAGTGCCTATGACAAGGACTTAATTATTTCCTAAAGAAAAGCAAAAAACATGGGGAACAGGGTCGTGTTACACTGTCATCTCAGGTACTGCCTGTGTTCAGGAACATAGACCTGGTAGGGTGAGAACAGAAGCTTCCTGTGCTGAGTTCAGATCCGTGTATCATCATTGGCAGCCATGAGTGTGCGTAACTGCAAGGTTGCCTCAGCTGAGAAATCCCATGGTGAGAGCGATACTAATGAAGCACTAAGTGACATTCCCTCCAGGGCTTGGTGGCAGCCCACTTTCTCCAGGTTCTTATCAGCTGACCATGTTACTCTTCTATCCCTGTGGGCAGCTGGGTGGAAGAAGCCTTTGAGTACATAGCATGGAGCAGGTGTTCTTGGGGCTTTTTACCAATTAGTGAAGTGCCTATGCAGTTCATGAGGCGCTTGGATGGTCTCTAGCATGACACTGCTCCAGGCTTAGGGCTCATGTAGTCCCTTGCAGAGAGGAAAGAACTCTCATCCAACTGACAACAGGAGACTGAAGAGCTCAGATCCCTGGGGGCTTGGAGAGAGTGTCTGGCGGAAGGGCAGGTAAAAGAAAAGGAACCAAGGAAAATGACCTAAAGGTAGATCTTGAGAAGGAAGCATACTTCTTGAGAGGGAGAAATGAGCAGACACTAAGTTTCTGTTCCAGAGTGTGCTCTGGGGAGGACACTGCCCCCTGGCTTGGGTCTTGTGACCCTTTGAAAGGTGGTGCTCTCGAATCAGGTGCTGAGTTCCAGAGAGAGCTGGTGCTTAGTGTCCCACAGTCTGTGCCTACTCAGGGAAATGGCTTAGGTTCTCCCAGGTGCTGTGTAGATGTGAGTGGAAGCAGAGCTGCTTTGGGAGACAAACTTGGAAGAATTTTTATATATGCATTGAAATAAATCTTAAAGAATCTAGTTAACAGTTTCCTTTAATGCTAGTTCAGATTTAAAGGTTTGTTTAGAAAGCTGTGTTACTGCGTGAGGATCCACAGGGAAGAACAGAAATCCCCCTGGAGATAAATGAGTGGATGATAGCTTACGGGAGTAATAGCCAAAGTGTAGGTGAAAACATTCTGAAAGCAGAAGCAGGGTCCTCCTGAGCACACAATAAGCCCTAGTTTGTCAGTGAACTGAATACATCGAAACTGAATGTTCCACCTTTAAAAATTAACCCCAGGGTGGGGGTAGCTGGGAGGGGAGGTGGCAAGGAAACCAGTAATAACATGCTTTTTGAGCTCTATGAATGTGTAATAAAACACCCCCAAACAGGTATTACGGAGGCTGGGGGAAGAAAGATGTGATGGGATTATACAGGTGATGCATACTTTTGTGTCAAGACTCAAACAATGTGCTACAAATGTGATACTTAGCCCTGAACTGCATGTATTGGGGATTGTTTAAAAAAAAAACTCTGAATCAATAAATTAACAGTTTTTCACTTGCTGGCTCTTCTTGGTGTAAATGGTGACTTAAGAGTTTGGGACAGAATTCTTGACATCCAGTGCAAAATTCAGATAATCTTCAAGAACCATGGAGCCTTCTGTTTGCAGAAAAACAACACTGCTTGGGTTATGATCCTTTACAAGTGACTACTTCAGACACAGTTGGCCACCTCTATATTACTGGATGACTGATGTGTGATTCATGTACTGCTGCCCTTAGAGGGAAGAAAAATGCCATGTCCAACCTTGTTTTCCTAAATAAAAATGTTGACAATACTTAGCCTTCCCAAGTGGGAAATGAACCATTGCTATGAGGACCTTAACTTGTATTTCCTGTCTCCTTGGGGAGGGAGAGAGGGAGGAATGGAGGGAGGGAGAGGGGTAAACTGTGAGCTGCAAAGATGTGTGTAATGGTTAGAGGTCGTCATGTTGCTGTGAAGACTTTAGCACAGCTTGGGCTGGAGGTTTCATGGTGAGACAGTGCTTGTTTATGCATTGCACCACTCAAACACCTGCTTCTTGGGGTTGACATGTTTTGTTGTATGACTTTAACCTTGTAGCCCAGCTCTTGGCCTTTGTGAAGACTTCTCTCCACTGCCACTCCTTGCAGCACCTGAGCACGTGAGGGCACATGCTGTTGTTTGGCAGATGGTGTTTTTAGTGGTGTGCTTTTTTCTTTCTCACATCCATCATGTAGAATTGGACCCGTGGGAATCAGGTGACATTCTTAAAGGCAAATTAATTTCTTAACATCCACGTGCACCTTTTCTCATACTAAGCAGTGGAACTCTTTTCCCAAAGACACTTTTTATGAAATGACTTTTGTGTGACAGCTTCTCAGGTGCCAAGTGTTTTCAGTATTGTGCTGGTGTCCCAGGAGACACTTACAGCATTCTGTATCTGGCATCTCACCACCCACTTTCCCACGCTGAACATGGAAGGAAGAATGAGGTTTTCAGCCATGAGCACCCAGAGGCAACTGTTTCCAGCAGAGAGTTAAATATATCTCAGCTTACTTGTTGCTCTTTATTAATGGACTGGGCCTTTTTGCTGAATGAATACCCGGGCATCTGGTTCTTAGACCCTAGATGTCCTCATACAAGGTCAGGTGTGAAGGGGATCTAGAGCTGGACTGCTGAACCTGTGGCTTGGCTTGTATAGAAGTGCTACAAGGCTTCGGGGTATCCACCTGGATCCGAGGGACAGGTCCTTAATGCTGTCCAGAGTATTCCTGATCTCTTCAGAAGGCTGGACTACAGGTTGCCTCAGTTGTGGTCAGAGAGCATGGAGAGACTACTCAAAGCAGAGGTCATATGGCAGCCCCTGCTAGGTGTTCCCAGAGTGGCATGAGAAGGCAGCCTGGCATTTGAGCCCCTGCCCTCTTCAACAGAAGGAAGCCCCACACAGGCAGAGGCCAGCCCCTCATTCTGGCTCAGATTGATTAATGCCGTCTTTCCCCTCCTCCCGTCTCTCCCCAGGTCTGTTGCGGTTCCTCCCACTTTTCCATAAGCAGAACAAGAACCAAATCAAACGTCTTAACGTGTGTAGAGATCACGTTCCGTGAGCAGACACAAAACGGTGGCAGGTTTGGCAAGCACGAACTAGACCAACTGAAGGGCAGCCCACCACCGTGTATCAAACCTCACTTCCGAATGTAAAAGGTTCACATGCCTTTGGCTTCCTGTTGACTTCCTCCTGACCCAGAAAGCATGGGAAATGTGAAGGGTATGCACATGGTTGTTGGTTACTTTGCTCCCCGTGCTCCTTGATGCGTCCGTGGCCACCTGTTTTTCCAGCAAACCACGTTGACTAGCTGACCAGACTCTAGTGGGGGACGGGGTGATACATAGCATGACGGGCAGTTACATATTATTTTAAAAGTATATATTATTGAATAAAAGGTTTTAAAAGAAATGTATGGAGAGTTTTCAGTATGAAAGGGACCATTAAGTGGGACCTGTGGCCACAGAGGACTGAGTGACCCAGAAGAAAGTGGATGAGGAGGGCCAGTTTGAAGCTCTGCAGAGAGGAGACGTGCAGAGATGGAGAGGGACGAACCTTGGAGAGTCCAAGTACTCAGTGGGCTGGGAAAGCTGGGCCTTGCCTTAGTCACATGTCCACCATTAACTCCTCTTCCAAATTGGGTGGGTGGCCCAGTAGTTGAAGTAGATAAATGCCACCTTTAGTAAGCTCAGGAAAGATCCCAGCCCTTTCTTTGCTGTCCCTTTGGTTATGTTGCAACATTGCATTCCATTTCCTAATGCTGCCCCTCAACACCCTCTTCCGAGAACTGACCTGGAGGCCTGTGGAGTCTGCTGACCTGCAGCAGGGGAGGGCTTGGGTCCGAGGGCTGCTTCTGATCACATTCTGATGTTCCCGGGAACTGGAAGGAAAAGTGGCTGCCACGGAAGCAACACTTGTATTTCTTGAAACAAAACCAGCTTTACAGATGAGACTTTGCCAGCTCCCTCAGTCCTCACCTCCCGGGAAAGCTCTCCAGGGGAAGTGAAACTGGCAGCCACCACCTGTTCATCACCTGACCATGCTCTGGCCACTGGCCTGTGTCCTGCATTGCCTGTGCAGAGAAGTTGGGGCAGATCCAGACACCCTGCTGGCTGCCTGGGGCTCCAGCCTGGTCTCCATGAAGGCCACCTGCCCCGCACAACACTCCTGTCTCTGCTCCTTGTCCTGAACAGTGTGAACTGAAGCATGGACACTCAAGAGTCTTGAAGTGATTATGGGAAAAAGCAAAGAGGGCCCTTTCTGGTCCAGCATGACAGCATAGTGTCCTTTGGAGCAGCTTCTGTTGGATCCAAGTAGTTCCACAGATGTGGGAGCTTAAAACTGCATACCGTGGACACCAGCGAGTAAGGACCTAGCCACCAGCAGAAGACTTCATAAGGCCAGTGGGCCTGAGCAGATGGACTTAGTACTTTCTGGACCCACCACTGACCTGGCTTTCTCAGGCTCTCTTGTGGGGCTCTAACTCAAGGCCTTGCAAATTTCTCTTGGTCTTCCCGCTCTCTATCAGAATACCTCATTACATTAGTATGTGTGTGTTTATCTACACAGTATGAATGTGTTACCTCTGCGTGAACCTGTTGGGCTGTAACTCCTTTCCTATCTGAGAAAACACAGAGGATAGGCCTGGGAATTCTTGATGTCCTGGAGAAATTAGAATGCTAGCTTCATCCTCAGTTTCCCCTCCTGCTTTTTATCCATGGCTCTCCTTAATGTTCCAGTGTGGAAGTCTTTTGTAGAAACTTCTGAAATGTATCAGATAATCTTGGGGTTTGTGAATGATTATGATTGGGCTGGAGAGTGGTTGTAGATAGAAGGGGAAGGAAAAAATTTTGCTTAGGTTATTTTGACTTTGAGGGAAGGGGACAAGAGCCTGCTAACCCAAGAATAATCTAGTTCATAAACAGCATGCTTGGAGATTCAGAACATCAATGTCTTCACATAGTCCTGTTCATGTTTTGGTGTTTTAATATTTACTGCATTTTCCTGATTACCAAAGTAATATACCCTGCTCCCTGCCTTTTTTTGTTCTACTAAGGGTTGAACCCAAGGGCTTTGCACTAAGTTACATCTCCAGCCCTTTAAAAAAAATTTTTTTGGAGACAAAATCTCACTAAGTTACCCAGGCTGAACTGAAACTTGTAATCCCTACCTGCCTCACCCTTTCAGAATACTCTGATTATAGGCATATGCCACCACACCCAGCTAGTAACATGTCCTTGTGGTTAAAAAAAAAAAAAAGCAATTGTTACAGAGAAGCTAATGAAGAAAGCCCCCCAATACCATACATACAACTCACAAAAGCTTTCTTTCTTTGGAGATAACCATTGTTAAAATTTGGTGTATAGCCTCCCATTTTTTTTTTCTTAAGCATTTACTAATCTTTTACAGTAATAGTTTCATGGTAATGAAAAATAATCAGAGTATACATTCCTTTTCTGAAACTTGTGTTTTCACTTAATTGTGAAAATCTTACTGTGTTCATACACTGTATGGATCTACCTCACCCCTTTTCGTGGCTGCATGGTATTCCACTGTGTGATGTCCCACAGTTGAAGCAATTCCTTCTTGATAGACTCTGGGTTGTTTCTTGTTTTACAATATTGCTGCAGTGAACAACTGTACATATGTTTTTGGACCGGATGTATGTGCGATAAAATCTTTTAAAAGAATTACTGTGCCACATGGCTTTTTTTTTTAAACAAAGGTCATTGTTATAATCCTGAGAAAGGTGTCTTCCATCCCTCCCCATAGCAGTGCAGGTTGGATCTGCAGTGACATCAGTCAGTCGTGAGATTCTTGCAGGGCTGTGTCAGGCACTTGGGACATGGTCCCAAAGGCCTATAGAAATGTTTGAGACCTAAAAAAATGTGATGGCTCTAACAAAATTGAAAATAAAATTTAATAAATGGAATTACGTGTCTTAAAATGTACAATACTGTGAACTTCATTAGTTGTTAAAGTCATTATTTGCTTTTAAAAGATTTTTTCCCCTCAGGATAATTAGTGAAGAATCACAGACTACCATAAAACCAAACAATTTCAAAGGCAAATTGTAAAGATTCAGAAAACTACAGGAAAAAATTAAATATGAAAAGTGGTTATGTTTTAATGTGTTTGAAATGTTGTGGAAAAGCCTTCACAAGTAAACCTACAGAGAGAGGGTCAGCAAATGCTTTAAAATAGCCCTGGAGGGCCAGGTGGTGGGATGGACAAGCAGACTCTTCAGACTTGAAATAATGTGCTTCTCAAATGCACTCTGCCAAGGGTAGAAGCCAGACACCAAAGGCTACATACTGAATGATTCATTTCTATGACATCCTGAAAAAGGCAGACCTAGGGATGGAGAGCAGATCCATGATTGCCTGGAGTTAAGGTTGACCACAGGGTTAGTATGAGATGTTTCTAGAGGTGCTGCAGTTGTTCTGTGGCCTAAATGTGGGGATGCCTTTATCCAAACTCTAAACCAAAACTAGTATGTTTTTAAAAATTAAGAGTAATAGTCATGGGCAGGGGCTCACCAGAGTGTAGTTTGGACTTCACTCAAAGTTTAGTAGGATGCTCAGCTGCCCACCACAGCCTCTGCTACAGATAGGGCTGTGGCCCGCCTCAGAGGGAACTGCTAGGACCAGGTCCCGAGTCCTGCCTCTGCCTGCAGAATATGCCAGGCGTTCAGGGCTCTCTTCCATCCTCACTCCCAGCTGAGGGGCAGCCCTCGCCTCACTGCGATGCTTCTCACCCTCTGCAGGACGTGGCGGGGAACAAACCCTGTCTCCCAGTGTGTGTCATGCCCCTTGTGTGTCAGCTTCCTGAGGTGATGTGAGGAGTTTCTAGGCTCAAACTGACGTGAAAAGTTGCTGTCCCTGGGTCTTAGCATCTAACCAGGGCATCTGTGCACCGAAAGGGGCACTTATCTGGTGTTTTAAGTCATGCCTTAGTTTTATTAAAGCTGTATGTGAAAAAAAATCTAATTTGTGTCTTTAAGATCAATATAAATCTTGTTTTTTAAATTTTTTAATTTATGTATTGTTTTTTTGAGACAGGATTTTGCTGTTACCCAGGCTAGTTTCAAATTCATAGTGATCCTCCTGGGGCCGGAGATTTAGCTCAGTGGTTTCGCTGCCTGCTGCGCAGGAGCAAGGACCGAGTTCAATCCCCGGTACAAAAAAAAAAAATCTATCTCCATAGTGGTCCTCCTGCCTCAGCCTGCCTTTCCTTCTTTCTTTCTTTCTTTCTTTTTTTTTTTTTGTACCGGGGATTGAACTCAGGACCTTGTGCTTGTGAGGCAGGTGTGGTGCCACTGAGCTGAATCCCCAGCCCTGCCTCAGCCTTCTTAATGCTGGGATTACAGGGGTGTACCACCATGCCCAGCTACAAATCTTATTTCTATAGCAACAAACTAGTTGATTTTATGCATAAAGATCAACAGTTTTGCTTAATCTTTGATCCATGGCCAATTAGCTTAATATTTAATGGGTTAAACATTAAAAGTTGCTTACACACAATGTTGCTGGTCAGATTCAAGACTAAATACAGACTGAGTACCACTTCCATGACATCCTACCCCAAACTAAGCCCCTCCTTGCAGGAATGAGATTTCCGGGGCTACCCATATCTGCACATTCCCATGATACTTTACCTCTTGTATAGCTTTAGTTGCCTGATTTGCATCAAACTCAATCACATACTCAATGTTTGATTCCCACAAACACTTCCAGTAGTTAATATGAAAAATTTAAAATCTAACAGAATCTCCCTAAGCATTCAAATACTAAGAAAAAAACTAAGCTCATAAATTTAATAAAATATTTTAAACATTGTTTATGAATTTTCTTTACATTGTAAAATTAAAATCATATCTAATTTCAAGTTCCTTTAAGCATTTCAAATTAACTTAAAGCATCACATCCTATAATTCACTAGGTCATCTTAAATATTTGAAATATCCCAACAATATATTCAGAAACTTATTTCTCACTGAGTGTGGTGGTGCACACCTTTACTCCTAGCACTCATGAGTCCGAGGCAGGAGGATCACTTCGAGTTTGAGGCCAGCCTGGACTGCATAGTTCAAGGCCAAAAAAAAAAGAAAGAAAGAAAAATTTCTCAAATTGACACAGGTGACTGCCATCCTGAGTTTGGTTTACTTGCCACAATCTGTGTGTTTTGACATCCCACCAAGGCCACAATGCTCTCCCTCAGCTCCAGACTGTGCTATGTTGCTGATCAGATTCAAGACTAGATATAAACTGGGTACCACTTCCATGATATTCTACCCCAAACTAAGCCCCTCCTTCCGGGAATGAGATTTCCGGGACTACCCATATCTGCATATTCCCATGATACTTTACCTCTTGGGTAGCTTTACTTGCCAGATTTGCATCAACTGATCTTCTGCACTTACTGCCTGCACTGCAGTCTCTCTACTGCCTACTTGGAATCTGCTTCCTTTTTGTATCCTTTTCAGTGTGACTACATACTAATTGTGTAAATCACTGATGGCAGCCACTTATTAGCAAACTTATTAACAAAGTTTCTTATGGAGTTTTTTCCTACATACATTTGTGTTGAAGGGAATGCAATATACAGGAATGATAGTGTTTAATGCATAAGTCTATGAGAGACGTGGTTTTGGGTTAATTTGGACCACCATTACCTTTGAAAGGAAGGGAAATGTCTGTGGTGACCATTTGGCTCTCCACACATTCATTTGTTCATTTATTCATTGCCCACTACGATGGTGGCTGCTGTGCTAAGTCCTGGGACTCTGGAACAGAGGAAGGCACAGTCAGCACCTGCAGGGAGCACCCCAAACTCAAGCCACAGGAGCAAACCTGGTAGGTGGAAGGCAGAGCTATAGGATTCACTGACATGGGCTGTAAGAAAAAGAGCAGCTCAGACTGACTCCTCAGGACTTGGGAAGAAGGTCTGGGCAAAGGGTGTGGGAGACAGTGAAATGGAAAGATCTGTTTTGGACATGTTGAGATCAAAATGCCCATTTGGGAGGCTGAAGCAAGAGGGTCACAAGCTCAAAAAGAAAGATAGAGCCAGGCATTTAGCTCAGTGGTTCCACCGCCTGCCTTGCAAGTGCAAGGACCTGAGTTCAATCCCCAGTACCAAAAAAAGGAAAAGAAAGAATAGTGGTCCATGAACATTAGCCAAATTAGCCTTTGGAGAAAAGGATGGGATTGCCCTGTCAGATATTAAAATACACCAAAAAGCCTTATTAATGAAAATCTGGGTTGTAGTGGCATAAGAGCTTTTAAGCAGACCAGTGGTCTAGAAAAGAGTGGCATTTTCCAGAAGGATTAAATCATAACTATGAGCCAGCCATGGTGGTACATGCCTGTAATTCTAGATATTCAGGAGGCTGAGGCAGGAACATTGCAAGTTCGAGTCCAATCTGGGAAACTAAGCAAGACCCTATCTTCCCAAAGCCCTGGGAAGGTAGCTTAGTGGTAGTGCACTTATGTAGCATGTGCAAGCCCCTGGATTCAATCCAAGTACCACACATAATATCCACTATGGGATTTATCATATGTATATCATATCTCATATAATATATAATATATATAACATGATATATATATGATAAATCCACATAGTTAATAAAAGTATAGGGGTGACCTAGAGATGGGTTACATCTGTAAACTTCTAAGCACAAATCATAAATAAATATAAGAATTCTATTCAAAGAAAGACATCATGGGTAAAATGGGCAAATGACAGATTGGGAAAAGATACTTGCATTATCTAAAACCAACAGAGGATTAATACCTAGAGATACTATTTAATCTTGGAAATCAATAAGGAAAAAAGGAACCTCAATAGAGACTTGGGGAAAGGACATAAGCAGCCAACTTAAAAATAAAGAAACTGAAATGCCTATGAAGAGCTGAGTCAGTGTATTAGTAGTCAGAAATATGATAAGACAAACCATCATGTTATATGTATTAGACTGGCAAAATTTAGAAAGTAGAATAATGCTGAGTGTCAGAAGGTGACTGTGACTGCAGAGACCCTCATGCATTGTGGATGGGAGTACAAATGGCCATTTAAGTCAAATGAAATACATGCAGATGTTAGGACCTAGCAATTCTGGCATTGAATATGTGTACAAAAGAAATTCTCACACAGATCCTTCAGAGGACATGAACAAGGATGTTCATTAGTGGAGTAGACAGAGGAAACAGAGGGAAGCATGCCTGGTAGGACTGTGCAGTTACAGGCAAGGGATTAGGTGTACATTGGCCCAGTGGAAGGGTTTAAAAAACCATAGTTCTGAACAGTGTGTGTAATATGTGTCTATTTTAAAACAAACAAAACTCTTGTGGCTGTCTGTTTACAATTATACATGATTGGATGAGGGAGGAGAATGGATTAATTCAAAGAGACATGTAGGGGGAGCAAGACAGGAAGACATGAAAAAATATACAGTTATTTCTGGATGGTGGGGTTATCAGTGATTGTAATGGTATTTTTCATAGGTCCTCAAGAGACCTATATTACTGTAACCAGAAAAATATTAAAACTCATAAAATAATTAGAACGTTCTGAAAGTTCTACCTTACTTTTCTTCTATGATTATTAGCTATTTGATTTTCTACTTATAGATCTAGTATTGGTAATTGTTTTCCTAGAAAATACTTTATTTCAGAAAAACTTTTAAATGGTGAAAGTTGTATGCATTATTTTGATAATCATCATAATCATAATTCATCTATAGCTCTAGCTCTCTCTCTCTTCTCTCACCCTCTCTCTCGCTCTATTGGAGTTTGAACAATTGAACCCAGGGCCTTCAAACTGAGCAACATTCTCAGCATTTTTTGTATTTTAACGACTCTTTCTGTTTGTGTTTGTTTGAGACAAGGTTTCGCTATGTAGTTCACGCGGGCCTTGAACTTGCTATGTAGCCCAGGCTGGCCTCAAACTCACCACAATCCTCCTACTCAGCCTCCCAAGTGCTGGGATCACAGTCATGTGCCACCACACCCAGTTGATTTCTCTTTCTTAATATTAAGCCTTCTCTCTTCTTAACCCATTTTTTTTCCTAAGGATATTTTGAAACACTTAACAAGCTAAGTATAGTGTTCACTGGCCTCACATATAAAATCTCCAGCTGTTTAGCGTCTGTCCGCCATCGTGTGTGTGCTTACCTCTGAGCCTAGCCATATCTTCTCGAAAGACTTTCAGAATCAAGTGATTTGGCCAAGAAGCAAAAGCAGAATCCTCCCGTTCCTCAATGGATTTGGATGAAGACTAGTAATAAAATCAGGTACAACTCCAAGAGGAGACACTGGAGGAGGGCCAAGCTGGGACTGTAAGGAATTGCACATGAGCTGTAGTATATTTACTCTCTCAGAGGACACAGATGATGCCTTCTTTATCATGGTCAAGATTACATCACTACATCAAGCTTTAAAAATACCACTGGCTGGACAGTTGGATGTGTTTAATCAGAACCCTTACTCTTTTTCTGTGATCAGCGCTAGTGTATCAACGATAAATATTTGAAACTGTAAAAAAAAAAAGTCTCCAGAAATCACCCAAAATAGCAGTTTTATATTAAAAGTTTTATTTGTATACTGTATAAGATTCAAATATTTTTCTAGACACTGTATAAGATTCATGTGTCTAGAAACTCTGTCTGGGTTATTCAAGTGGTTGATATGAAAACTGAATGAATACAGGATAGGGCATTTATATAGGTGGCTGACACGCAGTAAATGCTGAATTTACTACTATAATGATAGAAACTGCTAAAATGATTACATTAGCTGCAAACTCTTTCTGCCAACCATAATACCAGCACAGGCCTGGGGACACAATATAGAATTTAGGTAGATGGTGGTCAGTGACTCATGGGAGTCTCCAACATTTGGGATTTCCTTCCACACTTGAAATATCATAGCTTATCCTTCCTAAAATGTTGTAGGTATTGATTTTCTTTTAAAGTCAGCTATTGGTTCAACTCAAGCAATTCAGCTTTTTTAAAATTTTATTTCCAGATTTTATCTTAATCTTCATGCTTTCTTGTATTCTAATCTGTACAATCAAGGCGACATAGTTTCTTCAGAGTATCGTTTTTGTTTTGTTTTGTTTTTTGCTTGTTTCAAGGGATTTCACCCAGGGCCTTTGTACTGAGTTACATCCTCAAGTTTTTCAAAAAAAATTCTATTCTGTGACAAGGTCTCGCTAAACTGCCCAGATTGGGCTCGAACTTACGATCATTTGCCCTCAGCCTTCTTTTACTTTTTCCTGTATAACTCCGCCTCGCCCTGCAGGAGGTGGGGCCTGGCAGTCACCTTCCCCCCATCCCGACGCTTCACTTAGCCTTGTTTCCATGACTCTACGTAGACTAACAATACTAAGACAATCCTTTGTCTTCCTCCGCTATTTTGAAGCAAATCTGGACCACAGATGGGAAAATAGTCCCTCGGCAACAGAGTTCTTTTTCCTGAAGGGGCGGGACTGGGGCGGGGATTATAGGAGGAAGGAACAGGAAATCGCGTTCCTTGCGCCGGGACTGGGCCCAGCGCTCCCAGGGGGCGGGCTCAAGCGAGTGGAGGGATCCATTTTAAGCAGCGGGCGTCCCTTCGCCTCCATTTAAGGATAGGAGTGTTGGGGGGGACGGTTGCTGTGGTTTTGGTTCTGAGGTGGCTCTGTGGGAGCTGAAGCTAGGGACCTAGCGTCCCGTGTCCAAGTCCAGCCGCCAGTGGCTACAGGTCGAGAGTTAGCCATCCTCTGCTTTTCCTTCGCTACTCTCTGCTTGTATCTACTCCAGAGCCGGTCGCTCCGGGGCGACTGTGTCGAAGGCCGCCGGCAGGCGAGATGTTCAAAAACACGTTCCAGAGTGGCTTCCTCTCCATCCTCTACAGCATCGGCAGCAAGCCCCTGCAGATCTGGGACAAAAAGGTCAGGGGCTGGGGGCAGCGGGCGGGGCGGCGTCCAGAGTCTGCGCCCCCTTCTCGCCCAGGGAAGTAGGTGTTGTGGAGTTGGGCCCTGGAAGGGGC
Organism: Heterocephalus glaber; assembly: GCF_053883595.1. Lineage (NCBI taxonomy): Eukaryota > Metazoa > Chordata > Mammalia > Rodentia > Bathyergidae > Heterocephalus > Heterocephalus glaber. The sequence goes on from NW_028258137.1 coordinate 27,645,071, forward strand.
GGGAAGCCGATGCTGTGCCCTGTCCCCTACCTGGCTTGACTGAGGCGCGCGGTGGGGGGGGGGGAGGGTTGCGAGTAGAGTGGGCGTGACCAGGGAGTAAAAGTCCTTTGGTGTTTAGGTGAGCGGTCCCCTGATACGAACTTGACTTGATCAGTTCTTCTGCGCTACGCTTTCCCCATCAATATAGTGGGTCGATAGTGCCTACATCAGTATGAAATGCACAGAGTTATGTGAGGAAGCTTTGGGGTGGTACACGTGAGAGGAACTGCTGTTCACGGGTTCCACAAATGATGTCCTATTTTGTGCCAGTCACTGTGGTGGTCACTAGACACAGAGCCTTTGTTCTGGGCACCCTTACAGAGGCACAGCCAGAAGCGCATGGGTTTCATTCATTTGCTTTCTCACTGATCCCAAAGAAACCAGCATTTGGTGGCCTTTGGCATGTTCTTCGCACTCACTGTGACTTGTGGTTTGTACTGTGCCTTCAGAGTTGGATTTCTTCAGGAAAACTGCAAAATGGTGACCATCAAAGCCTTGTCTGGCCTAATAAACTCAGCCAGGTGCAAGCCTCAATTCACTCAGCCACCCAGTAGATGATACTTTCACTGATTCAGGAGATGATGACTATCCATATTTTGGAGATCTAGCTGTGCGTTGGTCTTCATTCTAAATTTTTCGATATTTTATTTCTCGTGAAAATTCCCATACCATTTTTATAATACAAATTAAGGTAGACATGTTAATATGAAGCCAGTGATTAGTTCTGCTCTCCTTGGGAGATACCGGAGAGAAGGAGTATGCTGAGTGGTGTTTTTAGAGAGGTGCATGTGGAGTAGTCTAAGTCAGCAGAGTCTGTTAGTAATAAGGTCAGGAATTTTGGTTTTCCTCTCAGAGTAACTACGTCTTCCCTTATCCACAGATGAGAGCTTTGGGCCACATAGAGGCTGGGAGAGAACTTGGACAACTTTCTGCCTGTTTGCCCTGAAACAGGACCTGCTGTCCATGGATTCCATAGACTATTCTGTGTTCAAAGATCAGCTTCGTGAGAGTAGTGGTCATAGTACTATTTGCATAACATAGTTGAAAGATCTGAATATATTGAGGTTGGGCCTTTCCATATGTGACAGTCTAACTCTTCTCTTTCAAATGGTCTATGGGAGAACTAGAGCCATTACATAGGAAAGCAGTCTCTTAACCTTTTTTTCTGTACTAGTCAAGTTTTGAGTTCTGTGGTTTTGTTAACTACATAATAAAGCATTATAAACTAAAAATGTGACTCTACAAGGAGAACCCAGAGTGAGTATACCTTGAACCATGTCAGAAAGATGGCTTCCCAGGCGCCATTATGGGCAGTCAGAAGCACGGAGAGAGCAGCTTTGGGCGGCATTTGAACTTGGAAATGAAATTGTAACAGAGATGTCACAATAAGGCAATTGAAATAGAGGAGTAGACTAGAGAGATTTTCAGAGCAGGTCATTGAAAGAATAGCAGTGGAAGCAGAGCATTGTTTTCTATTAGATAAAACTTTTTATCTATCAGTTTTCCATTTTAACCCTCTGGACTTTTCTGTGGTATGTGTTTTATTTTTCAGTGTAGCTTTATGACTAGTCAACATGTTTACATACAGAATATAAAAGCAAAGTAACCATGGTGCACTGTGTCCCTTAACAACAACGCCACTAGAGGTAGGATGGTACCCTAATGACATAAACATATGAAAACATTGTTAGAGTCATTGGCAGGTTTACATGGAGTAAATTAAACAGACATTTAGGAGAATACTCATTTTAAGCAAAATTCTCAGAATAGCAAAAGTTGATTGTGTGTTTCTCTTATTTCAACTAGACAGAAAAGTATTTAAAGGAGAGTGGTTTTTTCCACCTTGGAGCAAGGGAAGGAGTAGAAGGAAAGGGGGCTATATCTATTATTGTATGGGTGCTTTTTCTTGGCATTATATTAAAGTTTTCAGAAAGAGGTGGGAATCCAATCCAGTCAGGGCAACAGTGGGAATTAATATACTTATCAAAGATTTATCAAGCAACATCTAAGTGTTAGATGTTGTGTAGACTTGGGAAGGTACACAGAGAAAACATTTTCCCTGGTCCCAGGGACTAAAACAAAGTTGTAATAAAGGCAAAGCTTCATGGGGAGCAGGTAGGGTACGGCTGTTTGCATTTATCTAGACATAGCTCTGACCTTTGCCAGTAGGTACATATTGACTGTGTTGCCTATTTTTAGTTATTTTGATTTCACAGAATGTTACTGTTCTCCTTTGGAATGGAAAATTTCTGTGTGGTTTTCTTTTTTGGTACCGGGAATCGAACTCAGGACCTTGCGCTTTTGAGGCAGCAGGTGGAACCACTGAGTTAAGTCCCCAGCCCTCTGTGTGTTTTTTATTAAGAATAATCTTGAAAATTTAGGTTTGGTTTGTGTTTAGGGTCCTTATGAATATAAGTGAATGTCATATTCACAATACTGGCAAACTTGCAAACTTCACTTTTGTATGGCTGGCTTATAAATATTTGTAATTTGTGCAAGTTCCAGCACTCTTTGAAACTCCCAGCCCCTCCCCCTCTCACCTCACCTCCTCTTAAACACTATTTTCATGGAGAACTTCAGTTAGATCTCATGTGTTTCTGTGGCTCTGTACATCACACTGTATGACAGTTTAGTGTCATACCTGAAACCTCTTCGCTAGAGCGTGGTCAAACACCTTGAATTTGCATCCTGTTGTGTGTTCTAGTTGTGTGACCTTGGACAGGTGCTTAACCAGTTTTCTCATGTACTTGTGGATATGAAGATTAAATGAAGATGAAAATAAAACACTTAGCAATGATTATGATATGTAGTTAGTACTTAGTAAGTCAGGGCTTGGAGTATTAAATATGGCAGGGAACTGAGAGGTTTGCTCAGGACTAAAATAAGGAGTTTAACTGAGCCTAGCATTCAGATGCCTAGGAATAGAAAGTATGTACAGCAAAACCAGACTTCTGAAATTAGAATAATTTCATCATTGCACTATGGCTTCCTCTGCCCAAACTTCATAATGTGGCTCTAAGGCCACACAGCCCCTGATTTGGCTCCTGAGGAACTGGTTCTCCAAGCTTCCCTCACCAGGTGCCCCCTCTTAACAGTAGCCTCCTGCTCAGTGAAGACCTGTGCTCGTTCACCTTAAGCACTTTCTGGTACCTCCTTACCCGCCACTCACCTGCCTTTTCATTAGTCCTAGGGTCACATTTCAAAGGCATTTCCTCTGAGAGGCCTTCCTTGAACCTTTAGACTAAGTTAATTTATAGACACTTGGAGGACCTCTCCTTCCTTCTCAACACACTTGAAATTAGCTAAAGATCTGGCTACACTGATTCCTGACAGTGACCTTTATAAATTTTCAAACCAAGAGTTTAGAAGAAATTAGGGATTTCTTTAATATTCCCTTAACTTCTGGGATGAGTAAATCCTACGGTTAATTACGGAATTGTCATGTTTATTGTAAACATTGCTTCCTCTGAGCCTGGTAGCATATACCTGTAATCCCAGTTACGTGGGAGGCTGAGGTAGGAAAATTGCAAGTTCAAGGCCCATCTTGTCAATTTAACAAGAACATATCAGAAAAGGGTTGGGGGGCTGGGGATGTAGCTCACCACTATAGTGCTTGCCTATCATGTGTGAGGTCCTGGGTTCAACTTCCAGTGCCCAAAAGAAAAAACAACAAAAACATAAAAACCTGACTTACAAGAAGACTACCAGGACATTCTAGTCCCAGTCATACTTGTGTAAAATATTGTGTAATTTTCGATCTTTACTGGTAATATCTTAAGTTTACACAAGATTAATTAATGAAAACTGCCCTGTGTTCCTCTCCTCTCACCCTGTCTTTATCTCAGCTGCTGCTGTTTTTCCTTTATTTCCATTCCCTGTTCCTAATTTTTTTTTTCCCCCTGAGGCAGGTTCTCACTGTATAGGCTGGCCTTGAATTCACTGTGTGCCCAGGCTGGCCACAAACTCGTGGCAGTCCTCCTGCCTCAGGCTTCCAAGTGCAGGGATTACAGGTGTGTGCACCACCATGCCTCTGTTCCTAATTTTAAAAGTGAACCCTCTGCAGAAAAAAGTTCCTATGTGCTACCTTTTAACTAGCAAACTTTGTTGGTGTGAGTTAAATAGATGGAATTTTCATTAGTATAATTGACTGAATTGGGACGTAAGGTAGTAAAATTATTTTCACTTTCCCAGGATCAGACTTTATGTTATTCTGAGTAGTAGCTTTTACTATGAAACCATGTGTTTTGGTTATTCTTGCCGTTTTATTTTTAAAAATTTTACCAGAATATGTTTGTAGTGCATATTGATTACATTCATTGTGTACTCTTGCCTTGGAAGGCACATACTTGCCTTGCATTAACGGAGGGGTTGTTGGGTTATGTCCAGAGTTGCCTGCATGCCGCCTAGGTAGCCCTGTGAAGTATAGCAAAGGAAGAGGAGAAGCTTCTGACCTGTCGGAGCCTGAAGCGAAGGCCTTGAGGTATTGGGTGATTGAGGAGAGCTATGCCCTCTTCTCCCCCACAGAGGGCTCCCTCTGCCTGTTTTCTGACTTGGAGCCCAGCGCCTAACCCAGGCCAGAGGCTTTCCTACTGAAAAGGACAGCTCTAATGGCTTAATGTAAATTGGAACATGTGTCATTAAGACGAGGAAGCCAGATGGCGGGGGTGGGGGGTGGGGTTTCAGCTGCCTGCCAGGATGAGTGGGTGGGGCCAGAAAAATGAAAGTTGGGGGAGGGGAAGAGAATGGCTACAGCTCCTGTGTTATTTTTAAAGCACTCCTAAAAATGTGAAGCACTGGCCAGCTTCCTCCCAATCTCCATAGTATTTTTTTCCCCTCAGCTTGACCCTCCTCCCTGGGGCTTACACTGAGGGGGAAAAATAAGTGTTCTTTATTAGTTGCCCTAGCAACCATGGAAAGCCTGGGAGAATGACTGTAATACAGGCTTGAAGGTTTGTTCCTTCTTGGTGTCTGTAGAGGCTGAGGACCATTCTGATCTGTAATTGAGGTACCTTGGGAGCTGAAGCTCCTAGTGGGAGAGGGGAAATGCATGAAATAAAAATAAAATTGTTTTGTGGAATAAAAACCTCATGGGCCATACTTTGAGAATGTGTCATGAATGAAAAAGAGCAAATCAAAAATAATTGGTTCTTTATTTATAGAGGGAAGTAAAATAAAACTTTTATCTACCGTGAGCAATAAATGCTGACCAGCTCTTTTATGCTCATTTCAAATCCAGGCCTGCCTAGTGACATATGAACTGGGAGGAGCCAACGGAAAGGAAGTTGATGCTTTCTGAGGACACAGGTCTTACTAGATGTCTTTGTGAGAAGCCAGTCTGAGCAAGGGGTATCACTTCTGGAAGACTTGTACAATTTCAGGGAGTGATAGCAAGGTTGCCTCCTTTCCTCCTTTTCTCTTACCTTTTTAGCACCTAGAGGGGAAGCTTTGAGTAGTTTCCTATCCTCTAATGCTCCCATCCCTCACCTCCCCATTCTTTTCTCCTAGTAAGTTTCTATTTGCAACCCTTTGAACTTTCTAAAGGAGGAAAACCATAATTCACTGACAAATTAACTTAATTTAGTTGCCAAGCTCTTGAAGCTTGTGATATGAGAATACTTGTGGTTTTCTTCTTTCGGAGCTGAACTTTTCTTTGGGCAAGATCTATCTAGTTTGTCACAACAGCAGCCACATTACAACTCTAGAGATGAGACCTGTAATTTCCCCTCCACGTTGCCTTGTTTTTTAGTGTACATTAATTCATTCTGTACAAGTCAAATTTATGAGTGTAGTTGTTATGTAGTAATGCTAAAAGAAGCCTCTTTAGGAAGTTACCGAGAGAGTCCTCTGCATCAGGTGGGCAGCAGCATAGGAGCAGTGCAGTCTATTCAGGATTCACCTGTTGGCCTCTTTGAGCAGTGTAAGGTGTTGCTTTTGTCTGTAAAGACCTAAAAAGGTCGTATTTGCAGAAATGTTTCAGTGAAGTCCTCTGCTAGAAACATGAAGATAGGCAGAAGGCAAATTCCCTAACATTTACTCCCAGTGAGATCTGGCTTGAGTGTCCTTTGGGAGTGTTAGGGTTAAGTCCATTCTTTATTTGCTTGTTTGTTTTTTGAGTCAGAGTGTTGCTACATAGTAGTTCGTAGTTCAGGCTGGCCTAGTATTCACAGCAGTTCTCTTGCCTCAGCCTCCTTAGTGCTGAAATCATAGCGTGTGTCACCACGCCTGGCTAGGTTTGAGGCCATTTTTTAAAACCATGTGGGATAAATAGTGACATGTCTTTTAGCAATAGTAGTCTTCAGACCTTAATGACTTTTTTGGGGGGGTTACTGAGGACCAAACCCAGGGCCTCACACATATTAAACAAATGCTCTACCACTTGCCTACATTGCTAGCCCCCTAATTACTTACTGATTTTAATATAACCATATGTTTGATCTTTGCAGCATGCACTTTATAAAGAAAGAATGTTTATGTTATTGAGAATAATTAATGTTTACATCTTGTTGGAATACTGCCAGCTATTATCACAGAGACTGCATCATGTTATTTGGAAATAATTTATTGATTAATTCCTCTTTCACCAACAGGTTTGCATGGTTTTCCACAGAAAATACTGGAGTATCTGCCACTTTGGCTGGCGCGTTTACTAGGGGAATGAGATGGGCAGTGTTGGCATGTTCTACACAGACCCAAGCCTTTGTGCTTTTAATCTCCCTTGGAATGAGGCCCAGAATTCAAAGCAGGAGGGCACTGAATGTCGCCAGCTTTGTTTGAGAAGCATTTCAGTGTGATGTTTCTGTCTTGAGAACCCAAGAAATGCTACATTGGCAGATACAGGGTCTCAGCTGGCCCAGCCTTCCACCTCTGACAATGGCACTGAAGGATGTTTTGTGTGAAGGTGTTCCTTACGCTGGTAGCCTTCTGGGCTTTGTGGGTCTCCCCAGGGTCTCCAGCTTCCTATAATAGTCCGTGGTGGACATATTACCCAGGAATGTTTCAAACCTCCTCAAGTAGTATTCATTTGTGTCAAATTCCAGAAGTCAGCACATATTTGGATGCTTAGTTTATGCCTAGGACAATACTAAGCATTGTAGAAGAGAGAAGTGATACTTAATGCTTGATCCCTAGTCTTCCTTGAGCTTTATTCTTTCTCAGTTGGAGCCGTAGGAAAAGGTGGACAGTGAGAGCGGATGTCACCTGGGAAACACCAAGCACACCACCCGTGGGTCAAACTCAGTAACAGCTCATAGAGACTACTGTCTAAAGCAAAATGCCGTGTTATTAATAATCCATGTGGAAAAATACAGCTGTTGGGGTTAACACTGTGTTCTCTTTCTATATGTAATTCTCTTTCAAAATTGTAATCAGATGGCTGATTATTGAACAAGGGAAGCTTAAGCCGGTATAACTGAGTCATTGAGTATGACAGCCCAACAGTCATTTCACAGTGACTAGAAAAAGACCACGGTTGTCTGTCGGATGTATTATTTTAAACCTGGTTGACGATCTTCTCTTCTGGGTGTTCAATAATTGAGGTAGGAGACCAGAGCTAGAAAAATAATTGGGCTAAGAGACCAGTCAATATTTTGGCCCTGGGTTCCAAGGTCAACAAGGAGCTAGGACATGTGGGACCTTTCCACAAGATCCTACAACTCTGGTGAGTCACCCAACCTCCTGAGCAGGGGGATTGTTGGGCCCACATTCAAAATGTACGGTGCCAAAATGTACAGAGGGTCACCAGAGAGAGAAGTCTCCCATGCTTTCACAGAAAGCTACATGGTCAAGCAAGACTGTGACCTATCTTAGCTCCTGATACTGACAGAGGAGCTGAGAGGGTTTATACATGGTTCCAAAAGTAATGCCCGAGGAGACTTAACTGACCTTGATATATATAGGGAGGTTAATTTTGGTTAACACAAGTCTCACTTTAACCTGATCTTAAACACCCAGCAGAAAAGTGCTGTATAACCAAAAGATGTATAAAAATAATGCCGTAGTAATAAAGGCTAGATGAGGGCTCAGTCACTGACCCCCGCTGGCAGTTTCCAGCTATGCCTGTAGTAAATCACTGTTATGGTTCAGTGAGGCTAAAAAGCCACACTAAGAGCTATAAAAGCTCAGCAAGAGTCTTTATATTCCTTAGCTAAAATTGTCCCTCACAACCACCAAACTCTTCATCTTCTTACATCTAAGACTAGAGGGACTTGGGTACTAATAAATAAAATTTGTTGCCTTTACATAAGTAATTCAGATCTGGTGAAGAAAAAAATCTTAAAAGAAACATCAGACTTACAGATAAGCTCCATCAGTAGAGAGGACTAGGAGCCAGCTGGTCACAATCCCTGTTCCACACCCTTAAGAGCAGTGTCTGGATGTGACTCTTTCCTCAACCTGCCTTTCCATTCAAGTGCTCTTGCTTTGAATGTACATGCTTTAATCTCTTGGAAAAATGAGTTTATTTTCACCTACAGGCTGCCAGACTCCCTCTATGAGATCCATTAGATTGACCTTGTAAAGGGAGTTCAAAACTATTAAACCCCAACATGACTTCTAAACAAGGCCCATTAGATTAGCTCTCTGGAGAAGGCCCCTGACTGTGGTCTCCCCTACAGACCCTTCTCAGCTCAGAGCAGCTAGATTGAAACTTCACCCATTCTCCCCTAACCGGAGTTAGGAATATTCCTTCAGAGGGGGAATATTATAGGCAGCTAAGTTAGGTAAAAATTAATAGGCAGTCAGACAGAGACAGGCCCTCAAGGAAATCAGTGCAGTACACACCAAAACTGTGGCTGGAGGAACATCTGAAGAAGGCAAGACTTCAAGATTAAAGTTACAATGACCAGACTTCCCTAAGGGATGAATGGAAATTTGAGATTTTACTGTAATTGGAACCACCCAATCTGTTAAGTCCAGATATGCATCAGACACCTGAACCCACCCCTTCCCCCAAATTTTCCTGTTTTAGAAGTCATAGAGAAGCCCAGGTTAATGATGTCAGCCATATGTGCCCTTGCTATGTGCCCCGCTTCCCTATTGGATCCATATTAGCTGAGCCATTATACTTATAATCTTACTGGTTGATTATAGTTTGACTCATGTTGTACCCACACTGTAACTTTGCTATTTAGATTACCCCTGACAAGGAAAAGAAGATAAGGAAGCATGAAATAGGAGCGAACCCTACTCTGACTCTGGTTACCACCCTCCATGTCAGTGACATTCAGCATTTCCTTGACCTTTGTGGCCAGAGAAGTACAGTGGTCCTTGGTTCACCAGCTTGACTCTTTCCATGATTTTGGTTGCAAAACAAGTTGGACAAGAATCGAATCAAATTCAATGGTTAGGTTCAGTGTTGACCTTATGGGGAAATTTGATTTGATTCTCTTCCAGTTGGACTTGAGACCAGTATTGTGGAGAGAATTGAGTTTGTGAACCAAAGTACCGCTGTACATGATCCAGTATGGGGCAGTGAGAGGTCTGGTAAATTTTGAGTCTTCTACTTAGGATGTGTTACTTGGGCTCCCTGAGTGCCAATGTACACATTGTGAAATATCATACCACCATATGTGGATATCATACTACCTACCTTATGATTGTTGTTGTTGCTAAGATAATTTAGTAAGATAGTGTATATGAACATTCCTAATACAGAGTAGATACTCAATAAATGTTGGCTGAATCTAAGTTGAGTTGATTTCTTTGGAAAGAAATTTATCCTGATGACCACTTGCCTGGTTACCTGGGATTTCTGAAGTGGCTGATGGGGCACTGTGTGAGGGAATAGCGTGGTTTCCTTATGCATAGGCTTCAATATACTGTAAAACTTCAGCGAGGTGTGGTGGTGTATGCCTGTAATCCCAGCTCTTGGGGGGCTGAGGGAAGAAGATTAGGAGTTCAAGGCCAGCCTGGACTACATACCAAGACCTTGTCTTTGAATGAAAACAAAAAACTGTCACAAAGTTCTACGTTAAGCCCTTTGGGCTACTGTGGTTTCCTTTAAGTGGTCCTATTTGGCCTTTAAAATCTACAAAATTGTTGCCAAATATTTTTAGTACTAACTAATCTAATATTCTTCCTTGTAGGTGCGAAATGGCCACATCAAAAGAATCACTGATAATGACATCCAGTCCCTGGTGCTAGAAATTGAAGGGACAAATGTCAGGTAGGTGGCCAACTCTGTTCTCCCGGATATGTGCTGTACTCAGAGGAGTATGCTGTTGACATTAACACAGACTGCAGAGTCAGGCTACCTTGTGAGTCCAGCTCTGCTACTTAGAGCTTACCTTGGGCGAGTTACTTAATCTCCCAGGCCTTTCTTCCCCCATCTGTGAAATGGGGATAATTACATATTCCTTACAGGACTGTTGTGAGGATTAAATAAGTGAATATGTATAAAACACTTAGTAGAGTCAAGCATAGCACATAGTAAGCATGATGTAACTGTTAACTATATTATTATTTAACCAGAGGATGGTTGGGGTGTTCCAGTGGATGGCCAGTGTGGTTTTCAGTTCCATTGTGGTCTTCATTTTGGTTTTCTGTGTCATAGCTCTTTTGAACCAAATGTGAAATCTTCTGGCTGGATGAACGTCCTAAGTTCCACTGGTCTGATTTTGGTGTTCAGATATTTTTTTGTTAGTCCCTTGTCCCTAGTCCCTTGATACAAGGTTTTGTTCTTGAGTCCTTTTTTTGTTTGCTTTTTGAGACCAAGTCTCACTTTGCAGTTCAGGCTGGCCTTGAACTCACTACATACTCCAGGTTAGCCTTGATCCTCCTGCCTCAGCCTTTCAAATGCTGAGCTTACAAGTGTGCGCTGCCACATGTGGCTTCTGAGTCCATTTTTTAAACCATTCATTGACTGAAGGGTTGATGGACTCATTGGATAATATATATGAATCTTTTAAATCTGCTTTCCAGTTTTTCCTCTGGACTGTGTGTTGTTATACATAGTTTGTTTATTGATATTTCCTCTCTACAGCACTACATATATCACATGTCCTGCAGACCCTAAGAAGACATTAGGAATTAAGCTTCCTTTCCTCGTCATGATTATCAAAAACCTGAAGAAATATTTCACCTTTGAAGTACAGGTAAGTATCTGTATATCAATGTATCTTCCTTGACCTGTAGCAAAAAGATATCTATCCAACTTTAGGAAAAAGTGGCCCTACAAAAATATTATCCTTTTGTGTGTGTTCTTTTCTGCCTTTACTATAATCCTTATAGAACCTTTGTTATCATGATATAAATTTGGTATTAGTATTGAAAATTTCATGTCAGGCTTTTAAAGAAATATTAAGCACCTAGAAAATCTAGTCACCAGCTATTAAAAAATTTCAAAGCTTAAAGGTTAGCATGGTGTCCATTTGAGGAATGATTATTTAATGCTGAGATACTGTTCTCTATTTTAGTGTTTTTGATTTTGCACAGGGAACAGTGTTTATGAAATCATTCTATGGTCTGAGAGCCTGACAAGTATGTCATATGTCATAACCAGTTGGTGTTGTCTTGGCAACAAATAGGATAAACTTGTTACTTACAGGCCGTCTGTGTCTAGTATGTGACCTGTATCTGGTCTGTTTATTTTCCTCTGGGTTTCAGCTTTGGGAAACTGAGCTGTGAGAATTGAAGTCCTTAATAAGGTTGTGTGATCCTGCCAAGATGGAGTTGACTTGACTCTTCCACTTTATATGTCACAGGTACTAGATGATAAGAATGTGCGCCGGCGGTTTCGGGCAAGCAACTATCAGAGCACCACTCGTGTCAAACCCTTCATCTGTACCATGCCCATGCGGCTGGATGATGGCTGGAACCAGATTCAGTTCAATTTATCCGACTTCACCCGGCGGGCATATGGCACAAATTACATTGAGACCCTAAGAGTACAGGTACTGCTTTTTTTGCAGATGGAGCTCCACACTGGGGACATGACAGGGTATGCTGTATCTGTTGCTGCCTTATGGGCCATGTAGATTTCTGGCTGAAGTTCTCAAGTCACTGTCCATGGGGTTTTGGCCTCAAAAAGGTCCAGGAATATTCAGAAGTCTGCTCAGATATGGGTGGATCCACCAAGCATAATTCCTTTCTTGCTTGAATCTGCCCCTGAGCTGAGCTGAGGAGATGCCAGAGAGATGCAATTTTGACAGCACCATGAGAGGGCCTCTAGGAGAATCAGGAAAAGAGGAAACCAGTCATGTCAAGCCTGTCAAAATGAGTCTTACCTCCACAGATCCATGCAAATTGCCGCATCCGACGGGTTTACTTCTCAGACAGACTCTACTCAGAAGATGAGCTGCCAGCAGAGTTCAAACTGTATCTCCCAGTTCAGAACAAGGCAAAGGTAAGGCAGCCTTCCTTAGGGGAAGCCAGGTGGGGGTAGGAACTGTGGAGCTGTGTCCTGGAAAGTGCTCTAGTCTGAGCTCAGCTGCTAGGCCTGTCTAGATGACATTTTGGAGTGTCTTATATCATAAGATGTTAGGTCTTCCAGCATCAGGACTGAATCAAGGATGCCCCTGTGAAATACTCTCCAACTGCCATCTCCTCGCCTACAAATAATCCTGCCCCCACTGAGGGCATGCTGTTGCTTCCTGCTCTCAGGCTGCCATCTGAGCCTCTTTGTCAGTCCCCAGTTCATAACACCCAGTAGGTCCCTGCTAACACATGGCCTGTGGGTATAAGCCTAGAGTCCACTCAGATGTTACCAAAGATAGAGGGCTGGTGGCACTAGCTGTTTTCTAATAATTTAAACTGATGCCTCTTTTTTGTTTTTCCTTCAGCAATAACTGGAATGCAACTTGAGATAGACCCTGAACGTAACTCTTAAGGAGACTACCTGGAGAACAGTGCAAAAAACATTCATACTTCACTGTGCCTATGGTCAGCTTGTCATGGGCACTAGTTACCATAACTCCATTACTGCATTGTAAGTACAGTGGAGGATAAGCAGTACTTTGAGTGATGTACGACTGCTGGAGTCTCTCCTGCTGCCTGCCCCAGTGTGTGGGGAGATACTTTTACCACGAACTTAGAGAATTAAAAGTTGTCCGATAAGGCAATTTCAGGCCAATATTTCTTCCTACAGTTTATTCTTGTTTTATATATATCTAAATATATATATATATGCTGTGTAGTACTCATCTGGAAATAAAATACTGTATTCTTGGTTTGTAAATTTGTTCATTTGCCTTTTTTAATGATGAGGTTTTTCTTTCCTTTGTGATATGAAAATAGAGTTACTTCCTGTGAACATGCCATATGTTTCATGCTCCACTTAAAAGAATGAGATAGATTTGTATACACTGATTTGGGACAACTTTCAAGATAAGCTAAATGGGGGGTGGGGACCAACCCACAAACAGTATCTGGCCAGTAGAATCCTCTCACTAGCACTGGGTCCTAAGTTGAGCCTAAGACAAAATGACATATAGTCCAAATTGCTCTTAAAACACCTCGCAAGGTGCCATATTGGAGCCCTTTTTGTTTCATGTTTTATGTATAGGACTCAGCATTGGAACGGATCACCATTTCCCCTGAGTTCCAGATGGAGTACTTGCCTTGAGTATAGGGACTTGCAGGAAATGTTTCTTTAAATACTGGAATCATACAAGGGAACTGAAGCTTGCAGCACGTTTCCCACTCACACTTATTCTGGGACATATGGCTCTTTAGCAGAATGACCCTGACACTGTTGCACTTTGGGGGGCAGGGGGAGGTACAAATAGTTAAATTTGCAAAAGTTTAACACTTATATGATGCAGCTCTATGACATTCCCCTCAATTTGTCATTGAGGGAAAGCAATCTGGGGACAGAGCAGAGCATATATAGATATGCCTAGATGATCTTGAAGGACACAAATAGTACAGTGATTATGTCTAGACAAAATGGGTCCCATGTAACTTGTATACTTTTTGTACTAGAGAATTTGGGAGGTTACTAGAGGTTTGAACCTAGGGCCTCATGATTGCTAGGCAAAACATTCTACCACTGAAGTATACCCAAAGCCTCAAATTTTTATTTTTTATTTATTTTTTTATTAATTAATTTTATCGGTACAGTTTAAATATATGCCCTAAATTTTTAAAAAGAGGAATAGTTAATGTCATAAAAAGTTCAAATTCAAAAAAACACAAGTCCATTCCAGATACTGTGGTCTGCCAGTCAGACTCCGGATTTGCTTTCACTCCACAGGGATAAGGGCTGGAATTGTGGGCACCAGCCATTTTTACTTTGGATGAAGGTGGAAATATGAACTCAGATTTCTGTCATTACTATTGCTGTCTTATGAGAAGCTGAATGGCAAGAATTACTGTGGGAGGCTGAGGCAGAAGGAGCACAAGTTTGAGCCCAGCCTGGGAAAATTAGAAACTTAGCAAGACCCTATCTTACAATAAAAGAAATTTAAACTAAAAAGAGGTAGGGACGTAGCTCAATGTAAAGGGCCTGGCTTCAATCACCAGTACCAAAAAACCCCCCAAAAAGGTAAAAGCATCCTCTCTTCTCCACATTCTTATCCTGTGTGTGGTGCTCTGGGTAAGCATGACCAACAGAGGAGGGCAGGGCCACTAGAGTGTGTGTGTTGGGTGGGTGAGGGGGACGTTGCTGCCTTACATGACTGACCATTTCTCACAGGTCCCAAGAGCCTGATGCTCAGGTTGGCTCAGTTAAGACAACTTTACCCTTTCTCTGGGGCCACCTTTCCACAGGTATTGCCCCCTGTCCTTTGAGAGTCACAGTTCAGCATGGGGGAGCACCCCTCAGCCCAGTTGACAGCTTGCTCTTTTAGGGCCACCTCCAGTCAAATCTGAATGTTGTCCCCTTTCTCTGTCCTTCAGTATATCAGCCTTCACACTGTTAGACACTATCTGCCTGTCTCCCTAGCTTTCTGGATTACAATAGGAGTCCCCCAAATAGGTAGGCATGGTCAATGACTTCGGAACTTCTTGTCCCCGGCCACTGTATAGTGAAATCTTCCTTGCAAGGTGGCGTCAATTGTGGGATGAAAGATGCTTTTGTAGGGAAGAGAAAATCTAGGTTAGCCTTTCATCTCTTGGTGCTGGGATGTCAGTGAAGAGCTGGGAGTTCAGAGAAACAGGCTCTTTCCTCTACACACATTCCCTTTCACCCCAGGCACTTGTCAGATGGTGCGTGGGGATTATCTCACTGCCCTCTTTGGGGTAGCAAGTGGCAGCTGCTGCCTTCCCAGATGCTGCACATATCCATCCAAGAGGAAGTGAAGGGGCGCTGAGGGCAGTGCAGTGTGTTATCCAAGCTGAGCCAGCCCTGTGTGAGTAGTGGCATCAGCAATTGCGTGGTGTCTTGCCTTCTGCTTTCCAGCTCACCAGGAAGATGAAAACACCAGTTGAGAGGCGGAGGCGAGAAGGAAATGAAGGGCAGGGCTGGAGGCCTCCCTCATGGAGCTTGGGCCAGGGTGATCTTAGATCACAGTAACTGGAGCATGCAGCTCCTTGGAGGCCATGGTGTATTTTTAGAAGGAACTGCCTTCTAAGTGAGAGTGTTAATTGGCATAAACTCGAAGGAAAAGCATGCAAACATTCCCAACAGGGTTCATACTGGGGAGAGCAGATCCACGATAGTGCTTATTTGCCACTGGCCCATTGACTGCTTCCTCAACAGCCATCCTAGCAGATGAGTTGCACCAGCAGCATGTCTGAGGGATGCAAGTATGCCAGAAGACATCCCCAAACCTGCCCCTTGGTGGCTGAAAAAGATCTCGGACCTTTTTTTGTCTGATCATCACTCACCTTGCTTTACCGATGAGGATACTGGGACCCAGAGAGATGTGCCAGCCCCTCTAGATGACAGGAATGAGAGCCCAGTTTATTTTACAAGAGTCCTTTTCCATCCCTGGTATAGATGTCAACTGCCTCGAAGACTGGAGAGGGCTCTGCCCCGGCAGCAGAGCCAGCCGGGTTTGTCACCACATGGTTGCATGGGAGCTGAACCCCAGGGCTTGAGGCTGAAGGCAAAAAGCTCAGGGACAAAGTTTGAGCTTCATTAACAGGTCATAAAAGTAATATATGCTCACGGTAAATTCAAACTATACAAAGGGTATGAAATAAGGTATAAGTCCCAGTTCTCATTCTTGGAATGCAAATATTTACATGTATTAATAAAATGTGGTTGTCCTTTCTTCCTGCACCTAGTCTTCTAGCATGTGCATCCTCTTCAAGTCCCTGATCACTGTTATTTGAGTTCTCCCAGGAAGGCCTCCCAGGAATTGCTGAGAGCAATTCTTCCTTCCCTCCATACTCCCCCACCCTTCCTATCTTTCTCTTTCTCTCTTTCTTTCTCTCTTTCTTTTTCTTTCTTTCTTTCTTTTCTTTCTTTCTCTCTCTTTCTTTCTTTCGTTTTTCTTCCTTCCTTCCTCTTTTCTTTCTTTCTCTCTCTCCTTTCTCTCTCTCTCTCTCTCTCTCTCTCTCTCTCTCTCTCTCTCTCTCTCTCTCTCTGTCTCTCTCTCACTCTATCTCTTTCTTTTTCTTTTTGTGTGGTACTGGGGATTGAACCCAGACACCACTGAGCTATGTCCCACCCATTTTTTAATTTTTTTGAGACAGGGTCTTGCACTATGTTTTCCAGGCTGGCCTCAAACTTGTGATCCTCCTGCCTCAGCCTCCTTAGTGTGTGTAGTATATGCCACAGCACCCAGGTGCTAGGAACATTTCTTCTTTTTCTTCTTTTTTTTTTTTGGTACTGGGGATTGAACTCAGGACCTTGTGCTTTCGAGATAGTGCCACTGAGCTAAATCCCTGGCCCTGCTAGGAACATTTCTAAGAAAGGTGGCACAGATAGCTTGGTACATTGGGATACTGCTTTTGGGGTGGCACCATGCCTTCATGCTGCCTGGAAGGTCAGGTGCAGAAGCCACCCCCATCCACAGACAAGCACATAAGTCAAAGGCCTGACAAAGTCTGTGTGGCTCTCGTGGGCTAAGGCTGGGCATAAATAGCCTAAGGCTTCCTGTTGGAAGACCAGGCTCCTGCTTTATCAGGCCATTGACCATAAAATATCTGTTCACAAAGCATCTAACTTTGGGCATGAGTGCACATACCTGTAATTTCAGCACTCAAGAGGCTGAGGCAGGAGGATCATGAGTTTGAGGGCATCCTGAGTAACACAGAGCCACTCTCAAAAGAGCCAAAAACAAAAACATTAGCTAATAAATATATTGAAAGCTTTCAAGGGGCCAGACAACATTTTAAGCATTTTACACATATTATTTTACTGAATTCTTATACCATTGAAAAACGAACTATTATTTCCATTTTATAGATGAAAGATCCAAAAGCACAGGGATTAATATGTGCCCAAGGTCACACAATCATCCCCTAAGTGCTAGAACAGGTTCAAACAGGTTGTTGAACCCCAGTGCTGGGCACTTAAATCTCTCAAGTTCTTTGACCAACTGTTTTCTCCTAAACAAAATCAGCCTGGTGAAAAAGCATGTGAAACTGCTGGACTGGAAGAGATCATCCGTGAACCAGCAGTTTTATTTCTTGTGTTATCTTCACAGTGGGTACCATGTGGCAGAGAAAGGGACAAATGATGGCCAGCACAACCCCACTGGAGAACCTTACAATCAAAGTGAAGAGTGACAAAAATAAGGCACCCTATAGTAAGTACGATTCCATTGGTATAAATTACAGAGCTGGGGATGTAGCTCAGTGATAGTGCACTTGCCTAACGTGCATAAGGCCTGGGTTTGTTCCCAGTATCATCCAAAAAATTTTCTTAAAACATGTTGTACGATCCAGGCAGGGGACTGAGTGTGTTAAACAAGGAGAGAGTTTTAACTGAAGGTGGTGGTGATGGGGTTGGGGACACACAGGGCCTTCTGCAGCAGTCCTCTGCTTCTTAACTTGAGAAGTGTTTACATATGGATTTTTTAAGTTATTAACTTACACACATTGAATATGTTCTTCTGATGGTGTTTCTCAATGTTCAAAAATCAAATTCAGATTTCTTGGCCCTGGCCTATTAAAACGCAAGTTGCTGGGGCCCAGATCATTTAAATCAAGATGAATTGTTCCCAAACTAAAAGATATGTTCACTCTCTGTCTCTCATCCAGCCTAGAACCTGCATGTTAACACCTTCCAGTTTTTTGAGCAATTGTGTCACTCATGAGCTACACCGAACTGGAGTGAGCAGGTTGGTGAGAGACCTCTGAGTGTAGAGAAAGCAGATGCTGCTGGGAGAGAGGAGGAACTAAAGCACCCCCACCCCATGCCATCTGCAATGACGACCTCTCCCACCCCTCCCACCACAAAAGACCTTAAGTTCCCTCTAGAGAGCTCTAGGATGTAACTCACATCTCTATATCTTTTCCATAATCTGAAAAAGGGGGCTCCTGTAATGTGAACCATAGAGGCCCTCCAAACTGTAAATCCACCTGGATGGCATTGAACATCTGGTTGGAGCATGAGCCTTGGAAAAATTGTGCCTCTTGGTCTCCATGGTATCTGAAGCAAAGCAAAACAGTGCACAAGGGGTGGGATATGGAAACAGATGGAACAGAAACTCTCATTAAAGGAGGATAAAATCTCCCCAGGAGCCCCCACTGTTTTATTGCACGAGTAATAAATATTACTAAGAAATTCCATAGGTTCTCTCGTCACCTGGGTTTCCTCAACCCTGCCTCCCATGAAGTCCTACCCTATGACTCCTCCTGGTTCTGGGGAGGGAATACAGTAAAATTGGTAGCTGTTGTAAAATCAGTCCATAAATACATTAGATTTTGGGTTCCAAGGCCCTCTTCTCCTCCACAGCTGCCCTTACATCCACTCAATCCTAGAGTCCTTCCAGGCTTGGGTCTTCTTTTGGTGCTGGAAACTGACCTTAGCCCCCAACTATGAGCAGCAGGGGTGAGTGGAGTTTGCCTTCTCTCCAGCCTGGCCACAGGTGGTGTGCTACAGTGGAAGCAAACCTCAGACTACAAGTACAAAATCTACCAGTAAGCATTCAAAGAGGATTCATGACACCTGTCCCGGAAGCTCAGGGAAAGTGCCAGTTTGCTCTTTAGGTATACTTCTGCACGGCTGTAGGTTGTGTGGGCAGTAGGATCAGATGGAGAAAGCAAGACTAGGTAGGAATCCTCGGCCATGTGTGTGTGTGTGTGTGTGTGTGTGTGT
Source organism: Heterocephalus glaber (assembly GCF_053883595.1). Taxonomy (NCBI): domain Eukaryota; kingdom Metazoa; phylum Chordata; class Mammalia; order Rodentia; family Bathyergidae; genus Heterocephalus; species Heterocephalus glaber. Next base: position 27,664,257 of record NW_028258137.1, read on the forward strand.
GTGTGTGTTGCTGGGAGGGGTGAGCTGCAGGCCTTGCAGGAGTTCTAGGCTGAAATGCTTTGGCATGGCTGGGCTTGCCAACTTAAGCCTCATTTTAATGGAGGCAGAGATACCTATATAAATGATATAAATGTTTCTGGCTGGGCTCATATTTTGAACTTGACTTATTTCACTAATGACAAAGTATTTGTGAGATCCCTATACTAATTATAGAGAAGCAGAGATTCATTCCAGAAAGTTGTGATTAATTTGGTCAGCACGCTGGAAGAGTGAGAGAGAAGGATGATCTTGACCCAAAGCTCCCTCCCCTGCTTTGGCTCCACCCAGAAAATCCCACCAGCCTCAAATAAGAGTCATGAAGAAGCTGGGCTTCCTGAGGCCCCTGAGGCCCCTCCCTGAGTCCAGCCCTTCACTGTGGTGTTGGCATCAGGCATGCCAGCTGTGCCCTACTTGTCCAAGGAGGATGCTCCAGAGTACCTCCCAAGCTTACCTGCTGACCCCTGGGGACACCCTCCTTTTCCACTGGGGACCCAGTGGGCCTCAGTGCTACCAGCTTCTGTTTCATCTGTGAAATCGTAACAAGGTCAGGGGCTGTGCAAATTCCCTCAAAGACAAAGAATTGCCAATCTGGTGGCAATTTTCTAGGTTTGTGGGCCATTAAAAATCAAAATAAAATTTAAGTTTACACTGTCCTGATTAGTAGTTACTACCCACATGTGGCTATTTAATTAAAACTTTATTAATTAAAATTAAATAAAATTTAAAATTCTGTTCTATCAGACTAGCCACATATCAAGTGCTAAAATGGAGGGAAAACCTGAATAAACCTTCTAGACCTAACCTGCTTCACCTGCTCTTAGATACTTGCTTTTGGTTGGCTTTATTGTTTGTTTTGAGACAGGGTCTTGCTACATAGTTCAGGCTGGCCTTGAGCTGACTATGTAGTCCAGGCTGGCCTTGAACTCACAGCAATCCTCATGCCTAAGCCTGCCAAGTACTGGGACTAAAGGCATGTGCCACCACACCGGGCTTTTAGTTGTCTTTAAAATCACTTATTTTAGAGGTGTAGATCACCCCTCTGATGTGAGGGCCATGCTGGTAAGAGTTGATAAAGCTTAATTACTCTTTTGAAGCCCACCAGTTACTTCCTAAACGCCAATCATCTTTCCCCAGTCTCAGCCTATAAATATTCCAAACTCTTTCCTTGAGGAGGCAGATCTGAGAATTACTCTCCCATCTCCACATGTGGCTGGCCACCTTATAAAGAAACTCTTTATTTTTTGCAAAACTCATTGTTTCAGTGATTGATGCATGGTGTTGTGGACAAAAATGGATCTCATTCAGTAATTCATAGCTACATGTGGCTAGTGGCTGCCATAGTAGGTGGGGCAGATACAGGAAATTTCAAGTTTCAGCGGTCTTTCTACTCCCAGTGGTAAAGTGCTTATCTACCACACGCCAGGCCCTGGGTTCCATCTCCAGCACTGAAAAAGCAAATCTGGTTACCCGACTAGAAAAGTCACCTGGGGAGACCGTATAGGAAGGCAGGTGGAGAAGGAGAGGGAGGCCGGAGGCTGAGAATCCCAGCCTCAGCCACCACGAACACAGCTCCACAGGTGGCCACCAGCAAGCCCTGTAGAAGGACTGTGCAGAGAATTTGGCTGAAACAGAATCAGGAGCGAACAGACTGGCGGTAGTGTCATCCTCACCCGGGGTCTGTCCCCCTGGAGAAACACAGGTCAGGACAATGTGTGGTCAGGTAAATGGTTGTGGGATGGAGGTTTGAAGAGGAGATCTTCGAGGGACTGGGCTATGTGGGGAACGGTTGGTGGGGACAGCAAGAGCAGAGGCAGGAGTGCAGACCCAGCTTTCTGCTCCGCACAGCAGGCTGTCCCTGTACATCTGATTTCCAAGCTGCCCCCAGGCCTGGAGGTGGCCCAGTTTCAGCCACCGGCCAGGGTGCTTGGTGTGAGGGGACACCCTTCAAATCCCCCCTTCACCTTCTCCAGCCCCTGTGGGAGAGGACCTTGTTCCATGGGACAAAGGAGCCCTGGACTCAGGAGCAGGACAAGCTCTTCACCTGGTGCCCAGCACCAACTGCTACAGTCAGCTCTGGGTGTGGGGCACGTGGGTGTTCTGGTCCCACCCTGATCCCTTGCAGCTGAAACCCCCAGGGAAGACAGTGTCAGAGCAAAGAGAAATTGGTATTTTGAGTGGGTCACTGGCTTCCAACCAGGAAACCCGGGTGACCGTGTCAAGGACAGGCAACTGGGTGGGCAAGCAGGACCAGAGCCAGGCCTGATTGGAGGGCAGGTCACACAGTCACTGCCATCCTCGTTGCCATGGGGCTGTGGAAGAGAGACATGGGCTCAGGAGGAAACAAGGCCGACACAGAGAATAAAGTTGGTGGCCTAGATCGGCTAGAGGGGGCATGAGGTGGACAGTCTCCATGCTGGCCCATGTGACCTCACAACAGTGGAGAAAGAAACAAGATCCCTGTGACCACAGCTGGGACTGCTGGAAGGGGTGGTGGTGCTCATTGTAAGGGACTAGGCTAGCTGGGTTGCTGGGGTGACAGCCCCAGGTCCTCCCCAGCACCTCCTTCCCATCAGAAGGCAGGCTTGAGGGACGGGGATTTAGCTCAGTGGTTCTGCCTGCCTCGAAAGCACAAGGTCCCGAGTTTGGTCCCTGGTACCAAAAAAAAAAAAAAAAATTAAAAAAAAGAAGGCAGGCTTGGTAGAGACCTTACACTTCCATTGGTGTCTGCCCTTCCTACAAAAGGATCTCTACAGGGCAGTAAGCCAAATGCATATGACCCCCTGGGCCTGGAAAAGCCAAATGGCCCAGTGGTTAAGCCCTTTCCCTTAGGGCATGCCGGCTTGGACTGGAATCCTGGCTCTCCTGCTTACAGTCACATGCCCACAGGATGTGATGTCAGCCTCACTGAACTTTCCCGTTTTACAGAAATGGGAACTGTGACGGTGACGTGTGTCTCCTGGGGTGAGGTGGGCATTCAGCCAGAGAAAGTAGAACTTACTTAGGGCTGGACCAGCACATGATGAATGTTGTTATGGTGACAGCAGTTGTCACTGGGCATTGTAGTGGCTGGCATTCCTTTTGGGCAATCGCTATCATTGCCTTCATAGAGGGCACCAGGAGGAGATCCATGGCCAGGAGAGGAGAAATGAGATCTTTACTGGGGAAGAAGACTGAGGATCCCAGAGACTCAGGGAAGAAAGAGGGACACATTGGACTGCACACCCCAAAGGGACAGGCTCCATGTCTATATGTTCTTCCCCAGCACCTGGGACAGTGCCCACCACAGGGATGGTCCTCAGAGTGAATTTGATGAACAAATGGAATGAATGGGTGAATCATGGCTGCTGCAGTATGGACCTGCCCTAGACAGAGAAATAAAGAAGGGGTGTGGAGTGGCAGGTGCTCTGGAGGAAGAAGTGAGAAACGGACCCACAGGGCAGAGGGTAGAGTCAGCCTTTCCAATATGGAGGCAGACACCATAGGGAACAAAGTCTTCTGGGCATCTTTCCACCTCTCCAGCTGTGTGGAGTGGCCAGAGGAAGGAGGAGAGAAGGGAAGGCAGTGTTCTCCCAGGGCCTCCCCCAGCCTTCAGCCCGTGAGGAGCTCATCCCATCTATCCCCCCAACCCAGGCCACTCCCTGAGCACACACGAGAGTCCCTCCTGTATACCAGCTGTGGTGACAGGAGCCAGGGCTCAGCCACAGCCCCTGCCAAGAGGCTTCTATGGTGGGTGGGGTCCAGAAGAGGCCTTGTAACCCCGCCATTATGGGGGCAGGCAGGTGGGGGAGGAGAGGAAGCACTTCTTGGAGGGAGTCACATCTGCTGCCAGCGCTGAGAGCTGAATACTGCAAGCTGACCAGGGAAAGAAGAGGGAACCACTTGCCAGAGGAATGGCATGGAGGTGGAGAGACGGAAAGGCTGAAGTTCCGTGAGGCTGGATCATGGGGTGAGGCGATGGGCGAGATGGAACTAAGAGAGCATTGAGGGTGTCCCTACTCTAAGCCTGCCAGTACCAGAGGGTCCAACCAGCAGAGCGGGGAGCAGCTGCACTTGAGTGACTTGTCTTCAAAGCAGGCAAGTGCCAGGCCTTGGGGGCAGGCAGAGCTGGGTCCCACCCACCCTCCCACCCCTGGCCCCAGCTCTGCCACTACTGGCTGTGTGACCCTTGGCAGCCCACAGCTGCTCACTGGGCCCATTTCCCCTTCTGCCCAGTGAAGGGGCCAGCTTGCTGTGCTGAGGCCCTGTCCTTGGCTCACAAGGGCCCTGGGGGCAGTAGAGGGTGCTGAGGGATGGGGTGGCAGGAAGGGGAGTATGGCATGTAATCTGAAGGGAGGAGGTAGGTAGCTCCAAGGGAGATGCCACATTTAGCTTTTATAAGGAGACCTCTTTTTCCATTGCAGTACAGCAGGGAGCTGCCAACACCATTCCAGATCCTTCCATGAGGCTCCGAAGAGATGGATTCCAAATGGCTCCTGGTCAGCCCTGAAGAGACCCTCTCCGCTCATGGAGGAGGTCTTGGGCCATCTGCCCCTTACCCCTTGACTGGCATTTTAGGGGAGACTGACTTCAAGCCTTACCAGCTAGTCTTCCAGCTTTTCCTGAAGGAAAAGGAAAAGGAGGGGGTGGAGGAGCACTAAGCCCTTCTCTGGTGTCTGTCTCCCCTCACTTGCAGAAGGGTGAGGCTCTAGGAGCCCTTTTCTGCCCACATCTCTCCCAGATGCACCTGCTGTCCAGGTGGATGGGGCCTAGGAGCTTTGCCTGATGGTGCCAAGCTGAGCAGTCAGGCCTGCAAGGGTGAGGGTTGGCAGTGATGGGCCACTGGGGGCACACACAGGGAGTGCTGGCTGGGCACTATTCCAGGGCCTGGCATTGGGGTCCCTCCTACCTGGGTGGGAGGGATTGGGTCCTCCTGAGCTGCAGAGCTCATCTGGAGGGCATCTCCAAGAACATATTCTGAAGAACCCAGGCAGGGGCATGGTGGATGTGGCTGACGCTTGGGACATTGCTGAAAGGCATTTTTGCAGGGTTCCGAGCCCTGAGCCTGGGTTCCAGTTCTACCTCTTCCTCACTGCATGACTTGGGAAGCACCCCTCAGTTGCCAGAGCCTTCCTCTATAAATGAAACCATTGTGCCTCCCTCTTAGGGTGGGAGAAAGGCTAAATTAAGATGTTTTTTGTTTCTGTGGTACTGGGTCTTGAACCCAGGATCTTCACATGGAGCTACATTCTCAGCCCTTTTTCAATTTTTTTGAGACAGGGTCTCACTAAGTTGCCCAGGTGATACTTGAACTTGCAAACCTCCTGCCTCAGCCTCCCAAGTGCTAGGATCACAGGTGTGCACCACCACCACCGGCTAAGATGATCTATTTGTTTACTCAAACATTCACTGTGCACCTGCTGTTTCTCAGCACTGGGACATAAAATACATCAGAGCAAGTTTCATCATGGAATTCACATTCCAAATGGAAAGGCCACCAAATATATGTGTATAAACATACAGACACACACACACACACACACACACACTCACACACAATTACCAGGGTGGGTAGGTAGTGATGAGGGTGACAGACTGAAACCAACCAAGGAGAGTGGATGAGGGGTGGTCCCAGGAAGCCCCTTGGAGAGGTGACATCTCATGGAAGACCATTCTGGGGGAAGGAGCAGCATTTGCAAATCCCTGGGGTGGGCAATTGCCGAGTGAGTTATGAAATGGAGAAAGCAGAATGGGCGAGGGTAGATGGGGAGGATGAGGTCAGAGCGGGGAGTGGGATGGCCCCGCCTCTGTGACAGAGCCACCAGAATGTGGCTGTGCAGCAGCTGGGGGAAAATAGGCCCTGTGTGGACCCAGAACACAGCAAGTCTAGCTCCATCCCCATGTGCGGCCATTTGTGTCCTTTCTCATTTCCAGATGTCAGATGGTCTCTTCCTCTGGTCCTTTGGCCCAAGGCTTCCCCTGCTGTGGCTCATGACCCCAACCCAGGGCAGGACTCCTGAACTGGCAGCCAATACCTTCTACGTGGGGAAGGCTCTGTGTCTGCCCTGGCCAGTCTCGGGAGCATCACAAAGGGCCTTTTCACAAGAGGGCATTGCAGGGGGACTGGGAGGGGACATGGTGCCCTCCTGCCCGTGGGCATAAAGACCCCCTTTCTCTTTAGCTGCACCAGCTCTCAGCTGGCGGGGGCAGAGGCTGGGGGCAGGGAAATTTTGTCTTTCCCTTTCAGTGGATGTGGGAGACTGAGGCCAGGCCAGATAATAATGGTGATTTACAGCCTGAGCTATGGGGTGGCCGCTCGAAGGGTTGATCAGTATTACCTCAGCTTCAGGGATCCCCACAAGCAGAGAACTCTGCACCCAGGGGTGGGGGCTGCACATTTCCCAGCTGTAGAATGAATGAGCTGGGCTCCCCATTTCTAATGTCCTAGGGTCCTGTATGAGAGTGTTAGGAATTCCTCCTGGCTAGTGTGTACCTGGATTCTTACCCCTAACCTGTGTCAGGTCCTCACAGCAGCTTTGACATTCTGCTGGACAGAAAGCTACCTTTTGAGGGAGGCAGAAATGGTGGGCACAAAGGAGTCCACCCAGAGGCTGTGGAGGGGTGGAGATTCCTGATCAGGAAACGACATGGAAGCCGAGTTGCCTGCCAGGATGTATGTAGATAGGGGCTGATAGCTGGCTTCCCAGGCGGAAGGCCAGCAGGTGCAAAGGCCTAGAGGAGGCATGAGCCTGAGGCAGAGATGGCAGGGGGGTCAGGGAAGGTACCTGACAAGGTGGGGAAGAGCCCTTAGGTTTGTACCAGAGCAGGGGCTTCATCCATCAGCAGCACCCTCCAGGTGCAGCACACCCCCACAGTAGAGTTCTAGGGGAACTGGGAGCCAGGACATGCACCAAGAAGCAGGAGTAGCAAGAGTGGAGCCCCAGGGGCCCGGTGGAAGGCGAGGCAGTGCATGGTCCTGACCAGTGGTGGGGACTGGACGCACCCTGGCCTCTGACTTGAGCAATGAGGCTGCAGTGGGAGCTACCAGGGGGGCTGGGAGCACTGGGAGGAGAAGGTGGCTGGCAGAGGGCAGTCTGGGGAGCTAGGGGAGCAATATGGGGAGATGCCCACAGGATAGCTGTGTATGATGCTGGGAGGGGAGAGAGGGCAGGGGTGAGGGGGAGATGGAAGGAGGAGGGTGGGAGAGAGGAAGAGAAAGGAAAGGAAAGTGAGCAAGAAAACAAAGGAGAAATTAAAGGAAGGTAAAGAAAAGAACTAGAAAGGGAGAGAGGGAGGAGGTGAGCCAGTGAAAAGGCAAAGACAAGAGGCAGAGGGGAGGACCAGGCAGTCCAGACTGGCGGCTCCCAGCAGGGGCTTCTCCCCATCTTCCCATCTGCCCAGGCCAGGCTGAGCTGGCTGAGGCAAGGTGAGTGCTAGTCTGTTCTCTGTTCACAAGGGAGGATGTGGGGAGGAGCCATGCAGGGGGATCCAGGGGCCATCACCAGCAGCTTTCCCTTAGGGAAGAGGCCCCCACAGAAGAGCCATGGCCCTCCCAAGGCAGAGACCTGGTCACCATGACTCCTCCAAGGGTGGGGACTTCACGGTGTTTCTCTGGGTTAGCAGCATCAATGTGGAGGAAGGATTTCTCATGCTCTCTGCCTCAGTCTCCCTCTATAAGACACAGAGGGACAAGAGTGGGCCAGGGTGGGGCCCTGTAACCCAAGCTGGGCTGATGAAGTCACCCTGTGTCTGTGTCCGGGTAGCCTTGTAGCCCCATCCTCCCTGGCCCAGCCTTTGTTCCAGGGACATCAGGAAAAGGTCAGTGGAGGAGAGGGTGGAGGGAGAGAGCCCAGCTGTGTGTTTCCAAGGGAAAACGGATCCTTCCATGGAACAGGCAGCCAGGCCCCCTCCCACTTCGCCCTCCACTGCCCTGCCGAGCCCACCCCACTGCCTCCATTTCTCCCTCCCTGCCTTTCTGGCAGGAGGAGCCCAACAGCTGGAAAAAGCATGTGTCTCCCAGCTCCCACGCGCACACTGCTGGATCCTAAGCACTGGAGGCGGGCAGATGCCTGTGTGTGTGCGAGTGTGTGGGAACAAGAGTGTGAGAATGTGTAACATGAGTGTGCATGCATGTGTGTCACGTACATGCATGAGTATGCTTTGTGTGAGTGCCACACACACTATTGCAGCTGACAGAACCCAGCTCAGGTGAGAAAATGAAGACAGCCTGGCAATTATCACCTGTAGCTAAGATGGGGACAGAAGCAGGATGCATCATGAAGATGTTGCTGCCGCCACCTGACTGGCGCAGGCCATCATGAGCCAGCATGGCCATCATGACCCAAGCAAGCCAGTCTCACCACAGGCATGGAGTATGGTTGTGAAATAGATGACCAGAAAAGCTCCTTTTTCTCAGAAAGATGATTTGAATCTTTAGGCTCCTTCATAAGCCATTTTCTGTCACGTAAACCTGAAATATGTCATTAGGGTTGGGGCTGGAGCTGAGTGGCTCTTGGCTGGGCCATTATGGGGAAGCTTCTAGGAGCATGAGGGTTTGGGTGAGCTGCTTGCCAGTATAGAGGACTTGTGTAGGCAGCAGGGGAGTGAGTGGTGAGCAGGGCTGGAGAGAGGTCCAGAACATCTGCACAGAGGCCTGTGGCCTTTCCAGAGCCCGCTCCACTCATAGCTAGGCTGGCCACACCACTGGAGGAAGATGGGCACAACCGGAGGGATGAGGCTGGGGGCTGGAAGCCAGGCCTGCTGGAAGGTACTTGGGCAAGGGTGGTTGCACAAGCTTGGGCTCTGGCCATGAAGTCAGTCAGGACCAGCCCTAAAGCTGCAGCCCTCCCTGGACTCTGCTTAGTGTCTCTGGCACTGAGTGCTCCTTTGGTGCCCACCTGAGCTCTGCAGGGCCTGGGACATTGTGCTGTTCCCTGCGGCAGATGCCGCTCAGGACCTTGAGACCCCCTCCCCCAGCTCCTGTGGGTATTGGCTTCCACCCTTCACAGCTCTCCAGAGGTCTGGTCTTGGCCAAAGGAGCCACAGGACCTGCACATGCCTGGCACTTCTGAGCAGAGACCCTGTCCCTTGCCTCTGAATTCCACAACTTCTCTGGTGCCACATGTGCTTTGGCCCTCCTGGTGGGATCAGGCTGGGGCAAGACATCACCTGAAGCTATATCTTAGCTCAGCCTCTTGCCTACTGGGTCTGCTTCCATCACTTTCCTACGGGGCTCTTGAGATTCTCAACAAACCACCTGCTCATTACTTAACAAAATCATGAGAGACGATATGTGTTGCAGGAAGTAGGATGAAATCAGCATTGTTGCACAGGAAGATCTAATCACAGCATTGATAACATAGGGGTTTTTTTTGAAAGCACACTACCACCTTTAATGGGGGCCAACCTGTCCCACATCCCCCAGACACTCCCAACAGTACCCCACGGGGTGGGGAGGGCGACTGCTGTGGGCATAGCAGATGTGTCCCTTATTCCATTCTTCACCCATACCTTTCCAGTGCTGCAGTCTCCATCCCCGAGAGGAGACGGCCCAGCTAGCCCCTGGCCTTCCTCAGGCAGCTTCTTGAACCGCCGAGGGCAGAAAGAATTAGCCCGGATGGAGACATCGCTGTCCTCAGAGCTGGGCGTGGACTGCGATCTAGGGATGTGGCCAGAGCCAAGGGACCAAGGCCTAGGGAACTACAAGGGAGGGCTCAGGGAAAGCTGCGGTTCCCTGGACCGAGTGTACTGAGGTGGATCAGCGCCCCCCCCCCCCCCCGCGAAACGCTCCCTCCCATCCCCAGGGAGGGAGGTGGTGGAGCAGGGGAGGCCAGCTGGCCTGAGCATTGGCTCTGCCCTCCTAGCGGAGTGTCTGCAGGCAGGTGGCTGTGTGTCTTGGCTTCTGGGCTCTGATGGGTACTGGACGTTCCTACGTGTCCCGCTGCTCACCGGAACTTGCGCTGGGCCTGTTGCAGCTCCCACTCCCTACCCCCAGGTCTTCAATGCTCACATTCTTGAGCTAGAGCAGACGCCCAGGTGCCTCACCTTCATCTGCAGGATCTGCACCGTCTCCTGCCAGGCCAGCAGCTCCTGCTGTTTTTCCGCGATCTGGAGCACGAAGTTGGGGTAGCTCTGCTGCGCCTGGTTATACCCAGGAGGCCGGGCCGCCAGCTCCCCACCCCCTCTGACTCTCCTCCTCCCTGGCGGTAGAGGACACCATCCCCTGGGGCCTTCTGGGACAAACGCACATCCATGTAGCCACTGCCACCCTGAGGAGCCAGCTCCTGCTTCCTGCGCTTCTGTCACTCCTCCAGCCGCTGCCTCAACGAATTGAGCACCAACTCCACCACACCTGGGACACTGCACAATCTTGCGCATCAAGTCGTCTGGTACCGAGATGTTCAGCTTGTTCAGCACCTTCCTGTTCAGGTGACTCCAGTTGCTGAGCTTCTGCTGGAGGGAGTTGGCAGGGACATAATTGTGCATTTCCACCATCTTGGGGAGGTAAAACTTGATCTCTGCAACAAGGACTCCGTCGCTGAAGTCGCAGGACAGATTTCATTTGGGTCGGGACAGAGGGATGTTGTCTACCCACAAGTACAGCTGGGGCAGCACCTCTTCGTCCATGCTGCTAGCCGTTAGTGTTCATGGCAAAGATAGGCCATTCCAGCCGTGCAACTTCTAGCGTCAGCATTACGACCCCTCAAACGCCTCCTTTCTCGCCACTGTGGGAGTCCAGAGTTCCTCTGCCTCCCTAACCTGGAGACTCACGTCCCATCTGGGAGCAGCCATATTGTTTTCTCAACATAGGGTTTTTTATGTGGGGCTTTAAGTTTGCATGCATGAAATGTGCAATGATTTTAAATTGGAAAGAACATATAATTTTTGTTGATAGAGGATCACGAACGATTTTGATATTATGAAAATGTTTATGTCTGGATGTGAAGAGAATTTGGCCCAGCAGCTGTTGGGGCAGTAGTTGCCTCCTGTGTGTATAAGTAGCAAAATTTGCACAGCCCTGTCACAGCATTTATCACTATAAAAACTACTTGATCATCTTTTTTGTACTAAGAATAAAGGCTTTTCTGGGAAACAAAACAAAGCAAAGCAAACAAACAAAAAACACTTGCACAGAATTCCTATGTCAGGCTCTGTTTCTGGGGTGCTTGACCTAAAGCACACATAAAATTTATTTGTTGGTTTCTCCTATGAAATGATGCTAGGGCTGGGTAGGGTGTGGGCCAGGCTTGGAGGCACAGGAAAGCCTCCCTGAAGAGATGATGCTTGAATTGGGACCTTGAACGTTGAGTAAGAATTATTTGGCTGTGCAGTGTCTGCTGCATTTGCTAAAATCTTGCCTGATTTAATTGCTGAAGGTGAAGGCAATGGATGTGTTAGGCAAAAAGAGCCTCAGGAGCAAAGGACCTGGGCAAGAGAAGACAGACGTGTTCAGAAAAGGGAGTGGACTGCAGCTGGAGGGCTGGGAGGGAAGGAGGTAGGAGCTAAGATCAGAAAGGAAGTTGGAGCTAGAGCAGGGTGCCTGTCACCATGCTATTTGCCAGGGGCTGGGAGTTCATGCTACTCTCCACCGCTCTGTCTTTCACACACTCTGATGGACTGGGGTGCTCAGACAGAGCCTCAGAATCGTCGATCCTGTGCCCTGGCAGGTTCTGTCAATCTATCAAACTTAGCTCATAAAATGACACTCATTTGTGGTCCCTGGCCTGGGCTGGACCTGTTCTATATGGGCTGAATCCAGAAGCCTCATTGATTGGGCCCGAGTACAGTAGAGGCCTCTCCAGGGAAGGAGTCATTGTGGCCCATAAATAGGTTAGGCGGTCAGGAAACGGGAAATCCTGAAACACAATGAGGCCTGGTGCGCAGGGGTTTCCTCCAGGCTGAGAGCAGCCCCAGATGGTTCTTGGGCCAACAGACCTGCTGAAGCAAGACTCTGACTGCTGGTCATAGACACCCATCTTTCCCATAGCTCTCAGGGACACTCAGGGCCCAACCTCACCCTACTTGGCCCCTGAGGGCAGCTCAGGCCAGGCCAGGCCAGGCAGTGGAACACTGAGGGCACAGTGATTATGGGCTGGCTCCCAGCTGAGCCCTGGCACCAGGCAGTGGTGAAGGCTGTTGGGGCAGCCACACCAGACCAGGGAACAGGGTAATGCCACTTCCACCCTGGCCCAGGATCAGTGAGTGCTTCTGCTAGACCCTCTGCAGAAGATGTCCCAGTAGCCTGCACAGATCCCCAAGGGCTATATAGCAAGCGCCAGGCTGACCCTACCTGGACGCCAGCAATGAAAACATAATATGGCCCCTCGTTAGAGAACCAGGCAACTTGCAAATACATGTTCCAAAAGAATTTTCTTGAATAAAAAAAAGCAAATAATAAAACACAGTGTCCTATAGGATCCCAGTATTGTTAAAATGCACTCAAACATACGATTCCATGTGAATGTGTGTTTGTGTGCATGCACATGCATGTATGCAGAAAAGACAGGCAGAAGGACCCACAAAATGCCAAGATGATAACATTACAGGGGATTTCTATTTTCTTCTTAGTGTTTTCTGTGCTAATTTTTCCACAGTTAACTTCAAAATCACTAAGAAAGAATGAGAGAAAGAGAAAGAGAGAGATAGAGAGAGAGATCCTAAATCCTACAAAACTAGTTTTATTTTGGAGGGGTACTGGGAATTGAAGCCAGGGCCTTTGCACTGAGCTACATCCACAGCCCTTTTAAAATTTTTTATTTTGAGACAGGGTCTCACTGAGTTACCCAGGCTGAGCTCAAACTTGTGATCCTTCTGCCTCAGCATCCCAGAGTGCTGAGATTACAAACATGTGCCATCACATGCTTGGCTATCAGTTTTCTTTAAGTACAGTATTTACAAAGAGTTTTTAAAGTGGAGAAATGTCAATACTCCAGTGCTTCGGGGAAAACAGGATACAACAGTGTATACATCCTATGTTAGGGATGAGATTCTCAGAGCAGGCGGCAACAGGAAGGAAGCATGTGGGATGCCAGGGCTGATGGCTTTGGGCAGGGCCCTCACTATGGTCTCATTCATCTCAGTACAAGACAATTCCCATACCACGTGTATTCTGGGTAGCACTAATCATTATGGTTTTGGCAATTCAGGGCATAGATGATAGTTTCATACTACAATAACTTGAAAGTCCTTGATCATTGAGCTGCTTTTCCCCCTCAAGACTTCAACATTCTGAAAAGTAGAGAGAATTGTATAATGCACATCCACCATCTGGTTTCTGCAATTAATGTTTTACTACACTTGCCTTAGCGTACATCTCTCTATCCATTCTATTACTACATTGAAAATACATTTCAGAGTAAGTTACTGACATCAGTACATTTCACTCCTCAACAATACACATCATTAACTAGAGTTCAGTATTTATTTATGGTTCCTTATTTTCCCCACTAAAAGTTACATATGCTAATGCAACAATCTTAAGTGTATCACTTGACAAACATGTCATAATATGAAACATCACCCCCAGAAAATGCCTTCCTGTCCCTACCTGGGAAATCTCTGTCCCCCAAGCCCCAGTAGCAATCACTGATCTTATGTGTTCATCATAGATTCATTGCCTATTATAGACCATCCTATAAATGGTGTCATACAATTTGCACATATTTGTGTCTGGCTTCTTTCACTCAATATGATGTCTGTGACATTTATCCATGTCACTATAGTAGCCTATGTAACAGTTAACAACTTTTTATTGTTGACTAGTGTTCTATTATATGGAGAAAAAAGTTGCTTATCCATTCTCTTGTTGATGGACACTTGGGCTGCCTAAGACTTTACTTATTAGTACAGCTGCTATGAACAGCCATATGTAAGTCTTTCTGTGAACATGTTTTCATTTCTCTTGGAATGCAGTTTCTCTAAGAATGCAATTGAGCCTCTTTTCATATTTGCTAGACATTTGAATTTCTTTTTCTCCTGTTATGTTTTTGGTCTTTTTGTTATTAATTTGTAGAAGCTCTTTGATTATTAGTGTTGCATGTTAGGGATGCCAAAAAAAACCAAGGAGTAATCCCTGCCTTTGTATTGCTTGTGGTTTAGCAGCATAGACAGATAGAGGAATAAGTCAGATGTAATACGGTGGCTGCTATGTGTTTATTCAGGCCTTTGCTTATTTAGACTGTAAGTCTGGGCTGGATGTGGTGGTGCACACCTATAATCTCAGCATTTGAGAGGTTGAGGCAGGAGGATACCAAGTTTGAGCCTAGCCTGGGCAATTTAGCAAGGCTGTCTCAAAAAATAAAAAAGGGCTGGGGATGTAACTCAGTGTGGAAGCCCTGGGTTCAGGTCCCAGTAACACACACACATGCACATAAACTGTAAGTCTGACCATTTGGGTCCCCTTCTTCAAAACCCTCTCATTGCTGCGCCTCACTCAGGGTGAAATCCATTCAGGCTCTACATAATCTCACCATTTGGTCCCCTGCAGCCTCTATGACCTCAGCTTCTGCCACTGTCCCTCATTCAGCTTGCTCCAGCTGCTCTTCCATAACCTGCCATGCACATCCAAATTCTCCCACCTCTACCCACTATCCAAATCCAAAACCAGTTCCTCAGTTTTACATATTTGTTACAGCAACAACCTACTCTTAGTCCCAAAATCTGTATTACAATACCCAGGGCTGCCGTAACAAATTCCTCTAAACGGTGGTGGTGAAATTACAGCATGCGTGCTGCAGTGGGCTATTTATTATCATTGAAAGCTCAAAAAGGTTCACAATCACTGCTCTAAACTTTGTCACTTTTATTCTTTCTGTACTGAAGATTGAACCTAGGGCCTACACACGGAGTTACATTGCCATCCCTTTTCAAAATTTTAAAATTTGAGACAGGGTCTTTCTAAGTTGCCCAGTCTGGGGTCAAATTTGCTATCCTCCCGCCTCAGCCTCCCAAAGCGCTGGGATTACAGGCGTGTGCCACCACACTGGGCTTATCTTGGTGACTTAAAGATAGGAATTCATTTTCTCAGTTCTGGAGCCCAAAAGTCCTAGGTTAAGGTGTTGGCAGAGCCACACTTCTGTGAAGTCTCTAGGAGACAATCATTCTTTGTCTCTCAGCTTCTAGTGGCCTCAGTCACTCCAATCTCTGCCTTCACTTGCACATGGCTTTCTCCTTTCTTAAATCTCTCTGTGTTTCTTAAAAAGATACTTGTCATTGGATTTAGGGCCTCAAATAATCCAGGATGATCTTATCTTGAGATCCTTAATTTACAGACATCTTCAAAGGACCTTTGTCAAATGGAATGAAGACACACCTTTCCAGGACCATCATTCGACCCACTACATTTCCTAATTTGTTTCAGGCCTTTACTCAAGCGTTACCTTCTAGGAAAGATTTTCCTTGGCCACTTCCTTTAAAATGGCACCTCTCCCCGACTCCAACTCTCCCCATCCTCCCTCTGGGTTTGATTTTTCTCTACTGCACTTACCATCAGGTATACCACATATGATTTACTCATCTATGGATTTTTAGTGTCTGTTCCTCTACTAGAGTATAAATTCCATGGAGAGAGATTTTTAACTATGTTGTTCTCTGCTGTATTCCCAACACATGCAGCAGTGCTAGAAACAGAGAAAACAATCAGTAAATAACTGGAAGCAAGGAATGAATGGGCGAGCATATGGAGCACTACACTCTGAAGGAAACAGAAGCACATAAATAGTACCACAGTCTAGGAACACAGAGTATGCTAGTTAGCTTTTCATCATTGTGGCCAAAATACCTGCTGTAAATAGCTTAAAGGAGAAAAGGTTTATTTTGGTTCATGGTTTCAGAGGTTGCAGTCAATGGCTGGGCTCCCTTGCTTCAGGCCTGTGCAGAGGCAGAAACATCTTGGTGAAAGGGTATGGTGGAGGAAAGTGGCTCACACTGTGGTGGCCAGGAAGCAGACAGAAGAGAAAGAGCTAGAGAGGAAGGGCCAAAAGGCAAGATATACCCTTCAAAGTTATGCTCCCAGTTATTTCCTTCCTTCAGCTGGCCCCACATCTTAATAGCCCATTTAACTATGAACTCATCAGTGGATTAATCCATGATGAGGTTAGCACCTTCGTTATCTAATCAGCTCTCTAGACTCCACCTTTGAACATTGTTGCAGTGGCGATTATCTTAGTCACTTTTTGTCATTGGAACACAATTCCTGATACTCACAATTTAAAGGAGGAGAGATTTACTTTGGCTCACAATTTTAGTTCATGGTCAGCTGGCTCCAAAGGAGAAACAGGATGGCAGAGGGGCATGGTGGAGGAAAAGGTGCTCAAGGTAGCCAAGAAGCAGAGAAGGAAGGAGGAGCTGGGGATAAGAATATACCCTTTCAGTGACCCATCTCCTACCAGGCCACCTCCTAACAGCATGTTTAGCTACTGAACTCATCCATGAGTGAATCCATTGAGGAATATAGTAACCCCATAATCCAATTATTTTTTAGACACATGAGACTTGGTGGGAGGGGGGGGGCATTTTAAATCTAAACTGTAATGGGCATCAAACCCTCAGTACCTGAGTCTTTGAGGGATTCTTAATTAATTCTTAATATTTAAACCACAACACTGAGGAAGGATCAAGTCATTATGTCTGGGGTCTTATCCAGGCAGGTTCATAAAGAGGGCATATTTGAGCTGTGCCAGGTGAGAATAGGGAAATGTAGGGAGCCTAGAACCAAAACTCAGACATGACTTGCAAAGGATGGGGAGCAGAAAGGGATGGAAGGACAGTGGGATGTGGAGAAGAAAGGAGGGAGAAAAAAGGCAAAGCACGGTGCAGAGGAGTAGAGTTGCTCTCTGCATTCAGCCCATGAGTTGCAATCTCCCACCTTGCTGCTGTGGCACCTCCACCCCACCGTTTCAAGGCCTCTCTCACTGTGAGTCCCAGTTTAATGATTCTTCTCAAAAAGCATGGGCAAAGAAAGCCTCACAAATATTCTCAGTGACCACATTTCCCCAGGTTTCTTGGTGCAGTGGTCAGAGTTCTATAGGCTACAAGCAACATAGGCCCAGCTCAGACTAGCCCCAATATCTGAACAGCGCAAGGTGGATCTCTCCTTAGCTATGAGTGCATTCATGACTCAAAGTGGGGCCAGTCATGAATCTCACATCTTTGCAGGCTTTCCACTGAAGAGGCTCTCAGGTAGTACCACCCTCAACACATATGGATGCCAGGATGGCAAGATGGCGTCCAGTAACTCAAGACCCACAAGTCCACCTTCCCATTAGGTGCAGCATAAATATATTTGATGATAATACCTTGTTTCATATGATCATCTCTGAACCAGCCACAATGGCCAGCAGGATGGCATATACTGATTAGCTAAGCTTGGATTATGTGACCAGCCTTATACCTGAAGGGTGGGACTAACCATGCCCTGACCATGTTGGCTGTGATTTCCCCAGTGGAAAATCTGGATGCTGAGAAGGCAGGATGTGTCCGGAAAGGCATGGGTCCCAAGCAGCCTTGGTCACTGGGCCTGTGGCTAACATGAGCTGAGCTGCTGGACCACAGATTTCCTGCACTTGCTGTGTCTCCTCAGCTCTCTTATTTATTCCAAAAGACACAATGGAGAGACAGGATTATAGGGTGTAGCAGACACTGTCAGGTCCCTTGCTTTCACTGGCATAGGCATACTGGCCCAATGTCCAGTGGCCAGCTCCTGCATTTCCTCTGGCTGCAAGATCAGGCACTGCCCATGCCATACATAGTGACTAGTACAAAGGAATGTCCCCTTCCTTCCCCCCCAGAGAGCTGTGACTGCTGACATTGGCATCAGGTTGGATGACTAATGTAGTGGACCCACCATCAAATCTCCCAGGTGCTCCAGTGGGATTAAGCTCCCTTACCCACAGTGGTAACTAGCTGGAGAGCATGTCCGTGGTTTTCTCTCTTCCCTTCCTGTACTACTTCCCCACTCTTGCACTGATCTTCCTAGATCACCACCAACAGGCTATAGTACTTTCAGTGGAAACCTTGTCTCACGGCCTCCTTTTGGGGGGATCTCAAACTAAGACTCAAGAGCAACCTGGCAGCTGCTTTAACGAGTTTTCTAGAAGGGAATCACTGACGAACTCATGTTGAGACCCAGTGCAATTATGTGTTGATGGGAAGCCAAAAACACTCAAGCCTGGGGCATTACTGTTTAAGGAAAAAAACTTAGGGAACCTCTGTGGAGGGAGACAGGGTGGAGATGAGTCAGGAGGAGTCTCACCAGGGCCTTAAACAGAGCTTTGTTGAGGCTGAGATAGCAGCTGTGGCCCAGAACTAATGGCAGAGATTGCCTCCTCTCCACAGAGAGATCAGGGATGCATTAGCTGATGGAAGCATTTGCTCCTGTGCTGCAATGGTGCACACGTGGGAAACGGGCATTCAGAACACCATGGATAGCTGTGTGAAATGGGACTACTTCTATGGGGGCACTTTGGTGCATTTCAAATTTAACCCAAAATTTCACTTTTAGGAAGTTATCCCACAGATGTTTGTATTTACTAGGAATTATCATATGGCCTGGAATATATGACAATCTTCTATTTCCCAAAGAAAGGATCAAAATCAACATCACATCCATTCAGATGACTACTAACAAAACCAAACCAAACAAAAGAAGATAAAATATTGCTGAGGATGTGGAGAAACTGAAATCCTTTTGCACTGTTGGTGCAAACATAAAATGGTGAAGCCAGTTTGCAAAATGGTATGGAGCTCCTCAAAACAATTAAACATGGAATTACATAGGATCCAGCAATTTCATTTCTGGGCATATGCTCAAGAGAATTGAAGTAGGGACTCTAAGAAACACTTGTACGTGGATGATCACAGCTATGTTATTTGCAATCCCCAAAAGGTGGAAGCAATTCAAGTGTTCATAGAATAACAAATAGATTTTTAAAATATGGTACATCTGTATGATGGGATAATATTCAACCTTTTCAATGAAGGAAGTTCTTATACATGCCACAATAGGGATAGACTTAGAGGACATTTTGTTAGGTTACCAAAGACAAATACTGTATGATTCCACTTACATGATGAACCTAGAGTAGTCATATTCATAGAGACCTAAAGTAGAGTGGAGTCTGGCTCCGTGGTGCACACCTATAATCCCAGCTACTCTTTAGGCTGAAGCAGGAGGATTGGAAGCTGGCGGCCAGACTAGGCAATTTAGCAAGACCATCTTGACATTTAAAAAGGAGGAGGGTGGCACAAGGGGTAGCTCAGTGGTAGAGCACTTGGCTAACATGCATGATGCCTGGAGTTCCACTCCCACTAGTTAAAAAAAAAAATCTATCTTATCTGGGGATCCCTTCTTCAGGGCTACATGTGTAACTCAGTGGTTGAGTGCTTGTCTAGAATGTTCAAGGCCTTGAACTTGATCCCCAGTATCACAAATTAAAAATATTTAATGTATTAATTTAGCTCCAAGTATATATTTTTAAATCACACATTAGGTAAAACAGTACATCACTTTAGAAACGTAGCTTTGCTCTCCTGTCATATTCTGTCAGACAATCATGACTTTTCCCTCCTTCAGTACTGTGGGCTTAACCACTGTGGCCTTCTAACTAAGAGTCTAAGTCACCAAGTTGCCCAAGCTGGTCTCAAATTTTAGATCCTCCTGCCTCAGCCTCCCAAGTGCTGATATGACAGGCATGTGCCACCATGCCCTGCTCTATTTTTTGTTACTCTTCTGCAATAGACTGGTGGTTGCAATAGACTTCTAAAATATTATCCCTGAAACAACCCAAGTCATGACTATCCATTTGCAAAATATTAAGTCCTACAGGTATATCTTATCTCTTTATTTACACACAGAAAGACAAATCTTTATTTTCACAGTATTGATGACTGAACCCGGGCCATCACACAGAGCTACATCCCCGTTCCTTTACACCCCCGCTCCCCTCCCCCCCTTTGAAACAGGGTTTATGCTAAGACACTGAATTCCGCAGGCTGGGCTCAAACTTGCGATCCACTTGCCTCAGCCTCTGGAGTAGCTGGGATTACAGAAGTGCGCCACAGGCCCCAAAGGGTTTGAATTTTAGTTTTTTGGTACCAGGACCTTGCACTTGGGAGGCAGGCACTGTGCCACTGAGTTAAATCCCTAGCCCTGGGTTTGAATTTTATTTTATTTTATTTTTTTGGTACCAGGGATCGAACTTGGAACCTTCACAGGCGACAGAACCACTGATCTAAATCCCCCGCCTGGATTTGAATTTTAAACCTCTCCAGAAGGTCCGCGTGTTAAAGGTTTGGCCTGAGCCTATGGTACTATTGGTGGGGAATCTTTAGGAGGTGCAGCCTTGTGGGAGGAAGTGAGGTCATAGGGGCGTGTCCTAAGGGGCATGTGGGCCCGCCCTTTCTCCCTCTCTTCTTGAGGAGAAGGGTCCTCCCTGTGATGTGCTGCCTCACCGTAGGTCCAAAAGCAATGGAAGCCCAAAAGACGGAGACTGAAATGACCGGAACCTCTGAAACTATGAGCCTAAACCAAGCTTTCCTCCTTTTAAGTTGTTTGTCTCAGTATTCTGTCACAGTGAGGGAAAGCTTTGTTTAAACTTTGTGTAAGTAGAATCAAACAATGTATGATGTTCAGCAACGGCTCTCTGCCCACCAGGCAGAAGCAGTGGGAGGGCACCGGGCTTTTGCAGAGCTTTGGAGAAGGCTGAGCATCGGGGACTGGAGGCACCCTTTAGTCTCTCTCCCAGCTGGGCTTGGTGGCGCACGCCTGTAACCCAGGGCTTGGAGAGTGAGACAAGAGCATCGAAAGTTCTAGCCCAGCCTGGGCATCTTAGCAAGGCCCTGATTTGAAAAAAAACAAAACAAAAAACTGAGGATGTAGCTCAGCAGTAGAGTGCCTGCTTAACATGCACAAGGCCCTGGGTTCAGATGCCTTCACCAAAAAACCAAAAAAAACAATGCAAAGCTTTTCCTCGCCTGGCATGGAGTAAAGGATAGCAAGCTAGTTCCTTCCATTTCCTTCACGGTTGAAACTGAGAGGCTTAGACCCAGGACTTGGTTATATCGGACAGGTGGAACTTGTGGATAATTCTAATCTTCCTGCAGTTGCTAACCATACCCCTTGCTTCTGATCCAGGTCCGTGAAGCACTTTTCTTGTTCCTCACTGTGGAACACTGCGCTCCCAAGGTCATTTTACATCATGTCATAGGATTCTGTGCCTGCATCCTGAAAAATCGCTTGAGCAGTTTTTAGGAACACCAAAGTTGTTGTTTATGGCTTTGTTTCACCTATACTCCTTTATGTCTGGTCTTTGCTCATATTTGAGATTCTTCTGTACCTGAAGTTATAGTTTATTCATTTTCAATGCTGTGTAGTCTTCCTTTGTAGGCATATAACACAATTTGTTCTGCTGCTGATGGACACAGTTCCTTTGCAATTTTTGGCTATTCCAGGTGGTACTGGTAGGAATATTTGTATACTTGCCTTTTCATATATGCATGTGTTTTTGTGGGTGAAACTGCTGGGCACACAGTATGCATATGTTTAGCTGGCACAACTAATGTTAAATGGTTTTCCAAAGCTGTACAATACAATTTATAGTCTCATCAAAAATGTATGAGAGGGCCAGGTATTTAGCTCAGTGGTGCCATCACCTGCCTTGCAACCGCAAGTCCCGAGTTTGATCCCTGGTACCAAAAAAAAAAAAGTATGAGAATTCTGGTTATTCCATATTTTTGTCAGTACTTATTATTGTCTATCTTTTGCACTTTAGCCATTCTGGTGGACAGGTTTTGGTATTGCATTATTGTCTTAATCTGCCTTTGCTAACAGCTAAGGAAGTCAAGCACATTAGCATATGTTTATCAGTCATTGGAATATCCTTTCTAAATGAAGTGCTTGCCAAGCCTTTTATCCATTTTCCCCACGGGTCATCTGGGATTTTTTGCTTATTGTTTAGTAGAAGTTCTTTATATATTTTAGATGTAAAGCTTTTGTTGAACATGTGTATTGCAAGTATCTTTTACTCTGAAGCTTACTTTTGATTCTTTTAACAGTGTCTGGTGAATGGAAGTTCTTAATTTTAAGGCATCACTTTCTAAAGCAATCTTTAAAAGGTTTGTTTACAGTGTTACTTAACACTTGCAACTGTGAAGTCATATACCCAGGAAAAATCACTGTGTTAAATAGCTTCTCTTTTTTCCCCTCCCAAGGAGTTATGCTGGGTGACCACCATAAACATCCAAAATTAGAATTCACTGAGGTTATTTCAGGCTATTGTGTCTTCCTCAAATAGTATTTCCTTGTTTAAAATAAGGGAATCAGAACACACCAGGTAATGGGAGAGCCTTTCTGAGTACTTGTAAATACAGGGACTCCTTTAAAGAATTTTGTGAGGGTTGGAGGTGTATGTAGCTCAGTAGTAGAGTGTTTACTAGCATGTGTGAGGCCCTGGGTTCAATACCTAGTACACCAAAAAAATAAAAATAATTTTTTGGAAAGAAATTCAATATTAATATTCAGTACTAATATTCAAGCATAGTTGCTTTGTGTGGAGGTATTCACTGTTCCACTTGTGATAGAAAAAGATTGGAAATACTCAGATGTTCTCATTGGGTCCTACTCAGTGGAATACTGAAGCGCTGGTTAAAAAAGAGTGAATTTATGCATGAGTGTGTAGGTTTAAGAGGGAAAAAAGCAAGGAGTGAGACAGTGTGTGTATGAAGCCAGGTGTGTATGTGTCTTCTGGCCTACGCACAATCTGTTTGAAGGCATCGCAGTCAGTGATGAAAAGGAGAGGAAAGCAGAGGTGGGAAGGGCAGTTACTTTCCTTTGCAAACCATCTGGGGGTTTTCGAAACATTTTTCAATCCATGTGCATTTATTATTGAATCCAAAAAGCTAAAAAGTTGAAAAATTGGGGAGTTGTAAAATGAATAGTAATTTTCTTCCCAAGAAATATGACCAGTCATTTTGCCTGAGCCCTTTCTGTTTCCCTTCAAAGCTGTTAGAACTCCTTCCAGTCTCCCTGCTGGGGAATAAGGACCAAGGGGTGGAGCTAGTCAAGAGGGTGGCTCTTCCCAGGTCAACCCTCAGCAATGGAAGAACCCACTTCTACCAAACTCAGGACCGACTTCTATAGCAGGCCCAGTGCCAACAGCTCACAACATTTCCGGGGCCCATCGAAATGTTCCGACATTTTTTTTAAATCAGTAAAAAAATGAGAATATAATCCAGACTTGGTTATGTTTATTTTTAGATCAACAACAGTCATAAAATTTAAAATGTGTTTATATATAAATTATATGTGCACAATTAAAAAATTATAAATGCATATCAAATTTTTTTAAATGAGGAAGAGGCTTGTGAATACAAAAGTGTCTAGAAAGTCATAATGTGACTTCTCGACAAACTTTTTCTATTTCTTGTCTTTTTTTTTTTTTTTTGGTACCCGGGATCGTACTCAGGACCTTGTGCTTGCAAGGCAGGCTCGGCACCACTGAGCTAAATCCCCAGCCTGGCAAACCTTTTCTGTAAGGAGTCAGATAGTAAAATTTTCAGGCTTGGGGCCACATGGTCTCTGTTGCAAGTAAATTCTGCCCCTGTAGCAGAAGGCAACCTCAGATAATACACAAATGGATGAACACTTTGCAGAAGCCAGCAGTGGGCTGGGCTTAGTCAGAGAGGCGTAGATCACAGTTGGTGCTCTTAAATGTCATTGCTTGGTGAATGAATGAGTGCGTTAGAGAAGGGATTGCTAACCAAGCCCCATCCCTGTCCAGTGGTTGAGTTGGTATATGGGGCATCCATTTGGCTAGGGTAGTCAGTTTTCGTGTTACCCCGGGCCCTAATTTGTTATGTGACCTTGGGCAAGCTGGAGCCTTGAGCTCTTGCTGGACCTCAGCTCCCTGTCAAGAAGGCAGCATTCCCGTTTGCTGCGCTATGCTGAGATGAAATGTAACAGAGGCTGTGGAAGTGCCTGGGATGGGAAAAGGAGATTCCCACTGGGCAGCGAGGGCAGGAACTGCTGGCTTCTTGGAGGCCTACCAGCCTGGGGAATGTCAATTTGGCAGAAGAAAGAGGTGGGTGGGGCTGGCCAGCGGTTGTTTGACCCGAAACACAAACAGTCTCCAGAGAGTGGCTGAAACTCTCAGGTTGGTGAAAACATGCTTGTCAGGTTTCTGTCCTGCTCTTGAGCAGGACAGGGGAAGGTGACCCAGCCTGATCTGACTTGGCAGTGGCTGGCAGTGACCTGGGTCCTTCCTGTGAGCATATAACCAGCCAGAGGTGGCCCTGAGAGCCCCAATGTGAGAACTATTAACCATCCAGGACATGCCCTGTGAGCCAGGGACTGCACCTCTGGCCCCATGGAGGAAGCCCATGCCCCCATCTCATTGCAGGGCTGCCTATTGGCCTGGAAGGGCAGTTTTGGAAGCAGGCATTAATGTAGACAGCGCACATTTCCAGGACTGTGAGAGTTTCATCTTCTTTCCAGTGATATCAGGGTATAGAATTCATTCCAGATGGGCCCAAAAGTAGAGTTTTAATGACTTACAGAGTTGTGCTAGGGTCGTTGCACCCTACTAGGGATGTCAGGGAGCTACACCAACACACTGGGTAATGATTGCCACCTTGGGCCTAGAGGGCAAGGGGCGGGAAAGGATTTAACAGAGCCCAGTGGGAGCTTGGCCAGCTGTGGGTGAGAGTCAGCCTGCGTCTCCCTCCTCCAGCCTTCCAGCCTCCTGCCAGCGCCTCCCACTGGTGGGACCCAGCCGGAAGTAGAGGGCAAGGGCAGCTGCTAGGAAATGCGGCTCTCTAGGGCCAGCCAGGCTGGAAGGGCAGGGAAGCAGAGCAGAAATGCCAGTAGGGAGGCCTATGAGAGACCTGCAGAGAAATGCCCTTGAGAATGTGTGAGGAGGCATGTGCAGAAATACGAATTTCATAGGAGCTGCCAATCAGTGGAGGGATTTGTTGGAAGTTGCACACCTGTACTATGCCGGTCAGGGTAAGCAGTGTTAAGCTGTAGAAACAACTTACCTCTGAAATCTCCGTGATGTAACACAGACCTAAACTTGCTCAGGCTGTGTGTCTAGCATAGATTTGGGGTCCCCTGCTGCATATGAGGGACTCCGGCTGAGACAGTGTCTTCTGTTTCATACCGGCAATCCCCACCATTCAACAAGGGGCCTCAGGGATTGAGGATGGGGGAAGAGGCCATGTATATTGGGGAGCAGCAAGAGGGTGGAAACCCACCTTTTTTTTAACAGCTCCTCACTTCGGGGTGACCTTTATCACTTCTGCTCACAGCCCTTTGGCCACATCTAGTCATTTGGCCCCACCTAATCACAAAGGAGGTGGAGAGGCCTGCCTGTGTACTCAGAGAGGAGGGGAGAGCTGCTGCTGCCTTTATGCCTGGTAATCTTTGCCACTCAAATAGGTAGTGGGTAATAGGTAGAGGTAGATTTTAAACTGGGTGCTGTGGCACATGGCCGTAATCCCAGCTACTCAGAAGGGTGGTGGCCTGGAAGCCAGCTTGGGCAATTTAGGGAGAACTTGTCTCTAAAAATAAACAAGGTCTGGGGGTGTTGCTCAGTTTAGAGTGTTTGCCTAGCAAGTGTGAGGCCCTGGGTTCAGTCCACAGTACAGGAAGGTGGGATGGGAAGATAGCATTTATGTGGATCAGTCACAAAACAAATACCGTATATGTTATAAATATATGCATATGTATGATATATAAGTGCACAGGCATGTTCTGGAATGATGAGTAAGGAACTGAAAGTAGTTACTTCGAGGGATCTGTCTGAACTTTGCCTTCTCTGTAATGTCTGCACTTCGAACACAGAGCTTTGCACATGTATTACACACAAGAGTGATAAAGAGGTGTGAATAACTGTCCTCTGGGGTTCAGAAACCGTGTCTGAGTCTAACTCTGCCACCAACTTTCTGTATGACACTAGGCAAGTCATGGGCTCCTTTTAGGCCTCAGGTTTCCCAACTAGATAATGGGTCAGATGCCCTGGAAGGCCCTGCTTTGGTCCTCACTTGGCCCATCCTGCAGCACCCTGGGATCTCCCTCCTCCTGCTGGCTTTCCTTGGGATGTTTGGGGAAATGAGCACAATTAGGCTGGACCGAACCCTTCTGGAAAGGGAGATAGGATTGGCCTGAGGGCTGCCTTGCAGACCCCCAGTTCCTTGGCCTAACTTCATGTTCTCAGAGTGTCTCTGCCATCTATCTACAGCATGGGTGCTTTGTGACAGCCAGGCCTCAGATTCCCCATTTGTCCCTGCCTCTGTGACTGACTTGTGCCTTCCTCCTGCCAGACTTGCCTTTTCTTTCTTTTGCCAGATCCTGCTATCCTGCAGAACTCAGTCACAAACCATGTAGCCTTTCTCTAGTCCTTCTTAGTCTGTGTTCTGCTGCTCTAACAAGCACAGTCTAATTACAACAGACTGGGTAATTTATAAGCAATACAAGTCTATTATGGGCTTCCCATGGTTGTGGAGGCTGGAGAGTCCAAGGGCATACATCAGGCCAGGGTCTCCGTGCTGTGGAGTAATGTGTCGTGTCGGGAGGGCAAGCTATCATTGTGAGACAGGGAGAATCAGGATGCGATCACCCTTTTTATCGAAGCAGGCAGCAGAACCACTGAGCTAAATCCTGGCCCCTTCACCCTTTTTATCAGGAACCTACTCTCTCCATAGTTAACCCGCTCTGGAGACAGTGGCACAAATCTGTTCTTAAAGGTTCCACCTCTCAATACTGTTATCGGTGCTGATTAAAGTTCAGTATGAGGGCCAGGGATTTAGCTCAGTGGCACCATGCCTGCCTCACAAGCGCAAGGTCCTGAGTTTGATCCCTGGTACTAAAAAAAAAAACTCAGTATGAGTTTTGCCAAGGACATTCAAACCATAGCATCCTCCTCCCACACCAAAGAACCTCATGAATCACCCTGGGAACTTCAGCCCTCAGTTATATCTGTGCTTACTGTCCTTATTGTTTTATTTTATTTTGACTTAGACAATGGTATGAACTTAATTTGTTCTATGATTTTGGAAGAGATGGCTACATTTGTGTTTGTGTGGGAAAGATAGCTCAGTCTGCTTGTCACCAGATGCAGTTTGCAAACAAAAACAAAATTTTGCCAAATGCTTTGTGAACCTAATTGTTTGCAAACAAAAGCATTTGTGAACTGAGGTACCAATGTATATCAAAGTATTTAGGCTGTTTTGTTCCATGAAAGAATTAAAGCATATTTCTGCTTATATATCTCCATGAAAGCCTAATGATAATTTAAAAAACAAAAAAAGCCAGGTGTAGTAGTGCACACCTATAATTCCAGCACTCTGGGAGGCTGAGGGAGGACAATTGAAAGTTTGAGCCCAACCTGGCCAATGTAGCAATTTAGTGAGACTGTCTCAAAAAACCAACCAACCAACCAAACAAACAAACAAACCAAAGTGCTGGAGATGTAGCTCAGTGTGAAGGTTATGCGTTCAATGCCTAGTACTACATAAACAAAAATTTAAAACAAAATAAGTAGGACTGGGGTAAAACACAAGTTTACAGCATACATGAGGTCTTGGATTCTTTTTTTTCTTCATTAAGTTTATTGGTACATTTTAGGTATACAATATGATGACATTCATCATTGGGAATTTATACTTGTACATGATATGTCTTGGTTCTTAGTTTTTTTCCCCATTCCCCTGCTTGAGGCCCTGGATTTAATCCCCAGCATTGAAAACAAAAGCAAAAACAAAAAAACCTGATGAAATCTTTTCCATAGTAAAAGCCGCAAAAACACATTAAGATTAAAGAGAGAAGAAAAAGCCATCCATTATCCTGCTGCACCCAGTACAAAACCTTACAGTGCCAGAATTTCTCTTCCTGATTCTTCTCCTGCTCATTAGCACTTTCAAAACCATCATTTTTCAACTTCTCTCCTGTCTTTTTTGCTTAAAGTTGTATCAAATCCATCTCCACATTGCTGTATGAACTATTTCTAGAATCACCATCTCAAAATTGTATGATATTTCCTCAAAGAGTAATGGCACATCTTATTTAACCACTATTCCCCTATTTGTCTGTTTTCAATTATTCCCCTTGCAAATAAAGTTAAATGAACATTTTTGTGCTCAAAGCTTTCTTTCTCATGTCTTGGAAATGCTTGTATTTTTTCCCCAATACTCGGAATTGAACTACTGAGCTACACACAATACCCCTCACCTTTGGGGGGTAGGTACTGGCTCCAGCTAAGTTGCCCAGGCTAGGCTTGAACTTGCAGTCCTCCTACTTCAGCCTCCTGAATAGCTAGGATTACAAGTGTGTGCTACCACAACTGGTTTGAAATACTTAATATTGATTCCCAAACTCTGTGTGAGTCATTTATGAAATTGAACAAGACCATGTGTTTGCACAGCTGTTTGTTAACTTGTAAATTCACATAGATTTGAGGGAGAATGACTAGAATTGTTTATTTCATAAGCCAGAAGATCCTAGTGAAAAGGGCAGTTGTCTGGGGACAGACATGTCTAGTCTTCCAGGGTCCTGGCTCTGGTGCTAACTTGTGTGACCTGGGACAAGTCTGTTCCCTTCCTTGAGTATCAGACACTGGTGATGAAATGAAAGGACCTGATTAAGTGACAGACAGATAGATAAATATCAGTTAAAAGTCATAGAAATTCCATCTCAAACTGGATTGACCAAAGAGAGGATATTTATTGGCCCTTAGAAAACAGTAAGGGGCACTGACTTCAGGTCTGCTTGCATCTAGGGGCTCGCATAAGATCATCTTTCTGTCCACCTGCTCTGTGATGCTCATTTTAAGACAAACGGATCCCATTTGTGGACAAAAGGAAGAGATGGCTTGCCCCACTGGCCGTCACTAGCAGAGATGGAGCTGAAGGTAGAGAACTGAGTCCCCCATCTGAATCCCATTTGCCCCTGGATGTGGGCGGCTTTCTGTAACTCATGAGCTCTGTGTTGGGGAGGGCTGCTCCCCAGAGGAGACCAAGGTGTGTAGCCAAGAGATGGGGAGGGTTGGAGCTGGGTGGGCTCAAATTCTGATGCCACCACAGTAAGCACCGCCTGGTGTTTGCACATAGTTAAGTCCACAGCCCTCACCCAGGACTTCTACTGATTCACCCCACATAAACATGTGAGGGCTGCTTCTGTAGCCTGCACCACCAGAACAGACCGCTGGCTTGGGGTGTGCATGCACCAAGCCTCCTAACCAAATTCTGTGACCTCTCCTGATATCTGGGGATGAGGAGAAAACAGCCCCACCCCCACCCTAGGAACAAAGCTCTGTGTGTTGGGCCCCATTCCTCCATGGTGACTTCTGCACGCAGAGTCAGTTGTCTGCACAATGTCTTTTCCTCCATTGGAAGAATAGGAAGAGCTCTGGTGGGGAATTGGCGGCGGACCCAGGAAAGAACCTTATGAATACCAGGAGAGGCCTAGAGGACAAGGGGATCTCTCCCCATAATAAATGAGGCTGACAGATGCTCTTTCTGGAACCAGCATGGCTCTAGAGAACTGACCAGGGATAGTACCCATTCTTGTCTTGCCTCAGTTTACCTCTCTGTACATCAGGAGCTTGAGCTAAGACCCTTCTAAAAGAGTTCCTATGAATCAGTAGAAGAAACACCCCAAAAGAAAAACTAGCAATGGGCAATTATCCCTTCCCCCTTAAAAGAACAAATCAAAAGGTTAACAACTAATCCATGAGAAAACATTCAAACTCGATGGCAGTCAGAGAACTGCAAATAAAACCAACAAAACAACACTGGTCTCACCAATTGTATTGATGCAGATAATCAAATGCCTAGTGATGGCGGTGTGGGGATGGACACTCAGCCACAGGTGTACACTGTCCTGGGAGGGTGACTTGTCCCTGTATGACATGAGCCTTAGGACAATGGCTGCAATTCCATTTTTCTGACTTTCGCTGAAGGCAGGAATCGTGGGTATTTCCAAAAGCACCTGAGCAAAACATACAGTAACCAGAGAAATATTCTTAAAATCATAAATGTCACCCTCCTCTCAAGCTTTAAACTACCCCAGAGGATTCTCATCAGGCACAGAACAAATCCAGCTCCTTACTGTGTGATGTGGCCCAGCTCCTCCTGTTTCTTCACCCTTTCACTACCTCCTTGTCTCCTTTCTGTCCTCAAAAATGCCTGTCCTGGGCGAGCCTCAGGATCTTTGTGCTTGCTGTTCACTCTTCTGGAATACCTGGCTGTGTGGGCTTGGGCAAGTTCTTTCACCTCCCTGAGTCTTGGGATCCTCTTGTGAAGTGCAAACAGAAAAATCTTCTGGAGGTACAGTATGAGCCCTTGCGAATGGTTTGTGATAAGTAGACATTTCCAAACATTATCTATAATTATCCTGCTATTGATTAAGGAAGTTCTG
Organism: Heterocephalus glaber; assembly: GCF_053883595.1. Lineage (NCBI taxonomy): Eukaryota > Metazoa > Chordata > Mammalia > Rodentia > Bathyergidae > Heterocephalus > Heterocephalus glaber. The sequence continues at coordinate 27,694,678 of NW_028258137.1, forward strand.
GGGCATCCACGGATGACATCCAAAAGGATGTTGAAGGAAGCAATCTTGTGACACACAAAAAAGGTTTAAAGACTGCTAATCACTTATCTCATCATTATGGGCATATAATGCATGCTCGTAAAAATTCAAGCAACAGCTGTGGCACTGTTCACAATAGGGAAGCTATGGAATCAGCTGAGGTGCCTGTCAGGAGATCAGTGAGGAGAGAAACTATGGCCATACTTCCAAAATTTCTATTCAGATTGAATGCAATCCCAATCAAAATCGCAACAACATATCTCAGAATTAGAAAAAACAATCCTAAAATTCATTTGAAACCAGAAGAGACCTACAATAGCAAAGGGAATTCTAGGCAACAAAGGCAAAGCAGGGGGAATCACAATCCCTGACTTTAAATTATACTACAAAGCTACAGTGATAAAAACAACATGGTACTGGCAAAAGAACAGACTTGAGGATCAAAAGAACAGTCTAGAGGATGCAGAAACAACTCTAGACATACTCAAACACCTTATCTTTGACAAAGGAGCCAGACACCTTCACTGGAAGAAAGCCTCTTGAACAAATAGTGCTGGAAAAACTAGCTTTCCACATGTCGAAGATTGAAACTAGACCATATCTTTCACCATGCACTAACCTAAAATTAAAATGGATCAAAGATCTAAATATTAAAACAGAAACATTAAATCTACTGGAAGAGAGAATAGGTAGAATGCTTGAGGACATAGGAGTAGGCAAAAACTTCCTGAACAAAACCCAGACCACACAGGAAATACTACAAAGAATCAACAACTGGGACTCATCTTATTAAAAAGCTTTCACACAGCAAGAGAAACCATCAACAGTGCGAAGAGACAACCCACAGAGTGGGAAAAAAATTTTACCAGGTATTCCGATAAAGGACTATAATTTAGAATATATAAAGAACTCAAAAACATCAGACACCCCAAATTTAAAGACCCAATGCAAAAATGAGCATCTGAAATAAAAAGACTTCTCAGATGAAGAATTAGAAATGGCAAATAAATATATGAAAAAGTATTCAACATCACTGGTCATTTGTGAAATGCAAATTGAAACAATGTTGAGATTCCATCTCACTCCAGAAAAAGTGGCTGCTATCAAGAAATCAACCAATAACAAATGCTAGAAGGGCTGTGGGGGAAAAGGAACCCTTCTCTACTGTTGGTAGGAGTGTAGCCTGGTGCAATCGCTGTGGAAATCAGTGTGGAGATTTCTCAAAAAACTAGGAGTAGAGGTTCCATTTGACCCAGCTATACCTCTTGGTATCTTTCTGAAAGAATTAAAAGCATCATACTACAGCAATATATGCACATCCATGTTTATAGCAGCAGGGTTTGTAATAGCTAAATCTTGGAAACAGCCCAAATACACATCAAATGATGAGTGGATAAAGAAGATATGGTTTTTTATACAATGGAGTGCTACTCTGCCTTAAAGAAGAATGAGCTTTCAGATATTTATAGCCAAATGGATGCACCTTGAGACCATACTCTCTTTTTTTGGTACCGGGGATCCAACTTGAGACCTTGCACTTTCGAGGCAGGAGGCGGAACCACTGAGCTAAATCCCCAGCCCCAAGACCATACTCTTAAGTGAAATAAATCAGACACACATGCTTAAATACCACACTGTTTCTCAGGTGTGAGAAACCCGAAAGTGGAAATAAGGACTGAAATGTATAAAAGATGTTGGGAAATGGGAAGAAAGTGTTCAAATAGGAAGGGGAACAAGGGAGGAGGGAGGGAGAAAGGAAGGAAGGGACAAGAAAAAAGTGAAAATAGAAGGAAAAAATGGAAACAAAGCTTTTCTGCATAGGGAGGGAGAGGGCTTGGGGGGGCATAAAATAAAATTTACTTTAAAAAAATAAAGAAAATGTTAATATATACTGTAGTGGATTAACTAATGGTCAACTTGAAACACCCAGCTGAACTGAATCAGCATGGTTCTGGGTGTGGAAGACCCACATGAGGATTGTTGCCAACAGCATAAAAAGAGAACCAGAGGGGAAGAGTGTGTGCTGTTGATTTTCCTGGAGAAGCTTGCCTTGGCTAGCTTTCCTGATGCAAACTTGGCTATTCGCAATCTCATTGTCGGAGCTCAGGTCCTTGCTATCAGTGGGAATGGCTGCTGTTCTTGTCAGGGGAGCTCTCATCTTCACCTTGAGCATCACTTCCTGGCTCCAGTGCAGATCCCTCAGCCTGGTGGCACAAGTCCTTTACCCCACCAGTGCAGGTTTTCTGGCTTCCACCACTGGCCTTTGGGCCTTTCCAGTGCAGATCCTCCATATGGACTTGCATGGGACATTGGCGTGGGCTCTAGGCCTTCGGCTGGACTTGTGGGGGACATTGCCATGGGATTCAGGCCCTCGGCTGGGTTCTTTGGGTCTCTAGTGTGTGGACAAATCTCTTGCACTCTTCTGCATTTGACTTTTTGGGTGACTTATAAAATAATCCTATAAAGGGCCAGGAATCTAGCTCAGTGGTTCTGCCACCTGCCTCGCAAGTGGAAGGACCTGAGTTCAATCCCTGGTACCAAAAAAAAAAAAGTCCTATAAATTATGCATCCTGTATTAAATCTCTTCTCTTATAGATCCTGGCTACAACATATACTCATAAGGGACAGCCTGGAGGATTTATAGAAAAATGTTAAGTGTGTTTGGTGGAAAGGTAGAAATTGCTGGCATTTTCACAGCCTTTTTGGCCTTTCATGGTCTCTTCATTGTCTGTGATGGTTGACCACATTTGAATTTTTTGCAGTCTGAAAAAGCTGGTACCCACTCCCTGCCATCGTCTGGCTACTTAATTTCCAAGGGCTCTTGTGAAGACCTAGATGTCCTGTGATGTTGTGCCAGGGATCCCAGGCTGAGCTCTGAGTTTCAGGAAACATCAACAGTGGAAGGTATGTGTGTTTTGTGATTCTGGGGTTTGCTGAGATGGTAAGGATTTCCACGTGACCAAAGAGAATGCATTAAGCTAAGCATAAGTCTGGAATTGAAGGAACTGTAGGACATTCAGGACAAAATAAAAATAAAACCCAACAACTCTCCCTGACTTAAGAAATAAAAGGAGTTTATTGGAATATGTAACTGAAGGGCCTGGAGCACCTGAGTTTCAGGCATGGCTGGATCCAGGTGCTCAAATGGCTCTCTCAGACTCTTCAAGCTGTTTTCCTGTGCTGGTCTTACTCTTTCTGTGCAGTGCTGAGATAACCCTTCAGTGGCTCTGGGTTCATATCCTAGCAGCTCAGAAATTGTAGCAGACAAGGTTTCAGGATTCTAGGGAACCCAGAAAAAGTCACAGAGAGGCCCTGATTGGCCAGACACGGGATTCCTGCTCACTTCTGAACCATGCACTGAGGTACTCATTGGCTGGTGCTGGGTAACGGAGCCTGTCCAGCCCCAAGGGCATGATGTCAGCTCTACCATAATCCGTGGTAATGGGGTGTTCTTACAGGACAATGTGGGGCTGTTGGTGAGCCAAGGGCTGCCAAGCAGAGCTGCCCTCTGTCAGCTGGTTTGGAAACTACTCCACGAGGCACAGAATTGCCTAGTCAGGAAAGCTGGATTCCTCACCACACCCTGTCCTCAGCTCTTGGAAGAATGGAGGAGGGCAGGCGTAGGGAGGTAGGGCGAGTCCTTGAGTCCTTTCCTGGGATCCAAAGAAACCACACAGGAGCCATGGCCACATCACCCGCTCCAGGCCTCATTATCCCCTTCTGGAAAGGGGGTCAATCTGGGCAGGGACTACAGGTTTTAAGTCGTGCTGGGTATTTTATGGATGAAGTGACTGGAGTGCAGCTGCCCCTCCCTTTCCAGGGACTCCAAAGGTTTCTTAGTGGATTCCAGTTGATTGCTGGGATTGGGCTGGGTGGGGACAGTATTGTTTGTCTGGGAGGGGCCTGTTGGCTTGGCTGTAAACCAGGGTGGAAGCTATTTCTGGCAAAGCCTGAGGTGGGTGAAAAATGTGGGGGCGGGAGGTGTGGGGCACTTGGAGAGGAAACCTGAGCTGGGGCCTGGAGCCCAGGGTCTGGGAAGCGGGGCTGGTGCTGGTGGATGAAGCTTTGGGCGAGGCCCAGGCCGGCAGCTGAGAGGGAAGAAGGAGGACAGGAATGTCCCTGCTCCCAGGCACCTGTCCTTGGCTGGTCGACCTTTGACCCCACCCCACAAACGCTCCTGGAAAGGAAGCAGGCAACAGCACCTCCCGCACCTCGGTACCTGTGTTCCAGAGCCTTGTGAATAGCTCCAACTGGTCTTGCTGTGCTGTACATTGGAACCTTGGGCCCCGAGAGGTGCAGGGACAGCCCAAAGACAGCGAATGACAGAACCATGGTCAGTATCTGAGTGCTGAGCTTCGGGTGCAGGAATAATCATGATACAAGCGTGCATCAAAAGTTCAGATCAGCCTGCACAGTTTAGCAAGACTATGTCAAGATTGTCTCAAAGGGCTGGGGATGCAGCTCAGTGGTAGAACATCCTCGGCTCCATCCCTCATGTTAGCAAACAAACATGCTGGGTAAGCCAGAGGCTGGTTTAAGGAAACTCAGCCAGCATGAGGGATGGCAGGAATATGGAAAAATGAGGCTGCAATCTGGACCCTGAAGAATCTGTGCAATTTGGATAGGATGAAAGGAGCGGGGAAGGGTTTTCCAGGGGAGGGAACAGCAGAAGTAAAGGCACAGAGGGAAGTAAGTTGGGGGACATGTGGGACAGGGTCTCTGCCAGTAGTTTGTGAGTCAGGAGCAGTGGGCTGGGGGTGGGAGCCCAGCATCTGCTGAGATAGCTGATGAGGCCCCACCTCCTTCTGTGGTTTCCTGGGTGGGGGAGGGGCACACAAAGCCCAGCGGCCCGGGGCCCCAGAGACAGGCCTGGAGGACACAGAGGGGCGGAAGCCCTGCTCCTCATGGACCTATACTGAGTGTCCCTCTGTGGCCTAGGCAGCTGTGGATGGACAGGAAGCAGCCATTCCTTCCGTGAGCTGCAGAATGGCCTCTGTGTGCACCACAACAAAAAGGCTTTTCTGCCAAGTTGGAGGGGGAGGAAGCAGCCAGCTCAGCCCAGCCTTGGCCTGAAAGGAGGCTCTGTTGGGGTCTTAGATGCACAGAATATAGGGAACAGGAGACAGGGGCCTCCTCGTTGCAGTCTGAGTCTCCTGCAGCACCAGGTAGGGTGGGGCTGGGCTGCTGGGCAAGTCCACCTGACCCCAGCCTGAGGCTTCACTTGCTGTGTGACCTTGGCCAAGTCACTTCCTCTGAGCCCCATTTTTCCTCCCAAGTAAAATGTGAGCATGCTAGTCAGCAGGGCTCACAGTCATGCACTTTGCCTGTGCCCAGTGCCAGGCCTGTTGCCAGCACCTGACAGCCTCCCAGCCTCTATTCATCTGAGACAGCCTGAGTTAGGTCAGCTCACTCCTTCCACTGTAGCTCTGGTATTGCAGGTTAGGGTTCAAGCTCTGGATGTTTTACACTGCAACTCCAAGCTACACAAATGCTCAGAAAACAAGTTGGAAGGAAATGCCAAATTATTTTTGATTTTTTGAGGCAGGGTCTCATTATGTAGCCCATGCTTGCACTAGACTTGTGGCAATCCTCCTGCCTCAGCCTCTGAAGTACTGGAATTATAGGCATGCACCACCATGCCTGGCCAGAAATGCCAAACTGTTGACACTGACTGACAGAATTGTGCTGACTTCTATTTTTCTTCTTGTCCATCTTTAATGTTTTGATGTTCCTTCTTGGGAATTAGCAAAATGCAAAGGAAAAAAGGTGCGGAGGGAATGGGGGCCATGAGGGGTCCAAACTGAGTTTAGCTTATAGTCACATTATAAAAAGGTTTAAAGATGGAGGCTTCTGTGAATTCTGGGGAGGAGGTGGGGTCAAGTCCTGGGTAGCATGGGCTGTGGCCCAGCTGTTGCACCCCTCTTTCTCCCATCCCCCAAGAGCATAAACAGGGCTCTTCCCACAGCCTGTCCCTTTGGACACTGAGTTTCTCTGGGGTTGTAGCTGGGGGCTAGGGGTGGAAGGCTCAGGCGGCTTCCCGAGGATCTGAGGCCTCGCCAAATCTCTCCTCTGGGCTTGGCTCTGAGGAAGAGTGCAGTGAGGGAGCCTGTCATCCTCTCCGTCCCTCTCGTGCTGCCCTCCACCTGCCTGGGGACCCCTCAGCTTCTGGGTGGCCCTGAGTGGGATCCTGGGCATCTGCAGCAGCAAAGCTGAGAAGATGGTGTGGGCTCTGGATCTGCTGTGGATGCCAAGGCCCCTGTGGTGAGGGAACTCACAGGCCACTTCCTAGATGAGCTGAGAGGCTGTGGGCTTCCTACTCTCCTCAGCCCATACCACACAAAGAGAGGAAGGGGTGGGATCAAGGGGGCTGGGGAGGGTTGGGGCCCAGAACAGGCTGCAAGACCCAGCCTGCTCTTCGATTGGAGCAGGGCCCCTCCTAAGGCTGAACTTTGCATTCCGGGGTCTCAGCCTAGCAGCTAATAGGTGTGGCTGAGGACATGGGTGTGGGTCTAAGGCCGTCCCCGCTACCAGCTACAGCCGCCTATGCACAGGGCTATCTGTCATCGCCTTGGTCACTGCACTTTTGAGGTGCCACCGCGTGCTGCCTGAGCAGGCCAGTGGTGGGATTTTCTGCATCATCCGAGATGAGGCGTAGGTCTGGGTGTTCTGTATTCTCTGAACAGAGTGGTCAGAGGAACTCTTGGAACCAAAGTGGCCTCATTTCCCAACTCTCTTTGTGCCCAGCTGTGGGCTCTTGTCCAAGACAGCTCTCAGGCTGCCCAGAACCCAGTCTGGGTCACTGGCCTGGCTTAGCTCTTCCCACCCCTCCTAGAACTGGAGGGCACATGGGAAGCTGCACGGTCCTTTCTCATTACCCATGAATGGCAGATAAATTCTGTATTCTTCCCTGCCCCATCTGTCAGGCTGACCTGCTGTTGTGCTCTGATGGGGGAAGGCGCCTCCCCCTCCCCCAAGCCCTGACCATTGGGAAGGAGCCACACTGATCTGAGAACAAAGTCTCCTTCGCATTGTGGGCATCCTAGCTTGGACTTGAACCTCTGCCACTTGCAGCCCCTTCTGGCTGCAAGCTGCAGCTGAGGGCCTCTTACAGATAAGGCCACACTTGCCGGCTATACATTTAATCAGTGCAGATTATTTACAGAAATAAACAGATGGGGCGGACACCAGACCCCCACCCCCACCCCTTGCTGGCTCTCCAGTTTTGCAGAAGTGGTGACTGGGGGGAGGCACTGGACCCACACTCAGTGCCAAGTGATGAGAGGCAGGGAGAACCTCCTGCCCCAGTGGCCTTGGGGGTCCTGGGTGGCACACCCCACTAGCTCAGGGCTGCAGGGAAGCAGGGGGGATGGAGCCGGCTGTACAGTACCATTTCCCACAGCAGCCTCAGCCTCCTGCTGACTTCAGGAAAGAAAAGAGAAAGGAGCATCCCTACCCACTCTCTGGCAGAACCCAGGAAGAGGGCTCTCTCAGGCCACAGTGGGCTTCTTTAGGGCTTCCACAGTCTGCATGGGGGGACGAACTGCTGGCCTGTCCCCAGCAGTCTCCTGGGGAACAGGGAGCTGGAGAGGAGGCAGCCTCCAAGCCTGGTCTTTGGCACTTCAGTGGAAACCAGTCTGGGTACCAATCAGGCCCCTTTCTCCCCAAGGGTCAGGACAGTGGCAGCAGAGGCCTGAAGCTGGGCAAGCTCTGAGACCTCTGAGGATAGTGGCATGAGGGGGAGGGTGGGAGGAGGCCCAGGGAAGAGCATGTAGGTTACAGCTGAGAGAAGGAAAGTCTGGGCAGAGCTGATGCCAGTGCTAGCGTTTGGGGAGGGCATTAGCAGGCTCCCTTTGGTCCTTGGTCAGGAAGGCCCAGGCGCCTCTGCAGACAGGGAGGGAGGCATGGGCTGAGGGGTAGGTGGGAGCTGCCCCCTGGCCAGATGGGGTGGGATTCTCAGGTAGAGGGAGTGGAGTTGCTGTCAGAAGCAGGCTGGGAAGAAACCAAGCCTCAATGGGTCCTGCCTCCCCTGAAAGGGGACCGCCCCTGGATGACAAGCTCTCCCTAAGGTGGAGAAACTCAGGAGGTTGGAGACCCAGCTAGACTCCTTCAGGCAAACATAGTGCCCTGGTTATGGCACTATGGCACTATGGCTCAGGCTGAGGAGAGGCCACAGCTGGAAGAAGCTCACAGCCCTGTGTCTCCTTCTAGAGGTGGGCCTCTGACTGTCTGTCCCTTGTTCTTCTGGCTATGGCCAAGCCACAGGTGGATGGGGGCCTGATTTCCTGTCCGGAGCAGAACCACATTAAAAAAATTTAAGCAACCTGTCCTGGTCAGGAAAGCAGGAACAAATGTGGAACTAAGGTGCCTAAAGGACAAAAAGATACCTGGGCTTAAGTAAACGAGAAAGGACTCAAAGGGGATGTGTGCTGGCTGGGAGGGGCCTCCACCCCCCACCCAGACTTGTGTCCCCAAAGGCCCTTGCTGGGGTGCTCCAGGGAACCATCAGGGAACCACAGGCGCTGCCCAGCCCTCGAGCACCACATGCTCAGAGCAGGAGGTGTAGGTCAGACCCACTCCTGCAGGGAGCGCTTGCAGTAGAGCAGCATGCGGGGTGCCCCCTTGCGCTGCATCTGCACCAGAGCATAGGCAACGCCCAGGACACAGAGCAGCAGCAGCAGGGGCACCAGCACCATGACCACATTTACCGTCCTTGCTACCTCCTCCATCTGCACCACCACGCGGCTGCCCCCATCCCTGTCCTTGTCTCCGTCTGCCCCTGTCCCATCGTCCACATCGCCCTCTGTGCCGTCACCATCCACCCCAGGCTCTGCACCCCCATCAGGGTTAAAGGGTGGACGGGCCACATCAGGCCATCGGTGTCCGGGCTCCACGTGCTCCTGGCAGCCCATAAAGTCCCGGAGGATGGACTTTGGGTAGCCAGGCTCCATCCGCAGGCGCTCGTTGTCAAACTTCCAGTACTTGGTGCCCTTGTAGAAGTAGGTGTAGGCTGTGGGGACAAGCAGGCCACAGTGGCTTCAGGCCAGGCCCCACCTGCCACCAGGTGGAGACTCTCTAAGAAGACTAGGGCATGCTTAGGGGGCTTTAACACGCCAGCCTTGGGGCTCAGGATGTAGCCCAGTGGTAGAGCATGTGCTAAACATGCCCGAGGGCCTGGCTTTCATCCGTAGCACCAAAGTCAAAATAAGCCAGCACAAAAAGCAAACAAAAACCCTCCTTTCTCACTTCCTTCCCTGAGCATTTTGAAATACATTATTTTCCAACTTACAGCAGCCAGACTGAGGCTTGGATGGGTTTGTGTCAAGGACCTGACTAGAATCCTGGGCCACCTGGCTAGACTGACAGGGTACAAGAGGGGCCTGCTGAGTTGGGGCCTGTAGTCAGAGAACCCTGCTGCCCTGTCCTGGGTTTGGCTTCATCCCAGAGGCCAGTGTGGCTATGTGGCCTTGGGGCTGCACAGACCCAGAGCGGAACTAGTTGCCACCTTGGACTGGCTCTCTGGCCTTGGGCTCCTTGCCTGTATCCCACTGACACTGGGAAGGGCAGCTCTGAAGCAAAGGGCGAGTCAGAGCAGCTGCAGAGTGACACACCCACACATAGAGGCCAGGAACTAGCCCCAGCACTGGCAAAGGAGGCAAGGTTTCCCCTGAGCCTGAGAGTCCAGACCATGAGGACCAAGGCTAATGGTTTTTCTTAAATGCACCAAAGGCTCTGCTAGAGAACTAAAAGAGCTACATCTCCCTGTAGCTCAGTGATAGGGACAGAGACTAGGCTTCCCTTCCAGGCAGATATGTGACACCAGCACTGAGCCAATCCCACCCCATGAAGTGCAAGGCTCCCCAGAAGCTTCTTGACAGTGGGATTTGAGGCATATAGCTCAAGGTCTCTGGTTTAATCTGCCTCTTGGTAAGAAGGGGATGATGATGCAGGAAAGGCTGTGGCCCCCGTACATGCCCTCACAATACTGGGGGACCTTGGGCAAGCCCTGTCCCCTGCCTGGGTAGTATGAGGTGTGGTACATGTTGAGCAGATTGGGAGATTACCTGCATCATTGCTCAGGAAGGCCCCTTTGGGGGAGGCAGGGATCCCCTGCCAGACACTGATGGGCTTGGGGTAGCCGGGATCTCCATGCTGTGTCTCCTCATTGAAGCGCCAGTACCTGTGATCAGAAGCAGCAGACTGTGGACCTAGAGACCTGCTTAGGCTGGTGCTGTTCCCTACAGGCAGTGGGCTCTTCTGGGTAGGCTTGAGAGTGAGGAGCCTGGTGGAGGCCTTTGCCCTTTGGAGGAGGGGCATACCACTCACCTGTCCTCCTGGAAGAAGAAGGTGTGACCCGTAGGCTCCCACCAGATAGCTGTGTCAATGCGGTCATAGGGAATGCCTAGGCCGTAGCTGGTCAGCGGCTGTGGGTAGCCAGGTTCCAGGTTTGCTTCTCGGAAGAGCCAGTAGCGGTCACCTGCAGGAGTGGGAGGCCGTGGGAGGATGGCCTGCGGGCAGGGGCCACAGGAAATGCTCTTCTGGCCCTGCAAACCCATTCACACTCATTGCTGCCCATCTTGGCACTCACACATACACAAGATCACTCACACTGGTGTACACGACAGCCTTGACGCCCACATGCCCAGGACATGTGCTGCTCACCCCATCCACTCACTGGACACTCATGGACACTGGTGACACACTTGTTTCCATATGTACAAGTCAGCGGCTTATACTGGACACACCCGCACACTATACATGGACCTTCATTCCCAGTTTTTGTAGAGAGGAACAGAGTCTCTGCCTGGCTTTTGGGGCTGGTGACAGGTGTATGGCTCAGAGTCCTCACTTTTAGTGGGCTCAGCCCTGTCCCCAGGGAGTTCTTGCCTCACTGAGGCTCAAGCTAGCAGGGCTGGAGACACAGCCCACCCATTAGGGGTGCTGCCCCTCAAGGCCTTTGTCATGCAGAAAAACCACCACAGAAGGCTTGGGAAACCTGGTCTTGTGAGGACAACAAGCAAGGATGGATAGAAATGGAGCTGAGCCCCTGTGCTACAGACAATGGGTAGAAACTTGCCCCCAGTCCAGGCAGCCTCTGAAACAAAGGCCTGCTGAATTGCCCTGGCCTCTCTCTACACCATCACCACCTTGCTTCCAGGTACACTAGCCACCCAGGTGTCCCTGTCCCCCCAAGTAGCCCACAGGATGAGACCTGAGCTGCAACCCTTTGCCTTTCTTCCCCTCTCAGGTTCAGCTGGGTCAGAAGTCTGAGCATGAAGGCTACCCAGCCCCTCCCCCAACACCTACCCAGCTCACCTTTGAAAAAAACAAAACGACCATCCTGGCGCTCATAGGCAGCACTGATGTCACCAGGCAGACCACGCCAGAAGTGGCCAATGGGCATAGGATAATTGTCCAAGACACGGTTGTGCCGAACTCGCCAGAACCAACGGCCCTGAGGGACAGGGGGTATAGGTGTTGGTGGGCAAGCTGCCCTGGCGGGGGGAGGCCCTCTCCCCAAACCGCCCCTTCCCGGGTCAGGGAGAGTCCAGGGGCTCACTGAGTACCACCAAGTACTTATTTCCAGGAGAGCCAGGGCAGGCCTAGGGAGAGAGCTCGGGCCTGGCAGTGACACCTGAGCTTGCTTTGTGACCCTTATCATCCTCTTGGGGCTGGTTTCTTCTCATCTAGGGTCTAGGGTTTGATGGCCCCCAGGGGCTGCTCAGTGAGGGAAAGGTAGAGGTGCCTGAGCATCCAGGCAGGGCAAGGCTCTGCATGGGCTTGGTGGGAGCTTGCTTGGCTGTTGGGGCTGAGGGAGGCACCAGGAGGGTGGGACCAGACCTTGAACACGAACATCTCTCCTCGAAGCACAGCCACTGTGTCAAAGTTGCCATCACAGATGTTGGGCCCATACTGGTCAGGCCTCTCTGTGGCTCGGGGCTGGGCTGGAGGGCCTGGCTTTGGGGGCCTCTCTGGCTTCCCTCCTGGTGGTGGTGGCTGGGGGGGGCGAGGGGGCCGGTGGTCTGGCCGGCCTGGCCGCCGGGGTGTCATGGTGGGGAGAGGCTGTGTGGGATGTGGCTGACCATCTGGGGTGCCTACAGAGAGAGGCAGGGAGCAAGAGTGAGAGAGGAGCAGCCCCAGAACGCAGCCTGGTTGCCAGATTCTGCTACTCAGAATCCGGGGACCCCAAGTCCGCAGCAGCAGGCACACGAGTGAAAGGTCCTGTCTGTCACAGCAGACCCCTCTCCTCCACCTGCCATCATCCTCAGGGATAGAGCAGTAGCACCCAGGGGAGAACCCGTGACAGGCCCGAGCCAGGCACGGTGGTAGGGAGGGATGGGTTCTGGGACTCTGGGACCCCTTTGGACTAGTAGGAGTATTGCTGAGGCTGAGGAGGGAACGAGGGTCACCTGTATTCCCTCACGGCCCCTCCCTGGAACCACAGCAAGGGCTCTGAGGGCTAGGCCCTGTCATTGGCGAGGTCTGGGTTTGATTTCCAACACCATCACTTACCAAGTAATGTGGGCAAATCACTGATCCCCACTGGGCCTGTTTCCTCATCTCCAGAGTGGTTTAGCAGCAGTGCCTAAGTGTCATAGGGCTGGGAGCTGGGAGCAGGCAAGCAGGGCCCACCAGTGGCAGCCACTCACCATAGAGCTGCTGGATGCCCCGGAGATCATCCTCGGGCAGCTGGAAGTTGTCGATGTCCATCCACTGGTAGAATGGGGCCATGATGGCACTGGGGTTGCTGGAGTGCTCCAGCCCCAGCGCGTGGCCCAGCTCGTGCACTGCCACCAGGAAAAGGCTGTTCCCTGTGGTGAGAGCGGGCAGCATGGTCACTCTGACCCACCCCAGCAGCTGGTCATCCGGGCCCCCTACGCTGAGGCTGCCATGGAGGCTGCCCTTGCTTCTCTTGGATGAGACTGAGCTGCTCTGAGTTCTGCCCTCAAATTTCCCCATTTGAGAAATGGATACAACAAACTCTTCTCTTTCTACCTCCCGCTGGAGATGATAGGACAGCAGACCAAAATCGTATGCACAGCTCTGAGACCTGACCAGGGGAAGCTCTTCCCATCCAACTCTGCAGCAGCTAAACCCACTGAGAGGGGCTATACCCAGCTCTGGCGCTGCCCCCATCCAGTCTAGTCATCCTCACCATGCAGGTCAGTGCTGGAGAAGGTCCAGGGCTCATCTGCGTCGAAATGGGTGTCCCCACCCAGGCCAGGGCCAGGGAAATAGGCGTGCGCCAGAAAGCCACCCGTGCCATCAAATGGTGAGCTATCTCCATGGAAGCCAGAGGCAAAGAGAACCATGATGTCAGCCTCCTTCTGCCGGCGCAGCCTGATGTCGTCGTAAGGCACCTCCTGGAAGACCAGCGGCGTGGCCTGTTCCCACACACGGAAGGCCCTGCGCACCGCCTCCACTGAGTGGTACCAGCCTAGTTTCTCTGTGTAGTTCTGGATGCTGCAGTAGGCAGGGAGACATGTGAGTGGATGTGGGCCTGAGGGTTACTCTGTCCCCAAGGAAGACACCTAAGGCTGTCACTGTCACCTGGTAGTTTACTGTGACGTGATTTAGAATTTGTCAAACCTGGCATTTCATTAAAATATCACTATGTAAGTTTGCAGTAGGCAAACAAACTGATATTAAGTAAGAAAGTAGGTAAATAAAAGTACAGGTGCTTTGTGGCTAGACCTAGGGAATGGGATGCAGATGGCTGAGGTTGAGAAACCCAGGCCAAGCACTTCTGAATGTTGACCCCGGGGCCAGGCAGACCCCAGTTGTAGGCCTTGCTCTCACTTTATCTGTGTGACCTTTGGCAAAGGACTACATCTCTGAATTTCAGTTTCTTCATCTTTAAAATGGGAGCCATACTTTCTTTCTGGGCTCCCTGTGAGTATTAAATGAAATAACTCACAAAGAACACATAGCACAGAGCCTGCACATAGTACACTGTGAGGAGGCCACTCCTGATTAAGCTTCTAATTAACTACTACTAATCAAGCTTCTGCGTGCTGGAAAGATGTCCATGAAAAAATGGAAAGGGGCATTTTGGCTAGCTGGGCATGAATTTACTTTGGGGGCCGGAGGTCTAAGTGATCACAGGAGCTGCTTTTTCTTGGGAAACAGAGCTGGAGGTGGAGCCATGGGTGGACTGAAACAGGAAGGGGGCCCTAGGGAAATGCTACATGGTTAGAGGCACACTTGACTCGGGTTTTTGCTCAAGGACTCAGCAGAAAGCAGGGGAATGCCCAACTGGGGTTTTTGCAGGTGCTTTGCTGCCTGCCCACTTGATCTTGATGGGTGCCTGGATTCCCACACCCCAGCCTTCCTGGAGATGTACTGTTACAGGACCCCATGGAGCTGGTGAGGCCGGCCTAGACTGCTGGCTAGTGGGAGGCAGAGAAGGCTGGAGTGGAAGCAGCTCGAAGGGTTCCGACCTTCTCTGTAGGGAAACTCAAGTGTGTGGCTGGTCTCGGCATGGGAGTGGGCTGGACTGTCTAAGCTGAGCCTCCTGGGGTAGGCTACTGGGCACAGAAGCCCTAGTGAGGCTTAGCCCACTCAGAGGAGCAGGACCACTGGCTGGACAGCTGGGCCCCTACCTGAAGGTCAGGTGGTGGTTGTTCCACTTCCTCCCAGTTAGGGCATATCGCTTCCGCCGCCGCAGATTCGCTTTCACATGCACCCCAAACTGGTCTGGCACCCCACAGCGAGGCCGCTTCATCCACCTGGGCCATAGGTATGGAGGGGTGAGCCTGCAGCCTCCCCTCAACATACCTGCCTCCTCTGGCTCTGCCTCTCCCATGCAGTCTACTTCCTTCCAGTCCCCTCCTACCTCCCAGCCGTCCATGCTGTGGATCTGATGGGGGTGGGGGGTGGGGAGACTTAACCTTTATTTCCAGTAAAACAGGCAAAATGTTCCTGTACTGGAAGGCTTCGTGCCCAGCAGTGGCTTGTTAAGGGCGAACCCCTTCTCACCAGTGTCACCCAAGAACCTCCTGTTCTTGGTCTGTTATGCTCTGTGCTTCTTAAAAGATGTGGCTTTAGGTCTGCTCACCTCTGTTAGGTTGAGAGCAAGGCCTAGCGAGGATGCCCTGTCCAGGGCTTGTGTACTGGCCTCCCCGTACCCCTGCCAGTCTCAACACAAGGCTTTAGGCAGCCACTGCGCCCAGTCTGAGTTGACACGGAGAAACAAATCATTTGCTGTTTGTTACCCAAGCCACTCTTTTCTGGAAACTTCATACTGTCAGGCCCTCCTTAGAACAGGCCGGAGGAAGGAGAGGAGCCCGTGAGGTCTGACAGCAGCTGGGAGGAGGGACTCACGCCTTGGTCTCCTCATCGAGTACACCCGTGACGGGGATCCCGTAGAAGCGCTGCATCTCCGCAAGGGCCGAGGCCAAGATCTGGGCAGAGCGCATGGTGGACATGTATCGACTGGGCTGGGGCAGGTAGCCGTAGAGCCGCAGCCAGTTCTGCAAAGAAGCCACAGTCCTGTCAGCCAGTCCTGGCACTGCCGCCTCCAGGCATGCACAACCTGCTCCCAACTTCTCACCACCTCCACCACCACTGCCTGTCTGAGTGGCCATCACTGCTGGCTGGGTAACCTGTGAGCCCCTGGACTGACCTCCCTGCTTCCACCTTCCTCATCTAGCTTCACTCAAGAGGAGAGCAAAGGGCAGAGCAAGTCAGGTCAGTCAGTCCTCTGCTTGGAACCCTGAAAAACCTCTCAGCTCAGACGAAAAGCCAAGTCTTACAGCACCTACAAGGGCCTCACTCCCCAACCCCACCTTAACTCTCTGACATCACGCAAACCATCCAGTCCAGCTGGCATTCACTTCTGCCTCGGGGCCTTTGCATGTGCTGTTCCTTCTGTCTGGAGTGCTCTTCCCCCACTCCAGACTTAGATCCTCAGTTCTTTAAGGTCTCTGCTTCAACACAACCTTGCAGGAGAGGTGTTCTCTAACATTATGTAGAAATGGCCCTGCTCCTGCTTGCTATACCCTGGACCCCTCTCCTCCCTCCCTGCACTTAGCACCATCTGACACATTATATGCTTTACTAGGTGATATTGTTCACATGCCCCAATAGGACAAAGCTGTGTGAATATGGACAGACTACAGTAGCTACCCTTATCACTGCACTGGTCCCTCAAGGGTGGGCCCTGCCACTCTGTGCAGACTGCCAGGGACCCTCAAGGGTTCAAAATCTTCCAAAAGGGCTGGGGATTTAGCTCAGTGGTTTTGCCACCTGCTGCACAAGCGCAAGGACCCGAGTTCGATCCCCAGTACCAAAAAAAACACAAAACAAAATCTTCCAAGACCTCACCAAATAGGAAAACCTGACATCGGTGTGGCTCCCCAGCAGGCCCTAAGTCTCCCAGGAGGAGAACAGACTCAGGTAGCCCACCTAGACCTGGGGGAGAGTGGGACAAGGGCCTGAAGCAGAGTCCTTGCTCTGCCACAAACTATCATCCCTGGGCCTCAGTTTCCTCATCTGCAAAATGGGAAATAATGGGGTTGTTGGGATGTTTGAGAGATAGCCCTAGGAAAAGCATCTGGGTACATCCATCCCCATCCAGAGGTGGCTGGGCAAATCTCACCCATCCACCATCCATCCATTCATTACTCATCCTGCCAGATGTTTCTAAGCACCTTCTCTGTGCCAGGTGTTACGCCAGCTGGTGGATGGGGGGGCATGGCTGAAGTGCCCTGCCCTCCAGGGCTTGCAGTCACCCTGGGAGACCCCGGGCCGGGGGCTGCTGTGGGCCTTGTCACATGTAAGTGTGTCCTCCTCACCTTTCCCGGTCTGCTCTGAGTGGCTCTAGAAGGTGAGGGCTGCACATGGAGGACCCTGAGGCAGGACAGTGGCTGCTTTGGACTGACAGCCCCATGCCTGCCAGCCTGGGCCACACCCACACATCTCCCTAGCACAATTGTCACGTCCAACTCCTCAGGTGCCGGAGTCCTCGGTGCCATCTGCCAGCCCCTCCCAGCTCAGCAGCACCTGGGCTGTGATGGGCAGAGCGGCCACTGAGCCCAGGGCACAGTGCAGAGTAGCTGCCAGAGTTGCAGTCTGGGTGCGCAGCCACTGCTATGTGGTCTGCAGACCCAGGGAAGAGGCCCAGAGCAAGGAGGCAGAGACATGGAGCTGAGAAACAGCAGGCAGCTCTGACACACAGTGCTGGGCAAAGCCAGGCTTGGTAATCAGGCACAATTCCATGCTTCCTGGGCCTCAGCTGTTACCAGTAAAAGGGGGTTGATTTAGGGCCTGCCTCATCTCCTGGGGTCTAAAAGGTTAAATGGGACAATGCTCAGTGAATGTATAAATGATGGAGACCAGGGGACCTGTCTGGTTGTCCCTGAGGCATGCCACTGGCAACTGGCCAGGCATAGCTTGGGGAGGCAGGAGTAGTCCATGCCCTTCCACAAAAACTCCTCACTCACCACCTTCCCTCAGCTCTGCCAGACACTGGCCAGGTCAGGGCACAGCTCCTGCTCTTCCCAAGCTTCTTTGGTGGGGGGAGGGGGTTTACCCTCTCCCCCTAATGGAGAGTGTTCCTGAAGATGCACGGAGCAGTGGGAAGGCAAGGCTGCAGTGCTGGGCCAGCTCTAACAGCAACAGGCATTCAGCTGGAGCCAGGGGCTCAGTGGGGGCTGGCTGCTGACAGATGAGGGCACCTCTACATCACCTATTTGCATAAGGTAAAAATATCTCTGGGAGTGCAATCATAGGCCACCGAGGGGCTGATTAGCGGTGTCTGCAGAGCGACAGGAGGAGGGGTGGGCAGGGCACAGGAGGCTCAGGCAGGGCCCTGGGGAGAGAAGAGGGGAGGGGAGTGGAGGAAAGCTGAGCTAGCTTGTCTGCAGGGAAGAGCTCCAGAGAACAGCAGAAGGGATGGGCAGAGATGCTTCTTCAATCCCAGGGCCAGCTTGGGCTTCCAGAAGGACCCCCAGGGTGCCTGTGGCCCCTCCTTCACAGACAGGCACTGAGTCTCCAGGAGGCCACAGGTGTATCTCACTTTCGGGCTAACATCAAACCCTGGGCAGCCACTGCTGGAGTGAAAAGCCAGAGGTGGAAGGCCAGTGACACTCTTGGGTAGCAGGGGGAGGTAATCGGAATCACGGCCTTGGCAGAGCAGCCGAGCCTCTGGATGACAAGCCGAAGCTGACGGCCTGCCTGCCTCTGGCAGACACGTGCTCAGGATGGCTGAATGCCAAGTGCCAATAAATCTACCAGGGCGGCAGCAGACACCACCCGTAGGGGTGAGGGCTTTTTCCTCTCCCAGTGTCCAGGGGGCAGTTTCCCACCGCACTGCCACTGTACTAAGGGTGACAAGCTTGGGTGGTGAGGACAAGTTACTAAGACAGTAGGGGGAAGAGATTGCATAGGTGCTGTTGCCTCCAGGTGGGGGGCAGCACCAGGTAGAGCCTCAGCTCACCGAGCACTCTGCTGTGAAGAAGCTAAAGGTGAGAACCATTCCCAAGGCTGTGAACTTCCAGTCCAAGAGTGGGGCAGGGCTGTGTTCAAGTCCCTGTAAAAACTGTCGCTTACACAAGGTACCTCCCTTTCCTGTCACCTAGAATCTCACAGGAGCAGTGAGCCAAGCAGATAAAGCTTTGTTTCTCAGGTGGGGAAACTGAGGCTCGAGGAGGTCCCATCAGAGGCAGAGTAGAGGAAGGATCTGAACCAGGGCTTGGTTTCCCACTCCACAAGGGCTCCAGTGGCAGAGGAGAGGGCCCCTCCCACTGGTAGCTCAGGGTGGGGGGCGCTGCAGGAGACCCTGACCCTGGTTCTCTCAGCTATTTCCTTCTCAGTCTTCAGACCTCGTCCTGTTAGTATCTATTAATGCTGCAAGTGAGTGGCTGGCCCAGGAAGAAGACAGGGCATCAGGAGTCAGAAGAAGGATTCCTGGCCCCAAGGAAGAAGCCATAAATGCAGCATCTGAGAATCTGGCATAGGCCAAGCTCTCCATTCTCTTCACCCCATCTAATGCTCACAGCTACCCCTGAAAGGTAAAGATGTCACCACTCCTATTCTTACAGACAGCAAGGTATAGACACGGAGGGTTGCCCAACCAGTCACACAGCTGATCCAGGCTAGAACTGGACTCAGCAGTGCTATTAGATCTCAGGCTGTTGCTGAAGTGCTCCTTGCTTCTCTTGGTTTGAGGTGGGCAAACTGGGTTCTGACCCTTCTCAGGAACAGTGTCCAGCACAGCACTGAGGGAGGGCATCTAATCCTTCCCCTCTATCCCTGGCTGGCTCTGGGCACTGAGCCACCACCGCCCTCCCCCAGGACTGCTGAGACAGTATGGAGGCAGGCCTGCAGGGAGGGTTCGTCTGAGAAAGAGCCGCCAGATCAATACAGTACAGTAAGCAGCCGTAGGGGATGGGGGCAGGGGCCAGAGCTTGTTCCTGCCTCCGCCAGCTCTTCCAGGCCTCGGATCAGTGGAGTTGGCCGGCATGCAGGCAGCTCCATTCCACAGGGCCCTTATCAGAACCTGAGTGATAAGGAGGCTCTGCTTTGCCTCTCACCTAATTCTTTGCAATCTAAGCAGGGCTGGGTAGGTTTGCTAAGCCAGGGACAAAAGGAGGCTTGTCAGGGCCACCAACGGTGAACTCAGCCCCCAGACCTTTCATGGGCTTACGGAGTCCTCACTGTGCCCGTCACCCGACCCCATACTCCTGCTGCTCAAGGCTCTTGGGATCAGGCCAAGGCTCTGCTGGCTCTGCACTCCCAGCCACACCCGACACCGAGCAGGTGTTGAATGGAATGAGTCCTGGGGCAGCCAGAGACCCCGTAAGAAGCAGGACATGCACTCTAGGCCCATGGGGCCTGCCCCATCCAGGAATCCATGCAGCAACTGAATGATCATGAGCAGGTGCCAGACACATCCAGTCTCGTGCTGGAAGAGGCTGCAATGCCATTAAGCCCCACTACCTGCCTTAGACCTCCATGGACCACAGCTGGGCCAAGGACTCATCCAACCTACACCCCTGCACAGACGGGCCCCTTCCTGCTGCCTGTAAGCCCATTCCATCTTGGGCAGCAGTGACTATCAGCAAGCTCTTCCTCACACTGACCAGAAATTGGCCTACCAGTGTCATCTCTGCCCCTGGTCCTGACTGCTTATCCATATAAAGGCTTTTGAGTAACTAAAATGGCTAAGACAACTTCTCTGACCCTCAGTCTCTCTTCTGCAAAATGGAATCAATGCAGGACAGGGTTAAGAGCACAAATGAAGCTAGCCCCAAGGACAGTAAGGAAAGGGGACTGACCAGGCCATCCAGTCCTAGGCGGCTTGCTTGATACCTTTTGGATTGGCATGGCCCACATTTAAGCAGTTAGCACATTTAAGTAGTTCTAGGACATCTGTACTTACTTGGGGCTTAAATCTGCTTTCCACTGCAGGGCTTAAGGAGTGTTGCAGGTGTGGGCTGGGACTCTGATGATTGGGAAAGTCCAGAGTGAGGAGTAACTACTTGAGCTAAAGCTGACCCAGGGACTCTGATGGTTGGGGATGTCAAGTCAGGGAAACAAGAGGGAGGCACATGTCCCAAGTTCTTGCCACTTCTTTACCCTGCATCCACCTAGCCCATCCCCACACTTGTTAATCTGGAGGAAGAAACAAATGGGTCCTTTGGCTGGTAGGTGGGCAGGGGTGGGGTGAAAAGAGGCCTCTGTTTGCCAGGAGTTTCCGGGTTGGAGGGGGGCCAGGCCTTGTGGCTTCACCTGGAACTCTCCCTGCAGGTGACTCCTAGATGAGGCTACCCACAGGGCAGGGCCAGGGTGTCTGGTGGGTGGGGCTCTCAGCTCACAGCTCAGGGCAGTTCTGGCTCCACCCCTGAAACCTCCTTTCTGCCTGGCTCAGGCCCAGCAGGCTCCAGCCTGGAGGAAGCTCCACAGGAGCTCCCAGGGTGGCACCCTGACCTCTGACCTGCAGTTTGGGGTTGGGGACTCCAGCTACAGTGAGGTAATGTAGCACCCGCACTAAGAGTTAAACAGAATGAAATGTGACAACACTTACAGAACACCCCTAGGCTGTGTCCAAGATAGAATTAATATGTGGAAGATGCTAAAAAATAACACTGGAGGCCAGGGATTTAGTTCAGTGTTTCACAGCATGCTGTGCAAGCACAAGGACCCGAGTTCGATCTCCAGTACAAAAAAAAAAACAACACAAAAAATACCCGAGCCTCTCTGGGCCCCATTTGCAGCGACTGCACACAGCTGTTTAGTGTTTTACACATAAACACAATGAATCTCCCCAGTAACTCCATCACATAGGTTCTATTTCTTTTACCATTTTATAGACAAGTAAACTGAGCTCAGGCAGGTTCAGTGATTTTCCCAACAGCAAATGCCCCTGCTTCTCAGTTACTAGTTTTGCCACTAATCTGTAAACACTTCCTTCCTATGTATCAGGTGCCATGCTTGTAAGTGCTAGATAGGGAGCTAAGGCCCCTCATTTCTCCAAGGTGGCAGTCACTCCTGGGAAAAGGAGCAGGAGGTCCCATGACCATACCAACAGGTCAACCCTGGAGAGCTGACCCAGACCCTGGCCCTCTGGGCTTCACAGCTCTGGTGGGGCAACTGTCAGATGGCAGTAGGATGGGGAACATCTCCAAGGGCCAGTTAAAGGCTGACCATCATCTATCCGTCCTGACACCAAAGGTCAGGGTGGGTCTTACTGCTTTTCCTCCTCTGCCCTCCAGAATGGGATCTGGTAAAAGGTCTCCTCTTTGTTCCCTTGACCCAAGCCCAGCTCACACTCCTGTGCCATTCTTGTCTAACGCTGTAAAATGTGTGCCATCTCTCACAAAGGGTCCAGCCCCACCAGGATCTCCAGAGATCCCTGCCACACATCCTTCTGGGGAGCAGCCCCATGGGAGCCCTAATTGTCAAGCCCTTGGGGGGAGCTTGTCTAGCCAGAAGGCACCTACTGTGTGTCTCAAGCCTGGAGTAGTCAGCTACTTTCAGGGTCCCAGGTCCCCATGTTTACCTGTGGGTTTTCCCAGGGCCATACTCTCAACCCCTATCTACTGCTGACTCTCCATGCTCAAAACAGAGTGGCTATGGGGTTTTGCCAAACTGAGTGTCCTACAGTGCTAGCCATGTAAGTCTTGGGACAATATCAAGGATGCCAACTTTGATCTGAGCTAGGAAACAGTGATGCCACCACAGCTTGCCCCTGGCAGAAGCCAAACTCCAAGTTGGGCAGCAGTGACAATGGCAGAGAACATCTGGACCAAGAAACAAAAGGACCAGAACCAAGCCAGAACCAAGTGCTTGGTGGGGAGGAGCTCTTCCAGGCCCACAGTGTTGCCATTCTGAGCTTGCGCTTGATCTGGGTGGTGGGTGCCCGGCTTTTAAAGGAACTCTTCTTGGGGAGTTATGGGTGTGTTTCTGTCCCCAATTCAGAGATGTCTTTTAAAAGTCTCCATCTTTCTTGAGTGGGGCAAAAGAACTTTGTCTGGGAGTCACCACGCACAGGTCAGGACCATATGCTGCTCAGACAAGCACACATTATGCTGTTCCCTGGAAGGAGATGATTGATGGCTGGGTCCAGGCGCTGCCCAAACACAGGGCCACGGCCCCATCAGATCCCAGTCCCCGGCCTGAGTCTTGAACCACAGCAGGTGGAGAGGAGTGGTGTGTTAGCAGCAAGAGGAGAGGACTCAGCTTTTGAAGGTTCCCAGAGACAGGAACTAAAAAGAACCCCTTTTTCTTTAGGGGTAGGCAGAGGGCATCTGCAGTCTCTGCTCCACCAGGGCTATCCCCAGGGACCAGCAATGAAATGTGAGTAGAGACGGATGCACAGGGAGCCTGAGGCTGTGACTCACGCCTCAGACCTGAAGGTCAAAGTGAGAACTCAAGCTGATCCCACTCCTCCTTTTGCTCACCCTGTGGTCAGGTAGGGGCAGAAAGATACTCTTGGGTTTGTTCAGAGAAGGTGGTTGCGTCTGTTTTGGTAGTGGTGGCAGCATAACTGTGAACTTGGGCAGCCTGGGTCATTGCCACTGGGTGGGATGAGAGAGTTAAAGTTCTGATCTTGACCGGTGCAGGGGGACAGACAGCTTATCCAGTGAAAACCACAGACACTGAAGTTGGCCCAGAGCTGCCCAGAAAGGGCAGACTTGACTCCAAACCTGATGGGGGCTTGGAGTCTGCCCATTTGGCCAGAGCTACAACGGGCACCTCAGCCAGGTGGGGCTCCGGTACACAAAGGCTAGAAATGGGACCTGACTGACATCCAAGTGGAGGAGTGAGACAGCAGAGCAGGTCAGTGCTGGCTTCACCAAGGGAGACAGTCTTCTTTGGGTGGGGGCCTGGCAGGTTACAAGTGTCATCAGGTTCTGGCCAGCCTTCCAGATTTCTCAGCCTGGTGAAACCCCAATGCCTCCACACTGGGAGGGTGAAAGGAAGAGGACAGGGTTGGGCTTGGCTCAGTTTCCAGGGTGCTCAGAGAAGGTCCCAGCCACGAGCAGACCAGAGATTTGGTGCTGTGGACATTTTGGGGGTGAGGACTAGAGCCCTCTTCCAAGGCAGGAGGCTCTGGACAAGGTATAAGCTAGGTTCACGATTCTTTGAGCAGATGGGCTAGGCTACAGGGACCACTGGACTCTTTGGGCTCTGATGGGACTGCAGAGGCAGCCTGCACCCCAAAGCCACTTCCAGGAGCTAGGTCAGTCCACCTATCTCTAGCCTTCTAGCCACAGTGTCAGAATTCTAACATTTGAGGTTCCTTAAACCTTTCCAAGGCTGGGGATTTAGCTCAGTGGTTCCGCTGTCTGCCTCTCAAGTGCAAGGTCCCAAGTCTGATCCCCAGTAACAAACAAACAAACAAAAACCTTTCCCAGTCCTTTCCAGCCACAGCCCTGGCCCAACCCAAGTTGACTCCCAGGAGTTAGGCTTTGGGCCAGTCAGCAATCTGTAGCCAGTGCGACCACAGGCTTAAGGCCATGGCTTGTGGCCTCAGTGCAGCCTAGGCTCTCTTCCCTGGTGGTGCTGAGCTCCTCAGCCAGGAGGACATGGGGTGTGTGTGTGCGCATGCTGATTAACTTGTTAAAAGCCAAGGGAGTGTGAAGGCCTTCAAATCGCAGGTCCAGCATCCTCAGCCCCTGGCTATGTAGAATGCCCATTCGCAAAGCACCAAATCCAAACTGCAGCTTGGTCTGTAATCACTAGAGAATGGAAATGCCATCTCTCAATAAATTATGAACCCCTTAAGGGTGAATCCGTGACTTGAAATTCTTTGGTATTCCAGTGGCAGGTGCCCCCCCCCCCCGGCACTCTCCACCCAGTACTTGGGTCACAGGCTAAGGGGCAATCCCCACCAGCGGGTGCCCCTAAGTCTGAGTCTGCTGCCTGTGTAAGGGGCCGGGGGCGGGGAGGGGGCGTGGCTACGGCAGGGAGACTGGGCAAGGGCTGCAGAGAGAAGGCCCGATTCCCCAAAGCTTTCCTTGGCCTGGCCTTGGTGGGAGGGCAGAGCAGGTAGGGAACTGGTTGGAGGTGTAACTTGAGCCTGGGAGGAATCCCCAGCCCTTCCTCCAAGCTTTTATAAAAGTAGGGCGGGGAAGGAGCAGGCTTTCAGCGGAAAAATCTCCCAGGCAAACGGGGGAGGTGGGGAAGCCGAGGAGGGCTGGGAGGGAGCACCGGCCGGGCTGCAAAAAGCAACAGCGCTCAGGCGCTCGCTGGGCCCGCAGCCCGGGCAGCCCAAGGGCACCGAGGCGGGAGACAACCCGGCCCGGCACAGAGGAGGCTCCAGGGTGGTCCTCTCTTCTCTACTCCACGCCCAGTCTTCACATCTCCTATGGGGCAGGTAGCAACGTCTGAAAAGTCAGGGAAGAACAGACCCTGTTTTTGCTCTGGAGCAAGGAGATGGCCCTGGGAGACTCCCTGGAGCCACAGGCTCTGGGCCAGCTGGTAGGCCATGCCTGGTCTCCCGCGGGACCAATCCAGAGAGGAATCAACGAAGCGAAGTCAGACGGGCTTCCAGAGAAAAGAGGCGCGAAGTCTAGCCCCCTCCCACCCAGGCCTCGCCTTAGGGCGCTCATGGGAAGTAATGCCTGAGGAGAGAGGTTTCTTTCCCTTGGAGCTTTATCCAGCGTGGAGAGGCTTCCGCGCAAGAGCGCAAGAAAGTCGCCAAAGCGCCGCCGCCGCCGCAACCTGAGTCCGCCGTCTCCCACCCCTCCCCCACCCCGGCCGGCCGAGCGACGCACCGTGTCACCCAGGCCACAAGCTACCTAAGCAGGAGGGCTGCCCAGCTCCTACTCCGCCCGAGTCCCCACCTCCGGCAGCCCCCTCCCCACTCACAGAGAGCGCCACAGCGCGCCAGTCGGGCTCTCGAGGAATCAGCTGCCCGCGAGGGAAAGAAAGACCAGAGGAAGGGCTGGGGGTGGCGGAAGAGACGCCTTGAGTAACGGGAGGGTCAGTGCTCACAGCAGCAGCCCGGCTGGGAGCCGGAGCGAGCCCTATGCCCTCCAGCGCTTTCAAAGAGGTGCGCCGCAGCGGGCGAGCCGGGGAGGGGCAGGTCCCGGTCCCTCCTCCCCCGTCAACCCTACCCGGGTCGGGGGCGCAGCTGCGCTCCCCCACCTCCAGGACCCTGGCTGCGGGCGTAGCTTCCCTCTCCCTTATTTCCCAGCCAAGGGGCAGGGGAGGGGTCCTAACCTCGGCATGGACTTCTGCGTCCTCCGCCGCTGCGCCGCGGCCCATGTAGCCCAGAAGCACCAGTAGCAGCAGCAGTCGAGGCCGCGCCGCCGCCTCTCGGCCGCCAAGGAGGCTGCCTGGCCGTCCTGGTGCGCTCTGGTCACTGCCCATGCTTTCGCCTCCCAGCCTGGTCCGGATCACTGCACACTGGGCTCGCTCGCTCGCGGGCGCCCGGTCCCCGAGCGCGGCTTGGAAACTTGCGCCGCTCCCTGGCTCCCCGCCCGGCGGGCTCACAGCAGACCTTCGGCTCCGGGTCCCCGCCAGAGCCGCTAAGGTCCCCTCGGCAAATTCCCAAGGCCGAGGTGAAGTGGGAAGGGCAGGTCCGGGTGCGGGGAGCCGGCGTGGGGGAGTGGGACCGGCCGGTGCTCTCTGTCGCGGAGTCCCGCAGCCTCGGCGCCCACCGCCCGGGCCGGGCTGCCGGGAGCGAGCGCGACTCCGGAGCCTTTGTCTGGCTCAGCGCTCCGGCCGCCCGGTCCCGCGGCGCCCTCTGTGCGTCCAGCTCCCTCTGTCCATGCCCAGGGCCAGGCGCTGCCAAGAGCGCGCGCTTCCCGCCCAGGGACTCCCCTGGCTGCCGCGCCCAATAGGGCCCGGGTCCCCCCAGGCAGTGCCGGGAAGAGCGCAGGGTACAGGTCCGAGCGAGCGAGTGAGCGAGAGAGCCAGGGAACCGGCGCCCGACGTCCCCGGCGAGTTCCGCGCGGCTCCTGGCCCTTCCAGCCCTCCTCCTCTTCGCGCGTGTGCCGCTCGTTCTTAAAGGGCCAGCGCGCCCCCAGCGCGCGGACCCAGGCAGAAGCCGGCGGTACTACCCTAACGCGAGGCTTCCTATAGCAGGTGCCTGCTGTCCACCCCCCGGTAGGTGGGTGGCCATTTTACTCTCCTCGGAGGGCAGCATATCTACTCCAGTTTTTCTCGCGTCACTTGCATCCCTGCTTCTGGGGAGCTGGGGTGACCCCCAACTCGATCCCCCTCAGAGGGAGGGCGCACAGGAAGGCGTGGTCTCCCTGCCCGGGGAAAAAAGAAAAAAAATCTCCTTTTCGTGCCAGGTGGGTGGAAATGGGGAATACTGAGGCAGAGGTGTTCGAGGAGGGCTGGGGCTGGGGGAGGGACCGAAGTATTGTTTTGAGCTATTAAAAACAAAGCAAAGCAAACAAAACAGAACCTTTGAAAGTTTGTTGGCCCAGAGGTCTGGCTTCAAAAGCCCCAGCATAGCGACGGGGATTTAGCTCAGTGGCGCCGCACCTGCCTTGCAAGTGCAAGGTCTTGAGTTCTATCCCCAGTACCGAAGGTGGGGGGGGGGGGCTCAGCGTGTGGCCTTTTCGTAGCAAAGTGAGAAGCTGGGTGCTTGGAGTGCACGGGGCAACTGACGGAATATAGGATTAGGAGTGGCACAGTTTTGGCCCGCCTTCCCATTTACCTGCTGCAAGGACGTGAACAAAATTTTTTGAGCCTCCGTGTCTTTATCTGGAACGTGGGACAAAGAGTTGGGATTCTGGTCCTGGTCTGCACACATGAGGTTTCTAAGCAGAAGTCATCCATCACTTGGCCACTGTTATGTGCATGAGAAATACAACAGTGTGGCCCTGACAAAGAGCTAGAATGGCGGGCAAATCTTCCTGTGGAGTTTGATGTGCTAGATTTAATTCTATTCGGGGAGCACTGAGATCCAGGCCTTGTGGGTGCTGGAAGCCAGAGTTGGGGGGCCTGGGTCGAAGGTCACTGAGACTGCGCCCAGACAGGGCAGCCCTGGAGTTGTGAACTGTCTGGTGAGAGGACTGGCAGACAGGTCAGGAGGTGAAATCTCACCTCACCTCCTCACTACTTTTCTTACCTCATGGTGGTTTATCCTAGAGTAGGTCCCAGCTGGCCTCACCTCCTAGAAGTCAGAAGCCTGGCAGAGACACACAGAAATGGCCTCTTTGAACCGATCGCTAAGGTGAAGCAAAACACCAACATGGACGTTATTTGGTGCCTGGCAGAACTTTCTGGGGGAAAGAAAGTTGGGAGTTTGGTGAAGAGGTCAAAAGAACTTCATCCATTTCCACTAACGTCTCGCGAGTCCCTCATTTGGGAAATGGGTCTCTAAATTCTCTCCTTTGAAATTACTTTTGGGAAATGTAGTGGTCTTCAGAAATGGACTCCAGTGTTGCCCCCGTGTAATGGAAACACACTGCAATTTTTTACAATGTTTATTCCCAGTTAGAAATTTTTTTTTTTTAAATTGTGTTTATGGGGCTACCAAGTAAGAAAGGAGCCCAGGAACATGAGCAGCATTGTTAGAGGTCTGTGATCAGACAAGTCTGGTGATTGGTTTCTCTCTTTTGGAGGTCCCTTATGGGGTCAGTCCTATCTTAAGGTAATGGCTTCCCCTGTGACAGGTTCCCAATGATTGGTTCTGGCTTCTGTAAGTAACTTGGGCCTTCCAAGGTGGGTTTATATATCTAAACATCACGAGTTGACTAAATTTCCAACCCATTTAGCCAGCACCCAAGATGTGAAGGACCAGTGTGGGACTGAGATGTGTGAACTCCAGCCCTTCCTTAACTACCTTTGAACATTATCCACATTTTGCCAGTATCACCTTCTCTGTACCTTGACACCCTCCACACGCACACTTTCTTTTCTTGGAGTCTTGAATCAAAGTCTACACATGGCATTTCATAGCACGGTTTTATGTCGAGGGGCTGATGTGGTACAAGGAGTTGTACAAAAAGCCCTGAATTAGATGCCAGGTCACTAGGCTCCTGCCCACACCCTAAGTTCCTGGATGATCTGCAGCATATTATTCTCTGAGGGTTTGTTTCCTCATTTGTAAAAGGAGGGTTCTGACCCAGCTAGTAGAAGTCTCTTGTTCAGTTGCTATGGGCTACAGCTAAGCCCAGGACTCCCCTCCCTCAGCTACCTGGTTCCTGAAATCCAAGAGGAGGCTGCAATCAAGAATAAACCCTCTAGCTTCACTTGCTTTTAGTTACTTGCTTTTATCACCGATTTTAGAGGTCACAGAACTAAGGAGTATACACCCACTAGGTTTGCTATAGATAACACCTCTGAGGTATGGGTCATGGCTATAAAGGCTGCCTAAGTTGTTTTTCAGCAATGTGGAGGAAGCACAAACCATGCTTCAAGTGGGCCTGTGCAGATGTCCATTGGGTGGCATTCTGACATCAGAGGGCCAAATACTCCACCCTCAGAGCATATGTCCTAGGAAGAGCCATGAAATTTGACTGTTTGTGCAGACAACTGGTTACTTCACTGTTCCCTGGCTCGTCACCTTTCCCCATGCCTCAGATCACCTTGTTTCTCTGCTCCATATACCTGAAACCCTGTCCTTGGGGAAGCAGATTTGAGACTTGGGACCCCTGTCTCCCCATTTGATTGCCTAGTGGATAAACTAACTTTCTTGCAAAACTCAATGTGTCAGTGGCTGGCACGCTGCAAGGTGGGCAAAACAGGCATGCTTGGGTAACCAGGCAGTCCTGGGGACTCCTGGTGCCAAGACAAGGAATAACAAACAAGTGGAGGTAATTCCCTCTCCTTTGGAAATGAAGCTGGGGTGGTCCTTAGAGGCAATGGAGAGGGCTGTGGAGGTGATTAGCCAGGTGGCCAGAGGCCAATGAGGCTGTGATACAATCCTTTTCCTGCTCTTTGGGGAACATCTGAGGACACCGAGGCCAGATGTGTTGGGTTTGTACTCTCCCTGGTATGATAAGACTCCCACCAAGAGCATTTCTTGTGTGCCTCCTACCTTAGTGTGGACCCCAGCCTGCCGCACTCTTGCCTGCTGTCTCCGAGCTGTCTCCCGGTTTCTCAGGAGCACATCTCCTCTTATGGAAGAGCCCCAGCTGCTTCTGCACTGTCAGCAGGAGCACCGGCTGAACACACTCTGCTTGAGGCACGCTCGATGTCTGGGTGCTGGCCAAGCCCCTGATGCCCAGCCTCCCCTTCAGCGAAGCTCCTGCTTTCTTCCTCCATTGCCACCTCCATTCTCCATTGAGGAGCCACTTATTGATCTTGGCCCATTTCTCAAAGTGGCTGCATTCTAATCCCATCCACAGGCAGACAGAATCCCAAGCTGCATCCTCCCCCAGGGGAGTACCAGAGAGTTGTTTTGGGAAGTGCAAAGTTGGGGGTGGGGATTCCTCTCTGTGAACCTTGCCTGCACTCCCCATTGTGAGCACCCAGAGGGCCAGACCTCAACTGATTTATCCAAGTGCCAAATTCAGGGCCTGGCACCAAGCAGGTGTCAGTAATGTGGGCTGCACAGCCAGTTGTCATGTTGCGTGCAAGCCAGAAAGTATGTCTGGCTTTCTCTTCCTCTCCAGTGACCTCAAATGCCAAAAAAGCAAGTGACTAGTCAGTTGGAGTCAGCAAATCAGTGTGGCGGTGTTGGGGGAACAAGGCACGGATGTGATTTCCTGGGTCAGGAAAAGGCACAGTTGCAGGGGCCAGATGACAGCCCCTCTGTGCATACCTTCTTTCCAGCCTGAGAAGAGGCAGGCCAAGGGCTGCTGCACCTAGCTGTGCCAGAGCAGGAGTAGAGGTTAGGGTTGAGTCAGGCCATTACCCTGATTTCTCATGCCCCCAGGCAAGTCACTTAACCTGTTTTTCCATAAAACAGTAATCATTTCTACCCTGTTTATTTTTCAGGGTTTTGCCGGGAAGAACAGATGAGAAGGTCTCAGAAAGGACTGAGTATTATAGCATATAAGGTCTAAATGTCTGTGCTTATACCCATGAGTTATGGGGGTGCGACCCCTGCCACATGCCCAGCCCTGCGCAGTCTGTGTGTGTAGACTAGGCAGATGGGTAAACCTCCCCCTCTACTGTGGCACTGCCAGGGCCTCCCAGGCCACCGCAGAAGTCATAACAGAGACTTCCGAGACACCCCCCACACACTGTGAAGCACAGCTGAAGAGGCAGTGGAAAACCCATCTCTCACTTCGGTAATAGAAGAAATCCAAAGCAAGACCCCAAATAAAAAACAAAATTTTTATTTGATGAACATAATTTAAAATTGTAACAAAAATATTTCTTCATCACCAGAAATCCAGTTGACAACTGGAGACAGCTGGTTCTTTACCTCGGTGAGGGCTTGATGACAAAAATCGTGTGCATCCCTGGCCTTCCCTCCTCCGTGTCCCTTCAGAGTGCTCAGGCTGCAGGGAGCAGGAGGAGGTGGCAGAACTGAAGGGGGGGAACGCAGCTCTCTGCCTCTTTGGGAAAGTTGATTGGGAAGCCAGACGTCACAGAGCGTTGGAGGCCTGGCTTCCAGGCATGGCCAAGCCAAAACGAAACATCTGCTCAGGTCTCCCCAGGCACCTGGCTAGGGTGAGTAGGAGGAAGGAATGGAGAAAACCGATGCCAAACCACAAATTAGCAGCTGTATACCTTGGCCCTGAAATGGCCTCTACTGCCATGGGAGGGGGGTGAGAGTCAAACTAAATAATAAAAGAGACACTTCAATCCGCTGAAACACCCTCTCTCCTTTCTTGAGAAGGATGAGCCACTGTATGATTTTCTTTCTTTTTTTTTTTTTTTGGTATCGCGAATCAAACTCGGGTCCTTGCGCTTGCACAGCAGGCGGCAAAACCACTGAGCTAAATCCCTGGCCCCACTATACGATTTTAAAAAGCCCCGGTGTGAGGCCAATGGCATCAAAACAGAAATCACTGCAGAGGGAAGTGGGGGGAGAGGGACAGTTCTTAAAGGGACAAGAGGATTCTGGATGAAGGAGGTGGGTGCTCCACCCTCGTTTTTCTTTTTGCTTAACCTCAGAGCAAGCATTAAGAAGTCCAGGCTGCCCTCTACTGGTGACTTCTAGAAATTACCACAACACCACTGCATCCAACTTGTCCTGGGACCTCCTAGAGGGAGGCTGGAAGCAGCCCTTTGGACTTCTCCATCTCTGCAGCCATCTGCCCCGGCAGAGGGGCCTGGGACAAGCAAGGCTTCTTGTGCTTACTTCAAAGGCATGGAGAAGAACTTGTTCCCAGACTTGCAGCGGACCTGCATGGCCTGCACACGCAACAGCATCTCAGAGTCTTCAAACTCATCCACGATTTCCTTCAGCCAGCAGCCAGGAGAAGATAGTCATATTAAGGGGAATCTGAGACCCAGAGAGTACTATGAACAAAACCAGCCTAGCAGACTCCTTCCGAGGTTGAGCCATGCTGAGTAGGACACGAGCCATGTAGGCTCCGGGCCCTGCATCAGCAAACTGATTCACTCCCCTATATAATCTTGTGAGGTCAGCCCTATCCCTCAACTGACAGATGAGGATACAGATGCTCAGAGCTCTGGTTCACAGAAACCAGTGAAACCAGGATTGTGACTCAAGTCTACTGGAGCTGGAAATCGGAGTTTCCTGCCTTCTGCACAATTAGGCTAAGAGTAAGGTTTCCATGGGCTGCACATTTTTTGTCTGTCTTGCAAAATGTTTTTTAAAAACGTGCCAATACTTAAAGTTGGGAAATTGGAAATAAAAATCCAGATTTCTGGCTTCCCTTAAAATATCGAAGTGCTAGCAACACTAAGCCACATTCCTGCATGGCCTTACTCCCCACTGCCTCCCTGTTGAAGGAAGAGTACCAGCTGCACGTCACCGCTACATGTATACTGTCTCCTCCAAGGGCACCGACAGGAAGGCGAACGATTTCATCTACTTATCAAAACATGACAGGCTCTAAGGGCTGCGTGTTCCTTATACTGGTACACTCTGCCCATTTCCAGTACCTTCCAGGCCCAACCCCCTGACCTTCAAGAGGCTAGCACTGCAGGGGAAGTCTGTGACCTCATTACAGATGGCTGTTCTAGGGCAGTGCACTCAAATCCTTAGCAAGCTTGTGAAAACGCAATTCTGTTTTCTTTGGTCTGGGGTGGGGTCAAAGTATATATTGCTATCCACCCTCCAGTGTCTGCTGATGCTTCTGGTCCAGGGACCACACTTTTGGAGTAGCAAGGTCACTGCGAGGCTCCTGGCACATCACTGGTTTCTTGGGGACTCTGGTATGTATATCTAATCTTTCCCCTCCCCAATGTTCCTGCCATCATTTCTGTAGTTCGGCGCCCTCTGTACACCTGCCCTGGGAATTCACCTGTAATTCCTGCAGGCACTGCCCTTCCAGCTGAAGACATGCATCTCCCACGCACCAGGCCAGACTGATGTGGAATGAAGGGTCCTGGAAAGGAAAAGCGGGGAGGCAAGCCTTCACCTGGATGTCACATCTGTGACAAGAACTGTCAGATTATCCCTACTGGATCCCTGGCCTTCCCTGTGAGACTAGACTCTCAGTGCTGACTCCCAGCACCCTGCACAGACAGACAAAATAACTGGGTTGGTCTGTGCTACAAACTGCCACCAAATTCATATACTGAAGGCCTAACCAGCAGTGTGATGGCGTTTGGAGATTCAGCCTTTGGGAGGTAATTAGGGTGAGAAAAGGTCATGAGGGTGGGGCCTCAGGATAGGATGAGAGACACTGGGAGCGTGTGCACTCCTCTTTCTTTCCCTCCACCAGGTGAGGGCACAGTGAGAGAGCCCTCATCAGAAACCAATCATGCTTGTGCCCTGATCATGGACTTCTACCCTCTATTATGTGAGAAAATGAATTTCTGTTGTTGAAGCTACCCAGGCTGTATTTTACTCTGACAGCCTGAGCTAACTAAGAAAGTATGTTAGGCTTTCCTTTAAATTTCAAATCATCAGATCTGGGGACATGGAAGAGAACCTAGGCTCTGACTATCTTCTGATCTAGAACATTCCAGGAGACACCATACTTTTTTTTTTTTGGTACTGGGGATCGAACTCGGAACCTTGTGCTTGCGAGGCAGGCGCTGGAACCACTGAGCTAAATCCCTGGCCCAATACCATACTTTTCAGAGGAACAAAACCCAAAATATCTAAAAATTTGAAGAAATAATAATTATCTCCATTCAAAATCATACTTACATACTCAGCATGGTTTTAAAAAATGTTATCAAATAGAACCAACAGCCCTTTAAAACCTTTATCCTCAGCCTGACTCCAAGTACACGGATGGGCAGGTGCAATAAGGCACATGAAGCTACTCCTCCTAGGCGCTCAGTTTTATTAAAAAATGCTGGGAATAACTACTACTTAGGAAATATAAAACATAGATGGATACATTTTGGAATAGAAGGCACAAGTCTTGAGCACATTTAAGGTATGGAAAGAGGTTTTAAAAACTGTGAGCCGGGCATGGTAGTGCATGCCTGTAATCCCAGCATTTGAGAGGCTGAGGCAGGAGGATTCCTGGAAGTTTGAGGCCAGCCTGGGATACACAGTGAGTTCAAAGGCAGCCTGAACTACATAGCAAGACCCTGTCTCCAAAAAAATAAAAAATAAAAAAATAAAAATGGTGGACTTTGGAGCCACACACCTCAAACTCTCATTTCCTAGGGAGGTGTCCTCTGTGTGTTGGCATTTGGGACACTCCACAAGGGAAAAGTTCTGGATGTTTTTTTTTTTTTGGTACCGGGGATCGAACTCAGGACCTTGCGCTTGCATGGCAGGCGCCAGAACCACTGAGCTAATTCCCTGGCCCTGTTGAAGGCTTCTTGAAGGATGGTTTTAATCCACTTATAGAAAGGCCAATGGAGA
The DNA here is from genome assembly GCF_053883595.1 of Heterocephalus glaber. Classification (NCBI taxonomy): domain Eukaryota; kingdom Metazoa; phylum Chordata; class Mammalia; order Rodentia; family Bathyergidae; genus Heterocephalus; species Heterocephalus glaber. Next base: position 27,729,017 of record NW_028258137.1, read on the forward strand.
GGCAGCAGCCCCCCTGAAGAAACTAACAATTTCCATTCATTATCTCCAACCCAATTCATTACCTGGTAGAAAGTGGTGAGGTCAAATTCCTCCATGACTCTGTCCACTTCTGAAACTAAGTCCAAGAACTGGGCATACCCCGAGGTGACTTCAAGCCCAACAAAGGTCCTGGGGAAGAGGCAGAGGTACAGACAACATGGGCATCGATGCAGCCTCTGAGAGCACAAACCATCCAAGCAGGAGCAGAGGACAAACCAGATCGAAAGCCTAGAGTTCTGGGCCATGGTCTCAGCCCATCTCCCCAGTGGTTTCCCATGCTGCCCCACCCTCCATCTCTCCATCCTCCCCGTCTTGTCTTTAACCCTTCCCTCGCCAGTTCTAACCCAAGTGTCTCCTCCTCCCCTGCATCTAGTAACCTGTGCAGGGACACCTTCATCCACCACTGCTAAGTCTCTAAGGCCATGAGCTTATGGTCTCTACTTTGGCTCCTGCTGCTACTGACTCCCGTGCACCTTCAAGACTTTGCTCTCTGGCATCTGCCTCCCTCCCACAAATGCTCAGACAGGCTGTCCTTCATTATTAGAACTCACATCTTCAGCCAGCCCCATCGCTTTCTCAATAAAAATTTTTATTTTTTCTGGTACTGGGGATTGAACTCAGGACCTTACGCTTGCCAGGAAGGTACAGTCCCACTGAGCTACGTCCTGAGCCCAAAATTTCTTAAGGGTGATTTGTCTTCTTCCTTTGTTTCCACTTTCTCACCTCGCATCTCTATCCCTTCACTGGAAGCGGTCCTGTCAAACTGCCACATTACCAAATCCAACAGATCTCCTCTCTTTACTCACTGGGCGTATCTGACACAGCTGACTCCTCCCTCCTTGAAAGCCTGTAGCTTAACAAATTTGTGGAGCACAGAACGAAGGAAGAAGTGAGCTCTTTCAGAGATGTTGAGAGAAGAGGGTGGCTCAGTGAGTGAACTGGATAGGGAGGCTTGCTTTGAAGCCTCGGTGATAATTTCTTCTCATGTTCATGTAACTGCTTTAATACTTTTAACTTTCAAAACCTGCTATGCTCATTTGAATATCACAGATGCCCCAAAATGGATAAATCAAGGAGAGGCATGGGACAGTGAAAATGGAAGGTCACAGAGGAGAATGTGCAAGCCTAACATTACAACGGAGGATGAAGCTGGACAGGAACAGGTTCTCTACCTTCACTGGCTTTTCCCCTATGCCAAGATGCTTTGCTCTACCTCGGTAATCCTCTCCCAATGCCCGCCCAGTTCCTTTCCTTAACAAAACTTCATATTTGGGAATGGCTGCCTTGTAGCCACACTTAAAAAACAAATTAAAAAGCACTTCTTCCCTCAATATTTGCACTTACTATCTTCTAGTAGAAACCTGGGGTCAGGAGGACTTACCTGGTCTTCTCTTGATTGGTATAAATCTTTACCTGGTTGGCAGTAAAGAGGAACCTGAAATTTAGAAGAAAGACCATATTTCAGGAAAAATAATAAGAAAAAACAGTTCATGTTTTAAAAAATTACACTTTGACAGGGATTGGGAGTGTAGCTCAGTGGTAGAAGGCTTGCCTGGCATGCATGAGGTCCTGGGTTCAATCCCCAGCAGCAACCAAAAACCCCACACAACCAAAAGGCAGCACTTTGAAAATATAGTTCACTTATTTTTTACTTAATATCTTCACCCCATTATATAAGTGGTATACCTAACCCTAAAATATTAGAGTAGGACAAGACCTTAAAACCACCCTTTCCAAGTAATACATAGCATCATTCAGATGGTCACAAAAATTTACTAAGAGCAGTTCATTCCACAAAACAACTTGAGATTATTCCAACTTTACTGACAAGAACTGAGAAAGTCTTAGTCATCAGGTTGGTGATAATAGATCATTTGAGGGTCAATTCATTCCTTGCAGGTTAAAAAAAAAAAGGACAACTGACTTAATCTAAGCAATAAGAATATTTCTCATGTGCCAAGGGCTGAACTAAGGGCTTGGGGCACATCACCCTGTGGAATTTTCACACAACCCTGTCAAGGGCGCAACATAATTATAACCACTTTCCAGACAGGGAAACAGAAGCTTGTGAGGTTGAATTTGGTGAGGCAGGATTCAAACCTCAGTTCACCTGATCACAAAGCCCTTGTTCTCACCTCTGGTGCTTTACTGAAGCACTTCTGTGTTGGGAGTGAAAACTGGGCAGAAGCACCCGGCACTCACCACTCAGATGGGCCACACAGGGACCAGTCAGACCCAGCAGGTGAGTGCTGGATGTGTTCACTCAGCACTGGAGATCTGAGGGCAGACTGGCTTCCTGCCCCACATGACCAACTGGCAAGTCTCATCACAGGCAAAGATGGTTTCCCAGGCCTGGGCCAGAGGCCTCAAGCAGCTGAGGGAATGCGATACAGAGCATGCTGCAGAGAGCCTCATAGCCCAACTTGCCCAAGGGCATGAAGTCGGCCACCTACTTTCCCCTTCCTCATTCAGCCTTCCACCTCCTGATGCATCCCTTTCTGGGAAAAACAGAGATAAGGGAACCACAAGGAAATTGGTTCTGCATAGATTTTAAAGAGCTCTGCAAGGAGGTCTAACAAGTATTTGGCAGTGGACACCACTCTTCCCCATCCCTGCTCCAGGGGTGGGCACCTGACCTAGGGCTGGCCCATTGGAGCAGGGCAGTCCCTCAGTTGCAATAATAGAATCAGGGGTACAATGCCTACTCTTGGTCATTTTAGGCTCAACCTGACAGTCTAACTCTGAGAGGCCACAGCTGGTTTGGTTTCACTCTGGACCAGGGCTGGAAGCTAAGGGCAGCATCAGATGCATTTCGCTAGAGGGAGTTAACCGAGCAATCCAGGGGCTGTTCTCTGGTCCCCAAGTGAGCAAAGGAATAGCCTCATATGTGCCCCACAGGGACCAATACCTCTTGCAACGAATAGTGCTTGGGTAGAGCTTCCAGAGCCCCCAGCAAGGGGCTTATCCAGGTGAAGAACCAGTGCCGGCAGGGGGCCCGAAGCCTTGGCGTCCCACCAGGGGCCTCCTTCACACATCCTTTGCTCTTCTGAAGCAGCCTGTCATTTCCACCAAAGGATGGTATGCCACTTTGTCCAGTCGAGTAAGAGAAGCTTTCTCACGGAGTGGGGAAAGGGCTTTTAAAACTACTCGAAAAAAAGAGCATGGATGCCACGTCAGACCAATCAAAGTCATTCCCATGACTCTGGCTGAGGCTAACCCTAACTTTTCCAGGCAGCATCAGCCTGCAGATGCTGGTGGCTTTCTTCGTCATTGTGAGAAGGAAGCCAACCCTGAGGGAGACAGAACTGAGACAGAAACAGGTGCCATCTGACATCTGGTCACCACTATCCACCCATGCGTGAAGCCAGTGTGACTTCTGAACATTTTAGTTAAACTCCTTCGTGTTATACCAATTGGGGTTGGGTTTCCAGCACTTGTGATTAAGAATCCTGATAATACACATCTGGCTCAGTAAATTTGATAATGGAATCAAAAGGGGAGCATGGACTGGGTGGAGATGAGTTTTAGTCCTTTTTCTCTGGTTAACTGATTAGACTGGGGCAAATCCTTTCCTCCTCCAGCCCTCAGAAAGGGATCGACTGGAGGGCAGTTTTCCAATTGGGTGGATCTGCACTATGGAATTCCTAGGCCTAGGGCATCCTGAACTGTGAGGGTGGGGCTTCTATTTCTGTCTGTCTCATGCATCTACACAGTGGACATGTGTATAACACCTCATCTGAAGAAAGGCTATGCAGATAAAAATGGGAAACCACCACCTGGATGGCTTCTTAGGCGCTTTCTAGTACCAGCCTTTAGAGGACCCAGAGAACTTTAAGAAAGCTGTTCTCTGGGCTTCATGGTTCCTGCCTAATCATTCTGCAAGCATCTGTTTGATGGAGTAATTAACCAGAGCACCTGGAAAAAAGTAGTAGTGTCATTCAGAGAGAAGTTATAGTCCTGCTGGAACTTGGACTCTAGAGGGAAGAGGGGCACTGGAATGACTGAATATGAGGACAAGTGAAATGAGTTTCATGGCTGTAAAAAGGCACAGGACAGGGAAATCCCTCTGAGCAATTCTGGGTGAGATGCCAACTGAGAGACTCAATAAAAGAGCAGGGTTCTGATCTGGTCATACTTGGCAGGAAAGACATTTCTGTAGAAGATGTATGGAATAGTTAACAGGGGAAATGCCCTAGGCTGGTAGACCAAACCAGAAGTGGGATCAGGTTCTGGCCCTCTACCAGGTGCCATGTGCAGGTAACACAAGACCTCATTCCACCTACAAGCTCCTTCTGAGGCAGCCACCATCCTGTGACCTGCATGCAGATATGAATAATAAGAAATATTACTACTGACACACAGCTCCTAAACCCCTGTATTGTTCTAAGCAGTAGGGGTGCTAAGAACATCTTCTGTTCTATTATTAAGTGTTGACCCTTGTTCCTGACCCAGAGCTCCTAAATCCTCTGGAATTTACTGGGTGATAGGAGTGGGTTTTGCTCTTAAGGGAGGCTTTAAGGGCAACTCCTGGTGGGCTCCTGGATGAGGGAAGGTAACCAGAAAGAGCAAGCCAGACTGGAAGCTTGGAACTTTCAGCTTTACAGCCCTGTCTTCCAGGGAAGGGAGAGGAGCTGAGTTAATAAATACTCAAGCCTCCATAAAACCCCATTTTACAGGGCCTCAAGAGCTTTTGCTGGTAAATAAGAATGCATCCATGTTCTGGGGAGTGGCACCCCCAAACTCCACAGAGACACAAGTGCTTATGCTTGGGACCCTTCCAGACCTCACCCTATACATCTCTTCATCTGGTTGTTTATTTGTTTCTTTTTTTTTTTTTTTTGGTACCGGGAATCGAACTCAGGCCCTTGTGCTTGCGAGGCAGGTGGCAGAACCACTGAGCTAAATCCCCGGCCCATGGTTGTTTATTTGTATCCTTCAAAAACCCTTTATAATAAATCATTGATGTAGGAAATGAATTGTTTTCCTGAGTTCTGTGAACTGTTTTAGCAAATGATCACACCCGAGGAGAGGGGCACTGCAGCCCCTAATTTGTGGTGAAATTAGAAGCTGTGAGAAACCTGGGGACCCAACACATGCAGTTGGCATCTGAAATGGAAGGTAGCCTCGTGGGACAGAGCCCTTAACCTATGAGGGCTCAGTAGTGGGTCAGTAGAGTCAGAACTGAACTCAGTTGTAGAGTACCCAGGTGATGTCTGGAGAGGTAGAGAATTTTGGTGTGGGACTCACACATCTGGCCACAGAAGTGTTGGGAATACTAAGTGAGAGTTTAAAGAAAGATAGCAGGATTTTCCTAAATGGCATGTAAGGAACCGGCGGTACCAAGAGCTTATGTGGCATGACCAAGGTCACACAGGATGAGATGGACAGTAGGCAGCCCAGGAGTTGGGCCATGTTCTAGCCTTTGGGTCTGATCTGCTCAAGGGAATAATGTCAACCCCACACTTCTGAGCCCACAGTAGCTCAGGAAAGGAGGAGGAGCCTTGGAGCAGAGGGATCTGAGAGGCAGAGAGAAGCACTCACCTTTCAAAGGAGGCCATTCGGTCTTTCAGAGCCTGCACAAAAGGGAGGATCCAATGGTGGCGCAGAACCACGCTCTGAGACAGGCTGAGGTGGAACGCCTCCATCTTCACCAGCCGGGGCACGTAGGCCTGGGCCTGGGGCAGCAGCATGTCAAGAAGATCTGGGAATTCCTCCCTGGCTTCATCTGGAGGGAAGGGGGAGAGGGTAGGCCGTTATCTTAGCCAAGGTGTCATGGCTTCCTGAAGAAGCTCGGAAGGCAGAGAAGCCCTTATTACTCTGGTTTTGAGAGTAGCCTATGTCTGTACAGCCTAATGTTTTAATGTTCATTTCTGCTTATAGAAGCAACATGTGCTCATTGTAACAATTCAAGTACACAAGAAATGTACAGGGGACTTCTGGTTTCCGTCTGGCATATAAGCAGCTTGGAAGTTGTCACCCCATTCTAACAAGTAAAATGCTCAACAAACTGAAAAAGCAGCAGCTCTTCCTAGATCTATAGGAGAAGTGAGAGACCCACAGGTGAATACAGAGACTTAGAAATTAGGGGACCAGAAACACATGAGCCCAAATCTGCTGGAACAAGGGCCAGGACTCTAATAGTCAGTGGTAACAGGTAAACGACTGGAAACTCAGGGTGTAGAAATGAAAAGTTAGAAGCTCCAGGAGGACCTACAGAGCAATGCCCAAACTGTGAAGTTTATCTCCTGGAGGTCTACCAGGTTTTCACAGAATTTCAGAGAAAAATCCTCTTGTGCCTCTGGCAGGAGACAGAAACCATTTAGAAAAAGTGGAAGCTGTTTTTCTTACTAAGGTCTACCTTACGAAAAACTCTTACCAGAGCCTAATGTGCTGGGCTTTTATCACAGCTTAACTCTGGGGAAGGAAAACATCCAACTCCAGCTGCCTCTATCCTTCCTGTCCCATCTGAGAAGGGAAAAACCCAAAAAGCCTGTGAGAGGGTCACAATGCAGAGGCTCTGGCTCCCAGAAGATGGAACCTCATCCCATGGCTGCAGCATGCTCCCCCTGCCCATCTTACTGAAGGCCCATTTACCATGGTCCTTACATGGTAGATCATGTCCAGCTATGAAGAAAACATTGTAAGACATAATAGCCTGGCAGGGTAGTGCATTCCTGTAATCCTAGCACTCAAGAGGCTGAGGCAGGAGGATCACCACGAGTTCGAGGCCAGCCTGGGCTATACAGTGAGTTGAAGGGCAGTCTGAACTACACAGTCAGACTCTGTCTAAAAAACATAAACTATAAACAATCCCTCAACAAACAAAAACACATAATAAAAGGCAAAAATATAGTTTACAGAGATAGAGAAAACATCAGAACTCTGTAAAAAATTTTAAAAACTAGAAATCATACAATGTCTGATTTCAGGCCACAATGGAAGTGAACTAGAAATCAATGACAGATTAGCCAGAGAATGCCCAGATGCTTAGAAATTAAACATACTCTGAAAAAAAATCTCAAGAAAGGTTAAAAATACAGTACTTTTAACTAAGTGAAAAAATACAACTTGTCAAAACTTGTAAGATGCAATAAAAGTGCTTGGAACAATACATGTAGCATTAAAAAACAAGCATTAAAGCATATATTAGAAGATCTAAAATCTGTCATCTAAGCCTTCACTTTAGGAATCTAGAAAAAGATAACAAAATTCAATTCAAAGTAAGCAAAAGAAAAGTAATAAAAATTAGAGCAAAAATCAATGAAATTGAAAATAGAAAATTTACAGAGAAAATCAACAAATCCAAAAGCTGGTGGCTATGGTTTGAATACGGGTAGTCCATATTCTGATTGCTAAATCACTTATTAGTTATTAGAAGTGATAAGATACATTTCATTAAACTTAAAATTTTCTGCTCTGTGAAAGACACTGTCAAGAGAATAAAAAGACAAACTGGGCATGGTGGCACATAACTGTAATCCCAGCATTCTGAGAGGCTGTGGCAAAGGACTGCAAGTTCAAGCCCAGTCTGGGCAATTCAGCAACCTAGCAAGACCCTGTCTAAAAAAATAAATAAATAAAAACGGGCTGGGGATGTAGCTTGGTGTGAAGGCCCTGGGCTCAATCGTCAGTGTCAGAAACAATCACCATTAACAAAAAACCAAACCAAACAAAACAGCACAAAAAAAACTTTCCGAGAGAATAAACTGGGGGTATATATATTTGCAAAAGATATATCTGATAAGGAACACTAAAAAATATAGAAAGAATTTAAAAACTCAACAATAAGAAAACAACTTGATTAAGAAATGGGCCCAAAACCTTAATATACATCTCACTGAAGAAGATATACAGATAGCAAAAAGCATAGAAAAAGACGGTGCCATATCGTATGTCACAGGGAAATGCAACTAAGTGACAATGGTGAGGTCCCACTTTACACCTATTAGAACACTGACAACACCAGTGCTGGGGAGGGTGTGAAGTAACCGAGTCTCTTATTCATGCCAGTGGGGTGTAAAGTGGTACAGCCATGGTGGAAGGCAGCTCAGTGATTTCTTTAAAAAGCTAAACATACTATTACCATACAATCCAGGGATCTTATTCCTAGTATTTACCCAAAGTTGAAAACTTGTGTCCACACAAATGTCTGTAGCAGCTTTATTCATAACTGCCAAAACTTGGAAGCAACCAAAATATCCTTTAGTAGGTGGACAAACTGTGGTCTATCCCGACAAAGGGATATTATTTAGGGCTAAAAAGAAATGAGATGGCAAGCCATGACCAGACATGAAGGAACCTCAGATGCATACTATTAAGTGAAAGAAGCCAATCTGAAAATGCTACGTATTTACTGATCCCAGCTATATGACATTCTGGGAAAGGCAAACCATGGAGATGGTTAAAAGGTCATTGGTTAACAGGGGTCAGACAGAGGGGAGAGATGATGAAGCGGACAACAGTGGACTCTTAGGGCAGTGAAACTACTCTATATGGCATATGGTAGATAGAAGTCTTTATAAATTTGTCCAAACCTATAGAGCGCACAACACCAAGCGTGAACCCTAATACAAACTATGGACTCTGGGTGCCCATGGGGTGCCAATGTAGGCAACAGTTGTGACAAATGTACCATTCTGTGAGATGTTGGTAATGGGTGAGGCTACACAAAATACTAAGAGCCACTACTTACTCTGTGTACTGTGTAAACACTTGACCTAGATTATCTGATTTAATCTTCCTGGGAGATAGGCATTACTATTATCCTCAGTTTAGAAGTGAGGAAACTGAGACTAATTTATAAAGGACACCCAGAATAGTGGGTAGTAGAGTAGGGTCTGACTCTGAAGCCTGGGCATTTTTTGCCTAGCTGCCATCAGGGCGGGGTGGGATGTACTCTTCCTCCTAGTTGTGGCTTTATGCCTCCCAAGAGGCACCTATTGGTCTCAGCCACTTGCCTTCCATACATGCATGACTCACATGGTACATAGACATGGGTGACCCAGTTGCCACGCTCGTGGGGAAAGGTACGCACTCGTCCCCCATGTTTTGCACTGTCATCCTCAGGTCCTTCCTCTGTGCCCGGGAACATGTTCAGTACACTGTCAGGTACTGGAAACCTCTCATTGGGAAGGGGGCTCTGGCCACTGCAAGAAAAAAAAAAAGCACATTTATCCTCTTAGCATCCTCTAACTCTGTACATACAATAAAGGTTGTAACTCTTAATACACAGTGACTCTGAGTGTAGATTTCCAGGGACGTAATGGAAGGAGCTTCTAGAGAGCCACACAGCCATCCTGGGGTCTCCCAACAACTCTGGGAAGAACTTAGCAGGAAACTTGGTCCCCACGGAAATCACCTTGGGCAGCCAACAATGTGTGGTTCAAAGGTCACATTCCCTGGCTGGACAGATCTGAGCTGGAGTAGCAGTTTTGTGATCTTGAACAGGGGATGTACCCTTTTTGCATACATCAGTTTCCTCATGTGTAAAGCCTATTTCTACCTGATAGACCTATTGTATGATCAAGTGAGGTACTACTTGTAAAGCACTCAGCCTTACTACATAAGAGGATTTGATGGTTTTTGTTTGCTAGAATCTCCAGTTTGGTTCAGTGCAGGTGTTCAATGAATATTAGACGAATTAAAAAGCTCTCCATATGCTTTAGCTATTATTATTATTACTGCAACTGTGGTCCAGTGAGGAAAGAGAAGTAGGATGGTACAGTGTCGCTCTCCAGGGGATAGTGTGCCCATCTAGTAGTGCCCTGCCTCCTAAACATGCCCCAGCCGGGTGGGGGCACTCCGGAGTTCTGTCCAGAGGTGTCCTCCGGATCCTCCTTCCCCTGTACCCCCTTTTCCTTCCCCGGAAGCCGTCCCGAACCCCCATCCCCCCTCAGACGCTCCGGTACGGCCGGGGTCTCAAGCGAATCCCCGCCTTCCCGAAGGACTTCTTCGTTCCTCACCGGCAGTGGCCCCCAGACCCCGGGCTGGTCTGCTCGGTGACCGCGGCCTCGGCCTCATCCTCCGAGCCGCTGCTGCTGTAGCCCACCAGGGGCGCCGCGCTCATGGGGCCGCGCCCGAGACCACAGGCCGGGTCCGAAGGCAACCTCACCCCGTACCCGGAGTTCCGCTGAGCGGAAGTGCACTGCGGGGGCGGGACCTGGGGTAGCACCACCTCGGGGCGGGACCGACTAAGACAGTAGTTAAGGCTGTGCTCCGGGCGCCTGATGGCTGTGAGTGCTGCGCCCGCTGGGCCGTGATGTGCCCGTTTCACAGGTCCCGGAACCCTCTCTGCAAACAGGTCCAAAGTCTGAGCCCCGGGGCTCTCCCCTCGGAGCCAAGCTGAACGCTTAGGACGCGTCAGTCGTTAAGACCGGAGGGTCCCAGCGGCCCCTCGCCGTCAGGTGCAGGAGTCGGGCCAGGGGCGGACCTGGGTGCCTCCTCCCCTAAGGCTTGGCGGGATAGGCGCGAGAAGTGCGCCCTCCCTCGGTCAGCCGAAGCGTGCCCGCCGGCGGCTCGAGCGCCTCCCAGCTCAACCGGCGTGTCCGACCGGGGTGGCCGCGGGGTCCCCGGCAGGGGGCGGCCTCGCTCCGCACCGCCCGCTCCTCCCGCAGCCGTTGCCGCCGCAGCTCCGGCTGCCGCTCCTCCTCCGGCCCCGCCTCCCCGGCCCCGCGCCGTCCGCTCGCCCGTCCGTCTCCGCAAGGCCATCGGTCCATCGGTCCTTCCGCCCGCCCGTCCGCCCACCCTCCCGGCGCTCCTCAGTCCCGGCTAGCTATTCCGGCCGCGCGCTTAGCTTCCTTGGTTCCAGCCGCAGAAAGCCCGCTCCTTTTCCCCAGGCCGGCCGCCGCCGCTACGCTAGGCCGAGGATTGGCAGCGCGCGTAGGCCGCGCCGCCCCTGATGGAGCTGGAATAAAGCAGTGGCCGAGAGAGCAGCTGCTTGCCGCTCGCCCCGCGCCTGGCGCTACGGGCGGCCTGGAGCAGGTGAGAGGCGGGGCTCCCGGGGCGCTGTCTGGGGGCCATTCCCGCGCCCGCTGCACCCCCTTCCCAGTCGGGCTGGCCGCCCCCCTCCTCGACCCCGCGGCCTCCTGAGCCCCTGAGCGGCCCAGGCCCGGCCTCGAAGCGCTGCTGCTTCCCAGGCCCGGCCTGCGGCCCTAGGGCCTTTCTTGGGCTCAGCCATTCACTCTTGAGCCACAGTGGCCCGGCCATCCAGCGCGAGTGCTGACAGGAGGCAACCCAGCTGGGCCAGCCGGCAGGGCGGTGGGAGGTGATTGGCTTTCACTTGGTTTGCTAGGGAGGAAGGAGGGCTGGGATGGGGCGCAGGTGGGGCCTCCCCTTGTTTTCCTACCCCTCCCCTTTGCAGAGTGATCGAAGAGGTTCCTGGCAGCACCTTCTTGGAGGAGAGCCAGGGTGGGTAGTGGGGTTGCAGCTAGGCCGGGGTGTGGTGGGGGCTGGATCTGGCAGCCATTCATGCCAGGAAAAACACAGTTGGATTGGTGCAGCCAGACCTAGATAGTGCTCAAGGCATCCCACCTTTCCCCTTCATGCTCTAGGAAGGCTTAGATAACCAAGTGTCACCTAATGGTTCGTACAACCTGCTTGCTGCCTCCAGCAAGAACAATCTCCCCTTTCCTTCCTCCCTTCCTGGAAGATGCTGAGGATCACAACTCTTAGCTTAACTTTTAATGTTTTTTTGGGCACAACTCTCAGAAGCCAGCATGGTCTGAAGGCATCTTCTATCCTTCCTCCTCTTGGGAGAAAACTTTAAAACTTTTAAAATGTAACAGGCATGAGCCAGGAATCTAGAAGTAGGTTGCCTCTGACTAAAAGTTCCTTCCTCTCTCTGGCATTATGTTATGCTGCCACAAAGTGGTGAGTTAGAGATTTGCCTGGGCTGAATGGGCCTTACCTTCCATTGATTATCCAGGAGGTTATAGACCTGGAACAAGGGAATGGATTGTCTCCAGAGAGGAGATAAGGAGAAATGCTTGTTTTTAGCATGCTACATCCTACATTTGTGGAGGTAGACGAGTGCAATTTCTTAGTTTTTCTGCGGACCATGACAGAGACAATCAGAGGATTTAGAACTTTTTTGTGATGCTCTGGGAAATGATCAGAGTGAGGAAGTTCTGCATTGGACATCGAGGCTGGGGCAGTGAAACCTATCTTCTGTTAACATATCTTCTAACCCCCATCACCCATGGGTTCAGGTCCCTGCAGGGCCATCCTTCCTGTTAGGTAGAGAGAAAAAAGGCATGTGGCTAGAGTGGAGGGTCTGGAGATAGTGCAGGGGGCTGTGGGTGATTTTCTCATGGCAGAGGGTTTTTGATGTGGTCTTTGGTTCCACAGAGTTGTCCTAATATGACTGCCAGAGGCCTTTTGTGATTGAGCTCTCAGATGGCTAGGTGTGGGCTCTTTGGATCAACAGACTGGTCCTCTGAGCAGTGGTGGGTGTCCTGGATTTGTTCACAAGGTGACAAGTGGAAGGGTGGTTGGCAGACCTCAGGGAGACCTTGGCATTATGGACAGATCACCCCAGACTCACCTGTGAGACACTTTTCTGAGGAGAGTTGGCTGGAAGCTAGAGGGGACTCAGTGGATGTCTTGGCCCAGGGATAGAGAACTGAGGTAGGGAGGAGTGGAGACAGCTGCTGTCTACTTTGCCTTAAGATGCTGAGCTTCCAGCAGACTTCGGTGGCATGTGGGGGAGCAGGTCTCCCAGCTCTGCGCATCTCCTTTCCTTGATGTGGTCTGTGTCCGTGTGACAGGTACAGCCAACACAGGGAGAGGATCCAGGGAAGGCTGCTTGTTCCTGACTCCAGCTCACAATCTCTCTCTTCCCTACAGAACCGATCTTTGGGAAGGCAGAGCCTCCCTGGCATTGTTGGGACCCTGCCTTGAAGAGCCCCCTGTCCTGTAGACACATCCTTGTAGTCTGTCTGCTTGGTTAATGACTGGGGCTGTCTGACCCATCCTCTTCTGTGCCTTATCTGAGGTCCTTGTCCATCCCTGAGATCAGGCAGCTTCTCTCTCTGGGTTGGGTCACTATAAGCGGGAAACTGAAGCCGTTACTCTCCAAGCCTTGTTTCATCTTCCCAAGCATGTCGGAAACCTGGCAGCAGCCGCCACAGACACAGCCGCAGCAGCCGCAGCCACCGCAGCCTCAGCACCATGCAGAACCACCACCTGCCCTCACAGAGCACACGCTGCCCCCGGGAACGGCTGAGAACCCCCTAGGCTGTGCTGTCTATGGCATCCTCCTACAGCCAGACCCAGGCCTGCAGCCCCCACAGCATGCACCCCTCCAGGCAGCTGGCGAGCAGGCCCCCAAGTGCGGGGTGTGTGGTCATGACCTGGCACACCTGTCCAGCCCACATGAGCACCAGTGCCTGGCAGGCCATGACCGCTCGTTCCAGTGCACCCAGTGTCTCAAGATCTTCCACCAGGCCACGGACCTGCTGGAGCACCAGTGTGTGCAGGCTGAGCAGAAGCCTTTCGTCTGTGGTGTCTGCAAGATGGGCTTCTCTCTGCTTACTTCCCTGGCACAGCACCACAGTGCCCATACTGGCCTTGTGAAGTGCTCCATCTGTGAGAAGACCTACAAGCCAGCGGAGGCCACTGAGCCAGCCACCACTACGGGCCCTTCACTTCCCCCTGCACCCCCACCTCCTGCTGTGGCCCCTACAGAGCAGCCTGAAAAGCCCTACAGCTGCCCCATCTGCCAGAAGCCCTTCAAGCACCTGTCAGAGCTCTCTCGCCATGAGCGGATCCACACCGGTGAGAAGCCCTACAAGTGCACGCTGTGTGACAAGAGCTTCAGCCAGTCGTCCCACTTGGTGCACCACAAGCGCACGCACAGCTCGGAGCGGCCCTATAAGTGTGCCGTGTGTGAGAAGACCTTCAAGCACCGCTCTCACCTGGTGCGCCACATGTACGCTCACTCGGGCGAGCACCACCTCTTCCGCTGCAACGTGTGTGAGCTGCACTTCAAAGAGTCATCAGAACTGCTGCAGCACCCGTGCACCCCGAGTAGCGAGCGGCCCTTCCGCTGCGGTGAGTGCCAGAAGGCCTTCAAGCGGCCGTCGGACCTGCGGCAGCATGAGCGAACGCACAGTGCCGAGCGGCCCTTCAAGTGCGACCTGTGCCCCATGGGCTTCAAGCAGCAGTACGCGCTCATGCGGCATCGGCGCACACACAAGACTGAAGAGCCCTTTAAGTGTGGCCTGTGCGAGAAGGGCTTTGGTCAGCCTAGCCACCTTCTGTACCACCAACATGTGCATACCCTTGAGACTCTCTTCAAGTGCCCCGTGTGCCAGAAGGGCTTTGACCAGTCGGCTGAGCTGCTGCGGCACAAGTGCTTGCCGGGCTCCACTGAGCGGCCCTTCAAATGCCCTGTATGCAACAAGGCCTACAAGCGGGCATCAGCCCTGCAAAAGCACCAGTTGGTGCACTGCTCAGCAGCCGAGAAGCCCCTGCGTTGCACGCTGTGTGATCGCCGCTTCTTTTCCTCCTCAGAGTTTGTGCAGCACCGCTGCGACCCTGCACGTGAGAAGCCCCTTAAGTGCCCAGACTGTGAGAAGCGCTTCAAGTATGCTTCAGACCTGCAGCGCCACCGTCGGGTACACACTGGCGAGAAGCCCTACAAGTGCCCCAACTGTGACAAAGCCTTCAAGCAGCGTGAGCATCTCAACAAGCACCAGGGTGTGCACGCCCGCGAGCAGCAGTTCAAGTGTGTGTGGTGTGGTGAGCGTTTCCTGGATGTGGCCTTGCTGCAGGAGCACAGCGCCCAACACAGTGCTGCAGCTGCAGCTGCTGAGGGTGCCTACCAGGTGGCTGCCTGCTTGCCCTGACACCTGTGGCCCACTGGGCCCAGTCCAACCTCACCTCCTTATGGCTTCCTTACAGCTGCATCATACCAAGGCCCCCACCCAGCTCAGTGTTCTGAGTCCCTGAGCGTGAGGACAAAAGGGTACTGGGCAGGTTGAAGGTGTGCAGTGCCAAGCACTCCTGGCACCAGCCTGTCAGTGGGGAGAGCCAGATACTGGTTCCTTAAACTTTTCCCACCACAGGAATCCTTCCAGAGAGCTGTCAGCCTCCCTCATGTCTGGGGACTGGAATCCCACTGGCAGTCAAATGGCTCCAACCTTCTCAAATCTTCCAGCCTAGTTAGAAATCAGATGGGGGGTGGGGGCTGGTTATGGTAGGGCCTAGACCCCAGAGGTAGCCTGGGGGTAGGGCATCCCTGTCAAGTTGGTGTTTAAGGAGGAAGGCCAGTTTTGTGATGTAATCCTGGGGATGAGGAGGGCAGATGGGGAGCCACAGCCTCTGCTCCAGCCAAAGGTGATGTGTCCCCCCAGGTTTCTGACAGTCAAGATGTTCAAGACAGGAGTCTGGGAAGGGTCTGCCTGGAGACCAGTGAACCTAGCCAGGAGCTGGGAAGCAGAGACATTCCTATGATACCTTCGAGCAGGGACAGTGGTATCCAGGGGGAAGGAGGATGAGCAGCCTATTTGTGCTGAGGGTTTATTCCATAGCTTTGGAAGCACACTTTGCAGTGTGGCTCTGAGTTCTGGTAGGGGGCTGCAGATGTGAAAGGAGGGAACAGAGAGACCTCCAGGGTTCAGAGGAAGTAGGCCAAGCCCATGATGTCCCCAGCAGATGCACAAGTGTCCTCCCCACAAATTGTGTGAACCAAAGTGTCTGGGGCTCAGGGGTGTGGTCCCAGTCAGCTAGCACCAGTCCTGCCTCAAGTCCCAGACCAGGCCCAGGTGCCAAGGTGGTAAATGGCCTCTGACCCCACAGTGCCGATCCAGTCCGTGGGAATACCACCCCTCCCATCAGTCTGGCTGCTGGCCCAGACCCTAGGGATCTTATGCTCTGGACAACATCCAGCTACTTCCAAGCCCAGAGTTCTCCTTTGGGGCTTCCTAGAGCCCGCTAGGTCTCTTGAGGCAGATGGTGTCCAGGGCATGGGGAAGAGGAGGAACAAGTAGGTTAAGGGATCCAGTAGGCAGTGTGCCCGTCAGGTGGGTAGAATCAACCAAGATCGCTGGTGGCTAGGGCCACCCTTTATTGTAAAAATTACCATTTTGAGCCCAGCTCCACCTGTTCCTGGTCTTAAAGAAGACTGATCGGTACACATGCCAAGGGCTGGAGGGGCAGGAAGACACAGCCTCACCTCTGACCTTTCGGAATCTGCACAGCCACGTCCACCGTGTCTATTTGACGGGGTTCCCTTCTGTGCTGCAGAGAGGGGTGGGCCTTTCCCCTTGTGCTGGTGCTTGGTCATAATGCCTCAAGACTGGAATCCAGCCCCCGACAGTCCCAACTGCTAAATTTTTCCTTTCATTTTGCTTTCTAAAAGCAGATTGTTATACTATTCATAACATTGTAGTTTAATTTCATGTCATTTTGGATCTTATATATAAATGTGAGAATTTGAATTTTTAAAAAGAATGACTCCATTCTAGGTAGCCACTTTTGATGTTAATATATAGTGAGTCCAATGTATGCTTTAGAAGTAAAGACATTGACTGTCACAGACCAAAGCTTTGCTTGTTCTGTTTGTGCTTCCACAGGGGAATGATGGGACACAGAGGCAGGCTGGGATCTGGGACTCAAGGGTGGATTTGCACCTAAAGTTTTGGACGCTCTGGCTGTGTGGCCTTGACAATTTGCTTAACCTCCTTGGGACTCAGCTGGCTCATCTGTTTGGAAAAAAATAGGTTAACCCTTGTCTTGCTTGGCTGTTGTGAGATCATATGGCGTTATTGGTGAGGCCCCAGTGGGGAAACTGAAAGTGCTGGCAATACCAACTGCAGGACACACGGGGCCCTTGAGAGTGGACCTGCCTGCCATTGACCTTGGGGCTTTATCACAGCACTTGAGGGAGTTGGGCCGTGAGGGACAAGTGAGGCAGGGAAGGTCAGAGGGCTGGGACTGGTAATGGTACAAGAAAACTTGCTTATACCCTCCCTGGAGCAGTGGCCAACCCAGCTAGCCCTGCCCTCCCCAGAGGCTGGCCTGGTCTTGCTTTACCACTGCCCACCCTGTCCCACAGAGACCCCTCTGCCTTCTACCTCAGTGCCTCCATACTGCTTTCCTCTGTGACCATCAGGCCCAACTGCAACTCAGTCTCTTTCTAATCCCTCCACCCAGTCTCTCATTGGGGATGGAACCTAGGGCCTTGCCCATGCTAGTCAAGTACTTGACTACTGAGCTACATCCCCAGCCCTCTTCCCATTTCTCAAAAGCAAGGGCAGGGCTGGAGAGATGGAGAAACGGTTCCCGGGTCTGGGCATCCGAGAGCCAGTGGAGGGTAGCCAGCAGAAGGACCAAGCCCTGGGTGGGTGGGGTGAGGGTAGAAAGTTAAAAGGAGAAGCTGTGTGCACTGCAGAGAACCCCAAAACTGGGTAAAGAAGGCTTACTAAAAGTCCAGGGACCCCAGATGTGCCCAGGCCCCGTGCTCCCTCTGCGTGACCCAGGGAGGGCCCTGCTCTTGAAAAGCCATATGGTTCCTTCTGCTGGCCTCTACCTCTCAGGAGGGGATGGCCAGGTCCCTTTGTGTCTTATACCAGGTTCAAATCCTGACTTACTTCCTAGCCACATGACCTTAGGCAAAACCTATCCACCTAGTAGGCAGGGTGGACCTACATATTCCCTGTGTGAGGAACTTTCAGAGGTTCAGGACTTGTCCAAAGTTGTACACAGTGATGCAAGCGGCCTGGATTGTGGGGGCTGGCCACATGAATCTGGTATATACACATGGGTGGAAGACAGACAGTGGGGCCAGGACAGTCCTGTGCCCTGAACCACACAGGCCTCCAGCTCTGACCACTGGTGCCTGAGACCCTGGCTTCAACCCAACCTTTGCTGGGCAGGAAGCTGGTGACAGTGGCCAGGACTGGTCCCAGCACTGGTTCTGACCCAGGGAGCAGGAAAGCTCTCCCCAGCAGGCAGAGGGGGTGGCCAGCCCCTCTGGCCCACTCTCAGCTGCTTAAGGTATCAAAACTCGTGTACCACCATTAGCTCCCTTAAGGGCCAAGCCTCCTGGACACTGTCATGGAGGACCCTCTCGCCTCTTCTGGCCTGCATCCTGGCCCCTGAGGCCCTGTTTCTCCTTCCTCTGGAGCAGGCTTCTGCCCAGACCATGGTCTGCTCAGGCCGTAGAAACTCACCCAAGGCCTCCCAGCCACACTTTCCCAGGACAAGCTCCACAACCCATCCAAAAGCGAGTGGTTTCTTTGTTCTTTGAAGGTCACGCCTCCAGGAAGAGCCTTGGCTGCATTGATTTTCTCAAATCTACAAACATTCCAGCTGAACAGTCTGAAAAGGAGATGGGGGGTGGGGTGGGAGGCTGTGGGGTCTCTGTCTTCACTGTGTATGTCTGCATTCCTGCCTTTGTTCATCCACAAGCATTACTGAGCACCTGCTGTTCCTCAGCCCATGCCACATGACACAAAGTAAGAACTGCAGATAAGAGAGTTTTGAGATTTTCATGAATCAAAGGTAGGATCAAAATATGTCAAAACTGCTGATATTTAGTATAAAATTTTATGTGCAAAAGTCCTTCCTGAGACTCTCCTTCCATCCCACCCTTAGCTTGGATGCTTACCCAATTCCTGAGCCTGCCCAAGTGCCAACCCCAGGCCCTGGGTTATCATGTATGTTTTGCATGTTGCTTTGTAATAAACACCACTATGATACTATGATTTTGTAGTAGCATTCATTTATTGTAGATGTGTGTGATGGTTCTGAGGGACCTCAGGCCCCATTCCTGAGCCTCAGTTAGCTCAAGCAAGCCCACTGTGGGCTAGAGGGTATGAGCCCCTGGAAGCTGCTGTCCTTGTCCTCATGGTCTTGGGGAAGAATAGGGGAGAAAGGAGGGCCTAAGAGAGATCTTCCTGGAAGAAAGGGTGGGGTTGGGTAAGAAGGGGCGAAGGAATGATCTGGTAGGAAGATGACTCTGAACAGAGGTTCAGAGGCAGACAAGTGCCGGGGGCACTAGGACAGCAGGAGGCCGGTGGTGAGGTTTGTGTTGGGGTAACAGGATATTGGATTAGGGTCACCATGGAAAGCCTGAGGGCAAGATCACAGTGGCTAGTCTGTCCCCAAGGTTGTGTCTAGTGAGGATTTCTGACATGATTTCTTTGTGATGAGCGAAGAATCCCTGGAGGCTAAGCCCTGGGGACCATGGCTACTGCCATCAACTCTGAGGGCTTTCTCCCCACACCCCCTTTCTGTCTTTCAAGCATGGGACTTACTGTGTTGCCCAGGGTGGTCTTGAATCCCAAGGCTCAAGCCATCTTCTCAGGATTCCAGGCCCATGCTGCTGGTCTTGGTTTTTAAAATTTTTTGTGGGGGGTTGTTTTTTAGACAAGGGTCTCACTATGTTCAGATTAGCCTTGAACTTACTATGTAGCCCAAGCAGGCCTCAAACTCAGGGCAATCCTCCTGTCTCAGCCTCCCAAGAACTAGGAGTACAGGCATGCACCACCACACCCAGCCACTCTTGGCTTCTGAGAGCTTCCTGATGGGACATCCTGCCTCCTTCTGAGCTCTACCCAGATGCCCTCAGGAAGCAGCCCCCATGTCCTCCCTCCACTTGGCTTGCCAAGAACAGGAAAGCAGAATGTGATGGCCACAGATCCATGGGTAAGACAGGCTGGCTTCAATCCCCAGCTCTGCCAATCACTAGCTGCATGATCTTGTGCCAGTCATATAACCACCACAGCTACATTTTATCGTCTGACAAATGGTTTTAAATTACCCACCTGTGGGGTCTGCAAAGCACTTAATGCCTTGTCTTCCATTTAAGAACAGAAAGTACTTGTGTATACCTTCCTTATCTGTTGCCTTTATTCTTAGGCATGCTTTTTTATATTTATGAAACCAGGATTAAGAGTATAATGGGTGGCCATGAACCTGTAATGAAATTGTTGGCATGGGTTACCGTCCATGGTGTCCTGGGCTGGAGGAGCATGGTTTCAGGTTGGAATTGGCTGGAATTGCCTGTCTCTCCCATTGGACTGGAAGCACCACAGAGGCAGGGATGGCATCTTGTCTGTGTCACCCCAGCATTCAGGGACAGGGCCTAAATGTTTGCTGGGCCACATTCTGGGATGGACTTGCTCATTCAGGTATAAACCCACATTCTGCTGCCTCACAGGGATAAGAGGCCATAGGCTGAGGCAGCAACCCACCCCAGAGCCTGCCTCCAGGAAGCCCCTTAGAGCACACTGGTATGGCAGGGCTTCAGAAAGAGGCCCCAACAAATCCCTTTCTAACCCCTCCTTGAGAATCTGAGGTGGGGAGGGGTTTGGGCAGGGGCTGCAGGCAAAGGACAGGAGCACAAGAAACCCCACTCCTAGATGTGCCCTTGACCTCAATGCTCGCTGGGCTTGAGGTTTTGACTCCAAGCCTCTGCCAAGGCCACCACACATCCTTTCCCAGGCCATGGTTCTCCAGGAGTTGGCAGGGAACAAGCAAAGTAAAACACTCATCCTATGCTCCTGACCCTCTCCCATCCTCCTTTCTCCCCCCCACCCCCACAGGGCCTCCCTGAGGAAGCATTACATTTATTTCTAGTCAAGAAGTGGGTGGTTCCACTATATGCCCTTTTGTCCCACTGGGGGATCTGAGGGGCATGGTCCTGTAGTCTGGGTGTTGGCTGGCCTTCTTTACACCGATTAATGCCAAGGGGTCAGGTAATTGATACGGCTGTGGAGAGAAATAGGGGTTAGGTGAGGCCACCAGACTATCCTGTAGAAAAATTAGGCCTTCTCAAGGTCAGTGATGGTGAACCTGTGGAACATATGCCACAGCAGGATGTTTATTATCATTGAAGGCTCTAAAAGTTTTGTCATCACTGCTCTAGGCCTTCCCCTCAAATCCACCTTCCTACCTGCATGCTCTGAAAACAGTTTCCATCAAGCTTCTGTGTAGCTCAAAAGCCTTCTATAGCTCCCTATTTCCTTATATATTTTCCACTGTTTTCCTTGGCTTTCACATTCTCCCCTCATGCCTCCAGTTTGCCTCATCCTTATCTCCTACTGACCCCCTACTTTGAACTGCTTCACCTATGTTTTTGTTTTGTTTTGTTTTTTTGGTGCCGGGGATCAAACTCGGGTCCTTATGCTTGCAAGGCAGGTGACAGAACCACTGAGCTAAATCCCCGGCCCCTGCTTCACCTACTTTTCAGTCATTAGTGAACATATTCTGTTAGGCATCCCATGGTAGTATAAACCAGAATGCAGTGAAAGGCAACTTACTGCCAGTAGTGAGAGTGTAGTAGTCCAGATGCTATAAACTACAGGTGGTGGCCAAATGGAGGGAGTGTGAGCTGGGGGGTAGCAGAAGGTCAAGGGATACTTCAAGGAGGATGAGATGTCTGGGTTGGGCTTTAAAGAGTGAGGAGAAGTTGTGAGGCAGAGGAGAAAGTATTACAGACAGCTAAGTTAGTTAAAATATTATAGGCAGTTAGACAGGGCTAGGCCCTGGAGAGAATCAATGCAGAAGATAAGAACATATTACAACTGTGGCTGGAGGCACATTCTTTAAAGGTCAGGCTTCAAGACAAGGAGAAATGACTACAGCTACATACTTCCCCTAGGGATGAACAGCAATGATTTATATTCTAAGTAGGCATCAATCACCTTGGGTGGGGGACCAAAACCTCCCTAGCCCATTCCTTCCCAGAAAATCCTTGTTAGTTCCATGTACCCTTGCTTGCTACGTGACTTGCTTCCCCATTTGATCCCCATTTAATCAATATTACCTAAGTGACTATATTTGTAAGTATATGTATAATCAATAAGTTGACTATAGTTTTGTCCCACCTTATACCTGCCTCACCTGTGGCTTTGCTCTATAAAACTCCCTTGAAAAATGGGGTCCTTGGGCAACCCACTATCTGGACCCCTTTATGTTTTTCTTAGACAGCAGCTATCTTTTTCTCAATAAATATTTCTTGCTCTTAACCTCCATTGTTCCCAGAATTCATCTTTCAATTTTAGAGAACATGAACTTGGCATATTGGACATTAGCAGGTTGGGAGTTACATTGTTTCCCTTGTATTATTTGGAGGTCCATATAGTATCCCTATATCATATGCCCTATATAATTTGGAGGTCCCACTGAGATAATTGGATGGAGGTAAGAGTTTGTTTTTGTTTCATAGATTCTGGATTGTGACTTGCTTAGGTAATCAAAATTGTCTTGAATTTTTATGCCTTATGTCTTGAATTTTTGTCAGTTGCTTATGCCTTGTTTCTCTTTTATGCATTGTCTTTTGTTAAAATGATGGTAAATTTAAGTTGAGAACATGGGAAGATATGTTCCATCAAAGAAAGTGACATTTTACATTTTATTCCTGTTTTGTATATGTTGCATTTGGACTTAATTGCTGAATTTATTGGTGTTCTTGACCTGTTGACTGTTATGGTTTGTTATCGCAGACAAGTGTTAGGGAAAAAGTAGTGTTAGAGCACCCCCTAGTGGACCTTGATATAAAATTCTGTAAAATGGGTTTTTAAAAAAATGAAATCTAGTTTATATTTAAGAAACATATATTCTTATTAATAAATCACTGGACCCCTTCTGCCAGTTAATAAGGCAATATTATTTTGCAGTTAAGAAGGCAGCCATTCTTAAGACTTGGGGGACAGGTTTCACTGAGACATTCTGGCCTGATCCTCTATACTCTGGAGAAAATGGTGAGCCTATTCTGCCTCAGTTTCCTTTCTGGTCTGATATTCTGCTGGTCAGGAGGCAATCTTAGCTTTTGCAATTCCCCATTCTTGCCTTTACAGGCTGAGAATGATGACTTATGAGCAAGTTGTCTCAATAATTCACCATGAGCATGAGAAGAAAAGACTTCCTTTTGCTGATCTTCTTTCTGATCTTTCCCTGCCATTTTACATTTTCCCTTTTACAGGCATGCAAGATTAGAAAAAAAGGAATCCTAAAATATCCCAACCTTTCCCTCCTATCCAACAATTAAGAACCTTTAAGTTGAGCCCATAGAAAATGAGTGTTTGCTAACACCTAAGACAGGAAAGTCATCTTAGATGAAGAACACATACCCACCCAGAAGAACACACATAAAAGTGATGTCCCCACTTAGTGTTCTGGGCAACAGTCTTTCTCAGGAGACTGAAACTGAGACCCCTTGGAAAGAAGCAACTTCTGGGTGAGACTAGAAGTAGCTAGTCTCACCTTAAGCACATTAAGGGACCAAAACACATTTAGTTTAAGGGAGAATCCCCAACCTCCTAGCTCTCTCTCTCTTTTCCTTCTAGATCTGGTTTTCATCATTTATGTGTGTAGGGAAGGAAAATACTTTGGCTAATAAGTTGTGGACTACATGTTGACTAGAAAGCCAGCTAGATTCCTTTTTGGAGACAAATCTCTGGTTGCATGAACCAGTGAAAGCTGAGAGGACAACTGAGGGGTTATGGCCATGGCAACTCTGGCAGATACCCAAAGTTTCCTCAGTGGAAACTGGGTCCCAACAGCCTGACTGGGTAACCAGCAGAAAAATCTCCATTTATCCATTGTCCCTACGTGCACTTCTCAGTGAGGTGAGAAGTAACTCTCTCAGCTATGTTCTGATATTCTCTGGCCCAGAGTGACCAGAGATGACACTGTTAAAGCCCTCTGATTAAGCCCTCATTAAGAGTTGAGCTACAGATTTTGATTTTTCTCTCTGCTATTAAGTTGAAAACCCTCCCACCCACCAAGTTTTTCCAACTCACTGAGAGTTAACCTTAAAACTTGAAAAAAAATTGATTAGCTAAACCACCTTATAGTTAGACCACTTCTCCCTCCAGGAAGTCAGGCTTAGGCAGCTTGGAACAACTGTTTGCCTTTCATGGAGGAGAATAGAAATCAGCTAGCAACTTACACTTATGCTTTGTATATACTAAGAGTAATAAAGGGCTTTAAGCCAGCCTTTCTCTTCTTCCATGTATGTGTAGAAAACAATAAATGTGCCTTTACTAACGTGTGAATTGTGGATGCTAGGTGATGGGTATAAGTTTAACCTGTGAACTTCAGAGACATAAAAATTTTAGATTAGACTTTGAATAGAGCATAGCCTTGTCTTGGTGCCAAGGAAGGTTCCTTAGGTGATTAGGTAGATAATACAAATGTTTTAGATGCTTCTTCACTCTAGGACCCAGGGCAAGATTTCTCTGAGCCATTTTACCAGACTCTATCGCTAGAGATGGTCTCTTTTACAGGTTGAGAGGTGCTCCAACTATTTCCAACTTGCTCTTTGATATTTTCTCACTCTCTTTCAAAGAATTAGACAATGGTTTACAATGGTTTACATCTCTTGATTATTGGTCTGCTAGCAATGCTTCCTTCTTTAAACATGATTGCTACAGCTGGAATCAATAGTAGCTTGCACTTTTAGAAACATCTGCTAGAATTAGGAGTATGAGTTTCTGGGGAAGATAGGATCATGAGCTGGTAAGGGATGGTTAGTTCAACCTGGCCTATCTTCCGGTTTCTCTCCAGAGGATGGGCACCTGCTCTGGACTAGTCACCTTGGGGATGCCTTGAGGATATAGGAATCAAGTAGAAATTAAAAGGTATGCCATTTTTTTTCTCTTGCATTTATGGGAAATTCAATATCAAAATCTCTTATTCCTTTTGTTGTGGCAGAGCAGAGCAGCTCAGTGCTATAGCTAAGTGTTACAGCTAAGTGCCACAGCTCAGAGCCATGGCTGAGTGTTACAACTCAGTGTTGCAGCCAAGTGCCACAGCTCTGAGACACAGCTGAGCTTTACAGCTCAGTGTGGTGGCTCTGGGTCACAGATCTCATAATTTAAAGACTTGAGAATCTGATGGTCAGTTGAAGAGGTGGAGAAAAAACCTTTATTATGCCGGTGAGCCCCAGTGGGCTCAGAGGAGTCTGAGCACTCTACCAGAAATGAGAGCCTCCTTATATAGGGATCTACATGGTAGGTGAGCATGCTCACTGAAGTGGGGGTGGGGGGTGGAGGGGGGTCGCCAGAGTTAAAGAACACTCCTGAGAGGGGTGGAGCTTAACAGAACATTCCTGAAAGGTCACGCAGTTCAATCACAAACCATTTTGATACATTGGGCAGGAGCAGCACAAACCTACAACTCCAAAACAAAACACTCTATGGAAAAAAAATGGAGGCAAGGCAAGGGCCTATCTTACTGTATAGCACTTCTCTAAAATGTACCAAAGTTAAAAGAGAAAAAAGGTCTGAATAGGTGACAAAAGATGGCTGAGCTGGAGGCTAAATGAAGGGAGTTGCCAGGATTCTTAAAACAAAATGGAATGCAGAAGAAAGTATTAATTATGATGCTATTTCACAACTAGGATCATACTGTATGAAAGAGA
Organism: Heterocephalus glaber; assembly: GCF_053883595.1. Taxonomy (NCBI): domain Eukaryota; kingdom Metazoa; phylum Chordata; class Mammalia; order Rodentia; family Bathyergidae; genus Heterocephalus; species Heterocephalus glaber. Next base: position 27,754,428 of record NW_028258137.1, read on the forward strand.
GAAAATGGTCAAAATTTCCTTATGTTCAGACTTTCTTTACATTAAGAATTAATCCTTACCTATATGAGAAATATAATTGTAAGCCACAGGAAAACCAGACACCTCTCACCCTTAAGGCATCCAGTATCACTGAGCCTGAGGCCACTCTTCGCCCTTTGGAACCTGAAGATGATGTTTCCAAGGCAACATTAATCAAAGTCTTGCCCATTATTACTGAGTCTGAGGCTTCCCCTACTAGCCCTTTGGGTGCTTCTGGGCCAGCTGTAATTAAAGCCTCTACAGGGCTTCATCCATCCTTAGTTAATGTTGTTCAGCCCCCTCAAGGACAATATCCCTTATAGGAAGTAAACAGCAAATATGGGACTACCCATGTTCATGTGTCCTTTTCTCTCAGCAACCTAAAGCAGATCAAATTGGTTCTAGAAAAGTTTCCAGACAACCCTAATAAGTACATTGAGGTCTTTAGAGGACTTACTCAAACCTATGAACTAGGCTGGAAAGATGTAATGTTATGATTAAATCAAACATTAACTTCTAATGAGAGACAATGGGCACAGACTTTAATCCTGTGAGTTTCTTAAATGTAGTACAGATACCTGGAGATACATATTTTCAGAGTGGGTTTAAGTAGACCCTAGCCAGCACTGCTATGGAGGGAAGTTACCTAGGTGACTAGATAGAGAAACCAAAATACTCCAAAGACTTCTTTGTCCTAGGGCCAAAATTTCTTCTGAACTATTACCTGTCTCTGTCCTCAGGGGTGATAGATCTCTTTGAATTAAGGGTCATTTATTAAAAAGTAAGCCCTAAACAATATAGTTAGAGCACTTTCATTTTCTCTCTCACTCTCTTTCAAGAGGCTAAAACACCCCAGCCATTCAGGTTCTTTGATTATTGGTTTAATTTTCTGCTTGGCAACGCAGTTGGAGTCAACCATAGCTTTTGTCTCTAGAGGCATGTTTTGCTAAGGATGAGAGATCTACTCTGGGAAAGCTCTTGATCTGAATTGTCTTCCTGCACCTGAGATGGTTAAGATTTAGATCTTGTGCCATACGTACAGTCACTCCTCTATCCCTTCTCCACAGCCCTGTCCTTGGGAAATAATGCAGTTTGCAACAGTGGTTGGTCCAATGTAATTCTCTCCTCTGTGGTTGCTGGATTTTAGGCCCAAGTTTCCAGAATGGTGAGTTTCCCCTCCCTAGGACCCTTCCAGAGAGAAGCTCACCTTCACTTACCACTAGGCCATATGAAAATGAAACTGGTCTAGATTTAATCCTAAAACTCTCAAAAACAAAATGTAAAAGTTTTAGTCCATGTTTATCTGCCTTTCAGTCCTTAGACAGTAAGAGTAACTCCTCTTACTTCCCTTGCCCCTCAAGAGTGATGGTGACTGATTTTTATAGCTCAGATCAGATTGGCTGATTTTTAGAACACTGATAAGTTCATTGATAGAACAAAGCATTCCTAGGGAACTTTATGAGTTTAATAACAGTTTTAAACAGAAACAGCTATTAAAGAATAGGCATGGCCCCAGTCCTCAGAGGACTGCCTCTGTTGTCATGATTTCTCTCCATAACATCTTTGCCAGGCTGGCCACTATTTTCAGAGATATGCTAACTGAGGCTCTGAAAAAGGAAGGCCTATAGTGAAGTATGGTTCAAGGGTCACAGGCAAATTGGTAAAAAAAAAACCCCACCTGTCATAGGTAGACATCTGCAGCAGGGGAGATTAAACCCTCGGCAGGCCTTCTTCCCCCTACTGTTTAGAATACTTAGCTCCGAAGAGTGCCATCTAGTCTCCTTCTACACCCAGACCTGGCCTACACAGCCACCCCTAGAAATAGTTAAAATTACTTTTTAATAGTCTGCTCCTCTAGAAGGAACAGTTACATGTGGCTATTAAAACAGTAATTTTGGCTATCAGCTGTGACTATCCAACAATTATGGTTATCAAAGCAACAGTAAGAAGCCTGTATAACTAGATATTCCAATCAGATAAACCATCAGCCTAAGGTCCATTTTAAAAACTGTCTTTGCTATCACAGGTATAAAAGGTTTTTATCCCTTCAATTTTTTATTACAAAAGACATCTGTTAACTGATCTATAAAAATTTCTGACCATTCTTATTTATAGTTACAAGCCTAAACACTGTAAAAAGGTTATTATAATTTGACTTGACCATCCGAGTGCACTTTGGTTTTATAAACAAATCATCTTATGTGTGTTTGTCTATTTGTCCAATCTGTAACTGGTTACAATACTTACAGCTGTTTTGTTTGAGCTCAACAATTTTTTTCTTCTTTTGCCTTTTTAAAATATTTGTCTATAACTTAAGTTGGCTTATAGATCAATGTCATTAGAGTTAAGGACATGCTTCCACCCAGGTTGCCAGTTGATCAAACTGACGTTAAGACTGGTTTTACAAACACAATACATATTGTTGTCTGTGTATAATAACTTGGGAGTCTTTCATGGGTCAAAAAAGATGTGTTAATTGTTATGATCTGGTTCTCATAGGTCATCTGAAAGATTTGTTAAGATGATTAAATGGGGACTCTTAGCCTTAGGGAAACTGCTGGACAGGACTCCCCTTAGTAAATAAAGGAGCAGTTGCCTGGAAATATTTTATTCCAGTAAAAAAACCCCTCAGATATCTCCCTTTCTCTTGTGTTCAGCTACAGTGGACCCTTGAGTTATGACCAGTCTAACATATGAACAACTTGGGTTATGACCAGAATTTTAGTTTTAACTTATAACCAAAGTCTTGAGTTATGACCCAAAAGCTGGCTGCTTATTCTTCCAGATGTCTTAGATACAGATTTAACCCTTAAAGACTTCTGGAAAGAACATTACAACATCCTTTCCTGTGTGGGGCTGAGAAATCATGGGGCAATGTTTCTCCAAGGACACTGAGATCTGCCTATATATAGGAGAGAGACTTTGAAGGCTGTGTAGAGGAGCCTGAGCCTTCATTGACCAACCTGAGTTACAACCAGTTCTCAGGAACGAATTGAGTTCATAAGTGAAGAGTCCATTGTACTTGTCATAAGAGGTACATGTCAACCTAGCATGAGATCACCAGTTAAATAATAGTTGGAAAAAAACTTATGCAATGTGCATGTTGTATACATGTCACTACACTTAGTGATGCTCAGGCACAGAGCAGCCCAAACAATGTCACATACTAAAAAATTAGAGGCTAGATATTATAAACTTCTAAGGTATATTTATAGACCAGTGCATTCTCCTTAGATGGTATCCTATTAAAGGATAACAAATTAGGTGAGAGTTTCTTTATGTCATTTAATGTCTTGTGATCAATTTTAGTATACGTGCTGCCAAAGCAAGCACTAATGTCTTGTGATCAGATACAAATGTTTTACTAAAAAGGGTATCCTATATTAGGATAGGCATTTAAACGTGTTCCACAGAGAATATCATGATTGTTATGCTAACAGACTATGTATGGCTTTTGATTTCAAGTTTTCTCTATAACACTTTATACTCATTATCTGTTAACATTCTGCAGGTATTCAACTACCAAAACAACCATAATTGGTTAAAAAATAATGGTCCTCTGACTGTACTTTATATTTCAAAGTGCTTGATGTACAGATAAAATGTTAATAGTTAAGCTCACTGCTCCCACTGCAATACTAATGTCACTTATCTTCTCTTCTGGGTGTTCAACAACTAAAGTTTGGAAACCAGAACTAAAAAGGTAACTGGGCTAAGAGGATAGCCAATATTTTAGCCCTAGCCCTCTATTGTCAACAAAAACCCAGGACATGAGGGAACCTTTTCTACAGGATCCTACAACTTTGGTGAGTCACCCAACCTCCTGAGCAGGGAGACTGGTGGGCCCCGGGAGGCAAGAATCAACAAATATACAGTGTGCCAAAGAAGGGCTACCAAAGAGGGAAAAGTCTCCCATGCTTTCACAGACAGCAACATGGTCAAGCAAGACTATGACCCATCCACATGGCTGTCACTGAAAGATGAGCTGAGAGGCTCTGTACATGGTTCCAAAAGTGATGCCTAAAGAGACTTAACCTTCATAGACAGCAAGAGGTTAATTCTGATTAAGATGAGTCTTACTTTAACTTGGCCTTAAACACCCAGCACAAAAGTATAACCAAAAGATATATAAAAACAATACCATAGTAACAAAGCCAGATATAAAAAGGCGTTCCAATTGCTGATCCCTTCTGGCAGTTTCCAGATACACTGGTAGCTGACCACTATTATGGTTCATTCAGGAAAAAGTATAATATAATTTATAAAAGCTCAACAAGAGATTTTAAATTCCTTAGCTAAAATTGTCCTTCAAAATCACCCAACTCTCCTTCTTATAGCTGAAACTAGAGGGACTTACTAAAAGAAATATCAGACTTATAGATAGCCTTCATCAGTAGAGGGATCTCAGAGCCAACTAGTTATAATTGCTATTCTACTCCCTTAAGAGCTGTTTCTAGATGTGGCTCTTTTCCCAACATGCCTTTCCATTCTAGTGCTCATGCTTTGATAATACATGCTCTAATTTCTTGGAAAATTTGTTTATTCTTGTCTAGAGGCTGCAAAACTCCAAGTGATCATGTAGATGGAACCAACAACAAATGTGCCAGACTCCTTTTACCAGGATCCACTAAACCAAACTTATAAAGGGAATTCATAACTGGTAAACTGCAACAGGACTTCTAGCCAAGGCCCATTAGATTAGCTCTCTGAAGAAGGCCACTGACTGTGGTCTCCCTTATATCAACCCTTTTCGGCTAGATAGAAACTATGCCCCTTATTCCTTAACCACAGTTAGGGATAGCTCTTCAGAGGGAAGAATATTATAGACAGCTAAATTAGTTAAAATATTACTGGCAGTCACACAGGGCTTGGCCCTGGAGAAAGTCAATGCAGAAGATAAGAATATATTACAACTTTGGCTGGAGGCACATTCCTTAAAGGTTAGGCTTCAAAATGAGGAGAAATGACTACACCTACATGGTTCCCCTAGGGATTAACAGCAGTGATGATATTCTAAACAGGTATCAATCACCTTGAGTGGAGAACCAAAATGTCCCTAGCCCATTCCTCCTGAAAAATCCTTATTAGTTCCATGTACCCTTGCTTGCTACGTGACTTGCTTCCCCATTTGATCCCCATTTAATCAATATTGCCTAAGTGACTATACTTCTAATCTTATTGGTCAACAATAATTTTGTTCCACCTTATACTCAACTTGTGATTTTCCATTGGATCAATATTATCTAAGGGACTGTACTTGTAGGTATAAGCATAGTCAACTTATTAGTCGACTATAGTTTTGTCCCAGCTTATATCTGCCTCACCTTGTGGCTTTGCTCTAAAAAACTCCCTTGAGAAATGGGATCCATGGGCAACCCACTTTCTGGGCCCCCTTCTGTCTCTCTTAGAAGCTATCTTTCTCTCAATAAATTCTTCTGACACGCTGAGTTTATGCTCTCTAAAATTGAAAAATGAGTTCTAGGAATAACAGAGATTAAGAGTAGGAAGAATTGCCGGGGTTTTAGCTCAGTGGTTCCATTGCCTGCCTCGCAAGCACAAGGTCCTGAGTTCAATCCCCGGTGCCAAAAAAAAAAAAAGTGGGAAGAATTTTGGGGCCGGGGAATTAGCTCAGTGGTGCCGTGGCCTGCCTCACAGATGCAAGGTCCTAAGTTTGATCCCTGGTACAAAGAAAAAAGAGTAGGAAGAATTTATTTAGACAAAGATAACTTCTGTCTAAGAGAGACAGAAGAGGGTCTGGAAAGTGGGTTGCCCTCAGACTCTCTTCTCAAGGGAGTTTTATGGAGCAAAACCACAAGGCAAGGCAAATATAATATGGGACAAAACTATGGTCAACCAATAAGATTACAAGTAGTCGCTTAGGTAATATTGACTAAATGTGAATCAAATGGGGAAGCAGGTAATGTTGCAAGCATATAGGGAAGGAACAAGGATTTTCTGGGAAGGAATGGGTCAGCGATATTCCCTGGAAGGGATGGGTTAAGGTCTTGGTCCCCCACCCAGGGGATTGATGCTCATTTAGAATATCAATTACTGCTGTTCATCCCTATACCCATGTGGGTATAGTCAAATCTCTTTGTCTTGAAACTTGGCCTTCAATGAATTCACCTCCAGCCACAGTTGCCTTCTGCACTGACTTCTTTGAGGGCCCAGCCCTCTCTGACTACCTATAATATTTCTAACTAACTTAGCTGTCTACAATAATATGCCCTATATCAAAAGGACCATATAGGTGCTGAAACAGCACAAGCAAAGGTCTGGAGAGTGGTTGTGCTGGTGGGTTTGGGTGGCACCAAGGGAGTCTGGTATTGCTAAAGTGTATGGGGCAGGGTGAAGAGGTGGGAGACTGCCAAATTATAAAGATACTTGAAATCTTGCCACACTCCCCTTTCTCTTTGCCACTTCTGAGCCTCGACTCTTGGCCAGAAGCACCTGTCCCCTCCCTTAAGACCTCTCCACATCCCAGGAGGCAGATTCTTGTCTCTGTCTCTCTCTGTCACATACACACATACACTGAGAATAGAACCCAGGGCTTCCACACTGAGCTGTATTCTCACCCCTTTTTTATTTTGAGACGGGGCCTCGCTAAGTTACTAAGTTGCAGAAGGCTAGACTCCAACTTTCAGCCTCTCAGAGTTCTGAATTACAAGTGTATGCCACCGTGCCTGGTTGGCTTTTCATATTTCTAACGTTGTTTACAAGCCTCCCAGGTAATGCTGCCCTCCTGCAAGCCTCCTTTGGACCTATCCTGGTGGGATAAGCACCTCTCCTACACCCACCCCACGCCCACGCCCACCCCAAGCCCAGTGAGCTGTGATTTTGCCAAGGGTAAAGCCGCTGGCGCCCCCCAACCCCATCGCTAAGGAGTGCACCCCCTCCTCCCTTGGGAAGTGGGGCAGTGCCTGGGTTGAACCCAGCGGGGGCGTGGCCTGTCGGGAGGGGGCCGGGGCGGGGTCTTCCCCTACCTGTAGTGGGAGCCGAAGCAGCGGAAAGCGTTCCTGTGGGGGAACGTGGAGGGGTGGTGTTAGCCCGAGGAGGGGAGGGACCGGCTCCGGGCTGTCCGGCCTGAAGGATTACCCTGCGCCCCATTTAACGCCTTCACTCTGAAAGGGGGGTCTGCCCCCTGGATGACAGCGTGCTCCGTTTGGTAGGAGTTAAACAATCGTTCATTTTGAAATTGCAGTTCTCTTGGGCTGCACTGGAACCACTCAATATTTTCCAAGCCTCACATTTTCAAGAACCATTAGGCGTGCGCTATAAAAGCGGCCCAGACCCCACCCTCCGTCCTCCGAGTGTGGGTCCGGGGAGCGCGGCGGCACTTACAGAGAAAAGGCAGGGGCTTCTGTCCATAGCGGTCTAGGCTGGGGTTCTGGTTGAGGCAGTACTGGGGCAGGCAACAAGGACGGGGGAGGGGGGCGGGGGGCGGGCGATAAGCTGGGGAGGAGGGAGGACCCCCCCGCCCGCGCCCCAGAGCGCCCCCTACTGGACATTTTGAGTATCTCAAGATTCTGGTTCTCTAAACCCAGCCTTCGGTCTTCTCTCCCCATCCATCCCATCTCCCTAGCTTTAGCGCTCCCCAGCAGGACTCCCAGGGACCAGTCAGCGCGCATCCTTTCCTACCCGCCAGTTCTGGGTCACATCTGGCTTCAAGTACCGCACCGCGTAGCCGCTGAAACTCTCGACTGCGGAAAGACCCTACCTTGGGTGCCCTGGGCACGCCCCATCCCCAGAACAAGCCTTGCCTCCGTTGCGCCCCCTGAAAGCCCCACTCCTCTGTTGGCCCAGGGTGGCTCCACCTGGACCTGAACACCACTGCCACCTCGAGTCCCTCAACCAGCCTCAGTCTCGCCTGCTGTAGGTGCCCCTGCTACCCCCAGCGCTCTGGCCTTGTCCGTGTTTCCCCCCCTCCCTCCCAGTTCCTGCCACCCGTTTCCTCTCCCCCAGGGCATCCTCCACAGCGGGTAGACAGACCCCTCTTGCCCGGGCAAGGCAGCTTGAACTCCCCAGCAGAGGACACGAAGCGGGACCAGTCCTCGATGGCGCGTGTGAAGCAGGGCCAGTCCATCCAGTTGATGCCTGGCGCGATTGGCGCTAGCTTCCCCTCGCGGTACCTGCGGTGGAGCTTCTGGCCGGTCGCCGTGATGTCCTGCCAGAGTGATGGGGAGCAGGACCACAGGGGCAGATGCATGGCCCCTCCCAGACCACCCCATAGCTCTGAGCTGACATTTGGTTCATCTGAGGAGGGGAAGTTGGAAATGACCTACGTGGATTAGGGGGTGGGGTGGGGGTGTCCCTGCCAGCTGAGGATATGAAAAGGGAGTAGAGCCCACCAGGAGTCCTTGGGGTGAATGTGAGCTAGTGATTTTCAGCAAACCCAGGACCAAGGGCAAAGAACACTCACCAAGCACTGCAGGGGTTTGTTGGGGACCCCCAGGAGTGTGAAGTGGGCATTGTCAAACTCATCTGTTGAAAAAAGATAAGGGAGAAAAAGAGGTGTCCTTCCACCAGCAATCATAACCCACACAGGAGAGGTTTGGCCCACACTATGCTTTACAATTACAAAAAATTTTTGGATGGCTTTTAAACTGGGTGTGATGGTGCATGCCTGTGACACCAGCATTTTGAGAGGCTGAGGCAGGAGGATTGCAAGTTGGGGCCCAACCAGGCAATTTAGTGACTTAGCAAGACCCTGTCTCAAAATAAAAAAAATTAAAAAGGGGCTGGAAATGCAGCTCAGTGGGAAGACTCTGGGCTTGATCCTCAGTACCCACAAAACTGTTTTTGGCTTTTGAGGATTAAGATAATGGTATCCATACTTCACCTTACACATTAGAAATTTGGATCAAGATTTCAATATAAAGAAACGAAGCCAAATGCTATGGTTTAGATCCAGAATGGTCCTCAGAACTCTTATATGCTCAGAGGTGGGGTTTCTGGAAGGTAACTGGATCATGGGAACCTAGAACTGAATGTTATATTAGGAGGTAGGGCCTCGTTGGAAGAAGCAGGTCACTCAGGGCTTGACCTAAAAGGGTGTATCTCCCTCCAGCTCCTACCTTATCTCTATGCTTCTTGGTCACCATGGTGTGATCAGCTTTCTTCTATCAGACCCTTCCACCAGCCTTGGAGCCAGCTGTCTATGGACTGAATCCTTTAAAACCCATGAGCCAAAATAAACCTCTCCTCCTTTAAATTGTGGGTGTCAGGTGTTTGTCCCAGTGGTAAGAAAGGGACTAAGACATCTAAGAAGTAATAGAAGAAAATATGGGCAAATTTCCCTATAAACTTGGAATGGAGAAGGCTTTACTAATTTTAACTAAAAAATCCAAAGCTTAAAGAAAAGATAAAGCTGGGTGCAATGATGCATGCTTGTAATCCTAGGTCTCAGAGGCTGAGGCAGGAGGATCTCAAGTTCAAGCTTAGCCTGGGAAACTTAGCAACTTAGGGAGACCCTGTATCAAAACAAAGAAAAAATGGCTAGGGCTATAGCTTAGTGCAAAAGCCTTATGTCCAATCCCCAGTACCAAAAAAACAAACAAAATGAAACTACATAGAAATAAAACTCTGTATAGCAAAAACATAAAAGAAGTCACAAGACAAATGGAAAACTTTTTTCCTATTAATTTTGCAGATGAAAGGCAATTTCCTTACATTTGAAATCTACAAATCAAGAGCAAAGGAAAAAATACACATGCTTACAATAAAATACATACAAAGTCAGAGCTTTCCCTAAAAATCAAGACTCTGGGATTCCCTTGGGAGCAGGAAATTGGAAGAGCTGATGATCTTGCTGAACCTTTGCACACAGCTCAGCCAGCCTGAGCCCAGGAGCAGCCACTTTAGCAGGTGCAGGTGTGAGTGCCCCACTATACCAGGGCTCCCCTTCCACACTCATCCCTACTACCTCCATTGTGTGCTCCTGTGTGTGTGTGTGTGTGTGTGTGTGTGTGTGTGTCCTGCCCTAGCCAGAAAGGTCTGGGTGGATCTCTGAGGATCTCTTGTGTGTTCTGACATTCTCACCTGGCTGCCATCCAAGCAGGGATCTAGGTATCACCCTGAACTCCTTCCTTCCCCTCCTATCTACCCTGGAACTCAATCCTGTTGACTTTATCTCCTAAATACCTTCTCTATCCATGCTGAGCAATCCCCCCACCCCAGCCCACGTGTCCAGACTGTAGTCATGGGAGGTGTGTGGAGGGCTCCTCTCTCTGTTCCAGAAGTAGGGGTGAGTGGGCAGGAGTTGTTCTTGTTGCAATTATTATTATTCCTCCCACTGCAAGTGCCCACCTCTGTGCCACACTGTCTCCGTTAACGAGAACCCTAAGATGCACACATGCACTCGAGCCCCTATCTCTCACCATGGGCCCCCTGCACCACCTCCAGACTCTGCCAGCAAGAAGGCCCTCTCCAGATGTGGCCCCTTGATGACCTGGCACCTCTAGAACTGTGTGACAAAATGAACCTTGTTGCACTAAAACTTAAGAGAGCAGTGACGTTAGCAGCACCAGCAATCACGCTTCTTGATGAAATATGTGCCAGGCACGGCTCTGGGTCCTTTTCCTGTCATCTCATTTTAGCCTCACCACCGCCTGGGGGGAGCCTGTCATCGCCCCCATTTCACTGAGAAGGACATAGAGGCTCAGGCTTTGCTGGGGGTTTCTGGGCAGGGACTAGCAGATCTGGACCAGCACCTGCCCCCCTTTCCTCTGTTGCTCATGGCTTCTTCCTCCAAACTCTCTTTCCTTGCCCATCCATCCCTCCGAAGGCCCAATAGGGCCCCAGTGCTGGCGGCAGGTGAGGCGATCCAACCTTTGCGGCAGTAAGTGGTGGACTGGCAGTGCTCATCTGAGAGGCAGGCCTTGCTGGTGTCCATGTCCATCCGGCGCAGGGTGGGCAGGGCTGGGTGGTAGAGCTGCTGCTTCACACCGGCCAGCTGATTGCGCTGTCGCTCCATAGGGAGCAAGATGGCTGAGGATGCGTGCATGTGGGTGGAGCCATCATCCCAGGGCACCAGGTCAATGATGCGAGCCATACCTGGGGAGCAGAGGGCATGGAAGGGCTCACCCTGGGCTAAGCCAGTCAGATACCCTTCCTTGGAAGAATACAGTATTGGCCTTTGCTCATTTGTCTCCCTGTCAAGCATTTATGAGTACCTGCTGTATGCGTACTTCTCAGGAGCCCCACATGCCCTAGAAAAAGACAGGAATATACACACAGGTACATACACACAGGCTATGCCAAGGGATGAAGAGAGGTCAGTACTGTGTGTCTGCAAGGCTGCAGTCTGGCAGAGAATGCTCTAAAAGAGGTGGCATGTGAGTCTGTTAAATAATCTGAACAGGAAAAAGCAGTAGTGAGTAGATTCAAAATGTAGCTCAGAATGCCGAATGACTCTAGGTGACCAATTCTGGATTTGCCTTAGCTAAGGTATCTGGCATTTACCCAAAATTCTACAGAAAAGACTTAGAAGTGTTTTTAAAAAGAGAGATATAATAGAGTTGAACTAGAAAAGCATTGCCTCCATTTAAAAAGAAGATGCTCAAGAGCCCTTTTCAGTCCTTTATATTGTTGACTCGGTTTGCTTTCTTTCCACCCCTGTGTTAGAGGTGAGAGATGGAGGAGGAGCTAGATGGGCAGGAGGAGAGAGGGCCTGGGACCCTGGAAGATGAGGGAGAAGGCAAGGTGATGAGGCAGGGGAGGCTGCCTGGGGAATGAACTGTGTATGGCAGGGGAGGAAAGGAGAGCTCTGAGAGGAACAGAGAGCCTCCTGCTTCTGACCCACCTACTGCAGCTTCCTCGTCTGCAGGGCACAGGCCAAGAGCAGAGACTCGCAAGGACTTTATGATCTTGTGACCGCTCAATGACCAGAAGAGGAAGGGAGGTGGGCCGGGCCTTATGGACGGCAGAGACAATGCCCACTGCAGCCTGATTATGAGGACACAGCTCCTAGGCAACCAGGCAACTGCAGGCTCTGAGAAGGGCTTGTCACCGGGGCTGCTCTGTCCTGGGTGCTCCTTTCCTTCTGGGCCTCAGCACAAGCCAGGCATCTTGGGAAATGTCAGAGGGGGATCTGGGCTCCCTTGAGGTGGCCAGGCCAGGGATGACTGCTGAGGCTACCCCAGGCTTTATGACTCTAAGCTAGTTACTATCTCTCTCTGGGCCTCCAGGCTCCTGTCTGCAACAGGCAAGGGCTCTAGGCCCTACATTAGGGGCACTTAGGAACTAGGTGGGTTCTCTCCTCCCTGAAACCTCAGGGGAGAGCACCCTGCACTGTCTGTGAGCCCTTGGGGCACTAGGGGTGGAGATTAGCTGTGGCCAGTATCCAGGGTCAGTGTGGGGATCAGGGAGAGTGGTGGCCTCAGCAAGCCAGGGATTAGCAGGTGATACTCCACTGCCAGGTTCCTCCCTCCGGGAAAGTCAGGCTGTGGTGCCTGCACTCAGTACTCTGTGCCCAGGCCCTCTTCCCCCTACTCCCTTGGGGTTCTAGCTATCTCCAAGTTTCCTCCATGGAGCAGAGAGGGTACACATCTCAAGTCTCACCCAGATGGCAATCTCCTCTGATCACCCCTCTCACATAGCCATGCCTCCTGGCGTTCACCAAGCCCCATGTTCTGGTTCCAGTTCTGATAAATGTGCCTCCTGTATCCTGTTCCACAAGCAACACTCCCAGTACCCCCCATTTGTCTTCCCTTTCTCTCTTCCTACTTTTACTGCTAGCAGTCTAGCCAAATTGCTCCCTGTCAGGTTGGAGGCAAAGGTGACTATTACTGATGACACAGCCACCCCTTGCAGGCCCAGGGAAGAGCCAAAGAGGCCAGCCTTCCATTCCTGCAGGGGTCTGGCTGGAATTGCTGTGGTCCCTGAAGCCTGGGATCCTAACAAGGGAAGGACAGCAACTGCCTTGAGCTTTGCCATTGGCTTTGGCCTTTTTGGGAGAAAGAATGTTCTCCCATACCACTGGGGGGTATGCCTACCAGGGGCTCTGGAGGGAGAGCCCAGGGGTCTCCCAGTAACAAATTAGCTTGTCCCTCCTGACCAGCTTCTGCTGTCACACCTGCCACTATGAAGCAACTACACATGTTCTTTCCAAATCCTGTTCAAAACCATCACACCTGCTATGGACTGAATGTGTGCCCCGCTCCGCCCCCCGCCCCCAAATTCACATGTGCAAACTAAATCTCTGATGCAGTAGTATTAATAGGTGGGCCTTTAGGCGGTGATTAGGTCATGGGGGCTCCACCCCTATGGATGGGATTAGTGCCCTTATAAAAGAGGCTTAAAGGAGATTTTGCACTCCTTCTACCATATGAGGATGCATAGAAGGCACTGTCCATGAGGGATGAGCTCTTACCAGATGACAAATCTGCCTTGTTCTCCAGCCCCTAGAATGGTGAGCAATACATTTCAGCTGTGTGTAAATTACCCCACCCAAGGTGCTCTGTTATAGCCGCAGAATGGACTAAGACCATGAACTTCAATGGTCCATCAACTAAACCCTCATGGGGTTGATCTGACCCCACCCAGTTCTTAACCTCTCCTCTCACCACTCTCCCTTGCACCCACTAAACTTTAGGCCTGCAGTTGCCTTTCTGCTCTTCAAGGCTCACTGTCCACCCAGATCTTTCTCCAGCCCAGTCTTCTGGCTCTTCATATCTTATAGCTCAAATATCTACTTCTCCTGGAAGCCTGCCTCCCACTGCCTCTCACATCACACACAAATCTGCCCTGTTGGGTTTTTTTTCTTGGCTCAGCATATTTTGCAGTATTTTTCAGTCAGTCGTTTCCTTTTCTGCCTACCCCAGTGGCATTCGAACTCTGTGAGGGCCGGTTCTGAGTCTTTTCTGTTCTATATGCCAAAGCGGGTCTGCTGCCAGGCACACGGGAAGAGATCCGAAAATGTTGCAGATGGTCAGGTGCCTGCCCCTTTGCCAAACACCCCTTGACCCTATCCTTCACCCAGGTCCCCCTTTCCAGGACCTCTGCCCCTTGCACCTCCTCCCCACTAGGTTTCTGGTTCCCCTGAGGTCCAGCCTCAGTTCCCCACAGATTCAATGCAGTCTGTTATCTGCCAGTCTTTGGAACTTGTGACGGTTAATTTTTGGCATCAACTTGACCGCACTAGGGATGCCTAGAGAATTGGTAAAGCACACTTCCTGGTGGGTCCATGAGGGTATTTCCAGAGAAGATTGGCAGGTGAGTCAGCAAACTAAGTGGAGAGACTTGGCCTCAATGTAGATGGCATCATCCAATCCACTGGGAGCCTGAACACAACAGGAAGTAGGGGAAGGGAAAACTCTCTGGCTCTTCCTCTGAGTGGTGTGCTGCAGCCCTCAGACATCAGGCTCCAGGTTCTTTGGCCCTTGGATTCTGTACCTTATACCAGCTGTCCTCCTGAGGCTCTGGGGCCTGAGGCTTGGACTGGGGTTACACTGTGGGCCTGCCTGGTTCTGAGGCTTCATATTCTATTGGTTCTATTTCTCTGGAGAACCCTGACTAACACAGATTTGAGCTAATAGCTCTGTCCTGGGACCATGGCCTTTCTGGAAGAACTTGAACTATTGAAGACTGTCAGCTGGAAAGGGCCTGCCAAGGACCTGGACAGGACCTGACATAGGGCTGGAAAGATGGGGTACACTCCTGCCCCTGCTGAATTGACAAGACCCTGGCAATTTGAGGAGTCTCCCAGAGCCACATGGACCCCAAGCTCTTTTCTTCCGGCAGCCACTCAGTGGCTTGGGCAAGGCCTTGGTACCTGGACAGCTTTCCTAGCAACCAAACCTGGGGCCCAGGTCTTTGCTGGATGCTTACTTGGGGGTTGTGGCTGGCCCTAGGCATCAGTGGCCTCTTCTCTACCCTGCCCCCCTTCAGGACCTGCTAATCCTTTGTACAGCCTGGCTGTTGCTAATTAATCCCTGTGTGTCCCAGAGGCCAGCTTCGAGTGGCAGCAAGAAAGCAATTGCTGGCTGGCGGTTGGTATCTGAGCAGGTAACTTGGGATGAGATGGAGGCTCAGAGGAACCCCTGCAGGGAACCCTTTGCTCAGCTCCTAGCAAGACATTTGGGTGTGATGAGATAGACAAGGCAGGAAACCTGTGGCTTTCCTCTCCTCTCTGGAGCTCCAGCTTCAGTATGCATCAGACTCTTTGGACCAGCTTGTGAAATGCAAATTCCAGGACACCCAAAAGAGTCTGGGAAACCTAGGATCTGCATTTTCTCCTGGTCCCCAGGAGATTCTGAAAATGCTGGTAGTCCAATACCATAGTTCCCTGGGCTGCCACCCCCAGGCTCCCTCATCAAAATGGAGTCAGCTGGGACATGGTAGCAAGGTGGGGGTAGGGAGCAGCCACTAAAGTTCCCATCCAAGAGGGCTGGCTGTGTTTAGGGGAATAAGAACAACTGGGCTTGGAGGAGCCTCTCTAATCATTTCTAGAAGGTTTGGAAATGCAAGGCGGGATTGCTGCTGGCCAGGAAAGGACCTACAGGTCTGGCCTGCAGAAGAAGCCAACACTGGGTAAACATAAATACCCTTGGGACAGATGTTGGGCAGCCGGAATTGGGCAGACCCGAGTGCAAACTCAGTCACTCTCTATCCCTGTCACCCTGGGCAATTCTGCTGACCTAGCTGTGTTCCAGGATGAAAATTCGTATCTGTCTTCTTGGGGCTAGGGGTGTGGTGTGGTGGTGAGAAGGAGGATGGTTATGGTCAAGCCAGGGAAAGGGTTTAGCTCCATTCTGGCTCCTGGAGCTCCCTGTGGCTGGCTGGGGTCCATGGAATCTGCCATCCGAAAAGGGTGACCTTGGGCTCTCCCAGCCCAGGAAATCACGGTGTCCGCACTCTCACCCAAGTAGGGAAATAGAAGGTCAGAAGGGTCATATCTGGCCCAGGTTCGCCTTTTAGAGGCTGATCTGCCTCCCCCGCTCAGAACTCTGCAAGCACCAGGGACTCTCCCAGGAGTACTGGGCCCTGGGCCTGCGCTTTCCCACCTGGGCCCAGGGTCCCTGGCAGAGAGGCACAGAGAGGCATGGCCTCGTGCAGGCCCACATTTATTATGGCCTTGGGCAGGGATCCCTGGGGCTGGCAGTGTACATACACTGACCTGCATGATGCTGGCTGGGCCGGGCCATCCTGCAGAGGTGCAGGGGCATGGTCTGGTAGTCCCTATTCACTGAAGAGACAAAAGTAGAAACTGAACATGTTTGTATAAGGTAGGGCTGAAATGTCACTGTAGACCATGATAAAGAGGTTTAACTGGCATTTTATTTTAAAAATTAAAAAAATCATGAACATAAGTTAATGTTATCTTATGCAACAGATTTTTTCCATTCATACGTGACTCATAATGTATATTTTTGACTTATCATGAGATTATGCAGTACATGATATTCCATAGTTAGTGTTTTCACTTGACACCCCATGGTAGTCCTAACCCACATTTATGAAGCCATCAGCATGTGCCAGTTACTGTTCTGAGTATGCTGTTCTTATCAATTCAGTTTATCTTCACAGTCTGCCCATGGGAAAAATGCCATCAACATCCCCATCTTATAAACAAGTAAAATGAGGTACAGAGAGTCTAATGAATTGATCTGCACATGACAACTCCAGGGAATGCACATTTTCTTGTGTTAGTTCTAACAGATCTGCTTCTTACTTTTTAATGGGTCTCTGTATTCCATTATTGGGTGTATTGTAATTTACTAAATGCATAGCCCTCCTGCAGATGAATGTTTAGATATTTTGCAATTTCTACTCCTGATGAATATTTGGGTATTTTTCATCTTTTACTAGAGCAGTGTTGCAACAAACCTCTTTATACGTATATGTGTATGGCCTTGAGTAATTCTGTAAGGTAAATACCTGGACATATAATTGCAGAAATATTTTCTTAAAGATGATGAACAGAGAAAGAAATGTGTAACCCACAGACATGGCTCATAGATGATGGGAATAATGGTAAGCACTGGGGCGTCTAAGGATTCTGTTCCCTACAGGTATCAGGATGTTGGGCTGGGTCCACAAGGTGCTGCCTCAGCCCCCAGGGACCCCTCAGAAGACCAAGATGCAGGAAGAAGAGGAAGCAGAAGCAGAGCCAGAGCTGGTGCTGGAGCCAGAGGCAGAACCAGAGCCTGAGCCTGAAGCAGCTCCTGAGGAGGCCAAGCCTGAGGGCGAGTCCCTGGTGAGAAGCAGGAGGATGGGGGTCATGAGGAGGGGCAGGCTGACCTGTTGCTTGGGGACTTAGAGCTTGGGCCACCTGCTCCCCATGGTCCTACAATAGAAAAAGCTGGAGCTAGTGGTAGTAGTTGGCTAGTCCAACACTCATACAAACGAGGATGCTCAGGCCAATGGACAGGGCTTACTCAAGGCAGTTTCTATAAAAGTCTGGATAGTATATAGTGTAAGTTGTGGGTCATGCCATCTCTGCTATACAACTCTGCCATTATAGTGTGGAAACAGCAATAGATGATACATAAACAAATGAGCATGACTGTGTTCCAAGAAAACTTTATTTACAAAATCCGGTCTGGATATGGGCCATGGCTATATTTTGCCCACCTCTAGGATCAAGAGTAGAACCACTCAAAGGAGCCAGTGCATGAACTGTTTATCTTCAGTCCACAATGAGATTAGGAACTTGCTCAGAATAAAATCTACTGTGAAAATCTACAGTGTAACTAGGCACCCTTTTAGTTCAGCTGGTATTTGTATTGTAGTAACACTTTCTTCAGTGAAGAAAGCAGGGAGTTACTATACATTCTGGTGCCCACTATTTGATCATAGTGCACCAGTAACAGTTTTCAGATTGACACCAGTGCTTACACCACACCTTGAAGAGCATTTTTCTAGAACTTTTCTTCAAGCATATTAAAACTTGCTGTTCTGCATCCCTTGATGAGCCTGACAACACCTCCTTTAGCAGCTGGGGTGAACAGATTTAATTTAGCTCCCAATTGATGCTAGGCCCTGTGCTCAGGGCTGAAGGCATAAAGATGAATAAGGCATTGCCACTGGGGCCAGCGGACAGGCACCCAGTCAGCTTGTTCTGCCAGAGCAGGAGACAGGGCTGCCGAGGGAATGTGTGAGCCCCAGCATGGAGCTCAGCTCTCTGTTCTGAAAGGGTGAGTGGGTGTGGCAGACGGAGAACTTAGGAGCCCTGAAGACAAAGCTATCACTTTGGGGGTTGGAAGCAGACAGGAAGTGCTTACTAGACTCAGAGGGCTGGGCAGAATTCTCACCTGGGGAGGTGCTGAGGCTGGGCATTCCTGTCAGGGGAAAGGCCATTTCTAGGGTCATACAGGGTGTGTTTAGGAAATGGGCATAGGGTGTGTGCGTGTGTGTGCACATGGGTATGTATGTGTATGTGTTCAGGGTGTCTTTGGAGTTACGTCTGTGCGCACATAGGGGCATGCCAGCCAATGTGTGTGCATTTGTGTCATATGTACTTATGTCTATGTGCATTTGCACATGCATTAGTGTGTGTGGTTCCACGTGTATATGTGACATACTACTGTGTGTCTATCAAATTTCAGAGTATGTGAATATATTTGTGTCTTTATGTGTATGTACATGCTTGTATGTTCATATGTGTGCACACATGTTCACAGATCTCTAAATATATATTTTTTGTGCATGTACATGTATGGTTGTGTATGTAAATGTAGAAGTTTGTGTATGTGTATACACACATATATGCACATATTTGTTTGTCTGCAAATACACACATGTACATATGCCTGTTTATATGACTGAGTATACTGAGCACTCACATTTATGTGGTGTATACATATATACATATATACATGCAGAGAGAGACATGCAAATGTACCTATGTGTATGCACATGTCTGTATGCCTACATTGGCAGGTCTATATACATGTGTGTGTCTGCATGCATGCATGTGTGTATATATGCCTTGGTCACATGTGCTGGCATGTATACATTGTAGCATATATGTGTACATAAATATGTGTGTGTACACTTGGCATCTGTACATGCATTCACATGTGTGTGCAATGCACTTATTTGTATATACATACTGAGATATATTGTGTCACAGCATATATACCTATGTGTGTGTACATGCTTATATTTGAGTCCATGCACATATATAAATCCATGTGAAAGTGTGTGCACGTTTGTGTGCATGTGAATGTTTGTCTGTATGTGCACATAGGTGCATGCAGTAGCAGGAGGTGTGGCTGCAGAGGCAGGTGCGAGGCAGAGGGCAGAGGTGGAGCTCTGTCTGCTAGAGGACTGGGAAGTTTGTGCCAGAGGGAGGGTGAGCCCTGGCTGGGTGAGGGAATGGGCTCCTCCCCTCCCGCTTCCCCCGTGTTTCCCAGGCCTTCATAACTCTAACTGCTCCTCCCTCTTCTAAGGTCGCTGAAGTGGCACAGCTTCCTGGGGAAATGAGAGGTCTGGGAGGTAGGAGTGAAGGTTCCGCTCTGGGTATGGGACCCCTAGGGCTGGAAGGAAGAGAGTGCGCCAGGTGGAAAGCGAGGCCACCAGGACTTACAGAGATGGCCAAGAATAGAGCCAGTTAGCCCTTCAGCAGCTGCGGGTCCCTTGGGGTGAATCAAGGGCTCCTCCTGTCGAACCAGGCAGTCTTACCTACAGTTTATATGGTCTTATTTGAACCCTCCAGCCCCCTGAAGAACCAGCTCACGAGGAGCAAGTGGCTGCGGCTGACTCCAGCCTTCAGGGTGAGTGCTGGAAGCCCCAGCAGAGCCTCATGCCGGCCCCTTCCCCAGATGAGGAAACTGAGGCTCAGAGAAGCTCGGGGTGGGCTCCTGGAGACTTTTCAGCTGAACCGAACTGGAACCCTGGCCTTCTAAACTTTGGGAGTCTCCTTGCTCTCTTGCCTCTCAATGGGATAGAAATGGGCCTCTGGGAGGGCCTAGATCTAAAGTCTGGGGGACTCTTTTCCAGAAACCCAGGAGGCTGCCCCTCCTCTGCCCACAGCCCTCCAGGCCCAGGTCACAGTGGCTCCCGATGTGTACAGGTAACCTCACCACCCTCCCCCTCTCCCTAGGGCCAGCACCCTACTCCCCTCCAAGCCAGTGGGCCACTGGGGAGGGGGAAAGGGCAGCACTGGATTCAGTTCTGGAGTTGTTCTGGGAGAGGGCCCTGGAACATCCTGGAAGTTGGCTGGGGAGAGCTTCAGGGAGCATGGGGGTCTCCTGGACCAAATGGGCATCATGACCTAGAGAAATGGAGGCTGGGGCTGCAGTAACAAGCACCCCTTCTAGGGAGTCCAGGGCTGTCTCAGGGCTGGGCTGATTTCAGGGCTTCTGATTTTCCCAGCAAAGCTAGAAATCTACACTTGTGCCTGGAATCTCCCTGTTGGCTCAGACATTGTAGCCCCCAGTGCTCCTCCAACTGAGCACATCTGGGCTAAGGGTGGCACTGAGCTCAGGCAGTGAGTCTGAGCCCTCACATGTGGATGAGCACCCCAGAGGTACACCCCACAGACCTCTCTGGAGCTTTGAGTATGTGTTCATAGGCTGGGGCTTAGAGCCGAGGTGACAGGATGGGGACAGGAGAGGCTGGCCATGCTGTGCTGAGCAGCTGGTTGGGGGGCTCCAAACAGCATTGGGCATACCTGGCCTCATGACAGGAGCCACTGGTGTTCCCCATTTGTCAGAGAGGACCATGAGGCTCAGGAGGGAAGTGAGAGGTCTGAAATCTCCCAGGCCCAAGCCTCATCCTTTGGGCCACTGTGGGCTGCCATGCAGGCCGGGCTGGGCTGGGGCTGAGGTAAATGGTTGTCTCTCTCTGTGATCTGGCAGCTCCAGTGGCTGGGTGCTGACCTGGCTCAGGAAGAGCATGGAGAAGGTTGTGCCGCAGCCTGCCTGGAGTGGCAGGATGGCCCAGAATGGTGTTGCTGACACAGGGGCTCCAGCTGAGGTATGCAGGGGCTGGAGGCTGAGGAGGGGCCAGCTGGAGAGCAGTGGGTGGGAGGCTGCCCCTGGGCTCCTTGCCATGTCTGTCTGGTCTGTCCCCGTAGGATGGAGCACAGGTCATTGGGCTCTGCAGCCCCAGGGACACAGGTAAGGCCATGAGGCAGGGGGACTGTTCAGGGTGGAGCCAAGGGGCAGTTGGGATGGGATGCCCCCTGGGAGAGTCCATGTTGGCCAGAGCTTCTCTAGGCTTGGACCTGGGCTTCAGAGGGTCTCTGGTTCCTGCTCCAGGCTGCCCAGGCCCTGGGCAGTTTCCAGGCAAGTCTCTTATAGTTGACCACCTTTCTCTATGTTCTTTTTCTCATTGATTTTATTTGCAATTAATTTTTTTGATACTGGGGATTGAACTCAGGACATTGCACTTTCGAGGCAGGTGCAGCACCACTGAGCTAAAGCCCCGGCCCTATAAATTTATTTTTAATTGAGTTTATTTTTTAACTGATACTTAAAAACACAAAAACTATATACATGTGATGTTTTGTTATATGTATACATTGTATAGTAGGTCTACCAAATCTTTCTCATTTCTTTATGATTAAAAACATTCAAAAGCTTTTTTTCTAGCTTTGAAAAAAAAGTTTTGTACATCAGGCATGGTGGCACATGCCTGAGGTTCCAGCACTCAGAGGCTGAGGCAGGAGGACAAATTCAAGGCCAGCCTGGGCTACATAGTGAGACCCTGTCTCAGAATAACAACAATAACAAAAACAACAACAAAAAGTCTTGTATTACTGGAGATTGAACTCAGGGCCTTCACACCAGGCTATATCCCGAGCCCTTTATAAAATTTATTTTGAGACACAGTCTTGCTAAATGGCCCAGGCTGGACTTAAACTTGCAATTGTCCTACCTCAAGCACCCAAACTGCTGGGATTACAGGTGTGCACAGGCATGTGATATAGACAGGACCCAGTTGCTATCAATAGTCACTCTGTGTAGAGAGCATACCAGAACTCGCTCCTGTCTAGCTGCAACTCAGTACCCGTTGATCAACTTCTCTCCATCTTTCCCTCCGTGCCTTTCTCTATTTTCTAACCCTGAAGGGATTGCAGATGGACCCAGTGGGGCCCCCAGAGCCCAAGATGCTGGGTGAGTCCCTATCATTGTGTGTTACTGTTACCTTCGGGTGTGGGCTGAGCAGTGTGCCCACAGCTGAGGTTCTGGGTTCAGGAGCAGGGCCTGCTGCTGCCTCTGTGTGCGACCTTGCACCTGCCTGTTCCCTCTCCTGGACCTCACTTTCATTATCCATGGGCTTGGGACAATGTCCATGTGCTGCCTGTGGCTTGTGATACTGCTAATGGGAGACCCTGGGGGGGGGTCACCTTCTGAGAAGGCAGAGGTGGTGGATAAGGTCCTTACACGTGGCTTTTGTGTGGGTAAGGTTCACGTGGAGTCCAGAAGGAGAGCTTGGAGGCACTGAGGTGCTCAGTCGTGTCAGCCTCACAGTCAGCAACAGTGGCTGACTCCTTAGAGCTGACGGACGGTGGCTTCCTCATCAGTGAAGGTGGCCGGCTGGTGAATGGGAGAGCCCATATCCTGCTGCAGGGCACCCTGCTCAGTTCCAACTGCCTCTGCCTCAGTGGGAGTACAGGCTCAGCATGGCACAGACAGTGGTGATAACTGTAAAACAAAGCACAATCTTTAAATCTGTAATGATGAAACATGACATAGTAAAGTCCTTTGAGCCCTGTGGATAAAAACAGCTTTATAATAATGGTTTACATTTGTAAAGTGCTCTGGTGTTGTATGAACCTCTGGTATTATAAGAAAAGACATAAATCAAGGTTTTTAAAGTAAAATCCTCATTTTTAGATGGTGCCAACTATAACCCAGAAGTTTCCAGGACACTGTGGGTCCCCAAAGTAAGCTTGAAGCATTCATCTCCAGTTACCTCATTCATGCATTAGATTGTTGACCCCACTGAGGAAAAGGGCTTTTGTTCTGCCACAGAGTGGGGACTCCGTACACATGGGACACATGAGTAGATGAATACAGACAACCACACGCTCTATCCATGTGCGCATTGTGCCAGCCCTGTTTCTTTGGGTCCTCTACTTCCTTCTGAGGTAGCTGCTTGGCTGACTCCTGGGACCACTGAAGTCCTTTAGGATGAGGGTAGCAGCAGGACCTTCCAGCTTTCTTTTGGGCCATCCCTGTGGAGAAGGGTTGGCCTGGGAATGTGCAGCTCCCTGTAGAAGCTGGGGTTTCTGGGAGAACAGCTAGATCTGGGAACCCAACATTTTCCCCTGGGAGCATATAACTGATGGTATCCTGTCCAAGATGAAAATGCTGGGCTCCTTTAAAAAATGTTAATTTTCAGACTATGACAGTAGTGCCTTGTCTTAATTACTTTTTTCACTGCTAAGACAAAATACTCGACACCCAAAGTTAAAGGAGGAAAGATTTATTTCAGCTCAGTTTGTAGAGGTTTCAGTCTATAGTTAGCTGGTTCCAAGGCAGGGTGGCATGGCAGAGGGGCATTGGAGAGGAGAAACAGTACATGGTGTGGCAAAAGGAAGGCACCAGGCATCAGCAGCAGCAGCCTGCCTTCTTTCTGTTCCTTTATTTTCCACCCAGGCTACAAGCCTGTTGATTGACACCACCCATACCCAAGGTGGAGCTTCCATTATCCACCACCTTAATCCCAGTATTACACCCTTAATCTACATTCACACACTGTAATCCAGCCACCTTCGAGACTCCCCACCGATGACTGCGAGGGGCTTTGGGGGGACATCTAGATATAAGCCATAACATGCATTAAACACAAAATGGGTATTTCTAAGTATGGGGCCTTATATGTGATTATATAGGTCATGCACCCATGAGGGCAGCTCTATCTGTCCCTGTCACAGGGAGCTTCCTGTGCCACATTCAGATCCCCAAGTAGCTCCCACACCTCACCTGCTGCCAAAGCTGGGTCAGGTGCTCCAGAGCTTGGTCCAGCCCTGGGTCTGAATGTCAAGTTGGCAGGAGTTTCCTCGCCTCCTGGGGGCCTTTTGAGAGCACTGAGCACAAGGTCCCACTGCAGAGCAAGAGCCCAGGGCAAGGAAGGGCTGGTGAAGGCCAGGCCCCCAGAGGGCAGTCAGGATGGTATGTCTGCCCCGCCTTCAGGCTGCCCACTGGCCCTTCCACAGGTCTAGCCCATGGCTGCTCAGGTGGCTCAAGCAGAATCTGGAGAAAGTGCTGCCTCAGCCCCCAAAACTCCCTGAGGTGAGTGTGGAAGGGGAGGGGTGGGCAGCATAGCCCCTGGGAGGGGTTCTCTAGCAGGCTGTCCCCTTCCCTGGGACCCACCACAGGGTGATCTCCTCCTTGGAGCCTTCTTGATGGGAGGTGAGTGCCTGGTGATGGAGGGATTCCGGGGCAGCACTGAGCCCCTGCACTGGCCTCAGGCCAGGGCACAACTGGCCAGGATGTGTTGTGCATAGGATTTGCTTTGATCTATGACCTATGAACCATGACCTATGACCTCATTGCCTGTTTGTGTCCAGGGTTGCAGAGCTGAGCCTGCGGATGCTGTCTTGGGCCCAGGTACAGGGAGTGAGCCTGGGAGGGGCCAGAAGGTAGTTATAGTCTGGGCTTGCGGGAAGCAGGCCTGGGGGATTTGGGGGGAGGCTGTTAACCCTATCCCAGATGAGGGAGGGGTTCAGAGCTTGCCAGGAGTGGGCTATTGTGCATGTGTGTGGGGGCACTAGAGCCTCCTCCCTAGCCCAAGCTGGGAAACAAGTCTGGGGCAGACTCATGAGGCCTTTGCCAAGTCTCCTCTTTGGGGTGGTCCCAAGAGGCTCCCCACCCAGTCATGTTAATGCTTCCAATCTGGCACCCTCTGCCCTGGAGGGACTGAATGGAGCCCTGCCAAGGGTCTTTAGCTCCTGTTCTCCCTGCTGCTTAGAACCTCTGGGACCGACCCTGGAGATGGAGCCCACCGAGAGACCCTCCCTGCCCAGTCCTGGCTCCCTGGAGCCTGAGGTGGAGCCGACTGCAGAGCCCCAGCCCAGCTTCCAGGCCTCCTCCCTGACACCACCCAGGGACCCTGCCAGGTGAGCCCCCAAATGCTGCACCTCCTGTGAGGAGCAGGATTGTGCCTTGGCCCAGGCCAACACCCAACCTTCACAAAGGTAATTTTTTAAATTATAGAATTAACACATGTACCTGGGGGAAAATTCACTGGGCTGTGCAGAGCTTCCCCACATCACCCCCACCAGCAGCTCTGGTCCTCTCCCAAGTTCCCTCAACCCACACCCCCAAGCCAAGAGGGCACTTTTCCTTTCAGCACACACCTAACCAGAGCAAGCTGCCTGTGCTCTCCCTGGCCTTGCTTTCTTCACCTGAAACACTCCTGCAGGTGGGCTGGGGATTTAGCTCAGTGGTTCCACCGCCTGCCTTGCAAGTGCAAGGACCTGAGTTCGATCCCCGGGACCAAAAAAACAAAAAAAACACTCCTGCAGAGGTCGTTTGATACAGAGGGCTCTCCTTCACTGCCTCAGCAGCTGCATGGGTCTCCATTATACGTGCATAACAGCTTTCATGTAACCTCTCAGTGGACACTTAGATTTGTTTCCACACTTTTGCTGCAACCAGTAGCCTTGTATGTGTCTCACTGGCTAACATACAAGTAAATCTGTAGAATAAACCAGTGGAAGTGTAATTGGTGGGTCGAAGGTTACATATTTAAAACCAGGCTGGGTGTTGACAAGTGACTGCACCCTGGCAGTGAGAGCCCGGAAATGCTCTTCTGGGGCTGAGGGGGCAGTGTGGGGTTGCTGAGCTGCCTGCTGGGGCCTGAGCAGTAGCTGAGCTACTAGAGTTGATGAGCTAGGGACGATGGGGATGGAGGAAATGATCTTTGGGGCTGGAGACATGGGTAGAAGCTTCTGGAAGGCTCTAGCTCTTGTCGGTCTTGCTATCTGTCTGGGGGTTTAGGGGAGCTACTCTGGCCTCAGTTTCCCCATGAGCTTCCCACCTGGATACAGCTCACCCTCTCCCATGGCAGGTTGATAGCATGGCTCCTGCACAGGCTGGAGATGGCCCTGCCGCAGCCGGTGATCCATGGGAAAACTGGGGAGCAGGTCAGTGCTGGGCCTACAGTGTGGTGGAGGGCACAGGGGCGGGCTTGGGAGCTCAGGTCAGGGTGAGACAGGCAGCCCGGAGCGCTTGGGGAAGGCAAAAAGAAGGGAGCCTGTGGTGGACGCACAGACCCCCAGCCTGCCTGTCTGTGTGGCGCATGTTCATCCCACACACTCTCTGAGGCACCATGGCCGCAGGCAGGGAAGTGCTGGCCCATCAGGAGCTCACACTGCTTTGTGGGGGACAGGGAGGGTGTGGGGCTCAGAGACAGCGCCTCCTGGGAGCATCAAGAAGGCTTCCCAGTGGAGGTGACCTCCAAGCACATGCAAAGGCCAGGAGACAAGAGAGACCTGGGATATTCTGGGATGAAGTGGGGCTCACACGAAGCCAGCAGGTCCTGTGTGAATTCCATGGCAACAGGGGTGGTGTGGGCAACAGGACCTCTGACACTCAGTCCTTTCCTTCCCCAAGATCCTGGGACCTGGCCTTCTTTCTTGGGGACAGATGCACATTTTTGTAGAAGTACCTGAACTGGAAGGTGGGAGGCCTGTCTATGTGACCTTTGCCTGGTCCCAGCCTTCTGGAAACCTCAGTTGTTCCACCTGAGCAATGGGCTAACAATCCTGCCACCACCCAGAGTTGTGAGAAAGCAGGAAAGTGTTCTGTAAGAGAAGATGTCCTGGCCCAGGAGAGAGGAAGCCCTGGCCAGGTCCTGGGCCACTCAGCTACTCAGGGTCCTTGCCTGGCTCCTCTGAGCACGTGCCCTTGCTATGGCTATCTGGGGGCACCCCCAGCCTGTCTCACTGAGCCCCCCCCCCCAGCTCCCTCATTGGTTCTGGGCACAGCATGGACCTTCTTCCCCATTTCATGGGACAATGCGGGCCAAGAGAAATGAGTCAGGGTCACATGGCTGGCATCAGAATCTAGGTGTCTGGACTCCACATCTGGACTCTTCCATCAGCCCATCTTCCAAGCTGCCCTGTGCTGGTGGCTGTGCTGGGGAGAACACAGGAAGCCTGGGCTTAAGCCTTCAGGCTTTGCATTCATGTGGTCCCTGCAGGAAGCTGAACTGGCTTCAGAATTGGGGATGCTCAGTGGCCAAAACAATTGGTTGGTAGAGATGCCCTGGCTGAGAGAAGGGGCCCGAGGATGAGGGTGAGGCAGAGAAATGGAGAGGCCTGGGAGGGGCTTTGAGCCAGCCTCCAGGAGGGCGGGAGGAGGGTGTCACAGAGAGCAGAAGAAAGGTCATTGCCGGTGGAGGTGCCACCTGAGCAAAGACGCTGAGAGGGACCAAGCAATGGCTCCAAGGGGACAGGGAGAGGACAGAGGGCAGCCTCTGAGGCAGGGGATGGCAGGGAAGGGTAGAGCTTGAGGCACTGGAGTCTTTTGGGGGGATTTGGAAAGCCCCTTGGCCCTGGGTGTGCCAGGAGGGGGCTGAAGTGGGGAGAGAGGCCAGTAAGGCAGCCACGATAGCATCTTTCCTTTTCTCTGTGCAGCAGCTGAGGTCCTCTGAGATGTGCGACGTGCAGACCCGTAAGTGATACATTAGTGGGTCCTTATGTCTATCTCTGGGAGGTTGCTTTGTGTCCTTGGGTCTAAGTGGGGGGCATAACTGACCTAGAGCTGCAGGGGTTCCTACTCTGTGGGCCTCACCTGTGGTCAGCCTGTGCGGCTGGCCAGGGCCAAGCCTGGAGCCAGAATGACCCAGACGTGGTATCTAGCACCCATCCAGAGGATGCAGCCCCCAGATGGGCACCCCTTTCCTGTGGGCAGCACCAGGAAGAGTGGCCCTGGCCCCTGGCTTCAGGGTGAGTCAGTTTGGCTAAGCATAGTCCTGGTCAGGGGAGAAGAAAGGGACAAGGCGTCCCTGGGAGAGCCAGATCCCACAGATGCCAGTGCCCCTGAGCCGGGAGGCGCCGCCTCACTGTGGCTGGGCTGGGAGGTGATGATGCCTTTTACCCCAGCCCTGAGCCAGGGCTGATGGATGGAGGACAAAGGCCAGGCAGGGAGGGCAAGGGACAGAATCTGTTCTTCCTTCACTTCATGCCCCTGGAAAGGGATGTGATGGACAGGCATTCATTCATTCAACAAACATAATGGGCAGCCCACAGTGTGCTGGCCTGTGATAGGCTCTAGCAATGAGCAAAGCAGTGTTCAGGGCCTGCAGGTGGTGGTAGCCCCTATACCATTCTGGACATAGGCCCTCTGACCCTGGGTGTGGGGGTCCCAGGGCCACTCCCCACTGTGTATGCAAGGCTTTGTAGCCCCCGGGTGAATGGTGGTCTCAGCCTGCTTCGGTCGGGGCCTCCCTGCAGGTCCTGGAGTATGTGGTCACGGGTGGGCGCCAGACAGCAATGAGGACAGATGGTGCAGGTCCGTCTTCTAGGGTGGCCATAATAAATGACCACAAACTGAGTGACTCAGGAGAGCAGAAGTGTGTTCTCCCAGGACTTGGGAGCCAAAAGTGCAGAATCCGGGTGCTGCCAGGGTTGGCTCATCCTGACGCTCTGAGGGAGAGACTGTCCCCTGCCCACTCCTGGCTTCCGGTCACTGCTGGCTGTCCTCAGGGGTCCTTGGCTCTAGCTGCCCTCCAGTCACATGCGGCCTTTTCCTCTGTGTCAAATCCTCCTCTCCTTTCCTCTGTAAGGACAGCTGTTACTGGATTTAGGATCCACCCTAAATCCAGGATGATCTCATTTTGAAATCCTGAATTTAATTATATCTGCAAAGATCCTATTTCCAAATAAGGTCACATTCACAGGTGACAGGTTAGGATTTGTGCACATCTTTGGGGAGGACACTATTCAAGCCACCTCCTGGGGTAACTTGAGTGGTCGGGGGAAAGGGGTGTCTCTTTGCTCCCGCCCTGTCCCCTGGCCTCCCCTAGCCAGCCGGCCATCCACCCCTCCGCCTGTCCACCAGCTGCCCACCCTCTGTCTTCTCCTTTGTTTCAGGGGTGGTGGCAACTGGAGGCCTCTGAAACAGGGGAGAAGGGGATCTGGGAGAGCGCAGATGTACAAACAGACGGATGGATGAAAGGACACAAGGACACCCTGAAGAGAAGACTGGCCCAGGGGAGGGGGAGAGGTGGCCACTGATCCTCCCCCTGCTTGAGCTGCGAACCCCTGGTCCTGGCCGATTCCCAGCTCTGTCCCAGAGGCTCCTCTCAGTGTCCCTGGCAAAGAGGCAGCAGCCAGACCGCAGCAAGGGGAGGGCTGGCCACGGGCAGCCATGAGATTCAAAGTACATAGTGGGTAGACCTCCTCACCGGAAGGCGCCCACATCCCCACACAGGCCTCAACACTGAGCACCTCCCTTCGACCACACACCACACCCCTGGGGGACCCAGTTTCTCCCAGAAGTGGTCCTCCTAAGGCCTGGCCATTTCTCTTCCTCAAAGGACTGGGGACTACCCATGATTAGGGCAGACATTTTAACTGACATTAAAAATAATGAATTAGGACCGGGGATTTAGCTCAGTGGTTTCACCGCCTGCTGCGCAAGCACAAGGACCTGAGTTCGATCCCCAGTACCAAAAATAAATAAATAAATAAAAGTAATGAATTAGAGCTGGGGATTTAGCTCAGTAGTTCTACCACCTGCCTTGCAAGTGCAAGGTCCTCAGTTCGATCCCCAGTACCAAAAAAAAAAAATCATGAATTAGCACTTCACACCTGTGATTGCATGATATCCTTGCTTGGAACAAGCCTGTGCCAAGTGTGTAGGTTTTAAAGGGGTGGACTGAATGGGCTGTGTCCGGTGGTACCGGGGTTGCAGGAAGGGAGGAACTAGCCTGAGGTCCCAGCTGGCCCTGGTGTCTTTGTTTGGGTCAAGGAGTGATTTTAGAAATTAGAATTAGTTACCAACATTTAAAGCATAGGCTTTGTATAGAGGAAGTCTGACCTGCTCAGAAAGTGGGAAGCGCTGGCTGTGAGGGACCCACACTGTTGGGGAGGACAGGTCAAAACCAATGGCACTGGCCCTTCATTTGTACCCACCATTGAAATTTGGGTTTGAGCCCATGGCGTCTCAAACTGGCAATGAAGCAGAATAATTGCAGTGGAGGGAATAAAGCGAAAAAACACTGGGAGGTAAGAGTGCTGGACACTTCAGCTAATTCAAGCCTCGAATCCTTGATGCTGAAGGTAAAGCTAGATTGTTGGGGCCTAACTCAAGGAGACTAGGCTATAGTCAGCAGGGAGCCATTGTGGGTAGTTGAGGGAGGGAGGGACTTCACAAAGATTACACCAGGGCCGAGCAAGCATCGGAGGCAGGGAAAGCAATCAAAGCAGCTAAAGCAACTGGGAGCAACTGTCAACAATGTCGCACCCCTAGACCTCATGATTACAGTGTGGGTAGCCTGAGAGACTGTCTCTTCCAGAGGTGCCCACCTCCCCACATGGTTCTGATGATGGGAGGGACTGGGGCCTTACTTCTAAAAATGTCCAATGAGTGAGAGGCCAGTGCTTCAGGGCCAGGTATCTGTACTAGGGAGAGGGAGTGTCACAACCCAGACCTACCCAAGAGGACAGCTTGGAGCCAGCACTTTGGCTATGTTAGTGACCGGGGTCTGGGGTTGGGGCTGGGGTGGCCTAGAACCTATGTACCCCGGCACCCATCTGCTGGGGCTCCTTCTCCATGGGACTGCTGGTCTTCACTGGCAGGGATCAGAAAGCCACTTGACGGCCCTGAGGACAGAGAGGTCACTGAGCAGGAGCTGGCATATCTGAGAGGAGCCCAGGGGCAAAGCACCAGCCCTGAGTGGAGCAGCAGCTCCCTTGTGAGCTGGAGCCACCAGAATCTGGGTTCCTGGGGGCCCTGGAGCATCCGGGAGATTCAGACACCTGCAGAGGGGCTGGAGCTCCAGACCAGGGTGGTGATTTCTTCCTAGTCCTGCAGGGCCCTGCCCTGGGTGATGTGGAAGAATACCCTTCCTTGCCCTCCTGGCTAGGGACCTGGGCACCATCCTCTTCTCAAGCTGGGGCATCTCTGGCTGTAAATTGGGGACAGTCTATGGTCTGCTGCAGAGAAGAAAGTTCCCACCCAGGACGACACCTAGTACCAAGTGGCTGCCTGTGCTCCGTGGAATAAGGGGTCAGGACACCAGGCTCTGGGCTCTGTCTCCAGCTTCCTGTGTGGCTGGGCTGGCTCTTTGGTCTATACAGTTCAGAGCTCTGTTCTCAGTCTTCTGGGTGCTAATGAGTCCTCAGGCTGGGAAATGTTCTGTGCCCTGGATGTCTCCTGCTGTGCCCAGGCAGCAACTTGTGTCCCAAGGGGCTCTTGGAGTGTAGAGGCTACACCACTGTGGACAACAACATCTCACATATCCCTCCACTGGATGTCGGGTTGGAGGAACCTCCCTCAAACCCTCCAGGGAGATCGAGCCCCAGGGACATTTGCAGGGCCAGAGACGCCAGGACCTACCGTGGAAGAGCTTCGTTCAGAGTGTGCAGGGGGCTTCCCTGGGAAGCAGGGATAATATCTGTACTTGGAAGCTGGGAGTCCCAGGCCTGACCCATGGGAAGTGCCCCATAAAATAAAGTGATCATCTACTTCTTAGTTTGCTCATTTGTAAAACAGGATAAGATACAAAAGTATAGAAATCAAATGGGAATAGTAATTATTCCCATCTCAGAGGTTGCTGTGAGGACTAATAGAGTTAATCCTTGTAAATCACTCAGCACAGGGCCTGGCTTGGGAGTGTAGCTGTACTTACTATTGCTGTCTTTGTTACTGTGCTACACCATGAGCAATAACCTCCAAGATCACAAAAGAAGCCTTGAGACCAGCTTCTATTTAAAGTCACAGTTACTAATTGATGCTTGGCTCAAGGGCCATCAAGACCCCTGGAATTTTGGGGGGATACCTGGTGTCCAGGCAGTCTGGCCCCTGCTCCCTGACATTTGCTTGGGGTGGGCTTGGGTTTAGGATGAGACTCTCCTGTACTCTTTTCTCCTAAGCTTCCAGGCCCTGGGTGTTTTCATTGTCAGGGTCAGGGTGCATGGAGCAATGTTGGAAATTAGACTGCTTTCTGAAGGGAGGATTCCTCCACCCACCTCTCCACCAGTTCCCTTGCAGGTGGAGCTGTGAGGGCTAGGAGGGCAGGGAGGACTGCCTGAAGCAAGTGCTGGGCTCATGGGGATGTTGTCACCAGGACCAGCCTGCACCACCACCTGCAATGCTGTAGTGTGGAGCACTTTTTTCTCCAGCACAAACTTCTAAGAAGGAGGCCTCAGTGAGAAACAAACTTGATCAACCATAAAGCTCCATGTCAAGAGAAAAAGGGAGAAAATAAGGAAAGGAGACAGGGTGAATGACTGTGGGCTTCAGCCCATCACATGAGCCCTGGCCCAGTGGTCAGTGGTTGTGCTGGCCATGGTGCCTTCCTTGCCCGTTGCTTGCTAGGAGCTCATGTGCTGCTGGCTACATCCAGGGCTCCCTCTCATACCCCATAAAGGCCCCCTCTGCATTCCTGCAGTCAGCATCCTCCCCACGGAGCAGGTGGATTCTGACCTTGTCCTCGAAGAAGTTGACCCTCACTGGGAAGATGCCGAGCAGGACAGCAGCACCAGCCCACAGGGGACAGAGGCAGCTCTGGTGTTTGAGGAAGAGAATGAGGCTGTGATAGAGATGCCCAGGTGAGGAGCCAGAGAAGTCCTGGGAAAGAGTAAAACAACAGCACACAGTACAGAGTCCCAAAGGTAAAACAGGGCATGGAAGCTGGGTGTGATGATGCACACCTGTAATTCCAGCACTCTGGGAGACTGAGGCAGGAGAATGGCAAGTTCAAGCCCAGCCTGGGTAATTTAGCAGCTTAGTGAGACCTTCTCTCCAAATAAAAAAATAAAAAAGGGCTGGGAGTATAGCTTAGCACAAAGGTACTAGGTTCAATCCCTAATACCTGGGGGAAAAAAAGCATGGAGAGGAGCCAAGCATGCCTCCCCTACCTTTCCCCATGGTCACATTGGCTATTTGGGTTTTTTGCCCCATTCCAGAGACAATGTGGGCACCTACAAGCATGTACTCTACAAGCATGTACTCCCCTCTTCTTATATGTGCAAAAGATAGTGTATCATATGCACATATCTGCACCTTGCTATGTTTGTTCAATTAATATACCTTGAGGTCCTTCCACATTCTGTACATAGACAGCAAACTCATTGTTTTTATGGCTGCATAATATTCCATCATCTGGACATACTGTAATCTATTTAGCCTATCTTCCACAGATGGTTATTTAGGTCATATGTTAGCTTTGTTACTGTAACAAAATACTTGAGGTAATGAACTTTTATAGAAGGAAGCTTTGGGGGGGCTCAAGGTTTCAGAGGTTTCAGAACATGGTAGTTTGGCCCCATGGTTTTGGGCCACTGATGAGGCAGGTCAGCAGTGGAGAGTGTACAGCAAAGCAAAAGCATTTGATTCATGTCAGGGGTGGGAAAGAAAAATAGAAGATGGGGCTGCAGTCTCTCTACTGCCTTCCAGGGCGCACACATCAATGCCCTGAGACCTCCCACAAAGCCCCACCCCTTAAAGGGTCTATACCTTCCAGTTGCATCGGTCTGGGGAATACACTGTTAACATTTGGACTTTCAGGGGGCATTGTGGATCTAACTATAGGAAATTGACCCCCAAATTTCATTAGTGTGAACAATTCTGCGGCAAGCTCTCCTGTATGTATGTATGCGTGTGTGTATGCCCACGTGTGCACACCTCCGCAGGGTGGATCTCCAGGGGGGCCCACTGGGTCCTCGGACACGGGAACAATAACAGTGATCACCAAATCACCCTCCATAGGAATGGCACAATCTCTGTTCCCACTAGTGGTGCTTAGTGACAGCTACTCAAGCTGGGAGGTTTCCAGTCCTCAGGATAAGATGGGGAAACTGAGGCCCAGAGAGGCCCAGGGTCACCACAGGACAGTAGGGGCTGGGAGAGGCCCCTCATGTAGTGAAGAGGACTTGACACCACAGAGAGCCTGGGGTTGCTGGGGGCTGGGGCGCTGCACAGGTGGGGGCCCCAGGTAAGCTTTGGCTGGGGAGTCCAGGTTTGGTCCTAGCAGTCATGGGACATGCTACAGAAAATGGGGGCAAGAGGTAGACTTGGGGTGTCTGTGGTGGGCTCACTCCTATCTCCAACCCCAACTCAGGGAGCTGTCCCTGACTCAGGAGGAAAAAGAAGAGGAGGAGGATGTCGAGGAGGAGGAGGAGGAGGAAGAAGAGGAGGAGCAGGGGCCTGAGTAAGTCACCTGTCTGCCAGGCTAAGGGCTCTCCCAGGGAGGCAGGGTTCCTGTGTGCTTCTGGGCACTGACCAGAGACAGTGGCAGAAGCTGGGGTCTCCGCTATGCTTATGGACCCCACAGGAGTCCTCTTATTCACCACTCAACATCCCGCCTCCAACACACATGCGTGTGCACTCTGGGACTGCTGCTGGGTGTCTTCACCTCCAGGTCCCCAGAGCCTACGACAGTGCCTGGCACAGTAGGCACTAAAGAAGCATTGGCTAAATGCAGGGACGGATGCACGAATGGACACACACAATGGGCCCACAGCTTTCCCCTCCTATTAACAAAGCCAGGGCGGCCTCCCCTCACACACACCCCAGCCATCTCATGGCTCCCTGCAAGGCCGTCCTGGATTCTTCTCTGTTGTCAGTGGCCGATTCCTCACCCGCATCTGCACTGCAGCAGTAAAACACAAGGAAAAGACAAGTTAACATCTGGAGAGCAGAAAGCACAAGGAGGGAGAAGGCTGTGAAGATGCGGGGTGAGGAGGATGCTGGCCAGGTGGCTCAGGTGGACAGGAAGAGGTACAGGCAGTGGGCACCTGAGCCCAGTTAGGGTTGGAGCCGTGAAGTGGTGAAGTGAGGTCACAGCCACGGCGCTGACCAGTGGGGCTGGAGGAGATGGCCAGGGAGGGAGTGTGCGGAGAGGAGAGGCACAAGGGCCAGGGAGCTGAGGAGGAGCTTGAAAAGAGAGACAAGAAGAGTGTGGGGCCCAGGGCCCTGCGGAGGCGCTGCCTCCAAAACGGGCTGTAAAGGTCTTGGGCTTGATTTCCAGAAAGCAGTGGGGGGCCAGTGAAGGTCTGTGTGCAGGAGAGCAGTGTGACAGGGCAGCTGTGTTGGAAAGAGCTTGAAGCAGGGGAACCAGTAAGGAGACTGGTAGGGGTTGGTGAGAAGGTTAGTCTTTCCCCTGCTCCAGGTTCCTTGCATTCTTCCCTGTCCTTGTCACACTGCCCACTATGGACCCCTGGCCCGCACCCTCTGGCCATAGCTCACAGCAGGGTAGTGCCATGACTGTTAGGAACCCAGGCTTTGGCATCAGAAGTCCCACTTTGCTCCTGCCCGATCCGAGTTCCCATGTCCACAGCAGGGGGCTAGCAGGAGCCCTGGCAGAGGGGCCACAGTGCGGGCTGTGAGAAGGACGTGGTGAGGCCTGGCCCAAGAGAGCGCTCTGTCCGGGATCACTCATCTCCACAAATGGCCCCTTTCAGCACAGGTCAGGAAGGGCTTACACCACGAGACCAACAAGGGATTTTGGGGCTGGGTGCTTGTGGGGTGTCATCTGCTCACAGTCCACCCTTGCTCAGTTCACATTTACTCTTTCCCATCTTGGCCTGAGGAACACAGCTTCTACTTGCTTTCCCCCAAGGGTGGGGAGCTCACAACCTCTGGAATGCTGTCTGTCCCATCCATAGGTGCCTCTGACTGTGAAATTATTCTTGTACCAAAGTGAAGCTGCTTCCCTCATTCTGCCCTCTGGGCCTCCCCACTCCACACCCCAAAGTGGAAGGGAGACTTCAGGTGCAGCCTGGTTTGCCCTCTGCCCTCCACCTATCTCTGCGTAGAGTGCACAGCTCTGAGTCTCGCCCCACTAAATCTGTGTGCCCAGCACATCGGCCTGCAAGCCCTGTCCTTGTCACTGCACGGAGCTGAAACCAGCTGTGCTAAACACACGCTCTCACCACCCACATGTTCTCAGAGTGCAGTGCACACAAACACACCCATGCACATCTGCTCGGTGCACACAGACACCCACTCCAAGGTATGCACACACTTGCATGTGCAGGCACACACACGCACGCACAGCACCTTTCCTACATGTGTGTGCACACAGGAAGCCTGTACACCCTTGCATATTGGCCCTTGGGGCATGCTCAGAGAAGCACATGCATACAGTTGCCCACAGATGCGGCACATACACCACACATTTCACGAGAAGGTTTCACACGTTTGCAGTACAGAATGATTACATCTATTGTGGGGAGTTGATACCTGTACATAACACATCTTAATTCTTTTTTATCCCCTCAATCCCCTCCTTCCCTGCTCCTTCCATCCCTTGGTCTTCTCCTCTTTGCAAAAACTCTATCCCATTTTTCTGCTGATTGGTTTTTTTCATCCCCTTTCCCTCCTTTCCTTCCCCATTCCCTCCATCTATTGTTCTCCTTCCTATTTGAAAATTCTCCCTACTTTCTGTTATCTATTTATTATTATGTTCTTTATTTATACTTTTGGGTTTCTCATACAAGAGAAACTATGTGATATTTAAGCTTGTAATTCTGATTTATTTCACTTAACATTATGGTCTCAAGGTGCACCCATTTATCTACCAACGACTCAAGTTCATCCTTCTTTATGGCAGAGTGGCACTCCATTGTGTATAAATACTACATTTTCTGGGCTGGGGATTTAGCTCAGTGGTTCCGCCACCTGCCTCACAAGTGCAAGGTCCAGAGTTCAATCCCCGGTACCAAAAGAAAAAAAAAAATACTACATTTTCTTCATCCATTCATCTATTGATGGTCATATAAGCTGCTTCCAAGACTGAGCTAATTTGAATTGTGCTGCTATACATATGGGTTTGCACGCATCACTGGAATATGATGTCTTTAACTGTTTTAGGAAGATACCTAGAAGAAGAATAGCTGGATCAAATGGAATTTCTATTTTTAATTTTTTCAGGAATCTCTATACTGATTTCCATAATGGTTGTCCTAGTTTACACTTCCACCAACAATGTAGAAGGATTGCATTTTCCCTGAGCTTGCCAGTATTTGTTATTATTTGATTTCTTGATGTTGGCTATTTTTTCTGGAGTAAGATGGAATCTCAGTGTTGTTTTAATTTGCATTTTTGTAATGGTCAATGATGTTGAACATTTTTTCATATATTTATTAGCCATTTATACTTCTGAAAAGTGTCTGTTCATTTCAGCTGCCTATTTTTTGATTGGGTCTTTTATTTTTAAGGGTCTAAGTTTTTTAAAAGTTCTTTATATATTCTAGATGCTAGTCCTCTGAGGAATAGCTGGCAATTTTTTTCCCTTTCTGTAAAACCACACACTGTCTTAACTCTGTTGGTTATTTCTGCTGTTGTACAAAAGCTTTTTAATTTGATATGATACCATTTGTTGATTCTTGATACTACTTGTGCCATTGGGGTTCTGTTTAGGAAGTCCTTGCCTATGTCCTCAAGAGTTTTACCTATTTTATCTTCCAGCAGACTGTTTCTTCTTTAACACTTAGATCTTTGATCCATTTGATTTTAGTTCAGTATATGGTGAGCTATATGGGTCTAAACTCAATCTTCTACATGTGGATAGCAGTTTTCCCAGCATCCTTTATTAAAGAGGCTGCCATTCCTCCATTGTGGGTTTTCAGCTCCTTTCACACAAAGTTTTGCCCAGAGCTTGAAAATTGGGGGACTGTTGGTCCCTGGGCCCAGGAGAGACAAGGTTCCTCCTGTGGTGACAGAGTGCATGGTCCCAGGGCTAGGCCAGAGGGCATGAGGCCTGGACAAGCAGAGCTGGGCTGTCACTGTCTGGGGAAGGATGCTCTTGGCCAGCTTCACAGAGGCATAGGTGACTGATGACGCGAGGGCCCTGGTAATGCAGAGGGTCGCCTAGCAACCTCATCTCTTCAGGCAACAGCTCAGCTTTTCCTAGCAACCATGGCCTTTTGGTCCCCACCTGGCCTCCCTGGGGGCACTTCTGCAGAGTTCCCTGCACATCCCCTTCATCTGATTAGAAGCAGGAAGAATTGGTGGCTCTGCTGCCATCCCAGCCACACTGGCTGGGGAGCTGGTCTCCTGGCCTAGCCACGGCTCTCCAAGTCTCTGCGTGCAGGACCAACCTCAGGCCTGGGATGAATGCTCCGGCCCCCAGCTGAACTCCTACAGCATGGGCCTCCTTGCTGGCAAAGACAAACAGACCCAAGTAGGTGGCTGCCTCTGCCTGAGGGCTCTCTCCTTCCTTCCTTTGGGGTCTGCATTTCAGGGAGCAATCTGCTGAAGTCGATGTGAGGACCTTCACTTGGGGAGCACAGCTTGCTGGGGGTTTGGGGCGGGAAGAGAGGACCAGTGACCCTGGAGAGCTGGCTGCTGCTACTAATCCTAAGCTTTAACCTGGAGGCCACAGGGCCCTTGCAAAGCCCACCTCAGCCACGCTTAGATCCTCTGCTTAAAGATCCCTGAGACCTGGCACTGTCTAGGAATTGGTGGGCTGCTACTGCTGGGCTAGGTGAGAAGGACTGGGCACACTGTTGAGGTGGGGCAATGCGGATTTGGGCACAGACTCCCCTCGAGCCTTTGGTGATATTGAAAGGGCCACCATCGGGCTTTCTAGGTGTCTATAGCTGAGGCTGTTTGTGTAAAATGTTCCCCAATCCACGTGGATGATTTCATAACTCTGCAGATCGATGAAGATCTCCTTTGGGATTAAGAATAACAACAAGAGCAATAATAATACCAGCTGCCAGTTAATCAGTCCTTTTTCTGGGCCACATACTGTGCTAGGGCAGTCTGAATGGCAGATTCTGTTGTTAGTCCCATTTCACAGATTGGGGGCCCTGCGTGTCCAGAGCTGCTGAGCCAGGAAGTGCAGAGTGGGTGGTTCTGTCCTGTGTCAGGCTGGCCCCAAAGTGAACACTTGGTGCTGCAGACAAGGAAAGCTCTTTCTGTTTAGAGATGAAGAATCTAGAAGAATCCCAAGAACCACATCGACAGTCTGTTTTGACTTCCCATCCGATTCTCATGGCCCTTCGGACCTCACTCAAATAACTCTGGGGTACAGCCTGGGCCAGACCTGACCATCTGACAGATGAGCAGACAGAGGCAGCCCCAGGGCTTCCAGGGCACTTGACCAAGACCATACAGCGATTTCCTGCCCACTTTAGGGAAGAACAGGCCCCAGAAGGCTCTGGCTGGGATGTGCCAGTGCGTTTCTGGGCCTTTTCACTGGCAGGCTGAGAGCTGAGCAGTGCCCTCAGTCCATGTTGGGAAAGTAGGCACCGCACCCAGATACTTTTAGGGGCCCATGAGAATGTGTTTGGTTCTGTTATTGTTTGATTTTTTTTTTTTTTGTGGTACTGGGGATGGAAGCCATAGCCTCACACATGCTGGACAAGTGCTCTACCACTGAGCTCCACCCTCAGCCAGAGAATATTTTAATTTCTTTTAAAATAAGTCCAAAAAGTCTGGGCATGGTGGCGCATGCCTATAGTCAGGAGGGCAAGGCAGGAAGATCGCTGAGAGTTCAAGGCCAGCCTAGGCTACGTTGTGAATTCAAGGTCAGCCTGAACTGCATAATAAGACCCTGTCTCAAAAAAAAAAAAAGAATTTTTAGACAAAAATTTGGAAGATATAATACTAATATATTAGTCTACATATGAATGTAGTCATAAGAAATTTGTTATAGATTTTTAGAGGAGGAGCCTATGTAAGCTAACATGCTCAGGAGCTGTGAAAGTCATCATGCGGCCTTGCTCTTGGGATTGGAATCTCTGGAAGATGGGTTTCTTCTCTTGATTATTCAGGTCCTTCCCAGTGAAAATAAGAACAATGGAGTGAGTTGGGTGCTCAGATCATCTGGGCACTTGTCCTACCCCTCCATGCACAGGGGGCGGTGTGGATGCCCAGAGAGCCCACAGAGGAGTGGTGAGCCCACGGCCTGGGCTGCAGACACCCGCGTCTCTCCAGGCTCGCCCCATACAGGCTGTGTGACCGTAGACCAGCCATCAGGCCTCTCTGGGGCCCAGCCCTGCCTCTCAGGGTTGTTTGGGTGAAGAGTCAGGGAGACCATGGGTGCGAATGCTTGGCACCATGCCTGGCACACAGCCTATGCGAGCTGCTTGGCGATAGGATCACGGGCTGATTCCTGCTCCCAGGTGGCTGGGCCCATGCAAACTCAGCTACACTCCCATCCTTTCCTCCTCACCCACTCAGGGTGGCAGAGTCTTGGCCCCTGGGTGGAGGGTGGTGAATCCTGGTTTCTGGGTGGCAGACTTTCGCAGCATCCTCTATGAGTGCTTCGGTGACGTGAGTCTGTCAGGAACCAGGACTGATTCCAACTACAAAATTCACATGAACCCCTGGTCTTTTTTTTTTTTCAAGACAGGATCTCACTATGGCCTTACTCTGTGGTGATCCTCCTGCCTCAGCTTCCTGTGTGCTGGGATATTACAGGTGTACATCATCATGCCTAGCCTAGGCCCCTGGGTTTTTTTTTTTTTTTCTTGTTGTTGTTTGGTTTGTTTTTCAATACTAGGGATTGAAGTGAGAGCCTTTGCACTGAGCTACATCCTCAGGCCCTTTTATCTCTTTATTTTGAGACAGTCTTGCTAAGTTGCTAAGTTGCCCAGGCTGGGCTCAAACTTTCCATCCTCC
Source organism: Heterocephalus glaber (assembly GCF_053883595.1). Lineage (NCBI taxonomy): Eukaryota > Metazoa > Chordata > Mammalia > Rodentia > Bathyergidae > Heterocephalus > Heterocephalus glaber. The sequence goes on from NW_028258137.1 coordinate 27,795,146, forward strand.
TGCCTCAGCCTCTCAGAATGCTGGGATTACAGGTAGGCAGCTCTGTGCTCAGGGAAGCGCTTGATCTTGAGCCATCATTTTAATCCAGAAATTACATGGGACATCTAAGGGACCAATTTTGCCTAGAGAAGGCTCTTTGTGATATTTATGTATTAATATTCAAATTAATTTGAATTAAATATCAACATCTAAATATTGGGAAATTCTACTTTTTGAAATGTATGATTTAGCTTCCTCTCAAAAATTGGAAGGGGGCTGGGGATTTAGCTCAGTGGTTCTACTGCCTGCCTCACAAGCTCAAAGACCCGAGAGTTTGATCCCTAGTACCAAAGGAAAAAAAAAGATTAAAAAAAAATTGGACGGTCTGGCCAACCCAGGTCTCCAGTCCAAGTGGAGTGGGTTGCTACCTTCAGGTGGACATGAGCTCTCCATTCACCACAGTCCTTGCTGTCCCCTGCAACCACCTCCTGGCCCTGTCACTCATGGATGCCTGCTGCCTGGGCCAGGGACTTTGGACACTTTCAGCAGTTGCAAGGTGGCTCTGATCTTGGGGAGCAGAAAGAACCAAGGCTGAGGGTCAAGGATTATGTGGTTTGGGATAATTTGCTGTGTGGTTTTGGCCAGGTCAGTTTACCCCTCTGGTCCTCATTGTTCTGTACTTCCTGCCTACAGCCCTAAGGTGGCCTGGAGACTCAGGTGCAGCCTGGGCATATGCTCTAGACAGATACAAGGCCTTGCAGGCCCCTTTCCCCACCACCCTCATGCTGTTCTTGGCACATGTTGTCAGCCCTTCCTGGATGTCCTTCCCACCTGTTCCTTGTTTTAACATCATCAGCCTTGAGGCCCTGCTCATAGGCTGCCTCCTCGAGAAGTCCCCCTTCCCAGCAGAGTCCTGTCACGTCCTACATCCCACCTCTGTCTGAGTGCATCTAGAGGGGGTGATTGTGAACAGGATGCCACCCTGGGAGCCTTATCAAGTAAAGACTCGGCCCCTGTGCTCCCTGCTCTGGCCCAGAACTTGGCTGTCAGCAAGCGTCAGGATGTTGAGCCCTTCTAACCTCTGCTCTCTCCTGCCAGCCTTCTGGGTCCCAGTGTGCTGCTGGATAGCTGTTTGGTGGGACGGGTGGGTGTGGACCAGAGCAACTTAAGCAAGACCCAGTGCCAGAAGGCCTCGTTGCAGGTACGTAGAGCCACAGGTGCCAGGTGCCACTGGGCCTGGGCTGGCTTTGGTGAAGGACTGGGCTTGTCCACTGCATTTAGAGGGGTGGGTGGGGATTCAGCTGGTGAGATGCCCATGGGACAGAGGGAGCAGGGTGATGGTCACATTCCTTACCAGGGGTCACATGTTGTCAGGAGGGGGTTTCGGGGCCAGATAGACCTGGGCTCGAGTCTTCACGTGACTGCCCTCAGCCTCTGTGGCCACCTGTGTAAATGGGGCCAAAAGCTCCTCCCGGGGATTTGTAGGAAGATCCAGAAGGGGGAGTGCACTGTGAAGTGCAGGGGGTGGGGAGGGGTTCGATCAAGAGGGTGACTCTCCCAGCTTCTGTGTCTTCTGTTCTTTTGCAGGAGCTGCAGGAGGAGGCTGTGGTTGTCTGCTCAGCAGGTAGGTAGGGTGCGGACTATGCATACCAGAATGTCCAGGGCACCTTCCATCTGGGGCGTCCATACCCTTCTCTCCCTCCCCCTCCTCCCTACTGGCCCTGTCCTTGGCAAAACCCATCCTCTGTGTCTTGGGGCCACATCATCACAGCCAGATGATGTGTCTCAAAGGTCGCAGGGGAATAGCAGAGTCCCCAGGATTCCCGGGGGGGGGGGAGGGGAAGCCCTGTCTCCATCAGCCCCTCCCACCACCTCCTCTCCAATGGGAATGCAGCCCAGGGCCCAGTGAGGGTTTGGCAAAGACAAACATATCCGCAGATAAGTGGCCCAGAGGCTGCAGATGGTGTATTCTAGACCCCATCTCTCTGTGAGCTTGTCCTGACCACCGAGTGCACCAGGTTGTACCAAGCACATTCACTCTGCCAGATTAATACCCCAGCCCCAATGCTGAGCACTCCAGCAGCCATGAGACAGAGGCTACTGGACCTCGAAGTGGCCAGGCTGTTGCACCCATGAGGCCTGTGGTATTGTGCACCTCACACACCTCCACATCCCTCCGTCCACCAGTGCTTTAGCCACCCCATGAGGCAGACTCACCATTTTGCAGATGACAAAACTGAGGCTCACTGTGTACTCAGTTTGGCCAGAAGTTCTGCCATTCACTCCTATCTTCTCTCCCTCTCCTCACTGTGTGACCCAGAGCCAGCTCTGTGACTTCTCTGAGTCATGGCTCCCAAATAGAGAAAAATGGAGCAATAGCAGTACCCACCTCATGGACAGTTTGCAGAGGAGCAGAGACAGTGCGTCAGAGGCACCCAGCATTATGGGTGGCTCTGAGGGAGGAGTCGATAACAGAGATGACCATGTGTGTGTCTTCACCATCCAGCCACTGAGGTAGCTCTGGCCCCTGTCTAACCCAAATGGTCCTTGTGAACGTCAGCCTGAGTCTGTAGGGACCTCCTGAGCCCAGGCCTGGTGCAGGACCTCCGAGAGATGGGTAAGGGGGGGACCAACCAGGTGCAGTGGTGATGCCTGAAGGTGACTTGGAAGCAGGTGTTCTGGGAACAGCACTCTGAGAAGCAATGAGGGGTGGCCATTTGTCCATCACACTCAGAAGCATGGACCGAGGTCCAGTAGCTTTGGTACCCCCGGAGCTGGTTAGAAATACAGAGTCCCAGGCCCTACTCAGACCTGCAGAATCCCAATCTGCATTATAACAAGACCTCCTAGGCATGCGTCTACACATTAGCGTCTGAAAGGTGTTAGCCATGAATCCTGGTTCTCAAACTCAACTGCACATTAGACTCATGAGGAGATTTTAATTTAATGTTTTACTAATGCATATTAATTTTATAAAGTAGTGGGTTTCATTGTGGCCAGACTTAATACCATGATCTCCAGTTCCATCCATTTTCCTGCAAATGATGTTTGTTCTTTATCCCTGAATGATATTCCCTGGTGATATTAAATACACTACAGTTTCCTTATCCTGTCAGCCACTGATGGGTATCTAGGCTGGTTGTATATCTGGCTGTGATGTACTGTGCTTCAATAAACATGGGTATACCAATATCCCTGTAGTAGGTTCACTTAATTCCTTTGGGTGTATACCAAGGAGTGGGGAAGCTGGATCATATGGTAGTTCTATTTTTAGTTTTTGGAAGAACCTCCATACTGATTTCCACAGTGGCTGTGCTAGTTTAGATTCTCATGGAGGAGATTTAAGATTCCTGGGCAGGCATCACCTGGACCATTAAGTCAGATTGCTAGGGACAGGCCTGGCCATCAGGAAGGCTCAGACCTCCTCTGGTCATCCCAGTATGCAGCCTAGTCTGGGCACCAGGGCCCTAGGGAAAGTGACTGCTTCTGGTTGGAAGTGAAATTAATTGACTTTTAGGGTTTCTTTGGGCTAGAACCTTGAACTGGGCTAAGATTACTCGAGTCCAGGTTTCTGTGGCTCTGAGAGACTATGAGTACTGGGTTCTGAGTCTGTTTTTGAATCTAAGATGGGAAATGCTACTATGCTTGGTAAGCAGAGAGAGCACTAGAAGCTGGGGGGATCTGGTGCTGTCCCTTGGAGCTGCTGGGTGGACCAGCCACATGCTTTGGTGACTTTTGATGTTGAGCTTTGGGACAAGCATGATACTTCAACCTTGCAAAGGGCTGTTACCAACACAGGTGGGCACCAGGGTGCTCTGCATTGGTGCCACTTAACTCACGTTGTCCCCACACTGTGATTGCAGTCTCCAGCATCACACCTCTGCCTGCGACCTTCTGGCCCCAGAACCATGACTAACCCAGGCCGAGACATGGAGCTGAATCGCCTGGTCCAGGACCAGCCGCCTGGCCAGGTGGCCCCCAGGCTTGACCCCCCAAACCTGGCAGAGCACCTCCCCAACGTGCCCACCTACCGCCCCCTAGTCACTCGCATCCCTGTCCTCATCTCCCGGAGAACAGCTTTGTCCAACTCCAACTTCGCCAAGGAGACCAGGAGCTCCATCCGTCGCCTAGGTAGTGTGACCTCACCGCCCAGCATGCTTGTGCCATGGCTTGTGCTTCTGCATGTCTTGGGCCGTGCTCTTGCATGGATGTGTGGTCATGGGTGGGATCATCATTGTGCTCATGGAAAGCTACCTCCTTTTTCTTCATCCTGCTTTGTGGTCACTTGAGGGATTTTGGTCCTCTTCTCTCTATGCCTAAAATTCCACAATTAGCAGTTCATTTCTTGGGGTTACAGAATTGCTTTGGTAGTCATCATTTCTTCTACATGCAGTCACTCACACTCTAATTAAAACAAATCACTCATTGGGATCCCCAAGCCATAAAGCTTGAACAGAGAACTGATGAAGGAAAGGACAGTAAAAGGAGGGAAATGGAAGAACAACAGGGGACACTGCAGTAAGAATCTGCTGGTGCTGAGAGTTTGCTTGGAGCTAGACTTTTGGGGGGAGGGGAGGAAAGATGCTAGGGCAGAAAACAGAATCTTGCACATGCTAGGCAAGCACTCTACCTCTGAGCTACATCCCCAGCCCTTTTTATCTTCTTATTTTGAGATAGGGCCTTGCTGAGTTACTCAGGCTGACCTTGAACTTGGGATCCTCCTGGTTCAGCCTCCCAAGTAATTGGGATTAGAGGCATGGGCCACCTTGCCTGGCTGGGAGCTGGATCTCGAGACTGTTGATACCTGCTCAGCAGATCCCACTTCAGGAAAGAAGCAGCTGCCAGGTGTAGGCAGGCAGGCTCACAGGAGGCATCCTTAGGGGCAGCAGAGAGGGAGGGCCTGTCTGGAGCCATTTAATTGTGACAAGGTCCCCATAGGGGCCTTTGGGCTGAGGGACAAGGTGCCAGGGGAAGTACTGTGCATCCAGACTCACCCATGGTCACTTTCTGCCTGAAATCTCTCCATCCCATGTGTCTGGTGACTGACACTGCAACGAGTCCAGGGAGGTGAACAAACACTGCCTCAGTGGAGACCCCACCTCCTCTCTCTCCTTCCTGGTGCCCAGTGGCACAGGGTGGGCGAGGTGGCACTCAGGTCATCTCTGCAACAAGGGGCAATGCCCAGGCTCTGTCTTCCTGTGGCAAATCTTAAGTCTACTTCTGCAGAGGGTCCCCCAACCTCCAGCCCCACAGACCACTCCCCCAGTTATTGTTACATTCTGGACCAACTCTACTTTTATTTTCTATTTTTCTTTCATGGGATCCTCTTTCTATTTAAATGTATGTAAACAGGGAAACTTCTTCTTCCTATTCAAATGGAAAACCAGCGTTGCTTGCTGTAAATAGACTACACCAATAGAAATATCCACAGACACTGGCAACATAATAGGATCTAGAGTTGCTGGTGGCTGTGTGGGACTCGGAGAGTACTGGATTCTCAGCCCCAAGGGCTTCAGCTGTGTCCGAGAAGTGCAGGTGAGGCCATGGCAGCACCAACCCAAGACCTCCCCTCTGCGTATTCGGGATCGAGAGAGACTTAAAACAGGAGTCATGTTCTCATTCTGTTATCATTTCCCTGGTCTGGACATCTCAAACCATCTGTGTCTCCCCAGACCCTAAACTGGGAAATGTTCCCCGTGACACTGAGACAGTGGCTATGGCACATGATGATTGCAGGCGCTCCCGACAGGGGAACAAGCAGTGAGAGCAATAGTGCTGCTCCCATGGCAGTGAGGCTGCCGGGCACCTTCTGAGCTGGACCCGAGTCCTGACTCTGCAGCAGGTGCCCTAGTACTCTGTGCCTCAGTTTCTCACCCACACATGGAACAAAGCTAACAGCCACTTTATAGAACAGCTGGGAAAATCAGAAGTTAATACAGGGTAGTGTATTTCTAGAGTCTCAGCTATTAAGAAGGCTGAGGCAGGAGGAGTTTGAGGCCAGCCTGGGGAACATAGCAAGATCCTGTTTCCAAAACAAATAAAAAAATATATATGTATATATACATAAAACTTAGGGTCTAGCAAAACAAATGCTGGCAGGCATATAGGAGGTGTTTGATAGCAAATATTCTCTCTACCAACTTAATAATGTAAGATGATTATATTTCTAATGTTATTATTCTTAGTCTATACCTCAACACAATATAAACCAATACCAAATTTTTATCTTGAGTTTCCACCATACAGAGCTGGTGGGAAATAGAACACAGCAAGAGTCTAGGATTTCCCCTTCTCTCCTGAGAGTTGGAGGATGCAGGGCCTGACCCGGGGCCAGGCAGGGCTTGGGGCACACCTGGCCTTCCTTGGCTTCCTCAGATAGTTCATTGCAGACGCTCCAAGCATGTTGGAGCTACGGTGGCCTGGCTGCCCCATTCCCACCACCCAGATCAACCCTCCGGGGCTGCTGTGGGGCAGCAGGGCGAGGCCCCCTCCTTCTTCCCACAGCCTCAGGAATCTCTTGTCAGTCTGGCAAGATGTCTCTTGAAGTTTTAAAAAATGTCCCCATTCCTGCTCTTCCCTAGAGGGCTCAGGGTTTAGTAAAACAAATGCCAAAAAGTCTTGAGGCTTCCTTTTGTTTCCTCCATCAAAATATAAAATAAGTATAAGCAACTCCACTAAGTTCAGGTTTTCCCCAAGATGGCCATTTAAAGAGCACATGGAATGGAGGTGGAGCTCGGTGGCAGAGCACTTACATGGCATGCATGTGGCCCTCAGTCCTATCCCCAGCACTGGGGGAGAATAAAGATCACAAATTCTATGATTCCAAAATGCTCTCCCTCCCCTGCCTTGCTGGTGCAAAGCACTGGGCCTGGGAGATACTGGGTGCTCTCCAGGGTGTGTGGGAGGTAGTGCACCATCCCAGTGCCTGAGCTTGGATTCGGGGCAGGCCTGTCCCCACGTCCCTGAGCGGGGAGATGAAGCTGAGGTAGGGCTGTGTCCAGGCCCCTTGGGAGGACTTGCTTCTAAGGTGTGGGGCAAGGCAGCTGTCACCAGGACTCTCAGAGGCCCAGCGATGGGCTGACTGCAGTGAGGGCTAACATGTTCTACAGAAGCTGTCTGCTCCACTGCATGGGTGGGAACTTCCAGATGTCTGCACTTGAGATATACCACCCCCACAGGCTTGGAAGGCATTGCCACCCCTATCTTGGGACAGGGAAACTGAAGCTCCGTCAGAGGAAGCAGCTGACCCAGGCTATGCTAGACCAGGCCCCCATCTGCCACCCCCAACCTGCCTGGCTCCCAGTGTCCTCTCTGAATGTTACCACCCCCTCCCCCCGCATCACTGCTGCCCTCCAGGCTCAAAGAAACCACGCAGGGCTTTGGGGTGGTTTCTGTGGCATGTGGCTTCTCCCTTCGTGGCTGTGGCCCTCAGGGGACCATGCATTCTTGGAGCTCACCCCTGGGCCCTTCAGTGAGTAAGGCTGCCAGAGGCCCCTGCAGACCTGAGCCAGGCATCCGGCTTTCCCAAGGACACAGCCAGGCCCCGGGGACCTGCTTTTCTGTCTCTTTGATCCCATCCCTCCTTCCTCTCCCCAAGTGCCTGCCACGGAAGAGCACCCCGAAGTGCAGGTGGAAGACACGGATCCCGACAGCCATCCCCTCATCGAGGAGGAGAAGCCGTCCTCACCTGGGCTGCCGCCACATTCGCCTGCCAAATCCGACACACTTGCTGTCCCAGGCTCGGCCTCAGGGCCCCACAGGTGACCTTTTATGGTTCTCTTGGGCTTTTCTCAGCTCGGTGCCACCTGTCCATTTGGTAGATGAAGAGACTGAGGCCAGAGAGGGGAAGCAGCTGGCCCAAAGTCACACAGCAAGGTGGTGTCAGGATGGGGATGCCAACCCTTTTCCTGGCTCTTTTTGTTTCTGGCTTAGAGCTTTTTATAAGGGCCTCATTGGAGGCCCTGTCCTGAATACCCTCAGCAGTAGGATAGAAGGTGTAGTATTATGATAAATAATAAAATAATTATAATAAATATAACAACTAATTTCTACTCCCTCATTTTATTTTATATTTTACTTCATTTTTTTGACAGGATGCTGTTTAGTAAAACATACATACATATATATGTATATATATATATATTCCAGGTCTTTTTTTTTTTTTGAGACAGGGCCTCACTTATGTAATTCAGGCTAGCCTTGAACTCACTATATACTGAAGGCTGGCCTCAAATTCAGTGATCCTCCTGCCTCAGCCTCTTGAGTGCTGGAATTACAGGTGTGTACCACCACACCTAAGTTTTTTCTCACCTCTTAACAAATGTAAATGTCTTGTACAGTATTGTCAACTGTAGGCACAATGTTATGCACCAACTCTGTAGGACTTCTCTCACGGGACGCCACGCTCACGCTCACGGACTGGCAACTGTCCTTCCCCCTCCACCCGACCCAGGCCCTGCCACCACTGCTCCTCTACTCTCACTTTCACGGGCCTCACTGCTACGGCGCCTCGTGTAAGTGGAGTTGTTTGTACTTGTCTTCCTGGGACGGTCCTCCTGCCTCAGCCTCCTGAGTGCTGAGATGACAGGCAGGCACCACCGTGCCTGGCCAAATTTCAATTAGTTTGAATGAATACCCAGAAAAGGAATTCTGCCTCCTATGGTGGTGCTAGTTCTGGTTTTTTGAGGAACCTCCACACTGCTTTTCATGGTGGCTGTCCTATTCCACATTCTCAGTAGCTGCATGGGGCTACAATTTCTCCTCACACCAACAGTTAGAATTTGGTTGGGTTGGGTTGTTTTTTTAAATGATGGTTATACTAATAAGTGTGAGGTGATATTTCAGTATGGTCTTGATTAGCATTTTCTTGGTGATTAGTAATGTTAAGCATCTTTTCTTTTTCCTTTTTGTGGTCCTGGGGAGGGAACCCAGGGCCTCAAGCAGGCCAGGCAAGAGCTCTACCTCTGAGCTGCACCTCAGCCCCAGGGACCTCCTCATATACCTGTTCATATGTCTTCCCTGAAGAAATGTCTCTTCAAATCCTTAGTCTATTTTTAGTTCAATAAATTGGGGTTTGTTTTTGTTTTTTCTATTTAGCTGTAGGTATTCCATATTTATTTTGAATAGGAACCCTTTATCAAAAAAAGTTTATAAATATAGTATTTGCTTACATTCTGTTAGGTTTCCTCCATTCTCTGTTGCTTATTTCCCTTGCTGTGCAGAAGGCTTTTAATTTTAGTTTCACTTGCCTATTTTTGTTTTTGTTCCCTGTGCTTTTGGGCCCATCCTCTCATTTTATCATTAGATGATCGAACAGAAACACTAAAGTACCTTTGAAGAATAATTGTTAATAATCTCACCATACCAGATAGTGTTTTTATTTTTTTGCATTCTCTTCCATGCCTTATTGGCAGGCCCATGATTTTGTGTGATTTTTCACTGAAGGGTGACCCAACTTGGAGTCTTCTCTCCTTCCATGAACTTTTTTCCTTATTGCCAGGCTGCCCCCTCAGTGCTCATGGTGACCTCTTCTCGATGTCTTCTGCTCCACGAGGCAGAATGAATGAGCAAGTCCCCACTTGCTGGGTGCTGTGCAGACAGGCACCTGGCCATCTTGGTCTTCTGCTGTCCGTCCGTAGCTCCTCCACAGTAGGTTCTTGGTCAAGACCATGCACATTTTTGTGCTTCTTGAGATAAATTTGTAGTGGAGTAGTTAGTTGTTTTTGAACAGCTGTAGCCAGGTAACAGGGAGAAGGCTGTGCAGACAGTTAAGGCGAACTGTCAAGTGCAGCCCAGTGCTTTATAAATGACTGCATTTCGCTTCTAGGGGAGGAGCTGGTGCTCCGTCTGCACTGACTGGATGGAGAGATGGTTCTTTTGTCTTCATTTTTGCTCTCACCCATGAGCTCCTGAGTAATTTCTCAGCTGAGATCGGTAGCCTGCTAGAATGGAGATGGCCAGATGTGCAAAGGTTCAGATTTGAGTAGAAAAAAGAGACATCATCTCACTGAGCTTAGGAACACAGCTCACAGCTCTACCAGTGCCCATGGTTAGTTTACTAAACTTAGTTTATTCAGAAATGGTGCTGCCTCGGTCAAAGACGTACACTGCTGTTCCCTGTATGTGGGCAGGGAAGCAATAAGGGTGGTGAAGTTACATGGGCGGGGAAGTTACACACAGGCTGGGCTGGGGGCATATTGAGGGGCAGGGAGGGGCCAAGGTGATGTGAGCCTCTGCTTTCGGGCTAAGCCCGGGAGGCTTCTCTTATCTGGGTCACTCATCCACACACATATGGTTACTGAACACCTCTGGGGAAGCAGCATGTCCAGGAGAGACCTGACGGAGGTCTGCACTTGCTCTTGGAGCTGACCGTGGGCCTGAGATAGACAGAGAGCAAGTAATCAAATAGACAAATGAGTGTTTAGTTGAACTTGAATGTGAGAATGGGTGGAGCCTCTTGCCTGAGCCTGGCCTGCGGCAGAGTTCTGAGGCCTGATGCGAGAGGCCAGTGGGCATGGTGGTCAGGGGACAAACTGAGCTTGAGGGCAACTGAGGGGACCTCAAGGCTACGGAGAACACCGCTCTGACCGAGGGGCATCATGCAAAGCCCTTCTCACAGTTTAGGCTGGTGTAGAGGCCTGGGCTGGGAGTGAGGAGCGAACTCCAGCTCCCTACCTACCAGGCGCAGGCCTTGAGGCCAGTCAGAAGCCCTTCCTAGGTCTCCCTCTTCCTCCATGAGGATAACAGGACCATGCATCTGTGGGAATTGTGCTGAGGGTTTAGTAGTGGCTGCCCTGAGCTGTTCTGAACAGGCTGGGGGAGGGCAGTGGTTCAGTGTTGCACTCTGGGTTCTTCCAGGCAGCAGTGCCCTCAGCCACAGGAGGGTTCTGACAGAGATTTCAGGGCTGATCCTCACTGCACCCTGTTCGAGGGACCCCATGTGGATCCATTTCCCATCAAACCCCACTGACTTGAGGAGCACCCTGGTGGACGGTTATCACAGGCTTTCCTCGGAAGACCAGGTGCCAGAGCCTGTTTTCCAGAACTCAGCCACACCGTTTGTCTCCCACAGAGGCGAGGCTGAAGACCCTGGCCAGGCCATCCTGTGTTTCCCAAGGCTGGTGATGCACTGTTGCTTAATGCACTGCACCTCGGCCTCACAGGAGGGCCGGCCTCTGTAACCACTCTCCCGTCCTGACACCCCCAGCTTGCCTTTCATTTTCACTTCCCCAAAGCTGACTCTCCTTGTGGGTCCAGCTGCACATGTTTACCACATTATACCCATGTCTGGCACACTCTGGCTCAAGTCCTAAACTCACCTTCCCGTTCCCAGCTCTTCTGACACTTATCTCTGTGAGCTTGTCCACGTGCTAACACTCGTACTTTTAGTTTCATGTGTTAACACTTGGCATTTTATGTTTTATGTGTTGTACAAATCATTAAGCAATGACCATTCTTGCCACCACTGTGGTGCATGCCTGTAATTCCAGCTACTCAGGAGGCTGAGGCAGGAGGAGCACATGTGTTAGGTCAGGCCAGGCAACATAGTATAACCCAAAATAAAAATTTAAAAGGCTGGGATTGTAGCTCAGTGGTAGAGTGCTTGCCTAGCGTGCACTGTCCCCTGTACTGAAAAAAAGAAAAGAAGAAAAATATAAAAGGCATCCTTAGTTATGCATGGTGGTACACATCTGTTTTCCCAGCTACTTGGGAAGCTGAAGTAGGAGAATCATGACTTGGAGCCCAGCCTGGGCAACTTAGCAAGAACCTATCTCAAAACAACAACAATAACAACAACAACAACAAAATGACCATTCTTTTCCACCAGCATTCAGTCTATTAACTTACAAGACACCGTTCCCAGTGATAGATATTGGCCTGGCCTGGGTGCTTTTTGTATTTGTACATCAGCTAATTCTATTCCATGTTAAACGGGACTCTTTCTCTAAAGCTGAGGCTGGCTTTCTTGGTGCTGTTAACACATTTCTCACTCCTGATCCCTTTTCCTCTTCCCAGGTTTTTGGGTTCTCCAGTAAAACAATTTATTCTTACTGTTGAGACAGAGGGTGGAAAAATCCAGAGAATGAACACCTAAGAGGCCAATGTCAAATAGCATCAAGGGAGCCCCGGAGCAGGCTGGGCAAGAAGCTTCTTGTCCCTGAGATCCAGGTAGATGTTAGACACCACTGGGCAAGACGCGAAGGCCTCCAAATGCAGCACTCTGTGGCAGACTCAGCCCTCAGATAATAGTTTCCATTCTTCAGGTAGGGATCCAGGGCTCAGGAAGGGGATGGGACTTGCCCAAGGTCACCGTCACTGGACACTGGACTCCACGGCCTCCTCTAGTGGCTGAAAGGAAGGTGTGATAGAGAATTGAGATGGAGACTTCAGACTGGAAGTGGAAGGGGGAGGGGGAGGATGTTTAAACCAAAACCTGACTTCCAAGTCCTTCATGTAGTTGGGGAGATTTAGCCCCATATTACAGAGAGGTAAATGGAGGTGGCTCAGAGAGTTTAAGTAATTTGCCAAGGCCATGCACTGGCAAGAGCCAGGATAGGGATGCAAACCCAGTTTTGCCAGATACCAAGTCACTGCTGTTTCCTTTATGCTGGGCCACTGAGCAGATGTGGAGACTGAGGTCCCAAGAGTGGCTGTGTCCCTCTCTGCTCCTTTGTGCCTCCTTCTAGGAAAATGAGGACCCTACGGCAGTACTATCCTCTCCCCCTCAGTCCTCTACCCAGAAACTGGTTCTAGGTGACCTTCAGGGGTCAAAGTCATTCTCTTCCCCTTTGTATGCCCGGGTCCTTATAGGAAGAGGCTGCCCTCGCAGGATGATGGGGCTGAAGAGCTCAAGGCGATGTCACCAGCTGAGTCCCCAGTGGTCACCTCGTCGGATCCTACCACCCCTCAGGAATCTGAGTAAGTGAGGTCACCTCTGTGGCCTCAGAGTTAGAAGGCTGGGTGGGGATGGGTGGATGAGGGGACGTGGTGGCAGTGTGGATGTTTTCAGAACTCTACATGAGGCTAGGGACTCAGGAGTGGTAAGACAGGGCTGGGTCTCCTCCCAGGCTGCCGCTCCTGGGTGGCCCAGGAGCCCTGTAAACTCCGAAGAATGGCCTTAAGCCATGGGCCCAGCTGTATCCACAGCCAGCAGTGCTCAGGAGAGTCTTAAGGCAGAGGCCCCTCTGTAAATGATCCTGGCTTTTGACAGAGACCCTGCAAAGGTCAGTGGGGCAAGGAAGGACACGAGTGTCTCCAGTGGGTTTCATCCCGAGGAGCTTGTGAAAATACAGTTTTCTAGGCTTCCCCCAGCTCTCCAGGGCCAGACCCTCAGATGGTGGTCCTGGGGAGCCCACATCTCCAAAAGCTCCCTGGGTGATTCTGATGCAGCTGGTGTATAGAACAGTGTTTAGAGCTCACAGTGACAGCACTGGGACCTGGTCTCTGACAGCTAATTGTCCCAAAGGCTGGGCCAAGGGGAGATGTTTTCCTAAAAGGTTTTGAATTCCTGGTTGATGGTGAGTCTCCCAGCCATGGGTGCCAGTCTGGAGCCCTGTCACACTCCCTAGCCGTATCCCTTGTGTTAGCCACAGGTGACATTAGGTTTGTCTTCCTCCTTCTAGTCTTTTTTTTAAAAAAAAATCCATAACTTCATGTAGTTCATGCAGTTTATGCTTAACTGTTATTAAAAATTCATAAAATGTAAGAAGTTGGAAAAAATCTCAAACCTCACCTGTGATCCAGTTGTCTTCTTTTGTAAAGTGCACTTACATTTTATGCTGTTGGATAGGGATGGGGTTAGGACTTAGCAGCAGAAAATATGACAAGAATCAGGTATAATAATAGAAATTGCATAAGTAGGTCAACATGGAGACCCATGTAATAGTAGATAGGCAAAGCTGCTGTAATAAATAGGCCCCAGAGAGTCAGTAGCTGAAGGAAAAGATATCTCCTATGTCATGATCATGGCACTGGTTGTACATTTTACATCAGTGGAAGGCTCTGCTCCATGCAGTCATTTAGGGATCTAGGTGATGATGACTCTGCCACCTTCTCCATGTGGCTTCCTAGTCCCACTGGCCACTACTAGAAAGGAAGAGCTCCAGGCCTCTCCTCAGCAAGGAGGCCCTAAGTTGCGTGCCTTGTATCTACTCAGTTCTGGTGGTGAGAGCTCACATGACCACACCTGGGAGTGTGGTCCCTGGCTGAGTGGCCACATCCCAGCCCCTGCTCACCATGGGAGAGAATGGATATGGGGGCACAGCTCGAGTCTCCACCAACCCATGTACCACCTGTTATTCAGAACTCCACCGGGTTGTCTCCAGCCTGGTGTCCCTGGTTGAGCCTGAGAAGAATGGGGGATTGGGGTTTCTGTGCTTTGAGTGGTCACAGTGCAGCCATTCAGAGGAAAACCCACTCCACACCCACCCCAGCCCACCAGGGCACAGCCCTGCACTGGTGGAAGGAAAGTCAGCAGACCCATTCATTCCCTCTGTCTCTGTCTTGTTTGCTGGCAGTGCATAAACTTTCATTCCTCTAAGTTAAACAGATCTATAATGTGTCTACATTGCTTTTTCCTCCAGCTGTTTCCTGAGTTCCCCTCTCTGTTCCGCACTGAAATACATCTCATATGACTCATGCTGGGACTAACAGCCTGATTTTGCCGAACTCTGAACTGAGTTCCATGATTTTCCCGCTAAATTGCAAATGGAATAAACAGTTTTTCGGAACTGCCCATGTGAATCAGAGGGGACATGGTACATTTTCTAAATGCTGGGTCAGAGCACCTGGGTATTATGGCTAGACTGAATTTCCTCCTAGGAGATAGTAAAGTGTATCTGATGTTTCTGATGTCAGAAGGAAGCAGGGGCAGGATTTACCTCCTGCAGGCTCTGCTAGAAGGTGAGATGCAGAGGCTGCCCAGCCCAGCCTGGGTGCTGGGTCCCCTCCCGCTCAGTCGCTCAGCCTCAGGGGTGTTCCCGCAGTGGCCAGGACCGCGCAGCCTCCACGGCCAGCCAGAACAGTGCCATCATCAATGACCGGCTCCAGGAGCTGGTGAAACTCTTCAAGGAGCGGACGGAGAAGGTGAAGGAGAAGCTCATCGACCCTGATGTCACCTCTGACGAGGAGAGTCCCAAGCCCTGTGAGTCTGGAGCTGGAGGTGGCCCACCTGGCCAGGGAGGGGATGGAGCCCCAAAGCCCCTTCCCAGCTAACAGTAAGGGCGAGGGCGGCCCAAGGAAAGAGTTCCCATCAGAGGGAGCAAGGGGGTTCAAACAGATACACAAGCAGGTGCAGGGCTGGCAAAAGCCTGCACTGCTTTCTTCACATGGAGCTCATGGCAGGTGTGGAATAAACATGAAGTCCCTAGTTCTGGCTCCAGGGCCAGCAGTTAGGACCTCAGGCCTGGGTCAGATGGTCACCTGTGACATCCTACAGCCCCAGCCAAGAAAGCCCCTGAGCCAGCCCCAGTCACGAAGCCTGCTGAGGTGGAGCCGGCAGAGGAGGAGCACTACTGCGACATGCTCTGCTGCAAGTTCAAGCGCCGGCCCTGGAAGAAGTACCAGTTCCCCCAGAGCATTGACCCCCTGACCAGTGAGTCCTGGGGTGGCGTTCAATGTGCGGAGTGGAGGGCCGGACAGTGGGTGGTAGGAGTGGGTTGAGGTGTGGTGGTGTGTGAGAGGCCGGGGGAATTTTAGACTTCAAAAGGATTCTGCACTTCCTCATTTCTTCAAACAAACAATAACAGCAGGGGCTGGGGATTTAGCTCAGTGGTTCCGGTGCCTGCCTTACAAGCACAAGGTCTTGAGTTCAATCCCCGGTACCAAACAAACAAAACAGTAACAGCAGGAACAGGAACATAGGATCACATGCTGTGATGAGGAAGCTAAGGCACAGAGAGATTATGCAGCTTAAAGACAGCAGGTAGTGTAGACCCAGGACTTGGGAGCCTTGGCCAAGCCTTCTTTCTACTCAGGCCATAATGGTTCCTTCCCAGAGCCCCTGCTATGAGCAAAGAACTCTGTGTGTGTGTGTGTGTGTGTGTGTGTGTGTGTGTGTGTGTTTAGTGTGAACCCCTCTGCTTCCCTTTAAGCCTACTCCACAGTCCTCAGGAGTTACACTTCATACGTGCACAGCGTCTCCCTGCCTCTTACCGTCCATTTTCCCATGACTCTGAGAAGAGCCCAGCAGGTGCCAGAGAGGGACTTTCTCAAGGTTACCCAGGAAGTCCTTTAGGGGGCAGCACCCCAACCTTGGTGTCCACTGAGTTTCTTAAGTGACCAAATGACCTATCATGTCCATTCATCCATCCTTCCTTCTACCCACCTGTCTGTCTGTCCTCCATGCATTATTTACTATTCTGTTTTTACAAGGCAGGAAATATGTTGCTAGAAAATTTTCAAAAAGAAGAAAATGAAAGCAAACAGGCACCCACTTGTAATCTCAACTACTCCAGAGGCTGAGGCAGGAGGATGGAAAAGCTTAAGGGCAAATTAATGAGACTGCAAGTTAGTGAGACCCTATCTGAAAATTTAAGAAGAGCTAGGGATGTAGCTGAAGAAAGAAGGAAGGAAGGCAGGCAGGCAGGCAAGCAAAAGTGCTTGCTACTTAGTTATCCATTAATAATGCCACCCTCAGCCAGGTGTCCAGGTGTGGTGGTTCACATCTGCAATTCCAGGACTCAGGAGGCTGAGTCAGAAGGATTGCTGGGAGTTTGAGGCCAGGCTGGACTACATAGTGGGTTCAAGGCCAGCCTGGACTACATAAAGAAATCCTGTCTCAAAAAACAAAAAGCTGGGCTGGGGATTTAGCTCAGTGGCTCCACTGCCTGCCTTGCAAGCTCAAGGACCCGAGTTTGATCCCCAGTACCAAAAAAAAAAAAAAAAAGCAAAATAATAATAATAATAATGATAATACCACCATATCCTTTCCTTAGAGTACTTTGGTTTATAGGGGCCTAGTAGTGATTTGTTTTTAAAGCAAAGATTTGCGCACACACACACACACACACACACACACACACAGAGTTACAAAAGTACCACAGGTAGGGAAAGTACAGAAGAGCAGAGAGGCGAAAGTCCCACCTGGCTGCTGCATGGCCTAGTCCCTCTCCGCGTTGCTCCAGCTGGTCCACCTGTCTCCCCTGCAGACCTGATGTACATCCTGTGGCTGTTCTTCGTGGTGCTGGCCTGGAACTGGAACTGCTGGCTGATTCCTGTGCGCTGGGCCTTCCCCTACCAGACGCCCAGCAACATCCACCTGTGGCTGCTGATGGACTACCTATGCGACCTCATCTACCTCCTGGACATCACCATCTTCCAGATCCGCCTGCAGTTTGTCAGAGGCGGGGACATCATTGTGAGTCACAGGCAGGTGGAGGGGGGAGCATGGCAGACCTCACAGCCAGCACTTCAGGGGACCCATCACTGATGCTATGATAGACGACAAAATAAAGGAACAAGGAAATCTCCGGGGCAGCTGTCGGCCCGTGTTCAGCAGCCTGGTTGCTTATTTCACATGCCTTTGATAAGTTCAAGTTACGCACATTGATATTGTTCACATGGTTTCTGGACCACCTGAGGAGGGAAAGACGGAGAAATGGTCCAGTGAATGGGTTTTAGGGCAGGTGCGCTTGCTGGATCACCTCTCTGAGCCTCAGTTTCTCATCTGCAAAATGGGTTTGGTACTAGTTCCTACTGGGCAGTAGTGGTGAGAGGATTGGTTGAAATGATGTGCGCAGCATTCTCAGCTCCCATATCTGCTGGCAATCACTGTAACCCGGGGCTCCTGAAAAGGGTATGATGATCTCTGCTACTCGGGCCACTGTGACCCCATGCCCTGAGTCAGCCTCCACTTACCAGAGAGGCAACCAAGGCCCTGACGGTGACTTAGCAAAAGCAGCTGGCACAGTTCCCATCCTCCTCGTGGAAGTCACTCTCTGCAATTCCACTGAAGGCTGGGCATGGAGCTCAGAGGTAGAGCACTTGCCCAGCTGCATGAGGCCTGGGGTTTTACTCCCAGGGTGGCAAAGGAAAAAGCATTCCACATTGGCAGCACAGGCTCCTGTGTTTGCAGACAAGTTGAAGTTTTGCCTCTGAAATGACTTTGAGGAGGAGCTGGAGGTGGTAGTATATCCCTGTAATAGCAGCATTCAGGAGGCTGAGGCAGGAGGATGTAATGTGTTGCCTTAAAAACAAAACACGAATGACTTAAAGGAAAGAATTCTCTGGCCCACCTCTTCCCCGGTCTGATCAGAGCAGTTGCCAGCCATTCAGTGAGTTAAGTTGCAAGTGGTCCCAGGAAGACTTACACGTGAGAGCATGAGCCTCAGGACCCTCACTTTCCATCCAAGGAAGCAGGATCTAGCTGGTGACCCTGGACAGGGCCTGTCCCTCTGGGCCTCAGCCACTGGAGGGACTTTCATGGAAGCTCATCGAGTCCATTCTGCCTCCACTGCTGTGGGCTACTCTGACAGGAAAGGTCAGGGTTCTTTGGGGAATTCCATGGTGGCTTCCCATCGGTCAGTGCTTAAGCTCTGATGCCCTCTCACTGTCATCATTCTATCTTCTTCCAGATGGACAAGAAGGACATGCGAAATAACTACCTGAAGTCTCGCCGATTTAAGGTGTGTGCTGGGATGAAAGGTGTAGTGGCTGCAGGGGCCCAGGGGCCTGAGTGTTTGGGGGCCCACGTGACATGGTACCTGCCACCTGGAGGGATGCTAGGGAGAGCTCCTGTGGGTATATCCCATAGGCTCATCCCCAAGAACAGCTTGGGCTGGGCAGTCCTCAAAGGCTACCTTTCTGGGTCTGCTCCCTTCTACTCCCTCTGGGGGACACAGTGGTCATTGTCATGCTAATAGAGCTGGCATTGGAGTGGACAAGGTGATCCTGGAAGCCACCTGGGCTTCTTAGTGGGCACCTCCTGGCCTCTAGTGTGAGGCCCTCATGGGGATCCTGACCTCCCCTGTCCATGGAAGGTGGGACGCCAGCCTTCACTCACCCCACATTCAGTCCTGGGGTTACATGTTTGCTACACCGTGGGGTCCCCTTGGGGTTCCAGATGGATGTGGTCTGCCTCCTGCCCTTGGATTTCCTCTACTTGAAATTTGGCGTGAACCCCCTCCTCCGCCTGCCCCGCTGTTTAAAGGTAAGACCGGCAGTTCCACCATGCCATATTCGTGTCCTCCAGAGCAGCTGGGGAGGGGGAGGTGTCCTCAAAGGGTGGCCCAGGGGAGCTGCTCGCACTCCAAGCCCATCTTGGTGGAAAACGATTCTAATGGCTCATGCCTCTGTGGCACCATCTGTTACTTTCAGAGCAAGGGGCTTTACGAGTGCTGGCTCCAGCCCTGAGACTTGAGGGTTGTTACCGTGTCCTACAAATGAGGGGCCTGGGGCACAGGCAGGCTCAGCAGCTTGCCCGAGTCACACGGAGAGGAAGGAGTGGAGTTTGGATCTGTCTCCACTCGATGCTCTCAGTAGTTACAGAGCTGCGTGAGGGGGCTTCTGCTTTATGATGATCTCCACCTAAAAGATGGGCAGATTGGCATTCTGGGAGGCAGGGTGACTTAGCCAAGTCGCAGAAGCAAGGAAGTGCCAAGGAGGGGTGTGAGTGCCCAGCCCTCTACCCACTTGGTCACTGGTTGGTGCTCGGTGTAATCCCAGTGTTTATTCTGCCTTTCCTGGGGCAGAGCAGATTCCCAGGGAGGGACTGCCAGTCACAGTGTGGACTGAGGCCTTGGCAGCTGTCCTTTCATAAGCTCAGGGTGGACAGCCCCAAATGGATTTTGCTCGACAACTAATTAAATCCATCCTTCTTCTTACATGATGTCTGGTGCTTTTGTTTTGTTTTGTGTTTTGAGGCAGCGTCTCACTGTGCAGTTCAGGCTGGCCTCAAACTCACTATGTAGCCCAGGCAGGTCTTGAACTCACAGTGATCCTCCTACCCTCAGCCTCCTGAGTGCTGGGATTACAGAGGGTGTGCCACACATCTGGCTGATGTCTGGTGTTTTATCCAAAAATCAGTAAATGAGGGAATTTATTTTATAAAAAAAGGTAAATGCAGTAAGAGAAGTAGGGGAGAGAATGCTAGGAAAAACTGCAGGTGGCCAGATGAAAAGCAAGCACACCTGGCTGGAACTGAGCACAGAAGAAGGAAACTGAGCAGCACCATTCTCCTCTGATGCATCCCAGCCTCCAGGATGCTGCAGAAGCTGCTTTAGAGCCAAGCATCAGAGTGAGAAAGATTTGGTCCACAGGCCGAGACTGATCCCAGATGTGGAAGTGAGATGCCTCACATGGTGGTTGGTGTGTGTGTGCACAACTCCCGGGCTTAACATCTGGCACAACTTGGAGGATGCAACCCTTTGAGCCTTAGAGGAGGGGACCAAGCCCATGGTCTTTCTGCATCCAGTGTGAACTCCGGATGGGTGTTAGAATGAACACTTGGATGCTGGCTAGCACATCCCTTAGGACCGTGGTGGTGAGCCTATGGCACGCACATTGCAGAGGGCTGTTTGTATCATTGAAAGCTCTAAAAGTTTTTATCATCACTCCCTTAGGAAATCTTCATTAATATTATTTTCAAATATCAGAAACTCAATGTAGATAAAAATCTAGAGGGGGTGTAGCATAAGGCAAACAACTCGCAGCTTTGAGTCTGATCTGGGTTCAAAAGTTGACTCTCAGTTCCCAGTGTGGGCTTTGGATAAGTTGCTAGACTTCCCCAAGTGCCAATTTCCTCTCTGACAAAGGAGAATGCTAGGGCTTGGGCTGTAGCTCACTGGTGGGGTACTTGTCTAGCATGCAAGATCCCCAGCCCTGGGGCTGGGGATTTAGCTCAGTGGTTCTGGCGCCTGCCTCTCAAGCACAAGGTCCCGAGGTCGATCCCTGGTACCAAAAAAAAAAAAAAAAAAAAGATCCCCAGCCCTGAAAAAAAGATAACACACACCTCATAGGTAAATAAGAAATAAGATAGGTATAAGAGGTGCCAATCATACAGGAGCTCAATAAAGATGAGTAGTTATCATTATACTTTTGTTACATACCCTTTGAAGGACATAAGTGGGGGTTATTAAATGTTTTATTATAAAACTATATTCTTTATAAATAAACATTCAAAATAGGGCTCCTAACCTGGGATGCACATATGCCCAAAAGTTTCATGATGGGATTCAGAAGGTCTGGGAGTCCCCAGAAATAATAAGCAAATGCTGAGAACAGATTATATGTAATGTCGCAGTGAAGATGGGCCGTGGCTGTCATCAGATTCCTAAATGGGGTTTCCAGCCCCTACCTGCCCATGCACTAAGCACCCTTGGCTTGAACACTCACTGCTCAGCTCCTCCTCCTTCAGGGAGGAAGGGCTGAGGCACCAGGAGGGCAGGGAGGTGAAGCCAGGGTGCCCTGAGTCAGCGGCTGTCCCTGATGCCTTCCTCTTCCTCCCAGTACATGGCCTTCTTTGAGTTTAACAACCGCCTGGAAGCCATCCTCAGCAAAGCCTACGTTTACAGGTGAGACACCCACGCACACACACATACGTGCATGTACACGCGTGCCCACATGTGCCCATCATGTGAGTGTGCACACACAGGATGAGACATTCCTCACCCATTTCTGCCCCTCTCACCTCCTCTCCCCCATTCCCCATTGCCTGCGGAAGCCAGGAGCCGGGCTTGTTCTGGGCTCCACTTGTTCTCTGAACAGATGTTTGTTCTTTAGAGAATCAGGATTGTCTTATTTCCCCTAATTGTGGTAGATTGACAGGAGAGGCTCACTAGTATTTTGGGGTCAGTGCAGGGAACTGAAGCCCCCACCCTAGCTCCAATGGAAGGGATCATTTATGGGGACACAGGGGGCTTCTCACGGACACCCAAGGTGGGGCATGAGGCCAGCCAGGCTGCACTAGAGGAGCAGGACTCCCACCACCTCTCCGCATCTCTCTCATGGGGTGCATGGCCTCATCATCACTTCTCTGCACATCCTGTCCCCTACTGCTCTTCCCATGGCCACATTTCTCCTCTGGCCCCACTGCCAGCCTGGAACTCACTTGAGCAGGTAGTTCTGCCACCCCGGGCCTATTCCCAAGATCCTGACTGAGTGCCACCATTCCTAACTGGCATAGCCTTAAAGAGCACCCCACAGGGCCAGCTCAGCTCCTGCTGCTTCCGACTGGCCAGGTGTCCACCCTGCTGAGTGGTGAGGCAGGACCGTATGGCTCCACTGGGGGAACCTCTGAGATGGGCCTCAGGGTAGGTGAGGACTGCCTGCTTCCCCACAGTCCTGGCCCTGGAGAAGATGTCACCCCCACCCTCTCATGGCTGTGTTCATGCCCCTTCTTCTGCAGGGTCATCAGGACCACAGCCTACCTGCTGTACAGCCTGCACCTGAACTCGTGTCTTTACTACTGGGCATCAGCCTTTCAGGGCATTGGCTCCACTCACTGGGTTTACGATGGTGTGGGAAACAGGTGAGCTCCCCTTCCTCCTGGGGCCACACCTGGGTGATGGTCTTACTCTTTATATTCACAGCACAAAGACTCCTAGAAAGGAGTCCCTTGCCACCATGTTGCCAAGCCTACCTTGCTCCTAAGGAATCACTGACATGACAAGGTTCAATGGCCCAGTCTCCACATCTCCCTGAGCACCTGCTGTGTGCCAGGCAGAGGGTAGAGACACGAACGAGACCTGCTGGAAAGGTCCTCTTAGCAAAGCCAGGCATGGTGGCACACACCTGTAATTCCAGCACTCGGGAGGCTGAGGCAGGAGGATTGCTGCAAGTCTGAGGCCAGCCTATGCTGCATAATGACTTCAAGGCCACCCTGAACTGCATAGTGAGACCTTGTCTCAAAAAACCAAAAAAATAAAACAGAACAAAAACCAAGATCCTCTCAGCATCCCAAAGTGCTGTAGGGTTGGCAAATACATGGAGCAGGTGCATGCACTTTGTCAGCCCAGGGGCAAGGCCAGTGGGAATGAGCCCCGAGCTTGCTTCTCTGCACTGCTCCCTGGGTGTGGCCAGCCATGGAGGAACTAGCAAACCAGAGGGACCCACTTGCCATTCCCACATAGGAGACATAATACAATGATGATGATGATGATAACAACGGCAGTAAGCCTTGCAGAACACTTATTACTATTAATATGTAGCAGCCCTGATCAAAGCACTTTACATAGTAACTTACAACAGTCACGTGATAGCTACTCCGACTCTTCCCCTTGACAGAGGAAGTGACAAATGTGAACTCTCAAGGTCACACAGTTCATAGTTACAGAGCCTTGACTGCTGGACCATCTACCTCAAGGAAAAAGAAAAGTGCCTGGTGCCCGGGGGAGGGATGGGGGAGTGGGAACAGGAATGGGTGTGGCAATTTCACCAAAAGTTAAGCTACTTAGGCTTCATCTGGGCTTTGAGAGATAGGAAAAAAGAACAGAGAACCCAAAGGGAGGGAATCACATGAAGAGAGGTGAGAAGTTTTTGCTGGGCGGGGTGGCGAATGCCTGCAATCTCAGCTACTCGGGATGCTAACCAGGAAGATCACAAGTTCGAGGCCAGCCTGGGCAACTTAGGGAGATCCTGTCTCAAAATAAAATAAAAGGAACTGGGTGTTTCACTCAGTGGTAGAGCTCTTGGCTGGCATGTACGTGCAGCCCTGGTTCTATCCATAGCCCTGTAAAAACAAAACACAACAAAATAAAATAATAGGATTAAATTTAAAAATGGAATTGTGGGGGATTGCAAGATAACAGAGTCAGGGATTGGAGTCCAGTATGGCTGAAGGGGGCGGGGTCTGTGGAAGTTTCTAGAAAGGTAGGCAGAGACAGGTTGCCAAGCAGCTTCCCTAAGGAATTCAGACCCTGCCCTCCAGAGCTGGATGTCCACAAGGGGCCACACAGCACTTGGTACACAGCTGTCGTGGGCAAGCTGTGCTGCCAGTGTGAGACCCACATGGGATCTGGAAGACAAGATGAGCCTCAAATGTGTATTAATGGGTATCATCCCTGTTTAAAATCCCTCCCCCTGGAATTTAGAGCTAAATTTTGAGACTATGTCAAATTTTCTAAGGAGACTTTCATGGCTTTCCTTCAATTCTCAAAGGGGTTTGTGCCTCAGTAAGCTAAAGACCCACTTCCCTGGGGCAAATGGGGCTGGCAGTCCTGGGAAAGGATGGCAAGCAGGAAGGGGACCCGGGTTCCTCTATGTGCGGTCATTCACCAGGCTCCAGGGCTCTCTGGCTCTGAGACGTGGAGGGAGGGTCCTCACAGAGCCATAGCAGGAAGACACAAGACTTTGGGGAGGTCTCTAAGATTACTCCAACAGGGAAACTCATAGAGGGAAGCCAGAGCTTTGTGGACATCACTCCTATGTCCTCTCTCTGTTGGTGGCCTATCCACCTCAGTCGTGGTCCCCCAGCTCCCAGTCCAGGGGTCTGGAGGGTTAGGGGTTGCTCAATCCCTAGGAGGGGTGCTTGGTGCGCTCTCTGGTGGCCAGGACCAGTATGATGGGGGCTTGACTGGGCAGGTTTGTGTTGTCCTGAGACGTTTCCATGCAACAAACAGAGTGATGAGGTGCCCTGAAGCCCAGAGCCTCATCCGGTCAGAAGCATAGCCAGCCCCTAATTCCCCAGCAACCTCTGCTTCCTCCTCCTAGCACTTAGCACACACTTCCCATTCTCATTGGAGAGGTTCCTGAGGACTCAGCAATGCTGTGCTGTGCTCACTGTAGGTACATGGTAGGCACTGGGGGACCACTGATTTATGGAGAGCCCACCTTGTGCCAGGCACTCTCTCTTTCAGCAGCTCATTTTATCCTTGTGGTCACCTGTGAAGGGCGATCCATCACCATCACCATTTTATGGAAGACAGAACCGGAGAAATTGAGCTATCTTCCCAGTTAGACAGCTAGAAAGTGGCTTTGAGTACCTTTAGTCTGGCTCCAGATCCTGAGTTTGAGCTCCTGGGCTGCAGAAGTAGCTGGCAAGTGGAGCCAGGAAGCCCAGGAAAGCCGGCCCATCTCTCAGCCCTGCCTGCCCTCCCCCTTCCTGGCTCCCGGCAGGGCTCAGCCCGGAGGTGTGGACAGGTGTAGGGGCTCTTGCTTCTTTGTGATGGCATTTCCTGTGCCCTTTACCACACAGCAGGACCCTGCAGCACCCATTCCTCCCTTCCCCATTGATCATGAGCCTGGACTGGGGGTGGCAGCTCAGAGGAACCGCCAGCACCCTGGGTTCCAGTCCTGGGTCTGGAACTTGCCAGCTGGTGACCATGGGGGTTCCCTTTCCCATGGTGGGGACTCAATTTCATTACCTGGAAAATGGGTGAGCAGGAGGAAGGGACAGAGAAGGTGGCCCTCAAGATACAGTATTTCTCAGAGGCCACAGGAGACTGGTTCCAGGAGATGCCAAATTTTGAGGCTGCACATTCCCTTATAGGAAATGATGTGGGATTTTTATATAATTTATGTACTGCTTCTATATTCTTTAAGTTATCTTTAGAGTATTTAGAATGCCTAATACAATGCAAATGCTAAATTCTTGTTACACTGTATTGTTTAGGGAATACTGACAAGAAAAGATATCTGTACTTGTTCAGTACAGACAGAATTTTTAAAAAATCATTTTCCACCTGTGCTTGGTTGGATCCCCAAATGCAAACCCGCAGATACGAGGGCCAACAGGATCTTCCAACTCTGATGTTGTCCTTTGTCTTAGTTACTTTCTCATTGCTGGCACAAAATGCCTGACGCCCACAATTAAAGGAAGAAAGGTTTACTTGGCTCACAGTTTATAAAGATTTCAGTCCTTAGTCACTGGCTCCAAGGCAGGGCAACACGGCAGAGGAGTAGCAGCTCATGGCATGGTGGTGGGAAGCAGAGTGAGACTGGTCAAGGGAGGGGGAGGGAGATAGAACCTTCTAGGCCACACTCCCAGTGACCCACCTCCTCAGACCGGACTTTACCTCCCACCATCACGTTTAGCTGCCATAAACTCAGTGGACTAATCCACTGATGAGCATCATGGCCCCATGATCCAATCTCCCTAAAGCTCCACCTATGAGTACATGAGGCTTTGGTGGGGACATCTCATCTAAACTGTAAAACTTGCTTTCTGTAAGCAGCATGACAGGGGATAGCAAAGGAAACAATTGTGGAAATTGAGGGCCTATCAACAGGACTGGCCTATCCCTAGATATCTTCTGGAGTGTTAGTTCCATATCTGTCCACAGGGATCACCACATGCCCCTGAAGAGGAGGCGCAGAGCCAGGGACAAACTGTGACATGCTCTGCCTGCGTGAGAGGCAGGTGTTCATGCCTCTAAGGCCTGTAAGCTGTCCCTCTTTGCACGGTGCCCACCTATCACAGGGGTCTGAACCAGGCCACCCAAGGTCGGCAGGTGTGTCCTGTTATGATGGAGGTCCTTTTCCTCTTCTCTCTCCAGTTACATTCGCTGCTACTACTGGGCTGTGAAGACACTCATCACCATCGGGGGGCTGCCTGACCCCCAGACGCTCTTTGAAATTGTCTTCCAGCTGCTGAACTATTTCACGGGTGTATTCGCTTTCTCTGTGATGATTGGACAGGTAGCTGGGACTCAGCCTGGGGTCCCAGCCCACACCCTCAGGGCCCCTCCCACTGCTGCCAGAAACATCAGCCCCTCTGCCTGTTGCCTTGGGACTAAGGAGCACTGGGCTTAGAATCGGAAGCCTGAGGTGCTGCTAGTGGTCTAGGTCCCTTCCCTCTCTGAGGTTATTTCCATTGAAAATGTCAGTCCCTGTGGGTATCCTGGTGAGCTGACCTGCATGGCTTAACGAAAGGCAGGAGGGACCCCTTGTGTTTCCAACATTCGGCAGGTGACACTCAGGGGTCCTCACAGGAGCCTTTGAAGGTCCTCAGCCTGAGGAACTGTACACTGAGGTCCGTACTTCCTCTAGCAAGGGCTTGGACAAAGTGGCTATGGGACCGCAGAGCCACACTGTACCAGAATCAGCCCAGCCCAGAGGTGTCCCCTGCTTGGATACCCTTGGAGGGGCCAGCTCCCTTCCCACGTCTGTACCAGAGGCAGGACTCTTCCTCACCAGTAGACCTCTGTGTGTGGATGCCTGTCTTCCTCCCTCCCTTCCTCCCCTGTGAGCATGTGCCCCTGTCTGGGTAAAGTGATGCATCCCAAAACTTGCTTCTTGTCCTGCCCCAGATGAGAGATGTGGTAGGGGCGGCCACTGCAGGACAAACCTACTACCGCAGCTGCATGGACAGCACAGTGAAGTACATGAACTTCTACAAGATCCCCAGGTCCGTGCAGAACCGCGTCAAGACCTGGTACGAGTACACCTGGCACTCGCAAGGCATGCTGGGTAAGACTGACACCCCCCTCCCCATGCCTTCCAGTTCTTCCCTTGTCCTGTGTATCTGAGGCCCAAGCACTAGGCCTCTCTTGGCTATGGCCCCAAGGTTTATGTGAGAGGGGCCTGAAGAGGCCTGGGAGATGCCCCAAGCTGGGTTGTCATGACACTCCTGAAGACTTGCAGGCCTTTCTCCTGGGCTCCCGTCTCTCATTTCACCTTGAGACACAGCCCCACTGGAGATCAAAGTTGAAGTTTGAGTCAGGAAGGAGGAGTCCCTCCCTTGCTCCCTCTCCCCCATCCTTTCCTCTGTCATGGCACCTGCATCCCATGGTGAGCACCAGGGACATTGCCCTGTACCCCTGTGCAGGCTCTGAGGCCCTGCAGCCTCCCTGCATGGTGCCAGGCAAGCCATGCCCCAGCTTGTCTATAAAGAGGGGCCTAGAGGAGTGAGCTTCTTTGGGTGGTGGGGAGGACTAAATAAAATAATCTTTGTAAAAATCAGGCACACGAAGTGCTGGGAGTGTAGCTCTGAGGTAAAGCACTTGCCTAGCGTATGCAAGGCCCTGGGTTCAATTCCCAGCACCACTAAAAAAATTAAAGAAGACAAAAGATTGATTTAAAAGCCAGCATGGTAGTACACACCTGCAATCCCAGCACTGCGGGCTGAGGCAGGAGGATTGCAAGTTTGAGCCCAGCCTGGGCAATTTAGTGAAGTCTTGTCACAAAATACACACACAAAAAAGTCTGGGGATGTAGCTCAGTGTGAAGGCCCTGTGTTCAATACCCAGTTCCACACATGCTCACACAGCTGGCACATGGTAAGTGCTAGATAAACTAGTTCTTGCTAATGTTGTTTTCCTAATGTGTGTGTGTGTGTGTGTGTGTGTGTGTGTTGGTGTGTTTCATCAACAACTGCAATGAAGGGATAACCAGTGCTACAGCCCCAGAACCACTGATGCAGAGGCTGTGTTGGGAGTGTCCAGGGAAGACTTCCTGGAAGAGGTGACATTGGTGCTGGGTTTTGAAGAATGAGTAGGAATTAGTCAGGGAAGTACATAAGACTTTCCTGGCAGAGGAACCGTACTGACAAAGGCCTGGAGGTGACAGTGTCGGGATCCAGGGCAGCAAGGAAAGTGGCTGGGGCTGTAGGTGTGTGAGGGTTGGGGCTGCCCTTGCTCTGACCCCCCAGGTCCTGTTCACAGACGAGTCAGAGTTGATGGTGCAACTTCCAGACAAGATGCGGCTGGACCTTGCCATTGACGTGAACTACGACATTGTCAGCAAGGTGGCGCTCTTTCAGGTACACCCCTGGCACCCTCTCCTTTGGAACTCTGGGGACCCCAAGCCTAAACATCCCTCTAACAGGGCTCCTTCCTCTCCTCCCTGGGCAGGGCTGTGACCGGCAGATGATCTTCGACATGCTGAAGCGCCTGCGCTCCGTGGTCTACCTGCCCAACGACTATGTGTGCAAGAAGGTGAGGGCTGGAGCTGAGGGGAGCTGCTTAGGCCTCAGCCTTTGTCCCATGGAGCAGGGCTGGGGGCGCCTGGGACGCCCTGGGCTGCAGTGCCAGCTGGGGACTGGCCCAAGAGTCCAGCTGGCTGGTGACCAGGCTTTGCAACAGAGTTCCGCAGCTCTCCCCATGTGGGATGGGGCTGTGGGGGCCAGGACAGGAGCCCCATTAACAGGGAAGGGATGGTGGATCCTCTCAGGGTCCCCCTCTTCCCATTCAGAAATGGGGTGGGGGAGAACACATGCACTTGGCAAACCAGTACCCTGGGTAGATCCAGCCCTTCGTGCTTCCTGTCTTTGAGATTCAAGGTGACACAAAGATCAGTGGGGGTCAGGAACCCAGGGCTCAGTCTTCTTGTATGGAACTGGCAATAAGGCTGGGCGTGTGTACAGGGGAAAGATGCTGCCCAAGCAGGCCCTGTAAGATTCAGGAGCCCCAGCCCAAGGAGGCCCCTGACTCTAGCCATATGCTGTGCAGCATGGAAATTTCTGGAAGCAGAGTGCTGGGGAAAGAGGGAGAAAAGGATGCTGTAGATGGTTGAGAGCTTAAAGCTTCAGCTTTAGGAGCCAAGAAGGGCTTGGGAACAACAGAGTGATCTTTCTGGACATGGGAACCACTTCCTTGCTGTGCAGTCCTGAGCAAGTGGCTCACCCTCTCTGAGTCCTGTTCTTCTCACGGATAAAGTGTGCATATGGGTAGCCTTATTGGGAAGCTGGGAAGACTGAATAGTATAGGACTACAGTTTGGCACCATGCCTGGCACAGAGCTGGCCTGACTGCTGTCGCTGTCACCCGCGTGGTGATGCAGTTTGCTTTCAGTGGGAGGAAGTCCAGCGGGCGTTGGCGAGGTTGAGGTTTCGAGTTGAAGCGAGCACTGTGGCTGTGTAAGCGGCGCCCTCTGCCGTCCGATGCTGCTTAACACTGTCCCGAGACACCCAGGGTGCTGGCTAGTGAGGCTTCTGGCTGCACACAGAAACAGGCACCCATGACACTTCCTGTCTGGGAAGAGGGTTGTGTGTGCGTGAGATGTGCTGTGTCACGGAGTTTTTGTCCTGGCGACACTTTTAAACATGCCAGGTGTTACTGACAGGTGGCAGGCCAGGAGGGGCAGGAAGGGCCTGAGGACTGGAAGGTATGTGGCCGGCTGGTACTGGTCTCTGACTACAAGCTCCTCCTTCCCTTCCTTCCTTCCCTCCCTCCCTCCCTCCCTCCTTCCTTCCTTCCTTTCTTCATTCATTTCCCTTGGGACTCAGCCATTGTAGGAGTTTGGTGGGGCTGCCAGACTACACACTGGATGCCTCTGCCCTAGGCCAACTTCTCTGTGTCTCTTCTATGTCTTCCCACTGTGCCTGTCTCTGTGTCCAATTCTTTTTTTGTGAGGACACTGGTTGGACTGGATTACTCCCACCTTGTTCCAGTGTGGCCTTATCTTAATTACATCTGCCACAAC
The DNA here is from genome assembly GCF_053883595.1 of Heterocephalus glaber. NCBI lineage: Eukaryota > Metazoa > Chordata > Mammalia > Rodentia > Bathyergidae > Heterocephalus > Heterocephalus glaber. Next base: position 27,825,418 of record NW_028258137.1, read on the forward strand.
CCTACTACCAAATCAGGTCACATTCTAAGGTCCTGGGGATTGGGATTTCAAAATGTGGATTGGGAATAGGGAACAATTCAACCTGTAACAACCATGAACACAGTAACCAGACTAGATTTGAATCCTGGCTCGGCTTCACCCTTACTTTATGACCTTAGAAAAGTACAATCCGGCAGGCTGAGGCAGGAGGATTGCAAGTTCCAGCCCAGCCTGGCAACTTAATGACTTAGCAAGACCCTTTCTCAAAATAAAACTTTAGAAAAGATCTGGGGATGTGGCTCAGTGCAAAGAACCTGTGTTCAATCTCCACTGCAAAAGAAAAAAAGTGCAACCCCATCAGAGCAGGCTGTGAGACCGAGGCTGCAGATCCGCATGGGCAGGGCTCAGAGAAGTGCTTAGGACCTTCAGGACCCCATTGTTGTCGTCCTCCCTGAATCCGCTGGCAGATGCTGGCCGCTCCTGGCTGGGGCTGCACATGAATGTTCGCCGCCCAGGTGTGGTTGAGAACCCACAGAACCTATCGCCCCGCACCTCCCAGGCAGCCTGGCACCTTCTGTCCCATGGCACCACTAACTGCCCATCAGAATCTGTCGGGCGGGCAGCACAAGGGCTGCTCCTCTCCCCATCCCCAGGCGAGGAGACTGAGCCCCGACAGGAAAGCAGCTGTCTCAGGCATCACGCAAGTCCTGGTGCAGGGTGACACTCAGCCTTAGCGCCTCCTTGCTGGGCCACCAGCGTCTGGGCCCAGCCCTTGGCTTGGAGGGTGCTTGAGGGCGGCGCAGGGGCTCAGGCCGCCTCTGTTTCAGGGGGAGATTGGCCGCGAGATGTACATCATCCAGGCGGGCCAGGTGCAGGTCCTGGGCGGCCCCGATGGCAAGGCGGTGCTGGTGATGCTGAAAGCCGGGTCCGTGTTCGGAGAGATAAGGTCAGAGGGGCTGGGGCAGCAGGAGGCCTGGGCATGGCCTGGGGAGGGGGAGGCTGCAGGGTGGGCCTGGGCCCTTGGCCTGCAGCACTGGCACTGCCGGCACGTGGAGGGGAGGCCTGGGTGCTCGCTGCTGTGGGGCCACCACCCTGCTCCAGGGGAGGGGCGGGGGGCAGCGTGGAACAAGGTCCAAAGCACGGCCTCTGGCCTCTGAAGGGCCTCAGCCTCCCTTCTCCCCAGCCTGCTGGCCATCGGGGGCGGCAATCGGCGCACCGCCAACGTGGTGGCGCACGGCTTCACCAACCTCTTCATTCTGGATAAGAAGGACTTGAATGAAATTTTGGTGCATTATCCCGAGTCTCAGAAGTTACTCCGGAAGAAAGCCAGGTATGTAATTTATTTTTTCATTTTTAAAAAAGCTAAGGACAAGGACTTCCTGTTGTATAACCATAGCCTCTCACCTGTGTGCCATACTCACATTTTGCCAGTTGTCCGAGCAGTGTCTCCTTTACATGTGCTTTTCCCTTTCTCCTTCCTGGGTCAAGTCTAGGCTCCCACGCTACATCAGGGTGCCCGGCAGCCATGGTCTCTATCTTTAATGTCTTTGACTCCTTTGAAGCATACAGGCCAGTTATTTTGTACATTGTCCTTCAGTCTGGGTTTGCCAGGTGTTTTCTTGTAATCACCTCAGGCTCTTCATGTTCAGCAGGAACAATCGGAAGTGATGTCACATCCTGCTCAGTGAGCAGATCAAGGGGCATGTGGGGCTGATGATTTTTACTTCTATCACATGATGGAGGTTTCTGCACTATAAGTTGCTATTTTTCTCTTTGTAATACCTAAGTAAATAAGATGGGCATGGTGGTGCACACCTTTAATCTCAGCACTTGGCAGGCCGAGGCAGGAGGATTGCTGCCAAGTTCAAGGTCAGCCTGGACTACATAGTGAGCTCAAGGCCAGCGAGAACTATAGAGTGAGACCCTGTCTCAAAACAACAAAAATTAATAAGTAAATTAATTATTATTTTCAATGGGAGTAACTTTGGAACTATTCACATGTCCTATCTGCCACTGAACTTCCAACCACTGCTTTTAGCACCAGCTGATGGTTTCTTGCTAAATCACTGATTGCTATAAGGTTTGCAAAATGATAATTCTCCTTCTATATCTACTGGTTAGCATTCTCCTCTTAGGAAGGTTTATTCATTTATCTTTCACATGAGCATGGATTTATTTCATGAATATCCTATTACAGTCTCTCTCTCTCTCTCTCTCTCTCTCTCTCTCTCTCTCTCTCTCTCTCTCTCTTTCTGTCTGTCTGTCTGTCTCTATTTTTTAGTACTGGGGATCGAATTTAGGGCCTTCACATTGAGCTATATCCCCTGCCCCATTTAATTTTACTTTTTTATTTTAGACAAGGTCTCCCTAAGTCACTTAGTTGCTCAGGCTGGGATTGAACTTAGTATCCTCCTGCCTCAGCCTCACACAGTGCTGGGATTACAGGCGTGTGCCAACACATGTGACTACAGTCATTATTTTGATCCTCTGATTTTCCCAGGTTGGCCACTGGGAACCTCTTCAGACTGACCCTTGTGACCTTCTGCTGAGTGCCATCAACTCACAGCGCTTTTGTGCTTCCATGAGGGGCAAAAGGCACATCTCGTGCTTTCCATGCTGAGTCCCAGGAAGGGGCCATTTCTCCAAGGAGGCGTGATTCCTTCCATGGGAAATGGTGGGGTGTGGTGGGTGCTGGAGATTGAACCACACAGCCTCACACAGGCTAAGGATGTGCTCTACCACTGAGCTACCTGCAGCTGAAAATGGTCCTTCGCAACCAAGATCTGAGTCCTAGGAATGCTCATCTAGGATTGGTGGGGGTGCTCCTGGGTCTCCACCACGGGCAGCACTAAGCAACACCCACGTACATACCTGTGTGCATGAACGTGAACTATAGCCATATGCATACATGCATGCACATGTATATGTCAACTGACAGAGAGAGAGAGAGAGAGAGAAATCTCAATGTTAACGTCTTAACTATGTACATGAAAGGAGATGTCTTGGACCAGAAGTGCACACAGGGCCAGGTTAGGCCCTGGTGAGTTGAGCAAGGCCACTGCGAGGGCCTATAAGAGCCTCACCTGTGTGTCCCTGGGAGTGGTGGTCCTGGCTTTGTTAACTCCGTGTTCGCAGGGATCTTACCGAAGACAGTTATAGCAAATCAGCAGATTCAGCTGCTTATGTCTGAAAACTGCCAGCAGGTCCCTGCCTTTTGTTTCTGTCCCCTACCTGGATTAGGTGGGAGCCTGCAGAGGCCCCAAGGCAATTCAGAAGCCCCTAACCCTGAGGGTGGGGATTGAACGTGAGCTCTGCCCATCAAAGGAAAGACAGGGACTGGGGACATCTGAGTTGGTGAGGCCATCTCCCCTCATGGGATTCTGCCCAAGATCCCCACTTTAAAAATGGGGAGGTGGGCCGGGGATTTAGCTCAGTGGTTCTGCTGACTGCCTTGTAACCAAAAGGTCCCAAGTTCTAACCCCGGTACCAAAAAAAAAATGGGGAGCTGAGGCCCCCAAAAGCGAAGTGCTCCAATTTCTGGCTTCACCACTCCAAGAGAGGAGATGAAAAGTCTTATGCCTGGTCCTTTCTCTAGGGCAATGCAGGATCCTAATAGAGAAGTGTGTATCATCTAAAAATGAAAGGGAAAGCCAGGCAAGGTGTTATAGCACACTTGTAATCTGAGCACTTAGGAGGCTATGGCAGGAGGATTGCCATGAGATTAGGGTCAGCCTTGGCTACATGGTGAGTTCAAGGCCAGCCTGGACTATATAGTGACATCGTGTGTCCAAACAAACAAACAAAAATTAATTAAAAATAAAATAAAAGTGAAGAGGAGTCTCTTTAATATGGAAACATCCCAGAAGCCAGCTCAGTATTTCAAAACAGAAACAGCCATTAGCAATGGCAGAGGCCCCGTGGACACTGATTTTGTCTCATTTCAGCCCCATACGGAGCCTTCATGTCACACCATGAATTATGGACTCAAATAACACAGGTGACAGAGCAGGCTGGTGTCTTAGAGACCTCTGATGAATTACCATGTTTGTGCTCTCCTGGGGAACTCAGAGAGCAAATGCAAATCTCCTGTAATTAATATCAATCTGTGAAAGTTAAGCCCATTGCCTCTGATTAGATAAGCAGCTGGTAATAGGCTCATTTTTACACAAACAAGTTCTGCTGGAACCCTGATGAATGAATTTGCCAATTAGCAGTCTAGGCCATTAGATCACAGACAAAATTCATTTGTACTGGAGCCAAATTACTCATCACATTTTCATAGTACAGAAAAATTCCCTGTGAAAGGTGGGGCTGCCTTGGTGGAGAATTCTGTCCTGATTTAGAAAACCTGAGTGGTACATCGCAGGAGATTTGGGTTGTGATTCTGCTTCCTGACAACCTTGGGCATGTTACTCCCCTATGCTCTGAGCCTCAGTTTCCCCAACTGTCAGGGCCATAGTTATCCCGGCCCTTTCTATGTCACAGAAGTATTGTCTGCATCGAAGAAGGCAATGACTGTGATGTTGCCTTGGAACATTGAGATCCGGGCTGCTGGGGTCAGAAGTGTGAGATTGAATTTCAGCTGTGCCATTTCCTAGCTGTGTGGCCTTGGGAAGGTTACTCACCCCCTGTGGACTTCTGTGTCCTCATTTAGAGATGGGCATGAATAGTAAGGCTACTTGTGGGCATTGTGGTGAGGCTTTACTGAGAATGGAGATTCATATTAGTTATCTATTGCTATGTAACATCACTACAAATTTAGTGCCTTGAAACTACACACATTTGTTATCTCAATTTCTGTGGCTCAGAAGCCTGGGATGGCTTAGCTGAACCCTCCACGGGCTCCAGACACGTGGCTATCACCAAGCCGTCGCTGAGAAGGGGCTCATCTGAAGTCTTCATGGGGGAAAGGCCAGCTCCCAGGACCACATGGTGCTGGCGGAATCTGGGGTCGAGGGATCAGCACCTCTGTTCCTAGCTGGCTGCTGCCCTGGCTCTTGCTCCCTGGGCTCCTGCAATGTGGCTGGCTGCTTCATCAAAGCCAGTGGGCAGTGCCCACGGTCCTCTGTGGCTACACACGCGGTGCTGGCTCCCACCTTCTTGTGTTCTCTTAGGTGCAAGCTTGCGTGGCCTGTGTCAAATTCACCCTGCAGGGAGAGGCCACACAGAGCCCAGAGCCTCAGGCAGGGCGTTGGGGGCCCAGGGTGTCTGTGAAGGACTCAGACACTCAGTATGAAATTGGTGACCCTGGGGAAAGGACAGTGAAGTGGAAGGAAACCTCTTTGGGTGTGGTTGCACCTGGGCTTCCCATTTCTGATTCCACATGTTTAAGTACCTGGGGCTGGTGGTATAGCTCAGCAGTAGAGGGCTTGGTTAGTGTGTACCAGGGCCTGGGTTTGATTCTGAGCAGGAAGGGAGGGAGGGAGGAAGGAAAAGGGGGAAGGGAGGCAAGATAGAGGAGAGAGAAAAGAAATACCCAAGGCCAGGTCCTTTATAAATAAAAGAGGTTTGTTCGGCTCACAGTTCTGGAGGGGAAGTGCATGGCCCTGGTGCTGGCTTGAGGGCCCCATAAGACATGGCAGTGGTGGGAGTACACTGGACAGGAAGATCACACGGCAAGACAGGAAGCCAGAGAACCACACCAATCTCTTCTGCAGGCTGCATTCTCAGAGACCCAAAGATTTCTCTAGCCCACACCACCTCTCAAGCCCAGCACACTGAGGACCAGGCTCCCAGTGCATGAGGCCTGGGGGACACACTCAGCCATGGCCATGCCCTTCAGTATGTCCTACCTATGTGGCCTCAGAAGAGTTACTCAGTCTCTCTGAGCCTCAGTGTGCCCATCCAGTAGGTGCAGACAGGAGACTCACCTCTTTATGGGCTGATCATTCAATGAGATCTACGCAGAAAGTTCCCTGAGACCTGTCAGCCACAACCGCCCCCACCACACAGGCTGCCGTGGCATCTTCTGTGGATGCAGCTCTCCCTGCAGAGGGCGCTTCTGATGCCAGGGCTGCTGTCTTTCAGGCGCATGCTGAGGAACAACAACAAGCCCAAGGAGCAGAAGAGCGTGCTCATCCTGCCGCCACGGGCGGGCACCCCCAAGCTCTTCAACGCGGCCCTGGCTGCAGCAGGGAAGATGGGCAAGGGGGGCAAAGGTGGCAAGCTCGCCCACCTCCGGGCCCGACTCAAGGAACTGGCTGCACTGGAGGCAGCTGCCAGGCAGCAGCAGTTGCTGGAGCAGGTAATGTGGTGGGGACCCTGCCATCTGTTCCCTTCAGGTTCAGCACAGGGAGGCTGAGGGACCTCTGAGAGTCACAGCAGTGTTAGGGACTATTTTCCCCTGCTTTATATTGGGCAGGACTTACATGATTGCAAGTGACAGAGCACAAGCTCAAATTAGCTTGGGACAACAAGGAAGTGGGGGTCAAATGATTGACAAGTTCACATAAGGTGTATGCAGAAGCCCAGCAGGCTGGGGTGCAGCTCAGGGCAGAGCATTTGCCTAGCACATGCTGGACCCTGCCTGCAATCCATCCTCATCAGCACAGAGATAGTACATCAATACAAGCCCAAAGGTGGCCAGTAGGACTGGTTTTCCTAGTCCGTCATCTCACATCTCTGTTGCTTTGACGATGACGCCACTTCCAGGCAGGCCTCCTTGATTACATCCTCCTGGGTAGCAAGTCCAACAGAAAGTATCTCTTCCCAGAAATTCCTGCAAAAGCTCCAGGACCTACTGTCATTGGTTAGGATTGGGTCACATGCCAATTCCTGAGCCATTCAATGTGGCCAACGGACTCCCTGGCTCCTGGAGGCGTGGGTCACATGAGTCACATGCCCATCCCTGGACTGAGAGTGGGGAGGGGAGGACCCCCGACAGGAAGTCCCCATGCTGTTGCAGAGCTCAGAGAAGAGGCTGTGGGCAGGGAATGTCCTCCTCCCACAGCAGTGATGTTCTCCTACTTAATACTGTGTCTGTGATCATTTAAAAAATTTGAAAGGAAAAATCCCACAGCCAGGCACAGAGCCAACTGCCCCCACCCCCAGAACTCTAACGGGAATATTATCAAAATTAGTTCTGGGACTTTATTCTGTGACTAAAGCCAAGAATGCCAATTAGAATAATTGCACTAATTATGTCTGTTCATGACTGTCCTTTAGGGAGGCTGCCAGCAAGGAGATTGTTGGGGACAGGCAGGTGTTCAGGGACAGGGCTCTTTAGAGAAGCAGGTATCAAACTAGCTGACAGAGCTCAAAGGAGGCCAGTGAACCCAGCCTCAGTCCAGGCTGGCATCAGAGTCCTGGGGACCCATCCAGGGGTCACTGGGCAGCAGGAGTCTGGTGATATCAAAACCACTTGGGATTTCCAGATGGTTTCCAGTTCTGGCCACCACTGGCCCCAGACTGAGGAAGTCGTGACTGCTTGCCTTGCCAGCTGTCAAGGTCAAGGTTGAGCCAGGAGGTTGGGGTCTTTCGTACTGGCCTCTGTATGGGGTAATGGACTGTAGTTGCAACGCCCGGCCTGTGGATCCCAGTACTCGGGAGGTTGAGGCAGGATGATGAGAATTTGAGACCAGCCTGGCCTACATAGTGAGTTTGAGGCTGGTCTGAACCACACAGTGAGACCCTGTCTCTAACACCTCCTCCCACCAAAAAAAAGAGTACTCTCGGAACAATGAAAAGCTTTTGCCGACATGGGTTTGTTAAGTGTTGCTCATCACGGAGATGTGAATTAAATTTGCATGACTGTTCCAATAAAAGGCATTTCCCCTGTCACTTAGAACAAGCAGGCAGAATGGCAGAGTGCACGGAGCTCATAACTAGAACCCAGGTCCAAATCCCAACTCTGTCACCTGCTGGCTGTGTGGCCCTGGAGAAGCCCCTAAGCTCTCAGAGACCCAGGTTACTCATAGTTGCCACTGGGGTCACATAGTCCAGGCAGGCTAACTTGGTCACCTTTAAACAGCATTTTAGACATGGCTAAGCACCTTCCTAGTTTTCCCATCACAGTTTGGTTCTGATTATAGCAAGATGCTCCCAGAAGTCCTATCCAAGCATCCTGCCCTGGAAGGGTGTTGTCAGAGTTTGGGGTGCACAGGACAGAGTGGAACAGGTGTGTGAAGACACACGGAAGCTAGACATAGAGGGAGCAGCAAATCCCCAGAGTGGTCCTGGGTCTAGGACACTCCCCCCCACCCCCCCACCCCCCTGCCCCTAGCACCCTGTGACTTACACAAACAGCAGGCTCTCTCCTCACATGCTGCCTAGCCTCCCTTTAAATTCACAGCCATCTCCTACAGTGGTCTGGGCAGCTGAGGGCCACACTGTCTGGTCCTCTGGGGCTACTCCTCCTCCAGCTCCTTCTAAGCAGAGATGAGGTCAGACAGGGCAGGCAGGGCCGCAGTGGTCCATGAAGGCTTGGTTTCTTTGGTGGGTTTCCTGCTGCCACAGACCTGACCTATTTGAGGCACAAGCTATGGGCTGGAGCTGCCCACTGGGCTCAGACTGACATCAGCAGCATCTAAGCCCATTCTTTTTTTTTTTTTTTTTTTTTTTTTTTGGTTAAATTCTTTTATCGGTACATTTTAGGTATACAACACAATTACATTTCTCACTGGGAATTGTACCTTTACATAATGCATCTTGGTTCTTATTTTTTCCCCATTCCTAGCCCTCCCTTCATCCCCTCCACCCTTCCCTATTTACAGAGACTTTATTTCCATTTTTTCCATTTCTCAGCATTTTTCCTTTCCCTTCTTTCCTTTCCCCTGTCCCTCCCACTACCCCTACCCCTTTGGACCTTTTCTTCCTATGTTACATTATCGATTATTCATTCTAATCAATGGTACATTTTAGGTATACAATATAATGACATTCATCATTGGAAATTTGCACCTTTACATAATCTCTCTTGGTTCTTATTTTTCACCTTTGCCCAGCCCTTTCTTCAACCCCTCCATTCCTCCCTATTTACAAAGATTTTGTTCCTAGTTTTCCATTTTCTTATATTAATCCCATTCCCTTCTATCCTTTCCCCTAGTCCTCCCACTTCCTTCCCCTTTGCCCCTTTTCTTCCTATTTCACATTACCTATTATACATTTAGTCCTTATTTACACTTTCAGTTTCTCACACCAGAGAAACTATTTGGTATTTACACATCTGTGTCCTATTTATTTCACTTAAGAGTATTGCCTCAATGTGCATCCACTTTGCTATAAATGTCTCTAATTTCTCATTTTTTTATGGCTGAGTAGTACTCCATTTTATTAAAAAACCACATTTTCTTTATCCAGTCTCCAGTTGATGGGCATTTGGGCTGTTTCCAAGTTTTAGCTATTACAAACTGCGCTGCTATGAACATGGGTGCACATATATCACTGTGGTATGATTCTTTAATTCTTTGGGGAAGATCCCCAGCAGTGGAATAGTGGGGTCAAATGGCACTTCCAGTCCTAGTTCTTTGAGGTATCTCCATACTGATTTCCACAGTGCTTGCACCAGTCTACACTCCCACCAGCAGTGGAGCAGGGTTCCTCTTTCCCCACAGCTCCACCAGCATTGGTTATTGGTTGATTTCATGATAGCAGCCATTCTTTCTGGAGTGAAGTGGAATCTCAGCGTTGTTTTCATTTGCATCTCTCAAATGACCATGATGTTGAACATCTTTTCATGTATTTATTTGCTATTTCTACTTCTTTGTCTGAGAAATGTCTGTTCATTTCAGATGCCCATTTTCAGATTGGGTCTTTAAATTTGGGAGGTCTGATCTTTTTAAGTTCTTTATAGATTCGAGATAGTAGACCTTTTCTGAGGAAGAGCAGGTGAAAATTTTTTCCCACATTGTGGGTTGTCTCTTCACACTGCTGGTGGTTTCTCTTGCTGTGCAGAAGCTTTTTAATAACAAGAGATCCCACTTGTAGATTGTTTGTGCTAGTTCATGGGCGACTGAGGTTTTGTTCATAAAATCTTTTCCTACACCAACGTCTTCAAGAGTTCTACCTAACCTCTGTTCCAACTGGTTCAGTGTTTCTATTTTAATATTTAGATCTTCAATCCATTTCGATTTTAATTTAGTGCATGGCAAGAGATATAGGTCTAGTTTTAATCTTTGGCAAGTTGAAATCCAATTTTTCCAGCACCATTTATTAAGGAGGCTATTTTTCCTCCAGTGAGGGTGTTTGGCTCCTTTATTGAAGATGAGATGGCTGAGTGTGTCTGGCATTGTTTCTGCATCTTCTAATCTGTTCCACTGGTCCTCAGGTCTGTTTCTTTGCCAGTACCATTCTGTTTTTATCACAGTAGCTTTGTAGTAGAGTTGCAGGTTGGGGATTGTGATACTCCCTGCCACGTCTCTGTTACCTAGAATTGCTTTTGCTATTCTGGGTCTCTTCTTGTTCCAAATGAATTTTTGGATTGTTTTCTCAAGGTCCGTGAAGTATGCTGCTGGGATCTCAATTGGAATTGCAGTAAATCTATATAGCAGTTTTGGAAGTATGGCCATTTTCACTATATTAATCCTTCCTAACCCAGGAGCAGGGGATGTCTGTCCATTTTCTGATATCATCTTCAATCTCTCTTTTCAGAGGGTCATAGTTTTCAGAGAAGAGGTCTTTGATTTCTTTCATTAGGTTGATTCCTAGCTATTTCAGTTGTTTGGATGCTATTGTAAAAGGAATTATTTGCCCTATTTCTCTCTCAGTGAGTCTGTCATTGGTGTAGAGGAAAGCTATTGATTTTTGTGTGTTGACCTTGTAACCAGCTACTTGACTGAATTTGGTTATTAAGTCTAGAAGACTTTTGGTGGAGTTCTTGGGGTCTTCTATATAGAGTATCATGTCATCTGCAAATAATGACAATTTGACTTCTTCATTTCCTATCTTTATTCCTTTTATTTCTTTCTCTTGTCTAATTGCCGTGGCTAATGTTTCCAGAACTATATTGAACAGGAGTGGTGATAGTTGACATCCTTGTCTTGTTCCTGATTTGAGTGTGAAGGATTTCAGTTTTTGACCATTTAGTATGATATTGGCTGTTGGTTTTTCATAGATGGCTTCTATCAGTTTGAGGTAGAGACCATCTATTCCAATTTTTTGTAGGGTTTTTATCATAAATGCATGTTGGATTATGTCAAATGCTTTTTCTGTGTCTATGGAGATAATCGTACAGTTTTTGTCCTTGGCTCTATTGATATAGTGTATTACATTGATTGATTTGCGTATATTGAACCATCCCTGCATCCCTGGAATGAATCCCACTTGATCAGGGTGTATGATCTTCTTGATGATCTTCTGCATTCTGTTTGCCGACCTTACTGATCTTACTAAGGATTTTTGCATCTATGTTCATTAGTGAGATTGGCCTATAGTTCTCTTTTTCAGTTGGGTCTTTCTCTGCTTTGGGGATCAAGGTGATGCTTGCTTCCAGGGATGAATTTGGGAGTATTGCTTCCCTTTCAATTTCATTGAAGAGTTTAAACAGTAGTGGCAGCAGTTCCTCTCTAAATGTCTTGTAGAATTCAGCAGTGAAGCCATCAGGGCCCGGGCTTTTCTTACTTGATGATTTTTTAATTACGTTTTCAATTTCATTGGTTGATATTGGGTTCAGAATTTTTAGGTCTTCTTCGTTCTACTTTGGTAATTCATATGTATCTAGGAATCTGTCCATTTCTTCTGTGTTTTCCATCTTATTGGCGTATAGGTTCTGGAAGTAGGTATTGATGATCCTCTGGATTTCTGCTGGGTCCATTGTAATTTCACCCTAATTGCATGGATTTGGGCCTTTTCTTTCCTTTTTCTAATTAGGTTGGCTAATGGTTTGTCAATTTTGTTGATTCTTTCAAAGAACCAACTCTTGGCTTCATTGATTTTTTTGTATCATTCTCTCAGTCTCCATTGGATTGATTTCTCCTCTGATCTTTATAATTTCCTCCCTTGTATGAGCTCTGGGGTTGTCCTGCTCTTCTTTTTCTAGAAGCTTGAGGTGCAGCATCAGGTTGTTTAATTGGGCTCCTTCTGTTTTCCTAAAATGTGTATTCACTGCTATGAATTTCCCTCATAAGACTGCTTTCATTGTGTCCCATAGATTCCGATATGTTGTATTGTCATTGTCATTTAATTGAAGGAACTGTCTGATTTCTTCTTTAATTTCCTCTGTGACCCATTGGTTATTCAGAAGTGTGCTGTTCAATTCCCACGTGTTTATGAAATTTTTCGAGTTTCTTTTGCTATGGATCTCCAATTTCATCACACTATGTTCTGATAATATACAGGGGATAACTTCAATTCCTTTGCACTTACTTAAACATGTTCTATGTGTGAGTATGTGGTCTATTTTGGAGAACGACCTATATGCAGCTGAGAAGAATGTGTATTCTGATTTTATGGGGTGGAAGACTCTGTAAACATCTGTTAAGTTCATTTGTTCAAGAGTTCGATTGAGTTCTAGTATTTCATTACTTATTTTTTGTCTAGTTGATCTATCTGTTCGTGATAGTGGGGTGTTGAGGTCCCCCACTACAATTGTATTAATGCATATATGACTTTTCATGTCCATTAGTATTTGTTTTATATAGTTGGGTGCACTAGTGTTTGGTGCATAGATATTTATGATTGTCTTCTCTTCCTCTTGGATTGTTCCCTTTACCAGGATGTAGTGTCCTTCTTCGTGTCTCTTAATCAGTGTTGGTTTGAAATCTACTTGATCTGCAAAGAGGATAGCTACTCCTGCTTTTTTTCAGGTTCCTGTCGCATGCAGTATTGTTTTCCACCCTTTAACTTTCAGTCTGTGAGTTTCCTTTTGAATTAAGTGTGTTTCTTGTATGCAGCATACTGTTGGATTTTGCTTCTTGACCCATTCTGCCAGTCTATTTCTTTTGATTGGTGAATTGAGACCATTAACATTGATGGGTATAACTGAAATGTATTGACTTGTCACTGCCGTGACTTTTTCTTTTTGTTGGGTTCTCCCCTTTTACATTTAATTTCTTGTCATGCCAGATGGGTTCATTCTGCTTTGCTTCCTGGGGTTGTGATCCTCAATGTCTGTTCCTAGGATATTGTGTAAAATTCTTTGGAGTGCTGGTTTGGTATTCACGAAGTTCCTAAGGTGCTCTTTGTCATGAAAGTATCTTATTTCTCCATCCATTTTGAAAGATAGTTTTGCAGGGTACATCAATCTGGGTTGGAGGCTGTTTTCTTTTAGGGCTTGGAATATGTCACTCCAAGCTCCTCTTGCCTTGATGGTTTGTGTTGAGAAGTCTGCTGTGATTCTGATGGGCTTTCCTTTGTATGTGATTTGTTTCTTTTCTCTGACTGCTTGGAGAACTTTGTTCTTCTGTTGTGTTTCTGGAATCTTAACAATTATATGCCTATGTGCAGATTTTTTTTGATCAAGGCTAGTTGGAGTCCTATATGCCTCACTTATCTGTATGTCAAGCTCTTTTCCCCTGCTTGGGAAGTTTTCTGCCATTATTTCTGTGAAGAGATTTTTTATGTCATCTCCACTCTCTCCTGTTTCTTCATTGAGCCCATTCAGTCTTATGTTATTCTTCTTTGCATCATCTAGCAGCTGCTGGATTGATTTCTCATGTTCCCTTATAATTTTGAAGCAATTTTTCTTTTCCTGGTCATTAATTGCAATCTTATCTTCTATATCTGAAATTCTGTCCTCACATTGGCTCATTCTGCTGTGTACACTTTCAGTGGAGTTTTTCATGTCCTGGAAATCTATTTGCATCTGTTTTATGGATTCCATTTGTTTCTTATGTTGGGATTCCATCATGTTCCTGAGCTCCTCTCTAGATTTATTAATCATGTCTTGCACTAGGGGCACAATTTCTCCTGTTATCTGAGAAATTATTTCTGATTTCCTTTTTTCCAGATCCCCTTTTGTTGACAGTTCAGTGGGTCCTGGTGGTTGAGTATCCAAGTGTTCCATCTCATTTCCCTTTGGGTTTGCTGTAGGTGATCTGGAAGTCTGGTTTTGAGACTTATTTACGTGTTTTCTCATTTTGACTGAGGGGGCGGGGGGGGTGCTGTTGGCACCCACAGGGATCACCTCATCTGAGCTGGGAGAGGTGGGAAAGGGGCCAGGAGTGGTGGTAGGGATGGTGGCCCAAAAGCCCTTTCCTCTGGGCTGGGGGCAGCGGGAGGGATGGTGGCAAGGAAGCCCCTTCCTCTGGACCAGGAGCAGTGGGACGGTGGCTCAGAAGCCCCTACCTCTGGGCCGGGAGAGGCAGGACCCAGTACCGTGGTCTGGTGGTCCAGTGTCCTCTACGTCTTTGTAGTGTGGAACCAGGTGGCTGTACACAGAAGAGTCCAAAGGAGTGGGGGGGGCAGTGGATTGCTGCTGGGGTGTGGCCTGATTCAGTGTGTTCCGCACAACTTGTGACCTCGGTAGGGCCCATCTAAGCCCATTCTTCCCCAGAGGACCTCTGCCTTTGGGACCCTGCCTATGTTACCCTTCACCCCAAGTGCTTAGAGTTTTTCTCATTCACTCCAGGACCACCCATCCCTGGTCACACGAGTGGGCTCACAGGATGGGTCAGCCTTTGAAGCCTTCCTGGGCCCCCCTTTGTGGTCACCTCCCTAAATAGCTCAGGGCAGGTGCTCTGCTCTAGAACAGACAACAGGCCCTACCACTCACCTGAGAACTCAAACATCCCCAAGACCTCCCACAAAGCCCAGCTGGGACTTTTCATCCTTAAACTTTCCACCACTGATTCTGCTTCCCCCAAATAACCCTGATGCTGCTGCCCTGATGCAGCAGATTTTCATCCCTGGCACTCCACTGCCTTCCTCTTTGGGAGTGCATGAAGATGGACACAAGCCAGCCCCGGCTGTAATCCCAGCACTCTGGGAGCTGAGGCAGGAGGATTCCAAGTTGCAGCCCAGACTTCGAAATTTAGTGACTTAGATTCTGTCTCAAAAATAAAAAAAATTTGGGCTGGGGATTTAGCTCAGTGGTTCCACCTCCTGCCTCACAAATGCAAGGTACAGAGTTCAATCCCCAGTACCAAATTAATAATAATAATAATAATATAAATTTAAAAGGAGCTGAGGATATAGCTCAGTGCGAAGGCCTTGGATTCAATCCACAATATAGAAAAAAATTAAAAACATGTAAACAGGGAGGTGTCCAAGACCCCTGGATGTTCTGTGTTTCACCAGTCATCCTTTCTGGATTTCAGGCCAAGAGCGCACAGGAAGCTGCAGGGGAGAACGCCCCGGAGCAGTCCGCGCCCCAGGAGCCGCAGGAGCCCTCTGGCCCTCCAGTCCCAAGCTCTGCCCCGCTGGCCTCTGCTGAGAAGCCTGAGGACGGCGGGGAGGAGGCGGCTGGCACAGAGGAGCCCTCGGTGCGGATTCGCATGAGCCCGGGCCCGGAGTCTGGCGAGCAGACGCTGGCGGTGGAGAGGCCAGAGGAGAAGGAGGCAGCGGGGGAGTGAGGCGGGGGGGGGGGGGGGGAGTTCCGCCCTTCCCACCTAGCCCGACTCTGCCCAGAGCGCCTCCTGGTGGGCTTGGTGTTGAAATTCACACCTGCCATCCAAAGTCCGGGTCCCCAGGCTCCCAGCCTCCATGGAGGACCCCAGCTCCCCAGGACTGTTGCTATTCTTAAAAACAAAATCACTTCCCACTTTTAAAGTTCATAGGCAGAGGGACAGACTGGGAGCTCTGTTGCAGAAGCCATGGGCCAGGGTCTGGGAGGGGGGCGCCCCGCAGGAGTTGGCTCCCTGTTGCAAGAACAGGAAATGGTTCTTCCGAAGACAGCTGTGCTGCCTGCCAGTGGCAGGTCTGCCTGAGTGTGGGACTTCGTCGTCCTTGGCTGGCAGTCCCACTGTGAGGGACACGAGGCTCCTAGAGTAGTTGGCGCTTAGCTTTCCCACACTCCTGTGGGCTCAGCCCTGCACCATCCTCTCAGGACAGTTAGGACAGAAATGGGTTTACTAGCAAGGGGCCCTGTAGAAGTGTCTCTGGCTTGTCACGTTGAAAAGCCCCCTGTTTTGCCAGCAGGGATCAGGCTGTCGCTTGCTTTTGACATCCTTGCTAGAGAGATGGTGGTAACAACTTCAATTAATCCTGGAAAATGGAATCTCACAGATGTGACACCACTTACACTCCCTAAAGTCTCTCCAGACCACATTTTTATGATTAAAAGAGGGCGAGCGGGAGAAAGTCACATCCAGGCCATGAATATATATATTGAGAGGGTTTTATTTGCATACCAAATGGCTCTTAGGGGAGGGAATGATCAAAGATGAAAACTAGCATTGAGACATTTGTTTCCACCGGCAGCGAGGAACTCAAAGGGCCCGGAGTTCCAGGAGGACCTGGAGTGTGTCGAGCTGCTTAAGTGACATTTGAGGGCTTGCAGCTCAATTTAAGTCAACATTCATTTCCAGGGCAAAAAAAATTAAATAATTTGGGAGTTCCCATGTTGATCGAAGCAATTCCAAATCCCAGAGTGATGAACAGATCACGTGGTCTGGGAACTTGAATTTAATGATGATTCACATTATTATTTTACTCCTTTAAAAGTTTTTGTTAATTTAGTATAACAAGTGATACCATATTTACATGGGTACAGAAGGATACTCATTAAAAACTCTCCACCCTGCCCATCCTCCATGACCAACTTCCCTGGGCCCCTCCCTGGCAGCAAGCAGGGCCAGCAGCTTCTTCTGTATCCTTTCAGAGAGATTTTATGCTTACACAAGGAAATACTTATTTTCCTTATTTCCTTCCTTATTTATTAATTTATTTGAGACTGGATCTCACTGTGTGGCCCAAGGCTAGCCTTGAACTCCTGGGTTCCACTGATCCTCCTGCCTCACAGCCTCCCTAGCAGCTGGGACTCCAGGTATGCCTGGCCTTTGTTTGTTTATTTTTTAACAGAAACTGTAACACAACTAGAGCCACTGTTATTTTCCACCTAGTTTATTTTGGTGATTACTGTATTCCCTGTTAGTACCTAAAGAGTATGTTTCTTTGTTCATGATTGTAATCCAGCCTACTACATCATGACATTTAAACCACTCTCCCACTGATGGCCATTTTTCTGTTTCCAATCTTGTGCTATTAAAAATAATGCTGCAAGCTGGATGTAATGGTGGAGGCCTGATATCCCAGCATTCGGGAGACTGAGGCAGGGGGATCGCTGTGAGTTTGAGGCCAGCCTATGCTACATAGTGAGTTCAAGGCCAGCCTGAATTGAACTACGTAGCAAGACTCTGTCTCCAAACAAACAAACAAACAAACCCCCCCAAATAAACAAAAATAATGATCCAATCAAAAAATCTTGCACAGGAGGTAAAAGCTCAGTAGTATAGCACTTGTCTAGCATGTGCAAGGCCCTAGGTTTTATCCTAGCCTTGTCTTCTTGTTTCCTATTATACAAACTATTTTTAAACTGGGAAGTCTGGGAGTTTGTTTAGGCAGGCTTTCCCCGCCTCGCCATCCCATTTAGCATTCCCATATTTGCACCATATTTTCTAAGACCCAGGCCTAGAGAGTGCTCCCACCTGTAGCTAGTATTTCTGATACTTCTGTAAAGTAAACATATTGCCCTCTGTAGTTGGCAAAATGTTTCCATGCACTCTCACTGTGAGATCCTATTTTATAAGGAATCTTTTTTTATATGAATGCACTTATTCTTTTAGAAATCAGTCTCTGAATGTATCCTGCTTATTATATAAAGTGAGAGATTCTTGTGGTTTCCAAGAATTGTCCTGGAAAATTGATTTTGACATGAGATTAGCCATGTCTTAATTTCACTGAGCTATCTCATTAAATTCAGCACTTTTGCAAAGCTGATATAGTAGATAAATTGAATTGGAGATGGACGTTATTCTCCAGATTGAATGGGTCGCTGAGGAATGGCACAGCTGAGAAATACTATAATTCTGCGGTGAAACAGGACCTGTACTTATGTGGGTTGAATCTCTCCTCACTTAAAATGTCTCAACATGTCCAATATTTTGGTAGAAAATGAATAGCAGGTTATTTTTTTACCTACATAAATATTTTAAATAAAATTAAAACCAAGAAGCTGTTTAAAAATTCATTATCAAAATGTGTTCAGCTACTGGGAATATTTTAATCTGTTTTCTTAGTATACATGAATACTTTATGTACACTTGGGCTTCCATATTACAATGCATTTTAATTAAAGTATTTAGACAAATGTTCCTGGCTCATGTATTCACTTTTTTTTTTTTGGTACTGGGGATTGAACTCCGATCCTTGCGCTTGTGAGGCAGGGGGTGGAACCACTGAGCTAAATCCCCAGCTTATTGTGGATTCATTTTTAAAACTGCCCATGCATGATGCCACCTTTATAAGAGATACTAAGTGAATTTCCTGGCTCAGGCTCCTGGCTGAGCTCCCATTCATGCCCTTGGGCCTTTAATCCATCCTGCATTCCTGTGAGCAGGCTGATATCCTTGTCACACCTCCGTGACCCCTGGGATCCTAAGGCCCTCAGATCTCAAATCACCAGCCTCTTTATGCCAAGTCTCACCAAGCCAGCTGCTTTCACTTCTGCAGCCCCATTAAATTTGTTCCTTGACAAAGAGGACTAAGGAACCCAGGCTCTGGAGTCAGACTGGCTTCTGATCCCAGTTTGACCATATGGATGCTCATGGGCCTCTCTGAGCCACAGTGACCTCATCCATAAGATGAAAATGGAGCCAGCATTGGTGGTGCACACCTGTAATCTCAGCACACTGGGAGGCTGAGTAGCAAATTTGAGCCCCATCTGGGCAATTTAAGAATTTAGCAAGACCGTGTCTCACACACACACACAAAAAAAAATCAAGTAAAGGGCTGGAGTGAAAAGGCCTTGGGTTCAACTCTCAGTACCACAAAAAGAAAAACAAAACAAAACCACAAAAACCCCCAGATCTAGGCCACACACTCTGGGTGTGACTTCTAGTCTAGCACAGGAACTTAGTTTCTGTTAGAACCTCTTAAAGAACAGGTCTTGGTTCTAAATGGAAACATCAGATGAAACTCAATAGGGAGGGGGGGCTGCTTTGACCAAGATCAAAGTCAAGCACCTGCCTGTGGACAGTCAGCCTGCAGGAGACAGCACTTTGTCCAGTGAGGTGAACTTGGGCATCAGAGCTCATTTTCCACAGGCTTCTCCTGCTCCCTCTGGCGCTGAAAGGGACTCAACCCCAAGCCCCCTGGGACAGAGCCTCCTTCACAATCCACTGAGCCCACTTACCTGCTCTTTGCTGAGAACAAAGGTGGTTGTGATTTGGGGCTGCAGGGATAGTGTTCCCACTGCATTGACCACCACGGCAGCTACTGCAAGGTGACCAGGAAGGGAATATTCAGAGCCAAATTATAGATGAGGAAATTCAAACTTAAAACAGGCAAAGGGATTTATTCTCTGGGAATCAGTACTGTGGCTAGAGACAGAAACAGCCAAGGGAAAAGCCTCCTGCAGGCTGCTGTCTACTTCTGCTGCTAACCTGCAGAGTCACTTTAGTTTGACCACTTTCATTTGTTCGTTCAATTAATACTTCAAAAAAATTCTTTCTCTGTGTAAGCACTGTACTAGTTGCTACTCCTTCAATGTCGCTCACCACAGGAGAGCACCACTGAGTCTGGACAAAGCGCTCTCTCCAGCAGGCTGAGGAAGTATTTGACTCGGTCTCAGTCAAAACAGGCCCGCTTTTCCCTATTTTCTTCTCTGGGGGTCTCTTCCTGATGTTTGCATGTAGAAACCAAGACCTGTTTTTAAAGAGGTTCTAATAGAAACCAAGTGCCTGTGCTAGACTAAAAGTCACACCCAGACTGGGTGGCCTAGATCTTGGGTTTTAGCAAGTAAAAATACAGAATGTCCAGTCGATAGGGGATGATGGGATCTTTTCTCCAGAGATCACAGAAATGAGACTGGGCCAAGTATCGCCAGCGCTCACTTCTGCACAGGCAGAGCTTCCTTAGGGGAGCAGGAGGGGCTTCAGCTGAATTGGGACTTTGGCCGAAAGGAGCCATCAATTACTCTACAGAGTAACCAAACTGCTGCTCACAAAACAATCAGAGCATTAGATGTTTATTGACTTGCTCGGGTGGACCAAAGTCCAGTAATCACCACTGCTCAGGGCTATGGTTTCAAAAGATGTTGCTTTTTGTGATGGACTTGGACTAACACATGGCATGTTGAACTCTTTCCAGAGCTGTTGAATTTTCCTGCATCTGGTGCTTTCCCACCCCGGCCTTGTATTTGGTGAGCTCATGAGAGGTTAGCTTCACTCAGGAACTGCTGAGTTATGCTTGCAGCTGGGGTCCTCATCTGCATGTGCACCCTGACCTTACAACAGGGCTGAAGGACTTTCCGTGCTTGAGCTGCTGGGGAAGCACAGGTCGGGTGGAAGAAACACACTGCCAGCTCCAATGGGTGATCGGCCAAACTCTTGGATGGTTCCTTAAGTGATCAACATGTCACAGGCCGAGCAGAGACAGACTCAAGGGTTAAGACTTCAAAGGGGACAGACACAGTATGCAGACAGAGATGTGAGCCTTTGTCCTATTTTAGTCACCCATCAGACACCTATATGCCCAAGGAAGAGTCACTGTTCTCAAGAAAAGTGGCCTTCAAGTCCCTGGGAAGTAACCCAGGTAATGGTTATCCTACCCACAGTCAGAGACGCTATCTATAGCACAGCCAGCACCATGCTGACCATGTGTTACCCAGCAGTGTGACCTCTGAAACTAGTGATTTTAAGTTGACAAGGGGCGAGGGAAGCTAAGGAGCTTATTTAGGGTTTGTTTTGTTTTCTAGATAACAATTTCGCATTTTATGCAAAATGCTGCTTTTGTGGTTTTAGGGCTCTTGGCCTCTTTTGAAACACTCCACTGAAACACTTCACACTATAAAAAGAGTTCACTGCCCCCTAGGGCTTATTTTGTCATCTCAGGCTTCTGTTGCAAGGTGGTGGTCCCTGTCTCATAGTTACTTTGAATTTCAAACAACCAATAGATTTTTTTGAAAGTACATCTCACCCAGTATTGGGATTTACCTATGCTAAAAAATATAGCTGTTGGCTGGGGAACTAGCTCAGTGGATAGAGCGCTTGTCTAACAATCCCCTGGGTTCCATCTCTAGTAAAGAAAAAAAAGAGTATTTGTTATTTATCCAAAATTGAGCTCTTCTGTTTTGCCGAATCAGGGCTGCAACCTGCCCGGCAAATCTTGGGCCTGAGGGCCTCGGGCACCTCCACACAGGCCAGCCTGGGGAGGCGGGACTAGGCTTTTGATTGGACGCGTCTCCCCGCCCTTCTCCAAAGCTGGTCATGATTAGCGGAGGAGGAGGGAGCGCCCGCCTCGGTCCATAGTCCATGTTTGGTCTGTAACATTTCATTCATTTTGTCCTGGATGCACACGTGAGGTGTTCTGGATCAGAGACAGATTTCCTGTTCATTACCTTAAGGTAAGTACTGTAATAAACACACCGCCCCGCCCTCTCCTTCCCCAGGCCCTACTGCTGCCCAAGGAATGCTGTACTGGATGCTCGATAGATGAAGGACAAGGACACTTTCCCTGCTTAGAAAGTGAGAGGAGGTGGCCATCCCCTCCCTTCCTGAATGGTGTCCCTGGACACATGAGCCTGAACCCTGACTCCAGCGCGTGGGAGGGATCTAAATAAAGTCAGGTGCTGGATGCGGGTCCCCGACTGTCTCCTGTTAGCCACTTGGAGGTGCTCAGGGTCCCGGCCTTCCACTTTGCCATGTAAACACCTACCGTGCTGGAGTCTCCAGGGCACCTTGGGGGGTGACCTAGGAACTTTGACCCAGCCGCAGCCTTCTGTCCTTCTCCCAAAGGTAAGAAGGGTTCATGTATTATCCTTTCAGATGAAAGCGATTAACTTGAAAAATGACTACAGAGCTAATTGTCAAGGCAAGTGAAGAATCTAGGAGGATGGGGGCCCCCATCCTTCAGGTTTCCAAATTTCCTAAATCAAAAGTGCTCTGATCCTTAAAGGTTGAAGGGGGAGAGGACTTGAAGTGTTTCCAGACAGGTCCAGAGCAATAATTCAGGTAATGCTGAAAGCTTCCATGTATATGTCTAAAATAACTAATGAGTTTTAAAATCAGATTGACTGCAGGCTGCGCATAAACTCAAGGGTCCAGCGCTTGCCTAGCATGTGTGAGGCCCTGGTTCAATCACCAGTATGGAAAATAAAAGCAAACAAACAAACAAACAAAAACCCCATAAAATCAGATTGTTCTCAGTTCAATGGATGATAATAGACCGGCTAGTGACGGCTTTTGGCAAATTAGTCATAAGCAGCATCCACCAAGAGAGAAAATTACCAGGAAGAATCATGAGGAAGATTCTGCCAGAGAATAAAACTTTGCATTCTCTCAGAATCAAAATTGACTTAAATGGATAAAACTGAGGATGGAGGTAGATGGACCCTCTGTTTCTAATCTCCTTGGGAACATCACACAATGACTATAGAGAAGAAAAGAAAATAATTTTTTCAGTACTGAGGATAGAACCTAGGGAGCACTGAACTATGTCCCCAACTCTTTTTGTTTTTGTATCTTTTATTTTGAAACAGGGTTTCACTAAGCTGCCTAGACTGACCTCGAATGTGACCCTCTTGCCTCAGCCTCCTTGGTAGTTGGGATAATAGGTGTGCACCGCCATGCTGATCAAGAAGAAATTTTTAAAGGCTAGGAAAGATTAGAAACTTTGCATGATTTAGATATGAAACATCTGTTGCAATCTGAAGTAATACTTGGAGACATGAGTAATGCCTCTGAAAACAATAAACTGAAACAACGAATAATGCTGTTGAGTCACAGAATTTCTCAGACTTGCTTAGAAGGGAATCATAGGGCACCTACCCAATTCTAATAAGCAAGGATCTAAAAATATACATGGTGGTGGACGTGCTGGAGCATGCCTGTAATCCCAGCACTGCTGTAGGCTGAGACAGGAGGATAGCAAGTTTGAGCCCAGTGTGGGCAATTTAGTGACTTTGTGAGACCCTATTCCAAAATAAAGCACGCAAAAAGGGCTGGGGCTATAGCTCAGTGTGAAGGCCTTGGGTTCAAGACCCAGTAGTGCAAAAAAAAAAAAAAAATATATATATATATATAGAGAGAGAGAGAGAGAGAGAGAGAGAGAGAGAGAGAGAGATGAGATTGCTAATATGCAAACAGGAATATTTCTCTTATTACTCTGTCAGTAGCTCAGTTATGCTGGCTGAGGATCCAGAGTTGTTTTACTTAGTCATTTTTTGTTGATGTTTTTAGAATACTTAGCAGAAGATCCCCTATAGGATTATTAGAGACACCTTTTCTTTTGGAAACAGAGTCTTGCTTTGTAGTTCAAGCTGGCCTTGAACTCACAGCGACCCACCTGCCTCAGCCTCCTGAGTGCTGGGACACCTGGCTTGCATTTTTTTAATGTTTTAATTCAACATAAACTTTGGTCTCTACTGAGTGCTTGCTTAAATGTCATTAATGTTCCATGCATTAGTAAGCTGTACATCTGTGGTATCTTTGGTGAACTTTTGTATCTTGCACTCAGGTGAATGTTTTATTACTTACATTTCTCAATGAAATGCCACTGGAATGTTTGTGGATGGTGTCCCCGGGGCCCTCTCATTTTATTGTTTTTTTGTCTGTTTTGTGGTGCTGGGGATGGAACCCAGGGCCTCAAGCTTACTAAGCACACAGTCTACCACTGACCTACATGCCCAACCATTTTTATTTTATTTTTTCAGACAGGGTCTTGCTGTGTTACCCAGGCTGAACACAAATCTGTGAACCTCCTACTTCAGCCTTTGAAGTTGCAAGCATATGCCACCACATATGGCCAAATTTAATTTTTATCCATTCTTTGACCAAAGCAAAAATTTCTCATTTAAGAACTTTTTTTAAAACCTCAAACAATGCTATTATTGCAAGGCTTTATCTTCAGGAAGAATCTAGAAAAAATAATGTTTCTATTGATCTATATATTGATTTAAATGGTTAAATAGCTGTGTAGCTGACAGGAGTGAAAAATAGGGGGAAAAACCATGCATATGAAATGAAGCACATCATTTGAACAAAAGAAATGATTTCTAGTGAATTAATAATTCAATAATCTACTTCAGTGTAGCTCCCCTTATTTTTAACAAAATCCAAAATGAAATACCAGGGCCATGTGGGAGAGTCACAAAGCTCATCAAACAGAAGGGCCTGGGCAACTGGGATGAGAAGTGACAATTTCCAGGCTGAGCCTTTGTTGGCGTGACATCCGCTCACAGAGGTGGCAGCTCCATTAATCAAGGGACACTGAGATCAGCAGGGGGAAGGACAAGCCCAAGCGGTGGAGCATTCATTACAGGGAAAATAATTATTATGGAGAGCTCTACGCAGAGCACACTTATCAACGCCAAAAGAGGTGATGGCTGTGACATCCAGGGACAGATGGAATTTCCAAATGGAATTGCAGGACCAAGTGGGGAGTTTGGAGAATAAGACCACATTTACATTTCAATGGAGATGACTGTAGAAGGTAATTTTTCATGTGAACCTAATATATTTTAAAACAGGAGTCCTGAGGTTCTTGGCAGGTGTTTTCCTGTCTGGGCTTTATTATGAAGCTGATGATTTCAAAATTAGCTAAAAGACCTTCTCATAAAGGGCTTGGGTAACCTATTTATGCATTGTTAAAATTTAAATTTTTAATATTTTAAAGGGTTTTTTTTCCCAGTACTAGGGATTGAACGTACTACCTTCATTCACACTGAGCTACATCCTAGACCCTACCACATTTTTTTTTTGAGGCAAATTCTTACTAAATTGCCCAGACTGGGCTCAGACTTGAAATCCTACTGTCTCAGCCTCCCAGAGTATTGGGATTACTGGTGGCTGGTACCATACTTGGCTATTTGTTGAAAGTTTGTTCTCAACTCTGTATGTTTGAAATGCTTTTTGAATTTGTCAAATAAAATTGAACTGATACAGTGGAACATATTGTCCTTTCTATAGCTGTATTAACCATGAAAGTCTCCCAGCTACTGTAGGATGGGATGCTTACAGGGTGAGGCATAGATTGAATGGCAGGGAAAATAGAAAAATCAGGCACAGGCCTGCCCTGAGTCCATCCTGAGAACTTCCTGCATTTTTTTATGTGTTGTTAGTGTCTGGGACACTGGTACTCAGCGAGTCATTGTTCCTCCAGGGCTGCCTCCAAAGCTACCCTCGGATTCCAACTCTGGCATAGAAATGCTGACTTGTTTTTCCCTTCTGCAGTTTCTTCCTCTTTCAAGCAGTTGTGGGGTATGGATTTGCCAACAGAGAAGCCATCTGGCAGTGACAGGTACCGACAGCCCCTGCTTTCCGGTTGCTTCTCTACACATGTTTTTGTCACTACAAGGACCCTTATCTTTGGTTTGGAAAATGTGGCACCGAAGTGAAATGGTCTAGTTTCAACATTATGCTGTATGTTTCTGGGGTCACAGAACGGTAATTACTGTACGAGTGAAGTATCACCAAGATCCTATCAGACCCCTACAAGGTAGGATGTGTGAGAACAGATGTATAAGGTAATATGCAGGCCAGTGGACATTTTTAATACTTGCAAATGTAATTATGTGCTACAGCGGAATCTCGAGTTACAGGTGGTTTAAATGTAGGACAGACAGGTCTTGCTCCCCACTCAAGGATGACTCCTAGTCTAAATATCTATAAAGTACTTATCTTTTCAAATGTCTGCATCAGCCAGGTATGATGGTGCAGGCCTGTGATCCCAGCATTCTGAGAGGCTGAAGCAAGAGGATCACAAGTGTGAACCCAGCCTGGGCAATTTGGTCACTTAGCAAGACCTTGTCTCGGCAATTACAAAATAAAAAGGGCTGGGATGTAGCCCAGTATGATGGCCCTGGGTACAATCCCCAGTACAGGAAAAAGTCTGCTTTGTCCATAAAGGGTCTTGGCACATAGGCCTGCTATGATCTCATAGCAGAGTCTCTATGGAGTCCCCCTTCAGTAAATGGTCAATTTTTGTTTGTTTTGTTTTTTGAGACAAGGTCTCCCTATGTGGTAAAGGCTGGCCTTGAACTCATGGTGATCCTCCTGCCTCAGCCTCCTGGGTGCTGAGGTCACAGGTGTATGCCACCACACCTAGGTGCAGTAAAGGGTCAGTTTTTGTTTTCTTTTGTTTTGTTTTTCATTTAAATGGTCAAATTTTTAAACTTTTTTGGGGGCTCAGTTGGTTATTTGAGTCTTGTTTTGGCAACTAGAGAGTAGAACACAAACATAGGTTAATAAAAATTTTAGGTCAAATATTTTAGGTTGGAGCTGGGCATGGTTGCGCATGCTTGTAATGCCAGCACTCAGTAGGCTGAGGCAGGAGGATTGCTGCAAATTCAATGACAGCCTGGGCTACATAGTAAGTTCAAGACCAGCCTGCACTACATAGCAAGACCTTATCTCAAAAAACTAAAATAAAAAACTTATGTTGGTAACTTGCAATGAAATTTACACATGATCATTGGGTAGACACTAGAGAGTGTTTGTTGTTTGCTTCTCTCAGACTCATCTTTAATCTTTTCTAGAGTGTGAATTGGTCATATGTGGGTTTCTGAGGTTTCTTATTACATGCGGTGACAGCAAAGAAACTTGAAAATACATATGTACTCTTGATTACTTAATTTGTAGTTTTACTGAGTCATTAGATTCCAGTGACATGGGTTTCTTCAAAAGCATTTTTCCTGGGCTGAGGACGTAGCCCTGGGTTCAATCTCCAGCACTGAAAAAAAAAAAAAAACCAAAACAGTAAATTTCCCCAGGAAAATATTTAATTAAAGTAAATTGATTTAAAGAAGAAGTCCACAGGAATTGTTTTGGTACCCAGGATCTTAACACTGAACTACATTCCCAGCCCTTTTGATTTTGAGCCAGGGTCTCTACATTAACCAGTCTGGCCTCAAACTTGAGATCCTCCTGTTTCAGTCTCTTGAGTAGCTGGGATTAGCAGTGCGCACCACTGCACCTAGCCTCTGTTTTAGGCCTCCCCATTGTGTGCCTCATACATGTTCTCAGCTTAATTCCTTATTCTCTTACAAGGAGAAAATTAGGCTTCTTTGTTTAACTTCCTATTTGCAGGTTTGGACGGCTTTCTTTCCAGCGCACGATGGAGCTGGGTCTCCTTCCGCCTTCCTTCCGCCGCTTCCTCTCCTTTCTCCTCGCTGTTGTGTGCTGCTGACCACTAGGTGGTGCTGCTGATCGCTAGATAGTCTCGGGTTATCGCTGCCGGAGACTCGAGGAGAGTTGTCCTGGAGCTCAGGGACCAGAAGACAGGTTCCAACAGAGAGGAGGATGTAGAAGCTCACCTTCTCTGTGGAAATATAGAAATGACAGGGGAAAAGTCACACCCTAAATCAAAGATGCTTAATGGAGGTGATTATAGCATACTCTGGTCAATGAGAGGATTTTGTAATCAGCTCCATCACTTTGTGTTGTAGTTGTTATTCTGGGTATGGAATCCCAGGGCCTCCCACATGCTAGGCAAACGCTGTACCACTGAGCTACATCCCAGCCTTTGTATCAAGAATGGATTTATAGCCAGCATTGGAAATGCACACCTGTAATCCCAGCATTAGGGAGACTGAAGCAGGAAGAAGCCTGGGCTACAATAGTGAGTTCAAGTCCAGCCCTGAACTATATAGTGAGACACTGTCTCTCCCTAAAAAAAACTCCAAACAAACAAATACAGAAATGTATTTATTTATCTGTTTATTTGTTTTGTGAGACAGGTCCAAGCTGGCCTTGGACTTGAGCTCCTCCTGCCTCAGCCTCCGAGCTGTTACAGGAGTTTAGAGAGAAGACATCTATGCGGTTACCTTGGAGGCCAAAGGACACAGAGGTTCTCACAGGCTGAGGAGAGGGAGGAAGAGCGTTCCAGGCCGACAGGATTGTGAGGAGGCCGGGGCCAGTGGTGAGCATGCAGGAGAGCAGTGATGTGGCCAAGACCAAAGGGCAAGGGCTGTGCCTGGGGAGGAGGGGGCTGGGCCAGGCTTCCTGGAGGTGCTCTGCTCAGGAATCTGCACTTTACCCCGAAGGCTGAGGGCGGCCCAGGAAGGAGGATGGCTCAGTGGAGAGCCTGGACAGAATGGCTTTTCGGAAAGACGAGCCCGGCAGCCACATGGGACAAGGACACATCCAGACTGGAGGCTGGAGTCCCAGTACAGAGCGAGGTGACCTGGGGTGGGCATGTGTGGTGGAGGGGGAAGGCATCCTGGGGAGGGAGTTCTGGAGCAGAACTGACAGGCAGCTGTGAGGAGCAGTGGTGAGGTTGTAGCTAGGTCCTTAGAGACCTGCTAGAACTCTGGTGCTTGAGGTTCTGGGTTCAACCCCCAGTGCCCCCAACTGTCCCCCCAAAGAGGGGCCTCTATCTGTTTGAAGCTCATGAAAAATTGCTTTTTTATTTGTTCAGATTTCCAGTTTGGAGTTTTCTGTAAGAGAGAGTGATGGCCCTATCTCTTGAGGGTGTTTGTCTCTCCTGCAGGAGCCTCCCTGGCTGGGCAGCCAGGCTGGGCTCTCTGGCCATGCTCAGGGCTCCCCAGGCCTCGACATGATGGGATCTCGGGTCTCGTGGGATGATCTGTTGGGGCCTCTGCAGTGCAGGCCAGGGGCTGCACTTCAGTATTCACACACAAATTAAATAAGCACTTCATTTAGCTAGGGATGGTAGGCCTTTACATTTAAAAATACATATTTATCAATCTATTTATTTATTTACATATTGGGGATTGAACCCAGGGCCTTTGCACTGAGCTACATCCTCCCCTTTTTATTTTTTATTTTGAGACAGGTCTCACTAAAGTTGCTAAGTTGTTCAGGCTGGGCTCAAACTTTCCATCCTCCTGCCTCAACCTCCCAGACTGGGATCATGGACATCACCATCACACCCGGCTCTGAGGTGGTGACTCCAAAGCCAAGACTGGAATGAAGGGAAGGAGCTGCCATCTAAGGGACAACCCTGGATCTCCCAGTAGGGCAGGACCCGCCCCACAGAGGCTGCTCCCAGAGCCCTGCTCCAGCTCCCATGGCAACACACAGCTCGCTGACTCTCCACTCCTGAGCTCATCTTGTCTGTAGGGAAAATTCTTTGTCACAGGGCACCTGTCCCCTGGCCCTCAGCCTGAGGTTCCTAGTGGGTCCTGAGTGGCCCCTGGGACCTGGGCCTGCAGGGTCTCCCTGGGTGCTTCTGGGCCAGCTCGGTGCCTGGGGGCTGAGAGCGAGGGGGGATCTGGGTTTGCTCGGTGGTTAGGGCAGAGGGAAGGGCACTGGCCGAAGACTGAGAGGGTGATAAGAGAACAGCTGCTTCATCCCATCCGTGTGGCCAGCTTGACTTTCTGAACTTTCCTCCACCCTCTTAGAATTTCCTCGAAAGAACTAAGGCTGTGTCTACTTTTTATTTTTGTGGGTAATGTGTTTTGGAATGAAACCAACAGTTTCGCTTTCAGTTAGTGACACAGTGGCACTGCCATTGTGACCGTGGCGTTACCTTGTGGCACAGGACGAGGACTGTGTGAGGGAAAGTTTCCAAGGCCAATGTAGACATCATCGTAGTGGTGGGGTGAGGGCAGCTCTGCAGGAGTGGGTTAGGGCCCTGCTGGGCCTTTGTGAAAACTTAGCAGAAACAACTATCATTAGCCTTTTTTTTTTCTGTTTTTCTTTTTTTGGCTTTTTGAGACAAGGTCTTGCTATGTAGCTCAGGTTAGCCTCAAACTCATGGTGATCCTCCTACCTCAGCCTCCCGAGTGCCAGGATTGCAGGCATACCCCACACCTGGCAAGTGTTTCTTTTTTTGGTACCAGGGATCGAACTCTGGTCCTTGCGCTTGCGCAGCAGGCAGGGAAACCACTGAGCTAAATCCCTGGCCCCTGGCAAGTGTTTCTTTTGATTCTTGTTGCTTTGGGGAAACAGGGATGGGATGGAACCTGTGGACTTACACGTGTGCTAGGCAAGCGCCGCCCCTGAGCTGCAGCTGCTGCCCTCTCCCTTCTTCCCTGATCCACGGCCATGCGAGCCTCAGCAACTCCAGCAAAGTACTCTGAGGCAGGAAGGCGAGCAACTAAGCCTTCTCTTAAATTTGGAAACGCAACCAGGAAAAAAACGTTCAAGCAGAGAATATAGATTAGTCAAGGCTCTATTTTTGGCATGTGGAAGACAGTTGTTAGTGTGGACTGTTCTGGAAGGGTTTGGTTGGCTGGGGCTGGGCTGAGTACTATCTTTCATGCCCCAAAGACTGTTAGGTCTGAGCCCGGCTGTAGCTTTAAGAAATCTAACTCCAACTTCTCCAGAATAGAAATCGCTCAAGTATTTTTTTTGAAATAAGGAAGTAGATGTGGTCCTATATCGCCCGGCTGGTTCTATATATTGAGACAAGAGTGTGAAGTATTGTTTTACCTTCTCTTCTCATAAAGCTAAAGAATAAGCCATAGAGTATATTGCTATGCATTTGTCTTGATGTACACGGAAGCAAATTTGAGAATTCACCTATGTGTTTTCATTTAAATTTGGTGGAGGGGGGTGGTGCGAGGTTTAGATGGATGTGAATGGCACACACTTGTCTTCCCAGCACTTGGGAGGCCGAGGCAGGGGGATCCTGCAAGTTCTAGGCCAGCCTGGGCTGCATAGTGAGTTCAAGGCCAGCCTGGACTACGTAGGGAGACCCAGTCTTAAAAAAAAAGGGCCAAGGATTTAGCTCAGTGGTTTCACTGCCTGCTGCGCAAGCGCAAGGACCAGAGTTCGATCCCCGGTACCAAAAAAAAAAGCCGAGCCTGGCACAGTGGTACACCCCTGTAATCCCAGCACTCAAGGAGGTTGAGGCAGGTAGTTCACAAGTTAGAGCCCAGTCTGGGCCATTTAGCTACTTAGTGCACTGAGGCTGGGGTCTCAAAACGGGGAGGTGGGGGAGGCTGGGATGTAGCTCAGGGCGAAGACTCTAGTTTCAATCCCCAGTACTTAAAAAATCATACATGTGGGCCGGGGATTTAGCTCAGTGGTTTCGTCGCCTGCTGCGCAAGCGCAAGGACCAGAGTTCGATCTCCGGTACCAAAAAGTAATAATAATAATAATAATAATACATGTGAATTCATGAGCTAAAGAAAGTAAGTGATCCTTAATTATATACCTGGACCAGAACACCAGCAAGAGACAACACAGGCTGTCTTGATGTGCGCTTTGATTGCCTATGGACCCATTCTGGAAGTGTGACAGGAAGGAGAAAATAAAGACAAACAAAAAGCAAAAATAAAACAAGCCTAGAACTGGCTTCAGCTGTTTCTGTGTTCCAGGGAGGGGAAGGCCTCATCTGGGACAAACTGTGACTTCCTGCTGGGCCTTTGAGGCTCACTCACGTCAGGAGGTTTGATGAAAGGAGATTGTCTGGGTCCTGGGAGACTTGGAAAGTTGGAAGTGGAAGCAGGAGAAGCAGAGAAGACCAAATTGAAGTCTGGGATTGGAGGAGGCTCGGAGCTGGCTTTGCCAAGGAGGGAGAAGCCTGTGTGCTAGGTGTGGAGATCACTGACCTGCAGGTTCACTTTCTCCTGAGGAGGCTGGAGGAATCTTCCGAGTGTGTGCTTCCCTCCTGGAGCGCTCCAGAAAGACACCAGCACACGGAGAGATGGCAGTGAGCTGAGTCCGTGATCCGTGCTCCAAAGTGGGCAGCACTGCTGATACCAACCTGTCAGGTTCAGGGGTACCCGGGTGATGCTGGGTATATGGAGAGTTCAGAGGTAAGTGCTCCCTGGTCTATTTTCTGAGCATGTGAAGAACTGATGTTGTATCTTTTTTTTTTTTTTTTTTTTGGTACCAGGGATCGAACTCGGGCCCTTGCACTTGTGTAGCAGGCGGCGAAACCACTGAGCTAAATCCCCGGCCCCTATCTTTTTTTTTTTTTTTGAGACAGGGTCTCCCTGTGTAGTTCAGGCTGGCCTTAGACTAAGTATGCAGCCCGATGTTGTGGGTTGTGTCTACAAGTTCCTCCAAAGCCTTGTGCATTCATAGGTGAGGCTTTTTGGAGGTGGCTGGATCTAGAGTGTGTGATGCTGGGATCAAGGGTGTGTGGTACTAAATTAGCCCACTGATTGGTTTGGCATAGTTCTAGGTAGGAGGAAGGGTCCCCCACCCCTGGTGTGAGCGCTACCCACTCTAAGGGTAAGGATGTAATATAAGGGACAGAAAGAGGGCCATTGCTTGTCACTTGCTGCTGCTTCACTGCTTCACTGCTTTGCTGCCCGCCATGAACTGTTTCTCCTCTGTGAGATCTCTCTGCCATGGCCCTCTGCCTTGAAGGCAGCCAAACCTCTACAAACTGTGAGCCAAATAAACCTTTCCTCCTTTAACTTTGGGTGTTGGGTATTTTGTCTCATAATGAGAAAAGTAACTAAGACACTTAGGCTGGCCTCAAACTCATGGCGATCCTCCTGTCTCAGCCTTCTGAGTGCTTGGGATGATAGGCCTGTGCCACCGTCCCCAGTTGTGATTCATAGATTATGTAGGTGAGTTACTTTTTCCTATACTCCCACCCTTTTAAATTATTTTTTATTTTGAGACAGGGTTTTTCCAGTCACTGAATGACTAGGCTCAGGGCTCAAACTTTGATCCTCCTGCCTCAGCCTCCCAGAGGGCCAGGTTTACAGAAATGCAGCACCATGCCTGGTTTAAAAGTGTATTTTTAAATTTCTGAGTACTTTAAGGTTTTCCCTTGATTTCTAATTTAATTCCTTTACAGCCAGATAAAAAATTTTTACGATTTAAATTCTTTTAAATTTGTTAAGATTTGTTTTATGACCTAGAATATGGCTTGAGTTGAACATTCTATGTGCACTTGAAAATAATATTCATTCTGTTTTATTGGGTGATTACATAAATGTTGACATGATCCAGTTGGTTGATATGTTGTTTACTCCTACCTTTATGGTGATTTTCTGCCTCTTTATTATACTAATTACTGAGAGGTACACCAAAGTCTCCAACTGTAGTTATAGATTTTTCCATTTCTTCTTTTACTTCTATCAGTTTTTGCTGTATTTGTTGCTATTGTTTTGTTTTTTGTTTGCTTGTTTTTGTTTTGTTTTGAGACAGATCCTCACTTTATAGTTCAAGCTGGCCTTGAATTCACTATGTAGCTCAAGCTGGCCTTAAACTTGGAGTGATCCTCCTGCCTCAGCCTCCTGAGTGCTGGGACTACAGGTAGGTGCCACTACAACTAGCTGTTTTTGTTTAGTTTTGTTTTTTGGGACAGGATCTTGGTACGTAGTTCAGGATAACCCCAAACTCACTGTAATCCTCCTGCCTTAGTCCCCTGAGTGCTGGGATTTCACTCCTTGTTTGCTGTGTATATTTGAAGCTTTGTTGTTATGTGCATAATATTTAGGAGTATTAATATTGGTAAATTTACCCTTTTACCATTAGGTAATGTCCCTCTTTATTCCTGGTAATTTGTCTTGTTCTGAAATTTTAATTTTATGGTGGTTCTGGGGATGGAACCCAGGGCTTCACACATACTAGGCAAGTGCTGTATGACTGAGCTATATACCCAGCCCTGAAATTTATTTTATTTTTATCTTATAGCCACTTCAGCTTTTGATTGCATAGTGTATATTTTTATATGCTTTTTTTAGAGACAAGGTTTTGCTATGTAGTCCAGGTAGATCTTTGTGCTTTCAACATATGTATATTGTTAAATATAAAGTTTGTCTTTACAACGTGTAGGTGAATCTGTTTTTAAAAATTCCAGTTTAGCCAGGTGTGGTGGTGTACCTGTAACACTAGCACTCAGGAGGTGAGGCAGGAGGATTGCTGTGAGTTCAAGGCCAGCCTGAACTACATAGCAAGACCTTGTCTCAAAAAACAAAAACAAAAGCAAACAAAAGATTCCAGCTTAACAACTTTTGTGCTTTTAATTGGTGTGTAGATTATTTACATTTAATATAATTGTTAATGTTTGAATTTAGGTTCACCATTGTACTGCTGTTTCCCCCTCTCTGTTTTTCTTGTTTCTTTTGGTACTGGGAATGGAACTCAGGTCCTTGCACTTGCGCAGCAGGCAGCAAAAGCACTGACCTAAATCCCCACCCCTCTCTGTTTTTCTCTATTTGCCCTTTCTGGATGTTATGGCTTGGGTCTGGATATCCCCCCAAAGCCTCATTTGGTCAGAGGTGGCTGAATCTAGAATGTGTGATGCTGGGATTAAAAGAGAGTGATTACTAAACCACTACACATGAGTGATTGGTTTGGCACTGCAGTAATCCTGGTAGTCTGGAGGGGATAAAAGAGGCAGAAAGACATGCTGAAGCTCTCTTGTTGCCTTTGCCACCTTGTGAGTGCCATGTTGTTTCTTCTCTGTGATGTCTGTTTGTCATCCCTGACTTGGAGCCAGCTGACTATGGACTAAAACCTCCATGAAATGTAAGCTAAATCAACCCCTTCCGCTCGGACTTCGGCTTTTGGGTATTTTGTCTCAGCAACGAGAGAAAAGTAACTAACACATTCTCTCTTTTAGATTGCTTGAATTTTTTCAGTAGGCTATTGTAACTTATCTATTGAGATTGGATTCTTTGTATAATTTTCTAATTATAATAGGAATAAGAAGCTGTGGTATAGCCACACCTGTAATCCCAGTTACTGGGGAGGCTGAGGCAGGAGGACCCCAATTTTGAGGCTAGCATGGACTACCTTAGAACCCTGTCTCAAAAAAACCACCACCAACAAGAAAAGCTCAGGTGCTCCCATACAGTAGGGTGACTATAGATTATGGTAACCTAGTGCAATTTCACAAAGCTAGATGAAAGGATTCTGCATGTTTTCATTATAACAAAGTGATCAGTGTTTGAGGAGATAGATGCATCTAACCTGATTTAAGTGCTGTTTACTGTATTCATGTATCAAAACATGGTGTGGACTCCTGTAATCCAGCCACTTGGGAAGCTGAGGCAGGAGATTGGAAAATTCAAGTCCACCTGGGCAGTTTAGTGTGACCCTGTCTCATAAAAAAGGATTGGGGCTACTGAAAAGGCCTTCAGAATGGATGGAAAAGTTCATTCTTTAAGGAATCAGATAATCTGGAACAGGCAGGTGTTTTCAATGGGTTTTACTCAGACTTCAGCCATTAAGGAACAGTATCAGTGAAGGAGAAAAAATAGTTTATCTTTCTCTTTAACAAGGTCCCTCCTTCTTTTTTTGAGATAGGATCTCACTATGTAGCCCAGGCTGGCCTCAAGTTCACATCAATCCTCCTGTCTCAGCCTCCTAAGTGCTAGGATTACAGGCGTGCACCACGCTAAAGTTTTCCCCTTTAAGATATTCCCCACTACAACAGAGTGAAGTCTGTAGTCCTTTAGTCTTACAGCCCTGCTGTGAAGAATAGTAAACACTCATTCTCAGCACCTCACCGCTCATCTTCTATTCTAGAAGCAGTGACTTGACATTTTTTATTATTGAGACAGGGTCTTGCTATATAGTCCAGGCCAACCTTGAACTCACTGTAGCCCAGGCTGGTCTCAAACTCCCAACCCTCCTGCCTCAGCCTCTCCAGTGCTGGGATTACAGGTGAATTTGTGTTCTCCTTGTCTCTGAAGACAAAGGGCATTAATTCTAGTTTAAAAACTGCTGACTCTTGCCAGAGCAGTACCACATGCACACACTGAGCATTAGTAAGGACTGTGGGATAACTAAATCAGCAATGACTAAGCGAATGCCTATACACACATACACACACACACAGCAGTTTATCCCCAATGGATCTGGTGTGTGAAGTTCACACTGTCCATATCTACAAGGTAATTTATCTCAATTAAACCCGTCTGTGGGGGATAAATGGAGTGAAATCTGGGTTTCATTGTTTTGTGCATTCATCCCTTGCCCTGTGTGTGGCGATCAGCATTTGTTGAGGGCTGCTATCGTTCCCGTGCATTATTCAGCAGGGCGTGTGACCCCAACAACCCCACCCACCTTCAGACCCCTGGAGCTCAGGTACAAACCCTGCTGCCTCAGATTGCTCAGCTACTGCTGTTCTCTTTAAAAGCACATGAAAAGTGTGTTGCTTATGACATCCAAGAGAAGGATACATTCAGGACTCTAGGATTAATGTTTAAGGGGGCAGAGAAGTGAAAAGAAATTAAATCATCCTAGAAATTCCCTCATAGCCCCCCCCCCCATAGCACTAGGGATTGAACCCAGGGTCTTCCCCCATGGCTACATCCTCAGCCTTTTATTTACTTATTTATTTAAAATTTTTTTTTAGTTGTTTGAGACAGTGTCTTGCTTTGTAGTGCAGGCTGGCCTTGAACTCACTATGTAGCCCAGGCTGGCCTCAAACTCTTAGTGATCGTCCTGTCCTCAGCCTCCCAAATGCTGGGATTACAAGCGTGGGCCACTGTTCCCGGCCTATTATTTTTTGAGAGAAGGTCTCCCTAAATCACTAAACTATCTAGGCTATACTTGAACTGCAGATCTTCCTGCCTCAGCCTCTTGAGTGCTGGAATTACAGGCACGCGCTACCATGCCTAGCACCAAGCTTAATTTAAGTGAATATTTTTCACCTTGAAAATAGAATTTAAGCTCACATCCGATAGGGAATCTGAATTCTTGAGATTGTTCTTTTCCTAGCAGAACGTGTGCAGTCTTGAAAGAGTATGTGTAAACCCCTCCATTTTTCATTACAGTTGCCTGAAGGTATCACAGGCATAAAGTCCTCGACAGGCAAAATCTTCTGGCCTTGAATTCACGGCGATCCTCCTGCCTCAGCCTCCTCAGTGCTGGGATCACAGGTGCGTACCATCATGCTCACATGTGGCATCTTTCTTTTGGGGGGTGGTGCTGGGAAACATCCAGGTCCTCACATGCTAAGCATGTGTTCTGCCACTCAGCTTCATCCCAGCCCTACCTCGATGCTAGGCCTGAATTCCCACTCTCCGTGCTGTCCCTCCTGAGTCAAATCCTGCCTGTTCCCATCCAACTTTATACCAAAGAAAACAATGACTGTGTAACAATAATGAAAGGACGCCTCTGACTTCCCAAGGACATCATAAAAAACAGATTAATTCTCATCTGGGTAAAATGAATTTAGAGCTTTAATAGACTCCAAAATGTATGGCAATTTCCAAGCATTAGACAGGAAATAATGACTTACTAACAAAACTTTGGCTTCTGATTTTTTTAGTTAATGGCAAAGATGTTTCAACTATAATTGCTCAGAGTATTTTTAAACTGTTTTGCAAAG
Organism: Heterocephalus glaber; assembly: GCF_053883595.1. Lineage (NCBI taxonomy): Eukaryota > Metazoa > Chordata > Mammalia > Rodentia > Bathyergidae > Heterocephalus > Heterocephalus glaber. The sequence goes on from NW_028258137.1 coordinate 27,862,642, forward strand.
AACTCTTCTGGCATATAGATTTAATCTAAAAATATGTAGTATACTCTTGGGGCTGGTGGTGGAGCTTAGGGGTGCAGTGTGTGCTTAGCATGGATAGGCCCTGGGTTTAATCTCTAGCACCAATCAGTCAATCAGGCTGGGTATGTTGTGGAATGCCTGTAATCTCAGCACTGGAGAGGCTGAAGCAGGAGGATCTCTGAGTTCAAGACCAGCTTGGGCTAAATAGTGAATTCAAGGCCAGCCTGAACTACATAGGGAGATCCTATCTCAAGAAATCAATAAATAACTCTTAAGCAATAGGGCAAAAGAAAGGAGAAGTCTTGAGCTCTTAAACACTGTATCACCTGGAAATCCCCCTCAGAACTGGTGTCTGTCCCCCTCGAAGAACAGGAAATGTGTGTGGCATTTTTGAACTCAGTTTGGAATCTCTGAGTCCTTTCTACCCACAAACCCTCCTGACACTAAGCGTGTGCCAAATATATGTGAGTTTTTTCCACACCAGTCCATTCTCCATGCTAGCTCAGTGACCCATATCATTCAATTCTGGCGGTACCTGCAGTTAGCATCAGATGCCACAGGGGAAAGTCTTGGTCGGAGACTGCATGCACTTCGGATGCCAGGAGCGAGTCTCCAGCCAGCAGGACATCTGAGTGACTGTACGCTTGGGGGTTCCCACAGCTCTCCCCTCAGATTCAACATTTTGCTGGAGCAAACAGCCCCTAGAGCTCAGGAAAGCACTTAAGTTGACTGGTTTAGTATAAAGGATAAAATGAAGGGGTAGAAAGCGCAAGATCCGGAGCTGGGCATGGTGACACACCTGTAATACCATCACTTGGGAGGCAAGACAGGAGGACTGCAAGTTCAAGCCCAGTCTGGGCAATTTAGCAAGACTATGTCTCAAAATAAAACATTTTAAAAGGGGTAGGGATGTAGCTCAGTGCAGAGGCCCTGAGTTCAATCCCCCAAGACAAAAAACTAAGCCAAACTAAAATAAAAACAAAAAGCAAAAAAAACCCCAAAATGATCTGGGGGTGGTTTATACCTGTAATCCCAGAACTTGAGAGGCTGAGGCAGGAGGATTGTCACAAGTTCGAGGCCAGTTTGGGCTACATAGTGAGTTCAAGGCAAGCCTGAACTACACAGTGAAACCCTGTCTCAAAAAACCCAGAAGAACCCCTCCCCATAAATGTTTTCCTAGAACAAAATGAAAGGGCAAGTTCTGGCAGATCCTGAGCATGGAGCTTCAGTCCCAAGGTGGTAGGGTGTGTGGCACCCTCCTCGAAGGCCCTGCATTCACCAACTGGGATGCTCATGGAGTCTCAGGCTTCAGGAGTCTTTACAGGGTACAACCTCCCACCCCTCTCTCCCTCTGCTGCCCAGCCTGGAGGCTGTGGTTTCTAATTGCTGGCTCCTGGTGACCAGCCATGCCCCCAGGCCATCTAGCCCTGCCCCTACATTAGCATACACCCAGGCTGAAGAGACCCTCCAATCAGTCAAGGTTTTAGGAGCTCTGTGCCAAGAACCCAGGACAAAGACTAAATGTATTTTTCTATAGAAAACAAATCCTTTTTATCAGTCATTTCTTTGTTTTGCTCATGAAGGAGTTCTCCCAGGTCATCGTCAAACTCACAAAATTCCTCTAAATAGGTTTCTCAAAGCCCAGTAACAGTAGGCACAGTGCTGTATGTCGGTAATCTCAGTTACTCAGGAGGATCACAAGTTCAAGGCCAGCCTGGGCAATTTAGCAAGACCCTGTCTCAAACGACAACCCAGTACTTGAGTGTTTGGGAAGGAAGTTGGACCTGTCACAGTGGAACAAATATAGACAGGTGGTACAACCTTGAAGTAGCCGTGCAGGTGACATTTCTAATCTGCTTTTCTCTGCCGGTTAACACCAGAGCAGGTGTGGAGACGCCTGGGGCAGGGGGTGGGGCAGAAGGCTGGAGCACATGGCCTGTGAGCAGTGTGAGCAGCGCATTGCAGTCCACACCTGCAGCTGCCACTCAGCCTCTTCAGCAGTTGGTACCATCTGGGAGGCCACAGGTAGGGGGCGGCCACCCAGAAGCTTTGTCTGCTTCTCCCAGCTGGGTTTCAGGTCTGAGGCAGGGAGCCTCACAGTGCTCTCAGGGGGCTCTTGCTGAGACCCTGAGGTGGCAGCTCCCATGCCCCAGCCCCACCCAGGGTCATTGAGGGTGAGTCTCCCTCCATCCCCCCACCCCCTGCTAGAGTTTGCACCTCTGGGGGCCTGGGCCGCAGGTGCCACAGCTATGATGGATGGACTCAGGAGCCTACAGCATGCTTTGATAGCCTCCATCTCATGTCCCTGAGGGTCGAGTTTCCTTTGTGTCCACTACCAAGAAGCCAAACACCACAGATAAAGACTTCTGCCTTGAAGAGCTTGAAAACAAGTAACAAACTGCAGGCCGTGACAAATAGAACTACACTCTGTTTGGGGGTGTGGGAGTGCCTTGGACAGTGATGGCGAACCTTTTAGAGCTTTCAGTGATGCAAAGGCACACGTGCCATAGGTTTGCCACCATTGGCCTAGGACAAAAACAAAAACCAGTAGCGGAAGGGAAGGAGAGCTGGGTGCAGAGGTGGGAGATGAGGGGCTGGCGGTGAGTTGTGATTAACAAGGTGGTCTGGGAACTTGTCCTCAAGGAAGAGACCTTTGAGCAGGTGTGGGGACAGGCAGGGAGGGGCCCGGGGGTGTCTGGTGCATTATGGGAACAGAGTGGAGGAAAAGGTAGGCTCAGACCAGAGGGACCTTGAGGGCCACTGTGCCTGCTTGGCTTTTACTTGGAGTGATTTGGAGGCCACTGGAGGCTCTGAGTGTGGGACAGGGATGTGATCTGGCTGGGGTTTAACAGAGTAGCTTTGGTGCGGAGTTAAGTGACTACACTGGGCCCAGCAGAGATGGCGGGAGCATGTGGAGGTGGGGAGACTGTTCAGTCTGGGTAAGATTTGAAAGTAGAGCCAAGGGACTTGTAGCTGATAGGATGGAGGGTGTGAAAGTGGGTAACAGGATTTGGGGGGATGAAAATCAAAGTTCAAGCCAGGAGCAGTGGTGCATCCCTATCCTGTAATTCCAACACTTGGGAGGCTGAGGCAGGAGGATCATGAACTACACTAGGTAGTGAGACCCTGTCTCAAAAACAGGAACAAAGGGCCCCATTTCAAGACCCTTGTGACCTAGGTCATTCCCTGGAAGCTGAGGGACATCCTATCCTCAGAGATTTTAATTGCCGAACTACACGCTGAATGCCCACCTTGTTCAATATGAAAGCCACTGCTGGGTCCAGCTAGGAATTGGTAAACCAAGCAGAAAATTCCAGGGCACGGGCTGCTACGGGCTCTGGCCTGGAGAGGAGCACAGCCGAGGCCTGGCTGAGGTGGCTGTGCTGTGGGGGCCATGTTTGTAGCTACAGCCCTGGTGTGGCTGAGCTGGAACAGCTGGGCCCAGCGGAGGGCAGAGTGGGTGAGAGACTCCAGCTCAGCCTCGGAGGGGGACCCTGGGTGCTACCCACCTGGCCCCAGCAACTCCAGTGAAGATGTTCTTGCCAAACTCCAACACCTATCCCCAGGATGCATCCTGGTCACAGAGATATTGGGCCCTGGCTCACAGGTAAGGAGCAAAAGAACACAACCTGGACAAGGGGTTTATGTGGTCTTTAAAGAACCTTTCCCAGAGTGGTAGAGGAGAGGGGTTTCCCTTTAGACTCTGCAAACATGTCAGAAGTGTAAGTGCTTTAGGGATTTGTAGGTTTTGTTGTTTTGAGGTAGAGTCTCACTAAGTAGTACAGGATGGCCTTGAACTTGCCGTGTAGCCCAGGCTGTCCTCTAACTCAAGATTCTTCGCCTCAGCCTCCAAAGCGCTGGGATTATAGGTGTACACCCAGTGAGTCTTCTGTGTACCTCAGAGGCTCCTGCTAATTGCCCCTATCCAATCCACGCTCTACCACGTGTGTCTAATGATGGATATCTGTGCCGACTGGGCTAAGTTCAGAAATCGACTCGCACTTTGACTACTGAGCCAGGCCCTTTTGCTCACCTTGCACTATGCTAATCACTGAAATTACAAGTTTTGAGTTTTGCAAAAGAGAGTTTATTCACAGGCAGCCAAAATATGTGGGGATGTACTAGAGACTGCTGCAGCAGACCCCAATCTCCTGCTCAGTGCTGTGATGCATGGTGAAGAGAAAGACTTAGACAGAAGGAAAGAAAGAGATATAGGGAAGTAGGATGACCAGGGCTTGAGCAGTCAGAGGCTTGAGCAACCAAAGGCCCTGGCCAGCCAAAGGGGTTGATATTTATTGTGACATCAGTTAGGTCACAGTAAAGGGGCTATGTGTAGTTACTAGGGATATGTTTTTGCAGGCAAGGCTTGTAAAGGAAGAGATAATGCATTCTTGAATTAACAATAGAATAGATAAAATGTAGGTTGTGACTAGCAAATGACCTTGTCTTTTTAGTAAAGAAGGTTTTAAATCTGGGAATGGAATTTGGGTAAGAGTCACTGCGACCTCGGCAGGTAGGCTTTGGCCAGACTCACTTCTACAAACCAGCCAGTGGTGGGGTTAATTCTGTAAGCCTGTACTGCTTACAGCCTGCTTTGGGCATAATCAGTGGGTTGGTCCCCCATATCTTCCCCTTCTCTTTTTGGAAATGGCAACAGCTGCATCAGGGTGAGCTGCAATTGTCCTTGGGGCCTGCTCACACCTGGGTCTCAGCAGTGGGCAGCACATCAGGTCTGGTGATGTCTGCAGGTCCAAGGGCAGTTATGGATGAGGGAGTTTGCAGCCTCTGCATGACTCTCTGCAGGGGTGTCACATTGTGCTGCTCTTAGTGAACCTACCATCTCCATCCATGGTTGTATGTTCTGGAATGGCAGCCACAGCATCTCTTTATTCTCTGTTAGAACACAAGCATACTCTGGCCCCCATGTTATTAGTTGTATTGCACCAATGTACCTTTTAGTTAGGACAACACTTGTGTCTAGGATATATCTGACACAACACTGTGTCTAGGATATGTCTGTAGATTTATTTTGTATCAATGGAGTTTTAATGGAGTATATTTACTTTCCATAAGTGAATTAAAAAATCTTTAAATGAAAATAAGAGAAAGTAACAAAATCTAATTGAGCTTGTGGAGGTAGTTGTACTCCCCCTTTTTCATTTCTGTTATTGTGTTTTTAGGGAAGGATGAGTACGCTTAACAGTGGCTTGTCCTTGTGGGTTATATCCAATGGACATATGTCTGCATGGGTTATAAGGACCTATAGTGTGTCTAACTGACTTAGCTGTCTATAGTATCTCTCCCACTAAAGAGCTATTGCCAACTGTGGTTAGGGAAGAAGGGGCATAGTTTCTATCTAACTGAGGAGTGTGGATGTAGGGAAGACCGAAGTTAGGGGCCCCTTCTAGGGAGCTAATTTAATAGGTCTTAAATAAAAATCATGTTGTAATTTAGCAATCAGAAACTCTCTTTATAAAGTCAATTTGGTGGATCTTGGTAAAAAAAAAAAAAAAAAAAAAAAAAGCCCAGCCCCTTTGTCATTGATTTTATCTATATGATCACTTGGAATTTGGCAGCCTATAGACAAGAATAAAGAAAATTTTAAAGAAATTAGAGCATTATAATCAAAGTATAAGCACTAAAAACAGCAGGTTGGGGAAAGAGCCATGTTTAGAAACTGTTCTTAAGAGACTAAAATAGTGATTGTAATCCAATGGCTCTTAGACTTTTCCAATAAGGGAGGTTATCTGTAAGTCTGATATTTTGTCATAACTTTTTTCAATTTTAGCTGTAAAAAATTAAAAATTTAATAATTTTAAAAAGGAATTTCAGCTAAAAAATTTTTAAAACTCTTACAAATTTTAACATAGCTTTTTCTAATGACCTGTAACAGTGGTTAACCACAGATAGAGCTGAAAACTGCCAGAAGGGGTCAGCAATTGAAGCCCCTTCTTATATCTAGCTTTAGTACTATGGTCTTGACTTTATATATCTTTTAGTTATACTTTTCTACTGGGTGTTCAAGACCAAGTTAAGGTGAGACCTATATTAATTAGAATAAACCTCTTTCTATCTATCAAGGTCAGTTAAGTCTCCTCAGACATTACTTTGGAACCATGTTTAGAGCCTCTCAGTTTCTGTCAGTGTTAGCTGTCAGGATGGGTCATGCATGGCCTTGCTTGATCATGTTGCTTTCTGTAAAAACATGGGAGATTTTTCCCACTAGGTGGCTCTCCTTTGGCCCACTGTGCCTTCGTTGATTCTTGTCTTTTGGGGTCCAGCAATTTCCTTGCTTAGGAGATTGGGTGACTCATCAAAGTGGTAAGATCTTGTAGAAAAGGTTCTCTCATGTCCTGGGTTTTTGTTGACCTTAGAGGGCCAGGGCCAAAATATTGGCTGTCTTCTTAGCCCAATTACCTTTAGTTCTGGTCTCTAAACTTTAGTTGTTAAACACCCAGAAAAGAAGATAAATAACATTAGCGTTGCAGTAGGAGTAATGAGCTTGACTATTATAATTTTACCTGGATATCAAGCACTTTGAAATATATAGTTAGAAGACTTTTTTTTTTTTTGGTACCAGGGATTGAACTCAGGACCTTGCCCTTGTGAGGCAGGTGTGGTGCCACTGAGCTAAATGCCCAGCTCAAGAAGACTGTTATTTTTATCAACCATGGTTGTTTTAGTAGTTAAAGTGACCTATAAAATGTTAAAAGACAACAGATATGTAGTTTTACCAAAAAAACTTAAAATCAAAAGCCACACATGATATTTCAGCATGACAATTATGATGACATTATCTTGTAACACACTTAAATGTCCGTCTTAGTATAAAATAGTTAAAAATCTCTATCTGATCACAAAATATTAAATAATACAAAAAATTCTCAGCTAAATTGTTATCTTTTAATAGGATGCCATTTAAGGAAAATGTATCACCCTATAAATGTACTTCTTATCATAAGTAGCTGGAGCATAACAGAAAGGCAAACACCTAAATCAAAAAGAGGTTATTACCATAAGCAATATCTTAGAAGACCTGTACGCTCAGAAGGTATGAATACATTTATTATACCATGAAATTAGCAATAAGTATCACAATTATATGGAACCCTTTATCCTTTAGTTTTGTACCAAAAGCATCTTTTAAATAAAACCTTATTGTTTTTCCCACAGAAAATTTAACCTTTTGAAGATGACCAATGTAAACACATCACAATAATGTTTAGCGATATATATTGGGGTCTTTCATAAGGCTATGGAAACTTTTGGGGTCCCCCTAGCGAACAAAGCCTGGAAAATATTTCTGGGCAGCTGCTCCTTTATTCACCTGTTTAGCAGTCTCCCCAAACCTAAGGGTCTCCATTTAATAACTTTAAATTTTTAAAATAACCTATAAAAACCAGATTGTAACAATTAACACATTACTGTTAACCAATGAAAAAATTTTCAGTTATTATATACGGACAACAATATGCATTGCATTTGTAAAATTAATCTTGATATCATTTTGATCAGCTAGCAACTTGGGGGAAAAACATGTCTTTAACTTTAATAACATTTATCTATAAGCCAATAAATTATAGGCAAATTTTTTTTTAATTTAAAAAGGAAAAAGATTGTTGAGCTCAAACAAAACAGCTATAAGGTTGGACAGACAAGTGGCCAAATACACTTACAACAAAATGTATTTATATAGAGAGAGTGTACTCAGATGTATTTGGCCAAACTGAATTATAATAAATTTTATAACTTTTGGGTTTATAACTGTAAATAAGACTAGTCAAAACTTTTTGTAGGTCCATTAACAGAGATCTGTTGCAATTAGACTCATAAAGAATGAAAGCCCTTTATACCTGTAAGTGCAAAAACAATTTTAAAGGTGGGCCCTAGGATAATGGTCTTTTCTTTTGTCTCACTTATTATAAACCTTTTATAACAAACTTGGCTTCAGGTGTTTAAATTTTAAAGTATCATTTTTTATTAAACCTCATTTGGCCTGCTCAAACTCTCTCTGAAATGAAAAGACGACCCCTACTTCATCCCTCCTTAGGCAACCTGATAGTCCCTCACTCCCAGGAGGTTACCATATTGATGCCAAATTAGTGCAGACACTTGATCAGCATAGTGCACTGCAGCCCAAAACTCCTGGACTCAGGTGATCCTCTCTCCTCAGCCTCCTGAATAGCTGGGACTATCGGCACATGCCACCATGCCTGGCAGGCTTGAATTTTTTTTTTTGGTACCAGGTATCGAACTCGGGTCCTTGCACTTGCACAGCAGGCCATGAAACCACTGAGCTAAATCCCCGGCCCCAGGCTAGAATTTTAAAGTGTCTTTTTTTCTTCCCTTTTTTTTTCTGTTCTCAGATTGTTAGATTTTTTAATTTGACTGGCTGCCAATAGAACATTAACCTTGAGTTAGTGTTCTTAAATCAACAGTGTAGAGAGAAGAGCAAGTTAACCCTATAGTTGCGATTCAAGAATTTGCAATGGACAAGAAAGGTTTTAAGCACACCAATTAAACATCAACTCAAATTGGAACAAAAGTACATTTATCAATTAGCTAACTGTGTAATTTGATTCTCTTATAAAATCTCTTTATGTCTGGTAGAGCGCGATTGCAGTTTTTCAACTTTTGTTTTGGCTTCCAGACATTTGCAAGCAGCATTGTTTTGCTCCGTGCTCTCTGGAGCTTTCCCAACTGTTTTCATTCCATTTACTTATTTTCACATTTCAGTTCTTTCCAACCTGGGTGTGGCTTCTGACTTTTCCTGACTCTGACAGTGGTGCCTCGCCTGCACATCATGGTACACTAAAGCCAAGCAGCTCTCCTCATGCCTGTGCCCCAACCTCCTCCTCCACACCTGTGGTCTTAGCAACTCAGGTGGAGGGGGAGGCAGCTCGACCTCCTCCGAAGGGGAGCACTGGGATTTGCCTGTAATGATGTCACATTTTCTGAGAGAACCAAGCCTGCTGTGTGAGAGACAGCGGATTTGGCAAACAGTTGTTCTAATACTGAAACCAAGCAGTTCTCGATAGTGGCTGATTGCCACAGAATGGAAGCATGAGAGCCTCCCAGGCTCTGTTGTACAGGCTGAAAAACAGAGTGCACAGGCTCCAGGTTGTCAAGGTCTCAGGGGAGATAACTTCTTAGCTGAGCTGTCCAGAGGTTATTTCTGACATGCGCCCAAAGTTCCATAGCTAAGGTTCTTGTTTGTGAGAACCAAGGATTATATTTAACTATTTGCTACAACATTTTTTCAAAGCTGCTGGTCAGCACCGTGCATGCTTATTTAAGAAGGGTACAGAGCAACTAGGTGTAATGTTGCTCTTTGGCTGAAAGTGATTGCCCTGTGTTTTAATGCCAGCTGATTTCCTACTCCCTTTGAAAGCACTTACTTTTGCTTCCAGACTTTTGCTCCGGGCTTTTGCTTCCTCTTTGGACATCCCTAGTTCATTTGTCATTCAAGAGCCATGTGTTGTCAATACACTCTGTCCACTCTGAGTAGCCCTCACCGAGGGAGACCCCTGCAGTGGATCCCAATCTCCTGCTCAGTGCTATGATGCATGGCGAGAAGAAAGACTTAAAGACAGAATGAAAGAAACAGATACAGGGAACCAGGATGACCAGTGCTTGAGCAGTCAGAGGCTTGAGCAACCAAAGGCTTGAGCAACCAAAAGCCCTGGCCAGCCAAAGTCATTGATATTTATTGTGACATCAAAGTTAGGTCACAGTAAAGGGGCTATGTGTAGTTACTAGGGATACATTGTTGATTCAGGTAAGACTTGTAAAGAAAGAGATAATGCTTTTTTTTTTTTTGATACCATGGATCGAACTCAGGACCTTGTGCTTGCTAGGCAGGAGGTGGAACCACTGAGCTAAATCCCCGGCCTTGATAATGCATTTTTGAATTAGCAATAGAACAGACAAAATACAGGTTGTGATTAGCATATGACCTTGTCTTTTTAGTAAAGAAGGTTTTAATTCTGGGAATGGAATTTGGGTAAGAGTCACTGGGACTTTGGCAGGTAGGCTTTGGCCAGACTCACTTCTATAAACAAGCCAGTGGTGGGGTTAATTCTGTAAGCCTGTACTGCTTACAGCCTGCTTTGGGTATAATCAATGGGGCAGTCCCCCACAGGGATGGAATAGCTAGCCTCAATCTGCCTTGGAGAGAACAGGATTTAGGGTTATTTATGGGGTAAAGAAGTGGTGTGGAAACTGGATGTGGTGGTACAAACCTGTAATCTCAGCACTGAGGAGGTTGAGTGAGACAGGAGGATTGAGTTCAGGCCAGCTGAGCTACTTAGTAAGACCCTGTCTCAAAACAAGAAGTGGGGTGCCTGAGGCATGAGGAGAGGTGAACAGAAGTAAGGTACAGTGATGGAATTGGTGTCTGCACATGCATCGAACTTGGTGGCTCTTTACAGGATGCATCTCTGAAAATCAAGTGCGATCTGAGGGTGACATTTTGGCCCTCTGATGGCAAAAGATCACCCCCTGGACACTGGCACTCCTGCACAGGCCCAGGTGAAGGATTGGTGGTTTCAGCTTGCTTGAGACAAAGCAGCCTCCCAAGTCCTATGAACTTGGGTTTCCTATGAAAACAACTGGGGTACTGGTGATCCTTGAGCCCCAGCGTCCCTGACTCCTGGGATTGTGCTGCTTAGCCAGGGCCTCTGGAGCTGGTGACAAAAGGAACGAGGAGCAGGAGAAGCCAGAGGTTTACTCAGGGTCTTCCTGAGTTTTACTTCCCAGCATGGGGCCCAAGAAAGTCACTCGGTCCATTCCATGCCTTAGATTCCCCATTTGTGAAGCAAGGTGATAATGTGAGGAAAGTCCATAGCCCAGGGCCTCGCTAACAGTCAGCACTCAAGAATGATGTCTGGTATTCACTTCCGATGTTAAGTAGTTTTGAATTTATGAATTATCTTTTTTTTTCCTGAGACAAGGTCTCACTGTGTTCCAGACTGACCTCAAACTCACTATGTAGCCCAGACTAGCCTTGAACTCACAATCCTCCTGTCTCAGCCTCCAGAGTGCTGGGTCTGCAGGTGTGCAGCTTTGAAAACCAGCTTCAAAAATCCTTTTATCTGAAACATTTTACTCTGATTTGTCTGTGATATAACCAGTCTTCAAAATTCCTGCTTGCAGCTGGACCTGGTGGCGCACACCTGATATCCCAGCACTCAGGAGGCTAAGGCAGGAGGATCACCATGACTTTGAGGCCAGCCTGAATTACAAAGTGAGACCCTGTCTCAAAAAACAAACAAAACAAAGCAACTTTTCTTGCAAGAAATTTCCAGCCTCAGTGGTCTGTCTCTGTGATACTTAGAAGGATTTGAATTCAATTGTGTGGCCTGGTGTCAGGATCCTACCTGTATATCCCAGGCTGGCCTCCAATTTGAGGTCCTCCTGCCTCAGCCTCTCAAGTGCTGGGATTATAGTCATGTACCACCATGCCAAACTGATTGACCTTTTTTGGTGTGTGGTATTGGAGATTGAACCTAGGTCCTTCACACTGAGCTACATCCCTAGCCCTTTTTACAGTGGACGCTCCAGTTACAACGAGCCTGACATATGAAAAACTTGGGTTATGACAGGAATTTTACTTTTAACTTACAACCAAAATCTTGAGTTATGACCTGAATGCCAGGTGCTTGTGTTTCCATATAGTCTCAAATACAGATTTCACCCTTAAAGACTTCTGGAAGGAACATTACAACATCCTTTCCTGTGTGGGGTTGAGAAATCCTGGGCCAAAGTCTCTCTAAGGACACTGAGATATGCCTGTCTACAGGAGAGAGACTTTTAAGGCTGTATAGAAGAGCCTGAGCCTTCAATTGACCAACTTGAGTTACAACCAGACCTTGGGAATGAATTGAGTTCTTAAGTCAAGGGTCCACTGTATTTTTTATTTTGAGATATGATCTTATTGTCACTTAATTGCCCAAACTGGGGTCAAACTTGCAATCCTCTTGACTCAGCTTCCCAAAGAATTACAAGTATGTTCCACCGTGGCCTTGCTATGATTGAACAAAATGGAATTTTGAAATTGCGTCTGTGTGTCTGCATGTGATGGTGGGGATCAAAACCAGGACCTCATGCTTCCCAGGCAAGCTCTCTACCACTGAGCTACATCCCCTGCCTGAAACTGAATTCTTGAATTGTCATTGAATTATTTTTATTGCTATTGATGTTCTTGATGAAATGGTAGCACCTGAAATAAGGATTGGATGTGAGGTTTTGAGTGATTCGAGCTTTGCCACACGAATTGCATGAATTCTTCACAAGTTTGTTAGCTGTGTGATTGACCAACCTCTCACTCTGCAAATATGTACGTTGGAATGTTGCTGCTACCTGGCTCTGATGCGGGGACATCTGACCCTCAGAAGCCATCTTGGTCTTCCCCCTTGGAGTTTGCATTCCTGATGGTAGAGGCAGACAGGAAACAAGATACTTTTAAAGATAAGAATGAGATGTGATGAGATGAAAACCCAGAAAGGAGGTGGGTGTGGTCAGGGTGGGCCTCTCTGAGGAAGCAACCTTGAAAAGGGGGTGAGCTGTGTGTCAGAGTGGACGAGTGGTCGGAGAAGGGAACACTCAGTGCAGACACACTGAGATGGGGGAGAGCCCGACCTGGTGAGCCCTCTCCAGGCCCATGTGGCCGAAGAGCCAGAGTTGAAACGAGGCTCACTCTCAAGGTGATGGAGGAGGACCGCAGCTTCAGCTGGTTCTCCTGGAACTCGGTAAGGAATTTGGGTTTCATCCTCATGTCATCGAGAGCCCCCAGAAGGCTATGGCTCCTCCCTGGATGCTGTATGGATGCCCTTCACTCCTGGGTCATGAATGTCCCTTTCACCCATGTCCTCCCTGCCCACCCTACCTGTGGTCAAGAGCCCCTATTTAAAGAACTGGGGTGAATTCACCCACCCACCCACTGCTTCACATCCTCCTTCCCTGAGCTATTTTTCCTCATAATCCTTATTGTCCTTTACCACACTCTCCATTTCACTCTGATTTTGTCCACCATCAGGGGACATAGGTCGTGCAAGTGCTGGGACAGCTCTGGCTGGAGTAGGAGAGCAAATTGAAGGACAGTCAAGAGAAACTGACCTGGTCTGAATTGTGCTTTCCAAGGCTCTCTAGCTGCCTGGGTAGAGGACATCAGGAAAGGGGCAGAGGGGCCCTGGGCCTAAGGGAGGCCTGATGTCTGCCTGTTCTGCGATGTCTGCCTTTCCTGGACTTGTAGGCAGAGGGCTTGAGGAATTTGCCAGAGGTGGTGTCTTTTATCCCCCCAGGTTCTGAGAACAGAATTTATGGTGACTGGGAAGACTGAGAGGAGTAAACAGAGCCAGGAAGTCACTACCCAATCCTATTAGACCCCAGCTGTCAATGGAGAAAAGTGGTGATAAAAAGTGCTTAAATTATTGGAGAAACTGTCAAGCTGAAAAATACAAGTTGTTCAAGTATGATGAAATTTTAAATCTAGAAAAAAAAATCTAAAACCTAGATCTGAGCAAGTCTGGGTAAATAAACCTGACACTTATTGCATTCAAGAATATTGCATTGAAGAATAATGTTACTCAAAGGTCTATGATCTCAAGTCACAGGAAGTACTATAAGATAAATTTCAGTTAAGTTTAAAACAAAATGAAGGGGATGGTAATGGGAAAGGACCACACATTTATAGGTTTGGGGGGGCTGGGAGAGAACATTTCAGTTTCTGAGACATTTACAATAATTTTTAAGTTTTAGTTTTTTTAATTAAATATTTTTGGTGCTGGGGACTAAACCCAGGGTCTCACACATGCTAAGCATATGCTCTATCATAATCTTTAGTCTTTTGGGGGGAGAGGATACCAAATGGGAGGATACCCAAAGTGAGGGTTACCTCCCACAGTGCTATTCTGCAGTTTTAGGAAGAGGCCCTGTGTCCCCACCCCTCTGTGCCCCATATTTCCCAGACGCTATTTCTTCCAAGTCATCCTACCACCCAGAGCCTAATGCAGCTGCTCCAGGCGATGCCTTTTGTTGTTTGGTTTTCACACTCACAGCAGACACCACAGTTTTTATAAGATGAGGAGTTTTTATAAGAAGCAGGAGTGGCTTGAACAGTAAAGACAACAGGGCAAAACCTGTGAAGAACTGGATTAAGCAAAGCTATTTAGCCTTTAGCCTTTGGGGAAATGCAGGCTGCTACTGGAGTTCATTCTTTCCTCCTGGAGAAGTCACAAAAAGCAATATTTTCTACCTAAAAGATTTTTTTTCTATCCCTGTAAAAAATGATGTTTTTCCCCCCACGGAGCTAGGCCTTCTGAACACCATCTTGTCTACATCCACTGGGTCGCAGACCTCTGGGTCTGCAGAGAAACTGCTGCAGACAAGCGCAGGCAGGGTGGAAGCCAGGTGGCTGTGTTGGGAGCTCCCGAGTTGTGTTTAGTATTCCATGTGCATCTTCCTCCAAAACCGAGTGGCTGCAAGGACTGAGCCAGGGCTGCATCTCACACTGCAGTGTAGCTCGCAGGCCCAGAGTTCTGCATGCCTGAGGCCACCTGGAGGTTTGCAGCTGGGATGGCAGCTGCCCTTGCAGGTAAATCCAGGCTCACTTCTGTCCATGACTGAGCTTGCAGAGGCTGCTTCTTCCCCAGTTTTTCTGTTTCTTGTCTTTTGGCAGCAGATTTGGTGGCACTATGTGGTTTGGTGCAGATAATGATCAAAGGGGTTCCTGTGTTCTTGACGGATTTGATCTGTGCTGCCACCTTGCCCCATCTCGCCCATCCCCTATGTACCATGGCTGAGGAAGCCAGTGTGGAACAGCCCCCCCCCCCGCCATGTCACTGGGCTGGGCTCTGTACCGCCCTCCACCAGAGCCTCAGCCTCTGGCCCGTGCAGCCACCCAGTGCAGGAAGATCCGATGTTCCTCGCCGTCCTGTGCACCGTGGTGTTGGCCCTGCAGGTAGGGGCCACTCTGCCGTGACTGTCAAACACCCCGGTTTCCCAGCCTTGTCTGGGAGCTGTAGCGATCATTCCCTCAGGGATGAGCACCCACAAGGGGAAACGGGGACACCCTTATCCTCACCCCTCCCTGAGGACAGGAATCCGCCCCCACCTGCCCAGAACAAATGCTGGGGAAATGAAAATATCAATTAAGCGGTTGCTGTGGCAACCCAATCATGTGTTTGCTGCTCCGTTTTCAGCGTGGTGCTGGTCTTTTCTATTGAGTCTATGAATTCCTCAGTTGTTCTCCTCCCCTGCTCTGTCACCCATTCACAATACACACACACTGTATGTTCTGGATTGTGAAGACTGACAGAGTGATGATGTTTCCTTAAAGGGCTGGGGCGAGAGCCAGGAGAAGGCTTTTGGATTGAGAATATACATTTTTGTTCTCATTATGTGCCTTTTTGGGGTAGTAAGAAAAAGTCTTCCATTACTTTCCTTTTTGACCTTGGATGAGCTCTACATTGTGCGTGTGTGTGTGTGTGTGTGTGTGTGTGTGTGTAGTACTGGGAATTGAATCCAGGATTTTCTCTGTAGTATATCCCTAGTCCTTTTATTTTTTATTTTGAGACAGGGTCTCACTAAGTAGCTCAATTGCCTAGTCAGGCCTCAAACTTGCAATCTTCCTGCCTCAGCCTCCCAGAGTGCTAGAATTACAAGCCTGTGCCACCACACCCGGTGAGCTCTGCATCTTCCTGAGCCAGAGGTTTAGCCCTTTATCAAGGAAAAATCTTGCTGTCAGCCCTGAGCCAGCTCTGATAATGATTGAGGAGAAAATGCCCATACCAACCTTCAAGGGACCTCACAGGGGTAACATGAGCTCAGGTTCTGGCTGGAGGTGGACTTTCGCTTTACAGTCTCCCATGTCCAGGGTTAGGAGCAAGGGCCTGGGACTTCTTTTTTTTCTTTTGTGATGTTGGGGATTGAACTCAGGGCTGTCAGGCTGTCACAATTTGTTAGGCACAAAATTTTGCATAAATCACTTGACTCTTCTGGATCTAGTCTTTGAAGTAGGACTGTCAATCAAGAGTCATGCTTCCTGGGTCTGGGGAGAGCTCGCTCAGTGGTAGTGCATCTGCCTAGCAAGCCCAAGGCCCTTCTATCTTCAGCACTACAGAAAAGAAAAAAAATAGTGCTTCCCCCATGGAGTTATTCTGAGAATGAAATGAAATACCATAGGCAGTGCTGGTTCAGAGTAAGTAGGCAGTAGATATTTGCTCTGGTTATATTAACATCGGTCATCACAGAAATCCAAAAAGGAAAAGGACTTCAGAAGATACACGCCTTAACGTTCCAAAGTCAGGTCTTCAGTGCTTTTTTTTTTTTTTTTCCTCCTGAAGGCAGTGCTTTATTTTTTTAATTTTTTAATTTTTATTTTTTGGACAGGGTCTCACTAAGTAGTTCAAGCTGGCCTTGAACTCACTATGTAGCCCAGGCTGGCCTTGAAGAACTTATGGTGATCCTCTTGCCCAGTGCTGGGATTATAGGTGTATACCACCATGCCCTGCTAATTTATTTGTTTGTTTGTTTGTTTGTTTGTTTTTAAGAGAAGGCTTAGGGCTGGGGATGTAGCTCAGTGATAGAGGGCGTTGTATGCACAAGGCCCTGGGTTTGATCACCAGCAGCAACATACACAAAAAAGATATTTTTATTTTTTGTTTTCCTGTGTTTTTTATCATGAAATTGCCTATGATGACTCCTAAAATAGGGGAGCTGAAACCCCTTGAGGGAAGAGGCAGCATCTCTCCCATGACTGTCCCTAGAACAAAAGAAAGAATCCTTCCCCTCTTACTCACAGGGTGGAGGGACCTGCATGGAATCACCCAGCTTTGACAAACAGCAAAGCCATGCAAGAACCTTTCTATTGCCTTCACCTCCCTTCCTGAATTTTATAGGCACATCGGTATCACCAGGTACCACCCCAGGTTTCCCAGATCCACCCCCTGGGGTAAGGACATTGGGCAGCAGTGACAGCAAAGGCCAGAGCTGTGGTAATTAATCACTGGGTCTGCAGAGTTGAGTTCACCCGCATTCCTCCCATTCTGGGTGGTGTCCAAAGGTATTCTTGTTTCACAAAAGCTTCAGAATCTTAACACTTGAAAAAGAACCAAGGTGCCTCTTCTACTGAATAATGAATGAACCCTATAACGTGTATAACCTTTGCAATAATTTTTTTTAATGTTTAAAAAAATGTCAGGGAGTGCAGTTTGCTCAGAGGTGAACTCTTGTTCCCTAGACCTAGAGTAGCTGAAAACGAGGAGAGCTCTGCTAAGAAACAGCACAGAGATTATCCCACAGATGGTTACCTTTACTGATGTGTTTTGTCAATTTATTTGACGATGTCTTCCTAAACTATATACGTGTACTGCTCTAAAAGAAGAATGGTGCCTTCCGAAATATGGAATATCATTTACTAAATATATGTAGGGGATATGATACTCCTTTATTTTATTTTTCGAAGTACTGGTTGAACCCAGGGCCTTCACACCAATCCCACCCCTTTTTATTTATTTATTTCTATTTTGAGACAGGTTCTTGCTAAGGTGCCCAGGCTAGGTTTGAACTTGTGACCTTCCTGCCTCAGCCTCCCAGAGTGCTGGGATTACAGGCATGCTCTACCATGTCCCTGTTAATTGACCTTTTGATAAATTATCCTGTCACAAATGTTTGTGTTTAATTCAGTTTTTACCCCACCATCCTCCAAAGGAAATCTGGGGGTGGGGGGCGCCTAGTTCACAGCAGGGCCGTGGGCCCCTCGGATGCTGGGTTGTGGGGCACAGACAGCTGTGGGCTCCCCATCTACCTGGTGAGGGCAGCCCCAGGTGTCACTGGGACAAGAGGAGAGTCCAAGGTTACTGTTCTGCAGCCACCTCAGCCTCTGCCAGGAGCTTGTCAAACATGTACTCTCAAGACTCACTATATCTTTTATTTTTATTAGTACACATTTGCAGCACATAATGATATAATTCACTGTGGGGAAGTAATGCATGTACCTAGCACATCTTTATTCTTTTTATGTCCCCTTCCCTTCCTCCTTTTCCCTCCATTTTTTGGCCCCCTTCCCATTTGCAAAAGATCTGTTTTCCTGTTTCCTACTATCTATCCTTTATTTTGGTACGGGGGATCGAACTCGGGACCTTGCGCTTTCGAGGCAGGCAGCAGAACCACTGAGCTAAATCCCCAGCTCTATCCTTTATTTTGTTCTTTAAATTATTTATTCTTTGGGTTTCTCATGTAAGGGAAACTGGGCGAAGGCTCAGTAAATCTTGAGTAGCATGTTGGTGACATCCCAGGGGACTTGCATGAGCAGGGCAGCTGGAGAAACACCACTCTGGCTGGGGGTGGGGGGAGGCACAGTGCTGTCTTAGGAGCAGGCTGCCAATGCCATGAGCTCTCGGCCGCTTTGGGAAGCCTGCCTCTTGCCCTAGCGGGTTTAGCCGGGCAGATGTGGTTTGTTAACTGTAGCACCGAAACTTGCTGGGGAACAGGCTCATTTGCCCTGCTTAGCACTGCTTACCTAGAGGACCCCTTGGGCCTGCTTATTACTCAGGCCTTTGTTCCAATTTCACGGTTTCTGCCTCGGGTTGAGTAACCCTGAACTTGCAAGGCTCAAGTATGGTGTAAGTCACCAAGTCACCTTGGCTGATGAATTTCCGACTCTGGTGATGCTTTAATTGGAGGCGAGGCACCCCTTTCATTAGCGAGATCACACCTCCTGTCTAAATTTTCTTGTCAAAGGCTTGGAGGGGAAAAGAAGCTGACCTCACAGTGGGGGCCTAGTTACCAAGGCTTCGATGGCTTCCCCCAATTTATCAATGTCTCAGCCAGGCCCTTGGCATAGCAATCACTCAAGGCCCTAGGGATGCTGGGGTCTCATTTTTTTCTCAAATGAATGAATATTCTTCTGGTTTTCACTCATTGCAACAGTTTTACTAGATAGAAAACATTTTATTTTGGCCAATTCTCACTGCAGCTGTATGGAATTGGGGTTGATCTTATTTGCATTTTACAAAAGATAAAATGGAGCCACAGAGGTCAAGTAACTTTTTCAAGGCCACAGAGCACACTAAAGAGCAAAGTGGGGAAGCCAGGGCTGTGTGGCTCTGGAGCTGGTGCTGTCTGTTAACCACCATGGGCTACGTGGGCTTTGAAAGGCAGAATTCATACAGTGGAGGTCGTCTCTGTGAATGACTTGGCCCCACTGTGGTTTCTCTGCCCTGGTGACTGCTTGGAACTCCAGGAATTGAGACTGGGCCATTCACCCACTAGGGGTTGTGCCCAGGCCAAGTGACTCCTCTGGCTGTGACCCTGCCAGGGACAGGTGTAGACTCTGCAGCTCCCCAAGATTGTCCTTGCTGGCTCCCCTAGCACTGGCACTAACAGATCTGGGTTCAGGTTCAGCTTACTCAGATTGCATGATGACTTCCAAGAGCCCTGGGGACTTCTGTCTTTGTGAGTCCTTTTTTCCAGTAAGAAAATTTTAATGTATTTAACTGCGATAGTGGTATAAAGATGCATATATTTATGTTGTATAGAAAGACATTTTTTTCACCCTAAAAGTTCATTTTTCCCCTTTTGATTTTAAGTGAAATGAAAATGTTTTCATGGGCCCCAAAAGTACAAGGGACCCAGGCATTGGGCCTACTACACCTGGAAAAGCTGGCCTTGTGTTGGGGTCTGTAGTGACCTTGAGCAAACTGACATATTTGAGCCTCGGTTTTCTCATCATAAAATGGGTATAGTGACTGTGTCTGCTTTAGCCCATGGCAAGGGACTGGCACAGAGCTGTCCCCTGGGCAGGCTGCTTCCTGAGCACCTCCTGAAAGGCAGTGTTGGCCCTGCTCCTGCCTGTCATGAAGCATTCGAGCCAGAGGATCATCAAGCCCCGCCCTCTTCCCACACCTGCAAAGAGGTGGCCTGCATCAGAGCAGGTGGGACCAAAAGTCAACTCAGTCCCAGCCTGGTTCCATTAGGGCCCTGCTGGGCTGTTTGTTCAGGGCACCACCCTCAGCCCAGCCAGTCCAAACAGATCTTGGCAAAGATGGCGGCCACACTGCCACCCACATGGCCTTCTTGGCCTCACCCGTGTGCCTTGTTTCTCAAGGCTGTCTGCACACAGGCAGCCGTGGGCAGGGCCTGGAACCGGGCTCTGCCATTGACTTTCTGCGTGGGTTGCTTCACATCAGCCCTTGCCTGGGAAAGGGACAAAATCACACTTCTGCCTCACAGGACAGTTGTAAGGGTGACACCAGATGACACGGGTCAGGCACCTGGCAGTGATGGGCACACTCAAGGATGCCTCATAGGGAGGAGAGACAAGGGCTGTTTCATCCTCCGTCATCCCTTCTGGAGGATGCACCGGGGCGGAGGCCCCAGAAAAAGGCCACAGGCAGAGCGGTAGGCACAAACCCAGAGTGCCAGCAGTGTGACTTTGAGCCAGTATTTCACCCTGCCATGCCTCAGCTTCCTCACCTGGAAAATAGGATAATAATAGAACTTGTTGCACGGTGTTTGGGGGAGAATAAATGTTAACATTTTTTTTAGTGTATGTGTATGCCTGTGTGATACTGGGGGAATTGAATCCAGGGTCTTTGTACTGAGCTCCATCCCGGCCCTTTTTTAATTTCTAATTTTGAGACAGGATATTGCTAAGTTGCTCAGGCAGGGTTTGAACTTATGATCCTCCTACCTCAGCCTTCCAGAGTGCTGAGATTACAAGTGTATGCCACCACACCTGGGTAAATGTTAACACACTTAAAATGCTCCAGTTGGTATCTGGTATGTAGTGAGTACTCTAAGTAGACGTGAAATTTTGGTTTTCCTTCTTGGTACAAGTACCAGGTGGCAAAGTGGCTTTAATTTTCTGGATAGAAACTTCTACAAGGAACATGAAATTGTAGACATGGGAGTTCTCAGTCCTTTCCAGTGTGTGAGAGACATGTTCTTTGATCACTTGGAAGTCTTTAGCTCAGGGAACAAAAGGGAGTTTCCGGCCACCCAAGGCCTCATGGTCACTAACGCCCAAACTGATGACTCCTCAGGCTCAGAAAATGACCACGCTATCAGAGTGACCATGGACTTGAAGATTGCTATGACATGTTACCCAGACAGCAGAAGGCTCTGGAGAGGATTTGGAGGGAAAGGAGGAGGAAGGGAAGGGATGCCAGGTGTCCTGTGTCTCTGCCATGTAGGCAATGGGTGGCTCTTTGGCCCAGCTCCAGATTTGTGGAAACTGGCCTGGGTGAAGCTCTAGCAGGTGACAGCCCCAGAAGATGGTCAGCCAGGGTCCCTGGCTCTCTGGACTTGGCTATTGCCACCTCTTTGGGGAGGGCAGTGTTGTCAGACATAAGAGCCAGTGGGACACCAGGACTGGCTGTGGCCTGGGAGGCTTGTGGCTCCCAGGGGCTCAGAAGGTGGAGCCTATGTCCCAGACACCAGCCTCTGCCTGCACCTCTCTGGCTCCTTTTCGCTTCTCCCTGAAGGAGCCCCTTTCGTGTGATGTAGACCTTGAATGGGAGACACAGGGTCCCTGCTTTCTGGATGCAGCTTTCCTGGAGTGACTTTTGTGAACCTGAGTCATTAGCAGCTGCTAGTGTAAAATATTCATGCCTGACTGCGTGTGAGCCCAGCCTTCCCAGCAGCCTCTGGTTTCACCACCCCAGGCGACAGCTGTCGGCAGGGGCCACGGTGGGACTCAGGACCCTACACCTTGGCGCCGCTCAGGAGCAGGTTTGTCACCTCTGTGTGACAGCTATGTCCTGGGAGCCTGAGGTCACGAGCATAATGCCCCTAAGAGTTAAGCCCATGAAAGAGCCGGACTTCTGGAATTGGAACTGAACTGCACCGACTGTGACACTAGGACATGCTGATGATGGCTTTCTGGATTTTGGCCAACTTCAAACACCCACATACAAGGCAGTGGTCAGGTACAAGTTTTTTTCCTCTTTCTTTCTTTCTTTCCTTTTTTTTTTTTTTTTTGACACAGGGTCTTGCTTTGTAGAGCAGGCTGGCCTTGAACTCACTATGTAGCCCAGGCTGGCCTTGAACTCAAGGTGATCTTCCTGCTTCAGCCTCTTGCCACCACACCCAGCAGGGTTACAATTTTTCTACACCTCTTCCAGTCCCCTCTTCTTCTTCCAAGACCTTTGTTTTGTTTTGTTTTAGATAGGGTCTCTCCATGTAGTCCTGGTGGTCTTTGAACTTGCTATGTAACCCAGGCTGGTCTCAAACTCATAACCCTCCTGCTCCAGCCTCCTAATGCTGGAATCTCTTCCCAAGTTTAAGTGGGAGAGTCTATGAACCCCATTCAGATATTGAATGCAAAATAATTGCATAGTTTTTTTTCTGGACAGAGAACCTTTATTTTTCATTGGCTCGGAAGGGTGAAAGGAGACTTACTTTTAAGCTGTAGCCTGTACTATTAGAGTTTAGGTGGGTTAAAAATAGACACAGCTTCCCAGAGCAGTGTGGCAACTTAGCTTCAAAGAACTAAAGCAAGCCAGGTGTAGTCCATGCCTGTTATCCCAACTCTGGGCAGGCTGAGGCAGGAGGATCGCTGTAAGTTTGAGACCAGCCTGAACTACAAAGTGAGACCCTATCCCCCAAAAAACAAAACCCAACAACAAAAACAATCAAAAAACAAAATAATGAGCCAAAGCAGATGGAGGCATGTGAGTAGCAGAACCAAGGCTGGGCAGGGTGGCTAATTTGGGTGGGCAGCTGCCACTGTGCTAAATTAAGCAGGTGGCTGAGGTCAAAGCCTGACTCACAGCTGGCCCCACAGTGGCCCGGGAGGTACGTGGAGTGGCGTTCTCCCCTTGGAGGTACGTGGAGTGGCGTTCTCCCCTCGGTGTTTAATAGCACGCATGCAAGCTCGTATCCTCCTCGTAATCACATGTATCTCAGCTTTCGTGATTGAGCTCAAAGCACTCAGCTCAGGCCCATCTGACCTGGGGCCCCCTCCTGGTTGGGCAAGTCAATCTGCGAAGATGCCTGGCATTTTGCTGGGAGGGACAGGGACAAAGAGGAGGGATGTGGACAGTGGCATAGGAGACTGAAGATAGTGCCTCCCCTTCCGGGTGTGAGGCTTGCCCCTCACCAGGTCACCAGAGGGAAATCCCCTGGGAGGTCACCCGGGTGGCAGAGCAGCCTGGGACTGCCCAGGGTCTGGGCTGGGGCGAGTCATGCTGTAGGCCACATTCCTTGGCCATGAGGTGCCTTGTCGCCTTTGGTTTGCTTAACCTTCACATTGTGTTCTAGCAGAGGTGATGGCCTGGTGGGCTTGGGATGGCAGTTAGCAATTTGCCTGCAGTTCCCGGGATGGTGGTGCAAACCTGTAATCCCAGCACTTGGGAGGCCAAGGGGATGGCCATGAGCTTGAGGCCAGCCTGGGCCAAATAGTTCAAGGCAAGGACTTATCTCGGAAAACTGGAAAAAGGAAAAGCCACTCAGCCTGAGGCTGAGCTGTCAGGTGGCCTGGCTCCCTCATGCTCCCTTCTACACACAGCGCTCAGTGGTGATCCGGCTCAGGGTTACTTGACTGCTCTGAAATACTATTGTATGCAAGGAATCCTTTATTTGGCTAGAAGATCACTGGCCCAGCTCCTGGGTAGGCTGAGACTTCCGGTCTGCACTCTGCGGCTCCTTATAACCCTGCCCCTGGCCTCAGGGGCTGTTCAGTGGCAGGGAGCGTCATGAACCAGAGGAGGCTCATTGTGCACCCACAACATTAAACTGCTGGTTGAGGATCCCATATAATTGAAACATATGGGAACAGAAGTGTTTTGGATTTCAGACGTTTTTTGAATTCTGGAATATTTGCTTACACATGACATTTTTGGGATGGGACCCAAGTCTAAATGTGAAATTTATGCTTCATCTATACCTTATACACATGGCCAGAAGATATTTTTGTATACTATTTTTAGGGTATCTGCATTTTAGCTGTGATCTGCCACATGAGGTCAGGTATGGGATTTTCCAGTTACTGCGTCAAAGCAATGACATCAATGTTTAAAAAGTTTCAGGGGCTGGGGTTGTAGCTCAGTGACAGAACACTTGCTTAGCATGTGTGAGGCCCTGGGTTTGATTCCTGGCTCTGTGAAAAAGGAAAAAAAGTTTCAGGTTTTTGGAGCACTTCAGATTTGGGATTTGGGGTTTAGGGATGCTTAATGGATATCAGGTTCACCTGGAAGTAGGGTGCTCAGATATCCTGGTTTGAGCAGGACTGAGGAATTTTCCAGAGCAGAGTATTCTCAGTGCTAGTACCAGGCCAGCTCCAGGCAAAGGGCTGGTTAAACAGCATCCCTGTCCCCGGAGGGGCTCTGTGTCCCTCCAGGGACCACACATTTCTTCTTCATCTTTCATAATTACAGACTTTACAGAAAAGCTGCAAGAATAATATAAAGACTTCCCGGCTTTCTCCACCCAGATTCCCCAGGTCTTAACATTTTACCTCATTGGTGCTGTTCTCACTTCTGTCTCTCCCTCTGCACTGTTTAAGAAGAGGTTGCAGACACAGTACTTTTCCCTTCAAATATGTACTTCCTAAAAATGAGAAATTGTCTGTTATGACCAGTGTGTAGCAGAGTCAGGAAATGAATGTTGAAACAGCACTACTATCTAATCTATAGACCACATGGGGACCACAATTGTCCCCAAAGTGCTCTTTAAGGCAAAAGGAAATCCAAGTTCAGTTGTCATGTCTCTTTAGTCTCTTTCAATCCAGGAACAGTTGCTGAGGTTTTCTGTGTTTTGTGACATTGACTGTATGTATGCATGTATTTAGTGGTACTGGGGATTGAACTCAGAGCCTTCTCATTACCCTACATCCCCAGCCCTTTTTGGTTTTTATTTTGAGACAGGGTCTAAATTGCCCAGGCTGGGCTTGAATTTGCGATCCTCCTGCCTCAGCCTCTCAGAGTGCTGAGATTATAGGTGTGTGCCACTACCCCTGGCCATATTCACGTGTTTGAAGAGACCAGGCTGGTTGTACTGTGAGTGCCTGGCACATACCTGGCCCCTAAGAACTGCCAGTATTCCGCAAGCACCCACTTTGTCCCTGGCTCCTTCATTCCTCAAAGACTCTGAGGGACAAGGACACATGACTTTCATTGCACAGGCTCAGGCTGGGGCCTTGCCTGAGGCTGCTTGGCACGAGAGGTGGCCCTGGGTCTTAACCCCAGGGCACATATTCTTAACCACCAGGCCACTGTGCCCTGGGGGATTTTCTTGATGTTTTACTTACAGGCATTGTTTCTTTTAAGGCTCTGAGGTCAGCACTGGTTCTCAAGGTTCTCAATCCTCCCCTACCTACAATTGTCCCACTCCCTGCAGAGATAAAGCTGACCATCATGCTTTCCTCAGGCTGCAAGGAAAAAGCAGCAATTAGCCTTTGGCACTTTGGAGAGATTCCAGCACAGGGGAAAGCTCACCTCCCAGTCTAAAACTTCTGCTTCCTTATCTGACTCCTGGCCTTGGACTGGGCAGCAGGACATGGACAAAGGGACCCTTCCCTGGGCTGATCTCTTGCAGTGGCCAGGGCAGAGGCAGCACAGGGTCACCTGGCTCCCCTTCTTGCTCTTGCCCAAAGCTGCAGCCAGAGGCAAAGCTCCACCTCATGACTTCCCATCGCTCCTCCAGGAAGTCCTCCCAGCTTTCTCATGGAGTCTGGTCACTCCTCCAGGAAGTCCTCCTGGTTTGAGGCCCAGCCACCCCTCGGCTTTCCTAGTATTTCCCCAGCAGGTTGCACTTGGGCCCTGCTCTCCAGGCCTCTCTCCTCACGACATCCACCTGCCAGTCCAGGCTATTTATAATCCAGAGGGGACTGTGAATCTCTATTCACTCCTGCCTTCATTCATTTGTCCATTCAGGGAATACCGCTGCAGGCAGACCTGTTGTGTGTGTGGCAGTGTGGTAGGTGCTGGGGTCAGTAGGGAACAAGACCAAGTCCTTAGGTGGGGGGGATAGTGGCACATGCCTGTAATGTCAGGTACTTGCGACACTGAGTCAGGAGGGTTGCAAGTTCCAGACCTACCCGGGCAACTTAGCGATATACCATCTCAAAATAAAAAGGGCTGGGAATGTAGCTTAGTGGTAGAGCGCTTGCCTACCATGGGTGAGGTCCTGGGTTCAATCCCTAGTACTGCAAAAAAAAAAAAAAAAAAAAAAAAAAAAACCAAAAAACCCCCACAAATTTCTTGCCTTGATGGGAGGAAGATGATTAAGGAACAAACTATAAATACTCAAGTTAAAACAGGGAGAAAAGATAAGAGACTAACTGGGAGCCACTGACTCTAAGGCTCCTCTGATGTGGGGACAGCTGAGCTGAGACTCTAAGGAAGAGGAGCCAACATGTAGAGTGCCCGGGATGGCGCTCCAGGCAGAGGGAGCAGTAAGGGCAAAGGCCTGGTGGCAGTTTGGGAACAAGGAGGAAGCCTGTGTAACTGGAGCTGAGAGGAGGTGGGTTGGTCACTGGGCCTGCCCTGGGCAGCCTTGGTGACCACAGGAAGGGGTTTGTGTTCTATTGTAAGCCCCACAGGAAGCCACTGAGGCTTTTAAAGTTAGACACTGATGCAGTCTCCTTTATAGTTAAGACCCTGGCTGCTGTGTGTATGGGGTCCAGATAGAAGTCCTCCAGGCCCTGTCTTCTGCCTATGGTGGCCTCTGTGTGCCCTGTCCCTTGGCCGCACTGCCTGGGGAACCCTGCCTTGTCCTGGTCTTCTGATCCTCAGCCTCATCCTTCCTCAGCCCAAGCCTCCAGCCCTCTGGGCTTGCCGCCTCCTCCCTGCCTGCCCGCCTGCCAGCAGAGTGAACTTCCCCTGGCCTCATTTCCTACTCTGGGAAAGTGGACGTAACAACAGTGCTTCTCGGAGCTCTTGTGAACATTCAGTACAAACTTGGACGCCACTTGCAGCCAGACTCAGGGCTGCTGGTGGGGCTGTGCCTGAGCTGCCACCTTCGCAGTGGGAGGAGCAGTGTCTGCCACATCTGTCGCTGCCTCCTGGCTCCTCAGCTCAGCTGCTTGCTGTGAGGCCTTTTTTTCTTTTTCCTTTTTGTGATACAGGGATTGAATCCAGGGCTTTCACACTAAACTATATCCCTGGTCCTAGGTTTTTTTTCTTTTTTTCTTAATCTTGAGACAAAGTCTTGCTAAGTCAGGTTGAGCTTGGATTTGTGATCCTCCTACCTCAGCCTCTTGAGAGTGCCAGGAGTTTATAGTCACTTTGTAGGCTCTCAGAGTGCTGGGAGCATGTGGCATCATACTCAGATTCTTGACCTGGATCACGTCCACTGTGTAACCACTCAAACAGCTGGGCTGATACTTGAGGCCAGTCTAAACCACAGATTTATAACACCTTTTATGAGCTGTTGGGTGTGGCTGAGTGGGTGTTATCAGTAAACATGGCAGTGCCACTGATCACCTGGCACAAATAGCCTTAGCTGGCTTAGCTGGAAAAGCTCCAAAAGGTTCCGTTAGGTCCCCTGGTGGGCTTACATGGTGGACCCACGACTCATTAGCTGTGCGGGCTTGGCTGAGTTAATTAACGAAGCCCTCTTTCCTTGGGGCTGTGGCTGGAGGAAGGAAGCGCAGTGACCAGCTCAGGAATGATGAGTTGCCTGGCCCCTGGGAGGAGATGGAGGTGGCAATGTCTGGGTCCACATAGCTTGGAGTCTGGTAACAGAGAAGCCAGGTTTCCATCCTGGCTATGTGACCTCTGGCAAGTTGCTTAAACTCTTGCGTCTCCTATCTGTAAGATGGGGATAAGAGTAGTTTCCGATGAGTTGAGAGGATTCCATGTGATGTACTGTGTTGAATAATATGCCCACCCAAAACCTGAGAATATGAGCTTATTTGGAAATAGGGTCCCAGCAGCTGTATGCCAAGATTATATTGGATCAGAGTGTGCCTCAAATCCAGTATGACTGGTTTCCTCTTCCTTTTTTCCAGAACTGGGTGTTGAACCTAGAGCCTTTGCACTAAGATACATCCCCAGCCCTTATTTTATTTAAAAAATTTTGAAAACAGGCTCTCATTAATTCACTAAATTTCCCAGGCTGGACTCAAACTTGGAATCCTCCTGCCTCAGCCTCCGAGACTGCTGGGATTATAGATATGTGCCATGATGTCCCCCTAACTAGTGGGCCAGTAAGGTATCATTAGGACCCTGGGAGCCTGTCTCTCTCCCTTCTTTTCCCATCTACAACCAAGGAAAACCAAAGATGGGCAGCACTCCTTAGGAGCTGGGAGAGGCCAGGAAGGAATCTTCCCTAGAGGCCTTGCTGATAGCCTTGAATATGCACTTCCAGCCTCCAGAACCATGAGGGAATACATTTCCAATGTCCTAAGTCACCCAGTAGGTAGTGATTTTGTTACAGCAACCACAGGAAACCAATACATGTGACAGTGCTGGAAAAGCACTCAACACCACGGCACACGCAGTCATTACTGCCACCGTCCTCAGTATTACTTATGGATAAGGTAGGTTGTGATGGCTGTGGACCGGTTTGGGGGATCCCTTCAGCCCCCCAACCCCAAGTCTTGCAAGAAGTGGGGTGGGAAGGGCAGCCCTAGGCCACGGTCTCCCCTTAACCCTTCCTGAAGCATGTGGCTGCTCTAGGGGCGGTGGCTGACTTCCAGGAGCCTGGAGGGGGCTAACGCTGAGGTCTGGGGGGCCCTCTGTGTGTCCCTGTTGTGAGGGGGTGGTGGCTGTCCTGTGCCAGCCTCCTGGGCGCCGCCTGGGATGGGAACAGCTCAGCCTGGTTCTGGAGCCTGGCTTGAGGATGCCTCACAAACCTGTCTGGCAACAACCTTCTGAGGGCACTTTGGAGCCCCAGGCTGTCACTCTACAGCCTGTTGTGGTTTTGTCATGCAGACAGGAACATCAGCTGATCCCCTGCTCTCCAAGAGAGGCTAGGCCTGACTCACTTCAAGGCCCTGACTCACTTCGGCACTTCTGAGCCCAGGTTTCCCTTGCCCCTCTGCCCGGATCCCGTTCCAACACCAAGGCAAGGCTCCCGGGGCTTCCTCCAGGGGAAAGGAAGGAAGGGAGGGAGACAGCTCCTGGAGGTGAACCATGCTGGACGAGGAGAGAGCTGTTTCCCCACCTCTCAGGGTCAGTCACCACGTCTCAGTCTGGGGCAAGGAGTCCTATGATTTTGCTTTTGTCTTTGTTTTCTGAGACAGGGCCTCACTGTGGAGTAGCTTAGGCTGGCCTCAAACTCAGCATAGCCCAGACTTGAACTTAACATCCTTCTGCCTCAGCCTCTGAAACACTGGGATTACAGGTGTGTGCCACCACACCTGACATCCCCACTTTATCCTTTAGAGGCTCAGCTTTCTTGCCTGTAATGGGGAAGTTTTGAGAATTTGAGGAGCTCTTAGAGGTGGGCTCACCCTCTCCTCTCTCTCCAACATCTCAGGCACATTTGTGGAATAACCATGCATACTTAGATACACTTGCGTATCTACGTAGATAACCATGCATACATAGGTACGCTCAGATACAGTGGGAAGGGGGCTCGGCAGCCCCTCTGTGGGTACCTGTTTATGGCTGCTAATTTACACCAGGACTGAGGAGACCTAGACCTTGGGGAAAAGGAACAGGACCCTGAATTTCAAGGACCCTGCTGGGTCTGTGTGTGAATGATCCCCGGCCCCCTTGGGCTCAGACTTAATGCAGGCACTGAGCACTGCACATGTGCCCGCCATGCGGGAGTGGCAGGAAAGCAGTCTGGGGGCGTTTGGGTGACACAGAAGAACTTGGTGACTGTGCTGTTGGACGGACCACAGCTGGCAGAGCTGAGGGAGCAGGCAGATCTTGTCTCCCTCTCTTTTCCAAGGGCCCCTGGTAGAGGAGAGTTTTGCAGGACTGCCCAACTCAGTTTCCTTTTCAGGGCCCACATTTCTCCTGCCTGGCACAGCACCCATTGGGGCAGCCTCGGGCTCCTGGGGGAAGAGGCAGGTTAGGTGCCCAGGTGGCCCCTGCTTGACCAGGTGGGCAGTGATGGGCAGAGAACTGGCAGTGCATGGAGCTTCTGGGAGGTGTGTGGAAGGGACAAGGACTCTAGGAGACACTGGGGCCATGGTGGAAAATTCTGTTCCTGTGCCCTTGAGTGGGCAACATCAACCCTGAAGCTGTTCTGGTTACAAATATGCCTCCAGGGCCCTCAGAGCTAGCTCGCCACTGGCCAGGCAGCCTGTTCACCATGGTTTCTGTGCTGTAGACAGCTCTAATGGGAGAAGGGAAAGAACCCTGTAATCCTAGCTATTTGGGAGGCTGAGGCAGGAGGATTGCAAGTTCCAGGCCAGCCTGGGCAACTTAGTGAGACCCTATCTAAAAACAAGAAGGGCTGAGGCCATAGCTCAGTTCTCCTTGGTTCAAGCCCCAATAATAGGGGTGGGGTGGGGGGATAATGGTGATGGTGGTAGTCTTAACAGTACAGTAACAGTTTCTCATCTGTAATGTGGATAATAGTACCCACCTCATAGGGTACTGTAAGGATTAAATATGATCATACACATAAAATACTTAGCATGTGGCATATAGTAAGTGCTTAATAAATAGTACCTTTTTTGAGGACACTGAGCTCAGATAGGTTGTCTCTTCTTCAAGTCACATAGTAGGGAAGCCTGATTAGGGAGCTCCGGTGTAATGGAGGAGGCTGATGAGTCCCCAGCAGCTACCACTCCTGTGCCAGGTGAGCTAAGGGAAGGGAAGGGGGTCCTGGCTTCTCACTGCTCAGGGTCAGGAAGCCTGGTGTCTTCCTGGGGCCTCACAGGTGCACAGGCTGCTGGCACACAGCTAACTGGCAGCCCCAAGGTGGGAACATGTGGCCTACTTAAGGACCTTTCTCTTGTGGCCGGGGATGGTGGGTGAGAAACTGGGCAGGGTGGCTGCAGGCAGCTGGGAAGAGCCTTGATGTATGCTGAGGGAGGAGTGGCCATGGGACAAGAACGGCCTGACCACCCTGGGAGGCAGAGTGGTGCAGGGGCTCAGGACCTGACAGGGACCCAGCTGCTAGAGGGGTACCTCATCACAGGGGCAAGGGCCCCCATAGCCCTCCATCTGGCACCAACCAGCACTCCCTCCACCGCTGTCTGCCGCCTGCCTGAGCCACTCGGCTTTTCTGCCCTGGAAAGCGCTCAGTTCCATCCTTGGCTGGGGCTTTTCAGCAGCTGAGTCTCCTGGTACCCAGATCTCTTCTCTCCGAAAGCACAAGTTGCAGGGCATGAGCAGAGTGCCTGTCTGGATGTGTGCTCCGCAGCAGAGCAAAATCTGAGTTACTGCCTGAAGCTGCTTGGTGGGCTCATGGGTTTGACCCCAGGCTGGGCCCCTCAGGATGGCTGGGGGCATCCGTGTTCACCTAGGACAGGGCCATCTGCACTGTGTGGCTGGGTGTGTCCTGGGCTATCTGCCTGTGGAGATTTACACCACAAGCAGTGCCTCGGAGTTCTTCCCTTTCAATGCCAAGTGGCCCTAACAGGAGTAGAAGGAACCCCTGGCTCTCATTGGCCAATCAGGTTTTTGTGGGTCCAGTGTACCTGTGCCTCTGGCTGGGGGTCCAGTATGCACTGGCGCTGGCACTGACCCTGCAGGGCCGCACCTAAGTGCAGACCCCAGGTTGCCCAGTGCACAGGGCCAGGCTCGGGCAGCAGCAACTTCCACCTTCACTCTCTGGGATGCAGCTGCCCCTGGGACTCTCACCTCTCCCCCAGATTTGGCAGACAGAAGCCACTGAAACCCCAGAGATCCTCTACCCCTTGTTCCCTGTCACCTGGGCACAGGTAACATCAGTAGGTGGGCGGAAGTGGCCTTGTGGGGATGACTAAGAGCCGAGAGCCCACCGTGGGAGGCTGGTTAATCAGCAGCATCAAAATTTCCGTGGCTGTTTGCAAACAAGGGCAGCCCAAAGGGGGGTGGGGAGAGGGAGGAGGCTGGCTAGGAGCTGGCGTGGCTGAAGCTGCAGCTCGGTGGTCAGGGCCTGAGGCTGGGGTTTTCTAGAACAAGACTTTCCCCACAGACACTGTCCCTGCCCTGGCCCCTGGACTTTCTTTCCAGGGTGACTGACCGACTTATTGCAAGAAGCCAGCAGGAAGCTCCAGGGGGAGGTGAGAGCAACCAGGGCTGGTGGCTGCCTGGGCAGAGCCCTCCATGTGCTGCTAGGCTTCAGGGCAGTGGAATGGCATGGAGCCGCCTGGAAAGGTGGCTGGGGACTTGAGAGCAGGTGGGGAGGGGAGCCCAAGCCAGTGCCCTGGCTCCCTCAGGCTCTGCTTGGCTGGCAGCTCCCTTTGCTGACAGCTGTCACTCAGACCTTGCCCTG
Source organism: Heterocephalus glaber (assembly GCF_053883595.1). Classification (NCBI taxonomy): domain Eukaryota; kingdom Metazoa; phylum Chordata; class Mammalia; order Rodentia; family Bathyergidae; genus Heterocephalus; species Heterocephalus glaber. Next base: position 27,894,985 of record NW_028258137.1, read on the forward strand.
CATGCCTTGTGCCTCTCAGAAGAACCAGCCAGGGCCAGAATCTGAGATCAAGAGAAAATCTGTAAATTAGAGTGAAAAGTAGTTCTCTTCAAAAAATGCTGCCAACGCCTGTGTAAATTTGGTACAGCCCTTCTGAGCACAATCTGTCGATGTGTCAGAAGCAAAAACAAAATGCAGAGATTCTATTCAGAAAGAGTTTATAAAACAGATAGCCCCTTTCCCCCCCACCCCCTTCCTGGGAATGATGGGCTTGTGTGGGAGGTAATGTTGATAACAATGCTGTATATAAAGGTGAAAACTTGGGTGCTGCTCAGATATTGGCCCACCTGGCATTGTCTACTTGGACCAGGCAGTGCCTCTTTGTGGAATACTATACAGCCACTAAAAATAATAGTTCTTTTTAGTGGTACCCTAGTGCTACATGGGATCTCAGCCTCAATTTCAGTCTGGGGTCTGCAGAAAAGAGCAGGCCTTGATAGAAAAAGTAATATGGACAATCTTTATTAAATCGTGACTAATTTGGCCTGGCCTCCAAACCCACTTCTAATGATTGTTCTGTTCTGTCTCTTTTTACTATATGTTTGCCTGAATGAAAATCTGGGTCAATGACAGTAAGATAAGGGTGGCTTTTCCTTTTCTTGGTTTCTATTACATTTGTGTAGAAAAAAATCAAATTAAAAAAAAAAACACCGTGCAGGGTGTGGTGGTCTGAGATTGTAGTCCTAGCTACTGGAGAGGCTGAGGCAGGAGCATCCTTTAAGTCTAGGAGATGGAAGCCAGCAAGCATACAAAAATAAAATAAATTTTTTAAAAGCCATAAAGCCACCTAGAATTTGCAGCAGATAGAAGTGCATAAGAAAGAGATGGAAAGTAGGAATGAGGTTAATAATGCACAGAATGGCTTATGGGGGGCGAGGAGCTGAGAGCAGCAAGTGAAGCAGAGGGGAGCATTTGTGAGGAGCAGGGAGGGCTTATCTGGCTGTGCTACTCCTGCAGCCATTCTTGCTAAATCTTTTTATTACCTGGTGCTTACTACATTGTTTCTCCAATGCTCGAATACCTCTCATTTTTTTAGACTACAGGAAATGATAAAGGTAAAAATGGCATCCATTTGCTTTCCTCCCGGCATGCAGGAGGGAGGGAATCTCTGCCAAATTCCTTGCAGGGCAGAACTAGGTTTAGTTCCTTTCACCCTAGAGAGTGGTAGGGTCCCACCTGGGTCAGATATAGAGAGGCCACCACTGCCTGGGCTCCTTGCGGGGACCTCTGAAAATGGGGTGATAGTTTTCCCTGTTAACTGGGCTTTTAGGGGAAACCCAGAGGGAGCAGGAAGGGGACTGGGTGAGAAGTGTTAGTCCTTCAAGTATCTGCTGAGCCCCCAGGGCATGGTAGGGCGGACACAGGCAGGAGAAAGTTGAAGTCCAGCCAAGGGTCTCTTCCCAGTTCATGATAATGATTTCCGGGGTACAGGAAGATGCACATTCCAGCCAGCACCTGATGGAGTCAGGATTGCTTAATATGGAACTCTTAATGTCAGAATGTTTTCTTCAAGAAACTGTTAGCTTGGCATGATGGCATGTGGCTGTAGTCGTAGCTACACAGGAAGCTGAGGCAGGAAGATTGTTTGAGGCCAGCAGTTCAAGGCCAGCCTGGGCCACACAGTGAGACCTCATCTCAAAAAAAAAAAAAATCATTACCCAAGATACTGAAAAGATGCACACATTCATAGCTGCAGGGTGCTCCTTACTGACCATACAAATAATTGCTTGAAGTATCCTTTTGCTTCTGGTAGGAAGTTTCATGAATTCACATGGGAAGAAAGTCTGGATATGTTTCATGCACCCTGTTCTTTGAATTCTGCATGCCCTGTGTGTGTTTAGTGAACAGACATGTGACACCATGCCATGTGCTGAGGCTTTTCTTGTCATCATGTCAGGAAAGGGCCCTGCTCCCCAGGAGGGGATGCCCTGGACAGGAAAAGCCATCACAGTCCAGGGTGGGGCCCATCTGCCTCCTGGTGTCTTTGGGCATCCAGGATGATGAATACTAAGCTGGCAGGACTCAAAGGAGAGCAGAAACCAGTCAGATACGAGGCAGGTGGCAGCAGGGTGAGGGCAGCAAGAGGCCTTTGGGTAAGGGGTCACCATTTGCAAAGGGCAGGACAGGATTGGGTCTCAAGTTAAATTGTTCAAACTTGAAAATCATGTACATCTTATTTGTACTTGGCTCTGGGTTTCTATGGGATCAGATCAAACATAATCTGGTTTCATTTCCCCTCTTTGCTGCCCTCCAGGGAAAGGAACCCAGGCCCTTGGTTACATCTCTTATGGATGCATCAGAGGTTGGGGTATCAGGCCCTTTGAACACAAAGATGGCAATGCTGACCTGGCCGGGGAACAGGATGGGCATGGGTATGGATTTGTAGTGTTTGGGCCACCAGCTTCTGTCTGGGGACAGCTACCTCTTTAGCAGAGGAAGAGTTAAAACCAAAGGTTCATGTTCAGATGGTCAGGTTTCTGGCAAATCCTCCACCACCTCTGTGGCCAGGGGAGAGTTGGCAGCTCCATGTAAACTATCAGTGAAGTTTCTGGGATAGAAATGACCTTGGAGTTGGTATGCAGTTCCTGGTGGTAGTGTGTATTTGTAAAACAAATTCCAACAATTGTTTAACAATCAGTTTTTATATTTCAAGTCAGGTATTTCCTAGAATTTCAAAACTGTCTCCTCCCACTTTGTCAGTTCTCTCTTTTCCTTCACAGGTGCTTTGATCTTAATAAACTCTTGTATTTATGCACATGGGATGATGCTCTGTGTGCTTAGATCACTACTGGGCTCACAGCACAGCTCTGACTCACACTGGGTTTGTAAATGAACTTTCTGAGGCTTGGTTTTCATTCCTTAAAAAATGGGGCTATGATGGTGGCCACTTCCTAGGGTGATCAGGGTTAAATCTTGTTTATAAAGAGCTTAGCACAGTGCCTGGCACAAAGTTAGCTTTGAGTAAATGGTATCTATTATGAGCACAGGAAAAAAAGCTGTCCTGAAGTGTTGGCAGCATTCATCTCCAGGAGAGGGATTATGGTTACAATGGACATCTATTATTTTGTAATCAGAGAAAAAAGAACAATAAATGTTATTAACCTAAAAAATCTGGCTTATGCTTTTCTGGAAGGAACCTGTAGTTAATGTCAGTAAAGTAACTCTTAAGACATGGCTTCTGGCTTTATACAAAAACTTTAAAGCAGGTACTATCTACCTGTCCCAATCAGTGAATATGGGCTCTAATAACGGGAGATACTTGATCAGCAATCTTCTGGTCAGACGGGGGTTCTGAGAGAGTAACTCCCATAAGAGGGCTCTCTCTCCCATTGGCTGGAAATCTAACTCCCCAGGGAAGGATTCTAGGAGAGAGACATTTACTCTCTATTGAGCCTTCACTACAGAATCTCAGAAAATAAAACAGGCTCTAACCCAATTCCAGATGGGGGATTGTTACTGTCCTGGTCTGGCATCCAGGCCACTGCGAGACCCAGGCCCTTGGCTCCATCTCCAGAGGAGATTCTTGACTGCCAGCCCAGTGCCCAGGCAGCAGCAGGAGACAACCTCTCCGGTGCCCTCCTGGGCCATCCCCTGCCAAACAGGAAGGGGCAGAATGCCCACCATGCTCGGGTTATCTGCGGGACCATCGGCCTGCGCCAGGCTGGCTTCTGAGTTACTGCTGCCTCCTCCTACACACTGGGGGGCCAGGGGGTGCAACTGGTGCTGACTCCAGAACAAAATGCCGCCTCTGTTCCAGAGACAAAGAACAGAGTGGCTCCTCCGGTCAGCTGTCCCTCTGGCTATCGTCCCCTGCTCTCTTCCAGGCCTTTCCCAAGGCTCCCAGGCACACCCTGAGGAGGGCCTGCTGGGGCTGGGGCTGGGGCTGAGGCTGGGGCTGGGGCTGGGGCTGGGGCTAAGGCTAGGCAGGGAGCTGCTGCCCCCGGGCCCGTTTTCACTGGCGCTCAGGGGGAGGTTTTACCTTAACCCCAGGCAGCTCCCAGCTGAGAGAGCTCCATTTGCTGGGGCAGGGCAGGGTGCGCCAGGGGTCTCCTGGGAAGGAGGCAGCCTGGCCAAAGTGTGGGTGCTGGGGGGGTGAGACCATATATGTGAGGTGCACAGCACGCGTGCCAGAGCACACAGGAACTTGTGAAAGTGTGTACTTGTACCACCTCGTGTGCAAGACCACGTGTGCTTGCTAGAACGGGAAGAAAACATGCTTTCGCTTGAGAGCCTGTGTGCAAAATGTGTTATGTGTGCGTACCGGCTCGAGAGTGTGAAAGTTTTCTACTCGGGTGTGAGGCTGTGGGTACTGGTGCGAGTGTGAGCTGTCAGGAGTCTGCTTCCTGCCCGGAGTGGGACCCTAGAGAGCTCTGAGGGCACTTGTGTAAAGGCATGTGTGCGGCGTGTGTTGGAAGCAAAGGGCGCGAGCCTGTTCAGGAAAGCACGGGCATGTGTGCACCAGAGGGTGAGCACACGTGTGCACCGGCGTGTGCGTGAGGACAAGCGCGAGTGTGTGCACGAGGGCGCGCGCCGCCCCCCTCCCCGCCGGGTACAGCCAGTTGCCATGGGAACGCGCCGCAGCCCGAGTTAATCATTTCCTGTGGAAAGTGTACGGGAGGGGCGGGAGCGGGGCGGGCCGAAGACAGGGAGGAGGAGGCGGCGGCGGCGGCGTGGAGCTGCCTTCAGCCGGCTGGCCGGCCGGGCCAAGCCCCGGGCGAGCCCCCGGTGCTGCAGCGACGCGCGGATCCTTCCTGCGCCAGGCCGGTGAGTAGGGGCCCAGCCGGGTAGGGCAATCAGGCTCCGCCTTGCTGACCGGTTCTGGGTGTCACCTCTGGACCGGACCTGCCCGCAGGAACCCTGTGCTGGACCGGCTTGGGGTCTTGGAGAAGGCTGGGACCCTAGACACATCCCTGCGCGGCGTCCCTTGGTGTCATCCAGCCCTAGGCCGGGACATTGCCCAGTAGCTGGGCTTAGGGGCTGCACGTCCCATGGGATCTCAGCAGCCTCCGAACCCCTTCTCGTTTCATTGACTAGATAGAGCGCAGACCCTACCTGGGAGCCGCCTGTCAATCAGCGCCGCCCCCTCCCTGCAGGGTCTCTCACACCCGCAGGGTTCCAGAGGTCTGGTCATTTCAGTCCCTCCCACCGCTCCTTCTGGGCCGTTGCCTCCCCCAGCCAGGCCGCGGGTAGGGTGTGCTAGCCCAGCCTGGAGATTGGAAGGAGGTCCTTGGCCAGTGCCCTCCGGGACAGTGAGGAATTGAGCCATTGACAGCTGCAGCTGGGGAATCCCAGCAGGCAGGGTGAGCCCAAAAGCTGCCCCCTTCCATGCTGTCCTTCGAGTTAGAGCAGAATTCTGCTGGCTGTAGTGAAGGGCCTGTTCCTCCGTATCCAAATTCTCAAGTACAGTTTGCTGGCCCCCTCCACCCCCCAACACATCTGTCTCAAGGTTGGGAGTTATGACTGCCCCTGGCCTTTCCCCTTCCGTGGTTTCCCTTTTCCCCGGGGCTGGGTGAGTACCCTTTCCTTGCCTGACCGTATTCCCCGTGCCCTTGATAAAGTGGCAGTTTCCTTGGCCGGGGAGAGTCATCTGCTGGAACACAGCTTCAGAATGGGGCCCTGTATTTGCAGTGATTGGACTTCAGGGACACAGGGTGCTGAGTTCTGCTGTCTGTAACAGCACCGGAGAGCAGAGGCTTTGAAATCTGAATTGCCCTGGAAAACCCAGGAAGTGTGACTGTGTGCAGGGCCAAGTCCCAGCCCTCTGACTGCTCTCCCAGGGAAACCGATCTCTCTGCAGTAGCAGTCTGTGGAGTCTGTGCCCCAAACTTTCCAGTGTTCCTAATCTAGGGCAGGAGGGAGGGATGGAGCTCTGCTGTCTTGGCCTAAACCTGGAGAGGCAGGTCCCCACCACTGGAGCAAAGTTAATAAAAATAAAATTTTGAGCTCTTTGTGTATGTCAGTAGTGTTCCAAGCACTTTACATATGCACTGTCTAATTGTTATACCAATGCTACAAAGGTAGACTTCTCTCTATTTTATAAGTGGAAACGAGGCACAGAGAGGCAAAGTAATTTTCCCAAGGACACACTTTTACTAAGCAGATCTAGATTCGGAACCACTCAACCCTCTGAATCCTAGGGCAGTAGAGGTCCCCAGGATACCAGGTCAGATATCCATAACTCATGCAAATGAGAGAGAGAGAGAGAGAGAGAGAGAGAGAGAGAGAGTATTTGCCCTAGAACTCTGGACTTACTGAGATTCCTTGATACTTCTGACCTTGACACCCCTCCAGCTGCTAAATTCAGCTGCTTTTTCCTCTTGGGGATCTAGCACACACCCTTCCTCTTTCTTCCTGACATCTTCCTGGCTGCCTTTCCAACTTCCCTTCCTGATAGCATAGACATGTGGTCTCCATTGGACCCTGTCTCACCCCAGCTAATCTCCCTCCAAGTCTTCTTTCAACTAGGAAGCAGCCTTCTATGCCAGGTACAGGCTCACCTTGCCAGGAGCTGGGCTTGAAGGCAGCCCTGCCTTTCTCCTTCCTCCCCATCAGTCTGCAGGGTTGGTTTCTGCCCATCTCTGTTATACAGCTCAGAGAAAGGGATATGTGGCCATTCCCATAGCTTTTCCACTCCACTCTGGTCCATCTCAGTTTCTCAGTCTGCCCTGTCCTTTGGCTCACATTCCTATCTGCTTTGCAGTGAGACTGTATCCAAGGATCACCTCCTCCTGCTGTCTTCCTCAATCAAGGAAGGAAGAGATTATAGCTTCTTCCATGGCTCTGCCAACTAACATCGGATACCAAGATGATCAGGCCTCCAACCCCTGTACTTGTACTTTTGTTGCTTCTCCATTCTTTCCTGCTTCTCGGTGTGCACAACATGTCAGCTTTCCCCTATTCTAAACCCCACATCCACTCGGTTCCCCCTCTCCTTCTATCTTAGTCAAACTTCCCAAAGAGAAGAAAGTGGGTGCTCCTTCTGTCCCCCTTTCCTTGAGCCCTCCCGAGTCTGCCCTGTGCCCTGCTCAGCTGTCCTCTCCTGAAGGGCTCCCGAGGCTTTCTGCTGTCTGGGCTTTCTTCTAGACATGGCCATCTGCCTGTCCTCTCCTCCGTCTCACTCTCTGGTCACTTTTGAGGACTCTGCATGTGTCCAGAGCTCCTACCACCTCTCTGACCTTCCATACCCTGACCGTTCTTACCTGGTTGCCTCTCTGCTTGCTCAACTTTGGGGGTTGCCTACTGACCTTTGGCAGCAATGGCCTTTAGCTCTGAGTGTCAGTGGCCAGCTGTGACCTCTCTTCCAAGCTTCAGTCGGAGCTCGAGTGTGTATATGTGTGTCATTGCAGAATACTTGGTGTGGGCGCAGAAGGCTGGTGCTACTGGTGGTGTGGGTCCTGCCCTCAGGAAACCAGAAGTTCAACAGATGTATTTGCTGCCTGGCAGAAAGTGGTCACTGCCCAGGGAGCTCCATAGGAAGTCCCTAGGGTGCCCCAACTCACCTTAAAACCAAACTCCATGCCATCTCTCCAGGCGGACTGAGTCTGACACTGAAACTTAGCTTAAAGGACCTCGAGCCTGCTCTGCACACAGTAGGTGTTCAGTAAAGATGTGCAGGGAAGGCTTAAGCTCTGTTCTGCTCATTGGTCGAGTTCATGAAGGACTCACACAGCTTTCTGTCCTGGACCAGTGTTCCATGCCCCACCTCCATTTCCCATACCACCTGGTACCTGGCACGTATCTCTAGCCTCCCCATATCCTGTTCACATCATAAGAGTTAACTGAAATGTTTATCTCCTTTCCAACTGTGAGCTATGAGGCCCTGTCTCTCCTGACCAAAAAAGGGCCCCTGGCAGTTCCCTGGAACATCGTGTGCAATAAATAAATACTTATTAAATGAAAAATGAATGAATCTTTGTATGCCAACACCTGGCAGGGTGGGCAGGGTGGCTCATGTCTGTAATCCCAGCACTTGGGAGGGTGAGGCAGGCCGATGGACGTAGGTTCAAGGCCAGCCTAGGCTGCATAGTGAGTTCAAGGCCAGCCTGGACTACATAGTGAGGCCCTGTCTCCAAAGGGAAAAAAAAAAGTTATTTGCTGTATATATACCTGACTTTCACTGGGCATAGTGGTGTACACCTGTAATCCCAGCACTCTGGAAGGCTGAGGCAGAAAGGTAAAGTTCAAAACCAGTGCAGGCAACTTAGTGATTTAGACCTTGTCTTAAAAATAATGGGGATGGGTGGGCTGGGGATGTAGCTCAGTGCAAAGGCCCGGGGTTCAGTATCCATTACTATAAACAAAACAAAAACTAACTTGCCTCTGGCCTTCTGAGCCCCTACTAGTGACAAGACATGGTCTCTGGCTCTTAGGCCTGGTCCAAGGAACCTGCAGGCTGAGGGCTAAGCACTTGGCTGAGTGTGATTAGAAAATGAGATGTCTGGGAGAGAGGATGGGACTCACCCGGATGCTGGTGATTCCTGGTGCTTCCTCATAGGGGGCTGTGACCTGGCATATCTTCATGCTGCTTGGATGTGGCAGGCACACCTGCCAACTCCTCATCCACTTCTGCGCCTCTCTGTTCGGTAACAAGCACCTTGACACAGAGACAGGCCCAATTTTGTTCTCTGAGCCCAGAGATCCTTGGAGGATGTTGCATTTAGGGTTGCTGTTCTGGCTAATAGGTGACCCGTCCTTCGTGGACCCTTCCAGACGGGCCCTTCAGCGTACATCAAGCTCCTCTCCCCTTATTGTCTCCGCAGGCTGCCCCGGAGAAGGCTGCTAAGCCCCAGGCCATGGTCCCCTCTCCCCGGACCCGGAACCTGGGAGCCACGCCCTCACTGCCCGGCCCGCGGAGAGTGGGCCGGGCCGGGGAGCCGCCAGAGCCCAAGATGGCTCGCCCCGCCCCAGCCCCAGCCAGCCCGGCTGCCCGCCCTTTCTCACACACCGGCTCGGGGAGGTTGAGAACTGGTGAGTCCGCATTTTTAAAATGCCTCTTTATTTCCTTTCCTTCCTCCAGATACCAGAGATGAGACTGAGGTTTCTCGTGGTTCCTAAACTCAGTCCGAGCTGTCAGGTAATTACAGGGTAGCAGCAGGCAGCGCAGCGCCCAGGCGGGCAGGGAGCTTCAGTCAATCTCGCAGGAGGAGGCTCCGGTGTGGGTTAAACTTTAACAGTTCAGGGAGCAGGGAGAGTCGACCACGTTCTCGCTGACCCTGCCGGGTTGGGGTTCTGCGGTCTGCCCGGCACACATCTGGGGGCTCTCTCTGGTGCCCGCCCACGGCTGTAAACAAGGTAGGTGAAGCGCTGGGCGCTGGGCATGGCGCTGACACTTGATCCCGCCTGGACTCGCCCTGGACGGGCTTGAGGAGCACAGTGAGACTGCTCGGAGCGTGGCCTGGCTGGCTTTGGGTGCTATGAGCTCAGTTTTAGGTGTCGCCCTGGTGGCTTCTGTAGAGATCCCCATAGCAGGTGTGCAGGGGAAAGGGTCCTGGAGTCTGGGCCCCTGGTGTCCCCTGGGGAGCTGTCGGTGCCAATTGGACTTTCTGGGTCATGTCCCCTGGTAAAGGGACGTCAAGGAGTGAGCGGCTCCCCTGATTCCGGGTGGAAGCTGGACTGTTGGGGCTGGAGAGCCCCCTGTGGCCCCTTGCTGAGTTTCCTGGGGGCAAGTCCCAGGGACCGAGTGGGGGGACAGGGCTTTCCAGTGAGATCCCTTCAGGAATCTGCTGTCTGTCGCTGCTGACCTGCAGGGACGGGTTTAGCTTTCCAGCCTGTTCTTCAAGCCTCTCCTTGGACAGAAGGGACACTGAGGCCCAGAGAGGGCACATAGCAAGTTCCTGTTCACCCCTCTTCCACCACCACTGCATTTGTGGTGTCAGAGAAGCCAGAGCAATGCCTTCCAAGGTCTCCCCGCTTCTGTGGTTCCCTAGGGCTGGCTGCTCCTCAACAGTAGGGCCAGGCTGGGAATGACCCTGGGGGTCCCCAGGAAAAGCTGGGGGTCAGGCAGACCCAGCTGTTTGAAAAGGGCAGAATATGGGGTCCACCCCACCAGGTTGTCCAGAGAATTATAACTGTAATGTGAACGAGTGTGACCTTTCTGGTTAAAAGAGAGAGAGAAGGAAAATAAGAACATTTTTCCTTGGAAAACCTAAAAAAAAATTTGAAAAGAACAACAACAAAAAAAACCACAGGGAAAAAAAAAGGTCAGCATTTTGTATAGCTCCTTACAATTTTGTGTGTGCATCTGTGTAGGTCTTTAAAATGAATATTATGACCACACAGACATTAATGTACTTAAAAGTTTGACATGGGTCAGATAAACTGTGAAAGGCAGGCGTCTGCCGCTGGGGAGGGTCTCATCCCTGGCCTCTCTGAGTGCCCTCACCGACCCCTTCAGGCCCCCCACCCCCACCCTAGGGGGTCAAAGGCAGTGGGTGGGTCAGCCCCAGGGCCTTGAATACTGGCTCTGTGTGACCCCAGGCACATCCTTAACCATTCTGGACTGGCAGTTCTTCCCCTGGGGTTATGCAGAGCCCGGGGCAACTTTGATCATCAGGGCCTGTATGTGGGGGCACTTCCTGTATGTTTAGTATCTTGTAGGCAACTTAATATGCCTCCTCTTTTCTGATCCTCACCACACGACTTTAGGGTTGGCTTGTTCCCTGCCCCCCGCCCCCCCCCATTTTACTGACAAGCAAACTGAGGGTTGGAAGGACCTGGGAAGCATTTGCCCAGTGGCTACAGTCAGATGGGATCGAGTCCCGGGGCAGGGAGTCCACAGTTTGCCAACCTGTTGGTCCCACAGGCTGTGGTGGAGGGGTAGATGGGGAGGAGGTTTGCCCAGTCAGCAGGGCTCTGTGTCAGAGCCCAAGGGGATGCTCTTTTTCTGGTCCTAAGGATGCTTTGGGGGACAGCACAGACCAGGCCACCCACTGTGGGTTTGGCCTTAATGAAGGCAGGGCAGAAATTGCCAGCTAGAGGCAGCCTGGGTAATGAAGCCACAGCCCTGGGGTGCACCTCCCAGGGTGGTGTCAGCTTCTTTATGCTGCTGTCTCTAGAGAGAGCAAGAGTGGGTCCCCAAAGCCACTGTGCAGAGATGGGATCCCCCTGCAAGGTCTTGTGTGCCCCTTCAGAAGAGAATCTGGGTTGCTTTTGGTAAGAAAGGGCAGTGCTTGTCCCCGCCAGGCCTTTCTTGCACTCAAGGCAGGGGTGTGAGGGCGTGTGAGGCGCTCCTGGTCACGCCTGGGGAGGGTGTGAAAACTGAGCCCAGCCGAGGCCCTGACCAGTGGTCTGTGGCCAGTGCTTTGACCGTCTCACTTATCTCTCTGTCCTGGGACAGGGCGTGGAAAAGACACAGTGGTTGGCAGTGACGAGGACTCCAGTGCCCGAATTGCAGCTCGCCCGGCCCTAGGACAGTGCCGAACCCTCAGCGGGGACTGGGCAGGCCCTGGGAGTCCCCGCAGGCTCTACCTGACCGTGCGGGTAAGCACTGGGCCTTCAGCAAGACAAGGCGGGTGAGTGGGGCAGGGTGCCCTTTAGTCCTCTGAGCTCCAGCAGCTGGGTCCGGGACAGGGTTCTTCAGACCTGCCTTGCAACTCTCTGCCCCGCTCCTCACAGCCGGTCTGGTCCTGAGCCTGCTTGGATGGGGCAGTTTGCTTGTACGGTATCTCAGGGAAGATCTCATGGGAGGTGACAAGCTTTTTGGCCACTCCCTGGCTGAGGTGTTGAAGTGTTGAAGCAGAAAATATGGGGCCTTTACTGAAATGAGCAGGGCCTGGAGTATTGGGAAGACAAGTTGGCTTTGGGTAGCTGTTTATTTCCACTCAGGTGTGAGACTAGGGACCATACTTATATTTCCTTGTTTGAAGTGCAAATCCAAAGCTAGGTAAGGGGCTTCACCAAATCTTGGGATTTTTCCCTCCTACCATTACCACTGATTTTTAAAAGGCAAACTTTACATATATGTGTGAATTTGATTATAGAAATAGTACATAAAGATAGCAGTATAGTGGTTAGTGTTTGTTAAACATTGTTCCTGAACATAGGGATTGTGTATCTCATATTCTCATATAATCCTCGTAACTATCTCAAGATAGTTACTGTTTTATCTGAGGTTTAGAGATGAGAGCATACAGATTCAGAGAGGTTAAATAATTCGTTGCTGGTCACAAAGTAAGCTGGGGTATGAACCACTGAGCACAGCTAACTTTGTAATACATGATGTAAAGAATTCACATTGTGCAATTCTACTCAGTACTTGAAACTGAATGCCTCTCGTGATCCCCTGTCTTGAGAAATCTACTGTGATGTACTTGGTGCTTACTCATTTATTGTTCCTATGTAACTGCTTATATTTATAGCCTGTCAGTATATAGAGAACTCCCTATTCTTTTAAACTACTTCATAATACTCTACTTGAGGTTTTACCATAGGTTATTATTGGTCTAGGGGGTGTAGCTCAGTGGTAGAGCTCTTGCCTAGCACGTTTGAGGCCCTGGGTTCAATTCCCAGTACCACTATATATCAGTATATAGATTTTTTTCCCCCCTCTACCTTCTTCTCTGTATTGTTTCTGATTATGGTGAACCCCTTAAGTATTTGTACACCTCTGGCTTTGAGTAATTTCCAGAGCATCATGAGCTCTGCCCATTTTTAATCCATATATTCATTGAAGAGTTACATATGAAAGGCCTACTATGCACCAGTGTGTGCTAGGTACAGGGATACAGGGAAGAGAATAAACATTTGACAGTCCAGCAGGGATGCCAGAGTCAGGTAATGATCATGAATGCAAACCAGATAAGAGCCATAAATGCAGGGGCAGAGGATGAAGTACTGGGTTGTGTTGTTGAGGCCCTAGGAAAGGGTGTGCCTGACAGCCCCACCCCTCAAATCCTTCCTCATGCTCTTCTGACATCCACATGGAGAGATTCTCCTCTTCCCAGAAGCTGCATGTGCATAGAGCCTTGAAGGAGCTATGTACAGACCATGGGCAAGAGAGGGCTGGGTAGCACATACCCTTGCAATGAATCCTCTCCAGTATGGACAAAAGCCCTGGGCTGGGCACCATGTGACCCCAACCCCTGATTTGAGTAGGAGCCCAAGGATGATGTTGCTTTAGGGGCAGGCTTGTGTCCCATGGTGTTTCCTAGCCCTTCTCACAAGATTCATCAGAAAACTAAACCAGATGGTCCTTTTATCTGTAAGGACTGCAGGAAAGCCAGTCTGGTCAGAGAACAGTTAAAGAAACCAGAGAGCTAGTCTTTGCCCTGACTTGGACCACTGGTATTTAAATTGGGAGGCTGTGGTCGGGAATGAAGGCCTCCAGTTGGGTGGTGCTGTGCTCTTGAGCTTTGATTATGGGGTGTTGGGGTGTACTTCCGAGGCCTGGGGTCAAAGATCTGCTGAGGCTCTCAGAAGCTTCAGCCGGCCTCCAACCTCCACGCTGTTCACTTCCCTCTGGGGCCCCGTAGAGCTTTATCACGTCAGGGTTGTGAATGTGGGGCCGGAGTGGGTCGCAGTCACAGCAGAGCAGCCCATAGGCTTAGGGACCCCCAGCCTCCAAGACACCCTCAGAGGTGCTACAAAAATCCCAGCCCCAGGCTGTCTGCCTTCCTGTGCCTTGGCCAACAGGCCAGAAATAGTGTAAACTTTGCTCTGGTCGACAAATGGGAACTTCCAGCTGTTGCTGTCGCTGCCATTGCCAACAAACCTGCTCGTGATGGTGTGGCAGTTGGTCAAAGGGTGGAGACAAAATTAAGTCAGCGGGAATCTTCCAAACTACAAGGGCTTTGCTTCCCAGCTTGGAATCGAGAGGACATGAGTGAGAGTGGATGGCAAACTAAGGACCCTGCTGAGGTCGACTTTCCTCTTCTTTCCCAGTTCTTTTTACTGGCTTTTTGATGATCAAAGTTAAAAAAAAAAAAAAAAAAAAAGGAGTTACAGAAATAGTAATCACAGCTGCCCTATGTTGTGCTGTTACTGTGGACCAATCTGTTTTGCTTTACTGCCGCAGTTGTGCCACACAAGCGCTAGGGGCGCTGTTATTATCCTTTCTAATTTAAGGAGAGAAATGGGGCTTGAGGGAAGGTAAGTACAACTGTAACTTACAGCCCCACCGCACACAGGTAACAACAGGTGGTCCACCCAGGCCTTGCCCATTGCAGACTGTTTTTTTTTAAATTTTGTTCTGTTTTGTTTTGTGAGATAGGGTCTCACAGCGCAGTTCACCCTGGCTTTGAACTCAATATATAGCCCAGGCTAGCCTTGAACTTGTGGAAATCCTCTTGCCTCGGCCTCCTGCATGCTAGGATTATAGGCATGCACCACCACGTCTGGCCAGACTTTTTAAAACATACCATTTGTCTGTTTTGAATATAGAGAGCTCAAAGACATACATGTGCTTCTGTGATCTCGCTTCCCAGATACCCCTATTGATGTTAAGAAACAAACAAAATGCTGTAGATGTTTACAAGGTGAAAACTTCAAATGCCAGACATACTCAGAGTGAACTGGACAGCCACCTCCTTTCCCTTCCTCCTTCCCATGGTGAAGTTTCTTTTTATTCTTCAAAAGCTTAAATGATGCCTGCTTCTACTTAGTCACTGCCCAGCACCACAGCCTCCCATAGAGAGCCACCATCCTTCTATTTCTCTAGATTGTTTTCTATACCTGTTACATGTTTACCGCTCTCAAATGGGTCACACTTCCACATGGTTCTGCATCTTCCTATGTGGCTCATTGGCACTTCTTTCTCCTCTTCCTTTCACTCCCCTCCTGCCCATCCAATGGTCTGCTGTGTTCCCACTTCCTTTGTCTCCAAACCTCCTTGATCTGGAGGCGGGGGTCCCATGGTCCCTAGAGAGCCACATGGGGTGGGGAGAGTGGAGGAGGCAGGGGTGCCCTTCCCCTGCTTAGCTGGACTTGGGCGCAGCCTCCTAGTCCTCAGGGTGCCATCTGGAGGGGGGAGGCTGTTTGTCGGGGTGGCAGCAGGTCATGGCATGGGGTGGTTGCCCTGAGGTGGAGGTGCGTGTGGTGGGGTTGGATAGCTCCCTGTGGTCAATGGGACCTGCAGGGTACTGGCTGGTGATTTGTACCCAGCGAGCCTCCAGGGCTGGCCCAAGCTTGACCTGAGGACTTCAGGTCCGAGAACCTTCTTTGCTAGTACAGAGACCTGTGGCAGGAGTATGTACTGCCACTGTCTTGCTGTGGGATCTCAGGCCACTTCCTTTTACCCAGGCCTCATTGTCCCCCACCTGCACAGTGAGGGCTCGACCCACTGGCCTGAGGACCACAGCAGCTCCAGAGTGCACCATCCCCAGTCCCAAGGTCCCTCCCTGGCACAGCCCCTTCATGTGAGGATTCTGGTTGTGTCTTGGCAGCAAGCCCTGCAGGACAAGGGGTGCAAGAGCAAGAGTCAGGGGACGAAAGAAGACAATCTCCCGAAGAGGCAGGCGCTGGTCCCCAGGCGGGACCGAGAGGCCCTGAAAGCTGGTGCTGCCACGAATGTAGAGAAAACAGGTAAAGGAGGGCTGCCTGCTGACCTGGAACAACACCCTGGCAAAACTAGCACAGGAGGGAGGCTCTTGTGGAGTTCGAGATGTCCCCACACCTCTCCCTTCCACCCCCCAGGGTGGCTAAGGCAGACTTTGGCCACCTTACTTGACACAGAGTGGAACTCCGAGACTCTAGCCTGCTTCTCCCGGATCCAGGGACTGTGTCCCCTGTCCCTTGCTTCTCCCCAGTGATAAGAGGCCTTGGCCAGCGGGGGCTAGGGTTGAATTTCCCTGCTTTTTGTCTTTTCCAGGCACCTGTCAAAAGCAGGGCACAGGTGGCAGCCTCCCAGACGCCACTGCCTGCTGAGAGGCCTGGCTCCTTCCCCTCTAACCTGGGCCCGTGGGGGTCTAAGGCTCCCAAGACAGGGATTGGATTCTCTAGCCTCTAGGCTGAGAGAATGGAGCTGGCAGCTCCGTTCTTCCCCAGAAAGGATGGTTCTGAAAGATTCTCCAGGCTCCTTTTGTAGTCTCACAGCCTATGCCAGGGGTCCTAGCAGCAAGCCCAAGCACATAGAGAACCAGGAAAGAGCATCCACAAGAGTCCAAGGGGAAGCCCAGAGGAAAGGGCCCTGGACTTCCTGTTGTTTCCTTCATCCTGTGGCTGAAGGTTAATCTGTGTGTCTGAACTTGCTGGGGTCTGGCAGGAGTCCGCCCTTCTTTGAGGTTATGCCAGAGCCGGGTTCCCAGATGTGGGATCTGGCTGAAGTATGGGCAGCAGGCTTTGGGAGGGAACATCATGCAGCCAGTGAGGCAGGCTTCCCTTCCAGGGTAGCAGAGGTGCTGAGAAGAAGAAGGCCAGGTCCTGCTGGGCTGAGGACTGGCTCTTGCCTGTAGGCCAGGCTCCCACGGTCCCTGAGCCCCGGTCCTGTGATGGGTGGCACCTGTGAAAGGATCTTCCAGGTGGCCCTGTGCTCTCACCTCCTCCTCGCTTCTTCCCTTCTTCCACTGTCGCTTAGCTTCTCTGAGACCTTTTTTCTCCGTCTGGGGCTCCCCAGGCTTTGCAGCCCCCAGAACGAGCCCAGGGCCTGGTGTTTCAGGCATTTGTTGACAGAACAACGTCTGGGTGACAGGGCTCTCTGAGGCCTCATTTCAGCCCCGTGGGCTGTAACAGTCACCCACATCACAGACCCCCAGGGCTCCAGGCTCCTTTCAAGCCTGCTTTCTGGGCTTGGCACACTGTCCCCATTCACCTAGGAAGACCCTGGGGGGCCCCTCCCACGCACCTCTCAAGTGGCAGAACCAGCTCCCCAGCTGGAGTCCAGTGCCCTACCTCCTGCACGACAGCAGTCAGCCAGGGCAGAGGGCCACCAGGGTCACATGCCACCCATGGCAGCCCCATGTGAGGGCCTGGAAGCCTCTGTCTGCCCTCACTCTTTCTAGAACAGGTCACAGAAGCTCGGGCAGCTCTGTGTGACTTGCACGCTGTGTCACATGCAGGCCTCAGAGCCAGGGCCACTGTCCAAGCAGGGATTGCCCAGCCCCGGCTCTCTGGAAGGAAGGAAAGCTGGCCGAGAGTGTTCTGGTTCTCTCTAGGCAGACCATCCTCCCCATCCATGCTCTGGGGCCAGTTCTGAAATAGTCCTGCCCGTGCCCAAGACAACCGCAACCTCCCTGCTCCCCTCTCCTGCACCTCCAGTCTCCTTTGTAGAGCCCTGAGGGCCTCTTTGCCTTTTGGTCCAAGCTGCTGACCTGTCAGGTGCAGGTGGCTTCAGTCACAGAGTCTGGGAGCCCCTCACCCCTGAGAAAGCCTAGAAGCCCTGGCCTCAAGGCCAGGTGGGAAAATTTGTTGGTCAAGACCTGGCCTCTTTGCTCTTGGACACTCTACCGTCTCTGTTTGGGCCACTGAAGGGAGGAGCCCCCCCCATCCTCCTCTGTCCTTTGTCCTTTTGTCCCCTGACCCACTGGCCAGCTCCTGCCTGCGGAGACCATGCTCAGTCTTGGTGCTCTGGCAGCGAGCTGTGACAAGCACCCCAGGCCTCGTTAGCAGGTATGGGCCTCAATTCCATGTCTGTTTGTCTCTCTTTTGCTCCTGGTGACAGGACAGTGGAAGGCCGTGGGAGGAGGAGGACTCAGGCCAAGGCCCTGTCCAGCTTGGTACTTGTCCCTTTCTTGTGCTGGTGTGGTCCCCATGTGCAGGTGTCACCCTCAGTGCTGGCCTGGCTGCCCCTGCCCCATGTGCTGGTCTGCCCGTGTCCTGGTCTGTTGCACTTGCACATACTCCTCTTGCCCCACTCTGTGCACAGGTGACCACTTCTTGCAGGGACAGCTGAGGACCCTACTCCTCTCTTCTGTACCTTGAAAGAGCTTGAAGTTGAAAGCAGTCATTTCCCCCAAGCACAGTGTTTCTAGGGTGAAAAATCTGTCTTTTTTGTGTCAATGGCCTGTGAGCCACAGAGAGGGGCTTGACCTTCAGGCATGGAATATGTGCTTTGAGAGCAGTCAGCAGTAATTGCTTTCCTAAGCTTTGGCCCGGGCAATCCCATCCCCCAGAAACTGCCTGCTGAAGTCCCCCCCGGAGACCCGTGCTGCCACTGCCTCCAGCCCTCACCCACCCCTACCTGCCTGCACCCCATTCCCATTGCAATGGTCTGTCCTGCCACGCTGGCCCCTCCTCTGCCAGCAGGACCTCCACATCCCTGCTGATCAGCCACTACTTTGCTTGTAGGTGGGCGGCTCTTTGGCAAAGGGAGGTGCTCGAGCCTGCCAGGGTCGCCAGGGGCGGCCCCTGAGGTGCATAGGATGGTGGAGGCCATGTCCCAGCTTCAGAAGGAGAAAGCTCAGCTTCAGGAGGAGCTGGCAGTCCTACGGGAGAGGCTGGCCCTCCACGACAGTGACCAGCAAACCACAACCACCCAGCTGCAAAACCAGGTATCTGGGGAGGTAGGGATGGGCAGAGACCACTGACCACTGTGGAGCAGATCAGAGGACATTGCAGGGACACCTGGACGCCACCAGGCCAATGGCATAGGAGAAAATGGAGTCTCCTCTCCTGGCTTGGGAAGATGCTAGAGAAAGAGGTGGAGTAAATCAGAGGCCCTGGGATTCCTTCTGATCATCTTCTTGCTAGGGGACAGGGACACTTGTGCTCTGAGGCCTGTGCTCAGTCCACCCTTTCTTCCACAGTGGAAGAAAGGGCAGGCAGCCCGAGGGGACAAAACCACTGCAGTCAGTCACCCCACATGCACAGCGCCCCAGGAACCAAGAGCTTGAGTCTCAGGAAAGGTGCAGGCCAATGACCACGTGTGGGAGGAGGATGCTGCCAAATACCCAGAAATGAGGCAGAGCTCCCTAAGTTTATGCCAGGAGTACCGTCTCCCTTGTCAGCTGTCCAGGAGGAGTTTGGAGACCCTGAGCTGGGAACTTCACACCCCATGGGGCTGACACTGGCCCTCCTCTGTGTGCCTGGCTGCTTCACTCTTCTCTTTCTGTCTCCATGAAGCCCCCAGGCTCTGCTCCTCACTCGCATGGTTGTTCCCTGTCTCTGCGGCTGTCTGACCCTTGCCACTTGCCCAGGGTCCCCAGCTCCATGTGCCACATCATCCCCACATAGGGTCCCTGAGTTCTCAGCCAGGCTCTCTGATGACAGCCCTGCCTTCAGGTGGGGCACACTCTTCCTCTGTCACTCGAGCCAGCCCAGAGTTGACTTAAATGTGTGTCCCATCTGCTGGAAGGAAGTCACCAGGGCTGGGACCTGGCCTCAGTTCTGGGGAGCAGGTTGTTTGCTTGCACCTCGAGTCAGCAGCATTTCTTCTGGCTCCTTTCCAGAGCACTCTGTCCTGCCCCCACCCCTTGCTGACTTGGGCAGGCCTCCTTGGGGTGTTCCCCTGTGCTGTGTCTCTTACATCCTCTGCCCGTTGCTTTAGTCTCTGGGTCTGTCTACTCCGTAGCAGCAGCTCTTCCCAGGCAGCTCTGTGTCTGTTCACCTGCTGCTCGCCTGTCTCCTTCCTTGTGTTTGCAGGAGCCTCTTGATCTGGGCACGGGGGATGCCCAGGTAGACTTGCAAGCTCCTTCACCCAGAGGCTTGAGTCTGGGGAAGGTGGACATTTGCTGTGTCCATGTAAAGTGGGCAGACTGACAGGGCTCTGCAGGGAAGACATGCACGTCGGGGGATGTGATGCCCTGGTGGAGGGCTGGAGCTGAGGTCTGGCACAGAGCATTCTGAGCTGAGGGGCAGCCCGTGCAAAGGGACTGTGGCAGTGGAAGGACTGGACTCCAGGACAGCCTTGGGGGCTGTGGTTGGTTCAGGGCCCAACCTGCATGATACACATCTTGCCCAAGGCCAGAGCTCAGCAGCAGCAATGGCTCCTCCAGTCAAGGCTACCCTTGGTGGCTCTTTACTTTTCAATCTCAGTTTCCCTCTCTCTTTCTCTATTAGTTTCATTGAGATAGAGTTTATAAACCTTAAAATTTATGCTTAAAGTTGGTCAATTCCATGGTTTTAAGTGTGTGTGCGATGTGCTTGATTGATTGAGACAGGATCTCACTATGTAGCTCAGGCTGGCCTTGAATTCACTACATAATCCAGGCTGCCCTCAAACTTGAGGTGATTGTCTTAATTACCTTTTTTGTTGTTGTTGCTGTGCCAAAACGCCCAACACCCAAAGTTAAAGGAGGAAAGGTTTATTTTGTCTCACAGTTTGTAGAGGTTTCAGTCCATAGCTGTCTGGCTCCAAGGCAGGGTGGCATGGCAGAGGGGTATTGCAGAGTTCATGGTAGGCAGAAAGCAGCAAGCAGCAAGCAACAAAGGACAAATGCAACTCCAGCCCTTTTTAATTTTTATTTCGAGACAGGGTCTTGCCAAGTTACTCAGACTACCTTCAAACTTTTGTTCTTCCTGCCTCAGCCTCCTAAGTAGCAGACATCATCATACCTGGCTAAATGGGTTTTAACAACTTTTTTTTCCCTTTAATTGTCAAGATCTACTTAGTTGTCTTTGAGCCCTACCCCTTAGTCTCCTCAGGAAAGCCCAGCCTGCCCTGCTCCCCAGATGATGTGGGAGGTCTGAATGGGCCTGTGCACTTCCTGCCTGCAAACTCTTTTTCTGGAACTTTCTTGGGAGATGTGTGTGAATGAAAGGTCTGTGAAGGCAGAGACTTTTGTCTCTTCGCAGCTCTCTGGAGGGTCTGACCCTGTGGGGACAGGCCTCAGGCTGGGATCAAACCCTGACTTTGGCACTGCCATTGGCTGTGTGTGGGGCTAGTTACCTACCACTCTGTACCTCAGTTTTCTCATCTGTAAAGCAGTCATAACAGTTCTGGATGAAATGATCCCCGGCAGGTTACCGGTGTTGCCACCATCACCTGGAAGTTTTGGATTTGGAATCCTGGGAGCTCAGTTCTATTCCCAGCTGTGCCTCTTACCAGCCGTGCCACAGTAGGAAGTGAACTCCTCTGTGAGCTCTGGTTCTCTGTCTCCAAACTGGCTCTGTAGTCATTGGATGGATCCATTGTGAGAGTGGACAGAAAAATGGACGGTGAAGTACGGTACCTTGTGGGTGTCACCCCCACAAGCTCTGTTTTCTCATTGGCTTCACTGTTTTAATCAAAATTCATTGCAAATATTTAAATCTTAGTTTACATAGAAATCTAGGCTTTGTTTTTGTCATAAAACTTGGAAGCGGAAAAAAAAAATTGGAAGCTGCAGCTCCCCTGGGCCAACATTCCCATGTGGCAGCCACTGCCCACAGTTCCAAGTGAGAATCCTTCTGGGCCCCTCAGCCCAGCCCAGCAGCCTCCACTCTTAGCAGCCTCACCCACAGAGCCTGTGCTACCTGCCTCTTGTTTATTTAGCATTCATCCTGCATGTATTTACTGAGCACCTAGTATGTGCCAGGCACTGTTGAGTTAGTTCAGTGCTGAGCACTGCAGACAAAAGTCTCTGCCTTCACAGACCTTTCATTCTGGTACACGTTGAATATCCCTAACCCAAAAATCCAAAATACAAAATGCCCCAAATTGAAACTTTGTGGGTCGACATGATACCACAAGTCTGATGCCTCAGAGAGCACAAAAATATTTATTTCATGCACAAAAGTATTTAAAATAATGGGTAAAGGGCTGCGGATTTAGCTCAGTGGCACCGTGCCTGCCTTGCAAGTGCAAGGTCCTGAGTTCAATCTCTGGTACCAATAAATAAATAAAATTAAATAATGTGTAAAATTATCTTATGCCTGGGGATTGTGGTAGAACTCTGCAATCCTACCAATCAAGAGGCTGAGGCAGGAGGACCATGAGTTCAAGACCAGCCAAAGCAACTTAGGAAGACCCTGTATAAAAATAAAATTTTAAAAGAGGTAGGAACATAGCTCATGCTAGAGTGCTTGCCTAGCATTCACAAGACTCTGGGTTTGATCCCCAGGACTGCAAGAGTAATCTTCAGGCAATGTATGTAAAGGTTATGAAACATAACTGAATTTTGTGTTTAGACTTGGGAGTTCCATCCCTGAGTGGGACTTATATAGCCAAATATTACAAAATCTGAAAAAGTCTAAAATCAGAAACACTATGGTCCCAAGCATTTTGGGCAAGGGATATTCAATTCATAACTGCACATATGTGCTGGGCAGCACCGTGGCAGTTCACATCTATTATTTCATTTAATCTTAAGACAACTTCAGTGAGGTCACCTCTGACACAGATGATGAAACTGAAAGGTATAGAGCTCAGGAGTCTTGTCCAAGGTGAGTAAGGTGAAGTCTGAATTAGAATCTGGTTTAGGCATCTGTTTTTTCCAACTGCTAGTCTTGCCACCCCCCTCCCCCGCCATCCCCGCAGAGACACCGTGTGGACAGGCTACACGGGCCTGGCCAGTGGTTACATGGCCAGGATTTGGCCTCCTGGGTGGGAGATGTGTTGGGACAGGTTGGGGAGGCAGCTGTAAAACAGGGGATCCCCGGGCTTTGTTTTCTCGAGGGCTTCCCCCATCAGCAATGCCAGGGGAGGAGCCCCCTTTGCCTGGAAGATGGCTGACTTAGGCAGCCCAGCGTGGTGGGAGGCCGGGAGGTAATCAGCAGGAGCAGACAGCTGAGAAAACAGAGCCAGCAGGCGGCCCCACCTGCTGTTCTGCCTATGTGTAAATGCAGGTTTGTGTCAGTTCAGCAGACAGCATCCCCCCACTCCCCCCACCCCTGTTGGGCCCTGTACCATGACTCAGTTTCTCTGGCTGGTGAAAAGCTTGGGCCAGGGAGGGGTGTTGCCCCCACCTAGCCCTGGCTTGACCTCCATGCTACCCTGGGACCATTTCCTTGGCCTGGTCTGGAGGCTGCTTTCTCCTGCATCCTGTCTCTCTGGCTCAGGAATGTTTGTGCTGTCCCTTTGCAGCTGCTTCAAGTATTTATTGAAGACCTACTGTGTGCTGGCCCAAGACCCTCCCCTGGAGGACCCCTCTCACTCCCTGCTCTGTGCTCTCCCCACTCCCAGCCCCATGTCTGTTTTTTCTCACTTCTGCCTGCTTTCCTTAACTCTGCTGGACCTGCCTACTCTGCCTTCTCATTCAGGAGAAAATTTGGCATCGTCCCCCAAGCCCTCCCAAAGCCGGCCCTGGGGGTTGGGGAACAAGGGTCCCTTTCCTGGCAGTGATTTCTTATTTTTTCCAGCCCTGAATGGCGCCTGGCCGTAGGGCCGGAGAGTAGTTGAGTCATGTGTGCTGACTGCTTGGGCCATGGCTACGTTGGCCAGGGTGCCCCGTGGGGTCGGTCTGCTGTGTCTCAGCTGGGTCCCCCTGCTCTGCTGCCTGCTGCCCAAGCCCAGCAGTGGCTTAGGGTGTGGTGTCTCTCACAGTCCCTTCCTCAACTCCCCTCCACCTCCTGTCCCTTCAAAGCCACCTCCTGGGCCCCCTCATGGACTCCTCCACAATCCCAGGCACACAGGTTCCCAGGTTCCCATTGTGATGTGGGAGGGGAACTGGAACATGACTGCAGGCAGGGGCTGGGGTGTCCTAGCCCCCAGCAGGCACTGACCACCCACTTCCAATGCCTCCCTGGGGTCTGGGTGTCCAGCAGTGATGCACGGTGACCAGTGACCGTGGGAGTTGAGGTCAGAGCCCTGAGGGGTGAGGCAGCAGGCAGGCTGGGGAGGGAGGGAGGCTGACTTTTTCCTAGATGGGGAGCAGACTTGCTTACTTCAGGGGAAGGTGATGTGAGAGAATCACACACGCTTTGAAACTTAGATATTGCTGAAAAGCATGTCGAATTTGTCAGCTAGAAAGCTACAGCCCAGAGACCCTCTCCTTTGTGTTGTACGCAGATATTTTTCCTGGCTTTTCCTTTGACTAAATATGTCGATCCACTGTGATGGGACAGGTGTCAGAGGGGTGTGGGAAAGGGAGGGGAGTCGGGGAAGGGGCCACAATGAGCCCTTTGACCAGAGGTATTGGACACCAAGTCCTCTCTGGACTCGTAGCAAGCAGCAGAGAGGTGACACAAGCATTACTGCCTTGCTCAGTCTGTGGCCCAGTGCAGAGCTTGAGGTGGTGACAAAGGTGACCTCACCAGCTTGTCCCCTGGAGGCCTTGTCAGCCCTCAGCTAGGTCTTGTGCCCTGAGTTCCCCTCACAGCCTTGAGCGAGCAGCCCTGGCATCTCTGGCCCATTTTGGGAATGTGGGTGGACCCCATGGCTCACTTCTGACCTCCTTGGAGAAGTGGAGGCCCGGGGTGTTCAGCACCTGCCCCCTCCAGCTCCAGGGGACAGTGACCACCAAGGCCAAGCACTACCCACATATTTGTCTGATGACATCTCAGCCGTATAAAGAGGGGAAACTACACTCCCTCAAGACATCCAAGCATCTGGCCTCTCTTGAAAGATGAGTTTGGTGATGCTGGATACGCATTCCCCTGGTCAGGGCCTCTGGAGCACATCATGGTGGCCTCCTTGGGTGGCACTTGGGCATCTAGTCCTGCATAGCTCCCCTGTCTTACCTGTAGCCTATGGATGTTGTCACCTTTCATTTCGGAATCGGGGCCCAGGGCCTGCTCTGCTACTTAGGTAAACCCCCTAAGCCACCAGAGTACGTGTGACTCCTTGGGCCTTTTCCAAGGTGACGTACTCATCACAGAGGGCTCTGTGGAATCCCAGACAAGCTCTAGTGAATGTGGCTGTCGAGGTCTGTCTGCCTGGATTATTTTCTGGGGAAAGGTGAGGTCCGAGGGTGGGCTGATGTGGGCTGGCAGACAGTTCCTGGGAAGGGTCATTGTCCTGGGATCTTGCTCTTGGCATCACAGTGGCTCCCTCTTCTCTGGGCACCCTTGCTTAGGATGAAGTACACCCCCTTCTCTCTCACAGCCTTGGCTAGCCACAGCTCTCCTGCAAGGCAGATTGGGAGTAGGAGTGGACACAGGTCCCAAATGTGCTCCGGCTGCCGAGGCAAACTCGGCTTGGTAGGCTCATGTCAGAAACCAAAGGGAAAAGTTCTGGAGTTGGGCAAGGACAGATTCAGGGCTTGCAGGACCAGGAATTTATTATTTGTATTTGTGGTGCTAGGGATAGAACCCAGGGTCTCTCACACACTAGGCAAGCGCTCTACCATTGACCTATACCCCCCAGCCTGGGCCTGGAGCTTATACCATCTGGGGTTCTTTTTAAGAAAGCTAAGATAAGATTATAGATAGGAAAGCAGATCCAGGGCCTCAGAGTGGCCTGAGTGGTCTGAGTCTGCCTCAGAGCTGCCCTGGTGGCCCAGGTGCTGAGAAAGGAGGAGTCCAGACTGGCTGGGACCTGCACCAGGTAGGAGAGGGTGCTGCAGGGTGTCAGGAGCAGCCTATCCTCCTGCCACCTGGAGCCCAGGCCTGAATGCAGGAAGGCCTGAGGCCGAAAGGCCGGAGGGCCCAGAACAAACGTCATGTCATGAGAGGTATAGGCAAGAGGCCTGGGAGGCTGGAGATGAGGACCGGCCTCACCATGGCCCTGGCTTTGTGCTGACAGGTGGAAAATCTCAAGGAGAAGCTCGTCAGCCAGGCCCAGGAAGTGACCCGCCTGCGATCCGAGCTGGTGAGGCCCCACACGCCATCCTAAGGGGGAGTGGGTGCCCTTCCACCCAGGGGTGCAGCCCCATCTCCCAGCCCACCCAAGCAAAGGCCACCCTATCAGACTGCGTGCCCTGCTAGCCCTCTTGGAGTTGCTGCAGCTCCTGAGGGGAGGGGCCGGCCCTTCTGGCTGACATAGAGTAGGAGTGTGAAGTCTGCATCAATGTGACTTCTTGTTACTTTCACACTCAGGAAATAGAGCGGGGCGGGGGCCTCTCCGGCTTCACCTCTCACTCTCTCCTCTCCGGTGTCTCTTTGATTTGAGCCCTGCTCTTCTCTCTTCCTTGCTTGCTTGCCATTCTCCTTCTCTTCTTTTCCTTTTCTGCCTTGCTTCTCACCTCTCCTCCCCTCTCCCTTGCCTTTCCTTACACGCTGCCTACCCCTTTGTTGACCCCGGCTTGCGGCTTGCGCTTGCCACATGCCCCCCCTGTGCCCTGGCTCTCCACAGGGAGGCACTGAATTGGAGAAGCAGCGCCGGGACCCACTGATGGTGGAGAATGAGCGGCTGAGGCAGGAGCTAGGGCGCTACGAGGCTGAGCTGCAGGAGCTGTGTGCCCAGCCGGCAGCCACACCCTGCTTGGGCTGCAAGCACAGCCAGGTGAGCCGTGGGCCTGGGGAAGGGGCTCCATGCCTCACAGCCACCCCAGCTCCTCACAGACCCCTGCCCATTTGTCCCCTGTGTTCCCTGACCACCCACAGGAGAGCACCCAGCTCCGCCACAAGGTATCCCAGTTGCAGCTGGAGGTGGCGGAGAACAAGGGCATGCTGTCGGAGCTGAACCTGGAGGTGCAGCAGAAGACCGACCGGCTAGCTGAGGTGGAGCTGCGGCTCAAAGACTGCCTGGCTGAGAAGGCACAGGAGGAAGAGCGGCTCAGCCGACGCCTGCGAGACAGCCATGAGACCATTGCCAGCCTGCAGGCCCAGTCTCCACCTGTCAAGGTGAGCCACCCACCAGGCGGTTATGAGCCCTCGATCTGGCAGAGAGAGAGGCTTGTCCAGGTGAATTCATGAATTCCTCAATTGTGTACTCAGCGTTGCCCTTTCCCCTCCCGTGGTGCAGCCCAGGTGTGGGGTAGGTAGCCAGCCATAAATGCTTGATTTGAGGTGCCCAGTGGGTGCCTGGCCTACATGCAATGCAGCTTCTACATTCTGCCCTCATCTTTCCCGTCTTACCTGTTCTGTGCCCAGGCTGGACTGCAGCCAGGCTCTCAGTAGCCCCTCATAGGATGAACTGATCCCAGCAGTTTGCAAAGCCTGGACCTTATAACTCCTGTAGCCCTCCCTGGGGCTCTGGGTGGGAGTCCCTGAGGACCCATCCCCAGTGCAGCCATATCCCATGTGCCTCCACATGCCCAACCTCCCCTTACCTTGCAGTATGTCACCAAGACAGTGGAGGTGGAGTCGTCCAAGACCAAGCAGGCTCTCAGTGAGTCCCAGGCCCAGAACCAGCACCTGCAGGAGCAGGTGGCCATGCAGCGGCAGGTGCTGAAGGAGATGGAGCAGCAGCTTCACAGCTCAAATCAGCTGACCACGCAGCTCCGGGCACAGGTGTGTGGGCCATGTGGGGTGCCCTTTCCCCTCAGTATGTCTTGTGGTTAAGCCTTTGGGGACCCTGTAATTGGGGGTCTAGTCCCATCTCTGCTGCTCACGTGGCCAAGAGCAAGTTTTGTCCATTTTGTCATCTACAACGTGATCTGGTCACAGAACCCTCTTCACAGTGGGGACTCCAGAACAGGTCACGAGATGCTCTTTGCCCGGGGCCCAGCACACAGGTGTGCTCAGTGAGCACAGCTGCTTCCCAGCCTTCTAACAGATACTTTCTGACCCCCCTGGGGGGCACATGGCTCATGCACCTGTTATGTGCCTGGGACCAGGTTGGTAGTGGGGCTAATGTAGGGAGGTGGTAGCTGCACCATGCTCCCAGTCCCCTGTCAGGTAGAATCCATAAGATCCTTCTCTCCAGCGTGTGTGTTCAAGTGCTTTTGAGGTGAGGGTTGGGGCTTCTTTCCTGGAACCTGCTTCGGTTCATCCTGAGCCTTCTCCTGGCTTGGCCGCCAGATCTCCATGTATGAGACAGAGCTGGAGCGGGCCCATGGGCAGATGCTGGAGGAGATGCAGTCCATGGAGGAGGACAAGAACCGGGCCATTGAGGAGGCCTTTGCCAGAGCCCAGGTGGAGATGAAGGCTGTTCATGAGAACCTGGCAGGTGAGCCCTTTGCCTGGGCCCTGCCTGTCCCATCCCCCAGCCTCACATGGTGTCCACCTCACACCCCTTGTGTCCCCATAGGTGTCCGGACAAACCTACTGATGTTGCAGCCAGCACTGCGGACCCTCACCAATGACTACAATGGGCTTAAGCGGCAGGTGCGCAACTTCCCAATGCTGCTGGATGAGGCCCTCCAGAGCGCCAAGGCTGAGGTGAGCAAGGGAAGCCAGGGCAGGGCTGGTGGAGACCAGGAACCTTGGCAGACACAGCATCCACCCAGGACTCCCTTACAAAACTCAGAGTTCGCGGACAGCAAACCCCCCCCCCCCGCCCCCGTGTGACCTTGCAGGCCCTGTTTGAAAATAGACCAGTAGACTGGTCAGGCAGGTTTGCGGGTATTTGTCTTATTGTGATTATTTAAAGCAAACACGTTATATATATCTCAAACATGCTGCACATATTCTTATATCTGATGTGTTTAGTTTGTGTGTGAGGGACTGAGAATTGAACCTAGGGCCTTGCACATGCAAGGCAAGTGCTCTACCACTGAGCTACACCTCCAGCTCCTAAGTTAGTTTTTTAAAGCTGTGCTTGTACAGTATGAGACTAGCCAGTGTCTCTTAAGTGCCTCCTACATGCTGAGCCTTTTATAGCTGTTGGCTCCTCAAATTTGTATGACACCTCTGCAGAGACTAATATGCTTTGGGAATAGAAAATAGTTTTCCTTTAAAAAAATTGTTAGGGCTGGGAGTGTAGCACAGTGATAAAGCACTTGTGTAGCAAGTGTGAGGCTCTGGGTTCCAGCCCTAACAGCACCAAAAAAGAGAAAAAGTTAATGCATGGAAGACAGTGAGAGGTCAAACTCTGTGGGGTTGGGTGAGGAAAGGAACAGCTTCTCCGCCAATGTATTACCCTCCTGCTAGGGAGGTCTCCCCACATTTTCCCCAGAGTGCAGAGCATCTTATGCCCATTGCTGTCTGTGGACAAGTACTTACACTTCCCTTTTACCCAACAAAGGGGGCATCCTGGACATGTGGTTCCCCATCTTGCCCTTTTTCCCCTGGGAAATGTAACATGGAGATCTTCACCTATCATCTCCCACAGATTCTTGAGTTAGATGATGTTCTTCCCCCATTGCACAGATAAGAAAACTAAGGCTCAAAGACATTGAGCCAGTTTTCTCAGGTCCCCAGCTACTCAGCAGAATTTGATTCCAGCTAAATCCTGGAGTCAGGTGATAGTGCCAGAAGTGAAAGCTCAGTCCTGGCTCTTTGCTTATTCACAGGGTGACCTTGAGCTATTGGCTTAACCTCTCTGAGGTTCAGTTTCTTCATCTGTACAATGGGGATGGTACCCAGAGGGGTTACTAGGGAAATCTGACCTGTGATGGGGTGGCAGTTGGTCTGGTGGGCCTGAGGAAGCCAGCCCCCCTGACGCAGTGCACGTGCCCCACCAGATTGACCAGATCATTGAGGAGGTCAACAGCAACAACCATGACCTGCTTCGCAAGTACCGCCGGGAGCTGCAGCTGCGCAAGAAGTGCCACAACGAGCTTGTGCGGCTGAAAGGTGACTGTAGTTGGCTGGGTTAGGCTCCGGGACAGGGTCCTCACCCAGCTCAGCGGTCATCTTTGCAGCAGTGCCCTGCCACCAAAGAGGCATCATAGATGGAGGCTCAGAGAAGCCAGGGAACTTGTTTAAAGCCCCAGGGCTGGAAAATCGTCCACCTTGGACTTGAACTTGGACCTGCCCAGCTCAGAAGCTCCATGCCCAGGGCAGGTTGCTCCCAGGCCCTGCATGGCGGAGGCATGGGGTGGCAGCTGGGATGCCACCTGTTCTGACCTGGGCCTTGTAAAGCTTGAGACTTCACTGTTTGCTGCTCCAAGTTCTAGGGAGCTCCTGCTCTGGGCTGGGTGCTGGGCCAGACACTGGGCATTGGGCCATGGCCCCACCAACACCGTTCGGACTCTCAGTGTGCTCACTTCAGACAGTGGTCACCATTCACTCAACATACCCTGTTACCAGAGCAGGGAGGGATCCTGGGAACCCCTGGATACAGCACCAAAGAGGGAGTGGGGGGCTTCCTGACAAGGCAGCATCAGAGCTGAGACCTGGCTCATGAGCTGGAGTGGATAGTGGAAGGAGTGAGGTGGGCCAGGCTGGCTGGCAGTAGTGGGGCAGGAGGCTTTCCTTTCTTTCAGGGGCAGAGGGACCCACAAATGGCAGGAGGTGAGAGAGTGGCATGAGCAGATTATACCCCTAAATACCCCGTGGCTGTGCCCATTAGACATGCTGCCAGACATCCATCCCCTGTCTGGATGGTCCTGTTTGCCCATCTTGTGCCCAAGCCCTGTCCTGACATTCATGATAGAACAAGTCCCTTGGCTCACAAGGCCCAAGCTCCTGATTGTGCAGTTGAGGAAACAGAAGTCCAAAGAGAAAGAGTGTTCACCTTGGTGTCTCACCAAGACCGAGCACAGCACCTGAGCTCCACAACTAACCTCTTCTCCCTATCTCCATGGCAAAACTTCCACCCTCAATTTTCCTTCCTCAGGAAGGAAATGTACCAAGTAAATTCACACTACAGTGTGAGTGATAAATAACAGCTTTGTGGGCCACCTTGCCCTGTGGGGCTTAAAAGGTAGGGGACTCCTAGGCCACTAATCTGCCCAGGACACCAGAGTAGAAGCTGTCTGGTCTTAACTCAGCCTGGGCTCATCTTTCCATCCACTACCAATCCAGGAAACATCCGGGTGATTGCTCGTGTTCGGCCCATCACCAAAGAGGACGGGGAAGGACCCGATGCGACCAATGTTGTGTCCTTTGATCCCGATGATGACGCTATCATTCACCTACTGCACAAGGGCAAGCCAGTGTCCTTTGAGCTGGATAAGGTCTTCTCCCCGCAGGCCTCACAGCAGGACGTGAGTGCATCCGGGGGAGAAAGATTCATGGAGAAGGGGTTGGGCTGGGCAAAGACAAGCAGGGTCTGGGGGAGGAGAAATGTGGTCCCTCTCTCCTTCCCACTGGAAGAGAGGAGAGGGTGGGGCTAGGACAGAGGCCTCAGAGACCTGCCTCAGAAAGGGATGGGCCATGCCAGGCCCACCTCATTCAGGATTGTGCCCTCCCACACACGTGGCCTCAGCCAGGACTACTGGCCAAGGCACAGCCATGCTGGCTGTGTGGCACTGGTAGTGGTGCCATGGTCATTGCTAGGATGACCCCTACCTCCAGCCCCAGTGCCAGGCCCTCAGCTTTGCTCTTTTCTTGCCTGCCCAGGGCCAGCCTGCAAGGCCTGTCCTGCCTGTGCCCTCCTGTTCCATGCCTGACCCGGCATTGCCTTGCTCTCAGTCCACTGGCAGGCAGACCCAGGCCAGAGGAGGTGCCAAGCACATGGCTGCCTCTGCCTTCTTTCTGCTAAGCCCGCCTTGAGAGTGGGGAAGAGAGGGAGAATGCAGGCAGCATGGGCCGTCCCGTTGTCACAAGGTCCAGGGCAATGACTCATTAGTCATGATGCTCAACAGGGAAGGAGGCTGGGCAGGGCAGGTGGCTGGGCGCAGAGTTGGTGGGGGCCCCTGGAAGCCCCTCACTCCCTATCTCATGCACCCCACCAGGTATTTCAGGAGGTGCAGGCCTTGATCACTTCCTGCATCGATGGCTTCAATGTCTGCATCTTTGCCTATGGCCAGACGGGTGCCGGCAAGACATACACGATGGAGGTGGGTGCCCATTGTTGGAAGAGGGGTTCAGGAGTGAAGCCACCCCTTCTGCTGCTACTGGAGCTCCCCTCATGGGTCTCGGGATTCTATATGGTGCATGCTTTGGGAGCAGAGGCTGTTGATATGTGTGGGTGGTCGGGCATCAGCCTTATGAGGGACACCTTGCTTGAGAGCACTGCGGTGGGCCCTGTAGTACTGGGGAGAGGCACAAGCATGCCGGGCAGCACCCAGTCAAGGAGTTCTTGGCCCAGGGCCAGACCACGGTAGGACACCATGATGTCTCAGAATGGAGTTGTCATGCCACCTATATAAAGTTCCCTCCTGCTTCATGGCTGTCTGGGCCCAGGGCTACCAGGTTGAATGAGGTAGGGTGCTAGCCTCAGGAGATGCCAGAGCAGTAGGAGAGACTGGCCATGTAATGTGGTATGTTAACTTTTTGTAGCTGAGAATAACAATTTAAAGGAAGAAAGATTCATTTTGGCTCAGTTTCAGCCCATAGGCAGGCAACTGGCTCCATTGGGCCTGCAACAAGGCAGAAATATCATGGAGGAGGAAAGTTGCTCACTTCATTCAGCCAGGAAGCAGAGAGAGCCAGAAAGGAAAGGGCCAGGGACCAGACATAGACCCTGAGGTCACGCCTCCATAGGGCTGCACTTCCTGTTTCCATGACCTTCCCATAATGCCACTGAAGTAAGATCTCAGCGGATTATCCACAGATGGAGTTACAGCCCTCATCATCTGATCACCTCTGCAGGCCCTACCTCTGAACACTGCTGCCTGGGGTCCACCCCTCAATGCATGTGTCCTTCAGGAGCATGTCATATTTAAATCATGACATGTGGGGAGCTCAGCTTTTAGGGCAGGTCCACATCTCCCTGCTGTAGCCAGCCCCCTGTGCACAGTGTGATGGAGCAGGCAGCAAGGACAAGAAATGAGATGAGGAAGAATCTTGAGTGTGGATAGAGAAAAAGGGAAGCTGGCCCTTGGGGGCAATTTCCCTGGCTCCTCAGAAGGTGTGTGGAATCCCCTAGGCAGGGTGGTAAGAGGTCTGGATGGGCTGGTGTACTCTCTGGGAGCCCAACAAATTAGCCCTCTTCCCCCCAACCTGGGCCTCCCTGTCTTCCTAGTTCTAGGGGAGCTGAGAATGAGGGACTGGGGGTGCAGAGGGCCTCCTGTGCTCCCAGGTGTCTTGGGGCTGTACAGAGTTGAGGTGACCACTGGGACCCCATGGCACTTATCCCTAGAGCTCTCTGCTGAGACCTGAGGTGTGTCAGGTGTCAGCTAGGCACTGGGACCCCAGTGTGACTAGGCAGTACATGGTCTCCTCAGAACCCAAATGGCACCAGGGAGTCAGCACTGAGGGCAGCAGATCAGCAGGTGCCCATCAGGTGCTAGGAGAGTAGGAAAGCCAGGATGAAGCTCTAACATGGGCACCTGGAAGTCCAGGGCAGCCTCCCTGAGGAGGCTCATGGAACAGACAGACCCCTGAGGGTGCCGTGGAGCCAGCCTCTGCTGTCTGGGGAGGTTGCTTCTGACAGGGAACTGCAGGCTGAGGTCAGCAGGCGCATTTGAGCCCTGGCAGGAAGCCTCTCAGCAGGAATAGGGGTGGGAGGTGAGCCCCACACTTCCCAAGAGCCTCCAGGGCCCAGACAGGGACTCCAGATTTCCTGCTATAAAGGCCCCGGGGCCACTGCCTGCTCTGCTTTGCCTTCTGTCCACTACCCACACAGCCCTACTCATGGCCTCCTGACGTTGAGCCTCACGTGGGCAGTGGGAGGGAAATCACTCATTCCTGCTCTGCTGCCCCTACCAGGTCCTGGCAGGGCAGGTGTGCATCTGGTCTCAGCAGCCTTGTGCAGCCTGTGCCAGCCCCACCACCTCATTCCTTTGCTTTGAATCTAAGGACCATCCTGGCAGGGTGATCCTGCTGTAAAGGAAGGGAAACTGAGGCCCAGAGAGGCAAAGTTGTTTGCTTTGCAGTAGGTGGAGGGTGTTCTGAGGGGGGCAGACTAGCATCAGGCAGGGAGGCTCACCTGTGAGGGGTAACCATGGGCTTGGGGGTGACAGATGCCATGCAAGTGTCTGCAGGGTCACTGACGCCTTGTCATCCACCCCCAGGGAACCCCCGAGAACCCAGGCATCAACCAACGGGCCCTGCAGCTGCTCTTCTCAGAGGTTCGGGAAAAGGCATCCGACTGGGAGTATACCATCACCGTCAGCGCTGCTGAGATCTATAATGAGATCCTCAGGTGGGCCTGGGCTGCCAAGAGAGCTGTCCTGGCTGCTTTGGGATCCCTGGGGGCAGGGCTGGGGCCACAGGGTTGGGCAGTGGCGTCTTTCTGGGGTTCCCAATGAGACCGTGAAGGGGCCATACTCAAATGCACCCACGCCACAGCCTTGGTTGGGGCCCAGATGTTCCCTGGGAGGTCGATCTCTGAGCTGCTTGAGAGGCCCAGGAAGCCCCCTCCCCACCTGTGAGCTGCACCAGATAGGTGGTGAATGGGTGGCAGGAAGGTGGCCCGTGGGCTCTGTCTCACAGGAGTGTTAGAATAGTCAGTCTTCTGTTTCCGGCTGAGCGTAGGGGAGGAGCCGGAGGAGGTGGATTTAGCCTGATGTCCAAAGGTGTGTGAGGGGTGGTGAGAATGTTCCAGGCTGGGAGGCCTGTGCAGTGCAAGCAGAGGCCAGAAGTGGGAGGAGAGGGTGACTCTCCTGCCTGCCCTACAGGGACCTGCTGGGGACAGAGCCTCAGGAGAAGCTGGAGATTCGGCTGTGCCCAGACGGCAGTGGGCAACTGTATGTGCCAGGGCTGACCCGGTTCCGGGTGCAGAGCGTGGCTGACATCAACAAGGTGAGGAACTAGGGAGACTCTGACTCCAACCCCAAGCAGAACTGCTCTAGAGTAGGACAGGAGGGGACACAAGAGCAGTCTGCTATGTCTGTATGTGCAGCCTCCCTCGGGCAGGGAGCTCTGGGACAGGAGACCCCACAGCCCCAGTTCTAACCCTGTGCTCTGCCTGCCACACAGGTGTTTGAGTTCGGCTATGCGAATCGCACCACGGAGTTCACCAACTTGAACGAGCACAGTTCCCGCTCTCATGCCCTGCTCATCGTGACTGTTCAGGGCCGGGATTGCAGCACAGGCATCCGCACCATGGGTGAGTGAGGGACGGCAGCTGGGCTTGGGACCCTGGGACCCCTCCTAGGGCAGCCTTGACCTCCTTGTCACCCTCCCTGCAGGGAAGCTGAACCTGGTGGATTTGGCTGGCTCAGAGCGTGTGGGCAAGTCAGGTGCTGAGGGCAGCCGTCTGCGGGAGGCACAGCACATCAACAAGTCACTGTCGGCCCTGGGGGACGTCATTGCTGCCCTGCGCTCTCGCCAGGGCCATGTGCCCTTCCGCAACTCCAAGCTCACCTACCTGCTGCAGGACTCGCTGAGTGGCGACAGCAAGACACTTATGGTGGTGCAGGTGAGGCTGTCCCTGCCCCAAGTTGTGCAGCTGTGGGCGCTTCCTGGGGGAGGCCAGGGAAGGGACCCTGATTGGGGCAGCTCCAGCATCAGCTGCACACACAGCTGGCCTCAGGTGCGGCACTTGATGCACCTCACCAGTCCCTCTGTGCCCTTGACCTTTCTGCCACCTCTGCCACCTTCCACTGCTTTCCTCTCCACCAGAGCTTCCTCTGGGAACTGTGCTGTCCCGTCCAGTGCTGTGGAGGCAGCCAGCTGGCCTGGGTGGGATGTGACCTCCCATGTCCCCTAGGTGTCTCCTGTGGAGAAGAACACCAGCGAGACGCTCTACTCCCTCAGGTTCGCTGAGAGGGTGCGCTCCGTGGAGCTGGGTCCCGGGTCCCGCCGCACAGAGCTCGGGTCCTGGTCGAGCCAGGAGCATCTGGAGGTATGGAGCTACTGCGGGTCCATCTCAGGCTGGCCCCAGGCTAGCTTTGTGGGTCACAGCATGGGGAGAGCCGTGTGGTGGGGGCAGCCTGGGGTAGAGGGGGAAGGAAGCTGCCCCAGGGGTGGAGCTAAAACCTGAACCCAAACCCTGTGGCCCCAAGTCTGTCTTGGCCTCGGAGGTACTTGTGGGTCATCAGCTGGTCCTTGGGCCTGGCACACGGCAAGTTCACAGCAGGAGTTAATTCTCCACAAAAATTCTCATTTAACTCTTGCACGGACTCTGTGAGGTGGGAGCACCTTCATCATTCCCATTTCGGGAATGGAAGGAAGCGCAGTGTGGGGTGGGGAGGAGCCAGCTCTGCTGTGGCCCCCCAGCCCACCTCCTCTTCCTGTTCACAGTTGGAGCCAACTTGCCAGACACCACAGCCAACAGCTCGAGCGCACTCAGCCCCTGGCTCTGGGACCTCCAGCCGTCCTGGCTCTATCCGGAGGAAGCTGCAGCCGTCAGGTGAGCTCTCTGCATGTGACTGCCATGGCCACTGCGTTTCCCTTACCTGGAAGGTCTTTTTCTTTCCTTTTTACAAAGCTTATAAAAACGTTTAGAGCCAGTCTCACACCTTCCCTCTCCTGGGAAAGTCAGGGCAGGCAGCACTGTGTCCATTTTACAGATG
Source organism: Heterocephalus glaber (assembly GCF_053883595.1). Taxonomy (NCBI): domain Eukaryota; kingdom Metazoa; phylum Chordata; class Mammalia; order Rodentia; family Bathyergidae; genus Heterocephalus; species Heterocephalus glaber. The sequence continues at coordinate 27,931,080 of NW_028258137.1, forward strand.
GGAAAACCAGGCCCCAGGAGAGAAGGCGCCAGGTCAAGATCCTTGGAGGCAGGCCATCCTGGCTCTCGCACAACACCTCCAAGGCAGGCGGCCTCTTTGCCCTGGGCCTTGATGTTGGTATTCTTGTGGGATGAGGGGCAGAAAGCTCAGGGCTCACTTCACGTGAGGAGTGAGCTTCCCTCATGCAAGGGCCTGGCCAGTCCTTAAGTCCAGAGGGTTGGGGGTGGCAGGGCCCTAGCAGGAGAGGACAAGCCCACCAGTGAGACACCTGTCACTTTGATTTCAGCCTGACGGCTGGGGCTGCAGTCTCCAGGTGAGTGTGGGGCCAGCGGCCCAGAGCTGCCTGCCTGCCGCCCACCTGCAGGTGAAGGGCTACACAGGTTCAGCTGTTCAGGCTGGGCCTGTGCTTTGCTGCCTGCTGTCCATGTGCTTCTGCTGGGCTCCCTGCTACTCTTGCCTCTGCACTGCTGAGGGCCTAAGCATGGCTGCAGATGGCTGAGGACCTCTGCCTCCCCTACAGGGAAAATGAGACCGGTGCCTGTGTAAGGACAAGGATGTGCCACCCTACTGGGCCTGGAGTCGGCCTGCTCCTGCTGCAGCATCAGGGATGGAAGTGGAGGCCCTCCTGTTCTGCAGCAGAGATGAGAGACTCAGAAGGAAGTGCTGTCTTGGCTGTTGCTCTGGGTCCAAGTGGCATAGCAGGAATGGCCTATTCTGCCTGGCAGGCTCTGGGCATCAGAGCTGGTCCTCATGGGTAGGGCAGGCCTCTTGCTGGGCTGGCCCAGCTCCTTTCCTGAGCCAGAGGGCCGGCCCGGCAGCCCCCTTCTAGTGCATGGCCCAAGAGGCCTCTGGGAAGGCACAGGGGCTCCACGGTACAGGTCTGATTTAGTGGGCATCGAGGGGCATCCCACAGGGGTGTGTACAGTGGTACAGTGTACTCATAGATGTACAAAGGAGCCCGGCCACCTGCCATGGCCGGGCTATATTTATGGCTGGCAGAAAAGGCCAGTGGGCAAGGTTCTTTCCCCTCACCTGCCTGGCACCAGGTATTCTCCTTGCTCACTGGCTTCCTGACATTTTCCTCCCTCTGAAATCCTATTTAAGAACTTTTGGAATTTAGCCATTTTTATTAAAATAAAAACCTTTTTACACAAGTGTCCTCTGAGCATGTTGGTCTCAGGAGCGTTATGGTGGGATCACAGGGAGAGGAGCATTTGCACACCCATTTTCCACCCGCCCTCATCAGTCAGAAACACACATCCTGAACTGGGGGGACCCGGGAGCCATCCCTATCCATGCCCCAGGGGAAGTGCCTTTTTCTGTTTATGGTCACGGTCACCCTTATGAGGCACCTGTGTACTGCAGTATCTGCTCGTCCCATGGTGTCACCTCCATGTCATAGGAAACTAAGGTCCCAGAGAGCTCTAAGGCTTGCTGAGGCTCTCATACCATGCTGGGGCTCCAACCCACCCTCTGCTCCCTTTCTGCCCCAGCCTGTCCTGTCTTGATTAAACTGGCCAGAGATTAGCCCTGCCCTCCTGGCACTCCCAGGACCCTGACCACCGTGCAGCCCTAGGGAACCTGTGTAGGGGGCTCCCGGAAGCTGTTTGGAACCCTCAGCAGAAGATGAAGCTGCCCTTCTGGCCCTCCCTCTGGGAGCACTGGGCTAGTCTACTCGTGGCCATACCTACAAGGCTAGGGTCCTGGCATCTTGCAGGGACTCAAGGACAGCTGAGAGGGTGGCAGAGATGGATAAAGGCCTAATCTGTTCCTATAGCCTTGGGGACCTACTACCTTCCCCTTCATACCCAGAGCTGACCTGGCACATCTGACACATCTGTCACTCTGCTGCCCCCTGCTGCCCACATAGCCTAGCGCACCATCTCTGGGGCTTGGAGGGGCAGAGACCAGGGAAGGCCACCATAGATAGGTGAGCTGCATGGCCAGAGGATGACCCTCACACAATGAAACAGGGAACAGTTACAAATTTAATAAAATCTGCCTATAAATTATAGCAGCAGCCCAGGGGCTGTGTTTGCTGCCCCAAGAAGCAAGAGTTGGGCAAAGCAGGGCAGCTGTTGAAGGATGAACACGGTCAGGGCCCACTCGGCCACCTCCAGGATGGCCTCAGGAACAGTAGAGAACAGTCAGAGGCTCATGGGCCAGTGGGCACACAGGGAAGAGGAGGGAGGCCAGGCCCTGAGGGCTGCTGGGTGCGCCCCTCACTGAATCCCTCAGTCCAAAGCAGCCATGAGCAGGTGCAGCTCCCGGAAGGCACTACCGTGGCGGCCACTCAGGCTGGACTTGCTCCTGACAAGGCCAGTGATGCTCTTGAGCTGCTTGTAGCAGAGCCGGCACTTGTGAAGCCTGGGGGCAGATGGGCAGGGACTCAGGAGGTCAGCATGCCCACCCACCATGACCCCCACCCCTGCAGCCCTGGGGCCTCTGCTGTCCTAGCCACTCTACGCCTTCTCAAAGAAGACTGGCCCAGGATCCCCTGGCCATCCCAAGGCTTGGGGGCGCAGCCAGCCCATGCAGGGACCCAGGCTCTGGCTATGCCGATCCCATGCCCTGGCCCCGGCCTCAAATGACACATATGCTTTCTAAGCTGTTTGGGCACCAGCCAGCCTGGCTCTCACCTCTCCTCACGGCTGATATCAACACCCACGGAGGGCGGGGCAGCAAGGATGTCTGTGATCAGGGGCAGGAAGCGCTGCAGGATCAGCTTCAGGGAAGTGCAGCCTGTCTGGACATAGCTTTGGGGACAGACAGACAGAGAACAAGGCACACACACACAGGCCTGTTTCCACTCTGACCACCCTGCGGGTAGAAGGGCAGCAATGCTTCCCAGCCACCTCCCAGGGCCCTGAGATCTTTCCAGTCCCCGGAGAGCTCTCATTTAGCAGGCCTCCCTTCCTACCTCTCATACTTGCTCTGCAGAAGCTTCTCGATCTGTGGCAGGACGGTGGTGCACAGGTCCAGCTTCCACAGGGAGCTGGGGAGAGGCCGGGCGGGCGTGGCGCTGACAGGCGGCTCCACGGCCCCAACCCCTCCCCAACCCTCTCGGCCACTCACGCTTTCTGGTTGACTATGTTCAGGAGATCCACCACCACTGATAGGTCGTTGATGGCCACAGCAGAGTCTACGGATGTCTGCAAACAGAGCACCATCGGGGGGTGGGGACAGTGGGGGCCTGATGGCAGCCAGTGATGACGATGCAGGAGGAAATGGCCATGGTGCAACCTCCGGGCTCACCCACCCCACATATGGCCTCTTTTCAGTTCAGCTCTAAACCCGAGCAGTAGGTGGAGGGGGGAGTGTGGCTATGCCCCAGGCAGGGGTGGGCACTTGCCTTGATGTCACTTGTGGTCCACACAGCCCGCACGGTGTCCAGGTTCTTGTGGCGGCTGGTGAGCACCACGCACATGGTGTCGTGGCCTTTGCGGATCTGTGACATGGCGTCTTCATCCAGCAGCTCTGCCTGCTGGGGGATCTTCACAGCCTATGGGATCGGCCCAGGCGCTGGCATGGGAGCAGGCAGCACAGCTCTGCCCTCACCCCACAGTTACCACTGCCCCTCTCAGGCTGAGTCCCCACTCACAGGCAAGAAGTCAGAGACCTTCAGGCCAATGGGCTCATTCCGAGTGGCAGGGATGATGGCAGGCTCACCCTTGGGTGTAGGCGTGGATGTCAGCACTGGGGGCTGGACTGGGACCTCGAGCTGAGGGGGCAGAGGCTCAGCAGGCGGCAGGCCTGAGGCTTCCCCTCACCTCCCAAAAGGGAGGGGCCTGCAGCCCCTCGAGCCCCATGCCACGGCCTCTGCTTGGACATACGTTTGGCATTGCGCACTGCACGTCCATAGCTGGGCTGGGCTTTGCTGCCTCCTTCACTGTGGCTGCGTCTGGGTACAAAAGAAAAAAATCATTGGGTTAGGCCAGGAGAAGGGACAGGCGGGAAGAGGGCAGGGCTTGGGAAGACTCTGGGTGACATCTGTAGTTGGGGATGGAACAGCAGACAGTAGGGAGCCCAGGGAGAACTGGAGAGGGGAGACCATCAGCAGCTTGGGGTTCTGGAGAGGCAGACGGCAGAAGTGGGCCATCCGTAGTTGTCTGGGGACCCAGGAGTTTCAGAGCCATCTTGTCACTAGGAATGGAGTGTGGGTGGGGAGGGGTCATTAGTGGGTAGATGGCAGACTGGAAGTGGAGGAGGGAGAGGCTTTTAGGAAACCCAGCCCCAAGAAAGCAAATGAGAAGACAGTTGATCCCATAAGGAGAAGTCAGGTGGGGGTCAGGGTTGCTATGGAGAACGCTCCACGCCCTTTCTCCATCCTGAGATGTTCCCACTATAAATCCCAAACTCCCAGCCAGGGCCTTCTGGGCCTCCTTGTCTCCAGCGAGGGTCACCTGCCCCTGCCCTCTTACCCACCCCCAGCTCCATCTTCAGTGGCCCCTAGTGGCCCCACTGTCCTCTCGTGTCCAGGGCAGAACACCTGTGGGTATCTGTCTGCTGTTGTCCCACACATTCAGGCAGGCATAGGCCGAGAGCACCTGCCTACTTTGCTTACACTTAGTCAGTGAGACCTTACCCAGGACATAGTAGGCGTTTTAAGCAGGTGGAGGGACAAGATCCAGCGGGGGGAGAGGCTGGAGGTCATAACAGGACAGGGGAAGACTGGGGAAGCAGCGTCCCTGGAGGCCAGGCTCTGGCCTGACTCACCGTCTTCAGGGGGTGCTGGGAAGGGCTCGCTTCTTCGGGGTGGCGTCCTACCTGCAGGGACAAATGATGCTGAGGACTCAGGGATCCTGCCTGTGAGTTAGTATGTGGGCATGGAAGGTGCTTCCCCAGCACTGCGATCGTGCTCCTGAACCCAGGAGCCCTCAACCCTGTCCTTCCCAGCCCACACGCTCAGTGGGCTCCCCTCTGCTCAGGGCAGGGGTTGTGGCACTTGAGGGTCCAGCTGACCTCTGCCTGTGTGTCCAGGTTCCACCCTCAGTCCATGAGCATAGCCCAGCAAGGACCATAGGACAAGGGCAGAGAAGCTGGGCCCAGGCAGAGTTGGGAACGTGGCTAAGGGAATGCAAGGCCACAGCAAGGCCATCCCCGGGAAGGACCCTGCCATGAGACAGGGACACAGGGCTGCAGGGTGGAGAGTGGCCTCACTGATGCTGTTCTTGGGCTGGAAGATCTCATTGTAGTCCTCAGCATTCTGGATCTCAGCCTGGGACTCACGTTCGTCCCTGTCGTCATCGCTGCTGGGGCTGCGGCGCTCGCTCTCTGAGTTGTGCTTCACCCTGGCATCAAAGGCTGTGGTCAGGCCCACCCCTGGGTCCCCCATGCCCTCCAAGGCCCCCAGCACCCCACCTCTGGGGCTTGCTGCAGGTCGTGCTGGGCCGCTCGTAGATGCGCCGGAGTGGGGCATTGGGGTTGGGTGACTGCTCCGTCAGGGGCCGGCTGTCTTGCACGGGGTCCTGGGCCACTGTGCCTGTCCTAGTGACTCGCGTCAGGTCCACCACGTAGGAGGAGACGTTGCTTTGGGAGAAGGCCACGCCTATCTGGGAAATGAAAGAGCTGGGGCTGGACCTGGAGCGAAGGCCCTAGCAGGATAGGTGGGAAGGAGCAGGCCTGAGGGGAGGTGGGTGGTGGGTGCCCTGGTCTCACCAGCTGGTCATTGCAGATGGCCAGGTCAGCCACCTTGCCCCAGTTGACAAGGACCACATCAAAGCAGCGCTCGGGCTCCCAGCCATAGACACGGAGTGAGTCCTGGCAGCCACTGTACAGGCAGCAGCCATCTGGGTTGAAGAGGACACTCCTGGGCCAGGCGAGAGTTGGCTGTGGGTCTTGGGGTACCTAGCCTGTTGCCACCCCAGAAATCAGGGGGGCACAGGACAAAGGGAAAGCAGTAGCGGGGACAGGAAAGGTCCCTCCATCCCCCATCCTATTGCCTGGAGGAGGGGAGGGGAAGGCTGGGCCCACTCATGCAGCTGTTGGTACCTGACAGGCCCTGGCTCTCCTTCAATGCAGCTCACCACCTGGAACTTCTCCAGATCCCAAAAACGGATCGTCCTACAAAGGGAGCTACATTGTGCCCAAAAGCCAGCGCCCATCAGGCCTCCACACAGGCCCCTGGCCTGAGAAGCCAGCTTCTCTCCAGATACCTAGCCCCTGGGGCCAGGGCCAATAGGAGTCTCGGCTGTGGTAGGGTCTGGCCCTGCACAGCCAGAGGGAGGGTGAGCATGACTGAGGCGGAGCCCAAAGGCCCTGCCCCCAGGGCTCTAGTAGCCACAGACCTCCCCGTTCGGTGGATCCACTGGGGCCTCAGACCCTGCATTGTCCGTGAAAACATATCCAGGAATTACAGTTGGGGGAGAGATGGGAAAAGGCAGCAATCCTGGCTTGGCCAATTCAGTCTACATGGGCTCCTCAGGCATATGGCATCTCGGGACAGAGAGACGGAACAGAGATGGGGTGGGACACCAGTCCCAGATGTGCCTAGCTCTTCACCTGTCGGAGCTGCCAGAAGCAAGGAGGTACTCGTTGGGGTGAAACTCTACCACGTTCACAGGCCCCGTGTGACCAGGGAACTCGGACATCATCTTGCCAGCAGTCAGGTCCCAGAGCTGGGGGTGGGGCAGGTGGCAGTCAGGGACAAACAAGGCATCTGGCTTCCCACTCTCCTAATCTGGCCCCAGCTCTTTGTCCACAAACCTCTCACCCTGGACAGACTTGGGGCATGTGAGCCCCATCGGGAGGGAGGCGAGGACTCAGCTAGCGTGTGATCGGCAGACCCCAGACCCACATCTGGCCAGGAGTTACCTTCACTGTGTGGTCATCTGCGGCTGACGCCAACCACTTCCCATCAGGGCTGAAGCGGAGACACCGCACAGCCTGGGTGTGCCCCTGAGGAAGGAGGACAGTGCATGGAGCTCACCCGGGGACCTGGGCCAGGCAGGCCTCTCCCCAGCTCTTCTACCCTAGGCTCGACAGTGCCTTCCTGGGGAACAGGCTTAGAGGAAGCCCCAGCTGGGAGATGTCAGACAGGGACATTTCTCCACATGTAGCCACAGACTCCCAAGCCTGCAGGACACAATATGATCATACCATTTGGGAAGTATTTTATGGCCCCTTTGGGAGAATTAAATGACATCTTTTAATGTCAGAGGCTCTGAACACCTCCAAAAGCAATGGTTCAGCACAGTGCTGCTAAACTCATGTGAGCAGAACCTCTCTCACCTAACGCCAGTTACCTGCCTGCAAAATCAAGTGCAGAGCAGTTGGATAAACACGGTTATGATCCGGGGACTGGTGGAAAGCCAAGGGGTTGGGATGGGCCACCCACAGCATCCCAGTCCGCTCCAGACCATAATCCATGTCTCGCCCACAATGGACTGCAGTCCCCACCCCACACTAAATGCCGAATACTAGTCATACAGACTGACAGGGTGCCATCCTTACCCTATACCGGAAGACGCAGCCCTTCCTCCTGATGTCCCAGAGCTGTGGGGAGAAGAGATGAGGAGCAGTGTCACAAGAGGTCATGACTAGGACCCTGGCCCAAGGGCAGAATGCAGCTGTGCGCAGAGAGAGGGCTCTGGGCCCCTCCAGGTCTCAAGAGTCATAATGACAGAGGCCTGGACACCACTCACCCCAGCTGGGCATTCTAACCCCAGTGTCTGGCGAATGCCTGCATGTACCATTCACAGGGCAGGTGTGGATGGTATCAAGGGGGAAGGATGCAGATGGAAGCCCACCCGTCAGGCAAGTTGCTACCCAGAGAGGCAACTCACTTTGATGTTTGTGTCCTGGGAACCAGAGGCCACAAACTCGCCATAAGGGTGGAAGTCCAGGCTGCAGATGTTGGCTTTGTGTCCCATGAGTGTGCGAAGAACTAAGAAGGCAAAAGAGAGCAGAGGCCATGGTGTGAGCAAGTGAGATGGAAGACAGGCAGGGCTGCAGGGCCCGTCTGTGCATGTGTTTCAGTAGTAAATGCATGGGAAACAAATCAGCTAGAGCTCCACCACCATAACCACTAGTGTTCCTGCTTCCCTTGCAATGACAGCCATTCCTATTTTTACTCAAGCTCCCAGCTCCTCAGAGCTTGGGTGAGCAAAGCCCCCAGAGTGGCAGAGCAGGACAACTGCATACAGCCCAGGCCCCGTGGGTGTCTGCAGGGCAAACATCCCCACCTGAGACTGCCAGGGAGGGAGAGAAGCAGGGAGGAAGGAAGGGAGGAAGGGAGGGAGGGAGGGAGAGAGGGAGAGAGGGAGAGAGGGAGAGAGGGAGAGAGGGAGAGAGGGAGAGAGGGAGAGAGGGAGAGAGGGAGAGAGGGAGAGAGGGAGGAGAAACTCTAGCACTGGGAGCAGCTGTTTGATCAAAAAAAGAAATCCAGAAAGGCTCTTCGGAGGCGGTGATTTCATAGCAGATGTCAGTGGGTGGGGGATGAGGGGCCCTGGCAGGTAGATGGAAGTGAGGTCAAGGGGCAGGCATGGCTGGATGCTCACTTGGGCCTTGGGGTGACACCTATCCAAGTGAGAGATAGTGAGGGTAGTTGTCATGGCAAGTGGAGGCAGTGAGAACTAGGAGGACACATCCTAGGCTGGGACCAATCACCTCTCTATCCGGAAGCCACATCTGCCACCCTTCCAGTTTGCCAGCAGCTCCATGGCCACGCCTGGCCCAGCCTAGTGGCAAAACTGTGCACTGTCTCAGGGCATCCTCTAGCACCACTCAAATCTGTTCCATTTGTCTTGCTTTTAGAGATTTTTACTTCTACTGTTTGGATGAAATTGATCAGCCCACAAGTGCTGGGGTCAAGGAGTGTGATAGTCCAGCCACTCTGAGGTTTGAGTGAAGGTGAAATAAGTGAGTTCTCTGTGGCAGGACTCTTTGTGTTCAAGACTCCAAACGTAGTATTTCAGACACAGGAGTGCTGAGAGCCAAGCTTTGGATAAACTGAATGAAGTCTACTGTGTGATCTTCTCCCTCCCTTGACATTGGGCCTAGGCTCAGGAGCCAGAAAAGACGGGGATCAGTCCTGGCTCTGCTCCTTGCTTGCTGTGTGACCTTGGATACTCACTCTCTCTGAGCCTCAAGCTGGGTTATGGTCAGAACCAAGTAAGAAAATGAAGTGCTTAACGTGGGCTGGGCATGCACCAACTGCTTGCTAAGTGCCAGTTATAATTTTTCCTGTCCATCCTCCACACTGGACCTTTTTTTCCCTCCTCCTCTGGGAACATGTGTCTTGCTTCTCCTTCTCTGGCCTCAGTGACAATGCACCACCCAGATCTGTGGCCATCTGGCACCTCCCTTGTCCCCAGGATGTCTAGTGAGCACTCGTAGTGTTTAGCAGGCTAAGCAATGTCACTGCATTAGGTCACTGAGTCCCTCCAACCATTCCAGAAGGTAGGCAAGGGCTCAGAGTGCAGCTGCTGGCCTGAGGCTGAAGAGTGGTGTGCAGGGCCAGAAACTGGGCCAGCTCTGCCACTTCAGGAGCATCCTTTCCAATATGCTTCACCTGCAAGGGAGGAATCGATGCTGGGGCCACAAGCCCAGGGCAGAACTCGGTGACAGCAGAATAAAAGTGGCTGCTGTCGTCCTCATCTGCCTTAAGGACAGAGTCCATGCTCCATGCGGCCTCAGTTCCCTCTGCAGCAGGCCATCGGGTGCTGGAGCTGGGACTGTGTCCCTTCACACCAGGGAGTGTGACTAGGTGCCTGCCACATCTGTCCTATGAATGTCCAATTCAGCCACATCAGCCTTGGGCAGCTGTCCCTCCTTGGTCTGTGCTGCCAGGGCTCCACACTCCTCTGCTGCCTAAGGAGCCTCAGGTACATGCTGCCCACTTCATACCACCCCTAATCCACTCACTTTGCATCTCCCAGCCAGGAGCCTGAAGTCCTGCCCTGCCCTGAGCAGTTGTGGCAGGTCCTGCCCCTGCATGGGCCAGCTTCTTAGGGCACACGCTGCCTTCTGTGGGATCTGCTGGCTGGCCCACCCTCACCCTCTGGCTGTGCTGTAGAAAGCCGGCAGGACCACATTCTTCCAGCCTGACTTCTGCCCCTGCTTGCTCAACTCTTTTGGGAGATGTCCGGACTTGGTCAGAGGACCCTGGAACTACAGAGTAGAGGGCACTCAGGTGTGCCTGCCTTATGCAGGGACTTCCCAGCCTCCCAGTGGAGTGGCTGCATGGCCTCTGCCTGAATCTTCCGGCACTGGGCTGATTTCAAGGCAGCTAACATGATGAGTGGCTCCTTCTGAGCCCTTTCTGCACCTGGCCTTTTGTCACTGTCATGCTTTGGCAAGTGGGGTAAGGGTGGCCTGAGGTCTTGGCACCACTGCTGAGGGCCAGCTTCTCTTCCATCTGGGAAGCCCCCAACTCAAGGCAGCAGATGGCAAAGCGGAGAGCACAGGGGTGGGAGTCCTGACACCAAGGTTCAAGTTCCAGGTTCTGTTAGATGACAGGGCCCTGCCAACCTGGCTCTGCATCAGAACCTGCTGGAAGCTTACGGAATACAGGGTATAGGGCCCATCCCACTACCAACCAGGTTCTCGGGCGGTCTGGGGCCTGTGTGTGTGACAAGCTCCTGCGCAGCAGCCACCTGGGAGCCAGTGCCCTGAAAGCTGAGGTCTTCAGTTTCTATTTCTTGGCCCCTCAAGGAATCACTCACATTTCCCTTATGAGTGAAATCCTGTGGCTAACCAGGCCTGGGATGGGGACACAGCACTCTTGGCTTCTCCCTCTGGTCCCTTGTTCCTCAGTGAATTGTGAATGGTCATGTGCTGGGATTCAGGTCCACACAGAGGTTTCTGGGGGCTGCCCTAAACCCAAGTTGGTTGCCTTCTCATCCTGGGCATGCTCCTTGTAGCTTGCTTGAGGCTAAAGGTGCCTGAACCAAACAGCCCTGGTCCTGGTGTGGCTGGGCAGCAGGGCCATGTGCCAAGAAGCAAGGCGTGCAGCTCGTTTGTCCTCAAGGGGTCCCAGAACTCTGTCATTCTTCAACAGACAGTTTCAGGGTGGGCAAGTGTCACTCGAGGCCCAGGGGCACTATCTTTCCTGAAGACCATCTGCATAAGACCACTACTCTTCTGGGGCAGAGTGAACCTCACTGCTGGGTTTGCATGGCCGATGGGCACCGTCCTGCAGCAGACGTGGACATGGGCCAGAGGCAAGGCCCAGAAGAGGCTGTAAGGTTCAGTCAGGCACAAGGGGCTGTCTGGCAAAGGTAGCCTCAGAAAAACCTAGACTCTCATAGGTTGAAGACCACTTCCTGCCTGGCACACCCAGATGTGGCAAAAACAGAAGCTCCATTTGCATCTCCATTCTGGCCTGTGCCATGTTCTACAAAACACAGAGTCAGCCAGCAACATTGAAAAGTGGGTGGATTCCACATAAATGTTCAGATTTCCAGATTCTTTTGATAAATCTGTGGGGCCGGCAGTGCTGTACCTACTGCCACACGACAATGGCCGCTGAGCCTGTGAGGCAGCTCACCTGCAGGGAAAGCGAGACTCCTAGGGGCACTGAACTGATGGCAAGTTCCAGACTGAGAGGATCCAGGGAGGATCCACCTCAGGGATGAAAACAGACCCACACCAAGGCTCATGGCCATGAAACATCACAACACTGGACACAGATCCTACAAGCTTGGAGTAGGGAAGACAGGGAGGGAGGAAGCAGATACTACCTGAAACATCTGGCCTAACAATAGCAGTGATCCCGGACCCTAAGAGGCAATGGAGCTGTACCTTCAAAATTCTGAGGACAAATTATTTCCAACCCAGGACTCTACAATCAAACTTGAAAAGACAGGGGTAGAACAGTCACTTTTGGTCAGGGACAGCCACTAATACTGTGCCTGCCAAGCACCCTTTCGCAGTAAGCCACAGGACAATGGACTCCATCTCAGGAAGAGGAAAACAGGAAGATGATGTCACAGGAGGGGTCAGGAGGGCTGCATCTCCCCATGCTCCCTGGCACTAGGACCTTTGGAACACAGCTCTGAGAAGAGATACCTGTGTGATGGGATGGGCTTGAAGGGAACAGGAGGAAGTCTACTCTTCTGGTTGAGAATCTGGGATGAATTGGTAGTGGGGAAGAAAGGAGGAACAATTTTTAACTCCAGGGAAATAAAGTTATAGAAATAAATGTAACCAAAGGTGCAAATTTCCAATGATGAATGTCATTATATTGTATACCTAAAATGTACCAATGATTAGAATCAATAATCAATAATGTAAAATAGGAAGAAAAGGTCCAAAGGGGTAGGAGTAGTGCAGGGGAAAGGAAAGAAGGGAAAGGAAAAATGATGAGAAATGGAAAAAATGGAAATAAAGTTTTTGTAAATAGGAAAGGGTGGAGGGCGTGAAGGGAGGGTTAGGAATGGGGAAAAAATAAGAACCAAGATGCATTATGTAAAGGTACAATTCCCAATGAGAAATGTAATTGTGTTGTATACCTACAATGTACCAATAAAAGAATTAAAAAAAAAAAAAAAAGAAAAGAAATAAATGTAACCAGTTGTGAATAACATTCCTGTTGCCCTTACAGCAGAAATGCTGACCACAGCCGGGCATAGGGCTACACACCTGTAATCCCAGCACTTGGGAGGCGGAGGCAGATGGGTCGCCATGAGTTTGAGGTTAGCCTGGACAACACAGTGAGTTCAAGGCCAGCCTAGATTACACAGCTAGACCCTGTCACAAAAAACCAAACCAAAAAAACAAACAAACAAAAACCCCAAACAAACAAAAAACACTGACCACTTAAATGGTGATACTGGGAGGCACAAAAAAATGTGAACATAGGGTTGGGGTGGCTGTGAGAGCCAAACCTTTGTCTGCCACAGTAGGAGGTATTTAATGTACACATTTATTAAAGAAAAGAAAAAGAGATTGCAGTGTCATCCTGTCGTTTAGCAAAGAGGACCCAACTGGCACAATGAGAGGCGAAGATCAGAAAGGTGAGGGTTTGGAGAATGGGAAGGAGCGGGACAAAGGCTTCCTCTTTCCATCATGACTGATTCTAGAACCACCTGTCCTGGACTCTAAAACACACATTTAAATATCTATCAACTGGGCCCTTGGACCCCTCACCCCTGCCAGGTCTCCCTCAGCCTTAGTGACCCTGGCGCAGCTTCTGCAGCTGATGCAGCAAGGCCAGGAGCTCCTGGGGCTGGAGAAGCGCCACATCATGGCCACCCATGGTGACCCCAAGCATCCTGGCTCCCTCGGAGGCCCAAGCCCTGGGAGGGCACTGCCTCACCACACTCAGGCTCCTGAGTACCCCGCACTGACTTGTGACCCTGGACACCGGCCACTCCACCTTTAAGCGTTTGTCTTGCCCAGACACCACCAGACCTAGCCTTCTGGAGTCTCCTTGGGGCTGCCCACTACTCGGATTCTGGACCAGATTCTCAGTTAAAAATGAAACCCTGCTCCATTGGTGTCAAAAAAAAAAAAAAATTCTATCAAGAAAAACTAAATTAAGACAAACAGTACAAGCAACAGAAGATCCAGCCACATGAGGCACATGTCCCTGCAGTAACTGAGCAGGCCTCAGTGTGGGCCATCCTGAGTTGGGGGACCTGTACCCCAGTTCTTCACAGCTCCCCTCATACAGCCACCCACTCACCCATGTGTCCTGCAGCAGCTGACATCTTTCCAGGTTCCAAATCCACACCCTCCCACCCATGAATGTGCCCTTCTTCGTGGTTTTTTCATTCAGACATTCTTGGTACCCCTCAGTGCCAGCTGCTGAGGTGAAAGCACCCCACACTGCTGCTAGGCTAACAGACAGGTGGGCATCACACCATCTGGTCAGATGGAAATAGCGGCGCAACCCTGCCTGAGCCCAAGAATGAACCCAGGCATCTGAGGGAGGACAGTGAGCAAGGGGCCTACTTTTGGCAGCTTCCAGGTCCCAGACTCGGATGGAGCCCGACTGGGAGCCGGCCACAATGAGCTCCTCCGGGGTGTTGAGGCGGACACTCTCCACTGGGGACGTGTGACCTGTCAGGCTCTGTGAAAAGAGGGCAGCAGCTTCAGTGCACTGTAGGAATACCCCCTAGCTGCTGTCCCAAATTTGGGGTCCCGAGGAAAGTCTTCAGCAAGGAGTAGCTAAGGAAGGGAGGCTGCTTCATCGGGCCACACCCTGCCCCTCCTGCAGACCATTTCTGCATGGTCATTTCTCCCAGCCACAGTGGCCAGGACTACAAGGCAGCAAAACCCCAGTCATCCTCCAACCACCTCCCCTGGTGTTCCTGGTATGGGTGTCAGCTACAGAAATGGCCCTGGGCCTCTGGATGGGGAGCAGCTCATCAAGATAAGAAAGGGCCTTAGCCAGGTGTTAATGGTGCACACCTGTAATCCCAGATCTTGGGAAGCTGGGGCAGGTGATCACTGAGTTCCAGGTCAGCCTGAGCTACATAGAGAATTCAAGGGCAGCTTGAACTACATAACAAGACCCTGTCTAAAAAAAAGATAAACGGACACCAATCCTTTGGTCCTGAATCCAAATGACCACTGCCTAAGCGGCTTGCATCTCCACTCTATCTGGCACTGCACTCAGCGGGGAAGCCATGGCAGGTTCATCTCACCCCTTTGGGTTCCTGGCTCAGGGGCTCCCAGCCCAGGCAGGAACCCTGCCATAGGACCTAGGGGGCCTAGGAGTGTTTCTGCTGGAAGACAAGTGGCTTCTCACCCACCCAGAGCAAGCAGAGCTGGGCTGGGCTGCACCTCAGCCGGTTACTCTGAGGGTGGTAGGTACCAGCATCTCCAGCTTTCTGGACAGGAGGCTGGAAACTAAGTCCATGGTGTCTGTCATTCTTTGCCTGGTCCTGGCCATCTCAAGGGACAATGGTGACTCCATCAGTGCTTGCTAAGATGACATTTCCACTGGGAATTGGAGAGGGGACCTGCTCCTCAGCAGATCTACCCCCAAGGCCTAATACTTACATGCAGCTTGTCTGACTCCCACTCAGCTCTGGCAGGGGTCTGAATGTGTACAAACTCCCTGGACCACAACTGGGCAAAGCCCATCCATGTTAGAAAGGCAAATTCCCTTCAAACCAGCAATTCCATGTTGGGGAGCTAGCCCTGACCGTGTGCAAGCCCATGAAACAACACAAACCCAAGGTTATCTGCTGCAGTGAATCTTGTTGGCTAAGCGGTGGTATCCACAGTCCCCCATGCAATGGAAAACTCTTTAACCACTGAAAGGATTGAGACAGTAGGGTGTGACAGTACACGTCTGTAATCCCAGCATTCTGGGAGCCTAAACCAAGAGGATTACTGCAAGTTCAAGCCCAGCCTGGGCAACTTAGTGTCTTATGGAGACTCTGTCTCAAAAAATAAAAGGCTGGAGAGGTAGTTCAGTGTGAAGGCCTGGGGTTCAATCCCCATACATACCACAAACAATAAGCCACAACTTTAAATCTGATAAGATACTAATCTCCATGAGACTTTCAGGTGAAAAAAGGTGGAGAATGGTGTATACAGTATGATACCCCTTGTGTAAAAAAGTAGGAGAGGGAACAGATAATACATTTGTTTGTCTGTATTCAGAGTAAGTCTAGAAGGACACAGCAGGGAGTCAGGGAAGAGAGAAAGACTCTACTGTTCACTCTATTTTCAATGTTGAGCCACATGAGTGTCTCATTTATTCAAAGGTAAACAAATAAATGAAGGAGACCATTTGCAGAGTTAGCACCACAGATATAAATGCCCAGGCGGGAGACTTCAGCGGCTCTGTGGTACCCAAAGCCAGGGTGGATGCTTTACAGAGGTACAAGTTAAGGCCAGTTGGGGGCCTGAAGGCTGCATCTGGTATCCAAAGAGAAAGCTGATGGCCAGGGCCCAGACTTCACTGCCTGCTCTGGGAGGAAGAGCATGGGTCAGTTCAGGTCCTATTTCTGATCTCTTTTGATTTTTTTCAACTTGGGTATGTGACTGGCATTTCAGAGGGAAAGAACCCTTAAAAACTACAAAGTAAAATAAAAACGGAATCTCAATTCTGTCCTTAGTGAAGACAGGCACACGGGCTACGGGCTGGGTAGGTCTAATAGGAACACTGAAGTGATTATGTTTCTACTGATAAATGTCACCTCCTACCATTTCTTCTTTATGTTTATTTGATCAAGAGTCAAAAGAATAATAATTCTTTGTGTTGGCAAGGATGGGGGCCGGGTTCCTATGCTGCTGGTGAGAATGTAGATTGGTTTCTGGAGGGCAATTTGACAAGATGTTTTGAAAGCTTTTTAAAAAGCACACACCCTTGGATTACATGTAGTGATCACCAACACACTGAAAGGTCTGGGTAGATGAAGATGCTCACCACAGTGTGGTTTAGCAGAGCCCAAAACCTGGAATCAGACTCATGCCGATAACAGGGTATGGTGAAGCTAATTACAGCTCATCCCTACAGTGGAATACCAGGAAGACATTAAAGATTGTGTTGTAAAAGAATATTTGTTGACATAGGAAAATTCTCACAACATTGTTAAGTCTAAAAGACCAGGTTACACAAGAGTAAGATAGTAATTGGAAGATATTTTTTATGTATGTGTGTGCAAGTATTTGTGTATTTCATCACCTAGAGAGGCACAGATCAAAATACCAACTGTACTGGTCTCAGAAAACAGAACTGTCTGTGATTAATTTTGTTTTTCCTCCTTTATGCTTTCCTGCTTTGGAAGGCACTTTCTAGTCCTGCATCTGGTTGTGTAACCAGGAAAAGATACTACTAAAGAACTAGGTCCCTAACCAGCTCAATGGAGTCCCTGTAAATCCCTTCTGTGGACTGAGGTTGGGAAAGAATCAAAATGACCATCCCCACATAGGTGACAGGGTAGGCAGGAGGCACAGCCTTTTGGTTCAGCCGTGGGCCAGGGGCTTATTTGGATTTCCCATGCAAACTCAAATTCTGTCCTACAGCCAGGTGGCTCCCCTATTCCTGAGAGCTGGCCACCACCCAGCCGTCCTGGGCCTTCCTGAACAGATAGCCGGGAGTTGTATGACAGGGTGTTGTGTCCATTCCCTGCCTGGGCTGGCCCCAGAGGATGGGTGTCTTGTGCTCTATGGTGCCTGAGAAGTCGCCTGCTCCCCAGCCCGCCACAGTCCCTGAGACTCACCATGATGCAGTTGGGCTTGTTGATGGACCACAAGTTGACTCGGCAGTCATCCCCACCCGTGGCCAGCAGCCGTCCTGAGGCTTTGCCCAACACCAGCGAGGACACATTGCTGGCATGGGCAACAATCTCTTCTACATGGAAAAGGAGAAAGAAGTCAGTCAGAGGGCTTGGATGGCCCATATGGAGGAGGAGCAGCTCTGTTTGGCCAACAGCCATGGAACTGGAAACTCTCAGGGCTGAAAGACCACTGAGCCTCAGATTTCAGTCATTCTGGTCCTGCCTCAAGGCCTCCTGAGCTCTCCTTTTTATGCACATTAACTGGTAGTAGACTGACGGACTGCACAGGTGGCCAAGCCCTCCACAGCCACAGATTTAACCAACTGACAGTTAAAAATGTTTGGCGGGAAAAATGTATCTGTACTGAACAGGTACAGACTTTTCATATCATTATCCCTAAATAATACACGGTAACAACTATTTACATAGCGCTCACACTGTACCAGGTACCATAAGTAACCCAGAAAAGTCCACAGGAAGACACACGTTGGTGATGTGCAAAGCCTGTCTCACTTCATCAAGCCACTCAGCATCTGTGGAACCTCAGTGTCTGGGCACAGGGGTCCTGGAAGCAATCCTACATAGATACTGAGGAGGACTACCTGCCAAAAGTTATTGTTTCTTTTTTTACTTCAAAAAAGAAGAATAATACCACTGAGCTGCACAGGGGCTGGTCTGAGCTCCACTAGGTGCCTCAAACAAGTCGGAGTCACCTGACTCTGAAGGCTGGCCCTTGCCTGTTAAGTGGGAAGAAAATGGTGCTGCCCCATGGGGTGCTGAAGGTCTAGGAACAGGGCCCTGCCCTGCTCTGGAGGGAGCGGGTGCTTGTGGCTGTTAGCAGGATAAGGACTGGTCAGCAATACAGAGGAGCCACAGGGTCCCTGAGGTGGCAGCAGACAGGCAGATGAGTCGGGGGAGGGCTGACCAGACAGAGATGGAGATAAACCTGTGGGCAGCTACTAGGAACCCCTGGGCTGCAGCCATGAACCTCTAGGGGCCTTGTCGGGGCTCTGAGAGGCACAAAACAAGGCCGGGCCAGTCCCTGGGTGAGCTCTTCCTAGGAAGGAGGAGGAGAAAAGACAGGTCTCTCCACAGAGGGGAGGGAAAATCCCAGGTGCTGATGCCCTGAGGCAGCTGGGAGGCTGGCTTGGTGATGCAGAGGAGAAGGGTGTTACAGCTTTCTGCAGGGCCCATCCTCCACCCCAGCTCAGACTCCACCTTGCCCAAGTGACTCTGGTGCAAGCTGCAGACCACAAGGAAGCTAGAGAGGGTCCAGGAAAGCTCAGTAGCCCAACTCGGAGGGGCTATCAAAGATGCTTAGGGGTTTGACACTTCCCGGGTGGGACTGGCCAAGGCAGTACCCAGCCCAGCAAGGGCGAGAGCTCCCTGCAGGATCAGACATCAGCCATCTGGATCCAAAGAAGCTGGGCCCTTTTCTAGTGCTCATCTCAACCGCAGAGCCTTCTGTCCTCTGGACATGGTAGGGACACAGGCATGGGGCCCTGGCCACAGACATTTGTGTGTTCGAGAGCTTCTGCTCAACCCAGTAAGACAACAGGATACCTGTTTCCTAAGCACTCTGCTCTCGAGCCTTGAGCCCTGTCCCCTTCTCAGAAGCTACTCCCTGTCTGCACTGCCCTCTCCCTGGACCCATCTGGAGGCCTCCATCATCTGCCTTGGCTCTTCCACTTCCCAGGGAAGTTCTGGCCGAGCCTCACCTCACTGGGCCTTGGGACCTCTGGAGGACCCTCGAGGACCCTAGCCATGAGTTCATAACACAAGTACTTCCTAGGCCTGGCCCTCGGAAGCTGTGGGCAATGAGAGAAAAGCCTTCTGCCTCAGTGCCAGTGTGACTGGATGGACGCTGGACCGGGCAAGGAGCTGGAAAAGGCACAGACTTGAGATAAGGGCTCCTCTCCTCTAAGCAGCTGACCAGATGGGCAGAGGTGGTGTGGGCCACAGCTGAGAGCTAACCCTCTAGTTTGGCTTGAAGAGCACCAACTACCAATGCCCATGCCTGGGACCTGATTCTAATGCCAAGAGATCAAAATCCTCAGTGTGTCTTCTGGCAGGACAGGTGACAGCTGCTGTACTGCCCCATGGTGCAGGCCCTCAGCAGCTTCCCAGGCTCCAAAGCTGGGGAACACTTTGCCTTCTGGCCAGAGGAGCTGAGGACTTGTGTCCCAGAAGAAAGATGCAAAGAACTGGGCATCAGTGACCTAAGATGGCCAAATACCTTCTGATCCCTACCAGAGTCTACAGACTCAAGGAGCCAGAGGTCTTATGGCTTCAAGCACCTCAGACATCTTATAACCATGGAAACCACTGTGCACAAGAAATTGTCAGCAGATGCCAAATATACCTGGTCACATCACATCACTTCCTGTTAAATATGTTGAGGGCTTGGCCTTGCCTTTAATGTAAGGTCAAAACTTCAGAAGGGCTATGGACATGAGCCTCTGCAGAACTCACTAGCATCATCTGGCACCACATTCTCCCTGCCACTGTGCCACAGGTCCTGGCCTCCTTTAAGTCCTTGTTATACAAGCTTCCTACCTCAGAGCCTTTGCACTCGCTGTTCATGCATTCCCTGCCTCATCCCATATCCTCATCTGCTAATTGAAAGCACACACACCAGCCTGTAATTATAGAAGGATTGGAAATGGGTGGATGTGATTATTCAATTCCTGCCTGATGGTCTCCCCAAGTGGGACTCCCATTGTATAGTGACTTTGTCTAGTTTGTCCTTCACTGGCTCATGTACAGGAAAGACCAGCTGTTTAAGTGATGGATATATAATCCTGATAAAACCAAAGCCATTCTGTATATACAAAGTATATCCTCCTTGGAGAACCATAAAAGGGTTCTTCACAAACCCCAGAGCTTTGAAGAGCAATTTGAAAATAGCCCACACCTCTACTTTATAAATGAGGAAAGTGGTGGAGCCTTACCCCCAGCTCATGGAAACAGCCAAGGGAAGTGCAGCAGAGTGTGACCAGGTGGAACACATCAAGTCTGTGCCAACAAGTGACAGCTGGGGTAGGGCTCACTGTGGTGCCAACATGCAGAGCAGTTCTGCAAACATGGTCTGGGGAACACTTGGGATCTTCAAGATCCTTTTGGAGGGCCCAAAAGGACAAAATCATTCCATAATAATACTAACATGGTGTTTGGCTTTTGTGCTCTCATTTGTTCACAAGCATACAGAAGAGCGTTCTAGAAGATACATGACATGTGGTGACATCAAATAGTGTCACATTTGATTATATATTCTTGTGTTTGTTTTGTTTTTCAAACTAAGTCTTCATTTTATTTATTTTTTTGGTACTGGGGATCGAACTCAGGACCTTGTGCTTGCAAGGCAGGCTCAGTACCACTGAGCTAAATCCCTGGCCCTATATTCTTTTTGGTTTTTTTTGGTACCAGGGATCAAATTCGGGACCTAGCGCTTTCAATGCAGGCAATGGAACCACTGAGCTAAATCCTGGGCCCCTGGCCCTATATTCTTGTGTTTTAAAAGTCCCAGAAATGTTTCTAACATGGTAAATACTGATAGGTGTAAATTCAATAAAGAAAAGCACTTTGAGGCCTTCAATAATTTTTAAGAGGCTCTTATATCAAAGTGTTTAGATCCACTAGCATAGAGCTGAGGGCTGAGCTCTTGCTCAGCTACATTCCAGAGCCCTGTCAGCATCCCTCTGCCTACCCTTCCCCCCTTCCTCCCTCTCCACCCCTACCTCAAGATGCTCTCACCTGGCCACGGAAGTCTGACTCATAAGATGTCCAAAATGCCTAGAATATCTCAGGATTTCTTACCCCATTCTTCCTTATCAGGCTAACTGGAAATCCTACACTAAGTACTGTATTACATTCATGATTTTACTTCAATCTCATAGCAACTATAGAATGTTAGGTGTGATTATCTCATTGTACAGACAAGGAAATTGAGCCTCAGAGAGGTTAAGTCACCTGCTCAATGTCACTGCCAATCTAACAGGTGCCAGTTATAATTTCCATCTTGGTCTATCTCACAACAAAGTCTGGGGGTCTCCCTCTCTTCCAAGAGGAGATAGGGCCGGGGATTTAGCTCAGTGGTGCTGCCGCCTGACTCCCAAGTGCAAGGTCCTGAGTTCGATCCCCAGTACCAAAAAACAAAACAAAACAAAAACAAAAAACAACGCACCAAGAGTAGATAAAGCTGAGTACGAGCTGGCGAACAATACACAGCTAACATAATAAATTGGGTGAAAAAGAAAAATGAAAACCACTCACGCAACTTCCAGGCTGTCTTGGTGACCACAGGGGTGGCCATTCTTCAGGGATTGGCACCTGAAGCCTCACCTACAAAATGGACTGTGCTTTCTTCGTGGGGTGGGGGTGGATCCCCACCCCCAGATCCACCAGTGAAGTTGGCAAGGAGTTCCCACACATCCAGGCAGAAGGAATGCCTCTTCTCCTGGCCTTAGACTGCCTGGTGCTTTTAAATCATCCACAGCAGCAATAGCAGCAGCCTGTCCACATGTTAGGATCCCAGATCATGGAATGTCAGGCTTGAGCCATCTCAGTTCAACATTTAGCTGGAAAACAGAGGTGATGGCGTGTTAGGAAACACTTAGTATGAGGAGCAGCTCCCTGGATCATCACTAAGGCTGCCTGATACAGTGATACCCACCAAAGCTGCCAGAGCCAGAAGCTGCACTGCAAATTGAGTTTGACAATCTGCAGAGGGGTCACCTCAGGCAGAATGACTTAGAACACAGAACAAAAGAAGCAGAGATGATGGAGGCGGTTCTGCTTTCCAGGATGCTGGCTGTCTAATGTGTAGCAGCTGCAGTGGGGCGGGGAAGACTAGGTGTCTGCAGTTCAGATTTCTGGGAATCACTGTTTTCATCTGATGTATAGAATGGAGGTTGGAGTCAGATGCTAAGCTTAGAGGACTATTTATGAAGGGCAATCCTGCGACAACGATTCAAATCCTCTCTGGTGACGATCTCAAAGAGGACCCTAAGGGTCCAGTCTTCTGGCTCCTGGCAAGGGAACTACACCTGCCCCATTAAATTCCCAGAGCTGGGAGCTGAGCCTCCAGTTTGGGCGTGAGTCGTCGATATGACTCCTCAACTCTAAAAGGCCACCTCATGGAGTCTCCCACCCGCTTCCCACAGCCACTTCACCTCTTTCCCAGGAACCGTCTCGCCGGCATTCCCTTTCCCAGACCCTCTGTTCTCTCTCTCACACTTCGACACCGCTATCTGCGTCTCCCATTCATTCGCGCTCCTGTTTCTCCGGCCCCTACTGATTAACCATCCTCCTGTGGACCTCCAGCTCCGCTTCCGGCCTCCTGGGCTTTCCCCCTCCGGCCTGCAGGCCAGCCCCGCTTGACTCTAGGCTGGGGCTGATCCCTCAGCCTCGCCAGATCCTCCCTCTTCTCACGCCCTGCGGAGTAGTCTCTAGCCCCCCTGAAGCCCCAGCTCTCTCCTGCAGCCCGATCAGCCCCGCGTGGCTCGGCCTAGTCCCCAGACCCATCTTCCTCTCGCCCCCTTCTCCACTTTACCTGCAGCTGCGGCTCCGGAGGCCGAGGCTCTGCTCCAAGAGCGACCCCCACTTGCCTCCATCCCCTGCCCTGATTGGTCGCTGCTTGACAACCGACCCTCACAACAAAATCTGGCCTGGAACCCCGCCCACCTCACCTAGCTCACCAATCAGCTGCCGCAGACGCTCCACCTCCTCTAGGATTACCAATGAAAGCAGGGTCTTCTGCCGCTTTTCGTAGGTACCCACTCCCTTTTCCTTCTAATTACGAGTCAGAACCGTTCAAGAGCCGCCCTTCAGTCTCTAATGAACCAATGCGGGATGCCATTTCCTTGGTCCCGCCTCTACCTCACGCTTTCTCCTCACTTCCTTCTCTTCCTTGAATCTAGTTTGCTTTTTAAAAATTTGCGAGATGCCCTCCAACAGCGGCTGCGCCAATCGCTTTAGCAACCGTCCTGGATCGACCAGTCAGCGCTTGCATTGTTGGGAAAACCAATTCTCAGCTAGCCAATGGGGAGGGGAACATGAGGAGCATCGTGAAGCCAAAAACCTTCCATTTTGGAATGGGGCAAAACAGCCTTAGCATTTTGCCTTCTCATTCCCTTTAATTGCCAGGGGTGCCTCCAAGGTCTGAAGACTGCTTCTCAGTTCCAGACGCCGGTTTTAGTCCTACCTCAGAAGGCCTAGACGGAAACAGCGCCTGTTTTGGGTTCGAGTTGCACTGCCGCTTCCCTGTGGGGATCGCAAATCAGGGTGACGCTGCCCTGTTGTCGAAAGACTCCGGAGCCGCCCAGATTTTCCTACACTCACACAAGGCTAGTAGGGCCATTTGGTCTCTGTATGCACACCAGAGCTCTAAGGGGTAGGAATTCCTGTTCCCATTTACAGATGAGGAAACTGAGGCCCCAGTTAAAGTGCTTGTAAAAAACCACATAGCCGAAAAGTAAGGGCCCCAGGACTGGAACCTTTGTTCTTAAAGCCAAAGCTTGGGGGATTTCCTACTCACCTGTACCCCAGCAGCAGCAGCCGCACTAGAGGCAGAGGGTCCACGTCCCCCGCACGTGGTTCTGTTCGGGAATTTATTGAAATAACTGATTAGGAGAATGACATCGAGCCAATATTGGTCAGCCTGCATTCCTCCTCAGCTTTTTATTATAAAGAATTACAGAGAAAATTTGAAAAGATTCTATGATACCACCTAGATTTTGACACTTGCCAACAGTTTGCTACATATGCTTTGTGTATTTTTTCCAGAACCCTTTGAAATTTATAGATAACATAACATTTCAATCCTGAGCGTGTAGCTCTTTAAAATAAGGCCCATGCCGGGGATTTAGCTCAGTGGTTTCACAAGGACCCGAGTTCAATCCCCGGTACCAAAAAATAAAATAAAATAAGGCCCTTATTCTACATAACCATTGTTACATCAAAGAAAATGTATCCTGTCAGTCACCCCCAAAATATACTTAACACTTTTTTTTTTGTAGGAAACTGGTTGGGGGTGTCACTCCGTGGTAGATTACTTGCCTAGAAGCCATGGGTTTTATCTAAATTTCCTTAACAAGAACCAATCCAGATTCAACACACTTGGCTCTTTAAAATTCATTCTATTTCTTTTCCTCAACCTTTTTATTTTAACTCACTAATCTCTTGAAGAAATGAAGCCTTTTACCTTGAAGATTGTCCCACTTAAAGGATTTATCTGTTTTCTTCTAGTATAATTTTCCTTTCACTTCTCCTGAATTTCTTGTTAACTGGAAGTTAGGTCCAAAGACTTGGTTAGACTCATGACATGCATTTTAAAACACCGAAGTATAGTACACATACCCCGGGTAACATACTGTGCAAGGTCGGTGAATTTTCACAAATACCACCACCATGGTCAAGAAGCAGAATATTACCAGCACCCAGATGCTCCCCCAGTGTTTCTCTGTCTCTAACCCTCGTTCCCCAGAAATGACCGCTATCCTGACTTCTAACATCCATTAATTTCACCTGTTTTTTACACAATGGAATCATACAGTGTATACGTTATTGTATTTGGAATCTTTTAGTAATATTATACTTGAGAAATTTGTGTCATCCCATGTAATTGTGGCTCATTCCTTTTCATTGCTCTACAGCAACCTCTATATTCTTAGCATTTGGGGCTGGGTATCCTTTGTTGTAGGGGGCTGTCGTGTGCCTTATGGGATGAGCACCCCTCGTCTCCACCCACTAGATGCCAGTAGCATTCTTCTAACCAGTTAGGATAACCCCCCAAAAAATCTCAAGACAACTTCACTAGTCAGCTTTTCATTGCTTGAGCGAAATACAGTGGATTCCTGACTTACGAACTCCATTAGTTCCCGAGGGAGGGTTGGTTATAAGTCAGTACAGCTGAGATCTGGATGTTCACCTGGATTCACACTATAGAAAACAAGAGACAAATGAGTCTTCCATTAACCTAATTAACCCAGTTGTCCCAGTTGTAGCTTGAGGGTCCACTGTACCTGACATAAACAACATGGTTTCAGTCCATGGAGAGCAGGATCCAAGGCAGAAGCATCATGGTGAAGGGCACGGTGGAGAACATTGCTCACCTCACGGCAGCCTAAAAACGGTGGGTGAGGACGAGCCAGAGAGAAAGGGGCCAGGGACCAGACAGAAACCCAAGCTCACGCTGCACACCCTACCAACCACTCCCACAAGTTCGCTTTACTAATCTAGCTGTCTCTCAAACCATTGGAGTTAGTAATCATGATTAACCAGATTAAGCATTACTTCTGTTGTGTCCAGAGGTGTGTGTACCACACCTCAGCTTTACTCTGCTGTCTGAGCAGCTCACTAGGATTCGTAAACCCAGCCCCAGTAAAGGATTACAGAGGCTAAGTTTACAGAAGGAAAACAAAAACCTTTTTTGAAAGAAAGAAAAGAAGCAGGGGACACACAGCTACCTTGTGAGAAGGTAGAGGGCTCTGGAAAGATGGAGGACCCATGGGCGCATTGTTCCCAGCCCTTTTTATTAGTGTGGCAGAAAGACACCCCCCCCCCCCCGTTTGTCATCAACCTGATTGGCTATTTCAGGCCCTAAGAACCCTTAATTTGGGTGTCATGATCTATGTGCAAATTCCTACATGAGCCTTGCTTTTCCTTTGTCCTGTCAAGACCTTTGAAATTTATGGGTTTAAAAGGACTTTACATACAAGGTCAAGTTAGCAATTAAATAAAAAGAAACAATATAGAATATATATATATGGGAGGGCGTAGGAAGGGGTAAGGGGAGGGGGAGGGGGGAGGAGGAGGAAGGGGGAGGGAGCTGTCTTTTAAGTGGCTGCCCCTTGTCTCCTTTGTTAGGTGGGGAGGGGCTGGGGCTGGCTAGGCTAACTTGGTTAGGGTGCCTGCCTGGTTTATCAGCTTTCTCTTGTCTTGTTAATTGCAATCTCAGTAAAGTTTTAACTTTTTCTAGTCAGGATTAGCCAGAAAGCCCAATAAGGCCTTTCCCTATTTACAGACTCCTTTCCCCTACACAACCACAATTTATGTCTCAATGCTTTTCCTCCCTGCTACTGGGGATTAAACCCAGTAGCACCCTGGCCCTGAGCTACATTCTCAGCCCTTTTAATTTTATTTTTGGGACAGGTTCTTGCTAAATTGCCCCAGCCAACCTTGAATTTGGTGATCTTCCTGCCTCGGCCTCCTGAGTAGATGGGATTACAGTCATGTATCACCACACCTATCCTTTCAGTGCTACTGTTGATGAGCATTTGGGTAGTTTCTAGTTTGGTGCTCTTAGTTTTTTGTTGTTTTGTTTTGAGACAAGGTCTTGCTTTGTAGTGCAGGCTTGCCTTGAGTTCATATGTAGCCCAGGCTGGCTTCAAACTCGAGGCTTTCTTCCTGCCTCAGCCTCCTGAGTTCTGGGATTATAGGCATGTGCCACCATGCCTGGCTGGTCCTCTTATTAATAGTGTTGCTGTAAACATTCTAGTACATGTCTTTTGGTGGATAATTGTCTTCTGTTTCTGTCTTGTTTTTGGTCCTGGGATTTGAACCTAAGACCTTTTCCCTGAACTATAGACCCAGCCCTTTTTAAAATTTTGACACAGGGTCTCTCTATGTCACTGAATTGCACAGGCTGGGTTGGAACTTGCAATACTCCTGCTTCAGCCTACCAGAGTGCTGGGATTACATGTGTGCACCACCACACCTGGCTTCTACTTCTGCTGTTTCCCCTTGTTCATTAGGTAGGTGGATAGCTGGATGAATGGACGGGTGGGTGATATGTTGTTGGTTTCTTCCCCATCACTGTAACAAAATACCTGAGGGAATAAACTTATGAAGACAAGAGGTTTTTTCATTCACAGGTTTGGAGGTTTCAGTCCATGATTGTGCAGACCCATTGCTTTTAGGCCTCTGGTAGGAGGACAGCACATCATGGCAGGAGCACGTGGCAAAGCAAAACACCCACCTCATGGCCAGGGGCAAAAGAAGGAGGGAGAGGAAGATACTGGGGTACTGAAGTTCCTTCTGGGGCCCCTCCTGCTGGACCCCACCTCTTAAAGCTCCACCCTCTCCCAGCAACACCTCCCTGAGGACCAACTCTTTCAATACCTGGGCCTTTCAGGCACATTCAAGATCCAAACTACAGCAGGTTGGCAGAGTTGACCCTAGAAGTGGAACTGTTGGGCCACAGTTAAACTTCAGTAGACACTGCCAGTTTCCCACAGTGCTTGTACTGATTTGGACTTCAGTGGGAAAGCTGTTTATGAGTTATTGTTGCTTCCCATCCTCACCAGCACTTGTTATACTGGTTGATGTGTGGTGGCATTTTATTTCCCTGGAGACTAATGAATTTGATTTTCATGTCCTTTGCCCCCTTCCCCTTTTTGAAACAAGGTCTCTCTATGTAGTTCAGGCTGACCTTGAACTGACTATAACCAAAGCTGGCCTCGAACTCTCAGTGATCCTCCTGCCTCAGCCTCCTGAGTGCTGAGATTACAGGTGTGCCCCACCACATTTGCCTGTACCATGTTTTAAGCTAACATTTACTGAGTGCTTTCTGGCTGGCATTTCCAGTCCTCTATGCTTCATGAGCCTTATTTAAGACAATAGTGTCATCTCCATTTCACAGATGGGCAAACAGTAAGAAGAGGAAGTGGGATTCAGGCCCTGGCACTCACATCAAGCCCCTGTGTTCTGGAGTGTGCACCTTGGCTTTACCATTCCCCCTCGGGGTGTGGGGCCACCTCACCATGTGGAGGTCTAACGGGTTGCTGGCAGTGGCCGTGGGACCGTGTGCAGAGGTGCTGTGGAAACTTCACCTTCCAACTGAGAAGGAAGCAAACGAGGAAGACAGCCGAGGTGGGTGGGAAGGGGGTGGTCCCAGGCTACAGGTAAAGAAGGGCGGGAGAACAGATGGACTGCAGCTTATGCATCCGAGGCACAAATGGCAAGTAAAAAATGTTTTTATTTACAGGAAAACGATGAGAGGTGGGAGGCAGTGTGACCGAGGGGCCAGGCCCGAGGGAATGGGCATCAGTGGGGTGTAAGGTGCACAGGGCTGGGCTGGATAGGCTTCCATTTCATCTCTGACAGCTTCCTCCACGTGCCCATGAGGAGTCAAGCGAAGACTTTGAGGAACTCTGCCAGGCGTGGATCCTTGTAGAGCTTTTCCTCCAACGCCAAATACTTCAGGGGGGCCAGCTCCTTGTGTCTGAAACAGAGGGAGGAAGGAGGGGAGTGGGGGTTACCAAGCCAGGGTGCAGCTTTCAGGGTCCTCTCTGGCTCTCACCCCCTCACCGATTGAGCCGCTGCTCCAGGATGCGGATACGGAACATGGCCTGAGAGCAGTAACTCAGGTACAAGTCTTCATCCTCTGGTGTCAGGGTCACCTGGTTCTCCTGGTACCACTGCTGCTTCTTCTGCAGCTCCTGGTTCTCCTGTGGCCATAGCGAGACAAGCGGGGCCAGATGACCCTCACCCAGGCTGCAGGTGCCATCCCATTGGTCACCAGACAGCCCCAGAGGGGTTGGCCCTGCCAACCCTCCACAAGCCAGAGAGCGAGACACAAGGCTCCCAGTAAGTCTTGGATAGAAGTCATGTTTAGAGGGATGCCATGTCCATGAGATCAAAGCAGGGTCACCCACATGTTCTGGACAAGTTATGGACATTTTCAGAGCCTCCAATTTCCTTTCTCTGAAATGAAGCTTACTGTCCCCTACCCCTGCTCCTTGTGGTTCTCTATGTGAAGTCTAAGTGAGACCCTGCATGGGAACTGTGTGGTGTGTGCCTCACCCACAGAAAGGAGTCGAGGATTGGGAGTTGTAATGCTGCATCCATCCATCCATCCTCTCATGTACCCGCCCATCCAGCTGCCTGTCCATCTCTTAGCCTATCTCTCCATCTCCCTGTCTAGCTGTCCACCCATCCACACACTTGTTTATTCATTCATCTCCCCACACATCCGTTGATCATGCTTCCCTCCCCTCCATCCATCCATCCACAAGAGCGAGGAAGAACAACCCATCTGAAAGCCCCAAGCACTGACAAACTCATCCCCTCATGGGTCCCTCACAGATCTGTGTGGTGCTGGGTTGAGAGCCCTGGGCCCATCTTCTGGATGAGGAGACCAAGTTCTCCTCCCCTTCCCTGCCCCAGCCACCACACCTTCTCGAAGCGGGCCTGGATAAGGTTGGCCTTGTCGATGAGCCGCTGCTTGAAGTCACCGAGGCACGCATCCTTGAGGTGCACAGCCTGCACACGAGTCAGCTTCTCACCCGGGGGCAGCTGGGCCAGGAATGGAGCCAGGTAGTCCAGCTGGGCCTCCACCTGCCGCAGGTGCTCCTCGTGCATCACACGCTCCTGGGGGGTGGGGGGCAGCTAGGTCAGCAGGATCTGCATTCTTTCTCTGAACACCACAGGCCTTGGCTTGGCTACAGGCCTTGGAGGGGAGCTGGCCTGGATCCTGACTGAGGGGCCAGCAAAGGCCAGGACAGGGCTGGAAGAGAGGCTCACCATGGCCTCCCGATACTCCTTGCTCTTTTCGTTGCGCTTGGTGTCATAGATGGAGATGTTCAGTATGTGTGCCTCCTCCTCTTCCTCTCGAAGCTTCAGGATCTCCAGCACCTGAGTTGGGAAGTGACACAAAGTATGATTAAGATGCCCCCTATTACTTCCTTTGCCCTCTCTCCTGTGGGCCCCCACCTCCAGCTCGGACTCCCAGGCCTGGTGTTTGGACAGCTTCTCCTCATTCTTCAGGTGCATCATGGTCTCGTACTGGTAGAGAAGCTTCTTGGTGTGCTCCATGGGCTCCACCTGGGACCAGAACCATCACAGTGACAGAGAGGCCCGTGGGCCTGGGACCATCTGGTTCAAATCTACTCCTGCCATGTGAGCTCAGGTAAAATGCTTAACCTCCCTGGGCCAGTTTGCCCATTTCTAAAAATACAGGTAGTAAAAGACAGAGGGGCTGGGAAATGTGCTGGCAGAGTGTGGATTTGACAAGGATGCTGGGCACTGCAGGGGTAGAAGGTAAGAATCTTCTCCCCTCTGGCATGTGTCCCTGGGATCTGGGGCCTGCACTGACCAGGGGTGGGACAGGGACCATGAGGAATGGTCTCAGCCTACTGGATTCTCATTTTGGGGGGAAAGGGAAGGGTCACAGATGGGAGCTGTGGGTTTTCCCTTGGGGCAGAGATAAACTTCCGGGCTGGCTTCAGGGGCGTCCACCTCGGTTCTGCAGAGTCATTAACAGGACACGGGGTCCAATCCCTTCTCACCCACTCTATGGCCTCCACAGGCCCGGCCCACCTCAAAGCTGATGCACACGTCTGATGTCATGATGATCTTGTTGCCCTTGCTGTCCACCTCAGAGCGCTGCAGGAACTCGCGCTTGGAGGCAGTGATGTAGTCATCACGGCAGTGGTAGCGCAGTTGGATGCGCTCCTCGGAGATCAAGAACACACGCTCTGCCACATCCTCATCTGCGGGCTTCGCTGGGTTTCGGGAGAACCGCTCTGTGATTTTCTGAGGGGCCAGAACATACATAGGATGAGGAGAAGGGCATTTCTGTGGATTCTCCATGGGCAGAAGCAATAGACACTTAGGACACAAGTCTAGGGTTGTTTGGGGACCATGTAGAACACCCCAGCAATGGATTGTTGGGTCCCCATGCATTCTCAGGGCCAGGTCCCCCCCAGCCCTGCATGGTGCTGGAGCCTTTTTCCAGCTCCCTCAACAAGACTGCTTGGTTGCCTCAGATGGGGAGATGGGGAGCTCACCCCCCTCCAGGCAGCCTACTCCATCACTAGACATCTCTCACTGCTAGACAGAGCTTCTTTGGATGCAGCCATTAAGCTCAGTTGCCAAATAATGTATAATTATTTGCAGAGAAAAAATGCACAATTTAATGTGAAATGGGTAATAGAGGGTTTCTAACCCCCACACCCACCCACAGATGTCAGTTAAGTTAGAAAAGATCCTCAAGACCAAACCTATTAATCCAGTGATGTCTGGGATGCCATTCTATTTTATATTTGTCTTTATATTTGCCCCATATTTTCCCGATGTTTGGTCATGGTGTGTATCTGTCTAGAACTAGAAGGAGATAATAGCCCTGTGGGCTGAAGGCTCAGACTGGTCCCAGTCAGCCAGGGATCATACAGCTGGTAGAATGCTTGGCTTGTCATCAGTGCCTCCAGAGTCAGGGCTCTCCTTGTCCTGGAGTGACTGCTATGCACCACAGAAGGCAGGCAGCCTGTCCCCAAGCTCAGTGAACTCTTACCAGTATGGGCCGGGGGTTCGACTCTGTGCTGGTCAAAGTGAGCTTCTTGAACCTGGGCCCAAAGTTGATATGGCGGTAGGAGAGGAAGTCTGGGCGTCCTTGATAGTACTGAGTCATTGTCCTGGGAGTCTCCTCCCATTTTATCAGGCCGTCCACACGGGCTGTTTCATAAAACTCCATGACACGGTCATTCTCAGGCTCCATGGACTTGTATGAGTGCACTGGTGGAGGGAGACACCTGCGTGAGGACCAGGGGCCACACTGCTGATGTGGTGACCTCACCCCAGGCCCAAGGAGGAGGAGGTGGCTCCACGTTACAGATGAACGGTAGCTGGACCCGATTCCCCATTGCTGAGTGTTTAATTTGTGTCATTTGTTATTAAAAGCAACACCATGATAACCACCTGCACCATGCAGTTTTCTGTTCCTGCCCATTATTTGCTAAGACTAAAGACTCCACAGTGGAATTGTTGGGTCAAAAAGCGTCTACATTTTTTTTTTTTTTTTTTGTACCAGGGATTGAACTCAGTACCTTGTGCCTGTGAGGCAGGCGTGGTGCCACTGAGCTAAATCGCCGGCCCTAAAAGTGTCCACATTTTAAGGTCATAATTATTCTGAGAGCTAAGGATTGAACGTGGGCCTTGGGCATGCTAAGCACACTCAATACCACTGAGCCACACCCCAGTCCAAGGCTATTATTAATCTATTTTGCCTGATTTTCCTCTAGAAAAACTGAACCAATTGGTGACCTACCAGCAACAACAGGGAGCAACTGTCTGCTGCTTCCCACACCCATTCATTCCCAGCAGGACCAACTTTTCATCTTTGCCAGCATAAGGGCTGTCAGATGGTCCCTTACTAGTTTAATTTCATTTTTTAAATTTCAACTACCAAATGAGGCCATTTTTTCCAATGAATATTGGCTCTATACTCTTCTTTGGTGAACTGCTGGCTAGGGATGTTGATTCTCTTCTAAGACATCCCCCTCCCTCCCTCCCCAAGCTCGTGGGCTCCAGGCCGTGGCCACACTGTGCACACTCTGCCCTTCGTGATGCCCTTGAAGGGGAGGTTAGTTGGCTTTACTGCTCAGCATCCTCACCCACGCTAAATGTGGCCCACACTGGGTGCCCTCTGCCGGGTTTCTGCCCAATCCCAGCCTTGACCTCTAGGCAGGAACATGACCCTGGCCTTGACCTTCCTGCAGGAGTGTTGGCCATGCTTCCTTAGATCTTCCAAGTTCCCTGTTGCATATCTGGTTTGCTTAGGGAGCAGATACCTGGAGGCTGGTTTCTCCCCCAACACCCCACTGTCGTGGAGGCTGTTCTAAGGCATGTGTCACCCCACCACCAGCTCCTGGCTCCACGAACCATGCAGAGCCCGGGGGTGGCCCGGCCTGAAGTAGTCAGTGTGCAGGCTTGTGCTGTTGTTTATGTGCTTCAGCTCCAGCATGTCCTCCCGGTTCTGATACCACTCCTTGATCTCCAAAATCTTGGTACCTGTGGGGCCCAAGGTTGCTCGCTGCAGCTAGGCCAGCCTCCCACTGTTCCAGGCACAGAAGTTAGCAAAGCTCACATTTACACTAACAGTAGCAGTGACATGCCCAAAGTCGCAGGGCATATTGGGGACCCAGCTCTCCTGCCCCCACAGCTTAGCTGCCCCTGTCCCAGCCCCCAGCCAGCACTGTCCCTTACACTCCAGGTCTTCGTAGGTGGTGAGGCGGCACACCAGGCCATTGCTGTTGAGGTACGGGGCCCATTTCTCCAGCTGTGCCCTCCTGTAATGCAGCACCTTCTTCCCGTTCAGGCAGTGGGTTTCAAATGCTGTGAGTGGGCACGGAGGTGCTAGGGTCTCTCCTTCCAGTCTGGGGCAGGGAGGGCCAAACCTGCCTGGCCACTCATCCACCCCATAGCAGTATGTGCTAAGCACCTCAAGCCCTGAGCCCCTCCTAGGAAGAAGAGAATGGTCACCACCACTGGCTCCAGACCTAGAGATGTTCACAGATCTGCCCAAGAATGGGATTCACGTGGACTAGAGGATGGGCACCGGCCGCACCATTGTCACTGTCAGGTGCTCGCCTGTGCAGATCCCTCTGCCAGGAACACAGTCACCTCCTGCCCTTGCTGGGCTGAATCCAGGTCCTTCAAAATTTAGCCCACTGAGCCGGGTGCGGAGGCACATGTCTATAATCCCAGCACTCAGGAGGCTGAAACAGGAGGATCACTGTGAATCTGAAGCCAGCCTGGGCTCCCTAGTGAGTCCAAGGCTGGCTTGCACTGCATAGCAAGACCCCGTCTCAAAAAACTAAGAAAACAAAAACAAAACTTAGCTCAGTGTTCTGCCTGCCCTCTGCCCAGTCACTTACCCCAGGCTGGCCTGTGTACTCCTCCTCCTCTCTAGTACCCACCCCCTGTAGAGATGGCCTGTGCCCTCCCTGCGGTCTGGGGCTCCCAGATGGGCACCTAGGCAGGCAGCAGACCTGAGCACAGGACATACGGTGCCTACTCTCCTGCCATCTCTGCCTGCCCTTCCCAGGTCCTGACACCCTGCTCCATCTGCTGTGGGTACTGCACATGGCCACTCCAGATGGGCATCTGAGGGAGGGAAGGGCTGTGTTCCAGTCCTTAGGGGTCCTGATGTCGACTGAGCCCTTACTGTGGGTCAGATGAATCAGGCCCTGGCCACAGAGCTGGCTGTGGGGCGAGGGAGGGAGGGAAGATAGGAGGGAAAGAAGTGCAGGAAGCGTGGAGAGGAGGGGCCAGGGCAGCCTCTGCCTGTCGCCCTGCCCGGCTGGCTGTTGACGGACACCTTCCTGGAGTCCAGGGATGGTTCTGGAGAAAGCACTGAACACGCATTGGCAGAGACCTTCTGGGGAGATGTCGATCTGCTCCACCCATGAGGACGGCATATCGAAGCTCTTATCCTGGTTCTCCTTGTCCTGTGGGGAGAGGGGTCGGGTGGGTGGTGCTGGCCTCAGTCCCCACCCCAGCCAAGGCAAGGGGCCCTCAGCTCGCCTGGGGAAGGTGGAGGTCAGGAGTGCAACCCAAGATACGGAAGTCAGGAGGAGTCAGCTCAGGCAGCAAGCCCTGCCCGCTGTCTGGCGTGGCCCACACTCCTGAGGAGTCAGGTGGACCCAGCCCCACCCCTGTCCAACGCCAGCTAGGCAGCCAGCTGCTTAACCACTTAACCAAGGCTGCCACCCTTAACTACTCTGAGTTTCAGTTCCCTTAACTCTTGAGAGGGCTCAGTGATGTAAGGGCTCAGTATCTAAAGGGCTTAGGGGTTACTGCCAGGCTGTTATTCTTACTGTCTTTGTTTTCCCGTCTGTAAAATAAGGCCTGGTGTAGACAAATGGCCCTCAAACTAGGTACACACAGACACTTGAATGAGACTTTCTCAATGTGTAACTTTTCTCCCACAAAGATTGCTCAGATCTGCAATGCCTAGCCATCTAATTGTGATTTCTTCAGGAGACACAGTGGGAAAGAAGTCAGCAGTGAGCTCTGGCAGAAATCTTAGAGGTGGCTGAGTGCTGATTCCTAGAGATGGCATCTGTCAGTCTTGGTGGAACAGGGTTTCCCAGCCCAAGGACGGACCCCTGCTCGGGACTGAAACTGTGGCACAGCACTAAGTATGGGACCTCCAGGGGCCAGGCTGCACCTCGGGGCCAGCAGGGGGCGCTTGTGTCCGGGATTTACTGCTGGGGAGGCCCCCTGGAGAGAGCGCTCCATCCCTTTTCCAAGCCAGTCACAGCACTGCCCAGGCCAGGCACTTCACACCTGCAGGTTCAGTTTCCTTCAAGTGACCCCAAGAGAGCAGCTGTTGAGAACCCAGACTTTGGAGCCAGGCTTTTAAGTTCAGATCCCAGCTCTGTCATTTACTGGCTGTGTCCCTTTGGGTCAGTTACTTAGCCCCACTGCGTGTAAGCGTCCCTTCTGTAGAAGGGGACGATGGGTAATATTTTGGATGATGACACTGGTATCCACCTCTCCTGGGGGTCGTGGAGGTTTAAATGCGTGAATTCAGGCTCAGCACCAGAGCAGAGCTGGATACTCAGTGGGGACCAGGTGGATGCTGCCTGTCGCACAGGCGTTGCTTTGTGTCCCTTCAAATTCACACGCTGAAGACCCCCCCCCCACGACTGCATTTGGAGATAAAGTCTTTAAAGAGGTAACTGAGTTAAAATGTGTCCCTCAGAGTGGCCCTAATCCAATAGAGCTGGTGTCCTTACGAGAGAAAGTCAGGACACAGACTCATGCAGGGAGGAGACCATGTGAAGACTCGGAGAAGATACCATCTGCAATCCCGGGAGAGAGGCCTCAGAAGAGACAGCCCTGCTGCCCCTTGATCTTGGACGTCCAGCCTCCAGAACTGGGGGACCCACGTTTCTGTTGTTCAAGCTCCTCCAGCTGTGGTACTTTGCTACAGCAACCCTGGCAGCCTAATGTACCTATTATCGTTACTATGAAGGTGCCTCCTCTGATTTCGCATACAGGTGAGGAAACTGAGGTTCCCAAAGACAGGACATTTGCCCAAGGTCACATAGCCAGACAAAAGGCCCTGGGGCCCCTGAGCCTCCCACACAGACCTGCCTGGGAGGCCCCTAGCTGGGACAGCAGAGGTGAGCCTGATGATCTAGGATCTGGGGACAGCGCTGGGCCAGTGACAATTAGAAGACCTGATAGGACAGACAAGAAAGGCCTGCAGGGTGTGGGGGATCACAGTGGCTCCTCGGGATGAAACTGAAGAGTGGTCGACCCTAGGGCTCCCAGGGGCTGGCAAAGAGGCTCTCATGCCCCCACTCTGAGGCTGAGCTTTCTATAGGAGCAGGACAGCCCCTGAACAGGGTAGGTTGTTGGAGGTGGGCAGGAGGCCCAAACTCAAGGCCCAGCCTTCCTCTGACCCACACAGGGAGTCCTGGGCAGGCTCACTGGATGTGTCTGGACCTCAGTTTGCCCTTCTATAAGATGAGGGCACCTTCCAGCCCTTCTGCTTTGAAGGATCTGTAATCGGTCCACCTGGTCCCTCTTCCATACGCACACATGGCTTGGGGGAGCTTTTCAGGCTGCCTGAAGCAAGGCAGCATGCAAAGTCTTCCCCTGTTCCCCACCCCTCCCAGACTCACCAGATCTTCTGTGTCATTGTCATCATTCATCCCTTCATCCTCTTCCTCAGTCAAGGACAGATGAGGCTTATCTGTCCCCAAGAGCATGTACTCCCACCTCACAGAGTCTCCCAGGTCAAAGACCAAGTCCTGGAGAGGGAAGGGATCAGCTGAGTGCTCCCCCACTTCCGCACCTTCCCTGCACCTCCACCTGCTCCACAGGATCTGGGAAACAGCTCCCAGAGGCAAGCAGGGACAGCTCCAGGTGGCCCGAGCGTCCACGTCCAGGGAAACTGAGGCCCCACAGAGGAGGGGTCAGCACTCCCTTCCCATCGCCCAGTTTCCCTACAAAGACATCCTGCACCAGTCTCTGGGAGAGACATGGTGACATTCCTGGCCGGCTGGGACAGGCTGGGTGTGAGGTCACTCTGCACCTCTGGGGAGCAGCCTGCAGTCAGACCAGTGAGATTTTATCAGAGGGGATCTGGCAACCTTCGGGGAATGGCTGGCTGCAGAAGAGCCTCCTTGTGCTTCTTACTCCTGTCAGGGAGAAGGGAGCTGGCAGGGGCACAGGTGCACCCAGGCAGGTGAGGGCTGCTCTTTTCCCTCCTCTCACCCCACCTGTCTGAGGTCAGGATCGCTGTTTCCTCAGCAGACAGTTCCCGTGGGTGGGGAGCACCTCTGTGGCTATCCACCTCGCAGGGGACATGCCACCCCCACCGTGTTCCAGGAGACCAAAGACTAACTTTGCTGCCTGCGAGGAGCTTTAGCACTCAGCGGTGCTCAGGAGGCCCTGGGGCTCCTGCTTGCTGTCCTGCTCAAGTCCTGGGAGGGATGCTGAGTGCCACTCTGCCCTAGCTGGGGTGGTGGCTGGAGAAGTGGGACAACTGAGGACAAGGAGGGCCAGGGGGCCCGTTGATGCAACAGTAGCTGGGGATAGTCAAAGTGTGGCCAAGAGGAACCCAGTTACACAGATGTTTGTGTTTCTTTCCATTCTGTCCTAACCTCTGGCACGAGTATCAGTGGTAAACAGTAGGTATATGTTGCTCCTTTACTCAAAGTTCTGTTCCTATAGAAAAAGCATCACTGCATGGACAACTTCTGCCTCCAATGTGCCCCAGGCTTCCTTCCTCCTCCACCGCCCCCCATGCCATTTCAAGGTTCTCGGGAGGAACAAGCACTTCTCCCCCAGGGCTCATGTGGCAGTGACCATGAGGATCTCTTCCTTCAGGCCCTCAGTTATGCATGTCTGCCCCTCTGGCCTTCATCTCATAATTCCTTTATCTCTGTCATCATTGTCCCTCACCTGGCGCAGGTGCGGGGTGTGCTAGGTTGGGGGTGTAGGTGCCCCAGGACAGGATGAGGACCTGCAGGCCGGAAGAGGGGCTGGAGGACTACAGCAGTGTCTACAGGGCCATTACCCTTCGGGGACACTGGCTCTGGAGAGGACAGGCTCAGCCCTGCCCCTTCTGTGTGGCGTGGGAGAAGCGTTTCGCTTCTCTGAGCCTTGGTCTCCTTATCTGTGAAACAAGAGTGCTAAGAGCTAACACTTATTGCGTGGCCCTGGCTAAGTGTTGTTTCCCTACCTCTGTGAGAACTGAGACCCTGACATCAGGGTCCTTAAGGGCGGTAGGGGTGAAGTGTCATCTGCTGAAGGTAGAAGTTTCTCTGTCTTGGAACTTTTTTTCTTCAGTACTGGGGATTAAACCTAAGGCCTTCATGCTGAACTACATCCCTGCCCTTTGTATTCTTTATTTTGAGACAGGGTCTCACTAGGCTGCCCAGTGAGAATGTGTGATCCTTTGCCTCAGCCTCCCAGAATGCTGGGATTACAGGCATGTGGCACTGCACCCAGCTTCTGACTTCTTCCCAGACACAGACAATTTTCCCTCCACTGTGTGTTCACTCCGCCTGTCTCCCACAGTGGGTGATAGTAGTCCCTTGGAAGTCACATTAGAATAGGAGCAAAAGTGTTGAGGATCTACCTTTGGAAACTGGCCTGGTCAGGAATAGAGGACCTTGGAAATAAGAAGAGTGCAGGACTCCGAGCCAGAAGGCCGAGTTCAAGTCCAGCAAGTCCAGCGGGCTTACTGGTTTTCTTCTCCACCATACCGGGGGTACCCTGTGGCTGGAGCTGTGCCTGTCTTGTTCCTGGGCACCTGCCTTGGCGCAGTGCTACCATTACAGGCCCACTGGAATCGCTAAGACGACAAGGCCCGAGGCGTGGATGGACTCCTGGAACTTTCACCCCTGCTGGTGCGAGTGTAACCGGCACAGTGATTCTAGAAATGAGCAGAATCTTCTAAAATGAGACATGTGCCTCTCCTAAGTATCTACTCAGCAAAAATGAGTACGTGTTTCCTGAAATATATGTAGGAAAAGGTTCACAGCAGCACTATCCAAACATCTAAATGTGTAACTATAGAATAGAAAACTAAGTTCTGTCATGCTTAAATAATGGGGAGTTAATAAGCAATGAAAATGACCAAACCACAGCTACACACAAAATGTGGATGAGTCTCACAAAGAGCTAGGGGGAGAAAATGCAGGCATAAAGGATCTACACTGTATGATTCAATTCATAGAATCCTGAAACAAGATGAAACTGATGGATGTGCTTAGATTTGGGATAGTGCTCAATGATGGGGTTAGTGACCAGCCAGGCGGGGGGCGGGGCGGGGGGCAAGGGCCCTTCTGAGGTGCTGGTCCTGGCTCTGTGGAGGGCTTAGGGTGTGAAAATTTAAAAACATACATTCATGTGTGTGTGTGTGTGTGTGTGTGTGTCAAAGTCAGTCAGATAAGTTAAAAATACATGCACACATAACTTGAGATTCTCTTGCCTCAGCCTCCCTCAGTGGTGGGATTAAAGATATGTGCCACCATGCCCAGCTCTCTTTCTTGATCTGAATGCAGGGAATAAGGGCATGCTCCATCCATAGGAATCCACTGGACTAAATGCTTAGGGTGTGCACATGTGACAGCACATAGCTTGTATTCCAATATGGAGTTTTAAAAAAGCTCATTCAGACAATGGACATTTTTAAAGGACGCACAAGTCCAAATGGAGATGTTAATCTTATCAGAATGGTTACTGATGGCCAATGGCACAGGCTATGAGGATTCAGCCACGGGAAAGTGAGATGCCCTTGTGGCCAGGAGGCAGCTCTCCCCAGGCCACCCCCACACCTCCCTCTGCCCTCCCCTCATGCCTACTACCCCGTGACCACAGGGCACCTTGCAGCAGTTCCGGCAGTCCTGCATGTTGATCCAATAGTTCCTGTGGTTCCAGAGGCTCTCGATGCCCAGGAAGTGATCATCCTGGATGCTGTAGCTGCGGCCAGTGAAAGGGTCGATGAAGAAGCTCTCAGGCACCTCTCGCTTCCCCAACAGCACCAGGACCCAGCAGTGCACCCGAAGGCCATGTAGGGGGTCAGGCTTCGCCCTCTCTGCCTCCTGCACAGAGAAGGTGGTGGTGACCACCTGCCAGCTGGGTGTGTGTGTGGGCTCGGGGGTCCAGACCTCTCCCTGGGGCTGGGGAACCACAGGAGGGACCATTGCCTGGCTGCTTCCATCACCCACCTCTGAGCCCAGTGTCTAAATGAATGAAATGGGGGCAGGCGCAACTAGGTCTGGGGTCACAAACTGGGCTCTGTGCGGGTCTAGGTACTGGGGCTCTCCTGGCTCTGTGTGTCGAGGTTCTGGGTGAAAGTAGGATAATTCTTTCCTTAGGTAAAGAGTTCATGGGTGAATCCAAAGAAAGGAACCATTTGGCTTCCTTTCCTCATCCTTCCAGGAGAACTGTGCCCATCATGGTCCTTAGGGTGTCCCTAGCAGTGGCCACTACCGCCCAGCGGGGTGGAGGCCACAGGGGACCCACCAGAAGGTGCTCTTCTTCTTCTTCCCACCACCGCTTCTCCTCCTGGGCTTTGGCCTCCTTCTGCTTCTTGATCTCCTGCTCCTGCTCAAACCTGCTGGTCAGGTCCCGTGGCGGTTTGATGGTGTACTTCTTGGGCTGTGCCTTCTCTTTCTTCTTGACTGTCTGTCATCCAGCAAGAGAGGAAGTGTGATTGGCCCTGCACCACACCCTTTGCAAGGCTCCGAGGGCTGAGACCTCTCGGGCCTGGCACCAGGGCCTGGCAGCTGCTCCTGGAGCCTGCAGGCCTAGTGGCCCCTACAGCAGAGGGAGTGGAAGGTCTGGATCTGAACCCTCTGGGTCTCAGGCTGTTCCGTAAACTGGGTGAGAATACTAGGAAACTTCTCTGCAGGCTTGTGCTGCGGGGGACAGGAAAATGCCCACATGAGGTGTCCATCAGGGCAAGGAGGGGCTCAGGAGGCAGGAGTTTCTCCTCTTCCTTCCCTACGCCAGCCTAGTGTGACCTGGATCTGACACAGAAGGTGGGGCAAATTATGGAGTGTCGGATTTTTCAGATCTTGTCATTGGAGGGTTTCACCTGTTGACTCAAGGTATGAATTTGCATGCCCAAGAAGGAAGTGTGTGTGTGTGGGTATGCACATGTGAGTGGAGATGTGCATGTGTGAGTGTGCCCGTGTGTGTATAAACGTGTTAGGTGGTGGAAGTGTTTCTAGGGAAGAGCATGGCAGGAGCTGCAGAAGTGGGCCTGTGGCAGTTGGAGGAAGAAACAGGGAATCTCCAGGGTTTAGAGGCCAGCACACCCCACTATAGTCCCTGGGTCTCCCTGCACCTGTGGTGTGACTTGGGCCATGTGATTTTACCTTCCTATTTCATCTCAACAGACCCATCTGTAAAATAAGGGCCATAACATCTACCACTCAAGGCTATTGTGAGGAGTAACCGAGTGTGTGGACATAAACATGGTCTGCAAAATGAAGTTCTCTGCATCAATTACTTGTTGATATAATATTGATTATTAACATTTGGCTAATAAATTCGTGAGCTCAGAGGCCTTTGAAGCCGCAGCCATGTTGGAGCTTTTGATCCACCTTTCCTTGGGAAGCAGGACCTGCTCGAGCAAGGCTTGCCTGGGGACCCCCTTTTCCTTGCCTTCCCTCCACTTGAGCCTGGGGCTCAGGTGCTGACTCAGTGATGCAGGTGCCGTGCTTCCTGCTGGAGGCCTCAGGTCCCTGAGTCCCCATCCTGGGTCTCCTGGGCAGCTTGACCCTGATCACAGAGTCCTGGAGTCCATCCAACTCATGGAAAGCACTATAGCAGGACTATTTTCCGCATGTAAAGCAATGGCTTGAAGATTCTGATCTCTAAAATTCGTTTAAGAGCATGTCATGTGTTCACAGCAGCTCTGGCCACAGGGGGAAAAAACCACCACTTGCTGGAGGGCCACTTTTTTTTTTTTCTAATAAAAAGGGCCTTTTTCCCTGGGTAGGAGGAGAGGATTGAGAATAAAATCTCTGTTCACACATCCATTATTTCCTTAGATGTGAGTGGTAAGTGGATTTTTGTCAAATGCATAGGGTAAATGTGGAACAGGTCTTGGTGGGGGGTGGCATTCACCAGTCTTAACCAGTGGAACATAGTAGCTTAAACTAAGTCTCATGAGGCAGGAGGGCCAGCCAGTGTGGACAAATGGGCTGTGTGTGATGCTGAGGACCGAGAAACACCAGTGGTTTGGAGTATGGACTGGAGGGCAGCCAAGGGGCAGCTTAGTGACTGAGGTGCATCCCTGTGGCCAGGGCAGAGACATGATCTTTTAAGGATGATGGCATAGCACGGGATCTGTGCATCCTTGGGGACACTGGCCGTACCTCTTTGGGTGTCACGGTGAGTGGGCAGACCTCCCGAGTCAGGTCCATGTTGCACAGAGCCTGGGAGCCATACCCATTGACGCAGTAGGCATCGTAGCCAGCACCAAGCAGCATGGAACAGAGCAGCGTGCTGAAGTCGAAGCAGTTCCCCTTCTGGTGCTTGAGCACCGTGGTTGAGGAATACAGGTGCGAGGGCTGTGGAGTGGGTGATCAACATGGCCAGGCCACTGACCCTCAGTGTCTCCTACTTGTCCAGGGAGCTGAACTGAGGGCCACAGGCAGCTGGGCATCCCCCCACCATGCCTTTCTACACCTTCTAGAGTCATGGAGGCGGTTGAGGCAGAAAGAGGCAGAAGAAGCAAAGAGGCAGTGCCCAGGGGCCCTTGGACGAGTAGCCAACTCTCTCTGGGCCTGTTTCCCAATAGAGGGTCTCTGAGGAGCTGTGTCCTGAGCCTGGCTGAGCATCCTTCCCTCAGACCCTGCCTGGCTTCTCATCTTAGGTCTACTGTGGCTATGGATGCAGCCCATGCAGAGCACCTACCGGCTTGAGGGGGTCAGGCAGAGGCACCCTGGTGAGGAAGTTGGAGACAAAGTTGGCACAGCCATCCCAGTTATAAAGGTCTGGGTAGGGCATCAGTGTGGGCCGGATGGTAGTGCTCACAAACTTCTGTAAGGGGAGAGATCATGCCAGGGGGCCACGCACAGTACGGACTCCTGAAATCCTATACCTGGAGTGGCCTCTTTCCTCCAAAGCACAGGGAGACCCGGGGAATGGAGGCCCATGCAGCAGGCCAGGCCTGAGGGCCCTGGGGTAGCAGAGCAGCCCCTGGCTGGAAAGGCAGCGTCCAGGTCTGGCATATGGCAGCTGTCGGTGGAGCAGTGGCAATGGCTTGGAGGTACCTATCATATGATCAGCACTGAGACAGAACAAGCTTATTCAGATTCTCGGCTGGGAGGGCCTGAGTGAATCCCTTCCTCCAACCCCCAGGTACCAATGGGGGAGACTGAGGCCCAGAAAGGCTAAGTGAGCTGGCCAAGGTGACCCAGCAAGTCAGGGCTGAAGTAGATCAGGTCTCCTGCCAAGTGTGAGGCCCTGCCGAGGCCTACAGAGGTTCTGGGTAGGAGCAGCTCCCGGGTGTGCTCCAGTTTTAGAGGTGGACCCCAGCAGGGAAAGGGCAGAGAAACAGAACAAAATAGACCAGGACTTGCACCAGGACCAAAGCACTGGCTTCTTCCTTCCAACCCTGTAACCCTAGGCAGCTCCCTGGTTTTCTCTGGGCCTCAGTTTCCCCATCTGTAGATGGAATGGCATGGAATTAATCCAAAGGTTGCAAAACAGCAGCCCACAGGCCAACAGTGCCCCTCTGCCCCGTT
Organism: Heterocephalus glaber; assembly: GCF_053883595.1. NCBI lineage: Eukaryota > Metazoa > Chordata > Mammalia > Rodentia > Bathyergidae > Heterocephalus > Heterocephalus glaber. The sequence goes on from NW_028258137.1 coordinate 27,974,764, forward strand.
TTATCTGGCCCACATGGAAATTTCTAACATTTGTGTCAACTGCCACCTTCAGCAATCAGATCCCCATTCAAACCTCATTCCATTCCCTTTTTCCCTTGATTTGCTAATCCCAGGCCTCAATGTCCCCTGCAGCAATCAGCACTGCCTCCTACAGTGGGCCTGGGCTTGCAGGGCTGAGTGACCCTGAGCATGTGGCTCATTGGCATTTGCTGTTATGCTGCAGGGACTAAAAGCTCAAGACTGGCAGGAGACCTGCTATTCAGTGGAGACCTCAGAGAACCAGTGTCACCTCCCTCTATCCTGTGCGCCCCACCCTGGGCCCAGCCCTCTGGTCCCAGCCTTACAGGCACTTCACACTCATTCAGGGGCTGCAAGAAGAGGGGCACGCGGTCCGGGCACAGGTGGCTGTACTGGCGGGAGAAGTTGTTGGCCACCTGCAGCAAGTGCTCCTCCTTGAGTGTGTTGGTTTTGTAGGAAAGGGGCAGGTTGGAGATGTCAACGGTGTCCTTGGTTACGATCCTGCACCACAATGCAGATGGCATCAGTCCAAGTGAGGCTGTGCTGGGCACTCAGGGAACCCGCTGTCGACCTCTTTATTAATCCTCACAGCTACCTGGGAGCCAGGCATCATTATTGTCACCTTTCTTTCTTTCTTTCTTTCTTTCTTTCTTTCTTTCTTTCTTTCTTTCTTTCCTTCTTTCTTTCCGTCTTGTACTGGGGATTGAACCCAGGGAGCCCTGAGCTACATCCCTAACCCTTTTTATTTTTTCTTTGGAGACCAGGTCTCATTAAGTTGCCCAGGCAGGCCCCAGACATGTACCTCCTACCTCAGCCCCCTGAGTGAGTAGCTGGGATTACAGATGTGCACCACTGGCTAGCACCAGCACTTTTAGACTGATGAAGGAAAGCACAGGGAGGTTGAGTGATTTGTCTAAGGTTACACTGCCATGGAGAAGCAGGTGAGCACTTGGACCAGACCACCTGAAAGCAGAGCCCTCAGTCTTAGCTAACTCCCCTATGTCCTCTATCTTCCTCCCAGGCTGATTACCACCATTCTGCCTGGCTCTTCCGGCTCCCAGCTCTGGTCTGCCCTCACCCTGACACACTCACGGGGGCTCTGCTGGTGTGGGCATTTGAATCTCCAACAGCTGCTTCCCCAGGTCTCGGAGCATCTCCTGGGTCAGGGTGGCTTCTTCCTTCTGCACCTCCGCTGGCCTCGTTTTCTCCACCCTTTCAGCCCGCTCAGCAGCCTCCTCCCGCTCGGCAGCCTCCTCTTCCTCCACTTTCTCCTTCAGGACCTCCATTCTGGTTGTCTCTGGCTGTCTGGAGATGATGTCTCTGGAGGGAAGGACAGATGTTCTCAGCACCACTCCTGTCGGGCCAGGCAGGAGCCATCCAGACCACCTGCATGGCCTTGGGCATGGTTTCGGGCGGTTTCAATCACTTAGGGAAGTGATCCCTGCTACACTTCCATTAAATTAAGGAGAAAGTCTCTGGTTGGTACATTTCTAACACATCTACACTTTTGGCACATCTGTAACACTTCTACCACTTGCAAATCAACAAAGGCACTTAGGACTCAGGTTGGAGACACTTAGCACCCCTGGGCAGGAGCAGCTATCCCAAAGTCCCTAATGTGGCTTTGCTGTCATTATCTTTATTTTTTAACAGTTACCTTCTCTTTCTGGCAAGTGATGCTATTAAAGCTACATAGCATAATGTTTCCTATTAAGATATATTCATTACGGCCAATAAGAGACTTGGCTTAAAGAAAATTATTCCAAATAGTAAGGTGATAAAAAATATGACAAAAAAAGAGAAAAAAAAAGAAGGTGGCAGGTGAATGATATCTCATCTTGCCAAACTAGAAACTGAGGCACAGAGAGAGCATTAGCAGGCTGCTGCCAAGGCACCTTGACAAAGGACGTGGGGTGACAGCCCAAGGAACAGTCATCATTCTCTGGTCCACACTGAGATGCTATCTAGGCTCAGGTACCCCCAGGAAGGCCTGGCCTATGGCCACAGAGCACAGCCTCGCTTACATGGATTCCTGGTCACCTACCCAAGAATGCAGGTCCTCTTCCTTAGAGCAGAACCCACTTTTTGGGGCCAGCAATGTGCCTGGTTTGAAATGCTCTGATGCCCAGACTGTCCTGGCCTGTGAGGTAACCTGGTACTGGCCAATGAGAGTGAGCAGAAGCTGCTGGGTGGTGAGTTAAGGACCTGAGGCCCCCTCGCCTTTTCCTGCCTGAAGCATGCACATGAGGCAGGAGGTTGGCAGCCTGGGCTTGCCTGTAAGGAGTCCGCACATGAGCACCAAGCCCGCCTGCTAAGGATACAGTAACAGTGGAGAAATGAGGAGGCTGGGGTTCCTAGTAACACTACTGAGGCCCAACTGCCACCTCCAGATTTCCAGTGCATCTGGAAACTCAGCCTCTCCTTGGATCCCTATTTTAGGCTACCCAATGCCATCCCAGGTGACCCAGAAGTCCCCTGCCTCCAGCTGGGGCCTTTCCACCACCAGCCCTTAGATCGGCTTTCCTAATGGCAAACAGGACAAAGGTCCAGCACCCTGACCCACCAGTAATGGTGGGAGACATTGGGGGCATGGAAATAAAAGAGCAGGGTTCCCTCAGATTTGTCCCCCTGGAGAGGACCCAGCACTAAGAGGGGGGTGGGCTGGAATGTGGTTGAGTGCAAAGCATTTGCCTAGCATGAATGTGGCTCTGGGTTGAATCCCTAGCACCACACAAAGGGGCTAGGGCAAAGGGGTACCCAGCTCCCCACTGTTCACCCCTGCCCAGGCCAGCTCTGCCTCTTGGGGAGCTGAGTCACAGTCCCCTGTCAGGACTGAGCTTTGCTAGGGGAAGATCTGGTTCTGCCAACAGCTCCTGGTGGGCCCTCACCCCTTCTGGGCCTCAGTTTCTCTTTCTGCAATAAAAATGGGGACTTTTGGGGGTGTGGCTAAGTAGAGCGCTTGCCTAGCATATGCAAGGTTCTGGGTTCCATCTCCTGCACTGTTAAAAAATAAAAACAGGAAAATAAAGTTGCACACAACTTCAATGTGGCTAGTGAGGCCTAACTAGCCCAGCTGGAAGTTCAAAAACAGAAAGAGGGACGCCCTTCTGTCCAATTCTGACAATGTGTCCTGGGACTCAGGAAGGGCTAGAAGCACTCATTGCAGGAGGTCAGCCTGCCTGAGTCCCAGGTAGGTGAGGTCTCCTGTCCAGTAGGGCCTGGTCAGGACTCCAGTTCCCTCCAGCCAAGCACCACAGCTCGTCGCCAGATCCAGCTGTCTGCATCTCAGGCAGAGAAGCAGAGCCCAGGGAGGCCAGCTGGTAGGGTGGGGACCATTCCAAGGAGTGCAGTTTATTGCACAGCTGCTGCCGGCCGGGTCCTATGCTAAGGGCTTCGTTTAACCTTGACTGACTCTAAGAGGCAGACAATCTTACGGGATGCACTTTGCAGATGTGAAGACTGAGGCTTAGAGAAGTTAAGTGAACTGCCTAAGGTCACAGCAGTAAGTGGCAGATTAGGGATATGAATCCACATACCTCTGGCTCTGAAACCTGTGTGTTTCAGATCCTCAGGAGATGGCAAAGTTCTAGAGGGATGGTGGGGGTGGGGAAGTGGTGAGCAAGGAAATAGCATGGGAAGAAGCTCAAGGGGTCGGGGGTAGCTGGGGCAGGCATTCAGCCCAGGGTCATGGAACACCTTTGTCAGAGATGGGGTTGGAGCCAGACCTGTGACACTTTATTTCCTCCTCAGCTACAGCCAACGTGGGGGGAGTGTCCCTCAAAATTCCCTGGAACCTGACTAACACAGGCCCTGCACACCACTCCCTAGCAGCAACCTCCTCCGCCTCCCCACTAAACACACACACACACACACACACACACACACACACACACACACCCCAAAATAAAACAAAACTTTCCCAAAAAGATCAGGGCTGGGGGCTCCAGCTCAAAGAAGCTTCTTACCCTACCTGCTTCTTCTTCCCCCTGCCAGGCAATCCAGCCACCCCAGGCCCCTGCAGTCTCCTTACCCTCTGTGGACAGCCTCACTATCTGTTAGCCATCTCCATGGTTACAGCTGAGGGCTGGTCCTGGGAGAGGGGGCTTCTGGGAAATGTAGTCTTCTGTGATCACCGAGGTCCCCAGCCTTTATAGGCTGGTACGGTGGAGGACCAGTGTGCCAGAGGTGATTGTTAGTTATGCTTTGAGGAATTTTTGTGAGTCAGTTATCAAGCACAGGATTATTAAAAATTAAATGATAAATACTTACAAGGAAGTAAAAAAACCTACAAGGAAGTAACTATGTTGAAAACAAAAGTAATAAATACTCAAAACTTATCACTTCCTAATTTTTTCACTCTATTTTGCTTTCCCCTGGGCTCTTGAGGTTGTTTATATTTGAGGTGGTTTCTGTACAATGGAAGCACCACATATCTCTTTCCAGCTTCCATTGAATGATGTCAGAGCAACAGCTTAAAACTGGCTGTGGGATTATTTCACCTTGGAAATGAGCAAATGCTACAGACCAGGGCTTTTTCTTCAGGAAGCCAATTGTTAAACATTTGTCAAGCTGCCCTTGCCCACTGCAGGGGGGAACGTGGTGTTCACCCAGGCAAAGAGAACCCAGTATGGTTGCTGGGGGACTCCTGAGTGAGGGACAGAGCCAGTCTGCCTGACCAAGTGCTGGGTTCTAGTCTAGCTGGGCCCTCTGATTTAGCAGATGACATCTCAGGACAGGGAAATCCCGTCTATTAGGTTAGCAGCCTGTGAAAATGTTTAATCTAAATTTCTTAAAATTTGAGAAGAGGGATTGGAGTTATTGCTTCATGCTGCAGGGCCTGCCTAGCATGTGTGAGGTCCTGGGTTCTATCCCCAGCACACCCCTCCTCTGGAGCATGCACACTTATCAGAAGAAAAAACAAATAGAATAATAATGACTATATTATTATGGATTTTGCCCATCTTTGTACAATGCAGTCATAAAATGTAATTTTTACCCATTTCAGTCTATGATCATTTGGCTCTGTGCTTTCAGGCTTGGGATGAGATAGCCTATCATGGAGGGAGGGCAGATAGAGGAAATCATTCATCTCATGAGGCCAGGAATGACAGAGAAGAGACCCACGATCCCCTCTAGGGAATGGTCCCAATGACCTAAGATCTCCCACTCTATCACCTCCCAGTAGCATCATTGGCCAGGAACCAAGCCCTTAACACACTGGCCCTTTAGGGACATTCTAGGACACCAGCCTTGATACCCAGCAGACAGTGATGAGCTTGGGGGAAGTTGTGTGGGACGAAGGCAGAAAAAGAAGAGAGGGAGGAAGGAGGGGCCATGTGCCAGGTTGGAAGGATGGAAGGTTGACTCTTTTCCTTTTTTCCATGCAACATTGCATTCCTTTTATGTATTTGTTTATTTATTACCCCTTTTCTCTATATTCCCATTCCCTACACCTGGTCCAGGAACCATTCTGATGTGTTTGTTTTTTGTTGTTGTTTTTTCAAAATGAGTATTGTTTTGCATGCTGGTGTTTTTCATGTGTGCAAATGATACTATAGTCACCTGTCCCACTTCTCATATTTCCGCTAAGAGATACGTTGTTAAGCTCTACCCATGATGCTGCGTGGATCCACACCAACTCCCAGCTGGTCCTTCTGGTGATGGACACCCAATGCAGGGCCCCCAGCTCACTCCACTTTCTCTCTTTGTCCTGAGAAACACAGCATGCCTTGACAGCTCTGAGAACCCCCCAGCTGCATGTTTCCCTGCAGGCTTTAATCCAGCAGCGGTCTCTAACAAGACCAGCTACTGATACATTGCATTGTTTAGGTTGATACCTGAACCACTGAGAGATCAAGCCTGTTGCTAAACACATAGAAACTAGTAACATCCCTTAAGGGGTCAAATTCTTTGAACTTCATACAAACTTTGGAACCAACACCCCATCACCCTAGAGTGCTCAGTGCTTCTCTTTGGAATCCCAACCAGCCCTATTTGCATGGTTTGGGACAATCTCTTAAGGGAATTCTGCCACTGTTTTGGGACAACTCCAGCCCCATGGAACACCAATTGACTTCCCACCAACTTTCACCTGCCACAGACAAAGAATGTAGCAAATGTCATCATCGGTCTCATCCCTTCAAGCTCTGAAGAACATGTCTTTGGGATCAGTGTCCAGGAGCAGGATGGCCACCTCTACAGTGGCCATCCTTCTCTGCCTGCCGCCATGTGTGACGGATCCCCGTACCCTTGTCCCTGCCTTTGGCAATATCTAGCTTTCCCACAGTGGCCAGCTTAATAGGGACACAAGGCCATCCCAGCAATTCAGTGTGCAGCTAATGCCAATGATTTTAAGTGTGGCTTCCTATGCTAACTTGTTTCCTCCTATGAAACTATTGAACACCTCAGCCCGTTTTTCTCTACTGGGCTATAGTCCTTGGTTTGAGCCATAAGACTGCTAGATGGGTGTTGGTTTTAGACGTTGCAGACACCTTTCCTGGCACCTGTCTGTTAACATCAGCTGCAATTGCTCCATTAAATAGAAAGCTTCAATTCTGATGGAATTAAATGTATCAGTTTGGGGTCTGATATTTTTGGGTTCTTTCTTTATGGTACTGGGGGTTGAACATGTGCCTTCACGCTGAGCTACATCCCAGGCCTTTTAAAATTTTGAGACGGTCTTGCCCAGTTGCCCAGGCTGGCCTCAAACTTGTGATCCTTCTGCCTCAGCCTTCCAGAGTGCTGAGATTACAGGTACTTCATGAATTTTTGTTTGAGAGGTCGTTCCTTGTCCCTAGATCACAAAATACTATCTTAGATTGATCTTTATAGTTTTGCCTTCCCTCTTGGGCCTGTAATGTGCCTGGAGCCCACCTGTGTGTTTGCGCTAGTACAGATCTTATTTCATGTGAGCCATTGTCCAGTGCCATCAGCAGACAGCCCATCCTTGTTGCCACTGCCCGCTTTGTCATTATTTGTATGTGAGTCTGCGGCTGAGTGTGCTGTTCTGTTCCATTCTTTTCCTTCCTGTCCCTGAAGTCTCCATGTAGGGTTTAGCACTCTGACCTTGTAAATATCTTTTCATATCTGGAGGTCAAGTCTTCCTCCTGTGCCCTCTTTCATTAAGACTGACAGTAATTTAAAGCTTCCATGCCTCCGTATACATTTTAGAGTACATTTTTGGAGAGTCTAAAAGATGAAATCAACTGGAATCATTATTGGGATTGCATTGAATTCATAGATTAATTGATGAAAGATTTTAGATCTCTTAATATTAAGTCATCTGAGAGCATAGAGCAAACACATCTTCTTAGTTCCTGCACGTTTGAGATGTTGTAATAAAAATACTGGGGAGGAAGACATGGCAGAAAGAGAGGAGGCAGAGACCCTGGCGAAGAGGAGCCTTTCTGCTGCTCACTGACAGCCACTCCCAGGTGAGGACCAGGCAAATCTCTGGCTCGGTCACGTTCATGCTGGGCTGGGGGATAGGTACTGGGCAGTCCAGAGCCAGTGTCTCATGATTTTCCCTTTGTGCACCCAGCAGAGCAGGCCAGGATGTGAGGCCCAGCCAATTAGGAGCTGTGTCGAGCAGGGCTGTTCCCAACCGAGACAGTGTCCCCCTCCTTGGTCACTAATGCTGCCTGGAGATGATGGGAACTGTGTCCATCAGCCCTGGCCTTGGAGCCTTAAGCCCTCTCAGACACTTGTGCATTGACCCAGGCCACTTGTCCCCTGCCTCGCCCTGGGTTGGACAGCCAGCTGGAAAATTGTTGGCCACCTCCCAGTCTGTGCCAGGAAACCCAGCTGACTGGAGCGTGTGTCAGTCCTGCACCCTACCCAGCATGTCTAGCAATGCTGCAGCCCAGGCCTCTCCTGAGGTTCAGGGTGGAGGCCAGGGGATAGTCTGGGGAGAAGAGCCAGCTATGGAGAGGAGCCTGGCCCCAGCTTCAGCCCAGCCTCAGAAGGGACTTTGGTTGGGCAGGGTGCTGGGCCTCCATTTCCACAGTGCCTTCTCTGAGAAAAGGGGACAGGGAGAGCCAGCCAGTTCCTGCTGAGTGAGTGCTGGGTTCTTTGTTTTTATCCCATCACTTGATGCTCTTAGGATGAAGCAAGGACTTTATTATCCCCATTTTTTTGTTTTGTTTTTGCACTGGGGATCAAACTCGGGTCCTTGCGCTTCCGGGGCAGGCAGTGGAACCACTGCACTAAATCCCTGGCCCTATTATCCCCATTTTAATGGAGGGGGAAGGGGCCGGGGATTTAGCTCAGTGGTTCTACCGTCTGCCTCACAACCACAAGGACCAGAGTTCGATCCCTGGTACCAAAAAAAAGAAAAAAATGGAGGGGGAAAATGAGCCTTGGAGAGGGGACAGGCCCAGGGTCATGCAGCTCCTGAGTAGAAGAGCCATGATCTAAACCCAGGACTGTCCCACCAATGAGGACAGCTATTGCTTGGATTACTCAGGTCATTGAGTCAGAGACTTTGGGGTAAGGAAGCCAAGACCTTCAGCATGAGAAACAGATGTCTGCAAAGATAAGTCCCCAAAGGCACCATATTTGTCCCAAAAACACTTGTGCCCAATGGACACAGTGTCCACACCCCAGGATTTCCCTTCCAGGAATGCAGCGGCTTGTGCAAAGCACACTCCCTTCCTGTCTCATCGCTCCAGTGCCCTGTTTGCTGGGTGAAAGGAGAAAGAAGGGAGGTGCCTCTGCACCCCCACTGCACCCCTACTCCCAGAGAGCAGCCCACAGCGTGGGTGGCTGTGGGGAGCATCTGAGAAAGACAGTAACTCCCCTCCTGTGCAGTCCAAGGTGACACCAGAGAGGGTGGGTGGTCGGTGGGGAGGTAGGGGGCAGGCTAAGGCCAGAGTGGGAACAAGAGCTCGTGGGGAGTGGACAGAGGCTGGCCTGGTCACAGCAGTCACTCTCCATGTCCGTCAAGTCTCTCTGTCTCCCTCTCTGTGTCTCTTTTCTATCTCTGCTATTTCTGCTGCTTTTTGCTTCCTCCTGGGAAATCAGTCTGCAGTTAGGAAAGGAGGCCCAACTGCTGGAAGTGACACCCCCCAGCTGGGTGTGGCCTGCCAATACATCCATCTACTCAGCCAGCAAATATGAGTATTTATTGAATAATTGCACCAATTTGGCTTGACATGGGCCAGCCCTGGGCTTGGGCTGGGCTGGAGTGGTAAGTGAGGCTGCTCAGGTCCCTGCTTGGGAAGGGAAGGTCTACCCTCTGCCCAGCAAGCCTCTCCCCCACTGACCCTCAACCCCACACACTGAATGGATCAGTGTGCAAGGCCTGGGCCCATTGCTTCTGCCTCCCATAATGACAGCAGATCAGAGGTCCAGCCACCCACCTGGCAGTCAGGTGACACACACACCTCAGGGAGCCACACACTAGGTGACAATCTCTGAAAACCATTGTTCCCAGCCCCCTGGAGGTCGGCTGCCCCCTGAACGGTAGCGTTTCTTCCATGAGGATGATGCTGGTGGGTAGGCAGAGACTAGGATCAACCCACCCCCAAACTAACTTCTAGTTTACAATTCCCGGTTCCCCAGGAACCTCTTGAATAGCCTTCAGGGGGACGGACAGCCAGGATGCAGAGTTGTAACAGGGAGAGCAGGGAGAGAGGCTGGGGGCTCCTTCAAGGGGCTATGCCAACCAGACTCCCTCTTTGGGATCAGGCCCCTGCTGAGACCAGAAGGTGGGCAATGGCAGAGAGCCAGAGAGCTTTGCTATGCAGGTAGGGCAGGAGGATGGTGATGCTTTGTTGGTGGGGGTCTTGGAGCCACAGGAACTTCAGCCTCCTGCAAACCTGAAGTTGTAGACTCTCGGGCCCACAGATGTATCTAGCTGGGACATTTGAGGCCACATGGTCCAACCTGGTCCCCATTGCTTCCCTCTGCAGCCACAAGGTACAGAGAAGGCAGCTGAGGCCTAGAACAAGGCAGGGAGCCACTGAGGCCACACAGTGAGCCAGAGGTGATGAGAGCAGGGCTGCACCTCCTACTCATGTGACACGGAGCGGGCCTGGTCCAGGTGGGCAGTGGTGCCGGAAGAGGAGGATGTGGAGCTCCAACTCGGAAAGTAGAGGATGGTGAACCAGCAGAAGATGAAGACGCCTGCGGTGGAGAGAGGAACTCAGTGAGCCTGTGCTAGGCAGCCTGGTCGGTGGCTGCTGAGGGCAGAAAGGCTCCATTGTAAATGTTCAAGGATTTAGGAAAAAAAGCAGGCAAAAATAAAACCTACTCCTATAAAAAGAGAAACCCACAAAAAATTTTGGAAATGAAAAGCAGAAACCTTGAAATAAAATATGTACATACAAGGGCTGATCAAAAAATAAGGTGAGCCACCTGCCCTGCAAGTGCAAGGACCCGAGTTTGATCCCCAGTACCAAAAAAAACAGGTGAATATTAAAATTTTTTTTAAAATGCATTATAGTAAAAGACACATTGCCATGAATCCCCCTCAAAATACTCCTGTCTCTGAATACACTTATCTCATCATTCTTGCCACTTTAAAGCAGTGCTGGATGTCTTTTGTGGGTGTATTTACAAAGTGTGATAAAAAATATGATGAAAGCTGCTGCTGAGCGCCATCCTATGGAAAGGCAGGTTTGTAAAAACATTACAGTGTATGGGCTGGGGATTTAGCTCAGTAGTGCCATGCCTGCCTCGCAAGTGCAAGGTCCTGAGTTTGATCCCTGGTACTGGAAAAAAAATTATTGTGTATCCTCCTCCACCTGATTCACTGGATCTGGCACTATGTGACATCTGGGTCTTCTCCAAAGTCAAAATGACCATGAAAAGCAAACATTTTTAACTGAATCAGGACATCAAGGCAGCCATAACAGCACAAGTAAAGACAGAAAGTGGCAAGAATGATGGGATAAGTGTGTTCAAAGCAAGGGGGAAGTATTTTGAGGATTATTAATGACAATTTTTTGCTGTAATTTTTTTCTGTTTAAAACACTCACCATATTTTTCAATCTCACCTCATACATCTATCACAGAAAAGAAAGAGCAAAATAAAGGAATTTTCAGACATACAAAACCACCACCATTACCACAGTTGGCTTTGCCACTGTTCCTCTGTAAAAAATTACTACAGGATGCATTTCAGCAAGAGGGAATGTGTGGGATATAGGAAATTAGAGAAAGTACAGACATTGACTGAGAAAGAATATGTGGGCATTTAAAGGAAACTCATAACTAAAATGCTATAGAACAATAACAATATTGAGAAGTGTCCCATGGGCAGTTAAAATGTACCCAGGGCTCTGTTGGGAAGAAACTAGAAATTCCAAATACTCTGGACTCAGTAGAAGTTTAACTAAACAGAGTGAGGCATGCAGGCTGAAATATTAAAGTAACTTCTGAAAGAATAATGACATAATCCAAAATTTCAAGATATATCTCTCCCCAACCTTTAACCAGTGAGACTTTCTAGACATGGATTCAGCATTCTTCAGCTGGGAATAGCCTCAGATGTCCCCAAAATAATCATCTCTATTGCTATTAATATAGTTCCTACATACCAAAGATCTACTGGGTCCTACATTTGCTTGATTAGTTATTTGTTATGAAATATGGAGAGATAGGAATTGAGATTGTCCTGACTTTAGAGATGAAGAGGGCCTGGGTATCTGGCTCAGTTGGGAGAGTGCTTGCCCTACATGCTCAGGCCTTAGGTTTGATCCCCAGCACCATGGGGAAAAAAAAGAGAGATGAATGAGGATCAGAACTGTTGAATAACTTGCTGGTGGATGGAGCTGGGAATTGAATCCACATCTGCCTGGCCCCAACCACGATGCACACAGTGTCATGGAGGCACTGGGAGCCACCCCTGGTCTTGTGAGTTTGTATCCACTGCATCTAGGATAGCTAAGTTCTCAATGATTGGCCCAGACAGGATGAATCTTATCACCGTCTTCTTGCCTGATACCCTCACAGTCAGGCAGGATATCTTTTAGAGCTGTGTGTATGTGAATAAGGGATGAAGGAGCAAAGACTATAGGTGTGGGAAGGAAATTGTGACCTACTCTCTGGGCTCCTCCTCCTTTCCTGGGATGTCAGAGGAAGGAGGAGCTGGGCCAAGTAACAGACATAACAATCATCCCCTTCTTCCCTCAACAGCTACTTAGAGACCCTATCCTTGTCATGTGGACATCAAATCACATGACCTTGCCATTCTAGTCACATCTGATTGGACTAGAGATGGCCAGCTGACTTGCAAGGTTTTATACAGGCAGCCATGTTGGGCAGCCACTTGGGGTCATGGTAGCAATGGGGAAGAGTAAGAAAATGAAGGAGTTTCCACAGACACCCAACTAGAGATAACACATAGCTTCAAAACAAAAGAGGGGAGAAGAATATGCTTTGGTTTGTGTGGCTTTTCCTTATTCTGGTACTGGCCCCTATGAATCAGCTTGCTGCCCTAGACCCTAAGAGAGCCCCAAATACGTAAAGTCAGTACCCCTGATTTGCGCTAGCCTCTGTGGAGTCCTCTTTGTCCCAAACACCCTCTTCTCCACCTCCAAGCAGCCCCTGAGGCAGACAGGCAGCCCATGCCTCCCTGGCCCCAGAGCCTCACCTTGCAGGGAGTTGAAGAAGGCAAAGATATAGATGGTGGACAGACCTAGTGGTGTGAGGATGGCCAGCCCCCAGGTCATGCCCACCAGGCTTGAGAGGCCCAGCACGGTGAGGACGGCCTTCCAGTTCTGTCCTCGCTCCTTGCCTGCTGTGGCACTGGTCAGAGTGAAGATCTTCCAGGCCACCAGGGTCAGCACCACAGCACCAAAGAGGAAGGTGATGAAGAAGTAGCCGTGGACAGTGGCATAGAGGGCAGATTCTTTCTGGAACCAACACCTGGAGGAGGTAGATGATCACAGGGACTGGGAGAGGACACCGCTAAACAGCAAGCCCCAGAAGCCTCCCCTGGCCGACCTTTTGGGACCAAGAAGTTGCTTTCTCACCATTTCTATCCATCTGCCCCTGGTCTCCCTCTGGGCAAGAGGCCAGCCTGGTGTCTGTAGACAACAGGTGTAAAAGGGCTGAATCAACTCCAGGGGCATGCTTCATTTGCCCCATATCATATTGTAAAAATCCTGAATTAGTAGCCACACTTGAAAACAGAAGGCTTGGCATAAAACACCCTCTCTTAATGGTGACCAGCAGTTCTTTAGATGGACAGGTGACTTCCAGTCCACTGCAGTCCTCTCCTGGCCACCACATGTACTTAGATAACCTATTTGGCCTCCGTGGATCCTGCATTTGGGGCCTTGGGGACAAGGGCAAGGCTCCAGTAGCCCCTCATAGGATGAAGCCATGGGCTCAATGATGAGCACCCTAGAAAATCATTGGGTGGGAGTCTGGGGGCTCAGCCCAGTTTCACTGCTCCCTGTATTGCAGGGCAAAAGGGCTGAAGGGCCTGCCCATCGTCTCCCCCATTGTACAGATGAGGAGACTGGGACCCCAGGAGAGGCCAGGCTCTCCCAAGACACACCTCTAGTAGTCAGGGGAGAGACTGGGCTGCTGGAATTATTGGGCAGGTTGTGACCCACCCAAGGGCACCTGAAATCCAGCCTGCCCTCACCAGGTTGAGTGCTAGGCATGGGGGGGAGTCACCTTTTTTATTTTGCTTCCTCTTCCTGGGCCTTCTCCCATTTCACTTCCTCTCTTCAGGTCTCAGCTTACATCCCTGTGCCCAAAGCTAGGTAGATCTGAAGATTCTGGCTTTTATGTTCTTCCCCCACCTCCCTCCAGCCCCAGGATGTGAGCCTGGTGTCACCTTGCTCCCGTGGCCACCACTTACAGCTCCAGTGATGTGCGGTTCTCCTGGTCACGGATGGCATAAAGGCCATAGCTGTTGGCACTCCCAGTGCCAATGACCACTAGGGCAGGCAAGCCTGGGCAGGAGGAGAACAAGTGGCTATTGCCAGGGGGTCCTGGGCACATCTACCTCCAAATCCCCTCCAGCTGCCCATCCCTCGAGCCCTGGGCTTATCTGAGAGGGCCCCTCCTGCTGCCCAAGGCCAGCCAGCACCTCTGCCCACCCAGGCAGCACCCACCCCAGCCCGCCAGGCTCAGCTTCAGGAAGTAGTGGCTGAAGTAGGTGTTGAAGACCCTGATGGAAAGCAGGTAGAGGTGAAAGGCTTCCAGGCTCATCCAGGTGAAGGTGCAGAGCAGGCAGTAGTGGAACACGGCACCGCGGGCCCAGCAGGTGGCACTGGACCCCTGTGAGCCGCTCCCCACACTGACCAGGAAGGTGAGGTTCAGGAGGAACAGGCTACTGCTCAGCGACACATGGATCTTGGGGGCATCTTCCGACTTGAACCTCTGCAGGGAGAGCCTGGGGCAAGAAGGGTCAGTGGGGGGCCCCAAGAGCCGAGGCTCAGTGGAGGTTCCCAGTCCTGTCTGTGCCACCTTCTTGGTTCCACCCTGGCACCCTCACTGTCTGAGCCCAAGTGTGAGCCCTCAGGTTCAAGTCCAGGAGCTGTCTCATGGCCTGAGGTCCCTGCGGCTCCTGTCCTCCAAGTGTCATCGCTTGACTCCATGCATTAGCCAAACTGCACAGCCTGCCATTTCCTCAGTGCCTTTTGCTTTCTCGTGCCACCCAGATGGGGCACATTCTTCCCCCTGATCTCAACACCTTTTCCTACTCCTTGGCTCTGCCCCTTCTTGGCCTGCCCAACTCCTACACTGCCTTCACAACCCTTGGGACATTTCCTTCTTGGGAAGCTGCCCCAAATGCTCCAGAGCCCAGGCTGATTTGGATATTCCCAGCAGTGCAATGGAACCATATCCTCCTCTTGCTATCATCTTTCTGTGGACCCAGGGCCCCAGCATAGTGGGCAGGAGGGCCCTGGATTCATTGTTTGGGTGACAGGGTGGGTACAGGATGGGTGGATGAGGCTTAGGATGTAGTAGGGAGAGAGAATCAGAGAGGGACAGGGACTTTGAGAGTCACAGAGCCTGGGGCCACCTCTCTGCCCAGTGCTTCCCAGCAGGGCTCACCTCCCTCACCATGGGGCCCCCACTCTGAGTTCCTTGCAAATCAGATCCCACAGGACTCTCATTCGAGGGATGGGAGCCTGTGGCAACTTGGAGGAGCATAAGGGACAATGTCGCCCTCACCTGAGATGCCAGGCCCCACCCTTGGGAGCTGGTGACACTTCTGCCTTGCGCTCCAAGCCCAGCTCACAGGGTCCAGCAATGCAGCCAGCTGTCAAGTGGTGCTCAGCTTGTTGGGGCTGGGGACAGTGTCGCAGGCCAGCATTCGGAGAGGGATGGGTGGGGCAGCACCACTCACTCAGGGGCGCTGGCCTGTGGTGGGGTGGGCGGGCTCATGGGGCTACAGCCCAGGGCCACACCATGACAGAGGCATAGAGGCATGTGAGGGGGGAAGGGGAGCCCAGACTGGAAAACGGGGACCCATGGGGTGCTGCTCCAGGCCGGGCTTGGTGAGCTGGGGCTGCAGGAGTGGGGGACAAGGCAGGCTAGGTTGGGGTGCTGCTGTCAGGTCCTGGGGCTCCTCAGCAAGGGACAAATCTTGGGGGAGCCAGTGGACAGTGCTCTCTGCTCTTCCTGCTTGTCCTGCACCTGCTCCACACACTCGACACGGCCCCAGGTGACCCTGAAGAACACCCTTCCCCACGCTCAGCCACGAAGCACACAGGGTGGTGGTGGTCAGTTCTGTGCCAGCTCCACTCTGAGAGCAGGCGTGGGCCAGGCCTGTCCAGCAGTGCCTGTGGGCACAGGCTGGTCCCAGGCAGAGTTGTAAAACTCCACTCTGCTGTGTGTACGGATAAACTGCACGCACACACACACACACACACACACACACACACACACACAGAGCCAGCCAGTGTCATGGGTGTGTGACTTCTGCAGGGCCCTGGGCTCACCAGGGCCCCAGTCTTGGTTAATACTTTGCTATGACCATCCTGACATTCTGAATAACTTCGCTGTTGTTGTTATTGTTTTGTAGTTCTGGAGACTGAACCCAGGGGCCTTCATGCTGAGCTACATCCCCAGCCTATTTTATTTTTCATTTTGAGACAGGGTCTCATTAACTCACTAACTCACTAAGTTGCCCAGGCTAGGTTCAAACTTGCCGTTCCCATGCCTTAGCCTCCCAGAGAGCTGGGGTTACAGGTGCGCACTACCACACCCAGCATGTTGACTTCTGAGACAGGCTCTCACTACATAATCCAGGTTGGCCTTGGACTTACTATGTAGCCCAGGTTGAGCTCAAATTTATAATCCTCCTGCCTTAGCCTCCCAAGTACTGGGATTACAGCTTGTACCACTGCGCCTGACCTGAATAATCATTTCTTTTTTTTTTTTTTTGGTACCGGATATCGAACTCAGGACCTTGAGCTTGCGAGGCTGGGGGAGGAACCACTGAGCTAAATCCTCAGCCCTCGGACCTGAATAATATTTGTGCAAGGGGCCATGCATTTTTATTTTGGGCTGGGTCCTACAAATTATATCCCTACTCCTGGACACACACACACACACGAATGTATATCTAAAATGATGAAAACGGAAAGAGGTCTAGTCGGCAGAACTGCATCACTATTAACATCCTGGTCTTGATACTGTACTGTGTTATATAAGATGTTACCACTGGGGGAAGTTGGGAGAAAGGACTATGAAAATTTTTGCAATTTTCAGTTCCTTTATAATTATTTAAAAACAAGTTTTTAAATAAAAGAGATCTAAATCCTGGGGTTATATTTCTTCCTGAGCATCTAAGGAGCTGTGAAGTGAGCCTGGATCTTCCAGGGGCCCAAGTGTGAAGCCACGGACATGATTGATGAGGGGAGGGCAAAGCTGGGAGAGGAGAACACCAGGACCCAAGGACTTCTTTTGAGGCCCTGGATCCAACCCTGCCTGAAGTCCATACATCTTGGGTTTTTCAATTGCGTGAACCACATATGCCCTACCGAGGTAAGCCAGACTGGGTTGTGCTTCTGCCACTTGCAACAAAACAGCCCTGACACATTCAACCTCTAACCCAGCTCTGTCAGAGAGGAGATAAGGAGTGAAGAGGGTAACACTACAAGGGCCAGAAGAGGGTGTGGAGTGGAGACAGGGTCACTCACCTGAGAGCCATGTAGAGAATGATGGCGAAGACGAGGAAGATCATGGACACTCCACAGCCTGCCTGGGAGATGCGTGTAAGGAGCTCCACGGAGGCCCTGTCCAAGATCGGCCTCTGTGGATGAGCCCCAAGTCGGGACCACATCAGCTGGGGCCAGGCCCACGCACTCCAAAGGCCCTGGGGAACCCTCCTGGGGGGCAGGGACTGGAAGCCTGCAGGACTGCTGGGATCGGAGTGGGCTGTTACCAGCAGCAGGGCGAAGAAGGTCAGGTGGTCGCAGCGGCACACAGTCTGCTCAGCTCCCAGCTGGGTGGAGCAGCCCCTGGAGGCCCAGTCTCCTGTGGGCCCTGGATGGGGCAGGAACATAGAGGAAGGATGAAGAGGGGTCCTCTGGAGCCCACACCCTCCTCCTGTCTATCCCAGAGAGGTCCTCCATGCCCTACCTTTAGTCACATCCCAGAATACACAGGTGAGGGTCATGTTCTGAAACCAGAAAATGAAGTCTCAGCAGGGGCAGGTGGAGGAGGGGCAGCCTAGCCTGCGTGAGCCTTGGATAAACCACACTGCTGTGGGCTGTGTAGGAGAACCAGCTGCATCGATTGATGTACCTGGGTGAGGTGCTAACATGGCTGTGAGGGGGCACTGCAGGTCAGTTTACGTGTCTGTGAGTGTTACGCAGGTGGGTGTGGGGTGCAGTGTGCACACAGGTGGGTTTGCCGGGTCCTCATCTACACTTCTGTGAGCACAGGTGTGTGTATGGGTGCAGCCACACATGTGACCTAAGGGGGCTTTGTCCCTGAGCACAGTTGTGTGTATGGCCCCAGTGCCTTCCCCCAGGTGGACATGGAAAGGTAGAGGGCACAAGTTCCCATGTGCGTCAGCTCTGCCTGCCTGTCTGCCTTGCCTGGATAGGAGACTCACAGAGGGGTGATGCTGGTGGGAGAAGGTGATCTCCAGAGGATCCGACAGCCCAGTGACAGGCACTTGGCCCACACTCAAGCCAACCACCTGGTTGTTCAGCACGCTGCCATCCTCCTCCTGGAGGAGGCTTGGGCCCTGTAAGGGGAAATGGGAAATTTTGGCTGGTGGGTCTAGGAACCTCCAGAACCTGTGACCCTTGCCTGGAGGTAAAGTCTGAGGCTAGGGGGTCAAAGAGCCATGAGGATGCATAGGAACCTTCTCCCTGCTACTCTCTGTAGTGTCCCACTCAGGCTGGGTCAGGCCCTGTGCTCCACATCAACCGGTTGCAAAGCCATGTTCCTGATGGCACTGCACTGCTGGCCTCCAGGGCTTCTCTGCCCTCTTAACTTCAGGGCACAGGGCTAAAATCAGCCTGGAGACAGGAGGCAGAGGGGGCCTCCAGGTGCATGAGCACATGCACATCCTGGGTACATGTATCTGCACATGAGGGGATGCGTGCCATTTGCATGGCTGTGCATGGACATGAACATGGACATGTTCACACCTGAGCACACACAATTGTGTATGCACAGGTAGAAAGGGACACTCATGTTTGTGCATGCACAAGAACACACAAGGGTAGGTGAACAGACTTGGTGCCTACATGCAAGCCAAGTGGTGAGAGGCATTGGCATGAGGTGCCAGTATGAGTCTTCAGGATATGGACTCTAGAGCCAGCTCGGGGATGACCGGGCTGCTTTGAGACACTCTTGAAGGCTCAGTACCACCTCATCCCTCCTCACTGATCCAGAGTCTCTGGCAGGGGCTGGCTGGGGTAGGAGTCCCTGGTGAAACTAGCTTTGAATCTCACAGTTTCCCTCCGTCCTCAGTGAGGACTTCCCTCAGTGAGCAGGCCTCTCCTCACCTTGAAGATGTTCCCTGAACCAATGTCCAGAACAGTTATAGCCAAGCGCACCATAGGCCTGTCGCCCGGCAGGGATTCAAAGAAGCTCTTGGGAAGCCAGACTCTGTCAGAAGGCTTGTCCTCGACCTTCATCACCTGCCTCGGAATCTGCAACCACAGACCCAGGGGTTCCCATCTTTACCCAAGGATTCCAGACCTCAACACAGGTCCCGCCACTGCCCCAGCTGAGACAGGAAACTGAGGCAGCTGGGTACAGGAGCAGCACCTAGAGACTGTCAGCTCTGAGAGGTGGGGTAAAGGGCTCAGTCCAGGCTCTGCTCTGGGCCCAGGGATGAATTACAGCACATATGGACTCCACCCTTTCCAATGTGGAGAACAGAGCTAACCATGTTCCTGGGTGGCCACCTCCCATGCTGAAAAGAACTGTGAAGAGATGACACCCAGGCAAGCTCAGTTTGCAAGAGGGCCAACTGTGCTGTGCTTTGGATTAAGGTCCTAATAGGCCCCTGTGTTAGCATAGAGCTTGGTGGTGGCGGCATCTTGCTTCTGCCTTGGAAATAATGGAAAGAACAAAGTCATTAGGAAGAAATTCAGGAAGGGAAATGACAGGAACATAAGAATTCACATGGAATGTGAAATCCAACAATAAATGTTTTAAAAATTAAGACTGGTCAACATCTTAAAATAAGCCTCAGCAGTAATTACAAAGCATGTTTTGTTCATCTTCTCATCTCCCTGGTTCTCCTGGGGCTGCATCCTGCTCCTGCCTGATGATGGCCTCAGAGAAATCCTGTGTGCACATTGGAACAGGGGAGCTAAGAGTCAGAGCTCAAGAGCTCTACTTCCTCCTTCTCAGTTCAGCCCTTGTCAAAAGGACATGTGGGTGATTTCTGGGGCCAGTCCACACCCGTGCAGTAGGCTCAGCTGCCTGGCTGATATAATAAAGGGTTGAGAAAGGGCCTCTCTTCCAGTTCCCCTTCTCCAGACATACTTACAAGGCCCTTGATAATACCCAGCTTTCCTGGATGCCTGGATCTCCACCCTTGGGTTCATTTCCCCAGGGAGCCTGGAAATTCAATGAGCCCTCACTGTGCCAGAAATTTCCTGTGCACTATCTCACTTGATCCTCCCTGTCACCTAAGAAGTGGGCAATACCTTCATCATTTTACAGGTGAGGAAGCTGGGGCTCAGAAAAAGTAATTTACCCCAAGTCACAATGGCTGAGAAGGGGAAGGGCTGGAATTTGAATCTGTATCAATGTAAATGCAGGGTCCTCTTGTTTAGCCCTTTAGTTGCCAAGTTTGCCCTTTCCTTGGTTTCAAATATGTTCCCCGGGCAGAAGAGCTCATGAGTATTTTAGACTTGGAGGAGCCTGTGTGCTGAGTTTACAGATAAGGACTCCAGGGCACAAAGAAAGAGAGGGGTGTTCCAGAGGATACCTAGTGTAGTGGTGCAAAGGCCAAAACTAGATAGCACCTAGGTGCCCTGACCACAATCCACTGGACCTCCCACTTGTCTGTACCAGTACCTGGATCACCTATGCCAAGGCTCTGCTTGTTCAGTTACCTCTACTGGATGGGACCTGGGAGGGTTAAGCATGATGGGCACCAGGACAGGATGTAGCTCTCAGAGCTGTGAAATGAGCACAGAATCTGACCCAGCCAATGGGCATGGGGAAGGAAGCCTTCACCTGAGAGGGCTTCAGAGAGAAGAGCAGGTCTTCTGAGGTGTCGATGCTGATGTTCTGGACCAAAGACTTCACAAAAGGCCTGTCCACTGTCTCCAGTGAATTCTCCACCAGGTAGGACTCATAATGTAGCCAGTGTCTGCAAGGGAAGGGGCCAGGGATCAGGGAGGTAGCATTTTGCAGGCTGAGGTACCCACTCACCAGGCTGCTGCAGGGAGAGGGCTGACCCAGAACATCAAAAACTTGAACTCACTGGAGGAACAAGAAAGGTGGTTTGGGAACCAGGTTGGCCCTGAGGGAATTGGCCATGGATCCCTCTGAGCCTCTTATGTGTCTATTTTTTCTTTTTGTGATAAAATATATATAACAGAATTTTCCATTTTAAAGTTCAATTCCATGGGAATAAGTGCATTAACAATGCTGTGCAACCATCACCACTAACTAGTTTCAGAATATTTTCATTACCCCTAAAGGAAACCCCATACCCTTTAAACAGCCACCCCTTCCCCCTTCTCCCAGCCTTGGACAAACATTAAATCTACTTTAAATCTCTACGAATTTGTCTACTCTGCATATTTCATACAAATTGAGTCATATGTGGCCTTTGGTGTCTGGCTTGTTTCACTTAGCATAATGTTTTCAGGGTGCATCCATGTTGAAGCACATGTCATTGTTTTATTTCTTTTTATGGATGAATACAACTTCACTGTATGGATATACCACATCTTGGTTATGCATTTATCTATTGATGGACATTTGGGTCTTTTCTACTTTTTGGCTATAGGGAATAGTGCTGCTGTGAAAATTCATGTACGAGATTTTATTTGAAGAGTTGCTTTAAGTGCTTTGGGTATATGCATGAGAACAGAATTGCTGCACCACATGATAATTCTTTCTAACATTTTAAGCAGCTGCCAAAGTGTTTTCCACAACAGCTACACCATTTCACACTCACACCAGCAAAATATGAGGGTCCCGATTGCCCCACATCCTTGTAAACACTTACAGTTCTTCACTTGTTGTTTTATCTTAACTGTAGCCATCTTAGTGGGTGTGAAGAGGCATCTCATTGTGCTTTTGATTTGTATTTCCCTAATGACCAGTGATGTTGAGCGTCTTTTCATGTGCTTTTTGACCTTGCATCTCTTATTTGGAAAAAATCTCTCCACACACATTAGTGAATTTATTGAATACTAGAAATCTAACTTTTGGAAATTGAGCAGTGTGGGAACTGATTGCATGGGAACACAGCAGGTGTTGGAACCACATACAACATGAAAGATAGCAACGGTCCCTTGCCGGCTGAGGAAACCCGGGTGCGCTCTCCGTGGTGCTGAACCCTCACTGTCTACCAGGTTCCTTTTCCCAGGCCCAGGGGCTGAAGAACTCTGGCCCATTCTTCCCTAGCAATTGTGAAAAGTGAGGGCTGAAGTAGTACTGGGAGAGAAGGGAACAAAGAGAGAGACAGCTAGACTATGACTATGGGAAAGGAGTAGCCATGGAGACAAAGGGGGAGCCTTTTATTTTGTCATCATTTGTGAATAGTAATCAAGGTGGGAAACAAACTCTAAAAAGATTATAGAAAATATATTGTATAACCAAAACAGTAAGCCATACAAATATATACAAATATGCTTGAATGGAAAAGGCATAGAAAACCATCCAGCCAGAAATAGAGACCAATTGATCCTAGTTTTTATTTGCTTTAAAATATCTAGGTGTGCTGATTCTTATGCTCTTCTGTTGAACTGGCATCTATTTTGATTTGGACTTTCTTATACCAGAAGCAGGGATCACTTTTGACATAGTGTCCAGTTTCTACACTACCTCCAAGTTCCTTCTTGTGTTTAATCCAGAGAGCTGCCTTATACCCCTGTGCCTGGTGGCCATTACCTGTGGGATAGCTAAGATCAACCTACTTACTGGCTCTCCTGACTCCCAAACCTTGCATGGCCATGCAGATGTGACACAGGGGCACCTCTCAGTCACAGTGTGACTCACTGGAGCTCAGGCCTATCTCTCTTAATGCTGCCAATTAAAACTCCCTTTGGAAAAAGTTTGGATAATTCCCTGAGCCCCAAGAAAAGCTTTGGCCCATGGACCTTTCTCTCCCTGCCTGCACTCCCTAACTTATCCATGTCTGTGGCCTCCAGGTGTGCCCTGTGCTCCCTGGGATCCCTAAGTGATAAGATATTTATCCATACCTTGTGTCCTTCTTAATTTTTTTCTTTGTTTTTTTGTATCGGGGATCGAACTCAGGACCTTGTGCTTGCAAGGCAGGTTGGTGCCACTAAGCTAAATCCCTGGCCCTCCTTCTTAATTTTTGAAGGGTATTCTTCATCTTAAAGATCTAAATCACAACATCAGGGTACTTTAAAAATTATTTAAGTTGTGAAAGATAACCCATATTCAACAAATTCAAAGCATAAATGTACAGTTGAATTATTAACTATAAAGCTGACACTTATGTATCATTTTCCTTGTCTGATTTATATAGTTACTCAGATTTCTTTGGGCTAGTGTTTGCATAGTATGTATTTTTCCACATTGTGCCTTTTTTTCATAATAAGCAGTATGAGGTCTAAAGACTCATCTTTCAATTTGAAAAGATCTCTTCACATTCTCCAGCCTTCTGAATGTTCAGAAAATTCACTGAGATGATGGGCCCCTGAATTCTTATGGGGTTTATTTCACATATTTCTTCCTAAGGCACCTTAAGTACTTGCTGCTTTCTGCTCATCAGATCTAATCAGCACAATGCTATGACTATAGTAGACAAAAGGGTCATTACAATTTAAAGGAGATAGCTCAAGGTGCTTGGCACAGTTTGTAAGTGGTAGAGTTGGGGACAAAGTCCACATTTTCTCACCCCATGCCCCTGTTTTGTTTTGTTTTGTTTTGTTTTTTTGGTACTGGGGATTGAACTTGGGACCTTGCGCTTGTGAGGCAGGCAGCAGAACCACTGAGCTAAATCCCCAGCCCATGCCTCTGTTTTTTCCAAGATGCTACCCCCATCATGAGGCAGCATGAAAGGGGCCCCCAGAATAGATTCTGGGTGCTGGGAGTTATAGGTGAGGATGGGGCCATTTTCAGCCCACTGGAAGAATGTGATTCAGTCAGATTGCTGTCCTAACATGAAGCCTGTGCGTACAGGGTTTTCATTCATTCTTTCAGCAAATAGTGAGCACCAGCCATAAGCTAGGTGCTTTTGTGGGTACTTGGAGGAGTTATGGACAAATGTAATTAGAAGGGAGAGGACAGTGGGCAGAGATACTTTTGGAGCTGACTCCTGAGATGTTGTACACTGGAGATCTTCTCCCTCACCCCATCTAAACCTGTCTCTCGGTTCTGTTGACCCCACATCATCTGACCTCCCCAGTCCTTTCCTATCCAGGTGCACAGTTCTCATTGCAGGAGGCAGTGTCATTCTGCAGTCACACCCCATGATCCTTCTGCATCTCCACCTCTATGTCCTTCTCTAAACTGCAACAATCTTTTTAAGATGCAGAGTTGACCACACTCTCTCTGACCTTTGACTCTGTCATTTCCTTGCTTCCTGGGGTTGGTCTAGCTTATACAACTGTCACTCCTCAGTCCCTGCTTGCATTTCTAATCCTGTCCTCTACCTGTCCCACCTTGTCCCTTGTGGCCTCCATCTCTCAGCACTTTATACTCTCAGGGTTCAAAGTATTGCAGTCCTCTGCAGCCCTGCTGCTGTATCATCTGCCATTGTCTGGAGCCAACTGGAAAGCTGTGCACTCTTCAAAGCCCTTCTTCCGTGGTTGCCTCCTCTGTGAGGCTTTGTTAGATTTCCCTCCTCTGGCGTAAACTGGTACCTTGTTTGCCCTTGTGTGTTCATGTAACTGGCATCTCAAAGTGGAACTTTAAAGTTATATTTTTTTTCTATTAGAGATAAGCAACTTCTCCAAGCTTCCTTCTGCCGAGTGCATAACCAACACCCTGTCTGTTCTCCAGCCCAGATGAAGTGACAAAATAGACAGATGCTGGCCCAGAAGGCTGGAGCTATTTCCTTCCCATAAGAAATGGGACAATAGGGCCAAGGATTTGGCTCAGTGGTGCTGGTGCCTGCCTCAAAAGTGCAAGGTCCTGAGTTCAATTTCAGGCATGTGAGAGAGAGGGAGAGGGAGAAAGGGGACAATGAGCTGAAGGTGGCTGGATGCATAAAGCAAGTGTGAAGTCTGCACTGTCTCTCTGTGCACCCCCTCCCCTCTGGTCCTTACTATAAGAGACCCCTGCCCACCTGTGCACAGTGAAATGGTGATTTGAGGCAAATGAGCCCCTCTATCTCCTTGGAGCTAGCTTTGAATAAATCCTTTTTCCTCTTCACCAAAATCTATGGCCTCCTTTGATTTTGTCGGCAGCGAGGTAACGAACATGAGTGTGTGAACCTAAGTGGCTGGTAACACACTCTGGAGTCATGGTTATTTGGGTTCTCATCGGTCCCTCCACAACTCACAAGAACAGATGCTGATTCGTCGTTGTGTCCCCTGAGTCAGTGGGGACCCCTAGTTGTCAGGGGTGGGGGACTGGGTGTCAAGCAATAAGATGGGAGCAGTGTTTTCTGGTGCCTTTGGGACTGATGGCCTTGTCCCTGCCCACTACCCCCCTTCTCCCCACATGGAAGCCCCAGATTCCCACTTCTCTCACCTCTCCAGGTTCCCTGGAGCACAGGAGTCACTGCTCCCTTCCTGCCTGCACTCAGCAAAGCACTGGGCTGTGTCGTTCAAGTAGTAGAGATCAGACGGGTCTGGCTTGTTGAGGAGGCTCTTGCAGGGGTTTCTTGGCTCTTCCTTTCTTGGCACACTGGTGGACTTTGCTCCATCTAAGGAAGAGGTCACAGTTTACAGGGCCAGGATCCCAGCTGCAGCCACCTGCCCCTCTCCAAGCCTTGGTTACCAAAGTGAAAGAAAGTATCTACACACATTCACAGGCCGGTGGGTGCTTTGGGAAAAACATGAAACTTAGTTCTGGAAATAAATTTTTTCCTGTTAGCGCTATTACTCCTTTACTACCTCCTGCAGGGATTTTGAGCTGCCTCATATCAGAATCTGTAATCTTTATAACTGTGGCTACAACCCTCACAGCTACTGATACTGTGAATACCTGGCTTGTGGTTCCATACACACTGAAGAATGAACATACTGAAGAACTAAAAGAGGAAGTTAGGAGAGTTTTGATGGGAAACAAGAAGGAGAATAGAATAGCTCCTGGATTTTTAGGAGGGGTCCCAAGCCAGGAAGCTGCATGGCCACTTGATCTAAAATCACTTACAGGTAAAGTAGGGCACAGGGATTACTTAACAGTTTAGTGGTCACCTGTCACAAGTGGCCCTGTGAAGCTAAAGAAATGAGCAACTGGAACTTAGGCTCACTATCCCAGTTCCTTTACATAGTGTTTGCAGTACTGAGATCTTAGAAAGAACTGGTTATTTTGCAATATAATTTCCTCAGAACTCAGGAACTTGAGCGGGGCGGGGGGGGGGGGCATTCACTCCTTTTTAGGAGGGAGGGGCAGCATTCCATGTTGGCTGAGGAATGTTCATTTCTTGTCCAAAGTCCTAGTTTGCTATTTATATTTAAATTCCCATGCTTTGGTGGTATGGCAGACCACCCAATTCTACCTCTGCTGTTCCCCCTATCTAACTGCCTCACTCATATGTTAATTAAATAAATTATCTTTACATTTTCCTCTCTCTGAAGAAGCATCCTTAACTGCTGCTAAGGGAGAACAGAAGATGTGGGGAAAACAACAGTCCAGGACTTTCTCCAGACAGCTAATCTAAGGGGGCTTTGGTAGATGTTAGGGGTTCAGCAGTTTCAGACTCTTTAAAAGGTCAATCTAGTGAATCCTAGTAAAAGGAGTTTGGCACAATCATCGTCGGCCCTATCTGTGTGACCATTTGGAGTTTGACCGTCTCCACTCTAGGTGAGAAGAAACAAATTTTATCAAGAGATTAAGCATTGTAAATTAAATGTAACTTTTGTCAAAAACATGCAAGGTCCAAACAAGAACGAGAATGAAAAGGAAAATTGGAGGAAGGGGCCAAGTTTAGATACTTTTTTTTTTTGGTACTGGGACTTGAACTCTGGTCCTTGCGCTTACAAGGAAGGCGGCGGAACCACTGAGCTAAATCCCCAGCCCTTTAGATACTATTTTTAAGGGAGTGGAACAGAGATTGTAACCAGCAGGGTCCTAGACCTGTCTGTATGGAGGTCATCTCTAAGTCTAATATTTCTTTTATTGTTTTAAAAATTTTTAAACCTGATCTGAATTATTTATCTAAAGACAAAAAGTTTTGTTAGTGCACAAATCCCTCTAATTTTTGCTGTAGGAAGATGGAGAGCTCTAGTTTAGCTAAGGAATTTAAAGACTGTTGTTGAGCTTTTATAGATGTTACTGTGGCTTTCTAGCCTCATTAAATCATAACAGTGGTCAACTAAAGGTGTCGCTGGCGACTGCCATCAGGGGCCAGTGCAGTTATTGGAGCCTCCTTTCCTTACTGGCCTATATTATTATTGGTTTATATATCTTTTGGTTATACTTTCCTGCTGGCTGTTTAAGACCAAGTTAAAGTGAGACCTGTGCTAATCAAAATTAACCTCTCACTATGCATATCAAGGTCAGTTAAGGCTCCTCAGGTGTTACTTCTGGAACCATGTATAGAGCCTCACAGCTCCTCTGTCAGTGTCATCTGCCAGGAAGGGTTATGGCCTTGCTTGGTCATATGGCTTCCTATGGAGGCACGGGAGACATTCCTCTCTTTAGAAACCCAACAATCTCCCTGCTCAGGAGATTGGGTAACTCACCAGAGTTGTAGGATCTCATAGAAATTTATCCTTATATCCAGGGTCTTTATTGATCTTAGAGAGCCAGGGCCAAAATATTGACTGTCCTCTTAACCCAGTTATCCTTTTAGCTTCGGTCTCCAAACCTCAGTTGTTGAACACCAGGAGTTTAGTTATACCAGTATTGCAGCAGGAGCAGTAGGTTTAACTATCTTATCTAGATATCAAGCACCTTGCTGGGGATTTAGTTCAATGGCACCACACCTACCTTGCAAGCACAAGGTCCTGAGTTCAATCCCTATACCAAAAAAAAAAAAAACCAAAAACAAAAACCCTAAAATAAAAAATAACTAGATATCAAGCACCTTGAAATACAAAGTATGACCAGAAAACTTATTTTTTACCCATCATGATTGTCTTAGGAGTCTAATTTCGGTAACTGCTAACAGATAACAATTTTAAAGTTTTAGAGAAAAAATTTGAGATGAAGAGAAACATTGCATTTTAGCATGACAATTATGATGACATTATTATATTTGAACAATTAGGTTTTTGGGGGGATTTTTTTGGTATGGGGATCAAACTTGGGACCTTTTGGTTGCAAGGCAGGCAGTGGCACCACTGAGCTAAATCCTGAGCCCTGAACAATTAGGTTTTGTTATTATCTCCGAAATATGTTTAAATTTCAATTTTAGTATGAAATAACTTTTTAGTCAGTTATCTTTAATTATAAAATATTAAATGACATAAAGAAACTTTTACCTAAATTTGTTGTAGTCCCCCCCAATTGGGGATTGAACTAATGACCTTGTGCTTATGAGGCAGGTATGGCCCCAAGGAGCTAAACCCCCGCCATTTTTTGTTTTTTTTATTGGTGCTGGGATCAAACTCGGGACCTTGCGCTTGCAAGGCAGGCTCTGGAACCACTGAGCTAAATCCCTGGTCCCAAAATTTGTTATTTTTAATAGAGTATCATTTAAGTAAAATATACTTGTTTATAGAGTATAGGTTTGTTGTTGTTTTTTGTTTTGTTCTGTTTTGTTTTGTTTTTGGTACCAGAGATTGAACTCAGGACCTTGAGCTTGTGAGGCAGGCAGCAGAACCACTGAGCTAAATCCCTGGAGCGAGTATAGGTTATTAATGCCCAATCTCTAATTATTAGAGTGACATTGTCGGGACTGCACAGTGTTTAAGAAGTATCTTTAACTATTATAACACAGTCACTGCATATAACAATCACACAAGCATGAAAATCTATCCACATTATCTGACTGGCTGTCTCATATTGGATTGGCATGCATATTTTATTACAAGCAGCTGGAAAATAAGTTAGAGAAAGCCAGCTGCTGGAGCCGGAAAAAGTTGACCACCATAAATAACTTTAGCCAGGAAGTCATTAGTATAGTAAGATGTTTTTTCAGTTTTGCATCTTTGAAGTCCTGTACATTTGGGAAAGACAAATACATTTAATATATCATGAGGTTAGCACTAATTAGCATCACAGCTATATAGGAATCTTTACATGTATTTACATAGTTTTTATTTTTAAGCAAAATTTAGACTCTTTTAACAGGTTTATTGTGTGTAATTTCACTGACAAGAATTGAAGGACATCTTTAGAGCTCTTGTAAATTTAGGAAGTGATGGCTGGGCATGGTGGTGCATGCCTGTAATCTCAGCACTTGGCAGGCTGAGGCAAGAGGATCACCATGAGTTCAAGGCCAGCTTGGGCAAAATAGTCAGTTCAAGGTCATCCTGAACTACATAGTGAGACTCTGTCTCAAAAAACAAAACAAAACAAAAATTTAGAAAGTGGTATTGATAACTATGAATAGACTTTATTACCCTATATATACATATTTTATTTATACAATAGCAAAATGTTTGTTCAAAGCCAATAGATGTAGACCAAGTTGTAAATGGCAGGGTAAAATTTAAAGAGAAGCCAAATTTTTAATCATTTTATATGTCTAAGGTCTAGATGTATATTATATAAAAGACAGCATCTATTAGTTACTTTGAATGTATTGATCTTATTAATTTTAATTTTATAAATTTAATTTTAAAGCATATACTCACCACATAGTTTGCTTTTAGATGTATCTCTAGTCCCAGATATATTGGTTGTGTCATAAATTAAGATAATAACTGTTTATTTAACCAATCATAAACTGATTATTGAAAACATTTTATGAGCCAATACTTAAACAATCTTTAACTCTTAAAGCTCAATATTTAGTAACTAAAAGCCTAACAATGGAAAACACAAGAAAAACTATCTTAGTAAAATATAGAAACTTTGCCTTTTAATCTAGATTTGTAAGTTTAACCAACAGCATCTCATTATCTTAAGAAAACCTAGTTGTTTTAGACAGAGAAAGCATAAACTTTTAGTTATACCCAACTTAGTTACATATAATATATAATTTTAAGGACATTTTTGGAGTGGGGCTTAATAAGACTCCAGCAAAAAACTGGACAAACTGTACCCATCAGTGGAGAAAAACTGAAGCAAATGGCTCAGACAATTGCTACCTTTAGAATAGAGTGGAGTTTAGTTCAGTAATTCCTCAGTAAGGGGTCCGCACTTAGTTATCTTAACAAGTAAAATAGATAACTCATCTTATTAACACTTTTTTTTTCTTCTGGTACCAGGATAGAACTCAGGACCTTGCACTTTCAAGGCAGGTGCAGTGCCACTGAGCTAAATCCCAAGCTCTAGAATTAACACTTTTTAAAGCTAACTAATTAAACTATCTCTTATACTACCTACTGTAGTAGGTAAAGAATACAGCCAACTAAGGCTGTATCTTCTCATCAGCAAAGAAGAGCTGATAATATCTTCCTTTTAAGCTTTAGAGCAAGATTAGAGATAATACACATAAAGGAAATGGCCCATCAGTTGGTATTCAAAAAACCATTATCTATACTAAGAGATGAGAAGTTTATTCCAAGACAGATTACTCACATATGCATGTATTGGTGTGTGTTTGTGTCTACACATCTCTCTCTCTCTCTCTCTCCAAAGGTCATGCCATGCAAGACAGCCAGCAAGCCAATGACGCAGGCAGTAATAGGAATTTACCAACAGGCAAGGAATTTAGAAAAGACAGGAATTTATTTCAGTCAGGGCACACTGTCAAGAGAGATGGTGGGTGAGTTTCCAAGAGAGGAATTGCACCTTTAGGGTGAGAGATTGGGGTTTTATAAGGGTTTGAGGATGTAGAAAGAGGATCTGGCAGCAAATGTGATTATCTAGAGAATGTCTTTCCTGAATCATTTAGCATCTTGTAGTTCTTCTGGGGAGAACCTGTGTTTTTTTAAAAAATTATACGTTTACTGTTGCAGTTTTGACAAGAACATTTCTTCTGGTTCACAGAAGACCTTTGGCTTTAGGTAAAGAGTCTGTACTCATTAGGAGGAATGAATGGCCCTTACCTCAGAGGTTTGTTTCTATCAGTGTTGCTATCTTTTATCAGTACTGCTAATCTCTTATTGGAGCCTGCTGTTAAGGGTTTTAACCCCTGTGCTGCAGTGAGCAGCCAATACAGGTAGTAGTACATCCATAGAGTTAAAAAACCTAAACTGGTGATGGCAAACCTTTCAGAACTTTCAGTGATAACAAACAGCACACGTGCCATAGATTCGCCACCACTGATAAACTATACACAAGAACACAAAATGAAAAAGTAAAAGTCATCTTTCTTGCAGATCCCAGCTTATACCCCCAGAGTTTACCACTCTTAAAAGTTTATTTTGTATGTATATATAAAAAGAAAATTTCTTGAGACATGATCTTGCTAAATTTCCCAGGCTGGAGTAGAATTTGTGATCCTCCTGCCTCAGCCTTCTGAGTAGCTCAGATCACAGGAGTGTGGCACTATGCTCAGCTGTATGAAGATCCTTTTTTTGGTTTTTTGAGACAGGGTCTTGCTTTGTAGTGTAAGCTGGCCTTGAACTCACTGTGTAGCCCAGGCTGGCCTAGAACTCATGGTGATCCTCCTGCCTCAGCCTGACAAGTGCTGGGATTACTGTATATAGATCAGTTAAAAATTTATACAAATAAGATCACTCATTTGATATATCTTGAAGAGATTTTCACCTTATTTTTTATATAGTTGTGAGGTAGGAAAGAAAAAATAAAAGAAAGAACACAAGGAAATCATAACTAAAAACTGTACTTTGTAAGAAGACTGCAACTTCTGGGACTTAGCCGAAGACACCTAAGCTACTTCTCCTAGCTTGTAAAGATATTTATCACACATTGCTTGATGAGAAAAGGCAGGTGCTAGAGGAGCACTCTGTGATGGATGTGTGGTTGCATTTTAAGTAAAAGGGAGAGAGGTGGAGAGGAGGAGGAGGAGGAAAGAAAAAGAGAGAAGGAAGAGGGAAGCGGAGGAGGGAGGAGTGGAAGTTGTTGCCTCAAGGAGAGAGGACATTTCTGTCCTCCCAGCCCCTCTGTCTGCTCCAGGGGTTATGGACAGGTGCAGGCCATGGGATGGCTGAGACCAGAGCTTCCCTCCTGTTCTCCCGCCCTGTTGCCCTCCCATTCTGCCCTGTATTTCACAACTCACTGATAGGAAGCTCTTGGCAAGAATCCAGTGCAGAGCAGCACAGAGAAGATTGCATCTGGCCCAGCCAAGTAGATCCTGAACTAGGCCTGAGTGTGGGAAGAGGCCCCCTCAGCCCTCCAGACACCACCACACTCACCCATTGCTCTCCCTCCTCAGCACCCCGTATGGGCTCAGCTTTGGGCAGAAGGCTGGAGCCAGAGGGCAGGAGGTGGACAGAGCAGGCATTTGCCAACCCCTCTTCCACACAGACCAGCGGCCATTTTCCCCTCCTTTGGGACTCCCTCCCTTGCTCCTCAGCCTCAGAGTACCGAGATCTTCCCTCAGGCAGACTATCTTTTCTTTTTCTTTTTCACATTGTTGTTTCCCTTTCCCAGTCTACACCTTTGGAAAGGGTCCTTCCCCCCTACCTGTTTTCAGTGGCCCTGAGGTTAATCACTTCACACTGAGCTACATCCTCAGCCCATGTTATTTATTTATTTAAGAAATTTTTTGAGACAGGATCTCTCTAAGTCATAAAACTAAGTTGCCCAGGCTGGGCTGGAATTGTGATCTTCCTGCCTCAGCCTCCTAGAATGCTGGGATTACAGGCACATGACCCTGCACCCACCAGCTTGTAAAGTGGCCCTTTAGGAAAGCTCCATTGCCTGTGGGAGCATACATCTGTCCCCTGCTCGGTCCTAACAGCCCAGTCCCCAAATGCTGATCCCCATCACTCCTTGGGACTAAAGTAGCTCTCACTCAGCTAGACTGGGAACCTTGGGGCAGGGACCATGTGGTTCTGAGGTAGGATAGAAGAAATAAAAGATAGGTAAAAAGGAGACAAGGAAATTGGAATTTTAAAATTGTACCATACTTATAAAAACAAACAAACAAATAAAAACCCCTACAGCTCCAGCCCATAAAAGTTACTCTGAAACCCTTTTCCCTTCCAGGAAACTCATTCAAAAAAAAAAAAATCCTAAAGGTCTTAGAGACACAATAAGCCTGTAAGTTGGGCTCTGGACCTGTCCTTTTCGCCTGTGAATTGAGCTTCCTCCATCCTTGAGGAAGCAGCAGTATTAGCGGGCAGCAGATCTCAACTTCAAACATAGTTATGGCTTGTGCTCTGACAAAGCCTGCCAGATGGTAACCGACAGACCGTAGGAACACACATCCTAGGTCACCCATCCTGAGATGCTCCCAAGACCCCAGAGACATATGCAGCTCCAGCCCATAATGTGCCTCTCTCTCTTGAGGTCTGGCACTTTATTTTTTGAGTGTGGACTAAAATCTCTCCTGGTAAGCCCTTCCCGTGCCTCTTACTGATGAGTTCTGAAAATTCTTTTTCCACAGTGGGAGTTGGGGAGCCTCCAACAGTCTATATTCAGGGTGGGTTAAGCACCTCATCTCAGCTTCAAGCACCTCCTCAGACCAATTGGGGGTTGGGTGGCAGTACCAACACAGGGCCTGGCACAGCGCTGAGGACTGCCTCCAGACTTCTCGAAGGAGTGACTGAGGAACAAGTGGATGAATGGGAGAAGGAAGGAGTGGATGATGAGTGGACCGGCAAATGGACACAAACACCCACAACAGCAGGGTCCACCGCAAGATATGAAGCCACGAGGCTTCATATGTCCTTCGGATGGCTGTGGCCTTGCCCTGCTGGAGTTTGCACACCAATCAGGCACATACCACCACTCAGGGCCGTGGAGGCCCACCAGTGAGTAACAGCTCTGTGAAGGCCCCGAGTCCTGAGGGGGCCTCTGGGACCTGGTCATGGCCGCCATCAGTGATTAAGTTAATCCATCCATCCAGGGTTGCTTGTATGAGGACCTCCCCGGCCACTGAGACAGCACCTCCATTTTTTACTCTGTTTTGAGCCAGAAACTGAACTTTGCCCATCACTGAATCTCCCAACATTTGAAGAGTTCATTGAAGCCCAAAGAGGTTGATCCCTGTGGCCAACATCACACGGCCAGATACAGGACAGACACTCAGGGAGACAGACATGAAGGCCACTTGCTGAAGCTAGGGCAAACCCCAAGGAGCTCAGATGTGAACGAATATCAGGGAAGGGACTGTAGAGCTGCCGCAGAACACCTGAGAAAGGCTAGGGGGTGAGGGATGTGTGTGTGTGGCGGAGGGGGGGGCGTTGTCCTGGGAGAGAGGGGAAGGCAGACCTTCAGCTGCTTCTGGAGACCCTGTGTGTCCGGGAGGGTGGAGGGCCAGAAGCTCTGGATCATGGCCCTTGTCACTGAGGACAGTGGTGCCGTGGTGAGACATGGATGTGTGGGTGGAGTGGGTGCAACCCCTATCCAGCCTCAGCTTCCAGAGAGCCCAATCCCCTTCCCCAGGAGCCCAGAGACCAGCCAAGTAGCTCCTCCCAGGCCCACCCATGTCCCGGAACCAGGCCTGTCAAGAAGCCACAGCTGGGATGAGGGGAGCTTCCTCCACCTTCCAGTTTACAAGGGACTGTGGAGAGACAAAGGGACCTGAGACACACGCTGACGTGGTTCATCGGGATGACAGGACTGGCCCAGAGGGACAAGGCTGGAGGAAGGGGGGAGGCGGTCATGGTGGGCTCCTCAGAGGACACGTCCCAGACCCCCTAGCTCCTCATCCCCCTGCCCTGCCCCTGCCTTCTCTTGGGTCTCCGTCTACCCTGCCCTGGGCCCATCTGCAGCACAGGGTCTCCCAGGCTTGGCAGGAGGGGCCGAGGAGCCAACACTTACTTGAGGCCAGGAGCAGGAGGAGCAAGGCCCACAGGCCCCTGGGTGTCTCCATCTGCAGCAGTCAGAGCCCTGTGGCTGTCAAGTCCTCTGGTCCTGGGCTCTGTCCAGCTGCCTGTCTTCCCCCTGCCTGCCCCACACCTCTTCCTGTGGCTTCTTTCTTCCTGCTCAGTGGCACCATCGGTTGGGTTGTGAAAGGTGAGTGTGGGGAACTGGGCAGTGCTCTGACGGAGCCTCACCCACCGGAGACTATCTGCAGAGGGAGCCAGGCTGAGCCCCACAGGGACCTCCCACGGCCACCTCCTCTCACAAGCTGGGGGCCTCTCTGACCCTCACTTCTTTCTGTACAGACCAGTGACAGTGACAGGCTGCCTCCTGCGGCTCTGTTG
Organism: Heterocephalus glaber; assembly: GCF_053883595.1. Classification (NCBI taxonomy): domain Eukaryota; kingdom Metazoa; phylum Chordata; class Mammalia; order Rodentia; family Bathyergidae; genus Heterocephalus; species Heterocephalus glaber. Next base: position 28,009,881 of record NW_028258137.1, read on the forward strand.
GGATTTGATGACCTTTAACACTCCGATCACAGCAGCCTGGCTACAAGGATGAGGTCAAGGATTTGGATGTCACCTGGTTTGAATGCAGCCAGACTCAAGCCCATACCTGCTGGGGCCAGAAAGAGAGAGGAGCCAGCCTCCCCCTCCAGGCTGGATAACAGGAAGCACAGAGAGGCAGGATGCAGGGCCAGAAGCCTGGGCCCTGGCTAGTGATCGGGCCTGGTTGACGTCTGTCTTGGCCACTTCCTGGCTGATGACCCTTACATAGCATGTGACGGACCAAGAGGTGATGCCTGGGGAGCTGCAGGGTGTGGGTGTTGTCACTGTCATTTGATGACGATCTGTACTGCGAAATTACCCTGTTGGTCACTGTCGGGCCCCCCAGGCAGGAAGCAGGGACAGCAGATACACATGAGCTTCCTCAGGAGGGAAGGGTGCGGCCGCCAACTTGGGCTTCAGCTATTCAGGCCCCAAGGAAGCCTGTGTGTGGGCAGGACCTTGCTGGGTCCCATGGCCACTGGGAGATAAGAAGGGGAAGGGCCTCTCACTAAGAAGGTGCACAGTCACCAAAACCCCTCAGACCCACAGGCCAGAGCCAGCCACTCTGCCCCAGGGAGTCACTGGTCCCCTCACTGGCCTCTATTTCCCCTTCCTCCCACATACTCCCCTGCTGGGTCCTCTGGGCTTGGGGAGGGGTGGAAAAGGAATGTCATGATCACTCGTGGGCTGTGGGGAGCAGTAGGAATCCAGCAGGGGCAGCAGGTCAGAACCCAGAAGCCCAGAGCATCGAGCCCACCTGGGAGGCCAACACCAGGGACACAGAGCCTTTCCTGCTAGGACCCCAGCAGCTGGGAAGATGACAGGGAATGGTCAGGCAGAGCCAGGAGAGCCACCTCGCCTACAGTCTCTGAAAGAGTCCAGGGACTGGCATGGAGCCACTCAGAGTCTGGGGGCCCCAAATCCCAGGGCCAACAGAACTGCAGTGTCCCCTTCTGTCACCTCCTCCCCATCTTGTCCTAATGGGTCCAGGTGGGCAAGGCCTCAACCCATTGGTTAGATTCAGCTAGCACTCACCCCTGGGTCGTCCACTCCATTTCCCATGCAAGAGGGTTGTTTCCAGATGCCCATCTGGCCATACCCTGGTGGGAGGCTGACCCTGTTACCTACCGCCCCATAGCCCAGCAAGAGCCATCAGGGTCAAAGGAGCAACACAGAGCCGTCAGGGTGCCCATGCAGGGCCCTTCAGAGGAAATGGGACCCAAACTGAGACCCCTCCTAACCCTGAGCCAGCTTCCTGAATCTCAAAACCAGGTATTCAAAGAAAAGAATTTGCTTGGGGGTGCTGCTCACTTGCCAGGGGGAGGGCTGAAGGCGGGGAGGAGCAACCTCACCCCCTCCAAGCCTGGCCTGGCAATGGGGCTAAGACAGCTCCTCTTGTGAGGACCAAGAGGCTAAAAGGGGGCCAGGGATTTAGCTCAGTGGTTCTACTGCCTGCCTCACAAGTTCAAGGTTCTGAGTTTGGTCCCTGGTACCAAAAAAAGAGGAAACAAGAGGCTGAAAGGATTGGTCCTTCAGGGCCCCTGGGGCTGCCCAGTCAGGACACCTGGTGGTGGTGGTGGGGACTTGGTGAGGACATCTGGGCTCTGTGGTCAGGAGTAGGGGGCACAAGAACTCCCTATGTGGAGACAGGTGTGGCAGAGGTCACCAGAAGGGGTTGGAAGAGAGGCAGGGCTCAAGGCTTTCCACGTGCTAAGGTCCCTGCAGGTCCCCAAACCTCCCACATCCAGGCCCCACCACGAGCACAGTTCATCTTCCCCGAAGGACCAAGGCGACCTGGCGCTTGTCCTCCAAAGCGCAGACCCCCAGCTTCTTTCCCCTGCCCGAGCTTCCCTGGGACAGTGGCAGAGGAGCAGGAACCCGCAGGGGGTGGGTTCTGACCACCACTGCAGTGGCACTTCACACTCAACACTAATGGCCAAAGGTGACCTGGACGGGGACAGATTCTTGCCTAACCCGTGCCACGGGACAGGAAGGGAGATTAAGCAGAACAAGGTTAAGGAAGAGTTTCGGAGGAAATCCACTCTGGTTCATTGCTGCAGCCCACCCACTCAAGTCTGCTCACTGGCCTGGTCACCTGTGTCACATGACCAGACAACGGCCGCATTCAGCTCTCAGATCTGAGCGCTTTGGCCAGAGAATGTTTCGGATTTGCCAACACCTTTAAATCAATGGATTTTAACACCATCATCTGTGTTTCTCAGAAACAGTAGGCGGCCTGGCTGCACGGGGCCTCTTCCCACAAGCAGTCACTGGCTCCACTCCTTGTGGGGTCTATAATCTGCACTTCACCAGACCCCCCACTTCCGTTGCCTCCCCAACACTGACAGCCACACCACCCAGCCCTTTCTCCTCCTTTCCTGTTTCTAAGGCTGGAAAGGTTCCCAGCAGCTGCCTTTCCCACAAACACAGCCCTGTTTTTCTTTCTTGCTTCCTGATTGGCCCAAAGGTGTCTGGGTCAGCAATGCTTCCAATAGGAGCACAAGGGAAAGCTCGGAAGAAAATGCTCTAAAATGTTGGCACTGGCTTCTCAGACAATAACAAGAGCTGATTTTTATTTTTCTTCTTCACAATCTTCTACAGTTTCCAAATTCTCTACAACAGACATTACTTCTTTTTCATATCAAAAGACAAATGAGTAAGTACTGAAAAACAACCTCCTCATCTTTATGGCTGAGGTCAAGATCTAATGCCACCTCCCACAGGGAGTCTCCCTGGATTCTCAGCCAGGAGTGGTGGTGCCCAGACCCATGCCTGGAGCTCACATACTAGGCTGAGAGTTTGCAAAGGGAGAGGCCAGATCTGGTCATCTGTGTCCCTATTACCTAGCATCACCTGGTGACAGTCCAGCGTGTGTTTGTTGGGCAATATTCACCATGATGGGCAGTGAGCATATCTGGGGCCACTTGCAAGGATTCAGATGACCCTTTAGGGAAGTCAAGTCCAGACCAGCGTCACCAGAGGAGGACGCCTCAGCCTTCCAAGTGTTGGGATGAAAACAAGGCTGCTCCATCCCCTGGTTCTGGCCACAGGCAGGCTTCCGGAGAGGAGAGGCCGAAGCCCCTCTGAGGTGAGAGCAGGGGTGAGGCAGCTCAGAGAAGAGGCCCAGATTGACAGATCCGGCCCAGCCCAGGCATCATGCTGAGACCAGCAGGGACTGGCCAAGGTCTGAGAAGTAGACGAAGGTTTATAGCAGGCACCAGGCAGCTCTTGGGAACCACTGCCCAAAACTGGGGACCCGGGTGTGGGGGGAGGACTGGGTGACCACAGGGAAGGAGGGAGGAGAGGGAAGGGAGAGGAAAGCCTGGGAGCTGGTGGACACGGGCTGGGCGCAGAGGCAGGGGAGTGCTGCTGTGCTCCATGGGCCTCTCACTCTGGGGGCTCTGCCCCACTCAATCTGCCCTGGTGCCCCCTCGGGTTAGAACAACAGGGGCTGCAGGATCCTACTCGGTGACCACCAGGCACAGGGCAGCTATAGCCACATTTTTGTCCTGGTCAGGGCCACAGAGGTAAGAATGTGCCAGGCCTCCAAGACCCAAAGGCCTGACCCCGAGGCTTGCAGGTCCCAACCACCAGCAAGGGAGGTGTGGTCGGGAAAGACAAGGCTTCAGCGCCAGGTTGGAATGGCGGGGGACAGTCACACACCCAGAGTGGCGGTGTACACCTGAGCCCTTTGGGGGCCAGACCTGGGAGCCGAGTCGTCCCTAAGGTCAGGTCTCGTTACCAAGGCAGCAGCCCATCTCTCCGAGGTCCAGGGCCTTCTCCGGTCAGGACCAGGCCCGGGGCTGTGGACAGCTCCACGTCCTCACATGGGGCAGCTGAGCTGGTGGCCTAGATGCGGCTGGACGAGGTGCTGCCTGAGTTGATGGGGAGCCTGGCGCTGTCCAAGTTGCTCTTCAGAGGGGACGGGCCGCCCGGGGCCTGCAGCCGCATGGACCAGTACCACAGAAAGATGAGGAAGCCTGCAGGAAGCAGTGGGGGTACATGGGCTCAGCAGGCAGGGATGCCCCGCCCTGCCCACCTCACCTCTCCCAGAGCCACCTTGGCTCAGGCCCGTGCCCCTCCTCTCCAGCCTTTTCCCCACACGTGCTGCCTCCATGCACCAGGTGCTGCGCTTCGTCCCTGGTCCTCGCCTCTCCATCCTCTACAGCCTCCTACAGGCCTACTCCTGTTCATCATGACTCTGTTTCACAGAAGAGGAAACTGAGGCCTGGGGACCCAGGGAAGGGAACTTGGTTGAGCCTGGGGTGGGAGGAAGCTCAGGCTCTGGAGCCTGCTCACGTGAGCGCCTGTGACTCGCCTGTGCTGGAGGAGTGGTTCGGTGCTGTCTGGGTGGCCGTGTGCACTTCACTGTAACTCTTAGGGGCACCTTCCTTTCAGCGGGGAGAAAAGGAAGGCTCAAAAATAAACAACAGAGGGGTAGCGCAGCGCAGGGCGGACTCTGTTGGTGTCAAGCTGGGACCCTATAATCCTGCCCTCTGCTCCTGCTCCTCACAAGCTGCCCTTTAGCCATGCTCTTCTTCACCATTCTCCCAACACACAGCCTCATCCAACCTCAGAACCTTTGCTTGTGCCTGGAGCTCCCTCCTCACCCCAGGACTCCTCAGCTGTGAGTGCACACAGGGCATTTACTAAAGTGCAGATCTGTGCAGCAGAGCCCCCAGTGATGCCGATCTGGCCTGTGAGCCCACTGGGAGTAATGAGGCTCTGGATCTCTCCATGGCAGCGTCCTTCTGTCTTCCTCAACTGTCTCCTACACACAGAAGCCCCCAGGCCACCTTCCCTAAAGCATTCCCATGCCGGCCCACGTGCTACCCACAGCACTGCCCACTCCAACTGCCCTTCTCTCCGAGGTTGCCCTCAATGGCTACGTGTCTGGGACTCAGGCTCAGCCTACTCGACGAAGGCTGAGCTCCGAACACCACACGACCGAGGCCCAGACAGGGAAGCCTCAGGTGCCCGCGGTCCTCTCCTCCAGCCCTGTGCTCCCCGCAGGCCAGCTGCTCGGGCTGGGGTCTTCTCCAGGCCTACCTTGGAGGGAAGTGATGATGCTGAAGAGGTAGAGGATGACAAGCTGGAAGGTGCCAGAGGCGAAGGAGAAGAAGACCAAGGCCCAGGGCAAACCAAGGACCAGGCTGAGGCCCAGCAGTGTCAGCACATGCGGCCATTTCTGGTTATGCGGGCGCAGCCGCAAGATCTGCACCACCATGGTGCCCAGCATGGCCAGGTTGAACAGAAACACCAGGCTGAAGAGGCCGAGGTTGGTGACATAGCTGACCAAGGAGTCCCGGATCCAGCACCTGCAGGCCAGGGCGCAAGGGCTCAGACATGCGTGGGCTGGGGCTGCAAATCCACGGTCAGCGCCACACTTGTTGCCATGGTTACTGTTATGCCAAGTACTTCCTATTTCCTTTGTTCTTCTCTCTCTCTCTCTCTCTCTGTACTAGGGAATCAAACCCAGAGACTCCACACTGAACTATATCCTCATCCCCTTTTATTTTTATTTTTTATTTTTTATTTTTTTGGTACCGGGGATCGAACTTGGGACCTTGAGCTTTCGAGGCAGGTGCTGGAACCAATGAGCTAAATCCCCGGCCCTCCTCATCCCTTTTTAAATGTTTTATTTTGAGACAAGGTCTTGCTAAGATTCAAAGTTTCCCAAGCTGGGCTTGAACTTGCACTCCTCCTGCCTCAGCCTCCCAGAGTGCTGGGATTACAGGCCTGTGCCACCACTCTATTTATGGAGTTGGCTTAATTGTTTTAAAGCACATGTAAATTAACAAGTCTGATGATTTACAGAAAAACATTAAGTGAATAATGCTAGCGATGATACAAGGGAGAGGCAAGTCGCAGGGAATGACTTAAAGGGCTGCAAATTCCAAGACCACAGAGCCAGTGGAAACCACTCCCTGTTCGGCTGGAGTTCAGGAAGCCTGGCTGCCAGGCTGGTTTCACTCGGGACTGCAGACAGGGCTGCCACCAGCCAGGTAGACTATGGGAATGGACAAGGGCTGGACTTTGGCCCTATCGTCCCCCCAGTGGGTGCCCTTGAGCAGCCCCAGTGTGGACCAGAGTGGCCCTCAGGGCCTCTCTCTTTCCACCTGTGCAGGAAGGCAGATGGGCAACCTAGGGACAAGGCAGGAGTCATGGGCTCCACCCTTCCACCAGTGAGGAAACTCAGCTCAAAGAAGGGCCAGGCCCCATGCATGGTTGCCTGGCACCTGAGTGACCCATCCAGGCCTTTTGTCACCCATGTGACCCTCAGCCCAGGGTTCCAGCCACCACCAGGCCAATCCCTACAGCAAACTGGGCCCCAGAAGTCTCTCTGTCCCCTACAGCCAGAGGCTCACACTCCCCCCACACACACACACACACACACACACATACCAACCACTCACATGGACGGGTAGATGACGCTCTCTGGAGTCCTGTGCACAGCCAGGATGATGGGGCCATAGTTGTCCACATCTACCAGGGCCACCAGCGTCACCAGGAAGACAGGGAAGCCTGGGGGTGGCAGAGCCCCAAGCTTACTTCCACCATCCCAGTGAGGCCACTGCCTGCCCTTGGATGGGTCTGGGGCCACCAGCTGACTGGGAAGTCCCCCAAGTTTGGACCCTGCTCTTGCCCGTTCCAGGTGGACTTTCCCATAGTGTTGGGGAGGATCTTCCCTAACCTTCCAGGGGCCCCAGGCGAAAGGGTTTACAGTTCCCTGCACAGGGAACAGATGTCACAGGAGAGATGGGAAGAGAAGAGGACATGGAAGGGTGGCAGCTCAGGGGACAGCAGGAGTTCGGGACCAAAGGGATGTCTGTCCGCAGATGGACAGAAGGCTCCCTGGGGCCTGACACACAGTCAACTCAAGGAGTTCCATGACACAGGAGGGGCAATGAAGAGGGGCCCATGAGAGACACAGGGCCTGGGGACATGAGGCCGGAGGTCTGTGCAATGTCCAACGCGGCCCATGCTATGAGCCCACGAGATCAGGGTGGAAAGTGAGTGGTTTAGGTCACAGATGAAGTGTCCTTGGCCACGAACAAAGTGATAAAGCCACAGAGAACCTGGCACCTGAGGTCCGTGGGGATCCCCAGGCAGGGCCACTGCCAGCCCAAGTGAGTCAGGTGAGTAGGCCAACCTGACTGCAGCCACACATATCCCCCAAACACGTGTCCCTGCAGAGTGCACAGCCCGCACATTCGTACATGGAGGCCCTGACCCAAAATTCCCCTTTAACAGAGTGAACAGTGTGGAGAATTTGCAAGTGTTTCCTGGGGACAGGGCTCACCACTGTATCTTCCTAAAGGGGACCTTGGCCAAGCCCAGGGTAAGGACCCCAGAGAACCAGTGAGTGAAGGAAGCCATGAGGGAATTGAGGACCTAGGAGGAGAAGCAGAGCCAGCTGCCTATGTTCAGCCAGAAACAGCTGGGAAAGGCAGTTCTGGGGACCCCTCACCCACACTCACTCACCCCAGCCCACAGCGCTCAGCTTGAGCACGTAGCCGGGGACGTAGGTGCCGAAGACCTCCACCACGAGGCGGTAGAGGTTGTAGCCCTCAAGGCCCATCCAGGAGAGGCAGGAGAGCAGGGAGAAGTGCAGGAAGACGGCGCTGGCACAGCAGGCTGCCCTGGACCCCGTCAGGGCCACTGGTTCACTGAGCAGGAAGCTCACATCCAGCAGGAAGACGGCCAGAAGCAAGTTCATGTGCACCTTGATGGTGTAGTCTCGGGGCTTCCTCCTGCAGGTGGGAGTGCAGGGAGGTGGGCCAGAGTCACACACACGCGTGCTCGTGCGCACACACACACACACACACACACACGTCCCTGGAACCTACTGTGCCCCCCCACTCCAGGAACCACGCACACATGTTTTTTGCAGTACTGGGAATTGAACCCAAGGCCTTTGTACTGAGCTACATCCCCAGCCCTTTTCAATTTTTATTTTTAGACAGGGTCCCACTGAGTTGTTGGGTTGCTAAGGCTGAGCTTAAACTCGAAATCCTCTCACCTTGGCCTCTCAGACCACAGGGCACGGGCTCACCACGTGTACAGTCAATAGGAGGAAGACAGGTTGGCCAGGACGGTGGGCCATGTGAGCACCTTGGCTGGATGGGAGGTGCTGTGCCTGCCTCTCTGGCTGTGCATCTGGGAGCGCGGGGCGGGTGTGTAGGGCTTGGGCTTGCAGGGCCCTGAGTGCTCAGCCCCCTGTGGAATTCGCCATCCTGGACCCCCCTCCTCCTCTAACTGGGGCACCACCTTGGGCTGCTCCCCTGGGCTCAGATGCTCTGCCTACCCCTCTGTGAAGGGGAGGAGGGTCCCTCCTGGGGTTGAGGTGAGTGTCTGGCACAGGGGAGACTTCAGCTCCTATGGCTCCTGACCCCGTGTTGTTGGGCATGTTTGTGATCCATTAGGTTTCTGTTCCCACTCTGCCTTCCTCCAGGCCCATCAACTGTCCCTCCTCATCATGGTTACCAGCTTAGCCCCCAGAGTGGACATCTGTAGACATACAGGACAAGGTCATCCGTCCACACATGTGCTCGTGCACACCTGCACATGGTTTGGTTCTCCCCTCCTCCTGATTGGGGACAATGAGGACACCATGGGTGTCCCCCAGAACCAAGGATGTCTCCACTACCCAAACAGGCCTACGGCCTGCCTGAAAGCAGACCCCAATCCAGGCCAAGCAAGGCACCAACAATCTGACAAGCTTGCTTGCTGTGTGATTTGGACAAACCAAGCCAGTCACTCTCTCTGAGCCCTCCTGCATAGGGCAGTTGTGGGCTGGCCCAAATTGACACTTGGAAAGTATCTAGAAAGCTCCATGCAAGTGTTCACTATCATCACTTCCATCACCACTGGACTATTTTGAGTACCCCGTGGTCTCACAGCTGATCGCCTGGCAGGCGGGAAATAGGGATTCTTATTAGAACTCTTCCAATTGAAATGCTGGCCAGGAACTAAAATGTGTAAATCAGAGTCTACCCAAAAGTCTCAGATGTTCAGATCAAAGGTGGCCCCCTGGGGTCAGCAGCTCTACTGGGCTTTCCCCAGCATTCCCTCATCCTGGGGTCCAACAGGAGCACCAATCCCAGGGAACCTTGGTTCTGGGGTCCTGGCCTGCAGGCAGAATGGACACTGCCCTGCCCTGCCTCCCTGGCCCTACCTGGAGCAGAGGTAGGCAGCAATGGTGAGGACGCAGGCCAGTGCAGAGATGACGCAGCCCACGTAGGACAGCAGGGTGAGGTAGTGCTTGTGCACGGCGTCCACCTCCACAGAGGAGACCTGCAGGACAGGCAGTGTCTCAGGGCCAGCTCTATGCTGCCAGTAACCCTGGTAGGGCTGGGAACAGGAAGTTCCCGACCCAAGCAGCCCTGGGGCCCTGAGCACAGGTTTGCAGAGGGTTGACAGCTTCCCCAGTTCCACAGGGGTTCGAGGCCACGAAGGTCAAGAGCCCTTTACCAGAGAACCCCAGTGCTGGCCCAGCACTGAAGGACAGATATCCCCTGACTGATGATGGTTTGACAGGATCTTCCCAGCCTTGCGGGGCTACAAAAGCAGTCAGCAGAAACTGCACTTGGAAGCTTGAATTTGATCTTTTCCTGGGTGCCAAGATGGGCAGCAGCAGTGAGCCACACTCCCTCGGCCCCACCACCCAAGGGGAGCCCCCACCGCCCCACCCGCTGTGCAGGGAGGCAGCTTAGGTGGATCCAATACATCTTCACCTTGCTGGGGGTTTATTGGGGTGGATGTGACCACACTGTAAGTTGAGCAATATCTGAATGTTTCCATGATGATTAGAATGCATTTCCCAGAGGAAGTGTATGTCCCAAGCCCAAGGGACTTTGGGAACAGGAACTTGGGACACGAAGCCCCGTAAGATCTTGAGAACCCTGAAGCCCACCTTTTGACCTCTGTGCCAGGCTTCAGCTCTAGTCAGGGCTCCTTAGAAACACAGTGCTGACCCAGCTCTGTGGGTTAGGAGAAGGAATCTGCATTTTTATCCCAAGCCAAAATCTGGGTGCAAACACAAGGGCTTCACAAAGCTGCTCTTTTGTTAACAAGCTGTGTGACCTCGGGTAAAGTTACTTATCCTCTCTGAGCTTCAGTATTTCCTTAACTATACAATGGGGAAGCAGAAACTCCCTTGGAGGGGCAGGTGCCCGGCACAGGACAAGTACTTGGCCTTCGGTGTGGCTGCGGGCAGGGTCACCCACCATCAGCACTGCAAAGTAGGTTAGATGGTCACACAGGCAGGATGTCTGGGTCTCTCTCCGGAGGGTCTCACACCCAGCGCTGCTCCAGCTGCCCGGGCTGCTCACTGCGGAGGACGGCACAGGGCTCCGGTCAGCCCCAGAGCCCAGAACCCCATCCTGCCCCTACCTCAGTGCAGGCCGGGGCTCTTGCCAGCCTTTGCCCCGCCCAGTAGATCCCTGGCCTTCTCCTGGTGCACCCTGCCCCCCATCCCCCATCCCCATGCTTCCTGCTCCATGGGCCCCTCCACACTCACACGTTGCACCTTCGACCCAGAAGACACACTGCAGAGTCACGTTCTTCTGTGAGGGCAAGAGCGGGGAGTGTGGGCCCCACAAGCTGCTCACCCGGACCTGGGCCCACAGAGGACACGCAGGACAGGGACAGGCCACCCCCCTGCTCCATACTGGAGCTGCCCGGCAATGGCTTGGTGACACAGGGAAGGAGGCAAGGACCTCCAGCCCAGGGGGACCCAGCCCAGGGAGATGGAACCAGGCCCAGGGGCCCCTGTCTGCAGAGCAGGGCACCCACCGGCTGTAGCTGGTGCTGGAAGGTGAGCACCACAGGCTCCGGGAGCTCGGCCACTTTGGTGTTCTGCACAATGATGCCCAGGACCTTCTCGCCCAGGACTTGGCTGGAATTCCTGTCCTGGACGCATAGGGTTGGGGGAAGAGTGAGGCTGAAGAGTCTCTCCCACACACGTCTCCCTCCAAAGCCAATTCTTTTTTCCCCACATTTAAGATTAGTGCATACCAGTTACACGGATTCAAGGGTTTCACTTGGGCGGATTTGTGTGTGCACATAACATACTTCAACCACCCCCACCTCACCCTGGGTTTCATGTTTGGGAGGAGGAGTTCAATGTGTATAATGTATTTTATTACATTCATGTCCCCTATTACCTGCCCTTGCAGCCCCTCATCCTCCTCCTTGGAATCAACTCGTGTGTGTGTGTGTGTGTGTGTGTGTGTGTGTGTGTGTGTGTGTGTGAAGTCATTCACACTGTAGTGAGAACACAGATAAGACCTCTCCCAGGAAGGTCTGCACATTGCAGTCTGATCTCCAATTGACAAGGTCCAGCTGTGGCCCTGGAGGAGGGAGGCTAACTGCAGGCCCTCTCTCCATCTCTCTGTAGATAAAACCTGATGATACCCCAGGGAGGGCAGGAAGGGGCGGACGTGATGGGGAGACCTCGAACCTGGAACAGGGCTTGACTGCTGAAGTCCACCAGGAGCAGTCTCCTCTCAGCCTCCTGGCGCCGGCCTTTGGTCTGCTGGAAGAGCACACGGGGCAGCAGCACCGAGTACTCCAGGACCTCGCTCTGCTCCTCCTGCAAACAAGGGCCCTCTTAGGGTTCAGCTGAACACAGACCCTCGGGTGCCCCCATAACACGAGCCCCTTTCTGGACATTGACGACCCTGAGCTCACATCCTGCCTGGTTCACAGGCCCCACGCTTCTCCCTCAGCACTGGCCATAGCCAGGGAGCCCTGTGGTTAGAGCCTTGGGGTCAGCAAGAGATCCACATAGCCTCCAGCTAGCTGAGTCCCCTGCAAAGGGCAGTCTTGAGACGGGGTGCAGGCCTAGGCATGGGGATTGGCCTGCTGTTCATGGGCCTGTGCCCAGGAGCCCTGGTCAGGAGCTGACAACACCTCTGTTTCCCCCACACTGCCCAGGATGTTCTCAGTGCCAAGGGTGGGTGGGCACTGACTGAGGAAGGTGGCCCTGGACCCACTTCCTGGGGTCCAGCGGACAGACTGTGGGGCGCTGCTCTCTCGGCCCCCACTTCCCACCCAGCCTGGCCCAGCTGACCTCCTTGTGGGAGTGGATATACAGGTCCTGGAGGCCCGCTGCGGGCTGCAGCTTCCACACCGTGGCATTGACCCGGTCCTCCTCGAAGGACACCGTGTCCCCCGGGAACCTCACCGAAGACAGCTTCGACTCCAGGCTCTGCAGCTGCCTGATGGGGAGAGGTGGGAGACGGCAGGGAGACTGAGGCAGAGAGAAGGGGCCAGGCAGGTGCATAGGAAAGAGGTGGCACTCTCTTCCCCAGAGAGGGGAAGGGGTCTGGGAGAGAGGAGAGGGGACAGAAGGGACACACAGCCGGCTGCATGCAGGAGCAGGTGGGAGAGAGACCTGGAGCCGAGGGCGGCTGTGTGGCCAGGCCTCAGAACAACAGGACAGGGGAGGGACAGGACAAGGCGGCACTGTCCTGGGACTCAGCACATGGTCTCTGAGCCCCTCTGCCAGGCCCCAGAATGGACTGGTTGCTTCTCTTTGCTGGTAGGAAGAGGCCTGGGTGGCTGGCTGGCCAGGTGTGTAGGTCTTTGCTCATCCAGAGGGACTCGGGGCTCAGCTTGGTGACCGTGTGTCACCCCCCACCCAGATGGAAAGATGGGAAATCCAGAGACACTTCCAGCCCTGAGGAGCCTCCCTCGGCCCCCCGCCGGCCCCCCGCCGGCCTCTCTCCCTGACCACACTCACTGGCTGGCAAAGGTGGCCGGCTGCCTGCGCGAGGCTTTCTGCGGCAGCCTCAGGAGCTGGCTGAGCCGCTGCAGGTCCCTCTTCAGCTCGCACATGTCCACCGAGGCATTGGGGGAAGCCCTGTGGGGAGGGTCTACAGACAGACGGAGGCCGTGACCCTCTGTGCCTCTACCTCACTTTACAGAAGAGAAAACTGAGGCCCTGAGACTTTGCAGGGACCCCTCAGGCCACTCAGAGGTGAAGCAGCCAAACGGGGACTTGGTCTCACAGACCCCAACCTGGGCAACTGAGTGAGACCCTGATTAAAATACACACACGGGCACACACACACACGCATGCACGCACACATGCACGTGTGCAGGCGGACTCTGGGTCAGGGCAGTCCCAGGAGGACAATTGTGAGGAAGCTCATGAGCCCTCTGCTGCCCCTTCCCCGCCCCATTCACCAGGCATGGAAGGGAGACAGAGGCCACTCCACACCTGTCACACCAGGCAGATGCGGTCCCCAGACCTCAGCATCCTCCTCCAGCTTTCTGGACCTTTGACCTGCTTGCTTTCCCCACCCGCCATGCCAATCAGTCACTGGATTCAAATCCAGACTTCTCCACCTGTCAGCTGCATCCTGCAGCAGGCTCTCTCAGCCTCAGTTTCCTCCTTGGTGACATGGAGGTTGCAGTGAATATCTATGGTTTTGTTGCCTCAACACCCATTCTGGAATTGGACTTCCCCATACCCAAGGTCAGGCCAGCTCTGCACCTTTACCTGGTCCTCAGTGTGGTCCCTGAGATCTGTGCCTCATCTCCCACGGGATACTAGAAACAGGCTACTCAGGGGGGTCCCACCGGCCCCAGCCCGCACCGACCACCTCTCAGCACCCCTTGACCTCCAGGCACTCGGGTCAGCTGCCTTAAACCCGCCAATCAAAGCACCCATGGGGAATCTGTCTAGGTGGCACTGTGGACTCTAGCAGAAGCATCGGCCCAGGGCCCTCTCTCAGCAGAGCTCCCTAACCTGCATGTGCATGGGTGTGTGTCACCTCCGGGTGCCCGGGCCCCAGGACTTGCAAGCAATTATATCTTTATTTCCATCCTGTCCTTCCCCTGATCACTGTCCATCCATCCCACCGGCCCTAAGTTACAACAGGGAAAAGCACTGCATGTGGGTGCTGATGCAGAATTTCTCTATTTTTCTGTTCTCCCCACCCCCTCACTTCTCCTCCTCTTCTACCTCCATCTTCCCTGCAGCCTCTGCACAGGTTCCTGCCCCACTACCCTCTCCCCTGTGCCCCACACAGCTTCTGAAGCTCACCTGGGCCCTCACTCCTCCCCTCCTCTGACACCTTCCATGGCTCCCACTGCCTGTGAACAAAGCCCAGGCCTGTGGCCTGCTGATCTGGAGCCCACTTGCCATCCTGCCTTGCACCCGCCTTCCCACCTCCAGCCCTCTGCCCAGCAGCTGCCGTACCGTGGAAGGAGAAGGTGAAGCCTGAGGCCCTGGGCAGGCTGGTGTTCTTTGGGCTCCACCAGGACCTGACAGAGGTGGCAAGCAGCGGAGGCCCCGAGGCCTGGCTCTCCTCCTGGTGCCGGAAGCAGAGCAGGTCAGAGGCCTGGCTGCTCAGCACATAGTTGTGCCTGCCATAGTGAAGACGAAACGTCCCAGCATGGCGGTTCCAGCTGAGGCAGAAGTGGTAGAGGCCCCTGGGGTCCGGGAAGAGCCAGGACACTTCCAGGGAGGCAGGGAAGGGCGCGTGGATGGTGAGGGCCTCCTCGGAGTTCCTGATCGCGATGTGCCGCTCTCGCGTCCACTCATAACGGAGGTTGCTCCTCTGTGTCTGGTTCCGCTGGCCGCAGAAGCAGAAGTCTTCCCGGGAGCCACAACCATGGGCACCTGGGGAGGCAGGGGCTGCAGATGGGATCCCAAGGCAGGCACCAGCTTGGGAGGGGATAAGACCGGTGCAGAACTGGGCCTGCATGCAATCTAAAGGCCTATACATCAAAGGCTCTGCAAAAATTCGAGTCTGCCTTGCTCAAAACTTACTGGCTTCAGAGTACAAAAGAGAACACTGAAAATAAATAATAACTTCAAAGGCCAAAAGAATGTAATAGCAGTAAAGTGTTTAATGAGTGCCATAGACTGCTGCGTGATCTGTGCACTGCTCAAAAATGCTGACTGAGAGGGGCTGAGATCCAATCCATGTTTCCACTCTGCGCTGTGCTCTGTGGGGTGGCGTCTGCCAGAGGAAGAGGAGCCTTTTTCTTTCTCCAAGGTGCTACTGAACAGCTAAACTGTGCGCCAAACCCATGCCTGTCCAAGGGGTTTGTGCACAGGCGGCCAGCTGCCCTAGGCACAGGGCGGTGAACATGAGTTCCAGCAACTGTCCCAGGGACCCTGGACAGCCTACCTTGAGCCAGGAAGAGCAGACTCAGCAGGGACAGTGCCGTATGCAGGGGCACTTGGACAGCCATTGTCTCGCCCAGAAGCCAGCCCAAGAAGTCACCACCTGGAAGAGACCATGGCCTTACCTGAGAGCTGGGCCTCAGGGACAGCAATGTGGACTCAGTGCAGCCACGGTGCCCTGTACAGGGGCCAGAGGGGAAGGGCGCTTCCCATCCTGACCACCAGGAGGAGCCGGCGCCAGGGCCGGGGCAGAGCAGAGGTGGAGATTCTAAATTAGAATGTGACCTGGCATGGCCCAGAGCAGGGAAGGAGCCCCAGCTACCCCGATGCCCCCCTGACTGCCCATGATCGCTATAACTTGAGCACCCAGCAGCCTCCGTGCTGCTGCATAACCCCACCACCACCTGCATAAACTCTCACTTCAGCATGGGAGGTGGGCACCACAGAGGGTCCATTGCACAGATGAGGAACCTGAGGTGCAAGGGGTTAAATGCCCTGCCCAAGAATGCCACACAGGCCAGGGACTTTCCCCACCTGTGCAGGACCGCAGTGGTTGGTGCCCACAGGGATACCAGGTGGATTCACCCTCCCTACCACCAGCTGGTCTGGTGACCAAGCTGGGTGCTGATAGACCCAGCCAGTCATCCTCATCTTGTGGAGAGCTCATCTGACAGCAGTAACAGATGCAATCAGCTGCCACAAACCAAAAGAAAGGAAACCTGGCAGCTTGGGCACACAAGAGGTGTGGAAGAAATCAAGGAGGACTTCCTGGAAGAACACAGGAGGACTGAATATTAGAGAGTGCTGTTAAAGGCAGCAGTGGCCCAAGCAGGATGTTGTTATCTCTTTCCTGGACCAGGCCTCCCTCAAGCCAATCTAGCCTCTGACAAAAGCCAGTCCCCTAGGTCCCAATGGAGGAATGGAACCCCAATTTCTCAGGTCCTGTGGTCTCCCTGTCTTGCCTGTCTTGCCTGGAGCATCCTGGGGCTTGCAGAGGACACGAGAGCTTTGTGGGGAAGGGCTCCTTTCCTGGGGTTGTGATTCCACGGTTTCACTCTGAGTCCTCTCTCAGCACTGGGTTCCTTTTCAAACTGCCTTAGCCCCGAAGAAGGAACCCAGCATCCGGGGACAGAGGTACCCCCGAGAGCCTCCTTTCGTTCTCCTTTCTCCCAGCCCCTGTTGCTGACCCCTCTCCCTTGGTAAATATCCCTTCTTCCAGGCAGGCCCCGTGCTTTTCACTTGTGAACCAGAAGCTCCCAAACTCCATTGAGGATTTGGTTCACACTCTTCATTTTGGGATGTTGGAATCTGAGGCTCAGAAAGGGCCAGTGGCTTCCTGGGCTCACACAACAAGCAAGGGTGGAGCTGGCTGGAACTCGTGTGTCCCTCTGGCCAATGACCTTCAAACTGAGCCACCATGATGGTCAACAAGGCCCCCGGACAGGGCAGAACTGCCCGCTGTGCAGCAGCCCCTCCAGGATTGGGCAAGAATAAGCTCCCCACCACTGGAGGGGCACAAGCAAGACTGCAACCCCACGGGATGCCCCGGAAGGGATTCAGACTCCAACAAGGGACTCACTGCCCTGACACTTCCTGGCTCACTCTTCCACCTGAGCTACTTGAGCAGCCACTGTGAAGAGGACAATGCTGTCCCCATCAGCACTCCCAGGATTCAGTGAGGAAGGGCTGCCTGGATCCCATTAATGAGGTGGACTCTGGAGTCAGGCTGTCTGTGTTCAAATCCTGACTCCCACACTTACTAGCTGTATGTCCTTGGGCTAGTAATTCACCATCTCTGGGCCTCATTTTGCTCAACTTCAAAGATGAAATTCAATCATGGGAGTTAAATTAATTGATATCCACTGGGGGGAGCTACCAGCTCTGTGTACTTTTTGACAGCCCCGGCCTGTTACGTGCCCCACTTCCATCTCCTCCCCTTCCACAGCGCCAGCCTCCCAGGTGGCCCCACTCAGCCTCCAAGGCCTCAAGGGGAAATTCCTGGAGCATGAAGCCTCCTTTCCGGTGAGCAGAGGGGGGCTGAAACCCCACCTAAAAACTTCCCTCTCCACTAACAGGCTTGAATGTCTGCAGAACCCCTGGGGGACAAAACAGCTGGGCTAGGGACCAGGAGAGGATGCCAGACCCAGACCAGGCAGAGGAGAGCACCATCCTGTCCACATCAGCCCGTGATGGAGCTGAGCCCCCTGTACCTAGAGCAGGGCTTCCAGGGGGACCGGGTCAGCCCTGTGTCTATCACCTAGCCTAGCCAGGAAGGAGGGGCCCATGGTCTAGAGACTGAACCCAGAACACATGGGCCCAGGGACCTGTCTCTGGCCTCCATGAGGAAGGCAGCACTGGCTGGCCTTGGCCGTCAAGAATCTTAGGACTAAGTGTCAGGTGACAGCAAGGCCCTTGTCACCTCCCACAGCGCTGGCTGGAGCCAGGGGAGTCTCAGAGGGCTGGGGTCAGCAGCATCACCCAGATGATTACAGCAGCAGCAACATCCACAGCATCACATGAAATCTTCAGGATCGCCACAACAGGCAGGTCCCACAAGTTCTCCCTTTCAAAGATCTCCCCAAACTGAGGCCAGGGAGGGGCTCCCTGTTCCCAGGTCACCTGGGGCTGGGGCTGAGCCCTCCTCACTGCCAGGCTGGTGGTGTTGGTGAAGGTCTCAGAGATGACTCCCCCCACCCTAGGCTTCGGGGTCCACCCGAAGAAGAGTGGAGAAAAGTGAGGGGCAGTAAAGACCACAGGCAGCACAACCAATTCCAGTCTGGAAGGGAGGGTGCAGGCTGAGCCCTCCCCGCAAGTTTCCCTTCCCAAGCAGCTGACCTTGACCTCAGGCCTTCCGTAAACACACAGAGAACAGAACAAGCTGATCCAGCCTGACACAATGGGGTCCTCCATCCCGGGGTCCCCAAGGGTCCAGCAGGGCCGAGGACAGCCAGGACCCTCCTGAGCAGAGACATCCCATAGCCACGGAGGCCAGCTGCCCAGTAGAAGGGGTCCTCCTCAGCCCTCCCCTTTGCATGGATGACAGGGGACTCGGGTCTCACTTTCTCCCCTGGGGCCTGAGTCACTTCCTCTGCCATCCTGTGTGGAGCTACCAGTCACCGCTGGTTCAGCCCGAGCTCCTGGAAAACTCATTTCCTCAGAGGACAGAGGTGGAAGTTGAGCAGCCCGGACTTGCACGCTGGGTTAACCCTTCCCGGGGCCGATGTCTCTGCGGGGCCTTCCTTCCCCTGTGCACTGTGATCCAGGTCAGCCCTGAAAGGACGCAGGTCACCCCTAGACCCTTGTTCCCTTGCCAGGAATCCCTTCTCTCCAGCTCGGCTTTGAGATGAGACACAAACTCGGAGAAGCTCCACCCCACTGCCCATTCCGCATCAGAAGCCAGCCGGCTTCTGCCAAGCCGTGTCACAGCCACGCCAACACCACATGCCCTCACTGCCACGGGTGTGCCCCGAGAGGTGCCCAGAACATCCCAGGGGCTGTGCAACAATGCCGATTTGCAGCCCCGGCACACCAGGCCTCGGAGTTCTGGCTCTCGCAAGTGTCACATTGATTAACACAGCACAGGCTTGGGGACCACGCTTGCAGCCCGGAGAAACACCAGGAGCCCTGTTTTAGAGAAAGTCAGAGAGGGGAGAGGACTTGCTCCACGACACTCGGTGGCCAAAGGGCAGGGCCAAGACCAGGAGCCAGGAAGGTGCCTGTTCCCTACCTTCGACAGAGACGCACCACACTCCTCCGTGGTTTGCCCAGCATTTAGCAGGGTAATGGTGCAGGAAGGATGGGGAGAGAAGCAGGGTGGGTGGGGGCCGGGAGCCAAACAGGGAAGGAGGGAGCCCTGGAGCCCGTCTCCGTACAAGCCTCGTCTTGCCCACCTAGGCCCCCTGCCAACAGCCCTCATGGAGTGAAGGGAGCCATAGAAGGGGCCCCAGCTCTGCTTCCAGCTGCACAGCCGGCCTCAGCTGCCCTCCAACACAGAGCTGCCCACCACCCACCTGGAGCCCCAGCAGGGGCTTGGGAAGGGAGGATGTGGCTGGGGAGGGGGCAACACCTGCGGAGTGCAGGGGGAGTGCACGCACAGTGCGTGTGTGTGTGTGTGTGTGTGTGTGTGCGCGCGCGTGCATGCCTAGCCAGGACAGGTGAGACCAGACTGGGGCCACACCTTCACCTGGCCCAACCCCAGTCCCTCGGCTGTGCATATCACTCTGGGAGCACAGCCTGCAAATGTGAACCCCTCTGCTCCCTCTGTCCCTCTCTACAGTGGGTGCCTGATGCCCCAGAAGCCCCACCTCTCACCCAGAAGGCTGCTTCAGCCCCCGGGGCAGCCCAATGACTTCAGGTTTCAGGAATTTTTCTGTACTAAAGGGTAATAAAAATCAAGCTAAAGCCTGCAACCAGAAGCTGGCAGCTGCCAGGCCTTGCCTGCCCCCTGCCAAGGCAGTCTCCCATTCTTCCACAGCCCGGCTGCAGGCCCCCGCTGGCCGGGGCCTAGCCTCCCTCTGCACACCCAGGTGTCCTGGCGCTTGGCACTGCAGTCCCAGATCAGAGCCAAGGAAGAGGACAGGAAAGGGCCTGTGGACCCGAGTCCTTCCCGAGAGCGAGTCCTCTGGGGCCAGCCACCCTGTGGCCTCCTGTACCTGGACCCTGATGTGTGCTCGGACGCCTCAGAGACACCAGTGAGAGGTGCGGCCTCGGGTCCTCCCTCCTCCAAGCCCTGTGCACTCCGAAGTCCTCTCCCCTGCAGTGCCGACCTGTGACACATCCGTGAGGATCCCAGTGCGGTGCACCTGGGGCCTCCACATCTCCCCGGGCCCGGGACAGCCAGCAGGACATGGATGGTGTGGATCTGAACGGGTTCCCCTGGGGATCCAGAGTGGAGGGGTCCCTGCTCCCCTTTAGCAAGCGCAGAATCAGTGTTGCACCAGGCAGGCCATTCCCCACACCAGAGCCTCACAACAAGCCAAGGAAGAAGGTACTGTGAGCCATGTGGTCCTCACAGTAACTGTGAAATGATGCCATTTCAAAGATGAGAAGCCCAGAGAGGCGAGATCATGGCCAAGACCACATAGTAAGTACATAGCTAAGTCATGACTCAACCCAAGCCCGTCTAACCTTGAAGCCCATGTGTTCAGCCATTGTGATCCACTGAGTCCTTTCCTTCCCTGGGACTCCATCTCCCTATCTTTATCATAAGGTAACTTGCCAAAGCACTCTGAGGGAGCACTAGTCCTCCAGTTAGAGAAATGCTTTGGGCCCTGCATTCTTTTGTGCTTCTGCCCAGCAAAGCCTCTGATAAGTCCTGCAGGAAGGCTCTGCACAAAGCTTGGCTAAGCCCAGCTTCCCAGCCCAAGGTGATGGTGGGGCTTTTTCAGCATGGACACCTGTTATCGCTCTCAGGAATCTTGATGCCACTGGAAAGCAGCCTGCCAGCACTCCTTCCCTCCCCTCTGAGCTGTCCCCAAGGCCATTAGCCAGCAGGAGATGGGCTGCAAGAGCCAGTTAGGCTACAGTGGTCCCTGGGGCCACTCATCACATCTCTGACACTTCCAGGCGAGAGGTCCCCAGTGAGCTTGGGCCAGGCTCAGGCCCATCCCACCTCGCTCCACTGCAGCACCAGCTCACCAGGAAGGGGCAGTGCCAGGCCTGTCCCCAAAAGGGCCATTCCATTAACACCAGCCACGGCCAGCTGGGCCTGTGGTCGCGCCTCAAGCAGCCAAGACACTCAGAATGTTAGGGTGTGGGGAAGAGAGAAAATGAGGGCACAAGAGCTTTGAGTTGCTGAGGATCAAAGCCACTAGGAATTTCAGAATTGGTCAAAGAGACTTTGGGACCCAAGAAAGGAGAGGGGATGAGAACACCCAGCCCAGGGGCCCAGACTTGGTGCCCCAGAATAGAGTGAGTCTCATCTGAGCAGGGCTTGGGCACAGGGTTTTCTCTAGCCATGCAAAGACTGGCGCCAGCCTGGTCGGCCGTGTGCTCCTGGGCAGTGCAGAGCCAGGCAGGGCTGTGTCCAAATCTCCAAGACCTGGCACCGTCCAAGGAGCAGCTGTCCTCCTGGACACCAGGCACACACAGCCAGCCCCTGCCAGGGAATGCACCTCCCAGAGCCAGGGGCCACGAGTTGTGGACACAAGGTCCAGACTAGCTCCGTGTCCACCGGGGTCCTCCTTGGTCAATTGGGCAACTATGATCCCTGTCCCCAGCCTGCCTTCTCTGTAGCCAGGGGTCCTCCAGGGCCACAAGGCAACTGAGAAGGCTTGGAGGTGCACACAGGCGAGGGAAGGGCCAGAGGCAAAGAGGGTGCTAAGCGGGCTGGCTCCTCCGCTCTGGCCAGACTTTTTCCCTTCAAACCACAGCCAGACCCCACCGTCTAGCTGAAGTTCCCCTTCCTCAAGGCTGGGGCCCGGCTCCCCCAGGCGGGCAGAGTGCCCATCTTGGGAGGGCAGGATCCTCCGGGTTCCCAAGGCCGCCACCTTCCCTCCCTTTCTCTCCTCCTCCACGTCCCAGATCCTTGGCTCAGGGACAGGCAGGACACAAAGCCGGGAGCCACCCACCCTCCCAAATAAGCCTGGGGCCAGGGCCCCCCATGCCCGAGGCCCCCTCCAGGGAGGGGAAGTGGAGACAGCTCACTGAGCACACAACACAGCATTCAGGCCCCGGCACAAAGGGGCCCACAGCCGCCACTTGCAGCCCCGGATGGACGGGGAGCTTACCACTTGCAGAACACAGCCCCTGTGCTCTGAGAACTCGGGACACACAGCTTTTTATACACATTAACACATTTAATCCTCTTAAAAACCTAGGAGACACTATTATGCACATTGAATGAATGACAATGAGGCCCCAGGGGCCGGGTTAGGGCCAGGGTCACACAGTCAGTGAGCCAGGAAGGCTGGCCGGGACCCAGGGCTGCTCCGGAGGACACCGAACTCTGGATGGGAGGCCGTTCCCTCGGATGGAACTCACCTGTTCCTGTCAGGAAGGGCTTCGCATCAAGAGCCACAGTATAAAGGTGTTCCCATGGGTTACGCCGGGCACTGTCCCCACAAAAGCCCAGATCAAGGGGCGCTGGAGCCCTGCCCCACACAGCGCCTCCCACCTGATCCAGGCCCCTCAGTGGCCCTGGCAGCCCTCCTCCCACTGCCTCTCAGAGGGTTATCTTTGCAGACCAGGAGCCAAAGAGGATCTTTGTAGCCAGGGCTTTGTAGGAGGGAGGGGAGGGTGTAAAGCCTCACCCCCAACCACTTCCTTCTACTAGTTCTCCAGGCTGCTGTTCAATTGATCAAGTCCCCTTGCAGAACCATCTATGGCTCCCCGAGGGTCCCCTGCGCCACCCCAGCTTCACCCCTGCTTCTTCCATGAGCTACACTGTCAGTGTTGGGAGAAGCGGGTGAAGGGAGAGGAGGAGGGAGAGAATAAAGAAGGAGGAGAAGGGACCAAGGAAGAGGGCGGGAGACAGAAAGAAGGCGGGAACCAGGAGGAGAGTCTGGGGAGGGAGAATTGTACCTGGATTCCTCCTCCAGGCAGAGGGTGGGCTGCACTCTCCAGGAGTAGGAATGATTAGCGGGGTCTTCTTGTTTGCAGCAGCCCCGTTTCCCCAAGGGGTGGGGAAGGGGGAGGGGAAGCAGGGCCACCCCAGCCGTGCTGTTACCCAGAGCCTCAAACAAAGAGGGCAGCCAGAAGATAGGCGCAGAAGCCCCAGCGTCTAGCGCCAGCCGGAGAGAAGGGGCGCAGGTGACAGCAGCCCCTGGCAACCGTTACCCTGGCAACTGTTGGCAGCTGCAGGGACCACGTCACTGCCAGCTTCGACCCAGCAGAGCAGCACGGGCTCCCGACTAGTTCTGTACCCAAGCACTGGGGGACCACTAAGAGCCAGGGCTTCCCAGTTCTCAAGAGAAACAGAACCTCAGATTTTTAGTGAAATCTTCAAGTTTGTCAACAATGGCTTTAAACCACATTTTTTAGAACCTGGTAGGGGACACCCTTATGACCAAATTGAGCCCAGAAGAAGCTGGAGTTGACCCCTAGAGTTTGCCGACCTGTGGCCCTGGCCTTAAACCAGGGTGGACATCCTCTAACCCCTGATTCTGGTTGTTGTGAGCCCAGAATGTGCACCAAACTACCCTGAAAACTTCCACCTCCTCCAGGAAGCCCTCCTAGATTGCATAGCTCACCAAGACTCTCCCCCTGAATTCGCCTGGCCTGGGAGCTCCTCCTGGCTTTCTTCTAGAGCTCCCTGGGAGTCAAGAGTGGATGTGAGTCTGAGAGGGGAGAACTGAGGCAAGGTTTCTGAAAGCTTCACTGTGCACCAGCCCTCCCTGGGCATTTTGGAGGTCTGGGCCCACCACTCTGCAAGGTGAGGCTGTTGAGCTCATCTTACAGATGGGGAAACCGAGGCTTGGGAGGGGAAGTGATTCATCAAATGCCACCTCACTGGCAGGCAAGGGACATGGAATTCGAACCAAGATCTCCTCTGAGACGTGAAGATCTCCAGCCCTGACAGCCATCTGATGCTTGATTATCCCCTCCCCCAACCTCCAGCACACACACAAACTTTATTTGATCACCTCCAGGGACAGGGAGTTCACTGCCTCCCTTGCAAGAAGATGCATTTTTTTTACCTCTAGGAGTCCCTCATATCCATAATTCAGAGGGAAAAGATCCCCCCACACTACATGGTGGCCTCTGTGTGCCGGACAGCACAGAAAGAACCATACTGGGGGCCAAGGCCTCCAGCTCCAGACCGGCAGCAGGCCAGGGGACTGGGGTCTCAGCCAGGTGCTGCAAGCACTTTCCCAGAGCCCGCTGGGGACCCCAGAGGCGATCACATCCCCTGGTGGGGGCCAGCAGGGCCCTGGACACTGCAGCCTCCGCACCTCCCCCGCAACCGCTGTGGCCCAGGGCCAGGAGGTAGCTATTGTCTCGCTGCCGCCAGAGCCGGGCCCATTCAGGCACTATTTTAGGCCTGGAGGAAGAGGAAAAGAAAGCAAAGAAAGGAGCTGCTGTCCTCTGGGGGACCTTCACCCGCCGGAAAGAGTTCCAGGCCTGCTGGACCGAGAAGGCAGCCGTGGTGTGATCAAAGGACCCTGTGCCTCAAAGGAGCTGGCAGGGAGCTGCGGTACTGGGCGTCCAGGGGGAGAGCACCCCGGCCTTGCACACACTTGGTGCTTACTATCTGCAGCGACACCCGGAAAAACAGGCACTGGCATTTCTCGTCCCACCAGCAGCCCCTAAACACCTGCTCCCTTCCAATGAGGAAAATTCCTGGGATGGCTCATTGCAGCCCAGAGCCTGAAGCCAGAGACCCACGATGCATGTCCTCACTCAGCTCCAATGATGCTGCTGATCAGAGTGGAGGCAGGCACAGAGATGGTGAAGTTCCTTTTATGTCAGACACTGAGGCTCAGGAAGTGTGGCTACCACAGTCACTAGGTAGTGACCACACCTGTGTCACACCTCCTGCTTCCCCTCACTACCTTGCATTCACCAAGTTCAGCTGCCCTAGACTCCTCTGTCCAGAACACCTCAGGGCCTTTGCACATGCTTTCCCCCCAAAACACAGCACATTCTTCCCAGCATCCTTCCCCCACTGGCCTCTTCTCAGGTTTTAACTCAAATGTGCACACCCCTGACATCCCTTCCATGACTGCCCAATCAAAACTGTCTCCTGTTTTCATCATGGTCTTCTCTGTCACACGCTTCACTATCCTCAGGGTACCAACACCTGTGTGAAGTGTTAGGTATGACTTGCTTCCTTTCTCAGAGCTCACTGTCTTTTCTATTTTCCTCTCACTTCAGCCTCGGGTCCCAGCATGTTGCCCAGTCCACAGTGCTGCCTTATGACTGCTAGTTAAGTTAACAAATGAATGAGAAAGCACCAGGGCTCTAAGTTAGGTCAGGGAGACACTCAGCATCTTCCCAAGAGGAGCCAGCTCCTCATACTCTGGATCCAAGCTAAAGTGCCACTTGGGGCAGCATGGACAAGGGGCCCTGAGGTGTCCCCCTTCCCCAGACTCTGTGCCAGGGGCACACACACCTGTGCCAGGTGCATGGCCAGAGAGGGGCTCCCGAGATGGGAGCCAGGCGGGGATCTGAAACTTCTCCAGCACACAGATGCCTGGTGAAGGCTCTGAGAAGTCTTTCAGTGCTGAACCCCGAGAGCTCAGGCTCTTCTTACTCCATGGGGACCACAGGCACACTTTGAGCTGCTAAGATCCCATCAGCAGCAAATCTTGGGTTTCCTCTCTATATAAAGGCAAGGTTACTACCCGGTGCCCCTGCGCCTGTGGTCCAGGGCTAAGGGAGCCTAGCTGGAGAGGGTGGATCCCTCCCGCCTGCTCCAAGCACCAGGCTTCCCGTGGGCTCGCTGTGGGCCATCCAAGGTAGAGCAGGAGGGGAAGTGATAGGTGTCTGTGGCCGGGGATCCTAGGGTCCAGGGACCTGGGGTGGGCACGTCCTGGGGACCATCCTCCAGAGACCCAGGAGGGAGCTAGGGCCGGGCAGGGACCATGTACCAGCATGAGTGGCATGGTGTGCACCTGCCACCACAACCCCACTGTGAGGAGTGATCCTCCTACCATTTTACAGCTGGGGAAACTGAGGCTCAGAGACGAGAAGCTGTACATCCAGGGACACAGATCTAGTACCCAAATCCAGCCTGCACACACCACTGTCCCATGTGCCCCCAGCCCTGTGACACAGAGAGGCAGCAGCACCAGCCACTCTGTGGAGGTGGCTGTGGAGGCCCAGAGAGGCTGAGCCATGACCCCAAGGGCTTGCAACCCAGGATCACCCTGCCCTACTCACATGGGCTGTGAACACTACTGGCTTCCGAGTCACAGTTGCTTCAGCTGCTGACTCTGGTTCCCCACTCCCAGGTGGGGGGAAAGAGATGGGCCACCCGTTTGGCCTGATGCCCCCTGCAGGGTCTCCACAGCTGGTGACAGGTGGTGTCCAGGCCTAGCTTCCCCACCTCCAGGCAGGGGACGGCTGGGTACCAGAGCCCGCCATCTGTGCCAGGCGGATGGCGCGAATGGGGAGAACTTGGAGACGGTGAGCAGCAAGCCTACAGACAGGGATTCCTGATGGAGGCATCATCTACACAACAGCTGGGCAGGATGTGCTGCAGGGCCAGGAAAGCTCAGGACTGGAAGGAGCTGTGAAGGATCCTCACCTCCCCTCTACAGCTTCCCTGAAAAACTTGAACACCTTCAGGGATGGGGAGCTCACTACCTCCAATGGGAGAAGCCATGTGTGGTACCACAGGAATAAGCTCAGGCTTAGAAGCAGCAGAGCAAGGCTCGATCGAGTTCCTGCTGCCACTGGCTGCTTGGGACCCGCTTCCTCGGCTGTGAAAATGTAAATATTCAAATCATAGAGGGCCGGCAGCACTTCAGTGAAGGAGAGCCTTGGCAGCCAGTGAAGAGGAGGTTCCAGGGTGCGGGTTTGGTTATGAGCACCCTGAGCTGTCTGGCACATGCCCAGACAGTGACAGCACAGGCAGGGAAATGGGGCCAAGCATGACTCAGCTGCCCCATCCAGCCCCTGGGATCTACGCCACACATTTGTCACCATCCAGGCAGGTGGGTCTGGGCAGTTGTTCCCCTGCTACAGGGTCAGAAACCCAGGGGGCCAGCCACAGAGCCACACCCCGAGGTCCAGTCTTAGCCACTCAGCCCAGCCCCCAGGGACCGAGGAAACTTAGTCCAGCATATGAGGGACCACAGGCCACTGCTCAGCCCAGAAAGCCAGCCTGGCTCAAGCCCCAGCCTCGCCTGCAGGCCCAGGATAGTGGCCAACCAGGCCAGGTGGTCACAGTGGCTGCTCTTCTGTGAGTTACCCTTCTTTCTCAAAGTTATGATCCTCCCTCTGCAAGGTTAGTCACCTCCCCTTGCCAGCATTCTAAATTCTAAAGAGAAGCCGCACCTAAATAATTAAGATGTAGGGCTGGGGATTTAGCTCAGTGTTTTCGCCGCCTGCTGCGCAAGCACAAGGACCCGAGTTCGATCCCCAGTACCAAAAAAAAAAAAACAAAAAACCAAACAAATAATTAAGATGTTAACTGCTGAATGGTCTTTCTACAACCTTACAGAATCCAGAACATCGGGGACCTTCAGATCACATCAGAATGTGTGGCACCCCTCCTTATTTGCTAGCTCCATGCATCACCTAACCTAGGCCACATACACTGCTGTGAAGCTCAACTTGCAGCGAAGTGGTGTGTCTGCCTACAGAACTGTGGGGCTCAGCCCCAGAGGTCACGGTCGACTGCCATGTTCTGACCAGAGGGAGGAAGAAAGGAGACTTACTCTGGATGACAAAAGCCTGCTCAGTGTGAAGCTTTCCTGCCCATCGTCTGCACCTCCTTTCATCCCTGTAAAAGACCTTTCTTGTACCAGACTCCTTCAAGAAGGAGCTTGAGGACAACAGCACACTCTTCCAGAAGGCCAGCCCTGAATATACCTGATTTTCTACTCTCATCTCCCAAGTGTCGGCTTTCGAGTGGTGAGCAGTGAACCTCAGTCTGTTAATACGGCTTCAGGTCTGGGGGAGCAGAAGGGATCCCCAGGCCAGACAACTCCTCAGACCAGCAGATCAAGACCCCTCGGATGGGCATGTCCGAGGGGGTGAGCGCTCTGGAATGGGCATCTTTCCCAGTGGCATCCTGAGCGTGTGGGGTGGTTCTAGAATAGTCTCTGCTGCTCCCCAAAGGAAGGGCTGGGTGGTGGCTCAGGGCAGTGACAATAACGACAGCACTTACAGTGTGCCAGGCACAATGCTCAGTGCTTAAAATCTAATGGGTTCCTTTCCCCTCTTGAGATGCTTTTACCACGCTCCTTTGAAAAGTTACGAGAAGGAAGCACAGGGTCTTTCACTGAGGATGGCACTAGAACTGAGGTGGAGATGGAGAAGCTCAGGCCTGGGACAGCTGGGATGGCGTCTGTGTCTCACCATCCCCTATGTGCGGCCTCTCCGTTAATCCCCATGGGGTCTCATTTAGCTCTTAGAGGTTTTGGTGTCTTCATCTCCATTTTATAGCCTAATAATGAGCCTTTGAGAAAGGAGCCACTGGCTGAAGGTACTTATCGGGGACTTGATCCTAGCTGTATCTCAACCACACCACTGAGATAAAACTCTGAGCAAGGCTTGCAGGAGGCTCTCAAAGTCATACATGTTGATGAGCACACACTTCGCAGCTGTGTGTGACTTACATTCCAGCCCTGACCCTACTGTTATCGCCACCTACACGCATGGAGACTGAGGCTCAGGGGAACTGTGACCTTTGGCACAAGGACAGAAGTCCTCAGTGTCCACCTACTTTCCCTCGAGGCCCTTGAAGACCCAGTGGGGGTGACTGGGAAGCAGAAGACAGCAGCTTGAGAACAGGGTGGGTGGTCTGAGAGGTAGCAGAGGTGGCTTTATATCTCACGGTAGCTTGTTCTGGAGATAAAGTGGCCCTCCCTGGGGAGCCAGCCTGGAGCTCATAGCTGTAGGCTCACTGACCCTTCAGGGACCAGAGCTGCCGGCTCTGACAGTGCACCCCTGGCCCAACTCATCTCCCAGAACCATCTGCTGGTGCCAGAGCGCTGCCAGCTCCTGCAGGGCTAAGGTCTCATCTCTGGCTGCATGGAACTTCCAAGCTCATTAAAACCACCTAAGCTGGTGCCAGCCCAGGAGCTCGGCATCCACCACTCTGGCCTTCCTACCATAG
The DNA here is from genome assembly GCF_053883595.1 of Heterocephalus glaber. Classification (NCBI taxonomy): domain Eukaryota; kingdom Metazoa; phylum Chordata; class Mammalia; order Rodentia; family Bathyergidae; genus Heterocephalus; species Heterocephalus glaber. The sequence goes on from NW_028258137.1 coordinate 28,038,791, forward strand.
CACAGATCAGACTGGCAGGACAGGAGGTGAGGCACACTGGTGGCCAGCTCTCGAAGAGCTGGGCGCATGGGAAGAAGGGCTCCTGAGTTACAACAGAATGTGCCCACCTGCCCGGTGGGAGAGAGGAAGACATCCAGATGCTCTTCTGAACACTTCCCCACACCAAACTCCTTACCCGCCCATAACAGCTCCCTGAAGAAGATGTGATCACTAGCCAGTTTACAGATGAGGAAACTGAGGCATAGGCCAACACCCACCCAGCCAGAGAGGAATAACTCCAAGGTTCTCCCTAGGCAAGTTGGCCTTGCTATCTCTCTGGGTCCTGTTGTCCTAGAGAAACATGGGCTTAGCAGTGGCAGAGAAGGGGTGCAAGACAAGGGCATGTGTCCTCTGGTACCCAGCACAGTGCCCAACCTAGCCAAGGAGCCTCATCCCTCTGAGAGAGGCAAAAGGACCCCCAGACTCCGTGGCTTTCTCCTTGCCCCAGTGTCCTCAGCTCTAAAGTGGGCATGGCATGCTAATCACAGAGATCAGTGCCCAGCAGAATCTGGGATCGAAGAAGGAGTAGGATTGTTTCAGCCCAGCTGAGCCACAAGGGAACCATGGAGACTTGGGAGCCTGGGAGGATGTCTCAGCCCACTTCACGTCAGGGCTAGCCAGCAGGGGAGTGGGCAGAGTGTGTCCCCTCACCCAGCAGCCCAGGCCTGGCCCCAGAATCTGCAAGGTGCCCCAGGGGCTTCCAGGAGCCCAGATGGGGTAGGAGGACCTGGCAGGGAATGGGGGATGGCTCGGGGAAAGCAGGCTGTGAGGCAGAGGCCAGCCTGGCTGCCCCACTCACTTGAGAGGGCCCTTTGTGCCAGCCCTGCCCCACCCCCCATTTGCCATCTGCCTGGTCCCTGGAGTCTGGTCACCCTTGGCTGCTGGGTGTGCTCACATGATGCCCCCATCTGCTGTGAGTCAGAAGGTGGGGTCCACGCAGCCACCCCAAGGACAGGGATGAGGGACAGCACTGGGGTCCAGGTCCGGGTGGTCGCATGTCCCCACTCGCCCCTACCTCCACCTCCCACTGGTTCCTCTTGGCCTCTCTCAGAGCCCTGCCCCTTCCCCTGCCCCCTGAAGCCCACTCTGAATCCCTGAAACAGCACAGTGCCCACCACTCACATGTGACTTGCCCAGGATGAAGGGACCCCTTTCACTGTTGTCCCTCCCCACTCTCCCTTCTGCCTTTGTCATGCTCAGGCCACTCCCATAACACACGAGGACACTGCCCCAGCTCTGCCCCCCATCACACCTGCCCTCCCTCAAGGTTGGGCTGCCACCTTCCTCTTTCCCCTCAGCCAGGACCTGTTCCAAAGTTCAGGCCTCAACCCTGTGGCCAGGTCCACAGCACAGCCCACCTGGCCCTCCCCTCTGGCTGGGCACCCACCCGGCCTGGCTACAGCCACACCTGAGTTCTCCCCCATGGCTCCCCCTGCAGAGCAGACTGGGACTCGCCAGCCTGGCACCAAATCCCCTCCAGAGACCATACTGGCCTCCAATGCCATCACCATCCAATGCCCTCCAGCCCTCGTCATTCCCTGAGCCATTTGCCCAGAATGATCCCTGACCAAGCTCCTGCATACATCAGACCCCAATCCCCACCCACTGTTCTCAGAGCGCAGCCTCCAGGTCCTCCCAGGGCTCTCCTGCTCCTGGCACCCGGGCAGCTGATCTCCCTCCTCAATCTCACCAACTTGTTTGTCCCTCACAAGATGAGGGTGTCACCCCAGGTGGACTGGCCCCCGCCTAGGGCAGTAAAGTCACAGCACAGTGCAAGCTGCACACACAGCCTCCCACTCACTGGCCACTCCTGGAATCAGGCTTCTGCCCCACCAGCCACCCTCAGAGCCCAGTTCCACTGCACATACCCTGTACCACTGGCATAGCTGAGGCCCAGGGCAGAGGTCAGACAAGTGATGCTTTGGCCAAGGTGGGGCTGTACCTCAGGAACCTGGGGTCCCTGCAGCAAAGGGAAGTCAGGGCTGACCCAAGAGTTAGTCTCACTCCAGGATAAGACGGGAAGAATCCACAGGCCTACTGGCCTGGGTGCTGGGGATCCCCAGGAGTCTATGGCTCCCACTGACCATAGCCACTCCTTCTCACAGTCTCTGATGACAGGGAACCAACTCTGTGATGCTGGGGACTTGTGGAGAGGGAGCAGGGGCTGGGCCACCCATAAATTCCAACGGATGTTATTTGCCTGATTTACTGCCGTGCTTCAGGCAGTACAGCCTGCACAGTAGGCACTCAATAAATGTTCATATAAATAACTTTCTTCACCTTCTAAAAGAGCACGAAAGTGATTCCTGCCCACCCCACCTACTCCAGACCACAGATGCTCCAGGTGGGGACAGGGGGACAAGAGGGGCCCTAGAAGGCTAGAGATTTAGCTCAGTGCTACCACACCTGCCTGGTAAGTGCAAGGTCCTGAGTTCAATTCCTGGTACTAAAAATAAAAGAGGGGCCCTGCCTCGACTCATCCCAATCCACCCTTAGCAAGATGAGGCCCCTGGGAGACTTGGCCCAGCACTACCCAAAAGTGCTGGTAGAGCATGGGGGGGATGAGAACCCTCGGTTTCCCCCAGCGGAACAGGGAGGAAAGCCCATCCATCCCAAGCAGACGGCCACCCGAGTCTGGTGGTTCATGGCCCTCACCCCGGCTTCCCCTCTATCTGCCCTGGTTCCCAGGATTCTCACACCCCAGGTGCCTCCTGGTCAGACCTTGCTGGCAGGTGACAAAGACCTGCACTGCCCTGGCCTGACGGGGTCCCCAGCTGTGGCCCCCAAGACAGCTGCATGGGAAACTGCCCTGAGTGCTCCCTACCCTGCCCCCATGGCGCCTCCTCCATCCCTGGACTGGCTGTGTGATCTCCCAGAGTCTCAGTTCTCCCATCCATGCAATAAGAGCTGCTATTTCATGGCCCAGAGAGCAGCCCCAGCCTGCTGGGCCCAGAGACTGTACCCCTCCGAGGCTCAGTTTCCCCAGCTACAAATGACCAGTGGCTCTGAAAGGCTCGGCTCCTCCTGGGCTCCATCCCTTTCCAGGCATCACCCTCTTCGTGCGTCCTCTGCTCTACAGAGCCTTCCACAGCTGTGCTCAACTGAGCTCCAGCCCAGTGAGATACCGAGACCCCCAACTCCCCTTCCCACTGCCGTCCCCACTCTCTGCATGAGAGGACATGAACAAACACAGGGGCGCGCACACGCGCGCGCACGCACACACACACACACACACAACCACTCCTTCCACCTGCTGTCTGTTGAGTCCTCGGCCAGGTAGCTGGTGCCAGTTAAGGGTCTTGTGAAGGACCAGGCGCCTGGACCAGCTTGCCAGGTCCACCTCGGAGGCTCAACCTGCCACTCCCGGCCCTGCTGCCTGTGGGGATGGCTGGCGAGCCCACATGGGAGGCCCGAGCCCCTCTCCTGCGGCAGGCAGGGCAGGGCGGCAGCCAGTGCGAAAGGAGTCAGGGGAGGGGCTGGTTGTGTTTGTGGGGCACCCCCTCCTAGCCCAGCTGGGCTCCTCCCTCCTCAGCTGGCTGGGCTGGGATGACAAGATTGACTGTGAGTCATGGATTTCTCAGAGGGAGGGGGCAGAGCTGAGGCCGTGACCCTGGGGGATGCCCATGACTCAGCACCGGGCAAGGGGGGACCTCAGCCTCCCTGATCACCATCCAGGGATACAGGTATCAGACTTCAGGGTCAGACATGGGCTGGAGTGATGCTGCCTCCTCACCCCCAAGCTGTCACTCCTCTGGGGCTATTCTCCCTGAAGTTCTCGAAAAGAGGCCATGGTTGCCATGGCAACAGGCCACTCGGATGCTGCCCCTGCCCCCGCCCCCAGCCCTTCCTGAAGGAGAGTCCAGCCTCCCTGGCAGCGGTCAGGAGCCGGTGCTGACCGGAAGGCGCGCCAGGAGGAAGGGGGTGTCAGCAGTCTGGCGGGAGGCCACTGACTGAGTGCCTTCTGAGCAAAGGAGCCCATGTGACGGCTCCCCAGGCTCCCACAGTCTCAACCTTCCAAGACTCGACTTCTAGATCCTCAGAGCCTAGGGCCCTCTGGAAACAGCCTTCTTTAGTCTGTCTGCCAAGCCAAAGGGGAAACTGAGGCCCAAGTGCAAAAGTCATTCCCAGTGGCTCCAAAAGCTCAGAGAGACAAATGTGGAAATGGGCCAATGTCCCCATCCCCGGCTCTGCCACTGCCAGCTACTCCCTCCCCTGGCTGAAGTTCACAGCTCCTCTAGAGCCTGGTGGGGAAGCTTCGGAGAAACCAATGCCGGTGGAATAGGACACCCATGTGCCCACTTCCGTGCAGCGTGGTGGATAATGACTCCCAAGTCCTAAGTGCTCAGAGGATTTCTCAACATAACGAGGGAAGAGAGGACAACAGCAATAATAACAGTAATAAGATCACGGATTACACTTACTGACCATTTACAGTATTCCAGCCTTTCCCTCACGCCATCTCCTTAAGTACCCACCGGAGCCCTTAATAAATATTCCCCAGGAAGGCAATGATAAAGAAGGCAGAGAAATGAAGCTCAGAGAAGAGAACCAATTTGCCCAAAGTCACACAGCTGGGAGGTGGAGGGTTCTCCTAACCATGCACAAATCAGCCTCCAGACATGGAGGATATTCAGGAACTTAAGATTACTTCCTTCCCCCTTTCCCCCTGGGGTCTGCATTCTAGAAAGCCTGGCAGAGCTGCCCACGAAACATGCCAGTAGTGCCACCGGACGATTTCCAGGCAGCCTAGGAGGCCAGATCTTCTGGAGGTGGACTAAGCCCCTCACCAGCCTGGGCTAAATCAAGTTGCAAGAAGAGGAAGGGCAATAAGGCCACCTATGGGGTACAGTCATGGGGTACATGCCAGAGCTCCCTGAAAGCCACTCTGTGCTCTCCAAAGTCACAGCCCCACTGACCAGGCTGTGGCATGTGCCTACATGATGCCATAATGAGCATTTGGCCCAGGTGAGATGTACTGCTCCCATCCGGGCCACAGTAGGTCCTGCCTTGTTACCAGGGCATGAGGGGCGGGCCACAGTGGGGACCAGCAAAGCAGGGGGCAGCAGTGAGTTATCCAAGAAGGGATGGGTGTCTCTGACACGTCACGACCCCAACAGGTTGCCAGCCTCAGTTTCCCCAAGGTTGATCTTTTGGGGCCCTGCCAGCTGGTAGCTGAGGCAGCCTCAGCTGTGTCTCACAGACCCGCCAAATTGGAGCCTGTTGTTTAATAAGGTGCCAGGGCCTCCAGTCCCTGGTAAACCTTGACAAGTCCTGGGCCTGACTCCAGGGGCTCAAAGCAGCCATGGTGGGATGGGGGATGGAGTCCACCTGGGGCCTTGAAGAAGGTGAACACAGAAGGGAGTGCTGGGGTAGGACCAGAGCAAGGCTGGGAGCCCCACCACATATGGGAGAGTAGGGACACAGAGAGGGAAGATGTCAGAACTTTCCTTAAGTTCACAGTGCAGGCTGGGGTACAGACCTGGAGGCAGGGGAGGCTGCTCTGGGGCACCATGGAATGGGGGTGGCCCTGTGGCATGTGGGGCAGGCACATGTTCCCCTGCTTCCAACAGCCAGCTGGAGACACTTGTAGGGCAGCGAAGGGCTCCGCTGGCCCAGAGAAGGTCTGTGACTGGCCAGTGTCAGAGGTGGGAGCACAGAAAGCTGAAGACGTCCCTTTATTTCAGGGACAGAGGAGAAGATGCAATGCTGCTGGGAAGAGGGGACCCAGACTCTGGGCTCAGGCCCCCTGGTTTCCTCTCCACAGTGTCTCTCTCTACCCACTCATCCTTCATTGTCAGGTAAGGACACAAATAGCACCACCAATTGGGCACATAAACGAGGCCATATGCACAGGCCTGGCACAGAATAAACACCCTGATGGCATTGTTAGGGTGTTGCCGTTCAGACCAGCAAAGGTGACAGAGCATCAATAATGTCATCAATATTACCATCAAGTCAGTGTAAGGGCCAAAGGCCCAACCCCCTACAGTTTGCAGAGCCCTCTGCCATCCAGCATCCTCTACAAAAGAGGGGTGATTGGTCCACTTAGCAGAGATGAAAACTGAGGCCAGAGAGAGGACTCTCCCAAAGTCAGCAGCCTGTAAGCCAGAGGCAGGTTTCATGGCCAATGCTCCCAGCCACCTCCCTGCTCATTCCCGTGGGAAAGCCTCTGGCCCATAAGCGTGGGGGCAGCACAGCCCCGTGATAGCGCTGCCGTCTCCGTCACACCCGCCCCAGGGCCCAGCAGGGCCGGTGGTGCCCATGTGACTCAGCCGCCCTCACAAAGGGAGCTGTGTGCCCTGTGCCTGGGCCTGCCTCCCTGACCAGGCCCCAGCCCCCAGCAGGGAAGAGCCAGGAGCCTGACAGTCAAGAGGTGGGAAGGCGAGAGCTACCCTCCTGGGCTGGTTGGTGGGGACTCAAGCCCAGGCTTGGGGTGCACAGAGCTGATGCCAGTTCCAGAGGTGGAACTGGAACAAAAGGCCTAGCAACAGGGCAGGGAGATGGCCCAGGTCCACTCTGGTGTCTGAGACCTTATTTGGAGCTCCAAGACCAGTGGCTCCTTCTGGGGTGAGGCCAGCAGGTGCCCCGCTCACTCCTACCTGCACTCCAGGTTTCAAAACACTGGTGCTTTCGGTCAAAGAGGAGGCACTCCCCAGATGCCCACATGCCCTGCCCAGCCCCTGTGTCTACCCCTGGCGGCAGCACTCTCCTCTCTCTGCCTCTTCCCTGACAGTTCCAGATTCCAAGCCCACGGGTCCCTTGCTGCTCACCTCTGATGTGCCTTTTTTACCACAGCCCTGCCAAGGAGACTTTGCCCCACTGGCCAGAGGAGACTGAGGCTAGCCTAGGGTCACACAGGATTGGAGCCAGGATCTGATTTTCAGGCCTGTTTCCTCCCCCTTACCCTCTTGCTGGTACAAGGACATCTTGACCACAGACCAACAAGAAGTCCCCTTGGACCTGCTGCACACAGTCTTCCTCCCCCATGGTCACCTTGTTCCTGCCCTATGGGAAGGGGGCCAGTACAAAATGCAGCTCCTTAGACAGGTTCGGGCTGGCTGGGCCGCCCAGGACCACCCCCGCCGACCTCCCAGGAGGTGGGCATGCCTGGGTGCCCAGCTGCTGGAGACAGGAGACGAAGGTACACAGGGGCATGGCCTATCCCTTCCTTGGGGTGATGGAATGTCTGATCTTCAGCCCAGCCCCCAGGGTACTTGGCAGGAGGGCTGGATCCAGCCAGAACTTCCCTGGAAGGTCACTGGCCATGCCGAAGCCCCTGAGCCTCACCTTGAACAAGGCCTCTGCAGCCCAAGCGCATGGCTGCCAGCCTGGGCCCCTCGCAGTGTGCAGGGTGGGGCATCTAGGGGCCTGGCCTCCTGTGAGACTAAATCAGGGGGGTGGGGTCAGGATGGGGCTGTCCTGCTGAGCCTCTGAGCCCGGGCGCCAAATGTAGGGAACAGGGGAAGGGGACGTTACCAGAACCTCTGCAGTAAGTCCTAGTCTCCTGAGAGCCACGGCAGCACACGGCGAATTACAGGAAAGGTGGACAAATGAGACTGAGAAGCAGCTGAGCTTTGGGTCTGATCAGTGCTGCTCTGGGCAGCAAAGACAAGAACCCCTAGCTTGCAGCACCTTTTATTTAGTACATGGGGAAACCGATGTAACAAGTAAAATGTAGAGTTCAGTATCTCACATTGGGATAAACAAGGTGTAACAACAAAAGACTGGGGGGCAGTGGAAATCTAAGAACAATGAGGAACTATGCAGTTGAAGATTTGGTTCTTCCCTGGCATCCCCCGCAGGTGTGGTCTTGTCCTGGAGCATTACAGCATCCGGGGATCAGTGAGGTCTCAGTTGTGACCCGAGGCCAAAATACAACTATGTCTGGAATGTCACAGCTGGACTGCAGGCAGGAGAACTAGGCCTACTCAAATGATTTTTCCCTAGAACTATGCAACGTTGCTCCCAACACTCCTCAGGTGGGACTCCAGGGACCCTGCCAGTGCCCTGCTCAGAGGATCCTGGCCTGGGGCCTCCGAACCTGTCCAAACCCCTCTGGATTCCCCCTGGCATTGTCCCAAAGTCCCCAAATAGCCCACTATGGAATCTGACATCAGATGGTCCTGACTGACCTTTCTGAGCCTCAGTGTTCTTTTGTGTGCAGTGGGTACACGGCCTATACCCAGGGCCTCTGGGAAGTGCGAGAGTTCACTCACTGCCACCCTCCCATCTTGGGGTTCGGCATCCTCCACCCCATTGGGTTCTCTTTTGAAGCACAAATGTCCCATGGGTGGGAGCAGAAGTGACTCTGACTCCTCTGTAGGAGCCCTCCTCCTGGGCGAAAGGGCCCAACCCTGGCCAGCATCCCCCACCCAGGCCATCCCAGCTGCTGCTGGACAGTTTTGTCCCTTCTGTCAGTGGCTCCCTAGTCCTGGCCTGGGAGGTTTGAGTGGCAGCTGTTTGACACCTGTCTTGGTCCAGGTGCCTCTGGTCAGGCAGTGAGGCATCGTCACACCTGTGCCATGGACGCAAATGAGGCCCAGAGTGGCTTAGTGGCCACCCACGGATGGGACAGCACGTGCAGATGGCAGGACTTGCTCCACTTTGCTGTGTATGTGGGTGTGCGCACACTCGTGCATGTGTTTGGACTTTTGTTTTTGTAATACTGGATACTGAACCCAGCCTCATGCATGCTAGACAAGCACTCTATCACTGAGCTTCACCCCTAGCCCTTTTACCTTTATTTTTGAGATGGAGTCTTGTTAAGTTGCCCAGGTTGGTTTTAAACTTGCAATTCTCCTGCCTCAGTCTCTCAAGAAGCTGGGATTATAGGCATGCACCGCTGTGGCAGGTAATTTGCTTTGTTTCACCACCCACAGGGTCCCTAGGGTCCTGAATCTCTCTCTCTCTCTCTCTCTCTCTCACACACACACACACACACACACACACACACACACACACAGAGTTGGTGCCCAGCACAGAATGTGGGCTGAGGGATACTTCTATTTCCTTACCTGGAAACAGGGCTGCTGCACTTTTGGCAAAATAAAGAGCTGGCATTGTAACTATTCATGAAAATTCCACAAAGCACCCAGCCCCCCAGCCCAGGAGACACCTCCAACACCTCCCAGAACCACAGCCTTCTGCAGTACCTCTGCCCCAGCAGCTGGGAGCCACCGGGGCCTCCCCCTAAGTGCTGGGGCACAGATGGCTCCGGAGGCGTAATGGAGCAATGACGACTGCCGCTCATTAGCAGGGGCTGCCTCGTGCACAGAGGGAATGGGGGGGGTGTGCATTTTGCTGCCCACACACCCCAGGGAGCCCAGTTGGTAGAAGCGGAGCAGGAAGACACCAGGCGCCCACCCAACTCCAGCTCCCCACCTGCCCCCCACCTCCATCTGGCTGGGCTCCAGTGTTTGTTGTCAGACTTTGTCCCTGCACCTCGATGTGGGACAGACAGGGAAAGGGGCCCAGACAAGGAAAGCAGGGTCCCACAAAGGCCACTGTAGTCACCCTTGGCCTTTTTCTCCCCAACAGCTCCCTGTCCACCATAGAGGAGATTTGGCCCACAGAGGAAGGCACCATTTGACTCTCACCTCCTGCCCAGTGCAGCCAGGGCAGGGGACAACAGAGCTGGGCACTGGGCCCCAAGCCTAGGCCCGTCCCCTGCTAACTCCCCGGTAAAGGCTGCCTACCACCTCTCTTGTCAAAAGTCAAACAACCCAGGCCAACCTGCTTCCAAACCGGTTTCTCATGGGATCCCAGGAAGAAACAAGCTCTCTCAAGGAAGTGGGAGGCAGGTGGCACCAGGGGAATGTGTGCCCCCTGTCATCCCATCCAGTTGCAGGGTCCCAGCTGCAGCCCTGCCCTCAGGGTCTGCCATCTTCTCTGAAAGAATGACATACCTCTCACCCTGATAGTGTCCCAGTGCCAGGTGGATGGCCCATGAGCATGCCCAGACCATACTCGGAGCAGCAAGGGGGACCAGCACGGCCAACTAACTCAGAGCCTCCCCTTGAAGACACCCAGAACCTAAAGAGGCCAGGAGCACCAAACAGGTAACCTCAGGACACTGAACTGGACTCCCGGGTCGGCCAAGGTCAAGTAGGCCAGGCTGGCTGCCATATCCACTGACCTTGTCTGCCCGGTCCCCAACCTGAGTGGCAGCTTCTTACCTCTGGGTCTGGGCAGGCCCCTCTGCAGACTGCAGACCTTTTCCCTCCTCTTCCTCCTCTTCCCAGGGCACCCAGCTCCCAGTCAGAGCATGTCCTGCCGCTCAGCGAGCCTGGCCCAGGTGAGACTCCGCCTGCCCAGTTAGCACCACTTCCGCTTGCCACCAGCCTGTCATTCCAGGGTTTCCCTGTAGGGCCTGCCTGACCTGGCTTTTGGGGACTGTCTCCCATCTGTTGCCTCAGCCCTGCTGGACTTTCGGAACCTCTGCCCTGAGAAGGCAGCACAATCTGCTACTGGGTGAGTGTGGGGGTCACCAATTGTCTCGGAGTCTCAGTGCTGGTGGGGGGTGGGGCGTGCTCCTTCCATCTGCAATCTGCCAACACCTCCTGTGTTTTCCCACCTCCTCTCTTCTCTTGGGCCCCACCTGAACCCAGGCCCACACTCACCTGCTGCAATCAAATGCAGGCACAACCAGCTGCTGCTGGCAGAAGTGGGAACCCAAGGTGGAGTGCAGGGGGTGGGGGCTTAAAATGTCCAGCCTCCTGCAGGACACAAAAAGGGACCCAAGAAAGCAAAGGGTGGGGACAGAGATGGGCGTTTGTTCTTGGGGAGGGGAAGTAGCAGCTGCCTCCGGTATCCTGGGAAGATGTCAAGGGTCATCCAGACCAGCTCTGCCCCCAGCAGAGAGGTTTGGGGCACATCCCTACTCCAGCCCACAGGAAGAGCTTGCCTGGCCCCAGTTCTGCCCTTCAGACCCCATCTCAGACCAGCAGTTGAGGTGGTTAACGTTCCCACACCTTGGTACCCACCCCCACTACACCCCAACACTGAGACCACTGGCTGAGCCACTACTCCTGCCCAGGATCAAACAGGCACTCACTGATCAGTGCCACATAGTTGGCATCGGGTACCACTGTGGGCCAGGCCCTGGGTTAGGGGCTGTGTGTACAGCAGTGCTCCAGGGACCCTTCCCTTACTTCCTCCACCCCACCGTCTCCTACAGCCACCTGGGCACCTTCTCACCTGTGACCAATCCCCCAGGCTCAGGATTATCCCTTCCTCGGCCGTGTGTTCCACCAGGGCACCACATTCAGGGCCTGGATCAGAGAAATGCTAGGTGAGGAAGGGAATGTGAGAGAAGGAATGACGATGGACAGAAGTATGGATGGACAGGTGGATGGATGCAGCCATGCATTTAGCATGTGTCTGTTGAGGACCAGGCACTGTGCTAGGCACGGGGGATATAGCTGGAAACTGCTCAGCTGTGTGGCTGAGTGAAAGGTCAAGCAATGAGACCAGAAAGTGAAGGGAGGGTGGATGGACAGGTGGACAAGGGAAAAAGGGAGGATCCAGTTGGGCAAAGTGTTGGAGGGGGCTCCAACCCGCCCCCCCAGAAGGCACAGGCAGAGTCTGTCTGCTGGCTGCTGTTCATCTTGGACCCCACTGGGGTTCCTGGTCCCCAGATCACCCCTTTGCTCCTCTTCCCTGTGGAAATTCCCAGCTGCCGATGCAACCTCTGCTATATCTGCGGGCAGGCGCCTTCCTCTGCCCAGCAGGAAGTATGCACCTCCCTGGCTGAACACAAATCAGGGGCACCAGGAGGAAACAGCAGCAAGACAGCCTGACCCCTAAGGCCCGGAGTTTCCCTGCAGCCCAAAGATGGCACCCACCCTGATACGGACACAGGGGCAGTGCCAGTGACTTTCCCACTCCTGACCCCCATACTCCACTCCACCCCTCTGTCCTGGGGGCCCCTGATATGTGACATTGTCCCCAAGTCCTATCACTTGAGCATCAGGGGCTGAGGCTCCAGCCCCCGGTTTGGGCCCACTTCTTCTGAGTGCACTTGGGGTGGCTGCTTAACCTCTCAGACCCTTGGGTCATCTATCAAATGAGGACATGCGCCTTTGCACTGCTTGCTTCCAGACACAGGAGTCAGGAAATTTCTCTAACACATGAGGAACATGTGCGGGGCGGGGGCTTGGTCTCTTGGACCACTCCCCATGCATCCCCTGGGATGAAGTTCAAATGAAATGAAACCAAAGCACCCAAACTGCATACCTGGGGGCCACAGGGATGACCATAGTCGCTCTAGCACTGCCAACCAGGCCCCAAGCTAAAGCCACTGTGTGGATTTCCCCATGAACTCCTCACTATGCCCCCATGAGGCTGGGCTACCTAGTACTGTGGGCCTACAGGCAAGATGAGGAAGGGCTGAGGGACAGGACTGGGGTCACACGGAGCCAATAAGACTCCAGAGCTTGTGCAGGAGTCTGGGAGAAGCCCAGCCTGAGGCTGCTCATACCCTATCCCCACTCAGTGGACATCTTGGGAAGTGCAGACTTCTTCCCTGTCTGGAATGTGAAGAGTACCCTGTGCCTCTACAGGACTCCAGGTCAGGAGGGGCTCTCTATCTCTGGGGGAAGCCACCTGCCTCATCTTTGGTGACAAAATGGTCTCTAAAGTGACTTTCCATTCACCGGCTAATTTCCATGGGCCATTTTTCACCAGTTCCTCTATTCATCCACTAAACTAATATTTGCCCAGTAGCTACTGGCTGCCAGGCCTGCTTCAGAAAACATTCTGTGAGGGCTGGAACACTCAAGCAGACCAGCTCACCCCCCTTAGACCAAGCTCTGCTTGTCTGCAAACTAGGGGTGGTGTCAGTGTCTATCTGTGTTTTGCGGGGATTAAATGCTAAAGTACTCTGAACCCTGGCGGCACACAGTTAAGTGCTCAATAAATGTTTGCCACATCCAAATGCAAGGGGAATTCACATTCCCAGCCTTAGAAAGCTCCTCCCATTCTCAGCATTGCCTCTGTTGAATGCAGTTGACTTCTGTTCCTTTCATTAGATCAATAGGAAAATGTTCTACCTTTGGGCCGCATCTGGAAGAAAGTGGTCTCCACAGCCAGATGTGGATGGACAGGCCCACAGCTCTGAGCCAGTGCCGAGATCAGCCCCAGAGGGCTCCCCATGCTTTCCAGAAAGGAGAGGCAGGGAGGGAGGGTGGTGGCACTGCCCTCCCCTTGATAAGTTTCCAGAGTTCATTCTCTGCCCTCTGTGTGTTTTGTCACCTTCAAGTCCAGCCTTCTAGTTCTGCCAAGATGTGGTCATCTCTCTGTACCCTGGCTGGGGTCAGGAGACCTGGTTCACCCAGCAGGGTGGTGCTGAGCAGGTCAGGGCTCTTTTCTCAGCCTCAGTCTTCCTTGTCTACAAGGGGTGACGGACAAATACAGTAAGCACTGAAATTTTTAAAAGGTATTACAGTAAAGGTCACCTTGCCATTAATCTCCCTTAAAATATTCCCACTGGAATATCAAACATCCTATCATTCTTGCCACTTTCTGAAGCAGTTTTGGAAGTTGTCTTTCATGAGTGTTTTTTTGTAGCTACCTCTATGTCTTGAATCAATTAAAAACACATACAATAATTTTTATTGAATAAGGACACATCCACCTTATTCACTGGATCTGGTACCATGCAACTTCTGGCTGTCTTCCAAAGTCAAAATAACCATGAAAAGTAAGCATTTTTAATCATTTCAGCACATTGAACTAAAGACACTCAGGATAGAGGACTTCCAGAACTGCTTCAGAAAGTGCCGAGAACAATGGGCTAAGTGTGTTCAAAGCGGGAGTTGAGGGAGAGTATTGAGGGAGATTAGTGGCTATGTGTCTTTGTAATCAATTACTTTTAACTTAACCCCTGTTTTTTTGTTTTGTTTTGTTTTTGGTACCAGGGATCGAACTGGAGTCCTTGCGCTTACAAGGCAGATGGCGGAACCACTGAGCTAAATCCCAGGCCCCAGCTTTTAACTTAACCATTGACCGTACTTTCCTGTGTATGAAGACCCTGTGTATCAAATGAGACTAATGGGCGGACCCATCCTGTGATGTTTTCAGCCCTCAGAAATGTGCTGTGCCAGCCGAAAGGCTTTCTTGACTGTCCCAGCAGCTCTGAGCACACAGAAGGGAACCCAGCGTGACATCCCCCAGCCTCAGTGAGTCAGCAGCATCCAGCCACATCCTCAGCATGCCGTGACACTGTGGGAGCACTCCTGGAGTGGCACCAGGGCCTTTCTACCTTTGCCCTGTGTCTTGAATTGACTGAGCCCTGCGGGGTTGAGGTCAAGGCAACAGAGTCACCTCCTTCTGAGGCATTAGCAGTCAGGCCTCCTCAGAGGCACCACAGGAAACAGATGACAACCAAATGTCAAAACTTTGTCAGATGCTGCAGGTTCAGAACAGGACAGACCTCTGGCTCTGAGGGTGAGGACAGACCTCTGGCTCTGAGGGTGAGGACAGACCTCTGCCTCTCTCTGCAGCCCCAGACCTCAGGTTGGGACCAGGTCCCTCCTCTATTCCTCCGCCACCTGGCAATTCTACCCACCCCACTTCATGCCCAAGTTCCAGTGCCACCTTTCCATGAAGCTCTCTTGGAGTTCTCCCTTCCTTCCTGATGGGTTCAGCCTCTGAACCTCTGAGCCCTGAAAGCCCCACATCACTTTACCTGCAAGGATGCTCATATCCAACTCCCTTGAGCCCTGTCTGCACCAGGCTGATCCCTCACCCTGCACAGAGTGATAACACATTTAATTCCCACAGCAGTCCTATGGAGGAGGTGACCACAGGGAATATGGACAAGAAGGATGAGGCCCAAAGACAGGTAGCAACCTACCCTAGAGCACATGGCCACTAAGTACCAAGGGCAAGCTCTGAAGCAAGGTCTATGTTGGGCCACAGTTCCTTGATGTACCTCTGTGTCGTGCAGCCTCTAAGTTAATGTATTTCATTCATTCATTCAACAAAACATTTTCCAAGTGCCAGATCTCCAACTGGCATCTCTGGGCATGAGACAGATATATCCCTGCCCTCCTGGACTTTATAGCTTGATGAGGAAATGAAGTAAGGAACTTTAAAAAAATCATAGAAGTGATTAATCATCCAATAAGTGTGAAGACAAATATTTACAAGCAACAGAGAAAGCATGAAATAGAGAACTCACTTTAGCCAGGTAGTCAGGGAAGACCTCTTGAAGGAGGTGACATTTGTAACAAGGTCCTGATGGATGAGGAGGAGCTAGCCTTGGAAAAAGTCGACCTGGGGAACAGCAGACCAAGGAGGAGGAACCGCATGTGCAAAACTCAGAGGGGGGACCAGCTCCAAGTGCGGAGAAACTGGCAGCTGGCAGGTGTGGCCAGAGCACAGGGACAAGAGAGGAGACCAAAGAGCAGAGCTGCAAAGACAGATGGAGATGGCATCACCTCCCAGGGCAGTGGGAAGTGCGGTGGAGGAAAACAGGAACTGAGGATCAATTTATAGTCAAGGGCAGCAGCTGGCAGACTCAGCTCTGCCTGCCCAGATCAAGGCCATTGGTCCTGGCCAGGCAGAACAACATCCCTGTGCCCCTTTCCTGCCAACACTACAGAGTCTTGACAGCCAGAGGTAACAGGGACCAAGAAGGAGTCCTGCAGAATACTCCACTCCCTGCTGCCACCAGGGTGCAGAGCAGGGTGGCCACCCACCCTCTGGCCATCCAGAGAGCTGGGAGGCAGGCATTGGCCCTGAGCAGGCAGTCTGTCAATCCATCACCCATTAGGCCTCTGCAGCCTTGGCCCTCAGCCATTGGTGGCTGCCCCGCTCTCTGAACACTGTTTCGATATGAGTATTGATGTGAATATATGAACATTTATGTTGCAAGTATGATGGAAGTGAGATAATAAGGACATGTGCTGGCACTTAATTTGTTCATCAATGATCTGAATGATTTTTCTTTCTGAACCGAGCTCAAAATACTGGAATACTTGTTGGAACTGAATCACAATTTTCCAGCTTCTGGTGTGATTTGCAAAGCATGCAGCCCCTGTGTGGGGTGTGCCTTATCATCCTCATCTCCTCTACTTCCTCAAGTCTATCCAGACAATCAGAAAACAACAAATCAAGGCCTGACTGATAGCCCTTGGAGACTTACACAGTGTAAATATTACCAGCTTAGCAAGTTTCAGGATGAATTCAACACAGAGTTAGAGAAAGATACCCGGGGGTCAGCATCACACAGTAGGGTTTCCACCACACCACTGCAGTAAGTGTCGGTAACTCCAGGAGCACATGTGTATTCACTTTCTAGGGCTGCTGTAACCAACCCCCACAGGTGGGGGGCTTGCACAACAATATGTAAGTGCACCATTCTAGAGGCCAGATGGCCGAGATCAAGCTTTGTGAGAAATCCCTTCCCGTGCCTCTCCCCCCACTTCTAGTGGTGGCTGCAATCTCTGGGGTTCCTTGGTATGTAGAAGCATCACCCCATCTCTGCCTTCCTCTCTGCATGGCCTTCTCCCCATGTGCATGTCTGTGTCCACGTTCCCCTGTTTTTTAAGGACACCAGTCATTTTGGAGTAGGAGTTGACCCCAAGAACCTCCTGTTAACTTGGTTACCTCTGTAAAGACCCAGGCACCAAATAAGGTCTGTCCTGAGGTGCTCAGGGTTGGCACTTGAACACATAAATTTGGGAGAAAGGTGAGAATACCATTCAACCTGTGACAATGGATTATGGCAAAATTTGGTCATTAGGACATAATGCATTGTAAGGATTTATTATAATATAACTTAATTTTGTTTATGTAATTTAATTCTTAATAGTAGCTGTGCTTAACAACCAGTTCACAAAGTATCCAACATTTAGCAGCTAGTAGTATTCCACAAACCACTGCCCACCCCCCTCTTCTGCCCAGCTGCATCCCCAACCTGCTTCTGCGGGCTCAGATAATGGACATCCTGTGCATCTCCTCTGAGCAACCCAAAGCCTGGTCTCCACCTCCCGGAGGGGGTCCTGAGAAAGGGATGCTCTGGAGGCCAGTATGATCACAGCTGCCCAGCTGGACTAGCAAAGAGCTGAAGACAGTCCACACATGCAACTCCAGGAAAGCTCGGAAAGCACCGCCTGGCTCTGCCCCTGTATGGTGACCAACCCTCTCATTTTGCCTGGATTGTCCCTGCTCAGCACTGAAAATTCTGCATCCCAGGAAACTCTTAGTCCTGGGCAAACTGAACACTCGGTCATGCTCACCTCGTAATCATAGGGTCCCAGCAAAAAGAAAACAGAAAATGCTTTTTGGTGAAAATTAAGCAGAACACAGGGCAGCATCTCTGCAGATCTCAGAGATCCATTCCCTGCTTGGAGGCAAGGCTGGTGCCCAGGGGCTTCTCAGTAAGGTGTGCAGTGAGAACCGGGGTATAAATGTGGGTCAAGCCTCAATGTGGCAGGGCAGTGCAGCCAGGAGAGGAGACCCAAGGAGTGGGCAAAGACAGCACCAGAGCGGGGTTCAAGTCCTAGCTCGGCCACACAGTAGATGCATGACTTTGAGGAGGTGGCCTGCCACCTGTGCCTCCATTTCTCCATCTGTAACATCTTGGTGGGTGGTTGGTGGTTTCAGTAAGACCCACTGTGGAAAGCACAGTGCCCATCTTGTCCAAGACACCTCAGCAATACTGTCAACAAGCAGAGCCAAGTGAATAGGAGTGTGGGCGCTTTTTTTTTCTGTTTATAATTGTTTCCATTGTGGCTAGTCTGGTGTTGTGTGTACAATCAAAACAAAACAGAAATTATGAACATCTAGGTACACAGATGTATATAAATAGAGCCTGAAACCAAATGTTGGCTGTGGGGAATAGGGAAAGGGCTGCTGCAGCTGGCCCCCGAGCATGTCTCTGTTCCAGGGTATCCTTAGAAGAGCTGGAGAAGCCGCTGGGCCCCCTGAGCTTATGCCAACCCATGCCCGAACTAAAGCCTGAACAGGCAGCTCTGGTGGCTAGGGAAATGGGAAGCAATAAGTGTAGCCCCCAAGTCAGAAAGGGTGCCTGTGTTTACAGAGCAGCCCAGCACAGGCTCCAGCCCACCTCCACTGCCTGACACAGATTCTGCTCCTGCTGCAGAGCGACCTCAGCAACTTGGGGCTGCAGCAACCCCAGGGGAGGAAACTGTGCCCCATTACACAGAAGGGGCAGCCACAACCCTTCCCCATTAGAAACCCAAAATACCAATTTTAAAAAGAGCAAAATAAAATACAGATAATAGGAGACCGGGAGCTAGATCTTTTGCAAATTGGAAAGGTATGAAGAGATGGAGGGAAGGGCCGGGGATTTAGCTCAGTGGTTCCGCTGCCTGCCTTGCAAGCGCAAGGACCCGAGTTCAATCCCGGTACCAAAAAAAAAAAAAAAGAGATGGAGGGAGAGGGGAGAAGGGAAGGGAAGGGAACATGAAAGAATTAGGGTGTGTTATGTACCACCCCCCCAACTATGAATGTAATCATAGACTGCAAGCATGTACTAATACAATTTTTTTAAAGAGTAAGTTCTTTTATATAAATATTTGCTGTAGCACTTCTGCATACGCATGTTTAAGTTTGTGTGTTTGATTTATTTCATTTAGCATTATGGTCTCAAGGCATCCATTTTTCTACAAGTGACTCACTTACCCCTCTTCATAGCAGAGTAGTGCTCCATTGTGTGTAAATAGCACACTTTCTTTATCCATTCATCTGCTGATGGACATATAGGCTGCTTCCACAACTTAGCTATTATGAATTCTGCTGCTATACGCATGAGTACACATTTACTGTAATATGATGTATTTAACTCTTTTAGGAAGATAACTAGAAGGGGAATAGCCTAGCAGGGCTTTTTAAGGGATATTCCTCAGGGCTTGTTAGGTATTTGTTTCTTGTTTGGCTTCTGCAGTGATGGGGATCAAACCCAGGCCTTGTGCAGAGTAGGTAAGCATTCTGCCACCAAGTCAGCCATGGTCCATAACTTTAAAAGCAGAATTGTCAACCCTATCCCCCCCCCTCCTCTCATATACCCCTTTCACAGGTAAAGTGACTGAGGTTCAGATAGGTGAAGCATCTAACTTAATGACTAAGGGGCAGACGCAGCACCAACAAGATCCAGCTACTCCAAACAAGGCTGTAAAGAGTTCGCCATCTAGTCAAGAAAGGGGACAATACCATCCAACCCCTCTCAGGGGCCACTGTGTGATGAGGAAAGCCTCCCTGCACTCGCAGGGCCCCCACAAGTCCCACATTTGAACCCCAATCCTGCATTTCTTTTGTTGTCTTCCCGCCTCCCCTAGCCTTCTCTCTTCAGGCTGAAGAGAGCTTCAGGATACTTCTGTCTTCATCCCACAGCTGCTGCGTGGCCTCTGACAAATCAGTGTCCTCTCTGGGCTCCTCAGCCTCTAGCCTTCCACCACAGCCTCTGATTTCACTGGTTTGGGGTGGTGACCGGTGCTGCTAATTTTATTTAAATTCCTCATGCCAAGGTGACCAGGAGGTGGATGCTTTCTTTCCAAGGGGCCCCAGGACCAGGTGCCAGCCCTTCACTGGCCCCGGCCCCGCACTCAGCCTCCCGCAGAGACGCAGGGACTGTGGGGGCAGTAAGCTGGGAAGCCAGTTACACAGATGCCCCCAGGGGCAAAGTCTAGGTGGGGAGCAAAACCGTTGGCTGCCCACCCCGGGAAGCTGCACCTGGCGCTCTGGAGTCACCCTTCCCCCACTCCTCTGAGCAGCAGGAGCCTCAGCCCAGCTTCTGGCAGGCACCCAGCCAGGGCCTCTCCCCAGACACACGCAGCCTCTGCCCGGCTCAGAGAGGCCCTCTTGGCCAGGGTGCACCACAGTCACAGCTGGGAGGGCCATGGCAAGTCACGGTAGCCTTGGAGCCCAGCAGACAGGGCCCTCCCTCCATCACCGCCTCGAAATGACCTTGGTAAGTCTTTTTTTGACCTTGAGCCTCAATAGGCCTAGTGTTGGCAACAAAGCTGTCAAGTGCCCAGCCCAGAATCCAGACCCGAGTTGGCGCTGTCAACAACTTCTTATCAAGAAGCACAGCAGGAAAAGGAAAAACAAGGATAAGCTGATTTTTCTTTGTTTTGACTGTGTGCAGAAGTCACTAAATAATGCCCAGTGTTAATAAATCAAGAAACAGCAGGATCAGAGTGTTATTTATTGCTCTGGGGGTAACCACCACATGGACTGAAGCTGTCAGAGGGGCTGCCGTGGGGAGGGGCTTTTCATTGTAAGTCCTTTTCACTAGTTGGTGTTTTTAAATGCCTGCTTAGTAAAAATTATTTATTAAAGTAACTTGACCTCCTTAGTGTTGATCTGCAAGGTCACCACTGTTAACAGAAGGATTTTGCCCCATGAGGCCACATACAAGGTTAAGTATTTGATTTACAGAGTCAGATTACCAGAGGTCAAATACCTGCTCTGTGATTTACTAGCTGTGCCACTATGGCCACATTACTTAACCACTCTGTGCCCCAGGTTCCTCATCTATAGAATAAGAAAAATAATAACTCCATGCTTCTGGTATGTACAGTAAATACTCAATTCTTGAGACATTATTATTACATATCCCTATAACTCATATGGGGAATTATTTTACAAAATAGGATTAAAATATTGGGCCGGGGATTTAGCTCAGTGGCGCCCACTCAAGCCTTTCAAGCCCAAGATCCCAAGTTCAATCCCTGATACCCCCCCCCAAAAAAAGGATTAATATGATTTACAAAGTTTTTGCATCTTGCTTTCCTTTCTCTTGCCAAGAAATAATGAATATCATTTCAGGTTGGTACATACAGTTCTATTTCATTCTTTATAATTGATGCAAGAATTCCATTGCCCAGAATGTAAAGTTAGAGTAGTTAGTTTCCATTTGTAGTATACTTTGTAGCAATTAATGTATAATTTTTGTGAAAACAAGGGGCCATTTCTGACAGATTCCTAAAACAGACATTTCTAAGTCATAGAGTTCATGCTACTAAAAATTTTATTGGTACCTCTTTTTTTTTTTTTTTTTTTTTTTTGGCACCAGGGATGAACTTGGGACCTCTTAAAAAGTAATCCCACAGGGCTGGGATTTAGCTCAGTAGAGTCATGCCTGCCTCAAAATTGCAAGGTCCTGAGTTCAATCCCCGGTACCAGAAAAAAATATATATTTACCAATTTAGAGTCCCACCAATACTGTGAAAGTTCCCATTGCCTCAGTACCCCTGAGTTTTTAAACTTTTGCCTTTCTATAGAGAGGTGAGCTGATTGCTTTAATGAGCTTACCTTTAGTTATGGTGTGATTCAATATCTTTTCATAATGGTATCATACATTTTAATTTCTTTTCCTGTGAAATAGTCACATCCTTTCCCATTTTAATTGAGCTTTTTATACTTTTATGTTGATTGATAAGACCTCTTCAGAAGCATTCTTCTTTTTTGTACTGGTGATTGAACTCAGGGCCTGGTGCACACTACACAATTGCTTCACCACTAGTTATGTCCCCAGCCCTTTTACATTTTTATCCAGTTTTGAGACAGAGTCTTGCTAAGCTGCCCAAGCTTATGATCCTCCTGCCTCAAGTTTCCTGAGTAGCTGAGGTTACAGACATGTTGCCACCACCGCCAGCTTCCATTTAATGAAATTCTTAGTGTGCTTTTGGTCATGGAAAAGTTTTATATTATTATATAGTCAAATGTAATTTTCCCTTATGACTTCTGGCTTTCATGTCTTACTTTAAAAGACTCTATGATTCAAATTTACTTAAAAATTCTCCTAATTTGGGAGAATGAGATTTAAAAAGGAATGAAGCTATGTTATGTTCATGTACCAACTTCCCACAAGGGATGTAAGCATTATGTACTGCAAATGTGGACTGATAAACTAAAATAATAGAAAAATCTTTTAAAATTCTCTGACTTTTCTTTTAATACATTTATAATTTTGTTTAACATTTAATCCATTTGGAATGGCTATGTATCTGTACATGGTGTGACCCCGTGTATGGATGAATCTACCCTTTTCTGCCTAATTTGTGATGTCTCTTGGCATTTTATGCATCCTTGTGGTTGGCACAGGACAGAATTCTGCAAATGTTGCCTTTAGGAGCAGCTTCCATGATAGCCATATGACAGGTAGCATATTCTATAGCAACAGAGCAGGGGGTCCGAATTCAGAACTAGAGATGAATATTTGTGGTCTTGATTTTGATTTTAATTTCAAGTCAACTTTATATAGCTACCATAAAATTTCCACATTTTACATTTACAGATCAACAACTTGGCAGATGTGTACACTCATGTAACAAATGCCCCAAGAGAACATTTCCGTCTTTCCAAAAAGTTTCTTTGTGCCCCCTTTGGAGTCAGTATCCCCCAACTCCCACCCCAGGAAACTCTTTTATTTTTAAATGACATGTATGGGGTGCATTGATAACATTCTCAGAGAAATAAATAACACAGCTGTTGCATAAGCCCGTTGGCCGTTGGCTGAAGAGGAAGGCCAACTTCCCCCAAGGGAAGAAACTTCTCTTGTGGGGCTGACAAACACCTCTGAGACCAGGGATAACCCAGCCCAGATCTCCCAAGTGCTGTTTCTTACCATTTTTCTCTAAGTCTAGAAATCAAATCTGCCAAATATTTACCTAATACTTTCTTCTAGATCTACGGAGTTCTTACACTTACATTAAAATGGTTGCTTGTGAAAGAAAACACAGCTATCTCTGCATCACATGACCAGAGGCACATGTCATAATTAATGAAATGCTCTTCATGACACTAAAATCAGAGTCTGGGAGGCTGAGGAAGGAGGATTGCAAGTTGAAGCCCAACCTGGGCAACTTAGTCACTTTGAGAGACCCTATATCAAAACTAAAAGTTTTTTCAAAGGGCTGGGGTGTAGCTCAATCCTCAATACTGGAAAAGGAAAAAAAAAAACAGAAAAACAACTCCTTGCTGGGGATGCGGCTCAGCAAGAGAGCACTTGCCTAGCATGGGCAAGACCCTAGGTAGGATCCCCACCATTGCAATAATAATAATAATCATCTGTGCACCTAAAATTGTGCTAATATTGCCTCAGGGGAGGCCAAAACCCGTAAGAGTGAAATGGGCAGAAGAAGAATCTGGAATTTGCGGGTGGAGGCTGGAGGCTGGAGGGCCAGGAGAGGGACTGAAAGGCAAGCCCGCCTCTGCAGGTCTGAAGACCTGAGGGCTCTCTTCACTGCACTAGCAGTGGAGTTGCTCTGGGAGCAGACCAGAGTCTGTGCACTCCCTTCCTGCCAGGCAATGGCAGGGAGGGTGTTGGAAACAGCATTTTAGCCCACAGGTTCTAGAGCCTTCCAGCTATAAAGGAAGACATGGGATTTTGAGAGGCTACTCAATGGGAAAATACCCTTGGAATCAGACTGAAATCCACTGCTACTTAGGTATGTGACCTTGGGGAAGAGAACAACGTTTCTGAGCCTCAGTTTTCTCCTCTCTAAAATGGGTCTGAATAGTGCATTGTTGTAAAGACTGAAGAGACAGGGCCCAGAGCTGGCTTTCTAGAAATGATACCCAATTGCCTTTCATCTTCCCCTGAAGAGGACCCTGAAAGATGCAAACCCACAGACACCAGATTTTGCTTGAATGACCAAGTAGTTAACAAAATCAGTCCCAACTAAAAGAAGTGGCTCTGATGTCACCAGTTTTATTAATTAACTGCTCATTAAAGTCTTCATGTCTTGCTAATGTGAAAAATTAACTGTCTGCACGCTGGGAACCCTAAGGAAATAGCTAATGGGGGGAGGGGAGACAGGGCAGGATCTAGGCATGTGGGAGCTCCGGGCCCAGAAGGGCCTCCCGCAAGAGCTCTAGAGCCATCTCTGGCAAGGCCTGTCTGGTTCCAGCCTCCTCAGGACATGGAGGCTGGGGCCTGAAGGGCCTAGAACTCACTCCAGCACTGGAGCCTGGTAGGGCAGGGAGGAGCAGCAGGGGCCTGGGAATTACTTCTGCATCACTGAGCAGTGAGCCCAGGCCAGGCCCTGGGTGATTGAACTCCAGGGATCCTGCCAGCCCTGCCCACCATCTGCTGCTCTCTCTAAGCACAGGTAGAACAGCAAGTCCCAGAGAGGTCAGGCAGCAAGGGAGCAGTGCCCTGGTCCCAGTGCTGACTCTCAGGTGGGGACTAGGGCCATGCATGGGGAAGGACTGTCACATCTCTGCCTGTTGGGCAGGGCAGGAAACACCCATGAGACTTAATTGAGCTGCCTGCATCCCACATCACTGAGGGGCACTAGGCCAAAGTGAGGCAGGGGCCAGCTCCCAGTTCCTGCTTCAGCTCACAGAAGTAGGACTGAGAACAGCCTGGGCATCCACAGACGGTGGCCTGTCTACCTGAGGTTCCCCAGCCCAATCGGGGAGGCAAGTTCTACCCCTCCCCATGCGAAGCTGCCAGCTCGAGCCAGATGTGGGGTGACAACTATGGAGGTGCTATGGGTGTGGTTGTCCCCAAGGCTGCTGTTCTCAGTAGATTCTGAAGTCAGCTTCACACCACCATCCCAGCACAGACCTGGCCTGGTCATAATACCCCAGCCCATGCCCACCAAGGGTCAGACTGAGTCAGAGGCAGGCATATGGATGCCTAGCCCTTCCTCTTAAGTCACCAATGAGGAAACTGAGGCCTAGGAAAGAACAGAGTAGGCCGCAGTTGCGTAACATCTGTGATGCTAGAACTAAGACTAGACTCTTGGAATCTGCTTCCTGGTGAGTGAGCCAGAGACCTGCTGGGCTGTCCTGGCTGAATCCCTGCCCTCTTTGGGTCTGTTTCTTATCTATAAAATGAAGGTTTGCACTGACTGAAAACAGCAAGAGCAATAGTAATATTGTGTTCAGGATCCTAGTTGAACTTGAGAGGTGCATGAGATATTTACTATCACCCCCCTTAAAACCAGTTTTTATAGTGCTCATTATGTATACACCAGCACACGCTTACGGATGCTGTAATTATTAACTCAGGTATTCTCCTAACAGCTCTATAGCTAGTTGCTCCTGTGATCATCCCCACACAGCAGATCTAGAAACTGAGGTGTGGAGAGGTTAGATAACAGCCCTCCTGGTCACACAGCTAGTAAGTGGGCTGCTGGGAACCCCACCTGGCCAGCCTGGCCTCAGAGTCCAAACTCTTAACCAGTTACCACGCTGCCCTCACTTCATAAACCACAGAGGAAGAGGCGGGAGGGTCTCAGACCAGATGTCTGGGGACAGGTAGGCACAGGAGAGGTCACTGAAGGCATGCTCCTCCTTCCAGCCTCCCCAGGCAGGAGGAGCATCAGACCTTCCCTGGCTCCTGGTCTGCCATATCCAACTCACTTCTGCTCACAGAATTGGTGACATGGTGTGGGCTGCGGGTGGGTGGAGCCCAGTGTTGAAAGGAGGCTGTTTTCCTTTATGAAATGCATCACAGAGCAGCCACTAGATAGATGTGTGTGTCCCCTCAGAGCCTCAAGCTCCAGAATCTGAAACTGATCTCTAGACTTCCTTCTCCAGGGATGGCAGGCTTCCTTTTCCCACTGAAGATAGCAAAAGCTCCTGGGTAAAAAATTTAGCGTGGAAGAGCTAGAAAGATCATGGAGAACCAGCAGACCGAGTTTGAGGAGAAGACATGAACCCAGAGAGGTAAGCACAGAACGAAACCACCAAAGCCACCGCTATGTCAGGGCATTTGCAGATACACACACTTGTCATCGTGAGCAGGACAGATGTCAAGGCCGAGTGGCAGATAAGGGAGCAGGCCTCCACCATGAAGGTGGGACCCCAAGGGAAAGGGTAAGCCAGAATTGAACCAGGCCCCAGAAAGCCGCTCAATGCTGAGAAGAGCTGAAGCAAGAGGAAGGGGAAGAAAGCCTGTTTTGAGAAGTGTTGACCACAGACACCCTTGGTTCATTGCCACCCCCGGAACAGTGGGCCACGGCAGCCACGGGACCTCAAGCTGAGGACTTGGTCTGAGGTGTTTCCATCTATAAATGTTCCACTGCCTATCAGAAGCAAGGCAAAGCTAGAGGGGGCTACATCCATTCCAGGCCTTGGGGGACTCTCCCTGCACAAATCACCTTTCAAAGCCAACAACCACACTTGAATGGTAGAGCAGAAGGAATTGTGGGAATATGCTCCAAAGAGACAAGAAGATGGAAAATACTCATAAAAGGGTAGAAAACATGGTGGGTACGATGAGAGGAAACCTAACATATATTAATAAGAGTCTCCAAATAAAGTAAGAATATGGAGGTCAGAAGACATAAATGAAGAGACAATGGCTGAATATTTTGAGTATTTTCTAGAATTGTTATAAGATACCAATCCATATAGGTTGGGGCTTAGATAGAGTGTTTGTCTAGCATGCAGAGGCTCATTTCTAGCACTGCAAAAGAAAGCAAGCAAAACAAGATATTCATCTATACAATTATTCCAGAAAACCCCTAAACAGAACAAATAAAGAGGTTGATACCTAACAGAAAGAGAAAAACAATGAGGAAATGCTAAAACCAGCAAGAGACAAAAGGCCACTTACTTTCCAAGAAATGGCCATCAGACCCAGGATCATGCTTATCAGTGATGTGGAAGCCAGAGGATGGTGGAATGAAATCTTTGTGATGTTTGTTTTTTTTGGTTTTGGTACTGGGGATCGAACTCGGGACCTTGCGCTTGTGTGGCAGGTGCCGGAACCACTGAGCTAAATCCCTGGTGGAATGAAATCTTTGATGTGCTGAAACAAAATAACTGCCAAGCTAGAATCTATTGCCAACTGAAATACTGTTCAATAATGACTAAAAAAAAAAAAAAGGAACCTGATGTGGTCCACACCTGTAATCCCAGCACTCTAGGAGGCTGACACAGGAGGGTTGCAAGTTTGAGTCCAGCCTGGAAAACTTAGCAAGACTGTCTCAAAATAAAAAATTGCAAAAGGGCAAGAGGGCTAGGGATACAAAGGCCCTGGGTTCAATCTGCAGTCATCAAAAAAAAAAAAAAGGAAAGACACTTTCTGACAAACAATAAGTTCATCATCAACAAATCTTCACCAAAGAAAAGTCTAAAACATGTACTTGAGGCAGAAGAAAAATGATCTAGATGGAAAATCTGAGGTACAAAAGAAAAGAATAGGGATTGGACAAAGTGGTAAACACATGAACAAATGTGCAGGAATATTGACTGTATAAAACAGTAATCGTGGCTAGTGGAGTTTAAAGTAAATTGAAAATGCCAGTAGCCAGGGATTTAGCTCAGTGGTTTCGCCCCCTGCTGCACAAAAGCAAGGACCGGAGTTCGATCCCCTGTACCAAAAAAAAAAAAAGAAGAAAATACCAGACAAGATATTGTACAAATTGGGGGCAGGAAGTATATAGAATAAACATCCTCTAATATCAATGTGTTACCTAGAGGAAGGGTAACGAATTGCATTAGTTCAAGGCTGTAAGTGTGCGTGTTATCATTTCTAGGGTAAACTCTAGAAAGACTCAGTCTACTATGGCCCAGGACCCAAATCTAGATTGCATCCTGCTTTGGCATGGTCTGCCAGCTAAGAACGGTTACTTCATTTTCAAATGATTATAAAAATCCAAATAAAGACTGTGTGGTAGACTGTCTGTGGCCCCCAAAGCCTAAAATATTTGTTGTCTGTCCTATTAGAGAAAAAGGCTGCCCTAAGAAATAGAAACAGTATGACATTTCAAACAACTTAAAAGAATAAAATAAAATGGTAAAATATGCACAGGTAATTACTTAAAGGCCAGAAAGAAGAGAAAAAAATAGAAAGAGAAAGATAAGTAACACAAAATAAGAGAATGCATTTAGTTCTAAATATTTATATCAAGTATATATTATACTTACATTAAATATAAATGAGCTGAATGTACCAGTTAAAAGGCAAAATATTTGAGACTTGGGAGAACATTACAAAAAGAGACTCTGATTACAAAAAAGAGAGATATGTCTAAAATATAAAAATAGAGAAAAATTTAATGTTGTAAGATAAAAATCACTAGTAAAAAGAAAGCTGATGGAACTATTTATAATCATAAGAGATAATATAGACTTCAAAGCAAAAAGCATAATAATAAAAGAGGTAAAGATAATAATAAAAGTTAATTTTACTAGGAGGGCATAACAATATTAAATTTGTACTTATAAGTTCAAGTTACGTAAAGCAAAAGTTAACAGGGCCACATAGAAAAATCGATATACATAATACATTTTAAGACACATTTTTCATTTTGATAGAAAAAGGAAACAAAATTATATAGAAGATTTGAATAACTCAATAAGCTAAATTTAGCAAACATATGTAGAACAATGCACATAAATTTGCAATATGTATTTTAAGCATTCCTAGGGTATTTTAAATTATAACTTATACTTTATGCTATAAAGCAAATTTCAATAAATTTCAAGAGATTTAAATCATTCATATGATGTTCCTTTGGCCACATGTAATTAGGCAAGAAATCAATTTAAAAACTATGAAATATCCATATATTTGGAAAATTAAAGACACTTTCTATAACATATGGGTCCAAAAAGTCATAATTAAAAAGTAAAAATATCTTGAACTAAATAATAATGACAATATCCATCAAACCTGTAGGAAATTTTTCTAAAGAAATATATAGTATATGTCAGAAAATAATATAAAATCTTAAGATTAGCAGCTGAGTGTCTATCTCCAGGAGTTAGAAAAAGAACAGGAAATTAAACTCAAAATAAATCAGGAGAAAAAAAATTATAAAAGCACAAGTTAACAAAATACTAATCCAACACACAACTAAAAAAACCCAAAAATCAAATCTAGCTCTTTGAAATGACTGATAAAATTAGCAAACCTCTGGAAAAATGATAGTGATACAAAAATAAGCACAAATAACCTCTATCAGGTAAAAAAAAGGGTGGCACTGTTATCTGTAACAGTAATTATATAAAAATATGGTGCTATGAACAAATTTATGTCAATAAATTTAAATTTCATAAAAGTCTTAGAAAAGCCTTGCTTAACTAAACTGACTTAAGTAGAAACAGAAATCCTGAAAAGGCTTATACATTAAGGAATGAGAATCTATAGTTAAAAATCTTCCAACAATGAAAACTCAAGACAAGACAGATTCACTGGCAAATTCCACCAAACATTCTGGGAAGAATAACTCCAAACTCTTCTGAAGACTCAAACTCCTTTCATGAAGCTAGGATAATCTGGACATCAAAAGCCAGCAAGAAAAATTATAGGCTACTTTCTCTTGAGACCACAAAAATTCTAAATAAAATACTACTAAACTAAATACAGTGATGTATCATGTTGAGTTTAACCAATGCAAAATAAGACAACATTATACAAAGATTAATGCAATTCATTACATTAATAGATTAAAGGAGAAAATTCTAATACTCATCACAATATAGCCAAAAAAAAAGTTTGACAATCCAACACCTACTCATGATTTTCAAAAAAAGAAAGAAAGTAAAACCTTTAGCAAATGAGAAATAGACAGGAACTTCCTAAATCTGATTTAAAAACAAACCCTACAGCAAACATGATACTTTCAGGTGAAACTGTGAAAAACTTTCCCTTTGTATTGGTAGCAAGATAAGTAAGCCCACTGTTGGCACAGTTGTAACATCTTGTCTGCTAAGGCCCATAAAGTAAGGAAAGGAAGAGAAATAAAACAAAGATCGGAGAGATAAAATACACTTCATCATTCATTAATGACATAATAAGTACATTAAAAAGCCCAAAAGAATCTACACATGAACTATTAGAATTAAGAGATGGTATCAAGATGACTGAACATATATATCAATATTAAAACATTATGTGATACTACGTGGTTATATAACAATTAGGAAATAAAACAAATTTTAAATCATTATAAAAAGCAGGCTCTACAGAGTCTCCAAGGGTCTCTGCCTCCTGGTGTTCATGCTTTTGTGTAATCCCATCCCTATGTATGAGCTGGATTGTGAATCACTCTCTTCTAATGCCAAGAATATGACAGATATCATGGGTGACTTCAGATATTAGGTTTTAAAAAGTCTGAGGCTTCCATCTTGGATGCTCTCCCTCCTTCTCTCATAGAAGCCAGCTGCCATGTCACGGGTGGCCATGGCTCAGCTCCACACACCCAGGCTTCAGATGACACCACAGCCCAGACTTTGTCTGAAACCTTGTAAGAGATCTTGAGCCAGGAGCACCCAGCCAGGCCACACCTGGATTCCTGCCTCACTAAACCTGGAAGACAGCATCCACTTGTCCTCTTAGCCTCTGAGTGTTAGGTAATTCGCTACACATCATAGATGACCAGTGGGACTGTCATTTCTAATACTTCAAACTGTATTAAGCTCCAAGAAGTAGGTCCAACCTGAAATGTGCAAAAGTTTGATAACATTGTGAAATGTAATTGAAACACAATGTGAGACCTGCAAAATACCTAAGATAGAAGATTCACCAATAGTCCCGCACTTACACAGCCACATGGCTTATGACAGAGGTAGCATTTCTGAGCAAGAAGAAAAAGTTGATTTTTCAATAAATGATGCTGTAAAAAACAAAATCTGAGCCTAGCACACAGAAATCGATTAAAGAGCAATGGGTGAAAAGCTATAAGGCCCCTAAGCAACAATATAGACATTGGAACAGGAAAGAATTTCTTGAACAGACTCAAAAAGCACTAACCATAGAACAAATGTTTAACCAATTAGAATACATCAAATTGAAGAACTTCTGTTCGTCTGAAGAAAACAGTGTGGGGCAGGTCGGGGGATGGTAAAAAAAAGTCACAGAGCAGAGAATCGATTTGCAATAACATAACTGACGTAAGAGTAGTACTCAGAATATGTGAACAGTTCCTACAAATAAACAGGAAAAAGATGAAAATGAAGGCTGAGACAAGGCCTTGGGTAGAAGCAGTGTAAGTAGAAGGTGATGCTAGCACCAGGGTTCTGTTGGGAAGCCAGCTGAGGTGGGCAGTGGAAACCCCAACACAAGGGCATTGTCAAGGTCGCTGCTTTGGCAGTGGGCTGGGTTCCTCTGGACCTCTGCGAGCTCTGGCATTGTCTTCACGAAGATCAGGAGCACTTCTCCCCCAGCCGTCGCCTCCCCATTCTAGGCTTTCCTCCGTTACTGGAGAGGGCCCTGGTGTAGAATGTAGAAAGACTGGTCCTTTGGCAGCGGGAAGTTTGCCCATCACAAGCAGCCAAAATCAGACATCAGAGGCATCTGGAGTAAACAAAAAGCAGGCAAAGGATCTGAGCAGGCACTTAAAAAAAAAAAAAATCCAACTGGCTAATAAACATGCTATGGAATGGCAACCTAAAATGACCATGCAATAACACCAATCACCACCAGATTGCCCAATATTAGTGACACCTAGAGTGGCTCTGTGGAGCAATGGGAACACTCAACTACCACTGGGTTGGACTCCAAAAAGCTGGCAGAACTTAGTAAAGATAAATGGGACAGGAAGCTGTGGATGGGTTTAACACCCCTGGCTCAGAAATTCTGCACCCAGTTGTATAGCCTGTTGTATTTTCTGTATGGCAAATGGGTACGACCACTCTTCATATAAGAATGGTCATAATGGGGCTGGGAATGGAGCGAATTGATAGAACACTTAATTGCATGTATGAGACCCTGGCTTCCATCCCCAGTACCACCAGAAAGAAAGGGAGGAGAGGGAGGAGAGAAGGAAGGAAAGAAGGAAGAAAGCAAGGAAGGAGAGAGGGAGGAAGAGAGGAAGGAAGGAGGGAGGGAGGGAGGCAAAGAGGGAAGGATGATCATAGCAGCATCGCTTGTAATAGACCCAACCTACCAACATTCTAAATTTCCATCAGGAGAACAAATGGGTAAATATAGCACAGTCTATACTGGAACAGCATACAACAATTAACTTGAATAGATGACATCTCTGCACGATACCGAAGAATATTATAAACATCATGTTGATGATTGATATGGGTTTCATGCATACAAACTTCCCAAACAGGGCTGTGGATATAGCTCAGACATAGAATGCTTGCCTAGCATTCACCCCCAACACTGTAAAGCAATAAAAACAAAATAAGTTTCCCAAACAGGCAAAAACAAAATCATACATAAAAGTGAGGAAAAGATTTCTCTAAAGGTCAGGGTAACGTTCTCCTCTTTGTTGCAAGGCGTGTGTTGTGGGAGGAAGGAAAAGGGCTGCTGGGTAGGTGACAATGGCCTCATTCTTTGCCAGGGAGATGTTGACACAGAGATTTGCTTAATTACTTTTACCAAACTGTGCATATCTGGGAGGCTGAGGCAGGAGGATTCCAAGTTCAAGCCTAACCCAGGCAATTTAGTGACTTAGCAAAATCTTGTCCCAAAATAAAAAATAAGGGCCGAGGATGCAGCTCAGTGTGGAGGCCCTGGGTTCAATCCCCAGGATTGTCAAAAACAAAAGCAAAGCCCTACGTGTATATCCTGTGTATTGTCTAATACAACTTTTTAAATATTTAAAAATAAAGAAAACCCACCCACACCTGCCACCCTTTCTCTCCCTCTTGGATTTCCC
Organism: Heterocephalus glaber; assembly: GCF_053883595.1. Taxonomy (NCBI): domain Eukaryota; kingdom Metazoa; phylum Chordata; class Mammalia; order Rodentia; family Bathyergidae; genus Heterocephalus; species Heterocephalus glaber. The sequence goes on from NW_028258137.1 coordinate 28,071,379, forward strand.
ACCTCAGTTTCAGACAGGCCACCTACCCACTTACCCAGGGACCCTCAGCATCAGCCTTACTGACTCCTACCCCTACCTGAAGTCTTCTCTCACTCCTGCTGTAAGTGTGACCCTGGGTGGACAGGCTCACCATTGTCTCCTAACTGCCCAAGGACAACCAAGGATGGCTACCCCTCCCTGGACAACCTTTCACCCTGTATCTATCCACTCCCCCAGTGACCTTCTTGAACTACCATTTGGACCACTCTGGCTCCCCTGGTCAAAGATTAATATCTCCTTACTACCCAAGCTCTATGATCTGGCCCCTCTTATCCTTCTGATTTCTGGGCCTGCCTCCTTCATGAGATACCTGTGACTGAGTAAGACCTAGCTCGACATAGAATTTCACTGCATGAGGGACAGAGAGAGGATGGATGGATGGATGGATGGATGGATGGATGGATAGAATCATGATGGATAGATAGATGGGCATAAATTAGAGTGGACAGGTGGACAGACAAATGAAAGGAAGAAGGAAGGAGGGAGGGAGGAAGGGAGGAAGGAAGGAAGGAAGCAAGGATGAATAATCCTTAACCCAACACCTCAAAGAACAAAACAAACGTCTGCCCCCTAATGGTGTCACCTTGGGAGCTAGGATTTCAACATACACATTTTGGGGTCAGGTAGCAGGTCAGGGTTAGAGCATTTCCCTAGCATGTGCAAGGCCCTGGCTCCCATCCCCAGCACTCCAAAAAAGAAAAAGAGAAAGAAAGAAGGAAGGGAGGAAGGGAAGAAGGACCAAGGGAAGCCCCTTCCCCTGCTCCAGAGATGACCTGATTTTGTGTGTATCACTCCCTTGCTGTCTATATAACTTACTTAGCACAGTGCCTGGATATTATTTGCTTTTTCTTAGTTTTAGGCCTTAGCCAAAAAAAAGGTATCAAACTAATAAATTCTCTGGGATTTGGTTTTTTCACTCATACGAGAAAAGGTTCATCCATGTCTGACAGCAGCTGTGGTCCATTCTTTTTCACAGCTTTACAATACTCCATTGCATAAACAGCACAGCTTTCTCGCCACACTCACATCCATGGGCAGCAGTGCTACTTCTTGCCTTTCTGTAGTTACAAACAGTGCAAGATGCATTGCTGGCTTCCTCTTAGAATTCTGAGCATAGAATAGCTGGGACATGGCTTCGCCAGTGTGGGAAGCCAGTGAATGGTTAACTCGCTCCTAGCCCTAGCAAGTCTGTTTTTCTCTGTTTCTGTTCCACTCACTCCCCTGTGCCTCACTCTCCAAATAATTAACTAATAAAGTCAGCCTTGTCAGAAAAGAAAAATTCGGGAAAGCATCAAAGAACAACACCAGTCATACAACCTCCTAATCAGTAACCTTTCACTAGGCTTACAGGAATCCTGAATGCCTGAAACGCCCAGTCATCTATGGACAACATCAAAATTCCACACAAGTGAACAGAGGAGAGTAGGAATTAATGACCATTCTGGAGCCTGGCTATGAATAAAATTGGCCCCAAAGAGCCCCCAAAGAAACTTTGCACCTGCATCCCCTGGCAAGATGGAATTTGGGTGACAGCCTCCATCTTCCACCAATAAAGCTCTTTCTTCTCCTATCACTCTGTCTCTCGAGTTGTTGGTTTTATCTGGCGGCTGTGGAATGGAACCTTTGAAGGTTACATGGTCATCTGTACAAAGAAATGCCAAACTGCTTCTCCAAAGTAATGAACCAGTTTACACTCCTTCCTACCTGCAGTTTTTGAGAGTTGCTGTTAATCCACATCCTCAACAACATTTAATAGTGTCAGGCATAATTGTTAGCAATCACATATGCGAGTGACGTCTCATTGTGGTGGTCTTGACTTCCATATGCCTGATCATCAGTGGATTTATGCATTTCTTCACACTTTTTGGCAAGAATATTTATCTTTTGTGAAATGCCAGCTCATGGTTTTTTTCCCCATTTTCCCCTTATTTATTCTTTTCTTACTGATCCGTGGGGCTTCTTGATATCAATTCTAAGTCAGATGTATGTGTGCTATGCTTTGGATATGGTTTAAGTGTGTGCCCTCCTGGTTTGTGTGTTGGAAGCTTGGTCCCTGGTGTGGCAATGTTAAGAGGTAGGACCTTTAAGAGGTGGGAACTTTAAGAGGTGAAGACTTTGGCTTTCTGTCTTATCACATGATCTCTTCCTCTTCCATATGCTCCCACTATCGTGAAATTATCTGCCATGAAGTGTTGCAACCAGAGGGACCCCATCAGAGCCAGAACCATGCTGTACAGTCTCCAAAGCTCAAAGCTAAATAGGCCTCTTTTTGTCATAAGCTACCTGGCCTCAGGGGTTCATTATAGTAACAAAAACCAGACCAGTACCATGTGTATAGTCCAGATTTGGCTTTTCTTTTCAGTTGCTTTGAGGTGTCTTTGGGTGAACAGAGTTATTATTTTTTTACTGTTTCAATCTTTTCATCATGGTTAACAACTTTTTTTTGTTTTATTTAAGAATTACTTCCCTATTGTAAAGTCAGAAGATACTAACCCATATTTCCTTCAAGCTGTATTAAAATTGTGCTTTTAGCACTTATAAGAACTGATTCTTCTTAAGTAAGTTGTTACATTGTGATCAAACTGTTCTTTTTCCCACATGCATAGCCACTCAGCTTATGAATCTCTCGCCTGCTGCTCTGAAAAGTTTCTCCCATCATAGATCAAAGTTCCACGTGCAACCCCATCTTCTTTTCACTTTCCCTCTTCTTTGGTCAATTTATCTATCCCCAGGACAAATTTCCAAATTTACATGGCAATTTTAAAAATCATGTTTCTTATTATCCTCTGACTTCATTGCATTATGGTCAAAGAATGTCCTCTGTCTTTGATTTTTTAGACCTTGCTTTCTAAGCTAGGATACAATCGATTGTTGTAATGGCCCATGAGTGCCTGGGAAGAATCTGACTGCAGGATGGAGGCTTCAATTATTGCCCATTAGATGAAGTTACTTGTGCTGTCCAAATCTTCTACATCTTGGTTATTTTTTTCATCTTTTCTATTAATAATTAAGAGAAGCATTTGAAATATTCCATGCTGGTGGTGGCCCTGAGTTTCTGCCTATCAATTTTTTAAAATCAAGTTTATCGAAGTTTAAATGATCTAAATGATTAAATCCTTTTTAAATGAACAGTTCTCTGAGTTTTGATACAGTTATGCAGTTACCACCAGTGTCAAAATAGATAATATTTTCATCATCCTAAAAGTTCCCTCATAGGCTGAGAAACTACCTAGCCAGGTGGTCCAGATCAAAGTCACAGTGGCAAGCCCTGTGGATGGCTTGTTGCTTTGATAGCATGTAACAGGAGTGACATTTCTCTGCATTCTCCCTCCCCTAAATCAGTACTCTCAATCAAATCAGGAGGAAGAACACCAGACAAACACTAACCAAAGGACATTCTACAAATACCTGACCTGTTTCTCATAACTATCAAAGTCATCAAAAACAGAAAAGGTCTAAAAATTGTCACACCCATAAGGAAACTAAGAAGACATGATGGCTCAGTAGAATGTGCCATCCTGGTTGGGATCCTAGAGCAGAAAAGAGACAATAGAGAAACACTGAACTCTGAATAAAGTATTGACTCCAGTTAATGATGGGTCAACATGTGCCAATAATGATGGCACATTACTTATGGCATTTGTACCAAACTAATACAAGATATTAGCAATGGGGGAAATGGGGTGTGAGTGTATGGGAATTCTCTGGGTTATCTGCAACTTTTCAGTAAGTATAAAATATGTTAAAAAAATTTTTAATTCCCTTATGATCCTTTGTAGTCAATCCCTTCTCCCAACCCCATCTCTGGTGACCACTGGTCCATTTGTTCTCTGCTCCCACAGTTTTGCCTTTTCTAGAATGTCATGCAAATGGAATATTCATAGCCTTTGTGTCTGGCTTTTTTCACTTAGTATAATGACTTTGAGATTCATCCATGCCATTCTAATGTATGAGTCCTTACTGCAAAACAGTGTTCCAATGAACAATTCAATAGTTTGTTCATCTAGTCAGGGTACATTTGGGCTATTTCCACTTTGGGGAAGGTATGAATAAAGCTTCTATAAATGTTTGTGTACAACTACTTTATGTCTACTAGGATGGCTACAATAAAAAAGACAGGCAGTAACACGTGTTGGCGAGGATATGGAGAAACTGGAATCCTTATACATTGCTAGATGGAATATAAAATGCTGCTGCCAGTGTTCGGCATGTAGTGAAGGCTGTGGAAGTGTTTCATTAATAACAGGTCACAGTCAATGAAGCTTAATCTTTCTTCTACCCAATAGCCACCTTTCTAATAAAGGATGGAAGTCAAAAACAATGACACAGCTATTTTGAAAAACAAATTGACAGTTCCTCAAAAAATTACAATTGAGTTATCCTATGATTCAGCAACTCTACCTGTAGATCTCCTAGGCCTCTACTCCTAGTCCCTAAGAGAATCAAAAACATGTCTATATAACAGCTTGTACATTATTATTCACCAAAACATTGTTCATAATAACCAGATTGGAAGCAATCCAAAGGGCCACCAATAGATGAACGGACAAACAAAATGTGCTATATTTGCAATGGAATATTTTTCAGATATGAAAAGGAATAAAGCTCTGACACATGCTACAGCATGGAGAAGCCTGGAAAATATTGTGCTAAGTAAAAGATGCCAGAAATAAAATATTCCATTTCTGATATGTATGATTCCATGAATTTGTAAAATCCAAAATAGGCAAAGCCTAAAGACAGAGGTGGATTAGTAGTTACGAGAGTCTGGGAAGAGAACAAAATAGACAGTTTTGGGTTTCTTTTTGAAACAATGAAAAAGTTCTAAAATTAGATAGTGACGATTGCACAGCTTTGTGAATATACTAAAAATCACCAAAGTGTACACTTGTAAAGGGGGTGATGTTATGCTATAAGAGTTATATCTCAATAGAGCTGCTGTTTTAAAAAATATTTCCATACAGGTGTTAACATAAACATGCTTTTCTTTCTCCAAGTAAATATCTAGGAGTAGGATTGCTGGGTCGTAAGGTAGATGTATATTTAACCTGCCAAACTCATTTCTATAATAACTATACCATTTTGCATTCCTGCAATTAATATATATATGATGCTTTTAGTTGTTCCACATCCTTGTTAGTATCTGGTATCATTTGGGGGTTTTTTGTTTGTGCTCTAAGTAGTTTATTATTAGACATACAGAATGTCATCATTGTGGTTTTTTTATTGACACATAACATTTGTACATCTCTATGGGGTGCAGTGTGAGAATTTTTTTCAGCTGATACTGGGGACTGAACCCCAAGGCTTTGAACATGCTAAGGAAGCACTCTACCACTGAGCTGTAGCTCTGACCTTTCTGAAATTTTATTTTGAGACAGGATCTCACTAAGTTGCCCAGGCTGGCCTTAAACTTGCAAACTTGCTGCCTCAGCCTCCCAAATATCTATAATTACATTATGATAATCTGATATATGCATATAATGTGTAACAAATCACATCAGGGTAATAAGTACTTCCATTTCTTCAGACATTGATCATTTTTGTGTCTTGGGACTTTCCCACTCTTCCTTTTGAGTCATTTTGACATATATCACAGATGGCTGTAACCAATAGTTATGCTACTATGCCATAGAAAACCAGAACTGATTCGTCTTCTCTGTGTTTTAATGCCATTGTGGTTTTAATTTGCATTTTCTTCATGGTTAAAGATGCCCAGAGCACAAGGAAAGAAACTCACATGTGCTTATTTTCTACCTACATCCTTGGTGAAATGTCTGTTCAAATCTTTAGTCCACTTTTATTGGGTTGTTTTATTTTTAAGTTGCGAGAGTTTTTTTTATGTATTTTGAATACTTTTTCAGGTATGTTTTGCAAATTTCTTCCAGTTTGTAGTTTGTCTTTTCATTTTCTTAAGAGTATCTTTTGAAAAGCATGGTGTTTAATAAATTCTAATTTATCAATTTTGCATGGTTTTGTGTCCTAAGAAATCTTTGCAAATCAAAGCCAGTAAGATTTTTGCCTATATTTTCTTCTAGAAGGCTATGATTTTAAATTTTACATTTATGGGCTGGGGATTTAGCTCAGTGGTGCTGCCGTCTGCCTTGAAAGCATAAGGTCCTGAGTTCGATCCCCAGCACCAAAAAAAAGAAAAGATTTTACATTTAGGCCCGCGATTCAGGTATAGTCAATTTTTGTCTATGGTTCTGGATATGGGTCAAGGCTCATATTGTTTGCATATGGATTCTTATTGTTTCAGCACTATTTGTTGGAAACATTATTCTTTGTTCCACTGAACTGCCTTTGAACATGTAGAGGGCAAAGTCTCTTGTGATTTTGACTGGGATTTTATGGAATCTCCCCAATTTGAAGAGAAGTGCCCTCTTAACAATATTGGGTCTTCCAACCATGGACATTGTATAGCTCTCTAATACTTTAGATTTTCTTTTTCTTTTTAATTCCTTCTTCATTCAAATTTATTTTTTCTTTTACAAGACAGAATCTTGCTATGTAGCCCAGGCTGGTCTTGAGCTCACAGCTCAGCCTCTTGAGTGTTGGGATTACAGGTGGGCACTCCCATGCCTAGGACTTTGTTCAGTTTTTGCTTTATATCCTTCCTTTCTCTCTCTCTCTTTCTTTCTTTCTCTCTCTCTTTCTTTCTTTCTTTCTTTCTTTCTTTCTTTCTTTCTTTCTTTCTTTATTTCTTTTTTGGTACTAGGGATTAACCCAAGCCTTTGCATTGAGCTATATCCCCATACCTTTTGACTTTTTTTTTTTTTAATTTTGGGACAGGTTCTTGCCAAGTTTCCCAGGTAGACTTGAACTTTTTGAACTTTCGATCCTCCTGCCTCAGCCTCCCAGAGTGCTGGGGTTACAGGCATGTGTTACTACACCAGACTGCTTTATATCTTTTGAGGCTACTTTATTATACCTTCCTGGTGAATCAAACACTTCATCAGTGTGTTGTGATCATCTCGATGTCTATCAATGCATTTTGTTTTCAGATCTATTTTGTTTTATATCAAAAAAAGCTACACAGGCTCCCATTTGCTTACATTTTCCCTCATATATATTGATTTATCCTTTTACTTAGAAACTTTCCATGTTCTTTTCTTAGTGCTTCTTATGAACCCTACATATCTGGATTGTGTTTATGCATCCAATCTTAATACCTCTTACCTCTTACCTCTTAACTAGCCAGTTTAGTCCTTTCACTGTTTTGGGTTTTTTTTCATACCAGGCATCGAACTCAGGTCCTTGCGCTTGCACAGCAGGCGGCAAAACCACTGAGCTAAGTCCCCGGCCCCATGTATTTTATTTTTTGAGATAGGGTCTTCCCATGTTGCCCAGGCTGGCCTCAAACTTTCAATCTACCTGTCTTGGGCTCCTGAGTAGCTGGGATTACAGGTGAGTCCATTTGTTTTTATTATAGTTATTGATATATTTAGATAAGTTTGTACTAGCCTACTTTTGGATTTCTATTAGTCCCAATTTCTCTGTTTATTTTTCTCTCTTCTTGCCTTTTTTTTAACTGTTATTTTTTGCTTTTCCTATGTCACTTTTTCTCTCCATTAGAACAAAATATATAAATTCTAGTATTATTTTCGTAGTAGTTATTCTTGAAGTTTTTACTATGTATATTTAATTAACAACATCTAATTGTGTTAGGCTGTTTTCCATTGTTAAAACAAAATACCTGAGCCTACATATTTTACAAAGAAAAAAGGGTTTATTTTACTCATAGTTTCAGAGGCTGAAAGTCCAAGACCAGGTAGTTCCATTGACTGGCCCTTTGGTGAGAGTCTCACAGTGATGATGACACCTTAGAGGCGGGCACATGTACAGATAAGATCATCTATTAAGACAGGAAAAGCCAGAGCAGGAAAGACTTGCTCTGTTCATAACTACACACTCTCTTGGGCTAACTGGGGTTCTGTGAGAACATGAATCTCTTTCAAGAGTGATGAAACCTGCATGACCTGATACCTCCCACTAGGCCTCCTCTCTTAAGGATTCCACCAGCTATCAACAACACGATCCTTGGGACCGTGCTTTAACATATGAACCTTTGGGGAGTACGTTTAAATGGTATCCAAACCATAGCACTAATGGCAAGCAGTACTTTGACACCCTCCTTAATCTCCAAATACAAGGGATTTAGAACATTGGAGTACAGTCTTTACCTTCCTGACTTCCATGCTATTGTTTTCCAACATTTCAGATCAGCTTTTCTTTCACATCACAAGTGAAATGGTCATTTCAGGACTGGGGGTGTAGCTATGTAGCACAGCACTTGCTAGTGTGTCCAAGGGCCTGGCTTCAATCTCCAGTGTGGAAGAAAGGGAAGAAGGAAGGAAAGAAGGAAGAAAGGAAGGAAGGAAGGAAGGAGAGAAGGAGGGAGGGAGGGAGGAAAGGAAGAGAAGGGGGTAGAAAGGGAAAGAAGGGGGCTGGGGATTTAGCTCAGTGGTGCCACTGCCTGCCTCCCAAGCTCAAGGTCCTGAGTTCGATCCCTGGTACTGTGAAAAAAAAAAAGGGAAAGAAGGGCAAAGGAAGGGAGAGGAAGGGAAGGGAAAGGGAAAGGAAAAAGAAGGGGGAAAAGCAAGGGAGGGATAGAAGGAGGGAGGAGGGAAAAAAAGATAAATTTTTATTTCACGTAGATGATTTTTTTATGGGCTTTCCCTACATTTTCCATTTTCTATGCTTATCCCTCTTCTTATATCTCAGGATGACCTTCTGGAATCATTTTCTTTCTTGAAGTACACCTTTTTGAAGTTTCTTTAGACCTCTCAGCTTTTATTTACCTATAAATGTTTTTAAAAATGTATTTGGGCTGGGGATTTAGCTCAGTGGTGCTGCCACCTGCCTCGCAAGCATAAGGTCCCAAGTTCTATCCCCAGTACCAAAAAAAAAAAAAAAAGAAATGTATTTTTTTTCTTTTGTCTTTATTCTTGAAAGTTTCTTTTGTTGGTCATAATTCTAAACTGACCTTTATTTGTTCTTCACTTTAAAGATGTAATTCCAGACTTAGTCTCTGTCATGGTTTTGGAGAAGTTGGCTCACATTTTGTCATCCCCCTGGAGACAATCTGTCCTTTCTCAGTGATGGCTTTCATCATCTTCTTCTGCCTTTGGCACTCTGTAGTTTCCATAAAATGTGTATAAGCATGAATTTATTTTTATATATTATGCCAGAGACACTTTGTGCTTCCTGGTCCTATAGATCTGTTTTTCTTCACTCCTAGAAAAGCTAATGCCATTTTATCTTCGAATGTTGCCTATTTTCCATTTCCTTTATTTTCTTCTTCTGGAACACAAATATATATATGATCTTCTCATTCTATTCTTTATCTCTCTGAATCATTCTTTATATTATCCAACTTTTTACCCCTCTTTCCTTCATTCTTTATAAATAACTTCTGGCTCATTAATTCTCTATTCAACTATATTAAATTTCAGATCTTGAATAACATTTTTCATTTTAGGAGTTTCACATTCTCCCACATCTCTCTCTTTAACTCTACTTGTTTTATATGCTCATCTTTGTACTTGTCTCTCTCTTTTTAAACATCTCCCCTGTAAACCTGCATTTCTTTCATTTCTGTCAACTCTCACTCCTGGCGGCCAACCTCCTGAGACTGGAGAGTTTTGTACAGAAGCTTACTGCTTTCTCACACTCTGTGGGATCCTCCTGGCCCAACTAGGGAAGTTTTCCTCCACATTGAGTTTGCTTCCTCTTAGAGGGTACCCCAGGGCTGGGGATTTAGCTCAATGGTTCTGTTGCCTGCCTTGCAAGTGCAAGGACCCGAGTTTGATCCCCGGTACCAAAAAAAAAAGGGTACCCCAACCTGGGGCCACCCAGTCCCAAGAGCTTTATCTCAGAAGAGGCTCACCTTCAGTGCTCTCGAAGTCCACCGCCACCAAGTGGACAAAAGGCTGTGGGACTCTAGCCCTCCCCTCTAGGCTGCAGTCACCTGAGGCCAGCTGGCTGACTCTCTCCTGCACCCCCAAACCCAGCACCCCGGGATTGCCCTCCACTGTCTCTCTGCTGAAACCCAGTGTAGAGTCCCCTGCCACTCTCTCCCTCTCCCTGCTTTATCCTCCTCCATAGCACATGTCACCACCTGTCATATCTTCTGTTTATTTCCTAAATTGCTTATTGTATGACACTCATACACACTAAAATGTGATGACTTGCTCATTTATATGTCCTTGGCAACTAGCACAGTGCCCAAAAATATACGTGTTTAACAATTATGTGATGGATGAATGAGCAAATGAGACAGCACCTGTCTGCAAAACACTCCCAATCTGGTGGGTGAGACAGACGGGGACAGTTGTAATATGGAAAATAACTTCATAGTCACGGGGGAAGAGATTCAAAAGAGGGCCTTGCCCCAGATTTGGAGTCAGGGACCATGTCCTGGTCCAGCCTGGTGGGGAGTGGGGCTGTATAAAGCTGAGACTTTAAGGATATGCCGTCATCCTTCCACAAACGCACGGCACAGGGGAGAGTGTGCCAGAGAAAGTGGCCCAAAGATGAGAAAGAAGCTATTCCAGGACCTGAAAGCAGTTCTGGGAGGCAGGCCGGAGAAGGACAAGGCAGGTGTAGGGGCAGACAGGCAGGAGAAGGAGGCACAGGCCAGGCCCTCTGGGCCTTTAAGCTCCCCCTGGGCAGCTTGGCAATGAGGAAGGAGGGTGTGGAAGGGGTTCAAGGGTGCAAGATGTGGTGGGCTGCAGGATGGAAAATGCCCTTTGGCCTCTGGGTTGGAATTGGAGTTGGGAGGCAAGGAGAGCTGTGAGGAGGCTCTGCGGGAGGTGCTGATGGGGTGCTGTGGGCACCAGGGTGGGCTCCTAGGGGTTCTGATGGTGGTCTTGGCTGGAAATGGGAACACAAGGAGAAGCCTCAGTTGAGTGGGCTGAGAGTGAGGACCTGGCATGACAGGTAACACCACTGCCTGCTTGGCACTGCTTGGCTTGATTTGAGGAGTAAAGAATCCGCAGCCCGAACTCTGAGACAGTGCTCTTCTCAAGTGGGGTTGCCAGACTTAGCCAAAATAAAAATAGATGTTTAAGACACCCAGTGCAATTTGAATTTCAGAGAAACTATGAATAATTTTTTGGGTAAATTTGTCTCCAAAATTGGGCTTCCTGTATTGCTCCTGGAAATCCTTCTTTCAACAGTGCTCCAACTCACACCTTTCTGGAATAACAGAAACAAGCCACACGAGACCGCTCATGGCTGGCCCCTCAGCATCTTCCCATCATCCGCTGTCCAAGTGCCACCACAGGGAGCCTGGCCCTCAGAATCTACCCCATTCTGTCTTCCCAGAAGCCCCCAAGAGCTGGCCCCCATGCCCTGTCTGGGCTAGGCCGGGACTCGACTGGGAGGGGACCCTAGGGGACACCGTGTGGCCTCCCTGCATCCCTGCCACCAACCCTTCACTAGTGTATTTCCAGGAAGTGGTCCCCACCCAAGCCTGGACCCCAATAAATCTCAAGGCCACAGCCTGGGGCCTTTCTGGGAACCTCTAGACCATCCCATGTCAGTGTGCCACATCCTCCCTCAGACTTTCCAGGGTCTTGAGATCAGGCTGGGTGTAATCAGCAGGGCCCTGCTTCATGGGGTTGCAGAGGCAGCCAGCGTGGGACCCTTGGTCACCTCTCCCGGAGTTGTCTGAGTTGCTGTGAAACCTCAGCACCCTCTTGGGCACAGTCAGGGGACCCACCCCAAGGCCTGGGGAGCTAAACTTAGGGTGCTCTGATGCGGATTTACATCACACTGCCCAGAGTCAGAATGGGAAAGAGGCCTTCTCTGTGGAGCAGGTGGACACAATACCAGGACCACCAGAGGCTGGGGGACAGGAGACTTGGTGACAGCCTGGAAACTGCCCTGAGTGGGGAATACTCCCAGCACAGCAGGGGCCGGAAAGGCTAGAGGGAGAGAAAGGGCAAGGTGAACAGACCTGGGCCTGGGGTGAGGCAGGGGGGCCTCTGAGACCCAGTTAACACTGTTAATAATAATCACAAAATAGTAATAACCATGTATTGAACACTAACTCTGGGCTAAGCCCCTATATATGGATTCTTTTACTGAATCTTCAAAATAGGTATTACTATTGTCTCTATTGTACATGTGGGGAAACTAAGGCACAGAAAGATTTAGAGACTCATCTGCATCACACAGCTAGCAAGTGGCAGAGCTGGCACTGGGACCCGGGCAGCCTGGCCCCAGAGCCTGCACCACTCACCAGCTGGTAAGGAGCTATTTGCATCCAGAAATGTACAGACAAGCAAAGGAAACCCCTGTGAGGACACGGATCCAGCTCCAATTCCCACACTGTGAGGTTCAAGGTCATAAAATCTAATGGCCTGGGTGGGTCCCTGAGAGTCTGGCCCAGCCAGTCTGGGCACAAGCCCCAGAGAGTGACCTTGGACAGCTGCACTGGGGGAAGAGACAACTGCATGTGTGAACAGGGTTAGAGTTTCCTCCTGCGGTCACTCAGTAGGTGCAGTCCTGGCGGTGACAGCCTGGGCGTCAGATCCAGACAGGTGAAGGCAGCCTTTCCAGCTGCAATTGCGGCCGATGCCTCTGCGCACAGGCCAGCGGCGCCCCCTGGTGTCCATCCTGGGAAAAGCACCGGCTTCGTGAGCATTGTCTCTCACTTGCTCTGACAGCCAGGTCTAGGACAACGAGGATTGTGGATGTGGCCAGAACTTGGGGCCTAGCACCCTCACCCTCAGGCCCACTATCTACCAGCCCAGTCATCCTCAGCCAGGTCGCTGAGGCCCAGGGGGCTCAGCTGGAGAGAAAGCAGCGATCCCTCCCACCCTGAGAAGGCCCTTGGCCTGGGCTGCTGGTCTAAAAGGCTGTGGGGATCTCCGAGCACTGGAGGAGGCGGCTCTGGGAAGGACTGGGCTTCTCAGTCTTTGGGAAAGGTGGCCTGAGAGCTGAAGTGGTCATCATTTCAGCGTCAAAGGAAAAGCGGCCGTAGGCATAGGCTGGTGTCTGGGTCGCTAAGTGCCGGGCAGGGGCCAGGAGGAAGGTAGAAATCCAGCCTTCAGCAGCAGATGGGGGTCATGGAGTGAACTCCCACTGACACCCCCCATCTTCTTCATGATTCACAAAGTTGCTGGGTTAGGCAGGTCCAGAGCCTCTTCCTTCCATGTCACAGACGTAGAGGCTGAGGGCCCATGAGAGATGACAGCCCCAAGGTCACACAGTGAGACTCAGAGCCAGGCCTTAGAATGGCATTTGGGCCGTGGTCTGCCTACAGGCTTGGCCAGCTGTGCTGCCCCCAGGTGGGGCCAGGGCTGCCCTGCAGCAGGTCAGGGGAGGCCAGAGCCCCTGCATTCCCTGCATGCCTGGGGAAGCCATGGAGCTGGTCAAGGGTCCCCAGAGGGAATGGGGGCATCTGATGGCCAGTCTCTGGGGGGAGCCAGGGCCTCAGGCTGCAGGCTCCAGCAAGGCTGGGACTCCAGGCCAGGAGGCCTGGATTAGTGCACTGTCTGGGAGGAGTTGAACACCTCCATCTCTGCCTTGGCCTCTGCCTCTGAGTGGTACCTCTGGAAGCAGAACCACAGGAAGAGGAAGAAACCTGCAAGAAAAGGTAGAGTGACAGGCCAGTCATTGAGCAGCCAAGAGCCTCACCCAGAACCCAAGGACTTCCATGGCTAGGATGAGCAAGGCCTCCCTGCGGCCCTCTCCCTGCGGCCCTTGAAGAACTTCTCCCTGTTGGGGGACAGAAGAGGTGACCCCAAGACCTGAGACCCACCACTGGCCCTGCAGGTTGGATGGAGCCCTATCTACCCCCCGCCAGCCTGGCAAGTGGAGCTGTGGACTCAGCCCCATGTTTGCCCTTTGGGCAGTGAACACCCTGCCACCCCTCTACACCCTTGGTGGACTCCCTGCAAGCCCCACAGGCTCTGCCTACCGTACAGCGAGTTGAAGATGGTAAAGAGGAAGAGCTGGGGCAGCAGGAAGACGCTGAAGGAGAAGAAGGCCAAGGCCCAGGTGGTGCCCAGCAGCACAGTGAGGCCCAGCACAGTGACTGTGTCCCGGCAGGCCCTGGGGCCCAGCACCTTCTTCTGTACTTGGAGCCTGCGCAGCACATGGAGCACCCAGACCAACACCACCAGGTTGAATAGGGTTGTGAGGCCACCGTAGCCCATGACCAGGACACTATGCACCACAGGGCTCTGCACCCAGCACCTGCGGAATACAAGCAGAGCCCCAGGGTCAGGTGGCTCTAATGCCAGCAGGGGCCAGGTGCACTCGGGCTCCTAGATTGCCCCCCTTTTTTTCTTTCTTTCTTTCTTTTCTTTTCTTCCTTCCTTTCTGTTGTTGTTGGGATTGGAACCCAAGATCTTCCCACTGAACTACACCCCCAGCCCTTTTTGTTTGTTTTATTTTTTTATTTTGAGACAGGATCTCACTAAGTCACTCAATTGCCCTGGATGAGCTCAAACTTGCAATCCTCCTGCCTCAGCCTCTCAAAGTACAGGGGTTGCAGGCACCACCACCATACCCAGCTGCAGCCTGTCCTTTCAATGTGTCCATCTCGCCACTCAGACCATTGTTTCTTGACCAAGAGTACACATGGTGAAGCCCTCGGTCTAGCTTTCCAGCAAGGCCACCACACTAGGGCCTACCTCCCACCTTGGCATCTTTCCAAAGCACCCCTGCACCCAGTCTTCAGCCACACCCATCTCTCCGGCTAGCTTTCCCCAGCTGAAAACTCTCTCCTTCTTTCCTTCTCCACCCAACTCCTCCCCTCTGCACAGCCAGCATCGTGCCACTGTGTACCACAGCCTACTGGGTCATGGGTCTGGGGCCTCTCTCCTGGAAACCTGCCTTCTACCCTCCCACAGGGTTGTCACCATCTTATCCCCTTCTCTGTGCCCCCATATTCCTTCTGCAGAAGCTTCTCCGGGCCAGATTGGGCCAGGGCGCCCTTCCGGAGCAGCTGGTGAGGGCTGCCTCCATGCAAGTGTGGGCACAGGTGCAGGGCAGGGAACCTGTCCCCTAGGGCTCGGCATAGCCAGAGACCTGACTGGCCCAGACCTGACCTACGCCCTCCTCCAAATGCCTTCTTGACGGGTGCTGTCTCTCACCCCAGTGGGACACCAGGTCAGGTGCCTTATGTCATGGGCTGTCCCTTCAATCCCCATGGCAATGACCCTTGAACCTAGCCAGCCCAATTCCACAAATGAGGAAACAGGTTCTGGCTCCAAAACACACACTACTAAGAGACTAAAGCAGGACTTGAAGCTCTGGTCTGAGCCCAGAGTTCGTGCCTCTCACTGTCCCAGTCCCTGCTAAGTGTCCAGCATGGGCTCCTGACGCTGCAGCCACAGCATCCACCAACCTCATTCTGAGGACTCATCCGTGTCAATGAGCACAGTGTGGAGCCTTCATTCTCTCGGCTAAATAATGTTCTGCCGAAGTTGATGAATCCCACGTCCCACCAGTGGACAGCTGAATTATGCTCAAGAGTTTTTTTTTTAACAGGCTCTCACTGGGTCACTAAATTCCCCAGATTGGGCCCAAACTTGTGATCCTCCTGCCTCATCCTCCCAGAGTACTGGGACCATATGCATGTGCCCAGCTCAAGGGTTGTTTTTAAAATTGTCATTCATGTTGTGGAACGCATATGTTCGTAGTGAGTGATGTTTAAACTGCAGAAGCATAAGTCTCAGAGGCCAGGGTAATGGTTTCCTGAGGTGTGGAGGTGAGGAAGCCTCAGGGGAAGGCCGTTTCCTATGGTGGGGCCCTGACATTCACACATTACGTGCTTCCTGTCTTGTGAACATGTCGCTTAAGCCCTATTTTTTTTAACCAGTGATTGAACGAATACAGGGCCTTCGTATTGAGCTACATCCCGGCCCATTTTTATTTTCTATTTTGAGAGAGGTCCTCTAAGTTTCTAATTTTCCCAGGCGAGACTCTAACTTGCAATCCTCCTGTCTCAGCCTCTTAGAGTGTTGGGATCGTAGACATGTGCCACCACGCCTGCTCTTTTGTCCACACCACATTCCATAATAAAATACATCTTTGTCCTTGGAGACACCAACCCAATCTCCCAGTGAGGGTACTGGCTGTACCTCCCCAACCTGGCTCTGAGCCCTCAGTGACTCTTGAAGCTACATGGGGGACAGAGGTTGGGGACCGTGGCTCTAGAGCCAGCTGCCTGTGACCAAGTTCTAGCTCTGCGCTGCGTGCCTAGCTCTCCTTGGGCTGGCTCTTAAATAGTCTGTGCCTCAATTGCTCTTACTGTAAAACAAGGCTGATCACAGGGCCACCTGGCCAAGCAGTGAGCAGGCCATCACAGGGCAGCCCTTGGCCAACCTGAGCTGGTGTTGGCCAAAAAGGACTATGAAAGCTAGAGGGCCACGGCAGTTTCTTAGGTCAGTGGTCGGAAATGTGGCCTGGTAACAAAAGGCGTAATGCCCCAGGACACAGGAGGAGGCGGCAGTCAGGCCCCGCCCCCAGGCCCATCTCTGCAGCCTCCCCCAAGCCCTGCGTGTGCTGATCCCTGACCCCACAGCGTACCCAGCCCCAGCACCAGCCCCAAGCATACTCTCTTCTCCCACCAGAAGGGTTTGAGGGGCCTGGCAATGCCCTGTGCCCATTCAGGTGCCAGCAAAACTTAGCAGTCTGAAGGCAGACCGTCAGGTGTGGGCCAAACCACACAGCAGCCCGCAGCTAGAGGGTGACACTGTGCTGGGTGGCCGGCTGGGTGGCCAGGTGCCACCAGGACCTAGAGGCTTTAGCAGGTGCTGGAATCTGTCCTGTGGCTCCCTAGAGTCAGCCAGCACAGAACACAACCCTCTACCTGTGGGATCCTGCGGAAGGGGTGGGCAAAGTCTCCTGAAGCCTGCCCTGTCTAAGCCGTGGCTCCCTCTCTGCCCCTCAGCCAGGGCCTTGCCTACGAGACACCTTCTCTAGTACTGGGCCTGGGTGCCCTTTCTGCCCTGCTGGGGCACTCACATGGACATGTTCTGGAAGACTGTGCCATTTTCCTGGCTGTAGGAGACGGGGATCGCATGGGGTCCATACACTGAGCTCTTGACAGCGAGGAGAAGCAGCACCAGGAGCGCTGGGACCCCTGGAGTGGGACAAAGGGTCAGGAGGCCCGAGAGGGTTGGCCCAGTCCCTGGGACTAGGAACAGTGAACTTCACTGGGCAGGGGAGGAGGAAGGAGACTGGCTGAGCTCCAGTGCCTACATGTGGTCCAACTTCAGAGCAATGAGCTAGAGGGCTTGGAGACAGAGTTTTTGTTTTTTGTGGCATTAGGGATTGAACTCAGGGGCTTTCCTGACCCTTCTCCAAGGTGACCCTAATGACAGCTCTAAAACAGAATGGGAGTGGCTGTAGCGGTGCTCCCAATGGGGACATGGTGGCAGGAATAGTGGGACAGAGGGAAGGACCTGGTGAAGAAATAGAAACAATAAAGGAAGGAGCTAAGATGGTGAAAGTGGTGCCCATGGTGATGGAGACAGGGGCAGCAATGAGGGTGAGGATGGAGGTGATGATGGAATACAGGGAAAGCAGCATGGAGTTGGTGGAGATTATGGCAGAGGTGCTGCTGTTGGAAGTGGACATAGGGATGGGGGTGTTGGGGGTGGGGTGGAGGTGGTAATGGTGGGTT
This sequence comes from Heterocephalus glaber, assembly GCF_053883595.1. NCBI lineage: Eukaryota > Metazoa > Chordata > Mammalia > Rodentia > Bathyergidae > Heterocephalus > Heterocephalus glaber. The sequence goes on from NW_028258137.1 coordinate 28,089,065, forward strand.
GGACATGGAGGTGAAGGAAGCGACTACAGTGGCGGTTTGGAGGTAGAGGTGATGGAGCTACTGAAGCTGGAGGAGGTGGAGATGGTGCTATTGGAGGTGGAGGTGCTGATGAAACTAGTACTATGGAAAGCAGTAGTGGGTGTGAAAGGGATAATGGCTGCATTTACAGATGGGTCACTTTGATGACCAAGACAGGATGAAGGGTCAACTCCCTGTCCACTGGAGGCCTTGGTAGGCATGAGGGGAGGGCACTGGCTCACCCCAGCCCAGGGCACAGAGCTTGAGCATGTAGCGGTGGATGTAGACATTGTAGACGTGCCCCAGGAGAAGGTAGAGGTTGAAGCCCTCTATGGCCATCCAGGTGAGGCAGCTGAGCAGGGCGTAGTGCAGGAGGGCGGCCAGTGCCACACATGCAGCCCCAGAGGGCATCACCAGTGCAGTGCTCAGAAGGAAGGTGACATTCAGCAGCAGCACGGAGATGTGCAGGTTCATGTGGATGTGTCTTATGGTGTCACTCTGCTTCCTGCAGGAGAGAGCATGGCCTGGGGACATCACCCAGCAGTGACCCCCCCCCAGACTCACAGATGCACAATGATGGCAACACTGAGGTGGACAGGGCAGGACAGCAGCCACTGGTCTTCAAGGCTGAGCGGGAGCCCAGGTGGGAAAGCAGGGGTGGACCAACAGTGGATGAGGCAGGGGCTACCTGGCATGGAGGTGTAGCAGGATGGTGAGCAGCGAGGCCACAACGGAGATGCTGCAGCCCACGAAGGAGATGTACTCGAGAGGCACGAGCAGCTCCGCAGGGACCGGGGCCAGGGACAGTTGCTGTGGGAGGGATGGGGGCTGCAGGCCCGAAACGTAGAGGTACCCTCCCAGGCTCCATCAGGAGGACCTCATCTTCAGCCCAGCCCATCAGCCCAGCCCAGTCCTAGCATGACTGAGGCCATGGGAGATGCAGTAACTTCTGCCTTCCACAGCTTTCATGCCCCCTTCCTCAGTGAAAACAACCCTCTGCCATTCTGTGTGCACACAGGTGTGTGGACAGGGGCCTATCAGAGCCCTTCCCCTTCCTGCCTGTACAGATTGGCTCAAGAGACGAGCACATGACACACATCAAGCCGACAGGACTCACTCCCCAGACTCTGGCTGGCAGAAAAGGGTAATAGAGGCTGTGATCCCATTGGGCTGAAAGCTACCAGAGGATGAGCCTGGAATTGCTGGCAGTCATATTATTATCCAGAGGGGAGATCATGCCTGAGGGCTAAGCCAGCATGGGGCAAAAACAGTTTGAGGAACAAAGTCCTGTCTTAGTAATATTCAGTCCTCTGGATCAAGCCTTTCCTGAAGCCTAATCCAGCCTTTTCAGGAACATGAGCCTGTGTGTGTGTGTGTGCGTGTGTGTGTGTGTGTGTGTCTTAAGCCAATTTGAGTTGGATTTTCTGTCCCTAACACCAGCTTTTGCCTTTCCCTCTGCCACAGACCCTGGGCCCTCTACAGCTCTGACCCCTCTCCCAGGCCAGAAGTGCACCTACCATGAGAACAGCGAAGTAGGTGAGGTGGTTGCAGCGGCAGAGCACCTGGGAAGGCAAGGGCTGCTCTGTGTGACAGCCCTCAGGGCTCCAGGCCCCCCAGCGGTGCTTGTTGGCTCCTTCCTTCCAGAAGACACAGGTCAAACTGTAGCCTTCCTGAGGGGAGATGCAGGGTCAGTCCCAGGGGTGCAGAGAGAGGCCACAGATCAGGATGTCGGGGTCCCCTGAGCCAAAGGAGACTCAAATGCACCCTTGTCAACACTTGACAGGCACTGGCTGGGCTGTGATTGTCCCAGGCCAGCCCCATCTCCACCACAGGCTCTTAGAGGGACCTGGGCAAGCCAGCAGACTTTGCTGAGCCTCAGTTTATCAATCTGAAAAGTGGGGGCATTCAGACCCAGGCCAAAAGTTGGAAGGAAATGAAAGGTGCTAGGGCATCATGAGGGCTCCGATAGCCTTGCACCAAGTAGGTGCCCATGGTCAGCTGTCCCTTCTCCCTCCTCCCAGTCAGTAGGGAGCATCCATTGCCCAGGCCCAGGACAGGACAGGGAGACTCTGTCGCAGCCACCCAGGTAGTGGAGGGCTGGACAAATGACACAAGGCCATACCAGGGCACTGCAGGGTGAAGGCTGGTGCCACGGCTTTGAAAGACTTGATTTTCATTCCAGCAGAAGGTACTGCAGTGGCAAAGCCCAGCAGTTGCAAGCAAAGGATGGTGGTGAAGTAAAGAATACAGAAGCTGAGCACTGGTGGTGCACTCCTATAATCCCAGCACCCTGGGAGGCTGAGGCAGGAGGACTTTGGAAAGTTGAGGAAGGAGTATCACAAGTTCGAGTCCCATCTGAGAACTTAGTGAGACTGTCTCAAAATACAAATTTTTTTAAAAGGGCTTACGATGACTCTTAGTGCAAACACCCTGGGTTTAATTCTCAGTACCAAAAAGAAAAAAAAATAGTGTAGAGCAGTCCTCACGAGGCTTCAGGGTAGAAAGCAAACTAGCACTCTGGGCTTTTCAGGGATGCCAGGGACAGGGAAGCAGGGGCATCGGGCTTATATCCACCCAGTGGCCAGCATCTGCACCTGCACTCCCTCTGGGAGTGCACTCCTCAACTCCTTGTGTCCAGGCCTGGCCAATTCCCACATTTCATCTCCCTGGGCAGAGACTAGTTCAGGGACAGGCACGTGACCCAGGGGAACCTTTGGGATCCTGAATCCTGACTTGTACTGGTGAGAAAGAGCCTTCTGGGAAAAGAGCAAGGAACCCTGTTACTTCAGCATCCACCTTAACATAGAATGAAAACCAAAGCAGGAAACTGCTGCTGAGAGATGGAGAAAGTCTGCCTTGATGAAACCAAAGCAATCGCTGGACATTTCATGGATGTGAGCCAGTAAAATTCCTTTTGTGCTTAAACTGGCTGGAGGTGGTTTTCTATCAACGGCCACTAAAAGAATCCTGATGGATGCATGCCCCACGGAGGTCCCGAGTCACGCAGAACACGCCGAATCACCCCGCTGCACACAGGCAGGTCTGCGCACGCGCTACCGAGGTCCTGAGTCGCGCGGAACACGCAGAATCAGCCCGCGCCCCGGCAACAATCCACTGGACCCCACCCCTCGCTCCTCTGTACAGCCACCTGGTTCCACACGACAAAGACGCAGAGGACACCGGACCACCAGACCACAGAACTGAGTCCCACTGCTCCCGACCCAGAGGTAGGGGCTTCTGGGCCACCATCCCTCCCACTGCTCCCAGCCCAGAGGTAGGGGCTTCTGAGGCGCCATCCCAATGCTCCTGGACCAGAGGAATTGGCTGCCCAGCCACCATCCCTCCCGCTGCTCCCAGCCCACAGGAAAGGGCTTTTGGGTCACCCTCCCTACCGCTGCTCCTGGCCCCTGTCCCACCTCTCCCAGCTCAGAGGAGGTAATCCGTGCAGGCGCCAACAGCACCCCCCCACAGTTGAAATGAGAAAACACGTAAATAAGTCTCAAAACCAGACTTCCAGATCACCTACAGCAACCCCAAAGGGAAATGAGATGAAACACTCTGATACTCAACCACCTGGACCCACTGAACTGGCAACAAAAGAGGATCTGGAAAAAAGGAAATCAGAAATAATTTCTCAGATAACAGGAGAAATTGTGCCCTTAGTGCAAGACATGATTAATAAATCTAGAGAGGAGCTCAGGAACATGATGGAATCCCAACATAGGAAACAAATGGAATCCATAAAACAGATGCAAATAGATTTCCAGGACATGAAAAACTCCATTGAAAGTCTACACAGCAGAATGAGCCAATGTGAGGGCAGAATTTCAGATACAGAAGATAAGATTGCAATTAGTGACCAGAAAAAGAAAAATTGCTTCAAAATTATAAGGGACCATGAGAAATCAATCCAGCAGCTGCTAGATGATGCAAAGAAGAATAACATAAGACTGATTGGAGTCAATGAAGAAACAGGAGAGAGTGTAGATGACATAAAAAAATCTCTTCACAGAAATAATGGCAGAAAACTTCCTAAGCAGGGGAAAAGAGCTTGACATACAGATAAGTGAGGCATATAGGACTCCAAAGAGCCTTGATCAAAAAAAATCTACACATAGGCATATAATTGTAAACAGATTCCAGAAACTCAACAGAAGAACAAAGTTCTACAAGCAGTGAGAAAAAAGAAGCAAATCACATACAAAGGAAAGAAAGCCCATCAAGAATCCTGATGAACGGATGCAATGAGCAAAAGCTTCTTTCTCATTTCTTTGGCAGGAATTTTCACTGTGGGATGGGTTTAAGACAGCTTATTTCCAAGATAACACTACAGCTCTGAGTCAAACTAATTTGAACACTGAGTCTACTCTTGGAGCCAAACCAACGTTCAACAGGGCAGCACAGAGGGGACAGGGATGGGATGGAAATGAGGGCACCCCCAACAGTACCAGGCTTCGGTTGTGCCAGAAGCTGATGTTGACGGGCTCCCTAAGGTTGTTCACACGCCTTCGGTCCAGCTGGGCCCCCAGGACAAGGTTATTGAGCAGGGATGAGTTCTTGTTATCCTGAAGCACAGAAAGGCTGAATGGAGGGGGGTGGGGAGGCCCCTCCCCCCTGATGAGAGGCCAGCATGGCCTCCACTTGTCCAGGTGGTCAGCCCCAGCCTTCCCAGGTGTGGTCTCAGCTCAGCACCCCTGCCCACCTCTGATCTGTCCGACACAATCCAGCCTCATCCCCTCACCTTGCTGCTATACCACGTCACTTTCAAAGCCAAGGTTGAAGGGCACCTTCTCCAGAAGCCCTCCTGGGCCCAACCCACCCCTACTCATCCTCCACCTTATATCTCCATGGTCACAAGTGACTTTGGGCTAACATTGCATCTCCAAGGTCCTGGTTTAGGTGTCCACTTGGAGAGTTCTCTAAGGATAGAGACCTTATGCCTTGTGTCTGCCTTCTGCACGGGCATCTACAAATTGAGTTTCTTAGTCCCATCTGTGGGTTGAAATTACGTCTCCCTATAGCTGGTAAGGAAACTGAGGCCCAGCTCAGGTGGCACAGTGCATGGATGCCTACAGAGCCCCAGGAAGGGTATGCACCACCCTCCTCTGTGCCCTCTGCTGACCTGGAAAAAGGAGGTGGTAAAGAAGTAGATGCAGATGAGCCGCAGCTCCCTGGGCTGGGCAGGGCTCGAGCAGGTGTCCCGGGTCAGCTCTGCAGGGAAGTGCATGGCATGCAGGGTCCGGGCCTGTCGGAGCCATGGGCAGGCTGAGCCCAGTGTCCAGGGCCCCCAGATGGGCCCCACTCCTGGGGTGCCCCACTCCCTATGAGATCTTCCCAGCTCCCCTGGGTAGCTCCCTCCTGGAGCCACCACCTGCAGAAGCCTCTCCTCCAGACTCTCCAAGCCCAGGTTTCCACCATGCTGCTCCAGCCTGGAATCTGGGTTTTCTTTCCACCAGCTGGGGCCCCAAGAAGTAGCAATCTCCCCCAACCTGCACCCCGCACTAACCAGGCATCCAGGGTGCTAAGAAGGGACAGGGACCTGCCCTCCACCTGCCTCCAGCCAAAGGCAGGAAGAAAACACTGTCTCTGAGAACCCCAGCACATCCCTCTCTGTTGCTCCCTCTCAGTTTGCACAGGAGGCAGCTCCATCTGTCTGGGAGGAGCCTGGGCTGGGGCAGGGCGGCAAGGCCCCAGGAAAGCTCGGACTGTAAATCCCCACAGGATTTGGGGCAGAGGCAGCTGCCACCCCATGCCCTGGCTTCTGACCTGGGGGACCCGCTCCTGGGCAGCGCTGCTCAGGGAGAGGCCAGTGAAGTTGCAGCCTAGCTTGAAGACCAGAGACTGGATGGTGTTCGTGCTCAACTTTAGTGTGTTGTCATGGAAGGTGGCATTCAGCAGCCTCTGCTCCAGGCCATGGACTTGGCTGTGGACAGGACACAGGGCCAGGGGATGGGGCTCAGAGCCTGGGAGGATAAGGCCTCCCTCCCCCAACCCATCACTCCCACTCCAGACCCTGTCACACTCTGGTCTCCCCTCTCCATCCGTCCCCTTCTCCTGATTAACTACTGTTCACGTCCCAGTTTGCTGTCATCTCCTCCAGGAAGTGTTCCCTGACTGCTCCTCCACCCACAGAGCAAAGTAACCTGTCAGCCCAGCAAGTCAGCCACACTGGTCTCTCCCCAGAGCTCCTTGGTCTTAGGGTCACAGACCCTGGAAAGTCCAGCCACAATCACAGACACCCCACCCCGGAAAATGCAGAGGCCCACTTAGATTTCATGATGGTTAAGGGTCCCTACCCTAGACAATAAACTCCAGGAGAGTGGTGACTGTTTATCCTGCAGACCGTAGGTACTCAATAAATGAATGCACACAATAGGTATTCAATAAATGCATGCTGAATATAGCACAGATTTTTCCCCCTGAGGTACTGGAGAAGGAACCAGGGGCACGCTGCCTCTAAACTACAAACCCAGATGTTTTTAAGACAAAGTCTTGCTAAGTTGCCCAAGGTGGGCTCAATTTTACATTCTCCTACCTCAGCCTCCCAGAGTTCTGGGATAACAGATATGCACCACCATGCCCAGATACATGCACATTGAGTCTACACCAGACCAGCCCTGGACCACTGGTTGAGGGTAGGCCTGGGGTGGGAGATAAAGATGACTGCACAGATGAGGACAACTCACTCATGAGGAGAAGGTGGTTTCCGGCCCTTAGGCCGCTCCATGTTCTGCATCCAGCGGAAGATCTCTTTCGATGTTATCTCTGTGGGAAGCAAGAATTAGACTTCCTCAGCCTTCCTCCTCAGTCACTTCTGCCCCCAAGCTCAAGGCCTTCGAGACCCAACCTGAGACTTCTTACGCTCCTCCAATGCTGTTGCCCCCGGGAGACCAAAGTAGCCCCTTTCCACCTCCCATGGCTTGAGGTCTCCGCCTTCTGCATCTCAGCCACACCCTGGACTGGGCCATCCCACACAGAGGAGCTCTCTTACCTGCTGTTGTGCCCTGAGATGTCAGAAGACACAGGAAGAAGAAAAGGGCCCTGCAGCAATCCATGCCCTTTACCAGGTCCTCTCCAAAAACTGGCTCCTGCCCTGGAAAAGGTGAAGCCATTGTCATCATGGTGAAAACTACCTCTGACTTCCAGGCCCCTGGTCTGTCCTGGAGGTGGGACCTTGTATCGTAAGATGAGGACACCAAAGCACAGGGGAGGGACAAAGAGTCTTACTCTGATTGAAGGTAGCTGAAATCAGGTCTCTAACTCCATGTCTGAGTACTAATAATTGCCATCAGCTCAACTTGAGATGCCCCCAAAAGGCCCCCTGGACCCCAACCGGAGGAAACTTCGTGGGAGCAAGAAACATGGCATTCCATCCTACCCTGTCATTAACTCATCAAAGGTCTCTCTGTCCTCATTTTCCTCAATTTAAAATGAACAAATAAGCTTCTGCTTAAATACAGCAAATTCATGTCTACCCCCTGTGACCTCACCAAAATGAGAGTGAATGAATAAAACAGGCACTGAACCACAGATGAAACAGTAGGGAAAAAGACAAAGGCAGAGGTCAGAGATGACAGCAAAGTTTGGAGGTCACGAAGCAAGTGGCCACCTGATGACAAATTTGTCAGGCTAAAAAGCTGAGCCCATGTGCCTGCAGTGGAAGGGGTGTGGAGAGGTGGGGGAGGGGACAAGAAGCAGCCAGTTAGTTCAAGCCTCAACACCTGGAAAACACTGGCGAGCTGGAGGCACCGGAAACTTCTGAAGTGGGGATAAAGGAAGAGGCTAAAACAGGTGGCTGTGTCATTAGAGTCCAGCTCCCAGGCATGGTGACACACACTTGTAATCCCAGCATTCAGGAAACTGAGGCAGAAGGATCGCTGTGAGTCCAAGGCCGGCTTAGGCTACACAGTGAGTTCAAAGCCAGCCTGAACTACACAGTGAGACCCTGTCCCCCCACAAAACAAAAATTAATTAATTAATTGTCCAATTTAGTCCGTAAATCCCCTGTGCCGCCTGAGGTATTCAGGAGTCTTCCTCACCACTCTGCCATCCACAGTCCTACTCCAACATAAAGTTCACTTCCTGGAGAGGGTGCACCACAGAGAATTGTTGGAGATGGGAGCTGCATTTTGGTATAAAAAATTAAGCCAAATCCCCTCCCCATCTTCTTTCCCACTCAGCTTCCAGAAGGCTGCAGCAGCCAGGTCTATGGCCCAAATCAAGAGAAAATTCTCTGAAGAATTGATCATTCCAAGAGAAGTACATTATAGCTACTGACATTTTAGTGTTCTTTGATGAAATGGCTAAGATCCAACATACAGTAAAGCCTCACCAATAATCAAGCTCAGTCAGGCAATTGAGTTTTTAGGTATCAATTCTTATGTGGTCAAATGTAAACAGGGACCATTTCTTTTTTTTTTTTTTTTTTTTTTTTTTTGGTACTGGGGATCGAACTGGGGTCCTTGCGCTTGCGCAGCAGGCAGCGGAACCACTGAACTAAATCCCCGGCCCTAGGGACCATTTCTTAAGATGCTATCAGAGGATGTGCTCCCAAAAAATGAGGATGTAAATCATAAAAGAAAACACAGAGTACAGGAAACCTCACCACAGGAGAAGCGAAGCTATTCTCTAGATGATGTGTGAAGAGAAGGGAAGGCCCAGGCTGATGGTTGAAGAAGCATGGACACATCCCATCCAGAAGGGGACAGAAGAAAAGAAGGTTCCAGAAGGGAGACCTCGAAGAAAAAGATGGAAGAAAAGAATATGTAGGCTGACGGGTCTGAATACAGGGAAAAATTATTTTGAGATATGTCTTAGAGAAAGCACACAAATGAAAAGTAAAAAGCAATTAATCTCAATAAAACCAAGTTGTACAGGAAAGAAACTGTAATCTTGCTATACAAGTTGGCTTAATAGAGAATAAAATGTATTTAGCTGTAATCAAAACAATGAAGAGGAAATTTATTCTTCAACTGTCCAAAAGCCATATTAAAACAATTTCTATTTCCACTTAGGACATAGAGTCCTAAGGAGAATATTACTTCATCATGACAATGGGAAAATCCAAATGGTGAACAAAATCCATTTGAGCCCTTTGGAGAGCTGAGGTTCAAGGTAAACTAGTACTGATTTCTAATAGTAATGGCATTGGAAGACAATGCTATTGATACACAGAACACATGAACTGTTTGTCCTCTGGCAGAGTGTGGATGAAGGGCTGGTTGACACAAAAGTAGATCAGAAGCAAACAACTGATATCTTAATGAATTCTTAATGGCTAGAGTGGCAATTTAGAATCCCCAAAGGCCCCGGATGCAAGAGGATTCCATACCCACTAGCCAATGAGATTGATTGGAAGGGAGAAGGACCTGAGGGAGGCTCCAGGGTGACAGGTAGGACCTGGAAAGGTTTGAGGCTAGAGAAGGAAGGCCTAGAAAGCCTCTCTGAGCATGGCCCCTGCAAGAGTATGAGGTGGTGGCTGACTGCTGCAGAGATATCTGCCCCACAGCCTTGATTGATGGGAGACCCCCATCCCACAAGTTCCTGACCTGCTGCTAGGCAAATGTCCACTGCCTCTATGAAGGAGTAGGAAGGCCCCACCTGCACCCTACACTGATACTGAGCAAAAACCATTTGGCACTGGTGAGGAACAGGAAACCCACTAGTGCCCAGGACCCTGCACTGATACAAAGCAGGGGACAGTGTTGGCTCCTCTTCCTCCTCCTCCTCCTGCTGCTGTTGCTGCTGCTGCTGCTGCTGCTGCTGCAGCTGCTGCGGCTGCTGCTGGAAGAACAGGAATCTCATTCACACTCAAGATCCCCCCACCAGTGAGGCAGAGTTTGGTCCCCATGGGAGAGAGGGACAGAAGTCTCTGTGCTCTAGGATCTGCACTATATAGGAGATGAAGCTGTCAGAAACTAGAGAGGAACAGAAACAAAGCCCTCCTCATGGGGCTCAAGGTCAGGACTGTCTAAGACTGAAACTAGAGCAAGAGAACCAAGGACCCATTGCCTCTACCACGAATCTTGCACCACATAAAAAGGAACAGCAGTTTAACTTGAGGAAGGGGCTAGAAGTCACAGAGAGATTCCCTCTATGTTGCATGCATGCATGGCTGAATGGAGCAGTAATAGAGAAAAAATCTGCAAGACTCAAGGCCTCATATGAAGCATAAAGTAGCAGCACCTCCCCTGGAGAAATGTGAAGCCCATGGTGCACAGAAGGTAGGTATAGCAATAACAGAACCTAAGGCCAAAGCAACTACAGGCTGGCTTGACTCAGGACCCTACACTGCAGCCAGTAATAAGAAATATGCCCACTTCTAGGAACTGAAAAATTAACACCAAGAGAACAAGTAATCAATTGATCAATAAATCAGCAAAAGAATTGAATAGACATTTCTCAGAAGAAATACAAATGGCCAATAATTATACAAAAAATTGTTCAATATCTTTAGTCATGAAGTAAATGCAATGTAAAACTATACGGTTTTGAGATTTCAACTCACCCCAGTCAGAATGGCTGTCATCAAGAGAAAACAAATGATAAATGCTGGCAAGGATTCAGGAAAAAAGGAACCCTCCAGCACTATTCATCGGAATGGAAATTAGTGCAGCCACTATGGAAATCAGTATGGAGGCTCCTTAAACAACTGAAAATAGAAATACCATGGGATCTAGCTATACCACTCTTCAGTGTATACCCAAAGGAATCAAAGTTAACACACTACAGAGATACCTACACACCTGTGTTTAGTGCAGCATAATTCATAATAGCCAAGTTATGGAATCAGCCTGGTTGCCTATCAACAGATGAATAAATAAATAAAATGTCTCTATATAAAGAAGAATGAAACCAGGTATAGTGGTACATGTCTGTAATCCCAGCACTCTGAGAAGTTGAGGCAGAAGGATTAAAAGTTCAAACCTAGCTGGGGAAATTTGGCAACTTAGTGAAACCCTGTCTCAAAATAAAAAATAAAAAGGGCTGGGGTTGTAGCTCAGTGCAAAGGCTCTAGGTTCAATCCCCAGGGAAGGAGGAGGAGGAGGAAGAGGAATAAAATGATCCATTTGCAGGAAAATGTATGGAAATGGAGATCATTGTGTTATGTAAAATAAGCCAGGCTTGAAAGACAAGTATCACATTTTCTCTCATGTGTGGAATCTAGAAAAAGATGATATTGGTACAAGTTCCCAAAGAGAAATGTAAATGTGTTGTATACCTAAAATGTGCCAATAAAAGAATTTAAAAAAAAAAAAGAAAAAGACGATATGAAAATAGAAAGGAGACTATCAGAGAAGAGGAAGGGGTGGGGAGAGAAGGGCAAGGGACAAAGGAAGGTAATGGGGAAGTGGATATGATCAAAGTATGTCATATAGGGGACTGGGGATGTAGCTCAGTGGTGCCATGGCTTCCTGGCAAGCACAAAGTCCTGAGTTCGATTCCCAGTACAAAAAAAAGAAAGTATGTCATATGCGTGTGGAAAAATGTCACAATGGGGGCCGGAGATTTAGCTCAGTGGTTCCGCTGCCTGCTTTGCAAGCACAAGGTCCCGAGTTCGATCCCTGGTACCAAAAAAAAAAAGTCATAATGATCCCCATTCTCTTGTATAATTAATATGCGCTCATTTTTAAAAGAAATATTAAATATAAAGATATCAATAAATTAAATGTGAAATGATGGAAAAGATATACTAGCCATAAGTAAGATGGAATAGCTACACTGATATTCCTTGGGATAAGGAATATTTTGGGGGATAATGATTATACAAGGCTAAGGGGATACATCTATCAAAAATAACAATCTTAGGGCCAGGGATTTAGCTCAGTGGTTTTGCTGTCTGCTGTGCAAGCACAAGGACCCAAGTTCGATCCCCGGTACCAAAAATTTTTTTAAAATTTTTTTAAAATAACAATCTTAAAGATGTCTGCATCTAATAATAGATTAAAGCAAAAATGGATGGCACTGAAAGGAGCAGCAGATAAACCCACAATCAAAGTTGCAAGATGCAATATTCCTCTCTCAGTGATGATAGAACAAATGGACAAAAAGTTGGAAATAGACGTCTTGAGCAACACTGTCAACAACTTAATTTTACTGAGACATGGAACACTATTCCCAACAATAGCAAAATATACATTTTTTTAGGTGCACACTGGACATTCACAAATGGATAAAAAACAAGTCTAAACACGTTTAAAAGGTCTAAAATCATACAAGGTAAGTTCTATGACTATAAGAAACTAAAGTAGAAAATGATAACATAAAAATGTCTGGAAAAGCTGGGGATGGTGACACAGGCCTGTAATGTCAGCACTTGAGAAGCTGAGGCAGGAGGATCACCTCAAGTTCAAGGTCAGCCTGGACTACATAGGAAGACCCTGTCTCAAAAAAAAAAAAAAAATGTCTGGAAAAATCCCCAAACACATGAAATTTTAAAAATGTATTATTAAGTGAACCATAGGTCAGAGACATAGTCACAAGGAAAATTACGATTTTAGATTGAATAAAAATGAAAACAAATGTATTGATATTCTGAGGATGCAGCTAAAGGAATGCTTTGAAAAAAATTTATAACATTAAATGTTTATATTAGAAAAGATAAAATATTTCAAGTCAATGATCTAAGATTCTACCTTAAAAAGGAATAAAAAGCTGGGCATGGTGGCATACACCTGTAATCCCAGCACACAGGAAGCTGAGGCAGGAGGATTGCTGTGAGTTCAGGAGGCCAGCCTGAGCTACATAATGAGTTCAAGGCCAGCCTGACCTACAGAGCAAAACCCTGTTTCCAAAACAAGGCATAAAAAGAAGATAAAATTAAGCACAAAGTAAGCAGAAGGAAGAAAATAATAAAGAATATAAATCAGTGAAATAGAAAAATGCAAAAAGGCCAGGCACATACCTGTAATCCCAGCACTCAGGAGGCTGAGGCAGAAGGATCACTGGAGTTTAAGGGCAGCCTGAACTGCATAGCAAGACCCTGTCTCAAAAAAACAAAACAAGGGCCAGGGATTTAGCTCAGTGGTTTCGCCTCCTGCTGCACAAGCGCAAGGACCTGAGTTCGATCCCCAGTACCAAAAAAAAAAACAAAACAAAGCAAAAAGAGTAACCCAAAAAAGATTAATAAAATTGACAAACCTCTAGCCAGAATGATCAAGGAAAAAGAGAAAACACAATTTCCAATATCAACAATACAGAACCTACAGACATGAAAAAGATAAAGAATGGGATTGAGTGTGATGGTACATGTCTGTAATTCCAGCATTCTGAGAGGCTGAGGCAGGATGATCACAAGTTCAAACTCAGCCTGGGCAACTTAGCAATTCAATGGGACCCTGTCTCAAAATAGAACATAATAAAAGGACTGGCCAAGGTCCTAGGTTCAATCCCTGGTACTCCGATAGATAGATAGATAGATAGATAGATAGATAGATAGATAGATAGATACATGGATAGAGTCAAAGTAAGGGTCCAGGACCAAAAATAGTCCCCAAGGTCATACGCTCATGACTCCCACACACGAAGTGTGCTTTACTAATCTCCTTGGTGTCTCTCAACCCAACCAAGTTGATAATCAAGAGTAACCATCCTAGTCTGGGGGAAAATATTTGCAAATACCTATCTGATTTTTTAAAAAATCATGATTTAAAAGATGATTTAAAGACTATTTTAAAATGTGGACTATATAAAGAATTTACAACTAACAAAATGACAGAAGCACCTAATTAAAGGGAAATGTTTGAGTAGTACACCAAAAAAGATATATAGATCACAAATAAGCATAAGAAAAATGTTCACTCTTACTAGTAAATAGAGAAATACAAATAAACACAATGAGATATCACTATACACCTTCTCCAATTTCTAAAGTTAAAACAACTGGTAATGTCAAGTGTTGTTGAGGATATAAAACATCTGTAAAGCTCCCTCATTTCTAGGGGGACTGAAAAAAACAACAGCTACTTTGAAAACAGCTTGGCAGTTTCTTATAAAGTTAAAGATACACTTAACATACAATGAGCAATTACGTTTCTAGGCATTTACCCAAGAAAAATGAAATAATATGTCCATACAAAGACCTTCATATACAAATGTTTGTAGCAGCTTTATCCAGGATAGCCAAAAACTGGAAACAATAGCAGTATCTACCAACTGGTGAAAATCATTTGGTATATCTATACAATGGAATATTATTTGGTAATGAAAAGGAATGAACTGTTGAAATAGAAAATTCATTGGTGAATCTCAAAATCATTAAGCTAAGTGAATGAAACCAGACACCAAAGACTGAATATTTTGTGATCCCACTTCTATGATCATTTAGAAAAGTAGAAATAATAGGGTTAAAGATAAAAGCAATAGTTGCCAAAGAGTGGGGAAAAGATATAACAACAAAAGGACACACAGCAACTTTTCAGGGCAATAGAAATGTTTTACCTCCTGACTATGATATGCATGTAAATGTGAGTGTAAGCATTTGTCAAAACTACGAGACCACGTTTCAAAGGGGTGAATTTAGCTCTTTAACTCAGGCATTAGAAAACCAAGCCAAAAAACATTGAGAGGATGGATAAGAGGAAATGAAGAAAAGAAAGGGCAAGAGAATCAACCATCCTTCTCATGAGGAAGAAAACTCACAAGGTTTCAAAAAAAAAAAAACAACTCACAAGGTTTCAAGGAGAGAAAACCACAAAATTCAAGATACCTGCTTGATGGTAGTAGCACAGGGAAGTAGTTAAGATCTTGAGCTTTAATTTTTCCACTGGATTTTCAAAGATCTGAAGTGAGAGGCTGTACGGACACAGGCATATTCTCCTGAGTTCAAAAGGATTGTTTGGTGACATATATGAACTTTACATCTCAAATACCCTTTCACCTTAAAACTTAGTGTTATAAATTTATCCTACGGATAAACAACAATAAACACCAGGAAAAGTAAAACAAACAATATACCAACAGATAAAGAAGGCAATGATAGTAAATAACCAACATATCTCAGTAGTATCGCTCAATGTTAATGGCCTCAACTCCCCAATCAAAAGACACAGACTGTCAGATTGGATCAAAAAACAGAATCCAACAATTTGTTGCATTCAAGAAACTCATCTAATCCAAAAAAAGATATTCATAGACTAAAAATTAGAGGATAGACAACCACATTCCATGCACTAGGACTCTAAAAACTAGCAGAAGTAGCAGTTCTAATATCAGACATGATAAACCAAATTAAAATTATTAGAAGGGACAAAGAAGGTCACTACATACTAAGAACAATCCAACAAGAAGAGATAACATTGATAAACATATGCACCTAATACTGAAGCACCCATCTCCATAAAACAAAAACTGCTGAAATTAAAAGGTCAAATAAACATTAACACAATCATAGCAGGGGATTTCAACACCCCCCTTTTGCAAAGAGACAGATCAACTGAACAAAAAAAAATAAGGAAATTTCAGAGCTGAACCATATCCTTGAACATAAGGATTTCATAGATATATACAGAGTATTTCACCACTCTACAACAAAGTATATATTCTCCTCAGCAGCACATGGTACTTTTTCCAAATAGACCACATACTAGTTCACAAAACCTGCTTAGGTAAATATAAAAGAATTGAAATCACCTCATGCATACTATCCAACCACTGTGCAATGAAAATAGAAATCAATGACAGAAGAAATTTTGGAAAAGGCAAAAGCTCCTGGAAAACTAACAATATACTCCTAAACAACCAATTGGTCACAAAAGAAATCAAAGAAGAAATTTTTTTAATTCTGGAAGTTAATGACAATGACTGTACAACTCAATGAAACCTCTGGGACACTGTGAAAGCAGTTCTAAGAGGAAAATTCATCACGATCAATGTTCATATTAGAACAGAGCAGGCCTAAATAAATAACTTTGCAAGAAATGTTGAGATACTTGAGAAAAAACAAACCAGCCCCAAACCAAAATTAAGGAAAGAAATTATAAAGATTAGAGTGGAAATCAGTGAAATTGAGGCTTTAAAAAACTTTTTAAAAATCAGTGAATCAAAGGCCTGGTTCTTCAAAAGAATAAATAAAATAGATAAGCCCTTAGCAAGACTCACTAAGAGAAAGAGAGAAAAGACTCATATCAATGCAATTAGAAATGACAAAGGTGAAATCACAGAAGACACTCTGGAAATTCAGAAGTTAGTAGTAACTACTTCCATAAATGAAGGCCAGGTGTGGTGGCGCATGCCCTTGATTCCAGCACGGGGGAGGCTAAGGCAGGAGGATGAGGCAGGAAGATTGCTGCAAGTTAGAGGCCAACCTAGGCTACAAAGTGAGTTTAAGGCCAGCCTAAACTGCATAGCAAAACCTTGTCTCAAAAAGACCAAAAAAAAAAAAAAGAAGAAGAAGAAAAATCATATTCCAACAAATTAGCAAATTTTGAAGAAATGGACAGATTCTTAGACACATACAACTACCAAAACTAACCCAAGAAGACATTAATATGCTTAACAACCCAATAACAAGCAATGAAATTGATTCAGTAATAAAGAATTTTTAAAAGCCCAGGACCTAATGGATTCACAGCTGAATTCTACAAAACCTTTAAGAATGTTATATCACCAATACTCCTCAAGCTGTTTAAAGAAATTGAAAGGGATAGAGTGCTACCAAATTCATTTATGAAAGCCAGTATTACCCTGATCCTAAAACCAGATAAAGACTCAACTGAAAAAGAGAACTATAGGGCCAGGGATTTAGGTCAGTGGTTCTGCCGCCTGCCTTGCAAGTGCAAGGTCCCGGGTTCAATTCCCGGTACCAAAAAAAAAAAAATGACTGTCTGAAAAAGAGAACTATAGGCCAATCTCTTCAATGGACATAAATACAAAAATCCTAAACAAGATATTAACAAACAAAATGCCACACATTATCAAAAAGATAATATATCATGATCAACTAGGTTTTGTCCTAGAGATGCTAGGATGGTTCAACATACATAAGTCTGTAAATGTAATACATCACATAAACAGGAGTAAGGTCAAAAACCACATGGTCACATCAATAGATGCAGAAAAGGCTTTTGACAAAATCCAACACCCCTTCAGGATAAAAACCCTAAAGATAGCAGCCATAGAAGGACCATACCTGAATATGATAAAGGCTATTTATGACAAACCAATAGCCAGAATCAAGCTAAATGGGGAAAAACTAAAAGCATTCCCCCTAAAATCAGGAACAAGACAAGGATGTCCACTCTCATCTCTGCTATTCAACATAGTATTTGAAACATTAGCCAGAGCAATTATCAAGAGAAAGAAATAAAAGGGACACATATAGGAAAGAAAGAATTCAAATTATCTTATTTGCAGATGACATGATACTCTATGTAGAAGACTGAAAGAACACCACCAAAAACCTCTTAGAATTAATAGCCAATTTAAGTAAAGTAGCAGGATATAAGATCAACACACAAAAATTATAAGCATTTGTGCATATCAACAATGAGCAGGATGAGAAGGAAATTTTGAAAATACCATTCACGGTCACTTCAAGAAAAATGAAATATCTAGGAATTAACCTAAACAAGGAAGTAAAAGACCTCTACAAAGAAAACTGCAGTACTCAGAAGGAGACTGAAGAGGACATCAGAAAATGGAAAGATGTCCCTTGCTCCTGGTTAAGCAGAACCAGTAATCAAAATGGCCATACTTCCAAAACTCTTATGCAGATTCAGTGCAATCCCAATCAAAATACCAACAGCATGCTTACAGATCTAGAGAAAACAATCCTAAAATTCATATGGAACCAGAAGAGACCCTGAATAGCAAAAGTAATTTTGGGCAATAAGAGCAAAGCAGGTGGCATAGAAATACCAGACTTCAAACTATACTACAAAGCAATAGTGATTAAAAACAGCATGGTACTGGAACAAAATCAGACATGTGGATCAATGGAACAGAATAGAGGATACAGAAACCTCCCTAGAGCTACTGAGGTCCCAAGTCTCACGGAACACGCCGAATCAGCCCGCTGCAGAAAGGCAGGTCTGCCCACACCCTACTGAGGTCCCCAGTCGCACAGAACATGCTGAATCAGCCCGCTGCAGACAGGCAGGTCTCTGCACGCCCTACTGAGGTCCCGAGTCATGCAGAACATGCCAAATCACCCCGCTGCAGACAGGCAGCCACCTGGTTCCACACTACAAAGATGCAGAGGACAACAGACCACCAGACCAAGGTACTGAGTCCCGCTGCTCCCGACCCAGAGGTAGGAGCTTCTGAGCCACCGTCCCACTGCTGGTCCAGAGGAAGGGGCTTCCTGGTCACCATCCCTCCCGCTGCTCCCAGCCCAGAGAAAAGGGCTTTTGGGCCACCTTCTGTCCTGCTGCTCCTGGCCCAGAGGAAGGGGCTTCTGGGCCACCATCCCTCCCACCATTCCCAGCCCAGAGGTAGGGGCTTCTGAGCTGCCATCCCACTGCTCCTGGACCAGAGGAAGGGGCTTCCTGGCCACCATCCCTCCCGCTGTTCCCAGCCCACAGGAAAGGGCTTTTGGGTCACCATCCCTACTGCTGCTCCTGGCCCCTGTCCCACCTCTCCCAGCTCAGAGGAGGTAATCCGTGCAGGCACTAACAGACCCCCGCCCCAGTCGAAATGAGAAAACACATAAATAAGTCCCAAAACCAGACTTCCAAATCACCTACAGCAACCCCAAAGGGAAAGGAGATGGAACACTCTGATACTCAACCACCTGGACCCACTGAACTGGCAACAAAAGGGGATCTGGAAAAGAGGAAATCAGAAATAATTTCTCAGATAACAGGAGAAATTGTGCCCTTAGTGCAAGACATGATTAAGAAATCTAGAGAAGAGCTCAGGAACATGATGGAATCCCAACATAGGAAACAAATGGAATCCATAAAACAGATGCAAATAGATTTCCAGGACATGAAAAACTCCATTGAAAGTCTACACAGCAGAATGAGCCAACGTGAGGGCAGAATTTCAGATATAGAAGATAAGATTGCAATTAGTGACCAGGAAAAGAAAAATTGCTTCAAAATTATAAGGGGCCATGAGAAATCAATCCAGCAGCTGCTAGATGATGCAAAGAAGAATAACATAAGACTGAATGGGCTCAATGAAGAAACAGGAGAGAGTGGAGATGACATAAAAAATCTCTTCACAGAAATAATGGCAGAAAACTTCCTAAGCAGGGGAAAAGAGCTTGACATACAGATAAGTGAGGCATATAGGACTCCAACTAGCCTTGATCAAAAAAAATCTACACATAGGCATATAATTGTTAAGATTCCAGAAACACAACAGAAGAACAAAGTTCTCCAAGCAGTCAGAGAAAAGAAACAAATCACATACAAAGGAAAGCCCATCAGAATCACAGCAGACTTCTCAACACAAACCATCAAGGCAAGAGGAGCTTGGAGTGACATATTCCAAGCCCTAAAAGAAAACAGCCTCCAACCCAGATTGACGTACCCTGCAAAACTATCTTTCAAAATGGATGGAGAAATAAGATACTTTCATGACAAAGAGCACCTTAGGAACTTCGTGAATACCAAACCAGCACTCCAAAGAATTTTACACAATATCCTAGGAACAGACATTGAGGATCACAACCCCAGGAAGCAAAGCAGAATGAACCCATCTGGCATGACAAGAAATTAAATGTAAAAGGGGAGAACCCAACAAAAAGAAAAAGTCACGGCAGTGACAAGTCAATACATTTCAGTTATACCCATCAATGTTAATGGTCTCAATTCACCAATCAAAAGAAATAGACTGGCAGAATGGGTCAAGAAGCAAAATCCAACAGTATGCTGCATACAAGAAACACACTTAATTCAAAAGGAAACTCACAGACTGAAAGTTAAAGGGTGGAAAACAATACTGCATGCGACAGGAACCTGAAAAAAAGCAGGAGTAGCTATCCTCTTTGCAGATCAAGTAGATTTCAAACCAACACTGATTAAGAGAGATGAAGAAGGACACTACATCCTTGTAAAGGGAAGAATCCAAGAGGAAGAGAGGACAATCATAAATATCTATGCACCAAACACTAGTGCACCCAACCATATAAAACAAATACTAATGGACATGAAAAGTCATATATGCACTAATACAATTGTAGTGGGGGACCTCAACACCCCACTGTCACAAAATAGATAGATCAACTAGACTAAAAATAAGTAATGAAATACTAGAACTCAATCGAACTCTTGAACAAATGAACTTAACAGATGTTTACAGAGTCTTCCACCCCACAAAATCAGAATACACAGTCTTCTCAGATGCACATGGGTCATTCTCCAAAATAGATTACATACTCACACATAGAACATGTTTAAGTAAGTGCAAAGGAATTGAAGCTATCCCCTGTATATCATCAGAACATAGTGCGATGAAATTGGAGATCCATAGCAAAAGAAACTCAAAAAATTTCATAAACACATGGAAATTGAACAACACACTTCTGAATAACCAATGGGTCACAGAGGAAATTAAAGAAGAAATCAGACAGTTTCTTCAATTAAATGACAATGACAATACAACATATCAGAATCTATGGGACACAATGAAAGCAGTCTTACTAGGGAAATTCATAGCAGTGAATATGCATATTAGGAAAACAGAACGAGCCCAATTAAACAACCTGATGCTGAACCTCAAGCTTCTAGAAAAAGAAGAGCAGGACAACCCCAAAGTTCATACAAGGGAGGAAATTATAAAGATCAGAGGAGAAATCAATGCAATGGAGACTAAGAGAATGATACAAAAAATCAATGAAGCCAAGAGTTGGTTCTTCAAAAGAATCAACAAAATTGACAATCCTTTAGCCAACCTTGTCAGAAAAAGGAAAGAAAAGGCCCAAATCCATGCAATTAGGAATGAAAAGGGTGAAATGACAACAGACCCAACAGAAATCCAGATGATCATCAATACCTACTTCCAGAACCTATATGCCAATAAGACGGACAACACAGAAGAAATGGACAGATTCCTAGATACATATGAATTACCAAAGTTGAACGAAGAAGACCTAAAAATTCTGAACAACCCAATATCAACCAATGAAATTGAAAATGTAATTAAAAACTTATCAACTAAGAAAAGCCCAGGCCCTGATAGCTTCACTGCTGAATTCTACAAGACATTTAGAGAGGAACTGCTGCCACTACTGTTTAAACTCTTCAATGAAATTGAAAGGGAAGCAATACTCCCAAATTCATTCCTGGAAGCAAGCATCACCTTGATCCCCAAAGCAGAGAAAGACCCAACTGAAAAAGAGAACTATAGGCCAATCTCACTAATGAACATAGATGCAAAAATCCTTAATAAGATACTGGCAAACAGAATGCAGAAGATCATCAACAAGATCATACACCCTGATCAAGTGGGATTCATCCCAGGGATGCAGGGATGGTTCAATATATGCAAATCAATCAATGGAATACACTATATCAATAGAGCCAAGGACAAAAACCATATGATTATCTCCATAGACGCAGAAAAAGCATTTGACAAAATCCAACATGCATTTATGATAAAAACCCTACAAAAAATTGGAATAGATGGTCTCTACCTCAAACTGATAGAAGCCATCTATGAAAAACCAACAGCCAATATCATACTAAATGGTCAAAAACTGAAATCCTTCACACTCAAATCAGGAACAAGACAAGGATGTCCACTATCACCACTCCTGTTCAATATAGTCTTGGAAACATTAGCCATGGCAATTAGACAAGAGAAAGAAATAAAAGGAATAAAGATAGGAAATAAAGTCAAATTGTCATTATTTGCAGATGACATGATACTCTATATAGAAGACCCCAAGAACTCCACCAAAAGTCTTCTAGACTTAATAACCAAATTCAGTCAAGTAGCTGCTTACAAGGTCAACACACAAAAATCAATAGCTTTCCTCTACACCAATGACAGACTCACTGGGAGAGAAATAGGGCAAATAATTCCTTTCACAATACCACCCAAAAAACTGAAATACCCAGGAATCAACCTAACGAAAGAAATCAAAGACTTCTTCTCTGAAAACTATAGCACCCTGAAAAGAGAGATTGAAGATGATATCAGAAAATGGACAGACATCCCCTGTTCCTGGGTAGGAAGGATTAATAGAGTGAAAATGGCCATACTTCCAAAACTGCTATATTGATTTACTGCAATTCCAATTGAGATCCCAGCAGCATACTTCACGGACCTTGAGAAAACAATCCAAAAATTCATTTGGAACAAGAAGAGACCCAGAATAGCAAAAGCAATTCTAGGTAACAGAGACATGGCAGCGGGTATCACAATCCCCAACCTGCAACTCTACTACAAAGCTACTGTGATAAAAACAGCATGGTACTGGCAAAGAAACAGACTTGAGGACCAGTGGAACAGATTAGAAGATGCAGAAACAACTCCAGACACACTCAGTCATCTCATCTTCGATAAAGGAACCAAACACCCTCACTGGAGGAAAGATAGCCTCTTTAATAAATGGTGCTGGAAAAATTGGGCTTCAACTTGCCAAAGATTAAAACTAGACCTGTATCTCTCACCATGCACTAAACTAAAATCAAAATAGATTAAAGATCTAAATATTGGGCCAGGGATTTAGCTCAGTGGTTTCGCTGCCTGCTATGCAAGCGCAAGGACCCGAGTTCGATCCCCGGTACCAAAAAAAAGATCTAAATATTAAAATAGAAACTCTGAACCAGTTGGAACAGAGGTTAGGTAGAACCCTTGAAGACATCGGTGTAGGAAAAGATTTTATGAACAAAACCTCAGTTGCCCATGAACTACCACAAACAATCAACAAGTGGGATCTCTTCTTATTAAAAAGCTTCTGCACAGCAAGAGAAACCACCAGCAGTGTGAAGAGACAACCCACAATGTGGGAAAAAATCTTCACCTGCTCTTCCTCAGACAAAGGTCTACTATCTCGAATCTATAAAGAACTTCAAAAGATCAGACCTCCCAAATTTAAAGACCCAATCCAAAAATGGGCATCTGAAATGAACAGACATTTCTCAGACAAAGAAGTCAAAATAGCAAATAAATACATGAAAAAATGTTCAACATCACTGGTCATTCGAGAGATGCAAATGAAAACAACGCTGAGATTCCACTTCACTCCAGAAAGAATGGCTGCTATCATGAAATCAACCAATAACCAATGCTGGTGGAGCTGTGGGGAAAGAGGAACCCTGCTCCACTGCTGGTGGGAGTGTAGACTGGTGCAAGCACTGTGGAAATCAGTATGGAGATACCTCAAAGAACTAGGACTGGAGGTCCCATTTGACCCAGCTATTCCCCTGCTGGGGATCTTCCCCAAAGAATTAAAAGAATCATACCACAGTGATATATGTGTGCCCATGTTCACAGCAGCACAATCTGTAATAGCTAAAACTTGGAAACAGCCCAAATGGCCATCAACTGAAGACTGGATAAAGAAAATGTGGTTTTTTAATAAAATGGAGTACTACTCAGCCATAAAAAATGAGAAATTAGAGACGTTTATAGCTAAGTGGATGCACATTGAGGTGGTACTCTTAAGTGAAATAAATAGGACACAGATGTGTAAATACCGAATAGTTTCTCTGGTGTGAGAAACTGAAAGTGTAAATAAGAACTAAATGTATAATAGGTAATGTGAAATAGGAAGAAAAGAGGTAAAGGGGAAGGAAGTGGGAGGGCTAGGGGAAAGGATAGAAGGGAATGGGATTAATATGAGAAAATGGAAAAATAGGAACAAAATCTTTGTAAATAGGGAGGAATAGAGGGGTTGAAGGGAGGGGCTGGGCAGGGGTGAAAAATAAGAACCTAGAGAGGCTATGTAAAGGTGCAAATTTCCAATGATGAATGTCATTATATTGTATACCTAAAGTGTACCAATGATTAGAATGAATAATCGATAATGTAAAATAGGAAGAAAAGGTCCAAAGGGGTAGGGGTAGTGGGAGGGACAGGGGAAAGGAAAGAAGGGAAAGGAAAAATGCTGAGAAATGGAAAAAATGGAAATAAAGTCTTTGTAAATAGGGAAGGGTGGAGGGGGTGAAGGGAGGGCTAGGAATGGGGAAAAAATAAGAACCAAGATGCATTATGTAAAGGTACAATTCCCAATGAGAAATGTAATTGTGTTGTATACCTACAATGTACCAATAAAAGAATTTAATTTAAAAAAAGAGAAATCTCCCTAGACATATTCAACTATTTGATCTTTGACAGAGGGCCCAAAAGCATATGATGGAGGAAAGACAGACAGCCTATTCAACAAGTGATGCTGGGGAAACTGGTTATCTGTGTGCAGAAGATTGAAACTAGACCCTTATCTCTCACCATATACTAAATTAAAATAAAAATGGATTAAAGATCTAAACATTAAAATAGAAACATTAAACTTTCTGGAAATAAAATAGGTAAAACACTTGAAGACATAGGTATAGGAAAGGATTTTCTAAACAGGACCTCAATTGCACAAGAAATAGCAGCAAGAATCAACAAATGGGATTATATCAGACTAAAAAGCTTCTGTACAGCAGAAAAATCAATCAGTAGGGTGAAGAAAAAACCTACAGAATGGGAAAAGAATTTTTCCAGCTATTCCTCAGACAGAGGACTAATATCTAAATAAACAAAGAACTCAAAAAAAAATTGAAGCAACTAAAATTAAAGACCCAATCAAGAAATGGGGTAGAAAAATGAATAGACACTTCACAGAGGAAGAAACACAAATGATTATATGAAAAAATGTTCAACACCTCTGGTCATTAGAGAAATGCAAATTAAAACAAATTAAGATTTCATCTTACTCCAGAAAGAATGGCAATCACTAGGAAATCAAATAACAAATGCTGGCAAACCCTCCCACATTGTTGGTGGGAATGCAAACCAGTACAAACTTTATGCTAAGTGGTATGGTCATTTCTCAAAGAATTGAAATTAGAAATTTCACATGACCCAGTTATCCCTCTGCTAGGAATCTTCTCCAAAGAGCTTGAGTCATCATACTACTGCAATGCATGTACACCGATGTTTATAGCAGCACAATTCATAATGGCAAAATCCTGGAAGCAGCCTGTACACTTATCAACAGATGGTTGGATAAACAAAATGTGATATCTGTATGTAATGGAATACCACTCTGCTATAAAGAAGGACAAATTTGAAGCATTTGTAGGAAAATAGATGCACCTGGAAAATATGATATTTAGTGAAATAAATCAGACATACAAGCTTAAATCCCATAGGGTATCTCATTTGAGTGAGGCAAAGTACAAACAAAGAAAATGATACATGATGGGTAGAAATTGACAGAGGGACATATCTCATCCGGTAGGGAAGTGGTCCAAGGGAACAAGGATGAGGGGTGAGGAGGAGGGGAAGGAGAGGAATAAGGATGTGTCATGTGCAGGATCCTAACAATTCCAATCAATGTAAACATTGTATCCTATAACATGAGCTAAGACAAATACTATCAACAAGTACGAAAAAAGTGATAGGGGAACCAGAGGGGGGGAAGAGGATTAGAAAAAAAACCAAGCTGTAATATGTACATGTAACCACTCCCTAAGGTGACTGTAAGCTGCATGAATTGCAAACATAAACTAATAAAATAAATAAAATTTAAAAGAAATGTATCCTATGGAAATAATAGAGCAAGCTAGAAATACATCTAAACAAAAATATTTAGAATACTATTGTTGATAATAAAGAAAATTTGAAAACTATGTAAATGTCTTATAAAAGAGGAATAATGGGAAACAGTTGAGCAAATTCATAAAAAAAACTAAATGTGTGCCTACCATATGATCCAGCAGTGGTGATCTTGGGCTTTTACCCCAAAGAAATAAAAACTCATGTTCACACAAAACCCTATATATGAATACTCCAAGCAGCTTTATTCATAATGGCCCCAAACTAGAAATAACCTCTATGCTCCTTCAAAGGGTAAATGGTTAAACAAACTGTGGCACATCCATACCATGACATACAACTCAACAATAAAAAAATTTTAATTTAATTTTTAAAAACTTCTGATACGTACAAGTTGGATGACTCAAGAGAGTTAGAATTATCCCGAGCAAAACAAAAAAGCCAACTCAAGCTGTTGCACACTGTGTGATGTGATTTGTATAATGTGCTTGAAATGAAAATTATAGAGCAGGGACAGATTCGTGGTTGGCAAACGTTGGGGAGGGTGTGTGTCTATGAAGGGGAGCTGCAAGATTCTTGTGGTGATGGAATAGTTTTGTGTCTTGACTGTGGTGATGGTCACAGGAATTTACATGTGTGATACATTCGCATAGAATTAAATATACACCCATACTATGCACATAAATAAATGCGTGCAAAAAACTGGTGGAATCTGAATAAGCGTTTTGAATTGTACTGTAAATCCTGGTTTTTATATTGTACTATAGGAACACAGGATGTTACCACTGGAAGAAATTGGGTGAATACACAGAATTAATCTGTACTATTTTTTGCAAGCACTTGTGAATTTATAGTTTTTCCCTAAGTTAAAAATTTATAAAAACAGTAAGTAGATTAAAATTTTTCTATTAAAAATTATGTTTATATAGCCAGGTTAATGAAGAGGAGATCATGTCCCTGCACAGAAAGAGCAGGCTAAAAATAACTCATAAGATATAATCACATTTATGGCAAAGTATATTTATATGCACGTTCAAGCATATTGAGATATCCAGAAGACTAATTAACCAAAATGTTAATAATGTTATTTTGAGGGAAGGTTTTTTTACTTCATCTTTATTTTTTTCTGTTTTGCTTAAATTTTACACAACTAACGTATTACCTTCACAACAGAAAGAAAAAAATTTTAATGCTTAAAATTTTTTAATTTTTAAAATTATCCAGATGATAATTTATCTGGATAAAATAATATTCCTTGTGAAAACCAAATGGCATGTTGCAAAATAATATCATCCCATCCTTGCAAAAAAAATTGTACTTTTTATATATGCAAAAGCAGAAAGACACACGTGCAAGTATAAATGGTCGTCTCTTCTAGGTGGTGAAATTATGGAGCTGTTTGTACTGTATTAGCTGCCTGTATTTTCTGATTTTCCCCAAATGGTATAGTTACACATTTCTCAATTTCTGTTTACTCTTTGGCTAGTTTAAAAATTTATATCTTTCAAATGTAAACAATAAATAACACAAAAGGCTCTAAAGGCAAAGTAGTCCTCCAATCTGCACTCAACCATTTGGTGCTCAGTTAGTTGCCACAGGATACCAGTTGGTAGAGTTTTATGTATCCCAGATTTCTTCATACAAACATAAGCAAAGACGGTCTCCCCAATTTTATATTTTAAACAAGCTGACTCTACATACTGTTCTGCATTTTGTGTTTCCCTTGAAAATACATCACAGAGAGCTTTCCATAACAATATTTAGAAAGACTTCACTTTTTAACTGCATATTCTAACTTTGCAGAGATAAGCCAGAATTTAACAGTCCACTGTTAAAAGCCATTTGTAGCAGTTCTAGTCTTTTGCTCTTATAAACAGTGCAGCTGCACTTACATCATTTCCCATGCACACCAGTTCACCATGTGTCCATTTGTATATCTGGTTCGACTTTCCTAGCAGTTTCTAGAACTCTTTACATAACACAGAAAGCAGCTGTTTGTTACATGAATTGCAAATATTTTTCCTAGTTTGTCATTTGTCTTTTAACATTACATATGTTTTGTTTTGTGTTTGCTTTTATTTTGTTTGGATTTTTTTGCCATGTAGAGGCTTTTGTTTTGCTTGTTTTTGTTTTTTGAGATGAGGTCTCACGATATAGCTGAGACCAGCCTTGAACTTGCAGCAATCCTTCTGCCTTGGCCTCTGGAGTACTGGCTTACAGACATGCACCACCACTCCTGGCTTGAGATATCATTTTAAATTATTTTTATATCAGTATTTTCTCTTCAGGCATCTGAAGTTTCTAGTCACAGCTAGAAAAACCTTCCCCCATTTCAATGTTATAAAGGAATTCTCCTGCATCTCTTCTTGTACTTTCTGGTACTTTTTGGGGAGCGGGGGTTGAGACACAAGGTCTTGCTATGTAGCCCAGACTGGCCTTGAACTTGCAGTGATCCTCCTGCCTCAGCCTCCCAAGTGCTGGGATTATAGGCGTGTACCACCACACCTGGCTTCTTCTAGTACTTTTATGGCTTCATTTTCACATTGGAATCTCCAGTTCATTACACTGGCCCTGGAACATAGTGTGAGATACAGACCCAATTTTATTTTTCCCCAATGGTCACCCATTTTTCATAATACTATTTACTAAAATAATGTTTATTAACAGAAATGGAGATGTTGGAATCAGAGTGCCAGTTTCTTATTTATCTGGCTGTTGCTCATTTATGTGGCTGTGTTACCGTCTCTGGAGTCACTTGCCCTCTCAGAACCTCAGAGAAAAAATGAGGGACAAGGTTTGGGTAGACCAAGAAAGCTGCTAAATAAAAAATGCAAAGGACTTCAGATGAGAAAACCAAGGCGGCAGCAGTAGAGGACCAGAAAGCCCAGAAAAGACCTCTGCCCAACTTGTCCTGCCCTTCACAGTACTAATGGGGAAACTGAGGCCCAGCAGGCAGGTAGACTTGATCTTCAGTGTCTGCACCTGAGGACCAGGTCCGCAGGCCCTGAGCCACGCTGTTCCCAGGCAGGCACAGAGGGAAGAGGACCCTGACCCTACCTTGCAAGTGGAGAAATCAAGGCCAAAGCAGAAGTGATCCCTAACCCAGCTCCGGGGTGGAAGTGTGGTTTCTACTGCCTTTCTCAGGCACAAAACACCATCTTCACTTCTGCTTATACCCTCTAGGTGCCCTTCCTGTCCCTTGCACCATCACCCTACACCCTAAACCATCAGGCTCCCCTCCTGGTAAGTCTTTATGTGGGGCCCTCTGGGAATCAGGAATCCCTTACCTGACTTCCAAGATGGTTCCAATAGATTGCAGGGAAACTGAATACCACACAAAAGAAGGAATTTGCTTGCAGTTCTACAGCAGCCAGGTGGTCAAACTGGACTGAAACCCAGTACTCCAAACTCCAAGTCCCAGTGAGGGCTGGGTAGCTGAGCCACTGGGTGGACAAGTAAGACCCTAGTTAAGCCAACAGGGAGATGAGGAGACAGGTGAAGCATGGAACAGGGTCCTTGGAAGATGTGAATTAGTAACCAGCTCCAGTATTCAAAGCCCAGGCTGTGTGATGTTGGGCAAGGAACTTGGGTTCTCTGTGCCTCAGGTTTTCTCATCTGCACAATGAGGCTGAAGAGCCCTATTTCCCAGGGAGAGAGACTCGACCACCATTGAGCTCATCCACACTCCTGAAAGCCAAGCTCTGACCCAGGTGCAAGGCTCCGAGCAAAGTTCCTGGCCAGGAATTCATCTGTGTTACTCCCCGAGCTGATCACACACTCATGAAAGCCCACCCTGCCCCTACACATGACCTCACTGCCTCCACTAAGCTGCTGCCCCTGCCCACCACACCCCGAAGCCTCCACCCCA
Organism: Heterocephalus glaber; assembly: GCF_053883595.1. Taxonomy (NCBI): domain Eukaryota; kingdom Metazoa; phylum Chordata; class Mammalia; order Rodentia; family Bathyergidae; genus Heterocephalus; species Heterocephalus glaber. The sequence continues at coordinate 28,118,610 of NW_028258137.1, forward strand.
GGCTTCCTCCTGGCCCGGTGGGGAATGATCTTGTGGTCTCTACCAAACAGCCCTGAGAGCTGCTATTTTTCACAGAGGGGCAAATAGAGGCTGCAGTACAGACCGCAGGTAGTCCCCAGGCCCAGGCCCTGGTGCTCAGAGAGGAAGGTCACCTGGTCCAGTTTGCTGAGCACCTGATGGTCCCTCACCCATCACTCAAGGTGCAGATTACAGGACCGGTCCCATTTTACAGATGAGGAAATGGAGGTCTAGATAGGTCCAATAATTTCCCCCCGGCTACATGAGGAAGCTAAGACTTAAACCCAACACTTAATCACTCTTTTTTCTCTTTCTAATTTATTTTTTTCAGTCTATGGATCAGACCCAGAGCCTTGTGCATGTGCTGTAGCAGTGAGTTGTAAGCCCAGCCCTTTCCTTCCCAAGTTGAAATTGCCTTTTCTGATATCACAGCTCTCTACATCCCACAGATCTAGAGTTGCCGCCCAGAGTGGAAGGAGGTTGGGTCCCCAGCTTACTTCTCCCGGGACATCACGAGGCCAGTGACCACTGGGAAGGGCAGTCCAGAGCACATGGGCGTGTGGGGATGCTGTGGACAAGGACAGAGAGCTGAGAGAGAGGGAGGAGAGAGCCAGGAAACTAACCTGTGATACTGCCACTCTGCTACCCTCTTGTCTCACCCTGCTTGCTGCTTCTGCGGGAAGAAGGGGAAGTCTGAGGCGCCAGCTGCAGTAATCTCTCTGTTCACCCCACACACACTCCCACTTCTCTCCTCTCAGCTTTTTCATCTCACCGCACACCACGCCTTAGTTTCACTTCTTCTGCTGCTGCAGCAGCCCCTGCTTCCTCTGAACTGACGCCTAGGCTGAGCTCTCCTCCGTCTCCTCCTCAGGGCCCAGCACCTCCAGGGGACAACTGCACCTCCATGGAGGGGCATGAGGACTGGGCATCATGGTGCTGTGCAGGACCTAAGACCCACCCTGGCTCTGAGCATTGGGAAAAGCAATATCACTGCCCTGTACCTCAGTTTTCCCATCTGTAGAAAAGGGAGAATGGCCTCTGCCTGACCTGACAATCCACAGGACCTGGGCAAGGGCTAGCCCGGGCTGCCTGGGTTCCAGTACCAAGCCACCATTCATTGGCTGGGCAACTGGGGCCAGAAACTTAAACTCTCTGAACTTCAGTTTCCCTCCTTGTGATAGTACCACCAGGTGGGAGAAGTACGGCTGCAAAATCACCAGAAATACTTCATAAAGTTGTCACATTTCAAAGATGAGGACCCTGTAGTCCAGAAAAGACAAAGATCTGGCCCTAAGTTGCCAAGTGGCTGGGCCCTGGGAGAGAGACCCTCCTGGCAGCAGAGCTCAGAAAGTGCAGCCAGAGCAAGTGGGGTGGTAAAACAAGCTGCTTCTCCTTGAAGCAGGGTCTCCATAAGACTGTGCTACCACACTCTCTGAGGAACTCTAAGGAAAAGGGGGAGTGATCGTGTGTGTGTGTGCACACACGCGCGTGCACAGCGGGAGAAACAGGGTGTCTGCTGCCTGGGCCCCAACCAGATCCCTTGGGAAAATCGTGACTCAGGAACGTGCTCTTCCATCCCTGAGGGGTGGTAGTGGGCATGGAGATCCAGCCACAGGGAGAAAGCAGACAGGTCCCAGCATGGTCTCCTGCCTTTGTGCCTGCCACATTAGCACTGCTAGCATTAGCCCAAGCACAGCCCACAGGGAGCACTGTGCCTCTGTGGGAGAGGGCAGGGGACCTGTGTCTTAGAAGGTGGCCTGGTCCTCACCTCAGGGGCAGCACAAAGGCTGTGCTGGCCATACCCCTGCTGGGTGACTTGGGTAAGCCCTTGCCCTCTCTGCAGTCTGTTGTAGTTTTGTGGTGCTGAGGATGGAGCCCAGGACCTTGTGGATGCTAGGTAAGCACCGTACCATTGAGCTATACCCCCAGCCTTGTACTTTGGTTTTCTATGACAATGACCCAGATATTGACCTCCAGCCCTTCCTGTCTGAGGTCTCCTGGCCACCTCTAGGTTTGAACCACAAGTCACCTCCTTCCTCACACCAAGTGTAAGCCCAAGCAGCTATTCTCAGGGTCCCGGAGGACACCTTCCTCCCTCACCCACAGCCTCTCTGTTTCCCATTTGGGAGGCCAAATTGCTTAATCCTGAACTCCATATCCTGGAATTCACTTTTATGTATTCTCCTTCTCAAACACCAGGTATGGCTCCATATTGCTTTATTCCGCCAGGTGCTGTATGTGCTGGCCATATTCATGCCTACCTTCCCACTTAGTCCCAGCTGTGACACACAGGGACCTCGGCAGCCCTCTACCCACCCCCCTTGGGACTCAGCTCAAGTCCTGCTCCTCCTGGAAGACTTCTCTGCCCTCTATTTCCCGAAGAACATTCCAAAAGCTGAAGTATGTGGAAGCATGCCAGGGCCCTACTCTATACCCCAAGCAGTAGGGCCACATGCCACTCCTAGTGGAGTGTCTGCCCATGTGGGATCTACTCACCCTGGTGAGCTTTAAGGAGACTATATAAGTGGGATCCTCAATAGGTCATGAGCGCAACTGAGTCACATGGTAAATGAGTCATTTACTTTCCACTCTTTTCCAATCTTGGTTGCATTCACCAAAAGCCTTGGTTTAGGGATAAATTATCTTTAGCCTCTAACACTGACTTACGTCCTTCTAGCCCCTCCCCCAACTATTAGACATTAAAGACAAAAAATTTTTTTGCAGTACTGAAGACTGAACCCAGGGCTTTCAACACTGAACTGCAACCCTACACCCTTTTATTTTTTATTTTGAGACAGGTTCTTGGTAACTAACTAATTACTAGATATCAAAAATAAGATATCCAATTTTTTAAAATTGTGATAAATTATATATAATGTAAAATTTACCATGTTAACTATTTTTAAGCAGAGTTCAGTGGTAAGCACATAATTGTGCAACCACAATCACCATCTTCACAACTTTTTTCATCTTGCCAAAGTGAAACTGTGTATCCATTAAACAAAAACTCCACATTCACCCTACCCTAAGCCCCTAGTAACTGCCCTTCTGTCATCTCTATGAATCTGACTAATCCAGGTACCTTCTGTAAGTGGAATCATACAGTATTTATCTTTCTCAGACAGGCTTATTTCACTTAGCATAATGTTCTCAAGGCTCCTTCATGTTGTAGCATGTGTCAGGATGCCCTCCTTTTAAAAGTTGAGTAATATTCCACTGTGTGTATGTATACATTTTATTTATCCATTCAACTGTTAATGGACATGGGCTGTTTCCACCTTTCGGCTATTGTGAATAATGCTATGATCATGGCTGTAGAAACGATATCCCTTTAAACAAAGGAAGTTTCTAGACAGGTTTTAATAACATTACTCTGTTTGCATGCTATTTATTTGTATGAATTTTTTAATTTATAGTAACTAACCCAGATTTCCTATTTATCCTAGTAATATAAAATAGTCCCTTAAAATGTACATACATCCTGGGCCAGGGATTTAGCTCAGTGGTTTCATCACCTGCTGCCCAAGTGCAAGGACCTGAGTTTGATCCCTGGTAGCAAAAAAAAAAGATTTTGAGTTCAATCAAAATGTACATACAGGGCCGGGGATTTAGCTCAGTGGTTTCACTGCCTGCTGCGCAAGCGCAAGGACCCGAGTTCAATCCCCAGCACCAAAACAAAAAACAAATAAAATGTACATACAGCCTAAAAAGTGAAACAGTTTGTAGAAAAATGCCTAGTAAACAAAGGCTCAAGTGCTATATGCATTGATGGCAAAGTGGTGATGGTATGAGACAAAACTAGTGCAGGAAATGCTGACACCGCCCTCAAGTCAAGAACCTCACTGTCCTGACTTGCGGACAGAAACCCTGCTGGGGACACTGGGGAGGCTGACACCACACTAGCATGGCATTCTGATACCTGGAGTGTGGAGTGTTAGGAACAGGTGTGAAAGGGTAAAACTGAAGAGTCAGGGACTCTGAGACCCCCTAATATGACCTTTGACATCTAAACTTCCTTTTCTTCACTATGACACCATGGTAACAACACCTAGCACACGGTTGCTGTGACACTAGGTGACCCATGTGAGCAGCCCAGCCTATGGTCAGAATGCACCTTGGATCTGAGCAGGTGGGTGCCCTTCCCAGAGAAACCCCTTTCTCAAGGCAGTACAGTATTTCTTGCTTCCTTCCTTGAAAGGGCCTCACTGTGTTGAGGTTATAGCTAGAATTCAGGTACATCCTCTACCACCATCTCCTGTCCACCCCACCTTCAAAAACTGGGAAATAGCTCTGAGCTTTTGGTTCAAGACTGCCATGTACTAGCTGTGAGACCCTGTGTACATCTCGAGCCAGGAGCCTCTCTGAGCCTTCGTCTCCCTGGCTCTAAATTTTAGATGCCCTTTTCCTGAGTTCTCAAAGTCTGAATCTCTAAACTGCACAAGAAGCCGAGGCTAGCCACTGCAACATTTCTAGATTAGCAATTGTAAGTGCTAACCACACAGTTCATGTATTCCCACCAAAACTCGTCTCTGACCATTATCAGCTGCCATCAGCAAGCACATAACCAGATGTACTGAAAGTGAAACTGCATTATCTTGCAAAAAGTATGAGATTTCATGAAGTTGATGGAAGCAAATGAGGGGGAAACCAGCAGTGGATGACCACAGACAAAGAGAACATTTACAAGAGAAGTGACTGGGACCTTCCAAAAAAGAAGTGATGGGTTATCAAAGGATTCAGAGTGATCCTTGGGTTTGAGGAAGCCCTCAAATACTTTTGAAAAAAAAAAGCTGCAAAACCTCAGGTATTCATACTCAATTTTGTCGGGGAGATAGTCTTCAAATATTAACATTTGATTCATTCTTTGCTAGGTCTAATGTGTACATGATTGCAATTATAATCTAAATATTGCTAATTATGGGATGAATCTAATTTATCTTCATAGTTTTTCTAAGTAATAACTCAGCCCAGCCAAGTTCACATCTGTGAATTTTTCATCTTTTTGGAACAGATTCCCCTCAGGCAGCCTTCCTGGGGACAGGATGTGGTGTGAAGATGCCCCCCCCCCAACTAGACAGCAAACAACCTACTCCCAAGATAGGAAGCCCCCAAAGGCTGTGCACCTGGGGGGAGGGAGGTGCACGTCCCCACCGCGCTTCTTTACGCGCGTTGAGGCTGCTTTGGTCAGCCCTTTTGTTGGACAAAACGCAGTCCGGGTGAGGGCACAGACTCATTGGCTCACATCCACACAGTGGCAGCGCTGCCAGTAGAAAGAGTACAGTCAAGAAAAGTCAAAAACTTGATTCACTTGCTGAGGGGGGACCGCGGTGCCACTTGGGCGGTGGGACTCCAGGTACATCGCTGGCTCTCGGAGAACCAGAGGCGGGAAAGGTGAGCCGGCCGCCCCCGACACAGCCTTCGGTCCCCCCACCACCAGCCCCCACGCTAGGGTGGAGCCTCCGTCGGTCCGGCCTGCTCCGCAGCAGAGCCCGCCGCCCGGCCCGCGCCCGCGGCCCCGAAGTCAGGCTAGTGTCCCCCGCCTAGCCGCTCGGCTGCCCCGGTCACGGCGGGGCGCAGCTCGAGCTCTGGCCTGGGACCCCGCCGCCCCCGCCCGCTGGCGCCCTCCGTCCCCTCCCCCGGGCGGGAGGAGGAGACTCCACCGCCCTCCCTCGGCCTCCCTGCGGCGGCCGCAGCCAGCAGCGTGCCCACTCCACCCAGCCGCGGCAGCCCGACGTCCTGATCCCGGCGGCCCAGGACCGAGGTGAGCGAAGGTGGCGGCACTCGGGGCGGGAAGCCATCGCGGCCCGGGAACTCGCGCAGGCCCGAGCCACCGCCGGAGGGAGGGGGTTAAACTGGGGGGCGTGAGGAAGGAGACGGAGTGGTGGGGGCGCTCGCAGCAGCCCCCAAGCTCTGAGCAGAAGTTTCCAGCTCCCTCCCCAGGGTGCCCTCCACTCCCAGGACAGCGGGCCTCGGATGAGGAGGGGCTGCCGGGGCAGCGGGAGGCGGGAGGGGAGCTGCGGAATGCCACGGGCCGGCGCCGGACGGGAGGGGGCGGCGGGCGGGGGCGGAATGTGGAAATCTCCCGGGGGACCCAACGTGGTCACCATGGCGAATGCGGAATGGACGGGTAACACTGGCCTATCAGAGTACGGCGCCCCGCCTAGGCCGACGGCGGGAGCCAATAAGGACCGCACAATGGGGTGGGCGGCACCGCCCCCGTGCGGACCAGGAGCCCCGGCAGCCCTCCGCTAGGGGGAGCGGGGCGGCTGGGGAGGGGTTGACTAAGTCGCCACTAAGGCGACTCAGGGCCCTCAGCAGAAAACTAACTTCTGGAAGAAGTTGTCAGGTATAGAGATGGCTCAATGCGAGGAGAAAGGAGTAGGTCTCAGTTACCCCACCGTTCTGATTGTTCCAGCTGGTGGTATCTGCAAGCTTCTTCCCCACCCCCGGCTTCAGCTCCTCTACCTTAATTGGGAATACTCAGCCCCCCTTCAGAGACTTTGTCCAGTGGGATTGGTTCAAGTTGGCACAAGGACTGCTCATCTGTTGGGACAGAAGAATCTTCTTAGTGCCTTTCTCCATCCTCGAGGTAGGGAAACTGAGGCCCAAAGAAGCTATGGGCCTACACCTATCACCCAGTGCGTCAGTGGTAGAGCTAGGACTAGTGGGGTGGCTCCTATTCAAGGGCCAGTAGTTCAGGGAGCTGCTCAGAGGTGTGGCTGGGGGTCTACCCCGTGAAGGTGGCCATCACCCCCATCCCAGCCTTGCTTGTCTTCTGGGCCTAGTACCTGAGGATCCCATCTTGTAGGTGTTCCCCGGGCCAGATGCCCTTCAGATAGTCATATCCAGAAGAACAGCATCCAGTCCCAGTGCTCCTGCCCTGGCTTTCTGCGAGTGCACTGCATGGATGTGGACAAGTCCAGATGGCCACAGTTGACCCATCTGTGAAGATAGGCATTAGAATCACTGAGCTAGGGTATCTTTGTGGCACCTCAGGCTGAGATGGCTGTGCCTGGGAACGGGTCAGAGGGCAGCTGGGCTCAGGTCTAACCTGAAGACCTAACTTTCCTTCTCCCTGCCTCACAGTTCGCTCGTGGAGGTCCAGTGGCTGGAGCCTGGGCAGCAGGTCAGAAGGACAGGTGCCCACAGTTTGTGGGCTGACCAGCCTTGGGCCCTACACTTATCCAATCAGGCTGTCCTCTGTGGTTTCCTGCTGGGCTCTGCTCCCTGCCCGCAGCCAGGCTTGTGGCGGTTGGCTCACCCCAGAGCTCTACCTGAAGGATTCTGGGAGGTCATGAGGGTTTCTGAGCTTGGGGGATGGGGACAGAGCTTTGGGGCCCCCAGGCCCTCACCTGGCTCCCAGCCAGGCCTCCACATTGCTCACTTCTCTCAGTGGATATGGAGAGATGTATCTAAACATTTTGGGGACAAAACACAAAGTTGTCCCCTTTGAGTCCGTTAAGCTTCCTCAGGCAAGAAGCTAGACCCCTGAATACCACTGAGTGTGGCCTTGGCCAATCAGTCTCAGAGCCTACCTGTCTCAAATCCTGGATGAAAACTGACTTCTGATCCTTAGGATGGCACAACCCTTTCAGACTCTTTGGTAACAAGGGCACCCCCTGACATTTTTTTTTTTTCTATCAGGGATTGACCTCAGGACCTTGTGCTTGGAAGGCAAGTGTAGGCACCGCTAAATCCCTGGCCCTGAGCTAAATCCCCGACCCAGTCCCTAACATTAACACATATCTATTGTCTGTCCATCAGCCCAGTAAGCACTCACAGTATTTGTTGTATGCTGGGCCCTGTGCTGACAGCTAGAGGGACTAAAATGCCCTCCTGGACTTCACAGTGTGACCATTGCTGAAAAGCCATTGGGAACAGTGGCCTGGAGGGGAAGGGGCAGGCAGACAGCCCACTGGAGCCTAGGGTACAGTGTGAGCCAGCCTTGGTTACCAGGGCTGTCTGTGTGTGTGTCCTCGTGGCTGTGTTATGTGAGCAGGGTGGGGGCGGGGAGGTGTTGCTAGGCCGGGTCTGGCTGCCCTTGGGTCTACAAGGATGTGTGTGGGAGTCCCTGGTGTGCTGGGGGTGGGCTTCTCCAGAAACCAGTCTGAGGACCCCACCCCACTCCTTCCCTCTCACATCTGCACACAGCCCCTGGGGCCTGCAGTGGGGGGCGGCAGGAGGGTTGTTCCTGAGCCTCCCTGCTCCTACTACTCCCTGCTCCCACTACTCCCTTCTCCCCATCCCCAACCCCTAGACAGCTCAGCCAGGCAGTTAGGAAGGGGATCAGGCACTGACGAGCCTCTGGCCCTGCCTTAAGCTTGGGTGCCTGGAAGCCATTAGGGGCCTGGGTGGCGCCTGCCCTGCCCCTGTACCACAGGCTTAGGAGTCCTGGAAGGAGTCAGCCCCCCCCCCAGCCAAGCCTCATGCCAGGCCCTGTGGTCCCAGAGACAGAAGATGTGGCTGTGGCCCCCTCCCTACCATTGTCCTACTTGAGGACTTCAGGAAGGACTCAGAAGAAGGCCAGGCCAGCTCCACTCTGCTGGCTGGCACTTGGGTTTCCTGCCTCCCCCCACCCCTCTCTGCAAGCTCACGTTGTTTTTCTTTTCCAAGAGCTTCTCCATGTGGAGCTGGGCCAGGAAAATGGGGAAAGCGGGAGTGTGAGTGTCTGTGTATCCAACAGTGTGTGCATGTATGAGTGATCTCCTAGAGATGAGTATAGGTCTCTGCTGGCCTTGTTCCTTTCAGTGTGCTGCTACTGTGTGTGTGCTTGTGTATGTGTGTCTACAGGTATGTCTGTGTCCCACAGATGAGTGTGTCCATATAGTTGTGTGTGCACATGGGTCTGTGTCTTGCATCTCTGTTTATGGGCATGGAATTGCACACGTGTCTGCAGACACATCTGTGTGTGCACAGGTCTCTGGATGCTCCTGGATTTGGAGGCCACTGCCACAGGGCACAAGCAGAGAAACTGAATCACAGAGAGGGCACTCAGCTTGCCAGGGATCCCTTGGGATGCCAGTGATGCACATAGAGTGGAACCCGGATCTGTACAGCTGCATCTGGTGACTGTTAGGCTTTACTGGGCCGCAACATGTGTGCATGTACATGTGCTGACCTGTGGGTGATAAGGCATCCCCAAATACTCAGATGTCCCCCATTGGAACTCCTAAAATGTACATTCCTAGCTGCTCGCCTATTGAACCTCACTCTGTGGGGTTGGACCAAGAAACTACATTTTAAGCAAGGGTTAAGTGACTCTGAAGCCTCCTCTGGTGAAGAAATACTGGGCTCCCTCACTCCACGCCCATTCTACAGGTGGAGAAACTGAGGCCCACGAAGGCACAGTAGTTAGTGTGGGGTCGTTGACAGAGCTGGTCCTGGATTCCATGTCTGGTGAAGACAGTAAACACCCGAAGGATAGAAAAATGTGGGTGGGTCACTGAGCAGTGCTGGGAGTCCATGAATTGAGCATGGCGCTGCTCTACTCGGTGACATACAAGCTGCAGTACTTGACTGTGCAGGTGAAGGCAAGAGCCAGCAGGGCAGAGGCGGTGAGCAAGGCCAGTGCTGCTGGAGACAAGAGCAGGAAAGGGGACGGGGCCCTGTGGGAGCTTGGGGAGGGTGGTTAGGACCCCGGGATGTGGCCGGTGGGGACAGTGCACAGGTGGTGGGGCAGTGGCTGGGCTCCTCTGGGATTGAAGGAATTGTTGGAGTCCTACAGGGAATGAGTTGGGAATTGATGTTAGAGAGGAGTCCTTGCCACTAGTTATGACAAAGGGCGATGCCACCAGCATGGGCAGGTTTGCATTTTTAAAACCCTCTGGCTGCTCTGTGAAGAATGGATTTGAAGGAGGCAAAGGTGTATAGGATGGCTTAGGCAGGAGCCAGGTAAGGAGTAAGGGACCTGGGAGTGGATGCCAGCAGCACTCCAGGGCTGAGCCCCAGGGGGATCCTGCCCCAGACCAGAGAGGCTTCTCCTATGGCGCAGGGGCATGGCAGGTGCCACCCAGGCCCCTAATGGCTTCCAGGCACCCATGGGCCTGAGAGCAAGGCATCCTGGAAAAGTGACATGGAATCAGGAGCGACAGTGTCTTCCAGAGCAAGAGCACACACAGTTGCATGGGGCTGGAAGCCAGCCTGGCACTGGTGGCCAGGTGAGAGAGGAAGGGCAGTGGTAGTGTGGGCCATGGTGGATGGGTTGTGAGAGGGAAAAGTGTGGGGTGCACCAGGGAATGTGTGGGGAGGTAGGCTCCCTTTTCACTTAGATCACCTGCTCACACTGATGGGGAGGGTCGCTGGGCAGTGGGAGCCAGCCAGGCAGCCCTCTGGTGGGAAGGGTCCCGCCCACAGTACACTAGTCACTCAAAAAGGGCTGCAGCAGGACTGAAGTTCAAGACCCACCTGGACAACTTAGCAACTTAGTGAGACCCTGTCTCAAAAACTAAAATAAAATTTTTTTAAAAGGGTAAGGATGCATGTCAGTGCGAAGGCTCTGGGTTTAATCCCCAATACCAGGGTTGGGGGTAAAAATGTAGATCTTCAGAGCAGGTGTGAAGATCCACGGACCAGGGCTGAGCCCGATAGTAAAGGAATGGTTCTAGGTGGAGGGGATGTCTCAGATGAAATTTGAGGACGAGGGGAGCTAGCCAGTGGGAGGGAGCCATGTGGAGGTGAGTGTGTGGCCTGGTGCTGTGAAGGGTAACAACAGCAATCATGCTTTCAGATCTCCCTGGATACCAAAAAAGAAGGAATTAGAGGGGCTCTGAAGGCCCTGGCTCACTTGCTCACCTCTAGGGAGCGGCCCTGGAACCTCCCTCTCTCCTCCCGGCTCTGTCTGTGCTGTACCCTCTGCCACCCGTGCATGGCCGATCTTACGGACTGGGACTGTCGGTGACCACAGCCTAAGAATGGTTGTGTTCTCCCGCAGGTCCGACGAGGCGTCCCCCACCCGGTGGCCAGGAGAGCTGTGGGGCGCAGTTGCCACCATGCCACGGAGTATCGCGCCCGCACCGGGTTTTCTCCGCTGCCCTTGAGCCCCGGCTGCGAGTTCGAGCCTAGCGCCCACCTGCCTGCGCCATGAGCCACGGACCGAGCCCCCGGCTGGCGGAGTCCCCGCAACTGTCTAAGGGCAGCCTCCTGACCATACTGGGCAGCCCGTCACCCGAGCGCATGGGGCCGGCCGACTCGCTGCCGCCCACGCCGCCCAGCGGCACGCCTTCGCCTGGGCCCCCCGTGCTGCCCTTGCCGCCACCGCCTGCGCTACTTGCCGACGGGGACTGGGAGAGCCGCGAGGAGCTGCGGCTACGGGAGCTGGAGGAGGCGCGCGCGCGGGCGGCGCAGATGGAGAAGACTATGCGCTGGTGGTCAGACTGCACGGCCAACTGGCGCGAGAAATGGAGCAAAGTGCGAGCCGAGCGCAACCGCGCGCGCGAGGAGGTGCGCCAGCTGCGCCAGCGCCTGGACGCGCTCACCAAGGAGCTGGCGGGCGCGCGGCGCGAGCGCCAGGAGGCACAGGGCGAGTGCGAGGCGCGGGGCCGAGAACTGGCGCGGCTGCGAGGTGCCCGGGGCGTTGCGGACAAGACTCAAGACGGCCCTGAGCCTGACGCCGCCGAACGGGAGCACGAGCCAGTGCGCGACATCGGGTCGGAGAGGCCGCAGGGCAGCCAGGTGCGTACGGGCCGGGCTGTGGGGGTGGGGAGGACGGTGGCTGTGGTGCCAGGCTGGCGCAGGGCGAAATCAGGCCCCAGCGGATCCGAAGGAAGCTAGTAATGGCCCAGGCCATCAAGGAGGTTCCGCTCCTCCAGGTCAGACTCAGCCCCACCGCAGGGGCGCAGATTGCCTCCCTTCTGGAGACTCCCCAGGATGAGAATGCAGGTCCCGGTGGTCCCAACAGCCCAGCCCTGAGAAGTCAACAGAATCAAGGACTCGTCCCCTTTGGGTAGGAGAGGGGTCCGACTTCTCTGGAAGTCAGGATTAGTAGCCACAGCTGAATCCAATTCATTTGTTCAGCTTGAATGGGGCGGGAATCCCTAGGAGCATAGAGGAGGTGCCTGGCCCCAGGCTTTGGCTGAAGGGACGCTTTCCTAGAAGAGGTCACGTTTAAGTAGAGACTGGGTTAGTAGGAATTAGCTGTGGAAAGTGCCCGAAGGCATTCCAGGGCAAGGAAGTGCCAGAGCCCAGAGACAGAGGACCACACTAGTGGATGTCCCCACCACTAAGCCCTATGTGTGCATTGTCTTGTTAGCCCCCACCAACACTCTCTGAGTCACGTGCTTGAGGACTGAGGCATAGGGAGAGTCCTGAGCCCCATCTGAGCTAGTGACAGGAGCCGTCGGGATTTAGGGTGGATGCAGAGGACAGCCCCGTTGAGCCAGCAGGCCTGTCATCAGAAGGCCACCTGGGGCCGGGTCCAGCTCAGCTCTAGCTCTTCCAGGTGGGACTCTTGGCTGCCCTTCCTCCAGCCCAGCCCCGACCCTGCCACTGCTGCCCCCTAGGGGCTGAAGCTTGCTTTTCTTCCCTGATCGCAAGGATCACTCAGTGTTTGGAGGAGGTCTTCCCTGCTCCTGTTCCTGACCTCCTGTCCTTGTTGTCTTCACAGTAGGAAGAGCCCTGGTTCAGCATCTGGGTTTGCACTCCAGCCCTGTTATTTCTGTGCTCTGTGGCCCAGTACGAGTCTCTGTCCTTGTGTCCCCCTTTGTGAAGAGGGACTTTGGACCAGATGGCATCCAGGGTGCCCCTCACTGGACAATCTGAGATACAGGAGGTGGAGGAGGTGGTCACTCCTCCAGGATTACTCAAAGCCACCAGTCTCCTCATGCCTCAGTGTTTGCCCCTGAAAAACAGGATCATAGAGCTGGAATTCCTTGTGAGGGAATCTGGTCCTAAGCCATGGTAGGAATCTGTGCTTTGGTATGTGTTTGCATACTCCCAGTGACAGGGAGCTCACCACCTCTTCTGAGGACTCTTCCAGCATACAGGAAATCTTGGTAACTGACGCTGCATTCCAGGAGGTGAAAGGGGAGGCACAGAGTTAGAAAGGCAGACAGCAGAAGAGGAAACGAGGGTCCACAGGCACAGTGGGACTTGCCAAAGGTTACCAGCAAGTTGATCCTAGCCCAGGGGCGGCAAGGGTTCACAAGGAAGGTCACCAGAGTGACAGCATGGCAGACACTGGTACAGACTCCTCCTTGGTCCCTGCAGGAGCTGGAGCTTGTGGAGACCCTGCTGAAGAGCAGACCAGAGGAGCCAGAGGGCTGCTGGGAGGCACGCAGCGTGGGGTCTGGGGGCCCACGGGGCAGCTCAGGCCGCCAGGAGCGCAGCCGGCTCCCCTGGGAGGACACAGCTGCCACTGAGGAGGATGCCTCCAAGTTGACCGCCCTTCGGCTTCGGCTGGATGAGTCCCAGAAAGTGCTGCTCAAGGAGCGAGAGTGAGTCTCAAAGGGCAGGCAGGGGGCTGGGGCACCCTCAGAACTCCAGAATACAAGTCAGAGTCACCAGACACAAGATCCGCCAGGGTACATGTGCTACCCCATGCACGCTTTTTGATTTTTGGGTTTTTTTTCTAGTACAGGGTACTGCACCCAGGACCTTCACAATGACCTACATGCCCAGCCTGTTTTTTAATTTGTTGACACAGGGTCTCACTAAGTCTCTTAAGTTGTTCAGGGTGGGCTCAGTCTTCCTGCCTCAGCCTCCCAGTGTTGTGATTATAGGCATGTGCCACCATGCCCAAACCAAGATTTTTAAAATTTGCTCTACTAATAAGTCTTGGGCATCTGCTCTGGGCCAGGTGCTGGCTCCTTCATGGCGCTTGTGTTCTGGCAAAGGAGGGTGTGGAGGGCAGATGTAAAAGCAAGGGAGCGGGTAGGGAAGCTGGAGGATTGGGGGTTGGCAGTGTTGGGTTTAGCAAGGAGGCAGTTGAGTACATAAATGAGTCTGAGTCTAGAGGTCAAGAGACAGGTCTGACTGAAGGTAAAATGCAGGAGTCATCAGCCAGCAGGTGATACAGAAAGCCAGGAGGCAGTGAGGTCGGAGGATGGAGCCCTGGTAGCAGCTTGGTTTAGAGGTTGGCTAGAGAAGGGGGAAGCATCATAGGAGACGGGAGTAGGGAGCCAGTTCCAGGGAAGGGGCAACCAAGGGAAAGTGTTTCATGGCAGACAGAGCAGTCAGCTGGTCAAGTGAAAAGAGGACCGAGTGCCAACCACTGGGCTGATGATGTGGAGGTCACAGTGAGCTTGGTCAGGGCAGCGCAGAAGGCACAGCCTGATGCTAATGAATATTCTGCAGCTTTGCTGATCAGGAACTACATAGTCTAATTTAGCCACACACATGATTTTATTTTTAAAAACCAACACAGGGACTGGAGCTGTGCTTGGCAGTAGAGGGCTTCCCTAGTGTGCACAAGGCCTTGGGTTTGATCCCCAGCACTGCAAAAAATTTTTTTAAATGATGCCCTTGTGAAGGTGAAGGTCAGGGTAATGCTTCTCTGGCCAAGGAGCACCATGATGGGCAGCAAACCACCACCAGAGGCTGACAGGGCAGGGGAGATGGGGCGTGGAACAGGTTCTTTCTCACAGCTGGAGATGGGACCTCCTGCCAGCACCTCATCTAGGACCTGTAGCCCAGAACTGTGAGAGAATAAATTTCTGCTGTTTGAACCAAAAAAATAAATAAATAAACCTAATGCACTGAAATGAAAGTATTTGCCTGTCCCTCCCTGTCCTCTCCTCAGGGACAAACTGGCACTGAGCAGGAACATTGAGAGGCTGGAGGGGGAGCTGAGCCAGTGGAAGATCAAGTATGAGGAGCTGAGCAAGACCAAGCAGGAGATGCTCAAGCAAGTGAGTCTGGAGACAGGTGCTTCCTAGAGGCGGCAGGAGCACACTGCTGAATGTCAGCAGTGGGGACGGGAGAAGATGGAATTCACTCACTCAGTGGTGGTTTTGTGCGCTGGGGTGAGCTTCAGGAGCTCATTTTGTAGAGGCTGGGATTGGACAAATGACAGTGACCGGGGAGGAAAATCCTATTTGTCACAGAGAAGCATTCTGAGAGAGATGGGGTAGTGGGCCAGAGAAGGCCTCTCAAAGGAGGTAACGTTTGAGGCAAGACCTAAAGGCGTGAGAAGAAGCCATCTTTGAGAAGGTACAGGAGCAGTGTGTTCACAGCAAATGCAGAAGTCCTGAGGCAGGAGAAAACTTCACATATGCTGGACACAGAAAAGGACACTGTGGCTGCAGAGTAGTAATGGGTGAGAGGTGAGGTCGCAGCAGGGCTGGATTTCACAGGACCTTGCGACCAGGGTGGAGGAGGAATCTAAGTTGTGACATGCCTTGGCTACCTGCTTTGTGCTAGATGTCACTGCAGCCTTGTGGCAGTCAAGAGAGCGGGGTCCTCACATCCTAATCTTACAGATGAGGAAACAGGCCCCAGAGAGGGGAATCCTCCTTGCATGGAGGGCTGGCTGCCTCTTCTGTCTCTTGTGCCAGCCACATGGCCACCAGGGGGCGCGGCCACCAGGGGGCGCAGCCACCCGGGGAAAGCCCGACTGGATTGACTAGGTGTCTAGGAGGTGAGAGCTGAACTGGCTCTGGAAACTAGAACCTCCCTGAATCATCCATCATCTTCGGGCATGGGGTGCTGGAACCCAGCTCTTTAATCTTTTCAAAGTGTGAAGTATAATCATTTGAAGAAAAGTGAATGAAACACGAATATGCAGCTCAGCAGAAAGTCATGTCTCTTTTGTACCTGACATCTTTCCTCCACATTCTGTTTAGAAGACTCACCCGTGTGGCTGCATGGAGCAACAGCTCACTGGGTTTTGCCACTGTTATTTAAAAAGCACCTGAGCAGTTCCAATGCACCAGCTTGCGGAACAGTCCTTAGCTCAGGGCTGTGGACTAAGGGTTCCTCTATCAAGGCCCTGTGGGACACAAAGATGCCAGACAGATGTGTGTGTGTGTGTCCCCCAGCTTGCATTCTAATGGGCAGAGCGGTGACCACAGGAGAGGCCTCCCTGGGAGGGTGCTGAGGGTGTTCCAAGATGAGAGAACCACATGTGCAAAGGCCCTGTAGTGCGCAGGAACTTGGTGTGTGTGCAGAATACAGAGGAATCCACACAGCCCGGAGCACAGTGAACTAAAGAGGAAAGAGGATGAGGATGAGGAAAAATAGGAATCTGATTGTGCGGGGCTTTGTGAGACCATAGGAGTTGGGTTTTATTCCAGGGCACCTGGGAGCCATCAGAGGGGCTTTTGGTGTTAGGGGGAGATATAGATTGAATTTATCTTTTATAGACACTCACAACGAGTTGCTGATGTGATGACAGGGGCAAGAGTAGACACGGTGAGGGGAGCTAGATGTGGAAGAGGAGGGAGGTGAGAGACATCTGAGGCAGCAGAATGCCCGGAGTCAGGTCTGCACTAGACCCCGGGTGCCCCACCCCTACACCAGTGCCCTCCCCACCTCCCAGAGCTGGTTCTGGGATGTATCTTGGTGGTCTTCATGTAACCTGGCTGGCCATGTCCTCACAGCTTAGCATCCTAAAGGAGGCACACCAGGACGAGCTGGGCCGAATGTCCGAAGACCTAGAAGACGAGCTGGGTGCGCGGTCCAGCATGGACAGGAAGATGGCTGAGCTGCGGGGCGAGGTGAGGTGGTCAGCAGGACGAGGGGGAGGGGGTTGGATTGGGGGGCCCAGGGCCCCACCTCCATCAGCTGGTCACTGGGAGGAGGGCAGGAGCCAAGTCTGGGCTCGGAGGGTGCTCCCATCTGCAGGGGGCCGCCCCTTCCCCACACAGGACCCAGAAGGGCCTCACATCCTGCACACCATGAAAGAAGCCCAGCTTAATTATAGCAGCTGCAGCTGGGTCTACTTCCTGGAGCCAAAAATGGCTCCAGGAGGGGGGGGGGCCAGCCTGGCCCTCGGCGCCCCCTCCCCCGGAAGTCTCACTCCATCCTGCCTTGTTGCAGATGGAGAGGCTGCAGGCTGAGAATGCAG
The DNA here is from genome assembly GCF_053883595.1 of Heterocephalus glaber. Taxonomy (NCBI): domain Eukaryota; kingdom Metazoa; phylum Chordata; class Mammalia; order Rodentia; family Bathyergidae; genus Heterocephalus; species Heterocephalus glaber. Next base: position 28,135,627 of record NW_028258137.1, read on the forward strand.
CAGAGTGGGGCCGCCGAGAGCGACTGGAGACTGAGAAGCTGGGCCTGGAGCGGGAGAACAAGAAGCTGAGGGCACAGGTCGGGGACCTGGAGGAGGCGCTGGCCCGGCGGCGGCGGCAGACAACCAGCGCCCTGGACTGTGACCTGCGGGCCAGCCAGGCCGCACTCTTTGAGAAGAATAAGGTGGGCAGGGAGTACAGCGGCCGGGGCCTCCCCGTCCAGCCCCAGCAGGCCACCTACTGTGTGCCAGGCCCGCTGGTAGATTACAGATTAGGACTCCCTAATCCAAAACTCTGCAATCTGAAAGGATCAAAAATCCAAAAGTTTGTGAGCACCAGCATGATGCTTCAAGTGGACCTTCCACACCTGACACACGATAGATCACAGTGGAAATGCACATGCACTAAGAATATTGTATAAAGTTATCTTCTGCCTCTGTGTCCAAGGCGTACATGAATCATAACTGAGTTTCATGTCTAGGCTTGGATCCCATCCACCAAGTATTTTATTATGCAGGTGAAGGTATTCCAAAAATCCAAAAAACTTGAAATCCAAAACACTTCTAGTCCCAGGCATGTCGGATAAGAGATGCTCAAGCTGTAGCTACATTTATTGAGCACCTACTATGTGCTAGGCTGTCTGGTAATACAGCATTTATCAAGCACCACCTGTGAGGTTAGGCTCTGTGATAATTATAGTAGCTGCACGTATTGAACACCTGCTGTATGCTGGGGAAACAGCAGTGAACAGACGTGGCCTCTCTCTCCTCTCCTCATGGAGCTGATGGCTCGAGGGACCTGGAGACTGCTGTCTCTGTCACACATGCTTGTACTGATCACATGACTCCATGGTTGTCACAGGAAGAGGGAATAGTGAGGGTTTAGCCTACATCCAGGGTCCTGGAAAGGCTTCCTGGAGGGAGCAATATTTGACAGTAAGTGCTGGTGGCCTCGCTTGGGAAGGGAGAAGAATGAGTGAATGTCCCATGGGAGAGGACGTGGGGCTTTGGAGAAGCAAGAAGGCCGGCCAGCATGGCTGTCTGGAGGCAGCAAGGGCTGATGAAGACCGGGACCGGGCTGGGCTTGGCAGAGATGTAACAAAGGCTGGACTCAGGAGACTTCTAGGCAACGTCATCCCCACTTCACAGAAAAACGAACAGATCCCAGAGCTCAGGGCTGGGCATTTCCTCTGTTGGCTGCTGCCCCTCTTCCCAGCCACTCTGACCTCTGATCTCTTTCCTCCCATACCCACTCCTCAGCTTAGTTTGTTCCCAGACCCTGCACCTCAAATGCCAGGCATTTGTTACCAAAGACCGCAGACCTCCTCCCCCACACAAATCCTGCCCCATCTCCAGCTGCATGCTCGCATCTCAGTGACATATCCCAAGTGGAGCCACCCTCCCATCCTTCTCTCTTGCCCCCTGAGCCTTCTCACCCCAATAAGTGGCACCTGCAGCCCCCAGCCACTCCCCAAATCTTAGTGTTGGTGTTTTGGACACCAGGGGGACCATCCCAGGGAGAAGAGACACCCAGCATCCCAAGTGCTGCCTGACCTATGGGACTCCCTGGCGTGGTGCCCAGGTGGCACCGAGTCCTTCCTGTCTGCCCCCTGCAGGAGCTGGCAGATCTGAAGCACGTGCATGGTAAGCTGAAGAAACAGTTCCAGGAGAAGGTGGCTGAGCTAGCCCACACTAACCGGCGGGTGGAACAGCATGAGGCTGAGGTGAAGAAGTTGCGGCTGCGGGTGGAGGAGCTCAAGAAGGAGCTAGCCCAGGCCGAGGATGAGGCAAGTGTCCCCATAGGTCCAGGGGAGCAGCCTGCAGGGCCACCCAAACTCCATGCTGGGACCACAGCTGACAAGGCTGGACTCCCAGGAGGCACCCGGGTAAAGGAAGCCAGTGGGTGGCAGGTGGTTGCTAGGGTAGGTGTGGGGCAGGAGGAGGGGGAAAGGTGACCAAAGTAAGAGAGTGGGCGAGTAGATGAATGGATGAATGGGAGGGTGTGGAGACAGTTGAATGGAGGACAGAAGGGGGACTCCATGGATGAGTGAACAGATGGATGCAGGACTAGGTGGGCAGGTGGACAGGAGAGGGAGGGAGGGAAGGAAGATGGATGAATGAGGTGTAATGGCAGATGTCTGCTGGCTGGAGGGAGAGATGGGTGGATGATGGGTGTACAAACAGATGGAAGACTGGAAGGGTAGACAGTGGACAGATGCACAGACAGCAGACTGTAGGAGTGTGTGGAAGAATGAGTGCAGAGGGAAGGGAGGACAGAGGGCTGGGGTCACGGGGGTCAGGTGAACAGGCAGATGTGTGGGTGTTGATTGGGTAATGTGTGGTGAGAGTGGGTGAGTATCTCCATGGGCAGACAGACTGAGACTGGTGGGAATAGGTGGTAGGTGGGTGGGCAGCTGGATCAGTGATTCAGGGCATTGGGGGATGGGTAGTTTTGAGGGGACACGGCAGGGACAGAGAGGAAGGAGCAGAAGGAATGCTACTTGGACAAGGTGGCTTTGGCTAGGCCTCAGGAGCAGAAGCCCTTGAGGGACACGGTCTCAGAGTAGAGCAGGAGGAATAGCTGGGCCCCCACTGTCCCTGCCCTGGTGACCCACATGCTCTTGGTCCTGCTCACCCACAGCTGGACGAGGCCCACAACCAGGCGCGGAAGCTGCAGCGGTCACTGGACGAGCAGACAGAGCAGAGTGAGAACCTGCAGGTGCAGCTGGAACACCTGCAGTCCAGGTGGGCCATGGGGATGTCTGCAGGGGAGTGGGGGCATTCATGGCCCGGATGTTGTCCAAGAACCTTCTGTTGGAGATGGAGCCCCCAAGAGGGCCAAAGGGAAGGACGGAGAAGGAAGAGAACCTGGGGCCAGAATCCTGTCCCCTCCAGGCAGGAAGGACTAGGGCCAGGAAACCAGGAAGGCGGGTCCAGGAAGCTAGACCAGCTGGGGAACCTAGAATTGTCTTATCTAGCAGGCTAGGGGGCAGCCAAGGAGGTCAGGCCGAAGACGTGGGGCAGCACTCTGGGAGTCGTTGGCAGGAAGAACCAGCAGCCCTAGTCTGGTCAACTTAGTGACTTAGCAAGACTCTGTCTAAAAATTAAAAATTTAAAAAAGAGGGCCAGGGATTTAGCTCAGTGGTTCTACCACCTGCCTCGCAAGCGCAAGGTCCTGAGTTCGATCCCCAGTACAAAAAAAAAATTTTTTTAAAGGGCTGGGCATGTAGTTCAGTGTGAGTGCCCTGGGTTCAATCTCCAATACTGAAGAAAAAAGCAGTTCCCAGGGGTGTAGGCCTCCAGTGACCCAGGACATCAGGGATCTGGAAGGCAAGGAATGGCACAGGCCTCACCAGATTGGCAGGCCAACCCCTCAGCTGCTGAGCATGGCAGCTTCCGTGGCAGAACCAGAGAGTCTCTGGTTGACCCACCCTACACACTCCACCTACTCTGGCCCTCTGTGAATTATGCCTTTTCTCTGTACTTCCCCTACACCAGGAGATGTCAGAGAACTTCAGGTCTGCGCCCCTACTGCACAGCTGGGAAGCCCTGGGCATCAGGCCCCAGCACTGACCAACTTCCCTGTACCCAGCTCTGGCCAAGCCCTTGCCTGCCTTTCTTACCTCTGCAGCCAGACCGCCTGGGTGGTCTTGGGACAGTAAACAGCTCTGGGTCAGTTCCCCATCTGTAAGATGGGGATGATAATAAATCTCACCTCTTGGTCATTGTGAGAATTAAATGAGCTGATTCATGCTTATAAAAGTATCTGAAAGGCTGGGCATGGTGGTATACACCTGAAATCCCAGCACTTTGAGACTGAGTTAGGAAGATCACAAGTTCAAGCCCAGCCTGGGCAACTTAGTGACTTAATGAGACCCTGTCTCAAAATAAAAAATAAAAAAAGGGCTGGAGCTGGGGGTGGCTGGGCTGTTGTTCAATGGTAGAGCACTTGCCTAACATGCACAAAACACTGGCTTCCGTCTCCATTAATGGAAAGAAAGGCAAGAAGAAATTTTAAAAAGGAAACGGGGGCCCCTAGGGATATAGCTCAATGCAAAAGCCCTGAGTTCAATCCCCAGTACCACAAAAAATAAAAATTAAAAACCTGCCATAAATGCTGAGTAATTGTCAGCTGGTATAGCTGCTGTCACTATTGCTGCCACTGCCATTGTTGCCACCCCTCGGGAGGGGTTTAGGTTGGGTTAGAACTGTGCTACAAGCAGTATGCTCCTTCTGTGAGCAAAGGGAAGGGAGAGATCTTTTCTCTAGCTCATTGGCAGACAAGGAAACTAAGGCCCAAGAGGGAAGGTCCTTCCACAGCCACACAGCTGGATCCCCTGGCCTTGAGCACCTGTATTTGCTCAGCGTTTACTAAGTGCTGCTGTGTGCTGCCATGTTCTGGTTAGGCATACAGTCTCAGGAGCTAGACTTGTGGTATGGTCAGCTGCACCCCGGTTTCCCTACCTGCCTAAGATGATGGCTATAAAGTGTTGTGCAGGGGCCCAGCCTTGGATCTCAGTCCAGCGGCAGAAGCTCCTCTGGAGGCCACTGTGTCTAGGGCTGTCCCCCAGTCTAGGCCACATTGTTCAGGAGCCATAAACTCCCAGATCCCCAGCACCTCCAGTAAGGAGGGTGGGGCCACCTAGACCTCCACCTCCTTGTAGTTTCCAGTGTTTTGTGCTTTACTGATTGTTAGAGACGGCTCACTAAATCACTGAGGTCATGGAGGCGTGCGCCCCTCCCTGCCATGTTAATAATTCATACCTTCCAGTAAGATGCAGCAGGGGCAGCCACTTCACTGGGGCCGGGGGGATGGGTATGTTCCCCGCCAGCTCCACTCGGAGTCTGAGTTTGCTTCCTGTGTTTTGGCTTTAGGAATTTTAATACGGGGAAGATAGGGCCTCAGACCACTCCCCAACACCAGCCCTTGCTTCCTCTGCCCTTGGAACAGGACTTTAGGCAGGTCACTCGACACTTCTTTGGGTCTCAGTGTCCTTGTCTGTAAGTTGGTATGACAGTAGCTCCTGCCTCATATAAGCAGAAGTCATGAAGAATGTCTGGCACCTGGTAAGCACTGGGGAGACTGTAGCTGCTATCGGCACAGCTGCAGCCATGTCATCAGGAGGTGGCAGGGCCAGACTCCTGCTCTAACCTCTTGTCACCCCTGCCCCACAGGCTCCGCAGGCAGCAACAGAATGCCCCCCTTTTCGGGAAGATCCGCAGTACCCGCTTTGGCACCGAGGAGGCTGGAGATGGAGCCAGCGACCTGGATGAGGACGAGGACCTGCAAATCCAGGTGGCCTAGGGCCTCCCAGGGCTGGACAAGACTGGCCCGAAGCCACAGGCCCCCAGCTGGCCAGCCCTTCAGACTGATGCAGCTGGCTGTGCTCACTGTGGTGCCCAACTCTTCTTCCTTCTCTCCCAAGAGGGCATGGGAAGCCCCGCCCCACTCTACTACTCCTATGGAAGGGAAGCTTGTTTTATAAATATAAATATAAATATATGCACCCAGGGCTGCTCAGACCCTTTTGATTTTATAGACAAAGGACCGCTCAAGGCCCAGTCCAGGGGACCCCAACCAACCGGACTTCATGCAGGGTGGGCCAGGTCTGGGGAGCTTGTGAGGGCCCCAGTCCAGAGCCCCTTGCCATGCCTTGGTGATCTGGCAGGACCTGTTCATAATACAATGTGATAAACCCAGGCTTCTGTAATAAATGGAGTTCAAGTTCTTGAGCAGAGTCCTGAAACCATAGCAGATATGGGGGCAAGGAAAGGGGATCAGCAGCAGCCTGTACCTGGCACTGAACTGGAGCTGAATGAATGAATGAGCATCGGAGCTGCTGAGGCATTTGGTATCCAGCTCCTATGAGGGGTAGGAAGAGGTGTGGTGCCCATCGAATCTGGAGAAGAGGAGATTTGAGTTCTAGCACTTGATGGATTCAAACCTCTGCTCTGCCTCTTACTGGCTGTGTAACCTCAAGGAAGTTGCTTGCCCTCTCTAGTCCCATATTCTCCTGATGTTGGTTTAGATGTCTGATAGAATAGTCAGAAGAGCTAGATGCGTTCCTCCAGAGCTCAGTAGAGGTGAGTGAATATCAGAGTACCTGGAGGTCCTGAGCAGGAGCAACAGCATGGTGGGCCCAGGAGATGGGGAGCTGGCCCAGAGGCAGGGGTGGCTGCTGGGAATGAGGAACCCTTTTCCTCAGCCTTGCTCTGGTAGTGGAACTACAGGAAATTCTATTTTTGATGTTTAATTTCTAATATTCCTATAATCAGATTTATATCAAATGGGTGTAAATGGTTATTAGAAACAGCCAGCCCAGCCATGGTGGCTCACACCACTGTTACTCCAGAGGCTGAGGTAGGAGAATCACAACTTCAAGTCCACCCTGGGCAATTTAGCTAAACCCTGTTTCAAAATTTTAAAAACTGGGAATATAGCTCAGTGGCAGAATGCCTAGCATCCATGAAGACCTGGGTTCAATCCCTAGTACCACACACACACACACACACACAACCCACAGCAGACACTTTCACATCTTTCCACATCAAGGTGACATTCAGGGCACCTGGCCTCCTGATGAGGCACTTCAGATGTGCTCTGACACAAGGCCTGCTTCCTGCAGGAGGCTTTGTCAGGGTCCTAACAAGCAGAAGGTGCTAAGTTCTCCTTGTGCAGGAGTGTGTGAGGGGAGGCTGGGGCTTCAGCCTGGTAGCAAAGAAGAGTTAACTACAGTTGGTACAGGGGCTCCCTGCCAGAGAGGTACTAAGTGATGTTCTCTTGACATGGCTGAGTCATAAAGGTCCCTCGAGGCCACAGGGCAAGGACACCAAGAGCCCTGGGAGCTGAGAGAAGGGGACAGACTTGAGCACAGGAGCCCAGCTGGGAGCCAATAAAGAGCCCTGAACATGTTCTCGTTGCTAAGACTCCCTGGCGATGCTAATGGGGTGAGCCTTGCTGCCATGGCAAAGGGTCCATGTCCCCTCTCCTGGGCTCCAAGAGCAAAGGAGCCAGCCATGAGGACTCCCCCTAGATGGCTTTTTCCCCCAGCAGCCTGAAGAAAAGCCAGCATTTCCTGCCAGGGGTCTTTCTGTTTTCTCTCTCAAACAGGAAGTTGGCCTGGGAAAGGCTGAAAGTGCTGCCCTTTGACCCCCAGGAGCTAGGCGCCAGGCCCTCCCTGACAGCAACCCTGAGAGCCACTTCCCCAGGACTTGCCATTCCCAGACACAGAGCAGACCCTGTCCTGGCTCCCCCAGACTCCCTGGCACCTCTGGTGAGATAGCCCTGAGCAGGGGCCTCATTACAGCCCCTATCTCCTGGCCGAGCTGAGTGTGAGAGCCTCAGCCAGGAGAGGAGCTGGCCTCCCACCTCCACTTTCCCATGAGCAACATACCTCCGGAGGGGGCACAGCTGCAGAGGGGCGTGGTGATTCCCAGCCTGGAATGCGACTGCTTTCTTGCTCACAGCCCTCCAGGACTCCGCTTTACCTACAGCGAGAAAGTCACCCAGTGGTCGTCTGCAGCATCTGCCAACGGAAGCATTAGCCTTGGCTCACATGGTGCTTTTTAAAAATCTTTAATGCATCACTAATATTAGTAATGGGAAGTTTTCACATCAAAATGTGGGTTTCCCTCTCCTGAAACATCAGCACCATTGACCACGTGGGACTCAGGCTCCCACATGGCCACAGCTGCCTGGCTGGGAGCGGAGGGGCCTTGGGACGTGGCACAGTCCCACCAGTCCCTCTGCACCCAGCTCATTTAAATCGCTGCCCCACCCTGGAGTGCTTGAGGGCATTTCCTCATGCCCGGTCCAATTTCCCTGGGGGGGAGGTGAGTGACAGAGGGGAGGCACTGAGCCTGGGTCAGTGCAAGTTGTGGCCGGGCTAAGCACCCGTCACTCACAGGCTCAGACCTCCCGTGGGCTTCTGTCATTGCAGGATGACCACCCGGAGCATATGTACTGAGCTACAGCGGTGTCACACATGTGGCCTCGTCTCATCAATCGTTCCCCATATAGGGGCCACCGTCACTGTCCTATTTTATGCTCCATCCAGAGGCTCAGAAGAGGCGAGTGGCTACCCCAAGGTCACATAGCTGATCAGTTGTGCTACTGGGATCCCAAGTCAGGTTGTCTTGAGTCCAGAACCCACCCTCCCTGCCTCTCCAAGGCCAGGCCCCCATGACTCCTGCTGTGGCAGCCACAAGCACTCCATTTCAGCACATATCCTGCAGCCGCAGCCAGGCTCACTCTTCACTGCCACTCAGAACTGTCCTTCCCCCATCAGAGTCCCTGCAAAGCTTGGCCTGCTCTATTCATTCTCAAGGTGTCCATGGGCTGTTTACCTGTCTGCTTCTCCTGCCCTACCAGCTGTTCTTGGATCCTAGCAGCCAGCACAGAGCCCTGGGCCTAGTGGACATCTTTAAGTGTAGGGAGGGAAGAAAGGAGGGAACGGAGAAGGAACTGCAATGGATGGAGGAATGATGGATGGATGGTTGAAGGAAGGATGAATAGAGGAAGGAAAAGTGGGTGGAGAAAGGATGTGTGGGTGGAGAAACAATGGGTTGATGGAGGAAAGATGGGTGGATGCAGGAAGAATGGGAGGTGGGATGGTGAAGGCTGAAGCCAGAACCCAGCCCTTCTGTGGTATCTTCAGACAGCCCTAGATGGGTCTTCTGCTGGTCAGCAAAGGTCCCCACCTGGAGGAAGCACTCAGCCCAGGTACTGGATGCCACAGCAGCCAGGCAGCAGTGCCAGGGGCTCTCCTGGGCCTGGAGTACCCAGACAAGCTGCAGAACCAGCAGGACGAGACACTGCCCCACCTGCCTGCTCCCTCCTCTCCCTGCAGCTGAGGTAGGGAATCTGTCCTTGCTCTGCACCCAAGGCCCTTTCACTCGGCCTGACTCCCCAGGGCACCCCACCCATGCACACCATGCCCAGGAGTAAGCCATCCATACTCTAATCCCACCCCACCCCTCCACACTCACACACCCCCTCCCCAGCTTCAGACCCAGCCTGCTTCTCCATTGGTTGTGTGTCTTTTGTAAATTCCTGGCCCTCTCCGGGCTTTAGTTTCCCTCTGTAAAATGGGCGCTACAGCAAATGGGTTGACCAAACCTACATCCAATAACTTACCTCACATTAAGATACCTCACATTAAAATAAAAGATACCTCACATTATCTTTCTGGCTTTCCTTGTTGTTCTGCATCCCCTCTCAAGTCCCCAGTCCTGCCTAGGGCACCTCCAGCCACTCCAGCCAGCCTTTCTGGGGCAGCAGTTTGGGGTTGTAGGCAGAGCAGCTCCCAGCTGCAGCTCTCAGCCTGCCAGCCCCCACCCAGCTCCTCTGCTGACTTATCTACTAATTACAGGTTGCAATATGCCAGCTGCCTCCCTGGCCCCAGGCGGGCGCCTCTCTATGGGGCAGGGGCTCCCTGGAAAGCCTCCCAGCCCTCCTCCAGCCTCACAGCCCCAGCTGTGCTGGGGTGGTCTCCATGGTGCTCAGACTCCCCGCCCCTGAAGAGGTGCACCTGCAAAGCCCTCCTCAGCTTCCCATCCCAGGCTCCTCCTCCCCAATCTAGAACTCCAGGGCTTCCACCCAGCTCTCGCCCTTGAGTGAATTCTCCAAGTGCTCCAGACCCTGCTGCCCAGACAGACCCTTGTGGTGGCCCTTCTGCCCCTGCCACTGACTCCCCAGCACCATCCATGCACCTGCCGCTGAGGTCCGGTGACCAGGTCAGACTCGATGCCAGACAGCTCCACAGGGACCTGGGGACATGCCTGTCTGCCCACAGCTGGACCTCCGAGCTCTGAGGACGGGACCTGTCTGTGGGAATCTGAGCCTCCCCCGAGGGAGGGGGAGTGTCTGTCATCGGGCTCAGCCTCCCCTTCTGTTGTGCCTTTCAGCTAATCCTCCTGACTGCCTGGAAGATGGACAATGGCAATGAGGAAACCGAGGCCCAGAGAAGGAAGGGATAGTTCCTAGGTGACCAGATCAGGATTCAGATCCAGATCAGGGGACTCCGAAGGCTGGGTGGTTTTAGCTACAGCCCCCAGCCCAGGTCTGAGCCTGGTCAGAGGAAGGCTGTAAACACCTTTAAGAGGGAGACGGGCAGGCATGGGAAGCCTGTGCTGAGGCAGCCCCCTCAGCCATCTCCAAGCTCTCTCAGCCTGGGCCGTCCTCCATCCTCTAACTCAGCCAGTGGCGGTTGGGAACCTGTTCTCTAGATCAGGAAACTGAAGCCCAGCAAGCAGAGTGGCTTATCCCGGGGCACCCAGCCTGTGTCCTGGGAGTCTCTAGATCCTTTGAATAGGATCATAATCCTTTGCTCCTTTGGCTCCTTCTCTAAAATAACTGAAGAGGATGTAGCCCACAGCAGTGTGCTTACCTAGTGTGCAAGGCCCTGAGTTCAATCTCTAGCAATAAAAATAAATAATTAAAATAACTGTAGAGAGAGCAGCCAAACAGATGTGGATTCACCTACATTATTAACTAAGCAAGAAGCTCTCAGCCTCAGTTTCCACACAAGTACTATGGGGATGTCCTAGGGGAAGTAGAAGGGAACTGTGTCAAGCCCTTGCACCAGGCTTAGCACCCAGCAGTGCTGTGGTTGGCCCAGCTTTGTCCAGGGGCCTCCGTCGGGTCTGAGTGGAGGACCAGCTGTCCAGGTGGGAAAGTCCCCTTGTCCCCACTGGGGCAGGATCCACTGATCCGGGATCTGCTGCTGCTGCATGGGCCACAGGTCCCAACCACACCTACTCCCCCATCCCCAGCCCATCTCGGGTGCCATCTGATCGAGGGCCCATTTTCCCAGGGAATCTTCATTCTAGGAAGGAATGGGGCCCCATTCCTGGACCCCCTTCCCACCCCCATTCCCTGGGCTGCTAAACTAGAGTCAGGTGCAGCAAGCGCTTTGGGAACTTGGCTGTTGGGATCCTTCATTAGCTTATCTGATCCCCCATCCCCTGGGGGGTAAACTGAAGAAGCTGCCAAGCTGAGAAGGTGGGGTAGAGAGGAAAAAAAGGATCAGCCAGCCTGTCTGTCTCTGCTATTTCTTATGATTCTCCTGACAACCGGGTAGACTGATCTCTTATCATCCCACCTTGCAAGTGAGAAAACCAAAGTCCAGCCCTTTGGCTGCCTCTGAAGTCTCATAGCCACTAAGAAGCAGAACTTGAACCTGGGCCACTCTTCAGAGCCAGTGCTGGTGACCCCACTGCCCCAGGGCTCCTGCAGCACCTTGAATGTGCCACATGCCCCTTTCCAGGCCTCAGGATCCCTCAAGGTGCTGTTCTGTGTGCACCTGTCTGCCAGGTGTCTCTTTCAAGCTTTATCCCCCATCATCCCCTCACTGAGACCCAGCCATTGGCCTCCTTTCCACTCCTCCAAAAGCCCAAGCCCTTGCTGCTCAGCACCACCAGGCATGCTGCTCCTTCAGCCCTGAACCATCTTCCCCTCCTTCCCATCTTTTCCATCTTTTAAATGCTGCTTCCCAAAGGAAAGGAAGGGGTGACACTTTCCTGACTCCTCTGGCCACCCAGGCCCTCCCTCTTCTGTTCCCCCAGGTTCCCCACTTGGCTCCCTTGAAATTTAGTTTTCCAGTTGGCTTCCCCTCCTGTAATTGCTGATTTGTTCACTTGGCTAGTGCTGACTTCCTTTTTCCTTCCTCACCAGTGACTCCTCCTTTTTAAATATTTTTTTCCGGTATTGAGGATCAAATCCAGGGATGCTCTACAACAGAACTTCAACCAACCCCAGCCTTTTTCTTTTCTTTTCTTTTTCATTTATTTTTTCCCTTTTTCTTTTTTTGGCCCAATTTGCCTTGAACTTGTGATCTTCCTGCCCCAGCCTCCAGAATAGCATGTGCCACTACCCCTACTGATTGCCCCTTTTTGCTCACCTTGGTACAGCTCACCTAAGCTGGCCACAAAGGTGGACCTCATTAAGCACTGAACAAATGAATGAATGAATGAGGAAATGAATGAGTACCCTTCTGTGTGCTCTCTCCAGCCCCTGCCCTGGGCAGGCATGGGAAGCCAGGTCAGAGGCTCAGGTCAGTCAGAGGCAACAAGAAAGGGAGCAAGAGAGCAAGGCAGGCAAAGGGCTGTGTGAAGTTTTTTAAGAGGAAACTCAAAGATGCAGCGCTATTAAAAATTGATATTTCAATGAGATAATCCCTCTCCTAGGCTTTTAATTGATTGTCTAAAAAGCCTTCCTCTGTTGTTATGCTGCTTTATTTGCAGGAACCATTAATTTTTTTATGGACGACCAAACCCAGCTAGGCTAGGGTGGAAGGGCTGCCGCTCGGCTGATTCAAAGCAGTGCCCAGGGCGCCAGAGGGGAGCAGTGGGAGCAGCCAGGCTGGGCGTGGCTGCGGCACTGGCCTTGCTCTCAATGCTAACTGCTAATGGGTCGGGACTGACTCCCTTGAGGAAGGGGGAAGCCCCTATCCAGAACACACACACACACACACACACACACACACACACACACATGTGCGCGCATACCCTGCTCCAGCCCCCAACCGAAGACCTCGTGATGGGAGAGGGTGCATGTGAGGCATGGGAATTGGGACCCCTGGGTTCCTTCCTGGCTCTGGTGGCCTGGTCCTGACCTTCTCCAGGCCTCTGTTCCCCGAGGACTCTCTTGCAAGGAGTAAGAAGTGGAGGAGGAAGGAATGGGAGGCAGGGTGTGTTATTCTGCCCTGTCCCTTCTCTAGACCTCAGTTTCCTTATGCATTTGGGGGTATCCGGTGTCAAGGGGTGTCTCTGTGGGCCAAACACAGCAGCCCTGCAAGGAGGCCACAGAGGGTCCCTGGCTGGGGTGGTGGTGGGTCTGGGCTGGGCCAGGCTGGCCCCTGGCTCTTGCACAACCACCTGGCCCCTGAACTGGCTGCCCCACTCCCTCTCTGCTGCTCCATGCCCATGGGAAGGAGATGCAGGTCAGGCATGGCGGGAATCATGGGCAAGCAGGTGTCCTGGGCTGTCACACTGGGCCCTGTACTTCCAAGGGTCCACGACTTGTTTAATGCTTTGTTGCATTATTAGTAATTATTAGTAATTTGTAAAGGTGAGGGATCCCACATTTTCTTTTTGCAAAGCGATAGAGATGCTTCAAGAAATGGGCATAGGTTGGGTCCCCAAGTAGCACCCTGACCTTTAGGCCATGGACTGTCCCCCTAGAAGGCTGACCTTAGCCTCACACGTTCCCCTCCTACCTGGCCCTGGGTCCTTCCAGCTCCGAAGCCCAAGACCCTTTCTCCTGGAGGACAAGCAGACTCATGGGGAGTGGCTTCTCCTGGCATCTCTTAGTCAAGGATCCTGCAGAAGGGGCTCAGAGGCACGGAAAGGAGGTCCCCAAATCTATATCTTCACAAGGCTTATCTGTGGACTTGATAAACAAGTTTCACCCAAACGGGTATGACTGTCACCAAGCAGAAGCTCAGAGTCCACAAAGCAGATGAAGTACAAATTAATTTAAATGATCTGTGGATTTCATTATAGTCTTTGATCACCATGTTGGGTTGGGGGCTTTTTAATTTTTCAGGTAAGAGATATTAAAGATACAACAGCTTTGACCTTAGGTATCAAGAAATTTCTTCCATCAGTGCTGATGTCCTTAGATGCCAAAAAGGCAACCTGGCAAAATGCAGCAATGACAAAGACAGTTCTCTTTCAGAAGCCTCCCCTAAGGACATCTTGGAGCGTGTGCAATCTGTAAGTGTGGGTGCAAATATTTAGCTGCACAAGTGCTCATTGTGACAGTGTTTACAAAAGCAAAAATAGAGACCGCTCCAGGGCCAGCAGTCAGGGCAGGTTAAGAGAGTGACAGTGCATTTCTCCAGGGGCTCGCTGGACACTCAGTAAAAGCCACCTTGTTAGAGACAGGGAGGCGGTGAAGTCAGTTTCGAAAAAAGTGCACAATGCGGGCTTGGTTTGCTTTTTACGTGTGTGGAAGAATCAATACCACAATGTTAGTCTCGGGTCATTGCTGTTCTTCCTTCTCCTTGACTCTCCTGGCTCCCTCCACCTGATCACCACAGACTCCAGACACTTGCCTTTCTGAGGGTCCCTCAGAGCTGCCCACCACCACCACCCCTCACTTCCTCCCTCCACTCTCCCGCAAGGCAGGGCTTTGCTTCCTGTCTTGCTCCCCCAATCCCACACAGGCCCTTTGTATTCTCCAGGAGTGGCCAGAGGGATATTTTTTCAAAATCCAAATTGGATCTTGGCCCTTTCTCTGGATGGCATCCTTGACTAGCAATCTGTTACTCTTCAGTGAAGACTGAACCCTGAACTTGGCCTCCCAGATGCTGCATGGCCAGCCTCACTGAGTGCCATGCTTTGTTCTTGTCTGTGGTTTGCCACTCTAGCCTCCTCCCATGCCCTTCTACAGCCAGGCTGCCCTCTGCCACAGGGCCTTTGCACATGCAGTTCCTTCAAACTAGAACACCCTCCCTCCATTCTTCACCTGGTGAACTCACCCTTTTGCTCCCACCTGAAGAAGAGTCACTTCCTTAGTTCGCCTTCTGAGTCAAGTCAGGTCTCCCCATTTCTCTCCCAGCACCACGTAAACCTTTTCTCTCCTGCTGGGCCCTTCTCACAGTTGGCCTGCAGCTGTGAAGTGCTTAGACTGTGAATTCTTTAAAGGCATGGGCTGCTCTCGTGGACCACTGTGTCCTCAGTGCCCAGTGCCCGGAGCAGAGTGGATGCTTACATGTTTGTTGAATGACTCAGTGAATCGGTTGGGGAGGGGAGAGGAGACTGGCCAAGCCCCCAGCCTCCCTTCACTGATGGTGGGCATGCAGGCCCGGGGCCCAGCTCATCAGCTCAGCTGTCAGCGTGTCACACATGCTTAGGAAGAATCACCCCGTCTCCCAGAGCCCCGTGTTGGGAGGGGCTGGGATGTCCTCCTGGGTCTCCTTCCTGAATGCTGCTCCCTGAGTCCATCGGAAATGGCCCCACACCAGCCTCCGTGGAGGAAGCAGGAGCCGGGAGCCATCTCCTTCCTCTCCACCCTCTGGTCAGTGCGCTTTGATGTGAAATCTCCCAGAGAGGCTGGTTTGTGTTAGTGGAGCTGGGGGAGGGAGGAAGGACACAGCCTCATCTTAACCGCCTAAGTGAGATGTTAGGGCTCCTGCACGGCTGAGGCCCTGGGCCCCGGAGGACACCAGCCTCCTTTGGAGAGAATTCACCAACCTGATGGTTGCTTGGGATTCCAGGGATCTCAAGGCTCCAGGTGTGGTACACCCTGGGCCCAGCTCTGCCAAGCTGACACTTTTCCAAGAGCAGATGTGGGGACGAGAGGGGAGCAAGACCCTCCAGGGAGCCCTCTGGGGAGTGACACGGACAAGGATCCCCGTCCTTCTGGTTCATGTCAAGGCCCCAAGAAACAGCCTCCATGACCACCAAGTCAGCTCCCAGCATGACTGTCATCATGGGCAGATTCTTCCACTTCCTGGCCCCAGTTTCCCTACCTGTGAAGCGGGGATGGCACTTTCTACAACAGTTGTTGCTGGGAGGCCCAGTAAGTGGGTGCTCTATTTCCCAGGGGGACTCACACCACTTTGGCAAGCACAGGGATGTCAGGCTTGCACCACAAGACAGCCCCAGACAACAGCTGCAGAACTGTGAGAAAGTGGGGAGTCTCAGCCCATTCTCTGCCTCTCCTGACTGTCAGCTAGGACAAAGTCTCCAACAAACAGGCAGGAGCATGAGTTTTGAACCTCTGTAGCACTTGCTGACACCTTGTTAGCAAAAAACTTAACGTATCTGTTTTATTTGCAGGTTGTTTTTATTCTGTTTGTTCCTGAGGCCAATAGAAAAAGATGAGAGATCCTTTGAAGAAAGGCATTGAGAAATAATAGATGCTTGAATCTTGCGGATCACTGCTCAGGCCGGGCCAGAGCTTGGAAATACTGTTGCAAGGAAGGTGAGAATTCTTTGAAAGCTCTTGAAGGGTACAAACCCAGAGTAGGGTCAAAGGAAGGAAAGGGTCAACTTTGGAGAAGGACTTTGTGTTTCCTCCGGAAAACCTCGGCTGGAGGGATGAAGGCCCAGGGAAAGTCATTAACAACTGAGCACAGGGCCCTGGCATCCTCTGCTTCGAGTAAATGCATCTGCAGGCACTGCTTCCTTGAGCTGCCACTGCTCCCAGAGCTGGGGCTGATATCAGGGTTCGTAAGGCCTGGGCCTGGCCCCTACGCCTCCTGCCTCCAGGTTCCCATGGAGGCTGCCTCTCCCCTGCCCTCTTTCAGCAGGTTGCCCTGGTTAGACCCTGTGGCCTACGCTCCCTGCTGTGCCCAAAGGGTAATCAGAATTGGCATACAGCTCTTCAAGGGGCATCACCCCTACACCGAAGCAGGGGGAGTAAGTACATAGAGTAACTAGAAGCAACATGTTGTGTAGTTTTAGAGGTTATTTTTTGAAAAATTTACACATGGTCATTGTAGAAAATTTACAAAACTAATAGGCAACAGTAAATATGTGATTATTGTGGATAACAATGAACCTGTTTTGGGTCCAACCCATATGTCACATGTCCTGTTCCAAAGGTTTCATATGGATTTTGGAGGGGGTGGGGAACTGGGGAACTCAGGACCTTGCACTTTTGAGGCAGGAGGCAGGCCCAGGTGGTGGAACCACTGAGCTAAATCCCCAGCCCCACATATGCATTTTCTCATAGATCTAGAGAAGGAGACACTCTTATCATCTCTTATCATCGCCACCTCCTTAGCACCTCCACTTCACAGATGACAAAACAGGCCCAGGGTCAGGCTCTGGTGGTACATGTCTGTAATCCCAGCTGCCCAGGTGGCTGAGGCAAGAGGATCAAAAGTTCAAGGTTGAGGGCTGGGAATTTAGCTCAGTGGTGCCACTGCCTGCCTCACAAGTACAAGGTCCTGAGTTCGATCCCCAGTACCACAAAAAAAAGTTCAAGGTCATCCTGGGCAATGTAGAGAGACTGTCTCAAAGTAAATAAAAAGGGTTGGGATGTAGCTCAGTCCACCCTGGGTCCAACCCTCAGCACAAAAAAAGAAAAAAGAAAGAAAGAAAACAACTGAAGCCCAGAGGCTGGAACCAAGGTTGTTCTAGAGCCCGTGTGCTCCAGTGCTTCCCTTCTCTCCCTGGGGCCCCCGTGGTCTCCAGCAGACCACACAAGGCTTACTCCCCACCATTTCCACAGGGAAACAGAGGCACAAAGCTGAGTGCACCTTACTCATGGTCCCTGAGTCATTGCCTCAATTTCCCTTAGCATTACATTCCGACAGCAGATTCCCTCCCTGCCAAGGATGCCGGGAGAGCCAGAGAGGAGGAGCGAAGGCAGCAGGCCCTGCAAGTGATGTCCGTGCCCGCACTGGGGCCTGCCTGGACTTGGGCATGGACCTGGGGTCACCACTGCCACTCCCGAGCCTGCCCAGACACTGCCCAAAGGAATGCCGGGCTTCGTCACCCCGCCACACTCCCAGACAATTTGGGCCAGGAGCCAGCTCCCTGAGCAACAGAGAGAGCCCAGTGCTGCTCAGGCGCGAAGCAAAGCCTGCCTCCTGACCTAGAAAGAGTGTTGGCTGAGGAATGAAAATATGATAGAATAAAATTGGTCTGCCTGGTAGAGGTGAGGGACCTTGAGAGAGTCCTGTGAGCTTCCCCGGAACCACAGCAGCCTTTTAGCTCAGTAGGTTTGGGCCAAAGGATCTAATAAGGAAAGCACAGCTGGGCTCCAGGGTCCCCCTCCCAGCCTGGGCCCTAGACCCAGAGTCAATGCTTACTGAAATTGCAGCCCAGAGCCTTGCTCCTGAGCTGGAGAGCTGAGCCCGACTGGCACTGTCCTCCCAGACAGTGCTGAGGAGGGGGAGCGAGGAGCATTCATTGGAGATTTAGGGGCAGCTCTGGTCCCACCCACGATTTTAAACAGGAGGACACTGGGACTTGCCAATGGTCTCACAGACAGAGGGACATCAGGCTGCAGCTGACCACCCTCATGGGAGTAAATATTTGCAAATACTTGATTTTAGTTACCACATGAATGAAACAGTTCTATATTGAGACATATATACATACTATATTATACACTATATATTACATTGCGTTATAATATATTACTGTGTGTATGTGCATGTGTTTGTGTGTGTGTGTGTAATCGTGTTGTATATATTCTTTCTTGTCTGGCGCTTTCACTTGCACTCTGTGTAATTATTTTGAGAGACATCCGTGTTGCTTTTATTGCTGATTGTACTTCAAGATGTGTAATACTTTCATGCACTGCATAATATTTCAGTCAACAATGGACTTCATACACAATGATGGCCCCAGGAGATTATATTGCCTATTGTTTCTGCAGACACCTTAGTTTGTGTTAGTAAATGAAGTGATGTTTGCGAAATGACAAAATTGTCTAACGATGCATTTCTCAGAATGCACCCCTGTCATTAAATGACACATGACTGCATCTATAAAATTACTCTAAAATGCAAAGTAATATATGGGACAGAAAGCAAATCAATGGATGCCTGGGCGTTGACAGGGGCAGAGGAGTAATGAAGAACAAGAGGAAGGGAAGAAACTGTGGGATGAAGGATATGTTCACTATCTTGATTGTGCTGATGGTCTCATGGCTGTACACCTCTGTCAAAACTCATCAAGTTGTACATTTTAAATATATGGAGTTTATTACATGTCAGTTACACTTCAACAACTACTATATAT
Source organism: Heterocephalus glaber (assembly GCF_053883595.1). NCBI lineage: Eukaryota > Metazoa > Chordata > Mammalia > Rodentia > Bathyergidae > Heterocephalus > Heterocephalus glaber. The sequence goes on from NW_028258137.1 coordinate 28,154,329, forward strand.
ATACACACACACATACACATACACACATATATAATCTAGCAAAGTCAGACTTGTGATTTAATGGATATTAATTGCTTAAATCAAAGGCAGAGCGGGCATGGTGTTTATGGTTTGTTTCAAAGTGAGTTGGCTATTTTGCTTCTGGGAAGATGGAGTAGGCCCATGTTTCCCCATTCCTCCCACTAAGTGCAACTAATAATGCTGGAAGTTATACCTAGTAAGTGAAACAAACACAAAAAATTAGAGCACGTGGGATGTGAGCAACAACACAGCGGTAAGTTTCCTGGGTTTTTGTTTTGGCTCATGTACTGCACACATAGAGCTGAAGAAGCTGCCAACCCAGAAATGCCAATGGCACAGGCAACTACAACCAACCAACACACATAGCCTGCTCTCTCCAGCTCAAAGACCAGGAAAGGGAAAGCCCAGAAAGATAGAAAAGTTGTAGACAATATCACTCTACTACAACAAAAAAACCACAGAAAAGAACTGTGCTCCCCTTCTACCCATTTTAGCAAAGGCTGATTGGAGAACCCTAAATTTCCACACTTTCTGGACCATCACAAGGCACCTCAACATCCTCAACCAGCAAATAATGAATCTTTCCTGCTGCAGTGGCAGTGGGGCCACCTGACCTGGCAGTTATGAGGTGTCCTGCTCCCTCCTCTCCAGGGTGGCATCAGAGGAGGCCTAGTGGAGAGTCAAGACTTTCACCACTAGCAGTAGTGACAAGGCCACCCCCACTGTGTCAGCAGAGAGCATGAGGGAGCTGGAACTCCCACCCTTGCCCAACAGTAATGGCAACAGCCCTCTCTGAAGTGTTGACAGAGGGAAAGTGGAGAACTTGGACCTCTGCCTCCACCTTCAACTCCACCAGGTAAAAAGGTGGTGTACTCTTTTCCTTGTTAGAGCATATCAGAGAAAGCCAGCTAAAATATGGGATCTATAGTCTATGGTTTTTTGGTGGGTTTTTTTGGTACCAGGGGTTGAACTCGGATTCTTGCACTTGTGAGGCAGGCAGCGGAACCACTGAGCTAAATCCCTGGCCTTATGGTTTGTCTTATATGAGAAACCGAAAATACAAAGAAAGAGCAAAATGAAATATAAATGATAGGAAGTAGGGAGATAGATCTTTTGCAGAAGTGAAGAGGGCCAAGAAATGGAGGGAGAGGGGAGAGAGAAGAGGGGAAGAGGATGAAAAAAAATTAAGATGTGTTGTGTACATATACCAACTTCCCACAAGGAGTGTAATCATTATGTACTGTAAACACGTACCAATACAAATTTAAAATAATAAAAATAAGATCCACAGTCTCATAACATAATATGAAAATGTCCAGGTTTCTAAAAAGCACTCATTTCCAAGCATCAGAAAGATCTCAAACTGAATGAAAAAAGACAACATATAGATTCCAAAGATTCCAACACTGAGATGACAGAGGTGCTGGAATTATCTGACAGAGATTTGAAAGTAGACAGCATAAAAGCATTTCAATGAGCAATAGCAAATACATTTATAGCAAGTGAAAAAAATAGTCTCAACAGAGAAACAGAGGATAAAAAGAGATCCAATGGAAATATTAGAAATGAAAAGCACAAGAAATGAAACTTAAAGCTCATTGGGTGGGCTCAACAACAGATTGAAAGGGACAGAGTAAAGAATAAGGGAGAAAAATAAGAATTGCCCGATCTGAGTAATAATGAAAAAGTCATTTGAAAATAAAAATAAAGATTAATAAAGCCTCAGGAATCTGTAATCTTTCCATTAACAGAGTCCCTGGAAGAGAGAGGAAAGAGGTCAGAACTGAAAAATTGCTCAAAGGAGTAATTGATGAAAAAATCCCCAAATTGGGTAAAGGACATAATCCTGCAGATTTAAGAAGGTGAGTGAACCTCAAAGAGGACAACCCAAGGAAACATACTCCAAAACCATCATGATTAAATTTCTGAAAACTAAAGATAAAATCTTGAAAGCAATGAGAAACAAATGATATTTTACATATGGGGGAAATTCAGTTCTAATGACAGCAGATTTCTCATCAGAAACCATGATGTTCAGGAGAAAGTGGGACAATATTTTTTTAAATGTTGAAAGAAAAGAATTGTTAACCTGGAACCCTATGCCCAGTGAAAATGTTCTTCAGTAGTGAAGGGTAAATCTAGACATTTTAAATAAAATCAAATATAGAATTTATACCTATTCTAAGAAATAGTCAAGGGGGCTGGGGATGTAGCTTAGTGGTAGAGCACTTGCCTAGTATGTACAATGCCCTAGGTTCAATTCCCAGCAGAAAGAAAGAAAGAAAGAAAGAAAGAAAGAAAGAGACAAAAAGAGAAATATTCAAGGGAAACTCTCTAAACAGAAACAATGAAAGAAGGAAATTTAGGAAATCAGCTGGAACAAAGACCATGTGAAGCAAACAAGGGTAAAAGCAATAGGCTTCCATCTTCTCTTGAGTTTTCTAAATTATATTTTACAGTTGAAATAAAAATTACTATATTATCTTATGTGGTTCTAAATGTATTTAGATGAAAATTTAAAAACAATCATATTATAAATTGGGGAAGGTACCAGGCATACACACCTGTAATCCTAGAACTCTGAGAGCCCAAGGCAGGAACATCACAAGTTCAAGCCCAACTTGCCAACTTGTCAACTAGGCAACTTATCAACTTATCAAGACCCTATCTCAAAATTTTACAAAATGACTGGGGATGTAGCTCTGAGCAAAGGTCCTGGGTTCAATTCCTAGTGCCACAAAAATAGATACACAGATAAGTAGGGGAAGGTCAAGGGATCTAAAAGAGGTGTTGTTTCTATACTTCACTAAAACTGGTAAAATAATCATACCAAAAAAATACTACCAGACTGTGATAAGTTATATATAGACATTATGTAATACCTAGACCAAGCACTAAACAGCTACATGGATACATTAAAATAGAAAAGATAAATCAAAATGGAATTCTAAAAAAAGTCCCAGTAACCCATAGAAAAGCAGAAAACAGAAAACACAAAAATAAAAAACAGAGGACAAATAGAAAACAAAAATAAAATGGCAAACTGACACTCTATCATGTCGATAATTACATTAAATGAAAATAAGCTAAACACACCAGTTAAAAGACAGAGATTGGCAGACTTTATTTAAAACTACAAACCAATAATATGCTGTCTCCAAGAAACTCATTTTGAATATGATATAGCAGGTTGAAAATCAAAGAATGGAGGGCGGGGTATTTAGCTCAGTGATGCCACTCCCTGCCTCATAAACGTAAGGTCCCAAGTTCAATCACCAGCACACACACACACACAAAAAAATCAAAGAATGGAAAAACTGAATCAAATTCAATGGTTAGGTTCAATGTTGACCTTATTGGGAAATTTGATTTGCTTCTCATCCTATTTGGTTTGCAACCAAATCATGTGGAAAGAATTAAATTTGTGAACCAAAGTACTACTGTATGCAAAACAAAAATTGATAGAATTGAAAGGAGAAATGGACAAATCCACAACAGTTGGAGATATCAAGATATCTCTCTCAATTTTTGATAAGACAACTAGATAGAAAATCAGAAAGGATACAGAAAAGCCAGGTGTGGTGTCACATATCTGTAAGCCCAGCTACTCAGAAGGCTGAGGCAGGAACAGTACCAAAAAAAAAAAAAGGTCTAGGATGCAGCTCAGCAGTCCTTGAGTTTAATTTTTAGTACCTAAATAAATAAATAAATAAAACACAAACAGCAAAACCCATTAACTGAATAAAAATGAAAGAATGAAAGTAAAACATCAAAATTTGTAGAATACAACTAAAGCAGTGTGAGAGGGATTTTATTTTCTTTTTTCCAGTACTGAAGATTGTGCCCAGGGCTTTATCACTGAGCTGTTTATTAAAAGACAGTCTCCCTAAGTTACCCAGGCTGGCCTGTAGTTTGCTATCTTCCTGCTTCAGCCTATCAGAATGCAAAAATTATGTGTGCCCACCCACCCTGAGAGGAAAATCTACTGCACTAAATGCTCAAATCTACAAGCTCTCATCTTTAGGATCAAAAAAAGAAGAGCGAAAAACAAGAGTTGCTTCCAAAGCAAGCAGCTGGAAGGAAATAAAGAAGATGAGAGCAGAAGTCAATAAAATTCTGTTTTAAAAAAATAAAGTAAGGAGCTGGGGTGGTAGAGTACTTGCCTAGGATGTGAGGAGCCCTGGATTCAATCCCAGCACCACCACCAAATAAATAAATAATTTTAAAAGGTCAAAAATCACTGAAATAAGCTAGTTCTTTGAATAGATCAATAAAATCGACAAATCTCTAGGAAGACTGACAGGGAAAAAGAAAAAAGAAAAAGGAAGTGAAGGGACAATTGCCCATATCAGGCATGAAACAGGGAATTATTACTACAGGGAACTATCACATAAAAACTGACAATAAAGGAGAGAACTGGGCACAAGTTTGTGCACAACTTAGATGAAATAACTGCTCCCCATCAAAACATAAACTACCATAACTCACTCATCCTGAAATAGATCATTTAAATAGGCCAATAATGATTAAAGAAATTGAATTAAAAATTTACAACTACCAAAAAGGAAATTTCCAGACCCAGATGTTTTGGTTGGAGAATTCTACCAAACATTCAAAGAATTAACACCAATTCTACACCATCCATTCTGGAAAATAGAAGAGGAGAGAACACTCTAATTCATCTTTAGAAGTCAATATTACTGTAATACCAAAACCCAGTAAAGATAGTAGAACAAAACAAAACAAAACAAAAACAAAAACAAAACCACAAACTAACAGCCCTCATAAATATAGATGCAAAAAAAAAACCCTTAACAAAATAGTGGCAAGTAGAATTCAGCCATCTTATAAAAGAATTACACATCAGGACCAAGCGGTATTTATTTCAGGGATGTAAAGCTGGCTCAATATTTGAAGTCAAAAGCTAGGCTCAGTAGTGCATGCCAGTGGTCCCTGCTACTTAGGAAGCTGAAGCAGGGAGGATCACTTGAGTCCAGAAGTTTGAGGCCATCCTAGCCTAATAGTGAGAACCTGTCTTACAAATCTTTTAAGGGCCAGGGATGTAGCTCAGTGGTAGACCTCTTGCCTAAGCATACACAAGGCTCTGAATTCCATCCCCAGGACTGCAAAAACAAAAAAGCTTAGGTGTATATCCAACAAAGTACAAATAGAACTTGTATGTCAAAATTCCATAATGCTGATGAAATAAATTAAAGAAGATATAAATAGATGGAGAGACTTGGTGTGTTCTTGGGTTAGAAGACTCAACATAGTAAAATATAACTTCTTTCCAAACTAGTACACAGGTTTGTAATTTCTATCAGAATCCCAGAAAGACACACTATACCTATGGCAAACCTATAGCATGCATGCCACAGTGAGCTGTTTGTATCATTGAAAGTTCTGTTATTGCACTTTTCTTTTAATGTGTGAGTTGTTTTTTCTAAACTAAAACCTCAGTACTCAGGTTTAATTGCAGTGTTGGCACTTTGTGATAAATAAGTGGGTTTTGGGTTGCAGTTTGGGCACTTGGTCTCTAAAAGTTTGGCCAACACTGTTTTATATAGATGGATAAGGTTGTTCTAAAATTTATGTGAAAAGGCAAAGGAACTAGAGTAGCTAAAACAATTCTGAAAATTAATAAGATGGGAAGAGACAGTAATTCCTAATTTCAAGAGTTATTATATGGCTTTACTAATCAAGACTGTGTGCTTTTAGTGGAGGAATAGACACTTTGATGGAACAGAACAGAGAAATTAGAAATAGGTCCAATTGGTTTTGGTTTTTTTTGGTACCGGGGATCGAACTCGGGACCTTGCGCTTGCGACCCAGGCGCCGGAACCACTGAGCTAAATCCCCGGCCCCCAATTGGTTTTTTGAATCAAGGGTTCTAGTGAGTTACATCTCTAGTCCTTTTTTTTAGTATTTTATTTTGAGACAGAATCTTGCTAAGTTGCCTAGGCTGGCCTTGAACTTGGGATCCTCCTGTCTCAGCCTCCTGAGTGATTGAGTTACAAGTTTGTGCCATTGTGCTTGGCTGGTTCAATTGATTTTTGACAAAGTTGCAAAAGCAATTAAATGGAAAAAAGAGACTGAGACTTTTCAACAAATGGTACTAGAAGAATTGGACATCATAGACAAAAAAATACCCCAAACCAAACCAAGCCAAAAAACAAAACACACACACACACACACACACACACACAACTTCTACCAAAGCATCACAGATTTAAACTTAAAGTTATAGAACTATCAGTATAAAACAGAAGGAAATCTAGAATTTGTAAAATTGGCACCAAAAGCGTGATGCATAAAAGGAAAATTGACAGTCTAGACTATCAAAATTAAAATTTTTTGCACTGTGAAAGATCTTGTTAAGTGGATTTAAAAACAGGATACAGATGGAGAAAATATTTGCAAATCACATATCCAAAAAAGGACTACTATCTAGAATATATGAAGAACTCACAAAATTCAACATCAAAAAAACAAATAATCAAATTAGAACATGGACAACAAAATGAAGAAATATTGCATTAAAGAAGATATATAGCAAATTACCATGTGATGAAAAGAAGTCCTGTGTCAGAGCCATATGATACAAATTTAAACTACAGCGAGATATCACTACACACTTATCAGAATGGCTCATGAAAAGAAAAGTAGTGGTAACACCAAATGCTGGAGAGGACGTGAAGAAAGCAGACCATTCCTACATCAGTGGTGGAAATGTAAAATGCTACAGTCACTCTAGAAAAGTGTTTGGCAGTTTCATTAAAAAAAGAAAAGAAAAATAGAACATGCAACTACTATTCAACCAGAAAATGCAGTTGGAGGCATTTATCCCAGAGAAATGCAGACATATGTTCACACAAAAACTGCTACACAATGTTCATAGCGGTTTTATTCACAGCAGCCAAAAACTGAGAATAACCCAGATGTCCTTGATTGAGTGGACAAATAAACAAATTGTGGTGCATCCATACCACCACGGAATACTATGCAGCAATAAAAGGAACAGACTGCTGATCCATGCAATGGTGGGCATGAATCACCAAAGATTGACTTAGTGAGAAAAAAGCCAATTCCCAGAGATTACATATTTATAGTTCCAATTGTAGAACACTCTTGAAATAACATGAACAGAAATGGAGAACAGATTAGTGGTTGCCAGGGGTTACAGTGGAGTGGGAGGGTCAGGGAAGTGGGCATGGCTAGGAAAAGGCAACATGAAGGTTTTTTGTGGTGATGGAAATGTTCCCCCACCCTTTTTTTTGCAGTACTGGCCATTGAACCCAGGGGTCCATGCATGCTAGGCAAGTGCTCCATCATTGAGTTACATCCCTATTCCTTTTTATTTTTTGCCTGATTTTTTTTTTTTTTTTTGGTTCCGGGGATCAAACTTGGGACCTTGTGCTTGTGAGGCAGGTGGCGGAATCTCTGAGCTAAATCCCTGGCCCCTCCTTTTAATTTTTTGAGACAGGGTCTTGCTAAATTGCCCAGGCTGGCCCCAAACTAACAATCCTCCCTCCTCAGGTTCCCAAGTACTGGTATACACCACCACATTTCAGTGGAAATTCCTATCTTGTCTGTACCAATGTCGACATCTGGGAGGGGATATTGTACTAGTTTCACAAGACGTTGGCCAGGGATTTAGCTCAGTGGTTCCGCTGCCTGCCTCGCAAGCACAAGGACCTGAGTTTGATCGCCGGTACCAAAAAAAACCAAACTAACAAGATGTTACCATTGGGGGTCCTGGTTAAAGAGTATTCACAAGGTCTCTGTATTGTATCTTACAACTGCACGTGAAGCTAAAAAATCTCAAAATAAAAAGTTTTATTTGAAAAATTTAGATGAAAAATTAGGTGACAGTAGTACAAATAGAATGTGGGTTGGACAACAATTTTGAGGATGAGAGAATGAAGTTTGGGAATCCCACCGGAAAAGGTGCCTTTTTTATCATGAAAACTCATTTTCTTTGTTGCTAACAAAACTCCTCCAGAGGTTTCCGGGAGTGAAAGCTGCTGGCCGTGATGGATTGAGTGCTGGGCCTTTATGGGCTGTGGTTTGAAGCAGAGCAGGTAAGGTCAAGTTTGGAAGATGGATAGGAAGGTCAAGAGGTCCAGGCCCAGGGCAGCAGGCATGGGGCAATCCCCTCCTTCCTTCCTGGCAGCCTGGGGCTGGTTAACTGAAGCTCAAGGACAGAGGCTGCTGGAAGCCCCAGGGCCTCCTTTCTTTCCTGGTCACAGGCACCACGGTGGCCATTCAAGGACATTTTCAGGGGAAAGGAAGTGGACAACTCAGTGGGCAAGGCTGAGGCCCAGGGGTCTTTTTGGTGGGCAGATGAACTCCATGGGTAACTGGGGTCCCTGGTTGCTCCAGGAGTTAAGCCTATCCCTCTGCTGGATTAGGCTCAAGGGCACTTTCCTTTCTCAGGATTTTAGTTGTTCAGGTGTGGCCTTTGGTTTAGTTTTGTATATATGTCCCAAAGCAGGAGTTTTCACATATTAGCATGCATCAGAATCACTGAGGGGGTCTGCTTGAAACTCCCAGAAATTCAGCTTTTATAGGTCTGGATTAGGGTACAGATTTTTTTTTTTTTTTTTTTTTTTAAACAGGGTCTTGCTACGTAGCTCAGGCTGGACTTAAACTCACTATGTAGCCCAGGCTGGCCTCCTGCCTCACAGTTTCCTGGTTGCTGGGACGACAGGCAGGTGCCACCATGCCCAGTGGGATGGGAAATTTGCAGTTCTGACAAGTTTCATGGTGATACAAAAACTTCAGATTCAGATTCCACACTTTGAGAACGGATGATGTAAAACCAGCAGAGGAGACTTCCCTGCCCAGGGCACAGCTGTCACCTGTCACAATCTGTGATTCCCACAGCACAGGGAACCAGCACCTGCGCAGCCCGAGAGAAGCTAGGTGAGCTCTGGGGTGGAGGTTGGAGGAGGTCATGGGGCATTTGGGGAGAAGCAGAGATCACGGGGCGGGGGGACAAAGGGTGGTGCGCTGTGAAGAGCCAGGAAACCAGGAAATCATAGGAGATAGGAGAGCAATGGGTACGCATGGGATTCCTGCAGAAGTTGGGTGAGGGGGCTGGGGGCTGATCTGGGGTTCAGCATTCAGGGGCTGAGAGGCAATGTGAGATTGGGGTTTGGGGCCCAGAGAGGAGTGGTGGGGCTGGCCCAGCGCGTGTCCCGCGGCTCGGAGGAATACGGCGGGGGCGGGGCGGGACGGGGAGGGGACCAGAGGAGGCTGTGGCCCGCCGAGTCCCAGCCCGACGCGATCCGGAGCCCGGCGGCCGCGCCTCCCGCGCCGTCCCCGCCCGCCCGGAGCCCAGCGCCCGGGGCCGCCGCCCTCCGCCCCCGCCGGCCGCGCTGTGACACGGGCATGAGCCTGTCCCGCGGCCCCGTCGAGCCAGAGCCCGGGCCCGGGCCTCGGCGCCCAGGTAAATGGGGGGTGGTGGAGAGGGGGACCTAGGCCGCGCTGAGCCTGCGGGACCCTCGGCTCTCCCACCCTAGGGCACCCTCGGGCACCTCCTGAACCTTAGGACTCCGACCCCAAAACCTTCCTACTTGGGGGGGGGGGGCGGACTGGAAGACGCGACCCCCGAGCTAGCGCCCGGCCAGGAAACTATCCGTGAGCTGACCCCACCCCCAGCTCCCCTCTCTGGGGAGCCCAGGTTGGGCTCTGACCCCAGCTGCACTCACAGGTACCCATCAGAGAAACCCAGACCCTGCCCCCTCCCAGGCCTACCCTCCCGAAGGGCCCCCACCTCCCGGTTTCCTGCTTCCCGTGGCCTCCAGTTCCTACAGATTATTTTCCCTAGTCCTGCTGGCCCCAGTGCCCACCTCACCTGCAGATGGGGTTTCCTAACCACTGCTTATACTCATGGTCAGGTGCCTCCTGCCCTTGAACCTTTCTCCTTGGCCTGAAGGTCCTGCCCCCCCAATCCCAGCCCCCACCCCCGCTTTGGCTCCATTTAAATGCTTTCTGTCACTGATAAAGGAGCTTGAGCCAAGGCTGGGCACCTAAGTGATGTGGGCAGAGCAGGGGCTGGGGCAGAACAGTCGCCAGGCACTGGGAGGGAGGACTTGGGTGTGCGGTCAGATAATGCAGGGCAGTGGGGTGCTGGGCACCAGCTCTAGCTTGCTCGCTGTACAGTGGTTAGGGTCTAGGCTTCGCGCACTTTCTTTCCTGGCCCTTCTCAGGGAGATGCTGCTCCAGTACAGGCCAAGCTGTTCCTGTCCCCCTTCTGGGATGTGTCCCAGGAACTGTGCCCCTCTCACTCCTTTGCTTGTATTTGTGCCTGAGTGCTGGTTACTTCTGGGCAGGGCAATGGGCTGGACATGACCTCAGCCAACAACCCCAGCTAAGGTGGGGCTGGCCAGGCCTACAAACAGTGCCAGCAGTTCACTGTCCCCCGAGGCAGCTTTAAACCAAACTGTGGGGTCTGGGCCCAGTTGGTTCTCTAACAACAACTCTGCTGCCCATGATAGTCAGCACTGGGACCCTGGGAGGTGGGAGCTAATTTTGGAAGCTGAGCTGGCGGCTGGATGGATGTTGGTGGGGGTGGGAGAAGGGATGAGGAGTACAATACAGAGTGAATCATTCATTCAGACCCCAAACATTGAGCACCTCCTTGGCATTAGGCAGTGTTCTAGGAGCTGGGACAGAACTGTAACCAGATAGAGGAGCCCTGGCCATCAGGGAGCTGACATTCTAGATGTCTCTTCATGACCAAGTAATAAATGCACAGTCGAGGAACAAGAAAATCCTGTAGTGATGTGTGTATGACAAAGGTAGTGACGCTAGATTATGTTAGAGAGCTATCAGGGCTCTTCTGGTCAGAGTGGCCAGAGTGGTCAAGGAAGGCCTCTAGGAGGAAGTGACCATTGAACTGAGACCTGAATGAAGTCTTGAGAACACGTGAGGGAATAGTGTTGTGCACTCTATAGGAGGAGTTTGGCATGTCACAGGGTGGGCAGGGGACCAGGAGAGAACAGATGGCGGTGGTACAGGGGCATAGCACCACTTTCCTCGTTAAGGGGCTGGAGACCATGCTGTTCAGATGAGCCTCCTTCCCTTCCTCTCTTCTCGGTTAGGTATTGGTCGGTCTCTGCCACCCACTTTGGCTGGGACCTGTTCAGGGTGGTGGCTCCTTATGGAGATTTGGAGATTTTTGGAGCACTCCTGTGGCCTGTAACAAGCCCATGGGGGAGGGAGGTCAGATCAGCAGGTGATGGGAAATGACCCTGGTGCTGGAGAGAATCCACCCCACTGATAGGATCTTTACTGTGGGGTGGAGACAGGCAGTCTACGTGATGGTGAGGAGGTGTGCAGGTAGGGCTGTCCCAACACTCTGATAAGATCCAGCTGGAGCTGCCAGGAGGGGAGGCCCAGCCAGCCAGGCAGCTCTGCCATTGGTTGCTGGCCTCAGTGCGTAGCGAGTAGTGTTTGTTCTGGAGCCAAAGCCTCCAGGCAGAATCCAGGGAGGGAGAGCTCAGAGTGGCTGCCCCACGGGGCAGGTGGACAGGCAGGGCCCTGCCTGGCCCTGCTGGGCACTTGAGACACCCCCTCTCCACCTCTCCCCATAGGCACCTGCCCTCCCCAGCCCCCAGCCTGGCTCTCTCTGTGAGGAGCTGGTGGTGGCCTGACCCAGGCCACTGACTCTAGAGGAGCAGCCACGTCAACGCCAGACTGGGACGAGGGATTGGGACCCTTGTGCCCCACACCAGAATCTTGAGAGGGGCTGCCGGACTCCCTGCTTTGCTATTCTGGGGGCTCCCAGTTCATGTATCTCACAACCTGTGCTGGGGAGGGGCCCTTTCAGAATAGTGGGCCCTCCCTGCCCAGGCCTGAGAAAGGCTAGTGGTGATGGCTCAGCAGTGATGCGGACGGCCCCAGGGTGGGCAGGACAGGAGCTGCCTCAGCTGCCCCCTACTTCTTGAAACCTGTTGGGTCTTAACAGGGGGATCTTGGGGCCCCCTCTGTTGCTTAACACAGTGCAGTTCTTTTGGGGGATGGCCCGGCTCCAGGACCCCATTGCCTGTCAGATCTGTGGGTCCACCCTTTGTCTCTTCCTATACTCCCTGCTGACCTTCCCAACTGCTCTTTGCCATAGCACTTTGGGGCCCAGATTGGAGGGTGCTCTTGCAAACCTCATTAGAGACTGAGTGTGGCCCCTGGAACTCGGGGCCAGAGTAAGCTGCCAGGACGTTGCCCCCCAGGCTTCCCTGTGAAGGTTGCTCTTACTGCAGGTTTATTCCCATAGGACTTCTTCTAGGACCTGAGGTATGGGCGGGGATGTGGGCCTAGGGACAGACACAGCAGGAGCATGCTGAGTTTGATGACCACTGTCCCTCCCAGGCTGCCACTGGGAGCAACATTGGGCAGGTAGAAGGCGGCCTGAGGGTGATTTCACAGTCAAGGCTTGGCAGCAGCTCTTGGAACCAAACCAAACCAACAAACAAACAAAAACAGCTCTGAGTTTTCAAGGCAGAAGTTCTGGGTTGAGTGTGAGTGGGCAGTTAGATACCTCTTGGATTCATTTCCTCTTTTAAAGTAGCTAGATTTATCCTTTAAAAAAAATTAGTGGGGAAACGGTGCGAAAAAGTTAACTGGGTTGCCCATGACAACATGGCCAGCTGGGTCACAATCCTGGTTGTACCATATCCTGGGCACTCTGGATGAATGAGGGGTCTGGGGGCTTCTTCTAGGTGTGTTGAGAAAGGGGCCTTCGTGCTGGACCCACAGCCGTGGCCACCTTAGCGGGGACACTGTGGTGCTGGTCCTTGCTCTGGGGACAAGGTAGCCTCAGAGCCAGGCAGTGGAGACAGAGCTAGGAGCATTGATGCTCTTCTGACTACCAGAGCCCAGGTGAGTCAGGGCCCATGGGGACCGGACTTTCCAGGAGGAAAGCAGAGCTGCTGGGCGTGGGAGGGCCTGGGACCCCTGGAAACTGGGATACAGGAAGTGAGTGGGCAGAAGGGACGCTGGCAGGGCTTTCAGGGTGTGCATGACATGGGGGAACACCACCACCCTCTGCCCTTCCCCTTGTTTGTACGTGCCCACTGCGGTGTCCCATCTGTTCCTTGTTAGAGACTCAACAGACAGGCCTCCAGAAGATTAATTAATGCCAAGCTGCTGCAGCGTGCTTGCTCTGGGGCCCCATCCTGGCAGCATAGATACTCAGCTGATCCCCGGAGTGCTACTGAATTCCCACCCAGTGATTCTGAAAACACGGAGCCATGTTGTTGGTATGCCCCTGCCGCTGAGGCTTAATGGCAGAGAAGGCTTAGGTGGTAGCAGACAGTTGGAGGTGGCTGCAAGATGATGTTCTGTATCACCCATCCTGGAACGTCTCATTCATTCCTGGCTGTGCCCTGGACTTGCTGTGTGACCTTATTCTGGTGGCTTACCCTCTCTGGGCAACTTTCTTTTCTTATCTGTAAAATGAGGTTGGTAGACTGGGTCATTGCCAGAATTCCTATGAGTTTCTGTCTCTTGATTTGTCTGATTGAAAGTCTCCCTGTTGGTACCCCCATTTCCTATTCCATGTTGAGCTCTGCTTGGCACCCATACTGTGGTCTGCATCATCTGGGCTGGGCCCTGGGCCCAGGCTGCTTTTCCCTGTAATTAACTTCTGCCCATGCTCAGAACATGAAGGCAGTGGCTGGCCAGAGCCGACCTTGTGGCCTGTTGGGACCCAGCCCTACCCTTAGGTTGGCCCAGACTTCCCAAGGCCAGGGCCAGGGCCAGGCCGAAATGTCTGTTTCCACAGTAGCCACCTCCAGCCGGCCCAGCACATTCCTCAGGCTTATCTAGGGGCCCTCCCTGCTGGACTCTGCCCTCCCACCCAGGAAACAGCACCCAGAGGAGCTGCCAGAGGGCTCCAGGGGCCACTCGAGCAGAACCTGAGTGGGCCTGGGGTGTTGGAGAGACCAGGTATAAGATGGGGTGGGGCAGGGGATCTGGGGTCTTCAGAGGCCAACAGGGCTAAGTGTGGGGTTTGCTCAGACACCAGACCCTGGGCCGTCTCCTGGGTCCCCCTCTCCATTTCCCCTATCCATGGCTTCTATACTCTGCAGGGGGTTTTGTGCTGGCAAATTGCCCTAGGGGCTGCCCCAAAGTTGTTCCAGGAGAGAGGGCCAGGGGCAGAGGAACTGAGGGACAGCAGCTCCCTGGTCCCCGGTCCCCAGCCCTGGGCTCCAGCCACCTCCCTTCCTCTGCCCCCACCTCCGAAGCAGGAGCGGGAGCTGGTCCTCCCAGGAAGGGGTTAACCGCCAGCCCCAGTCGTGAGGGAGGGGACTGGGCTGGACCATTTTCCTCGCTGCTGCCTCCACCTCGGTTTTCCTGAATGGTTCTGTCGCCCTGGGGTGGGGAGGGAAGGGAAGGAAGAAGGGCGGAGGGCGGGAGGGAGGAGTGTGGGAAGAGGAAGGAAAAAAGAGCGAGACAGTGAGAGGAAGAGAAAGATGTCACTGTCTCTAATCTCCCTGTCATCTGTGTTTCCAGCAAGCACCAGGCGAAGGAACTGTTAGAACAATGCTAAGGCGGGCGAGGTGAGGAGGAGCCCCCGACACGGACAGACTAGGACAGAGTGCATCTGGAACAGGTGATCAGAGGAGTCAGAGACAGAGGCCACCTGGGCATCCCTCCCCTGCCTCAGCCCATCCCGGCGCCCCGCCCCAAGACAAGACAGTGGGGCAACCATGGCGACCAATTTCAATGACATCGTCAAGCAGGGCTATGTGAAGATGAAGAGCAGGAAGCTTGGGGTGAGTGATTGTCGCTGGGGCCCTGCTGAGGGTCCGGTCTGGAGGCATGGTGTGTGGTTTGTGCTTTCTGACGGTGGATTGGCATCGTGTGTTTGTGGTCTCCAGTCTTCTCACCGTGGGCCACCTGGCATGTGCCAGCCGGGCTCTGCCTGCTGTAGCCCCCACCCAGCAGGGCTGGCTGGCTGGCATCCCAGCTGCTGGGCCAGCGGTGTGGCTGAGGGGCAGCGCTCCGCTGCTATTGTTGAAGTTGTCGCCACAGCAGCAGCGGGAGCAGCTGGAGACACTGGGCTGTCTGAGCTGAAACTGGCACCTCCACTTCCCCACTTCCCCGGGCCTCTTGCTTCTCTTTCCTCACCTCTCCTGGCCTCTTTTCTTTAAAGTACCTCATCTTCCTGCTTCCCACTGCTTTCCGAGCATGCATATTTATCGTATTTTTCTTGTTGTGTTTGGTGTTAAAGAAATGTTTGAAAAAGAGAGACTGGTGGTGGGGAGGGGACGGGGCGCCAGGGGCCAAAGCCAATACTTACGTGTCTATAGATGAGAACTTCAGGCAGAGTTGCCCGTTTCTGTTTCTCTGGGACTGGCCACTGTGCTCCAAGTTGTTGGTGGGTGGCCCCATGCTTGGTTGGCCCTGGGCTGGGGCTTTGGGGGCTGCAGAGATGAGCTTCAGAGTACATTGTACCCCCAGCTGGAGAAGGTCCCCCAGAAGGCATGAGTATGCCCCAGGGACCCACTTAGCCATCGTGGTAGGGTGTCCAAGAGCTGCCTGTACTCCCTGCCCATCCTCCTTGTGCCTCCAGTGAGGGGGCTGGCAGTGCCCCCTCCCCAGCAGGGAGGAAAGAACTGGTGACCAGAATTGCCCAAGTTGTGCTTTATCCAGATTCCTAGCCTTCCTTTCTTCCCTCCCCCACTGCCTTGATGGGGTGGGAGTGGGATCAGACTGCTCAAGGCTTCTTGGCTCAGTCGGAGCTGGGTGGAAGACAAGGAGGGGAGACTCAGGGTTCTGATGCCTGGCTTCCCTTCTAGATACCAGGCAAGCAGGGCTGGCCTTGGAGAGAGGTGGATTTTGCTCCTCCTAGGGCCCCTGTGGGAGTGAATTGTGTCTGGGAAGGGGCCAGCATCTCACTGCTATCAGGTGAGCCATCCATCCAGCAAGGCAGAGCTGGTGGCGTGTTTGGAGTATTATGTGGACTTGATTTGTAGCCCAGGCTGGACCTAGCCTAGGGGAGACTGGGCCGTGGCAACCACCAGCCACTTTGCTCTTCCCCTGAGATAGAGATTCAGCCCACTGACTTGGAGCCCAGAACAAAGGCGGAGGCCAAGGCCCCAGTGGGGGGGACAGGGGGACTGGGACCCACTCCACCTTCCTATAGCCGATACCTAGCAAGTCCCCAGGGGCCTTTCCAGGGCAGAGCTTGACAGGAAGGCACTGGCCACAGGAGCAGCCACCTGGGGTCAGTATCAGAAGGAATCCTGGGGCCCTAAGTGGACAGGTGGGTACAGCCAAAAGGAGGGGCTAGGAGGTGGGGTGTGGCCAGGTCTAGTCTGGGGTTCACTCCCACCCAGGGGATCCACCTGCCCACGGCAGACTCAAGCCTTGCTTCCCATGATGTGAGGGGCTGCTGTGCTTGTCTCGGGCCTGAGGTGGAGGAGGGGCTGCACAGATGGGAGCCCACCCTCCTACCTGGCAGGCCTCCCTCCCTGGCAGAGCTGTGGCAGAGAGCTTCTGAAGCACTGATCAAAGCCCTAGAAGTGGGAAGGAGGGCTCTTGAGCACGTGGCTCCCTGGCTGTGTGAGTGTGTACATTGTAACCAGGCAACTGGGGTCCTCAGGCCCCCAGGCTCCTGCCCCTGCCACTGCAGTCTGCTTGGGACCCAACCTGCACCGTGTGTATCTGGGTCAGCAGCACGCACTGATCCATCCATTCACTGTCCCTTCTTATGCTCATTCATGTGTTCAGCAGAGCTCTGTAACGAGGCTACGAGATTCGAATGAGCAATCTGTGAATTTGCCTTAGGACCTTGACTTAGGGGTGCTCTGCAGCTCAGAGCTGGGGGTTTCTGTGGCCTAGGTGGACTGGCCAGGGGCCAAGCTGTGGTCAGGGGTGCAGGGGAGACATGGGGGCCCTAGACCAGAGCCAGGAATAGTCTGGTTCTGTGGGGCTTCATGAGATGGGGACAGTCTAGGTCCATGGCACCCTGTGACCCTGCCTGCCATGGACCTGGTACACCATGGCAGATTAGGGCTGAGAAGGGGCAGCGTTTTGGTGACCTCCAGGTCCCCTTGCCTCCTCTGCTCTGCTCTGGGCAACCCCTCAGGCTTCTCTTTTTTGCGGTGAGTGGCACTGGGGATACCCAGGGCAGGGCCTGCCACGCTTTGGAGCCATATGAGTGGGTGAACCACAGTCCTAGGCTGGACTGGAAAAGAGCCTGTGGCAGGAGGGTTGGACCCTGGGAAGAGGAGGCAGAACATTAGCTTAGGTGTGTGGCTTAGGCCACCCCTTAAAGTGCTTCATAGGCCAGTTTGAACCTTTAACCCTAGGGAATGGTCAGCCCTCTCTCCTTACCCCTAAAAGTGTTCAAGAAGCTCTAGAGAATGAAGGTGGTTGAATGCATGGGGTGTTGACAGTGGTTGGGACAAGAAGGAATGGCTAGAGGGCGCCGAGGCTCTTAGCTCTTCCTTTTTATCTCTGAGGACCTCTGGTGTCCCTATGGGAACAGGGCGGTTACCCTGGCCTCTTATGCTCTGGAGTTGGCAAGAGGATAAAAGAGAAGGGAAAACATTTGGGGACAAGAGTGGTGTTACCAAGAATTTTGTGTGGTATGGAAAACAAGACTACAATGACCACAGGGTGGCTGCGGGCCAGGGTCCCTCTACTCCCTGTCCATTAAAAACTCTCTATGTGGCAGCTGCTGGTTCTGGAGCCCCAGCCAGAACAGCCAGTGCAGTGGGCTGTACATGTTGGCTCTGGATCATGACAGCCTGCTTTAAGTATCAGCTCCTCATTTGCGAGCTGTTACTTAACTTTCTGTGCTTCACTTTCCCCATCTATAAAATGGGGACAATAATAGAATTGGCCTCTGGAAAGAGCCCAGGATCAGAGTGCTAATCCAGAAAATGAGGACATGAAGCCCTTGAACAGACTTTCGGAGGCAACCCAGTATGACTGCCTTCATTGGGGAAGGCAGGGGGAGGGGACTGCTCCCCCAACGCAATGTTACACTGACTTGTCTCCAGGTAGTTTTCTCCTGGCAGGGGCTCCAGGGAGGGCTGTGTGGCACTGCCTCCTGTGGCAAGCAGGGATAACTGCATGGCTACCTGGCGAGGTGGGAGGGTCCAGGAGGCCTGATCCCCTATTGTCTTTTTTTTGGTTTTTTTGGTACCAGGGATCGAATTCGGGACCTTGCGCTTTAGAGGCAGGTGCCAGAACCATTTAAATCCCCGGTCCCTGATGCCCTGTCATCTTGATCCACAGATCTACCGGAGGTGCTGGCTGGTATTCCGGAAGTCCTCCAGCAAGGGGCCCCAGCGGCTAGAGAAGTACCCGGATGAGAAGTCCGTGTGCCTCCGAGGCTGCCCCAAGGTTAGGGGATCTGGGCCCTAGCTTCCCCATTCTTTGAGCAAAGATGATTTGCTGAATCCTGAGGTCCAAGAGTACCTCCTGGGGGTGGCAGAGTTCTGGGGAGGCAAAGTTGCACCAGCCAGGCTTAGTCCCTTGTGGATGCCACCCCAGGTGACTGAGATCAGCAATGTCAAGTGTGTCACGCGGCTCCCCAAGGAGACCAAGCGGCAGGCTGTGGCCATCATATTCACCGATGACTCTGCACGTACTTTCACCTGTGACTCAGGTGAGGCCTTGGTCGGGGCTGCTGCCTCTATGTGGTCTCCCTGTCCTGGTCACGGTCAATGGCCCAGCCAGGAGGAGGCAGAGCAGGGCTGGCCCCGGCCGGGGAGGGTGATGTGGGGTGCCCTTGAAGGAGCTGCCCCAGACTGAGAAGGGCGGGCAAGCAGCATGGCCTTGCCCTCCCTGCCTTACGTGGTGGGATTCCTTGGGCTGAGGTAGATGGGAAGCCTCCTGGCTACCCTGAGCCAGCAGGAAGATGAGGAACCATTTTCTCCAGAGCTGGAGGCGGAAGAGTGGTACAAGACACTGTCTGTGGAATGTCTGGGATCACGGCTCAACGACATCAGTTTGGGAGAGCCCGACCTCCTGGCACCCGGTGTGCAGTGTGAGCAGACAGGTGAGGTCTGGCCCTGCTCCTGGGTCAGGGAAGCGAGGGGAATCAGGGGTCCCCCTCTCTGCTGCCCCATGCCCACCTGTCCCCTCCTGCTCCAGATCGCTTCAATGTCTTCCTGCTGCCCTGTCCCAACCTGGACGTGTATGGCGAGTGCAAGCTGCAGATCACCCACGAGAACATCTACCTCTGGGACATACACAACCCCCGTGTCAAGCTCGTCTCGTGGCCCCTCTGCTCCTTGCGCCGCTATGGCCGGGACGCCACTCGCTTTACCTTTGAGGCAGGCCGGTAAGACCCTCTTGCCTCCCCAGCTCGTCCCTGGTCATGCACTCTGTCAGGCATAGTGCTAGTTCAGAGTTAGCAGTATAGCAATCTGAAGAGGATGACGTTTCTAGTTTTACAGAGGAAGAAATCAAGGCTCAAAGTAATTTGCCCTGGGCAGCCCAATCAAGTAATGCTGTTTACCAAAGGGCTAACGGCTCAAATCAGGTGCTGGCACTGGGGGATAATGAAAGTACTGAGAAAGTTATGGCAAGGATGGTTCCTGGCTGGAACTTGAGTACTCTGTAAACTGGGCATGATGATGCATGCCTGTAATCCCAGCACTCAGAGGCTGAGGCAGGAGGATTGCTGCAAGTTCGAGGCCAGCCTGAACTACTTAAGTGCGTTCAAGGCCAGCCTGAACTGCATCGTGAGACCCAGAAATCTCTCTAATCCTCTGTACAATCTTGGTTGAGTTACTCAGTTTCTATATGCTTTGGTTTTCTCATCTATAAAATGGCTTGAGGAAACATAACAAGGGATTTGTTAATTATGTGGAGACCAGAGGGTGGTGGTGGTGGGTTAATTCTTGTGAAGCATGTTGAGCTCTGCCAGGCTCATGGAAGCACTCAGCGCATGTGCACTGGTGGTCAGGCTCCCAGCCACAGCCCTGCCTGTGCCCCAGGAGGCCTGGGTGCAGGACAGCCTGGCCAGGCACATGCAGTGTGGTGGGGTCCCCATCACCTTGCCCTCCTTGCTACCTGTGTCCTCAGGATGTGTGATGCTGGGGAAGGGCTCTACACCTTTCAGACACAGGAAGGGGAACAGATTTACCAGCGGGTCCACAGTGCCACCCTGGCCATCGCTGAGCAGCACAAGCGGGTCCTGCTGGAGATGGAGAAGAACGTGAGGGTGAGGCCAGTGGACACAAGTCCAGGGTCCAGGGTGGGCAGGCCTGAGTGCCTGGGGCCTCCCAGCCAAGTCTCTAGCCAGCGTGTACAAGGTGGGGGGAAGGCAGGCTTTTTATTGGGGTGGGGACGGGGGAGACACAGTCTTGTTCTGTAGCCCAGGCTGATCTCAAACTCAGAATCCTGCCTCAGCCTCCCAATTTCTGGGACTAACAGGTGTGTGCCACCATGCCAGACTAAGGCAGGCAGTCCTGAGCTAGTGCTCAGGGTCAGTGTCAGCCACTACCCCTAGAGCTAATGGGAAGGACTCCTTCTCTGCCCCACAGCTGCTGAACAAGGGCACTGAGCATTACTCCTATCCCTGCACACCCACTACCATGCTACCCCGCAGTGCCTACTGGCACCACATCACAGGTTCCCAGAACATTGCTGAAGCCTCCAGCTATGCCGGTGAGTCACTGCTCTGCCTCACACCCACGGAGGACCAGGCCTACTGGGCAGGGGTCTTTTGATGTGGATCTGACTTGAGCCCCAATCACCTTCTCTGCCTACAGGAGAGGGGTATGGGGCAGCCCAGGCCAGCTCAGAAACAGATCTCCTCAACAGATTCATCCTGCTAAAGCCAAAGCCCAGCCAGGGGGACAGCAGCGAGGCCAAGACCCCTTCCCAGTGACAGCAGGGCTGCTGGGCACCAATGACTGCTGGGGCCACCTGTTGCAGAACTGACTGCAGCATCCTATGGACAGCCTGAGGGGTGGGCTGTTGGTCAAGGGCCTGGAGAAAGGGAGCGAGGTGTTCCCTCCTTGCCCCCAGGGGTGTGGCTGGACCAAGGCAAAGAGCTGGCCACCCATCTGAGCATGTGAGGGGCTGAGCTACTGTGGGACTGTATACTGTTCATGATTTTAATATATATGGCTTATGACATACTCTATATACTGAGATTCCCCCCATCCCTCCTACCAACACATAACACATTTTTTAATCCCATGACCAAACCATGGTCACGGTCAAGGCAGATTTTGAGTATGAGGGCAGCTGTTTCCCTGCCCTCTGTTGTACAGCCCTCCTGCTGCCAGGACTTACCTGAGCTGCCAGGACTAGGGGAGGGGAACAATCAGAACTCGAGGCTGGCATGCTTGCGAGCTTTCCCCAAGCAGCCTAGGAGCCCAGACAGGAGGTGGCTTCTCAGTTCTCTGGGCCTGGAGTGACACAGGAAGGATCCGAACTTCCCCTGTGCCACTTGGCAACCTTGCACTTGGGAGTTCTAAGCAGAGGCGACATCTGGTTGATGCCTCAGGTGAAAATCTAGTTTAAAACGTACTTTCTGCACACCCTGCTTCCTGCTTAGCAGGATGTGAAGATGCCCTTGGGGTGGGGGGTGCCGTTACCTCAGCCAGGTGCAGGATGGGCCAGGTGGGAAGGCTGCGGCAGGACTGCTATGGGGAGCACCCCTGCTGCCCCCTCTCACTAACCAGGGGAGGATGCTGCCCCAGCAGAGGAGCCCCTCCACCCTGAGCCTGGCCACCCTATGCCAGAGCACTCAGAACCAAGACCTTCCCATTCCTGCTCTCCACATGGTGCTGAGGCTCCCTGCTGAAATGCAATTAAAGCAATTGATTTTCTAGTGCTGGTATTTATTGACTAACGTGCAGAAGGGCTATCTTTCTATTCACATCGAACCTTTGGTTGCGTGGGTTTTTGTTTATTGTTTTTTAATATTTTAGGGTTCTGATTTGTGGGAACAGACCTTCTTGTAAATAACCACTGTTCACATTTTGGCAGGATGATGACAAAGCAAGAGGCCCCTCCCAAAGGAGCCCTAGAGCCAGGGTGGTTGCACAGCCAGCTCAGCTCTGAATGTGACCCAGGGAATGATCACCCAGAGCAAGCTAGTGTGCTGGGGAGCTGGGGTCCAAAGGCCTTGGGGAGGGAGGCAGAGCTGGCTGGCTCAGCTAGTGGCACGATGACGCATGAAGGAGATTATGTTGTGCTCTTTATTGCCAAAAATAAAAACTTTTGAAAAGACAGCTATTGTTAATCAATATCCCTTCCTTTCTGTACTGATTTCTGCTTTTCTCCAGGCTGCCTAACCACCCTGAGTATGCTCCTACCTGGAGACAGTGCTAAGGAGCCAGGACCAGAACCTTCATTAGGAGAAAGAAATGTGTGGAGGAGCCTTTGCTCCTGCCCACCCCCCACCACCAAACAAAACGATCAGGCTGCTGGCAGGGAAGGAGTTCGAAACTGGTGGGTAGAGAATAAGAGCACCTTTATTTGTGGGAGCAGAAGACAGCCACAGTCCCAAAGTTACTTCTCGAATTAGGGACACTTAGGAATTTCAAGTGCCAGTAGGTTAGCCCTCAGGGAAGGATCAGAGAGCTTACACGCTTCCTGGATAACTAAATCTTAAAACCAGAAACCTCAGATACAGCTGTGAAAACTCTTGAACATAAAGGCTTTAAAGAGCCGGAATGACCTGGAGAAGTCCAGTGGTTCTCAACAAGGAAACAGGACAGCCCCCTACTGGTGTGCTAGGAGTCAGGATGGAAGGGATGCTTTGGGCTCTGAGACCAAGGATGCTAAATGTCTAGTAAAAATCGGCTCTGCTAAACACCAGAGGCATTCCTGGTAATCTATCTGCAACCCCCAGCTAGCTGGTCTTGGTGACCTATTGTGAAACTTGAGCAGCAGCAGTCCAGAGCCCAGTTAACTAAAAGGGCTCAAGAGAGACCTGAAATCCAGCTGCTGCCTTGACTCCCCATTGTGCTTAAACACGCAAGCTGCAGTTAGTTTATGGTTAATACATCGCTCTGGATCTCATGGCTTAACTGAGTCTGTAAATCACTCAACTTCTTCTTCAATCCAGACAGGGCTGAGAGGACAATGGTTTCAGGGCGCAGAGAGCCACAGGATTCCACATTGTAGTAAAACCTAGGAGGCAGGAATGTCGTGAGAGCCCAGCCCACACTTCCCTGCCCTGGGTCTGACTTCATTTCCACAGGGAGCCTGACCTTGGCACAGGGCAGACCTTTCATCTAAAACCACCTATGCAGCGGTCCAAACCACTTTGCAGCTCGAGGACACAGGTACTTCAAACAGGTACTGTTTGAAGTAAATCCTAAAACAATTCTGTATGCAGATGTTCCACACAGGGGACAAAGTAGAAAATCAAACTAGCAGCCTCTCCCTGATACATTCCTTTACATTCTTCATGGTAGAACCCAAACTAGGACCTAAATAGCCTTTTCTTTGGGGGGTCAAGGACAGAACAGGAACAGGGTGGGTTGCTGGAGGCCCCTTCTTTCTCATGGTGACCAAAAGGGAAATGATCACTGGCCTGGGGTGGGCACACACCATAGGTTCCAGTTTGGCAGCTGGTGGGTGAGAACTGGGATGTGAGGAGCTGCCTGATTCAGCCTGCATACAAACCCTACATTCTCACACTGCACCTTCCTGCATGGGACCAGGGTCTTACCTCTCTGGCTTGCCGTTGGGATCATAGGGAGCCTGTGACTCATCCTCATCCAGCTCCGAGTACTCACTCTTTGGCCTGAGGTCAAACACAGGTCAGCACATGGCCACTGCTACTTTCAGAGCCCTGCAATTCAGAGAGCCTGCCCCACCTCATGCACTAGCAGCCCCTTTCAACCCAGCCCCACCAGAGATGGGACCTACCATTCCTCAGGCTTGGGGTACACAGTATGCCTCAGGGCATTGTCTGGATCATATTCAAAAGCCACCCCTGCAGTTGGGTTCCACTTGGCATGCTCCTTGCCAAAGCCCTTTTTGGCATAGGCTCGAAGCCTCAGCTCCTGCCCCTTTCTCAGCTTGACAATGAGGATGTCTGCAGGCAGAGAGAGGTGCGAGTCAGTCAAGGGAAAGAGGGGCCCAGTTCTCCACCTTCCGACCTGGAGTGCTCCAGAAGACCACACGGGGAAAAATGGGTTTAGGGCCACATTACAGAGACCCGGCAGAACGAGGCTGTCTGGTGTGTCTGGCCTATGCAGCCACAACTCAGGAAGATGTCTGCACACCTGCCCTAGCCCCTTACCGTCCTGCTCCACATAATCATTGGGGTCATTGTCTCGGTTCCGGGATGTCACCTGTAGGAGCCCAAACAGAGGCATTTATTAGCCTCTCCCCTCCCAAGTCACCTCTTCTGCACTAGCTCCCAGCACCTCCAACCTGCAATATGTCAACCCAGGGAAAGGATGCTCAGAGGAGGCAGAGGTACCTCCAGGGACTCCATGCTACTCTGACAGCCTTCTCAGTCAACAAGCCTATGGCCTTTAAAAGGGTTCACTGTTGACAGAGGATACACAGGGATCAATGCTGCTCTACCCAAGAATCCAGGATCAGCACTTCTAGTTGGCAGTTTAGAGAAAGCCAACGTCTCACGACAATCCACTCCAGCCAGGCCCACTGGGAGCCAAAAAGGGCAGAGCACAGGCCCTGGGGAGGGAGGGCACTCAGACACTGACCGGAATGACCCGGGGACTGTTGGAAATGAGGTCTCGAGAGGTGACATGCCGTGTCTGGTCTTCGTTGCACCGCACGTCGAGTGTAAACTCTACTGAGCACTCAGGGCAGAACTCTTCACAGGTGCAGTCCTGAGGCAGTGGGGAAACAGGAAGGAGTGCATGAGGAGATGAGGAATTCCAACCAACCCCTGCATCTAGTACCCAGTCCCTTTTTAAGTTCATCATCTGTGGGCTGGGGATTTAGCTCAGTGGTTTCGCTGCCTGCTGCGCAAGCACAAAGACCCGAGTTCGATCCCCAGTACCAAAAAAAAAAAAAAAGTTCATCATCTGTAAAGAGGGCCTGACCACAGTCTCCAGGCTCTTGTGGGCTGTGACAATCTGGAACACTATTCTTATGGGCCACTCCAGCATAGAGACAAACTACATACGCGTTGACACCCACATCCTCTTCTTACCCACTGGCTGGCTGCCAGGCCACCCCAGGAGATACACTGCTACTTTCTCTGGCCTTGGAGTCCCCTTTCTCAGGATCAAGGCTATGACAAGAGGGTCATTCACTATAGACTATGGACTAAGGAGACCACCTTGGGGGAGATAAGCATCCTTAAAATACAGCAGTAGCTGGGCATAGTTGTGCATGCCTTTAATCCCAGCACTCAGGAGGCTGAGGCAGGAGGATCAGTGAGTTCAAGGCCAGCCTGAACAACATAGCAAGACCCTGTCTCAAAAAGCCAAAAATAAAATAAATTATAAAAAGACAGAGAAGAACAGAAAAAAGTAACTTTTAAGTTCTAGAATACTGACTTCTTTAAAAACCTTTCTCTTATGGAAAATCTCATACATGCAGAAAAATAGAAGGGTATATAATATATTGCTACTACATGACCATTACGAAGCTGTCACAATTATCAACATTTGCCATTCTTTAAATAACTGGTTTGGTTTCTTGGCATTATCGGGGCAGAACCCAGGGCTTTGTGTATGTTTGGTAAGTGCTCTATTACTAAGCTGCCTCTCCAGCCTACCAACTGGTTCCTTTTAAAAAAAAATTTGTT
The DNA here is from genome assembly GCF_053883595.1 of Heterocephalus glaber. NCBI lineage: Eukaryota > Metazoa > Chordata > Mammalia > Rodentia > Bathyergidae > Heterocephalus > Heterocephalus glaber. The sequence continues at coordinate 28,180,073 of NW_028258137.1, forward strand.
CTTTTAAAATTATGAGACACTGGGGCCGGGGATTTAGCTCAGTGGTTCTGCCGCCTACCTTGCAAGTGCGAGGACCCAAGTTCGATCCCCGGTACCAAAAAAAAAAAAACATTATGAGACACAGTCTTACTATGTAGTTCAGGCTGGCCTTGAACACACAGCAATCCTCTGGCCTCTGCCTCCTGAATGCTGGGATTACAGGCATGCACCACCATGCCTGGCTTTACCAACTGACTCTCGAAACAAACTATTCCCACGATAGGAACTCTCTGTGGCAATTTAACTAGGCAAGAAGAGTTACATGGATGTAATCACAAAGACTGCTTTCTCCCTCACACTAGTGAGGAAACCTCAATCTATTCTACATTTAGAGATGATGAGAGAGAAGAACCAATTGCCGGCCACTCTTGGGTATCTGCAGTCTTACCAGGGTGGGATACGACAACCTCTTAATACACAGGAAGGGAAGAATCAAAATATAAGACAGTTAAAATATAAAAAGGTACTCAACCTATAAAATAAAATAGCATGCTGAAAAGAGTCTGTTCAAGATGAAAAGACACTACAGTGCTCTACCAAAAACAAAGACTACAAAGACCTCTAAGAACCAAGAGAAATTTGGCTGCATCACACTCCCACAAACACAAAATAGAGGAATTTTGGAGATACTAGGAAAACTTGGATGTGAACTAAATGTAGATATTACAAATTAATGCTTATTTTCTTATGCATAATAGGGTGGCTATGTGGGACACTATCTTTATTCTCAGAAGATGTGCATGAAAGTACCGAAAAAAGAAGGGTCAGGATTCTGAAACTTACTTTTGAATAGTTCAGCAAAAATTATACCACATGTTAAAAATAATTCAAATGTAACAACATATTAACAACTGGTAACTACACAGGAAGAGTAAATGAGTGTTTATTCTGGTTTTTTAACTTTCTATAGATTCTCAGGGAAAAAAAGCACCATCCTTGTTCAGTAAGTATATTAGAAAGAATTTAATAAAAGGAATTGCTAAGTTGTAGGGCATGCATACCAAATTGTTCTTTTTTTTTTTTGGTACCAGGGACTGAACTCGGGACCTTGTGCTTGTGAGGTAGGCAGCGGCACCACTGAGCTAAATCCCCAGCCCCCCAAATTGTTCTTAATTGACTGTACAATTGTCCCCACCAATATGTGGGGGTTTTTGTTTTGTTTTTTGTGGTACTGGGGATTGAAACCAGGGCCTTTGCACTGAGCTATATCAGAACCCTTTTTAAATTTTTTGAGACAGGGTTTCACTAAGTTGCTCAGGCTGGGCTCAAACTTGCAATCCTCCTGCCTTAGTCACCTATAGTGCTGTTAAGCTTTATTTCTTAGAAACAAAAATCTTGGGGCTGCAGTAGTAGCTCAGTGGTAGAGCACTTGCCTAACAAGGTTGAGGCTCTGGGTTCAATCCCAGCCTAGGAAAGGGACTGGAGATGTGAAACAAATATGGCAAAATGCAAAATGTGACCAATTAGTTAGGTAAAATTTGTAATATTAGCTCCACATTTTCTGTGTGGGTATTTCTCAAAACGAAAACAAAAACAAACCCTATACACATATTTAGAAGACATATCACGTAAGCCACTAGAGATGACATGCCCTTCCTTGGGAATATCAGAAAAAGGCTTGATTCAGTATCACCCAGAGCCATCAAAAGGGCATAGTCTGAGCTGTTATCTAATGCTGCCCTAGTAAAACTAAAAAAGCCCTAGTAAAAGATGAAATTAACCCAATCTCTCCTACTTTCCCCTGTTAACACATCATCAGAGAAAGCAAACCCGATCCTATGGAGAATAAGAGTGGCCATGCTTCAAGAGCCTCCCCTACCGGAAGAGGCATGGATCTGGCAGGCACCTGTACTTAAGTCCCTCAGGTGCTGCTGCTCTAGTGAACAGTTTCCACTCCCTCTGCTCCTTGTTCCCATTGACCCCATCCTGCTGGCTGATTCCTGTCAGCCTGCCAGTCTCATGTTGCTGGAAGAGATGCTCTAGAAAGAAGAGCCCACCAGCCAGTATAAATGGGCATTCAGGTAGATGCCCCCTCTTGTGTGGCTGGCTAACGAGATGCCTTTATGCCTAATCAACCTGAAGCCCCATAAGAACCAAAGACTAGGTCTGCCTCAGGGGCTAGACAATTCCACACTGTCTCCCTAAACTACAACAGAGTCCAAACCAGAAACAAGCTGTCTGGAGAAGTCTCTAAGAAAAGTGAAGTCTCTCCCCACCCCCAAGGTCCACCCACCACACACACATACCCGGGAGTACTGCAGCTTGTCCACAATGTCATCACTAGTGAGGGGAATTAACCCTGTAAGACACAGAAAAGCACTTTACCGAAGTCCCAATACCCAAGCCAACCCACAAACTCACAAGTCCCTTTGGGAGCGAGGAGGGAGGGAGGGAAGCCTAGGCTCAGTACCCATCCTTCAACCTTCCAACACCAGAACACTAGCACTCACCAAGCCTGTGTGCGATGAACTCATCATGAAGGACTGAGGAATTGGCATCAATCTGAACCCAATCGATGGCTACAAATGAAGGAAGCAAAGATGCACAAAGTGATTTAGCCACCAAATTCACCTAAAGACTTACAGCAATGCTCTCAAGATCCTTAGGGAAGAACAGATGCCGGGGCCAGGATGCTGGAGGCTCTGATTTCACTGTGCTAGAACGGACCCCAGGAACCTGCATTTTAACAACCACACACCCACACATGGGACCTCTCCCCACTGCCCAGGTGAATTTACTGCAGAGGGTTCCCTGTACTACACAGAGAAACACTGAGGGAATATCACAGGAGTGGGGACATATATCTTTGAGCTGAGTATTTCTGTAAGAAGCATTTAAATGTGCTACCTGGGCTGGGGATTTAGGTCAGTGGTGCCTCGCCTGCCTTGAAAGAAGGTCCTGAGTTCAATCCCTGGTACCTAAATAAATAAATGTGCTACCTGAGACAATGCCAATCCTAACAAAAACTATGTGGGCACTTAATAACACAAACTCATGCTAAGTTTGTATACATCTGTCTAAGACAAGGTCTCACTAAGTGACTAAGTTGCCCAGGCTGCGTTTGAATTTCTTTCTTTTTTTTTTTTTGGTACCAGGGATTGAACTTGGGACCTTGCACTTGCAAGGCAGGCACAGAAACCACTGAGCTAAACCCCCGGCCCCTAGGTTTGAATTTCTGATCTTTCTGCCTCAGCTTCCTATAGAGCTGGGATTACTAGCAGGTGCTGCCACAACCAGTACCATCCCTCATTTTGTGACACAATGACTATATCACCCAATTTCAAACTTCATTACCATTCCATAATGGATGTTTTGTGAATTCCATCAGTGGGCTAGGCATACTGATATAAAACCCAGTCCCTACCAGCAATGTGCTGGGAGGCCAAGGACTGTACTCTTACACATGCTTGACTTAAATACAAATTTATCCATTCACAAATAAACATCTGCATGTAAACAATGACATTCAGAAATTAATGGGATGGGGGCCCAACTCCTAACTTACAGTGCTTTGTCCTGCTACTCTTCCTCAATCTAAGCAAACACCATGACCCAAGCTATTCTACCTCTTCACTCGTCCCCTGCCCCTGCATGCCTTTACTCTGTTCACTCCCCTAACACCCTCTAAGCCTCCTAAAAATGAAGTTTTATTTACTATCCATGCTGCAGATGTGATCACTCCCTCCCTTTGAACTCTTCCTTCAGATAAGTCTGTCCAGACTTTCTTTTAAGACACCTGTAGGGCTGGGGATTTAGCTCAGTGGCTCCAACGCCTGCCTCGAAAGCGCAAGGACCCAAGTTTGATCCCTGGTACCAAAAAAAAAAAAAAAAAAAGACACCTGTCGTAGTTTGTTTTGCGTCATATTTGTATCATACCTCTACCTCAAGCTTTTGAAAATTCCCGAGGCAGGGTTCTGAGATGCTGTTGCATTCCTAGAGTGGGTACTCAATATCATCTTCAGAAATAAATTTGTAAGAAAAGAGGCATTTAGACTCAGGCTGTCAGGGCTGCACCACTTTACTCATAATGGAACTGAGGCTCAGAGGCACGCAGAGATTTGGCAGAGGTAGGACCAGCATGCCAAGCTGAGCTGAAGATGTGACTGGGATGGTGGAGAAGCACAACATTCTCTTGATCGCTAACCATTCGGTCTGCTTATTTTCTTAAGTCTGATAACTTGACCCACCAGCTATGACTTATATATCCTTTGCCTAACCCAACTCTCTGAGCTGACACTTAGAACACACTTGTAGACTTATACAAGCATAATCAATGTGTAAAACACTTGGAGCAGAGTGGCTAGAACCAGACCAGAAACAGGTCTGCACTCAGCTAGGCACCAAGTGCCCTGTGGCTATGCTTCTCCTGTCCTGCTCCAAGTTTATGTGTGTCACTGTTGTCTGTGGATTCATCTTTCTCCTGCAACTTTACTGTGAGCTCCACCAGGGCTAAACCCCTGTTCTACACAGCAGTGCATTCCCAGTGCCCAGCACCATGCCTGGCACTTAGATGTCCCATTCGCGAAGTGGAAAGAAGAGATTCATAAAAACACATCTATCAGTACTGAACACTCACTAGATGCAAAGCACTTAATACAGATGAGCTCACTTAATCCTCGCCATCACCCATATGCCCTGTTACTTTCTCCTGTTTCCACACAGCCATTAAGTGAAAACTGTCGGACCCAAGTCAGCCCAGGTCTGAACCAACGCTTCTCAGCAAGTACAAACCGTGTAAGGGGGTACCTAAGTGGCCCTCGAGAGCCTGGGAAGCCGGCAGAGGCCACTGCACCAGCAGCACCGGGTCTAATCAGGTCTCAGCACCCCCACCCCCAGACCCCCAACCAAAGACGAAAGGCAGGTGCTCCAAGGTGGCGGCAGGGACTGAGAGGAATAAGAACCTGGCAGGAATCTTACCTATGATGGGGACTTCAGCGATGAAGACCCTCCGAATGGAATTGGCCACCCTGAGGGAGAGACAACCGGCGGCATGGGTCCCGCACCCCGCGCTCCCACGCCAGCCCTGGCACAGGATGGGTGGCTCTGGAAGGACCCCACCTCCACCCCGAACCTGCGGAGCCGCCAGGCGCTTCCCACAGCTGCCTTACGCCAGGTCCGTGTTCTCTATGATAAACTTGACATTCTCGTCGGTTAGCTCAGTGATCCGCACAGTGGGCTGGTTGGCGTACGGCATCTCGCCCCTCCACCTGTGGGCTCCCTGCCTCTGGGCCTACCGAATCCGCCCCGCCGCAGCGACCGGAAGTTGGACAGCGCGGCCCTCTCTGCTTCCGCCGGGACGCGCCGCAGCGCCACCTGCCTCTCGGAGGCTGGGACCGCCCCAGGCCAGCGTTTCTACTTCGCCTGCTTCAAAATTCACCAGGTTCAACCTCCCCCATTCAAGACAGGCTGGCCTTGAACTCACTAAGTAGCACAGGCTGGCCTCGAATTCGGAGTGATCCTCCTGCTTCAATGTCCCAAGTGCAGTTCAACCATCTTGGAAAATAACGAGGCAAAACATATGTTGACATAACAATTAACTTCTAAGACTTCACACTGCAGAAGCATTTGAAAACAAAGATACACGTACAGGGCTGTTTGTTTGCAGGACTGTTAGTAATGGCAAAGGATAAAATTTGTAAGACAATGTTTTTTGATAAGAATCCTGGTTAGAAAAAAAGAGAAAGAGTCCTGGTTAAATATATACACATAGAAATACTATGAAGCCTTTAGAAAGAATGAAGTAAAGCTGTATCTCTATGGAAAAGTAAAAGCATACTTAGCATTGTACGTATACCTTAGCAAAGTAAGCTTGAACTAGAGGTATATAAACTTTTCTATCCAACGTTCATGTCTGGATTGTGTGCTTCTAAAAACTGTAGGAAAAGATACAATGCTCTTCAAAATAATACATCATCTACAGTTCTGTGTACTTGCAGAGGGTGGGAGCTCTTCATCTCTGCATCCTCAGCACCTGGTAGTGTGTACCACATGGGGTGTGTGCTCTACCAAAAAGTAAGGTGTGGTGGCACACACGTGTAATCCCAGTACCCTGAGAGGTTGAGGCAAAAAAATCTCAAATTCAAGCTTGGTCTGGACTAGAGACTTAGTGAGACCCTGTCTCAAAATAAAAAGGAGCTGGTAGCCAGAGATGGTGGTGCGCACCTGTAATCCCAGCACTCAGGAGGCTGAGGCAGGAGGATTCCTGTGAGTTCAAGGCCAGCCTGGGTGGGCTACATAGTGAGACCCTGTCAAAGAAAGAGGGGGAGGGGCTGAGGATGTAGCTCAGTGTGAAGGCCCTGGGTTCAATCCTCAGTACCAGGAAAAAGACTCCTACACAGCTTAGAGAAGGGTTTCAATGGGCCTCTAAAAAGTGGCGGTTGAAATGAGACCCTTAAATAGAAACCAGTAGGTATTACATTTAGAAAAATAATCAGAGAATAAAGAGGAGTTTGTTGTAGCAGGAAGTGATATCTCTTCCAGGTACTAGGGCAGGAGCACTGAAGGGGCCCTTTTCCACTACCCATGCTGTCTCAGTAAATTATGAATTACAGTCAACTAATGAGTGTGAAATGGATGCTATGAAAGAAAAAGGAAAGAATGCAATGGAACATGGAATAGTACTGCAGGAACCTCACAGGGCATTAAGAGACACAAAGAATCTGAGGTACAGAAAGGGCCTAGCAGAAGCCCCACAAGTAGAGATCCGAGGCCCTATTAGTTCCTGACTTCCCCACTGATACTCAGCTGATTTAGGCAGGTCAGGGAAAAGCAGAAGATGGAGTTAGCCAGAAATGCAAAGGGAGTCAATGAGTTAAAGAATGTATCACTGGCGCTAGGCATATAGCTCCTAGGTTCAATCCCCAGAACAAAAAAGGAAAGAAAAAGAAAAGAATGTATCATTGAAGTGGTCAGGGGCAGACAAGACAGCCAAGGGAGCTAATGGTCTTTGAAAGGCCTGTTACCTTCCAGCGACCAATGGGAAGACCTGGGCTCAGAGACCTGGGCAGAGCTGTCATAACTGCCCCTCAGGTACCGCCCCCCTTAGGCAGTGCCAGGGCCAGACCTTAGGTCCCCAGGCTACTAGGTGTAAGCCTCTTCCATAATACATCACCTTCCGCTGGGGTCTTGAATACCTATCTTGGTCTAGATAGAAACTACACAATAGGCATTTCCTTCAAACATATTTATTATTTTTTACAGATCCTAAATACACCAATAATCCTTCAATGCATGTTGGCATAATGTGATGCCAAGCTTGGAATCACAACACTGTCCAGCAGGCACCTGTCCAGGTGAGGCAGCTTTCAGAGGGGATCAGCAGGAGTAGCCTCTCAGGTCAGCTGAGGAAACTGTGTTCCTGCCTATGCTGTGCCATGCCGGGGATGAGCTGCCACCTTGTGGTAGCTTCAGACCTTTCCTCGGTCTTGGGAGCCCCAGGGAGCACGCCTAAAACAGCTAAGCCATGATCAGGGTGCCTGCTTGTGAGACCATGATGGGGCGTGCTGAGTTTTATGTTGCTTGGTTGCGTCTCATTTTTCAATCATACAGCTGCACTACAGAAAGGCATCAAAAGGCCAGAGCCTGCTATCAGAAAATGAAGAGGTGACCTGTGCTAGGCCAGAACCATATCATCAAGGGCCCTGTGGTTTCCAGGTGGCTGTGGGAGTGACTCTGGAGTCCTTCAGTGTGTGCTCATTAACATCCTACCCCATGGATGATGCTTCATACTTCTCAAAGCCCTTTAAATCTACTCGCTGGTTTTCTTCCAAGCACTTTGGTGTATTCCCCTTCCTCTCACCGGCGCTGGTTTAGACCTGTCAGGTTCTTGAGCTGACACAATGAGGGAAACAGAGTGGTGAGACCTTACACTGCCTCTAGGACTCCACTGGGAAAGACTGAGGTTTTCAAGGCAGGAAGCACAGCTATGACACACCAGAGTCCTGGAATCAGTGAAGTTTCTATATGCCAGTAAAAAAATAACAAGGTAGGCCATTCTTGATCAAGACTGACACTGGGGCTGAACCAGTGTCAGTCTTACTATCAGCATTCTGTTTAAGGCTCTGAGCTATGTGGGGTCAATGACACATGTGGTAAGCTTCACAGGGCCAGAGCAGGAAGAGGGGTAGGCAGGGGTAAGCTGGGCAGTACTCACCGTCACTGCTGCACCCATGAGTCCTTGCACCAGAGCCTCTCCAGTCAATTTCACCTAGAAAAGTATAAGTCAGGTTCCCTTAGGCCCCAGCATGAGCTCAAAAGTGGGAGAGGGACAAATTGGAAAGCCTATGAGCCCCAACAGGTGGAGTCAAGATGGCCCTGTGTACTAGAGGAGGAGCCTATGGACAATACACAATGGGCAAGGCACAGCTCTCAGGGAAGGGGTGGTGTGAAGAAGAACCAGCCAGGCTCCCTGGAAAGGCCCTGGGGACTGACAGCTGAGGCCCTAGGGAGCAAGAGAACAGCTAGGTGACCAGCTGTGGCCTGAGGATGGCTGTGCTGACTGAAGAGGTTTCCTAATGGCTGGTCCCCAGCTACCTGCTTGGCAGTGTGGCCCACGTTCATTGCATCATTAATCCGGTTTTCCAGGAAGCGCCAAGTGTCCTCAAAATCTGGGGACGAGTCCTGCATCATCACCAGCTCTGTTGTGTTGTAGATGCCAGCCAGCACAGCTCGGCGGGTGTACCAGTTAAACTGCAGAGAAATGCAGCCAGGAAGGTGGGTTACTACTGCTGTTGTGGGCTGGGGGAAGCCTGAGGTAGTTCCTACCAAAGGCCTCAGGGACTCCCAGGCTCCCTTCTGATTTCTTCCATCCCTTGAGATACATCCAACCCTCTGGTCTACATTAATGTCCCAAATCTGTCTGGGCATCAGAACTGCCTGCAGGATTAATGTAAGCTCCTGGGCTCAACCTCTAGCATTTACAGTGGGCCTGAATGATGGCAGGATGTTGAATCAGCATTCCAAGTGATCTAGGGACATCTAACCCATTTGGAACTGCTAGGAAAAAGACTAAGTCTTAGGACATCTGAGTCGCAGGGAGGTGTTGCAATTAGCCAGTTACGACCAAACCTTCATGTGCTTATAAACAGGGTGGGGGCTGAGGGGAGATCAGGGACAGGTTACAACACCTGGGCAGAGTCGAGAGTTCAAGTTCCTCTGTGACTTCTGCCGGTCCTGCAAACGACTCTTCAGGGGACCAGCTCAGCTGCTCAGTGTTTTATTCCTTTAATTTCTTTTGCTTTCTAATTTTGTTTTCCTATCATCTCTGTTGGGGGCATATTCCCACACCGAGGAAGCTTATTACAGCACTTTGTTATGAGTGGTGGGAGTATCTGCGTGGATCTCACAAAGTACCATCACATTTTAATTTCTTTTATGAAGGTGTGCTTTGTTCTTTCAACTTTCCACCAGAAACATGATAGCACTGACAAGTCAGATACTTTCCTGTACCTCTTTAAAAGAGCTTATTGATCATTTACCAAAGCAGGCCAAGATGGGTCGGGGGAGGCAGTTTCTTTTTAAAGTGGGCGTCTCCATGGCATTCTTTCTTTCTTTTTTTTTCAAAATCAGTCCCAGGAAAGACAAACACTGAGGAATTCTACTGCAGAATCTATATCTGAGGAGACTGAGGCGGAAACAGTTCTAAAAAAGCAGCCCAATCCCAAGGGCCTCTGAAGCCTCATGCCACCACTGTAGGTGGGAAGGAATAATCACTGGTTTGTGTCTGGTCTCTGAGTGAAGATAACCCAGATTCACTTTGGCTTATTGAGGGACTTTCCTCAGACCTTAGATGGCAATGTCACTGTGTGCACATGTGGACACACACACACACACACACACACACGCACAGGACAATTTGTGATCAAAGAAATTTCACAAAATTCTTGAAGAAATGCTTAACTCAAGCCTTTCCCAGTAACAGTGGGCTGCAGAAAACACTCACATCTGTGGACTGGTCCCCAGCATAATGCCACATGTCATCCACCATGCTGGTGAGCAGGCTTAGGCTGGGTGGGATGTTGTGAGGGAGCAGGAGGATGCCGAGGGCCTGTGGAGAGAGTAACAGGAAGAGATTCTGCACACAGATAACAACAGCACATAGGTGGCTCTACAGAGTCAGGAGGGGGACAGTTCAGCTCCGGTTCTCTGAGACCCACAGTCCCCACCCCCACAATGTGAGTTCCCTGCAGCTAACGACCCTGACTACAGCTAATGGGAGCCAGGTTATATTTTTGTCCTAAGCTGGCCCAATCAGATTCTCCATCCCTAACATTTGGAATTGGGACTGCAGACAGCCAAAGGGTCACGGTCTAGTCCTGAAAGCAAGCATGGGGAGGGCACCCCACTCCATCAGAGTTAGAAGCAGACAGCAGGAGAGGGCAAAAGGGATGGGAGTGTGGGGTGGCTTCCATGACCGCACACAAGGCCACCCCCAGAGCCCAGCAACAATCCTGCCTGTGGCATACCACCACAGTATCACAATAAATTCCTACTCATTCTTTTGCTTAATTCACATTGACTTCTATTTCCTGTAAGCAAAAACTCTTCAACTAATACTAGCAATGACACAAACCAGATCGCTCTATTAGCAGACACAGTTCCTCCCGGCCTGATAAGCCCAGGTTGTATCACTTTACAAATGCTAAAACCTAAGGGCTATGGCCTGGGGAGCTGGATTGGCTGGAAGTTCTCTCTTACTGAAGCAGCCCAGAAGGAAACTGAATCGGCAAGGTAGTGAGGGCCTGATGTGTACATTTCCAGGGCTTCAACTGCAGGAGGCAAGACTGACTGGCTCTATCCTCCCCTCACATCCAGCTGGGACCAGGTGCACTATAGGTGCTCAGGTATCTGTCAACCAGAAGACTGAAATTACATGCTCAAAGGTGTCTTCCAACTAGATTGAGGATACTGGATGGTTGAGTCCCTCTCATTTCTGACGTGCTTTGACTCTGTAACTCAAAGAATGGCCCACACTGTGACATGCTTTGAAACAGGAAAAAGCTCAGAAAAGTTAGGAAAAAAAAAAAAAAGTGGAATGAATACTCCTTTACCCAAACATCATAGTGATAATTTGACAAGAAGCCCCAGTCCTTGAGATCGGAAACAGGACAGGCTATTATTATTATTATTTGTTGGGGGGAGGGTTCTCACTATGTAATCCAAGTTGCCTGAACTCGTGGTGATCCTGTGCCTCAGCCTCCCAGGTGCTGGGATTACAAGCGTGTGCCACTATACCCAGCTAGGTCAGGGCTACTACTGAAGTAAGACAGGCAATAAAATGTTCTGCCTATTTTAACCTCTTTCAGGTATTCTTCCTTGTGGAAGATTTAGTGGCACGCTCAGGCCGCTGGACCCTCATCTGAGATGTGCAGTCACACATATCCAGGAACCAAGACATAGATGGCTTAGAGTTGCTCTCTTTGCACGCCCAAGCTTGAAACCTAGCTCTACGAACCGTACTACACATTCCTGGGTTTATGGAGATTAATGACCTAACTTCTCAACAGTGTGCAAAGTCCTCTGAGTGAAAGGCGTTGAGAGTGAGAATTATTAATATTATTGGTGCTTTGGGGCCTGGATATGGACTCTGTACCCGGGGCCAGTGCTCAATGTAGGGAATCAGCATTCTCAGTCTGGTTTCCACTGCATCCCTCAGGAACTGGTCTGTCTTCCTCTTCCTGGAAGAGGGAAAAGAAAACAGTGTGTCTCTGGGTCACAGGCAGGGGCTCAGTGCTGCACTGCTTACTCAACCCTGGGGAGGCAGGTCCCACTAGCTTCTGACACTGAGCTCACTAAAGCTGCCACATGGACTCCTGGGTTTCAGTCCCTTCAAAAGCAGCAGGGTTGTTAGTGCTACTCACTTTTGGCTCTGCTTGGGTTGGTTTTCTGGGGTTAGCTGATGCAATCAGAGTCCCCCATCCTCGGCCACCACCCTGAGCAGTAACGCCACAGGACTTACTCTGCCTGGCCCAGCTGCACCAGCTTCTGCTCCTCTTCTAGAATGCAGGTAAGCTGAGCGTTGCTCTGGGTCACAAAGTGCAGTATCAGCTCACTGCCGTCATTCCCAAACATGCTGGCTGCTGCACTGGAGAGACCCAGAGACTACAGCAGGGAAAAAGAACAGAAAAGTGATGGGCAGGGGTTGTGGACATTTGTTGCCTGGTCACCAACAGTGCCTCTTCCAGTAGCAGGGGTGGGACTTTCAGCCAGACCCCGACTCTTCACTCTGGCCTATGTGATTCTGATGAAGCTGACCACCGCCAGTCCCTCCAATACCCACCAAGCCCTGTGGTGTGTGTGAAAACCATGGGCCCCAGGCTTACATGACCAGAGCTAAAAGACTAGCTCTGGAACAGACACATGACCAAGTGCAGGTCTTAGGAGTGCACCTTGGGACTCTTGCTAGCACTTAAAGGGAAGTCCTCTTTTCACTGGGCTGTTGTGCTATTTTCAGTCCTGCATGGGAAGTGCGCACTGACAGAGAAGCTTGAGGACGAAAGCAAAGCCGAAGTGGTAGAGGCAGTTCCTGGCAGCAAAGTCTAGGAACAATGAGCCAGAGCTACTTCCAGACTTTTCTGTCATTACATGAACCAAAATATCCCCTTTCTACCATGGGTCAGTAAGAGCTGAGCTCTGGCCCCTGAAACCTGGAGCCCCAATACTCCCTGCCTGACTCACTCACTTAACCTGGATTTCTTAGAACTGGATGTGTCAGTATTTAAAATAAGACTTTCTTGGCTGGGGATTTAGCTCAGTGGTTCTGCCACCTGCCCTGCAAGCACAAGGACCCAAGTTCGATCCCAGTACCAAAAAAAAAAAGACTTGCTTAATGAGTTGCCAAGGAATTAACAGCACAGAAACCTTTTGTTAGTTCTGATCCACAGCAATCACTGAGGGTCTACTAGAAACAGAACCAACAGCAGCAGGCACAGGAAAGGAAGACAAACATATTAAATGTGAATATCCATTGCTACAAGGAGAAACTGCCCCTCTTTTGGAAGAGTGTATAGCTTTTATAGAGGAAAGTTGGCAGAAGGACAGAGGTGCAGGATCAACACTAATAGCAAGTACATGCTGACTACATGCAGTCACCCTGCTAGTACCTGCATCGTCATAGCAGTTGTGAGGGGTGGGTGTTATTATCACCACTTTGTAGATGAGGAATCTGGGGGTTCAGGTGCTTATCCTCAAGGTTAGATGTCCTCTAATAAGGGTGTTAAAAGAACCTCAAGAATATACCTACTCCTGAGCCAGTTAGGAAGTCACTGTCTCTCAGTCCCAAACCTGCCCTTCCAGGTTCAGTCTGTGATGCAGGGTGTAGGACTCTACAAGCCATATTTCTGGCTCCTGATGGGCTCTGCCATAGGGTCCCTAGAGACGGGCTGCAGAGGAAGAAGGAACTGGCTCCTTCCTGTTGTCTGCTGAAGTTCCTGGAAGTAGCATCCTAGTGATGCTTCTTCACTCGGCAACTGCAGCTCCCTCCTGAAGCAGCGGCTCAACATGGTTTGCAGTTTTCTCAACACCTGCAGAACTGACTTCACCTCCCACTATCCTCTCCTCACCCTCCCGGCTCTCCTCCCAGGTTGGGTGGCAGCCTCAAACGAACCCCCTCCAGCACACAGACTGCAGCGCCAGCTGAGTACTGGCTCCTCCTTAGGGGCCTGAGATTCCCCTTCTTGGGACTCTCCTACCACCATCCAGTTTGAATACAGTAAGTCCCTGACTTATGAACATTCGAGTTGCAAACTTCCACAGATGTACTGTATTAGACTCACTGTCGGCTTATGAACAAATCCAAATCTGACTTATGAACAATTCTCCCGAATGGAACTCCTTTGTAAGTTAGGGACTTCACTTTATTCCTACATTTCCTTTTGTTCCCTCAGCCCTGCCTGGAGCTGCTTTCTGCAGTTGGTACCTCTAAAATACTTTATTCTTTTCATCCTTTCCATTACCTGCTTACCAACTTTATACCTAGTTACCAATTCTTTATATTAAATACTATTCCCCAAACTGTGTGGTTGTTGTCTTCTGACTGAACCCTGAGTGGTACAGTCCCTGAAAGAGCAACTTTCCTTCTTGAAACCTGTCCTAAAAAAAATGAATAAAAAGAGCTGGGGATGTAGCTCAGTGGCACCACATCTACTTGGCAAGTGGAAGGTTCTGAGTTCAATCCCAGTACCAAAAGAAAGAAAGAAAGGAAGAAAAAGAAAGAAAGGAAGGAAGGAAGGAAGAAAAAAAGAAAGAAAGAAAGAAAGAGAGAAAGAAAAAGAAAGAGAGAGAGAAAGAAAAAAAAAGAAAGAAAGAAAGGAAAGAAAGAAAGAAAGAACGAACTAAAGTATGTTGTACACATAGGTTTACAATACCCCCCCCCAAAGGAAACATTCAAATGTTTATGAACTGAGACTTAGGAAAACCGCACCACTTTCTGTAGAACCTTCTTCCCCACCCTCAAGCCTTTGTCTCCTTCTTTCCCCAGCTTCAGGTTCACAAGACAACCATGCCTACTTCAGAGAGAAAAAGAAGCCATTCTCTTAATTTAACCTGCAGCTGGCCTCTTTAACTCTGCACCTAATCGTCATGGTCAGTTCTTACACCTGTTTCTCCTGATCTCATAATTCTTGCCACCAGGGAACCTCATAGTTTTGATTTTGCCTATTTTTCTCCCACATCTTCACCCTCATATATCTGAACCACACTCCGGCCTCCATCCTTCTTCCCCTTCTGGGCACACCCTCCACATCCAAATGCTTCCACATTTCCTCACCTTCTGCTCATGCCTGCACCCACTCCAACTAATTTCTGATCCTAGATTCCACCCCAATGGCTGCAGCTACAGTAAACCAGTGTCAAGTTTTTTAATCCACCCTCTCCTGCTCTGCTTCCAACACTAGGATGTTTGAACTCAGACTTCCTTGATGGTTCATCGCTTTACCCTACCTTTAAATGTTAAGAGATCCTTGAGGGTCTATACTCCCCTCTCTTATCATATTATAGTCTTGCTTTGGGCATCTGATTCACTTCCACAGTTTCACTGTGACATACACTACAATGCCCACAGGTCTACCTCTAGTCCAGCTCTCTCCTCCAATTCCAGACCTGTAGTTGACAGCTCTACTTGGTTGACTCAAAAACTCATGATCAATAAGGATCAAGACTGCACTCTTGGGCTGGGAATTTAGCTCAGTGGTTTCGCTGCCTGCTATACAAGTGCAAGGACCCGAGTTCAATCCTTAGTACCAAAAAAAAAAAAAAAAAAAAAGACTGTACCCATCATGTGTCCCCAGACCTGGCCCTCTTCCACTGGGCCTACTCTTGGAAAACAACACCACCATGAACCCACACATGTAAACTGGCAACTCTGGTGCCATCTTATCACTCCCTCCCATGTCCAGTGTTCCACCAAACTCACCCCCATCTCTACTGCACTGCTATCACTCTAAGCCAGACAACCTCATCTCTCCTGGATGACTGCAGCAGCCCCCGAAGATTCTACCTCCATCCATTCCCACTCACTCAGCAATGCTGTGAAATGAAAACTCAATACTGTACCTTCAGTTAGTCTTAGAACAAAAGCCTACATCCTGACCTTTCATCCTTTGCTAGATCTGGCCTCCATGGACCTTTTCTCCAGTCTTACTCATCTCAAGTCTCTCTTCCTTCACTGTTTAAAGGTTTCCTTTAGTTCTCCTAACACAATGCGCTTCTCTATCTGGATTGGTCCATCCCTGGGTCCCTGCCCAAGCTAGATAAAGACAACTCATTCCTCCATTCTCAGCCTTTCCAGGTCAGGTCGCTTTATTGCATGTCCTGACGGCACCTTTTCTTGTTAGCACATGCCACATTTTAGAAGTACATATAGTACATATCTGATTAATGTTGCTCATCTTGAAAGTGCCACAAAGGTCAGGAATTGTAGCTGTTGTGACCACTGTTATGTCTTTAGTACCTAGCACAAGTGCCCAATGCATATTACTTGGTCAATAAATATTCAAAGAATTTTTTTTGATTGAAAGAATAAGCTTGAAATGTTGATAGTAGGATCTCCGGTGTAATCACAGATGATTTATTTTTACATTCCTTTCTATATCTCTTTGTACTATTTCAGTTTTCATACAGTAGAGTCAACATTTACATATTCCCCTAGTATGACTTCAGTTACCATCCATGACCTTTGGAGTGAGACAAAGAAATAAGAAAGCAGCAAATCTGCCTATTGTCCAACATGCCCTGTAGCAAGCTTGGGATGAGATGACTCCACTTCCCTCAGTGTTCTCAGATGGTATCTAGATGACTCTGTACATGTGGCCTAAACATGAGCCCACTGCTTCATCTACATAGCAGTCTGTTACAATGCAAGAGTAAAGGCTGTCAGAATTACTGAGAGATTTGATGTGTGGGGGGTTTTCAAATATCCTATCTCATTAATTCTATGATGTACTTTTTTTTTTTTTTTTTTGAGACAGGGTCTCACTATGTAGTTCAGGCTGGCCTTGAACTCACTATATAGCCTATTCTGGCCTTGAACTCATAGGGCTCCACATGCCCCAGCCTCCTAAGTGCTGAGATTACAGGCATGTGCCAATGCTCCTGGCCAAAATGTGGTAATTTTGATCACAGCTATTTCTTGCCTAACAGGCCGTCTTAGAACAGTTCCCACCAGGCATGCAGGTGGTGCACACCTGTATCCCAGCACTCGAGAGGCTGAGGCAGGAGGATTGCCTCAAGTGTGAGGCCAGTCTGGGCTACATAATGAGTTCAAGGCCAGCCTGGAGTACATAGTCAGACTCTGTCTCAAAAAAAAAAAAAAAGAATCAAGAATGACCACAAAAAACATAGTTCCCAAGAACCAAGTCCTTTTATAATTAAAAAATAATCCCATTTCCACCCTATTGCCCCACCACCACCAAAATAAACTAAACAACCAAATGAAACCAGACAATCCTATGGTTGGGAGCACTTCAAGCAGGCTGGAAGGCAGGAGGTGCTTTGCTGCACAGTCTGACTTCTTGCTGACACTGGTCAGGCTGCCCCATCCTCACCCATACACACCTGGGCTCCCTGGGCAATCGCCTCTGCTGTCCAGCCATGGGCAGGCACAAACTCCAGGGCTGCTGTCAGGATGCGATGCTGCAGCTGGTCCTCGCTCTCACTGTCCTCCTCCTCCTCCCCGCTCTGGTCTGTGTACCTGGGACACAGAGACAGAGGCCCCCACACTTCATCTCACTGTCTACTGCCTGGCAGGCAAACTGGGTGAAACATGAGGCTCTGGGTCTCCTCTGAGCACATGAGGAAAGGA
The DNA here is from genome assembly GCF_053883595.1 of Heterocephalus glaber. Classification (NCBI taxonomy): domain Eukaryota; kingdom Metazoa; phylum Chordata; class Mammalia; order Rodentia; family Bathyergidae; genus Heterocephalus; species Heterocephalus glaber. The sequence goes on from NW_028258137.1 coordinate 28,197,408, forward strand.
CATTAACTTCTGTGTCAGTCTGGATGTTTTCATGCCAATGGAGTGAAAATCCTGGCATCCTCATCCTCCCACCTGATCAGTGGGAGAAGGGACCCAGTAGTCCGATCCATACTGTCACATGAAGCCAACGCTCTGTTCCATGGCCCTGGGTTTCCCCATTTACAGCCTTTAGCACACTGCACTCCAGGACTTCTTTATCTGCCTTTATCTGTAATCTGCACCAGGCTGTAACTCCACCTTCTCCTCATGAGGGGGGATGATGGTTTTATTCACAGGGCCAGGTACACAGTAGATTCTCAAAACATATTTGTTGAGGGCCAGGGATTTAGCTGAGTGGTTCTGGCACCTGCCTTGCAAGCCCAAGGTCAATCCCAGATACCAAAAAAAAAAAAAAAAAAAAAGATGTTTGTTGAATTGAAATGAAAAGTACTTTAATTAGGAAACCAGATAAAGATGATGAATAAGCTCATTTGACATTGAAGAATGGTTAATTTCCAGTGGCAGGATTAAGAAAAAAACAAATCTAATAGAAATGTAAATTATTACCTTTTGGGAAGGCAATTTGGCCCCATATATGTAACAAAACATTAAATGTGCTTATCTTTCACTTGCCCCTCTTTCCCTCCTCCCCCTTTCTCCTTGCTAGGAATCAAACCCCGGGCCTTGTGCATGCTGGGCAAGCGTTCTATCACCAAGCCAGGCTCCCAGCCCAAATATGCTATCTTTTAATTCAGTGCTCCCACTTTTTTTTTCTCTTTTAAGTGTTTTGAGACAGGGTCTCACTATGTAGTCCAGGCTGGTCTTGAACTCACTGCATAGGCCAGGCTGGCCTCAAATTTGTGGCAATCCTTCTGCCTCAGTCTCCCAAGTGCTGGGTTTACAGGCGTGCCCGGCAGTACTCCCACTTCTAATGAACATCACACATTTTATTATTCTCTCCTTCACACCATGAAGGAAATCTAAATTTTCACCAGTAATACAGATTCAATAAATTTTGGCCCATTCATTGGTGCAATGTTGTATAACCACTAAAATAATGTAAATTATGAAAAGACATTAAAAATATTACTGTTGAGGGCTGAGGATTGAGCTCAGTGGTTCTGCCGCCTGCCTCACAAGTGCAAGGTCCCAAATTCAATTACCCCGTATCAAAAAACATATATATATATTACTGTTGAGTAAAACAACAGGCTCTGGGACATCAGTAGAGTTTAATTAATCATTTATTATATATACACTTAGATGTGAAATATGATTAGAGAAACATTTAAGCACAGTTATCTCTGTGCAGAATTTCAGGTAATTTTTGCTTTATTTTTGTGAACTTCTCAGTATTGTTTAGATGTATAAAAATGTTTAGGAACCATTTTTTATGAAAACAGGAGGTTCTTTTCAAGGAAGCCTTGGAAATGATGGAACGCGAGTAAGGCAACTGAAAGGAGAGAGCAAGTGGAGAAGACACAGTTATCCAAGCAGGCAAACTGGCCATGAACAGATGGACTGGGGTCCTGTGCCTACCTGGGGGGTGGGCGAGAAGATTCTGCATCGGGTTTTTCTGTCCCCTGTGTCTCAGAAAGCTGCTCAGAAAAAGAGGGGGGAGGTTGCTGCTTCTGCTCCTCTGAAGACCTTAGTCGCACGGCTGAAGCATGGAAGGCACGAGGTACCAGGGGCGGTTGGCAGCGGGACACTGAAACAGAAACTGGGCTGGTCAGCCAGAAAATCCACCAGAGAAGATTGAGTGGAAACACAACCCAGGAGAAAATACAGGGCAGAGGCTCCTCAGAACCACAACCCTCATCCCACACAAAAGCCTTGGGCAAACTGGAACCTGCAGGCAATGATGTGATGAAGCAGGAAACAGAACACCTACCTGGCTTCTCAGCCTGTTCCTAGCCCTGGCCAGCTGGGTGGTAATACACCTCAACGCCTATGGTTTTTTTTTTTTCTTTTTTTGAGGTACTGGCATTTGAACCCAGTGCCTGGCACAGAGCCACATTCCCAACTCTTACTATTTTTTATTTTTGAGACAGGGTCTTGCTAAGTTGCCCAGACTGGACTTGAATTAGTCCACCTGCCTCAGACTCCCAAGTAGCTGGGATTATAGGTGTAATAATCCCTGTTTGCTCAATGATACTGTTGTAAAACTCAAACAAAAAGTGAAGTGGCTGGACATGTTGCAAACCTGTGATCCCAGCACTCTGGGAGGCTGAGGCAGGAGTTGCCAAGTTTGAACCCAGCCTTGGCAATTTAGCAACTTAGCAAGACCTTGTCTCAAAATAAAAATTTTAAAAAGTAAAAGGGCTGGGGATGTAGCTTAGTTTGAAGGTCCTGGGTTCAATCTCCAGTACCCAGAAAAAAAAAAAAAGGGAAAATGACTTGAAAAATGGGAAAAAAGGGAAAATGACATATTATGGCAAGAGCACTGCAGTAGGAATTAGAAGGCCTCAGCATGGATTCCCCTAGTTATTACATGGCATCTCCAGACAAGTCACTTGTTTCTACCTGCTTTCCTATCTGCACTTGCACATGCCTCCCTACTTATGTTAGGAAAGATTAGGAATGTTTCCTAAGCGAAAACTCACACTACTTTCTTCTTTCCCAACATTATATCATAAAAATTTGCAAACATACAGGCTGAAGGAGTTGTGAACACTTGTATACCCACACTAGCTGCTGAACATCTATTAAGCATTCATTACTTCAGTTTGATATCTGATGTATTTACTGCAGCTCTCAATATTGTTTCTCTAAACATTCAGTATACATATCCTTGACCAGAGTTCAATGTTTACTGATGTCCCCCTTCCCGCCCCCGCTCCACTGGAGATTGAACCTATGGCCTCATGTATGCCAGGCAAGTGCTCTACCACTGAGCTATATCCCCCCCCCCACCATTTACTGTTCTTTCATTGTTATTAATATACAATGAAATACACAAATCTTATACCATTCTAAGTTGTGACAGTTAAATACACTTGCACAGCCTGAATTCTTAGAGACCATTACCATCACCCCAGAAACCTCTCATAACTTTTCAGTCATTCCTCATCTATACTGTGCTGAATCCTTAACCCTAGATTTGTTTAGTTGTCTTAGTCTTACCTGTCCCAGGAGTTCATTTAAATATACCTTTTCTGTAAGACTTCTTTTACCTAGTGTATTTTTTTGTACAGATTGGTCTATATTTTTTCATAAATCAGTATATCTGATAAAGATTCTCTTCTTGATCAAAGTCTAGCCAGGCTCTTCTGTGCCCTATTTTTTTTTTTTTAACTAGTAAGTACATGCCTAACATTTCCTAATTTTTTTTTTTTTTTTTGGTACCAGAGATTGAACTCAGGACCTTGCACTTGCAAGGCAGGCACGGTGGTGCCACTGAGCTAAATCCCCGGCCCTCTTAATTCTTTTTTTTAACCCCTGCCTCTCCCCTCCATCGCCCTCCTTGCATCTCTTGTACTTTTTCTCATATTTCTTTATACATGTTTGTAGTACATAATGATCACATTCCTCATACTGTGCCCTATTCTTAACTAGGTTTTAACCTTGGCCTATAAAGATCTGAACACACATTAAATGTACTTTCACTCAAGGCCACCTCCCTAAGACCCTAACTCCCTTTAATGTTACTGACAAACTGGATGTGGTGGTACATGCCTATAATTTCAGTGCTGTGAGCCTGAGGCAGGAGGATCTCAAGTTCAAGCTTAGCCTGGGAAACTTAGCAATTGAGTAACACCTTGTCTCAAAATTTAAAAATGTCTGGGGATGTAGCTCAATGCAAAGACTCTGGGTACAATTCCCTGTACTGCAAAAAGAGATACCATGAATATACTTCAGACCTTTTTGTAGACACATGTTATTTCTTTTGCATAAATATCTAAGAGTGGATTTTCTGGGTCATGGGCATTAGTTTTACTAAACATACTTAGTCTGGAATTTTGTATAGAAGTTACAAAAAGGCATTCATTGAAGAAAAAAAAAAAAGGCCTAGAGAAACTAGACATGGAGGTACATGGCTGTAATTCCAGCACTTGGGAAGCTACTCCAGGAGTATTATAGACAGCTAAGTAGTTTGAAATATTATACATAGTCAGACAAGGCTAGGCCCTCAGTGCAAAAGATAAGAACACATGTAGTGGGTGGAGGAACATTCCTTAAAGCTCAGACCTCAGGACAAAGATGAAATGACTACACCAACTTCTCCAAAGATAAACAATAATGACTGATATTCTAAATAGGCATTAATTATCTGGGTGGGGGACCAAGATCTTGACCCGTCCCTTCCAGGAAAGGTCTTTGTTCTTTATGTGACTTGCTTCCCAACTGGATCAATATTACCTAAGTGACTGTACTTATAAACTTATTAGTTGACCATAGTTTTGTCCCACCTTCTACCCAACACAGGATTTTGTACCCACTTGGTGATTTAGTTCTATAAAGCCCCCCCTGTAAATGGAGTCCATAGCAACCCACTTTCAGGGTCCCCTCCTGTCCCTCTTCAGCAGGAGCTGTCTATCCCTCAATAAATACTTTCTATTCCTAATCTCCATTGTTCCTAGAATTCATTCTTCAATTTTAGGGAACACAAACTCAGCGCATCAGACATCTAACAGGATGGGAGTTATAATACTTCCCTTATATCAATTGGAGGTCCTCATATCATCCTTATTATCATTTTGGAGCTCCTATATCATGCTTATATCAGGAAGACTATGAGTTCAAGATCAGCCTGGGCTCCACAGAGTTCAAGGCCAGCCTGGACCACATAGCAAGATGACCCTGTTTCAACAAATAAACAACAAAAAGCTACTATGGAATAACTCAGGGGGAAAAAAAAAAGAATCAGGAAAAATGATTTTGAAAGAAACACAGAACAGTATGTAAAAAAAAAAAAAATCAATATATTAGTATATGTACAGAAAATGGAACAAACATCCCTAAAACTTATAAAAGAAAGGTTGAGGTCCCAAAGTATGACTTTGGAACCACTATTCATGAAAATATTTCAAAGGAAATCCATACATGGTGGCAAAGGCCTGTAATCCCAGCTATTCACCAGGCAGAGGCAGAGGCAGGAGGATGCTCAGGTTCGAGCCCCAGCCTGGGCAACTTTGTGAGGTCCTGGATCTCGAAATAAAAAATGAAAAAGGGCTGGTGATGGACCTCGGTGCAAAAGCCCTGGGTTCAATTCCCAGTACCAGCAAAAAACTGTTTTCAAGTGAAATACAAGAGGCTATTTCATTAGGTACATATTTATGTCAGTATGTCAATGCATAGCACATTCCGTTAGTGGAAGGTGATATTGGTTTTCTATTTATGACAGTGATACAAAGTTTTCTCTTTAAGTGAATGTCTATTTTTAGACATTCAAACAAAAAAATACTGAGTATATTGCAGCAAAGGTGGCAAAAGAATGTCACAATTAGTGAAATAGTAGGGAACGTGACTGACTTGGGATAATGGATTGGACGCTATGTCCTTTTTCATGTGTCCTTGGGGTGATCCTGGCCCAGGGACCAATGACAATGGACTTGAGAATGGGTCTGCGATAGTCAGTTCTGCAACCTACAAACTGTGTCACCATGGGCACTCCCAGCCCTCTCTGAAGCTATTAACTCTTAACCCCGGAGTGACAGGCCCTGCCCCGCAGCTCTAGCGCCTCACAGCTGGAGACTGAAGACGCAAGCTGGCCCGGCTCGTTCCTGCCCACTACGCCCTTCACCTCACCTTCCTTGGGCCACTACGATAAGCTTCTTCCGCCCCGCACCCAGCCCCAGACCGCCTCGCCCCGCTTCCCCTCTCTTCCTCCTTCTCTGGCTCGGTCGCCCTCTCACCAGGTAGGCAACGCAGCTGCAGAAGCCTCCAGCCCGCCCGTCCCAGGACACCAGTCACCGCCGCTGCCGCCGCCATCTTGGAAGCGGGCACCCACGCTGACGATGGCGACACGACGAGTAGGGGACTGCGCGACCTGTTCCGCCCGCTTCCGTGGGGCCTCCTCCTCTCGCGAGAGGCGTGAGACGCTGAGAAGGTGGCTACAGCGAGGCCGGGAGACAGCCTGAGGACTGGTGAGTACCCTCGGGGAGACCTGAGCGTCCCCAAGCCTCCCCGGCGGTCTCATCTCGGCCCACTGTTGTCCCTCATTCCCCCATTTTCTCTTCCCAGCCCTGTCCCTGTGAGGGGCGTAGCCTTGGCCATCCCTGCGGGCTTGTGCTGGGGAAGCCGGTGTGAGGGGCCACGCCGGCCCTGCTCGCCCTGGGCTCCTGACGCGGTGGCTTCTGTCTTTCCTAAGCTGCCTCAGGGACTGCGCGGGAAAAGCCCTGAGCTGAGGTCCAGGGACGCAAGTCTGGGACTCGTCCTACCCCGGCCTACCTCAGCTGTTGTGACTTTGGGTCTCGGTTCCTCGGAAGTTTCGGTCTCTGAGCGAAGCGGGCCGCACGCTACGAAAGCTTGGTTGTGTCTGAACCCTCAGACTGTAAGTTTCAACTTAGAACTTGTGTCTTCAAGGTATTGAGTATTTCCCAAATTTGCACAATCGGACGAATCTAGGATGCTTATGAATAAAATGAACACTAGGTTTTTGTCCTGGAGGATTGATTCAGTGTCTAGGGGTGGTCCAGGAATCGTGCTTTGGCTAACCATGGCTCCGGGTGATTTGTAGGATCTGCGAAGTTTGGGAGAGAAGAGGCTGGTTTCCTTGTTTCTGGCATTTCTGAGTGACCTGGGTGGCTTGTGAAGGTCAGGGTGTTGTAGCTAAACAAAAATGTAAATACAGAGTAGCATCTCCTTAGGGTGCTACTGGGGAAGGCTTAATAGGAGGAAGAAGTAAATGGTTTTTGGATTGGGGATAACTGACCACAAGCGCGTGTAATTCTAAAAGTGTGTTTAAAGTTAGACCCATCTTTTTTTGTTTGTTTGTTTTTTTTTTTTGAGGTACCAGGGATCAAACTTAAGACATTGTGCTTGCGAGGCAGGCGCTGTGCCACTGAGCTGAATCCCTGGTGGCCCTAGACCCATCTTTTTATCTGTTAAAAGTTCTTGTGCACATTTTTTTCCTGGTCTCCCCCTGCTGGGCGTGGAGGAAGACCTCCTGAATCAAAAATTCCTCCAAATTTCAGATTTATTTATTTATTTGGTGCGGCACTGGGAATTGAGCCTAGGGCCTTTGCACTGAGCTACATCCTCAAACCTGACCCCCTTTACGTGAGAAGGGTTGCAGGATGTGCTCAGACCTGTGATCCTCCTTCCTCAGCAGGCTGGTCTCAAACTCTTAGGCTCTGATTTTCTTTGCTTCAGCAAAAGAGTAGCTGAGAGTGTAAGTATGCACCGCTGTGCCTGTCTAGGCTTCATTTTCTGAGTTCTGCCTACCCATCTTTGAGTAGGTTCTTTCCTGTGGAAACTAATGTTAGGCACTAGGAATGGAATCCAGGTCTTTGCACATGAACCAAGGCAGGACACACTACAATGAACTACACTCCAGCCCCAAATCTGTTATATAAATATATATGGGGGTTTTTTGTCTTGAGATGGGGTATTGCTATGTTGTTCAGGCTGGCCTTGAGCTCACTGTAGCCCAGGCTGCCCTGGAAATCCTGGTGATCCACCTGCCCAACCCAACACCTGCCAGCCTTTGAAAAATTTTTTCACTGTGTACATGTGAACTTCAATTTGTTAATTTTAATTAAAATTTCACTTTCTGATAACTAGCGGTATTTAGAGAATTTTTTTAATGTGCCTAATTTAAAAGTATTTGATCCTTGAACTAAAGCCCAAACTTCAGTCATATTTTAGCTTTGGCCACGTGTGTGGGGGGGCATGCCAGAAATTGAACTCAGGGCCTTGCACATGCTAGGCAAGCGTTCTACCACTGAGCTACACCCCCAGCCCTTGATCATCCCCTCCCTTCCAAGGAGGAAGCAAGATTTGAGATTTCTTGGATACCTTAAAAATAAACAAGTGCATATGTGTGGTATTCACAGACATCTGCTTTTACTGTCTGCCTACAACATTTTATAAGAGCGTTGGGTAAGTGTATGCAGGAGTCCGTTGGAGAAGTATCTGACAAACAAGGTCAGTGATGTGACAAGATCTACTCCACCTCTTTTTAGTTGTGAAACTTGGCCCCGAGTCACAGCTCCTAAGTATGTTGGCTTAGGTGCTGGGTATTATTTTCTTTTTTTTTTTAACAGATTCACAGTAAGAAAACAAAACTCTGATGATGAAAAGTATCACACTTTGGCTTTTAAAAATTTAAAAGGATATGGTCTCCAATTTTATTTAGAAAATACTGACCGATGGTAGGGGGTATGCCTATTTGGGGGTAGTTGATATTTAATAAATGTATATTATGAATTCCCTCTAGCTGCAAGATTAGCTGGGGGAGAAATGAAAGCAAGACATTTTATTCAGTCTTCTAATTGACAGACACAGTCCCAGGCGGGTGCTGTCTAAGGTGTCTTAAAGTCTAGCCATCACACTGCAGTTGTAAGGATGAAAAGGAAGCTTCGAGTAGCTCCCTAGGGAATCCTCCTATCAAGCATGGCTGAGGGGGAAAATAAGCTTTATAGTACTATTTGCAGCAAAGGCAAATAAACTGGCAATGGAGAAGTAGAAGCCCAGCATTCTCTCAGAACATTGTTTCACTGAACTCTACCATATCCTGCTGACTGCATTACACTTATCTTTTCATTGTTTCTTACAGCAGCCTTGCAAAATACGAGGCTACTATCCCTATTTGTTGGTGGGAAAATAGACTCAGAAAAGACAATAACTTATGGTCATGTACCTAATAAGACCCATTGGTAAATAGAATTTAAGGTCATTTATTTCTTAGAATTTACTGCCCAAGAGTCTACTCATCTTCTCTGGCTGGCTTATTTATTTCTTTGTTTTGGTGCCAGAAATCGAACTCAGGACCTTGCATTTGCGAGGCAGACAGCGGAACCACTGAGCTAAATCCCCAGTCCCTGGCTATTTTTAAAATGTGAGATTGATCCCAAGTTACTCATCTTAAAGATTTTACAAAGGTTCTTCAACATCATGTGACAGTTAAAAGCTTAAAAGTTTCATTTTTCAGTGTGTGCTCTTTTAGGGATTTAAAATCCAAAATTAAATGACTAACGAATCCTGCCTGCCTGCCTGCCTGTTTGCCTACCGGCATCCTTTTTTACTGGTGATTGTAGTCAGATCAGGGTTAATAAAGGGTGTTCACATGAAGACAGGTAAAATCCACAATATAGTGACAATAGAAAGACTTTTTGTAGAATAAGGATTCATGTGAATGGTGGGTCAGATTATGAAGGCCTTGAGTCCAGCAGGCTAAGGTGTGTGTGTATGTGTGTGTGTTTGCACGCGTGCATGTGCACACAATTGGGGATTGAAACCAAGGCCTTCAAGCACTGAGCTACATTCCTAGCCCTTTTTGAGACAAGGTCTTGCTAAGTTGCCCAGGCTGGGCTCAGACTTGTGATCCCCTGCCTCAGCCTCCCAGACTGCTGGCATTATAGACATGTACCACTAAGCCTGGCTCAGGCTAAGGAGTTTTGATTTTGCTCTAGAAATGGCTGGAGGTGTTGCTCAGTGGTAGAACACTTGCCTTGGGTGTACAAGTATAGGGAACAGGGAAAGGGTTACTAGAACCTCTGCAGTAAGTCAGTCCTAGTCTCCTTCGAGCCACGGCAGTACACGGCGAATTACAGGAAAGGTAGAAAAATGAGACTGAGAAGAAGCTGAGCTTTGGTTCTGATCAGTGCTGCTCTGGGTGGCAAAGACGAAAGCCCCCAGCTTACCGCACCTAGTACATCCGTGTAAACAAGATGTAACAATCCAAGAACAATGAGGAACTGTGTAGATGAAGATTTTGTTCCTCCCAGGATGTTTTCAGCTGGTGTAATCTTGTCCTGGAGAATCACAGCATCACCGGATCATTGAGGTATCAAGTTGTGACCCGGAGGCCAAAATGGAATTATGTCTCAGAATTCCATAGCTGGGCTGTAGGCAGGAGAACTAGGCTAACCAAATGATTTTACCCTAAAATTATGTAGCAATGCTCCCAACACACAAGGCTCTGGGCCCAGCACTGTCAAAAAAAAAGAAAGATGACTGCGGTTGATGGGCCTGGTTTGTAGACAGAGGAGACAGTCATTTGTTTTTTCCTGGTTTTTGTTTATGATTTTTGCTTTGTTTTGAGAAAGGGTCTTGCTTTGTACTAGTTCCCGGCTAACCATGACTCACTATGTAGCCCAGGCTGGCCTCAAACTCAGTGATCCTCCTCCCTTAGCTTCCCAGTGCTGGGATTACAGACATGTGCCACCATGCCCAGGCAGTCATTTAAAGGGAACATTTTTAAAGAAGGAAGAATGTAGGGTATGCAGCTTAAATTCAGGCCCAGAGTGTTTGTGGTGACATAATTGTCACTGTCAGCCACCTGTGCGGAAGTCCCAAGTGTTCAGGGTAAAATTAATCCATGCTTGACCCTTATTGTATCACTTTTCTTTTTGTTTCATGTATTTTACCTACTTTAAGTCAGAAATTTGGTGGCATTAATGTTTAAGAAAGGAGAAGCTAAACAACTTGCTATCTCTTGACCTAATTTCATTGTAAGCGCTTTACATACTCACCTGTGTATCAAGTAGAAGAAAAAGTTGATGGGGGGGGGTGGCCGGAGATTTTAAACATGGGCTTCATGATCAGATAGATTGGGATTCAGGGCCAGGGATTTAGCTCAGTGGTGCCACCCGCCTGCCTCGAAAGTGCAAGGACCTGAGTTCCGTCCCCGGTACCAAAACAAAACAAAACAGAAAAACCCAGATAGATTGGGATTCAAATCTTAGCCCTTACTTTATCCTTATAACTCTCCTGGTTGTGTGACTTGCACAATGTCAGTTGCCTCAGGTCCCTTGAACTTACTATGTAGCCCAGGCTGGCCTCCAATTCATGGCAATCCTCCTGTCTCAGCCTCTCAAGTGCTAGGATTACAGATATGTGCCACCACACCTGACTGGATTTGTCAGGTAAAAGGGCCGAAGACCAAGACCAGACCAGGCCACAACAAGCCTTTATTAGGGGACTAGATCTGCCGGACTGTCTCTGAACAAAGGAGAGACAAAAGCAATATGGCCGGGGCAGGGAGAGTCTTTTATAGAGACTGGGGTGGGGTTTGTAGGGGCTGAGGTGGGGTTGAGTGAGGTAGTGACTAGGGAATGGAGGAGCCAGTGATGTCACTAGATGGTAGGAGGTGAGCGAGTATTAGGTTACTTTCTAGGTGGGAACAGGGGCATACTGGGAAGAAGGGTTTATTCTCTGGTGGGAGCAACCATCTTGGCATGACCTCACACAGGGGAGGGGGCAAGGCACCATAGGAGGAGGGCAGCTACTATACATAATAGCTGCTGAGGTGGTGGGAGACCTATCAGGGTTTATATATTTTTTATGAAAGAGAAAATAGTATTCAGTTTGCAAAATGTAAATGTGCTATCTTTTTTAAAAAAACATGAAGGGGTGGTTGGGTTATGCCTGCCAATTTATTTCCTTCCTTGCTGAGTCATGCTTCTGCCTAATTAATGCCTTGTGTTTTATATTCTATTTAAGCTGAGTTACTTCAAAGAAGAAATAATCTTTCTGTTTCTAATGTCCTTCCTTCTCTCTAAACCCCACCTCCCCACCCCACTTTAATTTTTTTTGCTGTGCGGAGAGCAATCCCAGGGTTAGGCAAGGGCTGTACCGCTGAGCTTCACCCTTAGCTCACCTACTCCCTTTTCTTGACTGCTGTGTCAGTATTCTAGCCACGTGGCTTGTTGGGGAATGTTAGGATTATGAAGCCTTGAGGTAATAGGTTCATTTATTTAGACTCTAGCATCTGCGTTAAGATCTCTAATGCATTTGCCCGTGGGAGGTTGGAAGTAGGTTGTGATTCTAATCGTAGTTGGTGATACTCTCGGATTAAATTGCACTGCTTGGTCTTGATTCTCTTTTGGTCAGGAGCTTTTAGGCTCGTCAACACTGCAGGAATGGCAGAGTTCGGGGTCTCAGCAGGCCAGCTGGTGGCAGTGATCTGGGATAAGTCAGCCCCTGTGGAAGCCCTGAAAGATCTGGTGGATAAACTGCAAGGGTTAACTGGCAGTGAGGACCGAGTATCTGTGGAAAACATCAACCAGCTGCTGCAGTGTAAGTATCTACCCACTTGGTCTACACAGGGTTGGAAGGGCTTTGATGAGAGTGCCAGGGTCTGTATTCCTTGGTGTCTGAGTTTTTGTTCTGGGTGGCACAGGAAAACAGTGGCTGGTCGCTGTTATTTTTCAGTGGAAATGTGTTATTTTTCATATAGGAAACTTAAAATATAGTTGATTTCTGTATTCCACATTGATGTTTTGAAAGCTTGCTCTTCATCTTGCTTCCTTTTTCATGTCTTGCCCTGAGCATGTGAAAGGATGTGAAGTTAGTAAGGCTGAGGGAGCAGGGCAGAGCCCCATTGCCTCTTGCTAGTGCTTGTGTTTTGATAGAGTTAACTGAAACAGGTAGGAGCTCATAGCTTTTGGGAGGGCTTGGGAAATTGCTTCTGGGGCTTAGGTGATTGCTGATTAGGCATTCTTTCTTTTCAGCTGCCCACAAGGAATCCAGCTTCGACATTATTTTGTCGGGGGTAATCCCAGGAAGCACTACTCTGCATAGTCCTGAGGTTTTGGCAGAGATGGCCCGGATCCTTCGCCCTGGCGGGTGCCTTTTTCTGAAAGAACCAGTAGAGACAGCTGTAGGTAAGAGTTCGTAGGGTTGAGCTCGATGTTGTGGTGCACACCTGTAATCCCAGGACTGGAGAGGCTGAGACAGGAGGATTGCCACAAATTCGGGGCCAGTCTGGGCTACTTAGTGAGTTCAAGGCCAGCCTGGATTACATAGCAAAACTCTATCTTAAAAAACAAAACCAAAAAGGTAGCAAAGATATCATTTGGAGATCAGTATTCTTGTAGAAGAACCTACCCCTTAGGGATATGTTATTGTTAAAATCTGAGGCAACAGAGCTGAAGAAATTATGATCTTTGGTTGATGCATTAGATAATAAATTAGAAGGAAACTCCCACCTAAAAATGGCTGGGTCATTAGCAGATGAAAAGTTAAACTTTGGTATGGAAACAGTGTAACAGTAAAACAGAGCAAACTATTGTGCAGAGAGGAAAAAGCCAGTTTCAGAAGGTTCTGTGCTATGTGATTCTATTCATACTCTTAAAATTATAGCAAAGAATATCATGATAGTGGTTGCCAGGGGTTAAGTATGGGAAAGAGGAGGTGCCTATGGCTGCAACAGGGTAGTATTTCAATTTCCTTGTTTGCATACTTTGAGGGATGTTAGCATGGGGGAGCTCAGGTGAAGGATCTACGGGCTTCTGTGAACTTGTCTGTGTGTCTGTGCATGTGTATGAATCGATAGCTCCTGTGAATCTATGGTTATTTCAAAGTAAAGAGGTTTTTTGAGGCAGGGTCTCACTTTGTAGTTCAGGCTGGCCCTGAACTCACTATGTACCCCAGGCTCGCCTCGAACTTGCGGCGATCCTCCTGCCTCAGCCTCCCGAGTGCTGGGATTACAGGCCTGTGCCACCACACCTGGCTCAGAATAAAGAGTTTAAAAATAATGCTTGGAGGCCTGTGGATTTAGCTCAGTGGTTCTGGTGCCTGCCTCGCAAGCGCAAGGTCCCGAGTTCGATCCCCGGTACCAAAAAAATAATAATAATAATAATGCTTGGAGTGCTGGGGATTTAGCTCAGTGGCGCTGCTGCCTGCCTCGCAACTGCAAAGTCCCAAGTTTGATCCCCGGTCCAAAAAAATAATAATAATAAAGCTTGGAAGTCTAACAGTGATGAAGTAGTTATTGTTTGAAACTAATGACAATGTCTAAGAATTAATAATCTTTGGCTTAGTGGTGTAGCTATAAGAAAGTCATTCAAAACACTTTCAATCAAAATATGACACATTTCATCAAAATAATAGAAATGCAAGTAAACTATATATACCTTAGACAGAAAAGTTATTATTTGTGTATCTACTGACCTATAAAGGATAGAGCCTTAATTATTCTTCCTGCTTTGATCTATAAAGCTATTGATTGGGGTTTTCCTCTTGGCAGCTAACAATAGCAAAGTGAAGACGGCATCTAAATTGTGTTCAGCCCTGACTCTGTCTGGTCTTGTGGAAGTGAAAGAGGTAGGTATGTGTGTAGACAGCCCTCTTTGCTGGGTTAAACCTTGGTTAACAAACCCAGAGTTTGCTTGTCAGAGCAGTCATGGGCCGGCAGGGCAGTGTTGCCCAGAACGAGGAAACAAGCCCAGACTTGGTGCACACGAGGTATCTGTGAGGCCTTCAGGGGGCAGATCTCCTTTGGAGAGACTTGGCTGGGTGCCTGGGGGTGGCTTGTCCTGAATCCCAGTGGTGGCTCCAACAGGGCAGGAACAAGCAGCAGCTCAGCCCTTTCAGCCCCATCTCAGTAGACACAAATCCTAGGCCCACTGAATCACCATCATCTAGACCAGCCTCCCACTTCTGGTGGGAGACAGGGTAAGTTGGGAGGAAATCACATTTCTGACAATCCAGTGGAGATAATTGAATTAAACATAAGTGTGTATATGTTTCCATATTCTTCAGTGTTAAATTATCTTGAGTATGGGAAAAGTATGTACTATCCCAGGATAACTGTTACTGTCTTCTTACACGATCTAGTGCCTTAGATTCTTTGTATCTACTGTTCCTTTTCCTTTAAAGCTTTTTGTGTTTGGTTCTAAAATAAGGAATGCTTGTAAAAATTCAATTTATACTGAAGAATATAAAATATAAAGTAATCTAGTCTTCTTTTACACTTATTTTCCTAGAGGAAGCCAACATGCATTTTTGTTACCGGGGATCAAACTTGAGTCCTTGCACTTGCTCAGCAGGTGGCGAAACCACTGAGCTAAATCCCTGGCCCAAATAAACTTTTTTTGGGGGGGGGGGGGCGCGGTACCGGGGATCGAACTAGGGTCCTTGCACTTGTGCAGCAGGCGGCGAACCAACGTGCATTTTTGTATTTCTATTCAGACTATTTCCTCTGTATTTGCCATAATATGTATCCACATACTTTTAAAATTGTAAATAAATTCATATGTATACATTGTTCAGTTACTAGATTTTTTTCCCATCCTTAGATATCTTAGACACTTAGCAATTTCAGTATATTTTTCCTGCCCTCATTTTATTAATGATGTAACGGTTTTCCATGTTGCAGGAGGACTATTTGGTTTATTTAAAATTCAATAACTGGCCAGTTGTAGTGTTACCCCCTTATAATCCCAGCACTTGGGAGGCTGAGGCAGGAGGATCACCACAAGTTTGAGGCCAGCCTGGGCTACATAATGAGTTCAAGGCCAGCCTGACTATGACCCTGTCTCAATAAAATAAAAAAAAATTCAATAACTATTGGCCATGGAGTTGGTACCCTGATCCCTTTCCCCTGCTACCTTTATTATCTGTAACTTCTCAAGAAACTTTTCCTTTAGATTAAAGAGTTCTACAGTCTTCATTGTGAGCATGCTTCTGTTATACAGTGGGACCATGTCTGACTGATCTTTATAATCATAATCATTAAGCTCCCACAATGATCAGGTTTCTTGTACCTTGTATTTTATAAATACTTTCTTTCCAAAGGGTAAGATCAAAGCTAACATACTGATAAAATTAGGGCTCTGATATGAATTGTGACATTCTGTTATCTCCTATTATATTTAATCACAGAAATGTGTGTTTAATTCTGTGCGGGCGGACATTTGATATGAGTGTGATCCCTTTAATGTCTTGAATTCCAGCTGCAGAGGGACCCCTTGAGCCCTGAGGAGATGCAGTCTGCCCAAGAACACCTGAGTTACAACAGCGACAGTCTGCTGTCTGTTCAGGTCACAGGCAAAAAGCCCAACTTTGAAGTGGGTTCTTCTAGTCAGCTCAAACTTTGCATCACCAAGAAGGTATCTCCTTCAGGTAAGGCCAGCCTGCACATACTTCTGTTTGAATGGGGCTGGAAGGACATGTTGGAAATTGAGTCAGGAATCCAAGTATTTTTAGAGGATTAGTCCTTTAATGTCTGTCATTTCCAAGTTGTAGAATGCATAATGTGCTTTTATCCCAGGCGTATTAGGATCCAGCCTTGCAATAATGCATAGATATTATCTAGTGCAGCCCCTTCCCACCAGAAGTCTCCTTACTTTGGAGGCCAGAGTCATATGTTTAGATAATGACATTTTCCAGTCCCCAGAGGTACAGCAGTCACCCTCAGAACACCTCATGGTACTGGCAATGGTAGATTAGGTGCCCTCGTCCTGTTGCAGGGCTTTTTTCTCTTTTTTTGCAGTACTTGGATTAAACCTTGGCCCCTACGAATCCTAGGCAAGTGGTCTACCACTGTAGCTATGCCCCAAGTCCTTTTTATTTTATTTTGAGACAAAGTCACTAGGTTACCTAGGCTAACCTCAAACTTGAGAACATCCTCAAATAGCTGGGATTATAGATATGCACCACCACACTGAGCCCACAGGGTTTTTTCTCATACCAGTTAAGTCAGCTTTTCTTATTTTGTGGATCCTATGATGCTTATACAACTGTATTCCACCCAGAAAGCTCAGTGCATGCACATGTATACACACACTTTACCACTTCACCCTTCCTGTCACTGTTTTCAATGCCTGAATTACTGTCCCTGCTGGGAGGAGTGCAGAACTTCACAGCTATTTCCTGGCATATCCACACCGCACCTTTTTGACTAACCAGCCTAAGTCTTCAAGAAACTCTTTGGAATCTAACCTTTAGTTCACTGTTCCAGAATAGGTAGGAGCAGATTAGATGAGCAGCTGGCCTGGTGGAAATTCTGAAGTTCAGCTATGACAGTGATCACTGAGGTTGCTCATGACAGAAGCCTTCTGAGCCCCCCAGGTCTCTGCTGTCTCAGGCCCTTTGTATTCTCCTGACCTGGACAATCAGAAGGTGTGAAGTTTGTGTCTGCCACGCTTTATGTGACCTTGCCACCAGCAGCTCCAGTGCCTCATTCTCATATAACAGGTTTAGGGAAGGCTGAAAATTTGTCACTTAATGAAGTCTTTGACAGATTGCTCATGTAATCCTCAAAATACCTACAGTAGGTAGAGGGAGTACTGTTTAGCTCCATGTTGTAGGGGTAGAAGCTAAGATAACTAAGAGAAAGCAGCACGGAAGTGAAGACTTCTTCGTGTGTTAAAGCCCAGAGTCCTGTCTCAGTAAGAGGTGGAGCTGTGCCAAGCCTCTGAGCCCTCCAGCTGTTCTGCACAGGCTCTGTGGAAAGCACTTCTGTGATGTTGCTTGTAGTCTGTTTCGGGCTGGTTTTATGGAGCTCTTTTTCTTTTTTTGGTTGGACTCAGTGAAACCTGCTGTGGATCCTGCTGCCGCTAAGCTCTGGACCCTCTCAGCCAATGACATGGAGGATGATAGCATGGTGAGTTGGCACTGTGGTCATCGACTGCCACTTCCAGGCCCTGCCTTATGTGCGACAGCCATAGGTCAGAGTGACTCCCACGTGTGGATGTGTTTGAAGCCTAGCATTGCGTCTGTGCCTATTGCTGGTGCCTGTGGCTTAGAAGGACACTGCATCTTGGTAGCATTTTCAGTTTATTTGTTAACATCTTTTCCCCACAGATTTTCTGGTTCTCACTTTATGTGATATATAAGAAACCCTTGTGGATGTTTGTAAACCAGAAAAGAGTTTGTCCATTGGACTTTTTATTGGCCCCCTTATCTGGACAAGTCACTGAGTACTCACAGTGTTAAAAACAGTCCTTTCCGTCTTTGGTCAAAGTTGTGTATAATCAAGTCCTTCCTTCCACACCTCCACTACTGAGGTGAGAGAGTGGTGAGGAAAGTAGGTCATGTCCATATGTTTACAAAGAATTACACAAGCAAGTATTTGCCCTTTTCTCTGGAATTATGTAGAAAATATTTTACTCTGTTTTCCACATGACTCTTCATATATTCAAGTAAATACAGCCCTTCCCTCTCTTCTGCCTGCTCCCACCTGTCTTTCCCCTTCCTCCCTCTCTCCCTCTTCCCACCCTTCTTCCCCCTCCCTTCCCTGCCTCCATGTTGCGAGCCAGTCTAATAGGTGTTTCTCTTGTAAGTTAGCTCCCAGTTCTTTCATACTGTAGTGCATCTTGTCATGAGCATGTTGATCTGTAGGGTTGAGCGCGGTGATCAGTCCAAAGTAGGGCACAGATGATGCCTTCTTTGATAGTCTGCTTGCATCAGCTGTGATCACTAATTTAGCTTTCATTAGATCTCAACTGCATCGCTAATTGCTTTGAATACTCTCCAGGATCTCATTGACTCAGATGAGCTGCTGGATCCAGAAGATTTGAAAAAGCCTGATCCTGCTTCCCTGCGGGCTGCTTCCTGCGGAGAGGGGAAAAAGAGGAAGGCCTGCAAGAACTGGTGAGTGCTGCTGCCTGTGGCTCGAGTCTCAAGTCCTCGATGCTTGACTGTATTAGAGCATGTTTTATTGTGAGAGTGTCGTGTGGAGTCAATTAAACGTGCACTTTTGGTGGTTTTTTTGGTACTGGGAACGAACTCTGGACCTTGTGGGGGCACCGCTGAGCTAAATCCCCGGCCCTAAACATGTACATTTTAAAGAATGACAAGCACCCACATACTCTTCGCCCAGACTAAGGAACAGAAACATTGGGCCAGGAATTTAGCTCAGTGGTTCCGTTTGCCTGCCTCGCAAGCACAAGGTCCTGAGTTCGATCCCTGGTACCAAAGAAAAAAAAAGGAACAGAAACATTACTAGTACCTTACATACACATCACCTATGTGTGCTTCCTCAGCCGCATCTTGCTCCTCCCCTAAAAAGGTTACTGTTGTTCCAAGTCTGTGTTCATCATTCATGGGTTTTTGATAGTTGACCACCTACATGTGAATCTGCAAACAGTACTTTAGCATGAGTCCGAGTCCATACCCAATTCTGTAAATATTCCCACATTACATAAGGGCTGGGGCAGCAGGGGGGGTTGGGGAGGCTGGCCAGTATCTTTGGTTTGCTTTGGTCTCAGCCTCATTGAGAGTGGACAAGAGGCCCTCAGGGAAGTTAGTGGGAAGAGTCCTGGGTGAGTTGGAGGAAATGAAGGGCACAGTGCATGCACGTGGAGCAGCAGGCAGGGTTGTAGAGGTGCAGTGACCTGAAGGGCGGCCGGAATGTGGTCAGGGAGGGACTACTCTAGCCCTGTTGTAGCCCAGGATCTGCTGACAGGAGTAGGTCAGAGCAGGAACAAGTGTCGTCAGCAGGTCCAGCCTCAAGTGTGGCACAGAAAGTTGGACATTTTCAGCACACGGTTGAGGTGAGCTGAGGACAGAATCAGGCTGACTTGCCTGGCCTTGGGTGACATAATGGTATGGTGCCAACAGGGATCATGGTGATGCAGCCTTCAGTGTGTCTGTCTCATGTGACTGTCGCAGAGCTGATGTGCTGGCATCTGCCTTCACTGTTCCCTGCAGAGTCCCTCCCCTCTGCCTCTGTCTGTGTTAGCTTTTATTTCCTGTGTTTCATGGTGTTCTCTCGTGGTTTTCTCTATGGTGTTGGGGGAGCATATTCTCCGTGGTTTTTTAGAAAAGCTACCTGGAAAGTAAATGTTGGATTTTGGTTTGTTGTTTTTTCATTTTTTTAGATGTGCTTGTGCGAACTTGCGTGTGTGTGTGTGTGTGTGTGAAAATACCTGTGTTCTACTCATAAATGGTTGGTGACTAAGGTTTAAAAATCTTGGTTGGAAATAATTTTCTTATAATTTGGAGATTGTTCTGTTGTTTTCTTCTCATTATTCTGACATCTGAAGTCAGACAGGTATCTTTGATCCTTTCTATTAGAGCATCTTGATCTTTTCCATAAGACTTCTTTCTCTATTTCAGAAATTTGTAGAATCTTCTTTATCTCTGTTATCATTTTGTGATAGCATGACTTGAATGGAGATTTGTTTTCATATTTTGTACTAACCACTTAGTGCATCTTTTTCTGTAAAAAACCATGTCTGTGGTCTTGGGACATTTAAAAAAAATTCTGTTTAGCCAGGCATGGTGGCACAAACCTATAATCCCAGAATTTGGGAGTCTGAGGCAGGAGAATTGCCAGTAATTCAAGGCCAACCTGGGCTACACAGTGAGTTCAAGGCCACCCTGAACTACATAACAAGACCCTTTCTCAAAAAAAAAAAAAAAAAAGTTGTTTCGGAGTTTCATCTTCTCTTTGTTTTTTTCTGAGTAATCTGAGACTCAGATTTTGGACTCTTTGGTCCTGTAATTTCCTTTTCTCTCACATTTGCCACGTGCCCCTTTCAGGGAGATTTCTTCATTTATCCTCCAAAACGTCCAATGTTATTTTATTCATACTATTCTGTTTTTATTTCTAAGTTGACTTTTTTTGTCCTTGACTTTTTTTTTTTGATACTGGAGATCGAACTCAGGTCCTTGCACTTGCACAGCAGGTGGCAAAACCACTGAGCTAAATCCCCGGCCCTGTCCTTGACTTTTTTTTTTTTAAATAATGCATCCTGGTTTTATTTCATGAATGTGACATCTTTTCTTTTGAAGATCCTGATCTAAGTTTTTTCCTCCTTGCATAGTTTCTGGTTCTTTTGTTTTTGTTTTTGTTTGATTGGTTGTTTCGGGGGCCGGGAATTTAGCTCAGTGGTTCCGGTGCCTGCCTTGCAAGTGCAAGTTTCCGAGTTCAATCTCAGGTACCAAAAAAAACCATGATTGCTTGTTTGTTTGTTTTGGTACTGGGGATCAAACTCAGGATCTTGCGCTTGCAAGGCAGGCATGGTCACCTTTCTTGAGGTGCCTGGTAACCCCACGCTTCTCCATGATTAAGAGTGCAGGACAAGGCTGGCATGTTGTTTTCTGCCTAGCCCCAAGGTACCTGTGCTTTAGAGAAAAGAGAAGTCTTAGAGTACATTTTGGCTCTGTTGTGGATTTGGGGTTTCTGGGTAGTGGCAAATCTCCGTCAGTAGCAACTGGTTTCCCCCAGCACTTGTGGCCTTGCAGAAGAACTGGAGAAGGAGAAGTCAGAGGCCCAGAAGAGCTCGCAGCCCAAGTCAGCCTGCGGAAATGTAAGTATCTGGACCTTACAGCTTGTGGTCCCCTGTGGTGGAGGGCATCATCCCAAACTAAGAGACTTGCTTGCTTGCAAGCATAGTCCTTTCTTACTTTTAGTCCCTTTATTTCTGCCTCAGAGCGGGACTGGAAGTTATTTGGCCATTTGGCTGAGCTTGGCTATGATTTGAAATGGTTAGAATAGAGACACATGGCCTCCTAAGGAGCTTTTCTTGACTTTTTATGAAACTAGAGATCTTGAAAACTCCTAGTATTTGGGTCCTGCTGGACCTACGAATGCATCCAGACATTCCTCCCGGGCCCGGGTCTTGGGTGAGCTGGCCCCGGGTGTCCCTGTGTGACTTCCCTTTCTTTCTCCATAGTGCTACTTGGGCGATGCATTCCGCTGCGCCAGCTGCCCCTACCTAGGGATGCCAGCCTTCAAGCCCGGGGAGAAGGTGCTCCTGAGCAATAGCAACCTGCACGATGCCTAGGAGGGCCCCTGCTGCCACGTCTGCTCCTCCGAAGCTTCTCCTGACCCTCTCCTCCTGCCTCCTGTGGACTCATTCTCTCTGTTGGAAATCTCTGAAATCATTTTTGGGGAGTCGCTTGTTGACAGAGGGAGGCTGGCTGCAGTGCAGTGGTGTTAGTGCTGCTGTCTCCCAAAAGACCAAGGCATGGCAGAGGCTGGTTCCCCGAAGCAGCCCCTGCCTCCTCACTGAGTGTTAGGACCTCATGATAAAGCGCTGACCATGCTCTCTTGAGCCCAGGTATCCTTGAGTATTTATGCCCCGAAGCTCAGTGACGCTGCCATCTACTTGCCCTTCCAAGTAGGTGGGGCATTCAATACACACTCTTAGTGACTTAAGTCAACTGTCTCATGACCTCGGGTCACCAAAGGGGTCACTTGCTGGTTACTGTGATCCCATCCTGTGTCCCTCTGTCCTTTTCCACCCGTGTCTGTGTCTCTTGTCATTTCTGTTCACCGACAGGTGTTACACTTGCACACTAATAAGGGGTGTGTAGGTGCATGTGGTGTCCATGTATCATCCATGCTCTGCCTGGACTGGGAAACGCTCTTTTTGGAGGAATTTGGTGGCCTGAACAGTGGGGCCAGTGCTGTACATGCAATGAGCACCTCTTCCTCTGAGAGGAGTCCAGGTTGGGGAGAAGCAGGGAAGACTGACCCAACAGCACTCTGTGTTTTTGCTGTGCATCCACAGACCCAGAATGGATCTTGCCAAATACTTGGAGAGATCATGTGGGTTTAAGAGACCTGGATTTTTGTTTCACCAATAAATAAGTGTTAATTGGTATCTGTCTGCAAAGCTTGGTTTGATTCTCCTGACTTGTTTTTCCTTCTGGTCCCTGCTGTAGTTAGTGCTGTGTCTAAAGCTGGGCTCCCAAGCCAGCGGGAGGCAGGGTGCCGAGATGCCCTCCAGTGACCCATGCCCCTGTGTCACCCCTGAGCAAGACCTGTGAAGCCATGGGATCTCCCTCCTGGGATTAGAGGAGGTTCTGTGGCAAAAGCCAAGGGATTTTGCAAATGTAGTTAAAGTTCCTGCTGGTTTAAGTTGATTAGAAGGGAGATTATCCTGAGCAAGCCTGATGCAGTCAGGTGATCCTTGAAAAGAACTAGAGAACAGAGCTCCCTGATGGTATAGAAGTTGCCAAGTTGTGAGAGGTCCAAGCAAGGACGTATGCTCCCAACAGCCACTGAGACAGCGGGTCCCTCAGTCCAACCACAACGATCTCAGTCCCGCCAACAGCATGTGGCTTGGACGAGGACCTCAAGTCCACACAAGAAGGGTGGTGCCCCCACTATAGTTGTGGGAGGCCCCACAGAAACCAGTGTAATAAGCAGATGTCTGAAGCAGCTAAGTGGCTGGTGACTTGTTACACGGCAACAGAAACTAACAGCCGGGAAAGCTTAACGATGGTGTGTCTACCGAGCCATTAAGCCCTTGTCGGTAGTTTGGCTGCAGTTGCCACGATCCTGAGCCAGAGCTTTCCAGGACGAGCTCAGCATGTGCCCCAGTCCTTGGCTGCCCTGCCTGGTTCTGAGTCCCAGCCACTGCTAGCACAGGATGAAGCTTTGGGTGGCATGGTTGATGGGATTGTGTCACAGCTGCTGTGTCATCCTACAGGGACAGGGCTGGAGGATGGTAGAGGCCTTGCCAGTCAGCAGTGCACATCTGGGCCTTGGAGCCCAGGTCCGGCTTCACACAGTGAGGGGACATGGGAGGGGACAGCTGGTCCTTATGTTTGTGACTTTGCAAGGGGGCATTTCTAAGGGGAGAGGTTTATTTTGGGAGCTCACAACATTGGAGCCCAAAACAGCAGTCGGGTATCCCGAATGCAACCTCAATTTACAGTTAAGGAAACACAGAGCTGGAGGGTGACCTGTGGCCGTCGCCAGAGTACTTTGTAATACAGACTCCTGGGGCTGGGGACCAAGCTCAGTTGAAGAAGGACCTGGGTTGGATCCTCAGCACCACAAAAACCAAAACATATGGAAAGTACAAATGCCTGATGTCACCTGTGGACATTCTAGATCGGTAAGTCTGAGGGGACTGGGCATCTTAACTGGTTTAGAATCTGTCTTACGGTCTTTTGCTAGAACCTGGCAGTGTACATTTAGGATTCCCCCTTGCCTGCTTTCTGTTTGTATTCTAAAACGGCCTTGCCATGGACTCCAGGCGGGCCTTACACTCAGTCCTCCTGACTCAGCCTCCCAAGTGCTGGGGTCACAGATATGCATCAGGCGCCTGGTGCTGTCCCCACCTGAAGTCACTCAAGCTGCAAGTGCAGTGGGCAGCAGAAACAAACCACACCGTGGGGTTAGGTGGCAGCCAAAACTTTGGAGGTGTGAAAAGCAGGTGCTCCGGAGCAGAGCCCATGTGGCTGGGGAAGAAGGGAGGATGAAAATGCTGCCAACTGTTCTGGGGCCAGGCAGCCCCTTGAGTGGCAGAGTGACCACAGGTGCAGCAGTGGCCTCCAGCTGGGCTGAAGGGAGAACTCCGCATACCGGAAGCACTCCTGCTGCTGGACTAGGGAAGAGGCGCCCGCTTTGTGAATGACGGAACAGTTGTGAGAGGCTAAGCAGCAACTCGCCAACTGCAGCAGCAGGTATGGGCCAGAAGGGAGCAGTTTGGTGAGATTCCTTCAGGCAGTTCAATGCGGGCTGTGTGTTAGAATCATCTGTGGAACTTCTGGAAATAAAACTAGCTCTTGTGTGACTGAGTTTTCCTTCCAAAGGCCAAGTAAGTCAGTGCCTTCTGGAGCGGGGCCCATGGTGTCTGCTTTTTTTTTTTTTTTTTTGAGAGAGGATCTCACATGTAGCCCAGGCTGGCCTTGAACTCACCGAGATTGTCCTGCCTCAGCTTCCCAAGTGCTGGGATTACAGGCGTGTGCCACCATAGCTGGCTGGCATCACCATTTTATAATGCTTCCCTGGGTCATGCTGAAGTGCACCCAAGCTTAAGAACTACTCCCCTAGAGAAAGTCTTCCCTACATGCACCAGAAGACAAGCTAACAAAATAGCCAAAGCTGCAACATGTGAGAACAAGAACCTGGTCAGGATCCAGTGGGCCATTAGCAAGAGTAGATGGGTGACTTGTGTGACCGTGGGGTGGGACACTACAGCAAGATGGCCTGTGGCAGTGCGTGTGGGCCTGGAGAGGTTGCAAAGCAGAGCTGCAAGAGCAAGTCATGGAAGCATGTGTAAGAAATAGGTCATCTACATAAAGTTCAAAACCACCATGCCTGCCTCACAAGCGCAAGGTCCTGAGTTTGATCCCCGGTATCAAAAATAAAAAATAATGGGCTGGGGATTTAGCTCAGTGGTTTCGCCTCCTGCTGCCCAAGCTCAAGGACCCGAGTTTGATCCCCAGTACCAAAAATTTTTAAAAAACAAAATAAAAATGATAAAGACATTTCACAAGATTGGTAGTCTTGGTCGGGGATTTAGCTCAGTGGTTCCGATGCCTGCCTCGCAAGTGCAAGGTCCCGAGTTTGATCCCTGGTACCAAAAAAAAACCCTTACAAATAAAAAATAAAGTTCAAAACCATGTGAGGTGCATCAGTACATCATTAGGGACACACACGGAAACATACAGATTATGCATACACGTATATGATGACTAAAGAAGCTCAAGGAGACTGGTGAACAAAACTCAGGGCCAGCCAGGCATGGTGCCACACCTGTAATCACAGGGTTCAGGAGGCTGAGGCAGGAAGACTGCAGCAAGTTCGAGGCCAGCTAGGCTACGCAGTGAGACCCTGTGTCAAACAACAACAACAACAACAAAGGTCATAGTTGGGTTGAGAGGGAATGGGAGGGGAAATGGGCTTTCAGAGTAGCAGGAAGTTTCTGTTGCTTTCTCTTTTTATTCTGATGCTGGGACTTGAACCCAGGGCCTCATATAACTACCACCAAGCAACACCCCCAAGCCCTGATGCTTCTGCTTAAGCTGGGAAGCAGGTTTACAGGTGTTTAATTAATTGGTTTGTATGCCTTATTCATATAATAGGTATTTTTTTTAATTTGTAGGAAACTTTGTTTTAAGAAAGTAGAAAAACATAAAACCCTGACTCTTAAGGAAAATACTGGTATGCTAGAGCAAAGTCCTGTGCCTCCTGACATGAACCTCCAGGACCACTTGGCCCCGTTCTAATCTCAGTGTTTAAAAAGTGAAGCCAGCATCGTATCTATATAGATAGCGTAGCTGGGCAATCCTAGCAGTCTGGGAGGCTGAGGCAGGAGAATGGCAAGTCTGAGCCCCAACCTAGGCAATTTAATGGCTTAGTAGTCTCAAAAATTTAGAAAGGGATGTAGCTCAGTGTGAATGAAGGCCCTGGGTTCCATCCCAGCATGAAGACAAATGAGGGAGACAATAGGCACAGAGCAGATGGATGCTGTGACCACATATTTTTTTTTACTGAAAATTACACAAATATATAAAATAAAACAAAGATTTGAGAGCTCAAGATGATTTAAGAGACATAGAAAGATGTGTGATGAAAACACGAATTGGCAGATCTGAGTCAAGGAGTGAAAAAATAAAATTTCAGATGTGAAGTCAGTAAACATTGGCAGGAGGATCACAAGTTCGAGCCCAGCTTGAGCTTAGCAACTTAGACCCTGGTTCCAAATAAGAAACACAAGGGCTGGAGGTATAGCTCAGTGCAAAGGCCCTGGGCTCAATCCCCAGCACTGGGGGGAAAAATCAGCAGCATCTCGTACATTCACAATATTGTGTGATCACCACCTCTCCCTGTTTTATCACCGGAAAGGAAAGCCTTAGTCATTAAGCAGCTGCTTCCCACCTCCCCTCTCCCTGCCCCTGGATACCACCAGTCTGTGATCTGACTAGATTTGCTTCTTCCAATATGGTGTGACATCATGCAATATGTGACCTTTTGTGGCTGGCTTCTTTCATTTAGCATAGTGTCCCCCATCATTGCCTTTGATGGCAGGGTGGTACGTTCCTCTACGCTGCAGCCACTGCCATTGTGGGAGGATGGACATTGGGCTGTTTGCACCTGTTGGCTGCTGTGAAAATCCCACAGCGAACGCACAGGTGTGAGATCTGATGAGTCCATTGGACTCGCTGTATGTGTGACAAGGCCCTGGCCCCGAGCCTGGCCAAGTATTCCATCCCTGTGGTTGCTGTGTCGGCTTTGGAGATCAGGATAGGCAACACCAGGTCACTGGCCGTGTATTAGGAGGAAACTGCAGAGTTCCTAAGGCTGGGACCCCCTAAGGCCAACGTGAGAGGCAGGAAAGCAGCCAGCAGAGCACAGATCGGAGAAGGCCCAAGCGCACTGTTGTGTGGAGACCAGGCTCTGGAAGAGAAGCAAATGCATGAGGGTCCACGGCCAGTCAGTGGCAAAGTCAAAATTGGAAACAGGCCCCTGACCCCTTGTGTTAAAATACACTTGTGAGATTTGAATTTACAGAGGTGACCATGTGATGACACTGAGGGCTGTGCTACTGAATGAAGACTGTCGCCTGCATTTTCCAAACGAGAGGACACCATGCCATGTAGAGTCACAGTGACTCACTGGGGCTGGTCAGGAGGCAGAAAAGGTTAGGCCACGGCCTTTCTGGGGTTTCCTCACGAAAGGCAAAGCTGGGAGGGAAAGATAGAGAGCTCTTAGGATTGGCCAGGTGGAGTGATTCCCAGAGGGCCTTGGGCCTGGTTCCTATTGCTGGGTGATTCAGGGCAGAGGAAATATTGGCTTGGTGTGAGAGCTCCACAAAGGAGAGGGTGGGTGATCTGGATTCAGGATTGGCTTATAATAAGATTTTTGGGGAGGGGGGTTTGAGACAGGGACTCTCTGTGCAGTTCAGGTTGGCCTTGAACTCACCAGGCTGGCCTTGAACTCGAAGTGATCCTCCTGTCTCAGCCTCTCAAGTGCTGGGATTACAGGTGTGTGCCACCATTCCCCACAGAATTTTTTTTTTTTTTTGAGATGGGGTCTTGCTATGTTGCCCAGACTGGTCTCAAATTCCTAGGCTCATATGACCCTCCTGCCTCGGCCTCCCAAGGAGCTGAGACTCCAGGTATGTACCATTGGGAGCAATGCTACGTAATTCTAGGGAAAAATCATTTGAGTAGGCCTAGTTCTCCTGCCTACAGCCCAGCTAGGACATTCCAGACATAATTGCATTTTGGCCTCGGGTCACAATTGAGACCTCAGTGATCCCCGGATGCTGTAATGCTCCAGGACAAGACCACACCTGTGGGAGACGCCAGGGAGAAACCAAATATTCATCTGCATAGTTCCTCATTGTTCTTAGATTTCCACTGCCCCCCAGTCTTCTGTTACACCTTGTTTATCCCAATGTGAGGTACTGAACTCTGCATTTCATTTGTTACATTTGTTTCTCTGGATGTACTAAATAAAAGGTGCTGCAAGCTAGGAGGTCTTTGTCTTTGCTGCCCAGAGCAGCACTGATCAGACCCGAAGCTCAGTTTCTCCTCAGTCTCAGTTTTCTACCTTTCCTGTAATTCGCTGTGTGCTGCCGTGGCTCTCAGGAGACTAGGACTTATTGCAGAGGTTCTAATAACGTCCCCTTCCCCTGTTCCCTACAATGTACCACTGTCTTTGGCTTTACAATATGATTTTCGAACAGCCACAAAATCTGGATCACAGAAGCTATAACAACTTTGGCTGTTGACCTGTGATGAATGAATGCCACGTGGGCAAATACAGACCCAGAAAACACAGGCCACCCCTGCTTGGTACTCCAAGCATGGCCACATTTCTCCTGAAATCTGGTCCTGCAACCCCAGCACCGTTTGTTCCTTCTTCTCTACCCAGCTACCCCCAGGCAGCGTATGTGGTGGTTTCCTAGCCTCTGCTCCCCCAGAAGAGCTAGCCAGCTGCCCTACAGCTACCATCAGATGTCCCCCTGCAGACAGCGCTGAGGCCAGTCTGGGCCTCACACCCCAACCTCAGAATTTTGTTGCACAGCGCCCTCTGGTGGGCCATTGGGGAAAGACCCAAGTTTAATTTCCACCTCTTAGGATGTGTGGACCTGAAGCTGTTATGGCACCTTGGGACATTTCTTTCCCCACTAGTGCCCCTGTGGAATTCACCTGATGAAAATGTATAAATCAGACATCCACCATGCACAAAATACTTCCTCCCCTTATAACCAGGTCTGAATTATCTGACCCAAATACCTGCGCCACTGAGCTCCTTGGGTGAATCCAACCCAAGGCAGTTAGAAGGCAGGGGACAGCCCGTGTGTAATGTCGGGCAGGTGAGAGTGGGGAGCTGGTCAATTGCTGGTTAGGTGCAACCAAGGAGACCAGGGAGGAGGTGAGCTTCAAATGGGAACTGGATTTCAGAAGTGGAGGAAGCGGTTACCTTCCAGGTGGAAGGAGCAATGTATGGCTGGTGCCTCTTTGCACTGTTCACCACCCCTTCTTCCTCCCTTCCCCACAATCATGGGGGTCTCAAATGTGCCATGGGAACATGGTAGCATCTCACTCCACCTACTTGGTACCTTGACGGTGTTACAACACTTGGCTTCTGAATCCTGCATTCTGCAGCCTGTTCTGGCTCCACCTGTCCCTGCCCAGTGGCCTGGAACCACCCCTGCCTGCTCGTTTTCAGGGCCCTCCCCACGAGCCCCCAGCACCTCTCCTTATTGGAGTTTACCCTATGGACTTCGGCGGGGGCGGGGGGGGGGTCCTTGCTTTTTCTTCCAGTACTAGAAATTGAACCCAGGACCTCAGCACACGCCAGGCCCAGCACTATCCACTCCCCAAAAGAGCTTGCTTCTTTTAGGAAAACTGCAGTGCACAGGGTTAAACATTGAGTCCTCCAGGGCTCGGTTGCAGGGTGCAGCACCCAAGCCCTGGCCCTTGCTCTCCTTTGCTGCCTTAGGAGATAGCCTCTTCACTTCCCTCTCAAATGAGTAAATAAATAAATAATATTAATATTTTTAAAATAATATTTATTAATTAGGGGTTTTTTTGGAGACAGGATCTAGCTATGGAGGTCAGGCTGGCCTTGGGCTCATTTCGTAGCCCAGGCTGACCTCGAGCTCCTGGTCCCTCCCGTTTTAGATTATTCTCCCACCTGGTGGATCCAGAGGACCTAATTCCTTAAGGCCTTCAGACAGGCAGTTGTTCGAGGGGTCCCCCTCGGCGTCAGGGCAGGAAGAGAGCCCACTTGTCCCGGAGAGACCCTGGGGTCGGAGGAGCCAGCCTATCACCGTTGTCAGCCTGTTTATTGTTAACTGGTTTTTGTTTTTGTTTTTGTTTTTGTTTTCTGCCTCTACTAGATAGTGGTCGTGGGTTTCATCTGCCCTGCCATGAGACGAATGGCCACAAGGGGGCAGCAGGAGGCAAACACCTTGCCTGGAAATGACTCCAGACCTCAGCCTTGCCAAACCACGCAGGGCTCAGTGAGTGGTAGGAGTGACAGCTGCCTCAGCCCCAGACTGTCCCAAGAGAAGCTGACCGGTGCGTGAGGTAGTCCTGGAATGCAAAGACCCCTGACTCTCCTGCTGCCCACTGTGGCTCCAGTCCTGAGCTGGGCCTAGACAGAGGCTCCTGTCTCCAACCTTCAGAGCATGGGGGGACCCAGAGCGGCTCACAGAGCTCCCAATGTAACCCAGAGCTGGGATTGACGGGCACAGCCGGGCATAGCCGGCATCCCTGGGAGAGTGACCCGCACGGGAGACAGGAGGAAACCCCAGGGGGCATGGGAGTGGGGTGGGGGCTGGGCTCAGGCTGGGTGAGGCCGGGTGGGTGGGACTGGGGTGGGAGGAGCCATGGGGTCAAGTGGAGCAGACTTCGAGGAGAGGGGGAGGGAGGGGGCAGGTGAAAGGGACCCTGGGAGCAGAGGGGCAGGGTGGGAGGAGGAGGCTCAGTGGAGTTGCTGCAGTTTGAGCTGTGGGCCCCAGAGATTTTTCTGGAGTCAGCTGGACTGCAGTGAGTGCTGAGGGACTGGGGAGGGGGAGACGGGGCTGGTGCTGCAGGACACCTCCCTAACCCCATTCCAGCCAGGAAACTGCCCAGCACTTGAAGGGTCCTGGGAACACTTGTACAGTTGAATCCAAAGCATAAAGGGAACCATGTTCCCAGGTCTGCATCAGGTGAGAACAGGGCTGGTCTAGGGAGCAACCCTGGGACAGAGAAATCCAGGGGGTCCAGCAGGGGAGGGTCAGCCTGAGGGCTGCTGAGCCTCTGTCCACCCTGCCCTGCTCAGCCCCACCCTCCCGCCAGGTCCTCCCCTCACTTGTGCATGGTCTGCAGCAGCCACGTCCCTCCAGCCTCAGTTTCCCTTCTGACCTGGACAGGCCAGGACCAGATGTTCTCTGAGGACCCTGCAGTGTGACAGCCCAGAGGAGACGGGTGTCCGGCCCTGTGGGAACAGAACACGCTGACCCAGATGAGGGGGAAAGGCTGTTTAATCTGGGCTCATCTGTGCCCCTGGATTTAGTTCGGGAAGGGGACAGGTCTCCCTCACTGTGGCTCCTCAGGCAGTTCAGGGATGGGGTCCTAAGCACTGATGCTGGAAGTCTCTGAATGGTCCAGGGAAAAAAATCAGTCCTGGGTGGTGGTCCTGTGTGACTTCTTGAGGCTGTCCAAGTATCTAACTGCCTTCTTCACGAGCCAGTTCTCAGGGTCCGAGCAGATGAGCCTGGCCCTGACAGTCACAAACCTGCTCAGAAGGAAGCCATGAGGGTGTCAGGGTCAGAAGGACCTTCTGGAGCCGGACCAGCCTGCCCTATGCTGAGCATGACCTTGAGGACCCAAAGAGGTGAGAACTTGCCTGAAGCCACACCAGCCATCAGCAGCAGCCCTAGGACATCAGGCTGCTGTGGCTCAGTGAAAGCGACACTCATGGCCCTACCTGGGTACAGCTGGAGGGACCAGGGCTGCTGACCTTGTGCCCACTCCATCCCACCTAGAGCCTGGAGACAGGGTGCTGGAGGGGCTGTGCAGGAGCTGTCCTCCACCTAGCTCCGGCCCAGGAAGGGGAAGTGACCTCATGGTCACCGACTGGTGCATGACCTGGGGTGTCCCTTCCCTCCCGGTGCCTCAGTTTTACCATAAATCAACAGAGAGGTTGGACCTCATGGCCTGCAGCCCCTTGGGTGCCCCAATGTGGGCTTCAGGAGCTGCCCCGGGAGCCAGGCTGTTAGTCAGGAGCAGAAGGGACTCCTCTCGGCCTCTATCCCCAGCAGCTGTCCCAGGAGCTCCAGGGCCGGCCCCAGAGTAGGGGTGCAGTGGAAGGGGACTTACACAATGGCGTCCCTGGGACACTCGGACGAGGTCCTGTACCAGTGCACCAGCTTTTTGCTGGGAATGGCTCCCTTGAAGTACTCCAGGCAGCACTCCCGCCCCACGTTGGTGGCTCGAGCTATAGAGAGAGAAGGATCCGTGTCTGAGGGTCTGGGGGAAGGTGTCTGTGGTGGTGTCTGTGCGTGTCCGCATGTGGTGACTGCATGTGTGTGTCCCTGCGTCTCCCTGTGCCTGTGTTCTTGGGGTGGGTCCATGTGCGAGTGTTTGGACTGGGCAGTTTTGTGTGTCTCTGTTCACATGTGCATGTGTGTGAGAGGCCTCTGTGATGTCCTATGTGTTTGTGTGCGTTTGTGCACTTACCCGTGTGTGCATCTATAACCAGCAACCTTATTTCAACTTTCCCTTCCCAACTGAATATAAAAGCCTCTTTTTTCACATGTTCTTGAAGTCAGTCCTCCTGTCTTTATGCTGCTTCCCTTATTGTACATAAAAACCCACTAATAAAACAGATGCAAACACATAACTGTGTGAATCATTTGTTCTGTGCTGCAAACCCAGTCACGGTCACTGCTTCCTGACATTGCAGCCCCAGATGCGCTGCACCCCGTCCGGCCCCCAGCCTGTCCCCACGGGCAGGGGCCCAGCACCTTCACCACTGTCCTCATCTGACCACTTTCCTCCAAAGGCTCGGCTGCCAGCCCCTGAGGTCCTCTGTGGGCACAGACAGGGCCCTGCACCCAGCCCCTGTGCCCTGCTCTCACCTGCTCGGCTGAACTGCAGAGAGGCGCCCAGCAGCAGGGCGGCCAGGAACAGCGTCTTCAGGGACCTCATGGCGCCAGGGTCTCCGTGAGGTCCCTCTGCTCGGCAGGCATGAGCGTGAGGGCGAGGTTGGAGGCGACTTATTTAACCTCTTCAGGCTGGTCCCCCTCCTCTGTCACCTCCCACACCCTTCCCAGACCAGGGTGATTCACAGAATTTTAGATGATTCGTTAAAGTTCAGTCTTGGAATGCCTGTGGCTTTCCAGAGAATGGGTACTGAACCGAGGACAGAGGCGGGGGTCCATGCGTCCAGGGACCCGAGTGACACTTCTCCTTTCCCAGGGGACATTTCTTGGTTCCTCTATTAGCAGAATCAAGAGGCCTCCATTCTGCACTGCTTTACCCAGCTCAGATGCTGGTGAGCGGCCTTCAGACCCGGTGCCCTTCAGGGACCGACCGGCTGGACAAACAGTAGAGGCTGAGTGAGCTGAGAGCTTCGGAGTGCCAGGAGGGTCCCCTGGGGGGCTGCAGACTACTGTGCACAGACAACCGCCCCACTGCTCTGCAGGGAGGGCCAAGCCCTACGGCTCTGAGAAAGGCCTGAGGTTCAGAAGGCCCTGAGTTACAGCTGCTTCCCCCAGCCTGGGCCTTAATCACACTTTGTGCACATGTGCACTGAGCTTCCATGAGTGGGGAGCCCCATTCCCCAGACTGGGGCCCTTGCCTCAGATGCCTGCAGAATGGAAGGACACTCGAGAGCTGGTGTTCTCAGCTCTAGCAGAGCTGCACTGAACAGTCCACCCCGAAACTCTGGTCAGGTTCCTGCCAGGCCCCAGAACGCTTTCCAGGAACCCAACTTGGAACTTGCTGCATAGCTCAGGGTCATAGCATCGCTGCACACCCTTGAGTCCCCCGACTGACAGGGCTCCCAAGGGACAAAGCATTAGAAGGAACCCAAGTGCCAGGCATGGTGGCACACACCTGTAATCTCAGCACTCAGGAGGCTGAGGCGGGAGGATCACCACAGCCTGTCTGGCTTACATAGGGTGATAGCCAACTTGACTTCATTTGTGTAAAGTTGAGTAAGTCCGGGTGGTTCCTTTCCTCTTCCTGCTTGGGAGTCCCCTCAGTTAATGGATGATGCATCCTATGTGAGTTCGAAACTATGTTATCTTCACTGCCTCGTGAACGGGATGCTCTGCACCTGTGTAAATCTGCAACTATCTTTACTACCTTGTAAACAGAAGACTCCACTCCTGTGTGATAGTTTGTTTTCATTAAGCTGTGTGAAACTTCCCTTGACCCCCATGAACTTAGCAAAGTTCTGCTCCTGTGAAATTCTGCTTGTGCTCCCCCTCTCCCTGAGCCCTCCACAAGTAGAAGAGCCCCTAAAAGGACCCTGCAAACTGCCTTTCCTTTGTCCAGAGTTTAGTGTGAACCACCCTGGAATGCCAGTTATGGTGATAAAGGACTCTATTTAATTCAGAGTGTGGTGCATCTCTATAGTGCCAACTCGCCTGGCCCTATAACAATAGTAAGTTTAGGACCAGCCTGAACTACATAGTGAAACACTGTCTAAAACACCTAAATGAAAGAAGGAACCCCCACCTGCCTCCAGGTATGCAGCATCCTGGCAGGGCAGCTTGTGGCCTGGAGGTGCCTGGCCTTTGGTTATGACACATGGGCTCTGGGCCTGGCTTTCCCTGTTCCTGAGCAACCAGGGGCAGCTGGGAGTGGCAGCCCCACCTCGGAATGTCGGGCTTTCTTGGGGTCAGCTCTGTGTTAATCACTAAATCACTATTAAGTTTTCATTAACAGCGGTGGCAACAAGAGTGGATATTTGTTGAAACCCAGCTCCCAAGGGCAGGACTCTGTAACTGCATCGTCCCCGGGCACCTAGGAGAGGACCAAATCCCATCAGGATAGGCCTGGTGCTCCCATCCCCCAGCAGGGCCCCACAGGAGGCCCCACTGCTTCAGTTCCTGGGGATAGGAGATGTCCCCTGTCCGAGAATTTTTTTTTTTTTTTTTGGTACCAGAGATCAAACTCTGGTCCTTGTGAGAATTCTTTTTGGTAACGTGGATCAAACTTGGGACCTTGCGCTTGCAAGGCAGGCGCCGGAACCACTGAGCTAAATCCCCGGCTCTATCCCCTGTCCATGTGAGCAGGATCCTGTATCACCTCTTGGCTGTGTGACTGACCTCAGGCAGCTCATAGACCCTCTCTGAGCTTCAGTTTCCCCTACAGAGAGAATTCTACATGGTTCCTAGTAGTCCAGCCAATGGTAGATCTAGGAAAAATGGGTTCTTTGCATGTTGGTTCTCATACCAGCATTTATTCCGCTGCTTCTCATGAGTCATATCAGCTGCTGGAGACCCTAGCCCTGCACTTCCTCAGGCTAGTCTGGGTGGCATCTCTGTCCCCAGTCTGTCTTGCTGGGCCCTGGTTCCTGTGCCCAGGGCAGCCTTCCACCTGCACATAGTGTGCATTTCCCAAGGGGGCACCCCTTGGTGCATGGTCCATGCTCCTGCACCTCAGAGGACCACCCATCTGGTCCCCCACCCTGGCTGGGCTGGGGAAGGGGCACAGGGGCAGGAGGCTGTGACCTGGAGCAGGAGGCCTGGGACCTAGGAGGAGGCCGGGAGGGCGCGCTGTCTCTGCTGATCCACCGACCTCACTGTTCACGCGCCCTCTGCCAGGTGACGTGTGCCCATGCTCTTGGGGCTTCTCCACCTGCCCCTGAGGCCAGTGTTTATTATTCTGGGCAACGGACAGCTCTGATGCGATTAACGACTTGACCCCCCACTTCCGGGGAATTTCCCGCCTGGGTTCTCAGTCCTCTGTGTCTGCTGCTCACTCAGAAATTTTCTCAGGAAGGACCCAAATTCCCCTGTCCTTCTAGGGAACTGGCCATAGCAGCAAGACACAAGGGCCTGGATTAGCTCTGGGCTGGTGCAGCTGTCTGGCCAGAGGGGGAACAGAGTGGTGGTACAGCTTGGGTGGCCCCTTGGGGTTGCGCCGGGGACTGGGGTGGGGGGACCACAGAGGCAGAATGCACCCTTGCTGGGGGGGGTGCTCACAGAAGGAGTTTGGACCAGGCCTGAGACTGCATGTGGGTTAAAGACCCCAGAATGGGCTGGGGATTTAGCTCAGTGGTTCCGCCGCCTGCCTTGCAAGCGCAAGGACCCGAGTTCGATCCCCGGTACCAAAAAAAAAAAAAAAAAAAAAAGACCCCAGATGTAGGGTGGGGAGAGGCTGCTTCTGGCCTGGATACCTTGGAAGGCTGCCTGGAGGTTGTGGCATGGGCCTGGTAGGCAGGATTCCTACCAGAGAGGTGGGGAGGGCATTGCCCAGGAGGGGAAGAGGGAATGTAGGGACATAAATGAGGAGAGCGGCAGGAGCTCTGGTGGGGAAACAGCCTCGATGCAAGACTTAAACAGTAAGGTCTGTGAAGACGGGGCTGTGGCTGCTTCACCCCACACCATGGTGTCCCCAGCACCCAGCACAGTGCTAGGCACCAGAGGACAGACTGTCGGTGATGCTCAGCCCAGGGAATTCAGGACAGAAGGAAGCAGAGGCAAGAGAGTCTGACTCAGGCCTCAGGTGCCTCCCAGCCTTGTTTGGAGCGCAGCAGAGCCTAGGGACATTCGTAAGGTGGTTTCCCAATCTGGAATTAACCAGACTCATTCCACCTTTGTTTCCCCTGGCAATGACACAGATTCCAAGGGACAGTCCCATTGGTGAGTCCTGGAATCCGGACATGGGTAGAAGCAGGGCCTAGGGATTTTTCCAGTGCTTCAAGGTCTAGGCCTAGAGAACCAATGGAATGATCAGGAACGCTGCCTGGGGGAGGTGGTGGCCTCAAGGAAGGCTCTGTAGAAGAGCGTGGGAGCAGATGCTTTGGCTGGAGGGAGGACAGGGCACGGGCTGGGCCCAGTGGTGTTAGGAGCGGAGTGAGGAAGGAGAATTGGGTGTGAGTGGGAGGAAGCAGGCCTAGTGGGCCCTGCTACTGAAGCTGGCCAGACACCATCTGCCAAAGCCCTTCCCTGCCTGCCTCACCCTGGGGCTGCTGCCCCCAGGAAGACCCACAGGGTGAGAGCAGCCCTAGGTGTCAACCCCCACCCTGCTTTGGCCAGAAGGATTCTGGGTCCTCCACCCTGAAAGAGAAGGAGCGAGCCCCTCCCTGGGGACGGGGTGGGGCCAGAGATGCTCTTAGTCCCAGACAAGGCAGGAGGCGGCTGGGGTGGAAGCTCTTCATCACTTTCCATTGCACCTGACAGGTGCCACAGGTCACAGCAGTGTCGACCGAGGCTCCAGCAAGTGCAGTGACTCGCCTGAGCCTCCCAGACCCTTCCAGAAGGATCCTGGTTTTTGTCCTCTCAGCCCCATCCTCTAGCAGCTGAAGCTGGATTTTTCCTGCCCTGCTGGGATCCAGGGGTGAGGGCCAGCCTGGATGAGATGTGAGGGTCCCCAGTGTGGTTTCCACCTTCATCCCCAAATGTGGCCCATTCCTGGCCTCAGTGATGTGTTCATCATCCCTGACAGTGTGTCAGTCCTCTTGCTTCCTTGGGTCAGAGACCCAGGTGTCAGCCCTGGCCCAGGTTCTCCCCCTTCAGAGTTCATATTCAGTCAATCGGCAAGTCCTGTGGTGTTGGCCACTTTGAATCCATCCCCTCCTCACGATCCACTCAGCTCCCCTTCTGTCTCTGTGCTGGGCCCTGGCCTGTACTCCCAGCTTCCAGGCTTGCCCCTGCAGTGTGTCCCCTCTAAAGCCGGTAACCCAATTCTGAGCAAGGCCTTACCCTCCCAAGATCCTTCAGTGATTGGCCTCCCCACTGGCCTCAGGATGAAGCCAAATTCCTCCTCCTTCTCCCGCCTCAACCGCTTCCTCCAGCCCACCACCCATGGCACCACTTGGTTTTCAGTTCCTTGAAATGTGGGCTCTTGCTGACCCCCAAAGCCAAACTGTGCCTCTGTCTAGAACACTCACTTCCACCCACCACTCCACTTTCTCTCACTTCTGGCCTCCCTCAGATCCAGCTTGGATCCTCGCTTCCTTCCTTCAGCCCCCGCCTTTCCCTGTGTCCCCAGAGGTCAGTGACTTCTCCCAGCCACAGCTGTCTTCACATTGTGTTGCAACTGCTGGTTTATTTGTTGTGTCTCACACAGAAGGCTGTGGAATCCTTGAAAACCAGAATGTCTTTTGTGTGGCAACTTGTCTCTCTAGGGCTTAGCACCCAGTAGGTGCACAAAAAAATGTTTGTTGACTGGATGAAGAGGCAGGTAGATGAGTGGATGGATGGATGGATGGGTGAAGGATGATGGATGAATAAAGGAGCAGACAGATGAATGTTGAAGGGATGTGTGGATGGATGGACAGAGGGATGGAGGGATGGAAGGATGAGGGATGGAAGGATGGGTGAGTGGGCTGATGGATGAGGGTGGATGGATACATGCATGCATGGATGCCTGAATAGAGGGATGGCTACTTACAGATTTCTGAACTATAGCAATGGCCCAGCTTACGTCCTATCCCAGAGGCTCCTTCACTTCAGAACAAATTATTTTTGGTTTTGTTTTGTTTTGTTTTTTTGGTACCAGGGATCTAACTTGGGACCTTGTGCTTGCGAGGCAGGCACTGGAACCACTGAACTAAATCCCAGGCCCTTGAACAGATTATTTTTGATCCACTGTGTCCCACCAGTTCACCAGTCACCCTCAAATCCTTTCATCACAGATGAGGCAGAGGAATCCAACTAATGGAACTCTGACTCTTTTTTTGGCTTTTTTTTCTTTTCTTTCATAATGGGGATTGAGCTCAGGACCTCGCGCTTGTGAGGTAGGCGTGGTGCCACTGAGCTAAATTCCTGGCCTCTGACTCTTTTTTTTTTTTTTTGATACCAGGGATTGAACTCGGGTCCTTGTGCTTGTGAGGCAGGCGGCGGAACCACTGAGCTAAATCCCTGGCCCCCTCTGACTCTTTTTTAAAAATCTGGTTTACAACTTTCTTGTAGGTTGTGGTCATGTTTTGCTAAACCCAAATTGCCTCTGTAGTGGTTTTTTTCCCCAGGCCTTCTTCATCCCAGAGGGACCCCCTTCTCCAGCCACAGCTCCGTGTCCTGGTCTTCACAGCCTCCCACCCGGGACCTCTCCCGTTCTGCTGTTAACATGGTCCATTTCTCCATTCATAAAGCCCTCTGCTTGCCCCCGGTACCCCCCACATTGCCCTTCTATTTCTCCTTTTATTCATGACCAGTTTCTCTGCCATGTGGCCTACACTTCCCGCTGCCATTTCCTCTCTACCCACTTATGATTTTTTAAAAAAAATTTATCCGTAAATGTTTACAGTACATAATGGTTATGTCCATCATGGGGAGCTGGTACATGTACATAACACATCTAACATAACACATCTTTCCTTTCCTTCCCTCCGACTCCTGGTCCCCTTCCCATTTGTGTAAGATCTATCTCCCTATTTTCTCTCTTTCTTTTCTTTTCTTTTTTTTTTTTTTGAGACAGGCTTGCTCCCTAATTCAAGATGGCCTTGAACTCACTATGTAGGCCAGGCTGGCCTCAAACTCATGGCTATCCTCATGTCTCAGCCTCTCAAGTGCTGGGATTACAAGTGTATACCACCATGCCTGGCTCCCTGTTTCTTAATATCTGTCTTTTATTTTGCTCTTTGAGCGATTTATTTTTTGGGCTTCTCATTATAAGAGAATCCATGCAATAATTAAGCTTGTGTGTCTAGTTTCTTGCACTTAACATTATGGTCTCAAGGTGCATTCATTTTCTCACAAAAGACTCAGATTTATCCTTTACAGCAGAGTAGTGCTCCACTGTGTATAAAGACCACTTGTCATGAATCTTTAGCAACATGGCTTCTGCCGCATTCTCCTGGGAAGCACTGTCAAGGCCTCAGTCTCCATGGCCACTCTGTGACCTTCCCATCCCCTCCCAGAGAGCAGTTCAGGGCTATGGCCACCAGCACACGCTGTTGGTAGAACTATGGTTATCCACATAAGGAAATTGAGGACCTACCACAGTGGTTTATAAACTTCCCAGGGCACAAAGCTAGCAAGGGCAAGAAGCCTGCCCAGCACTCTGTCCTAGACTTTTTTTTTTTTTTTTTTGATGGCGCTGAGGATTGAACCCAGGGATTCACATA
Organism: Heterocephalus glaber; assembly: GCF_053883595.1. Classification (NCBI taxonomy): domain Eukaryota; kingdom Metazoa; phylum Chordata; class Mammalia; order Rodentia; family Bathyergidae; genus Heterocephalus; species Heterocephalus glaber. Next base: position 28,237,216 of record NW_028258137.1, read on the forward strand.
TGCTAACCAGGACTCTACCACTGAGCTACACCCTTGGCCCCCTTTTTAAAAATTTTGTTTTGAGACAAGGCCTTGCTAAGTCACCCAGGCTGCCCTGGAATTGGAGATTCTCCTGCCTCAGCCTCCCAAATTTCTGGCATTGGAGGTGTGCAGCACCATGCCCAGCTGCTCTGTCCTAGTCTTTGCTTTTGCCTGAAGCAAGCCCCCCTGTCTCCCTGATGTCATTTGCTCCAGACCTTTGTCTTCCTATAGATGCTTCCTGAGTCTCTGTCCCCAGCTCAGGTGGTTGAACAGCCGGACACACCACCTGCCTTCTTGTGCGTCTGTCCTTCTCTCTGCCCGCTTGTCTGTTGTTCAGCAACCCCAGCCCCTGCCTCACTCTCTAGCCAGCTCTGTGCCACTTTGTCTCCCACACTAGACTGTGAGCTCCTGGGAGGCAGAAATCTGCCCCCTTGCCACTCAGCCCCAAGAGCAGTTCTCTCTTGACCCCGCTTCCCTTTTCTCTGTTCCTACCAGCACCATGCCCACCTGCCCACCTGCCCCGCGCCCAGTCTGAAACTTCGCCTTTGACTCATGCCTTGCCTCCAGCCCCCATATCTCATCAGACCGAGACTCCGCTTGGCTCCATTTTCCGAGGGTGCTCAGCTTCCTCACTTCCTCCTCACTCCCACCGGCTCAACCCTCTTCCTTCCACCCAGACAGTCTCACTAACTGATCCTATTTCCTCCACTCTGGTCTCCCCCAACACCATCCAGCCTGCATGCCTGTCTATAGCTAATCAATCTCGCAAGAGCTGCTCTGACCATGGGATGCTCTCCTCAAGAACCATCAATGGCCCTCTATGTTCTTCCCTACTCAGCTGATACTCTCAGCTACTCTTATGTAGTCTGTCCTTCCTTCCTATCCACTCTCATCTCACTGCTCCCCACTCAGCTTCTATGGCCATTAGTGTCCACCCAACTTGGTTTGCTGCTTCCAAAGTCCAGCCTCCTCTCTGCTGGCCTATCCCTCCCACCTTGACCAAAGCCTGTCAACCTCTGCCACTGATAATACACAAAAGGCAAAGTGAGGGGTCGCTATACCGCTGAGGGATGGGGGAAAACAGAGCCTGGCAGCCGGCTTCTGAGTTTGGCTCTACCATCAGTGCAAGATGACACTTTGAGTTCAAAGTCACTTCTTTCTGAGCTTCAGTTTTACGTCTGCAAAATGAAAATAAAAATGTTAAGTCCATTTGAAGGCTTTGCTTTGCATCACTGCCTTAGTGTCTATATCTGGCAAATTGCGTGTGTTCCTGAATTTAAATATCATGTATCTGCCAGCGACTCTGGAGTTTCACGCACAATCTCCAGACTCGTGCCTCCAGCTGCCTACTCAGCTGCCAAATAGGCACTTCCGGCCCCGAGTTCAAAACCAAATCCTGGACTCCCTCCCCACTCTGCTGCACTCCACCCCACCAGCCCCTTCCTTCCGGTTACTTGGGCCAGAAATATTGGGCGCTCTCCTTGCCACCTCTTCTTCTCACCCCACACTTCCCATCTGTTGGGAACTCATGGCACCGCCTTCCAGATATACCCAGAAACCATCATCCTCCTGCTGGCTACTGCACCCTGGCACCACGCCTCCCTCCACACTTGCCCTGCAGCCCACAGGGTCGAAGGTCCTGTATTCACAATGCCCCCAAGTCTCTGCATGGCTCACTGTGGGACAGGCCACCAGCCCTGCTTCACTCTCTGCCCACCCCTGCCCTCACCAGCCTCCTCCCAGCTTCTCTGCCTCTGCCTCCGCCACCCTGGCCTCTTGGTTAACACTCCCTCCTCAGGATGTTTGCATGGCCTACTCTTCCAGCCTCGGTCCTTCTCTCCCCAGATACTTGCAAGACTCCTAAGTGGCACTTTTCTTTGAGGTGACCCTATGTAAAATTGCGTACTTCTGCACCCTCTCTTCTGCTTTGATTTTTCCTCTTTCTTTGTTGCTGTTTTATTACCATCCTCTGATACATGGGACCATTTGTCTGCTTCTTAGGTCTGCTGCTCAATGGCTGCCTGCCAACGGCAGCCCCAACCCCGCTACACTGAGATGGAAGTCCCACAGGACAGAGGCCTTTGTTTCTTTTGTCAGCAAAGTCTGTCCCCTGGCCCATGGTAGGCCCTTGATAGTACTTGTTGCCTTGACTTCATGAACGAATGAATGAATGAATGGTGGTGTTGTTCCCAAGGTGGGTCACACGGACCCTTCTCACTCATGCTACGGACTTGTCTCCATGCCTCTCTGGTGTCAGGGCTCCAGGACTCTGGGTTTCTCTGGCACGACAAAACACTGTAAACCCATTCATTGCTAGAAATGACTCTTCCCATGGAGCACTTGTCCCTATTTCCAAGTCATTTTGGAGGCAGGTCCTTGGTTCCCCAGCGGCCCTGGGACAATTCAAGGCTCACTCCTCAGAGTGCAATGACAGAAGCACTGAAGAGGCAGAAGTCTGCTGTCCCTAGTCCGGCAGTCTGCCAGGGGGCAGAGGGCAGAGCGTTCTGCCAAAAAGGACCCTCTGTGCTCCCAGGAAACCTGTGTTCAGCACCAGGGCCAGTGGCAGGAGCCTGGGGAGGAGCCTGGTGAGTCTGGCCTCTTTGAAGGTCTGGGGAGGCCCACTGCATCCTTGCCCAATGTCAGCCCCTACCAAGAAGCCAGCAGGGAGAGAGATCACGCTCATTAGCATTTGATGATTAAGCATGTGGCCCAATCTTCCCTGGTCATGGCTCACTCCAGTGGGGCTGAGGGCCCAGGCAGAAGCAGGAGTCCCTAGCGATACCTCCTCTGGAGAGAAGCCTGCATCCCGAAGCCTCTAGGACCTGTCACATTGGGCCATGGCTGCCCTATCCTTCCACACAGCAGCGGCTCCCTCCACATGCTTGGCTTCTGCAGGCCCCTCCTCTCCGCCTTGCCTGGGCTCCATCAAGAAATCAACTCATTGCTGCTGCTGCTTCTATTTTTAAATGAAACTAAAACTACCTAATCCATCACCAAAAAGAACATGGCATTTTTATTAGAACCATGATAGATTTACATGACTTAGAGAGGGGATGGACATCTTCCTGCCCATTTCCCCTTTGCCCAGTGTTTTTGGTGCCATTGGCCCAGCTGCCCCCTCCTCCCAGCCAGCTCCTCCTTGTCCCTCCTTCCCTTGTTCCGCAGGCAGGAGCAGGGGCACTGACCTTTCCATGTCTTAGGTGGGTTCATTAGAATGTGCTCTGGAGAGATGGTGAAGGAGTGGGTGGAGCCCAGCCGAGGGTGACCTCAGGCAAAGGCCTTGGTGGTCACTTCAGCCTGAAAACCCAGTGGAAGCTGGGGGTAGTGCTCTAGAGGTAGAGTCAGAGGTAAAATCACCCAACAGAGAGGGGTCTGGTGGGCACCAGCATATGAACCCCACCCACATGTCCACCACTAGGTGTGCTGGTGTGGAACCCACATCCCTGGAGACCTATGTGCCTCTCCTTATCACATGTAATAGAAACAGAATTTGGCATCAAGTAGGCCACACATTTCTTCATATTTTACCATCATGTGCATATGTCCTTAAGCTATATGCAACTGCCATTTGCTGATCATAGGGGATCAGTTCCAGGGCCCTTGAGGATCTCAAAACCTGCAGATGCTTGAGTCTCTTCTATAAAATGATGTAGCATTTGAAGGTAAACTATGCACATCCTCCTGTGTAAATCACATTATCTCTGGGTTAGTTATGACACTTAATGCTATGTAAATGCTATGTAAATAGTCTCTATACTGCTTTATTTAGAGACTAATGCCAAGGAGAAAAGCCTGTACATGTTCAATGTAGACACAATTTTTAAATATTTTTGATTCACATTTGTTTGATTCTGTGCATGCAGAACCTGTAGATATGGAGAGCATATTATGCACATTTTGAGCTTTTAAATTAACACCATATATTGTAGCTATACTTCCATGTCTGGCTGCATTAAACCTGAGAGAATCATTTGTGTTGATAGATGTGATTGTATTTCTTTCTTTTCATCAGTGTATACCAGTCCATACAATAACTACAACACAAATAACTACAAGATGGGGAGGTTCCATAAACAGGTACAAATTCCCTATGATGAATGTGATCATTATGTATATCTAAAATGTACTAATAAAATTAATAAAATTAAAAATAAAACATGGTGCCCACAGTTAACAAGATGGGGAGGTTGTTGGCACAGGACTATCTGCTGGCTTAATCACTTACTAGCTGTGTGATCTGGGTAAATTCCTTGTGCTCTCTGTGCCTTTGTACTCCCATCTGGAAAATATGACCCCTATGAGTATGAATTTATATTATGCTATGGCAGGAATACATGGAAAAATTCATTCTAATGCTCACAGTGGGGCTGGGGATGTAAATCAGTGGCTCAGTATATCTTAGCATGCATGAGGTCCTGATGTGGATCCCAGCGTGCGCGCGCGCACACACACACACACACACACACACAAACCCCCCAAAACAAGGGTTTCCACGTATGTAATGGGGGTAGTGAGCTTTTCAAGGAAAAGCCCAGTGTGTTCCTCAGTGTCCTGGCAGAGGATGAGTGGCTTCTCCCCTCTCTCAGTCACTACACACAGGAAAGAGGAGCCTGGGCCATGTGGATGGCACCCCAACTCCGTCTATCTGATGGTGGTCATAACAACATCTAAGCCCCTGGAAACAGGCCTCACAGGTTCAGGTGATGTAGACCAGGAAAATGTCCAGATAGGCAAGAGCATGGGCACTCAGAGTTACCTGAGACTCCAGCGTTTCTAGATTCCCCTCCACCTGCTCTTTCCTTTGGGAGATAGGGGGACAAACAGGACCTGGGGACAATCCAGATTCCCTAGGGGTTCTGACCAAGCCTGGAGAATCATGTTTTTGTTTGTTTGTTTTGTTTTGTTTTTTGCAGTACTGGGGATTGAACCTAGAGCCTTTGCACTGAGCTATATCCCTAGTCTTTTTTTTTTTATTTTCAGAGATTTCACTAAGTTGTTAAATTGCCTGGGCTAGGCTGAAGCGTGTGATCCTTTTGCCTCAGTGGCCCAGAGTGCTGGGATTATGGGCATGTGCCATCACAGCTGGCTGGGAGCCACATCTTGGTCAGGCTGGAATAGTGGCTGGAGAGTGGGAAGGGCTCAGGAGTGGCTTGGACACATCTTCACACGTGCCCACTCTCAGGCTGTCACATCCCTTTGAGCAAATTGATATTTCCACCAAGAATTGCCTTGACGTACATCTCTCCACATGGACATGTAGCTTTCCATGAATTCAAAAGAGAACAGCACAGACAACTGGCCAGGAAGTGTCAAAGGACACTGGTGGCTCTGGACTTTCCCTTCTTCACTCCTTCCAGGCCCCATGGTGGCCACTGTCAGAGAGGGAACAGTGCATGTGTGTCCTCATGAGCCTTACAGAAACACAATGGGTACAGCTGGGTCATACGAGTGCTGTGACAGGCACAAAGGTGCTGAGTACCCACAAGAAGGAGCCTTCAGTAAATCAGGAAGTCCGGGAAGGCTTCTGGGAGGAAGTGACATCCAAGTTGAGACCAAAGGATGAGCAGGCGTTGGCCAGGGGGACAGTGAAGAAGTGAATTCTCCCAGTCAAGGAGAAGATTAGATTAAGGACATAACAAAAAGGAACCAGAAAGGATGAAAATGGAGCACAGGCATCAGGGGAATGAGCCTGGGGCTCAGCTGGGCAGAGGGAATCTTTGGAAGACCCAGCCATGGAAAGTGCCCCTGGGAATCCCGAGAGCTGTGACAGACCGCCTGACTCCTGCGCCTACCAGCCTGGAATGCTCTGGCTGGCTTCTGAGCTTGGGAGAATCTTGAAAAACTGGCTGAGTCATTCACCTGGCAAAGAGTTGGGGTCAATGTGGTTAGTATTCTTTTCCCTGTTTCCTCTTTTGTCTCATGATGTCCATCCAGGCTGCTGGAACCCTGAGCACCAGGGAAACTACAAAACCTTTCTTTCTTTCTTTCTTTCTTTCTTTCTTTCTTTCTTTCTTTCTTTCTTTCTTTCTTTCTTTCTTTTTTTCTTTTTTTTTTTTTCCAATTCCATTCTGTGAGAATTGTAGATAAACATAGCCAGCTGGCTGGCCAAGGCTGGCGTCCAGCACATCTGCGAAGAGAGTGAATGAAGAGGAGGGAGATACACTTTGGACTGCACGTTTATCTCAGAGAAGAGGGCATTTCCCAGCCTTTTAATAGCATCACATAGGTTACTGTCAAGTCCCAACAATCCGAGGGGTTTGAGTTGTGCCAGAAGGCAGCCTGGAGGCGTTGAGAGGGGGGTTTGGATTGTTGGGCCCCCTGTTTAGAGCCGGTGAGGAGGAGGCAGCCCCTGGGGAGAAAGACAAAGGGGAGAAATGTCCTTGTCTCCTTTGACAATCTCCTAGTGAGTCTCCCAAAGGGAGATGGGTCTATGGGAGTCTCCCAGGGGTGCGGTCCTGGGCCCAGAGGCCGTGGGGGTTTCTCTGACCAAGCGCTTGGATTTCTGAGAAGTCCCCAGAGCGGGAGAGAACGAGACAGAGAACCTGACGAGAGGGAGGCTGAACTCCCTACTCACCCAGACCTTGGTGACCGGTGTGGATGTGTAGCGTCAGCAATGGCAAAGGTAGAAAGCCCTGGAGGGTCTTGGCAACGGCAGATAGGTCCGTTGGAGATGGCCAAAAGGTCAACCAACCCCGTCCTGCGGGGGATTGTCCATTAATGGACCATCTACCATCCGAGTCACCGCACCAGAAATGTCAGGTAAAAGGGCCAAAGACCAAGACCAGACTAGGCCACAGCAAGCCTTTATTAGGGGAATAGATCTGCCGGGCTGTCTCTGAACAAAGGAGAGACAAAAGCAATATGGCTGGGGCAGGGAGAGTCTTTTATAGAGACTGGGGTGGGGTTTGTAAGGGCTGAGGTGGGTTTGAGTGAGGTAGTGACTAGGGAATGGAGGAGCCGGTGATGTCACTAGGTGGTAGGAGGTGAGCGAGTATTAGGTTACTCTCTAGGTGGGAACAGGGGCATGCTGGGAAGAAGGGTTTATTCTTTGGTGGGAGCAACCATCTTGGCATGATATCACACAGGGGAGGGGGCAAGGCACCGTAGGAAGAGGGCAGCTACTATACATAATAGCTGCTGAGGTGGTGGGAGACCTATCAAAGTCCAACCAATTTAAGCCAAGCACAGCATAGTTTCCCTTCCTGGTTGTCAGATCCATCAGCATGGTCTAAATTATACAGTAATAAAAACCTCAAACTCTCCCTGACTTAAAACCACAAAGGTTTACTTCTCCCTCACCCCGTGTGTTGACATATGTAAGACGGGGTCTTTTTGTGACTGGAAGCTCTGAGTCACCTTCAATTTAGGATCCAGCTACTCCTGGAATGCTGCCAGGTGCTGCCCAAGATGTAGGAAAGGCTTTAGTGAGTCAGCCCTCGTGTGGCACGAGGAGTGGAACCCAAGGCTTTGCCCATGCTAGGCAAGCACTATACCACTGAGCTCCACTCCAAGGCTGTCTAATTTTATTTGGAGATAGGATCTGGGTAAGTTGCCCAGGCTGACCTCAAACTTACCATCTTCTACTGGAGTAGCTGGGGTTACAGATGTGGGTTACCACGCCCAGCTCCTCTCAGCAATTATATCCTTGTACCTCGTGACACATACACTTCTTCCACTGCAGCATCACTGGCCAGAACTCATCTCTTGGCTCCCAACAACCCCAAGGGTGTTAGGAAGGGAGGTCCTGTCATGTGCCCAGGAAGCAGCAAGCCAGAAATATCTGAGGGACTGACCAAGCATCCCAGTCTCCAAGGGCTTGAAAACTTACAGACTTCCCTTTCTGTCTCAAGTCATCTTGCTAGTCTGGTTTTAGTTAGGGGTCATGCATGTGTTTTGACCTTTCTGAGTTCAAAAGCAATTGAGAGGAGAAGTTATCTGAACTTGAACAGCATGTGTCAACCTAGGGGAAAATATGCTAATTAAAAATGATTCTTATCTGCTTGATGATACCACAATATTTCTTCACTTTATTTTACTGAAAACAAGGAAGATTGCATTACTTTATTGGTATCTTATAATCCTATAATTATAGTCTGTTTTGGATACCAAATAACAAAAGTGAATAGAAATAGGTTGTTTCAAGTTGATTGCCGTAGTACAGCCTGTAGTCCTGTTAACAGAGTTTTAGGGCAAAAGCCCCAGATCCAGGGGTCCCAATGGGCCAGTTTCAACCACTCTTCCCAAATGCCAATCAAGAAGCAGGAACGAAGGGCAAGAAAGGACCTATAATCAGAACAGCCATGCTGGAAGGACAGATAGAGGTTCAAAATTTGTCTTTGAGGGGCTGAGAGGGGCTTTGGAGTTTTATAGAAAAGGAGATAAAGGCAAGGGTTGGGGCTCTGCATAGTTGACAGTGTAGGTAATCCTGGTCCTAGTCGAGCACCAGTCTAGCTGATCATTGTCTTGGGAGCAATCTGGTTCTCCTTCGATGATTGCTCCTGCTTTGGTGGGGAGCATGGGATGGGGATGCATGGGATGGTCTTCAAGGCTCTGCTTTTCCTGGAATCCAAGGTGACTGCAGATTTAGAACAATGACTGGAGACTTCTAGGTGCCGTTCCAGGAATAAACTGGCAATTCAATGCCCACAAAAATCTTTCTTTTTTTTCCTCCGGAACTGGGGACTGAACCCAGTACTGTTGGTGTATTCCTGGCTTTTTTTTTTTCTTTTTTAAATTTTGAAACAGGTCTTGGTAAATTGCCTGGGCTGGGCCCCAACTTGCCTAGGATTCTCCATCTCAACCTCCAGAGTGCTGGGATTATGGGTTTGTGTCACTATGCCTGACTGTCCCTACAAATCTTGAAAATGCTATAATTACTCTTAGCTTGATGTCCTCAGTATTGATATGGGAGGAGATAAGATAGGTAAATTTAGGGCTAAAAAGCCTTGTACTACGCACTAGTTTTTAGACAGACATGCCTCAAGTGATTAATATTCCTATCTGCAAAGCTAAGCAGGAATCTGAGCCAGAGTTTTAAGATAATAAAGGAGTCAGATACAAAAAATGAAGGTAGAGATGGCAAGCTTTGTTCTGCTCTTGGTTACCCACTGGGCATCTGAGGCCCAGCTTCAGGTCCCTGTTACGGTCCAGTTCCTCAGGGGACTGACCAGGAGAATCACTTGAGCCCAGGAGTTTGAGACCAGCCTGAGCAACATAGCAAAAACCCAACTCAAAAACAGTAGCAGCTGGGCACTATGGTACATGCCTGTAATCCAGGCACTTGGGAGTCTGAGGCAGGATAATCTGTGAGTTTGAGGCCAGCTGGAGCTACATATGAGTTCAAGGCTAGCCTGGACTACTGGACTACATAGTGAGATCCTGTCTCAGAAAATCAAAAAACAAACAAACACCAGCAATAAAAAGTTTCAAGCCCTTTTGAAACATCTATTGAATAATCATAGATTCTGTTTACTGAGAGTCCATTGGGCACTGGGCTTTTCTCTTAGGCATTTGGTGGGGATTATCTCATGACACCTTCACATATGAAATGAGTTATTCCAGTTTGGTTTGGTTTTGTTTTTTAGTACCGGGGATCGAACTCAGGACCTTGTGCTTGCAAGGCAGGCAACGGAACCACTGAACTAAATTCCCGGTCCTTATTCCCATTTCATAAAGGGAACAACCCAAGCCCAGAGAGTTTAAGACACAGCCAGAGAGCCCATGTTATGTTCTGTGGCTATATTGTGAGAAAACAAGATGCTTATTGCAAATAATTCTATTCTGTCCTCTGGAGACAGCCGGATCCCCTGAAGATAAGAAAGGATCACTTCCAAAGCATGCACTGCTCTGGAATTCTCCTGGGTTCAGAGGCAGTGCCACCCCCAAGTTGGTGAGATTAAGAAGCAACCTGATGGGCTTCGGCTGCTGAACTTGGCTGCCAGCTCATGAAAGCCAGCCTGGCGCTAGACCTGCGGTAAACCCCTGCAGCTGAGTCACTGCTTATGAAGGAAAGCACATGACTGGGCAGAAGTGAATGCGCACGGGTCATCTGAGCTCTTTCACACCCACAGGGGCAGCTGGACATCTGTATACCCAAGGCAATACTACACACACGTGCTCATACACACACACACACACACACACACACACACACACACACAGCCTCCCAGCATTTGTTATTCAGCCTGATGCTGGAAATTCCCAGCCATTCACTTCTATGTTTTTCTGTCTGGCCTCACCCTTTTAGGGAAGGTACAGATGAGAGAAGAGGAAATGAGAACAAAGGGCAGAAGGGGAGAAGGCTGAGAGTAGCTACTGCCCGCGGGACTCTGGTAGTCTGGGGGTGGGAGCAGAGTGGCCTAGTGCTGTGGGCTCTAAAACACTGGAGAGGAGGCAAGTCCACGCCCCCCCCCCCTTTGGAGGGCAGAGCAAAGTGGAGCCAGGAGAGGAGAGGGGAAAGGGGCTGCAGTTGGAAGGTTCGAATTCTCAGGCTCCTACTCCCCAGTCCAAATTCAGTAGGCCTGAGGCGGGGCTCAGGACTCTGTACTTTTAAGAATCATAGCCCAGCTTTGCCACTTAAATGTGACCCCAAGCAACTGCCGCACCCTTTGAGAGGCACCCTTTGAGAGCCTCCCTTTCATCGCAAGAAAGATAAGGATCCTTGTATACAAAAAAAAAAAAATTAGCACACTGTCTTGTATAAGGACACACATAAATGATGGCTCCCATTATTATATCTAAAATTATAACAAGGACATCAAGGCTGGACCTATAGATCTCAAGGGGTAACTAAAAATGAGAAAGCTTGGCATCCTTGCCTTTAGTTTACATCTGTCTCTTTTATTATCTTAAAAACTTTGGATGAGGTCCCTGCTCAGCTCTGCATGTAGCCATGTTAATTACTTAAGGAATGTCTGTTTAAAAACCGGTAATACAAGTTTTATTAGCTCTAAGTTATTACTTAGCCTATCTCTCATCCTCCTTCAAAGCTAAGAATAACTAAAGTGACTTTCAGGATTTGCAGAGACAACCAATTGTCAGCTTTTACAATATCCGGTTCCAGGACTTCTGGAGCAATGCCTAGAAGTCCCCAGCCACTATCCTAAACCTGGACTCCAGGAAAAGGAGAGCCTCAAAGACCACCTCATGATGAGACCATGCCCAAACAGGAGCAGCAAGCCCATGGGGGGAACAGAGCTACCTCTCAAGGGGAGATGGGGCTTCTATAACCTCACAGAACCAGTTGGTGGGGAGTCCCACCAACACAACCATGGCTTGACTAAGGTTATCTACCCTGCCAGCTATACCAGCCCCCAACCTTTGCCTTGTCCTCCTTTTCTGTAAAACCTCAAAGCTCCTGTCATGCCCTGGAAGCCAGATCTTGAATCTCTTCATCTGTCCTCCTTACATGGCCTCCGTGGTTGGCGTTTGGCATGGGTGGCTGAGCCTGGGCCACTGGGACCGCTGGAGAGGAGACATTCACCTTAAATCTCCAGAGACAGTATATAATAATGGCCCCCTCCAAACTCTATTAGTGGTAGGGATTACTTCGGCTAAGACCAGGTCTGTAACTGAAAGAGAAAATGAAAACGCACAAATACTCCATGATCCCTGGGGATCAACTCTGAACCAGAGCACAGGTTTCTCCCACTCCTTTCCTTTTTCTGAGCCCCTGGTAGAGGCTTCCATCTTCCCTGAGAATGGGATCAGAAGGCAGGGACAGGGCTCATCATCGAAAAGCTCTATCGGTGCTTCCTGCAGCTGGTGGGTGGTGTGCAGGGGGCTGGGGCCAGGCTGACATCGAAGGCTCCTTCACGGGGAGGACACTGAGTCTGGGGGAACAGGCAGACCCCCCCTCACTGCAGAGGGGGACCTGGTTCTGCCACCTGCGCAGGGGCAGCAAATGCAGATTTCTGCCGGAACCACACACTCAAATGTCTATGGGGCAGGACAGGTAGTAATGAGGGAGGGTAAAAGAAATAAAGATAAGTTCAATCCCCGGTACCAAAAAAAAAAAAGAAAATAAAAAAAAGAAATAAAGATAGAAAGGAGACAAGGAAAATCATAATTTTGAAGCTGTACTTTTAAGAAAAACTACAGCTTCAGGATACAAAAGTTACCCAAGGTGGTCTTACTTTTTTCCCTTCCAGAAACTCACTCTGAAAAAAATTCTTCTTTGGGCCTGGGATTTAACTCAATGGTTCCACCACCTGCCTTGCAAGCACAAGGTCCTGAGTTCGATCTCTGGTACCAAAAAAAATATTATTCTTTCCTAAGGGTCTTAAAGATACCCTAAAACTGTGCACTGGGGCCCTGCAGAGGAAGCAGTGTGATTAAGTGGACAGCAGGTCTCTACATCTCAAATATATGCAAATGTTTCTAAGCTAGCCCACCAAATGGCCTGACAGACAGTAAGAGCTCACATTCTAGATAACCCATCCTGAGGACACTCCCAAGGTTGCATAAAATCCCGACCCAGTGCGCTTCTCCCTTCCGAGTGTGTACTTTATTTTTATTTATATTTATTTATTTGTTTATTTATTTATTTATTTATTTTTGGTACTGGGGATCGAACTTGGGTCCTTCCACTTTCGAGGCAGGTGGTGGAACTACTGAGCTAAATCCTCAGCCTCAATATTTTTATTTTTATTTGGTACTGGGCAGGGGATTTAGCTCAGTGGTTCCTCCACCTGCCTGGCAAGCTCAAGGTTCCAAGTTTGATCCCCAGTACCAAAAAAAAAAAATGAAACAAAGTTCCTTGGTGATGTTTTTATTTGGTACGGGAGATCAAACTCAGGACCTTGCATGTGGCACCACTGAGCTAAATCCCTAGCCCTGAGTGTGTACTTTAAATTCTGCCCCGTAACCCTTTCCATACCACTCACTGCTGTGTCCCAAGGGCCTTTCCTGTGATGTAAGTCAGTGAACTTACAAGCTACCCTGTGGGTGGGCTGAGTTGAAGTCCCCATCTCTTCTTTCAGGGACCTTCTTGGACTGGTCTGGTGACAGGAAGATGAGGGAAGCCAGCAGAGTGAGAGAGAAGAAATTGTGTGCACATCATGGTCTGTCTTTCCTTGACCTACTTTTAATGGAGATTTGGGCTCTAAGAAAAATATCCTCACCATGAGAAAAACAAGACACAGATAGCGACAAATTCTGAGTCCCACCAGAATCTCACACCCACATTTACACAGGCCCAGAGAGGTAAATGCATGGGCTTAACGTCACACAGCTGAGCTCACCCTCGGTACCCCTTTTCCTGCTAATTGTAAAAGCTCCTGCCCCTTCTGCTCCAGGAAGACTGGGGACAGGGGTCTCTCCAACCTCTTCCACCCCTGAGGCCTGCCCCAGAGAAAGCACATTTATGTAATTCACAAGACTTTTAAATTTTATTAGTAAAATACAAAATGGCACAAACAGTGGTAATGAGAGTTGAAAAAGCAGAAGGATCAACCAACCCTTTCAAAGTCCTCCCCAGATGGTCACTGTCCATGTCCTTCGGGAGGAGCTAACAAAGTCTGCAGGAAGGGGACCTCATAAAGGAGGGGTGTCCCAACCCTTGAAGGCTCTCCTGGTCTGGCAGAACCGGAAGCAGAACAAAGTGCATTTGAACCTGCCCTCCCCCCAGGCCCCTCAGAATGACCCCGAAACATGCTGTGTGGGAGAGCAGGCAGAGGGGTTTCCTCTCTCTGAGGGCCAGAGCTGTTTTCCTTTTCTGAAGAGGCACCTGCCAAGGACTGTGTCATCGACACCTGGGTGCAGCCCAGCCCATGAGAGGCTGTGCAGACAGAGGGCAAGGGTCACTCTTGGGAACAATCAGAAGAAATGGCAGGCTGCCACCAGGAATCCTGAGGGGCAAGGTCTGCAGGTCCAGCTCTGGTTTTGTGTGCTGGCCACCTCCAGGTCTGCCCTAGTCTTCAGCAGCTAGAAAGGGAACCCAGAATTTTTTGCCCACAATCCCCCCTCTCCCAGGACAGAGACCCTTCCAGAAATACACACAGGACTCCAGGGAATATCACAGACATTGCTGGTCCTGCCTTTGGTGGGGCAAAGGAAAAGGCAAAGTCTTGGAGTGCAAAGAATGGTGCCTTCATGGAGCGGACGGAGGGAGGTGGAAGGGGACCCAGGTAGGAGGAAAGAGCATGGTTGTGTGGGCCACAGCAAACCCACTGCTGCAGGAGCCCCTAAAGTGCTTTCCCATGCTTCTTTCATGGGCTGCCTCAGCCTCCTGGGGCCTGATGCCCTCCTTTCTCCCTTGGTGGTCTCTCTGTCAGGGAAGACCTGGGGCTGTCACCTTGTTGGGGGGGGTGGGTCTGCCAGGACAAGGAGGAGCCTTCACAGTTGGCCTCTGCTCCTGCAGGTCCCCCAGAGCTCAGGGCAGCACCTGCACTGCCACATCACCCCTTGCCAGCCCTGAGTCACAGGAAACAGGTGCCAGCGTGATGGTCGGCAGTGAGTGTCCGAGGTGTTTGGCTGATGAGGGCTGGGAGGCCATGTCCAGGGACTGAAAGGAGAGTCTCAGTAGTGATCCAGGGGTACAGGTTATTGCCGTGTATCTGCCAGCCTTGTTAGGTGGGTGGTGGAGCTGAGGCCAGAACCCCAGCCTCACACTCAGTGTTCCTTCACTGCACAGCCAGGACAGAGGAGGAGGACACCAAAGCCACCAGATGACCTCATCCCCCTTGCCTCCATGTAGAGTCTTCCCTAGGAGCACCCCAGAAATGCCACGCCAGCCTCATGCAAGAAAAGACAGGGATCCAGTGGGGGTCGGGATGGGCTCTGTACAGAAGAAATGTAGATAGCACCGCAGCTGGCCGGGGTGACTGGCGACTGCAGCAGGAGCAAGGGACATGAAGAGGTCTGGGGAGCAGGCAAAAGAGGCCTGGCCTGTTGCTCACTCATGGAATGGGAGGACCTTGGAGCTCACAGGGAGGCACAGGCCAGGGAAGTAGGTGCTGAGCATTCAATAAATAATTGTGCACTGGGGCTGGGACAGTGTCAAAGGGAACCTCTAACCAGCCAGAGGCAGAGTGGAATTCTCAAGTTTGGAGTTGGAGGCTGCCCCTCTCTGGCCCTGATGGGTTGAGGATAGTCAAGGGTGACCTCCTAGGCTCCACCTGGGGTCTTGGAGCCATTTGCACCTGGAGGATCCCACCTCCCCATTCCCTGTACCCCAGCTCAGCCAGGCCCCTGGGTGAGGGTGGGTATGAGGATGGGGATCCCCAGGCAGCTGTCTGAATCAAAACTGGACACAAGCAAATGGATAGCTCACACTGGCACCAGCACATAGGAGTTACTGCCACAGCTCCGGGGGACGTATCGAAGGCCTTCCACCATCTCCCCTGCCATCTTTCGGGGGCAGCCCTGGAGGCTCTGGTAGGCAAACATGGCCACACCCAGGCAAAAGAGGAGACCAAGGAAGGCCAGCAGCCCTACCGCCTGCCTCCGAGTGGCTGCCTGGGTGTCGGGAACAGGAGTGATAAGGACCTGCCTCTGGGGGTCCACGGTGGCGTGGATGGGGTTCTCAGTCTTGGGAATCAAGCTACCTAAGGCCACTGGCTCCTGGCTGGGAGTCCCTTCAGAGGAGATGGGGACCACAGAAGCATGGGCCATGCTGCTGGGCCCCCAGTCCTCAAAAGCATCTGTGTGAGCAGGGGGACCCCTCTCCTTAGGCCCAACAGAGCTCTGTGGACTGGGCATCTGTTCCTGTTTCCACACAGGTTGGCCTTCTGTGGTTGGGTGTGAAGTAGGGGGGGTCTGGGTGGAGGGGGGCTCAATGGTGGGAGGCGGGGTAGAGGGGGCCTTTTCCTGAGCCCCGGGGCTGGAGCCAGATTGGTAGGCAGCAGACCTCTGCTGAGCAATGGCGGTGGAGACAGAAGCTGTGCTGAAAATCTCTGTGTCTCCATCTGGAGCCTTTGAAGTGGGGGACACCCTGGTCCTCAAGGATCCAGTCACTCTTACTGGCAGCTCTGGAGAAGTCTCCATGGGCCTCTGAGTTCCCTGGGAAGAAGCAGTGGGCTCCAAATTACTGCTTTCCCCTGTGGCTTCAGGCTCTGTGAGCGAAGGCTGGGACATTCCCTGGGCGGCGGGGGTGGTCTCGGGCTTCCCCACATGCTTCTCAAACTTGCCGCCATTCGGAGTTGTCGGAGCAGGAGTTTGGTTGTCTATGTGCACCATTGCTTCTTGGACCCATTTCTCCCTTGGGTCAGCACAGAAGAATCTGTGCCTTTTGGTCTCCAAGCTACAAGAGAGGAAGACAGGGGCCTAGTGATGACCAGATAGCAAAAAGCCAGGCTGGCATGGGATGGGCAGAGCACACAGGCCCCAAAGGAAGGCAGGAAATCCTATTACCCACCCGCTAGCCTGAGGCCTGGGGCCATGCCACCTCCTGGGGCTTGAATCTTCCCTGGGACATGGACATAGGAATACCTGCCGTGTGGAGGGGACCGACCAACCATACCAGCAAAACTGGGACAGACGGCACCCTCAGGATGAAAGGCTTTCCCTTTCAAAGTCAGAAAAATACCAGGCAAATGGGGACAGGTTGGTCATCCTATTTTCGTCTCATTTTTTAAAAAGAAATAAGTTATGTAAAGAAAGCACTCAGTCCAGAGCTGCCAGTGCTGTGGAAAAAGCTGAAGAGAATAACAATGTTAATAATCGCATTGCTGCCACCAAGGCAGAGGCTCTGGGCTGTGCACCTCCTGGTTGGGAGGGGGCACCCATTATTCTCTGATGTCAGGTGTGTTACAGGTGAGCTCCATGCTGGGACGTCCTACTCTGAAAAAGACCCCATGTCACAAAGTCTTGTTTCTCCTCTCCTTCAGTTTCGTGGCCATGGCTCCCCTTCTCTGAGTGCGTGTTCTTCGGCTGAAGAGGCTTCCAGGGAGCTAAAGCCATATATACAGCGGCTCCAGTGGGACCCTGAGTGTCGTCCATATCGTGGCTTCCTCTGAAGCTGTGTGTGGCTGGCTCATCCCAAGACAGTGGAGCTGACTGGGCTCCATGTCACACCCTGTTCAGGTCACATCCATGCTACCACACTCATGGCCATTGTACAGCCATTCCCCATGAGGAAACTGAGGCTCAGAGAGATAAAGCCAGTGTGCCTGGCTCAGGTATGCTGGAAAACTAGAGAAGTTCTGGAAGACAGGGTGACATTGCAGGCCCCTTCAAGGGCTTTCCTACTTCCCCTTCACCTAGAAAATAGAAGCAAATGCTTGGGAGTGTGTGGTAGAAGAGACACTTAACTGGTGAACAGCAAGGTCAGCAGGGGCACGCTTGGGAGAGCTGCACAATTGAGGAGAGGAAGTGCAGGCCTTCCGTTAGCAGAGCCCAATTTGTCACAGGCCGAGGTCCACTCTCTACTGCCAGGCCTGGGGCTAAGCTGAAGCTACTCAAGGGCTCAGGTAAATGTGAAGTAACCACCAGGAGCCCCAGGAGGAGCAGGTGACCAGGATGGCCAGGGGTCTCCAATGGAAACAGCTGGAAACAGCTCAGCTCAACCCTCCAGTCCCACAGGACACCCCCCCACACTTCCTCTTTGGTCCAAAGGAGATAAGGATCCTGCAGCTTCCAGGCACTGTGCCAAGCGTTGTAATCATCTCTTCTTCCAGCCTTGTGGCTACCCATTTTACAGATAAGGAAACTGAGGAGTGGAGGTTAAGCAGTGTGACCAAGGATACCTGGCCAGAGCTTGTCCCCATGTGTTGGAGCCTGGACTGAGCGCTGTGACCACCACACAGCACCTCCCTGTGACATCCAGTGGGCTGAGGGCTGTGTGCAACACACGGCAGCCCAGAGAGAATTAGCTCCTGTGGTGGCTGCCCCAGGTCACAAGTCAGCCACACTAGCCCGTGCAGGAAGCCATTTCCCATCTTTAACATGCAGTACAGATAGTAAGGTCAGCAAAGTGGCCTTCAGGTCAGGAGGAAAGGGGACATTTGCCGAGGCCTTTGGCTGGGAGCCCAGGGTGAGGCGGGTGGGTGTGGACATGGATCATTGGAGGCCTGAGACAATCCGGAGGAACCAATGGGGACTGGAGGGACCACAAGGACAGCACTTACATGATGGCAGGCTTGCCGCAGGAGACCTGGTTACGCTGATAGTGCAGGAGTAAGCCCTTGGGAATCTCAGAGGCCATCTTGTCACAAATAATCTTGCATTTCGTCACACCATGGTGCTGTCCTGAGGCCACAGAAGTCCCTGGTCAGTAGGGCTGTCCATGAGCCCTTGGCTTCCCGTCCCCATGCTGGCTTATCCTGGCCACACCACCCCAAGCCAGCACCCACGCCCCACGTGCTGGCCTCCTAGGCCTAGAGCTCAGCCCCCTCCTCCCAACTCTGCTAGGCCTCGTTTCCTGTGAACAGGGACAGTGACAGTATCCCCCTCCCAGTGTTGTTTCATATTCAGGGATTTCCCAGCCTTGAAGACACGCCTGGACCTCTGTCCATCCACGCCTCCTATGCTGACCTTATTACATGTGTGCACACATGCCGACAAACACATATATGGTTTGTTTGTTTTTGAAACAGGGTCTCAATATGTAGTTCAAGACTTGAACTCCGTGATTCTCCTACCTCAGCCTCTCAAGTGCTAGGATTACAGGCATGTACCACCACGTCTGGCATATATATATGGAACATGATGAAAAACATATAACCAGGCACATGTAGCACATAACACAAATTTTAAAACGTGTAAGTACAGCTACCTTCTAAGAAGGTGGGCCCTACTGAAGAGAAGTCCCCTTTGTTTGGCAGAATGAGTATGAGAAAAAGAAGAGGCATTTGGAGTCTCCGGAGCAAGGGAAATGAGGGGTAGAGGGCAGCTATGGAGTGGGGGCAGGGTGCAGAGGTCAGGGCATACAAATGGCTGGGTAGCAAGTGGAGCCAGAGAGAAACTCCAGGCCAGGGCAGGGGTGACTGTGTCACTTATTTGATAGAAACATTTGAAGCTGTTTGCATCCTATTTCCTTCTCTCCCCTTCCTCCAGACACTGCAGCAGAGTTTTGTCTTCCACTTGGTTATGCACAGGGAAGATGGATGTAATGAGACAGGTTGGACTTGAGTTTCACATCTGGGTCAAGGTTATGTCCAGCAACTGCCAGAGCCCATAGAGTTTTGCAAATATCTAGAAACCAGGACTTCCAGGGCAGTAGGGTGGAAAGACCAAGCTTCAGGGACTGGGAAGCCCCCAGCTGGTCCCTGGCTTCCACCAAAACATACGATATTCATGCACAGAGACCTGTGCGTGCAAACACACTCCACCTTCCTGAATACAGGTGTGCGTGTGCACACCCACAGACCTCCTAGGCTGCAGCCTCCTCTCCCCAGCACGCCCTTGGCCGTGGCCCACCCCACCTGTGGGGAGGGTGGTTGGGGCCTGCAGTCTGGGCTGGGTCATCAAGGGGCAGCCTAGTGGTTCCTGCGGTGGGCAGGAGGGGCTCCCCAAGTCACCAGGCTGCCTTCAATCTCTGAACCAGGATATGAGTCACCATGCAGACTTGTCACTCTCTTTCCCCAGTGGGACCTCAGAATGACTCAACCACAGTGTCCCCAGGCCTGGGCCAGATGGCAGCCCCTGAAGCCCCCTGACAGGTGTCTTCCTGGGGAAGCCTCAGGAAAAGTGGTGTCCCTGCGTGACCCGAGATAGGAGGAGGAGAGGAAGCTACATAGCAGGAAGGAGGGAAGCCACTGTATCCAGGAAAGGGAAGGCGACTGCCCACCTTGAGGGCTGTAAAGAACTACAAAGCCATCCGGTCCCCAAAGTCCCTACCCTCTGAAGGGTCTTGGCTAGGTCCAGTGCTGGCTCTGCCACTAGCCTTGCGAGTCCTTTCTCTTTCTCCTTCTCTACCTTCATCCAAGCCAATCCATCCATCCATTTATCCATTCATCCACCCCTCCATTCATTCATTCACGCATCCATCCACTCATCTGTCATCCATCCATCCACCCCCTCCTGTCATCTCCTGTTCGTTCCACACCCACCTCTCTACCTCCTACTCATTCCCTATCCCCCCACCATCCATCTGCCCATCTCCGGCCCACCTACTACCTGTCCATGCTCCGGTCTACTTTAATCTCATCTGTTCGTCCATTTCATGTCAGCAGCCCATTCATCCATCCATCCATCTCTCTCTCCTGACTCAGCTAACACTCACTTGAGTGGCTGTCGAGCACATACACTAAGGCCTCTTAAACCCAGCTCTCTCTCCCAAAGCTCCTGCAGCCATTCGTAAAGAGCACCTCAGTTCCAATAAATGCCAGAGTTGTTTATTCAGCCAACCAACAAATACTGATTCCTTCCTCTTGCCAGGCAGACCTGGGCGGGTCTTATTTGGCGTTGGGGAGGCACAAAGCCTGTCTCTGCCCTCAGAAGCGTCCCAGCCTGCTGGGCAGGTAAACACACATCTAAGGATTAGAGCTTTTCTCTTGAGCAGCTACTGTGTATAGGACCCTATGTTCAGCACACAGACACTGCCTCACTAATCCCAACATCCCTGCAAATGGGGTATTGTTATCTCCATTTTACAGACGCAGAAGCTGAGGATCAGAGAGATTAAAGCACTTGCCCACACTGCTTCATAACAGAGCTGGTTTCCACCCAGTTCCTAGACATCCTGGTGTTCTAGGCTGGCATAGAACCTGGTAGAAACACCATGTGGGCAAACATGCTAGGGTTTTACATGAAGGACAGGCTGCCTCCAACAGGGCAAGATCACCGGAGGCTTCTAGGAGGGGGTGTCCTTTAGGTTGGCCCTCAAGGACTGGTAAGAGGCTCACAGGCCGAAATGTCCTGCATGCCTGGGTGAGGTGACAAAGAGAGGGCATGTTCCTTTACTCAGCTGTGTGTCCTGAGCAAGGCTCTCAGGCCTCAGTTTCCTTACCTATAAAATGAACATAATACTTGTTTCACAGAGTAGTCACAAGAAGAAACTTTTTCTTTTTTCTGGTACTGGGGATTGAACCAGGGCTTTCACACTGAGCTGCATCCCCAGCCCTTTTTATTTTTTGTTTTGAAAAAAGATCTCGATATGTTGCTTTTTGTTTGTTTGTTTGTTTGTTTTTGAGATAGGGTTTCACCAGGTAGTCCAGGCAGGCCCTGAACTACTATGTAACCTAGGCCAGCCTCCAACTGGTAGATAGCAATCCTGCCTCCACCTCCTGAATGCTGGGGTTATAGATGTGTGTCACCAAGTCTGGAAAGAATGAACTTCTTTTTGTTACTGTTGTTGCTTTGGTTTTGGTTTTTTGAGACAGAGTCTCACGATGTAATCCAAGCTGGCCTTGAACTCACTGTGTATACCAGGTTGGCTTCAAACTCATGGCAATCCTCCTGCCTCAGCCTCCTGAGTGCTAGAATTACAGGCTTGTGCCACTACACCTAGATTGTTTTTGTTTTAATGTCCAGAGCATTCTTTCCTTAAGCAGAGTCCCTCAGCAGTGATGCTACTGACACCCCAAACCAGATTGTTCTTTGTAGTGGAGGACTGTATTGTGCACCATGGGTCTCTACAGAGATAGATGTCAGTAGCAACACTGAACCAGAAACACTGGGACCTTCGGAACAACCAAAAGATGTCTCCAGAAATTGCCAGAAATTGTCCCCTGAGGTGGTGGCAAAATCACTCCCTGAGGACCACTGCCCTGGAGATACCCTCACAGCCTACTCCTGGCTCCCTCCAACTGCAGGTGCTGTCTGCTCAGTGAGGCCTCCTGCAGTCCCATTTTAAACATCCACAGCTCCCCTCCTCTCCGTTATTCTTTAATCACAGTGCTTTTTCCCTTCTAGCAGAGCAGATCCTTTACTGGTTTGTGTTGTATATACTGTCTGCCTTCTCCAGGGGAATTTTGTGGCTCAAGGACTGGGATCTCTGGCCCTTTTATCCACCGATGATGGGGCTCCAGTCCCGGGACATGTGCTTGTCACACAGCAGGTGTCCCAAGCCTGTGCTGCGTTATGTGAACGGACAAGATGCATAGGCAAACGCTTGATGACACATGGAACCCTCACCGACAGACATAAGGGGTTTCCATTTGGCTTTGGCAGGGCTGGATCTGCCTGGGTGAATGTGTCCTCTCCCACCTCCCCCTCATCCCTACTGCTGATGGAGGGTAGGGAGGCTAAGCAGCTTAAAACAGAATTTTCTCTCTCTTTTTCTCTTGCTGGGACTTGAGTGGGAGTGAATGCGTCAGTGCTGGGGAGAAGGATCTTGTGCTCTGACTTGCATCTGCAGGTTTGTTACATAAAGCAGAGAGGCCACCCGCCCGTCAGAGCCCTGCAGACCCAGTCTTGGGAGCTGACAAAACCAGTCAGCTCCGCCCCCTGCCGGGGAGGCCCTCCCAGGAGAGCCTGGTTGAATGCCCAGTTTTATAGGAGGAGAAACTGAGGCTCAGAAAGACTGAAATAGTGCCCAGTATCTCCCACAAAAGTCAGTGACCACCACTAGGGCAGTTGAGTTCAAG
Source organism: Heterocephalus glaber (assembly GCF_053883595.1). NCBI lineage: Eukaryota > Metazoa > Chordata > Mammalia > Rodentia > Bathyergidae > Heterocephalus > Heterocephalus glaber. The sequence goes on from NW_028258137.1 coordinate 28,259,703, forward strand.
CTGCTAACCAAAGCACCCAGGGCACCCTCTCAGTCCTGCACAGAATTCCCCCACCAGCTTAGTAAAAGGAACCCCCTTCCTCCTCCTCCCTCTCCCAAAATGCCCTCACAGACGCTGGAGCCCATCACCAAGGAGACAATAGCTATATTTAAAGGTGCAGAAGCTGGGACCAGAGAAGGCATGAACCTGCTCAGGGACACACAGCAAGGTGATGGCAAACTCCATCTGACTTCCCATCTCCCAGTGCTCACTGTCCCCAAACACCTCAGGCCTCTGGACACAAGTCAGACAAAGGAAACCAGCAGCAAATTGCTTCCTTTACCCCTCCTGCCCACCCATTCACCCTCCTGCTCCTGATCCTACTGTCTAGTCTGCTCTATGGAGATATCCTGTAAGCTGGGGACTGGTTTTCATTTTTCTAGACTTGCTGTGTGCCCCAAGGCAAAGTGCCACCTTCTCTGAGAGTCAGCCCCCCAGACAGCTGGCCCTCCCTGAGGATAGTGCTGACTCTAGGGGTTCATGGAGGTGGGGCTCCCACGGAGCAGGTGGGTGTGAATGAATCCTTGCTTTCTCTCCTGTATCAAATGCACCAGGTCTCACTGTCTCCTGCCCTACCTGCCGGTTGTGCATCCTCAGGCCAGTTTCTAACCGCCTCTAGGCCTCCATCTTACCCATATCTGGTGAGATGGCTATTCCTCATCCTACGAGATCCTGACACTAGAATGCAAAGGGCTGCAGGGGGGAAGCATTTTGGAAGCTGTGCATGGAGGAGGGAGATAGCGTGATGGGGAGGCACAGGCAGAGGGACTGGAGCTTCAGACCAGCCCGGAAGCAACAGGCCCCGTTCTTCAGCTGAGGTGACCTTGACCTTCGCTCGCCCTGGGTCCCCTATTCTTGGGGGCCTGGATGTCAAGGAAGCAGAAAGTCCCAACTATCCCTAGCCCAGGCCAGGGCTGCAGGTTACACATCAACCCAGGCTGAGAGGACTCAGCCTCCCAGCCTGTTTCCCCTGGAACCTCCCTCGGGCTCCCAGAACCCCCCACCCTCCTGGTACCACACCTGGCACCCTGTGTGGCCCACACCCCCTCCATGCTGCTGTCAGCGGCCACCTTGCTCACTAGCCAGGGAGGAACAGTCCCCTGCCCCCACCCACATGTCCCTGTCCGCCTTCCCCAGGTGGGACTGGGGGCCCAGAGGTCAGGCCTCCAGACAGAGGCGGGGGGCTCCCCTGCCTATCACGCCCAGGCCATGCCCCACTCACCAGCAAGCAGGACGGTCAGATGGCAGAGCACGGCCAGGCGCAGCAGCCCCGACAGAGGTGTGGGAGCCATGGCTGCGGTGGGCGAGGGTCTGCGCGGGGGCCTTGGTTGGTGCTCAGTGCTGTCCCTCCACCACCTGGCTCTGTCACTGCTTCTTATAATGGGCTCGCTGCCTCCGCCCCCGGCTCCGCAGGCGGTGGGAGGGGAGAGGAAGGCAGCCAACAACCGAGCCTGGCACTGGATTCCTCAGGATGTTGCCAAGGAACCAGCTCCGCTCCGCTCCGCTTGCTCGGGAGGGGCCGCTGCAGGGGCCCTGGACAGCTGGCTGCTCACCGTCCTGCCAGTCTGGGACACTGGACCAGGGCCTGCCAGGGTTCAAAGGACCAAGACTCCTCCTCTGTACACAGGCCCTCCCCTGGGGAGCCGGCTCCTGAGTGGACAATAAACAAAAGCCCAGGAGGCAGAGGGACAGAGTGCTGGGTCGCCGTCTGGATCTGGCAAGGTCTTTGTGGCTGTGGGAGGCATCTCTTCTGCATGGTGATGGACTCCAACCTTCACCCTTAAGATTTCAAGCCCTGAACTGTGAGCTCCCAGGACTCATTCACACACACACACACACACACACACACACACACACACACACACACACACACACACACATCCCCAGAGCCCAGGGCAAAACCTGGCCAAGAATAGGGGGTCAGAGCAGGGTTTGCTGAAAGAGTGGTCCAGTTCCACTTTGTATTACTAGATAGGGAAACCGAGGCTCAGAGAGTGTCCTGGGGACCACTCCAGGTCATACAGAGCCCTGGAGTGGAGGGACCACCTCCCATTGCTACAAAGAAGAGGAGGAGGGATAAGCAGGGTCAGGGACAGCCTAGGGCAGAACAGACAGCCTGTCTCTCCACCTCCACTCCCCAGCCTCCTTTCCTGCAGTGGGAGTCCTGCTAATCCACCAGAAAAGATCACCACCCCTGGGAATCTGGAACTGGAAGAGGTATCCTCACCAAGAGTGAGCTTCGCTGGACTAGGTCTTCCTGAGCTGCCAGCCAGAGGGACAACCAGACTGGGGAACCAACCTGTCCAGGGTGGGCGGGCAGAGCGGTCACGGCCTGGTACCTCTCCCTCTCTCCCCAGCCACCACACCCAAGCTCAGCTGACCACCTGGACTGTGGGCCGGGAGGCTGGATGCTCCTTAAAAGGAGGACTTCCAATGTCCCCCAACATCCAGATCTGTCCCATCCAGTGCAGATAAGAAGCCCAGAAGGCTCCACTTCCACTGCCCAAAGAATGCCTCCTTTTAAGGCTGGGCAAATGGGCCCAGAGTAGGGGCTAGGAGGGATAAAAACAGAGTCTAGAGTGCTCTGTGCTTTGCTGTGTAAGAACAGGAGGAGGAGAGGGTGGGGGTGGGGAGAAGAGAGAGAGGAAGGGAAAGAAGGAAAAAGAGGAGAGAGAAAGGGGGTGGACAGGAGGCGGGAGGAAGAGGAGAGAGGGGTAGAGGAAGCATCTTGAAGGAAAAGATCTGAGGGTAGAGACCCTCCTCCCCCTGGCCCCAGGCTGTGTTCCTTGAAACCATTCAGAAAGCTTTGGGATCCAGCTCTGGTGCTTCTACCAGCTGTGTGGTGTTAGACAGCTTCTCTGCCCCTGAGACTACCTTTCCTCTCTGGAAAGTGGGGAGAGCCACAGTCACCTTCATCTACCCTGGCTGGGCAGTGTAAGCACTTCCGTGGGGCTGGAGTGGTAGAGCTCATGCCTAGTGGGTGTGAGGCCCTGGGCTCTACCCTCAGCACCACAGGAAACAACCCCAAAACTTCTTATGTGTTTTCCACAGTTAACACACATAAATCATCACAACAAAGCCAGGGTATAAAATACCATTCTCAAGGTCTATTTTGCAGATGAGGAAACTGAGGCATGCAGAAGCTAAGAAACTTCTTGAAGATCCTCAGGGAATGAAAAGCCTGGATTTGCCCCAGGCAGCTGGCTCTGGAGCCTGAGCTCAAGACCCCAAGGCTACACCACCCACCCCACCCCACTGTGAGACTGAGGTGACCAGTGCTTTTGGGCCCAGACAATGCCATGACACCAAGCACTCTGTTTGTCCTCCTTCCACCTTGGGGTCATCCCCTGCTGGCTCCAGGCCCAGTTCTTCCTCTGCTGAGAATCAGAATGACCACCTCCACCTATCTCATTAGGGCTAACTGAATTTAGATGAAACTTAGACAAAATAACCAGACCTTGTGCAAACATAACTCCACCACTTATAAGAGACATTGCCTTGGGCGAGTTACTTAACTTCTGTCTGTGTGCCTCAGTTTCCCCTCTTATAACTGATGTTAATGGCCACCACACTAAGCTCTAACAGATGGCACAGGGGGATGAGACCACCGGAGCAGGCTAGTGAAAGCAAAGAGCTACAGACTTTATTCATCTGGGCAGAGGTGGACTAACAGCAGGCAAGAGGCTGCCAGCCCTGAACAAAGAAAAGGTAGAAAGCTCTATAGGGTATTGGAGGAGGGGTCTGGACCGTCTATCACGTGTAGGGGTCAGAGCAAATACTTGTCAGAGCAAATACTCCTTTGGTTGGGGTTCATGAAGCAATCAAGGCACATGTATGGATATTTTCAGGTGACTTGGCATTGAAAAGATGCTACACTCTGTAGTTGTTATCTCTGTTGGAAATATCCCATCCTGTGTTCTGTGTTCTATCTATCAGCTCTGAGACTGCATGGGTTTTGTTGGGGAGAGACAGCACCTGCAACAGCTGCCTGTTTTGTTGTGTTTTTTTGCATCTTGTCAAACCGTAGCTTGTTAAAGAGCATATTTATTAACTGTTTCATGACCAGGTCAAGCCTGCCACAAGCCACTAAGGGAGTGAGTGAAACTAAGAACATTCACAGTGCCGGCACATGGGTGCTATTGGTGCTTGTTATTAAACCTCGGTGTGTGCCTGACGCTGGGCACAGGGCAATCCAGAAGCAGATGGGCTGGAGTCCCTGCTCCCCAGGAGCTCCCAAAAGGTCTCCAGGGACTCCAGGGCTGCAGGACCGGGGCCACGAGAGGGATGCTGCTTCAATCTCAACAGGACCAGAGGAATTTTGGTTCTATGAACATTTCAAACAATACTGAAGAAAGAATGGCACAAAGGATTCTCATTTCTACTGCCAAGACTCAATGACTAACATTTTTCCATATTTGTTTGCTTGGGGTTTTTTGCCAAACTATTGCAAAATAAATTAGGGCTGCTTTCCTCTAAATAGTTTGGCATGCATCTCCTACTAAAATGACACTGTTATCACACCTGACAAAATTGACAGTAACTAATTGTCATCTTGTTACCAGTTTAGGGGTGCTGGAGTCTCCTTCTGGAGGTGGTTTCTAGGTTCTTTCTGTCCTGAGCAAAGAATTGCTCAAGATAAGTGTATATGGTAGCAAAGTTTTATTCAAGGTAGGAAAAGAAAGAGGCTCTGCAGAGTGAGTAGGAAAAAAGTTCACAGTATAGCATGAGGGTGGGCCACCATGCAAGAGAGAACACACTGGCAAAAACTCAATGGTGACTGTCGTTTTTGTATCACCCACTTCTCAGGCCGATGTCAGATCTAGGCCATCCTATCAAAAACTTGCTCGAGTTTTACAAGAAGTCCACAGGCAGGGCTTTGGGAACAGTTCTGCACATATGTCCTGGAATTTTGTAATTAACAGGTCACAACTACTTCCCCAGCCAATTTTGCCATGCTCTAATCTGTCTCAATCTAATACCAATTCAAATTCCAAAATTTCTAACTGTGCCCCAAAATGTATTTTATACTTTCTTCTCCCTCCTTCCCTCCCTCTACCTGCCCCCTTTCCTTCAATCCTTCTTTTCTTGCTTTTATTTTTTTGAACCATGATCCAATCTAGGCTCATGAATGGGATATGGTTTATTTCCTTTTAGTCTTTTTAGATTACCTACTCTTTTTTTTTTCTGGTACTGGGGATTGAACTCAGGACCTTGTGCTTGTGAGGCAGTTGTGGTGCCACTGAGCTAAATCCCCGGCTCTACCTGGTCATTTTTGATAATATTGACCTTTTTTTTGGAGGGTGGTATGGCTTCCGAGCTACATTCTCAGTTCTATTTATCTGTCTGTCAGTCTATTTATTTCATTTATTTATTTTTATTTAGAGACAAGTTCTTGCTAAATTGCCTAGATTGGCCTCACACTTGTAATACTCCTGGCTCAGCCTCCCACATAGATAAGATTATAGGCACTTGGTTGATCCTGAACTTTTGAAGAGTCACCACCATTGTGTTATACAATGTTCTATTCTTAATTTATTGTTGCTTTCTTGTGAGTCATCTGATTTGTTTCTCTATCCCATGCATTTCCTGTAAACCAGCAGTTACATCTACAGGCTGGATTAGCCAGGCTACACTCCCGCAGCAAGGATCTGTTATGAGTAATTGTGTCCACTTGCCACTGTACCAATGGGAGGCACACACCACAGGTTGCTCTGCTGTTTGGGATGGATGGGTTGATAGGTGGCTGATAACTTCTTCCCAAAGAAATACCATTCCCTTGTGATTCACCAGTAAAATGAGCAGGCAAAGCTGAACCCTGCAAGGTGTGCAGAGGCAGGATTTGCTGGACCATTTCAGGAAGAGGGAAAACACTACCCAAGGTGGGGGTCATGGGACCCAAAGAGGGCATGGGAATGGTCTGGTGACACTGGCTCCCAGGAAGGGGTCATTTGGAGACTGCAGCTGGACCATAGTGTGGAGGGTTCTGTGGAGTGAGGAAGGAATGCAGAGCAGGAGTGGGAGGGCCCTGAGTGAGAGAAGTAGGAAGCCCTGCAGAGGAGGAGGAAGGTTTAGGGGTGGGTCTGGGAGTGGGGATGTCCCTACCCACACCTTCTATAGCCCTGGGGTGGCTGAGACCCTGTCCAGGTGCCTGGGCTGTGCCTGGAGGACAGAAAGCATCCCTCCCCCAGACCTAGGAGCAGGACAGAAGTAGTTGTGGAGAGGAGGGCGGGGAGCTAGAGGTGCTCCAGCAGGGTCTGGGGAGGAAGAAGGGATGGGATGACCCTCCTGCCTCACCAGGGAGGACAGCCTTGCATCACTCCTCCCAACCCAACTCTGCCCAAATAATAAATGTTGTGTATTCCCTTGAGTGCTTATTTGCTATTTGAATATCTTCTCTGGGGAAAGATCTATTCACGCCCTTTGCCCAGTTTAGTTATCGGGCTGTCTCTTCCTTTCTTTCTTTCTTTCTTTCTTTCTTTCTTTCTTTCTTTCTTTCTTTCTTTCTTTCTTTCTTTCTTTCTTCTTTCTTTTTCTTTCTTTCTTTTTTTTGACCTAATTTCAAAAATATGTTTATACTTCATTCTGACTTGCAATTTTTTATGTGTAAATATATTTTATTGGCACATTTTATATATATATATATATAGAATGATAACATTCATCATAGGGAATTTGTAACTGTACGTGATCTTTCTCTCTTCCTCCTCCCTCTTCCCCTCCTCTTCTTCTTCTCCTCCTTCTCCTTCGCCTTCGCCTTCTTCTTCTTCTTCTTCCCCTTCCCCTTCCCCTTCCCCTTCCCCTTCCCCTTCCCCTTCTCCTTCTCCTTCTTCCTCTTCCTCTTCTTCTCCTCTTCTTTTTTGGTATGGGGGATTAAACCTAGGGCCTTTGCACTGAGCTACATCCTCATCCTTTTAAGGATGCAGGGTGGGCAGTGTTTCACTAAGCCTCTAAGTTGCCCAGGCTTGGCCAAACTTACATTCCTACTGCAGCCTCCCAGAGTGCTGGGATCACAAGCATGCTGCACTGTGCCCGGCTGTTCTCTGTACTGTATCTCTTGGGATGCTCACAGCTATACACACTGATAGACGCTTTTTTGCCCCTTGTTCACAGAGAGAAAAACCAAGGCTCAGGAAGAAAAACCTTGCTCTGGACAACAAGTAGGGAGAATTCTCATGTCTTTCTAAATCCACAATATGTGCCATTCCAGCTGCTTATTCCTGGCAAACACACTGCCTGGCAGAGCAACTCCCCTGGAAATTCCATTGCAAGGCAGATAAGAAGGGGAACAAAGGGCATATGTGACAAGATGTGTGTGAAATGGGCGCTCACACTCAGGAAGTAGTGGAGGCAACCAAGGGCAGAGGGCTCCTGTTTTATTGTGTTGGCAGAGAAAGCTGTATCTAGTGACTCTGGGGAAGGGTGGTGGCCCAAGGAGTGTTAACAATCCCATGAGAGTCCAACACCAGGTGAACCAGGTGATTTCCAACTTGCCTCTTCTTCCTCCTGGACAGTCTGGTTGTTTTTCCCAGCGTCCCTTGCAGACATGGCGCCCAATAGCATGTGGCAGATGGGTGAGCAGACCTTCCTGGCAGGTCTTATCAAATCCTTCCACAATTGTCCATCTACTTTGCCCGTTTGTGGGTGGTGAGAGAGTTCAAACTGTAAAGGGGAGTGGCTGTTATGGTTTGGAGATATCCCCAAAGCCCTAGGTACTACAGGCTTGGTTTCCAGCCCTTGGTGCTACAGGAAAGGTAGTAGAACCTGTAGGAGGTAGGGTCTGGTGGGAGGAAGTGAGGTTGTAGGGGGTGTTTCCTTGAAGGGCATATTGGGATCTCAGCCCCTTCCCTTCTTTCTCTGTGTCCCTCTTTCCCAGCCACCACATGGAGCATAGCGCTCCTCTGCCACATGCTTATTCCGTGATGTACTGTGCTACCAGAGGCCCAAAGTGACAGAGCCCAGAAACCACGGACTGAAACCTTCTGAAGCTGAGCCAGAACGAACCTTTTCCTTTATTAAGTGCATTTTCTCAGATATTTTGTCAGAACAACAGAAAGCTGACTAACACAGCAGCCATGATAAGGAAGGAGGGCCCTGGAAGGATGACCACATGGAAGGCTACCTACAGAACAGGAATGCTGGATTTGACTTTATGTGGGAAGGAAACACTGCCATTGAGTTGAGCTCATGAGATTTGGAGTTGTTTGTCAAAGGAGATAGACTTTCCTGACAATTCTCCCCCTTATTTCCTAGAACCTACCCTTGAAGGAGGAAATTTAGGTTGAGCTAGTGAATGAATATGCTCTGCTTCAAGCTCTAGACCTGGGTTCCCTCCAAATCCTCCTGTTAGCTGGTCCTGGGGTTGGTTGGGCCTGGAGGTTGGAAGCTCTGAAGCCAATGCCTGGACCTCCCTGTGGCACCTGTGTGGCTGTCCCCCAGACCTTTGTGTCCATCACAGGATGACCTTGGGTGATTCATCTCCTAGTTAAGTGTTAAAGCCTCCCCAGTGGGGGAGAGAGGGAGCTGTGGTGCACCCTGCCTCATCACACAGGGACCACAGATGCCAAGGAACCAAGGCAGACACTGTTTAAAAAGATTATTTTCAGAAAGCCTGAGAGGCAAGGGTGAGACAGGAGGGGATGTGGGTCCCAGGACACTTGGGAGCTCCATTCATGGGCAGTGGGCAGGTGAGGGTCAAAGGCTTGGAAGACCTAGAGCTATGTGGCTGGTACAGGGTGCACTTTGGACCCAAGCCCTTCGATAACTGTGAGGTGGCTATTCTTACCTTCCTTTGTCACATGAGGCTCAGAGAAGTGGCATGGCCTACTCAGGGTCCCATAGTTTCAACCACCCTGCTGAGCTGCACGAGGCTCCCTCAGAAAGAGCAAGCATTGTCAAATTTATTCCCTTTACACGGAATTTTGTCACAGAAGTTTGGACACAGCTGTCCAAAATTCCAGCTCTTATCCTGGCCCCAAACACCCGAGAACAAGTTTCACCAGGCTCCTTCACTTTACCACACACATAGCCGCCCCACCGTAGCCAGCTTCCAGGACAGTGCCACCTTGTCCCCTCCCACATGCTTCCTCAAATTCTCCCATTTATCCACTTGGCCTCTTAACTAATTACCCTCTTTTCATATATAAATAAAACTGGAGCTTATAATACCATGCCAGGGTCATCACTGACACCATGGCATGAATTTGGTTATTAGCTGTTTAAGGAAGGAGGCAGGGGAAGCAGACTTGGGTGAATTCTGAAGAGGTCAGGCCTGAATGCTGGAGGCTGGAAGACCAATACATTCTGAGGGAAGAAAAAAAAAAAAGCAAAAGCAAACAATGCATAGTTAAAATGGGGAAGACGGGTGACTCTGGGCAAAATGGGAATTCACAACTGACCCAGCTTCTCCTTTCTAGTGAGATGGGTCTCTCTATTGAGAAATAAGGTGTTTTTTTCTTTCTTTTGGAGGAGGACACGTTACTTTTATTGATTCAGTCTGTAGCCCCTTGCAGAGCTCCCTGATCCTGAGCCAGGCCTGTGCTCCGTGCTCTACACTGGAGGCCAGGAGAGAAGAGTAACAAAGATGGGGACCTGGGTCTGAAAAGTGGGGCTGGAGGGCGGGCCCTTAAAGCCTGAAAATTCTGAGCAGACTGTGGTCAGGCCTGATATGAGTAGGCTGAAGGCCAGGGAAGTCTAGAAAATGTCTTGATTAGTTGGGCTGAGCAAACCCTGGAAGTGCAAGGGACCTGGCCACGTGCAGGTAGCAAGAACAGCCCTGGGAAAACCCCAAAGTAGAAATGGGTAGCGTTGGTTTGGAGAATGGGAACCTGGAGGCCAACATGCAGGAAGGGAAGGGGAGCCAGGCTGGGCACAAGGAGGGCACCCAGATGTGGAGGGTCAGGGCCAGGGGAAGGGTCTGATCTCTTCTAGAGCAATGGGAGTCAGGAAGTGGCTGAACAAGACGTGAACCCTGGGTGCAGTGGGACAGAGGAGGGGCTGGGAGGAAGCCCTGTAGAGGCCAAAAGCTGCAGGGACAGAGACAATAGGGCTCAGAGAGAGTTGCTGGCACAGGCTTCTGTGGGGAGCAGCTGTAATGAGAGAGAGGTAGGGCTTGGCGAGCCTTCCTGGAGAAGCCAGGGCATGGTCATCATGGTGCTTCCTCATGAGCTCAGCTTCTGGAGAATCTTCTTTACCCAGGGCAGTTTGGGGTTGGCACAGATCTCCCGGTCCTTGACGGTTTGTAAGCTGGAGGGAGGAGACGCAGGAAGAGACGTGCCAGCATTAGCATCCAGCGAGGATGTGAGCTTTGCATTTATGAGCCACCTACTGTATGCAGGGCTTCAGCATTAGTGGATTACTGGGTCACTTCCTGTATGTGGGAAGCTGCTTTGTAGAGTGGTCTAAACCGTATAAGCCACCTACTGTTCACAGGCCTCAGCAGTTTAGTCACCTGTTGTATGTAGGAGGATGTGCTATGTAGAGTGGTTCAAAATTTATAAGCCCCCTGCTATATGCAAACCCTATTTCTCAAGGGGAACAAGAGGATGGGAATAGCAAGGATCCTTCAGGACCCCAAGGACTTTCAGGACCCTTAGGTCATCACTTCCAGCTTTGAGAGCTTGGCCAGGCCATGATTTAGGATCCCCAGGAGTCTCATAATATCACTGTCATTGTCTTGGGAAATAGAGTATCAGGTAGTGGCCAAACACATGGACTCTGGGGCCATCTATCGGGATTCAAATGCTAGCTCTGCCACTCATTATTAACTCACTTCACTTATCTGAGCTTCAGTTTCTATGTCGGTGAAATGAGTATGATATTCCTAGTCTAACCTTATGGGACACTGATGACGTTTTTATGAGTTAATGCACACTAAAGTCTCAGAAAAGTATACGCTACTAAGTGCTACAGCACACTGTAGGTGCTATATAATTATGCCAGCAGCTAGCCTGAACTTTTTATGTAGATTTTCTTAATACTTATATTCAACCCATTTATAGCCCCTATTATTCAAACCATTGTATAAGGAAACTGAGGCCCACAGAGGTAAGGCAGCTTGTCCAAGTACCAGGCCTGGTGAGATCTGAGGCATCATGTGGGGAACCCAGAATGTCCTGGGCAGTGCCCTTGGAAAGTGTCCCCTCCTCCAAGCCCCTGCATGGGAGGAGAGGGGGACTTTGACCAGGGACCACACAGCGAGTTGCAGGCTGAGGCTCTTGCCAGCACCCACAGCGGTAAACACCATATCAGGCCCAAGGCACTGAGTTGCTGTGCCAGGCAGTGAGCTCTTCACCTCTCACTTGCTGCTATGGGGCCCTGCAGTGCTAAGGAGGCCTTAACCTGTCTTTTCTGTCTCCTCACCATGAAAAGCAGACCGGTTGATACCTACTGCACAGGGGTGCTTCTAGGAGCTCATATTTCTAAAGGGCTGACCACAGAGCCTAGCACGTAGCAAGCACCCTCTGTGTTCAGAATGTGTTCAAGCACTCTCTGATCAGAATGGACTTGCTCAAATAGTTCCGACACTGGGGAGGTCTAAGATGCTTCTGGCAGCAGTGGCACCAGGGAGGCTGCCCATACCAGCACCCTACTCTGTAGCCAACAGCCTGCAGCTACAGACTGTCCACACCGCCATGACCACGCTGGGCGGCACCTTGTGCATTCAGCTCTGCGGCCTCAGCCTAGCCTGCTGCCTGGCACATAGTAGGCATTCAGTCATATTTGTCGAACGATCCCACCCATTATATTTGTTATTGGAACATTGAAGATGGGGTGGAGCCATCTGTTCCAGCCAGGCCTCCATGAAGAGCCCTAGCTGCTGCTCCCTCCCTTCTCCAGGTCTGTCCCACTTGGACACCACACCCACCAAGGTCCCATGGTCGGCTCCCTACTCACACGATGCCAGTCCTACGGCAGGAGCCCGAGGTCCAGTAGAAGTCCTTCACCACGCGAAGCGGCAGGGGGTGGCGGACGAAGTCCCGGCAGCAGATGCTGTCCTCCACATTGGCGCCATACGGCCCTGGAGGAGAGGAGTAAAGGGTCACCTTTGGCCACAACCCCCAGTCACTAGGCTCTGAGGAAGAGCTTCTGTCCCCAGTGGAAAGATAGTGACCAGAAGATTTGGGGCCAGCAAAAACCCTAGCGTTGGGGCCTCTGGGAAGCCATGAAAGCATCAATGTCTGCATTCTGGGAGGTCTGCTACAGGCAATAGATTGAAAATGAGCATCAACAATGAACTTCTAGGTGGGTTTGGCAGCTCAAACTTGTAATCCCAGCACTTGGGAGGCTGAGGCAGGAGGATCTCTGTAAGAGGCCAGCCAGAATATAGTGAATTCAAAGCCAGCCTGAACCACATAGTGAGACCCTGTCCCAAAAATCCAAAAGCCAACCAAACAAACCCCAATAAGCTCTAGATGGGTTTCAGCCTCTCTGAGCCAGACACAGAGCCTTAAATTTTGCTGCTGTTCAGGCCTCAGCCCCAGGCTCACAAATTCTATGTGCCTTTTTTTGGAGTGGTACTGGGAGCTTGAACTACTGTCCATCCTCAGCCCTTTTTAAATTTTATTTGGAGACAGAGTCTGGCTAAGTCATTAAATGGCCCATGCTGACCTTGAACTTGTGATCTTCCTGCCTCAGCATCCAGAGTAGCTGGGATCACAGGTATGCACGACTGTACCTGGCCATGTGCTCCCAATGTAATATTTGGGAAGTTTGCTAAGCTCCCATCTACTCTCGCCTGCTTCCTCATATAATGGCAAGGCTGTGGTCCAGAGAAGGGGCAGCACCTGTTCAAGGTCACACAGCAAGGCTGGGGCAGGACGAAGGGGCAGATGGGGACAGCTCCTCAGGCCTGGACGCTAGTCCTGCTCTGTCCTGAGTTGCTGGGCCACCATGGCCATGACATTTAACATCTCCAAGGCCCAATCTCCTGCCCCAACCAAAGCTCTAAAGCAACAGTGATTTGGAGATCTTTCACACATTCTGAAAGCCGGGAGGCACTCAGAAAGCCAGTGCCTGTGCACAGCATGTTCTGGCTGTTGCCTCCCCCTCTAGTGCTCGCTCCCCAGCCCAGCTCCTATTGGGGGAGTCTGCGGTGAAGAGGACCCAGTACCCAGGTAAGGACAGGATCCAAGCAAAGGTCCCCCACACAGGTCCATCTTCCCCACTTAGGCCTGACCTCAGGAACTCTGCATCCCCACATCTCCAGGCCCTGCCCCCTGACAATGCCCGACCCAGCTGAGCCAAATCCTAGACACCAAGCCTTTAAGACTACCCATTTAACAGATGTGTAAACTGAGGCCTAAAGAAGCACCATAACTACCCCAAGTGCCACAAGAGCCAATGGGAGACTGGGATCCAGTACCCTTGCTAGGAGAAGAGGAAGACACCCTGGTCCCCAGCCTCACCTGCGTTGGTTGCCTGAAGCATCACCGAAAGGAAGACGAGGCCGGCCAGGAGTGGAGCCTGTAGGCCGGCCATGCTGAGCTGTCCCAGTCAGGGTGCCAGATGGCCAGAAGACAGGCAGGCCTGGTATTTAAGCGCTCACTCCACCCACTGGGCTCAGACATCTCTTAGTCACCTTGAGCCCGGAGTCTCTGACATTCATGTCATGAAAGGAGAAGTCCCCGCTTCCTATGAATAGAAATTCTCTGGTGGGGAACCACTCCGAGGGGACCCCCATCCTGGTCTAACTCTCAGTCTCCAGAGACTTGTAAAATCCCCCTTGAGCTGGGCCTCCTAAAGACCATGTCCCCATGGTCTGCCTGCTGCATGGCCTCGGCCCCACACTGAGGCCCCTGGCATGGGCTTCCCCAGGTGCCAGGGGATGCGGTGCAGCCTGACCCATGTGCCTCAGGGGTTATCTGTGAACCAAGTGTGGACATGGATGAATGCCCACCTCAAATCAAGGGCTGTCTGGTACCTGGATGACCGGCGTCCCATCTCTCCTCAAAGATAGAGGCCGCTGGACCATGCCGCTGGTCTCTGCTACCTCACTGGCCTCTTCTGGGGTTTCTCACAAAGTCCCCGCCTGCCTGGGCCATGCAGCAGCTTGTGTAGAGCTTCCGCCTTCCTCCCCGCCCCCTCCTCAAGCTATGGCAGGTCCCACTGACTCTGCTGTTGAACTCTCCCTTGGCTCTGTCCTCTTTCTCCTTCCACACTGCCCTCACCTCAGGACTGGACTGCCCTTGACTCCCTCCCTACACTTTGGCAGCCTGCAAGAATGGTCCAGACTCAAAGCTGCACACCCCTCTCTCCTGCCCCACAGCCCTGCTATGGCTCCCATTCACCTGAGAGCAGAGCCTGGGCTCCTGGCTGTGGCCTTCAGGGCCTCTTTTTCTGACACCCCTTACACCCCCAAACACACACAGTCTCCATTCTCTTAGTGATCACATCACACCATTCACAGTTCCCCAAAAAGGTCTGTGGCCTGGTGGTGAATTCGACTTTCTACTTCTCTACCGCATAAACTCCTACTCATGCGTCAAGAGCCATTTGAAATGTCACCTCTTAGATAAGCCCACCCCCTCAGGACCACACACTTCCCAAGTGACCCAGACTTGGCCTTGAGCAGGCCATGTCGTGCTTTCTCTTCTAATTTTTTTTTTTCAGTACTGGGGATTGAACTCAGGACCTTGCACTTGTGAAGCAGGTGCTGTGCCACTGAGCTAAATCCCCAACCCCCCATGCTTTCTCTTCTTCAGGCTTGTTCTCAGATGTGGAATTCCAAACTTTTGGAAGATGAGTCTCTCCTTTTATTTTTCTTGGCATTCCTGAGTGCCTTCCAGGAATCAGACAGGTGGTGGGGGCTCAGAACACAAATATGAATGTGGAAACTGAAGCTTGGCACCAGAAGGGACGTGTCCAAGGTCACACAGCTGCACAGTGCCTGAGCCGGGCCTGGAAACTGCAGGATTCTATTCTTAAGGAGACCCAATCATCCATTATTCATTTGCTCAACAAACTATTTACTGATCCCTGTGGTAGACTAATAGTTCTCTAGAAATGCCCACAATTTGACCCCCCAAACCTGCAAATATGGCACCTTCCATGAGGAAAAGGCCTCTGCAGTGTGATTAAGCTAAGGATCTTCCAACAGGGAGATGTCCTGGCACCAAGGGCAGACGGGATGACTGAGTAGAGGATGCAGGAGGCCTCGAGGGGCTGGCAAAGCTGAGGAAGCAGAGTCTAACCTAGGGTCTCCAGAAGGAACCGGGCTGGCCAGTGCCTCCATTCCACAAGGCTGCTTTCAGACTTCGGGCATCCTGCACTATACCATGAGAAACGTGGGTCGCTTAAGCCACTACATCTGTGTAGTTTGTCACAGAAGCAAAAGAAGACGAAGACAAGAATCTACTGTGTGCCAAGTGTGCTTCCGAGAGCCAGGCACGCAGCCCCAATCTGGAGAGCAGAGGTCCCGGCTTTCCTGGCACTGGCCTTCAAGACAGGCAACAGGCAACTGCCAACCCAGGGCTGTGATGAGGGCCATGGAGAAAATGAAACAGGGAAGCACAGGCAGACAGAGGGGAAGCAGCTCTGCTAGGCTGGTCAGGAAAGGCCTCGGGACAGTGACATTCAAGCTGAACCCACAAGGTAGGAAGGAGGCTGCCAGGAAGGAATTGGTGAGAGCAAAGGCCCTGGGGGTGAGAGGGTGATTGACCAGGGCAGCCAGATAGGAGAGGCTGGCAAGCAGGGTCCCCCAGGTGGCCCATGAGCCCCTGCATAGTATGCAAAGTGAAGGGCACAGCATGTCCTCGGAGGACCTCTTGTCCCCAGGGCCAGGCACAAAGGACAAACCCATTCCATTGCTGAGCTCCCTACACAGCCAAATCCACACAGACAGAAGTGGGGTGGGGTGGCCAGGGCTTGAGAGGAGCAGCAGCAGTTAGTGTTTAATGGGGACAGAGTCTCAGTTTTGCAAGATACCAAGTTCTGGAGATGGATGGTGGTGACAGTTGCACAACAGTGTGAACGTGCTTAGTGCCACTGCATTGTACACTTAAAAATGGCTGAGGCGGTAAATGGCTGTCATGCATATTTTACCCATAAAAGCAGTGTCCCTCTAGACAGGCATGGTGGTGAACACCCATAATCATAGCATGCAGCAGGCTGAGGCATGAGAATTGCAAGTTCAGGTCCAGCCTGGACTAAAGGGAGAGATCTGTCTCAAAAATTTAAAAATTAAAAATTAAAAAACTTTAAGGTATTTCCTCCCCCCAACACACAAATTGAATCAAGGCTCTAGTACTAATCTGCAATTTAAAAAAAATACAGGAATTATGAGATAAATGAACCCACAATCACACAACCTAGAAAGTGGGATGGACCTCCAGACTTCCCCTGAGACAACTTCCTGGAATCATTAAAAAGTTAATACTTAGGGCAACCCACTTGGGACCCCTCTTGTCTTTCAGGAGCTATTCCTATTCCCCATTCCTATTCCCCAATAAAAAATTAATACTTAAAAAAAAAAGAAATAACATGGATAGGATATTGGACTAAAGGAGATTTAAGAGACTTAACAACCAAAGCAATATGCAGAAGTCAATCAAATTCTAGTGTTTTTTTTTTCTTTTTTCTTTCTTTCTTTTTTTGAAGACAGGGTCTTGCTGTGCAGTTCAGGCTGGTCTTGAACTCACTATGTAGCCCAGACTGGCCTCAAATTCACGGTGACTCTCCTGCCCCCGAATGCTGGGATTACAGGCATATCCCACCATGCCCAGCCCAAATTCTAGTTTTGAAAAATTCTTGTAAAACAACTTTAGCGGAAAATTGGGGAAATTTGAGTAGACTTGATATTCGGGCTTTATCATTAATTTTCTTAAGTGCATTAAAGACTTTCCTTTTCAGTGAAATCCCTGGGATTTCACCCAGGGCCTTTGCACTGAGCTGCATCCCTATGTCCCTAGCCCTATTAAAAAAAAAGTAAGATAGGGTCTTGCTAATTTGCCCAGGCTGTTCTTGAACTAGTGATCCTGCTGCCTCAGCTTCCCAGAGCACTGGGATTACAGGCATGTGCCACCACACCCAGCTAAAGACTTTAAGGGTCTATTGGAGGATGGTCTTGTTCTTAAGAGATGCACACTGAAGAATTTTGAGGTGAATGTCATTACGACCTTAATTTTAAGGAAAAATGTATGTGTATAGGGAAAAATATATGGTGCATAGATGCAGATCTATTTTTATATATATATTTGTGTGTATCCTTACATTTGGTTGTCACGTGTATAGATATAGTGATGTGTATATAGTATGGCGTATGCATATAAATGTATGTGACTAGCATGTATACGTGCGATACATGTGTGTGTGAGTGTGTGTTCTGGGCACCTGGGATAGAACACGGGACCTTGCGCTTGCAAGGCAGGTGGCGGCACCACTGAACTAAATCCCTGGCCTAGTGTGTGTTCTACAGAGAGAAAAGGACAGACAAAAACAAAAATGGTTAAGTGGACATTACAATTGTTGTCCAGTGGTAGATGTCCTGGTGATCACTGAACCACTTTAAGAACTTGGGGCCAAAAGAAGAAATATCTTGGGCTGGGGATTTAGCTCAGTGGCACAGCGCCTGCCTTGCAAGCGCAAGGTCCTCAATTCGATCCCTGGTACCAAAAAAAAAAAAGAAGAAGAAGAAGAAATATCTTTTAAATGTGGAAGTCATCCTGTGAGCAGAGAGCTGTCACAGGAGGATTGTGAGTGGGTGACAGAATTGGCTGGTGGTTCTTCTATGGAACCTGGGGCTTTCTTACAGGGCCCTTAGGGCTGAGGCCCCCTTAGGTGGGCCCTGGGGGTCCCCCCTGGAGAGCACCTGGGTCCCCAGGGCCTTGGCAAACCCCAGGCCTCTCCAGCTGGCTCATTCTTTGCAGCAGTGCTTGTCCCCACCCTGTGTTCTGGACTTGAAGGATGAAAACCATACCTGCAGGTCAGCGGGCTCTCCTCCCCAGCATCCCTGGCCTCCCTGGAGCTGGTGTGTAAGAAGCCCTGGGTCCCTGGATGGGGCACCAAGGACCAGCTATCAAAGAAAGGAAGAATAATTGCTCTTGGGGCTGCAGGTGAGGAGCCACTCAGATGCTGACGACAGGGATGTTTGCTTCCTCCTGTTGCTGGCTCCTCCTGTTACTCCTGTGCTCCCTGCAGGGCATGGACCTCTCCCAGACCTGATCCTTTTTTCCCGTCTTCCTTCTTCTTCTCTTTTATTTTATTTTTTTTTTGGTACTGGGGATCGAACTTGGGACCTTGCGCTTTTGAGGCAGGCAGCAAAACCACTGAGCTAAATCCCCAGCCCTCTTCTTCTCTTTTAAATTAGCTTTTGTTTGTTAAGACCTACAAAACTGGGTACAGTGCCACATGTCTGCAGTCCCAGCTACTCAAGAGGCTGAAACACTTGAGCCTGAGAGTTTAGAGTTATGTTGGGCAAAATGAGCCCCCATCTCAAAAATAAATAAACAAACAAATAAAGGAGCATAAAAGTGGTAGCACCCTAATGTCCATGGACAAAGGAAATGTACAGCATAATATGGTGGAATATTGCTCGCCTCAGAAAAGGCTGGAAAGTCTGATGCATGGATGAAACTTGAGGGCATAGTGCTAAACAAAATAAGCCAGTCACAGAAAAGACAATTACAGGATGATTCTACTTAGAAGAGGTCCCTAGAATAGTCATATTCATAGAGACAGAAAGTAGAATGGTGATTGCTAGGGGCTGGAAAGAGGAGGATTGGGGAGCTAGCATTTATTGGGGACAGGATTTCAGTATGGGAGATGAGAAGTTCTGGAAATGGATGGCGCTGATGGTAGCACAACAACATGAATATACTTAATCCCACCAAAGTGTACACATAAAATGTTTAAAACAGGGACTGGAGATGTACCTTAGTCATAAAGCAATTGCTTACCATGTGCAATACCCTGAGTTTGATCCCAGCGCCATTAAAAATGGTTAAAATTTTATGCTATGCATATTTTACTGCAATAAAAATACATAACAAAATATACAGAGTCCACCAAAAAATGTATACATACTTCAGGAAAAGAAAAATAATAAATGTCTGGAAGCTACTGGCCACCGCTTTGAGCACCTCTTATAATTGTAGAGGCCAAGGTAACTCATATTAATCTCAATACATTTCATATTAAAATATTTACATGAGCCTTTCTTTTCTGGAAGTGTGTATACATTCTTTTGCCAGACTCTGTAAAGTGGTACCTCAATTCATGAACTTAATTCATTCCACAATTCTGACCACCAACCAAATGAGCTGTGAATCGAATCAAATTTTCCCATCAGGGCCAACATAAATAAGGTGAGTCTGCTGTGACCCATACACATTTTTTGGGGGGGGTACTGGGGATGGAACTTGGGACCTTGAGCTTGTGAGGCAGGCACCAGAACCACTGAGCTAAATTCCCAGCCCCCTATATGCATTTTTTAACCACAAAAATATGAAACAAAATACAGCACAATATGAGGGAACAAAATACTACCCTTGCTTGAGGCGACTTCTGGCGTGGAGGCCAGGAAGGTGGGTGGGGCGGAGGCTGTGGTATAGAAGGAGAGTCCCCTCCATGAGAGCATTGGGGAGATCACCTTCGAGGCTTTTCTTTCTTTGTCTCTTAGTTTCAGGGCCAATCTTGATGAAAAACCTAATGCCACTTGTTTTTTCCTGCACTGCATAACCCTCTGGAAAGGAGAGACCACACTATGGCTCAGCAGATTCAGCACTCTGTCACAGTCATGTTGGGGTGGTGCTTCTCACAGAAATCTTGGCACTCATTCCAGTTTTCCATGATGGATTTTATCACATCACTGCTAACCTCCTCCCTGGCAACCTCTTCCTCAGTGGAATACCCCTCAACAAGCGCCTTCTGCTGCTCACTCTGGAGTTCAGCAAGTTCTGCTGTCATCAGCTCCTCCTATGGTCCTCAAAAAACTCCTCTATGTCTGCACCAACAGCGTCCCATACACTTTTCCACTGACACAATCTCCTCCACTACCTGTACATCAGACCCCTTCAAGTCACTTTCAGTGACACATTCTGGCCACAGTTTCCTCCAGGCTGAGTGAGAGGTCCGGTATGTGACACCTTCCTGGGATTTGTCAGTGAGGTTGATGCAGTGCAGGGCATTGAAATGTTTCTTCCAGAACTCTTTCAGTCTCAAACGTCTCTTCAATGACAATAAAACATCTGGTGAAGGTCACCTTTGTGTGCAGCTTCTTGAAGTTGCAGATCACTTGCTGATCCTTTGGCCACAGAAGAGGTGTTGTATTGCAGGGGAGGAGTTTGACCGTTATGAAGTCATACTCAGCATCCGTGTCATCCACTAAGGCTGGAAGGTGTGTGGGGGCATTGTCTGTCTGAAGAAGGCACCTTTCACCCACTTGGCTGCCTGAGAGATGTTTCTTCATGGTGGGTGCAAACACCTCGTGCAGTCATTCCATGAAGAGCTGCCTTGTGGTCCAAGCTTGCTCACTGGCCCTCTACATGACATCCGGCCTTGTTCACCTTCTGTTCCTTGAATGCACAAGGGGTCTGGGAATGGTGCACCAGTTGTGGCTTAATCTTCAGATAGGTGCTTACATTTACACACAGCAAAGGGGTCAGTCTGTCCTTCATGGGCTTGTGCCCACATAGTGCCTTTCCTCCTGCATGAAACAGGTTTTGTTCAGCATCTTCTTCCAGAAGAGTCCTGTTTCATTGCAGTTGAATGCTTGCCAAGCAATGTATCTCCGGCCTGCACAAATTCCACCAATTCTTTCTTGTAGGCTTCTGCAGCGGCCTTGTCAGAACTGGAACCCTCGCCATGTTTTATCACATTCTGGATGCCACTTCTCTTGTGGAATTTATCAAACCACCCTCTACTAGCTTTAAAATCATCACTTGTTGCACTTGGAGAGGGGGTTTTTTTTGCAGTAAATCACTGTGCAATTTCCTGGCTTTTTCTACAGATCATAGCTTCAGCTGCCAGCTGTTTCTCATTCAACCACACACACAAAAGTTTTTCCACCTGTTTCAGCACTTGTGTCCTCTGCTTGGTTTACATCCTTACTCCTTTTATTATGTTCTTTATTTACTGTCTTTTAAAAAAAATTTATTTTATTGGTACATTTTAGGTATACAATGTGATGACATTCATCATTGGAAATTTGCACCTTTACATGATCTCTCTTGGGTCTTATTTTTCCCCCTTCCCCTGCCCTCCCTTCAACCCCTCCATCCTTCCCTATTTACAAAGACTTTGTTTCCATTTTTTCATTTTCTCATATTAATTCCATTCTCTTCTTTCCTTTCCCCTACCCCTCCCACTTCCCCTTCCCCTTTGCCCCTTTTCTTCCTATTTCACATTATATTGTCTTTTTTTTTTTTTTTTTTTTTTTGAGACAAGATTTCTCTATGTAGCCCAGGCTGGCCTTGAACTTCCATTGATCCTCCTGCCTCAGCCTCCCGAGTGCTGGGATTACAGGCGTATGACACCATGCCTGGCTTGTTACTCCCTTTACCACATTAGCTCCTTTGATGGCATCTTTATTCTTCAAGATAGTGGAGACTGTTGACTTCACCACCTTGTACTCTCAGGCCAGATGAGTCACACGAATACCACACTTATGCTTTTCTACAATTCCCTTCTTCAATTCAACGGTTATTTTCTGCAAAACCTTCTTACTATTCTTGGTCTTTTCTTGTTACCTTCATTACTGTTCTGCACATTCTTGTCAACTTCATTACCATTCTGTACTCTTTTTTTCACCACCATGCTTTCTCTGCACTTTCTTTGGAGCCATGCTGGATTGAGTGCTATAAAGCACCCAAAAAAGCTTCACAGAAAGTGTGCACAGGTCTGTCTGTGGCCTTGATCTTGATTAGAGGATGTCACGACCATGTGTCAGAGCAGGAAGATGCCCACAGGTGTGTTCAGGCAGAGAAAAGATGGCTGCAGTCATGTTCATCACCTGATGTGAATGTGGAGTGACAAAGTTTTGCCAAATGCTTCTGTTCGTGAACTGAATTGTGAATGAGTATTTGCACAAAAGCATACAGTAAAACCTTGGATTGGAAGTAAGTTGTTCTGCAAGTGTTCCACAAGATGAGAAAACATTTCTAATAAATTTTAATTTAATAAACAAGTGATGTCTTGCAATATAAACAGTACATGACAGCCAGGGATTTAGCCCAGTGGCACCGTGCCTGCCTTGCAAGCGCAAGGTCATGAGCTCGATCCCTGGTACCAAAAAAAAAATAAAAATAGTACATGACACTGAATGTCACATGATCACAACTGAGGCAGTGGTTCTTCCCCTGCCACTCTGTGGCATGGTGAGTGATTGTCTCCCAACAGCAAGAGCATATGGAAATCTCTTGTCTGTAGAGGAGGAGGAGAAAAAAGGAGGAGGAATTCTTCACTTCAAATGAGATTAGGGAGATGTGAAAATGTGGGAAACAGTGCAAAATTTTATAGAAAAGCACCACTGTAGCAATGTGAGTGATAAATTTATTTAACAACAATGCAATGTCACATCTCTAGAAAATCCTCAAAAAGAGGCAAAAGCAAGTGTCATTAGAGAGGTTCCTTTTTTTTTTTTTTTTTTTTGGTACCAGGGATCAAACTCGGGTCCTTGTGCTTACAAGGCAGGCGGCGGAACCACTGAGCTAAATCCCCGACCTGAGAGGTTCCTTGTTAAAGTTGTATGAAAAGAAAGATTAATTTGAACCAATGGACAGCAGTGATTCCCTTAGTGATGGTGAAAGTCATCCTACACAATAACTCTCCTCTCTCTTGTCTCCCTCACACCAGCCATGAAGCTTTTCAAAAGTCAGTGTAGTTAATTTATTTTTCTTTATATTTTCTTTATTAATTTGTACTATAGTAGAGTATTGTAATCATTTTTACATGAATATTTTTGGATTGTAGAATGAATTGTTTGAGGTTCCATTATTTCTTAAGGGGAAATTTGTTTTCAGACACAAGTGCTTTGGATTATAAGCATGTTTCTAGAATGAATTATGCTCACAAACCAAGGTGTTACTGAAGTTTGTTTCTGGAAAGATACACAAGCAATTTAATAGCATTAGTTGTCACTGAGGAGAGGCACTCAGGGCCATGGGTGGGGCAGGTACTCAGAAGAAGGAGAGACTGTCTGCCAAAAACTCTTTTATAAGATTTGAGCATTTTATCTCCCATGCATGACTGCCCTATGCAAAAAGATACAATTTTAAATCCATGCAGGGAAAGGGTGGACTGACAAGCAGTTCTCTTCCTCTGAGAGCAAACCATTCATTTCATTTCTTTCCTTCAGAAATCATCTACAGGGCCGGGGATTTAGTTCAGGGGATCCACCACCTGCCTCGCAAGTGCAAGGTCCCAAGTTCGATCCCTGCTCCAAAAAAGTAAAAAGAAATCATCTACATATATGCAAGCACATATAAAAAGGTGGCATTAAAAGAAATGAGAAGAAAATGAGCGAGGGAAGGAAGGAGGATGCAAGGAAGTACAACATACAGCAAATACAAAATACTGTTTCATCACTTGCTTTTTCCACCTGAATCCATCTCGGAAGCAGTTCCCTACCAGTCCCTTACAATGGCCCCATGCTCACGAATGGCTGATGGTTTACACCATGTGGCTGGACCATAATGCAGATGGCCAGTCCCATACTGGCAGTTATTTGGGGGTTTTTCCAGTCTTCTTCATTTACATAAAAATGTCCAAACAATGTTCCATGTGCAAACTTACAAGGGGGAATGCGTATGGCAGGTAGATTCCTAGAAGTCAAGTGGCTGGGCTTTTGCTTCCACTGAAAGAAAGTCCCTGCCCTAAAGAGCTGCTTCTCAGTTCCTCTTTTTGGCACAGCAGGGGGTGCCCCAGGCCAGGGCTCCCCACAGGCCCAGGGCCACTGCAGGTCCTGAGATCTGAGCTGCTGAACCCCATTCTGAAGCCTCCTGGGGGCACCGCACCATTGCACTCCCTGGCTGGGTGGACATTGGCCCCACAACCTCCCAGGATCTGGGAGGGAGGCAGAACAAGATTCTGGAATGGCCAGAGCAGTGCACTAGGAGTTGTGAGTCCAGAGAGCTGGGCAGGGCTGGGGGTTTAGCTCAGTGGTTCTGCCACCTGCCTTGCAAGTGCAAGGTCCTGAGTTTGATCCCCACTACCAAAAAAAAAACAACAAACAAACAGAGAGCTGGGCATGAGCCTGTGAGGAGGCCAGGGCTTTGAAGGTGTATCCAGACCACACATAGGCCAAACAGGAGACTGCAAAGCCATTATTATGCTCTTTTCTCAGAAGAAAGAAACTGCTGCCTCTAGAGACACCTCACAGCTAGGAAGTAGTAGTAGATAGTAGTAGCATCTGACAATAGAGCCCATCTGTACCTAGCCACTCACTGCCTACTGCTGCTGTCAGAGTCAGAGAAAGGCAGCAGAGATAGTAACAAGCTCCACCTGGAGTCCAGCTCACCCTGGGTAGTTCTTCACCCACCACGAGGAACCAAGGATCAGGGAACTTTGGCCTTCTGCCAAAGCCATACTGACTGACCCTGGACTTGACTCCAGGTTTTGTTTTTTAAAATTCAAACATCATTTACATATTATTAAATTTACCCTTTTAAAATATAAAGGTGATGATTTTTTGATATTTGATATTTGATGATTTTTAATATGTTCACAAGATGGTATAATAACCCCCGCTGTCTAATTTCAAGACATTTTCATTGCTACAAAAAGAAACACTGCACCATTAACATCATTCCCCAATTTCCTCTGTCCCCAGCCGCTGGCGACCACTCATCTGTTTTCTGTCTTTATGGGCTTACATGGTGTGAGTGCAATCATATAATATGTGACATTTTGTATCTGATTCTTTTCACTTAGCACAATGCTTTCAGAGTTTATCTATGTTGTACCATATATCAGCACCTTGTTCTTTTTTATTGCTCAGTAATATTTCATTTATGGCTATACCATATTCCTTTTTTCATTCATCAGTTGATGGACATCTGGGTAGCTTTCGCTTTGTGGCTATTGTGAACAATGGTGTAATGAACATTTGTGTACAAGTTTTTATGTGAACATATGTTTCATTCTTTGGGGCATATGTGTAGGAATGGAATTGGTGGTGGCTTATACAGTGACTCTGTGTCTTAGTCACTTTCTGGTTGCTGGGATATAATACCTGACACCACAACCTCGAGGAGGAAAGGTCTATTTTGGCTCACATTCTTAGTCCATAGTCAGTTGGCTCCAAGGCAGGAAAGCCATCGTGGAAGAGACTAGTGGGGGAAAGCTGCTCATGCCATCGTGGCCAAGAAGCAGGAAAAGAAGGGACCAGCGGGGAGAGAGACAGCCCCTTTCAGGACATGGCCCAGTGACCAAACTCCCACTCCCAACACCAGGGCTACAGCACCCCTATGATTTGGTCATCTTTCAAAAGCCCACCTCTGGACCCACGAGACTCGAGATCTACACCATAACACTTTTTTTTTTTTGGTACTGGGGATCGAACTCGGGTCCTTGGGCTTGCACAGCAGGGGGCGAAACCAGGCCCCTGAGTGAGCTTTTAGGAGGTGGTTAGAGCCAGGTTAATTGGGCTGGCCAGGAAGGGTGTATCTCCCTCTCCAGCTCCCCCAACTCTCTCCTTCCTGGTTGCCATGATGTAAGCAGCTTTCCTCCACCAGACCCTTCCACAATGCCCTTCCTAGCTTGGAGCTGATTATGGACTGACTTTTCTAAAAACCGCAAGCTAAAATAAATCTCCCTTCCTTCAGATGGTGGGTTTTGGGTATGTATTTTGTCCCAGTAATGAGATAGTGACTAAAATATCTCCTAAATTTCTAAATGAAATCTTTCAGACATACAGAAAAGTAAAACAGATCTTAGGACCCACAATCCAGATTTAATAGTTGACATTTTACTGTATTTTGCCCACCCCCTCCATTAAGAAGTAAAATGCCAGCTACTTGGAGGCTGAGACAAGAGGATCACAAATTTGAGGCCAGCCTGGACAACTTCACAAGACCTTGTCTCAAAATAAAATGGGCTGGGGGTGTAGCTTAGTGGTAGAGTGCATGCCTAGTACGAGGTTTGGTCCCCAGTACAACAAAGAGAGAAAAGAACAATCTTCAAGGGAGGATTGCATTTAAACAAATAAACAAAGCAGTCTTACTGCCAGCTTGCTTGCTTAGCCTGCATAAAGCCTTGGTTTCAATCCCTAGTACCAAAAAAAAAAAGGAAAGAAAAAAACCCCATTCCTACCCATTTCTTCTCTCTCTATAGGGACCCACAAAACTACCACCCTAAGGCTGCTGGGGATCCTTCCCAAAAATATCATTGTATTTCCATAGCCTTATAAATAAACTGTAGCATTGTTAGCCTAAGTAGTACCTACTACACGTAACCTCTCAGAACGCACTTGTTTCACATAAGTGTATGTTTGCCCCCTGGCTCCTCGTGGCTCTATCTTCACTTTGACACTGTGGGCAGCAGACTATACCTTGGAATCTTGTGTTTCTGAAAACACTCAGGTTGTTTTCAGATTTTCACTATCACTCAGTGTTCCCTATTGAGAGGGCATCTTGGTGTGTGCTCTCCTTTTCCTTCCATCTCCTCCCATTTTTTGCTCTGAACTTAGATCTCCCCTGAAGGCCCAGCTCCCCCTGCAGCCTTCCTGGAGCTGGCTCTCCTTCTACCACAGTCATCACAACCAGGGCTGGGTAGGAGAGGCATCCTCCTCCTGGTCTCATAGTTACTCCCAAGCCACCCATTTCCTTCTCTTCCCTAAAAACCCTATCAGTCACCTCTTCTTTTACAGCCCTCTATACCCCACTTCTTTTCCTCCTCCTCCTTCTCCTCCATGGACAGTTACAGTTCCCAGCTCATGGTCATTCTGTCCAACATGATTCTGTCACTATCATGGGGACTTCAGTCACCCACTCTGTTCCAGTGAACTCCTGTCTCACCTCCTCAGCCCCTCACTCCCACAGTCATGCCCCTGACCATGACTTACTGTGTAGGGAACAGGGAAAGAACTCCTGCAGTGAGTGCTAGTCTCGTTGGAACCACTACAACACAAGGCAAATTAATTAATATATAGAATATAGACAGAAATGAGACTTAGAGAAGAAGCTGAGTGTTGGGCCTGATCGATGCTGCTCTAGGCAGCAAAGATGAAAGACCTGGAGCTTGCCACACCTTTATTTGGTATATTGGGAGTAACAGATGACTCAGAGGGCAGTGGCAGGAGAAATTTATGCAGATAAAGATCCTAGGTCAAGAGGAACTTAGGTTGATTAGGAATTTGTCCTTCCCCAGGTTGTCTTCAACTGATGTAATCCTGTCCTGGAGCATCATAGCATCATGGGACCATTGAGGTCTTAGCTGTGACCGAGGCAAAAACAGTTATATCTCAATATGCCATAGCTGACCTATAGGCAGGAAAACTAGGCCTAATTATAATTTTAATTGTGATATGATTTTCCCCCCAAATTACACAGAATTACTCCCACCATTACTGGTAACTGCTCCATCTTAATCTCAAGTTCACACACCCCATTCCCTTCCCACAACCTTCTAGCAAGCAGCTTACTGCTTGGAGCATCCAATTCCAACCATCCTTGACCCCACTCTGGCTGATGCTGTGCCCTCTCCCTCTTCCCAAGTTCCCTTTCATCTTTACTTCCCTCCTTATTCAGCTCAGCTTCCCTGATCTTTCTTTGTGAACATTGTTCACCTGCACCCACCCCCAACTCTCTTCCCAAGTAAATTTCACTTCAATTTTTCTTGCTGCCTCCTGGCAAAACTGTAGTCCACATGAGCTCCACCTCTCCACCAGCTCTGCACCTGCACCAGTGCAGTGAGTGTGGCTGGGGAAAAGCATCTCATCATGCCAGCTGCAAAGTCAAGATCACCAACCTCCCCCAGCCCCCCTCAGTGCTGCCCCAATCCCTACTATATTTTCCTGACTTCCCTCTCCCGTTCTCCTTGACCACTTCATAGCTTCTTCCCACCATTCAAACCTTCAAACTCCTCTTCACTGAACTCTACTCTTGACTGATGACCCTGACTCCTAGTTCCCTGAGCAAAGAGAAGTTACCAGAAGGTCAGGCCCACTCACCACCACTGCATCCACCCACAGACCTGCATCATCCTTACTCCTGACTTATGCCCTCTCCCCTCAAGGCCATGGCCTCTCAGGGCTCCTTTTCTTTCCTGATCATCAGTGTCCCCTCTCAATTGCATGCAAAAAAACCCAGTTATGCTCCCTTCTTAAGAAAACAGTGCCTTGACCCCACAGCCCCTTCCAGAAACTGTACCTTTTTCAGTAAAACTCAAAAGAATAGTCTATATGTGCCCTCTCCAGCTCCTCTGCTAGTCTCCCCACTCCAACTGTGATTCCAAAATTCCTTGGGAATTTCCAGTGATGATAGATCCTTAAGAAGAATATCCACTTTGGAGGGGAGAGGGAGAGATGGACCCTCGGAGCACATTGTATTTCTGAAGTATTGACAAAGGATGAAGAAAGTTTTTCTGGCATATGTAGATGGAAAAATTATGGAACACATGAAAGATACACATTTTTTTGTAGTTTAAAAAAGAAAACACTGGAATCAGGTGAGCATGCATCAGATAATATAACATCAGGTATTGTAACTAACAAACACCACAAATGGTATAATGGCTAGGATATAAGTGCATGAAGTGGTGAGAACCGCTAAAGTTCAAAGTGGATGCTCCTGGTTGATGGGCAGCTCTTCTCCAATTGGTGATTCAGACAGCAGTGCTCCTCCTATCTGTGAGCCTGCCATCTGCTGCCCCACCTACCTAGGGTTCTGCCCACCAGAGGCTCCACCCACCTGAGGCTTCGCCCATCTGAGGCTCTGCTGCTGTTAGCAGGTGCTCATCAGCATGGAGCCAGGGTAGAGAACCTAAAAAGGACCCAGAGTTTGAGAAGCTCTTCTAGTCCAGGACTGGAAATTGGGTGCATTCACCCTTTTATCACACTTCATTGGCCAGAATTCCCTCACATGGCCTTTCCTACCTTTAAGAAGGGATGGGAAACAACCTCACTGAGGGCCCAGGAAGAAGAGGAAATAAGTTTGGTGAGGAGGCACACTGTCTCTGAAAACCCTGGAATTCCTCCAAGGAACAGAGATTGGGCCAGGAAGAGATGATTCACCCTCTGGCGCCTTGTTCTGAATGAGGAGTGTATTTCAGCCTGAATCCCCAGAGCAAGTCCCATTGCAAAACCATGATTGTTTTTGTCCAATAACCCCTAAGAAAAATAATTAATTCAAGCCATTTTATCTACTTCTTTTGCTTTTGTGGGTTTCTGACTTGGGTTTTCAGTATTGCATGAAAAGGACAGTAACCTTGGATCTTGTAGTGTGTGATCAGTTAGGTGTCCCTTAAATCCTATAGATACAGACTGTCCTAGCTAAATCACCAGCTTGCAGTGAGAGCCAGGCTGCAGCACCCCATGACCCTGGGACTCAGGCTCTCACTTTGTGATGTGTATTAGTAACCCTTGCCCCTACTAGGTTGTTTGAGCATCAAGGACTTACATATTTTCTGCTCCAGCTGTTCCCCAAAATAAGCCTTGGGTGAACACCTATGGATGGCCATTGCTCATTTCACAGACAGGGAATGCCCAAGCTAGCTAGACAGGCCACATGTTTGGACCAAAGAAACCCCAATTCACAGTCCCCAAAGTGTGGCTCAAAGTAGAAGAGATGACATCCTAGGGGAGGGAACCAGAAAAGGGAACTGAGAAAAAGTGATCCATGGAGCAGAGGAAAGAAAGAAAAAGAAAGCCCTTGGATGTTCATCCCCAAGCCCAAGGTTCTTTCCTCAGGGGCTCCTAACCCTTATTGTGCTGTTATTTATTTGCCCCATTGTCTAGTGATCTGGTCACAGAGGGAGGATTATAGAGAAGTATGGGTTGGGGTGGGCCCTGGAGGATGTAGCTCAATGGTAGAGCACTTGTCTACCATGTGCAAAGCCTGGGTTTGACCTACGAACAGCAGAGAAATAGTCTCTCTAGTGAAACAAAACAGTGGACACAGCACACTGCAGTGTTGGTGAGTTATTCAGGTTCAGAAGTCCAGCAGGAGAGGGTGATTGGCTGGTAGCCATCTTGGAGAGGGGCCAATTGAGCTTGGAACTCAGAGCAACTGCTGGTGCCACCTAGCAGCTCTGAGCATCAGAGTGAGGCAAAACTGAATTCAAATCAGTAGGAGGTCAAGTTCAGGCCAGCAAGAGGCACATGGAGTGTTGCAGGCTGAGTAAATTGGGCTCCAGTCTCTCAGCCAGAAACCAACCTGAACTTCAGTGGAACTAAAGGTGTAGGCTTGCTGGGATTATCCAGTACGCCACTGTAAATCTATAGCTGTCTTGCTGGGATTAATCAATATGGATCTGTGCTCTGTCTGCCCAATTTGCCTACCAATGACAGCAGAGACATACTTTGAAGTGGACTTTTTTTTCTCATTTTCTTCTTCTTCCTTTCTCTTTTTCTGTTTGTTTTGTTTTCTTGATTATTCTTGTTTTTATGAGTGTGAACATTGTTCCTAGTTTTTCTTGTTGTTCTGTTCTGACCTTCTTTATATTTCTTCCTTCTCTCTTTCCTGCCTGTCTTCTTCATGAGCTTCCCCAAAGTTTTCATAATCTTCCTTTGTCCCCCAGCTTTGCTTCTAATCTCTTCCTCTTCATCTATTTCTCTATTTTCCCCCCAACTGCTTTTATTGTTGTTGGGTTGGTTTTTTTTTTTTGGTACCGGGGATCGAACTCTGGTCCTTGCGCTTGTGAGGCAGGCAGTGGAACCACTGAGCTAAATCCCCGGCCCCCCAACTGCTTTTAAATTTTCTCCCTTGAGAGTAAAATCATCATATTGAGGACATATTTACTGTATACAAATTTTTGGTTTGTTATATAACCACAAATATAATTCATATGGTTAAAGGTAGCAAATCAATATTACCACAGTCTGTCATTTTCTAGGCTGTATTTGATGCTATTGTTATTGCCAATTGTACTACTTTAGCCAAGGTAACATAAATGTTCTAATCAGTTGTTCTTCCTGGTGTGCCAAGGCTGAGATTGCCTAAGGGTCGTAAACAATAGTATAGGCCAGTGCCAAAGAACCAGGGGCTAGGCCAAATAGGAAGCAACTTCTCATCCCTAATAAATTGAAAGGGTAGGACCTTGCAACAGACTCAATATCCAAAAGCCAGCTACTCTCTGAAGACATGTCTGAGAAGTAGTCATTACCTAAGGGTTCTAAATACTAGCTATAAAGCTAGCCATAAGCAATTTACAAGCATCAACCTAGGAATTAAACTAAAAATTAAAAAACAGAAAATGAGAAGACACTTAAGCAAGATGCAACCCCAGACTTCCAGCTCAACAAAGGGAAGCCTAGGGCACAATGAGGTGGAACAATTTGAAAGCCACCCACCTGGACTCTCTGAAGTTTTACACTGTTACAGTGGAAGTAACAAAACAGATGAATGAGGCTCTAGAAAAAAATCAAGTTAGAAATAATTTCTCAAATAACTACAGAGATGATGACCATAATAAAAGACTCTAGAGCATATACAGATTAAAGAAAAAAATACAGGAGCTTAGGAAAATGATGGAAACCATGAATGCCCAGCACAGAAAAGAAAAGAAATCCGTGAAACAGATTCAAACAGATATCCAGGAGATTAAAAATTGAATGTATATGCAGCAGCATTAGCCAATGTGAGGACAGAATATCAGATACAGAAGACAGGATTGTCTTAGCAATCATGAAAAGAAAGATTTCTTAAAAATAGCAAGGAACCATGAAAAATCATTCCAACAACTGCTAGACGATGTAAAGAAGAATAGCATAAGATTGATCAGGGTCCATGAAAAAACAAGAGATAGCACAAGTGATATATTAAAAAAAAAAACATGTTCACAGAGGTAATGACATAAAACTTCCCAAGCAGGGAAAAAGAATTTGACATATAGATAAGTGAGGCATATAGAACTCTAATTAGCCATGATAAAAAAAAATCTACACAAAAGAATATAATAGTCAAGATTCCAGAAATTCAACACAGGAACAGAATATTAAAAGCTGTTAGAGAAAAGAAACAAACCACCTATAAAGGAAAGCACATCAGAATCACAGCAGACTTCTCAACACAAACCTTCAAGTCAAGGAAAGCTTGGAGTGAAGTATTTCAAGCCCTAAAAGAAAACAACCTCCAACCCAGATTGATGCAACCCACAAAACTATCTTTCAAAATTGGTGGATAAATAATATACTTCCATGACAAAGAACACCTGAAAAAATTCATGACCACCAAACCAACACTCCAAAATGTTCTGAAGGACATTCTAGAAAGAGGTAACGAGGACTACAACTCCAGGAACCCCAACAGGAAGAATCTATCAGGCAAGGCAAGCTATTAAACAGAGGGAAAAAAGGGGGAACCAACAACAGGAAAATAACATGATAAGGGTAAATCAATACATACCAGTTATAACCATAAATATAAATGGTCTCAATTCACCAATCAAAAGAAACAGATTGGGACCCGGAATTTGCACTGGCTTGCAAGTGCAATATCCTGAGTTCAATCCCTGGTACAAAAAAAGAAAAGAGAAAGAAAGAAAGAAACAGACTGGCAGGATGGATCAAGAAATAAGACCCAACAATATGCTGCATTGAAGAAACACATTTAATTAAAAAGAAATTCATAGGGCCAGGGATTTAGCTCAGTGGCTCCGGTGCCTGCCTTGCAAGCACAAGGTCCCGAGTTTGATCAAAAAAATTAAAAATTAAACATTAAAAATTAAAATAAAAAGAAAGTCATACACTGAAAGTCAAAGAATGGAAAACAATACTCCATGTGATAGGAACCCAGAAAAATGCAGGGGTAGCTATTCTATTTGCAGACAAAGTGGATTTGAAGCCAAGACTTATTAAGAGAGACAAAGAAGGTCACTACCTCCTTCTAAAGGGAACAATCCAGGAGGAAGAGATAACAGTCATAAGTATATATGCACCAAATACCAGTGCACCAAACTATATAAAACAAAGATTAACAGACATGAAAAATCAAATAAGCACTAATACTATTGTTATGGGAGACCTCAATACCCCACTGTCACAAATAGACAGATCAACTAGACAAAAAATATCAACAAAGAAAGATCAGAAGTGAACCAAACTTTTGAACAAATGGACTTAGTACATGTTGACAAAGTGTTATACTCCAAAACATCTGAATACACATTCTTATCAGCTGCACATGGGACATTCTTCAAAACAAGCCATGTTCTTGCTCATAGAACATGCTTAAGTAAATGCAAAGGAATTGAAATTATGCCATCGTATTATCAGAAGTAGTCATTTCATAGTGCAAAGAAATTGGAAATCAATGGCAAGACAAACCATAAGAATTTCATAAACACATAGAAATTAAACAACATCCTCCTAAACAACCAATAGGTCACAGATGAAACTGAAGAAGAAATTAGGCAGTTTCTACAGTACAACATACTGAAACTTATGAGATGCAATGAAGACAGTCCTATGAGGGAAGTTATAGCAGTGAATTCCCATTTCAGAGAAACAGAGGGAGCTCAAATAAACAACCTAATGTTGAACCTCAAACCTTGCTCAAAAGAAGAGCAAGTCAAGCCCAAAGCTTGTACAAGGGAGGAAATTATAAAGATCAGAACAGAAATTAGTGCAATGGAGACTAAGGAAACAATATAAAGTATTAATGAATCAAAGACTTGGTTCTTTGAAAGATTTAATAAAATTGACAAAGCCTTAGCCAACCTTATCAAAAAAAAGGAAAGAAAAGACTCAAATCCATGCAATTAAGAATGAAAAGGGTGAAATCACAACAGATCCTGCAGAAATCCAGAAGATCATCAATATATATTTTGAGAACCTCTATGCTAATAAGATGGGAAACACAGAAGAAATGAACAGATTCCTAGATACATATGAATTCCAAAGCTGAATCAAGAAGATATAAAAATTCTAAATAAACCAAAACAGTCAATGAAATTAATGATGTAATTAAAAACCTACCAACAAAGAAAATCCCAGGCCCTGATGGATTCACTGCTGAATTCTGCAAGAAATTTAGAAAAGATCTGATGCTGCTATTTCTCAAACTGTTTAATGAAATTGAAAGAGAAGCAATACTCCCAAATTTATTCCAGGAAGCAAGCATTACCCTGATACCAAAACCAGAGAAGGATCCAACTGAAAAAGAGAACTACAGGTCAATCTCCCTAATAAACATAAATGCAAAAATCCTCAATAATATACTGGCAAACAGAATGCAACAAATTATCTTCAGTGGCCACCAGCCTCCTACTTGAGAAATGAATCCTCCAGGGGCAATTGTGAGGCAGAAGAACCCTCCCCTTATATTGTTTAATTCTGAGCTCCAGGAGGTCACTGCCACAGGAATGATAGCTCTGCTGCATGGGTCTGGACCCCTTGTCTGGACAGAGAGAGTGATTTTTCTTTTCAAGTGACAATATGTTGACCATCAGAGAGCAGGGTGATAAGAATACAGCTTTCTTCATATTGCATTTTGCAAATTTTTTGCTAAATTTGAAATTGCTTTAGGATAAAAAGAAAAAATTCAAAACATTATCAGAACTCAGAAATCCCTCATGATCTCTTCTAATTATAGCTCTTCCTGCCAAGGGAAGTTGCCATTCTTTTTTTTTTTTTTTTTTTTTGTACCAGGGATCCAATGGAAGTTGCCATTCTGACTCCCAATACCTTGACTAGGTGTATATATTTGAATCATATAGGATTCTTTTGTGTCAGGGCTTTTTCATACAACATCATGCTCATTAGAGTCAGTCATGTCGCTGCTTGTACTTTTCACTCAGTCACTTTCATTCGTATGCTGTCTTCCATCACAGGAACTTATAATATAGGGGTAGACTTCCTGACTGAGTGAAGAGCTCTGAAAACTGTCCTCCCAAAGAAGAATGGGAAGCTGTACAAAACTGTCAAAAATAATTATTTGAAAACTAGAAGCTTACCCAGTGTGTGGTAGGTGTGAATACACTACATTCCATGGCAAGAGAGAATAAAGGTTGCAGATGGAATTAAATTTGCTAAGAGAGTGTCTTGGATTATCCACATGGGTCCAGGGCAAATGTAATGTTGATGTGGAAGGTAATGCAAGAAAGATTAAACTCAGCTGGGTGTGGTGGCACACGTCTGGAATTCCAGCACTCTAGGCTGAGGCAGGAGCATTGCCTTGAATTTGAGGCCAGCCTTGGATGCATCATGAGTTCAAGGCTAGGCTGAACTACATATTGAGACCTTGTCTCACTATGTCTCATTAAAAAAAAAAAAAGAAAAGAAAAAGAAAGAAGGAGAGAGAGAGAAAGAAAGAAGAAAGAAAGAGAGAGAGAGAGAAAGAGAGAGAGAAAGAAAGAAAGAGAAAGAAAGAAAGAAAAAGAAAGAAAGAAAGAAAGAAAGAAAGAAAGAAAGAAAGAAAGAAAGAAAGAAAGAAAGAAAGAAAGAAAGAAAGAAAGAGAGATTGGACTGGTCATCACTGACTTTGAGCATGAAAGGTGGCTACACATTAATAAATGAATACAGCTTCTAGAAACTGGAAAAGAAAAGAAAATAGATTCTTCCCTACATAGCCCATAAGGAAGACAGCCTTGTAGACATCTTGATTTTAGCCCATTGAGACTTTTTCAGGTTCAATCTACAGAACTGAAAGATAATAAATTTGTGTTATTTTAAGCCACAAAGTTTTGGACAATTTGTTACAGCTGCAATTTTTTATAAAAACACTAATATAGCATATAAGAAACTGAGAAGTATTTACTCAAGAAAATCCTGAACCTTAGTAAGAAGAGTATGAGTCTGTGCTGGTCAGCCTGAAATTACACCCATATCTCTCCTACCCTCGGTTTCATGAGGAAGAAGTTCTACAAAAGTGATGAGAAAGGGCTGGCTTTATTTGGAGCAGATTGTAGAAAATTCCAAAGTCAAAGTGTTGTCAAAAACAAAAGTGACCTCAATGGAATACAATCAGGAGGCAAACATCACAACCTGAGGTCTAATATCTGTTGTGGAAAAAAGCAGGCTGATAGATCTGCCATCAATCAATCTAACAGAGAGGTCTGGGAAAGAAAACAGCTAGGGAGTGGTCTTCAATGAGGTCCCTCGTATCTCTGATAGTCTGATAGGCTACATGCATGTGCAAACGTGCACTAGCTTCAGGAAACACCAGAGAAGTTTTTGATGAGCTCATAATCATGAGCTTGAACACACTGAAGTTAAAACCTGGAATAGATTTGTAATCTGGCTTAACTCTGAATGTATCTCCCAAAACACAAACAGGCCATTGAGCAAAGGGTAGAAGCTTTACTGGCTCAAGATATAAAGCACGATTTCACTAAGGAATGGTGAACCACAGGTAACCTCTACTACTAGATTTAAAAATTAAAAACAAGAATAAAAGGGCTAGGGATTTAGCTCAGTGGTTCTGGTGCCTGCCTTGCAAGAGCAACGTCCTGAGTGCAATCCCCGGTACCAAAAAAAAAAAAAAAACAAGAATAAAAATAATAACAGCAGAAACAGCAACAGCCACTTATTTTGAAGGGAACAAAATCCACCAAATTCTACCAACTCTTGAGAGGCAACAGCAATAGACAGCACCAGTGGCAGCGAGAGAAGAACAGAATCCAGAGTTGCTACAACATATTATTTAAAATGTCTGGTTTTTAAGGAAAAGTTATAGATCAGGCAAAGTAGCAGTCAATGGAAACTGACTCTTGGGGCTTATACATGTTCAATTTAGTACATGCTGTTCAGAGGAGCTATTATAAATGTGTTCAAGGAAAGAAAGAAGACTATGTAAGTGTGATGACAATGACTCCTCAAATTGAAAATAACAGGGTATGGTGGCACATGCCTGTAATCCCAGCACTCTGGTGGCTGAGGCAGGAGGATTGCCCCGAGTTCAAGGCCAACATGAGCTACATAGTGAGACTGTGTCTCAAAACAAACAAACAAACAAAATTTTAAAACCCCAAATTTAAAATAACAGTAAATAGAAATTGTATTTTGAAAAAGAAGTAATAGAAATTCTGGATTTGAAAATTATAACTAAACTGAAAGTTTTGCCGGAGAAGTTTAAAAGCATATTTGAGCTGGCAGAGCAAAGAATCAGTGAGCTTGAGGATGGCTCAATAGAGGTTATGCAGTGTGAATAACGGGAAAAAAAAAGAATGAAGAAAAATGAACAGAGCCTCCAAACCCTGTGGGGCACCACCAAGGGGGTCAATATGCATCTAATTAGCTCAAAGAACTTTAAGTAGAAGAGATTCACACATCAACACATCACAGTTTAACTAAGAGAAGAAAAACACAAAGAAAAAAGTTGAAAGCAGAAAAAAATACATCAAAAACACTGGAATGACAGTAAATTTCATACACTACTATTTGTTAACAACAGTAGAAAACATACAACATCCAGGAATAGAAGGAAACTACTTCAACAAAATAAAATTTATATATTAAGAACCCATATTTAATATCATACTCAAGAGTGAAAGGCTGAAAGCTTTTCCTTTAAGATCAAGAACAAGATAAGGATGCATCATTTCTAGTCAACATAGTGCTTCAGACTCAGCCAGAGCAATTAGGCAAGTAAAAGAAATAAAGGACCCAAACTGAAAAGAAGGAAGGAAGATTGTACCTCTTCTCAGATGTCATTATTTTACACATGGAAAAACCTAAAGATTATATCTCCCAAAACCTGTTAGAATTAATTTAAAAACTTTGCAGGATTCAAAACCAGTTGTGTTTCTAAACACTGTGAACAATCTGGAAAAAAATTTAAGAAAACAATTCTATTTGCAATAGCATCAAAAATAATAAAATACTTATGAATAAACTTAACCAAGGTAAAGAGAGACTTCTACACTGAAAGTACAAAATGTAGGACAAAATTAAAGAAAATACAAATCAATGGAAAGACACCCCGTGTTCATGGACTGGAAGACAATATCATTAGATGTCAATACTACCCAAAGAAATTTATAAGTTTAATGCTATTCTCTGAAAAATTCCAAGCGTTTTTAAAGCCATCCTAAAATTTATATGAGACCTCAAAGATTCTGAAATAGTGAAAATAACCTTGAAAAAAAGGTCAATTTGGAAGCCTCACACTTCCCAGCTTAAAAACATATTACAAAGGAACATTAATTAGCACAGTGTGCTACAACATAAAAACAGACATATATACTGATTGAACAGAATGCCAAGTCCAGAAATAAACTATTGTGCATGTGATTAAATGATTTTTGGCAAAGTGCTATAACTACAAAATGGACAATCTCTTCAAAATAGCATTGGGAAACTGGATATCAACATAAAAAGAAGTAATGAGGGCCAGGGATGTAGCTCAGCGGTGCTGCACCTTCCTGGCAAGCACAAGGTCCTGAATTTGATCCCCAGAACCAGAAAAAAAAAAAGTAATGAGACCCTTACCTTACCCTATATACGAAAAGGAATTCAAAATGGTTCAAAGGTCGAAACATGAGACCAAAAACAATAAAACTCTTAGAAAAAAACCCAGTAAAGTTCCTAGCATTGCATTTTGCAAGCATTTCCTAAATATGGCATCAAAAACATAGGCAACTAAAATAGATAACTTGAAGTAAATAAAAATTAAAAATTCCAGGGCCGGGGATTTAGCTCAGTGGTTTCGCTGCCTGCTGTGCAAGCGCAAGGACCCGAGTTCGATCCCTGATACCAAAAAAAAAAAAAAAAAATTCCTATGTGGATCAAAGAATACAATAAGCAGAGTTAAAAGGCAAAATATACAACAGAAGAAAAGATTTGAAAATCACATGTCTGATTAAGGGTTAACATTCAGAATATGCAAGGAACTTCCACAACAATGAAAAATACACTAAACAAACAAACAAAAGCCAGGTGTAGTGGCACATGCCTGTAATCTCAGCACTTGGAAGGGTGAGCCAGGAGGCTCACCACAAGTTCGAGGCCACCCAGGACTAATAATGAGTTCAAGATCAACCCAAGCTACATAGCAAAACCCTGTCTCCAAAACAACAACAAAAAACTCAAAAAACAAACAATGAAAAATATATAACCCAATTTAAAAATAAGCAAAGGACTTGACTAAACATTTCTCTAAAAATCCACAAATGGCCAACAAGCTTATGAAAATATGCACATCACTAATCATTGTGGAAATGCAAATCAAAACCATGATGAGATATCACCTCCTATCCATTAGGATGAAGACTAAATAAACAACAAAAAGTGGACAAGTACAGTGTTGACAAGGATATCGAGAAATTAGAGCCCTTTGTGCACTGATGATGAGAAAATAAAATTGTTTAGCCATATGGGAAACAGAATGATGGTACCTCAAAACATTAAAAGTATAGGGCTGGGGATTTAGCTCAGTGGTTTTGCCACCTGCTGCGCAAGCGCAAGGACCAGAGTTCAATCCCCAGTACCAAAAAAAAAGTATAATTATCACTGGCTTAGCAATTCCATTTTTTGGTATATATCTTAGTTACTTTCTCATTCTGGGACAAAATACCCAACCCCCCTCAAGTTAACAGAGGAAAAGTTTACTGTATTTTGGCTCACAGTTTTTAGAGGTTTCAGTCCATAGTCAGCTAGTTCCAAGGCAGGGCAGCATGGCAGAGAAACAGTTCAGGACAGGAAGGAAGCAGAGAGGGATCAAGGGAATAGGAGGATATAGACTTCCTGTGCACACCCCCAGCGACCCACTTCTTCTCACCAGGCTTCACCTCCCAACATCACACCCAGCTATAAATCCATCAGTGGATTAATCCGGGGCTACACATCCATGATCCAGTCACCTCCCAAAAGCCCCACTTATGAGCACATGAGGCTTTGGGGAGACATCTAGATATAAACCATAACAATATCCGGAAGAATTGAAAGCAGGGTCTTAAGAATTACCTGCACACTCATTTTCACTGCAGCATTTTTCCACATAGTCAGGAGGTGAACCTCAGTGCCTTTGACAGATCAATGGATAAACAAAATACTGTAGATACATAATGGAATATTATTTAGCTTTTTTTTTTTTTTTGGTACCGAGGATGGAACTTGGGTCCTTGTGCTTGAAAGGCAGGTGGTGGAACCACTGAGCTAAATCCCTGGCCTTTATTTAGCTTTTAAAAGGAAGGAAATTCTGATACTACCAAATTCTTGAATCTTTTTTCACTGATTTATGTTAAGTGAAATAAACTAGCCACAAAAGGACAAATAGTGGGGGCTGGGGAATCCTGGTACTATAATCCTGGTACTGGCTGTGGAATAGGAATCACAAGTTCCAGGTCAGGTTGAGCTACATAGTGAGTTCAACGTCAGTATGGACTCACTAGTAAGTTACTGAGTAGTAGTTACTGACTCAAACAAAATAGAATGGCCAAGTGTGGTGGTACATGCCTGTAATCCTAGCACTCTGGGAGGCTGAGGCAGGTGGATCACAAGTTTGAGCCCAGCCTAGATAACTTAGTGACCCTGTTTAAAAAAAAAAGAAGGTTTGGAAAGTTAATTCAGTGTGAAAACCCTGGGTTCAATTTCTAGTATTGCAAAAATAAAAAGTAAATGAAAGAAAGAGTGAGAGAGGGTAAAATGATGCTTTCCAGGCTCTGGGAGAATAAGGTGTTATTTGGTATACCGAGACAGTGTTTCAGCAGAGTTTCAGTTTTGCAAGATGAAAAAGTTCATATTCAGGAATTCTGGAAACTGTCTGCACAACAGTGTGAACACACAGTTCTAAGAGATTAAGCTTTCTGGTATTTCTTCTAAGGTTATTAATCCTAAAAGATCAGGGCCCCATCCTTTTTTTTTTTTTTTTGAGAGAGGGCCTCACTATGTAGCTCAAGCTGACCTCGAATTTACAGTGGTCCTCCTGCCTCAGCCTCCTGGGTGATGGGATTATGGGATTACAGGTGGGTAATGCCATGCTTGGCTGTGATTTTTTTTTTTTGATTGTGCATTGAACAGCAGCTTGAACACACTAGGCAAGCACTCTATCACTGAGCTATTACCCAGTCCCTAGATAAATTATTATAAATATATTCAAGGAAGTAAGAAATCTTATCTGAAGAAGAAAATGTATAGGGAAAATGTCTCAACAGTAAAGAATACCAGTAAAGACCAGGGATTTAGCTCAGTAGTTCCAGCGCCTGCCTTGAAAGCACAAGGTCCTGAGTTCGCTCCCTGGTACCAAAAAAAAAAAGTATCAGTAAAGAGAAATTGCAAAATAAGTAGCAAAGTGAAATTCTGGTTGTAAAAAAAACACCAATTGAAATGAAAAATCTGAGGGGAAGGGATCAAAAGTAGTTTGAACTGGTACAAGACAAATCTTCAAACTTGAAGACAGTATATTTAAAATTATGTAGTCTGAGAAATAAAATAAATCAATAATAGATCTATTCTCCATCTACACAAATTTTTATATAAATATTTTTATTTTATAAATCAATTATGTCTTGATACTTCATTTGAAAGCAAATAATGCTTGTTTATATTCTACTATTTAAATAAACAGAGCAAATTAAAATATATGCGTAGAAAAACAAGGGAAATAAAATACTACAAATTCAACATAGAAAAGAAAGCAGTAAAGAGGGAATAAACAAAATGCAAAAGATTTTACATAAGACAAATAGAAAACTGACAAACATAACTCTTGCCTTTTCAGTAATTACACTGAATGTAAATGGATTAAATTCTCCAAGTAAGAACAGAATTTCCTGGATTAGACATGTAGATCAATGGTGGAGTACTGGCCTGGAATGCATAAGGCCTAGGGTTCTAGCTCAAGTACCACCAAAAAAAAAAAAAAAAAGAAAGAAAGAAAGAATCTGTCTACAACAGATACACTTTCAACTCAGAGACATATATAGGTTGAAAGTAAAATGATAGAAAAATATATAGCATGCAAATAGCAATCAAAAGAGAGTTATAGTACCTATACTATTATTAGACAAAATAGATTTTAAGGAAAAATGTATTACTAGAGTCAAAGAAAAACATTTCATATTAAAGTGTCAGCCCATCAGGAAGACATAGCAATTATAAACATATATGTACCTAATAACAGTATCCTGGACCGGGGATTTAGCTCAGTGGTTCTGGTGCCTGCCTCGAAAGTGCAAGGTCCCAAGTTCGATCCCTGGTACCAAAAAAAATAATTAATTAATTAATAAATAATAATAATAATAATAGTTGGAGACTTTAAACACTTTCAGTAATGAATACAAGTAGATAAAAGATCAATAAGAAAATAGAAGACTTGAAAATCACTACAAAACAACCAGACTTTACAGACATTTATAAAATATTCCACCTAACAATAGCAGAATACACACTCTGTTCATGTGCTCTAGGAACTTTCTCAGGATACACCATATGTTGAGCTATGAGCAAGCCTCAATAAATTTTAAAAGAATGAAATCATCCAAAGTATGTTTTTCAAGCATAATATAATAAAATAAGAGAAGAAAATTTGGAAACTCACAAATATGAAAATTAGAGCTCGGGATTTGGCTCCGTGGTGCTGCTGCTTGCCTCAAAAGCACAAGGTCCTGAGTTCGATTTCCAATACCCCCCCAAAAATATTTAACAAATATGAAAATTAAAGTACATAATCCTAAATAATCAGTGGGTAAAAAAAAGTCATACAGGAAATTAGAAAAATACTTTTCTTTTTTTAGTACCGGGGATCGAACTTGGGACCTTGCGCTTGCTTAGCAGGCGGCAGCACCACTGAGTTAAATCCCCGGCCCATGTTGTGTTTTAATTTTTATTTATATCAAAGTATTTTTCTGCCAGGGATTTAGTATTTTTCTGCCTGCCTCGCAAGCGCAAGGTCCCAAGTTCGATCCCTGGTACCAAACAACAACAACAACAACAACAACAACAAACAAAATACAACACACTAAAATTTAGGAGATCCAGCTGAAGTAGCACTCAGTGGAAAATTTATACCTATAAATGTCTATATTTAAAAAGGAGGAAAACCTCAAATCAATAACCTAATCTACTTTAAGAAACAGTTTTTTAAAAGCAAACTAAACTCAAAGCAA
Organism: Heterocephalus glaber; assembly: GCF_053883595.1. Classification (NCBI taxonomy): domain Eukaryota; kingdom Metazoa; phylum Chordata; class Mammalia; order Rodentia; family Bathyergidae; genus Heterocephalus; species Heterocephalus glaber. Next base: position 28,302,873 of record NW_028258137.1, read on the forward strand.
GCTGAAGAAATAAAATAAGATAATTAAAATGGAAATAAATGAAATAGAGAATAGAAAACAACAGATAAAATTAATGAAGCCAATGATTGGTTGGTTCTTTGAAAATATCAACAGAATTCAAATTGTTAGGCAGATTGATTGCAAAAAAAAGAAAGAGGAGACACTAACAAAACCAGGAATGAAAGAAGAGACATTACACACCTTATAGAAGAAAAAAAGTTTATAAGGATACTGTGAACAATTATATGACAACTAATTAGATAACATAGATAAAATATACAAATTTCTAGAAAGACAAACTACCAAAAATGAGCAAAGAAGAAATAGAAACTTTGAATAGATCCACAATACAACTAAAGAGATTAAATTGATGATCAAAGAAGCCCAGGTCCAGATGGCTTCACTGGTAAATTCTACTAGAAGTTTTAAGGAAAACTAATATTAATTCTTCTCAAACTCTTCCAAAAATGGAAGAAGAGTGTTTCTCAACTCATTCCATGAAGCCAGTATTACTTTCCCATGAAAACCAGATCCCCCCCCCCCAAAAAATGCAAAGCAGGAAAACTAAGACCAATATCCCTAAAGATCCAAATGCAAACTTTCTCCAAAAAATTCCTAAAATATAAAAACAAGACAAAACACTACCATAGTAATCCAGCAACATAAAAAAAGGATTGATCGCCAGGTGTGGTGGCGCACACCTGTAATCCCAGCACTCGGGAGGCTGAGGCAGGAGGATCACTGTGAGTTCGAGGCCAGTCTGGGCTATATAGTGAGTTCAGGGCCAGCCTGAACTACAAAGGGAGACCCTGCCTCAAAAAAAAAAAAAAAAAGAATTGATCATAACTAAGTAGACTCTACCTCAGGAGTAGATGGTTGGTTTAATATTAAAAACCAATCAACATAATGCCATAATAATAGAATAAAGGACAAAAACATGCCTTTCAATAAATGCCAAAAAAAGTTTGGCAAAATCCAACACATTTTGCTATTTAAAAAATTAAATATACTCCACAAGCTAGAAATAGAAGGGATCTCAACTTGATAAAGAGAATCTATGAAAAACCTACCTCTATGCTGGGTGCCTGAGTACAAACCTATAATCACAGTGCTCTGGAAGGCTGAGGCAGGAGGACCCCAGACAAGCTTGAGCCCAGCCTGGGCAACTTAGCAATTTAGCTAGATCCTGTGTCAAAATAAAAAATAAAAATGGCTGGGTATGTATATCAGTGTGAAGGCTTTAGGTTCAATTCCCTGTACTGCAAAACAAAACAAAACAAGTAAGCTTCCTGTAACATCAATCTTCTGTTTTGCTTTTTTAAAATTTTTTTGGTTTTGTTTGTTTTTGTGATTCCAGGGATTAAATCCAAGACCATCTCACAGAACTGTCACCAGCCTTTTTTATTTTTTATCTTGAGATGAGGTATCACTAACTTTCTCAGGCTAGGCTTGAACTTGCAATCCTCCTGCCTCAGCCTCCCAGAGGGTTGGGTTTATAAGTGTATGCCACTGTATCCATCTTCTAATATTTTAATGATGAAAGACTAAATGCTTTTCTCTTAAGATCAGGAAGGAGACAAGGATGTTTTGCTCTGGCTACTTCTATTTAACATTTCATATATGGGTAACACACTGTACTAAATATATAAGGCCTTACCTATGGGGGTTTGATTAAAGAAACTAATAAAGTATTCTCTGAAAAAGGAAAAAAAACCATTTCATTGGAGGTTCTGACCAGGCAATTAGGCAAGAAAAAGTGCATCCAGATCAGAAAAGAAGTAAAATTCTCCCCTTTTTCAGACATTATCAGCTTGGACATGGAAAAGCCCAAGTCATCTCAAAACAACTACAAAAACTACCAGCAACAATAAAGTAGCACAGCAAGATTTCAGAATAAAAGATCAATCTACAAAAATCAATTGCAGGGCCGGGGATTTAGCTCAGTGGTTTCGCCGCCTGCTGTGCAGGCGCAAAGATCTGAGTTCAATCCCCGGTACCAAAAAAAAAAAAATCAATTGCATTTCTATTTACTACTTGTGAACAAAGATGCAATTAGAAGAAAATGATTTCACTCACAAAGCATAAAATACTTTGGAAGAAATTCAACAAGCATTCAAGATTTATGCATGGAAAATCACAAATCTTTGCAGAGAGATCAAGGAAGGTCTAAATAAATAGACATCCCAAATCTGTGTGTTCTGTGAATTTCCCAGGGAGGTGTAAAAGAAGCATCTTCTTCTGAATTGAGCTGGCACCAGTCGACCCCACAGTGAATCAGAGCCATGGTGAGGGAGTTCATTAAAGTTTTTTACAGAGCGCGATGCATAGGTGTAGCTGCAGTACTAAAGTTGCTCTTGTTATTCAGGGATCTACGTCACACAGCAAAGAGCAAAGGCAAGAAGCAGAATTCATGCGAAGAATGATGTGTTTATGTGCATTCCGTTCCCATCCTTGTCTCAGCCAGCATGGTGACAGGTGGCTCCGTTTTGACACAGGCTGGCACACAGCCATAACACCCAGGGACAACCTACAGGGCAGCTAAATGGTAGCCAGCTACAAAATGGTCTAACCTTGCCTAGGGCTGGAGGACTCTACTCCTGCACTATGTCTTGGAGGATTTATTGTACTAATGGGGAATTCCTCCTTTCTTTGAACTGTAGGTCCAATTTAATCTATATCAAAATCCAAGCAAGCAAAAATTGACTAGTTGTTTCTAAAATTTATATTAAAAGGGAAGTGGCCTAAATTAGCAAAGATAACCTTGGAAAAAGTCAGAAGACATAATTTCTCAATTTCAAAACTTACTAAAATTCTGCAATAATCAAGAAAGTGTGGTACTAGCTCCACTGAGAGGTAGAGGCAGGATGGCAAGTTCAAGCCCAACCTGGACAATTTAATGACTTAGTGAAATCCTGTCTCAAAATAAACATCAAAAGAGGCTGCAGATGTAGCTCAGTGTGAAGGCGCTGGGTTCAATCCTTAGTACCACAAAACAAAAAAGTGTAGTACTGAATAAAAATAGACACAGACCAGTGGAACACAACTGAAAGCTCAGAATCAAACCATTATATTTATGATGAGTTGATTTTCAACCAAAAAACAAGCAACAAAAAAAGGGGGAAATAAGGGCCAGGGATGTAACTCAGCAGCACTGCTCTTGCCTAGCAAGCGTAAGGTCCTGAGTTCAAGTCCCAATACTGAAAAAAACAAAAAACAAACAAACAAAGCAAAACAAAAAAACCCAAGGGAATTCATCAGAAAAAGAATATTTTCAACAAATGGTGCTGAGACAATTGGATAGTCACACACAAAAGAATCAAGTAGGAGCTCTGCATTGTACCATCCACACAATTTAACAATATCTTGTGGTTTGTATTCAGATGTCCCTGCAAAGACTCATGTGGTCATAGATGGGGAGTTTCCAAGATGGGCTGAATTAGGGTGTGTGAATGTGGATTAAGGGTGTGATGCTGGGATTAACAGAAGCCCCACCCTGGGTGTGAATGGCACTAATCAGTAGGTTTATAGCCTAGATGGAGTATAAAGGGAGAGAGAAAAAAGCGTGGCAGTAGCTGCTTCTGCTGCTGCTTGCTGCCTTCCGCTTGCTCTGCCCTGCCATTCCACGGACTTTCTCCTCTACATTGCTGTCTGCCATGCTGCCCTCCCTTGGAGCCAGCAGACTATGGACTGAAACCTCTACAAACTGTGAATTAAATAAATCTTTCCTCCTTTAACTTTGGGTGTTGGGTATTTTGTCCCAGAAATGTGGAAAGTAATCAAGACACAATAGAGCAGAAACCTAAATATAGAGGTAAAACTATACAACTTTTGGGAAAAAAAATCTTTGTAACCTTGGGTTAGGCAAAGACTTCTTAGATGACAGCAAAAGCACAGCCCACAAACAATTTTAAATTAATAAATTAGATTTCATCAAAATTAATAACTTTGCAAGACACCATTAAGAAGATTTATATAGTTGGGCATGGTGGTGCATGTCTGTAATCCCAGCATTTGAGGCTGAGGCAGGAGGATTGCCATGAATTCTACCCAGCTTGGGTAGTAAGTTCAATGCACAGTAAGTTCAATGCCATCCTGAATTACAGAGTGAGACCCTGTCTCAGAAACAGAAGAAGGAGGAGGAAGAGGAAGAAGAAGAGGAGAGGAGGAGGAGAAAGAAGATCTACACAGTGGGAAAAAATTATGCAAATTATACATCTGCTGAAAGACATGTATCCAAAATATATAGGTAAATTTATAAAACATTTACAGCTCAGTAACAAGAGGACAATATGATTTAAAACTAGGTAAAATAGTTGAATATTACTCAGTGGATTTGATAGCTTTCACCAAACAAGATGAATGGCTAATAAGCCCATAAAATGTTCAACACCTTAGCCGGGTATGTATGTATACCTGCAATCCCAGCTACTCAAGAGGCTGAGGTAGGAGGATTGGAAATTCATGGGCCGGGGGTTTAGCTCTGTGGTTTCGCCGCCTGCTGCGCAAGTGCAAGGACCGGAGTTTGATCCCCGGTACCAAAAAAAAAAAAAAAAAGTAAGGAGAGAAATTCAAAGGAGCCTGGGCAACTTAACAAGACCCTGGCTCAAAACAAAAGTTTAAAACAAGGGCTAAAACTTGGAGGCACCCCATATGCCCATCAACAGATGAATGGATAAAGAAAATGCGATATATCTATCTATATGTATATCTATATATTATGTGGATATATAGATATATATATATATCAGCCATAAAGAAGGATAAATTTGAGTCATTTGTAGAAAAATGGATTCACCTTGAGACCATAAATCTAAGTAAATCAGACACAAGATTTAATGTCACATATTTCTGTTATATGAAAAATTTAAAATATAAATAATTTAAACAGCAAAATAAAGAATAGATGATAGAAAAAAGGGAGGTGGACATTGTGGAAATGAGAAGGGGACCTAGGGATGAGGGAGTGGAAAGTAGAGGAAGAGAAGGGGAAGTTAAAAGGGTTAAGATGCAATATGTACATGTCCCAATTCCCCAGGATGAATGTATTTATTATGGATCGCAAACATGTACAAAAAAAGGGGAGGGGACTAAGGATGTAACTCAATGGTAGAACACTTAGCTAGTATGCATGAGGCTGAGTTTATTCCTTCATTCAAGCAGAGGAAAAGAGAAAAATTTTTAAAAAATGTTCAAACCACAATGAGATAACACTTATACCACAAGAATGGCTATAATCAAACAAAAATAGATAACATTAAGGTTGTGGAAAAATTAAAGCCTTCATAAATTGATGGTGGGAATGTAAAATGATACATTCTGTTGGAAAAATAAGACAGTTTTGCAAAGAAGTTAAACATAAATTTTCCTTACTAAGTATCAGTTATACACCTAAGAACATTTACCCAAGAAAAATGAAACTGTATGTACATTCAAAGGCTTGAATATGAATGTTCACAGCAGCACTGTTCATAATAGTCAATAACTGAAAGCTACCTGAAAGTCCAATGACAGAAAGAAAGTGTGGTATGTTCATACAATGGAATACCAGTCAGCCCTAGAAAAGAATAAAGTGTTAATGTGTGCTATAAACTGAGTGAACTTCAAAAACACTATGCTGGGGCCGAGGATTTAGCTCAGTGGTTCCGCCGCCTGCCTCGAAAGCGGAAGGACCCGAGTTCGATCCCTGGTACCAAAAAAAACAAAAACAAAAACAAAACACTATGCTAATTAAAAGTAACCAGACATATCAGACCACATATTGGCCATTTATACAAACCCCAGGAAAAAGTAATTTACAGAGATAGCAGTTAGGTTAATTGTTGACTCAGAATGGGGATGAGAAAGAGGAATGACTGAAATTGGGCATGAGGTGTCTTTCCAGGGTCATAGAATGTTCTAAAATTGAATTGTCATGATGGTGGTGCAGCTTTAGATTTTCTAAAAATCACTGGATTATGCACTTAAGATAAAAGACTTGGCTAAAATAAAAAAAAGAATACACCACAATTTGTTTCTCCATTCTTCTGTTGATAGACATATGGGTAGTTTCCAGTTTGGAGCTATTACATAAACATTAGTGCCATGGATACTGTAGTACTGAGGTATGGTAGAAGAAATAGAGATAGGAAGAAAAGCGATAAAGAAACACAATTTTTTGTCTGTTGTGCACATAGACACGTTAATCATATAAGGAGCACCTGCATAAGTCTTATTAGCCCTAAATTTATCTAGTCCATCTCACCCACCTTCAAGACTGAAGACATCAAAGTAAGAGATGTGCAGAGACATTCAGCTATCACCTTTTACAACAGCCTGCTCCAGACGCCCCAGAATGGTGCCCAGAAGCCTCCAGTCATTGCTGTAAACCTGTAGTCAGGTTTAGGCTGGCAAAGCCTCTGCAACACTGAGACTGTCCCCTCTAAGCAAGTACAATCAACTTCAACTAATTATTAAGTTCCTGAAGTAATTTTCAGAGTTTGCAGAGACATCCAGTTGCCAGCTTTTATAATATCCAGTTCCAGGACACCTGGGGCAATGCCTAGAAATCTCCAAAACGAAATCACCTCAGATTCCAGGAAAAGCAGAACTTCACAGACCACCCCTTGATGAGATTGCCCTTCCCCAACACGGTTATCTCATGGAAACCAAATTGCTCCTCAAGCCCCCATGAGACCAGGACTCGCTAATGAGCCACCAGACCCTGGTCCACCTTGGCAAATCCAGAGAAGCTGGCCCCTTGCTTTTGCAAGCAGGCCGGTCTGAACCCCTGCATCAGAGTGAGTCCCTCTAGTTGCGAAAGGTGGAGTCCTTTCTATTCTTACCCACTTTCTAACTCTGCCTAGTAAATCTGCCTGTGTCTCACACTGACACGTTATAAAATTCATTTTCCATGGTGTGAGTGAGGAACATATTTGGTGCGCTTACTAGAAGTCCCCATCTGCTCTTTGGGGGACCCTGGACCCCCTTTAGTAACAGTTACTTTATGGTGGTTTTGAAACTGAATACTTCTTTCTTCTTTTTGTTTTGTTGTTGTTTTGTTTTTGTTTTTGTTTTTTGAGACAGGGTCTCACTATGTAGTGCAGGCAGGACTTGAACTCACTATGTAGCATAGGTTGGCCTCAAACTCACAGGCATCCTTCCACCTAGGTCTTCAGAGTGCTGGGATTACAGGCATGTGCCACCACGCCCTGGCTAAACTGAAAACTATTTCATGTTTGCTTTGTTTTGGGCTATTTTGGAAATCTTTGTGAAATAATGATTCAAATATTTTTTGCCTTTGTTCCCCTTGAAGTAGTTTATTGTTTTCTTTCTGAATTTTGTAGGAGTTCTTTATATATTTATACTAAGAAGGTTTTTTTCTACCCCATTCTTTGGCTGGACTTTTCACCTTAACAATGTCTTTTGATTAACACAAATTTTAGTTTTTTGTTTTGTTTTAAGTGAAAGCAGACAATTTATTTGAAGGTGGGAAAAGGGGAAAGGAGAGAGAGAGTGGGGAAGGGGGAGGGAGAGAGGGAGAGGGAGAACTACCCTGGACAAGTAGGGAGTATTTGAAAGGGAAGTACTCTGCAAATTTTAGTTTTGTTTTTGTTTTTGGTACTGGGGATTGAACTCACTGTCTTTCGAGGCAGGTGCCAGAACCACTGAGCTAAATCCCCAGCCCCCACAAATTTTAGTTTTAATAGCTTAATTTATTCATTTTCCCCTTCCAGGTAGTGTTTTTTGAAATCCCATTCAAGAAATATTTTTAAAAAAATATTTACCTACTTCAAAGTCATGTAGATATTTTCCTATTTTCTTTTTACCTTTCACATTTAGATTAAGAATTTGAAGTGTAAGCTAAGGTAAGGTAAGTGATCAATATTCATATTTTTCCTTTGGATAACCAGTTTACCCTTTTTTTTTTCTAGTACTGGGGATTGAACTCAGGGCCTTTGCACTGAGCTACATCCCCAACTCTTTTTTAGAATTTTCAAACCAAGATATATTATGTAAAGGTACAAATTTCCAGTGATGAAGGTCATTATATTATATACCTAAAATGTACCAGTAAAAATTTTTTTGTTTTTGGTACCGGGGATCGAACTCCTGTCCTTGGGCTTGCAAGGCAGGCAGTGGAACCACTGAGCTAAATCCTCGGCCAAAATTTTTTTTAAATTTTCAGACAGGGTCTTGTTAAATCACTAAGTTGCCCAGCCTAGGCTCAAACTTGTGATTCTCTTGCCTCAGCCTCCCAAAGTGCTGTGACTTCCAGTGGGACCCACCAGGCCTAGCTCACCATTTTTTAAACCTCTGCAACTTTATAGTAAGTCTTGAATCTGATGAATAAATCCTCCAACTTTTTTCTTAAGGTTCCTTTTGCCATTCTTGGTCTTTGCCTCTCCATGTAAAGTTTAGAATCTGTTTGTGATAAAAAATTATTCTAAGATTTTGACTGGAATTACATTAAATCTACAGATCAATTTGATGGAATCAGAAGGCTTCTTTATAATATTGAATCTTCCAATCCATGGTCATCGTATATTCCTTCACTTAACTATTTCTCTCCACTTAACTATTCTTGGAAACAGAGTCTTGCTATATCCTATACTCAATCCTTCCGCCTCAGTCTTCTAAGTAGCTGGGACTACAGGCACATGCCACTGTAAGACCGAGGGCCTTACCAAATGCTCCGAGGAGCTGACTATAGTGAAGCACACCCAGGGATCCCAGCGGTGCCTCCAGAATGTAAGGCCAAGGGCCTTACCAAATGCTCCAAGGAGCTGAAGTGGAGCACACCCAGGGATCCCAGCGGTGCCTCCAGAATGTAAGACCAAGGCCTTACCAAATGCTCCAAGGAGCTGACTACAGCGAGGACCACCTGGGAAGGAACACACCGGCCATGTTGGGAAAACAGACCTTTATTAGTCTGGCCAGATGGCACTCCCGAAGCAAAATAGCTCAGAGAAGCAACTGGCTCAGAGTCCGAGGTTGTTTTATAGGGGGTTGAGGGGGGGTTTAACATATGGATTCACAGAAAAAAAGAACAAAGGTTAGTGGCTCACTGTCACATGCTGATGGTCAGCAGACATCTTGACTAATAGTTATGACTACCCTGTTTACAGATTGTCCTATAGATACTGGGCCCTGGGACATTTGGATTTAGGGCAAACAGATGGCTGAGTAATCTCGCCCTATTACTGATTGTCCATTTTCCCTAGGCAAACACACTCCAACCATCAAATTTACAACAGAACCTAGGGGAGTAATTAACTTTTGAATCACACAGTCCCACACCACCATGACCAGCTACTCTTTTTTTTTTTTTTTTTGCTGCCCAGGGCCTCATCCATTGCATGTTAGGCAGGCACTCTACCACTGTATTATTTAATTTTTAAAGAAATTCTTCTGTAGTTTGTGGTGGCAAGATTTTGTACACCTATCAGATTTATTTTAGGCTTTTAATTATTTATGCTATTCTCTGAGGAAAAAAATACCTTCAAGTAAGGTTCTTTGTCACGCCGAGTACTTTGAATTAAAGGAAACAAGAAGTCCCCAGAAGGTCCTGCTGTCAACTTTGTCTCTCCCAATATGAGTCATATTGGGAACCTAGAGAGGTCAGTTTCTCCCTTCTCCCTTGGACACCTTCAGTACAGATAGGAAGTATGCAAATAGACATCCTGACGGGATTCCTTCCACCATTACATCAAACCCTCTCATCCAGTCACATCTCTACATGACTATCCAGCCATTCTTCATCTTAATTCTTCATTCTGATTGATAAAAAAATTGATTTTTTTTCAGAACCTTATTTCTGGAAGTTCCCATGTCACATAAAAATTTAATTAAATAAATCTGTTATGCTTTTCTCTTGCCCACCTGTCTTTTCATGTCATGTCTTTTCATGTTGGATGTGACCCTTATGATAAGTAGGAGAAAGTCTCACACCTTTTTGCCCCTACAACACATTTTAAATAATATTTTAAATTTTTTGTTAAAATTTTCTTTCTATTTTTTTTTTTTTTTGAGACAGGGTCTCACAATGTAGTCCAGGCTGGCCTTGAACTCACTATGTAACCTATGTGGCCTCAGACTCCCAGTGATCCTCCTACCTCAGCCTCTTGAGTGCTGGGATTACAGGTGTGCCCCACTATACCTGCATTATTTCATTTTAAGATTTAAATGTCTGTGACCATTAATCCTGATAAGCCAACTTTATTGGATTAAGAAACACCTAGCAGATCAGTAGAGCATGCTCCTGGGTGTGTCAGGGTGGGGCACGGAGATGGGGGCTCAGGTACTAGATATGATCCCTCCCAGTTCCTCTCTGACACTGTTCTCTTGCCCTGCTTTCTGGCTGCCATGGGTTGGACAGCTTTCCCCTGCCGGGCACTTCCACCATGCTGCTTCTGTCTAGTAGCCAGCTGACTATGGACTGAAAACTGTGAGCCAAGATAGTCCTTTAAGTTGTGCGTGTCAGGTATTTTGTCCCAGCATTAGGAAAGTGACTAAGAAAATATCTATTTGTATGTTGCTGGTTTACAGAGATGTAACTAACTTTTGAACATTGACCTTGGATACAGAAACCACGCTAAACCACTTTTACTGATTCCAATAGCTCATCTGCAGTTTCTTTTGGAAATTTCTCTGAACTCAATTATATCATATAAATAATGACAATGCTGCTTTTTTTCTTATCTTCATAATTTTCTTTTTCTTGGCTCATTTCATCCGCTTCCAGCTCTAGTACAATGTCAAAGAGAAGTAGTGAGAGCGTCTATATCACTGTTGGTAACATACAAAACAGTGTGTCCCAGAAACTATTCTGTATGTAGGGAAAGAGGGACTGAGGCTGCAAGCATATCTATGCTTAAAAATCTTTCTGGAAAGCTATAGAGAAACTTTTACCCATCACCAAGGCCACATCTAATTGGATGAGCAGTCAGATCTGGAGCCAATGATGGGCACCCCAGACCCCAGTGGTTTAAGAACTCATCCAACAGGAACATTCTGGCATAGAGATAACCTGTCTCCTGACACACCAGGCCCACAGAGTAGAACCACAGCCAGTTCCTCACAGCAGCCAGAGGGGCCCCACTGGGACAGGGTAGGAAGGGGTTCATCATTGTTTGAAAAGGAAGGCACCCCAGAGCAAAGACTTACTCTTTGACTGTTTTCTGAGCATTTTGTAGTTTAGCTTTCCTACTGCTTCCTCTTGGGATTTTTCATGTGCATTTCAAAAATTCTCAAATCCATAAATCACCATAAAACTTACCGTTGAAAAAAACTATCATGAGTCATTATTTCTGGGAAGAATAACTGGGGGACAGAAAAGGAGCCTTATTTTTTAATTATTATAGCTTGCAAATATAATACTGATTCAAAAGTGAATTTTGTATCTATTTTATAATAAACAAATAAGATATTAAATTCCTACTTGGTTGAACACCAGCCTCTCTCCCCTACACCCGCTGTGCCTTCGACAGGAAGAAAAACACAGAAAGCCAAGGACCCCTGAGGGAAGGTAGTAACCAAGAGCCATGCACATGAAGGATGGGGGAGGAGGTGGCAGCCATGGCTGTCCTAGGGAGAGGCGGCAGCAGCTGCCACTGAAAAAGATACAAACCCTACTGAGAGAAGCTGAGCCACAAAGACGGCAGAGTGCCTCATGGCGGGAGATAGGAGACCTGTTTCTGATGGACAGAGTGAGGCAGGTTAAAAGAAATTAAGACAGAAGGGACAAGGAAAATCATAATTTTATAACTGTACTTAAAAAAAAAACAAAAAACACTGGGCCGGGGATTCAGCTTAGTAGTTCTGCCACCTGCCTTGCAAACACAGAGTCCCGAGTTTGATCCCCAGTACTGAAAAGAAAAAAAAACAACTGCAGCTTCAGCACATAAAAGTTATCAGGGCCTTTTTTCCCTTCCAGAAAATTAGCTTCAGAAAAGAAAATTCCTAAAGGTTGGAAAGACAATAATCCTGGGCTTGTGCTTTTACCTGTAAATTATGCTTCTTTCCACAGAAGGCTGGTAGCATATCTCAAACACATAGGATGGTTTACACTGTAACCAACTGCCACCACATGAGTATTGTGACACACACTAGAAATACACACCCCAAATTGCCCACCTTGAGGACACCTGTAAGTCCCCATAAAAGCCCAAACTGTGAGGGGAACACCCTAAGTAACTTTTTCATTCTGTGTGATAAGCCTTTTTATGCTTCTCACTGATGTGTTTTGAAAATTCTTTTTATATGGTGGAAGTCAACAAACCTATTATCTACCCTGTGGGTGGAGTAACTTGAGGCTCCCCATCTCCACTTTTGGGGAACCCCTTTGCACCCTGTCTGGTGACAAAAGGACCCCCACACCAGAGGTGGGGGGTGAGCTGCTCACAGAAGCCCCAGTGCCACTCTGACCTCCCCCACCATTCCCCACCCCAGTGATTTCCAAGCACTCTGTGTCCCTGCCTGCAAGGTCAGGGAAATTCTTCCTGGGTCACAGATGGCCAAAAATCTGTGACCTCCCTCTCCAGCTGGGCTGTTCGTCCAGAGCACTCAAGCAAGAGGAGCCCTGCAGGAGGCAAGTGTCTCTGCCCCCTGGAGAGTCCCCTCCCCTCTCTTGTCCTGAACCCTAGGGAGGACCCCTATCCTACAGCTGGGCAGTTACCCAAAGCTCCCCCAGCCCCTTTCCTTGAATCTCCCTTATCTTCACTGCCGTTTGGGAGCCAAGTACAAAGGCAAAAGCACCAAAGAAGAGTCAGATCCAGTTCTGCACCACACTGGCGTCCCCAAGCCCAGATATCGTGTCCATGACAACAGTCAGTAGCTACATGCTTACCCTTCCCTAAGCCTTATGTGGGTTCACTTATTTAATTCCCATCCTTTGATCCAGGTACTGTTCTCTATTTTACAGAGAAAGAAACACTGGCTCCAGTCAATCAGGATGCTCGCCAAGGTCCACAGCTGTGACGGAGTCAGGATTCAAACCTAAGTAGTCTGTTTCCAAAATCAATACACTTGGCGAATACATTCCACTGCCTTGCAGAGGCCCTGCTCGGAGTCCCTGCCTCTGATCCTTGGCTTATGCTGGTGCTTCCTGTAGCAATGTTCCTGCTCCCTCTCCATCTGCAAAAGGCATCCTGCCAGGCCCCACCCAAGAGCCTTTGCTGATGTGTCCCCAGCACACCATACACATCAGACACCATGTGCTCCCCTGTGGACCTCCAGGCTGCTGCTTCCCTCCATCACAAGGGCATGCATGCCATCTTTGTCATGACCTCACGCCCTGCTGAGCCAGGAGCATTTCCAGGCAGGCCCCAGGCCCGGGCTAGTGTGGCCTTGCCGCTTCCACAGGTGCCTCCACACACGGCAGCAACAGGCGCCTATGCATTCAGTGTTTCAAGGAGGCCTTGTCTTGGCCTCCCACGTGCTGTGGATCTCTGGGTAAATCACTCTTCCTCTCTAACCTCAGTCTCCCTATCCCTAGGGTTCCCAGAACACTTTGTACAGAGAGACCTGGAGTTTCTGATTGGGCCAGTGGGACTTTCTGGAATCCTAAATTGGACTTGGACTGTCATAGAGGAATGTCTGAGTCACCTTCCTCCCTTGGATGATGAAAAGACAGAAAAAGACCAGGGGCCTCTGTCCAAACCTCTGTTTTCTCTCGAAGGTCTCAGAATGATTGGTAACTGATCCCTACTGGTCATAGCTGTTAAATAGAACTGTGGGCTCTCCCAAGCAGAGGGGCAGAACAATGGGACAGGTAGGTCTCGAGGTGGGGGCAGAGCAAGGGCCAGACCTATGGCTGTTCGCTCTCCAAGTATTTCCTCCACAAGTTTCCTCATCCGTAACACAAAACAAAAGCACCTTATCTTGTCATTTTGAAGAATGCACCTGCAAGCCACATAGTGTACATACACATGGCTATCGCGCAACCACCCAGGACACCAGGATCTGTCACCAAGAAAGGTCCAAGGAAGTAACCCAAAGAGGAGATAAGGACAGCGGCTCACCCCATGAAGTATGTGCTTGATTTTCATCACAGAAAAAGCACTGCAGGACTCATCAGTGTGAGGCATAGGTAGATTTATTAGGAAGAGTTAGGGAATAAGGGAGAACAGGAAAGGATTTCAGCTTGAGCAGCAGCTGGAAGGGCCACACTCTGATAAAGGGGTTCAGACTGGCCCACTCACAGAAGCACGAGGCCAGTTTCTGGATTAGCTGAGGTGAGCAGGGTGTGGTGGACTGTTATCTGAAATCTGACTTCTTTCTTTCTTTTTCTTTTTTTTTTTTTTTTTTTTCCAGTACTTGGAATTGAATGTAGGGCTTTTGCATAGAGCTATGTACCCAGCCCTTTTAAAAAATATTTTATTTTCAGTCATAGAATCACTAAATCACTAAATTGCCCAGGCTAGGTTTAAACTTGTGTTCCTCCTGACTCAGCCTCCCATACCTGTCTTCAGTTCTAATTTCACAGCTCCAGGGGAATTCCTATGGGAATTCTGTCCCCATGATTGCCTTTGCTTGGGAGGGATGTTACCTGGGTTCCTCTCTTTGTGAGCTAATTCCTCTTGCTTGGAGGAGATGATCACATGAGGCTCTGCTTGTCCTGGAACCTGAGGTGATCACAGGTTTAGACAACAAATGGAAATGTTTAGGCATTACTCCAGGGGATTCTGAAACTGGACATTGAAAAGCTGACCTGCAAACCCTCAAAATTAGTTACTCTTATCTTGGTGTCCTTGGCCTTGAAAGAGAATGAGATAAGTTAGGGAAATTTAAAGCTAATAAACCTTGCACTACAGATGCTCCATCAGTGATGACCATGCCTTCGTGCAGCACTGCACAGGGGCTGACCTATGTTCAAAGGTAATACAGAGACAACCCGAAGGCAGCCAGCAGAGTTTTCTCCCAGGTTCACTTATCCATTGGGCATCTGCGTCCAGGTCCCTGTTACAAGCCTCCACTTGTCTTGGTTTATTCCCCATTTCAGGGGAGTTAGCATGTCAGCCAATCTGGCCTTGTAAGCTCTCTGGCCTCTGTGGCCAGTTAGATGCGCTATGCCTGCTGTGTGCCACAGCATCCATCTGAGTCTTGAGTTAGTCACAGCTCAGGGAGGAAGGTTAAGGAGTCCAGGTGTGAATAACCTTGGGTGAGATTGTGCCTTAGAACTACAGTTTCCTTGACTCCTTTCTGCCTATCTTTATTTCTCCTATCTTACCTCAGGTCAAGGTCAAGTGCTGGTCAACTTCTGGTTCACAATGTTATGCAACCAGGTCTCCTTTGCCCACTATGCCAAATGCCAATCACTGAAACTTTTGCAAAAGAGGGAGTTTATTCACAAGGCACCCACCAGTAGAGAGGGAAGAGCACCTCTCAGGTCTGCTTCACCAAGGACAAGGCTTGGGATATTTATAGGCCCAGAGGATAGGGAAAGGTGATTGGGGCTGGGAGGTAACCAGTGGTCTGCAGATGTGCAATTAAACTCCATCAGTTGTTACATCAGGATCCTACATCAGAGGTGTGCCTTACAGCACTAAAACAGGGGATTTTAAAGTCATCTAAAAGCAAGCAACCACGAGAGCTCAAATGCATTAGATCTGGAGGGTTTATCTTTTTTTTTTTCCCCCAGTACTGGAGATGGAACTTAGGACCTTGCACTTGTGAGGGAGACCCAGGGCCACTGCCATGAATCTCTGGCAGGTCTGGAGGATTTATTCAGACCATTATATAGATGATGTTGTCTAAGCAACTTGGGGGCAAACTGCAGCTGTTTTGTTCTCCATTCCTAGCTTTCAGCACTGGACAAATACCCAAAAGGAATGTTTTACTTTCCACTCAGCCCCAGTGGCTGTGTGCCTTTGGGCAATCTGCTTTTCCTCTCTGGGCTGAGCTTTTGTCTGCAACAGAGGTGAGGTTGTCTGAGCTCCCACATTAACATCAAGGCCCAAGGGGATAGTGAATCACAATAGGTCTGGAGCTACCAGAACCCAATGTGATTGCTTCCCTTAACACCAAGCAGCTGTGTGCCTAAGGCAATTGTTTTAACCTCTCTAAACCTCAGTTTCCTTATCTGTAAAACGGGTCCAGATTCTTCCTATCTCTCAGCTTTGTTCTGAGACATCAATTCAAGAGGTGAGTTTGGCACAGACTCGGGACATCACAGGTGGCCAATTAATCAAAGACTACTTCTGGGTGTAAGGAGGAAGTAGGGGGAAAGGAGAGGGTGGTTGCAAATTAGTGTTGCAGAACCCAGGAGGGGATGCAGCAAATCCCAGCAGGTAAGGCAGAGAGCTCCTTAGAGAAGGTGGCCTGGAAGCCCAGAGCAGGGCAGGGGCCCACCCAGGACCACAGCCAGAAGAAACTCATTAGGACTGGCAGGTGGAGCTGGACAGTACCCATGGGCAAGGGGTGTGGCAGGGCTCCCGGATCCTCTGGGCATGGGGTGCATTTCCCAGGGTGAACTTAGGAAGCCTGCTTCCTCTCCTCCTCCAGAGAAGACAACTGCCCCTAAGGCAAACAAACAATCATATAAATCTTGGTCTGAGCTCTCTTTCATTCAGCAAATGAGCCTTTTAAACAGTACATTTGAACTAGGAAAGTTTATCCCTACCAGTCCCCAATTCACCCTCCAGCGCTAAGAATGAGGCCTGCACTGTGAGGCAAGACTGAGTTCTAGATTTTTCTGGACCTCCATTTCCCCTCCTGTAAAATGACCAGAGTTTCTGCAGACAGCTGCCAGGATACATGGCTAAATGGGAGGAAAAGCTGGAGCAGAGCAGCGTGCCTGGAGGAGACAGAGTTAGGAGAGGAGGGGAAATGCCTGCAAAGTCAGCCAGTCGGGCAGAAAGCCTGCAGGGCCACCTCTGGGGAAGGAGGGTGGGCTCAGTGGTGGGAGGAGATGTTTTCACTGTTTCTTCTTTCGTGGCTTTTGGAAATCGAATTTTGCATGTGTAATCCCAAAAAACAAAAATAAACGGCTGAGATATGGCTGAGATAGAAGTGCTTCTAGCATGTAGGAGCCTCTGTTCCATCCCAGCACCACAAAAAATAAAAATATATATTATGTAAAGAATAAAAATTCATTGAATACCAGCGTTTGGGGATTTTAAAAAATTATGTCACATGGATGGAACTTTCTGTTTCCTTTTAATACAATAAGTATGAAAGAAGGAAAGTGCCAGAGGGCAGGATCTCTGATGCCAGGAGAAGTCCGCTTAGGCAGAAAGAGGGGGAAAGACTTGGGAGATTGGAAACAACCCTAACCCTAAGGTACAAATAAGAAAGTGAAAGTCTTTCCCCTCCACAGCAGCAAGGAAGTCACAGGCTGACCCTAGGGAAAGCTTTTCGAGACTCACTGCAGGGTAGGGGAACAAAGACAAAGAAAAGAGGAAACATAAAAGGCAAGGAGAAAACCAAGTCTCCATTTGACTTCCTCCTTCTGTCACAGGAGCAGGTGACTGTCCTGTTTCTCCCTGCCAGGCACGCATCAGGAGATCCCTGATGGCAGCGTCCCAGCTGAGCAGGCTGTCCTAGCTGGCTGCTATAGAGGGGGTCACCCAGAGCTGCAATTAACCTCTTGCCCTGGCTGTGGCCATCATGATCCACTGTCCTCAGCACCACAAGCATCTCCCTAACCAGGCTGAGAAAGGAGGTGCCATTTTCTAAGTACTTTTTTATTAGAAGAGTAGTAGGTGTGGGTGTGGTGGTGCACAGCTGTAATCCCAGCACTCAGAAGGCTGAGGCTGGAGGATCTGAAGTTCAAGCCCAGTTTGGGCAATTTACTGAGACCCCAGTCTCAAAATAAGAAATAAGGGAGAGGAGTGGAAAAAATTTTAAAAGATTAGGAGAGTAACTCAGTGCAAAAGCCCTGGGCTTAATCCCCAGTGCCTCTTTGCCCCAGCCCTTGCTGCCTTGCTCCCCAGCCAGGCACACACAGTTACTAACCCAGCAGCATGAAAACAGTGCCCCCCCCCCCCAGATCTGGCCAGCTGGTGGCTGCAGACCCAAAGATACACACCCATCTGCAAAGTGACACACACTGCACACGCTTCATCACATGTGTGCAGTGTACATGTGGACACTTGGACACAAGGCAGGGACTGTCACCTCCAGGGACACAAACATTCTCTATACACCATGGACACAGACAGATGCTGGCACAAGCCCAGTCCCCACCAGCCTCCCCGCAGGCCCTCTGTCAGATTCCACCCCAAGAGAGGCCACAGCCCCCTTGTGACCACGATGTCCCTGCAGAAATCCTGCCACTTCCACCAACAGATCTCTGGTTGCTGTCCTGTAGGGAGTTCTTAGGTCCGGATGCCACCTGTGCCTCTGCCCATGCTTTGCCCTACCTCTCTGCCCTTCTTGGTCCCCAGGATCCTAAGACAGCAGAACACTTAGGTTCCTGTGCTCACTCTCCCGCTTCAGGGCTCTGATACCTCACAGAGTTTGGTGAGTTCCCAATTCTGTCTCCTAGGCTAGGTGTGGTGACACACATCTGTAATCCTAGAACTTGGGAGGCTGACACAGGAGGATTGCTTCAAGTTTGAGGCCTGCCTAGGCTACATAGTGAATTCATGACCAACCTGGAACACAAAGTGAGACCTTGTCTCCAAAATCAAAATGAAACAAAACAAAAGAAAAAGCCCATTAATCCTGTCTCCTGAAATTGGGTACACAGATATTTTGAAGAGCATCCTCCACTCCCAAGCTGCGAGCCTGGGCCCCACCCTCACTCCAGGCCCTGGTGACCTGCAGGTGCTCATCTGTGTGGAACATTCCAAAATCCCTTGCCTTAGTGACTCCCCAACAATTCCTAGAGGATGGGAACTTGCTTGCATGTTCAGTCTGCTGTATTTGGCTTTCCTATAAATATGACTCTTCTATCTTTCTTTTAACACAGTCTCACTAATGTTGTCCAGGCTGGCCTCAAACTCCCAGGCATAAGTGAACCTCTCACCTCGACCCCCTGAGTAGCTGGAACTACAAATGTGTGCCACTGTGCCCAATTTAAATGTGGCCCTTTAATTCACTAGAGACTCGAGGGACTTCCTGCAAACATACCCTGTTGCCCCCAGACTCTCGTGTGGCTCCCAGACTCTTGTGTGGTTCCCAGACTCTCATATGGTCCCCAGAGCTGGCACAGAGTGGGGCTCAGTGGCAGAGCCAAGCCCTGATTCCAAGGACCAGGTGTCCAACAGCAGGGCTGAGTAGGCCAAAGGAGGCGCCACTCCACAGTCAGACATCAGCCAGGACAGGAGCTGGTCCCTGAGGTGCAGTCTCAGGGACTGAGTGCTCAGCTGTAGCATCTGGGGAAGAGACTCTGGATAGGACTGTACAGTCATTTGCTCAACCAGTAAATATTTCCAGAGTGCCCATGAGGTACCAGGCTCCAGAATCAGCCAGGAATGAAGAGCCCAAGCTGACCTCATCCACGTGGAGTGGGGGATGGGGGGGGAATGCAGCATGAGACACACACACACACACACACACACACACACACACACACAGAGTCATGTGTAGCCACAGCCATGCTGAGGCTCCTGTTTCGGATAGGGCAGCTGCCTAAAGCTGGAGGACATTCGGGAAGGCAACCTGGGGTGGGGACAGCAGTGGAGAGAGAACTGCAAGCCAAGAGAAAGCATCAAGCTCCTTCAGCAACTGTGAACTTTCCCAGGTTGCCTGACCTAGAAAAACACTGCATTAGAAGCTTCCGCTTTTATGGGGAGGTTGATAAATCAAGACACTTGCTCTATATAGTGCTGCAACCTTTGGAGAACAAAGGAGGCATCAGAAGCGCTCTTTTTTTTAGAATGAAAAGTAATTATGATGGCTTTCCTTTCTCATTATCATTGCAAAAGTACATTTGGAAAACAGGGCTCCCCCAGGGCGAGTCCGGTGGCGTACTGCGCACCTGATCTGTCCTACTAGGTGATGACTTACTGGGACTCAGGGAGTCCACCTGTCACCTGTTCGGCAGCCCTTGGCAGACTCCACCCCTGCGCCTGTCGGCGCTTCCGCTGCTGAGGTCCTCAGGACATATTACGGGCCACTTAGGTGCATATACTCAGGTTCATGTGCTTGCTGCTCACCAAAGCTTATTTCAATAAAAAGCTAAAAGGATTTATTCAAAACTAGCCCTGAGGAGATAGAGGGGCCTCATGTGCCTCAAATCAGGTGTGTAAGGGTTGTTTATACTTAGGAGCAGAGGGGAGGGGGATTCAATGAGATAATGCACAGGCTTGCTTTATCGCTCCCAGCGATCTTCGATCTTTGCTGTCTCCCTTTCCCGTGGAAAGGAGACTGGGCCCTGACCTCTTGCAGCCACCTCTCACATAGTCTGTCACTTCTGCACTGTGAGGAGGAGGTCTTCGTTTTGTGCTCAGCAGCAGGAAGTTCGGTGAAGCTGCTTATCTCTAAAAGGGGAAGCTGTTTGATTCTAAAAGAAAAAAAATCTAACTTTTAAAATCCCATTTTGCTGTGCTGGTAACAGCATAGATGGGTCTTCTAGGATCTGAATTCCAGCAGCCATAGAAAAGGGCCTGCAGAAGCAGGCCTCGAGAAGTCAGAAATCATTAGGGATATCAAAAAATCAGTGGGAAACTAGGAGCTTTTTGAAGATAAGAGAATTTCCGGAGGAAATGCTGAAACTTGGAATGGCTCAGTGCCTGCGGGAAAGGCTGTGCTTGGCTCCTGCCCTCGCCAAAGTTGCCGCCCTTCCTCCTTCCTTGGAGGCCCCACATGGGTGGGCTTGGGTCTCAGACAGCCTGTGGTCCTGAGTACCAGCATTTTAGGATCTAAATCTGCCCCCGAACAGCTGGAGAAATGGGAGCACCATCTAAGGCCTTCATGACCCACACAGACATCCTGCAGTGGTGAATGGGGAAGGAGAATATGTGTCCTTTTGCATCTGCCTAGGAGTCCTAGCTCCTGGAGAAGTTGATACCTTTTATTTTATTTTTTCTATTTATTTATTTATGTTTGCAGCACTGGGTATTGAACCCAAGACCTTTGCATTGAGCTACATCTGCAGCCCTTTTTATTTTATTTTTATCTTGAGATAGGGTCTCATTAAGTCACTAAGTTGCCTTGTGCTCCTCCTGCCTCAGCCTCCCAGAGTTCTGGGATTATAGTTGTGCACCGCTTCACCTAGAAAACTCTCATTTTAATTCTCAAGCTCTCAAGATTCCCCAGTAGAACCCTAAGTTCTTCTCAGACCCATCCCTGTCAGTCCCACCCCAGGACCTTTGCTCAGGCTGGGCTCCCCACTTGGACTGCCCTCCTCTTCCTCTCAGCCCACATGATCAGACCTGTCCTCCTCTACCCACTTTTTCCGGCATGTCTTCTCCTCTTTGGCATCCTTGGAGCTCTTTTCCACTGGCCAGGTTCTGAACTCCTGTTTCCAGATGTTCTATAGGTGAGCCTTGTAGGCCATTGTCGGATAGGAATATAACACAAGCCACATATGTAGTTAAATTGTTCTAGTAGCAACACTGAAAAAGTCCATAGAAACAGAAGAAATTAATCTTAAATTTATATTTTAGGAAACGCAACACAGCTGAAGTATGATCACATCAACATGAAATCAGTCTTAAAAATAACAACAAAATAGTTTGGTTTTGTTCCTATTTTGCATTATCGATTATTCATTCTAATCATTGGTACATTTTAGGTATACAATATAATGACATTCATCATTGGAAATTTGCACCTTTACATAGTCTCTCTTGGTTCTTATTTTTCACCCTTCTCCAGCCCTCCCTTCAACCCTTCCAAAGATTTTGTTCCTATTTTTCCATTTTCTCATATTAATCCCATTCCCTTCTATCCTTTCCCCTAGCCCTCCCACTTCCTTCCCCTTTGCCCCTTTTGGGGTAGGGGTAGTGGGAGGGGCAGGGGAAAGGAAAGAAGGGAAAGGAAAAATGATGAGAAATGGAAAAAATGGAAATAAAGTCTTTGTAAATAGGGAAGGGTGGAGGGGGTGAAGGGAGGGCTAGGAATGGGGAAGAAATAAGAACCAAGATGCATTATGTAAAGGTATTGTGTTGTATACCTAAAATGTACCAATAAAAGAATTTAACAATAAATAAATAAATAAATAAAAAACAAAAAACAAAAGTTTGTTTTTGTCCTTATACTGCCCCTGAAATCCAATGTGTATTTTATCTTTACGACCTATTTTAATTCAGATTAGTCATATGTCAAATGTTCAATGGCCACTGGCTGTCTAGCAACTACTTTGTTGAACAGTGCAGGGCTGGGGTGTATTTGTCTTTGGGCTACAAGTGATAACATTTGCATTAGGGCTGGGGTTATGTCTCAGTGGTAGAGCAGTTGCCTAGCATTTGTGATGTGCTGGCTTCCATCCTGAGCACTGGTGTGTGTGTGTGTGTGTGTGTGTGTGTGTGTGTTTCACATTAAACTGGCTTAGGTAAAAAACATTGGCCCATGAAACTGTAAAAACCAGGGGTGATGGTTTTAGACCAAGCTAGATCCAGGTGTTTCAATTATGTCAATGTCTGAGAGATCACTTGGTGTATTTTCCACTTTTCTTCTCAAGTAAGTTCTGAATGGCATGGCAAAGAAAGCCACCGCCAGCTCAGCTTCCTGAGCTCCACATCCAGCCTCTTTTTTTTTTTTCAGCCTCTTGTCTCTAAGTGTTCCCTCCAGCCAGACTCCGATTGGGCCAAGTCCTATTGGAATCATGAGCTCCTCTCTGAAGCGACTGTGCTGTGGTCAGGGAAGTGGACCAGACTGATCAGGCCAGACTCACAACCCCATTTCCAGGGAGGAGGTAGAATCAGCTTCACCTGACCTGCTGAGTCTGAGAATGAGCAGGGGGTTGTTTCCCAAGGGAAACTGTATGGAAGACTGGGGTGGATAGAGAGGAGAGGGAGAGAAAAGCAGTAGGGTAGGGACTGGATTAAATCAAGAGGGCTCCTGAGAGTCCCAGGGTAGTAGGTTGAACAGAAAAGTAGAAATGTTCAAAGATGAACTGGCTAGCGCGCCACATGCCAGTGAGGACAGATCACTGTATCCTTAGTGCAGGAGCAGGCCCAGGGGCTTGGCAGATTGTGGTGGAAGAAGGGCCAGAGCGATGGGAACAGTGTGAGGTCCAGTTTCCCAAGCAGTACAGCAGTTTAACCTATCAGCACTGGTGTGGCCATGAGGACAATAGCAGAAGAATATGTGGCGTCTTAGACCTCAGACGCTGCAGCCTCGGCCCCAACACTAAGACTGGGCACCCTGAAATGAAGCTCTGCACTGGTACAGCTCTAAGCAGAACACAAGAACTTCATAACCCAGAAAAGTGGAGCAAATGGGCCTTCGAGAGGGTCTGGAGACCCCCGATCCAGACAGGTGGAAGGAGCTAATGTACCAGTTCAAGAAGGGCTGGGCATGAAGCCAGAGATGAAGATTGCATTCTTGCCCAGAACCAGTAACTTTATCAGATAAGACTGGACTTCCTCATCAAAATAACCACCCACAGGCTGAGAATTTCTGAAAAGATTATCCAGAGGTTCCCATACTTACCTGGTCTAATTGGTAAAATTCAGAATCCTAGATGCCCCCAGCCTCACCTGTTGAAACCATTCAGATGGGAATGGACTAGGAGCTGGTATTTTTATTTTGGTCCCAGATTATATCTCATCCTTGGCAAAATTTGAAAAATACTGACCTAAACCAATCAAATGCTCTTTCTAGGGAATTTTAATGGGAAATATGAATAAGCAGATGATTTGCCTTGGAAACTAAGTCTGAAAACATACTAAGGTAAGAGCAAACCGAAGTTCCATGGCAGTAGAACATATAAGTAAAAGCAGCACAGTAGAGAAAAATACAGAGTAATAGGAAGGAATTAAGTTGCTTAATGCATTGGCTGGAAAATGTAAAAAGTTCCAGGGTCTGCTGTGGACCAGGCAGTATATCAGGGTTTGGGAATCTGGTCTCCACCATCATGTGACCTACCATTGGGCAGGGAGCATGTATGCTATCAAATCACATGTGAACACCACTGCACTCTGATGTTTGTGTCTCCCCAAATTCACATGTTGAAGCCTAATCCCCAGAGTAATAGTACTGAGAGGTGGAAAAGCAGGTGGGACTTTGGGCTCCTGAAGGCAGAGCTCTCTTGAATGAAATTAGTGCCTTTAAAAAAGAAGCCTGAGGGCCGGGGAATTTAAGCTTGGTGCTGTGCAGGCCTGGCAAGCGCAAGGTCCTGAGTTTGATTCCCAGTTCCAGGAAGAAAAAAAAAGCCTTAGGGAGTTCGTTTACACCTTCCAGCCTGTGGGGAAACATAGCCATCCCTCACCAAACAGCAGATCTGTTAGTGTCTTGGGCTTCCCAGTCTCCAGACTCGTGAGGGATAAATTTTCAGTACTTATAAAGCACATGGTCTAAGGTATTTTATTATAGCAGCTCAAGGGGACAAAAACCTTCCCAAGTTACAGTTTATAGTAAGTGTTCTGAACAGAGTATAGAGAGTTATAAAAAAAAATACAAAAACAAAAATGAGGCCTAGTTTTGGGGTTGGCTTGCAAAAGGTTTCTCTGAAGGATTAATATTTGATTTAGACGGGGATTTAGCTCAGTGGTTCCAGCGCCTGCCTCGAAAGCTCAAGGTCCCGAGTTCGATCCCCAGTACCAAAAAATATATATATATTTGAGCTCCTGCCAGCAAGATAAGAGTTAACTGGGTGAGATGTAAACCTTGAGGTCTGTGCTGTCCACTGAGTGACTCATGGCCATTGTCACCACTGAGCACTTGAAATGTGGGAATCTCAAGTTGACATATGCTGTAAGAAGAGTGTACACACTGGATTTTAGACTTGCTGCAAAGAGGAAAAGAAGGTAAAATGTCTCACAAGTAAGTTTTTTTAACATGTTACCTGTTAAAATGACAGTATTTTAAATATACTACAGTGAATAAAAATTAAAAAAAAAAAAGAAATGAAGATTTCAGGGGAAAGCATGTGGTGGTGGTGGGGGGTGCACCAGAGAAGGCCGTGGGCTTCCTGAGATACATCAGACAGGGACGAAAGGCTGACTTGAAGAGCCCAGAGAATTCAGTCAGCCAGCCAGCCAGCCAGCCAGCCAGCCAGCAACCCATCCATTCGTCCATCCATCTCTCCATCTGTTAAGGTATATATCTAGATGCCCTCCAATCCTCATGCACTCATAGGTGGGGTTTTGGAGAGGCGACTGGATCATGGCTGTATGACACTCATAACTAGATTAGCCCTCTGTTGTGTTTATGGCTGGGTGTAATGTTGGGAGGTAAAGCCCGGTGGGAAGAGGTGGGTCACTGTGGGTGTGACCTGGAAGGGTCTATCTCCTTCTTCCTCCCTTGATCCCTTTGCTTCCTGCCTCCCATGCCATGAACTGTTTCTCCTCTGCCATGGTGCCCTACCTTGAACAATGGACTGAACCTCTACAAACTGTGATCCAAAATAAACCTTGCCTCCTTTAACTTGTGGGTGTCGGGTATTTGTCCCAACAACAAGAAAGTAACTAAGACACTATCCCTCTATCCACTTGTCCATCCATCCATCCATCCGTTCATGCAGTGCTCATTGACCATGCCATCTGATAGACACTGCGGTACCCATCAGAGATTCAATGATGAACAAGATGGCCGAGGTCCTCACCTTCTCAGAGCTGAGCTGGATGGGAGAGAAACATGACCAAATAAGTCAGTAAATAAGCACAGCAACTTCGGAGCTGAGACAGGGAAGCCAGGTGGCAAATGAGAGGGAGATGGGGTAGGGCCACACCAGCCAGGGCATTGGAAAGAGATGTCTGAGTTGACACAGGAAGGATGAAAGGAACTAGCCCTGCACAGTCTGGGGGGAAATGGCTCCAGACAGAGGAAGCAGTAAGTATAAAAACCCTGAAGAGGGGACATACTTTGTGTTTTGGGAGATGAGAAAGCAAGGCAGGGGAGGAAAGAGGGAGATGAGGATGGAGAGGTGGTCCAGGTGGGGCAGGTGGGGCAGGCAAGATGTCCTGAGGTTGTGGGGATGGCACTGCAGAGATTCTCCCTGCAAAGTCCTACGGGCAGGTGAGAACTTGCCCCACAATACTGACCAGATCTGAAAAGTGGGGTGTTGCTTTATTTTGCTGGGCTAACAACTGGGTGAAGCATTTCCTCTGTTCTAGGCACTCAAGGGCTCAGCATATATTAACTCATTTGCTCTCCTCAACAAGCCTTGGAAGCAGATTGCTAAACCCCTTTTACAGATGGGGGAACTGAGGAACCAAGAGGTATCAAGAGGGTGAGTGACTCCCTGAAGGTCACAGAGCTGGCAAATGGCAGCACAGGGTCTGAGCTCAGGTGGTTGCAGGGTCCCTGAGCTTGCACACTCAGCCATGTGGCCCAGAGTTAAAATTGGCCCTGTGCCCTGCTTCCTAGAGGGGTAAGCAGAAGGGCACATCCATGCCTGGGGTTCTCTTTCTAGGTTAGCTGTGGCACTGGTGGCATGGTAAGTAGTCCAGGACCACCCCACCCCATCCCATTGGAGATCAGCAGCTGCCTCATCCACAGCACCCCAGATCCCCTCACCACCTTGGGGCTCACGTGGCTTCACCCCTTAGTGGCCCATATTCCCAGACCAGGGCCTGGCAGGGGCTCATCCCTGGTGCCAGATCCCAACGGCCTCTGCTCTGCACCCACAGCCAAGGAAAACAGAACCTGCAGCACAAAAGCTTGGCCCTGCTACTTGGACTGCTGCGCTGGGAAAAGCCTTCTCTTTCTTCTACATCTCCTCAGATAATGAGAGCAGGACTAAAAATAGCACCTCCAAGTCCAGGCTGCCACCTCAACTGCCAAGTCCTTGTGACTTATTTTTAAGAGACAATGTAAAGAAAGCACCCAGCACAGTGCTAAGCACCCAGCAGTTCTCAAGGAAGCATTTGAGCCAGACAAATCAGGTTCCACTTCTTATTTATGTGACTTTGGTTAAGTTCTCTCACTTCTCTGTGCCCCGTTTTCCTCACCTGAAAAATGACGGGAATGTCCACCACCACGGGACCATTGTGAACATGAAGTGAATAATGGATGCAAAAGAGGCATTTGCCAGAACTCAGCTTCCTGCTGCCTTTTCCCCAGGTCGGGGTGGGGATGGGAGCCGGGGTCACAGGAATGCCAGGGTTCTCCCTCTCAAGCCCATTGGCAAAGTGACCACTAGGTAACCATTTGGCCTCTGACTCCATTGGTCCTGAGCAGGGCTAGGCACAGAGAGAGTCATGCTGGGAATTCCCCAGCTGCTGGTAGGTTTTTCCAAACTGAGCTCAGGGATTTTCCTCTCCCAGGCTAGACAAATGCCCAGAGCAGACAATGAGAAGGGCCTGTCCTTCAGGGGCCACTATTGGGGTCTAGGCTGCTGATAAGGGGAGCAGGGGATAAACAGGAGCACTGGCCTTCTCCTTCCCATTTTTGGTCTTGAGTCTTAGGGCTGGAATGAGGGCCAGGAAGGCTCTTCCAGACCAGGTGGCTGTTGACCCTGTCAGGGGAGGATGGCTGACCAGCCCCCCCAAACTCGGGAGATGGGACTGGGTGGGGAGCTGGTGCTGACCCCCAGCAAAACAAGCGTCCTTCCAGTTAGGCCAAGAGGACAGCAGAAAAGATGGGGCTGAGCTGGGCACAGTGGCACACACCTGTAATCCCACCACTGAGGGCAGCTGAGGCAGGGGGAGCACAAGTTGGAGTCCAGCCTGTAGCTCAGTGTGAAGGTCCTGGATTCCAACCCAAGTACTATACTACCAAAAAAAGGAAGAAAGAAAGAGAGAGAGAGGGAGGGAGGGAGGGAGGGAGGGAGGGAGAGAGAGAGAGAGAGAGAGAGAGAGAGAGAGAGAGAGAGAGAAAGAGAAAGAAAGAAAGAAAGAAAGAAAGAAAGAAAGAAAGAAAGAAAGAAAGAAAGAAAGAAAGAAAGAAAGAAAGAAAGAAAGAAAAGTGGTGGGGGCTGGTGTGGGTGTCAGCTCTGGCCTTGCCTCAATTTACTCCTCTCATACAGGCAGGTGGTATGAGGGTGGCAGGGAGGGTCAAAGTGGAAAGTGAGCGATCCTGCCCCAAAGAGGACCCTAGGCCTGTCTGGGCCTTGGCGTGTAGAGTGGGATGGGGCGGGGGTAGCAGCACTGCCTCCCAGGGAAGTGGTGGCCACCAGGTGGCCTGGAGACTCCTGTTGCATCCTCTCCACATGGGCACTACACACAGAGCACCCCACCAGCAGGGCTTGTTTGCTTACCTCCAGAATGCAAAACACAGCCTGAGGTTTTTTTGTTTTGCTTTTGGTACTGGGAATTGAACCCCAGGGCTTCACACTGAGCCACATCCCCAGCCCTTTATTTATTATTATTATTATTATTATTATTATCATTATATTTATTTATTTAATCTTGGAACAGAGTCTTGGTAAATTCCTTAATTACCCAGGCTAGGCTTGAATGTTTGATCCTTCTACCTCAGCCTCCCGGAGTGCTGGATTCCCACCATCACACTCGGCTACAACTTGGATCTTTGAGCACGATGGGCAATCTCTACTTCCCTGGCCCAGCTGCCATCCTAGCGCCCCTTGCCTGGACTCTGATCTTCTCTTGGTCTCCCATTCAGCAAGAGTTCGTTTTGAAGGGTACTGGGACCATGTCACACTCCTGCTTTAAAAAGTCACTCCAGTAATTCCATCACACAGCAGAAAATCCAAACTCCTGTCCCCAACCCCCGAGCCCTGAGCCTCCTCCCACCCTTGCTCCTGCAGCATTGGCCTCGCTGTCCCCTCAGCAAGCCACACTCCTCTGGGCCCCTGGGCCTTTGCACTGGCTATGCCCTCCATCTGCGATGCTGCCACCCCAGGTTTGATCTTGCTTGCCTCTCTCCTTTGCAACTCTGTGAAACCTCATCACTGAGGCCCTCCCTAACCAGCCTACTTATGAAAGCCTCTAGTCATTCTTGGTCCCTGTGAAAGGAAGAGTTCTAAAGGTAAGATCATGATTCAGATGAACATGCCAGAGATGTTATTTAAGTCATTAAATAACGGAGGAATCAGTGCAGTGTTACGATGTGTTGGAAGAAGAATTCAAAGACAAACATTGGCAATCAGGAATGCTGACCTGAATTTATAAGTGGATGGGAAAGTGGTCAATATCCACAGGACAATAATCAATTGACTTCCGCCCCCAGACAATTCACTTGCATCCGAGGGACAAGAATCATTTACACATGAGAGTGAGGAAAGGGGGAAGTCCCTGTTGCTAGGGATGCATAAGACTGGGGCATCGCGTTATCTTTTTGCCCATTTCAGTCTCTCCCAAGCTTCCAGGACACATCCTCTTGCCAACACTTCCCAGCCCCTAAACTTATTTATTCACCTGGTTTTTATCTTTCTCTATGTATAAATGTTTCCTAGGGGGCGGAAGTTCTGTTTTGTTCACAGCTTCCGGAAGTGTATCTAGTACACAGCAAGTGCTCAATAAATGTATGCCGACTGCCTTTCCAGTGTCCAGGGCAAGTGATGTTTTGGGAGAGGACAGAATGAGATCCGTTGCTAACTCTAAAAAGGACTCAATTCTGATAGCCACGGGGGGTGGGGGGGTGGGGGTGAGAAGGATTTGGAACAGAGAAAGGGGAGGGTTTCCTCATCCCGCAAATAACCAGGACCTCTGCTCCGCCCAAGGGGATGATGCCTCCGGGAGCCTAGGGATGGAGCGAGCGCCTGCGATCACAGGAGGGGGTGCCCTGATGCCTCTTGGAAATCCCGAGGGATAGGGCGCCCTCTCTGTGCCGAGGTTTTCTGGTCCCTGCACCCAGACGGCGCGTGGGCAAGGCTCGGGTAGGAAGGAGGGGGAGGAAAGGAAGGAGGAAGGTGCTGCGGCGGGCAGGAGAGGAGAGATGAGTCACGAAATGACGGAATGCTAGACAGGAAGCGAGGGAGGACTTCGTCCACGGAGCTTTCTCGCGCGCCCACTGTGTGCCTAGGCATCGCTTGGAGACCCTGGCGGGAATAGGACCAAACCGGCTGTGGGCGCTGCAGGACTCGGTCCAAGCTGGAGCCTGAGTAAATGAGTTCATCATTCGTATAAAAGGGAAGGGAATTTGCAGTTTCGACGAATGTTGGGAAGGAGTAAGCGCAGAGCCCTTACAATCGCGGGGGGGCTTCACCTGGTTAGGTGGCAGCAAACGGACACACTAGAAGCCAGTGCAGGTAAATGGACTTGACTGTGACAAGCAGAAAAGGCACATGGATTTGTATGCGGAACTGCAAGGCTGCTTGCAGACATGCAAGAATCAAAGCTGAGGTGCATACAATATGAATGTTTGTTAAGTCCCTGTTCTTTCCGCCGCTCGGATTCTGCAGCAAGCCGAGGGCGCCCTCTGCCCGCGAGACGCCTCGTCTCGTCCCTTCGAGAATGCGCGCGCCACTAGCCCGCTCGTCGCAGCGTGCTACGCATGCGCACGCTATGGAGCTTTCGAAGAGTCTTACCCACAAAGCAATACCCCAGCAGTCAGGATGGCCGAGCGGTCTAAGGCGCTGCGTTCAGGTCGCAGTCTCCCCTGGAGGCGTGGGTTCGAATCCTACTTCTGACAAAGCTTTCATTGCTTTTCTCTTCTCACAATTACTGTAAATTAGATGGTACCTTTTACCCTTTGGTAATATTGCCGGTTTTAATTCTTTTACAAAACCAGTACTATTCTGAAAAACATTTTCTTCCTAACACATGTTTTTGACTGTGGATTGTACGAAGAAAGCTCAACTTACGTTTCGGAGATCTTTCTCTTGGCCAGTGAGGTACAAACTCTGAGTTTGGGAGAGGAAGTAAACAAAAGTGCAGAATTTGTCAGAAGTGGGATTCGAACCCACGCCTCCAGGGGAGACTGCGACCTGAACGCAGCGCCTTAGACCGCTCGGCCATCCTGACTTCCTGGAAAGAAGTGGTCTAAGGGACTGACTTCTTTCCAAGCCATCTCCCTTGGCACTTGGAACCGACCCAAAACGTGTCGGTCCTTCTTCCTTTCTGAGGTGGGGTACAGCGTAGAGCCTTTGCTAGAAAGCAAACAGGGTTCTTGGGCGGGTAGTGATGTGGCCGCGGCTGGAGACATTCAAGACAAGGCTGGAGGTCACGCCATGCCGATGCTGGGCTGTGATAAGAGGTTACCACAAACCTAGTGGCTTAGGACCACACCGTTTTTAACCCTACAGCTCCGGAAGTCAGAAGTGTAACATGGGTGCAGGGCGGGCTACGCTTCTTCGGAGAAGCCCTGCCCTCTCCTCTCGCCCCCCTCGGCTCGGCTCAGGACCCCTTATCTGGGACTTCCGCTTTGCTCAACAAGCCCTCCTCTGACGCTGACCCTGCTGCCCAGGCCCATCTTGAGCAACCAGGAGAATCCCTCCACCTCAGCGTCCTTAAGTAACCGAATCTGCAAAGTCTCTTTTAACCACGAAGCAACTTTCACAGACTTAGGGAGCAGCAAGTGATTATCTTCCGGGGTAGGCAGAGTATCATTATTCTGTCTACTGGTCCTCCAAGGCACAATTTGATTTAAAAGTTTCTAACTAGGCCTAAGTTTCTGTAGTATGTTTGATCCAAAACCATCTTTCCCCCTCCAGTTCCCTATTGTTTTCCCCCTAAACAAATGCAGTCCATCCCGCTTTTCATCAGAACGCTGGCTTATTGCTCCAAGTGCCCATGCTAAATTGGCACGCAGAAGAGTTGATTCAATCTCTCTGTGCCATATAGGAAGGAGACTAAAGCCATTTATCAAGTTCCCGTGGGTGGAAGCCTATAATCATAGCTGGGAGGCTGAGGCAGGAGGATAGCTCTGAGTTTGAGGCCGGCCTGAACTACATAGTAAGACCCTGTCTCAAAAAATAAAATAATAAAATAGGAATGGGAATGGGAATGGGAATAGTTACTCTGGGTGCAAGAAACAGAACCCCAGCTTGCCCTCCTTCAGGGAAAAGGAAGATTTATTAGCTCCCAAGATGGACAGGCCCCTGGGCCTCCCTGTGTCTCTGCAGTCAGGACTTTGCCAGGTCTGATGAGATCCCAGAAGAGGAGGTGGAAGGTGGGGACCTTAACTCTGTCCACAGAGTAGATTCTTGTTTTGTAGTGTGAGGCATAGGCAGGTTTATTAGGCAGAATTAGAAAGTAGGGTAGGAAAGGACTGCAGCTTGAGTAGCTGGGAGGTGCACTCTGAGAAAGGGCTGCAGACTGGCCCCCTCCAGGAGCACAAGGCCAGCTTTTAAGGATTTACTGAAGTGGGCCAGGGTCCAGCTGAGCATGATCTTAGTTCTGGTTTCCATAGTCCCGGAGGAACCCTCATGGCTTGAGAGGCAACTTGGTGCACATGATGTGACTGTCCTTGCTCGGGAAGGGCTGCTGTGGCTCCCATCTGGAGGTAGTATGTTCTGCAAGACCCTGCTTCTCCCGGAATCCAAGGTGGTTGTAGGTTTGCAGAATTCTAGGCATTGCTTCAGAGGGGGCTGGAACTAGCTGTTGAGAAAGCTAGGAATTGGGCGTGGGTGTCCCCTGCAAACCCTGAAAATGACTTTAGGTCCTCTTATCTTGGTGTCCACAGTCTTGAAGGGGACTGAGATAAGCTAGGTAAACTTAGGGCTGAGAAAACTTGTAATAGGACACTCCCTGAATGACTACAGGTCTGTGTGCAGAGCCAGGCGGGGATCTGACCCAAACTTTTAAGGTAATAAATGAGACCAAAAAATTTTTTTTTTAAGTTTCCTTCTCTCCTTTCTATCTTTATTTCTTCTATCCTACCTCATGCTGAACAGCAGGAGGGCTGGCCAGGCTCCCACTCTCCAGATCTTTCTCCCACCAAGCATCCTTTCCTGCCCTCCAGGGGTCTGGGACAGTCTCCCACAGCCTCCTAGGGTTTCCCACCTTGCACCAATTATTTGGGTAACCCTTTTCTTACCAGCTGTCCCTGACCTCTTAAGACCACAAAACTTTGGCCACTCTGTGCTTGGGCCATATTGGCTGTGTGATGAATAAAAAAGACAGTCTTAATTTACACCCCCAAAAATAAAGTTATATATGGAGAAAGTTCAAGATCTATTGTGAAGTAAAAAATGCTAATACAAACCAGAGCTGGTGGGCTGGAATTTACACATTAAAAAAAAAAAAAGAGGTAGGGCTGGGGATTTAGCTCAGTGGTTTCGATGCCTGCTGCACAAGCGCAAAGACCGGAGTTCAATCCCTGGTACCAAAAAAAAAAAAAAAAGAGGTTATTTTCCCCCTATCTTCATATGCTTATATGCACACAAACTTTCAGGAAGGAAACACCAGCAAACTAAACAGTGAATGGTGGCCTCGTTGAGGCAGCCTACAGGGAAAGATGGGAAAGTTTATTTTGTGCATTTAAACTTTGGTATCATGTGCATATGCTATCTAATCAAAGATAAATGTAAGCCAGGTGCAGCACCAAACACCTGTAGTCCCAGCACTCCAGGAGGGTGAGGGAGGAGGATCACAAGTTTGAGCTCAGTCTGGGCAATTTAGCATTTAGTGAGACCCTGCCTCAAAATTAAAAAAAAAAAAAAGAATAAAAATAAAAAGAGTTGAGGAAGTAGCTCAGCAAAGAC
This sequence comes from Heterocephalus glaber, assembly GCF_053883595.1. Lineage (NCBI taxonomy): Eukaryota > Metazoa > Chordata > Mammalia > Rodentia > Bathyergidae > Heterocephalus > Heterocephalus glaber. Next base: position 28,336,450 of record NW_028258137.1, read on the forward strand.
CCTGGGTTCAATCTCTAGTACAAAAAAAGGAACAAAACAAAACGTAATTTCACCAAATGATCAAGGTCAACATCAAGAACAATAAATCCAGTTGATAGTAGGTATCCTCCTTACAGTGTGCCCTTTGATGGACCTCTGTGGCTGTCCTCCCAAAACCACATTACTCTTAAGTCTAATCTCGAGGAAAGTATCAGACAAAACGATGAGGAACATTTTACAAAATATTGAACCAGTACTCCTCGAAACGATCACAGTCATCAAGAGCAAGAAAATCTGAGAAACTGTCACAGACAAAGGACAGCCTGAGGACGCACGATGACTTAACGGACTGTGATAGTGCACGGATGTGACCCGGAAACAGAAAGAGATGGGGAAACTGGGGAACTCGAACTAAAGTATTTAAAACAATGTATCAAAATCGGCTCATTAACTATGACAAATACCACAATTAAGGTAAAATGCTAATAACAATGGGACCTGCATATTGGATAATGAAATCTGCAGTTTTTCTAAAATTTAAAAAATTCTTAAATAAAAATATGATTTCATTATATATCATATATTTATTTATTTATTGCTGTATTAGGGATTGAACCCAGGGCCTTCACACTGAGCTATATCCCCAACCCTTTTTTAATTTTTTATTTTGAGACAGGGGCTCACTAAATTGTCCAGGCTGGGCTCAAAGTTTTTGGTTTTTTATTTTTTTGGTTGGCTGGTTTGTACTCACGGCAATCCTCCTACCTCAGCCTCCCAGAGCGCTGGGATTATAGGCATGCACCACTATGCCCAACCTTCATGGTTTATATACTAACAAAACATACAAACTTGTAGTCTATAATTTTGTTGTTTACACAGTAAGTCCCTGACTTATGAACATTCGAGTTGCGAACTTTCACAGGTATACTGTATAAGACTCACTTTGTTGGATTACAAACAAATCTAATTTACAAACATTCTTGAAGAATGGAACTTGTTCCTAAGTTGGGGACTCACTGTATATCCATACTTCACATAAAATTTTGTATTTAAAAATTTAAAATATAACAAAACGTGTATATGTGTATATTAATGTCTCAGAGGCCAAGGAAACATCAGTGGCTATGATGATCTCTGGGTAGAGGCATGTATTAAAATTTATTCCTCTTTGGTTATCTACACTGTATTTAATATTTATATAGTGAATCTGGATTGCTTAGGAAATTTTTCTTTTTTTAGCTAAATTACCCAGACTGGGCTTGAATCTGTAATCTTCCTGCTTCAGTCTGCCAGATTTTAGGATTATGCCACCAGGCCTAGCTGGGTAATTCTTTTTTACTTAAAAAATTGGCAGGAAAAATGAGGAAAGATTTTGAAAAGGGCAAAACCATCCCTTGTTATTTTTCAGTGGAATCTTGAGTGCTATCTCCAGCTGTGCTAACTCAGCACTTGGGTGAAGTGCTTGATCCTGACTGGACCAGCCGAGAAGAGAGCTCTAAGTGTACACCGCTGTAGATGAGCAATCTCAAAGAACTGTGTACAGGAAAAAAATGTAAACTGTTTCATTAATATATTAATAATTTCTAGGTGCAATTTCTAATGGATGGTGTTTGTGTGTGTGTGTGTGTGTGTGGTACTGGGAACTGAATCCAGGAATGCTCTGTCACTGAACTGCATCCTCGGTCCTTTTTATTTTTTTGAGACAGGGTCTCAACATGTAGTTTGGGTTGGCCTTGAACTCACTATGTAGCACAGGCTGGTCTCAAACTCACAGCAATACTCCTGCCTCAGCCTCTCAAATTCTGGGATTACAGGTGTGCACCACCACACCCAGCCCCAGTCCTTTTTGTTTTTTATTTTTGAGACAGGATTTCACTAAATCACCCAAGCAGGACTTGAACTTTTATCTTCCTTGGATTACAGGTGCACACCACTGCACTCACCATTCTACTTTCAGTGTCTAGGAATCTGACTATTCTAGGTACCTACTGTAAGTGGAGTCATACAGTATTTGTCCTTTTGTAACTAATTTATTCCACTTAGCACAATGTCCTCAAGGTTCCTCTATGTTGTTGCACATATCAGACTTTCCTTTCATTTTTATTTTTTATTTGTTGTTGTTTCATAGTACTGAGGATTTAACTCAGGACCTTCACACTGAGCTACCTCCCAAGCCTTTTTTTTTTTTTTTGCAAGGTCTTCCTAAATCACTAAGTTGCCTGGGCTGGGCTCCAACTCATGATCTTCCTGTCTCCACCTCCCAGTGTGCTGAGATTATAGGCTTGCACCACCACACTTAACTTTCTATCCCTTCTGTGGTTAATGACGCTCACTAGTTCTACATTTTGTTTACCCACTGTGGTGGATGCTTTACCTGCTTTCCGATGTCAGCTATTTCAAATAATGTTGCTATAAATGTGAGCCATGCTTATTATGTATGAAATTTTTTTTTTTTTTTGGTACTGGGGATTGAACTCGGGTCCTTCTGCTTGTGAGGCAGGCGGAGCCATGCTTATTATGGTTTTGAGATCCTGCTTTCAATCCTCTTGTGAATATACTCAGAAGTGGAGTTACTGGATCATACAGTGATTCTATTTTAATTTTTTTGAGATCATTCAGTTTTTCACTGTCCATGAAAGAATTCCAGTCACTCCATATCCTCTCCAACCCAACCTTTTTAACGCTGGCCATCCTAATGGTTGTGAAGTGATAGCTCATGGGAGTCTTGGTTTGCATTTTCCTAAGATTAGTGATGTCAAGCATCTTTGCAAATACTTGCTGATTATTTGTGTATCTTCTTTAGAAAAATAGTTATTGAGTCCTTTGCTCATTTTTTAATCAGGTTATTTGTTCTGTTATTGACTTAAAGGGGTTCCTTATTCTGAATATCAACTCTATATCGGGTATATGATTGCAAGTATTTTCACCCATAAATGGCCTTTTTCATTCTATTGATTGTGCCCTTTGGTGCGAAGAATCTTTTAATTTTTTTTTTTTTTTTGATACTGGGGATCGAACTCGGGACCTTGTGCTAGGAACCAATGAGCTAAATCCCCGGCCCAAGAATCTTTCAATTTTGATGTGCTCTGAATGATCTATTTATACTTTTTTTGGAGGGGGCAGGATCTTACTATGTAGTTTAGGCTGGCCTTGAACTCACTATGTAGCCCGGGCTGGCCTTGAACTTGAAGTCATCTTCCTGCCTCATCCGCCTGAGTGCTGGGATTACAGGCATGCATTTGGTCCATTTTGAGTTAGTTTTGGTATACTGTTTAAGGTAAAGGTCCAACTTCATCATTTTGCATGTGGATTTCCAGTTTGCCCAGCACCTTTTGTGGAAAAGATTGTCATTTACCACTGAATGGTTCTGAAGCCCTTGTCAAGTCATCTGACTATGTATGAGTTTTGGTACACTTTTTCTAAAAAGTAAATATTTTCTTTAAATTGACATTTTTAGCTGTGTGTGGTGGCACATGCCTATAATCCCAGCACTCAGGAGCTGAGGCAGGAAGTTTGCCTTGAGTTCGAGGCCAGCCTGGTCTACATAGTGAATTCAAGACCAGCCTGAACTACATAGTGAGACTAGGTCTCAAAAATCCAGAAAAAAATTAAAAATAAAAAAACCACCTTTTTCCCCTCAGTACTGGATAGGAATTGAATCCAAGCCCTTCTCATTAAATTACATCTCCAGCCTTCTTCATTTTTTTTTTGTTTTGTTTTGAGACAGGGTCTAAGTCATTAAGTTGCCTACGCTGGGCTTAAACTTGTGATTCTCCTGCCTCGGCCTTCCAGAGTGCTGAATACCATCACGCCCAGCTAAATTGATTTACTTTGATTGCAATAAATGCATTTTTAAAAGAAACTTAAAATATACCTGTAGTGAAAAGTGTGTATGGCTTATCCATGAATATGGCTTATCCATGAATAGAAGGTCACACTAAAAACAGTAAAAAGTGTAGTATCTGTGTCAGGAATCCCAGGATGGGCCAACACACTAAAAATTAATCAGTCAATAGGCTATTTAAATACAATAAATGGTTAAAAAAATACACATGACTAGCTTACTAGATGCAGAAAAAGCATCTGAAATATCCAACACTCTTCCATAATAACAGGAATAGAACTTTGTCAACATCATGAAGAGCATCTACAAAAACTCCACAGGTAACATGGTACTTAAGAGCAAAAGACTGAGGGCCAGGGATTTAGCTCAGTGGTTTTGCTGCCTGCTGCGCAAGCGCAAGGACCCGAGTTTGATCCTTGGTACCAAAGAAAAAAAAAAAAGACTGAAAGTCTTGTTCTAAGATTAGGAACCTGAAAGGCTGTCACTTCCGTCCACCATTTCTCTGGAGATATTAGCCACATACAGTATAATTTCATTTATATGCATATGTTTATAATCAGAAAATCCATAGTCAGAAAAATTGGTGTTCGCCAGGGGCTGGGTGGAGCTAGGAACTGGGAGTGAGAGTTGAACATGTAGGTTTTTCAGGGGGGTGATGAAGATATTCTGGAATTTGTGATAATGGTTGCATAACACAGTGAATATATTAAAATCCATGGGTCAGTCCACAATTTAAAATGGTTACTTTATGATATATGAATTTTACGTCAATTTTAATTTTCTTTTTTTTTGAGACAGGGTTTTACTAAGGGGCCCATGCTAGCCTGGAGCTTTTGATATTCCTGCCTCAGCCTCCAAACCAGCTGGGATTATAAGTATGTGCCACCATGCTCAGCATTTTACTTCAATTTTTTTTTTTTTTTAAAAGGAGTGAAGGGCCAGGGATTTAGCTCAGTGGTTCCGCTGCCTGCCTCAAAAGCGCAAGGTCCCGAGTTTGATCCCTGATACCAAAAAAAAAAAAAAAAAGAGTGAAGCATTGTTATATGCTATATAACCTTGAAAACATTATGCTAAGTGGATGGTTGAACCTTGAAAACATTACGCAAAGTGAAAGAAGTCAAACACCAAAGGCCATATATTGTATGCCCTCATTTGTTCAAAATTCCAGAACAGGAAAATCCATAAAGACAGAAAGTAGATGAGTAGCTGCCAGAGGATGAAGAAAAGGAGGAATTGGGACTGACTTTTAATTTGGAGGTGATAGAAATGTTCTGGAATTAAAGCAGTGATGGTTTTGCAGCATAATAAATATACTAAAAGCCTCTGAGTGTACTTGTACATTTAACAGTGTGATTTTTATTTTACGTGAATTATATCTCAATTTAAAGATCCCACAGATACAAGTTCCCTATGATGAATGCTATCATTATGTATATCCAAAATGTAGCAATAAGTGTTTCGCTTCAAAAAAAAAAAGATTCTAGCAATTTAGGTGCAATGGAACACACCTGTAATCCCAGCACTCTGGGAGGCTGAGGCAGGAGGATCACAAATTCAAGCCCAGCTTGGGTAATTTAGCAAGACTCTTTCAAAAACAAAAACAAAAACAAAAAAACTTGGAAAAGATAAAAGACTTAAACATCAATGCTAAAACTAGAACTTCTAGAAGAAAACACAGGAGAAAATCTAAGATTACTTAGAACACAAAAGCATAAACCATAAAAGAAAAATTTGATAAAATAGATTTCATTGAAATTGAAAACTCTGCTCTTCAAAACTACTGGTAGATCCCCGGTACCAAAAGAAAAAAAAACAAAAACAAAACTACTGGTAGAAAATGAAAAGAAGTTTTTACCAGCCTTGCCCCCCCCCCAACTTGAATCACACACATACATCCCTATTTCACCCCCATCATACCTGTAACTCCTTGTTCTGGTACAGATAAAATTGACCACTATGACCTGTAAACAAAGTTTATGACACTCCATTCTCACAAGATTCACAAGGCTCTATCTTCTTTCAATACTAAGTTGCAAAACTGCCCTTCTCCTGCTTCTGTAAACTCACTTGCTCACCCACAGGTTTCACGTCCTCACTAGAAAGACCAACCCCTCTGACCAAATGTATAAAACTGGAGCCTTTCCTTTGTTCTGGGCCAGCCTTTGGACATTAGTCTGCCAAGTTGATGTACACCTAAAGCCTGGAATAAATTCTCTTTATTACCTCTGTATCTCCTATCTCTTAAAAATCCCACAACAAGGGCTGGGGATTTAGCTCAGTGGTGCTGCCACCTGCCTTGCAAGTGCAAGGTCCCAAATTCGATCCCTGGTTAAAAAAAAAAAATCCCACAACAGTCTTACTTATTTTTTTTGGTTTGATTTTTTGAGACAGGGTCTTGCTATGTAGTTTCAGGCTAGCCTTGAACTTACTACGTAGCCCAGGGTGGCCTAGAACTCATGGTGATCCTCCTGCCTCAGCCTCCTAAGTACTAGAATTACGGTAATGCACCACCACACCTGTCTCTTTTTCTACTTTTATTTGGCCCATATTTGCTCTGCAGAGCCTGTTTCTTTTCCTACCTCTAATGAAACATTGCTACCATTAAAAAAAAAAAGACAAGCCACAGACTTGGAGAAAATATATGCAAAAAATTTATTTTTATCAGATATATCTGATAAAATAGTTCCATCCAGAGTATATAAGAATTCTTTTTTGTTGTTGTTTTTGTTTTGTGTTTTTTGTTGTTTTTGATTTTTGAGACAGTCTCTCTGTGCAATTTAGGCTAGCTTGGTACTCACAATCCTCCTACCTCAGCCTCCTGAGTGCTGGGATTATAGGAGTGTGCCACCAAACCTGGCCACAATACAGTATATAAGAATTCTTTTTTTCTTTCTTTCTTTTTTCTACAGAGGGTCTTGCTATGCAGTTTAGGCTGGTCTATGTAGCCCAGGATGCCCTCACACTCATAGCAATCTACCTGTCTCAGCCTCCCAAATGTTGGGAATATAGGCGTGCACCACTATGTCCAGCTAGAATTCTATCTCAATTATAGGGAGACAACCCAATTTTTAAACAGACAGTTCACCAAAGAAGAGAAATGAATGGTAAATGAACCCATGAAAAGATGCCTAACATCATCAGTTATTGTGAAAATGAACTTTAAAACCAGAATGAGACATTATATACACCTATCAGAATGGCAGGGCTGGGAGTGTGGTTTAGTGGTAGAACATGAAAATCACGGGGTGCTAAATGTCAGCAAGGAGGTAGAGCTACTCAAGTCTCCCCTTCTTTGCCAATGGGATGCAAATATGACAGGGCAACTTTGGCAAAAGTTTTGCAGCTGGGTGTGGTGGTGCATGCCTGGGAAACTGAGGCAGGAGGATAGCCAACTTCAAAACCAGTCTGGGCAATTTAGTGACTTAGTGAGACCTTGCCTCAAAAATAAAGAGGGGTTGGGGATGTAGTTCAGTGGCACCATGCCTGCTTGGCAAGTGCAAGTTCTTGAGTTCGATCCCTGGTACCACTGCAAAAAAAATTAAATAAAAATAAAAAATAAAGAGCGCTAGGGATGTAGCTCAGTATGAAGGCCCTGAGTTTAATCCTAAGTACTGCAGGAAAAAAAAAAGTTTTGCAATGTGTTATAAGGTTACAAATAGTACGTGGTCCAACAATTCTATTTCTAAGTATTGTCCTAAAGAAATGAAAACGCATGTTCACCTCAAAAAAACTTGCCCTTAGGCCGGGGATTTAGCTCAGTGGTTCTGGCGCCTGCCTCCCAAGTGCAAGGTCCCAAGTTCGATCCCTGGTACCAAACAAACAAACAAACAACAACAAAACAAAACTTGCCCTGGGTGTGGTGGTGCACCCTTGTAATCCCAGCACTCGGGAGGCTGAGGCAGGAGGATTGCCATGAGTTCGAGGCCAGCCTAGGCTACATAGTGAGTTCAAGGCCAGCCTGACTACACAGTGAAACTTTGTCTCAATAAACAAACAAACAAACTCCAGAACACACACACACACACACACACACACACACACACGCATACACACACACAAATTTGCCTGCAATGTTCATAGAAATGTTATTCCTAACAGCCAAATCCTGGAAAGAACCCCAATGTCCATCAGCTAGTAATTACATAAGAATTTATGCCATATCGCTACAATAGAATACATTGAGCAATAAAAGAAACTTTTGATAGGCTCAACAATGTAGATGAACTGTCAAATCTTTCAGTGAAAAAGCTTTACACAAAATGATACTATATTGGTTTCTTTTTGCTGCTTTAACAAATTACCACAAACTCAGTAGCCTCAAACAGCACAGTTTTTTCTGTTACAGTTTCCAGAGTCCAAAGGGAGCATTAATAGGCTAACTTGGCAGGTCAGCAGGGCTGGCTGCTTCTAGAAGTTCCGAGAACTGTCCTTAGCTTGGGGCTGGGGTGCTATGGCAGAACAGTGCTTAGCATTCGAGGCCGTGAGTTCACCACCAGCCAAAAAAGACAAAACAGTGGTCCCCTTCTTTGGCTCTTCCACATCCAGTGGCTGCTGGCATTCCTTGGTTCTTGACTGTGTCACCTCAGTCTCTCTTTCTGTGGCCACAATGCCTTCTGTACGGTCATCAAATCTCCCTCAGGCTCCCTCTAACCAGGACACTTGGGGCTACATTTAGAGCCTGTGCAGACAATCCAGGCTCATCTCTTCACCTCAAAATCCTTAGTCAAATATGCAGAGTCCCTTTTGCCAAAAAACCTAACATTCACAAGTTCTGGGGGTTTGGCCAGAACATTTTGGCTGGGGACATTACCAGCCAGCCACAACTACACAAGAGTCTATTTATATGACATTCTGTAAAATGTCACAGCAGTGACAAAAGGAGACAGGCGTTGCCTCGGGTTTGGTAGAGAGCACAAGACATTTTAGGGTTGACCAAAATGGTCTATGTTGTGATTTGGCTGGGAGTTACACAGCCTTATGACACAGAGTGGGAGAGACAAAATAGGAGACAGTAGCACCACATAAAAGTGACAGAGGGCCGGGGATTTAGCTCAGTGGTTTCTCCACCTGCTGTGCAAGCGCAAGGACCTGAGTTTGATCCTTGAAACAAAAAAAACAAAAAAAACCAAACAAACAAAAAAAGTGACAAAGAGCTGGGGGCTGTGGCAAGCATCTGTAGTCCCACTACTGAGGAAGCTGAGGCAGGAGGATCACATAAACCTGGGTGTTCAAAATGACAAAGGATGAGTATCCAAATAAAAAGTAGCTCATAACATGGAATGTTTTAAAAGCACAGAAAGGCAGCAAAGCTAGAGGTAATGCAGTAAGCCACAAGACCATGGACACTGCTCACACACTTACAGAGTTCAAGGACTTCTCTAAGTGACCATCAGGTTCCCTAATTCTCTAGAAGTGAGGGAGGAGGTTAGAGTGTATCAAACTGGCTGGGGAAGTGGGCAAGACCTGTTGATCACAAGAGTTCCAGGACACATGGGCAGAGCAGTTCTCAAAGTCCTGCATGTGGAACCAATCAGAGTGCTTGCTTCAATTCTTCTCACAGAACCCAAGCAGGTTTCTGATAGGACGGCCTAGATGTGACCTCAGCCCAAGGAGTGGATACCAGAGATGGCTGTCATTGAGCTCCTGGTCACTGTGATCTTTCACAGTGGCCTCCTCTCATTCTGGTCCTTTTTTTTTTTTTTTTTTACTTTTAATGGGCACTAACTGGCTCTGCAGAGCATGTTTCTTTTCATACTTTTAATAAATGTAAGACCTCATCACTTTTCACACTTGTCTGGACTGATTCTTTGTTCAATTCTCAACCTGAAACTTGTGAGGTCTTCCTGTCTCAATCTCCTGAATGCTGGGCTCACCAGCGTTATGAGCCACCATGCCTGGCCTTATATCTTGTCTCTCTCCCCACTGTTATATGTATATGTAGAAAGACAGAGACTTTATGTGTCCTTTATATTTTTAATTCATTTTTACCCAAAAATGGAATTATACTGTATATATTGAAATTTGACCCTTTTTAATTTAACATTTCTTAGAAACATCTCCCTAACAGTATATAGACACTAGCCTCTGTCTTTCTTACATGGTCCCTAGAGGGCTGTTCCATACTTCTTTATCCATTCCATTGTGGTTTCCAGTAATTCTTCGTCACAGGTTAATATCATGTAATCACTTTTTTTCCTTTTTGCAGTGGTGTTGGGGATAGAACTGAGGGCTTCACACATGTTGGCAAGCATTCTGCCAGTGAGGTACATCCCTAGCCCGTTTATTAAATTTTGAGACAAGTCCGTTCCATTGGCCAGACTGGTCTTAAACTTTTAATCCTCCTCCCTTAGCCTCCATAATAGTTGAGATTACAGGTGTGCACTACCATGCTGGTTTGGGTAAACATTTTTGGGCATGTGTGTGTGAGATGCTGGGGATTGATCCCAGGGCCTTTGCACCAAGCTATATCCCCAGACCATTTATTATTTGTTTATTTAGATTCAGGATCTTGCCAAGTTACTAAATTGCCCTGGCTGAGCTCAAATTTGCCATCTTACTGCCTCAGCCTCCCAGAGTGCTGGGATTACAGACATGCACTACTATGCCCAGTTTATGTAAACATTCTCATTTACACACCTTTGCACAGATGTGTGAGACTTTCTGTTGGATAAAATCTTCAAAGCAGAGCAACATTGAAAGTTATGTTTATTACTTTTTAGAGATACTGCCAAATTGTCCTAAAGTCCATATTAGTTGTCACCAACATTAAAAGTAAGTGAGCTGGGGCTGGGGATTTAGCTCAGTGGTTCCAATGCCTGCCTCGAAAGCCCAAGGTCCTCAGTTCAATCCCCGGTTCCAAAAAGAAAAAAAAAAGTTAGTGAGCTTATCTTTTTGCCTATGTCCCACATATCTGAGATAAGGTCTCTCTATGTAGTTTAGGCTGGCCTAGCCTGAACTACATAGAGACATACTGTCAAAAAAAGAAAAAAAAAAGCAAGAAAGAAAAAGAAAAGATAGGATAAGATAGGCTATACCAAACACTTAACCATGATTCACTAGAGGGCAAAGTACAGGTTTCAAGAGGTGTGTGTGTGTGTGTGATGTGCAATGAAATCAACTAATGAAAAAGAATTAGTAATGAATGAATCATGCAATCAAAAATGAAAAACTCAGAACTTACCAACACTACAGCATTGAGCATAGGGTAATCTGGAAAGTTCTCAGCCATTATTTGCTGATTATAATCATCACCTTCACATAGTTTGCTTCTGGAAGCTGTTAAGCTGAAGCCCACAGGAACCTTTGTGTGAATTTCTTTTTAAAAAATTTCTTCAAATTATAAATAATAAATTATCCTTCAGTGGCCTTTTTTTTTTTCTTTTTTCTCCCTCTCAGGCTGTTACTTTATTTATTTATTTATTTATTTATTTTTGGTACCAGGGATTGAACTCGGGTCCTTGCGCTTGCACAGCAGGTGGCAAAACCACTGAGCGAAATCCCTGGCCTATTCATTTTTAAAATAATAAAACCAGTCCATCACAAGAGGTTAAGACTAGGTGGTCTGGCTTTTGGCTCCCTCTTGAACCTCATCTCTCTCTCTTCCCCAGAGACTTCTGTCTTTTCTCAAAGACCTCAGTCATTTGCACCTCAGGACCTTTGCATATATGGCAGTTTTCTCTGCCTAGAATGCTCTTCTGTCCAATTTTTATTTATCCTTCAGGTGTCTGCTTAAGTGTTTAGACTTTCCTTGACCAGGGTATCCCAATGGTACCCTGCAATTCTCAGGATTACCCTCTCCCTTGGCATCCTGCTATTTTTCTGGGATAACATGAACATCACAATTGATGATGGTCTATTTCTGTTTCCTGCATCCAACTGACATTTGGCTCATCACATGGTTCATAGGTCTGTCCCCAGGTCCTGGTGCACCTGGGCCACCCACTAAACATCTGCTCAGTGCTGGAATCCCCACTGCCTCTCCAGCATGCCCTGGCTCAGTGCACAAGAGGGCTTTGAACATAGAACTGCAAATGCGCAACGGGTGCTCTGTGGGGACAGGGTCTCCTCAGACCCCAGGGAAGGAACACCAGGCCTGGGTGTGGGCAAGCTGACTCCTCCTCCCCAGCATGACTCTGCCCCTGCCACCCTTCACAAGAACCCAAGGGCCTCATGGTGCCAGTGGAGATTGGGTGGGCAGCTGCTTCCAGCCCAGGACAGATTCCATCCTACTTTTTCTGATGGGGGCGAGTGAAGTTGGTTTGAAGAAAATGTCAGGGTATAAAAACTGTAGCGATTCAATCCTGCTTGCTGCCATTTGAAAGGAATGAAAGTGGGATGAACCAAAAAAACCCCAAAAGCAAAAGCAAAACAAAAACATCCTACTGTTTTAGAATCTGCTTCAGAAACAATAACCTCATTGTTTTCTGTGTCATAATAAAATGAAGGACTCGCCCTAGCTTTCTTCTTCAGGGACAGGTCCACAGAGGGCCTGGTCTCTGGGTAACACTTTTGCAGCTTCCAGAAAGTACTTCTCATTTCCAGAGCACATGCAGTAGGTAAGGTAGGGGAGGGCAAAGAAGGACCTCAGGTACACCGGGGAGACGGGGCTGAAAGTCCATTTGAGTGGGAAAGAATTAGGTCAGCACCCACCAGAGATATTTCCACAGTCCCCAGATCTTGTCACCTGCTTCAAGCCCTCCAGGCCTTAAAATAAATGTAACCACTCCATCATTGTGGCAGGGGAATCATGACCACCCAAAGACATTCCATATCCTAATCTTTAGAGCCTGCAAATTTTACCTTATAAAGAAAGAGTCTTTGGAGATGAAATCAAGTGAATAAAAAAGATTCTTGACTTGGGGGATCACTCTGGATGACCCTAATCCAACCACCAAGTATCCTTATAAAATAGGCTTATCCACACAGATTTGATACATACAGAAGTGGAGGGGCAATATGACCTTGGCGACAGGAGTGGTGAGAAAGCCAACAGCCACTAATAGAAGCTGGAGGATTCTCCCCTAGGGCCTCCAGAGGGGAGATGGCGCTGAGGACAACCTGATTTGGGCTCTACGGAACTGACTGCAAACAGCTGGTCCCCTGATCTGTGAATACATTACTGTTAATTCTAAGCCACCGAGTTTGTAGTAACTTGACACAGCAGCCGCAGGACGCTAATGCACTATGTGGCCCGTGTGACCTGGCCCCTGCCCATGCCACGGCCAACCTCCCACTCCCCCTGCTCCAGCCCCACCAGGGACCTGCTTGCTGTTCCTCAAGCTCCATGGCTTCCTGCAGCCTCGAGGCCCTCGAACTAAGTCTCCCAGACCTTCCCAAGGGTGGCCCCCAACTCAGGTTTCAGGTGTCTGCACATGTCACCTCCTTGGATAGGTCTTCCATGACAACCCATCTACAAATCTCCTTCTGGTCACTCGCAGTCACATCCCTCTGTTACTCCCAGCATTTGTCAGCATCTGAAGTTATTTTTCCTCCCTGGTTTATGACTTGTCACTCCCATAGAAAGGGGGAACCACGAAGGCCTTCTTTAACTCATTCCTTGCTGTCTTGCAGGGCCTGGGAGAGACCTGACATATAGGAGGTGCTGGGCGAACATGGGATGAAGAATAAATACATGAAATATCTGTGCAAACATCTGCATGTGCACACACGTGCATGAGTTTTAGTGCAGGTGGAGCGATGAAACCATAGGCCCGGCATCACCTCCCATCTTCTGATGGGCTCCCTTTGCAGAATGCCAGCAGCTTTCTATGTAATATTTGATTTCTTCCCCGCCTTAGCTCTGCAGACCCGTGTATGGCAGGCGAGGCGACGCTCACCCATCTCCTAAGTTCCTATATTTAGAGTGAACCTTGCCGCAACTGCCCTAAAAGGACGTTCCCTTCTTCCGCGTGCCCAGGTTATCTAGATCCTTCCTAGTACTCGGGCTGGTGCAGGAGACGCCAGCTTTATGTCCTGGGAGGCTCAGGGGTTCTTCCACGGGCGCGTAGTGCCGGGGCCTCGCCAGGCAAGAGAAGTCCACGCAGGCAGCTGAGGCACCCACAACAGAGGGCGCGGAGGCGCACAGCCAAAGAGCTAGGGGAAAGGCGCGGCCGCCCAGGTTGCTGGTGGCTGAGCCCTCTCGCTGACCCTGATCTCACCTTCCCCTCGTGAGAAGCAGCTGCGGCTGCTGGGAACCCGGGAAGGCTGACGGCCTGCGGAGAGGACAGGGTTAAAGGGGCGGCGCTCACGGCGGGGCGGGGCCGGGCCGGCCGCACCTGGCGCTCCAGCTCCCAGGCGGACGCCTTGCACAGTGCTCGCAGCGGGAGCCGGAGCCCCGGGAGCCCGAACCCACTGCGGGAGGGCGGCAACACGGCCGGCAACACGGCCGGAGCCACCATGGCCGAGTTCCCGTCGAAAGTGAGCACGCGGACCAGCAGCCCGGCGCCGGGTGCCGGTGCCTCGGCGTCTGTGCTGCGCCCGGACCTGGGCTTCGTGCGCTCCAGCTTCGGGGTGCTCATGCTGCTGCAGCTGGTGAGCGCTCTCGGGGCGCTGGCTGGGGTGGGGTTGGGATCCCGTCTTTGTCTGGGGTTGCGGGGAAGACTCCGGACCGTCGTCCCCTCTTCGCGTCCAGCACCTCCCCAACCTTACTTAACCCGGGGCGCTTCCAGGATGGATACCCCGCCATCTCCCTCGAACCTTCTCACCACGGGGCGGCCCCATTGCCACCCCTGCTAGTACAAGCACTGGGCACGCGTGATCGGGGTGCCCGGGTCCAGCACCCACCATCGCTGCCCCGAGTGGTCACCAGGGCCACACAGAAGCGCCTACCTGAGCTGCAAATCCCTGCGCCCGGCTCTGTCCTTATCTGTCTCCTCCTTCCCTGCCCCCTCTGGGCCAGAACAATCTCCAGCCCTCCAGGGGACCCAGGCCAAGGCAAAGTCCACGCTCGGCCCCCTCCTGCCCAGCTCCAGCGGTTCCGCGCAGCCGCGTTCCGGAGCTCTCCGGTCCCAACTGGAGCTAACACCGCGTCTGGCATACGCGCCCGGGCACAGCCCCGAGGGCCCCCGCGCGGCGGGCCCTCTGGCTCCCTCTGGGTGACCTGCCGGGTGCCAGCCGGTTTGGCCGGCCCCGCGGGGCTAGCGATATCGCACTCTGAGCCGAGGAAGGATTTGTGGGAAGCCAGAGGCGAGACTCCCACGGTTCCCAGATTCTGCGAACTCTGGCGGAGGCCACCGAAGGTTTGGAACGCCCCTCCACCTCCACCACCTGCTTCGGGTCTGGGCGCTTTCCGGTTTCTTCCTGTGGCACCCTCTGTGTGTCCCCCCACCCCCACCTGCTGAAGGCCTGGTCCATCTTCAGAGCGTTAGGGTGGACTTGGAGATGGGCTTGGATCCAGTTTCCATTACCGTCCAGCGAGTGGGCCTTGCCCGTCGCCCCCCTCACTGCTGGGTCCTGGCGAGGCTGCCAGGCCCAGGCTGGAGAGCTGGGTGGTCACCGCGGTGCCAAACTCGGCTGAGATCAGGCGTTCCTCCCCACCCTTGCAGGGAAGCGCCCACCTCCACCCCCATCCATCCTTGGGTTCCTCCCCTTTGCGGCCTCCTCCCCCACCCTAGCCACGAATCTCCTGGAGGGTTTGTTTAAAATGCAGATTTTAGACTCCACCCTGGAAAAAAATGTGGAATTATTATTTTAATCTCAGGAAGCTGCAGCCAGAGATCTACATATTTTAACATATTTAACTCTTGTCCTAGAGTGGGGCTTTTTTTGCTTTGTTTTTTGTTTTTGTTTTTTGGTGAGATTCTCCGTCCTCTGTGCGCTGGTGACACCCTCCTCCGGGACTAATTTAAATCTGCTGATGGGTGCTGGGGCTACAGCTCAGTGGTAGAGCACCAGCCCGGCAAGGGGAAGTCTTGGTGTCCCTCTTTCCCACCCCAAGGCAAAAAACAAAACCCTGCAGGGGCAGGTAGGGAGTAGCTACTGACCTGGCCGCTGCTGCGCTTCTGAGTGCTGGCCTCTGGTCCTCAGTAAGATGCGTCTCTTGGGCAGATAGATTCCTGCCCTGCAGGGAGGAGCCAGGTGGTTTAGGAAACCCGGCCAGGAGGATTTCAAGCCTGCATTGAGGAAGGCTTCTTGGAGGAGGTGGCTGACTCTGAGGCAGAGGCAGAGGCAGGGAAAAGGACTAAGGGCAGGGCACCACGTTGAGCCTAGGCTTGGAGATGGGAAGGCGGGGGGAAGACGGATGAGTAGCCTGCACTTGGGGAAGCTAGAGCTGAAGAGCTCGTTCAGGTTCGTTGTGTGCATAAGCCCGGGGTCCTGTGCACCTCTGCCAGCCTGGGATTGGTTCTGTTGGCAGCTAGGGGTGGGTTAAGGTTGGGAATGAGGATGAGGATGGGTGGCTGTGAGGGTCCCCGATCCTTTTAGCCCTTGGGGTTCGGCTGAAAAACCAGGATCCCAATAAGGGAAGGAAAGGGACTGGAATAAGGGTACTGCTGTGATTTGTAGGGACCTCGGTAGCTTTCTCCAGAGGAGGCTTATATCCATTTTGGGGCTTCCTCGAGGGCTCAGCCCTGCCCTGAGCATCTGGGTCTCCTCACCCAGATGTAGGCATTGAGGTCAGCTCCAGCTCCTTTGGTGGAGCTTGCGGTTGGGTCATGGGTGGCTCCGAGACTCGGTGTGCCATACAAGTGGCTTCCTTTGCCCCCACCCCGGGTCTGGCTCCCCACAGTCTGGAAACAGAACCTCAGAGCCTTCACAACTCTGTGCTGGAGAAGCTGCTTCCTGAGCTGTTTCTGGGGCAATGGGTGGTTCCATTGGGTCTGAGATGGGGCTCACCCAACACACTCCTCCCTCTGTCTGGAAGGTAGGACAGCTGTGTTCAGAGGAGGCTCCAGGCCCCCTTCCCAAGGGCTTTGTGTCTTCTTCTCCATTTCACAGGTGAGGAAACCGAGGCTCAGAGGTAGTTTTTTTTTTTAAGACAGGGTCTCACTTTGTAGCTCAGGCTGGTCTGGCCTGGAACTCATAGCAATCCTCCTGCCTCAGCCTCCTGAGCACTGGGATTACAGGCATGGGCCATCACGCTGGGCTCAGAGGTAGGTAGTTCTTTGCTCAAGGTCTCACTACTGTCCTGCACAGGGGTGTTCTGGAGCGAGTGGTAGAGACCCCAGGCCCAGTGCCTGCCCTCCAGGGATCAGGGAAGGCTGCATGGAGGAGGCAGTAAATGAGAGGACACAGCTCCTTCTACATCAGATCCCTTGAACTTGCCATGGAGCCCAAGTGGGGCTCAAACTTGTGATTATTGTGCCTCAGCCTCCAGAGTGCTGGGATTACTGATGTGCACCACCCACCCCGCCTAGCTTTTTTGGTACAAGTTGCTTTCTTCACACCCCATGCATCTGAGTTCTCTTCCTGACAGAACAGCCCTGGCTTCTCCTTTTTAACCAAGGTAGAGTATTCCACAGGGTCACTGTAGCCCCAGCTCATTTAGCCCATTCTTGATTTTTCTAGAGGACTCAGGTTTTTTATTTTTTCATGTTTCTGGGGTGGAACCCAGGTCCTCACACATGCTAGGGGAGTGTTTGCTCTACCACTGAGCTACATCCCCAGCTCTGTTTTGTTTTGAGATAAGGTCTCACAAAGTTGCTCAGGCTGACCTCAAACTTGAGATCCTCCTGCCTCACCCTCCGTAGTAGCTGTGAATATAGGCAATGTTCTGCACCTAGTTCTCCATTGTGTTGTTAAAAATTGTTCTGTTCTTTGAAAAAATTATATACATGAATAGCAAAATATATGTCCAATTGTCTCAAATGGTAATCATTAAAATGTGGTCTTTCTCATCCCAGCTGCCCTCCACCCAGGTGCCCACATTGTGTGGCAGGGTCAAAGTGTGCATATTGCTACGCAAAACCTCACCTCACCTAAAAACATATACACAGGGCACTTGTGCATGTAGCAAGGCGTTTGTGCACACACCAGGCCTCGCTTTCCCCATGACGTCCCACTAAGAGGGTCCTAGGTCAGCACACTGTGCTGTGTGCATACAGTTTTTTGTTTCATACTTTATTTCCATAATTTATAACTTATTTACTTCTTCCAGTGCTGGGGATTGAACCCAACACCTTTGTACTGAGCTACATCCCCAGAACTTTAAAATTTTATTTTTATTTTGAGATAGTGTCTTACTAACTCGCTAAATTGACCAGGCTGGGCTGCAACTCAAAATCTTCCTGCATCAGCTTCCCAGAGTGTTGGGATTACAGGCATGTGCCACTAGGCCTGGCCAAAATTTTTTAAAAAATCTTTTTAAGTCTGTTTTTATTTTGTGGTGCTGGGGATTAAAACTGGGGTTTGGTGCATTTTAGGCAAGCGCTCTACCACTGAGCTACAGCCTTGGCCTCCCATTCATTTATTCATTCACGGCCTCCCATTCATTTATTCATTCATTTATTTATTTAGACACAGTCTCACTCTGTAATTCAGGCTGCTCTTGAACTCACTATGTTGAGCCTTGAACTTGTGATCCTCCTGCCTCTACCTTCCACAGCCAGGCATACATCATCACGCCCAGCATCCTGCCTTAATATTTTTAATAGGTTTCCAATGTTTGAGAATAAAACAAAGTGGAGGGCCAGGGATTTAGCTCAGTGGTTTCGCTGCCTGCTGTGCAAGTGCAAGGACCTGAGTTCGATCCCCGGTATCAAAAAAAAAACCAAAAAACAAAGTGGAGAAGAGCAAAGGAAAAAAATCTCTGTTCCCCTTTTGGTTTGAGCTGAGGACTTTAAGCTTATTCTGTTTTCCGTATAGCATTTAAAGACTTAATCTAAGGCAATATATGTAAACATGGTGTCCAGGCCTACTTTTCCTCATTTTACCGCAGAGGTAGTTTGTCCTCTGCATATTTCCTTGTTCGTGTAAACATGTGTCTTTTTTCTTGGTGCAGGGAGTGCTATTGCTTCCTTTTATAACTTTTGTTTTGTTTTTTGAGATGGTGACCTGCTGTGTAGTCCAGGCTGTCCTCAAACTCACAATGCTCCTGCTGTCTCAGTCTCCCTACTGCTGGAATTACAGGTGGGCACCACCAGGCCTGGCCTTTTGTGTCTTAATATTCTATTGTGCAGTCGGGGTGTGCTCTGTGGCCAGTTCCTTTGTTGACAGACGCTTGGGTTTTCTATTCTCTTGCTGTTTTACACCCTGCTGCAAGGGATGAATGGCACTGATGTGTCTGCGCTCTGCGATACATTTCCAGAAGTGGGGCCACCTGGACAGGGTGCCTGTGCATTTGTGATTTGGACTGAGATTGCCAAATGTCCTCTGTAGAGGTCACAGGCCCTTGGGGCAGGCGCCTGTCCCCACAGCCTCTAGCGGGGTGATTTCACAGGCTTCTGGATGTGCAGTCCGACAGATTAGAAGGGCAGGTCAGTGTAGTATTATGTTTCTTACTGCTTAGGAGTGAGGTTGACCTTTAAAAAATGCTTCCAAGCCCGTTATATTTCCTGGTCTGTCTGTATTGTCCTGAGTTGTTGGTCTTTGACTTGTCCAGCACCAGGAGCTCTAGGAGATTTGCAGATTTTTTTTTTTTTAAACTTTCCTCATAGTTCTTTAACGCCAATTTCATTACTGAGTTTTTAAAATTTCTGTTTTCCCTTTCTTATTCCCATTTTCTAAAGAAGTTAAACATAAAAAACAAACAAACAAACAAAAAAACGAAGTTAAACATAGATCCTGGCAAGTTACTCATCATCTGTGTTAATCACATCCTAAAAGATCACGCAGAGAAGGCAGACTCAGGGTGGGCCATCAGGTCCAACATCTCACCCAAGGGAGGCCTGAGACTATGGCTGGACCAAACCCTGTGTGTACTACCATAGCTATGAGAAACACTTAATTTATAAATTGGGCACAGTAAGAGATTTGCTAACTAATAGTAAATAACTAATAATAAAGTAGAACAATTATAGCAATGTACCATAAGTTATACTAAGTTATTTGGGAATTAATTATTTTTGTTTTATTTGGTTTTTTTTTTTGGTACTGGGGATCGAACTCTGGTCCTTGCGCTTGGGAGGCAGGTGGCAGAACCACTGAGCTAAATCCTCGGCCCAGGAATTAATTATTTCTGGAAATTCTCCTGTAACATTTTCTGACTACAGGTAACAGGAACCACAGAAAGCAAGACTATGGATAAAGGAGAGCTCCAGAACTGGGGTGAGGTCTTTGTCTCGGATGTAGTAACATGGTTACAATATTCTTGCATTTAATTTTTTTTCTTTTTGGTACCGGGGATTGAATTTGGGACCTTGCACTTTCGAGGCAGGTGGCGGAACCACTGAGCTGAATCCCCAGCCCACATTTAATTTTATAGCTAGCTGCTATTGTGATAGTCCAGGTTTCCTGTGTAATAGTGATTGACGTTTTCTTTTAAAATGGCAGCATTTGCGTGATATATATGCAGGTCCGTCACTAGGGACTGTTTAATGTAAGTCAGGATACATTGGTGCAGCGAAGACAAAGGTACCTTCCTACCTTCAAAGAAATCAGGGAAAGCAGCTCTGTGTGGCAATGGGCAGTGTTGATGCTGTAAGGCCAAGTGAGAAAAGCAACACACAGAGAGGGGTGCGTGCAGAACGCAGTTGTCTGCGTGGAGGAAAGTATGGCTGTGTGTGAGCAGAAGGTACTATTCTTGGAGCACACAGCAGCAAGCCATAGCCCTGAGCTGTGTTACTGGCCAGGTGGCCTTCGTCCTCGAGGAAGGAGGACATGCACGTCAGGGAGGGACAGGGGTCAAGTGTGTGACCTGTCCACATGCAGTGGGTGGTTGAGACAAGGGTGGGTGTGACCATTCCTTGTCAGCTGATGAGCGGGTCCGGGTGAAATTCTAGGCAGATGGGGCCCCATTTCCCACCCTGGATGGTCTCAGGGAGCTGCAGTCCTCACACTGGCCTCCCTGGCTTTGGGGAACCTCTCTAGGTGGTGGCGGGAGGGAGCTGTTTTTCTTGGCTGCACAGTGAACCCAGTCAGGGTGTTGACAGAATGAGCCCGGCCCTTTGTTGCTGGGCTGGGTCAGAGTTTGCCCAGGAAGAAGACCAGGGTGGCAGCCAGGGTCTCAGCAAGGAGGTGAGGGCGGAGGCACGGCCGGTCAGGCAGCAGCAGCAGCGTGTGAGCAGCTGGAGATACACATGGGCTGCTCTGGCACATTCCAGCTTTAATTTAGAGGGAGGGCAGTGTCAGGCACCTAATGAGCTTTTCCATCCCAGCCATCCTGTGCACAGGAGTGGTAGGAAGGGGGCCCCAGCCACTGCTGCAGTTGAGATGGCGAGGCTTACTCAAATCACCTAGAATGTCAGTGCCCAGGACTCAGGACTGAGGAAGACCCTGAGTCACGCTTTACAGCCCCACTTAGAGAAGGCTACTGGGAAGTTAGCCTCCAGTTGTCCCCTGTCTTTGATGCCTCCTCCAAACACAGTAATCTTCCTGGGCAGGTGTTTGAAAGCCCTGGAGCCAGCCCAAGGCACAGCCACAGTCTCCTCCCTCTTCCTTGTGCTGTAGGGACCTCTGGCTGCCCAGATCCTGGCACAGAGCAGGTCCTCAGGAGAGTCTGTTCAGTGACGGGGTGACCACTTCGGCCACTCACTCGCCCGATTTTCAGATAGCACAAGGGAGGCCCAGAGCTGGCGAGTGCTGGTTCTGACTTGGCTCTGGGCTTCCTGAGGAGCGGGAATTCCAAGGTGCCTTCCTGCACCCTCCCTGGCACAGGGAGGGGTGGCGTGTGGTGGTGGCGTGGCCGGCACAGGCGCCCGGAGCCTCTGTCCCCTGCCCCTTTGTCTTGTGTGACACAATGAGTGGCTTTATGTCCCCATAAAGTCCCTTTCAGTGTAGGGAGAAGGACCAGGGCGGGGGTGGAACCTGGGCCTGGCCAGGCCAAGTTCTGAGTGTCCTTGGGCTGCCCAGATGTGTTCTGAGTGAGGGGAACCCCAGGACAGGTCACCTGGGCCTCAGTTCCCTGGATGGTGCAGTCAGGGGGAAAGGGAGGGCTAGAGAAAGAACTGCCATTTTGGTAACCCAGCCATCACTGGCCCTCGCCTTCACAGTGTTGCTAAAATATTTGGTTTAACTAAGCAGGTGGTGCACACCTATAATCCCTGCACTTGGGAGGCTGAGGCAGGAGGTTAGCTCTAAGTTTGAGGTCAGCCTGGGCTACATAATGAGTTCAAGGCCAGCCTGAACAACATAGCAAGACCTTGTCTCAAAAAACAAAACAAAACAAAAAACCCTAGAACATTTGGTTTTATTCCTAGTGTTGGAACCAGAGATCTCACAGGAAAACTCAATTTCCGAGTGTTGCTTAAAGAATTAGCATTTCCGGCTGTCCCAAGCCTGAGTCGCCACTAGATACCAGCAGATAGCTCTTGTGCTCCAGAAACCTCCCCTGGGCAACCTCAATCTTTTCTTTGAGCTGCCCATCCCGGCAGCTGCTGGGTTTAAGACCCTAGTGTCATCCTCCAGGCCTGAGGTGCCTTCTCTCTGCCCACCTCCCAGGCTCCTAGCTCCTTCATGCTGTGATCCACTTCCCACCACGCCCTGGACTCTCCACCAGCCACACAGTTGCTGTGGCCTTTACCGTTTCCTTCAGGTCTCTGCAGAAGACACCTGTGAGCTGACAGGGATAGGTGTAGCTTCCCATCCAACTTCCTCATGGGTCACAGGAGGAAATAGCTCGGAATGGTTGGTGACTCTCCCAAGGCCACACTGCAAATCTCCCTGGAAGAGAGGAGGATGAAAGAGTCGAGGTGCTATTGTGGGGTTGGTAGACCCTTTCTCCACAGAGGGAGGGGTCCTGGAGGAGGCCTGAGGACAGTGGCCGCACTCCTGTTCTCATGTAGGG
The DNA here is from genome assembly GCF_053883595.1 of Heterocephalus glaber. Classification (NCBI taxonomy): domain Eukaryota; kingdom Metazoa; phylum Chordata; class Mammalia; order Rodentia; family Bathyergidae; genus Heterocephalus; species Heterocephalus glaber. The sequence continues at coordinate 28,359,150 of NW_028258137.1, forward strand.
GGAAGACGGAGGTCTGATGAGTAAAGAAAGGGTCTGCCCATGGCCCCAGCCCAGCTGCCTCACTGGCAAAAGTGGGCAGCACTGGCACTCACGGCCTTTAGCAAGGGGACCCTGTGCCTGGGGCTGGTGTTGGGATCCTTTCTACCTCACTGTGGCAGCACATGTAAGCCAACCACCTCAGGAGAGCAGGAATGACTCCACCCGTGTTCCTAGACTTCCAAGTGATGGGGACCTAGGATGATTTCAGTGTTCTGCTAACCACTTTCCCATATTACTTCATTTACACCTCAGAGCCACTCTATGAAGTAAGCACATTTTGGAGGTGAAGACATGAAGCACGGAGAGGTGAAGTCTCTTGCCCGAAGTCACTCTGCTACTACCTTGGCAGGGCCTGAGCTTGAACCCAGAGAGTCAGCAGGCCAGCCTTCCCTGTACCTGACACCAGTGTGACTACTTGGTCACAAGAGAGCCTGGCACCCTGCCACAGGTAGAGGAAGCAGTTCTGAAAAAGCTCCGCAAACTGGGTGGTGTAGTTAAAACAACAGAAATGTATTGTCTCCCTGCCCTGGAGGCTGGAGTCTGAAATCAAGGCGTTGACAAGGGCGGCTCCTTGAGGAGGCACGGAGAGAAACTGTCCTGTGCTTCCTTCCCTCCTGGCGTCTGGTGGTGACTAAGTTAGTCCTTGGCTTGTGGACATGGGCTCCTGCCTCTGGCTCTGTCTTCATGTGGTCTTCTCCCTGGGTGGGTCTCTGTGCCCCAATTTCCTGTTCCTATAAGGGTAGTCATGGGATTGGGCGCACCATGATCCAATGTGACCTCGCTTTAACAGACCCTCTCTCCAAATCAGGTTTGGGGTTAGGACTCAGCATAGCCCGGGGATGCCGTTGCCACCACAACACGAGGTAACAGGGAAATCCTGCCCTGAGTCACAGAAGGGCACACACTGCACACAGCAGGCCACTGGTCGTGCTGTCACAGCAGGCAATTTTTGGGGACAGTGGCAGGGCTGTGCTGAAGCCCGGAATACCTCCTGGCCGGGCATCCGTGACGAATCCTCTGCTCTGGCCCTGCAGGTGGTTTCAATAAAAACATTGCCCAGTTGTTTAGAAACCCTCTGGTGATGCAGAGGACCTGTGGATGTGTCCTTTTGGGCATCACAGTTCTCATTTACCTGCAGCACCTTCATGGGGAGGCCTTGCAGGGGCCTTGAGAGTTTGGAAGGAGGGAGAAGAAGAGGTTTGGCTGTGTGTGTGTGTGTGTGTGTGTGTGTTTGGCACACATGTGTGAGAGTATAACACAGATGTACATGTAGACACTTTTGGGGACACTCCATAGGGACAGATGGACACAGGACACAGAGCCCTGCTTTTCCCAGGGACCCACATGGCCCTCCCTCACTTCCTTAGTCTTTGCCTTCTCATCACCTTGCTGTGAGATTTCTTGGCCCCTATCTACAGTTGCATCAGAGCCCCCTCTTCTCAAGTGGATCTCTCTCTGTGGAGCTCACCTGCGACCCATAGGGTCCCGCTTCAGGGCTGTACCCAGCTCTCCTCACCGGGTGCATGAGAACTGGTGCCCTGCTGTAGTGGGTGTGCAGATGTGCATGGTGGAGCCTAGAGAGAGAGTGCTTGGGGGCTTGTGGGCAGAGGGATCTCAGTGAGGCCCTGGCGGGTTTCCTGCCTCAGGCTCTTCTCCCAGCTGCCAACCACAATTGTTCTTGCTCTGGACAGCGGCCTGAACCCTCTGATCAGCTGACAAGTCTCCTGACCTTTTCTTCCTGCTGGAGTGGGGACCACAGCAGGTGGATTCAGTGGGCCCCAGCTGTGAGGGGCTCAGAGGTCTGTGGCTTCTGGAGCTGAGTCCTGGGCAGGGGCTCCAAAGAGGTGAAGGGTCAGCGGACAGGAGAGTTCCCTCTCCTGAGTGGGGTCTCCCTGGGAACTAGTTTGTCTGGTTCTGATGGAGGAGTGGACCTTCTTGTTTTGGAGCAGACGCAGAGGTGGGTGGCTCCCTGGGCATCAGGCTAGGTAGCACTAGAAATTCCCACTGCTTATCTAGGCTTCATCTCCTCAGGTTGCCTTTGTGGATCTGGAAACCAAGAGTGGGGCTGGAGGCAGGGCAGGGCCGGCAAGGACAGGGTGAGCCCGGGTGTGCCCTGCCCATGGAGTCAGCTGAAGAGCCCTGGTTTTTTACACATCACTCCGGAACTCATTGTATTAAGGCTTCAGGGAAGGACAGATCTGGGTTCCAGTCCTGCCCTGCCTTTTACCCATGGTGACAAGAGGCATGCCTCCTGAGCTTCTGTTTGGAAAGTGGGGGTAACAAAAGGTACAGACTGATGAGAGGGCCACAGGGGAGCAGAATCCCCGCCCCATGCAGGTGCAGAACAGGAGGCACTAAGTGCTCAGTTCCCTCCACAAAGCCAGTGAGTAATAAATGGCACAAGGAACTGGCAGGCGTACACGAGCATAAGCATGGATTGGTCTCTCGATTTTCAGTTCACTGAATTTTCTGACTTCCTTTCAGATGGCTGGAACAAGGCAACACATGGCAGTGGCTCCTAGGAACTTGCTGGAGATAAAAGCTAGTTGTTTGGCCTTGACATGCCCAGTTCTCACCTGGAGAAGGGGTGGAGCATGGCACTTCAGAGTGCTTATTTGTTCTCAGAACGTAACCTTGCTGGGTGTGGTGGTGCATGCTTATCATCCCAGCATGTGGCAGGCTGAGGCAGGAAGATGGCCACAAGTTTGAGGTCAGCCTGGACTACATAGCAAGACCCTGTCTCAAAAACAAACAAACAAGCAAATGGAAAAGAACATAACCTTACTGAGCACTGCGGTTCCTGGCCTCCCTGATGTGTCTGTCTCAGGCCAGGTGACCTAGGGGTGGTAGGGACCCTGTGGGAGCCTGTTCCAAGGCATCGTGACCTAGTCCTCACTAACAAGGCCCTGTCTCCAGCTGGTTGTGTAAAGTGGGTCCCTGGGCACCATACAGCCTGCCTGTGAGGTCAGCTGTGGGCACAGGTGGGGTGGCAGGGTCACCTTAGCACGGCAGAGTGGTCCAGAGCCCTGGAGAGACACTGCCCTGGGCCTCCCACTTTAGGCTGAGGCCCACCCTTGGGTACTTGGGGGATGAGGCCAAGAGGGCTGGGTTCTGACGTGTTCCACAGATGAGGACAGAGAGAATGACTTCCTCAGCACTTGTTCGTTGAGTATGTCATGTGTACTGGGTGATTTTGGGCCCAGGGGCTGGGGCAGTGAATAAAACACAACTTCCTCTTGTGGCTGGAGGTCTGGTAGGCCCAACTCCCTAGTTGTCACACAACCTGGCAAGGGCCCAGGGTTTCCCCTGCCACTTCAACATGGGCCATGCCCCTTCTGGGAGAAAGGGGAGGGAGAGGAGGAAGAAAGGTGGTCAGGTTGGCCGAACTAACTCTTGGGCAGCTCAGGTGCTGGCCATCCTTGTCCTGATCCCACATGTGTAGAGGTTCCATGCAAAAAGTCCCCATCTGGTCCTGGTCGGTAGCCTGGCATGGGGGCACCTGCCAGGCAGCTTAGCTCTGGATCATTCACCCTCAGGTGAGTGCTGCCCCCTGCTGTGTGCTGTGTGTGTGGGGGCTCACACACCTCAGTAGCTGTTGCAAGCAGCCAGGGTGACCTGTCACCACAGACTAGGGGCCAGAGGTGTGCCTTGCTCCAAAGACACTTATCTGGTTTGGTGGATGGCTCCACCCTAGGCTGCTGTTCAGGGGACGAGAAGACAGCCCTTCCTCTTCTGTGTGCCTAGATCAACAAAGAAACCTTTCTTCAGAGCCCTGTGGTGGACTCTCCTGTCCTCTCCGTGGCCAAGGACTCTGGAGAAAGTAGGACGCCCCAGCCTAGAGATTCTCGGCCAGCAGGGAAGGGTAGGAAGGGGCCAGGGAGGCCTAGAGTGGCCACACATGAGGTCCTGCTCCCTGGCCCTCTGAGTTCCTGGCCCTGCCCCAGAGCAGGTCCTCTGCAGCCTGCCAGGCTCCCCAGGTAGTCCCACAAGGGCGGCCAGCAAAGTTCCCCATGTAGAATTCCCAAGGGCTGGGGCTTGTGCAGTCTAGCACACTTAGCCTCTTCTGGAATAAAAGCAAACACTTTCATTGTTCCCATTATGCCACATGATCTTTAAGTAGCCTAGTGGGCTGGGTGTGGCCACTGAACTCATTTTACAAGTTCGGATCAAAGCTCAGGCCACTCCAGTGAAGCGGGGAGGGGTTTAATCCAGGTACTGGCCAAAGATGGGAAGGACTGACCGAAGACTGTTCGCCATCAGGCTCCTAGGGTTTGGGCCCATCCTGCCACATGGGAATGGGGGTCCCTTGGCCTCTGGGAGGTCCAGTGTCCCTATAAGATGACTGGTGGCACTCAGGACTGTCAGGGGTCAGGTGGGAGGTCACCCACAGGCCCTGGTGATACTCACTTTGGGGACCAGCTGGGAGGAAATCATATAGGCCATTCTTTTCCCGCCTGTGGGCCAGTGTGACTGGCCACCTCTCAAAGCCATGCTGGTGACTTGATCTTCCTTCCAGAGTTTTTGGTGGCCCCTGGCAGGGAGTCGGTCCTGTACTGGGTGTAAGGAGGCAGCCATGGTCCTGCCCTCAGGAGTCATAGTCCGGGGAAAGAAACACTATGATATTGTTTCCTGGATGATAGGTGCCTGGAGGTCCTGTGAGCACAGGAATGGGGTCTGAAGTTCACATTTCAGGAGCGGGGCAGGTGTCCTGGAACACGTACTATCTCAGCCAAGAGAGCCCCAGTGTCACACAGCACAGTGGAGATTGAAAAGAAATAAGGTGGGGTGAGGTGGCACACACCTGTAATCCCAGCACTCAGAAGGCCGAGGCAGGAGGATCGCCATGAGTTCCAGGCCAGCCTGGACTCCACGGTCAGTTCAGGACCAGCCTGGACTCCATAGTGAGATGTACACCAACAACAAAAAGTAAGAGGGACCAGGCAGAGGCTCCAGCACAATGGTATCCTGCAGGAGCTGAATCAGTACCTGACTAAATGAGAAATGAGGCCGAGGCCTGGGGGCCTGCTCTCTTGCCTCCAGCCAGAACCGTGGGGCTCTGGGAGACTCTGGCCCTGTCTCTTCCCTCCAGGCACTGGGGCTGCTGGTGTGGGCCCTGATTGCCGACACTCCCTACCACCTGTACCCAGCCTATGGCTGGGTGATGTTCGTGGCTGTCTTCCTCTGGCTGGTGACAATCGTCTTCTTCACCATCTACCTGTTTCAGCTGCACATGAAGTTATACATGGTGCCCTGGCCCCTGGTGGTGAGTATGGGCTGGGGAACTGAGGGTGCCAGTGACAGGACCATGGTGACCTTGCCCAAATGAGAAGGGCCAGGTGCGGGTCAGTGACCTCCTCACTGGCCCTCAGCTGACCTGTGGAGCAGGTGGGGAGAGGGTTGATGTTCAAGTGTGTGGTTTTCTGAGAGCTACCCTTGAAACTTTGTCCGGGAAGGGGTGGGGGTGGATTCACAAGAGGCCATATGGAATCTTGAACCTATTTCTCTTTTTTGAGGGTGGTCAGCGTTTGAGTGCATTGTGTGGGTGGTCAGTGTCTGGCTGCTGGACCCCACGGGTAGCTGGAGGCTGGGGCCAGGCCATAGGAAGCCTTGGACAGCCCCCTGGGGAGGGCCCTGCATCCCAGGAGAGGACTTGAGGGGCTGGGTTTGCCTGTCAGTCTCCTTGGGGGCACAGGACTGAGAGGAGGGTAGAAAGCATTCTGACCAGACAGAGAAAGCTGCTGAGTTTTTTTTTTCTCTGACCTGGAAAACCCCTGCAGCTGGGGTCCAGCCTTTCAGTTAGTAGAGAGGCACATGATTGTAAAACCAGCTGGGCTGCACTAGGCAGCATTGTTTGCAATTCAATAACTTTTTAAGCAGAGGAAACGTGAGTCATCCTCCAGACAGAATGGGTTTGTTAGATCTTGACATCACTGCAGGAGCCAGGCAGGTGTGCAGTCGTGGCTGGGCTTGGGGGAATAATTTGGAGGCGAGGAGCTGGTGGCCCGATTTTCAGGCTGAGGCTCCAGCCCCCTAGCCCATGTTCCCAGAGCCTCTAAGAAAGAAGAGTCCTGAGGAGCTGGCAACCCCCGAAACTCTGAGGGGGGATATGGGGCTCCCAAGCAGCTGTCTCTTCAAGAAGGCTCCTCCATCTCCCAGGCCCCAATGGCAGGCGCTGTTTCCATGCTCAGGGCCTTTAAGAGATGGGGAGGGAGGACTTAACTGTAGGCACAGAAGGCTGGGTGGGGTGGGCCTAGGCAAGGCAGGCCAGTGAGGAGGGACAGGAGGTTTCTAGAAAACCCTACAGGCATTGGTCCAGGGGGAGCCGCCTCTCCTCAGCTCCACCTGTTGCCTGTAGGACTGCAGGCCCCTTGGTGCCAAATCTTGTTTTTGTTTTTTCTTCTTTGTAGTGCTGGGGGTGAGGGGATGGAACCTAGGGCCTTGTGGATGCTGGGCAAGTGCTCTACCACTGAGCTACACCCCAGCCCTCCAAGAATTTTTAATACAAAAATTTTATATGGAATTTTCAAGTTCTTGTAGGAAATCTAGTTTTAAAATGTTGGCAATTAAAAAAAAATCCATGGACAAACTAAATGTTTGAGGGCCATCAGTTTGAAGACTTAACTGGCTCCAGGGGAACTGCACGTAATGGGGGCCTGGATACAAGCCGAGGGCTCCTTCCTGCCAGTCTGCCTCCGCATCCTGATAGCAGCATCTGGGTCCTCTGAGGTCCTGACCCTAGGATCTTAATCTCTAAAGGGTGCCAAGGTTCCTGAAATTAAGTCACCTTGTGCTTTCCTCCCCATTCCCCAGTTCATGATCTTTAATGTCACTGCCACTGTTCTCTACATCACTGCCTTCATCACCTGCTCTGCGGCAGTGGACCAGACGTCCCTGAAGGGCTCTCGGCCATATAACCAGCGTTCTGCTGCCTCTGTGAGTAGGCCCCTCGGGGATAAGCCTGGGTCCCTGACTGAACTCATTGGTCCCCTTGGTCTGAGGCCAGGCACCTGGCACCTCCTGAGTGGTCACCACATGATCCCTCAGTGGGTCTCAGGAGGGAGCCACGCTGCCCTCAGGCTTCCTTAATCCCCAGTAAAACCTGGAGGGGTGCCGGGCGTGGTGACACACACCTGTAATCCCAGCACTCAGGAGGCTGAGGTAGGAGGATCACTGAGTTTGAGGCCAGTCTGGGCTACATAGTAAGTTCAAGGCCAGCCTGGACTACACAGCAAGACACTGTCCCAAACAACCCGGAAGAGTTTGGGAATGGTGTGTGTGGTCAGTGAAAGTTTGGGATGGGACCAGGGATTTAGCTCAGTGGTTTTGCGGCCTGCTGCGCAAGCGCAAGGACCCAAGTTCAATCCCCGCTACCAAAAAAAATGGGTTAACTAGAACTCTGCTGAAAATCAGTTGTGACACACTGATTTATGGTCAAATGTGCACTTGAACAGTGTTAACTATGGTTGACAAGGGCACATTGCAAAAGTTTTGGATTCGAACAATGTCTAGGATTTACACGGTCTCCTATGAAGCCCAAACTTGGCCATGTCAAGTGGCCAGAAAAGTGTCTTCAGTCCCCTCTGTACCTGTCAGGCTTCACTCTGCAGGGCTCTGTACACTTTCCTCTTAAAAGAGGAAGGAACCTCTAGCTCAGAGAGGTGAAGGAATGTGCCTGGAGGCATGGTCATGTCCAGGGTAGGGCAGCCTTAAATGGCTTGTTTTGTTTTTGGTACCAGGGATTGAACTCTGGACCTTGCACTTGCAAGGCAGGCAGCAGGACCCCCGAGCTAAATCCCTGGCCCTTGAATGGCTTTGAAGTTAGTGAACAGGACAGAAACGTGGAGCTTCTGAATGGAGATACAGGTGTGAGTGTAGTGGCATAACTGGTTCTAGAAAATTCCAGGGTGGCTTTTTTTGCAATGCTAGGGACCAAACCCAGGACCTTATGCAAGCTGGGGAAGTGCTCTACCACTCAGCTACATCCCCAGCCCTGAATGTTAACTTTTAAGAATTGAGCCCTTGCTAGGTGTCTAAAGTAGGACCTGGTCCATGGTCACTCCTTTCACTGTCCAGTTTGATACTCTTGTTTGTGGTGCCACCCAGCATACCTTGCCTATGTGAATCTAATTCTTTCTCACTTGGATGGAATGGGGGCATCCATAGCCCCAAAGCAAGCAGCTGTCCAATGAGTAGGGCAGGGGTGGGGTAGGGGCTACTGAAACAGCTTGTCCTGGCTAATGGAGGGTGGTGCCCTGGGTTTTACTCAGGGCCATGTGGGGAAACCTGGGTGTCCTCAAGTTTGCCCAATACTATGTCCTACTCTGTCCATTCTGACCGCATCGGCACCCCTCCCCTAGTTCTTCGCCTGTCTGGTGATGATCACCTACGGAGTGAGCGCATTCTTCAGCTTCCAGGCCTGGCGAGGAGAGGGCAGCAACGCAGCCACCAGTCAGATGGCTGGTGGCTACGCCTAAAGCACCTGTGCCGTGGCCCACCCTGGGGCCGAAACTGCCACTGGGTCACAGTGCAGGGACCCAAGAGCCCGAGGCAGGGCCCTGTGTGGAGTCAGCCCGGTGGGGCCACACCTGCTCCTCCCTGGTCTCCCAGCTCGCCTAAGGACACAGGCCTGAAGTGGCTGTGAGGGCTGGCAAGAGCCAACAGCTGTGACTTCTCCCCCCCACCCCTTATTCAGCAGGTGACGGGGGTTGTGAGGCTTCAGAGGACTTCAGCATCCCAGGCTGGGGGCCACCCTTCTCACCAGCACTAAACACACTAACAAAGACATAGATCTGCAGCCCTGACCCGCCCTAGTGTGAGCCTAACAAGCCACTCAGACTTATCTTAGTCTTTGTTCCAGGAGAGGTGAAGAAGCCACACAAACCATTCTTTCTGATTCTCCCCTCCCCACAGTAAACCTGTCACCTGTAGGGAGACCGTTTACAGGAAGACAGGATTTCAGACATCCTGGTTATTTAACACGGATCGGTTTTAAGCACCTTCTCAATGACGTCAAACCTCTCCGGGTCCCCCTCCCTCGGTCAGTCTCAGCTGTAATTTTCCCTTTGGGAAAAGCCTACATCAGTGCCACTGCTTTCCCCCTCGCTGTTGATTAGTCACATGGGACACGGAGGGAGGGAAATAGGACTTTGCCTGGTGAGCTGTCATGTGGTTGGTCATGACTTTGTTGTATATTTTTTTACAAAAATAAAGATGGAAGAGCTTATTTGGAAAAGATGTGGGGAATCACAGTTGTTGAATTGTGTTAACTCCAGGCAGCTGCAGGATAAGACCACGGAAAGAATGGCTGTCACAGGGCAGCTCAAGCTGTGGGGTTACTCAGCCACCTCTGTCCTGAGGGAGACACCTTCCTGTCTGCTTTGTTGGAACAGTCCTGGCAGAAGTTCAAAAGCACCTCATTTTATTCCTAAGTATCCCAGGGGCTGGGGATGTAGCTCAGTGGTACAGCGCCTGCTCAGTATGCTTGAGGCCCTGGGTTCAGTCCCTAGCATCACACTGCACACAAATAACAAAAAGGTTTTCCAGAGTTAACAATATTTAATTAACACCCTGGCTTTATTAGGCAAGTTAGGTGATCTTACAGATACAGTATTTCAATACTGTTAACTACCTCAAAAATTTGTGAAGCTCCAAGATGACACAAGGTAGCTACCACAAGATTCTGAGCTGGTACAGACATCTGAGCTCTCCTAACCTTATTTTTCTGATACCACTGGGAAACACTCAATAAACCAAAGAGATTTCTAAGTACCCTGTGATCACCCCCACCCCTTTTTATTTTTTTAGGAGACAGGGTCTCATTGTCTAGTCCAGGCTGGCCTCAAACTCTTGGCAATCCTCCTGCCTCAGCCTCCCAAGTGCTGAGATTACAAGCATGCATCACTATGCCCAGCTCTGTGGTCCTTTTAAGCTGGCAACAATGAAGAGTCAAACAGCTGTGGATGACCCATTGTGTTACTGAGGGATGGGGATCACAGGAGGCCCATGTCCCAGTTTATGCTGTGTCCTGGTATAATAACAGCATCTCTTTACTCTCAATGTTAAAGTTTGAATAATAAATTATAGTCATTCCAGTATCATGGTGAAAAAAGATTTTGATTTTAAGGAAGAGCAACCAAGTTTGAGGCTTAAGAGAAAACAAAATCCCAGACAAGCTACAGCCCACCTGGTTTTCCAACACCTAACATGTCCTGTTTTAGGGCAGACGTACAGACTTCGGCTCTTCACTGCTGCTTCCCGGGGGTGGAGGGTCCTAAGCCATAGACGAGCACAGCTACCTCCTGGGCTGATCCTAAATATCACTCTCACCCAAGGCCATCCCCAAGTCCCATCGGAGGAAGTGTCTTAGTGGACAACAAAGAGATGAATTTCTAGTTTAAGAGAAATATGCTGGACATGGTGGCACATGCCTGTAATCCTAGCTATTTGGGAGGCTGAGGCAGCGGGGATGGCAAGTTAGAGACCAGCCTGGGCAACTTGCCAAGACCTTGTCTCAAAATTAAACTAAAAAGGGTGGGGATGCAGCTCATGGCAAAGTGCCTGCCTACCTACCTTGCATAAGGATCAATCCCTAGTACTTGGGGTCAGGGCGGGGGGGATCTGCTAGCCTACTTAGAATATTAAACTATTAAGACAGGGTCTCACTATGTAGTCCAGGCTGGCCTCAGTGAACTCACTATGTAGCCCAGGCTGGCCTTGAAATCGTGGTAGTCCTCCTGTCTCAGCTTCCCAAGTGCTGGGATTACAAGCCGTTTTTTGTGTAGAAAGGGTGAAAAGATAGTCTGCCTTTCTTTTTGGTCTTTCTTCATTATTTCATCTCTGGACTTGTTGCTTGCCTTTTCTCAACCAGGCAGGCTGACCAACAGCTCTTACCACCTGCTTCCAATGCGTTGGCTCTGATGGATGGTCCTACTTACAAAGCAGCAGGAAGGGTAGCCAGCCTAGGAGAGGTGGCACAGATGGAGCTGGCTCTGAGAGTGACTTGGGTTTGGAGGGACCAAAGCACTACTAGCTGTGTTGGTGGCTACATTGAGGAGCAGGGATGACTCATTTAGAGTGATGGTTCTTGTAAAACACCTCAAATTTTACTCATGTACAAAAGTAAGCAACGCATTAGTACAGAAAAACACATAGCTTATAGCTTGTCCTTTAAAACCAGAATGGCCACGTGAAGTGAAAAGAAGTACAGATTCTTATTTTCACTATAAAAAATGAAATCAAAAGTACACATTAGGAATTGAACCGTTTTTCTTCTTTGCAGAGACGTGACTTCTAGGTTGGCAATGGTCTACCAAACACTGTGCTAAGTCAGAGCTGACAGGTGACCAGCAGAGGGTCCACGGCCCCAACTCATGCTGAGCCAGACAGGGAGCACCATGTTGGCAGGAGAGGTTTGGACAGGAAGAAGAAATTGCAGCCTGTACCTATTCCAACAGAAAGGCTTGTACAGAAAAGATTTAAGCAAGCATGCAGAAACACTCTTAACATGCTCCAACAACAGGACAGCATTAGTTTACTATGATAGAAAGATAGCTTTAGTCTATCTACAGCACATGCATCCACAGCAATGTAGAAAGCACTGTTGCCTTCACAGCACTGACAATTACAGAGCACACAGCATATAATACTTTGATCTTTAAGTGGGTAATCATGGAAGTTCCAAGATCATATCCACTAGGTTAGCCTGAGTATTCATCTATAAAAATATTTTTTTGAAAATAATGTTTAAAAAGAGACTTTTAGAAACAGGGAGACTACATCAGGACCAGAAGAAGATGGTGTTTCAAGGACTGCAGACGTGAGGCAGGAGTGGACTTTTAATGGAGCTTTCAGGAAAAGGGCATTTCTCCCGGTCACTTCCTCCAGCCAGTACAGGGGTCATAGGAGATTCTGAGATCTCAGGCTGGGCAGCTGTCTCAGGCCAGTGACTCCCTGGATTAATACTTTCTAACAAAAACACCACTGAGGCTTAAGGTCTGAAACCCTGACCTATGTAAAAAAGTGCTATGAATACACAAAAGGACTCATGCAAAGCCTGCAGGGACAGTGGGCTCCTGTACACTGCTGGCAGCCACACTTGCGTGCACGCTGGGGATGGCTGACATGGGGTTGCTCTAGAGCCTGACTCAGAAGCACCTGAGTGAGGTGTCCACAGGAGAGAAGCACTAGGGTTACTAAATACAGGAAGGTTATTTGGGAGAAATGGGGCTAGAAGGACAAGGTCATGTTTTTGACCCACCCACCAATACTTAACATGAATGAAGGGCTGCAGTACAGTCAGTCTTTCCAAAATGCACTCTTCGGTTGTCATCAGCTGAAGTCTCTGAGCTGTTTAGCTGGTGACATCCAGAATGATCCCATTCATTACCTAGTGCCGCAGATTGTTCTGGGAAGCTGGCATTGCAGATGATTTGCACAACGATGTCACTACCAAGCCACTGCTTAAATCCAGCCCCCGGCCTTCCTTTTCCTAACCAAGAAAAGAAACAACTTCAAGAGGTAAGGAACAGAAAGAGGCATTTTCTGGTTCAGGACCCAACCTGTGGTGTGGGGAAGGGGCAGCTCCTGGTGGCATAGGATGGGGAGGTAGCTTAGTTTTGCATTTCTGCACAACACTGGCTGCGGGTACTTAAAACATACACTGCTCTTCACTGGAAAATATTTATTATAAAGAGCCTATGAGACAAAAGCAACTAGCTCTTTGGGGGTTTGTCTTGATTACTTAGGGACCCTAAGGGTGGCACCTAGGCCCATAGTACCAAAGCATGAAAAAGTCCCTGCATGAATGGGTCGGCAACCCCAGCCCACCCTCACCTTGCTCGCCATTGGACAGACACTAGCTAGTTGGGGGGCGCCAGGAGGAAGCACAGGAGATAGCTGTATTCACTGGGAATTTCCCAGTGGTTCAGTTGACTAGATAAACGATCAGTTGTAACTTACTGCTCTGTAGTCCAGAAACATTTCTTTAAAAGCCAGAAAATCTGTAAATGTGAGCAGCATGTCAAAGATGTCACCAGCCACTTCATCTTTATGGTGCCTGTAAAGGAGAGGGTGGCAGCTGCAGGAACAAATGGTAAGACAGAACTTCTCTGCAAGATCTGAACACAGATGGTGAGGGTCACCCACCCAGACCCAACACCAGGTCTCTCACTGGCAAACAAAGGAGGGTGTTTTTATCTCGGTCTCAGGAAGGAGGGAGCCAAGCAGTTGAGCTGGACTCACTGTAATGTTGTCGTGAAGGCTGCCATGCTGAACCCTGGGATCCGTTCCAGCAGCTGCTCCTCAATGTACTTCTCCACTAGAGAAATCTGTAGCAGTGGGAAGGATCATGGCAGAGCAAGCTTTAGGGAAACAGGACTTGTTTTCAGAAAGCCCATTTTCCAGCCCTTGGCAGGCATCTCTGAGATCCTATTTTATGAACAAGCTCTGTGCTAAGTACTGGTTATGCAAGAGGGGACTATGACCCAGGTCCTGCCCTGGCTAAGTCCTGCGCCTGCCTGGTGCCCAGAGGGACATTTGGAGGTAGCTGTGTTATCACAGGTTGATCACTCTACCCTGGGTAAAGGCAGAGAGCACCAGGGCTCCCCCTCTTCAGCACAGGTCAGGAAGGCAATGCGTAGGGGGTCCTCTTCCTGTGTAGACGGGATCTGTACAGACTGAATGTGTGAGCAACACACTTGGAGGCAGCCATGGCTCCTCCCAGCAGGATTCCTCCATGATACCTGCTTCTGTGTTTGGAAAGAAAGTCCTAGAGATGCATAACTCTTCTTAGATAGATGAGGTGACCCCAGGAGGCTGCAAGAGGCTTCAGGGCACGGTGTAAGGACTCAAGGGTGAAGAGCTGAGGTTCTTGGACTCCAGTCTTGTTTTTTCCACTACCTAGTGAGTGATCTTGGTCTTTCACATTTAATAGCCATGTGTACTTTACTGAATTATGTAGGAGAAAGCATGAAAATAAAAAGGTTTGTCCAAAGCACATAAATGGAAGGGATGGTGAACTGTACTGCAGCTGAAGCCAGGATTACAGTGAGGCCAAACTTCTTTTAAGAAAGAAGCTGAAAGCTCATTAAATATTGCCCCAAAGCCTTTTGGAAAACAGCCCCAAGAGCAAAATGAACTAAAACAAATTCTAATCAGAATTCCCGGCAATGTACTACTAGCATATTTTAAAAGATGTGCAAATTTCAGCCTCTTTTGATTCTTTTTTTTCCTCCGGTACCTGGGACTGAGCTCAGAACCTTGTGCTTGCCAGGCAGGCACAGCGCCACCCAGCTACATCCCTGGCCCCAGCCTTTTGATTCTAAACTCAATTTTTTCAGTACTACTGGTCATTGAACCCAGGGCCTTCACACTGAGCTACATCCCCAGTCCTTCTTTATTCTGAGACAGGATCTCATTAAGGCCCAGGCTGGGCTGGAACTTGCAGTCCTCCTGCCTCAGTCTCCCAGAGTGCTAAGAGTACAGGTATGGTGCCTAACTCTTAAATCCAAATTTTATTTTATTTCATTTATTTATTTATTTATTTATTTTGGTACCGGGGATCTAACTTGGGTCCTTGCACTTGTGCAGCAGGCGGCGAAACCACTGAGCTAAATCCCCAGCCCTTAAATCCAAATTTTAAAGGAACACTAGTGTCCTGGTAGAGAAACACAAATCTACTTACATATTCATTAAAAATGGGTGTGTAGGTGAGTTTATTCTCCTCTGTGTCTTCAAACTCCTGGTAGTACTTGTCCATGAAATTTCTCTGTAGTAACTGGAACTCATCATCTGAACACAATAGGGAAAATGTATTCTTTTTAATGGAGGCTAAAAGCCACCCTGTCTCAAAAAAAAGAAAACTTAAGATTGTGACTTAGCAGTATTTATGAATGTCAAAATGAATCCACAAGCCAGGAGTGGTGACATACACCTGTAATCCCAACACTTGGGAGGCTGAGGCAGGAGGATCACCTGTGCCAGCCTAAACCACATTGGGAGACTCTGTCTCAACAAAACAAAAACAAAAAAGAATCCACAAATGGGAACTCAAAACTCAGGAAAACAGATTCAAGTGAAGTTTGATATCTTGTTTTCTTCATGAACATTGTGTGCATATGGTTTTATATTCTGTTTTATGGCATGAAAATGTTAAAACACATCTAAAATCTGAGTGTGGTTGCACATGGCTATAGTCACTAGCACTGGGAAGGCTGAGGCAGAAGGATTGGGAGTTTGATGTCACTTTGGTCTACACAAAGAATTCAAAGCCTGCTTGGATTATAGGTAAAACCCTGTCTCAACAACAACACAGAAAAGAAAAACACTACCAAAAACCAAAATTACTCTTACCCCATGTGAAATAAAGTAGGTATTTCACGAAGCTTTGACAAGCGCTCCATATTCTAGGTGCCCTATTGTGGAGTAGGTCCCTCAGGCCCCCAAATCTATGGCGATTAATTGCTTTAAGCCTTTCAGCGCTGTTTCTAAGTCAAATCTTGGTAAGGCTCATTTAACATGAAACTGCGCTCCATTAAAATGTACATGTAACTTGATATTTTCTCTCTTTTTACAAAGTAACCCTTCAAGTTGATTTCAATATCCTTAAAAACAAGGGTCTAAGAAGTAAATAGAGATCAGGTTGTGGCATGGGAACTTACCCATGATAATGTCCTCTAAATATCCAACCACAGCATCAAATTCTGCATCCGAGGCAGAGGAGCTGAAAAATATGCCACGATTAGGTGTTGATTCAAATAACTTAAGTTTTTTAAAAATTATGGTTATTTTCCAACATGCACAAGGGACAAAAGAATAAATAGCAAGATGAATTGTCCGTTGACCAACTATGACCTATAAGTTAAATGTAATGATGGTTCCACTTTGACAAAGCTTGACAATGAATTACAAAACACAAATAAGGACAGCTGAAGCTGGGTGGGATATCTCTAGGCTCCTCCGCAGTTATTTCCTATGGGCTCTACTCAATGCACCGTGGCTATCGCACCATCTCCATCTGCTGGTCAGCGCGAACCTGGCGGGGGCGAGCACCGGCCTACAAGGGGATTTCATCAGAAGGCGCTCAGGGAAGGGGGTGCGGTGGAGGGTTATCTGACCCAAGCCTTGGTGGGTCAAATTCGCCAGGTTTTGCTGACGGCTAACGTTCAGGCCGGAGGACAGTGATGGAGGTGCTGATATCCGGGTGACCCCCGCCCCGAAATTCTGTCTTCCCCGGAACTGAAGTGGAGCCTTGGCTGTCCTCTAATACGCCCCCGACCGCCCAGCACACCCACTTTGCAGGGCCGCGGTCGTCACTCACAAGGACTGCGCCAAGTTCTCCTCCTCCAGAGTGTCCATCATCGCGGAGCCGCATCTACCTGCGCGGGTGCTCGCGCTCCTCGGCCTCTTACAACGTCCACGGCCCGAGCTCAGCCTCGGCTCTATTTCGCGGAGCCCGCACCCGCATCGAGGGCACGGCGGCCTGCCGGCGTGGGGAAGCCTTGCCGCCCAGCCAGCTCAGCACTTCTGTGCGAGCACCGGCTCGGGCGCCATTGCCGGGCCAGGCAGCACCGCGAACGCCGCGCCAAGGGTCCAGACGTCTGTTACAGACCGCCGTGCGCTGTGCCCGCCTTCATCACCATGGTTACCACAATCCTTCACCGCCCGTAAGCTCTCAGTAACCAATCACAGGAGTGCGTTAGATTGCTGGGGGCGGGACAACGTTGGGAGCGGATTTCCGGGATAGGGAAAGTTGAGGAAGGACGCTGGGCTTCAGTAAATCTGTTGTGGATTGGCGAAGGAGTTCACGAGCCGTGTAGTGACTAAATCTCCGTAGTCCTCATTTTGTGGATGAAAGAATAGAAGACAGAAGCCTCAGTTTTCTCACTTGTAACTTGGTGGTCAGTTGCACCTTGCAGTATTTGTGAAGATTTACGTAGTGGAAAGCGGGTTTTAAGAGCATTGTAAATTGGCCAGTCTCTAGAAAACCATTCTCCCCTCTTGAATCAGATAATGTACACGCCTGACTTGCACGAAAGTTACACGCCCACTTGGCCCCGTTAGAGAAGTCCCCACCGCAAGAATTGGCTACCTTATAATTTACATCATAACCTTTACATCATAAAGATTATTAGGCAGTAAATGGCTTCTTGGTTAATTATGCAAGACAAAAGTTACATAAGACAGTTTGAGCAACACAATCACAAATCCTAAAACTGCTACAGGAAGTCTCCATGAGGATTTCTCTTGATTTGATCACCTTCCTAAATCATGGGGTCGGAGTGGAGGAATGAAACTTGATTTCATCTGTTCTGGTTATCTATTGCTGTTACAAGCTGAAAATTTAGTGGCTTAAAACAAGTTATTTTGCTCACCAGTCTGCAACTTGGGCAGGGCTTGGCGGGGACAATTAATCTTTCAATTGTCAGTAGGGCTTCCAGGGAGCTCACTCACATAACTGGCAAGTTAGTTTTGGCTCTTTCCTGGTATCTCAGTTGTGGATATTGGCCAGAGGATTTGGGGCCGGGGTTGTCTTACTTTCTCTCCATGTTTGTCTGAGGATGCTTGGGTTTTCTTACTCCATGGTGGCTGGGGCCAAGAAGTACTGTATTTCAAGAAATAGAAAGTGAGAGCTGTCTTGTGCTTGAAACTGGTACAGTATTATTTGCATTGAATTCTACTAGTCAGACAGGTACAGAGATAACCCAGATTTAAGGGAAGGGGCATAAACCTCATTTTTAGAAAAATGTATGTGTGCTGGGGATTGAACCCAGGGCCTTATGCATGCTTGGTAAGCACTGAACCACTGGAACTACAACCCCAGCCTCTAATTTAATTTCTTCTGGAACTGGGGATCAAACCCAGGGCTTCGCATGACCCTAGCCCTTTTTAGCTTTTGAGACAGGATCTTGCTAAGTTATCCAGGCTGGGCTTGAACTTTTGAACGTCTTGCCTCAGCCTTCCAGAGTGCTAGGACTATAGGTGTGTGCCACCAGACCCTGCTTAAATGACGGGAGGAATGCCAAAGAATTAAAAAATCCATTTTACCATTCTTGATTCTAGGAACAAAGGGAGATAGAGAATAGGTATCCACATATGTATTCAGCCATGTGCCAGATACTATGCTCAACATTTACAAATAGTTTTGTTTTGAAATATTTGAGACTGAATGAGAACCCCCCCAACACCCCACCCCGTAAGGTGAATATAATCTCCATTTTACAGACTGGGAAATGAAGGTTTAGTGAGACTATAGGTTGATTCTCACTTTGAAGGACCCAATCAACCATCATGCTATATATAGCACCTAATCCCTGGGTCATTAAACATACTTGTGGAAATCAGAACATACTTTTCTGTTGAAAACAGAATAGTGGTCTTTTAAATTAAAAATTGACAAATACATTAAATCATGCTTTCCCATTAATAATGATTTTAAAAATTCTCTGTGGATTAGCATTAAGAATTTTTCTAAGTGAATAAATAGCAAACGAACAACAGTGGCTAATCTTGGAAAGAGCTGATCTTAGTTGGGCAGTCTGTTTTCATGGATACACATTCAAGACAGTTGAAATTAATTCATAAGTCATTTCCTGCTGCAAAAATTGTTCTAGTTTCTGTGATCGAATCACTGTTTCTTGGCACTCTGCACTGGCACCATGATTTTTCTCCTGCTTTACATCATTCACAAAAGGTGGCAATTCGCTAAATTTTTTTGGCTGGAGCCCTGAATTTCCCAAATGAATCAGTGGAGAAATGCCGTAATTTAATTTTTTGTTTTTCCTGCTGCTAATGCTGTATCAGCAGTAAAAGTCTAGTGTTTAATCTGTTAAAATGCTTACATTCAGTGCAGGATATAAATCTGTTTACTCTCTTCCACAAGTGCTTGCCAATCCCTAATTTTTTCTCTTCTATGTGGAGTAAATATCTTTCCTTTGAAGTAGTTACACGATTACAACTTTGCTTCCATCCTGGATGGTTTAATATTAAAGTCTTTTTGTTTTATAGTCTAGAAGTTAAGAGCTGAAAAAGTAGACCAACTTAGGAACAAAGTTCAAGGGTACATTTCTAGAAAGCTGACAGGCTCCTGCATTCCTGTGATTACTGGCGGATCATTAATTCCATCGATTTTTCTCTATTTCTACTGAGTTTACAGATCACGTTTACCTCTCAGCTGGACTACTTCAAAGTTTCCCTACTGGTCCTATGATTTCCACTTTTTGTTTCTTCTCTATCTTTACTCAATCCTTCCATTTCATTATTCTCCAGATATCAGAGCTGTCATTTAAAATTTTTTTTCTGAGACAGGGTCTTTTTAATTGGTCAGGCTGGTCTTGGTCTCAAATTCACTATGTAGCCCAGACCTTAAACTCAACATTTTCCTGCTTCAAGTTTCCTGAGTGCTGGTGTGCGCCATGATGCCTGGACAGAGCCATCTTTTAAAAGCATTTATCAAGGTACTTCCAAGCTTAAATTTTGCTTTATACTATGCTTAGGAGAAAACACAAAATCCTTAATGTGGCCTTCACAAGCAGCCCCGAACTTCTCCACATTTGAGCACACGATTCTCTGCACTTGTGTCCTGTCTTCCAAGCAGCAGGGCCTATCATCAGATCCCAAAGCCTCCTCAGCTCTGTGCTCTCGTTAGGGTCTTTTGCTATGAATGCTATGTTCACTTAGCTATCTCATCCGTCTGCTTGGCTATGTTCTACTTTCTTTTAAGTTTTACTGGTGTTATTTCCTCAGGCTTCTTTTGACAGCCCCCTACTCTTATCCCAGCTAAACACAGAAATTACGTCTCCCCTTATTCTCTTCCTATTCCTTCAGGGCACTAACAATTTATTACAATAAACACACATATATTGTTTTCTCACTGCCACCACTCTGCAAACAGATTTTTGTATACCACATAGTGGTATACACAGTGCCCAGCACACATCAGGTGCTCAATGAAGATCTACTGGATGAATAGAGAATAAGTGATTAAACTTACTTCTCAATTTTTTTTTTTTTTTTTGAGATAGGGTCTAACTTCAGGCTGGCCTTGAACTCACTATGTAGCCCAGGCTAGCCTCAAACTATTTCGATACTCTTGCCTTATCCTCACAAGTGTTGGGATTACAGCTATGCATCACCATACTTAGCTTACTTCTTTTCTTTTCTGAGACTGGTTCTTGCTATGTAGTCTCGGCTGGCCTTAAAATCACTATGTAGCAGAGGGCCAGGGATTTAGCTCAGTGGCGCTGTGCCTGCCTCGTAAGGGCAAGGTCCTGAGTTTGATCCCTGGTACCCACCCCTCCACCCTCCTCCCCCACAAAAAACTATGTAGCCAAGGTTGGCCTCGAACTAGTGGCAATTCTCCTGCCTCAGCCTCCTGAGTGCTGGGATTACAGGGATGCACCACCACACCCAGCTACTTCTTAATTCTTGTACTTCTCTCCTATCCTGAAAGTAGTCCTTAAAACTGAAACCAAACCAAACCACTGAAAGTATATCTTAGAACCATAGCAGTAGGCACCAATGAAAGTTGTGAAATCTTAGTCAAAAAAGGCAACAGATGTTTTATTCTTCAATGAAAATTACTGTATTCACCACAAGCTAAAGAGAACATATATCTGTGTGTGTGTGTGTGTGTGTGTGTGTGTGTGTGTGTATGTATATATTTGGATTTATGGAAGACTAGAGACATGGAAAAAATCCAGCACCTAACAAGTACAGCCAGGAAGGAAATCAGCTCTGCAATAGGACAAGTTTAATGAACTACAAACAAGAAAGAGTGGAAAAGGAAGAAAAAAAATGTGCATTGAGTTTAAGACACTGTAAAACTCAGAAGACATATTTACTATTCAAGTATAAACTCAGTAAGGACTTGGCATAAATTGAAAGGCAGCTGCTGAGGTACACCATTATAAAATAAGTCTATGAATTTACAATTCTACCTTCCAATTTTCTGGGAGAAAAAACTGAACTCTTGAAGGTCTTCACCAGAGACCCTGGAGAGGGATAAACACTTTTGATGAAGACATAGTTAACAATCCATTATTGAATTTAATATTAAAAAACATGTATTTATTTAAAACAATAGGAATACGTATTCTCAGACTGTCCTCTAGAGTTTTTGAGACTATTAGTTCAAGAGTTTCAAAGTATATTACTTCCAAAAACAATACTGATTAAAAAAAATTTTAAACAAAAACCAAAAAACCTGATTTGATGGTACCTTAAAAATATCCTAAATACCAGTCTAACATTGCAATTAATTTAAGAATTCCTCCTGCATTGGTAAAACATTTTTTCCTCACAAAATGTGGGTACTGAAATTGGATAGAAACACCATGAATGTGAAAATACCACCAATTTTCTGCAGTTAAAAAAAACTAGAATGTTCTTTGGAATCACTGAAATATAAAAAAATTTGGGTTTTTTCCACAGTCTATGCAACTTCTTTCAGATTCTCCACATTGCTTGTAGGATTGACCTGTGTGAATCTAATTTTATAGATTCAAGTCTTGCAGTGCAACATCCATGCTTAACACACTAACGTGTCTCTGACCAGTGAGAAGTATGCTTAACCCAGAGACGCTGTCATATACTTCTCCATAATGACTTCTCCCCCAAATAAAAACTTTAGACTATGACAAAACATCCTCTGTTAAAACAATCAAATGATGAACCCAGCATAGAGAATTCCAGTGTGGTTTCGGCACTCAGGAGGGCATTGTCTCCTACTGTTTTTCATGGAAATCACAGGCCTGGCTGCTAGCATTCAGCTTTCCTAGGCCTTAAAGGAATTTCTCAGGGCTGGCAAGTTGGATTACATTCTAAAAGAATTTTGTCTTTGCCAAACTACCATATTTTTAGCATAAAATCTGCCCATGACTGTAAGTTTCAATGTGTGTACAACTGATTAGACTTTTTTCTTTGTTTTTTTTTTTGACATTGGCTGGAATTGAGTAGAAATAAGTCTGTCATGCATCTTCACAGGTGTCATGAAATATGAGAAATTTGTCTGACTCTAGATACTATTTCTTTTCGACACAATGGGCAGGTCTCCAGTTGCAAGGCACAATCCATGCACAGGTCGCTGAGGAGAAAGACATAAATGCCAGTCAAGTTAATGCCTTCAAAGGTCAAACTCTACCTGCCAACTAAATGTAAAATGTTAAGAGTGTAAAGAAGTTGCTAATGAGGAAGGAAGCTCTAAAAGTGATTTGTCCAAAAGTTCACAAGTAGCATTAAACCTTTTTTTAACATTTTATAAAGCCAAGATTATATAAAAAATATAATACTGAGTAAATAGAATAAAGCAAAAACACAGGCCTTCTTTATCAGGCAGCTTCTGCTATTTGAGGTACTTTCTAGAAGACATTTCTAGAAGGAACTACTTGACAAACCAATTTCTCATTTAGCTCACTTTAGCTGCAACAAACCTTGATTAACAGTATGGAACTGATAACACTCTAAAAGCAACTCAAGAACAGGATGAAATGTTGCCTAATGTACAGTGATGAAACAGTCAAACAGATCTTACCTGTGTCCACATGGCTTCAATTGTGTGTCTGCTACCTCATCGCAACAAAGGGAGCAGCAGTTTTCTCGGATACTGACTTGCTTCAACAGAGCAAGACGCCTGTGCCTAAGTAGACAAAGCAGTTTAAAATTCATATTGTCAACAAGAGGGCCTGTTAGCAGTGATGCATAAGAAATACTTTCAAAATGCTCTGTACATGGGCGATATACTAAGTACTCCTTAAGCTTTGTTCAGTGAAGTTATCATACATGGTGTCTCTTTAATCTTAGGAGTAAAGGTAAGACCATTCTTATTTTATAGACAAAAATGTTTAAAGAAGTGATCTGCAGGATGTGAGGTCGATCGGGGTGCAACATCTGTCACCTCATTGATCACCAGGGTTGATTTGGCTGATCTGGCTGGCTAGGCAGGTGTCCCCTTCCTCCCTCACCACTCCAGCTCCACGTGCATCCCTCCTGAAGGTGCACACTTGGTCTAAGAGATGATCCCCACACCCATAGAGGAGGATCATTTCCTCAGTCAAGGGTATAAGAGTAGCTGTGCTCCCCTGCTAGACCCTCCAAACATGCTCTCAAGAAATGATCTGCATAAGGTCATATATGGTAAACAGTCAAGAGTCAAATTCAAATCTTTGGTTCTAAATCCAGTCCTCTTTTCATTTTACCAGCAAATTTCAACCTTTTAAATTGCACATCTCTGAAAGTTTGATGAAAAAGCATAGAGCCTTTTCCTAAGAAAAGCACACATGTAAATTTTTATACAGTTTCAAGGGGTTTATGACAGTTCAATAGAGACTCTGCAAGTTTTGACATGTCAGGTTAGAGCCCTTCCATTACATTCTGACCAGCATGGAATGGGAAAGCAGATGGCCACAACTGCTCTGCCAAAGCTACATCCTTGATGGGTGGACATGAGAAATATGAAATATCTGCTCAATTCACATACAAGCTTACTATGGGCCAGGCACTATCCCAAGTCCTAGTAATTCAGCAGTGAACAGAGGACCGGAAAAGTATCCCTGCCTCCAGACAGCTTAAACTTCAGCCAGGGAAGACAGAAATAACAAGATAAAAATTTTAAAGGTACACAGAATGTTAAATGCTGACTAATACTATGAAGAACAGGAGTGTGTCTGTGTGTACGCATGTGCACATGAGAAGAGAGAGAGAGAGAATTTTAAATATGGCAGCCAAGGAAGGTCTGACTAAGGTGATGTTAATGAAAACATAAAGTGATTACATGAGTGAGCCTGTGGGTGTTTGCAGAGAACATTCTAGGTAGTAGCAACAGGGGAACCGGGATGACTGTGGGGCTATTAAGAGAGATGAGGAAGACTGCAGAAGCAGCAGGTGCTGTGAGCGGATGACTGCTGCAGCTGAGGCACAGGCATATTGTGCTTTCCTGTGCTAGTATGTTTTTCCTTTCATATGCATTTGAAGGGTTCCATAATAAAAAGGTTAAGAAGGGCCAGGGATTTAGCTCAGTGGTTCCATTGCCTGCCTTGGAAGTGCAAGGACTTGAGTTTGATACCCAGTACCAAAAAAAAAAAGGTTAAGAAAATATAGTGAATGGAAGGAGAATTAGAGACAGAATATATACAGTACAAAACAGTTTTTAAAATCCAAGGTAGTAGCACTACTATTCCAATGAGTAAAATATTAGTAAAAAAGTATCACTAAATATAAGTTTTTGGAACACAGGGTGAAAGTATTAATGGCCTAGAAAATGGTCTTAATGCTCCCATTTGTAACTTACTCTTAACTGGACTTTTATGAGGAGCAAGGTACCAGTGGTTAGCCTTAAGGTAGTTACTCAATTAGGCTCCAGCAATTCCTGTCTTGATGTCACCATCAGTGGAAAGAGTCTAGATACAAAATAGGATTGACCTAACTTGTAATAATTCTGCTGTTCTTATTCAAGACAGGATCAACTCAAGGTGCCACAGTCACTAAGAGAGTTCATATAAGCTGGCCACAAAGGGTGACTTTCCAAGAAATGATACTCACTGCCATCTGGATTTTGGACAGCTTTCTTCTGCAGACAATTAACTAAGTGCTAAAGCAGTTCTGAGTAAGGTCACGCTTCAGAGTAACTGTTATTTAAAAAATTTATTTCCTTTACTTACCTACTTATTTGTGGCACTGGGGATTGAGCCCAGGGCCTTGCACAGTTAGGCAAATGTTTTACCTCTGAGCTATATCCCCAGCCCGTTTTGAAATTTTGAGGTAGAGTACTGTTAAATCACTAAGTTACCCAGACTGGGCTTGAGCCTGTGATCCTTCTGCCGCAGCCTCCCAAAATGCTGGGTTACAGACACATACCACTGCACCCAGCTCAAGGGAACTCTTACATGGATCAGTTATACCTTTTTGGGTAATCTGTAGGTGTCAAACCAAGCAAAAGGCAGGCTAGATAAATAATGGAGTGTGCCAGGTAAGAGAGGCATCACCTTAGACTTTCACCAAGAGGAAAGTTCAGAATTTCTGTCAGGCACCGAGACAAACTGAATGGAAGTTCTAAAAAAGTACCTCAGATCCCTAACCTGGGATATAAGTGGCCCTTATGTTCTTAAGATATTACCAAGTGAGAGAAGCTCAGCCGGTCCCAGAACCTGGAAGGAAGCTCCTCGCCTCTATCCCAGGCTCCTAAGGCAGAGAAGCTCAGCCAGTTCCAGCACCCGGAAGGAAGCTCCCCACCTCCATCTCAGGCTCCTAGGGCAGAGAAGCTCAGCCGGTCCCAGTACCTGGAAGGAAGCTCCCCACCTCTATCTCAGGCTCCTAGGGCAGAGAAGCTCAGCTGGTCCCAGCACCCAGAAGGAAGCTCCCCCGCCTCCATCCTAGGCTCCTAGGGCAGAGAAGGTGAGCCAGTCCCAGCACCGGGAAGGAAGCTCCCCGCCTCCAACCCAGGCTCCTAGGGCAGAGAAGCTGAGCCGGTCCCAGAACTCAGAAGGAAGCTCCCCCACTGCCATCCCAGGCTCCTAGGGCAGAGAAGGTGAGCTGCATGGGCACCAGAAGCAGCCCCTCCCATGGAAATGAGAAGACACGTAGACAAGTCTCAAAAACAGACTTCTGGATCTCCTATAGCAACCACAAAGGGAAATGAGATGGAACACTCTGATACTCAACCACCTGGATTCTGAACTGGCAACAAAAGAGGATCTGGGGAAAATGAAATCAGAAATAATTACTCAGATAACAGCAAAGATTTTGCTCATGGTGCAAGACATGATTAATAAATCTAGAGAGGACACAGATTAAAAAAATAGAAGATCTGAGGAACATGATGGAATCCCAACATAGGAAACAAATGGAATCCATAAAACAGATTCAAACAGATTTCCAAGAGATTAAAAACTCCATCGAAAGTCTGTGCAGCAGAATGAACCAATGTGAGGATAGAATTTCACATATAGAAGATTAGATTGCAATTAGTGAGGAGGAAAAGAAAAATTGCTTTAAAATTGTAAGGGAAGACAAGAAATCAATCCAGCAGCTGCTAGATGATGCAAAGAAGAATAACATAAGACTGATTGGAGTCAATGAAGAAACAGGAGAGAGTACAGATGACATAAAAAAACTGTTCAAAGAAGTGATGGCAGAAAACTTCCCAAGGAGGGGGAAAGAACTTGACATACAGATAAGTGAGGCATATAGGACTCCAGCTAGCCTTAATCAAAAAAAATCTACACATAGGCATATAATAGTTAGGATTCCAGAAATCCAACAGAAGAACAAAATTCTACAAGCAGTGAGAGAAAAGAAACAAATCACATACAAAGGAAAGCCCATCAGAATCACAGCAGACTTCTCAATGCAAACCCTCAAGGCAAGAAGAGCTTGGAATGATGCATTTCAAGCCCTAAAGGAAAACAACCTCCAACCCAGATTGATGTACCCTGCAAAACTATCTTTCAAAATTGATGGAGAAAAAAGATACTTTCATGACAAAGAGCACCTCAGGAACTTCATGAATAACAAACTGGCACTCCAAAAAATTTTAGACAATACCCTAGGAAAAGACAATGAGGATCACAACCCCGGGAAACCCAGCAGAATGAATCCATTGGGTGTGACAAATTAAACTCAAATGGGGAGAATCCAACAAAAAGAAAAAGTCATGACAAGGCTTTTAAAACTTTTGACTTCATCTCCCTAATGAGTGTATAATTCAATCTTATTATTGTACTGATTAGTATTTTTCTGATTCTAGAGTTGCACACCATTCCTTGTGCTATACTGGCTATTTATCATCTTCTTACATCTACATCTACATTTTAATTGGGTTTTCTATTAATGATCTCTAAGAATTCTTTATATATTCTGGTCATAGGTTATATGTATTGTAAATATGGTCTGTTTAAGGACTACTTCTCATTTTAATGATGTCATTTAAAGTTCTAAATTTTGATGGAATCTCATTTATCAATGTTTTTCTTTTATACATCATGTTTTTTGTATCCTAGGTAGTTCTTGCCTACCCTGAATTCATAAATATTTTCCCTTATAATTTCTTCTTAAAGTTTTATACTTTTAGGCTTTCTTATTTAGGTTCATAGATCCTTTAAAGTTATTTTCATGTATGGAAAAAAAGGGTTGAGGTTAATTTTTTTTTTTGGTATCGGGGATTGAACTTGGGACCTTGCACTTGCAAGGCAGGTACTGGAACCACTGAGCTAAATCCCCGGCCCTGAGGTTAATTTTTTATATACAGATACCAGGTATTCTAGTGCCATTTGCTGAAAACACTATCTCTTCCTCCGCTCTTGAATTGAGTTTATATTCTATAAAATGCTAATGTTAAATAATCTTTCAAAACTCAGTGGACCATATATGTGTGGTTCTATTTCTAGATTCTCTGTTTCATTCAAATGATCTATATGTCTTTCCTTACACCAACACTGCCTTGATTACTGTAGCTTTAGAAGAAGTCTTAAAATTAGGTACCAAATGTCTTCCAACACTGTTTTTGTTTTTAACTTTTCTAGATCCTTTGTACTCCTACATAACTTTTAAATTTCAATATCCAATTCTTCATTTATAGCAAGTATACACAGACCTGAATTTTTATATATACCTTGTGTTTTCTAATCCTCCTAAATTCAAGTACAAGTTCTAGGGCCTCCTAGAGATTTCTTAGTGTTTTCTCTGTAGATGATCATTTCATCTACATATAAAGATTTTCCTTCTGCCATGCCAATCCTATCCTAGTTGTGTCATTTTATTGCCAGACTATTTTGGTGGGGACTAGGTTTCAAAGTTTAATGGACAGATAAAGTGTAAGCATATCTGCCCTTGTTCCCCACCTTAAGGAGAAAGCATTGTATCTTCTCCATTCATATAAGGCGTTCTCACTGGAAGTATGGAGTACATGTCTTTAATCTACTGAAAAGTTTCTGTTCTACTTCTAGTCTGATAGCTTTTACCATGAACAGCTGTAGAATTTAGTCCAATACTTTTTCTCCAACTAGTGACAGGATCATATGGCTTTTTCCTTTCCTCTGTGAAAATGATGACTTTTGGGGGTGGATCTTCCAATGCTGAACCAACACTGCCATCCCTATAACAAAACCACTTTCTACATCCTGCCAGATCTGACTTCCAATAGTTTGTTTTGTTAAACAAATTTCTATCTATGTTCATACTTTTTTCTTCTATTATCTTTATCCAGTTTTAGGATTAGCACAATGTTGAGTTCCTAAAATGAGGTGAGAAGTGTTCCTTTTTTCTGCTTTAATTGTTTGATGTAATTTATCAGTTAAAATGTTTATGAGCCTGCTGTTGTCATATAGGTAGGTTTTCAAGCTAGGAGTATACTTTCTTTAATAGGTGCTATTCAAATTTTATATTTCCTCCAGAGTTAGTTTCATTAATTTGTCTTCCAAGGTACTTCTTAGAAGTTGTCAAATTTATTTCAAAAAAGATTTTTGTAATATGCTTTCTCTATCCTTTTAAATTCTGTAAAATCTGTAGTAATGTCTCCTAGATCTTAATATTGTAATTTAAAAAATGTATAACTGATATTGTGTAACAGGAAGAAAAGGTCTAAAAGAGCAGGGGAATTGTGAGGGGTAGGGGAAGGGAAAAAAGGGAAAGGAAAAAATATGAGAAGAGGAAAAAAATTGGAAACAAGGTCTTTGCAAATGAGGGGTGGAGGGGGTGAAGGGAGGGCAAGGGACAGGGAAAAAAAATAAGAAGCAAGATACTCATGTAAAGGTACAAGATCCCAATGATGAATGTAACTGGATTTTATACCGAAAATGTACCAATAAACAATGGGGGGGGAAGATATTACCGAGTCTCTACTGCTATAAATAATGCTGCTGTTCTAGCTCATCTGGAAACCGTTAAGCCACTGAGAAGTCTAAGGTGAAGCACAGCCCAGAGGGCTGCTTAAAGACCTAAATTTCGAGCCAAAATAGTAGCCAGCATTCCATTATACTATAGGTACCTTCGGTGGCACAATGGTCCAGCACTAGCTATGCCCTGGCCAGTATGATTGCCTTGACATTAGTGGCATTGTGTGGCATTAATAACAGGAATACCCTGCCTTGTACAGACTCAGGCAGCTGCTCTGTTAAATAAAATGATAAACTTTGGCTCACAGTATATAACAAGCTTCAACTTGTAGTAATCACCAGGAAGCAGCTGGAATGGAGTCTTTCCCCAGCTGAAGGAATAGACTGCAGTTATCTTCTTAGGAAGACAAGCAGGCATTCATCCAATGAGACAATTAATGCCAATCACAATTTTTGTCAAATAAGGGGAGTGAAATTTTATCCAAGATGGCATTGCTGCTGTCCCAATAGTTGTGGAACAGTATTGGCATCTTTGCTAATTCAGCTAAAGCCCAAAAGAAGTTGTTTTCAATAAACCCAAGTCTGTTAATAGATGCACTTGCTTTCCTGATATTTAACATTT
Source organism: Heterocephalus glaber (assembly GCF_053883595.1). Lineage (NCBI taxonomy): Eukaryota > Metazoa > Chordata > Mammalia > Rodentia > Bathyergidae > Heterocephalus > Heterocephalus glaber. The sequence goes on from NW_028258137.1 coordinate 28,388,631, forward strand.
TTACACTGGCATTCTGATGAAGTTAGTCTACAGTTTGAATGTGCATGTGCCATATTTTCTGATTTTTATATCAACATTATTTGGCTCATAAAACAAATTTGGAAGCCAGGTGTGGTGGTGCACACCTGTAATTCTAGCACTCTGGGAGGCTGAGGCAGGGCAACTTAGCTGAGCCTGGGCAACTTAGTGATGTAGCAAGATCCTGTCTCACAGTGAAAAACAGAAAGAGTTGGGGATATATCTCAATGTGAGGGTCTTGGGTTCAAGCACCAATACTTAGGAGCAAAAAAAAAAAAAAGAATTTGGACATCTTCCTTCTTTCTATAACATTTTAAATAACAAAGTTTTCTGTTACCTAAATTTTGATATACATCTCCTGTAGACCCACCAGGGTCTGGTGCTTTTTGGGAAGATCATTCTTAAAATTTTTCAGTTAATGTTATAATAATAATTGGTTTGTAGTTGGGCATGGTGATACATTCTTGTAATACCAGCACTCTGGGAGATTGAGGCAGGGAGAATTGCAAGTTCCAGCCCAGTCTGGGCAATTTAGCGAGACCCTGTTTCAAGATAAAAAATTTTAAAAATATGCTGGAGACATAGTCCAGTGCAAAGGCCAAGGATTCAATCTTCAATACATGGTGGGGAAAAAGGTTTGTATGTATCTCCTCTGGGTTTGTTTTAGTAATTTATATTTCCTAGGAAGCTTTTTTAGTGAAGTTTTCAAAATTATTTATTAAAACTTTTCAAAATTATTTATTAAAAGTTGAAACAAATGTGTCATTAATTGTTTAAATTTTTCAGGAGATGCATGTGACAGTCTTGAGATAGCCTGGGCAGATTCCTTACCTTGGCAAAATGATTTTTTCTTCAGCTGTTAGGAAGGCATAGTCATTAAAAGTGCTAAATTTCATAGATGGTGGATATTTGAATGGTTTTGCTCCAAAATTAAACTCACATTGTTGATATGACATAAAACTAGCTGCAGCAAAAAATCCCGATCTACAAATAAAAATGAGTACCGAGGTCAATAGAATTAATAAAAACAAAGCAATGCTCAAATATTACAGTGGTTTTCAGAAAGTCGAGATGAGCCAGTTATACCCTGGCAGAAAGGAAGGTGAGCTGATTCTGTTTACTAACCTAGACAGATCTGTGAACCAGAGAATATTCCGCCTTTATCTTCCTATATCAAACTTTTGGATAGATTTAGGTCTAATCAAATAGGTCCCCAATTACTTGAAATAAATACATTTCCCACCATAATTATCTACATTAATGGAGAAAGCCCCCTCCCCTTTCCTCTGGAGAAAATTTGACTACTCAAATTTTTGTCTAAGAGGAGCTACTTACACAGCTGATGAAAAGACTTGTTTCTCAGGAGGCAGCTGGTTGCCATTTAAAAAGAAGATCATTTGCTTTTCATTCAAGTCTAACAGAAATCCTACTGTGTCTCCTAGTGGATAAGGCAAAAACACTGTTAGGATAATGCTATATACTACCAGGATTCTGAAAAGTGCATCAGTGGCACTGCATTGAATCTGTGTCTTTAGCCCATAATTCAACATGTTCATCTTTGTTTCTTCCACAACTGATCTGACCCCTACTTGCCAATATTTTCATGTACCATTAAGAAAAAAATGCTGTGAATTTAACAAGCCTACAATTGTAAGATGCATCCCAATATCAAAGATGTTAAAATGTGGAAAACATGTGCATGTTGGAATCAATGAAATATGGTAAGACAAAATCATGTGCCTATTTGCCTCTCTGGTGAGATCTAAAACTCCCTAGATAACAACTAAACAAACACTTGTTTAAAAAAATACAGCCTTGGGCCGGGGATTTAGCTCAATGGTTTCGCTGCCTGCTGCGCAAGTGCAAGGACCTGAGTTCTGAGTTTGGTCCCCGGTAACAAAAAAAAAACAAAAACAAACCAAAAACACCCTCACCTCTCAAAACAAAACTATAAGATTTCTAGTTTTGTTTTTAAATTTCCAAAATAGGTAAGAACAATGAACATTCAATGCTGGTGGAAGAAATTTGGCAATACCTAGCAAAAGCCTTGAAATTGTGACTCTTCATTGCCAGAGAAGTTTTAAGTTCTAAGGATTTATCTTGAGAAAATCCAGGAAGGCAAAAATGTCAATGTCTAAAGATGAGACATTATTAATATTTTACAGTACAAGTATATAATATTGAGAAGATATCAAAAGTAATGTTATTTTTAATAACCTGGAAAACTGTTCAAGGTATTAAGTATAACAACAATTATATATATGTGTATAGCTGTATATATAACTTATTTATAACTATATAAAAAACTATAGCTATAGCTTTTTAAAAATTTCTGGCCATATATAGTGGCACATGCCTAAAATACCAGCTACTTGGGAAGGTGAGGCAGGATGATTGTTAAGTTTGAGCCCAAGCTGGGCAATAAGCAAGATCTTGCCTTATAAAGTGAGGGAGGGAAGCTGAAGCTGTAGTTCAGTGGTAGAGTACTTCCCAGCATGTGTGAGTCCCAGGTTGAATTTCCAGTACTGGAGGAAAACCAAAACCAAACCAAACCCAACTCTGGATAAATTGTAGAGAATTTTAGAAATTTATTCATTTTGCTTTAAAAATTTTTTTCAAACTTTTATAGTAAGCATATTCAGAAGTTTTTATTTTAAAAATGAGGCAGTTTTTAAAACAGTGCCTGTATCTTATGCTCTATGAAATGGGTAAGTTTTATATTTCCTTAAGAACCTGCACACCATTGAAATGAGTGCTTCTGTTGGCTTTTCAGTTGTTTTCCTTTCCCACACTATCAGTTTAGTCAAGTGAAGCTATCTTCTCATGAGAGTGGTCAAATTCTTGCTTTCTTAGCATGCCTGAACTTTCAGTTTATATCCATAATGTTGATTAAGGCAGGAAAATGAGAGGAACGCATTGGTAAGGAACTGGGTTATATTCCTAATCTAGCTCCAATGCTGCAACTACAAATCCTTTCAGAGGTTCCACCCTCTTGCCTGGGAAAATATCCTCATTTTATTGCACCATAATTCCTGTGTCCTTAATATCTACGTTGCTGCTTTGATTCAAAGTGTAGACCCAAAGAAATTCAAATTCATACTAAACCTTTCTCTTTTTGTTTCTTTTGCAGTACTGGGGATACAACTTAGGGCCTTGTATGCGGCAGGCAAGTGTTCTACCAGTGAGCTACCATTTTCAGCCTTCATATTAATCTTAGGAGTACCATTTTCCTATTAACTCAAGAATTTTATATTCTGAAATGTTTTTGCTACAGGAAGGCTCCAACTGAGGTAAATTTATCAGAGAATGCCATTCACTTCCACGGTGGTGATACAAAGGCTGATACCCTGTTCTTGTTTAGTTATCTTCTATTAAAGACATTTTAAGGCCTAACATAGTAAATTCCTCACAGTAACCAGATGTCTTAACCCAGGTGATGAATTCATGATGTAGAAGAATGAATACCTTCTTTCCAGCATGGGTGTACATGAGGCTTACTTCTGGCATTGTACCAAATCAGCTGCCGGCAGCCATCATATGCACAGGAGTATTCATCGTCTCCAATGCCATAGCCTTCCTGGAGAGACAAGGCCCAGAAGATTAGCAAGGCTCTCCCTGCTCTCAGCTGGGAAGAGACAGTGTCTTTTATAACTATTAACCTAGTGGTTCAAATTCTAAGCTTTCTGGATGAAGGTAAAGCCTATGGTTCTTGGAAGATACCAAAATTATGACCTAGGGCCACTGTGTTCTCTCTTGCATGGTGGCCTGCCCTCATGCTGTAGGGTATACTTCTTTTCCTACTTTTAATTGGCCCAGACTCACTCTGCAGAGTATGTTTCTTTTCCTGCCTTTAGTAAAACTTTACTACCATGAAGAAACCAACCAACCAACCAAAATTATGACCTACAAACCTGGTAAACAGATAATGACTTTATCAATAAATATTTGCCAAGTGCCTTTGTTCTAGGCATTTTCACACCTGTTAGTTGCTTTAATTCTCTCTAATGATCAAGAGTGTGGTGATACTAAATTTTAATAGGAAAAAAAGCTCAGAAAGGTCAAACACCTTTCCTAAGGACATGTTATAAGAGAAGTAGAGCCAAATTTGGATGTAAATTCTTATAATTTCAAATCAATACACTACTTCACTGCAGCTAAGGAAACACCTTTCCTGTATGTAGTAGACTTTAAAATGCCCAAATGCTCAAAGATTTCATGAGAAAGGTTACAGGGGACAATCAGCTAAAAGCGATCCCTAGATCCACTGAACTTGAGCAACACATAGGTCTATGACAATTTCTTTTATTACCTACTGTCTGCCTTTCATTATTTCCTAGAACTATTAACATAAAAGAGCAGATGGGATCTTAATTTATTTTCAGTGCTTACCAAAAAAGAAAAGAAAAAAAAAATAGAGGAAACATACAAACCAAACAATTGCTATCTTTAAGGATCAATAGTGAAAAGCTTTAGCAAGGAAAGGGATTGAAAATGGGGGCTAAAACCAAATAAGATCTTAAGTCTTGATGGCTTACTTGTTCAATGGGGCAAACAATGAAGTAATGATATAAACTATAAAAACAGTTCCAACAAACTCAACAATATACTGAATTCCAATGAATATTCTCCAAAGTGATGCTTCTGATTTAATTGTTGATGTGCACTATTCAGACAATTCGAGTTAAATGAGCTTGTATCTAACTGCCTATAGGCAGAGAAAAAATTCAACCAGTGGGCTAGAAGAACATCTTGCTATCTTGCTATGAAAGGGTTCAAAGGCTGAACAAGTCAGTAGGTAAAAATCCTAAAAGCCTCTGGGGGTATAGTTCAGCAGCAGGGAACATATTAGCATGGGTGAGGCCCTGGGTTTAATCCCTAGCACCTCCCCTGCAAAAAAACCAAAAAACTTTTTACCACTAAAATTTGAGTAGTGGGGCATAGGCAAAAAGCAAACATTTTCTTCTCCATTTTCTAATGCCCTAGAGGAATTCCTTGTCAGAACACTGCAAAGTAATTCCTAGAGGATTCCCAATCATCAAAGGTGGCCTACCCATTATCCTGCAATGTCCCTATGCCTGCCTGGACAGTCCCACAAGAGTGGCAATGTAGGATAAAGGGGAACTCTGATAAAAAGAAATTTTTTTTCTACCAGATATCGAACTCAGGACCTTGTGCTTGCGAGGCAGGTAGCGGCACCACTAAGCTAAATCCCTAACCCTTCTGATTTTTTTTTTTTTTTGGTACCGGAGATTGAACTCAGGACCTTGAGCTTTCGAGGAAGGTGGCAGAACCACTGAGCTAAATCCCCAGCCCTCTTCTGATTAAATTTTAACCATAGATCTGGGTCCAGGGATTTAGCTCAGTGGCACCCTGCCTGCCTAGAAAGCACAAGGTCCTGAGTTCAATCTCGGATACAAAAAAAAAAAAAAAAAAATTAACCATAGATCAACTATGATAGAACCAAGACAAAGATGCCTTTACCTAGCAGAGATGCACTTTCTTTTTTTTTTTTTATTAAATTCTTTTATTGGTACATTGTTAGGTATACAACACAATTACATTTCTCATTGGGAATTGTACCTTTACATAATGCATCTTGGTTCTTATTTTTTCCCCATTCCTAGCCCTCCCTTCAACCCCTCCACCCTTCCCTATTTACAAAGACTTTATTTCCATTTTTTCCATTTCTCATCATTTTTCCTTTCCCTTCTTTCCTTTCTCCTCCCCCTCCCACTACCCCTACCACTTTGGACCTTTTCTTCCTATTTTGCATTATCGATTATTCATTCTAATCATTGGTACATTTTAAGTATACAATATAATGACATTCATCATTGGAAATCTGCACCTTTACATAGTCTCTCTTGCTTATTCTTTTTCACCCTTGCCTAGCACTCCCTTCAACCCCTCCATTCCTATTTACAAAGATTTTGTTCCTATTTTTCCATTTTCTCATATTAATCCCATTCCCTTCTATCCTTTCCCCTAGCCCTCCCACTTCCTTCCCCTTTGCCCCTTTTCTTCCTATTTCACATTACCTATTATACATTTTAGTCCGTATTTACACTTTCAGTTTCTCACACCAGAGAAACTATTCGGTATTTACACATCTGTGTCCTATTTATTTCACTTAAGAGTATTGCCTCAATGTGCATCCACTTAGCTATAAATGTCTCTAATTTCTCATTTTTTATGGCTGAGTAGTACTCCATTTTATAAAAAAACCACATTTTCTTTATGTAGTCTCCAGTTGATGGGCATTTGGGCTGTTTCCAAGTTTTAGCTATTACAAACTGCGCTGCTATGAACATGGGTGCACATATATCACTGTGGTATGATTCTTTTAATTCTTTGGGGAAGATCCCCAGCAGTGGAATAGCGAGGTCAAATGGGATTTCCAGTCCTAGTTCTTTGAGGTATGTCCATACTGATTTCCACAGTGCTTGCACCAGTCTACACTCCCACCAGCAGCGGAGCAGGGTTTCTCTTTCCCCACAGCCCTGCCAGCATTTGTTATTGGTTGATTTCATGATAGCAGCCATTCTTTCTGGAGTGAAGTGGAATCTCAGCGTTGTTTTCATTTGCATCTCTCGAATGACCAGTGATGTTGAACATTTTTTCATGTATTTATCTGCTATTTCTATTTCTTTGTCTGAGAAATGTCTGTTCATTTCAGATGCCCATTTTTCGACTGGGTCTTTAAATTTGGGAGATCTGATCTTTTTCAGTTCTTTATAGATTCGAGATAGTAGACCTTTGTCTGAGGAAGAGCAGGTGAAGATTTTTTCCCACATTGTGGGTTGTCTCTTCACACTGCTGGTGGTTTCTCTTGCTGTGCAGAAGCTTTTTAATAAGAAGAGATCCCATTTGTTGATTGTTTGTGGTAGTTCATGGGCAACTAAGGTTTTGTTCATAAAATCTTTTCCTACACCAATGTCTTCAAGGGTTCTACCTAACCTCTGTTCCAACTGGTTCAGAGTTTCTATTTTAATGTTTAGATCTTTAATCCATTTTGATTTTAGTTTAGTGCATGGTGAGAGATACAGGTCTAGTTTTAATCTTTGGCAAGTTGAAGCCCAATTTTTCCAGCACCATTTATTAAAGAGGCTATCTTTCCTCCAGTGAGGGTGTTTGCCTCCTTTATCAAAGATCAGATGGCTGAGTGTGTCTGGAATTGTTTCTGCATCTTCTAATCTGTTCCACTGGTCCTCAGGTCTGTTTCTTTGCCAGTACCATGCTGTTCTTATCACAGTAGCTTTGTAGCATAGTTGCAGGTTGGGGATTGTGATACCCCCTGCCATGTCTCTGTTACCTAGAATTGATTTTGCTATTTTGGGTCTCTTCTTGTTCCAAATGAATTTTTGGATTGTTTTCTCAAGGTCCATAAAGTGTGCTGCTGGGATCTCAATTGGAATTGCATTGAATCTATATAGCAGTTTTGGAAGTATGGCCATTTTCACTCTATTAATCCTTCCTACCCAGGAGCAGGGGATGTCTGTCCATTTTCTGATATCATCTTCAATCTCTCTTTTCAGAGTGCCATAGTTTTCAGAGAAGAGGTCTTTGATTTCTTTCGTTAGGTTGATTCCTAGCTATTTCAGTTTTTTGGATGCTATTGTGAAAGGAATTATTTGCCCTATTTCTCTCTCAGTGAGTCTGTCATTGGTGTAGAGGAAAGCTATTGATTTTTGTGTGTTGACCTTGTAACCAGCTACTTGACTGAATTTGGTTATTAAGTCTAGAAGACTTTTGGTGGAGTTCTTGGGGTCTTCTATATAGAGTATCATGTCATCTGCAAATAATGACAATTTGACTTCTTCATTACCTATCTTTATTCCTTTTATTTCTTTCTCTTGTCTAATTGCTGTGGCTAATGTTTCCAGAACTATATTAAACAAGAGTGGTGATAGTGGACATCCTTGTCTTGTTCCTGATTTTAGTGTGAAGGATTTCAGTTTTTGACCATTTAGTATGATATTGGCTGTTGGTTTTTCATAGATGGCTTTTATCAGTTTGAGGTAGAGACCATCTATTCCAATTTTTTTAGGGGTTTTATCATAAATGCATGTTGGATTTTGTCAAATGCTTTTTCTGCGTCTATGGAGATGATCATATGGTTTTTGTCCTTGGCTCTATTCATATAGTGTATTACATTGATTGATTTGCATATATTGAACCATCCCTGCATCCCTGGGATGAATCCCACTTGATCAGGGTGTATGATCTTCTTGATGATCTTCTGCATTCTGTTTGCCATTATCTTATTAAGGATTTTTGCATCTATGTTCATTAGTGAGATTGGCCTATAGTTCTCTTTTTCAGTTGGGTCTTTCTCTGCTTTGGGGATCAAGGTGATGCTTGCTTCCAGGAATGAATTTGGGAGTATTGCTTCCCTTTCAATTTCATTGAAGAGTTTAAACAGTAGTGGCAGCAGTTCCTCTCTAAATGTCTTGTAGAATTCAGCAGTGAAGCCATCAGGATCCGGGCTTTTCCTAGTTGATAAGTTTTTAATTACGTTTTCAATTTCATTGGTTGATATTGGCTTGTTCAGAATTTTCAGGTCTTCTTCGTTCTACTTTGGTAATTCATATGTATCTAGGAATCTGTCCATTTCTTCTGTGTTGTCCATCTTATTGGCATATAGGTTCTGGAAGTAGGTATTGATGATCCTCTGGATTTCTGCTGGGTCTGTTATAATTTCACCCTTTTCATTCCTAATTGCATGGATTTGGGCCTTTTCTTTCCTTTTCCTGACATGGTTGGCTAAGGGTTTGTCAATTTTGTTGATTCTTTCGAAGAACCAACTCTTGGCTTCATTGATTTTTTGTATCATTCTCTTAGTCTCCATTGCATTGATTTCTCCTCTGATCGTTATAATTTCCTCCCTTGTATGAGCTCTGGGGTTGTCTTGCTCATTTTCTAGAAGCTTGAGGTTCAGCATCAGGTTGTTTAATTGGGCTCGTTCTGTTTTCCTAATATGCGTATTCACTGCTATGAATTTCCCTTGTAAGACTGCTTTCATTGTGTCCCATAGATTCCGATATGTTGTACTGTCATTGTCATTTAATTGAAGGAACTGTCTGATTTCTTCTTTAATTTCCTCTGTGACCCACTGGTTATTCAGAAGTGTGTTGTTCAATTTCCACGTGTTTATGAAATTTTTTGAGTTTCTTTTGCTATGGATCTCCAATTTCATTGCACTATGGTCTGATAATATACAGGGGATAACTTCAATTCCTTTGCACTTACTTAAACATGTTCTATGTGTAAGTATGTGGTCTATTTTGGAGAATGACCCATGTGCAGCTGAGAAGAATGTGTATTCTGATTTTGTGGGGTGGAAGATTGTAAACATCTGTTAAGTTCATTTGTTCAAGAGTTCGATTGACTTCTAGTATTTCATTACTTATTTTTTGTCTAGTTGATCTATCTATTTGTGACAGTGGGGTGTTGAGGTCCCCCACTACAATTGTATTAGTGCATATATGACTTTTTATGTCCGTATTTGTTTTATATAGTTGGGTGCACTAGTGTTTGGTGCATAGATATTTATGATTGTCCTCTCTTCCTCTTGGATTCTTCCCTTTACAAGGATGTAGTGTCCTTCTTCATCTCTCTTAATCAGTGTTGGTTTGAAATCTACTTGATCTGCAAAGAGGATAGCTACTCCTGCTTTTTTTTTGGTTCCTGTCACATGGAGTATTGTTTTCCACCCTTTAACTTTCAGTCTATGAGTTTCCTTTTGAATTAAGTGTGTTTCTTGTATGCAGCATATTGTTGGATTTTGCTTCCTGACCCATTCTGCCAGTCTATTTCTTTTGATTGGTGAACTGAGATCATTAACATTGATGGTTATAACTGAAATGTATTGACTTGTCATTGCCATGACTTTTTCTTTTTGTTGGGTTCTCCCCTTTTACATTTAATTTCTTGTCATGCCAGATGGGTTCATTCTGCTTTGCTTCCTGGGGTTGTGATCCTCAATGTCTGTTCCTAGGATATTGTGTAAAATTCTTCGGAGTGCTGGTTTGGTATTCACAAAGTTCCTGAGGTGCTCTTTATCATGAAAGTATCTTATTTCTCCATCAATTTTGAAGGACAGTTTTGCAGGGTACATCAGTCTGGGTTGGAGGCTGTTTTCTTTTAGGGCTTGGAATATGTCACTCCAAGCTCTTCTTGCCTTGATGGTTTGTGTTGAGAAGTCTGCTGTGATTCTGATGGGCTTTCCTTTGTATGTGATTTGTTTCTTTTCTCTGACTGCTTGTAGAACTTTGTTCTTCTGTTGAGTTTCTGGAATCTTAACAATTATATGCCTATGTGTAGATTTTTTTTGATCAAGGCTATTTGGAGTCCTATGTGCCTCACTTATCTGTATGTCAAGCTCTTTTCCCCTGCTTAGGAAGTTTTCTGCCATTATTTCGGTGAAGAGATTTTTTATGTCATCTGGACTCTCTCCTATTTCTTCATTGACTCCAGTCAGTCTTATGTTATTCTTCTTTGCATCATCTAGCAGCTGCTGGATTGATTTCTCATGTTCCCTTATAATTTTGAAGCAATTTTTCTTTTCCTGGTCACTAATTGCAATCTTACCTTCTATATCTGAAATTCTGTCCTCACATTGGCTCATTCTGCTGTGTAGACTTTCAATGGAGTTTTTCATGTCCTGGAAATCTATTTGCATCTGTTTTATGGATTCCATTTGTTTCCTATGTTGGGATTCCATCATGTTCCTCAGCTCCTCTCTAGATTAATCATGTCTTGCACTAGGGGCACAGTTTCTCCTGTTATCTGAGAAATTATTTCTGATTTCATTTTTTCCAGATCCCTTTTCGTTGTCAGTTCAGTGGGTCCAGGTGGTTGAGTATCAGAGTGTTCCATCTTATTTCCCTTTGGGGTTGCTATAGGTGATCTGGAAGTCTGGTTTTGAGACTTATTTGTTTTCTCATTTCGACTTGGGGGGGGACTGTTGGTGCCTGTATGGATTACCTCCTCTTGAGCTGGGAGAGATGGGACAGGGGCCGGGAGCAGTGCCCCTTCCTCTGGTCCAGGAGCAGTGGGATGGTGGCCCAGAAGCCCCTACCTCTCGGCCAGAAGCGGTGGGAGGGATGGTGGCCCGGAAGCCCCTTCCTCTGGGCCAAGAGCGGCGGGACAGAAGGTGGCCCAAAAGTCCGCCCTTCTGGGCTGGGAGCAGCAAGAGGGATGGTGGCCGGGAAGCCCCTTCCTATGGACCAGGAGCAGTGGGACGGTGTCTCAGAAGCCCCTACCTCTGGGCTGGGAGCAGTGGGACTCAGTACCATGGTCTGGTGGTCTGGTGTTCTCTGCATCTTTGTAGTGTGGAACCAGGTGGCTGCCTGTCTGCAGCGGGCTGATTCGGCGTGTTCCGAGTGGCTCGGGACCCCGGGTAAGGTGTCCGCAGACCTGCCTGTCTGCAGCGGGGTGATTCGGCATGTTCAGCGCGATTCGCGACCTCTCCTGGATGGTTCTGATTCAGGACCTCTCGTGAAGTTGCAATCAAGAGATCAGCTTGGAGTGGGATGGGGGTAGAGACTCCATCTCTGCTTATTTATTTAGCTACCATAGGAAGCAGTTTCTCCATAGGGCTGCTCGGAACTTGGGATCTTTCCTCCAGAGGCCGTTGCAAGGTAGGACTAAGGGTCCGGGCCAGTGGGAACCTTGGGCTGGGCCGAGCCGAACCGAGGCGTGTCCAGCCTGAGGAGCAGGACCAGTCGGGGGCGTTCCCTCGGTACATCCGGTGAGTCCCGGCGCAGAAGCCCTGCGGCCTGCACTTTCATTTTTTGAGACAGGGTCTCGCCTTGGAGTTCAGACTGATCCTGAACTCACTCTGTAGCCCAGGCTAGCCTCGAACTCTTGATCCTCCTGCCTCTGCCTCCAGAGTGCTGGGATTACAGGCGTGGGCCACCAAGTATGGCTTTTTTTTTCCCTTGAGTACCGGGAATCAAACTCAGGACCTCGAGCCTGCCAGGCAAGAGCTGTGCCCCTGAGCTAAATCCCCAGGTCCAATGCACTCTGAACATCCCTTTGAGTTTATATCTCAAAGAGCAAGCTACATGAATCATACCTTCTTTCAGCTCAAAAACATTCCCAGTAGCATTAACACTAATTTCCACTGGCTGGGACCGATACAGTAGAGAACTGAGGTAGCTAGCTTTGTATTCAGGGGGTTAATTTTGAATTGACTATTTTCTTGTCAGATGTATCCTAGCAGTAGAAACATTACTACAAACAAAAGAAATTTATAGCTTGTCACTCATGGAATATCTGGAATCCCTTCTCCATGTGGTGGTTGCTGACTTCTCTTCTGCTGTCCAACATCCCAACACCTTTCTGTCATGGGGAGTGTAGGAAGGTAGCAGGTCCTGCTTCCTGCTCTGCAAGTGGACTAAGCTGTCACCCTCCCATCAGACACTCAGTGAGGTGAGAGCGACTCCACAGAGGGCTGGTTCAGAGCTGATTTGTAGCAGCAGTGTTGGCCACATCCTGCCAGACTGTCTCCGAAAGCATTTCCTGTATTGGCCCTGGCATTGCCTTGCAGTCTACTGTACCACTTGCTTCTTGGCTCTGACACTGTCCTGGGGTCTATTCCCCAAGTTCCTGAGCAGTGTGGGAGTTCCTGACAGGCTTCCAAGTCATTGCTTTTCTCTTTAAGATGGCCACAGTCATTTTTTCCAAGGCAGGATGCTTCCACATGTGAAGAAGCAAGACTCTCCCTGAACAGGGTCTGAAGTCTTCTTCTCCAGCAGCTTTGGGTAAATCTCTTCATTTTCTCTGAATTTAATTTTCCTCATCTTTCTTTTTTATTTATAGTTTATTTTAACTGATACATAAAAAATAAATTGTACATATTAATTTAGTACATGTAATGTTATACACACACATTGTGTAATATTTAAATCAGGTTAAAAACATCTGATTCCTCAAACATGTCTTTTTTTTTTTTCAAACACGTATTTCTTTACGGTGAACTTTCAAAAATTCTTTCTTTTAGCTTTTGAAATGTATAGTACATTATGGTTTCTTCTCCTCTAAATGGAAGCATAATACACTTCCAAACTCTCAAAAGAATCTGAGTATGTGAAAGATGTTTTAGCTTTTTTCTTTTTTTGGTGCTCAGGATTGAACCCAGGGGCTCATGTATATAATTATATCCCCAGGCCAAAAGATATTTTAGATAAGTCAAAGTTGGCCAACCCTCCATAAAAATATACAAGCCAGGCATGGTGGCACATCCTTGTAATCCAGCACTTTTGTAGGCAGAGGCAGGAGGTTTGCAAGCTTGAGCCCCACCCTTCAGCCCTTTTTAGAGACAGAGTCTTACTAAATTGCCCAGATGGGGCTTAAACTTGTGATCCTCCTGTGTCAACCTCCCACAGTGCTGGCATTACAGGCATGTACTACCATGTCTGGCTGCTTATTTGTTTTAAAAGAAATAAGTTGTCTATTATCAATATTTTAAAACTCTTAACTCGAGGAGCCAAACATCTGCAACAATATGGCAGAAATTATTTTCATTTAGTAGATGAAATAATTCAACTTTATTGGCCATTAAAAAAAGTATTTATAACTTTCATTGTCAGATATACTATACCTTGACCTGTAGTATGTTTGCTGACAAAGTAGAAGGGAAAAATTTTATTTTGAAGCTTCTTCCCTGGAGGAATCCTATTTCTTCTAGTTCTGGAATATTTTTAATTTAAAAATGAGACAAGCTAATTCTCTCAGATTCTACCCATTTTCAAATACAAAGCAAACAACTGTTGCAGAATAGGAATGGATTGAATTCTAGTCTTACTTTATTTCCTACTCCCAGTCTTCTCATCTGTGAAATAGAAACAGTTAAAAATGACTGTGGGAATGAGGTGATAAGACTAAAATGAAGGTGCTCTGGAAATAAGATTTTTTTTTATCAAGTCCTAAAAAGTCACCTTTGGGACTTTATTTAGAACACTAGAACAGGCAGCCAGTATAACTGATACTATTTACTTTAAATGAGTGCTTAAGTTGGAAACTAGACACTTACTGGTAAAAGCAGAAAGATTTATACAGTCTGAAGAGAAACTTACTTGAATCACTCTCTAGACCCAGTTACTTCTGATTACATGGTGCCTCAAAAAAGCCTATGCTGGGCTGGGGATTTAGCTCAGTGGTTCTGGCGCCTGCCTCGCAAGCACAAGGTCTTGAGTTTGATCCCCCCCTCAAAAAAGCCTATGCTTCCAAGTGCTGATGAAAAATCTAGTAGGCTGGGAGGCCTTGTGTTGGGGAACATTCAACAAAAGCAACAGCAGACTGGGGTCTAGCCTTATACAAGCGTCCACACCCTACTTGTCCAATTTTTCTCTCTAATCTAGGAGTTTTAGTAAAATGCCATGAACAATTCCAGGGTAAAAGACAGTCCTGCTGAAAGGATCCTTTAAAAACTATGCTTATACCAGTTTAGTTTGATTTTGTTGGAGCACTTCTAAAACCCATGCCAAGACTTGACATATGGAATGGGGGACTATTATTTAGATTAACAAAATAATCCAGAGGGCTTTTCCCAACTCAATGGGCAAACATCATACAAATATAAAAAGTTCCTGGTTAAAACTAGGTCAATTCTGAATAGCTTATAATTTGACTGACTGGGTATTGGAGAAATATACAGTGGCAAAAAGCAGCCCTCTGGAGAGAAGAAGTAAAACAATTCTCATACTCAATAACCCTAGCTTGCTTACTATAATGGATTTAATCCTTCCTTTTATATCACCACTTTCTATAAAAGAGAAATACTAAATATCAAAAACAAACATGCCTACTAATTACAAGATGAAAGTCAAGAGAAGTCAATACAACACTTAGCATTTTATGAAAGGAGAAGAAGAGAATTCCTACAAGACTCTTAAAACTTAAATTCAAGGTAAAACCCATCACTAGTCTCAGTATAAAAGCTGAAAAAAAGATGTGGATGGGGCTGGACTTGACCCTGCAAAAGATAAAGGACACATCTAACCTCAGGTAGAAAATTAGAGTGAAATTAAAACTCAAAGAGAAAAAATGCTGAGGGTTAATTTCATTTGTATTTTCCTACTTCTAATCAGTTTAGCCAATGACTTTTAGGGATCTAATACCATGTGGTTCTGCCCAAGAAATGACTGAGCAAACCTATTTGAAAAATAAGCGTGTCTGAGTACCTTCTACCCACCTACCAGAAAAAAAGCCAAGTATGCCCCTCCCATTTGTTTAGTTCTTCAGGATACTCACATGATTCAGAAATTTGCTGTCTCGAGTGGCCCAGCCAATTTGCATGACGCCAGAAGTGACTACTGTTACTTCATAGTACCACACCCCAGCATCCACACAAAAGGTGCAACGAACACTTTCAAAAGAGGAGGCATCACAGCGAGCCTGGCAAAACCAAAGAGCATGACAACTACCATCAGTGTCTGAAAACCATCAAAGTAACTGACTACTGGGAAAGCTGAACATATAGTTTTCCTTATTAAAAGGTTCCGGTGGACTACTGTCTTCTCTGTCCAACCTCAATTACAAAAAGCATAAAACTGAATGAAGTATACTCTATGACTGTTTTATCATTTAATTTCCAGGGAGTTCTAACAGAACTGCTACCAAGCTTAGAAGACCTGAAAGATGGCTGTAGTCAGAATTCATAAAGGCTGATGGGCATGGTAATGTATGCCTGCAATCGTAGTACTCTGGGAGCCTGAGGCAGGAGGATTACAAGTTCAAGTCCAGTCTGGAAGACCCAGAGAGACCCTGTCTCAAAATAAAAATTGTGCTAAGGCCTTGGGTTCAATCCCCAGTACAATAAAAAAAAAAATAATACAGGTTATTGGCTTCCTTTTTCAACATTTAGAATTTTGCTTTCAAATTAGAACCTTATACAAATGCAAAAAGGGAAGGAAGGGTAGAAAATGGGGTATAATCTAATTATTATTATTATTATTATTTTTTTTTTGGTACCAGGGATCGAACTTGGGTCCTTGAACTTGTGAAGTAGGCAGCAAAACCACTGAGCTAAATTGCCAGCCCAGGTATAATCTAATTATAATCTACAATTTTATAGCCATTGTTCAAAGAATTCTTTAATCCTGAAATTTCTGGTCCTCATAGTACAGTCCTCCTGTATCTAATCAGCTCTTACATCAGCACCACTCAATACGCAGGGAGAAAGGGAAGGACCCAACTTGATATGATTAGCTCAGTGGGGATTTAAAAATGGAGAGGTTTCCTTTTGAAACATTAGTCTTTGTACCTTTAGTTGAATAAAATGACAGATTAATGACAAACATTTAAACTGGCCAGTAAATATTATATCATGTACAACAGGTATAGTACCATGTGGGATATAATGGTAGATAATGTCCCAAAACACTCTCTATTCTACCATTTCTACTCTAACCACTCTTCAGGTAGGAAATAAACCATCTATTCTACAAGATATTGCTTTTGGTCAGAAATGGGGCTTGAAAATGAGGAAAACGTTTTATTCCCCAAAAGGTCCATCTATGGAAGCTTTACCTCCAAGCCATGGGGCGAGATCTTCAGGTACTCGCTGACATCATTGCTATTCAGCATGGCTCTGATGCTACGCAAGTCTACTTTCTCGTAGGTCAGCTGTCTACCTTCTTTTAAAACTGCAAAAGAAAAGGGGTCATGTTTCTAAGGGAAGCAGCTGAGGGAAAAAAAGAAAAGCTACTGCCATCTCTAGCTGCCATCCGATTGTCAAGAAATGAGAATAGATGGCAAGGTTCTGAACCTCAACTTTGCTGTTCCACTACCACATGAAGGCTAACCAAGCAAATGTCAGGAAAGGCAGCAATGTGAGGTTGATACTTCCATTCCCTGTACCTACTTATTTTGCAAGAACCAAGAGCCAAATTGCACTTTTTCAGAATTATTCTTTTTTTATGGTACCAGGGATCGATCTCGGGACCTTGGGCTTTCGAGGCAGGCAGTGGAACCACTCAGCTAAATCCCTGGCCCTCAGAATTACTTTTTTTTTTTTTTTTTGGTACTGGGGATTGAACTTGGGTCCTTGTGCTTGCAGAGCAGGCAGCGAAACCGCTGAGGTAAATCCCTGGCCCTCAGAATTATTCTTTAACTGGCACTATACCCACAGTGTTGAGTTGATGACGGGGGTCATACATCCAACTGCTACTCATGGAGGGGGAGGGGAAGATATAACAGTAGTACAGTTTTTGTGCTAGTATCCCTTGAAGGAGGAAAAGAGAAAAAGCCTGGAATAGCCCTCATGGTGCAGGTAAGGTATGACTTGAGGTTGAGGACCAAAGTTGAGGGAACTGGCCTAGAGGTAGGAGTCATCAGGACTTACCTGTGGGACAGTCAAGAGACAATCTGTATTGCAAAGAGTTGGTTAGACAGTGCCATATGATTAAAGGCCTTGACACAGCAGCAAACAGGTACCAGTAAAGGTTTTTTGTTTGTTTTTGGTACTGGGGATCAAACTCGGGACCTTGTGCTTGCGTGGCAGGCGCTGGAACCACTGAGCTAAATCCTTGGCCCAAGTAAAGGTTTTTGAAAGTAGAATGCTAGAATCAGAAGTATAAACTGTAATTTTTATTGAGGGTCTCTAGGATAGTTTTATGCTACAATACATGCAGTCTACCAGTACAGGGTCCTATAAAGAACTCACACTCATTCTTAGAAATGGAAAACTAGTAAGCCTACCAAAAACATGGATTTGGAAATAGACGTTTTATTTTATTTCTTTTTTAAAGGAGCACTTTGATGTAAGTATCACATGAAGGTTTTTTTTTTCTGGTCTTCTGTTCACTTTCTATCACATAGTTGTGCAGCAATAATTTTCAATAGAACTATTCACAAAAATCACAACAAAATGAATTATACATGGGAGAACCCAAGGCAAAAACTAAGAATGTTATGCACTGTATACAGTATTAGTGCATCTCATCAGATAGTAACCATGGGAAATAAATCTGATTTACGGAATTAAAAAAGAACTGAATTCTAGAAACTCTTGACAAATTGGTAATATTTCATTTATCAGTTTCATCATCCTTTAAATCTTCGAAGATAGTTCACTAGCCCTCCAGTTTATTCATTTGTTCATTATTTTGTAGTACATATCTGTCATAATATTGATCACATTCATCATAGAGAATTTATACCTGTACGTAATATATCTTGATTCTTTTTTTCCTCATTCCCTTCTCTATTTACAAAAGCTTTATTTCCATTTTTCTCCTATTCTCTTTTTTCTCCCTTTTCCTTTCCTTCCCTCCCCTTCTTGTTCCTTTAGAAAAAGACATTTTAATAAAGGACAGTTGCCACTTACAGAGATTGTCTAAGCTCCACTGGGCACAGAAACCAACTTGACGTTTCAAATAATCAGGCTCATCAGCCCAGGATTCCAATGTGACAAGCCGGTTGCTAATACTGGATTCAGAGATAGTCAATTTATTTTCACCTGTTTGGAAAGATGAAATACTTAAATTAACAATGAAAACGTAGGATGATTGGCTGAACAGATTAGTTGTGGTGAGTAAGGAGTGGAAAGAGGCAATTAGAGAACTTTGAGACCAGAATGGACTTCATTAAAGTTTCTAGGGATGACAAAGCTGAAGAGTTTTAACTGTTTTCTGGTAATCTCATCAGTAAATTTTTAGCTCTAAAAAGTGAATAACTGTGGTCACTAAGTTCAGATTCGTTGGCAAGAAAATTTTGTCCCTGTTATTCTTCACTGGCTCTGAAATGTCTACCTAGAGAAAAACACAAGGTATGCACATTTGATGGCGTTCAAAGTGCAGGCTCATCCACTAACAAAAAAAATAAGATTTTTTAATGACCAATACAGAAGATCCTTAGTGCAAGAAGTCACTATACCTACTTGTCTGCGCAAACTTTTCCAGTGCGATAAGTGCAAAGAGCATGACTGTGGGGTGGGACTGTAACTTCTGAAAGACAACAAAAGATTAAGAAAAGATCATTCCCCCTGCAGAGATAGCACAAGTTATCAATTTCACTATTATACAATGTATACTAAATTTTTTTTGGAGTTGTCAAAAAAGTTACACTCACTCAAGTATTTGTCTATTTAGCTAACATTGTTAGTAACAAAGAACCAAGATACAGTCTTTTAATCTTGTATTTTCTTAAAGTCAATGAGTTAATTTATAAATATGGAAATTCAACAGTATCTTGTAAAATATTGTTATTTTGCTTAGTAACATTTACTATAGGACCCCGATAAAGTAATGTTGATTCTTAATGTTGATTCATTTAAACAAACCATACAAACTAGAATTATAGCTAAAAATGACTTTTTAGAACCCTAAAAGGAAACATTTAGAAGTATGATGAAATTAACAACTATTGCCTTGGCTTTTAATATAGTCCCTGAAAAGAATTCTACAAATGCTCTGATAATAGGGGAGAGAGCAACAGTGAGTGCCATGTTACATTTGCACTCACATCACACAAGTTCTAGTTAAAGAAAGACCTACCTGTTTAACATCACATCTTCTTTTTTTTTTTTTGTATTAAATTCTTTTATTGGTACATTGTAGGTATACAACACAATTACATTTCTCATTGGGAATTGTACCTTTACATAATGCATCTTGGTTCTTATTTTTTCCCCATTCCTAGCCCTCCCTTCACCCCCTCCACCCTTCCCTATTTACAAAGACTTTATTTCCATTTTTTCCATTTCTCAGCATTTTTCCTTTCCCTTCTTTCCTTTCCCCTGCCCCTCCCACTACCCCTACCCCTTTGGATCTTTTCTTCCTATTTTGCATTATCGATTATTCATTCTAATCATTGCTACATTTTAGGTATACAATATAATGACATTCATCATTGGAAATTTGCACCTTTACATAGTCTCTCTTGGTTCTTATTTTTCACCCTTGCCCAGCCCTCCCTTCAACCCCTCCATTCCTATTTACAAAGATTTTGTTCCTATTTTTCCATTTTCTCATATTAATCCCATTCCCTTCTATCCTTTCCCCTAGCCCTCCTACTTCCTTCCCCTTTGCCCCTTTTCTTCCTATTTCACATGACCTATTATACATTTAGTCCTTATTTACACTTTCAGTTTCTCACACCAGGGAAACTATTTGGTATTTATACATGTGTGTCCTATTTATTTCACTTAAGAGTATTCCCTCAATGTGCATCCACTTAGCTATAAATGTCTCTAATTTCTCATTTTTTATGGCTGAGTAGTACTCCATTTTATAAAAAAACCCCACATTTTCTTTATCCAGTCTCCAGTTGATGGGCATTTGGGCTGTTTCCAAGTTTTAGCTATCACAAACTGTGCTGCTATGAACATGGGTGCACATATATCACTGTGGTATGATTCTTTTAATTCTTTGGGGAAGATCCCCAGCAGTGGAATAGCGGGGTCAAATGGGACTTCCAGTCCTAGTTCTTTGAGGTATCTCCATACTGATTTCCACAGTGGTTGCACCAGTCTACACTCCCACCAGCAGTGGAGCAGGGTTCCTCTTTCCCCACAGCCCCGCCAGCATTTGTTAGTGGTTGATTTCATGATAGCAGCCATTCTTTCTGGAGTGAAGTGGAATCTCAGCGTTGTTTTCATCTGCATCTCTCGAATGACCAGTGAAACATCACATCTTCTCACAGCCATGCTTCCCACAACTGTGCTCTGGAACCCCAGAGGAGCCCCACTCTCTTTCCTGCTCCCTGCCTACAAGGCAAAGCTCAAATATAACCACCATCCTCCCTGCTGCAAAGTCTCTTCAGCATCAACAGATTCTTGCCATCTCCATTCTTAATCCCTCTGCCTGGCTTTTCCAGGCCCGAACTCTCCACCTGGCTACTCAATCTATGTCCTACTACCTCTGAACCTTCCACGATCAGACAATGGTTTCTGGGTTTCTACCTGTGGTATTTCCACAGTGAAGAAATCCACTGTGTCCTCCTTCAGGCACAATGAGATCCTAACCTATGGCATGACCTTGCAGAGGTGTCCCTTCATCAGGAAGGCTGTCTCTCATGACTACTCCAGTCCTCACCACCCACACCACCCTCCTCTTTCACCTCCTCTGAACTCTTAAGGCACTTAGTCTAGAGGAAGAGATTATGTCTTTGATCACAGCCTGTCATAAAATGGACTCTAAATGTCTTGTCTGAAAGTTTTCTTTCTTCAACTAACCAATAAGCTTCTTGAAGACAAAGGTGTACTGTTTTATTACTTTCTGTATCTGAATGGTGCTCACTTAGACTAGTATAATTTTAAGCAAATATTGTAGAGGTACCAGTCTTTCATTCTTTTTTTCTGGTACCGGGGATAGGACTCAGGACCTTGCACTTGCGAGGCAGGCACTGCACCATGGAGCTAAATCTCCAGCCCTGGTACCAGTCTTTCAGATAGTTTTGAAAAAGGCCAATGCTCACTGGCCTGCGAAAATAACTTTTAAAAATACAGACCAGTCAAGATTACAGTCCAGCCCTCTGAGAGATCTGAAGCCACAGCCTCAACAGACTGCAAGCTTCAAAGATGATACATCAAATACTCCAAGGATGACAGTTTTAAGAGCAGTAGCAGTGAGGGGGAGGGCGGGTAGGAGCGGAGATTTATGTACACTCAGAGCTTGACCCAGTGTTGGAAGGGCATGTAATTTTGTTTTCACTGTGGAGGTCTTTATTATCAGTTGGTAGACTCTAAGGATACACAAAAAACCAATCACAGCAGCTATTCTATGACTAACTTTAAAACCAGACCAACTCAGCAGTTTTGCTTGTAGTAAATTCCTATCCTAGCTTTTAAAAAAAAAAAAAATAGGAGGGAATAAACACTCAGGAAACACCTGCAAGTAAAATTTACAACTGATTCCATCCTCTGTGCCAGGGATACACTGGCAGTTTGAGAAAAATGCACACTTCTGAATGACTAAGAATAACTTGCTTTGATGTCCCACTTACCAGACACTGCAGCAAATATTCCAGTATTCCTGGGCTAAGTAAACCTATACTTGCAGGACCTAGACAAATACAACAAACACTGGATATAATTAAAAGTGCCATATTATTTTTAATGTGCAACTAATGACAATCAAATTGTTTTGGTAGAACTCTACCTTTCACAAAGTACTTCATGTACATTATTTCACTTAAGTCTCCTACTCTGAGGTTGGGAATAGTACCATTTCCATCTCACAGCTGAGCAATTGGGCCCACAAAGACAAATAATTAACTCCAGGGCACTTGGGGAGCACATGACAGAGTCTGAACCCATGTATTCTGACTTCTAATCTATTATTTCTTCCACTTTGTATGAAGTAACTAAGTGAACGATTCACAAATACTTTGCTGTGAAAGTTTTTAAAATTGGTAATAGTCATAAATAAGTCAAATATTTGTGTTTCAGTCTAAAGTTCCTTTTTCTTCCCATCTGTCTTCAATATTCAGTTACACTTTATAAAGTGTATGCTTTTTATTATATATATGTGTATATATATATTGTTTTTATATGAAATTCAGCTTTTCCCTTATTCTTAGTTTTAAAGCAAATGAATATAACTTATTCTTTCAAATTTCTCTGAAAATCCATAAAGCTAAATTAGATTGCATTTAACACTGTCCTCTCAGTAATTTTCTTCCAGTTAGTCTCTACCCTTCCTTCTTTCTGCTACAGCATGTTTGAGCAAAGACTTGCAATGCAAACTACCCCTTAACGTCAGACAACCTGGATCTTCCTCTGTGGTACTTCCTCGAATTACCTGCTAGTTTCTCAGCCAGGCAGCCTAGGACTGCAGATGTGTTCCTGTGTTTGGCAGGATGACCTGAGTCCTGGCAAGCTACTTCTCCATTTAAATTGAGAATTTCAGTCAATTTCTGGAGTGCATCCTAAAAACAAAAATGTACAAGTAGATTTGGTACATACACTCCTTGGGTTATTTTCCCAAGGGAATTCTTTAAAACAAAGCTATATGCAAGTGTTACGTGAACTCAGAATAACCATACAAAAATTATATTATGTACTCCAATTATATAATTACTGTGGGAAATATTTTTTAATCAACCAGCAAGTTTTCTCATATGAACTGTTAGATCACGTTACTAATGATTGTACCCAGGGCCTTCCACATGTTAAGCAAGTACTATACCACCAAGCTAGTCCTTTTTTTTTTTTTATTTTGAGATAGGGTCTAGCTAAATTGCCCAAGCTGGCCACAAACTTGCAATCCCCTGCCCTCTATCTCCCAAACAGTTAGGATTACAATGCACCTTATGATGCCTGGCTTGGTGCATATTCCTGAATCATTAAACAGACTAAACTAAATGTCAATAGGCTTGATAACATTAAGAGCTTAGTGATATGGAAGTAAAAAGTTACTTTTTTAAAAAAATGTTATGTTTTAAAAATAAATGTTACCAAGCAAAAACAATCCTATCAAAGTTTTCAAGGCAAATTAAAATGAACAGCCTAGGGAAAGATCAATTCATCCGTGACTCAGCTTCTGTCCACATTTTCCTCCTGTCTGCCATACTTTTCTAGGGCCCCAAATAAAGGACAAACAAAAGATGTCAGAATCCAAATTTTAAAAAGCATATGGACTGGGACTGGGGATTTAGCTCAGTGGTTCCAGTGCCTGCCTTGCAAGCTCAAGGTCTGGAGTTTGATCCCTGGTACCAAGTAAAAAAAAAAATTATATGGACTAAGCTATGAAACTTTGACATTTTTGTTCTAAGTAAGACATAATCACAGACTAAACCCTAATATGTTTAAGACTTAAAAGTGCTTTCAGTACAATACTTTTTTCTCTTATTAGAAAACTTTTGTTATATGGAAATTGCACAGAAAAAGATAAGAAAATCAGCTTCTCAACTGAATACTCTATTCTAATTTCCAAATAAAGACTGTCATTGTGGGAATACATACTTCTACTTTTAACATTTTAAAAATATTAAACTAAAATCTAACATAGTATGCTATGGATAGAGGATGTAGTACCTCATTCATAATAAAAATTTTTATGCAATGAAAGACATCTCAAATATATAAAAAGGAAATGCATTATAGCAAATGTTCTTTGTGGTCATTCATCCTGTGCATAAGCACAGATGACAGTTTCATAGAAGATTAGTATTAACTTACTTTAGTGGGCAATGGACATTCATCTAGTAACAATGTTATCACAGCTGGTCCCAATGGATCTTCCAATGGAATAACTCTAATTAAAGACTGGACAACATCCAACCATCCTTCATCTAAGAGCAAATCAAGAAGATTATATAATGGAGTCACTATTTTAAAAATGTGAAAATACATTAAATTTATAGAGACATACAAGAGGATGTCACATGAACACAGAAACACTTTTGTTCTTCATCCTATAGCTTTTGAGAAGCCAATATTTGGCATGGACATAATTATCATCATTAGTTGTCATGGTGGAGTCAAAAATTCTGTTACAAGGGTCTTGTGATTTGGGGGCATCTTTATTTGGAGAAAACTTAAGCTATGGACTTGTATCCTCAAATTCTGATTAAAACAGTTTTAAATATTTTATTTACTATACAGGAATTAACTGAGAAAACTAAGTATACTCAGCAGTTGGCTGTATTTTCAGATGACAGGAAACTGAAAGATAAGAAATTATCCCCCCCTAGAACAACTACAGTCAAAGATCTGTCAATATTAAAAAAAAATCCTATTTTAAATGATACAAAACCATCACCAAGACATGTAGCTAAACATTCAGGATACAATATATAGTGTCCATTACACTTTTATAGGAAAATTTCCACACACTAAGGGCTTTTTCCTGTGTTATGCTACATATTTTTGGAATCTTTTATTTTTTTAAAAAAGTGGTCACATTTCTTCATAATTATTAATTCATTAAGAACTATTAAAAATAAACTTTAAAAAATACCTGTTTCTGCCATTTCGTGTAATGTAATCATTGAATAGGGAGGTTCCTGATCACTGAAAAACAAACATTCAAGACATTAAACTTGAAGAAATAATAAACAATTCCAAATAAAAATTCCAACTGCAAATGTGGGGACAGAAAGCGAATAAATGAACATGAAAGAATGTAGGGAAAGAGACGGAAGCATCAATCAGAGCTACAACCTGTAAAGACAAATTTATACCACATGTGCTTATTTCCATGGTCACTGCCGATGATGATTCACAAACAAAATAGGCAGATGGGCACTCACAAGGGCCACTATGTAGCCTGAGATAAAAGGACAGGACTAAAACTGGAGACAAAGAGTCTGAGCTTTATATCCAAGGACCAATGCTACCTGAGATGAGCCAGGAAGATCAACCACATCTTCCTCATACATACCTCAAAGAAATGACAGGGTGGAAGATGGCAACCCCAGCTAATGACTTGCGGAAGGTAGGGCTTACACAAACATCTTCATTTTAAGGCTTTCTTCTGGGAAATATCACTACATGCTTAAACTTGGTATTAGAAGAAAAAGAAACCAAACTTAACAAGGAACTATTTAATATTTTAGACACTGCTCTAAAATTGCATTTTATACCTTAATTCCATGGTTCTCAAGCTGGGATCTCAAACATTCTCAGGAAGTGCTTCAAGGCAACTTCAATACTGAAATACTGCCTATCAAACAATGATAATTCTAATTGTTGAGGAGTCACCATTTATTTGTTTACATATTTTGGATCTATTTTCTGCTGTGAAAAAAAACCAGACTACTGTCTTAAATCATTAATTCTCAAAATAACTTTGTGATATATGGGTATTAGTATGTTCATTTCAAGTACTCATTACATGCTGGCTGTTAGACATATGCTTTGTCCTTTCATAATAGGGGAAATTATTATCTAAAAAGAAATTAAAAAACAATATAACTGACTGAGGAAAATATTTCCGGAGAATAATCTGGCAATAATGAAACTAAGTATGCACACAATTCTAGTGAAATTTTATAGATCCATAAATTGATGCATATTTTGCATAGTTATTTGCAGTAACAAAAATTTGACAGGAACTTAAGTAACTATCATCAGATGAAGACAACAAAATATAGTACTTTCAGGCACACAAAGGAATATGCCATAGCAGTGAGAAGTAGTACATTTACACACAGCAATATGGTCTTGAATATGTTAAGAGGAGTTAAAAACAAAGAGGCTTATAAAACTAAATCAGTTATGTAAATATAAACAAATCATATACAAAACACTATATAAATAGTCTTCTGATACAGACATAAAGAAACAAATGGTAAGAGAACAGGAAGAACCTATCTTTCATTTTTCTGTTTTTGACACAGATCTTGCTATGTTTCCCAGGTTGGTCTTGATCTCCTGAACTCAAGTGATCCTTCCCACTCAGCCTCCCAAGTAACTGGGACTACAGGGCAGAATAGATCTTAACTTCACTAGAATGGTTACCTGCTGATATTTGGAGGTGAGTGGTAGAAAGGAGAATGAGATTAAGGAATAAGGGAAAAATAATAAAATACAACCAAGATTTGGTAACCAGTAAGGAACAGGAGTACTCCCATTCTATACAGAAGCACTTAATGTACATACACATCCACACATTCACACACCTTTACATTCAAAGAACAAGATAAGGTCTCTTGTGGATCAGAAGTGGAGGAGGAATTTCTGGTTGGAGGCAGAAACTCAGCCAGAGGGCCACTGTCAGGCACTGGACAGCGGTAACCAGGAGATGAACTGTACTTTTTCAGGGTAGGGGGCCCAAAACCCCAACACGATGTGTGAGGCAGATGCAGAAATGATGCTGGGGTGGGGTTCCCTCTCAAGAAAAGGAGTAGAAAAAGTTATGAATGCTAAACTGAGCTACAGCTGGTATAAAAAGTCTTCAGTGACAGAAAAAGACAAAGAAAGCTATGCAGCAGGACTAAGGCTTCTTACAGTGGGTCAGCACCTCCAATTTTAGATTCATTGGGGACAAGGGAAGCACCAGCCTCCAGGGAGCACACATAGCATACAGACGTGAAGACAGCAAGGAAGAAACTTCTATTATGAGCAATCAACAGGGCTGGGGATGTAGGCCAAAGCAAAAACAAGAGCCTAGCCTGCACAGGGTTCAAACTGCAAACTGGGATTACAGGCAGATGGGCACATGCCCAGCCAGATGATTGTAAAATAAGTGAATGTCTAGGAACAACTATAAGTACATTAAATGAACAAAAACAAAAAGGTTATATGAATTAACAAAGAAAAATCAGAAATCCTAGAAAATAGTTACTGAAATACAGTGGACCCTTGAACTCAATTCATTAATGAGGGCTATCTCAAGTTGGTCAATTGCCTTCAAAGTCTCTCACCTGTATAATTTTAGGCCACGTGTTCTAGGCAGACCTCAGTGTCCTTACAGAGACACTGGCCCAGGATTTCTCAATTAACCCCACATGGGAAAGGATGTTATAATGTTCTTTCCAGAACTCTTTAAGGGTTAAATCTGTATCTGAGACCATCTGGAAGCACAAGTGGCTGGCATTCAGGTCATAATGCAAAACTCTGTAAGTTAAAACTAAAATTCCGGTTGTAACCCAAGTTGTTTGTACATTAGGCCAGTTGTAACTCTAGGGTCCACTGGAAATATCTCAAGAGATGGTATAACTCCATATATGCCATAAAGTGAAACTTAATGAATTAAGAGAGTATTGAGGAATTGACTCAGAACACCAGAAGCAACATTCAAAGACAAAATGGCTGAGAAACTTCCAGAAGTGAGAACATGATTTTAGACTGAAAGTACACTTAAGATTACACAATCACAACAGAAAAGTAAGAACAAAAGAACTTTGTTTAGATGAGAGGAAAAGAAAGCTAGGTATAGAGACATGGTGCAAATTGGCAATTTATTTCAAAACAAAGTCATGGGAAACCAGAAACCAACACCAAGAAACTCTGTATAGCAGTGGTGGTGAACCTATGGCACCAGAGCCCTCTCTGACAGCATGGGAACCAAGTTGCCCCAGCAGCTAAGCATCGGATAACAGTTGTTTTTTCTAAACTAAAAACTCAGTATTTAGGTTTAATTGCAGTGTTGGCACTTTGCAATAAATAAGTGGGTTTTGGGTTGCAGTTTAGGCACTCGGTCTCTAAAAGGTTTGCCATCACTGCTCTATAGTGACTCTCTTCATTATGGCAATAAGCACTCCTCCCCTACTCTTAACAGTGTCACTCTGTCCTTAGTAGACAACAGAAAAGACAATACAGATTGTTTCATAATTTTGATAACTGTATACATCCATTTAGAAACTAATCTCACATGTTCTTTCATGTTTTAACAGCCCTATAAACTTTATAGGTTATAAAATTCTTCTCCTTTAATAGCTTCTAAAAAAGCAAGCATACATCCCCATCCCTTATGTGGTACTCAGGATTGAAATCAGGGCCTCATGCATATGAACCCTGCACTCTCATACTGAGCTACATCCCTAACCATTTTATTTGATTTGATTTGGAAAAGGTCTTGCCATATTGCCTAGGGTAGCCTCAAACTTGAGATTCCCTTGCCATGGGCTCCTGGGTAGCTGGGATTGCAGGTATGTGCTACCATGCCTGGCTGCACTAATGTTTAAAAACTGTCTGAATTTGTTTTGCCATTATCTTTTTCAGCATGTCTCTTTCCTATTTGCTCCACATATGCCTGATTTTCCTCTCTAGTCAAAAGAGTTATACCTATCAGTCAGTAAAAACAGGCATAAAGTAAAAGCTACCTTGTTACGCAAAAGGCAAATCAATTGCTTCACATAAGTAAATTATGTGCTTTATCAACAAGACCACTTATAATTTGTAAAATTTTCCTGGAGCTTGGAAATAAGATCCCTACCTTGGTGCCATACTCCCTTAATCACTCTCTTAAAATAGGACAAAGTCTGTTCTGCACCTGTTTTTCCAAGGGGCTTAATGTTTCTTGCAGTTTGCTTTCTTTTTGAGGAAGGATAGCTTTTCATTACAATTTTATAGTATGAGGGCTAATTTTTAGAAAAAAATTTTTTTTTTGGTAGCAGGGATCAAACTCAGGACCTTGTGCTTGCAAGGCAGGCCCGGTGCCACTGAGCTAAAGAAAAATTATTATTCTTGAAGACCAATAAACATCCCAGTATTTGTGGGAGAGTCTCATATAGCTCTAAGAATTTGTTTTTATGCACAGATAGTTGTTTTATGTTATAATTTTTGAGAATTACAACTTTTTATGTGAGCATCAAATATTTACAAATTTACTAGTGGGACCTGAAGCAAAAAGAACCCAGAAATAACTTTTTAAAATTACTACTAGAGCAGCTGGGGATGTAGCTCAGTGGTAGAGTGCTTACCTACCATGCTTGAGGCCCTGGGTTCATTCCACAGCACCACAAAAAAAACGAGTGGAATTAATACCATTTATTGAGCAACTGTTTTGTACAAAACAGCATACTAGATATTTTATATACATTATCTCATGATAATTGCTGTAACACAAGTGTTATTCCCATTATAGATGAGGAATCGGAAGCTTAGAGAAATAACTTACTTAATTTGTACCTGGATCCATCATGGTTCTAAAACTTGTGCTCTTAACTACTAAAACTATATGATTTAACTTTTTTTTTTTAAACTTGAATGGGACTTTAATTTCACTGTTGTTCAATCTGGGACCTTTCAGTTAGAACTAAACAAAGCACAGGAAAAGACAAAGAGGTACAGATGTGCCCTGCAGTTTCAACTTACAAGCTTTCCAAATGGATCTTAGAGGGTCAAATAAGAAATATTTTAAGAGGAGGAGGAGGAGGAGAAAGAGAAGAAAACTCTTTGAACTTTGTCCTTAGGTTTCCAATAGAACTTTCAAGCAGCCAAGCTCTTGGGTGAAACAACTCATCTTAAAAATCTCTGGTCAGTGCAGCAGAGAGGCAAACGCAGTAAGTGTCTTTTTGAAATCATTTCCTATCATAGCTAGCAACACAAACTCACTCCATATTTACATTTCCTAATAAAGATCATAGCTTTAATTAGTGTTTTCTGCTAGAGAAATGTTTAGACATTCCCAGACAGGAGTAGGTGATAGCAAGTTAAAACATCAAAATTTATAATTTCATCTGCCACCAGGAGAGAAATAAAATATTCTCCCTTGCCTTATGAACACAAGGCTTGGTGAAAATATCCTAAATAAGCTGAAGGATTCCAAAAGCTGTAGTTCCTGGCAGAATACTGTCCAATACACTGGAGATGTCAGTGAGTCAGATACTTACTTATCTACAAGAGTCCGTATTACTGCCAGTGTGTCCAGCACTAGCCCATCTACATTTTGTTTTTTTCTCCTTGGCTCATGTGGTCCTCGACCCCTCCTTGGTGGCCGAACAGGGTCCCGGGGCTGGCTCCTCATGTCAGCAGTGGGGACTGCATTGTTCTCAGCTTGTTGCTGGTGGGCGTCAACACTGTCTTCTGCTCCACTGTCATCTCGGCAGATACAGGAATTACCCATGGTAGTGGCGGCACCTCTAGTCCCCAGTAGGTGGGCTGTGTGCTCCTGAAGAGTCAACAGAAGACCTTGGCCAAGGCTTCTGCTTGCTAAGAACACAGCCCAACCAAAGACAATCATTTAGACAGTTTTCAGTTTTCCAAGTTCTGTTTTCATAATCTGCAGTTGAGGAACTTGCATCCTATTTCTTTTTAACAACTGAATGCCAAAGAAATTTGCAGACCTGATCTCCAACATTATCAGCTACGGGGAATCCTGGTCATCCACAGGCAGTTCTCAAAGAAAGAGAGGAAAAGAAAAGGAAAATGAATAGAAGATTCTTGACTACTCAATTATTTACAGTTTGCTTTTATAGATTTTTGGATTACAACACAGAACCATCATTGGTTATGTTTACAGGTTTCCAATACACATACACAAAATATCTTTGAACAGAATTAACATTCAACCAATAATTCCTTTTCATCATTATATTAGATGAATGCTAAGCCATACCCTTTGTAAACCATAGGAGATACAATCAATGTTCAAAAGCCATAGATGTATTTCTTCCTATCTACACACAACATCAGAAGGATGTGTAATTTATTCAAGGGCTCCTTTTGTGATAAAAATAATTTCTATTTTTCCTTTACACATATGGGAAAATATGTTTCAAAAAAAGTATCTAATTACACGTCTGTTGTTGAAAAGTTATGACACAAATGTGATAGTACCTATTTGATAATGAAAGAATAAAAGACTGTTCCTCTTAAATTACTAAAACTACGCTTATGTCCCATGTAGGAGCTCACTCAAGAATCTACAGAAATACAAATAGTTAAGAGATTTTCTGTTTTAGTTAAGCAACACTCTGTTTTGGAAAATGTGAATTTATATCAGAGTTACTTTCTCACAATCATCAGCTTGTTGCACAACACATCTGTTACACAATTAAGAACAATATGCACCAATTATCTTTGAAAATATTAAGCATTTTCTAACAGGTACTATGGTGGAACTAAGAGAATAATGACAAGGTACAGTTCCTGCCCTTCAGGAATTTATGGATGGCCATTCCACACAGTATGTTTATCATAAAAAAACAAAAAACAAGTGATTAGCCAAGAGTGGTGGCACACACTTGTAATCCCAGCTAGTGGGGAGGCTAAGGCAAAAGGATTGCAAATTTGAGGCCAGCCTGGGCAACTTAGTAAGACTCTGTCCCAAAATAAAAAAGTTTAAAGGGTCAGGGATATAGCTCAGGGCCCAGAACTGCAATAACAAATGAATAATAAAAATTTAAACAGAGTGAAGATGAGTATAGAGTATGGCACTATAGTGCTTGCATAGCATGCTCTGAGTTCAATCTCCATACAACAAAAACCAAATCAAATCCAACCAAATAACCAAGCAAACAAACAAAACCCAAATGATAGAACCAGCTTTTCATTGACCTAAGTACATCTGGTTAGGTTCAAAAAAGATAAAAGATTTGAAAGTGGAGGGCTGGGGATTTAGCTCAGTGGTTCTGCTGCCTCTCTTGCAAGTGCAAGGTCCCGAGTTCAATCCCCAGTACCGGAAAAAAAAAAAAAAAGATTTGAAAGTGGGAGACTGACATGGGACTGGTAGCAAAAATTAGCAAATCATGCTGGTATTTGGAGACTATGACACACAAGGAAAAGACAATGCTGATGTGTAGTCTCCATTCAATATTTGACTATATACAATTAATTCCTCATGTCTACTCACTCAAGATTAAACATAAAATTTGTAATTTAGTGGGACTAAAAGAGAAAAATTACTTCCATTTTACTGGGTAGAATCGCAGCAAATTCTTTTTTTTTGGTAGTGGGGATTGAACTCAGGACCTCGCACTGAACTAAGTCCCCAGCTCACAGCAAATTCTTTTCAATACTTTCCCAATCTACTGTTCATATGGAAAAAAAAAAGAGATAATGGATAGAACATCCTCACATATATATATGAATATATATATTATATGAATATATAATATGAGGGAGGAAGGAGTGCAAGAAGGGAAAAGAATGTGAGGATGGGACAAGAGAGGAAGGAGAAAGAAGAGAAAGAAGAGGAGAGTAGACATTATCTGCCCCCATGCTACATATAGGGAGCAATGGCTGAGCCAAGTATTACTGGAGATGTTCTTGGTTCCCTGAAACCAGCCAGGCTATCTTGAAAATTTGGAGGTTGGGCTTAAAAGGATATGACTGAAGTACATAGACAGGAACATGAGGCAAAGACCCAGCTGGGAATAGCATTTTAACAACACATTTTAAACCAGCAGAGTCCAAGTAAATGACATTCCCACTACTGAAGGGACCACGGTACAATTCCCTCCAGAGAGTAGATTATCAAGAGATTTAAACACTTAAAAGGACAGAGGAGACAGATGCCAGAAATAATTCTTTTTTTTTGGATCCGGGGATTGAGCTTGAGAGCTTGCGCTTTCGAGGCAGGCAGTGGAACGACTGAGCTAAATCCCCGGCCCTAGAAAGAATTCTTTTAAAGGGCCCCTGGTATATGTTTCTACTGATCTTATAAACTATGCTGGTTTCTGGAAAAGTCCAAAAAGCAACATTTAAGAAGCAATGCCCTGGCCCTTCTCAGATACTGCACAGATAAGGCACCACTGCAACAATTCAGACGAGGGGTTTTCTGACAGGCCTAGCCCTGGGCAGTAGCCAGCTGATTTTGCCAGGGAAGCACTTCCTTGGAATCGTAAGGTATTATTTAATATTTAAAAAATTAAACCAATGCACAAGGTCCTGGGCTCCATCCCCAGAACCACAAAAACCAAAAATTCAGTTGTTTGCGCTTGCGCAGCAGGCAGTGAAACCACTGAGCTAAATCCCCCGCCCTTCAGTTGTTTTAAAAGCTAAACTCTCCACAAGTCTAGAGCAAGTAGAAGCTCCTCTTCTGCTCTAAGCCCATTCCTTTCCCAAACTTAACCCTTAAAGCTTTGTATGTTTGCTTCCACGCCTATTATTATGCACTCTTACAAATTTTTTTCCTTAAATCTGATCAGGGAAAGCCCCAAAATACTGTGTGATTTGTACTCTAAACTTAATACCACAACTCTAAAATTATCTCATTCTGTTTAAAGGCTGTATATAAATCCATATTGTTTCACAGTTTCTTACCCATTATAAAAATCTGTAGTTAACCCAACTAACACTTTGGAGATGGTGAGAAGGACTAGTTCAAGACCTGATACAAGGGAACTCTTTTGGAGGGTGTGTCTCTAACTCCCCACTGTGGTGAGCGCCCAGGACTGTGCACAGCCCTGCCAGAGCAGAAGGGATTTCGCCGACTTTTCTAATGCCGCAGAGCCTTTCCCCACCAAAAGTATGGAAGGTGGGATGGAACACTAGATGCACACAATAGATTCAGTCTAACTAGAGACATTAAATTGGAGAAGCCACACCTGAGGGAGACACATCAGGTACTAAAAATGACCAGTAATGATTTGAGAATGTCAAGATGAGCTTAAATCCTAGAAAACAACTCTTGAGGAGAGAACAGGTGCCTATGAAGTTACAGTTTAATGCCAACAGTTACAAAGCTATTTAGAATAATTAACAAGAAACAACATTGAGATTACTCACAGAGATGGCAGTTTGTTGGACTGCAATTCTTAAACTTTCTATCCAAATTTTTTCCCTAAGGGTTATAGAAACTGAATATAGAATAATTTACGCAGATTTACATTCAGTACAATTTCAAGGTGATTAGAAAATATCTAATACATGCAGTTTTTTTTTCTTTTGGTACCAGGGATCTAACTTGCAACCTTATGCTTGGTAAGGCAGGCAGTGGAACCACTGAGCTAGATCCCCGGCCCTACAAGCAGATATTTTTTAAAATGTCACTAAATTTGGAGGCAAGAAGACAAAAATTAAGTTTTTTTTTTTTAGTTTTCCAAACTAAAATCAAGTGTATTTTGGGTCAATTCTTTCCAAAAAAGACATTTTCCTTAAATGACCCAGAAAATGATATCAGCTGTAAACATGTCAAGAGAAGTAAATGGAATTTTAAAAATTATTTTGTTTTTGAGACACTGCATTGTCCAGACAGACTGGCCTTGGACTCCTGGTGCTCAAGCAATTCTCTGTCTCAGCCTCCCAAGCAGCTAGGACTAGAGGTATATACCACTGAACATGGAAAAATGTCAATTTTTTTTTCCAATACTGGAGGTTGAACTCAGGTCCTCTGTGTGAGCTACATCCCCAGCCCTTTTAATATTTTATTTTGACACAGGGTCTCACTAAGTCACTAAGTTGCCCAGGCTGGGCTCAAACTTGTGATCCTCCTGCCTTGGTCTCCTAAAGTGCTGGGGTTACAGGTGTGCACAACCTCACCTGGCCCAAAAGGATTTTTTTGTTTTGAGACAGGGTCTCACTCCGTACTTCAGGCTCACCCTGAGCTCACTATAAAGTCCAGGCTGGCCTCAAAACAATCCTCCTACCTCAGCCTCCTGAGTGCTGGGATAATCGGCATGACCTACCACACTGGGCCAAAATGGATTTAAAAAAAAAAAGTTTTTGGGCTGGGGATTTAGCTCAGTGGTTCCACTGCCTGTTTCCCAAGTGCAAAGACCCAAGTTCGATCCCTGGTACCAAAAAAAAAAAATAGTTTTCATATACTTTTTTTTGTTTTTGAGACAGGATCTCGCTATGCAGTTCAGGGTGGCCTCGAACTCACTATGTAGCTTACACTGGCCTCAAACTCGCAGCAATCCTGCTGCCTCAGCCTTCCAAATGATGGGATATAGGCATGTGCCAATTTTCACGTACTTTAAAGCCAAAGTTTTTGTTGTTGTTTTTTAAAGGACCAGCTGTATACCAGACAGTGGCATACACCTGAAATCCCAGCTACTTGGGAGGCTGAAGCAGGAGAACCACAAGTTTGAGGCCAGCCTAGACAATTTGGTGAGACTCAGTTTCAAAAAATAAAAAGGGATGAGGATGTAGCTCAGTGGTAGACCACTTGTCTAGCAAGCACAAGGACATGAGTTCAATCCCCAGTAATACAAAAGCAAACTAAAAACAAAACAAACAAAAAAACACAAAGGAACTCAGCTACATAGATCAGGTTAAGTGGAAGAAGTCATGGGGCATTTTACAGAGGAAAGCCTATGAAACATACAAGAAACAAACAAGAGCTATTACCTTTAAAGAATTTCTAAAATGAGCACACAGAGTACTTTTGATAATATGTCCAGCCACAGGCAGGTCACATAAATGAACAAGTATTGATATTTCAGATTTATGCAGCACTAAAAATGTATACTTTTTATTTGAAAAAGACAGGTACTCATGATATTGCTTATGGGGAAGAAGTGACTGCTGTGTAGGGGTTAAAGCCAACCAGTTATAATTTTAGACAACTTTTTTAAAAAATCTCATTAAAAAATTACTTTCTCATTTTCCAAGAACCATTGTTTTAAAACAGTAGCACTCAGTTTACAGCTTTTACATAGCCAGAGGCCAGCTATATAGTACAGTTCACCGGTTTTGCACAGACTTGGGCACAAGTCCCAGATCTACAATGTTTACTACTATGCATCCTAATTAACCTGTTGACACATTTTATAAAATGGAGATACTGTAGAAATAGTTTTTAACTCACAGTATACTTCCAAATAGCCAAAATCCAAATTTCTAGGAGGTGGTCCAAGCCTGTATTTTCTTTGAAGCTTTCCAGGTGATTAGGATGGTACCCAGGTCTGGAAATTCTTGTTATATAGTACCTACCACAAAGCTAGCACAGCAGGTAGGACCTACCTGACTGAAAGGTCAAACTAAAATACTAAAGAGTGATTCTTATGGGGGTAAAAAATACTGATATCCCTTTCTGGAAAAATGAACTGGGATTATTTTTGAATGTAATCCTTTGGAGATGTCATCTGAATTAATTATCAGAATACAGGTTTGTGGGATGGACAATATATATCAACAAAATGAAAAAAATGGTGCCACATATTTCCCATTAGATCTACCCCACAAAGCATCATAATGAACATACATGGTACTCTGCTTATGGATAGTATCACCCAGGGTTGACACAATGCATAAAAATAAAGACTAGAGACTATGTAAAGGTAACACATCTGTAATAAAAATTTCACCTTAACTTTGAAGATTACTCAGCATTAGCTCATGAATTTTGAGACAAAAAGATAGTAACAGAATTTGAATATACACAACTATTACATCTGTGGCAATCAACTGATTTAACGATAATTTTTATCACTGGATGTCACTGCTTAGTAGAAGGACTTTTCTTCCCATTTAAATGGTAACACTTTTTTTTTCTTTTTGAGACAGGGTCTCACTATGTAGTTCAGGCTGGTCTTGAATTTGCAGCAATCCTCCTGCCTCAGCACTCCTGAGTGCTGGGATTATACACCTGGCACCTTCTTTTTCTCTTTTTTTTCCCTTTGGTTTTTTTGAGTCAGAGTCTACTATATAGTTCAGGTTAGCTTTTTAAACTCACTAGCCCTGGCTGGCCTTGAACTTGTGGCGATTCTCCTGTCTCAGCCTCCTGAGTGTTGGGATTACAGGCATGCTAACTGGTAATACTTTTTAGATCATTAGACTCGATAACCATTTTGCTGCAAGAACATAATTATAATCAAACATTTCCTTTACAAATGTTTCTCTGAAGTGTGGCATTATTTTGATCCTTCGTGTGTGTGTGTGTGTGTGTGTGTGTGTGTGTTGCAGTGTTGGGGCTCAAATCCAGGGACTTGCCCACCATTAAGCAACCCCCACAGCACCTTCCCTTTTTAAAAAAGGACGACCATTCTCTGTTTCTATACCATTTATGATTAGATATTTTTTGTTTTGTTTTTTGAAATTAGCATCTCACTATGTAGTTTAGGCTGGCCTTGAACTTGCCATCTGGTCTCAGCCTCCCCAGTGCTGGTATTACAAGTGTGTATGCCCAGGCCTGGCTGGGAGTCTCAGTAAATCTGGAGTTAACACACTGAGGTTCTGGCACTCACTGTCAGTACAGAGCCCAGTCCTCTGCCATCATAGCCAGCTCACCACAGAGGCATGTGGCCAACTGGTCTAACTCTCTAACAAATGGTCCAGGAATCAATGATTCATTTCTTCAAATATTTGTTTGCATCTAGTCATTAAGCAGATCAGAAACAGAAAGAAGTTTATTTTTCCTGAAAATAAGACTTCAGGATTATGCTGCCAAGAGGGAGCTTATTAAATGATCACAAGGAAGAAAAGCCAGATATTGGGCACAAAATTACTTTTGTTGTAATCTTTACCTCATCATATGATACACTATTTTTTTTTCAGTGTTTCCCCACCCAAGGCTAAATCAAGTAACACAAATAGTAACATATATTATATACTGAAAATTTTGATTTTTTTCTCAGAAAATATTCTCAGATTTTTCCCTAAGACAGTGAATGTGTTATATGCAATAGCTTCTAGTGTCATGTTTAACTCCATTTCTCTCAACATTAAGAAAAATTTCAAACATACAGCAGTTCAATTAAAACTCACTGTAAACAGTGAACATCCATACCTATCATTAGATTTCAACAAGCTTTATTATACCTGCTGTATCACTTATCCATCCATCATCAATCCATATAATATTTTATTTCAAAGTAAGTTTCAAGCTTTGGTATACTTCAGCATACATATCACTAGCTAGACTCCATTTTGTTTGGTTGGTTTTTTTCCCTCTCCAGTGTGGGAATTGAACATAGTGCCTTTGCACTAGGCTTTATCCTCAAATCTTTTTATTTTTGAAACAGGGTCTAAGTCACTAAGTTGCCCAGAATGGGCTGAATTTATAATCCTCTTGCCTCAGCCTCCCAGAATGTTGGGATTACAGAAATATGCCACCATGCCCAGCTAGAATCCAATGTTTTTAGAAGTTATATTTGCATATAATGAAATGTGCAAATCTTTATATATATGTATGGAGTTTAGTCAAATTCATACACACATCTGTATTCTCAAACTCAAGACAG
The DNA here is from genome assembly GCF_053883595.1 of Heterocephalus glaber. Classification (NCBI taxonomy): domain Eukaryota; kingdom Metazoa; phylum Chordata; class Mammalia; order Rodentia; family Bathyergidae; genus Heterocephalus; species Heterocephalus glaber. The sequence continues at coordinate 28,427,112 of NW_028258137.1, forward strand.
AACATACTCAAAATACATTTGCTTTTAAAATATCCTGCAGAACACCTTAAAGACAATAATTTTCTTACTAAAGACTGTTTACATGGGAAAAAACACAGAAGTCTACAAGTCTGATTACTTGGTACTGCAATATGTAGATAAGAAAAGTAGATATCTTCCAAGAGTAGACTTGCCACTTGAAACAGAAACTACCTAAAGATGTTTTAATTGGAGTGTTTCTGACTCTAGACTGTAAAGCAGCTAGTATCTTTTGGGAGAAGGGGAAGCTTGTGAAATATAGTCAGTCCTCCACATCCATGAGTTCCACTAAATGCAGATAAAAAATATTTGAAAAAAGTAGCATTTATACTGAACATGTACATTGTTCTTGTCATTATTTCCTAAATAATACAGTATAACAATTATTTATACAGCATATCATTTTAGGTATAATTTAGAAATGGTTTAAATTATAGGGAAGACTGCTTAGATTATATGCAAATACCATATCTTATATAAGGAATGAGAATATACATGGTGTTTGGTAACAGGAGGGGTCCTGGAACCAATGCCCCTAGGGTACTGAAAGTTGGTTGTATTTGAGTGGAATTAAATTTCCCCCTAAATTGAAACGGGAGACTTGATAAGGTTTTTTTTACATCACCTAGGTGTCCAAAACTATCTGTAATGGCAATGAGCAGTTAAGGTGTAACTTACAAAGTATACTATTATCCCCAAATTGTAACCTTCAAGTAGTTTGGGAAAAGCACTAGGTGACTCTAATGCACTGAGGTTGGGTTTAAAAAGTATTCCTTTGAGAGGAAACTAATCTTTCTGGTTGAATTGTTAGGGAAAGAGTATTTGGAAAAAACTTTCTCTAAAATGTTGAGAGCAATAGCATTTGGGGTCAAGTGAGGCTTACTGGCAGAAAGAATTTTAGAATACAGTCCTGACCTGAAACAGCACAAAAGAGAAATGACAAATCTTTATAGTACTCAAATTATGTATTAAAAAATAAAATGTAGGAGGCTGGGGATGTTACTTAGTGGCAAAGTGCTTGCCTAGTATGTGCAAGGCCCTGGGTGTGATCCACAGCACTGAAAAAATGGCCTGGATAGAGTAGGGAATTTCTAGAAGAAAATAGTGAAAAAGGAGCATTAAACAATCCCTGCCTGAAGTCTCAAGCAAGGATTGAAAAACTGGTCCTGAACCCAAAAGGAAAATACTAAGGAAGAATTTAGGTTAAATGTTAATGATAGCTGTAATACTGGGGAGAAAGATAAATGCAATATTCCATACTATTTGAGATTTCCCCAGGATACGAAATAACAGGAAATCATATAGCTATGTCATTCAAATACACACAAATCTGAAGGAAAAGGACTTTTTTATTGAAGAAAACAATATGCTATTAAGAAAAGCAAACAAATATGTAAACAAAATGAATGGTAACACTTTAATGACACCTACTTAAAATGGTGTCTAAAAACACCCAAGTGCATACTCAATTGGATACCTATTAGAACTTAATAGGTAGTCAATATATATTTATAGTTAATTTTAAAAACTGTAAAAATAGAGTGTTTCCAAAATACCACTTTAAAAAGCAGATGCTGCTGGGCATAGTGGTACATGCATGTTAATTCCAGCTACTCAGGAGGGTTAGTAGGAGGATTGCCAAGTTTGAGGCCAACCTGGCCAACTTAGTGAGAGCCTATTTCAAAATAAAAAATAAAGCTGGGCATGATGGTGCATATCTGTAATCCCAGCAGCACTCAGGAAGTTGAGACAGGAGAATCACTGCAAGTTGGAGGCCAGCCTAGGCTACAGAGTGAGTTTAAAGCCAGCCTGAACTGCATAGCAAGACCTTGGGTCAAAAAATAAAACAAAACAACAAAAACAAAATAATAAAAAGGGCTAGAGATGTAGCTCAGTGGTAGAGCCCCCTTGGGTTTGATCTCTAGTACAATAAACAAACTCAACAAATATACATCCAATACACTCAATAAATACACATCCAATGCTTACATGCCAGGCAAAAATGAAAAAAGGTTCCTCATCCTCTTGGCAAGAGAGCTGGGACTAGAGACAAAAGATAGCAATACATTTAGCTTCTTACCTGAAGCCTGTGGATAAGGCATCAAGTCCACTACAAGGAGGTCTGTGGCCCTACCAATTTTCCAGTGGAAAAGGAACTTGATAACCCTGAATTATCCCTGTATGAGCAAGTTCCTAGATGGCTAAACAAACTAGTATTAGCAAAAGGGGAATAGAGGTCCACTTACATTACAATAAATTTATTTCTTTAAATTATATACCAAAATATTGTAGTACAAATATCCCTAGTCACATAGTGAAAAGTTAAACAAAAGTTCATAAATTAAGATGATAAAGCTAAATAATAATGAAAAAAACCCAACAATAAAGATTCACAATGAGAGGCATCACAATGGAAAACCAAGATAATTCTGAGATAACACTGATGATATACCCCAAATGAAGCAGACACCCTGAATATGGTAGAATCCGCCTTCTACATATGACATCTGGAGAAGCTTTGCATTAGTGCGTTTCCAGGACAGACTACCTGGGAGGAAAAGATATTACAGATCTCAGTAAATTCTAATCACTTTAGTTTTGGGTTACTCATACTATGTAATAATTTACGTAGGTTATTAATAAGTAGCTCTCAGGCATATGTAAGTATGAATAACTATGAAGCAATAAGAACTGAACAAAAGGAGCTGCATTTCCTTCCCATGAGAAGGGGTGGAGTAGGAACCAGGAGAATCACTGCATTAAGTGAACAAGGAAAAAACATAATTATTCAGGAGGTTGTAGGCGTAAGAAAAAACTAACACTGAAACCTTAAACTATGAGGTAATGCTCTATTAGCTGAGTAAGGAATTTCAAACCTTCTATTTCAGGCATATAGGATCCATGAAATATGCCTGGAAACTAATTTTAAGCCTTAAGAATCTATATATGGCATTTACCACTTAAACTTTAGTTCATTGGTTGTTCATTATTTCAAGTGTCTTAACTCTCAAAAGCTCAGAAAGAGGAATATCCTTTAACAGTCTACCACTACTTAAAAGGTAACTTTACCTGATTTACCCTTGTATATATCACAGACTTATACCTAACTGCTTTTACGTATTTAACGAGCAACCACTCACTTTCGGAATGGATACTGAAGGCAAAATGTGACAAATTTAGCTGGGCATGGTGGCACTTGCCTGTAATCCAAGCACTCAGGAGGCTGAGGCAGGAGGATTGTTTTGAGTTCGAGGCCAGCCTGGGCTACACAGTGAGTTTAAGGCCAGCCTGGACTACATAGTGAGACCCTGTCTCAAACACAAAAAAACAAATAAAATGTGACAAATTTGTACTTTTTTTCAAGTTATAAAGATTGGCAAGAAAACTACCTCAAAAGCTGACTGAATAGATAAACCAAAGGAAAAATATTATTTTGCACTTCTAAAAGTTGTAAAGCTTCTTCCTTGAGTTTTTGGCCCAAGGTTTGCCATTCACTACTTCCTGACTACTCTGTTTTTCAATGTTTTAATTTGAATACCAGGAAAAAACTATCTCAATTTAATGGTAAATGCCTTGAAAATGCCAAAACCTTGAAGAAAAGCTAAGTTTGTAGTTTACTAACCCTAAAGAAGTCTTTTGAAATAGAGTACTAGTTCCATTGTGCTTCTCATTTGTGGTGCCTATTGACTTTCCACTTAATTTTGAAACTCTATGACTATCACATTTAACTTTGCAAAGAAAGATCTCACCACAAAATACAGAACATTTCCAATATAAAGTTGTGCAATTGTGATTATCATCTTCAAGAATGGCTAATAGTTTCTCCAAACTCATAGATTTTAAAGTAACAAAAAAGTTGTATTTTAAAGAAAGTGATTCCCCACTTCAGTATAACAAATTACTTTATTATTAGGGAAAATATAAATGATTCTTGATAGGCTAAATTAAGCAGAATAGAAACACTGTTGTAAAAGCACTTCAGGAATACAACAATTTTGTTTTCTCTTGTCAAAACATACTTTAGAGCTTTTTTTTTTCCTATTCACTATAGAATAACACACTATTACACAAAATGCTAAATTTTTATTTCCCCTTGTTCTTGCTAGATGAAGTTACTCTGCTGACAAAGCAGAAAAAGTTCACACAGAGTATGCTGGAATACTTCTTATAATCAATAACTTTAGGGCCCGGGGATTTAGCTCAGTGGTTCCGCCGTCTGCCTCGCAAGCACAAGGTCCCGAGTTTAATCCCCGGTACCAAAAAACAAAACAAAACTTTAAAATATCATTAAGTACAGAAAAAAAATGAAGGACTTGTAAAAGCATCAAAAAGCAGAACACAGACATTAAGCAGGTTAGGACACCATGTATCCTGAGAAATTAGAAAGCTCACAAGATTACCATTTATATTATGTTGGTTTTTTTTTTTTTAAATAGAGACCCACTGAATATAAGATTGGAAAAAGTGGGGCTGGAGATGTAGCTCCGTCGATAGAGGGCTTACCTAGCCAGAGCAAGGTCCTGGGTTTGATTCCTAGCACCGCAAAGAAGGAAAAGCTGGTTTAAAAATCACAAATAAAATACCCATAGCTGGTCGTGGTAGCGTACACCTGTAATCCCAGCTCTTGGGAGTCTAAGGCAGGAGGATTGCTGTGAGTTCAAGGCTAGCCTGGGCTACACGGAGTTCATGGTCAGGCTGAACTGCATAGCGAGACCTTCTTAAAAAAAAAAAATTACTTATTATTTGGAAAACCAGGGGCCAGGGATTTAGCTCAGTGGTTCCACCTCCTGCTTTGCAAGCACAAGGTCATGAGTTCCATCCCCGGTACCAAAACCAAAACCAAAACCAAATGCCACTGACCTGACATTAGTGAAGTATCACACATGGATACAAGTATTATGACCTCATAGAGGGCTCTACAAAGGAAGATATCATACCAGGAAATGGAAACTCTAAGGTGAAAAATTAAGAGAATCCTTATGGAAGAGAAATTTGAAAGCATACAGGGTCCCTCATAATCTATACTCCAGGTCAGCTGCAACAAGGCATAAAATTCATGAAGGGAAGAAGGCTGTCTCATTTACAAATCACAACTGAGCAAGAAGGCATTGATTTCACTACCTATAACACTCAAAGGCCATGAATACATATATGAAAAGAGAGAGGAGGCTTATAATCTCGAGGTCACATTACTTGGAGGAAAATTTCAGCTGTCATGAAAACTTCCTGAAGATTATTATATTATAGTGCTAACTGCTGCCAGAAGTTTAAAGTAAATTAAAACTCAGAAAGCAAAACCTGGAAATCCCTCTACCCCCATCAAAACAGGGTTTGAAATCATGGGTTTAAGAGTATAACAGCACCTAAGAAGCTTTAAACCTTGAAGCTTTCAGTACAAGATGGCTCCCATTATAGGTGATCAACAACTGTATTAATGCTGTCTTATACCTGCATATTGCTTTACAGTTTAGAAAATGCCTTCACTTTTATTCCTCAACAGTAACCGGTTTGGTAGTGGAATTAGATACAGTTCCTTACTTCACTTCCAGCCTGTAGTTTGAAAAATACTTTCACACATTGCATTGATTATTTTGCAGAAGAGACTCACGGAAGTTAAATCACTCCACACTAAGGACAAGCAGATGGTAGGTGACAAGGCTGGAAAACTGCAGGTCTCTACTCAAGTCAGTAATAGAGACTTCCAAGTCTTAAAAGTTCAAAGTACAACACTCCAGGGGGCGCAACCTCACTCAGACAACTACCCAAGAAGGAAGGAATTTAGTCTCAGCTGACTAGGTCTCCTCGGTCTTCCTCCCCGAAAATAGGGAAAGTAAGGCAACAAGCAGGGACAAAAGCCTAATCTGGAGTCATGAAGGGGGTGTTGGTGAGATGGGCTCCCTCCTCTCCACCCTGGCACTAAGCCCAAAAGAAGATAAATCTTGCGTCTGAAACACCTGGTTGGTCTCCAGGGAGAGGGAAGGAACCCCGCCCCCCCGCCCCCCCCCCCGCCCCGCCATTCCCATTTCCTTTCACTACTGTATTCCTCTGATCCGCCCAGAAACCCTTTCTCCCCAAGGTCCTTAATCTTTAGCTCCGGCCTCCGGAGTAGAAAAATCCGCTAGGTCTGGCTCTCCCAGTCTCCCTCTCTGTGGCGGCTCTCAACCCCAAAGGCGTTCCTAGATCTCCCTAGGGGAGTTCAGCCTCCCATTTAAGCCGCAAACTCCACAAAAGGAAACCCTCCCGAAGCGTCCTCCCCATTGTCCCTTTTGCCCCTGGAACACTACTCAGTCTCACGAGCCTGCCGGAAAGATACCTGCTTCTCACCTGGGCCCCGTTAGTTGCAGCGCCTCGGAAGAGTGACCCCCAGGAACCTTCTCCAGTCGAGACCCCTCAAAGGGGGAACACCCTCTTTCAGGAACCTCTTCAGGCGCCTTAAGCGCGAGCCTCGGTGGAGACCTCTCTGCGGTGTTCCGGGCTCTGCCCAACGCCACCCACTCCCCGGCCCATTCAGGAGCCTGCCCCGACCTCAGTCAGGTCTTTCCGCCCCAGGCTCAAGCGGCTGTTTCCCTCCCTCACAGACGTCCTCAAGCGTCCGATTCCCTTCCCCTTCACGTCCCCACGGGACTCCCCGGAGCAGCGCGGCAGAGCTGAGGCACTGACTTTCTCTAGCTCCGGGGCCCGCCGGAGGTAGGGGACAGCGGCAGCAGTAAGACTCCTTTGTGACAGGTCCAAGAGAGCGGGGTAAAGATGGACGCGAGGCCACGGCGCTGCCATTACGCGCTGGGCCCACCCCCGCTTCGTACCGCCCCGGCCCTCCCTCAGTTACCTAGGAAACGCCCCTTCTTCGGTGGCAATCCCTCTAGTTTACAGCCAATCATCCTTCAAGGAATATGGCACGTGACAACACGACTCAGCCCGGCCCCCGGGCTTGAGTTGGCCAATCCTCTTGCTGAGAGGTGAATGGCTCAATAAAGTATCTCCGGTTTGTTTTGGAGCACCGGATTTCCACCGGGCTAGAGAGGCGAAAGAGAGCTGTTGATTGGGTTACGCCGCCGGAAGCGGGGCGGAACTTTGGCGGTGAGGAACAGGAAGCCCTGAAGGGTCAAAAGGAATACAAAAGCAAAGGCTTTTTTTCTTTCTCTTTTTTTTCCCTTTCCTGTCTTTTTCTTCCTGCCTTTTTTTTTTTTTTTTTTTTTTTTTAAGAGTGAGCGGCCTTGGTGGTGGCGGTCTGGGGTGGGCGCCGCCGAGGTGAGGGAGTCTCGCCTCCCGCGCGCTGGTAGGTGAGTGCGTCCTGGGTTTTGGCCAAGCAGCTAAACAGCCTGGGCTTCTTCTCTGAGGAGATGGTGAGCCTTGGCTGGAGTTAAGAGTTAAGGCCAGGCCTGTCCTCAGTCCACGCATTCTACAGTGTCCTGAGTCGCTGGGGCCGGAGCTGGCGGGGCCTAGCCTGAGCGGAGCCGAGGGAGCCTGTTTAAAAGGCTTGAGAGTCGTGGGGGCGAGACTCCCCGACCCTCTGAGGCTGGCCCACGACTCCGCGCCTCTGGACGGCTTTCTCTACTTTTCTGCTAAGTGAGACCCCCCCCCCCCCCCAGCTCTGTTCTAGAGATTTTGGAACAGCTTCAAGCTACTCAGGGGATGTGGGCTCGCCTGGTGTAAGTCGTTGAACCCCAGAATGTAAGTGCAGGATGGGAAACACATTCACTGTGTACCGTGTAGATGCTGTACTAAGTGCTTTTTTTTGTTTTTTTTTCAAATAGAAAACAAGCCAGCGCCTGATCAGTTAAGAGGATTAAGACCGAGAGTTGAGGCGTCTTAGGAGTTGGTGGCCCTTGGGAATGTTAGTCCTGACGGGAAAATGGGAGACCTATTTGTTCGTAACTGCGATTTTTAAACGTTAGAGAAAAAGAACTAATGTGGCCTTTAATTTTTAAATGCGAATTCTCTCTCTCTCACACCCTCACCCCTCTCCCCCGTAGTCTGAGGGGGTCTACAGTGGAATCCAGGAAGCCAAATGCAAGACCGGTGGTCAGAATTCCCAGTGACCATTTGTGTACCGGCTGTGAGATAAGGATTGTCAGTTCCTCAGTTTGATTACTTGATGTGTTACGAGAACACCATAAAATGGTTTGGAAGGCACTGGTTCCGAAATCTTTGAAAGGAATCAGTGTTTAGAAGTCCTTTTGACATAAAGAATTGAGCTGACATAAAGAATTGAGCTGACATAAAGGCAGCTTTTATACCTTCCAGTTGGAGTCTTAAGATGAGCTATGGACAATGGGTAAGGATCTGAAAGTAGAGGTTGTTGATTATCTCTCCGCTGAAGTCTTAAGGTCTTTATGGGGAAATTCTTTTTTTTTCCCCTTCTTAAATTCTTTTATTGGTACATTTTAGGTATACAATACGTTTACATTTATCATTGGGTGCTTGTACCTGTACATGATGTATCTTGGTTCTTATTTTTTTCCCCATTGCCTGTGCTCATATGGGGAAATTCTTTTTGTTTTGGGTACTAGGGATCAAACTCAGGCCCTTGTGCTTGAGGCAGGCGCCGTAACCACTGAGCTAAACCCCAGGCCCCTAAACACCTTTTTAAACATCCTTAAGTATGATTTATTCTTAAATATCTTTTTCACACAGAATTTTTTTTTTTTTTTTGGTACCAGGGATTGAACTGGGGTCCTTGCGCTTGTGCAGCAGGCGACGAAACCACTGAGCTAAATCCCTGGCCTAAGAGTATGTGTTTTTAAAAATACCTCATGTTTTTAGTTCAGAACAGTGATGTTCCTTTCAGGGATTTGTTACATGCATATAACAATCCCTTTATCCTCTTTCCCTTTCCCCTTCATCTCCAAGTCTCCCTTCTAGTTTTCTATCATCTGTATTTTATTCACTTATAGTTTAGGTTTTTCATATACAAGAAAACATGGAATATTTAGCTTTCTGAGGCTAGTTTATTTCATGTAGGATAATGGTCTTGAGTTCCATCCATTTTCCTGCTAGTGACATGATTTTGTTCTTTATGGGTGAATATTTCCTTCTATATATGTGTGTATATTTATCTCACATCTTCATCTGTTGACAGGCATCTAGGCTGTTTCCAGAGTTTAGCTATTGTGAATTGCTCTTCTATAAACATGGGTTATGTATCACTATAGTATGATGTTTTTCTTTCCAGAATATATTTAGGAAAGGTATAGCTGGGTCAAATGGTATTTCAGTTTCTAATTTTTCTTTCTGGAATCTCCATACTGATTTCCATAGGGTTATAGTAGCTTATAATTCTGCTAACAATGTAGGATGTTTCTCTCCCACCAGCATTCATTGTTTTTGTGTGTTTCTGTCTGGGGTAAGATAGAATCTCAGTTTTGATTTGCATTTCCCAAATGGCTAAAAATGTTGAACATTTTTTCCACATACTTATTGGCCACATGCGCTACTTTCGAGAAGTATCTGTTCAGCTCATTTATCCATTTTGAGTCATTTGTTTTGGGGTTTTTAAAAATTTTTTGAGTTCTTTATATTATTCTATTGTAGCCAAGCCTGAGCCAAATGTTGGGGCACCAACTGTAGCCAACCCACCCAACTGGCCTTGTTCTTGGACCTGAACCCAGTGGTGAACAAGGATGAATAACAGACACAGCATCAGTTTAACATGCGGGTAGCCAGAGGGCTCTTGTCTCTTTGTAGGCAGAGGAGCCCCTATTGTCTGGCTCATCCTGCCTTTATTCACCCAAATGGGTACACGCAATCAAAGTAACACAAGATTCATCTGCTTTCCAATATCCATTAGTACATATTCTGGTAAACAACTTAACCTCAGCTGTCTTAAATTTTCCCTAGAACCTGCAATATGCAGTCACTCCCTAAGTACACCTTTTCTCCTTTGTGCTCACAGAGGCGGCCAATTAGGCCTCAGTTCTTCTCTGGTCTCTGTCTTGATATTAGTCCTCTATCAGAATGGTAGCTGGCAAAAATTTTCTCGTATTCTGTAGGTTTGCTTTTCTCTCTGTTGATTGTTTCGTTTGCTTGCAGAAACTTTTTGATTAAATTCCACTTATTGAGTTATTTGTTTCTGCCATACATGTCTGCTTTTGTGCCAGTGCCATGTTTTAGTTACAGTAGCTTTGTGTTATAACTTGAAATCCATATTGTTAAGTTTGATTCCCAAGTTGATGCTTGTAAATTGCTTATGGTGAGTAGCTTATTGCCAATATTCAGAACCCTTAGGAAATGACTACTTCTCAAAATTTTCTTGCAGGTGTAGCTAGCTTTTGGGTTTTGAGTCTGTTGCAGGATCTTACCTCTTCAATTTATTGGGGATGAGAAATTTCTGCCTACTTGGCCCAGTTGCCGATTCTTTGGCACTGGCCTGCAGGGTTTTGTTTTGTTTTGTTTTTTAACCCTTAGGCAATCTCTTGGTATACCCGGAGGAACAACTGATACTACAATTATGTCACCTTGGCTAAAGTAGTACACTCAATAACAGTAGCATCAAATACGGTCTAGAAAACTACAAATTGTAGCCTTTAATATGTTTTTTTACCCTAAGGGGAGATTTAAAAGGGGTTAGGGGGTAAAAAAACAAATAGAAGAGGAAGAGGTCAGAAGCAAGGCTGGGGGACAAACTTTAAGAAACTGATGAAGACAGGTGGGAAAGAGGGAAAAAATAGAAACAGAACAAAAAACTAGAAACTGTTCAAACAAAACACAAACTAGAAAGGAGGAAAAACAAAAAAGATAAAAAACTCAAAAACATCCAATTCAAGGTATGTCTTTGCTGTCACTGTTAAACACTGTGGGCAAACAGTCCAGAGCCAAATAGATTAATCCCATCAAGCTCATTTGGCCCCTCTCCAAGATGGCTACCAGCCAATCACCCTCTCCGGGGTGAGGTCTGAATCTGGATTACTCACCAGCTGCTGCAGTCCGGTGCATCCACTGCTCCGCTCCACTCGTGCGTTTCTCGGTGGAGGCCTCTGGTGTTGTCAGTAGTCACTGTGCGTCTGCAGTTTTGGGCTGCTGTTCCCTCTTGCAGAGTCTGGGCTCTGGGAGAGAGCGCTGCTTGGTACCTCCCTCCTTTTCATTTCAGTCTCTATAGGCTTCAATTCTTCCTCAGATTCTTTCTGGGCCCCGGGAACCGGGAACCCACTTCCCTCCTTCTCGCACTGCTGTGTTCCAGTGAAAGGACCCCAAATCTCAGAGAAGCTCTTTTTCTGTTGCTCACCACTCCTCCATCTTCCTTGAAATCTATATTGTGAGGCCTCCAGCTTTGCTCACTTTGGTCAGGATTTCTTTAGCCATTCTGTGTCTTTTCTGATTTGATATGAATTTTAAGATTGTCTTTTCTAGTTCTGTGAAGAATATTATTGGTCAGCCTCTGGTTTTCTGCATTTTCACTGTGGTGAGTCCAACTATCATTTGTTTTTGTTCAGTTTGGTATGTATTTATTAAACTTTTTAGCTATGGATTAGATTCATTAGTTCTTTAAAATTCTCAGCTGTTTTCTATATATTGCTTCTGCCCATTGGCTCTTCCGTCCTTACTAATTCAACAGACATTTTCTCTTTGCCTGTTTCTACTTTTCCATACTACATTCTGGGAAATTCCTTCATTAACTCTCTCTTATTTCCAATTTGTTATTAAACTCATCCACTGAAATGTTAAATTCAGTTACTTGATTTTTAATTTATTATTATTTATTTTTTTGGCAGTGCTGGGAATTGAATGCAGGGCCTCTTTGCATATGCTGGGCAAATGCTGTACTGCTGAGCCACACCTCTAGCATTTTTTCTTTCCTGGAAGTTCTATTTGGTTTTGCTACTATTTTAATTTCTTATTCCTTATTAATTTTGAAGTTTGATTTTTCTTTAAAGATGGTAAGCACAGTATTTTATAATCCTTATGTTTAATTCCATACTTTGAATTCGCTTTGGGTCTGTTTATACTGTCCCATTATTCTTGCTATTTCACATCACCTGTGGATGTAGTACCTTGAGGATTCATTTTTTTGGTACCAGATTACCATGGAGATATACACAGGTCGTTATAAGACACCATATCTGGGGTGGACTCCTGGCTTTGACTTTTGTTTATGTTGCTTTGAATGGCATCAAAACTATAACTTTCGGGTCAGAAATCCTCAGGATGAAATCCACTTTGAATATTGTGCTTAATTTCTGATTTTTAGCCTTCACCTAGATTTTCTCCAAATTCTTTACTATCTTGCTAGCTTTTCTATTTAAGAGGTTTTTAAAAAAGTTTTTCTAGCATCTTTAGCCAAGAAATAGAGGATTAGTCAATATTAAATTATCCGGGCCACTTTTTCCAGAAATGAAGATTTACTTTCATCTGATTTTTAGAATGTGAAATTGGTGATTTCTTGCAGTCTTAAAGGTGATTTTCTTTATAAAACTTACATCACTTTTCATTGTGCAGTGATTCCTATAAAAATTGATCCTCCCTGAGGCTTTATTCTAGTTTCTTTGCTGAACTCTAGTGCTTAGCTTCTACTATTTCTTGAGACAGGGTCTTGCTATGTAGTTCTGGCCTTGAACTCACTATATAGCCCATGCTGGCCTTGAACTCACTATATAGCCCATGCTGGCCTTGAACTCACAGGATCCTCCTGCCTCGGCCTCCTGAGTGCTGAGATTACAGGTGTGCACCACCACGGCCGGCTTAGTTTCTACATTAACCATGTGTTACTTTACTTATTTATGCATATGCCAGGCTTAACTTTTTTACTGAATGAAAATTTCTCTCTACTAAAAAGTAGAGTGTTTACTGTCTAGCATTGTACTTGTGTATAGTAGGTCTTCTGTAAAGATTTACCACCCCCCCAAGAAAAACACCCCAAACTGAGTTTGCTGGCTTTGTATCATTTATGTAATGAAAAACATTTATTGCTACATTTTAGATATACATAATGATAACATTTATCATAGGGAATTTGTACTGTACATGATATGTCTTGTTCCTTTTTTTCCCTTTGACCCCTCTCCCCTTCCTTATTTACAGCTTTATTTCCATTTTTTCCTTCTCTTTTTTTCTTGCCCCCCCCTTCCCCTTCCCTTCTGATTTCCCAATATCTAGTATACTTTGGTCCTTATTTTCACTTTCGGTTTCTCCAGAGAAACAATGTAGTATTTAAACATGTGTGTCAGATTTATTTCATTTAAGAGTATGGTCTCAAGGTGCATTCATTTAGCTAGAAATGTCTAAGCTTATCCTTCTTTATGAAAAAGTAGAGCCTCTTAAAAATGTGGTCTTAGGGTGGAGTTACCTGAACAGGGTGGAGAGTGAGGGTATGGATATGTTTGTGTGTGGGTTTCTAAAGCCAGCTCAGATGGCAAAATACAGTGGACCTTAGACTTGTGAACTCAATCGGTTCCTGGGGGCTGGTTGTAACTCAAGTTGGTCGTAAGTCAGTACAGCTGAGATCTGTGTTTACCTGGGTAGATGACAAGAGGCAGATGAATCTTCCATTAGCCAAGTTGTTTGTATGTCAGGCGGGTCGTAACTTGAGGTCCACTGTAGTTTATAGTCAAAGCTACCCTGGAAAACTTCAGTTGGATGTAGAACCTCCAGCTCTAAAAAGTTCCTAGGTGGCCCACTGTTTTTTTTTTTCCTGAGTGTCCCAAGTGAGTACAGTAGTTGGTTTGTATTTACAGTAATAGTATGTAAAAAATACAACTCATATTAGAAACATACATAATGAGGGAAGTGTTTATTTTGAGAGGCACAAGATGAACTTGAGAACTGAGGATCAGCTAAGCAAACAAATATTAGCTCTTTTCATTTCCTTCAGTGTGTATATATGAATTAAAAGTAAATATGATGAGACCGCTCTTGTGCTATGAAAAGATATATGGGGAGGGAGGGAGAATGTGTTTTTTACATGCCTAGCAGGTTGCTACAAATTATTCTTTAAACATTTAAAATATGGATTAAATTGCTTGTGCTTTTTAGATATTTTTAGTCTCCTTTGCTACTGGGGTATGTTAAGTAAACTTTGGTGTTAGATTACTTTGTCTAGTTACTTTGTCTGGTAATAAATATAGAGTGCTTTAGAGTTGTTATTCTCTGAAGCAATTTTGTAAGAAAAGTTGGCTTAATCTAAATTACTATTTCTTGTAGAAGGCAGAAAGTAGTTTTTCTTAGGAATATAGTTGAGTTATACAGGTGACACCTTCCTCTTAGTTGCTCTCCTGTTTTTGTTTTTTTGATTTTTTTGTTTTTTGGTACTGGGAATCAAACTTGGGACCTTGTGCTTTTGAGGCAGGCGCTGGAACCACTGAGCTAAATCCTCGGCCCTAATTTTTTTTTTTTTGTACTGGGGATCGAACTGGGAACCTCATGCTTATGAGGCAGGTGGCAGAATGCTCTCCTGTTTTTTGAAGTAGGAGGTGACTTAAAATCAGGGTAGAAGCATTAAAAAGCAGTAAACTGTGTGTTTCCTGACAAGGAAATGTATTGGTCTGTTTTTGCTACCCTAAAAGAAGGCTTAGAACCCCATAACACAGAAATTTGATTCTCCCTGGTGTATTTTTACATGTACAGTCTTATCTACTTTTAGAATTAGAAGGGTATAGTGGCCAGTGATGTGAACACATTAGTCTGTCACCACAAAATTCAATTCCATGGGAAACCAGATCTCATTAACTTGCGTCATGGAACTGTTAATAACTTTTTAATTCAGGGATAGTACTTATTTGAGGGGCAGCAGTGTTAAGTTCTATATTTTACAGAGTGTGCTGTGTAAGATGCTAAGCCCATTTTGTCCTAACAACCGGGAAACCAAATACCACGGTTTCCAGTATAAACACAGTACTGCAGTGTTTAACAGTTACTTTGGCTTGAAATACAATAACTTTGTTTTCTTGGCTGTGGAACAGATTTGAAAACTGTTCTTTATTTGTGCCACTTTGAAACTTTTAAGTTTGGACAAAGTGATTTTGGTATGGTTTTGGTTTTCCGTGAATCTCCTGTTTGTTTTGTTTTTGTTTTTGGTACTGGGGATCGAACTTGGGACCTCGTGCTTACAAGGCAGGTGCCGGAACCACTGAGCTAAATCCCGTGCCCTGAATCTCCTGTTTGAAGAACTTAATTCTTTTAAAAACAGTGTTGGACTGGGGATGTAGCTTAGTGGTAGAATGCTTGCATAGTATGTACAATGCCCTGGGTTTAATCCCTAACAGAAATGTACCCCCACCCAAAAAAAGTAATGTTTAGTTTGATAATTAAACTTGAGTCATCTTGAAAAAAAGTGACATGAGTAAGGAAAATTGACCAAGGAGAAAATAAATATTCCTAATGCAAATCCTCTGCGTTTCTACATTGATCTTTTCTTTTTTTTTTGGTACCAGGGATCGAACTCTGGTCCTTCCACTTGTGCAGCAGGCGGTGAAACTACTGAGCTAAATCCCTGGCCCTACATTGATCTTGATCATAAGATTCCCATAACCCTTGGCTGATTTTTTAAATCTTTTGTTTTTAGTTATTTTAATAAAAGAGAAAAAGAAGAAACTTGTGAAAATTTAGCTAAGTGGTAGGAATTAGAAGACAACACAATCTTAATTTTGTAGCTTCTCCAGCTCTACTTTCAAAAGGAAGTTATTAAGTTGTAGGTTCTTAGCACTTCTGTATTGCAGAATAATCAACCAGTGACTATTGGACTTTTCAAAGAAAAATGCATTGTACAGCAATATTTATTAATATAAGTTATATTAATTCAGCTGAAAACAAAGAAAAGCATATTATTTTTGAAAAATGATCTCAGTTATATCATTTAATTTTTGGCCCTTTGTTTTTACTGCACAAATTGTATGGTGTTTGAATAGAATTCCCTATGGGACATTGAAACTATAGTAAATACTTGTTAAATGGCTACCGTTATCTATCTATTGGAGGAAAATTCTTCTAATATAGGAGGAATCTTCATTTTTAAATTTTATTTTGTTTTTGGTACCAGGGATTGAACTCAGGTCCTTGTGCTTGCGAGGCAGGCAGAGGAATCTTCATTTTAAAGTCATTTCTCTTTGCTCAGTTTACTTCAAATCCTTCTCATGGCTATTCAGTAAATAAACCTGGCAAATGACAGATACTGGGCTAGCACTGTAGATACAGAGTCCTGTTTGAACATCCATAAATGATAAAATACAGTGTATTAATGTGTTATTAAGTTATGAATGGCTGTAGCAAGAACACAGAGGAAGGAAGTGCATATTAATTAGGAGAATGTGGAAATCTCTGAAAGGGGTGATCTTCAGTCTGAGTGGGGACAGATAGAGCAGGAATTTGCATGGAATAAAAGGAATTAGGCATTCTTAGCAGAGGAAACAGCTTGGGCAAAGCCATGCATAGAGGTGAGAAAGTGAGGTGTGAGTAGTGCACGGTGTGGCTTTAGGGCACCATGCATGGAGAGATTATTGAGGCTAAAGTTGGAAAGAGGGGAGAAATAAGATAGGGTCAGGGATTCAAGCTAATGAAAATGGATTTTACAACCTACAGGCAGTTTTGCCTCAGTACTTTTGGTAGTGTCCGAAGACATTTTTGATCTTCACAGCTAATATGTGTGGGGTGGACATTACTGACATTTTAAGTAGAGTGGTATTAGATTTGCCTTTTACATCATTCAGCTGACACTACAGAGAATGAATTGAAAGGAGGCTAGAGTAGAAACAGGGAGACTGATGGAATAGTGTTGCCAAGTCCATGCAAGATGAGGCCCTGAAAAGAAGGGATTAGAAAGGAAGGGACCTGTCTCTGATGGGGGCAGGGAAGGAGATAGATTTTAAAAGGTCATTATGAGGTAGAAACAACAGAATCTGGTGACTGGTAGGATGTAAAGGAATGAAGAGGAAAAAGGAATCTAGGTGCATGTCCAGGTTTCAAGCCTAGAAAAGTAAATCAGTCCATGTTTGTGTCCTTTGATACTGCTTTATTTCTGTACTATTCACTTTGGTAGTTTATTTTATATGTGTGTGTATATATATATGATTTCATATAACTAGTGCAAGAGTACTACATATTAAAGCTTATTTGCTGCTTTCTTTTTTGGGGGGCATTAAATCCAGAGCTTTTGCATTGAGCTACATCCCTAACCGCCCCCACTCCTCCCTTTTTGGCACTGGGTCTTGCTAAGTTCCCCACGCTGGGCTCAAACTTGGGATCCTCTTGCCTCAGCCTCTTAGGATTATAGGTATGTGCTACCACACTTGGCTCAAGCTTATTTCTTTATGTTATAAAAATCTAGCCTAGTTTAAGTTAAACTACTAACAAAACAGAATAGAAAACACTAAAGAGAAAATACAGAATTACCAAATTGTATAGAGAATTTTATATATGGTAATTATTTTTGTTAAATATGTGTGATTCTTAATTTCTTACTTTGATGTGCTTCTTTTCCCACTTAAAATGCCATGTTTATTTGTGTCACTGCTATCTTTTCTCTCCCACTTCTTGAGTGCAGACACTATTTCTCTCACTCCACAACCTGTCCAGAGCTTACCATGGATCTTTGTAGTAATGGGAAACCTTTCAAAGCATTTCTAAAGGTGCCAAATGCTGTGCTAAGTGCTTTACATCAATTATCTTTTTTGCCTACACTAAAGCTTTATGTAGTGCTGTTTTGATCCTCATGGGTAAGCATAATCTATGCACAGGGTCACCAAAGCTCAGAGGGATTAAGTGACTCACCTCTTGTCATGTTTGAGGTGTTGAACCCAAGACTCAATTTTAAAGAGTCCATAGTCTTTATCATTACTTCTTTTTTATTTTATTACTACTTTATTACCATTATCCTCCTCTTGATAACGAGACTATAACAGATAATGCAATTTGTGTTTTAGTCTAGTCCCTTTTAAACTCACTAGAAATTTACTGTGTGTGGCCATCTCTCTTGGTTCTTTAAATATATATTAGAAAGCAGGGGATTGTTGGGATTATGACATGTACTTTAAAGTGCAGACTTTTTTTTTTTTTTTTTTGCAGTACTGGGGATCGAACTCAGGACCTTGTGCATTGTGTGGCAGGCGCAGCATCACTGAGCTAAATCTAAATCCCCAGCCCTAAAGTGCAGACTTTTTAATGTGTTTATTAGTTTTCACAGTGTGGAAATCCAGCCATTGAGAGTTGATAAGTAATTTCTCTGTCAAATTCTAAAGCTCCTGTCTTTTAATTTCTTCTCCCCTCTTCCGTACTGGGAGATTGAACCCAAAGCCTGAAGCATGCTAGGTGAGTGCACTATCATGGAGCTACATCCCTAGCTCTGTTGATCTCTGTCCATCCATCCATCCATCCATCCGTCCATGTAGTTTTGAGGCAGGATCTGACCTAATTCTTGGGATCCTGCTGCCTCAGCCTCCTGAGTACCTGAGATTACAGCCGTGCAGCACTGGTTCTGACTTAATTTCTTTTTTAAAATGTTCCTCTACTCGCTTCTCTTTTTTTTTTTTTTTTTTTTTTTTTTCCAAAAACAGGGTTTTGCTATGTATTCTAAGCTGTGTTTTGCCAGCTGGCCTCAAACTCGTGATGCTCCTGTTTTAGCTTCTTAAGTATTGGAATTACAGGTGTACATCACATGCCTGGCTCTGCTGCTTTATTGCTTATTTTCATTAAACAATTTTTAATTTTTTATTGTACATGAAAGATGATAATAGCTCAGACTAAACCACTTGTGTAGAAGTTGAATCTAGCACATGAGTAGAGAAAACTGATGAAAAAAGAGTATAAAGGATTTCTTGCAATTCCATAAATTATCTTTTTCTAAAAGTGATTCATGAATGCTAGGAAGATTCTTATTCCTCTAGAGTTTCTACTTAAAATTCAAACTTGTTTACATTCATTCCAGGTTTTATTTTTTTTCAGCACTAATTTACAGGCATTCCTCATTTAACAA
Organism: Heterocephalus glaber; assembly: GCF_053883595.1. Classification (NCBI taxonomy): domain Eukaryota; kingdom Metazoa; phylum Chordata; class Mammalia; order Rodentia; family Bathyergidae; genus Heterocephalus; species Heterocephalus glaber. Next base: position 28,446,025 of record NW_028258137.1, read on the forward strand.
CTGAGTTCAGTTCCTTCAACTAGATCACTAAATGAATTGGTCATTAAATGAGGAATTTTATATAATAAAGTATGTATATTACAATATTCAGAACAAAGAAATGGTCAAAGGGAACTCCAACTTGATGCCTTTGCTTTTATTTGCATGACTCTTACATGCAGTACTGTAATGTCTAACAACATAAAACTACAGAACTGTACAGTACAATCAGCAAAAATTACAGTACTCTAGAAACAAGGTATACTGTAAAAAAAAAAAACCTCTATAAACAAGATGTATAGAAAAGTACAAAACACAGATGGTAAGTCCGAACAGTTGTAGGTTGTTAAACGAGGAATATTTGTATATTTATTATTTTCATTTTTTTAAATGTGGAATAAGAGTAAGGAGATATGTTTAAAGGGATGCCAGTGGTATTGCTGTATCCTAATATTTAGTTCCTAGGTTTAAGTCATACAGAATCTGATGAAGTCACTGCTTTGAAACATTTATTTTTCTCCATTTTGTAAGATTACAGCAGCTAGGGCTGTATGGCTCAGGAAAGCAATAAGAGGAACGTGGGAGTTGACCTCAACTGAAGCATTGTTATGTGGGAAAAGATTTGGCTCCTTTTGTGTAGTCCCAGTGGATGGAACCTACGTGTGGAGTTTATAGGGAAACAGTTCTGTCTAAGGAAGAACTGTCAGGTATGCTTAGAGTGGGAGTTGGCTGCTGGGAAGGGAGTGCAGTGGTCCATCTGAAAATTTGGGAATATGAATGAATGACTGACTTCTGGGTGTGTGTGTGGTAGATTCAGAGACCAGGTGGAGTAACATAGCATCAGACCTCTCCCACTTAGTTATTTACCAGGAAATAGGGATAAGAGGTAGAAACCAAACAGCTAATTCAAGGTGAGAAAGGAGAGAGCTACAGCAGAGTGAGTATGAGAAGGGAAATTGAGGGTTCAGTATGTCTCCCATCTACTAGAGTACAACATAGTTCATGTTTTCTCTGCCAGGGACATTTAATAAATTGTTGGCTTTTCCTTCATAAGAGGTTCCGCAGAACTTGAGGATTTTTTGGCATGGTTACAGAGAATGAACAGTTGTTTTTGTAATAAGCTTCTGGCTGGAGGCATCGAATGATGCTAAGTCAGAAGTGTTCAGGGTGTGAATCTTAGGTGTAAGGAACGGCTTCTGTCAGTTGATGTAGTTTTCTTTCTAGTAATTTTCACAGTTCTATCTTGTTACATTGAACTAAATGTCAACAGTAGGATTCGGCCCGAGATGATTTCTTGTGTTCTGAATGTTTGGGTATCTGAACTAGGTAAAAATGTTGTGTGAACATTTTTAGCACTGGAGATTGATGTAGGAAAAAAGGCTGAAACTGGGTGTGGAGGTGCACATCTGTAATCCCAGCACTTAGGAGGCTGAGGAAGGAGGATACAGAGAGTTCAAGGCCAGCCTGGGCCCCATAGTGAGTTTAAGGCCAGCCTAAACTACATGTCGAGACACTGTCTCAATAAAAAATAAAAAAGGGTGAAATTGATGTACCCTTGTCTTCAACCAAGACTTAACTGATTTCTGGGGTAGAGTAAGGTGAAGAGTAAGAGTTGGAATTTTTTATGTCAAGCCTGGATTTAATTCTTGGCTCTACCATTCACTACCTGTATCACCTTAGACAAGTGACCTAACTTCTGAGCCTCAGCTTTTTCATCTGTAAAGAGATAGTATTTCTCATAGTCAATGTGAATGTAAATGGGATAATGCATTTAAAAAGTATATACATGGTTAAGAGCTTAGTAAGTATTACCTTTATTTTTATGGTAGCAGACTTATTTTATTATTGTTATCAGAGGTCATCTTGGAATATATGCTGCTTATTGTTTTTTTGTTTGTTTGTTTTGAGACAGAGTTTTACTATGTAGTTCAGGCTGGCCTTGAACTCACTATGTAGCCCAGGCCGGCCTCGAACTAGCAACAATCCTTCTGCCTCAGCCTCCCAAGTGCTGGAATTACAGGTGTGCACCACCATGCCTGGCTAATTCCACAGTTCTTCGAATGGAAAGAAACAAGGAAAAGGGGGAAAAGGTTGTTTAGAAGTAGTAATAGACACTCTTCTACCTTTATTTCTTTCTCCCCTCTTCTCTGAAGAAAGGTTCAGATAGAAGTAGATAAGTAGATGTGGGAATCTTCTGCATCAAGATATCCATAAAGTGGTTGAGGTTGTAGGAGTCAAAAAAGGAAAGGGTTCAAGATTGAATTGTAAGTGGCACAGACATGGGAGGAACGAGTTGCTTTATTACACTGGAAAGTGCAGCTAGAAGTTGGTAGATCTGAGTTCTAGTCTCATTCTCTCTATTATTGGATGGTGCACCTCTGGGCCTACCACTTCCCTGCTATACAGATTGGACTGGATCACTAAGGCTCCTTGCATAGCCAAGATGCTCCATCTGAATCTACTTGAACCAAGAGCAGGTGAATCAAGATAGTGTCGTGTCCTTGAAACAGGTATTTGAAGAATAAGTAATGCCAGATGTTATAGAAATAAAGCAAGATGAGGGCTGGGAAAAGGGGAAGTCCCCAGGGGGCCAGTTGGTCTAGAACAGAGGAACAGAGGTCTAGAACAGAGGAACAGACAATATCTGCAATGTTAGATTTACTGTGGAACACCCACCTGGTATTGAGAATTATTCCAGATCCTCTCACTGACTTTGTAGATAACATGGATGTTAATAAAATTTACCTGAATTAAGAAAAATGGAATTACGTGTTTTTATCAATAATATATAAATTAAACTATTTTGAGGATTCTTTTCAAATTTAAACTTTTTAGTCTGATGCTGGGTAAGATACAGCTAAATCTTATTTCTCTTTGGGATTTTAATTGTAATTCTTGAAAAATTTTTTTTTGTAGATAGTCTTTTCATTATGGATGGAGGTGATGATGGTAACCTTGTTATCAAAAAGAGGTTTGTGTCTGAGGCAGAATTAGATGAACGGCGCAAAAGGAGACAAGAAGAATGGGAGAAAGTTCGAAAACCTGAAGATCCCAAAGGTATATAGGCCTATGATTGGACACATAGCATAATAATCTGTAATCCTCACAATGACCCTGCCAACGAGGTATAATTGTCCCCACTTCAGAGCTGAGCCTAAGCTCAGAGGGCAGAGTAATCTATATAAGGCCTCTGTAGCAGACCCAGCTCATATCCTTGCCCCTTCCTCTCTGCCGCACTTCTTCTAGAAGATTCTGCCAGACTATTCTATTTATATGGATGGATCTATGCTCTGAACAACAGAGTGCTGCTTCTGAAAAGGGTTTGGGCTGACCCCTCATCCAGTTAACTCTCTCAGGCTGTGGGCCCTACTGATATTGATAGTTGGCTTTGAGAACTGGCTCCTCTCTGAGGTCCAAAGGGAAGCTATGGTGTTTGTACTATTTTTGTGTTATCCTGCCCTCAGTTCATGTAGAGACTTGATTTTATATTTAAAACTCTTTGTGATTCCAAAATAAGGTGAAAACATAATAAAGTATGTATTTGTCTCTTTCTCTCCTGTCTTCCTTTCAGAATGTCCAGAGGAGGTTTATGACCCTCGGTCTCTCTATGAAAGACTACAGGAACAGAAAGACCGGAAGCAGCAGGAGTATGAAGAGCAGTTCAAATTTAGTAAGCTTCAGAAAATACAGCTGGAGGGACTCTTCAGGGCTTTTTTGATGCACTTTTGCCTCATGCCATACTTTCTAACTAGCAGTGGAATTGTCTTGATTATCTAGTCTCCAGATGCTCATTTGGTAGAAAAGAGCTTTCTGCCTTCTAGACCACATTGAATATTTTTGTTTAGAGCTCAAGATACCCATTTTAATTCTATGCTAATGTCTAGTAATGGGAAAGAATGCCTTGATTTTATGCCATATTATCTATCTAAAAGCCATGATGTTTAGCTTTTCTTTCTTCTAATCCCCTGAAGAATCCACTGTTTATTAATAAAAGGGGGGGGCGGTGGAGGAAGGAAGGAAAAGTCAAATAAGACTGTATTTTCCCTTTAGTCTACTTAGTGTTCCTTATTTAATTATTTCCTCAGAAAACATGGTAAGAGGCTTAGATGAAGATGAGACCAACTTCCTTGATGAGGTTTCTCGGCAGCAGGAACTAATAGAAAAGCAACGAAGAGAAGAAGAACTGAAAGAACTAAAGGAATACAGAATATCCTTTGTATTTTTTTTTTTTGGTACCGGGGATTGAGCTCAAGACCTTGTACTTGTGAGGCAGGTGCAGTGCCACTGAGCTAAATCCCCAGCCCCTTTGTATTTTGAGAGGTATCTGTGAAGTGTCAGTTTTCTCATAAATAGGAGGGTCTCCTATTTGTTAATCACTAGCCTGTTTCAGCACTGTTATTCCTGTCACTCTGAATGACTGGCAATGACTTGTACAGTCTATGTTACATGCAAAAGTCTGTTGGGATCAAAAGTCTATATTCTTTAGGATTAATTGTGGACATAAATCCTAATAGTAGCAGGATATTCTTGTCTTGTGGGATTAGTCTCTGAGACAGATGGACAATGCAGTCATTCTCATCCAGGGGAAAAATTGGCTTCAGAGTTTTAAAAGGACATGTTTAGCATCTCTCCTCTGTTCTTAGCAAGATCTTCCTCCTTGATACAACTGGGTTCTTCCCCATAGAGGCCTGAGAATGCAACAAAAATTATTTCGCTTTGCTCAGTATTGCCTTCTTGGAATCCATATGAATGTCTTAATAGGCATCCCAAAATGTTACTTGACTGAATCCAAATTCTTCATTCCATGCCACCCCTGCAGCTTGCTTCCAATGCTGTCAGCCAGAGTTTCTTCTTTTCCTGGTATTCCAGTTTCAGTAATGTGCTTCCGTGCTCCCAGCTGCTGGGGCCAAAAATTGCTTCCATAGTGTACTCCAAATCTGTCTTAATACTCGCTGTCTCTAATGCCCCTGTAGCAGTTACGGACTTTCTTCTGGACTGTTAATGATCTAACTGGTTTCTTTAAAAAACATTTTTTTCCTCCCAAAACATTTGTCACATTTAAAGTATAAAATCAAATATGTGGATCCAGATATATGAACCACATTCTAATTGTATTCTGTTTCTACTCTCATCCCCAGCATTCTTCAGACAATAAAGGGAATTTTTAAAAACCTATGTGGCATCATGTTGCTTCCTGTTTGTAACACTCTAGTGGCTTTCTGTTGCATTTAGACAAAAATATACATTCTTTGAGTCCTATAGGGCTCTACATGATTTAGGCCAATCCACCTCCCTGTTGGCATCTTAAAACCATTCTTTCTCGTGCAGTGTACTCAGCTTGCTGCCTTCTTTATGTTCCTCTCTCACACCAAGCTTTGATTCCATCTCAAGGCCTTAAATTTGCTATCTTCTCAGCCTGAAATGTTCTGCCCTCACATTTTACAGTGTTGGCATATCACAGCACTCAGGTCTCAGCTCAGAACTCTCCCAGAGGCCTGCCTTAAGTACCCATCTACAGTTGCACTCATTCTGTCGCTACCTTTTGTTTTGCTTTTTGGTTTGTTTTTGGTGCTGGGCTTTAGTCCAGGTCCTTGTGTATGCCAAACACATGCTCTGCCACTGAGCTACATCCCCAGTCCTGTAATAACTTTTTTATTTTATTTTATTTTTTTTGGAGACAGGGTCTTGCTATGTAGCTCAGGCTAGAGTTCAAGGACTTGAACTTATAGCAATCCTCTTGTCTCAGCCTACTCAGTGCTGGGATTAGAGGCATGTACCATCATGCCTGGCTGTAATAACATTTTAAAAAAATTTTTTTCCTATAGGGAAATACAGTAATTACACTTTTACTTGAATTATGTCTTGTTTTATGCTGGCTGACTGAGTTGGATGCCTTTCAACTTCTAACTAAAAGGAAAGAGAAGAGAAACTTTTCTGTCCTGGTAACAGTGCAGTAGAGCATTGAAGATGCTCCAAGGGCTATTGGCTTTAATTAATTAAACTTGAGAATTTCTGACTGTCTAGAAAAAGTGAAGAAAAGCAGGCTTACCAGCCGCTGCTGAGGTATAATGCACTAATCTCAAATGTAGAAGTAGCCAGAGCCTCGTTGAGATAAGAAGGGGAGGAGTAGGCATTGGTTTATTAGATTAGGAGCTGGCTTTTGGCTTTGATAATTATCACATGATACATTTTATAATCTGATACTTTATACTTTTGAATACAAGTAAATTGTGTTTTGTGCCATGTAAACAACAGAACTTTAGTTCCCTCTTATGTTAAACTATTTATTATTAAATATTTTAGGTTAAATATTTAGCAGTATTATGAGTGTTTAAAACTATGCCCCATCTAATGAACTTCTTGAGATTTTTTGCGGTATATTTATGTTTTTAAAGCATTTTGAGAGGAGGGAGACTTAAGGGAGAAAAATCTTAGGCTTTGGATGTGTATAAAAAGATACTGCCATCCTCTCATCTTAAAAGAATAAAAAATTAAATGTTATTTTTTGTGTCCTGGTATTGATGCTTTTGTTATATATTTCTATTTTTGTTTTACTTTAAAATATATAATACTGAGAGTTTTCCTTCAGAGTTTCTGTCCCTTTGTGTTGGAGCTGTAAGTGAAAATCACACATGCTAATGCTTGTAGGCATTCCCTGCTAGAAAAATGAAATATCTGTTCTATTTTTTATAAAAATGAACATATGGTACTAACATGTTTCCATGATGACCTTAAAAACATTAAATTGATGGAACTCAGAATAATACTGAGCATTATGCATAATCCCCCACCAAATACTGGATCTGTTGAAAGTAACCATCACCTGTAAGAACAGTTAGTGTTCAAAGAATGATCAGAATGAGAATGTCCATATTTCTGGTACCCTGCTTTCTGTATTGCTCAGACATAGATAACCTCAACTATATATCCCCTATGTCTACTCTCTCTTTGGGGCTACTTAGCTTTCTTGGGCACTAGATGTCACTGTTGTTCCAGTAAGGCACTACTGCAATTTAAGAACTTGCACCTGAATGTGAATGTGTATTTATCTGTTGTCAAGTTGTGAAAAGGGGCAGAAAAGAAACAGGAGGGAGCTGGTGGAGAGAGCAATAGAAAGTGACAGACCTTGAGAACCACAGGTTGACATCAGGAATGAAAGATAATGTGACATGTTCTGTTTATTCTTTTAAAACAACCTCCAGTTCCTGAGTTATGTTTGCGCAGCATTTCTCATTAAAAGCACCTTAAGAAAATGTTAAAACCCAGCTCCTGGGCATCTACTGTGCCTCACTCAGTGGACTGGGGCAAAGGGGGGACTATGTCTCAAGCTGGATTTGACTGGCAGAATGAGGGAGGAGTCTTTGGTGGGGGTAAGTAGGCCAGATATTACATGGTACCACCAAACGGCCATTGGGTTATATTTGTCACCCTTCTCATGATTTACAGTCACCCTGGGGCAGCTCTTTGTTTTGCTTAGTTTGACCCTTAACCTGTAACTCACAGTAATCTCAACAAGGTTGGAATCTCTGCAGAAAACAAGAAGGAAGTGGAGAAGAAACTGCCTGTGAAACCAATAGAAACCAAGAACAAGTTCTCCCAGGCAAAGCTGTTGGCAGGAGCTGTGAAGCATAAGAGGTTAGCCAGCTCTTAGAGTAAATCCCTCTGCATGTGCTCTGCAGTGCCACTTATAATGGTAACCAGTTCTACCAGTGACCAGGTGATCACTTAGCACAAGTCTCTGTGAAGTTCTTCAGTGTATTCACCTCAGTCTTTTTCCAGATTTGGCATCTTCTGTAGCCTTTGACCCTTGTCTCTTTGATCATTTATTCCACCAACATAATAATAGCTCTTCATTGAGCACCTCCATATGTCAGGCATTGTTAACTACTTCCTGTGAATGATGTAATTTATTCATCTCACCAGTTCTATGAATTATTGTTATAAGCCCTGTTTTACAAACGAGAAGACCCAGAACCTCAGAGGTTGAGAACTTTTGTCCAAGGTCACACAGTGATAAAGCAGGAGTTCAGTATTGGAGCCTCTGTGTTTTAAGGCAAATAAGATAGCAAGTCCTGTGAAAGGATTACATGGGATAATAAGCGCAGGAAGAGGAACACAGCTCTGCCTGGCAGGTGCATGTGCTCATGCTGGGGAAGTTAGGGAAGACATTAGAAAGATACTGGGTAGGAGACAAGCAGGCAAGGGAGAGAACCTCTCAGGCAGAGGGAACAGCTGCTGCAAAGACACTGAAAGAACCTGACAGCTGGGACAGGGTTATGGACCTGGCTGTGGCCCAGTTTGATTGATGTGGTAGCATTACCTAGAGCTTTTGCTAAGCACTTCGTCATGTTTTCTTTCTGAATCTTGAAATGGTACTGGAGTGATTGAATATGGTCATTTTAGTTTGACTAACCAGACCATGGGAGAAAGATGTTAAGTTTAAGAGCAGTCTGTTAGGAAAATCAGTGTGATATGTTGGCAAGTGGCCACATGTTTTGAAGAGAGTGTGTTGATGCAGTCTTGCTGTTTGGCACATCATCTGCTGCAGATGTTCCTGGGAACATTGCCTACATGTAAAAATGTCATCATGGAACAGCAGCAGAGAAGAGGAATGTGTAGCCTGAAAAGGGTCTGCTAAGCCACAGATTCTTTCAAGATCTCATGTAAGCTCCTAACTTCCAATGTCTTACCAGGATTTGGGACCTGGCTCACTCTTATTGGACTGGGCAAACCAAGGGCTCTAGCTGGTGCAGGATGGGTGTTGTCTCCCTTACTTAGTCTTTGGATCACCTTTAGAAAGGTCTCTGCTAACTTACCTGGAGATCTGCATAGAACCCCTCTTGGGTTTTGAAACTACATCATTTAATGTTGCTTTGTGACAAATCAACCTCCGAGGGCAAGAGTTCCTCCTGATCTACACTGCCTTATTAGATCTCCCGGGAGTCTGTGAATAATGTACATTTCCTACCAGGCAAGGTGGCACACACCTGTAATCCTAGCACTCAGGAGGCAGAGGCAAGAGGATTGCTGCAAGTTCAAGGCCAGCCTGGGTACATAGTGAATTGAAGCCAGCTTAAACTACATAGCAAGACCCTTAAAAAAAAAAAAAGCACTGTAGATCCCCAGGCCTCACATTAATTCTGGTTCAGAAAGTTTAGAGTGAAGTATGGGAATCTGTATTGTTCCAAGGATGATTCTGATGCCTGGTGAAAGTCTAGAAGCCGCTAGTGTATGTGTGTAGGAGGCATAAAAACAAAACAAGCACTTTTTTCATACCTTCTTCAAAAGGATGTCTTTTGCTTTCGTCAAGTTTATTCTTATTTATTGTTATAAACAGCTGTCATATACCTGGCTCATTCATTTTCAGCCTTTTCAGTTAGCATCCAGAGCTATAAATGTTCCCCAGCTTTCACTGGATACAAATTCTGTATTTCTTTCTAAACTTTAAGTTTCTACTGATAACTTTGAGTTGGGAATAATTTAGAAATATATTTTTAAATTCCCATATTGAGGTAACTTAACTGTATTTCATTAGTTCATGTGATTCTCTGCCACATCTTAACACTTACCATTAATGGAATCTTAGAGGCTATTAAGTATCATATTCATCTTTTGTTACTGATTTTGAACAATTGCCTTGTGGTTTGTATATACTGATTTTTTTGAGGTAGGTTTAGACTTTGTCACTCATTCCTGAAGTTAATGTTTGTGAATGTTCCAAGTAAGTTTGAGGAGAATCAATGTTTTATAATTATTGGTGCTGGATTCTATCTATCTGTCTATCTATTTATTTATTTATTTTTTTGGTACTGGGGATTGAACTCGGGACCTTGTCCTTGAAAGGCAGGTGGCAGAACCACTGAGCTAAATCCCCAGCCCCTTCTGGATTTTATTTAGATGCAACAAGTCAGGTTTGTTTATTCTATTGTTGAATGTGCTGTATTTTATCTACTTGCCTTATTGATGCTTGAGAGAAATATTTAAAAGTTTTCCAGTATCATAGTGATTTCTTGATTTCTCTTTGTTGAATATATATTTTGAGTATATTAGATGCATTAATCAGATGTATACATATTCAGAATTGTTATTTCTTCGTAGCAAATCAAATCTTATTAAGTAAGCTGTATCTTTTATAATGCTTTTGCTTTCAAAGCCTATTTTCCTAATATTAACATGAGTTACCCCAGATCTCTGTAGTATTTGCCATGGTACCTCTTGTTTTTGTTTGAGTTTTTGAGAGAGGATCTTGCTATGTAGCCCAGGCTGGCCTGGCAATCCTCCTGGCTCAGCCTCCCAAGGGCTGGGATTACAATCATGTGGCACCATCCCTAGCTGTATGGTACCTCTGTTTTCCATTCTTTTTACTTTTAACCTTTCTAGTTATTAAGTTGTTTTGTTTTTCAATAAGTTTTCAGATGCATCTCTTATAAATAGCTGCTTCTAAATTTATTTTCTCAATCTTTTTTCTAGTTGTCTATATTAACATTTTTTATATAATTTCTACCATCTTAATGTTGTCTTTTTACTTTTTAAAAGTAATTTCTGCCATCTTTTTTTTTTTTTTTTTTTTTTTTGGTACCGGGGATCGAACTTGGGCCCTTGTGCTTGTGCAGCAGGCGGCGAAACCACTGAGCTATATCCCCGGCCCCTATATTCCTTTTTAAAAAATGATTCAGATTTTAAAATCTCATTTTTCTTTTCTTTTCTTTTTTTGGCAGTACTGAGGATTGACTCTGGAACCTAAATATTGAGCTACATCCCTAGCCCTTTTTTTCATTTTCTTTTATTTTTTTAATTTTCCTTTTTTTTTTTTGGAGACAGGGTCTCACTGAGTTGCTAAGGCTAAGCTCGAACTTGTGATCCTCCTGCCTCAGCTTCTCAGTGCTGGGAATACAGGCATGCACCACCACACCTGCTTTTGATCATATAGTCATATTTAACACCACAAATTTGTTGTTTTTTTTTTAATACAGATGATTGTTTCGGTTTGCATTTGCCAGTTTCATTGTATATTATCCCTTCCTTCTGGAACTCAGGCCTTCCTTCTGGGATAATTTGGTTTTTTGTTGAAGTATATTATTTTAGTGAAAGTGTTTTTGTTTCTTTGTTGAAGTACGTTATTTTATTTTATTTTTGGGGGATACCAGGGATTGAACTCGGGTCCTTGTGCTTTCGAGGCAAGCAACAGCAGCACTGAGCTAAATCCCCGGCCCGAAGTACATTATTTTAGTGAAAGAATCTTTAGTATTTTATTCTAGATGTTTTTTTCTATCTTTAATAACTAAATTTTTGTCATTTGTGAATAGTATCCAAATATTCTTAAAATGTATCTGTGGTTCTAACCAGGTTGAATGATAAAAATGACAATCAAAGGTTTACATGCGTCACCCCTTGGATTTGTCAGGAGTTTGACTTTGTAATGAATTTTATAATTCGAGGAGATTAAGAACCTAAAATGAAGGCTTTTCATTTCAGAGCCTCACAGGCCTCCTTCAGAGCCTCCTGCAGGTTGCCTAAGACCCATATATATGGTTTTAATTCCCAGATTGGACATAGCTCAAATCACTGTGTTTTTTATTACAGCTCAGAGAGTGGCAATAGTGTGAAAAGACTGAAACCGGACTCTGATCCAGATGACAAGAGTCAAGGTGGGTGGCAGACTTTCTTTTTCCATGGTACACATGAACCACGGTAAAGGGCTGAACGCAGTGTATCTGTGAATGGATGCATGTCTTTCTCTCTTCAAACAAGCTACCTAAACTTCATTTGCCCAACTGTTTTATACCAGGCAAGATTGATTTCCAAGACTATGTCAGTTGGCCTGCAAAAATATTGTGTTAGAAACCAATGGAGCTCATAAATGACAGTTGTGTTTTCCCAGGACTGCTTACAAATCCCTGGTTAGATGACCTCTGGTCACAAAGAGTTTTTCCTCTGTCTCCTCCAAATGCCAAGTTTCTTGATTTCACTGGGCTTGCTCCCTGTGGGAGGCAGAATGCCTGGCTCCTGCTGATTGTTGGAGTGTACTAGGCCTAGAAGCTTAATACAGTCTCCAGGAGTACACTTTCTTTAGTGGTTCCTTTCATGTGAAGAAACCTCTCTGTATTAAATGGAATGAAGTTGTAAGTGAGGGAGGATATTCCTGAGGGTCGGATTAGGGATGGAGAAGTCAGTAGTCTGTTTTCAGTTCTACATCTGACTCCCTGTGGGATCAAGACTCTGAGCTAAATTCAGTGGGTCATCTATAAACAGGGCTTACATTTATTTCTCTTAAAAAATAAAAAATGGGCGGTCCCGAGGTCACCAGTCATGCTGAAAACACTGAATCAGCCTGCGCCCTGGCAGCAATCCACTGCCCCCCCCCCTTTGGCCTCTTCTCTGTACAGCCACCTGGTTCCACACTACAAAGACGCAGAGGACACCGGACCACCAGACCACTGTACTGGAGCTAATCAAGTTCTCAGCATTTAAAGAATTCCTGCCCAGAGGTAGGGGTTTCTGAGCCGTCGTCCCACTGCTCCTGATCCAGAGGAAGGGGCTGCCCGACCACTATCCCTCCCGCTGCTCCCAGCCCAGAGGAAAGGGCTTTTGGGCTGCCATCTGTCCTGCCACCCCGGCCCAGAGGTAGGGGTTTCTGAGCCGCCATCCTGCCGCTCCTGGGCCAGAGGAAGGGGCTTTTGGGCCACCATCCCTACTGCCACTCCCAGCCCTTGGCCCACCTCTCCCAGGTCAGAGGAGGTGAGCTGTACAGATGTCAACAGCACCCCTCCCCCCAGCCCCCAAGTCGAAATGAGAAAACACATAAATAAGTCTCAAAACCAGACTCCCACATCACCTACAGCAACCCCAAAGGGAAATGAGATGGAACACTCTGATACTCAACCACCTGGACCCACTGAACTGGCAATAAAAGGGGATCTGGAAAAAATGAAAGCAGAAATAATTTCTCAGATAACAGGAGAAATTGTGCACCTAGTGCAAGACATGATTAATAAATCTAGAGAGGAGCTGAGGAACATGATGGAATCCCAACATAGGAAACAAATGGAATCCATAAAACAGATGCAAATAGATTTCCAGGACATGAAAAACGCCATTGAAAGTCTACACAGCAGAATGAGCCAATGTGAGGACAAAATTTCAGATATAGAAGATAAGATTGCAATTACTAACCAGGAAAAGAAAAATTGTTTCAAAATTATAAGAGAACACAAGAAAGCAATCCAGCAGCTGCTAGATGATGCAAAGAAGAATAGCATAAGACTGATTGGAGTCAATGAAAAAACAGGAGAGAGTGCAGATGACATAAACTCTTCACAGAAGTAATGGCAGAAAACTTCTCAAGCAGGGGAAAAGAACTTGACATACAGATAAGTGAGGCATATAGGACTCCAAATAGCCTTGGTCAAAAAAAATCTACAGGTAGGCATATAATTGTTAAGATTCCAGAAACTCAACAGAAGAACAAAGTTCTACAAGCAGTCAGAGAAAAGAAACAAATCACATACAAAGGAAAGCCCATCAGAATCACAGCAGACTTCTCAACACAAACCATCAAGGCAAGAGCTTGGAGTGATATTTTCCAAGCCCTAAAAGAAAACAGCCTCCAACCCAGATTGATGTACCCTGTAAAACTATCTTTCAAAATTGATGAAGAAATAAGATACTTTCATGACAAAGAGCACCTTAGGAACTTCATGAATACCAGACCAGCACTCCAAAGAATTTTACACAATATCCTAGGAACAGACATTGAGGATCACAACCCCAAGAAGCAAAGCAGAATGAACCCATCTGGCATGACAAGAAATTAAATGTAAAGGGGGAGAACCCAACAAAAAGAAAAAGTCATAGCAATGACAAGTCAATACATTTCAGTTATAACCATCAATGTTAATGATCTCAGTTCACCAATCAAAAGAAATAGACTGGCAGAATGGGTCAAGAAGCAAAATCCTACAGTATGCTGCATACAAGAAACACACTTCATTCAAAAGGAAACTCATAGACTAAAAGTTAAAGGGTGGAAAACAATACTCCATGTGACAGGAACCTGAAAAAAAGCAGGAGTAGCTATCCTTTTTGCAGATCAGGTAGACTTCAAACCAACACTGATTAAGAGAGATGAAGAAGGACACTACATCCTTGTAAAGGGAAGAATTCAAGAGGAAGAGATGACAATCATAAATATCTATGCACCAAACACTAGTGCGCCCAGCTATATAAAACAAAAAAGGATGTGAAAAGTCATATATGCACTAATACAATTGTAGTGGGGGACCTCAACACCCCACTGTCACAAATAGATAGATCAACTAGACAAAAAATAAGTAATGAAATACTAGAACTCAATCAGACTCTTGAAGAAATGAACTTAACAGATGTTTACAGAGTCTTCCACCCCACAAAATCAGAATACACATTCTTCTCAGCTGCACATGGGTCATTCTGAAAAATAGAGCACATACTCACACATAGAACATGTTTAAGTGCAAAGGAATTGAAGTTATCCCCTGTATATTATCAGACCATAGGGGGATATAATTGGAGATCCATAGCAAAAGAAACTTGAAAAATTACATAAACACTTGGAAATTGAACAACACACTTCTGAATAACCAGAGGGTCATAGAGGAAATTAAAGAAGAAATCAGACAGTTCCTTCAATTAAATGACAATACAACATATCGGAATCTATGGGACCCAATGAAAGCAGTCTTACAAGGGAAATTCATAGCAGTGAATATGCATATTAGGAAAACAGAATGAGCCCAATTAAACAACCTGATGCTGAACCTCAAGCTTCTAGAAAAAGAAGAGCAGGACAAACCCAAAGCTCATACAAGGGAGGAAATTATAAAGATCAGAGGAGAAATCAATGCAATGGAGACTAAGAGAACAATACAAAAAATCAGTGAAGCCAAGAGTTGGTTCTTTGAAAGAATCAACAAAATTGACAACCCTTAGCCAACCTTATCAGAAAAAGGAAAGAAAAGGCCCCAATCCATGCAATTAGGAATGAAAAGGGTGAAATGACAGCAGACCCAGCAGAAATCCAGAGGATCATCAATACCTACTTCCAGAACCTATATGCCAGTAAGATGGAAAACACAGAAGAAATGGACAGATTCCTAGATACATATGAATTACCAAAGTTGAACGAAGAAGACCTAAAAATTCTAAACAACCCAATATCAACCAATGAAATTGAAAACGTAATTAAAAACTTGACAACTAAGAAAAGCCCGGGTCCTGATGGCTTCACTGCTGAATTCTACAAGACATTTAGAGAGGAACTACTGCCCCTACTGTTTAAACTCTTCAATGAAATTGAAAGGGAAGCAATACTCCCAAATTCATTCCTGGAAGCAAGCATCACCTTGATCCCCAAAGCAGAGAAAGACTCAACCAAAAAGGAGAACTATAGGCCAATCTCACTAATGAACATAGATGCAGAAATCCTTAATAAGATAATGGCAGATAGAATGCAGAAGTTCATCAAGAAGATCATACACCCTGATGAAGTGGGATCCATCCCAGGGATGCAGGGATGGTTCAATATGTGCAAATCAATCAATGTAATAAACTATATGAATAGAGCCAAGGACAAAAACCATATGATCATCTCCATAGATGCAGAAAAAGCATTTGACAAAATCCGACATGCATTTATGATAAAAACCCTACAAAAAATTGGAATAGATGGTCTCTACCTCAAACTGATAGAAGCCATCTATGAAAAACCAACAGCCAATATCATACTAAATGGTCAAAAACTGAAATCCTTCACACTAAAATCAGGAACAAGACAAGGATGTCCACTATCACCACTTTTGTTCAATATAGTTTTGGAAACATTAGCCACAGCAATTAGACAAGAGAAATAAAAGGAATAAAGATAGGAAATAAAGTCAAATTGTCATTATTTGCAGATGACATGATACTCTATATAGAAGACCCCAAGAACTCCACCAAAAGTCTTCTAGACTTAATAACCAAATTCAGTCAAGTAGCTGGTTACAAGGTCAACACACAAAAATCAATAGCTTTCCTCTACAGCAATGACAGACTTACTGAGAGAAAAATAGGGCAAACAATTCCTTTCACAATAGCATCTAAAAAACTGAAATAGCTAGGAATCAACCTAACAAAAGAAATCAAAGACCTCTTCTCTGAAAACTATGGCACTCTGAAAAGAGAGATTGAAGATGATATCAGAAAATGGACAGACATCCCCTGCTCCTGGGTAGGAAGGATTAATATAGTGAAAATGGCCATACTTTCAAAACTGCTATATAGATTCAATGCAATTCCAATTGAGATCCCAGCAGCATACTTCATGGACCTTGAGAAAACAATCCAAAAATTCATTTGGAACAAGAAGAGACCCAGAATGGCAAAAGCAATTCTAGGTAACAGAGACATGCCAGGGGCTATCATAATCCCCAACCTGCAACTATGCTACAAAGCTACTGTGATAAAAACAGCATGGTACTGGCAAAGAAACAGACCTGAGGACCAGTGGAACAGATTAGAAGATGCAGAAGCAACTCCAGACACACTCGGCCATCCTATCTTCAATAAAGGAGCCAAACACCCTCACTGGAGGAAAGATAGCCTCTTTAATAAATGGTGCTGGGAAAATTGGGTTTCAACTTGCCAAAGATTAAAACTAGACCTGTATCTCTCCACATGCACTAAACTAAAATCAAAATGGATTAAAGATCTAAATATTAAAATAGAAACTCTGAACCAGTTGGAACAGAGGTTAGGTAGAACTCTTGAAGACATCGGTGTAGGAAAAGATTTTATGAACAAAACCTCAGTTGCCTGTGAACTAACACAAACAATCAACAAGTGGGATCTCTTATTAAAAAGCTTCTGCACAGCAAGAGAAACCACCAGCATTGTGAAGAGACAACCCACAATGTGGGAAAAAATCTTCACCTGCTCTTCCTCAGACAAAGGCCTACTATCTCGAATCTATAAAGAACTGAAAAAGATCAGACCTCCCAAATTTAAAAACCCAATCCGAAAATGGGCATCCTAAATGAACAGACATTTCTCAGACAAGGAAATAGAAATAACAAATACATGAAAAAATGTTCAACATCACTGGTCATTGGAGAGATGCAAAAGAAAACAATGCTGAGATTCCACCTCACACCAGAAAGAATGGCTGCTATCATGAAATCAACCAATAACATGCTGGCAGGGCTGTTGGGAAAGAGGAACCCTGCTCCACTGCTGGTGGGAGTGTAGACTGGTGCAAGCACTGTGGAAATCAGTATGGAGATACCTCAAAGAACTAGGACTGGAAGTCCCATTTGACCCTGCTATTCCACTGCTGGGGATCTTCCCCAAAGAATTAAAAGAATCATACCACAGTGATATATGTGCATCCATGCTCGTAGCAGCACAGTTTGTGATAGCTAAAACTTGAAAACAGCCCAAATGCCCATCAACTGGAGACTGGATAAAGAAGATGTGGTATTTTAATAAAATGGAGTACTACTCAGCCATAAAAAATGAGAAATTAGAGACATTTATAGCTAAGTGGATGCACATTGAGGCGATACTCTTAAGTGAAATAGGACACACATGTATAAATACCAAATAGTTTCTCTGGTGTGAGAAACTGTAAGTGTAAATAAGGACTAAAATGTATAATAGGTAATGTAAAATAGGAAGAAAAGGGGCAAAGGGGAAGGAAGTGGGAGGGGTAGGGGAAAGGAAAGAAGGGTATGGAAGTAATATGAGAAAATGGAAAAATAGGAACAAAATCTTTGTAAATAGGAATGGAGGGGTTGAAGGGAGGGCTGGACAGGGGTGAAAAATAAGAACCAAGAGAGACTATGTAAAGGTGCAAATTTCCAATGATGAATGTCATTATATTGTATACCTAAAGTGTACCAATGATTAGAATGAATAATCAATAATGCAAAATAGGAAGAAAATTTCCAAAGGGGTAGGGGTAGTGGGAAGGGCAGGGGAAAGAAAAGAAGGGAAAGGAAAAATGCTGAGAAATGGAAAAAATGGAAATAAAGTCTTTGTAAATAGGGAAGGGTGGAGGGGGTGAAGAGAGAGGGCTAGGAATGGGGAAAAAATAAGAACCAAGATGCATCATGTAAAGGTACAAGTTCCCAATGAGAAATGTAATTGTGTTGTATACCTAAAATGTACCAATAAAAGAATTTAAGAAAAATAAAAATAAAAATAAAAAAGGATGCTTTTTTAAATGTTTGTGTAGAGCATCAGGGATAGTGCACTGTTACTGTTACTCTTTTGCTGTAAAACCTTTTATTTTTATTTCATTATTATTATTTTAAAACCTGTTTTTAAATAGGACCCTCAGTGAAAACTCCTTTGCACTCAAGATCCCTCTTCTATCTAGTTCTTTCCACAGAGAAATAGTATTTTACATTTCTTGTGTTTCCATCCAGACCTGTTTTATGTATGTACAAGCAATTATAAATACATATTTTAGAACTACTTTATTATAGATAATTTGAAACGTTTAAAAATCAAAATAACAGTGTAATGACCCCCTATCGACAATTTTTTTTTGGTACCGGGGATTGACCTCGGGACCTTGCACTTGCAGGGCAGTTATGGCACCACTGAGCTAAATCTTCAGCCCTATATCAACAAATGTATATTTTTAAATGTATATTTTATTTTGCAGTGTTAAGGAATCAAACCCAGGGCCTTGCACATGCTAGGCAAACATTCTACACTAAGCTATACCTCCCCAACTGTAATATATTTTGTAACAAATCCCAGTTATCATTTCACTTCCTAATTCTCCAGTATGTGTTTCTGAAAAGTAAGTTCTTTTTTGCCTTTTTTTTTATCAATTGCAATACCGTGATCATATCTAAAATAATCACAGTAATTACCAAATGTCAAATGTAAAGTTAGTATTCATTTTGCCCAATTATTTCAAAAAATGTTTTCTTAGCAATTTTGTTTTTAAAGTTCGAATCTAAGCAAGGACTAAACATTGTATCTGGCTCATGACAACTTTTTTTTTTTTTTTTTGCAGTACTGGGGATTGAACCCAGGGCCTACACACTGAGCTGTATCTGCAGGTCTTTTAAAATTTATTTTGAAACAGGATCTTGATAAGTTGCCCAGACTGGGCTTGAACTTGTGATCTTTCTACCTCAGCCTCCCAGAGAGTGGGATTACAAGAATGCCACCATGCCCAACTTCATGAAACTTAAAAAAAAAAATACTGAAATATAATTTATAGCATTCACCCTTTAAAGAAATATAGTTATGTGGCTATTAGCATGTTCACAAGGTTGTATGACCATTACCACTACCTGTTTCCAAAACATTTTCAACACCCAGAAGAAACCCTACTGTTAGTGGTTATTCCCCATTCCTTCTTCTCGTCAGCCAGTGGCAACCACTATTTTTTCTGTCTCAGTAAACTCCTTTTTGGATCATTTCATATAAATGAAATCATGCAATATGTGGTGTTTTGTGTCTGGCTTTTCAGTCAATATAATATTTTCAAAGTTCATGTTGTAATATGAATTAATGTGTTTTACTAATGGCTGAACAAGATCCATTGTATAATATACTATAGTTCATTATTTGATGGGCATTTGTATTGTTTCTATTTTTTGGCTAATATTAATCAGGCTGCCATAAATATTCATGTATAAGTTTTTGTGTAACGCCCTCTTTTCAGTCTTTCGGATGTGTATCTACAAGTAGAATTACTAGGTCATACAGTATCTCTATGATTAACTTCTTGAAGAACTGCTAAACTATTTTTCAAAGTAGCTACCCTGTTTTTACATTGTATCTGAGGGTTCCAGGTTCTTAGGTCTTTTTCAACACTTGTTACTGTCTTTTTAAAATTAAATCCTCGTGAGTATCTCATTGTGATTTTGATTTGTATTTCCCTAATGATGTTAAGCATCATGTATTGGGCATTTTGTTTGGAGAAATATCTACCAGATGCTTAGCAAAAATTTAAATTGAGTTATTTATCTTTTCATTGTTGAGTGGTAAGGATACTTGATAGTTATTAGATATATAATTTGCAAGTATTTTTTCTGGGTTGGTTTTTACTTTGTTCATAGTGCTCTCTGGAGCATAAAGTTTTTAATTTTGATGACATCCAATTTATCAATTTTTCTTTGTTGTTTATGCTCTAAGTATCATACATAAGAAACCATTGCCTAATTTGTGGTCATGAAGATTTATGCCTGTTTCTTCAAAGAGTTTTTTAATTTTAGTTTTTACATCCAGTCTTTGATTCATTTTGAGTTAGTTTTTGTTTAGTTTTTGTTGTTGTTGTTGTTGTTTGAGACAGGATCTTGCTGTGTAGGTCAGGCTGGCCTTGAATCCACTACGTAGCCTAGGCAGGCCTTGAATTCATGACAGTCCTCCTGCTTCAGCCTCTGGGATTACAGGAGTGCACCACCACGCCTGGCAAGTTTATTTCTGTTATAACATAAAGTAGGGGTCCAGTTTCATTTATAGGGATATCCTTTTGTCCTGGCAGTACTTGTTGAAAAGATTAATTTTTCTCCCAACAAACTGTCAAGGCATTCTTGTTGACAATCAGTTGACTTTAAATATATGGGTTTATTTCTGGAATCTTTTCTGTTTCATTTATCTTTATGTCTGTCCTTATACCATTACCACATAGTCTTCATCACTGAAGCTTTGTAGTAAGTTTTGAAATCGAGAAGTGTGAGTCTTGTTTTTTTTCAAGAATGTTTTGCTTATTTGGAGTCCTTTTGATTTCCATTTGAATTTTGGGACCAGTTTGTTGATTTCTGCAAAAGCAGCTGAAATTTTGATAGAACTTGTAAGACTCTGTAGATTTGTTTGTTAATATTGCCATCTTAACAGTATCTTAAGTCATCTTAATAGCTACACACACACACACCTGACTTCATAAGAATTTTAAACTCATTTCAACTAATAAACTAGTTGCCTTGTATCTGATGTTTACTCTCTGGTAGAAAGGAAAGGAAAGTGGAAAGGAGAACTGTGGCTTCCTTGAACCAGCTCAGACAAATACTTGTATTTCAGAGCCATCTTTTTTGTCATTCTGAATGCCTTCTTCCTACCCCTGCGTTCTGCTGCAGAAGCTAAGCCAGAAATATCTTCCTTTACTGGGACATTAGGCCTCATAAGAATGATGTTCCCTGAAGCTTACTTCTGAGACTGTCCTCAGCAGAAGGAGGATTTTCTGCTTGGTCCCTCAGAAGCTATCTGGGATCCTGATAGATTCAGCTTCCCCCTAAAGACCTGCCTGAGCAGAGCCAGTGAATGCACAAGTTGGCCCCATCTACTCTCAAGTCACACATCTGCCTGAGTCCCAAGAATATTCTCTAGTAATAATTTTTTGTGTTAATTTGGTATGACAGTGAGGTATAGCAAATGCAGAAGTTGGCAGGAAACCTCACCAAATGGGTGAGATCAGAGGGCACCATTTTGTTCTCTTTGGACAGTTAACTGCTTTTGGAATGAAATTTGTCAGAGTTGAAGTCTCTTTTCTTTCTTAAAACTTCCTACGTAATTGGGAGTTTTTGTCTTTTCACTTAACCTAATGATGCCACAGTGGTCCAGATTCCTTGGTCACACATTTTAGTAGCTGGCTTCTATCCTTCCTTTAGGCCAGCTCTTATCCTTACAGGTATTCTGAACTTTTCTTTCTTTTCTCAGCCCCTTAAATCCAGTTCACACTTGAAACACTTGATAAAACAGTATACTTCACTGAATGACTTTCGCATGAATTAGTGTTTTTTGTTTGGGTTTTTTTTCCTCTCTTTCTCTCTCTCTTTCTCTCTCTCTCACTCTTTTGAGATAGCATTTGGCTGTGCAACCCAGACTTGCCTTGAACTTCTAATCCTCTTGTCTCAGCTCCCAAGAGCTGAGATTATGTATGTGCACCACCATGCCCAGCCATAAATTAGTTTTCTAAGTAAATGAACCACATACCTTTATAAGATATTTATTTTTAAAACAACCAAATTTTTCTGCCAGAATACTAAAATCATCCTTCTATTTGTCATGCATAACAACAATGAATATTTAAGTAATAAATGATATAGCTTGATGTCATGCCCCCAAAGAGTGTGGAAATCATCAGTTTATTCTCCTAGAGTAACCAGTTTTGAATGTATTTTTGCTGACATTGTCATACATATGCATGGTTGTGCCTCCTTCCCCCAAATTATAACTTATATACGCTGTTCTGCTCCTTGCCTTTTTCTTTTAGCACAGTATCTTGGAGATCATTCAATTCCAGTACAGACAAAGATGCTTTGTTTTGTTTCTTTTTTTGCAGTGCTAGGGATGGAACTTGGTGCATTCTAAGCAAGAACCCTACCCCTGAGCCACAACCCCGCCCGAGATGCTTTCTTCTTGATGGCTGAATAGGAGTCCATTACTTAGCCAGCTGCCTATTAATGGACATTTTGCTACTGCAAATTGTGCTGCAGTGAATGTTCTCTTATGAACATCGTTTAAATTTGAAGATTATTGCCAGATTTCTCTATATTCCTTCAGCAGCATATAAAGTTAGCTATTCCTCATGTGGTCCCTCCTAATGTATTACTTAGTTCACATGTGTACTCTTCTATGAACTGTTGATGTCTTTTATCTGCTTTTCTGTTCAGTTGTTGATTTTTTAACAGATTATAATTCTTTATAATCTTAGAGACATTAGCTTTTGTGATGTTGTTGCAGATATTTGCCTTATAACCATGTTTTTGACATCTCTATCATCGTCTGCCATTTTTTTACTTTCTGGTATCTGCATGTGTTAACATTGTTTATCATTAGCAGTTTCTTTCTCCTTGGTTGGAGCAACCTACAAAGACAGGCATACACATTGAGCCCCTGAATTCTGCGCATTGGCCTTAAGATGGTACATTCAGGTTCTTGGTGGTATTTTTTACAGACTCCTGGTTTCATATGCATGGAACCATGTATCCTTTCACATCTATTTAAGATGTCTGCATATGTGAGATGATGGTGTATCAAAGGCAAGCCCAGAAGATGCTGTGCTTATCAGACCGACGCAGTGACTTGTGCAGTCTAATCCTTATTCTCCAGTGAGCTCTGTATCGTTTTAGCACAGTATCATTTGATTCAGGTTTAGTTAAATGTTTTCTAGTCTAAGTAGCCTATAAGCCTGCCAAGTCATTTGACTCCCCTCACCAGCAAATGGAGATAATACCTACATAGCAGTTTGTGATAGTGATTAAATGAGGCTGGAAACATTCAGAAGGAAGACAGAATGGAGTGGAGTGCTTTCCTTTACCCTTCAAATCCTACATTTTCTAGATTGAAGCTTTCTGTCCTTTGAGTGGTAAGGGTAACTGTGGGTTTTCGGGAAAGAAAAGAGCCCCAGATATTTGGTGACATTGTGCTTGATCTTAAAATGTTACCTAACTGGCTTCAGTTTTCTCAGTTGTAAGAGGAACATGAAGGCAAAAGTTGTATTAAATCAGTTTCATAATAGCTTGTGTCCTCCATCAGAGAAAAGCAGCCCTCCTTAATAAAGTGTTTTTCTGCAGCTTATGTTTGGCCTTCAGAGCTGGCACAAGTATGGGATGGTGTCATATGCTGAGGACTTGTTAACGTTACTCAGTGTTTCTGAACACTGAGAACAGGTGGAAGCCTTTTATCTCTACATGTCCATCTTGTGCCCTGAGAGTGAGTAGGGAATAATATAAACACTGGTCCCTCTTATGAGGACAGGGAAGTAAACCCCCCTGGGCAGCACTGCAAGGTGTTTGTTCTCCAGCCCAGAGCTGGTGGGGAACAAGCATGTAGTCAGACTCAGAGTAAAGTCCTACCTTTGCCTCTTGACCTTGAGAAGGCATTTCACCTCCTGGAGCCTCACTTCCTTTGTCATTTTCCTTATCTGTAAAATGAGGCTGACAAGGGTCTTGACTGCACAGGGTTGTTTGCAGGCCTGATGATTTCTGGGGGTAAAGCCCCAATGCCCAGCATGTACATAAGGACCCCTCATCTTTGAAAGGTTATGAATAAAAATCCTCTTTTTTGCAGAGGCCCCATCCTGTGTATCGGTTGGAAGTACCTCCCTGAGTGGCCCATCCATTCACTGCCCACCCGCCGCTGTCTGCATCGGCATCCTTCCAGGCCTGGGAGCCTACTCGGGGAGCAGCGACTCTGAGTCCAGCTCAGACAGTGAAGGCACCATCAATGCCACAGGGAAGATCGTCTCCTCCATCTTCCGAACCAACACCTTCCTGGAGGCACCCTAGCTCCTATCCTTCCTGCAGGGAGCTCCCCCTAGAACGGTCAGACCGTCCATTTTGCCTCCAGGCATTACCTCCCTCCAAAAAACTCCTTTGCCAGCCCCCTATGCACACCGTGACACTTTTAATCTCACCTAAAAATGTGCCAGATCACTTGTGGCCAGAACTGTGTTTGGTCTCCTTTCTGCTGTAGTGCAGATGACCATACCGGTCCCACTGCCTGTTCTTCTCTGACTTGGTAGGGTGGGTGTGGCCCGCAAAAGCTCTGCCTGGGAGGATCTGCACAGCTAGCTAGCAGAGGGTGCTGCTGGGTTTTGTTGCTTTCTTGTTTCTCTTTTTCCTTTCCCAACAGCACCAGAAGCAAGCACAGTTGTTGCACAGGTGTTATTTAAAGTTTATTGTAGACAAATGTGTTGTTCAGTTCGACTGCATTGTGGAGCATGTGGAGACAAAGCTGACCAGTGGGGAAATGGAGCACTTCCCTGGATCTAAGCCCTCCTTGATGTCGTGATGTCGTGTGCTAAGTAAAGATAATGAAGTCCATCTGCAGGGATGTCAGTTGACTGACACCAGCCTTCATTGTGAAGTTTGCCTTACTGTTGGCCACTCCTTTCCTCTCTCCATCCAACCTCATTTGTATAGGAATGGGCTGGTAATGAGCAAGCTTTTATCTTCTATTCAGATCTTTTCTCTGCCTTGCAAATTATTTTGTTTTTGATTTTGAAATAAAAGATTTAGTTTAAGATTTTAAACCTTAGAGAAACAAGCAGTGGCCTTATTTAACATGGCCAGAAACCAGAACCATTGGTGTGTATGTCAGCGAGATGACTTTTCTAGCAGCTTCTGCAATCTGAATACTCCAAACTTGAGGGGCACACTTGCATGTTATGACTGCTCAGCACCCTACTGAGGCACATCTCTGCTTCATGCTTATTATAGTTGTGGCTTTTAACTGTGGAAGCCACTGCAAGTCTAAAGGTGCTGCCCTAGCACATTTCTTTTATCCACTGGCCCACTGCCCTTTCCTTTCCCAAACAGCAGGTCCAAGGCCACAGGCAGCCAAGAGCCAGAGGAGCTGTGCCCCCTCTGTCTCATAGAGGGAACCGGGCTCAGCCCTGAGTGGGTGAGAGGAAGGTGTGTAGAAGAGAGGATATGGAGTCCTCAGGGAAGAGGTGGACATGAGCTTTAAAACAATCTGAATGTCCCCCTGCCTCAGGAGAGTGAGCCTGTACAGCTCTTTCTTTCCCTTGGTTTCTGCATCAATTGTTTCTGCTTCCTCGGGTGTGAGACTGAGCGAGACACACACAGAATGTGTTGACACTGTGATGCTGGCAGGCAGAGAAGCTACTCAGTTTTAATGTGGGCAGAGAGGCTTCTGGGTTTCATCCAACCCACTTCTTTTCCCTTTCCAGTTTGGCAGTACTCTGGTGCCCCACTGGCAGATGGTGGCTTCCCCTCACCCGTAACTGATGCCTTGTGAATTCTGCCTTCTTTTCAGGACTTCTCAGTGTTAATTGTTCCTGACAATATGGGTGCATCACCTCCATTCTCACAAACAAGACGCTTAGGTAAAACTGTGTAGGCACCTTCTGCCTCGATGCTTCATTGTTCCTGCAATTGTGCTGTCATGATTGCAGCACGTACCAAGAGAAACCTGGAATCATTTCAGGAGGCAGGCCAAGGAATCAAAGTCACCATCTTTATGTGGTTTGACTTTGCAGAGGCCATTACTGTACCTCGTGGCCTCTGTTGATGTTCGAAGAAGTTGACAAAGGGTTGCAGAGATTAAAACCATACAGGAACTTCAAAGTGAATAAATCTGTCAGAGAAGGAGCTCTTGCTTCTCCTGGGCTGCATCCTGGGCCTCCAGGTCTCCCATCACAGATTGAGTCTTCAGACTGAGAGATCTGTGCTCAGGAGAGATTAAGTCCCTGTGGTCCTTTCATTGTAGTCTGTTGTGCCCATCAGCATAGAGCCTTGGAACTGAAACAGCTTCTGTAGAAACCATGGGTAGCAAAGGAGGGTCTGTACTTAACAGGGGAAGTGGACTGTGGAAGCATCCAGAGTAGACCTCGTGGTTATGGAAGGAAACACTGCTTAAAACCAAAAAATGTAGTACAGTTGGCTCTCCAAGTTGACTAGTTCTGCTTCTGGATTCAACCAGTTACAGATTGAAAACATTTGAAAAAAGAATCGTGTCTATACTGAACATGCACATTTTTTATTGTCTAAACAGCATGTAACAGCTATTTACATAACCTTTGCATTGTATTACGTATTCTAAGTAAGCTAGAAATGATTTAAAGTATCCTGAGTGCTTCCTTTTGCACTGCCCTCTTCCCACTCAAGAGATAAACTCCATTTGCTTTGGACCATCCCGCTGCTGCAGCTTCTCCTCCCTGGGAACTCAACCTCGTTCCACCTTGCACAGATACACTACTGATGCTGAACTTAGAGCCAGACATTCACTGGCTGTGTGTCACTTGGACAAGGTCCAGAGGGGCCTCACTTTCCTCCTTGGGAAGCAGGAATGGTGCCACAGTCTTCCTGGGGAAGGTAGAAAAAAATGTAGATAAGTTGCTTGGTATGTCACCTGCTGCTCAGTAAGACAGTAGCAGGATTCATTAGTGCTGTTTCCATGGGCCTCTCCACTTCTGAGTGGGGTGTCAGAGAATGCATTAGTGGGGCTTATGCGGGCCTGTTGGTCACACTGGCATTCCTCAGTTAGCTAGAATGCTGAAATCCCAAAGGGTCAGATCTGGTTGTCAGTGCTCCACCACTATACAGCATACAGCCTCTGCTAAATGTTAATTGCTCTGGCGCACCCGGTTCCTTGGCTCAAGTGTCCTAGCCATGGGTATATGGCTCAGCTGTCATCTTAAGCCCCTCCAGAAAAACAAGGAGAACTCGGTGGCAGTGCACAGCCATTTGGACCTGGGTGTTTTCTTGATTTCCTGGTGTGCCCAGCCTGGTTACACATGCCAGGATGTAATGCAAGTTCTGCTCAGTGGGAGGCTGGAATCTTGGCAACGCTTTTGCAGTCACAGGTTGAACACAAGGAGCCAGTCTCAAGTTCATGCCTTAGTGATGCTGGCAAGGGCTGGAGGTTTGCTCTCTTACCTGCTGGAGCAATGGTGTAGGGGAGAGGGAGTCTCAGCAGTGCTGAGCAGAATGTGGCCCTAGCACTGGAGGAAAGCTTTGTAGAAAAGTCTTCACCTGAGCTTTATGCTGTAGGCTGACCTGCTCTCTTTCTCATTCAGTAATCATGCACATCATTGTTCCTCGTGTTGATCTCTCATTCGGTACCTACTGCTATGGATGTGTTAGGCAGCTTAGGACATCTCTGTGTTATTTTAGTGGATGGTTGTGTCTTTCATTCTGCAAAAGATCCTGTGAAGCATTCTTTCTCTATATTTTAATACAGGAAACCAAAATTCCCAGTGGCTCAGTGACTTGCCTGGCAGCTGACAGCTAGCTGACAGAACAAGAACTGTCATTTGAGCTTTTAAGTCTAGCTTTTTGTGACGTCAGTGCATGTTTTAAACAAATGCCAGTCTCCAGGCCAGGGTGGAGTCTTGCTGTCATGTATAATAAGTCTGCCTTTTAGTCTGCTGTCCATGTGGAAGAGCCAAGCAGTAGCATCAAGGCTTGGTGTTTTAAAAAAAACAATGCACCCTTGTTGAAAGTTTAAGCACATTATTTTTCCTGTAGATTGGAGCCAGTCAGGAGTACAGAGCCTTCTTGACTTACTGCTGTAGTCTCAGGCAGAGGGGGCATACAGCAGGAGGGCCTGAGTCTTCCGCTATGTGAGGCCTTTCAGAAGTGGCAGTTGTGGCCCACACCTGGTTTGTAGGAGTGTGAACACTGGGGATGGACTCCTGGAGAGGCCTTTGGACATTGGACTTGATTCTTCCAGGCTGGAGCAGCGCAGATCCCCCTGGATGTGACATCCACTAGTCACTTCAGCTACCAAATGAGTAAACAGGCAGTCTTGTGCTAATGTTGGTCTGGTAGCTGGCCAGGCAAGTGAACCAAAATGAGCTGGATGTGCTTGTACTGGGCTCCATCCACATGGCCTGGATAGTGGAGGCACTCCCTTCCTGAAGGCTCGTCCACAAATCAGGGTTCTGTGCATGCCAGCAGCCCTCTGAGAGAAGGGAAAGAGTCCCTAACCATGGTTCAGTGGTTCCTGGTGGCTACAGAAGTCACAGGATAGAAAGCTTGGGGTGCCCCTCACACATTCCCACCAGCTAAACTGGCTCCCGAGCTTGCTGGGCACCTGCAGATGGGACCTGCCTGGTCCTGCCCAGTTGGAGCAGGCCACTAGTAAGGAGAGTGGGTGGGGATAATTGGAGTGGAGGGACAAGGCCATCAGTTAGCAGCTTCAACAGAAGAAGCCCTCGCAGAGCCTCCCTTCCTGAAGGCTTCAGGAAGGCACTGGATGCAGCAGAATCAGTGTGGGCACAGAGTCAGCCAGATATATATGTATTGTGCTCTGCCTTGAGTAGGCCTGATGTGCTGCTCCACGTGCTTCCATGAATCTGAAGTGGGTCTGGTCAGGGGTTGTTGGAACAGTTCATCAAGATATATCTTAGGTAGGGCTGGGGATGTAGCTCAGTGGCATAGTACTCACCTAGCATGCACACACACACCTGCAAAGCACTCTTCAGGGAGCTGGAAACTGCTTAACAGAATGTTAGCTGTTACTGGTTACACATCAGCCTGTGTCGTGGGCTGACTGGAAATTCAGAAGAGGTAGATGAAATAGGGAGGGGTGTTTTTTATGTGCAAGAGAGGGAACTGGGAGATCAGATGGTTCCAGGGAGTGGTCCTCTGGCTGCTCTCGTAAAGTTGGGCCTGTGTCCAGAAAGGGGAATGCAGTACAAACAGCAGGGATGGAGGCCTAATCCTAACCCTGTTGAGGTCCTGAGGCCAAAGAGGCTCTTGCACACTTCAGACTACAAGGCCTAGGAGACCCAGAGGAAGGGACCAAGTGGGTGGCAGTAACTGCTGTCTAACTGGGGGTCTGGAGGAACATAGGTCATAGTGTGGCCCAAAAGGAAGAGGAAAGGGAGGAAGTAGGGGTTGGCTGGACATCCCAGATAATGGTTTGGGCTTGCAAATTCTACTCATGCACAAATATCACTGTGTACAGTGCCACATTCTGTACCAGTTTCACTGCTGTCAAGGGAATGCAGGTTCCACACAGAAGTGACTACACCAGCTCCATAGGCTTGTTGAGTAGGGGGAAAGGATCTTCCAGTGATGTTTAACCCATGGAGTCCCCACTGAAGGAGCTGACTGAAACAGGGACATCTGAAACTCCTTTATTACCCTGAGTGTAACAAATGGGACATACAGTATAAAAAACAGGAATTGGGTGCAGGCAATGACACCAAGTGTGCACTAGGGACATGTTCCTTTCTGTGGCTAGTTACTTGGGAAGAGCCAGTTATGACTGTAAAAATTTTATTCTCTTTAATAACAATTCCACTAAAATTATACAAAGTACATTCAATACTTATGGGGGGTTGGGAGAAGCTGGTTTGCTGGTTTGGCCTGGAAGCATCATCAGCTGACTCCAACACAGGAAGCCCAGCTGGGCTGGGGTGGGTGGGGGCAGAGGTCCGGTTGTAAAAAATAAAATTGTGGATTGGTTAAAAAAAAAGACCACCCACGAGGAAGCAGAGTGAGCGTGCATGTTCCTGGGGAAGGTGGCATGCTGCTGCTGCTGGGGACAGGCTCAGGCAGGCTCCGAGTTGGTGGGGGGCAAGTTTTTATTCTTGAAGTACTGTACAACTTGTTGGGGCAGCTCCGCCAGGACAGCTTTGGCTAGAGTCTCTTTTGCTGCCTGCAGGGTTCAGGATAGGGTAGGGAGGAGAGAGAACAAGGGTTAATGAACAGAAGTTGGGAGAGGTACAGCACCCAGAGATGTGTGACAACAGGGGCCACACAGGACAGATTTTGGGCTGAGGGGCTAGACAGTCTAAAAACTAGTGGCTCTCATCCCTGCCTGTGCCTCAATCTCTCCATCAGTGTCTTCCTTGACATTTAGTAGAACTCTTACCCTGCACACTGGAGATACCTGGGAGTAGTGTTTTAGGTTGAATTTATCTGTGGGAGGCTTTTAGGGGTAAGAGATGCTGCGCAGCCTACTTAGCTGCCAAGTGTTTTCTGAGCTCCTCCATGGTTGGAGAAGTGGGCTGTGACTGGTTCACTGTGGAACAGCCAGGCATGCAGAGGAACTCAGTCATGGTTCCATACATGAATAGGCAACCGAAGCCCAGCATTTGTCCTCAGGAACCTAATGCTCCAGAGGAAGGGGCCATCTCCAGGAAATCCCAAGGATACTGGGCAGAAATGTGATGACCATGGGTCTCTTGCTGACACTGGCTCCCAGAATCTTAAGCCACAGCACCCTGGAGTGGCCCTTCTGCCAAGGGAATCAAGGCTCAGAGAGGTCACACGGACCACAAACTCTGGCCACTCTGTTCCCCCCCGGGGCTCTTCATAGATACCAACCCCAGCCGCCTTAATGGCAGACTTGGGGTTACTCCAAATAAGGTGAGAGCCACCTCGAGGCACAGGGTAGAGTGCCTGTCTCTCTTGCAGAGACCTTATGGGAGAGGAGGCCAACCTAAGGCCAACCCTTACCTTCCATCTGTACGTTGAGGGGCTGCCTAAGGTGTGATAGCAGGAAAGCCTGTCCTCTCCTAGGACCTTTGCCCTATCCCCTCTATCTGCCTCAAATGCTTTGCCCCATGAGGATAGCTCCTTATTCAGGACCCCACTGGAGGGCGCGTCCTCCAGGGTCCCTGCTGGGAGTCCTGATCTGGACTGGCTCCTGCCTTGCATTTCCTCGGTTTATGGAAGCCCGTGAGAAGCCTGGCAAGGCATCAGACCCTGGAGCTGAGGGAGAAGAATCTAGGGTTAGGCCAGGCAGTCCCAAGACTTTCATCCTCAGCTGGGAGCCACAGTCGCTGGGGCCCTAGGGCCACCCCTGCTGATCCCGAACCCCACTCACGTTGCGGAACTCTCGAAAGGGCACGAATTGCACAATGTCACGGGCTGCTTCCTCGCCAGTGTAGGAGCGCAGCCTGCGGCTGTCCCCATCTAGGAACTCCATGGCAGTGAAGTCGGCGTTGCCCACACCCACGATGATGATGGACATGGGCAGCTTAGAAGCCTGCACCACAGCATGCCGGGTCTCTTCCATGTCACTGATGACGCCATCCGTGATGATGAGCAGGATGAAGTATTGCTGCAGGGAGGAGTCAGCTGGGCACTCAGAAAGGCCTGAGGCCCCTGGAACTCCTTTTCCCTTCTCCTTCCCCTTGCTCCCCAATCCTCTGGCTCCTGGGAGGAAGGCAACAGCTGAATCCCAGCCTCCTGCCTCCTTGGTATCCCTGCCTTATAGGCTCAGTGACAGCCAGAAGCACAGAATGCTCTCCTGCCTGTCTGTCATCTCAGACTCCCTTGTGTACCAGTCACTACACCATGGGACTCTGGGCAACTGGCCTAACTTGCTGGGCCTCAGTTTCTTCGCTGGGGATTGCTGCTCAAAGAAATATGCTTGAGCCAGATGTGGTAATCCCACTACTGGAGAGACTGAGGCAGGAGGATCACAAGTCCAAGCCCAGTCTGGGCAACTTGCAAGACCTTATCTCCAAATAAAATCTATAAAAGGGCTAGAGATGTTTCTCAGTGGTAGGAGGTTTGCCTAGCATGCTCGAGATCTTTCAAGCCCCAGCACCCTAAAAAAAAAAAAGGTAGAAAAAATACCATCCCTGGCATAGTGGCTGTCAGCTGCATTCTTTTTTTGGTACCTGGGATCAAACTCAGGTCCTTGCACTTGCAAGGCAGGCGGCAGAACCACTGAGCTAAATCCCCGGCCCAGTGAGCTGCACTCTTGACAGGCTCTGGCTTGTGCAGAAAGCCTTATTTTGGCTGACAGACTCTGGGCAGCTCCCCTCTGTAGGAATGTCTGCCCTCATTCATCCTCTACTCAGTGCAAGTAGGGGACACCACGAAGGGGTTAAAAGCAAGTCACATGGGCTAGTGTTCTCAGAAGTGTGGGACTCCTTTGGTAAACAAGTGGGATGTAGGTTACATCCCAGACTTGGCATGGGACAGGATCATGGAATCAGGGTAGGAAGAGCTGGCCCAGCAGTGGTCTTTCCGGTCTGTGACCGTGCCCAGGAGGCAGCCTCACTTCCATGCTAGTGTCATTAACATTTGCAAACCCTCCTCAGCAGCAGCAGAGAGAAGACAGAAAGCACAGAGCTTTGCAAGGCAGTGTGTCCAGCTGCACTCTCATTGTCCAGTTTGTTTTATTTATTTTTGCCATTACCCTCTATGCATGGTAAATGACACTCATCTTTTCATATACAGTGAGATACAATATTTCCTTATAAATTATGTTAGTAAAAAAATACTGAATAATGAGTGTGGGTGATGGGAAGATAAAATACAAACTGTGGTGGTTGTGAGGAGGGTGAGTGAAGTTCAAGAAAGCTCAAGGGACAGAAGATCTTGCAGGTGGGCCCAGCATTCCTAGCTGGCTGGCACCACATTCCCAGCCCTGCCCCGTCCCTAGCACCCTCTGGCCCTTTTGGGGGAAACTCAGTTTTTCCTATCCATAAAATAGAGAACCCCTTGGGGTCCCAAGATTCTGAGGGCTTCAGCCTTCTAGACTGACCCTTTTGGTTGTCAGAGGAGAAAATGGGCCAGACTGTCAAGGTCACAGAGCTAAGGAGCGCTGAAGTGGCCCCAGGTTGGCCAAGGCCACAATCTTATCCTGCAAAATTGTCTCCTCCCCAGGGAACTTGCAGAAGCTACAAGCTTAGCCCCCTGGGGTGTCTTGCTTCCCTGTCTGTGCCCAGAGTACAAACGAGGGAAGCAGTGGGGTGAGACAATGGTGACACAGGCTCTGCCATCCTCACTCTCAGCTCCAGGTAGCAGTAGTCCAGCTCTGGAACTGTGCCTTTAAGAGACCAATCCCTTTGCTGAGGATACCTGTTGCCATGGAGATTGGCAGCCTGAATCCCGCAGTGGAGGGCTGCTGCTGCCATCCCCTAATCCTGGGGTTTGGGGGCCTCACAAACTCACCTAGACCCTGTCCCCACACGGTGCACCACTGTTCCGGAGACCTTTCCCTTGGGTGGCCCTTAACTACACTCTCATCCCACCAAAATTAGTCCAGGGCAGTACTTCTGGGGTACCTGGTTTGGCAGGAAGGAGGCACAAAGAGGCCTGGCAATGAGGAAAGAAAAGAATGCTGGACTTTGGTCTGATGGGCCTCACCAGTCAGTGAGTGGGGCCTGTCTCCAAGGCCCTGGCAGTGCCCACATGCGGTTCCACCCTCTGTGTGTGGCCCTTCAGCTCTGGCCCCTGTTTCAGTCAGCCACGTGCTTCTGGGAGGTCAGGGATCCCTCCTTGCCTGCAGTCCCCTCCCAGGGATTGAGTGCAGACAGGGCCCAGGTTCCTGCAGGACTAAGGATACCAGTGGACAGGCCATGAGTCCCTGGAACCACACAATGACAGTGTTGGCAGACACTCCATCTACCTCCCATGTGAGTCTCATTTTAGAGATGAGCAGTAGGGCTCAGAAAGTTTAAGTGACTTGTTAAGGCTCCATAGCCAGGAAGTGGCAGTCCAGACTCAAGCCAAAGTCTGGCTGACCCCAGAGTTGGAGCTCTTTCCATAATGTCCCCTCTGCTGCCCCCTTGCACTGGTGGCCTGTCATGGTTAGCCTGGCTGGGAGCCCCTCTCCTCTCACCCAGCACCCTGGTGTCTGAGGGCCTGTATGCCCAGGACAGCATCCTGCATGGCCAGGATAACAATCTGGCTGGAACTCTTCACTCCTGTGTGCCAACCACCAGCCACAGTACCTGCACCATGTGCCCAGGCCTGGGGTCGGCAGCCTTGGCAGCCTTGGCAGTAGAAGTGCAGCCAATGGATGCTGGGCTTCTCACCCAGCCTTGGCAGAGCCAGGGCTGTCCTGGAGCCTCATCTATCTATTACCACCCAGGAGCCCACAGCTGAGCCCCAAGACAGATCAAAGGGGAGGTGGGAGGGGCCTGTGGATAGGGAGAATGACAGGGAAATACGGCAGGTGGGGTTGGAAGGGGCTTTGCACGCTCTCTATCCCCACAGAGCCGTGGGCCACCAGACTACCCCAGTGTTCTGCCTCAAATGCCTTTCATAGTCACTTCCCTCTGCCTGCTACACCTTTCCCAGCCACAGCTCTAAGACTTGAGCGCCGACTTCTCCGTCCCAAGCAGATGGTTCCAAGCAGCCCTAAAATTGTTTCCACTGACCAGCACTGACCCTCTGGAGGCCTCCTCTGCACACTCCTCCTCCCCACGTCCTGGGCATTCCCCAGGACAACCCTATGCACACTCTCTGCATCCTGTGGGTCTGACACCCTGTCCGGAACCCAGAAACAGCCCCTGACCATTGTCAGGTTGACTCCCCCAACCCAATCCCAGCACATTCCAAGGACGGAGACTCTCTTGCCTCAACTCAGGGGTTCTTCAGGTTTCTAGGGCTGCAAATAGCTGCTTATCCTGATGCATGTAGCATGTGATTAGATTTATGAAAGAGGGACTTGACCGCAACAGTTCCAGGAAGAGTCTGGAGAAGTTATGCCACACCACACCCCCTTCCAGCATATTTCTGAGAAGTTGGCTGCCAAGTCCCTCATGATGGGGGTGGAAAAAATCCCCAGGGTGCTGGCTGCTTTATGGCTCTTCCTCCATGGGGACAGGAGTTGCCTAGGTCACCAACCAGGAATGGGTCATGAACAGCAAGACCCAAGTCTTAGGAGCCAAGGCAGAAGAAAGGATGAAAAACCAAGACAAGAGTCCCCCTAGCCCACCCAAACCTGCTTAATACCTTCCAGTGGGCCCCCACCCATGGGAGAAAATCCAGACTCCTCAATGGCTCCCAAGGTCCCTACCTTTCCAACCTCACAGCCCTCTTACACCACATGCTATCCTCCAATTACCCAAACGCCGTGCCCTCTGCCTGGGACAGTCCACACACATGTTCTCCAGGAAGCTAACTCAAGCATCCCAGGGCTCAGCTCGGGTGTCACTTTTCTAACAATCTTTTCCCAGGGTCTCCATCTGGTTAGGTGCCACCTTTGTGGTCCTGTACTGCTATCACAGTCACACTGTGTCACTGCTGATACCCCCAAGGGAGGGCACGGGCCAGACCTCGCTCACCATGCTCTCCCTTGCGCTGTGCAGAAACTCACCAGGAAAGACATGTGCGCTGAATGAATGGGAGAGGCAGTCCTCCCTGGAGATCCTCCACCACCTGCTTTCCATTTCCTGTATGTGGGTGTGCATGTGCACGCATATGTCTGGGGACAGGGAGGGTGAAGCTGCACCAAAGACTCCCCTCAAACCAAAACATGGCTGAACAAAAGCATCAGATAACTCCACATATTTCCTTCTGCTGTGGCCCTAACTGCTCGGCATCGTCAAATGCCACAGGTGTCCCTAGAAGATCCAGCCACCAGGCAAGCACTCATTTGTGTGCCAAGCACTGGGCTGAACAATTTATTTGCCCATCTACTTGAATCTTCTCAATACTTCTAGAAAGCATGTACTGCTGCTTATGTGAGCAAACAAGTTCAGAGAGCTCAGGCTGCCTGCCCCGGTCACATAGCCAGGAAGAGGGGGACATGGAGTTTGAAACAGTTCAATGGGCCCCACTACCTTGCTTCTGGTGCACCCTGAGATCAGGGTGCATCACACTGTGATGCAGGCAGTGGCAATGGCTGGCTCCTGGACCTCAGAGTGTCAGGGCCAGTAGAGACCCCTGGCCCAACTCTTTGCAGCTCTGAGATGCTGAGAGATGGTCCAAGGTCACACAGCCTGGGTTGGTGACAGAGCTTATCAAGGGGCAGGAAGCTGGGAGCAGTAGGGAAGACAAAAAGGAAGCTTGGATGCCCAGAGGAGCTGGACTAGATGTCTCATGCTGTGTCTCAGGCCAGCATGCTCAGAGGAAAGTTCTCCTGTCCAGGGGGCCCTCAGCAGCTGTTCCCTAGAACACAGAAAGACCCTTCCTGCCAGGTGCAGTGGTACGTGCCTATAATACAAGCTACACTGGAAGCCAAGATTTGAGGATTGCAACTTGGTGAGACCCTTTCTCAAAGTAAAATTAAAACTTGGGCAACTTGGTGAGACCTTGTCTCAAAGTAAAATTAAAAGGGTGGGGAATGTGGCTCAGTAGTAGAAGAGCCCCGGGTTCAATCCTGAGTACTGGAAAAAAAAGCCATGTTTCCTGGCTTCCCCTAGGGCCCCACCCACTCTCCATCCTGGGGTCTACAAGGCATGGGCTACCTCTGCCAGGACTCCAGGTCTTGCTGGGTCCTCCCTAGGCTGGGCAGGTGTAGCAGGTGAGAGACTGGCACTAACGCTGGGCTGTG
The DNA here is from genome assembly GCF_053883595.1 of Heterocephalus glaber. Lineage (NCBI taxonomy): Eukaryota > Metazoa > Chordata > Mammalia > Rodentia > Bathyergidae > Heterocephalus > Heterocephalus glaber. The sequence goes on from NW_028258137.1 coordinate 28,482,706, forward strand.
TTCCCGTTCCCCGCCCCACTTGTTTCTCCTGGAGGAAAATCCAGGCTTTGTTCTGAATCCCTCTGAGAGCTCGCTCAGGCTGCTAAGAGACTGGGTGGGGCCATGGCCTGGCATCCTAATGGGAGTGAGTAGAGGCTTTGAGCTGTGGGCTGCCTCTTGCTCCACCCTCTCCAACCTGTTCTACTCCACACCCCCAGGAACTAAGAAAAATGTCCCTCCTGGGCCTTCCTGAGCTACTTCCCATTTAGGGGATCAAGATCCTCACCCCACCCACCCCTTCCAGGGCTCACTACTCCCATTTCATAAGAGGAAAAGAGGCTAAGAGTGAGGAAGGGACCAATCTTAGGTCTCAGCTGCCATGGTCCAGGACTACAGCCGATGGATCAATCACACTCCCACTGCAGAGGTGCCCAGCACCCCTCCCTCCCCACACTGTGACCTCCTTCGTCCCTGGACCCACCTCAGTACTTTGTGCTGTGTCATCCCTAGGCTACTTCCCACTGAACTCTCTGCTGGCCTGCCCTTCAAGTCTTTTAGGTGCCAGGTGCTGTTACCTCACTGGATCCTAATACCACTCCCTCAAGACAGGCCCTATAGTACTCCCATCTGCACTTGGGCACACAGTGGTACACTGTGATTTGCCCCAGGCACATGGTGAGAGACAGTGGGGGCCATGGCAATGGGCAAATGGAGAAATCTGGGATCATAGTTTGGAGTACAGTGAAAAGCTCCAGCTTCCTTTCCCTTTCATTGGAAGTGGAAACCAAGGCAGGGGCTGGGTTTTGTTGAGGCCTCCCCAGGGGTGGCAGCCAGGAGAGAAATGGACTCAAGTTTCCTTGGCCTAGACTACAATCCACCACCTCAGCGCTAGGTGCCTACCATATAGCTTGAGTCTGGAGAGGAGGCTGGGGACGGGGCCTGGGAACTCCTACCTGTGGGACTCACTGGTCAATCGGGCCCAGTCAGGTCCCTGGAGTCAGGAGAGGGTAGAGGGGATGTCAGAGGCACTGCCCTCAGGGGAGAGGCAGAAGACCCTCAACCCAAGCTGCAGAGCGAGACCAGAACCACTCATGAGGGTAAGGCAGGGGGACCAGGGATGCCAAGGATTGCCCTTTGCATATATTCCAGATGCCATGGCAGCCATGGCAGCATCAGGCAGGCTACCAAGGCCCTGGCCTCATGACTGAGCACTGGGCAGGGCCAGACAGCTCTGTAGCCCTCAGTGCAAGGCAAGGGCTGCTCTACTTGGACCCAGATGGTCTGAGAGGGGCAGCTTTAGGCCCTAGGGATGGTCTCCTAGCTCCCATCTGACCTGGGAGCCAAAAGTAGCTCACCCTGGGGAGGGCTCTCCCTTGATCACAGTCCTGCTTCCTGATAAACACATATGAAACTTCTTCCTGAGTGTGAGCTCTGGGAAGCCACAACCCATCCAGCTGAGCTTGGTCCAACCACATTACTAAACAGGTAAACTGAGGCATCATTTCATCTAGGCTGTTAGAACCAAGGGAAGGTGGAACATCCTGCTTGCCAGCCCCACAGGGGCAGGAGGGTGAAAGCACAGACCCCAGCCTGGCCCTCCCTTGTGTCAGGCGGGTGCCCAGCCACAGCCAGCCACATCCTCGAAGGTACATGACCGAGCTGCCTACTCACCATGGCTGTCTGCTGCTGCGTGGCCTGAGCTGCAAAGCGGGCCACGTGGTTCACGATGGGGGAGAAATTGGTGGGGCCATAGAAGCGGATGTGGGGCAGGCAGGCCGAGTATGCCTGGGCGATGCCGTCCACGCCTGCCTCGGAAGAAGACTCCAGATCAGGCCAGCACCCCCCCCCCAACCGGCCCTGTGCCTGCCCATACCCCAGTGCTGCTGAGCTCTCCCAAAATGTCAGGAGACAGGAAGCCCCAAGGGCAGGGCAAAGTGGTAAAAATCTAGAGCCCCACATGTGGAGTCACAGGGGCCTGAGCTGGAATCCTGCCTTGGCCACTTCCTGGCTATGGGTTCTGTCTCCTTGTCTGTCCGTGGCACTGTTAATCTACACACTCTTGGGTGACTGGCATGGTGGGTCTGGCAGCCCCTTCCCAGAGAAGGGGCTTGGCAAAGCCTGCAGTGACCATGGAAAGCCATGCGGATGTCCACTCTGGACACTCGCCAGTGTTAGCTTGGGGTGGGGACTGTGATGTTTGCACAACCCCGTACACACTAGGTGTTCAATAATAGCTGCTGTTGGAGCCCACAAATATCCCACTGTCCTGTGCTCCTGCCCAGAAGGCCTCTGACAAGGGCTGAAGTCGATCAACTTACTTGACACAGTCTCTGGAGAGATCAACCCCAAACGAGACAAACCCCTAAAGGAGCACAAGGCCACGTGTCTAGATGTCCATGGTTTCCAAGTCACAGCAATGTCTCCAAGCCGGCAACTCAACGGATTTTCTTTCTCAGTACAAATCTAGCCCGGCTTTGGGGATCCCCAGGGTAAGTAGATGCTATGGCCCAGGCTAAATCCTAGGCTAAAGGGCCTCATGATAGTGGGGACCACACTCTTCCATACCCTCCTGGGTCTCCTCCCTCCCCTCCCAGTTTCTGAAATGTCCCTGGGAAGCTCAGAAATCCTCAGAGGCCTAGTGTGGGGTGAACGTCCATTGCACTCACTGCCTGGCCTGCCTCCAGGCCTCTACCAGGCCACCTTCCATCCTGGGCTGCCATGGCTTTTCCTGAAGGGCTGGAGGGCAGGCTGGGCCTCTCAGCAGGGGAGTGAGATGGGCAGCAGGAAAAGATGTGTGATGTGGCCTCCTCCTCCTAGTTTGCATGAGCTTCCTGTCAACTGCTCCCTGTAATTCTCATCCAGCCACTCAGGGGAGTGAGGTAAGCAGGGCTCACAACTCCTGGGGCAGGGAAGGGGGCAAAGGCTCAGAGAGGTGCAGTGACCTCCCTAAGGCCCTGTAGCCAGGAAAGGGCAGCAGCTGGCTGGCCTTGAACCCAGCATTGTCTGACTCCAAATCACAGCTCATCCCACCTGTCTTTCTGAACAAGTGTGACAGGGAAGGGATGTAAGATAGGGACAGAAATCTGTACCCTGCCCTCTGGCTCCTTTACCCAGAGAGATGGCTGGGTCATTGTACACTTGGGACAGATGTAGGCGGGGTGCACTCACCCGAGCAGAAGGGGTTGGTGGGGTTGAAGTTGATGGCAAATTCATGGGAGACCTGAAATGCAAAGGACATGCTGAGTTAGCAGCCTCCTGCCCCAAACCTGCCCAGGCCCCCCTGCTGCCAGGCTGAGGTTCCTTGGAGGGCACCTGGCTTTTTACCCTGCTGCCCCACCTCAGATCTAGGCTGCTGATCCTCCACATTGACTTCCACCTCCACCTCCAGGGCTGACTCTCAGAGGCCCCACACTCTCATTCCATTATGGGGAAACTGAGGCCTCCCATAGAACCCCCTGTCCCTCCAGGCTGCCTGTCAGATGGAATGCCCTGTGGACTGTGGGGTGCGGAGCACTGAGAAAATGCCCCTTCATCCTCAAGGCCACTGTGTAAAGGCCCATAATTAGAGGGCCACTTGCTCAGGCTCCCCAGACCTTGGCAGTAATCAAGGCACTCGGGAGGAAGCCCACCTCAGGTGGCCACCTGGGGTGAGTGACACTGACCCCTCAGACCAGGGGTTCAGTGCTACGATGGGGCTGATGAGGGAGCATGTGAAGCTGCAGCAGTTCCCCCAGGGACAGGTTCCACATCTCTGCTACATGTCCCTACCCTGGCCTAGTGGGTCATAAAAACTGACCTCACACACTCCACTCACTAGGCTGGGCCCCAAACCCACTCTGCCAACAAATACTCCACATCTATGGTATGCCAGGTGCTTGGACCCTGCGGCTTCCACTAGAGGTCACAAGCAAATCACAGTGCTGTAAAGACAACATCCAGGGCAGGGAGGAGCCCTGTGATTGTAGTCAGGAAGGGCTCCCAGGGAGCAAGAGCTCCAAGCTCAGAAGTAGTGGGGAAACCAGGGAAAGGGACAACCAGTGGTGCAAAGTCCCTGGGATGGGAAGGCAGGAAGGAGGCTGGTGTGGCAGGAACAAGACGAGTCAGAAAGAGATGAGGGGCCAGGAAGGCTGGGCCTGGCTGCCCCCACAGCAGGGTGGGTAGGACAGAGCATCTGCCCTCTCCTAGCCCAGTTCCAGTGTCCCTCTTGGCACCTCTGGGCACTTGGCCTGGCCAAGCCTCAGCCTCCCTAGTGTTGCCCTGTGACATTTCCAAGGAGGATTTTGCTCAAGAAACATCTCATTCAGCGGAGTTCTTTGAAAGCTGGCTGGTGTCCTAGCAACAGGCTCGTGCTGGGCCTGGCCGCACCAGCCTGCCCTGCCCCCGACGTGGCATCCCTGTGCTTACCCAGAGGCCAGCCCTGGCCCCACAGGATCCAGCCTCACACCGCACAGAGCCGGGTCCCCACCCCTCCTGCCTTGGCCCCAGAGCCACTCTGAAATTCTAGGCGCCAACTGGCCTCCCCAGAGGGAACGAGAGTCAGAAGCTCATTCTGTAAATGGGATGCAGCACAGCAGGGCAGACAAGGGGGCACTTCTGAGACAGATGTTTGGACTTCGCAGCCCTCTGTGCCACAGGCTACTCATTGGGAGGCAACAGATCTGGAGAAGAATCTTCTGTGTCTATCTGCCCACCTGGTGTCCAGGCCCCCATGGTGAAGGTGACCTTGGGCAAGTCCCAGTGGGCTCTGAGCCTTGGTTTTTTCACCTGTAAAATGTGACAGTACTGCCTTTCTCTGGTTGCTGTGAGCTCTCTGGCTTTCTGGTCTCTGTCTCATTGAATTCTCACTCTGGGCCACCTGACACCCCTCTCCTGGTTCCAAGCCTCCTGCCATAGCTCCACGGCACCCATGCCCAGGGAACCCCTCTTCAGCCCGCCTCCCTCTCCTGGCTCCTTCCCGGCCCTGACTGTTTGCCTGGCCTCTCCTCCTCCCGCACACTCACCATCTCCACACTCAGATCCCTTGCCCACCCCACCAGACCTCCACCATGGTGCCTTCTCCTTGAGGTCAAGGAAGAGATGGGTCCCAGAAGGGCTGACCACGGCCTCCTTATGGAAACATGTTTAAATGGTTAACAACAAGGCCTACACCTCATCAGCTTTGGGTGAGAATTAAAGGAAGCCAGCAAAACAGGTGGTGGCGCTCTGTGCAGAGCATTGGAAGGGCCCAGTAAATGCCTTTGCTTCCTGTGGCTTCTGCACTGCCCCACCTCCCCGATTTCCTCCCTGACCCAGCCAGGCTGCCGCAGCCCCACTTCCTGTGCTGGCCCTGCTCGCCACTGCTTCTCAGTCTCACCCACCAGAGTTCTCATCATCAGCCCAGGCAGCCTGGCCTCTGCTCTGCCTCCACCTTGCCAACTCCCCTCGCCAGCCGCCCATCCCATCCCCCATCAAGGTGGGGGCTCCAGCCCCGCAACACCCAGCTGGAAGCCCAGTGGCCTCCTTGACCTGCACCCACTGGGTCACCCAGCCACCCTGTTGACTGCCCAAGTCTCCCTGCTGCCGCTGCCTTTATCCCTCCCAGTCATGACCCTGTGTGGCCTCCAGTGCTCATCAGTACTCCAATATCTCTCCACCTGGAGCATCTCCAGTGGAGATCCAGTCACCTGCTGGCCCCTGGGGCTCCCTCTGTCAGAATGCAGCTCCTGCCCCATTGCCACCCAAGTCACTCTGCAAACACCTGATTCCCCTCTTGCGCCTTTTCTGATGGCCTAGGCTAGGTCAGGCCCCCTCTCCTGGGCTCCCCTCATGTCCGTGCTGCCCCATCTTAGCACCCAAACCCTGCCTGTCGTTAGGGCTACACACAAGGCCCTGTTCAGTTTGAATTTCAGATGATAACAAGTACTTTTTTAGTACAGTATATAGTGTATGCCCCATGCAATATTCAGCACAAATTTATACCTTAAAACATCGTTGTGATTTTTTGTTTTGTTTTGTTTGAAATAGGATTTCACTATCTAGTTCAAGCTGGCCTCAACTCACAGGATCCTCCTGTCTCAGCCTCCTGAGTACTAGAATTACAGGTGTGTGCCACCATGGCCCACCCTCATTGTGATGTAAAATTCAGATGTCCCTGGGTGTCCTGCACTTCTGTTTGCTGAATCTGCTTCCACTGTCTGACTTCCTCTTCTGTACAGTGGAAGGAGCAGAGGCCGAATGTGTTGCCCCAGTCAGGGGCAGTGCTACAGTGCTACAGCAGGAGCAGGTGAGACAGGAGCTGGCCGCTGGCAGGGACCTGGCCCCCTGCCCAAGACCTCCAAAGCCAACCAGAGAGACCACACACACACACACACACACACACACACACACACACACACACACCATCCAACCAGAGGTGACCAAGCCTGGTTCCACTCACCTTCCAGTCTGGGGGTAGCTGGGCCCCAAATCCCAGAGCAGGAAACATCTTGTCACTGATTAGAGAGAGAGGCAAAGAGAATACCATGTTATATCTGGCCACTGCCACCCTCCCCTGCTCTCCCCTGCTGATTTCACCCAGGGGACCTTTCTGCCTTGCACACCTCTGGGGGCAGAAGTCGAAGCTCATCACCTCTAGAGAAAGCTAATACAATCTGTTTGCTCTAGAGCCCAAACCCACCTCTGGGTGCTGGGTGAGCACATGGCTTGACTGTATCTGTAGCAGACATTGCTAATCAACCAGCGGGCCTGGGTGTACTTTCTAGGTCCTTCTCAAACCAAGACACACAAAGCCAGCCAGCCATAAAACCAAGGTCACCATGGAAGCTGAGTGTACTAGCTCCAGTCTCTCAGCCTCCTGTTTATGGCTGGAGAAAACTCTCCTAAAATGAGAACTCTGATTTGGCACTCAAGGCCCTTCATCATTGGTCCTAGACCCTAGTTTTACCTTCTACCTATCCCTCCAAAACCACTCCCAGTCTTGGCCCTGGTCCCTTGCAGTTCCTCAAACATACAGGGCACTTTTCATCTCAATTTCAATTCTGTTGTACCACTACCTGAAATATTTGTCCTCACTGTGTTCCCCATAGCAAAACTCCTACTTCAACCTCTATGACCCAGTCAAAATGGCCCCTTCTCTCTGTGGGTTTCCCTGATACCCAATAATGCCTCTCTCTTTGTGGTCCCATGGCTCCCGCCTCACACATAATCTCATTATCTCAGAGCTCCAGTGATTTCTTCTTTCTCTCTGTCCCTTGAGGGCAGGGACAGTGTCTCATCTGTTTAACACACATTTATTGAGAATTCCTCTCGGGCCGGGGATTTAGCTCAGTGGTTCCGGCGCCTGCCTCACAAGCACAATGTCCCAAGTTCGATCCCCGGTACCAAAAAAACCCCCCAAAACAAAATAAATAAATAAAGGAGAGTTCCTCTGGCTTCCACTGGAGGATAAACTGTCAGCAGCCAGGGCAGAAGTGGGGGGACCAGGGCAGAAGCTACTGAAATGTATTGGGCAGGTGACTGTGGCTCCAATTCAGTGTCCTGGGCTCCTGGGGGCCTTGCTAAGTCTGCATGTCCACAAGACGGCTTGCTGCAGAGGCCGAGCGGTTGGGTGGGCCTAGGGTCTCTGGAGGGCTACACCATGGTCCTCCCCTGACTGTGCAAATGGGACTTCCACCTCCCTTGCTCTGCCGGTTGTCCCTCTCTTAATGTGGCCTTGGTGGACATCGGTCATCAGGCTCACTCTTAGAGAGGCCCCCTGCACACAGGATTCCCAAGCCTGCTCTTCCCCTACCTCCTTCCTCCCCTGCAGTCTCCTGCACCCCACCCAGAGGTCCCCACAAAACGCGGTCATGGTAAGAGGGCCCAGCTTGTGGGCCACTGCTTGGAAGTTCCCAGGAGGAGTGGGACTGTGAGGCTGGAGTGTCTGGCCCCAGCCCCATGATCTGTGCACATTTGGACAAATTCTCAGCTCCCACTCCTGGCCTCTATTTCCCCAGCTCTACAAGGAGCTGCAGCAACAGTAAATGAGTCTCAGCTTCTGTCCTGACTCATTTCCTTACTGGTGACTTGGTGTACTGTGTGCAGAAGGATCCGGTTTGAGTAGGCTTGGCAGTTAAGAGAACAGCGATCAATTAGCGATGTCTGTCACAGGTAAGGGAAGGGACAGATCGGAACATGTATCCACCAGCGGGATGTTCTGGGCTTGCAGACCTCTGGGTCCCCTCCAGCTCTGAGAAGCTGAGCCTTCTGGCTGAGGGAACCTGACTGACCTTCCAAACCCCTCTCTGAGCTCACCTGTCATAGTCCTGGATGATCTGCCCCACTGCCCAGATGGCCGACAGGTATTCGTTGGTGCCCATGGGGTTGATGTAGTGCAAAGACGATGGGTCCAGGGGATTCCCATTGGAAGCTGTGAAGTCTATTCCAACCTGCCGGGGCGGGATAGGGAGGGCACCCAGAGTGGCCACTGACCTCAGCTCCCTGTCACACCCCCAGGAACAGGGGATGCTGATGGGGCCCAGGAAGCCCACTCTTCTTCCAGGCCCACTTCCCCATACGATGATCTGAAACCTAGAAACTGACTGCATCACTGTGTCACTCTGCTCTAAGGCCATCCGTGGCTCCCGGTTGCCTAAGCATAAAGCCCAATGACCAAATGCAGTACTCGACTAAAGTACAGCCTATGATCCCTCTTTCTCCTTACCCCAAGCCATCTCCCCACCTGTCCCTCAGTCACTGAGGGCTGGAGACCCAGGCTTCCTGGCAGGGCAGTGCCTATCCCTGCGGTCAGCTGAGTACTCAGAGTAGGTAAGGGATGTGTCTAGAGGAGCCTGGTCCAGGGCTGGGAGAGTGCACAGGGCTGGTGCTCAATGGGGACTTCGGGGCTAAGGAGTAGATAGGGATCCGGGCTCTGTTTGTTTTCCCCACCCCAAGGGAATTCCAGCCCAGCCCCAAGTGGGACAGCACAGGCGGGGAGTATGGCCCCTGCTCAGCAGGGCAGGTGCAGGACAGGGGTCGGGAAGAAGGCCACTTTGGAACTTGGTCACTCTGGGGGAGGCACCATGACATCCTCATTTTGCTGCAGGGTCAGCACCCGCAGTAGGCTTGGCATGTCTTAGTCACCACAGAAAGCCCAGCACAGAGGAGCTCAGTGTACATTTGCCAAATGAACACCCCTGCCCCAACCAGGAAGCATGGGAAGGCCTGGCCTCTCTGCAGAGAGGGAGGCAAAGGAGAAAGTAGGGTTAGAGATCAGCAAGGCCAACCCCATGTCTGTGTGGCCCTGCAATGTCCCCAGCCCCCTGGGATCCAGTGGTGACAGCAGTGAGGCAATGGGGAAGGTGGGTGTAGCGAGGCATCTGAGGCTCCTCCTCTCTGGCCCTGAGGACGTGAGAGGGCAAAAGGCCAGGTGAGTGGCCTAGAGTGTGTGGAGCATGTACTCTGGGCCACAGGCAAGGCAGCACTTTGCTCTGTGCACAGTGACCACTGAGCTCCTGCTCCGTGCATGACACAGACTGGATGGGGACCAAAACACATGAAGTGCCAACACACTGCACTTACAGGCTGGTGGGGAGGGGCCCAACAGGGACAAGTGAAAACGTGTAAGGTGGCTTCAGAGAGAGTAAGTGTCTGACAATGGGGACAATCAGGGAAGGTCTCCCTGAGAAGCTGGCACAGAGCCTGGGGTGGGGGGAGGACAGACAGGCATGGTGTGTCTGGCGGGAACGGCAAAGAGGACGTGACGGACACGGCTGTGGGCAGGGGAGGGAAGCCTGGAGCCAGCAGGGAGGAACTGACTTCTCTATAGAGGGGTGCAGCTAAGACACAGGGAGCTCTGCGGCTATGTCCTGACCTGCAGCAGCTGGGACAAACCCCCTATGCCTCTCCTCTCCAGCCTAGACAGTCTTGCCTCAGGGAAATCCTGCGGCCTATCCCAGGTCCCTCCTGCCTAGGCTGGGGCCTAAGCCCTCAGGGAGGAGCAGCCGTGGGGAGAGGGGAGAGGAGAAGGAGCAGCTTACGGTGAACATGAGCTGGCAGCCTCCCAGGATGTAGTCCAGGAAGGAGTACTCTCGGTGTATCTGGAAGAATGGGGGTCAGTGGGTCCCCTGGTCTTGGCTACAAATGCCTTGGGGGAGTCCTTACTCTGGGTCCTGAAGTCTCAGTAGGGACAAGAAAGTAAAAAAGGCTGACGGACCTTATCTGATTACAACAAAACCCAGATCTCTCCATCACAAAGCCCTCAGGGCAATGGCCCCAGTGGGTGGGACACCACACACACAACACACACACACACACACACACACACACACACACACACACACACAGGATTTCAGGAAGGGTCCTAGGACCCAGCGCCAATTACCCCTGCCAGACAAAGTCCCCTCTGGCCTTCACTACCTCCATCGGTATATAACGGGCCTCCTCCAGAACTTAATAAGGCTGTTAAACACTATTTATTTTGCAGGCCTTGCCTCCTGCTGGCAAAGCACACTGCCCTTTCCGTTTCAGCAGAGTCTATAAATGTATTTAAGTTAATTTTAAAAATGGAGAAAGGCTGAATGGAAAAAATAAGTATGGAGGTTTCTGAAACAAGGGCCTAAATCGTGCTCTCCTGCTGCAGTGTCACTAAAGGTCCATGTGACCCCAGGTGTCAGCTGGGCCCCAAAAGTGGAGGCCTGGTGCCTGGATCAGCATCCATAGAGAGCAGCATAAGACTCGCTCCTAGCCTACCTCAAGATAAGCCAGACCACAGCCCAGCCTCAGAGCAGGGAGATTCATCCCACTCGGCCTCAGTGGCCCCAGCTCTACCATGGGAGTCACAGCCAGTGAGCCTTCACTGAGGCCAAGGGAGAAGGAGCCCCTGCAGATCTTTGTCCACTGCCCGCTGTGCAAGGAGCGAGCCACCAGCGTGGACTGTGGTGGCTCCTGTAGTCCCCCAACCGGAAGAGGCCTAGGAAGCCACCTTAAGCCCTTGGCTCCCACACAGGCAATGGCGCAGGGATGACCCTTTACACACAGACCTTGTTAACACACCTGTCCTCCAGGTGAGGGGCCTGAGGCCCACAGAGCAGAAGTTCAGAAGGTCACAGAGCCAGGCTGTGCCACAGGCAGGCTCTGAACCCAGGCCTCACCGGCCGCAGACCCAGAGCTCTGTGTAGCCCTCTGCAGTGGTGCCCTCTGTGTGGCCCAGACCTCCCGCCCCACCCTGCCGTTGGCTCACCTTGCAGGAACGCAGGATGATGATGCCTGAGTTCTTGTAACTCTTCTTCTTCCTCTGCTTCTTGGGGTTGATGCACTCCAACTCCAGCTGAGTGCCAGGAACAGAAACAGAGGCTCGGTGGAGGGTTTCTGGAGTCAGATGCTCCCCAAGCCCCCCCACAGCCCCAGCCTTGACACAGGGCACCTGCCTTCCCCAGGGAGCTGTGTAGGTGCCACATCAAAAGGGTCCTCAACTGCTTTGGGGTGTTAAGTGACAGCTCCAGACCCCTCTCTAGGGTAGCACGCTGTCTCCATTATCATCCCACCTGAATCCTCTGCCCTCAGGGACCGATGGGGAAACTGAGGCTGGGGAGAACCAAGTCTTGCTCAAGGTCCTGCAGCAGGAAGAGGTGGCATCTGAGCCCCACTCAGCCTGACTCAAAGCTCCATGCCCCCTCCCAGCCTCTGCCGAGACCTTGGGGACCCCATCTCACCGGGACACCATCGCGGGCCTCACACATCTGTGACACCGTTGTCTGGAACTCGCCAATGAAGTCATGGCCCCCGTCATTGTCATAGTCATAGCACGTGACCTGGGATGGATCCAACATAGTCACCCCAAAGCTGTCCCCAAAAGGTGCTTTCCTGCCCCTTTGGCTCCCTGAGCAAAATCCTCCTGCCCCAATCTTCCGTGCAGGCATTGCTCCCCCAGCACTTGACCAGCTGGCTCCAGAGCAGATCTACCTCCTGCAGGGAGTCCACCCTGACTGCTGAGGAGGAAGTGTGCATCCCAGGAACAGAGGCTGGGTTCATCAAGGCAGGAAGCTGCCTCCTCACACACCTGACTCCTGGCTCCTCCTGCCTAGGCTGGGATCCACCTGGCTGTGGGCCATGGCCTCAGGCCCTCTCTAGCTGACCCGCCCCAGATGGACACAGAGCCCCACCTTACATGTTCTCTAACTCAGCTGCCTGGCATCGGAGGAGGAAGACAGGAATTATTGTGCTCACTCTACTGATGGGGAAACAGGCCTTGAGGGAGTAGCACACCAGGACTAGAAGCCAGGTTCCCTGGAATGCGACCCAGGGCTGCCTGCCCTACCTAGCTGCCTCCCTCACCCTACCTGCTCACAGACCCAGTCCCTAGGACTGAGGGCTTTCAGTCCTGTCCTCCCCATGTTACCCCCTTGCAACATTAGATCATTTCTGAGGTGTTCCCACATCCATGATCCTAGCTAGAAGCTCTGCAACCCTCTAGGAAGGCAAATTTTAGAGTGGGAGGCTGGAGCTGGCAGGTGGGAGCAAGCCCTGGAAGACCTCACCTGAATGGGCTTGTTCATGTCCCCATCACACAGGGACACCAATGGCACGGTGAATGGCTTCCACACAGGGTCCAGCGTGTACTTGATCACCTATGGAACAGTGAGGGGCAGTTCTGGGGCTGGCCAACCCAGTGAGAATGAACAAGATGAGGGACCCACAGCCACACTTCCGGGATGGAGGTGGATATCCCAGCCACCCTTCAGGGCTGGGACTGCACAGCCCACCCTGAGCTGACAAGGATGCTTGGATGGCAGACTCCAAACACCCACCTCAGTCCTGTGGACCAGCATCCATTTGCCATCATCCCCTGGCTTGTAAAACTCGAGAAATGGGTCTGACTTCCCAAAGAGGTCCTGTGGAAGGGGAAGGACATAGGTGAGGGCTGTGACCCTAGAAGATGTAGGGGGCTGGAGCTGAGGCCTAGCTGCCTCCCCAACCCAGAGTCAGGGTGGGAGCTGCAGACCCAGCCAGCCAGGTTGGTCTCTTCCACCTTGGTCTCTGCAAGGCGAGCCAGAGGCCTTTGTAGCTATAGCCCCTGAGACCAGTGACCCCCAGAACTCCAAAATAAGGCCTAAGAGACCCTAAGACCCAGAGCCTGCAGGCATAGAGCTGCAGCATCTATCACAGGGCAGGACTTCATGAGGGTGCCTGCTTGGGCTGGGGTGCAGCACAGAGTCAGAGCTCTTGCCTGGCATGTGAAGGCCCTGGGCCCACCCCAACACCATGAAACAAAAACAAAAACAAACAAAACACAGTGCTGCTGCTCGTGCAGGGCCAGGGCCCAGTGGAATATGACTTAATGTTATTGAAACTCTGGAAATCCAAATCTATCCTATTACTGAAGGGATGTGATGTCCTCTAAAAATTCATTTAAGTTTTTAAAAAGTGGCAGTGAGGTTACATGCAAGTGAATGGCACTGAAAGTAAAATAAGTAAAACTGCATGTGAGACAGGACAAGGGAGAAGGCAGGCCACCGAAGGCCACTGCCATTTCTGGAAGGCCTCACAGAGGTGATGCAGACAGGCTTGTTGCAGGGAGGGTACAGTGAGGATGTTCAAGGAAGAGGGTTGCAGGCAGAGGTCCTGAGACAGAAGCGTCTGGTTTAACCTGGCGACAACAGGCTGGGGTTATGGCTCAGTGGAAGAGCGCTTGCCTAGCAGGTGTGAGGCCCTGGGTTCCACCCCCAGCACTGTAAAAATAAATAAGTCTGGGGACAGCAGGAGGCTGCTTTAGTTGAGACAGAGTGAAGGAGGGGAGAGAGGAAGGGGTGAGGTCTGGAATCAGGGCACCAGGGGCACCAAGGTAGAGAGGGGCCAGTAGAGCAGGTAAGAACACTGGAATTTACATCAGGTGAGATGCAGCATTGTAGAGTGGTTTCCAGCTGTGGTGTGGATGTTTCTATGTGATGGGGAGCTCACTCCCTTGTTGGTAACAGTATGCTAATTTGCAATATGCTACTCTTGTCCTCAGGGAGCAAAGAAGGTGGTGGCCCTAGAGGGCTGGGCTGGGGAGGGACATCACCCTCACAGAAACCCCCTCTCCTTGCCGCCTTACCTTCTTGTCCAGCTTCCTGCCTGCTAGGCTCAGTGTGATGACCCGGTTGTCTGACAGCTCCTGGGCAGCGATCTGTAAGGTCCAGGGTCGTAAGGGGAGGGTCATTCCTTCCACTTCCCCTGCCACCACCCCTGTGCCTAGGACCCAACTGTGCAGGGCTGGGGGTGGTGAAGGGGGAGCAGGGTGGTGCCAGGTGATCTCAGACAAGTCTCTTATCCTCTTTAAACCTCAGTTTCCATCTTCTGGAAAATGAGAGACATAACCCATCTAGATATGAGGCATCAGCAAATGATCCCCTGTGGCTCAGGAGAGGGGGACATGGGTGGCGGTGGAGATAACACAAAGGTCAGATGAGGAGGGTGGAGCAGAACCAGGGGAGAGGTTTCGGGGCAGGAAGTAGAATGACAGACCTCCTCCTGCCCTCAGCAGCTCCTGAGGGCTCAGAACACTAAGGGGTCAACATCTATAGCCACTTCACTGTGCACCTGGGGAAAAGGGCCAGGATCCACCCAAGCTCCCTCTACTGTCTCACGGGCTCACACCAATCATCTGTCCTCCATCTGTCCCCATGGTCCTCAGAGCCGGCCCAGCAGTGTTGCCCAGCTGGTGACACAGAGGCTGCTGAGAACCCTCCCTGACCCTCTCTCTCCGCTCCTCTCCACAAAGTGATAGGAAGCTATCGCCACCCCCACCACCGCCACACAATCAGGCTGGGTGCTCTCCACCCTGGGGCTTCCTCCCTGATCCCATGTGCCTCTAGATGGCCTCTCCCAGGCAAGTTGTCCATCCCACCCTCCAGTATCACGGCCCAACTCTTTCTAGGTCATCCTTTCTCCCCTTCCTGTCCTCCAGCTGGGTCTTGCCCAACCACATTATGGGGCAGGGCTCCCTTTTTCCAGAGGAGGGAATTGAGTCCCAGAGTAGAATGAGTAGAAATGCTGGGGTGTGTGTGTGTGTGTGTGTGTGTGTGTGTGTGTGTGTGCTATACTGGGCTGGGGAGGCTCTCTGGGTCAGCTTTCAATGTGGGGAAGCTGGCCTGTGAACCCCATCAGATGGGGTGACTTTGAGCATCAAGAGGTAGAGGGGCAGGACAATCCAGGAGCCAGGACCATTGTGGATGAGGGTTCAGGGAGTATCCAGGATGCTATAAAGTCACCTTGCCCTGAACCCAGGGCATTTGAGTGAAACAGTAAGGAACAACTGGGGCAGGAAAGCAAATGAGGGGTGATGGGTTCTACACAGCTTTGAATGAAGTTTCCACAGGCAGTGAGGAGCCACGGCGGGTCCCAGAGCAGAGGAGAAAGGGCCATGGGAACACAGGAAGGTGCGGAGCTCTGCCCTCCAGGGCTTGCTCCCTAGGCCTAACAGCACTGGGGGTGACCCCACCAGCCAGGCTGCCTCGGGGGTATCTTTTCTGGGTCTCACTTCCCTCATCTGTTAAATGGGGTCGCCCTGCCTTCTGGGACCCCGAGGATGGAGGAGCTCATCCCCATGCTGTCCTGCACATTGCTGGAATTTTGTGCATCAAAGGAGGAATCACTGTGCATGGCAGACACCAGCTGAGCGTGGCTGAGCAAGCGCATCTGAAAGGGCCCCAAGGGGCGCAGGTAGTGACCAGTGTGGGGAAGGGGTGCTGGGAGGGCTCTGGAGGCTCCAGGGCAAAGTAGGAAGCCCTGCTCCAAGGTGCTTTTGGGGCCTTAGACTGTCCCCCCAGCTCAGCAGCCTCCAGTGCATCATTTGTGGAGCTAGGAGCCCGTTGCTAAGAGACCTGTTGCTAAGTTGTAACTTGGGCCTTTTTACTCCAAACAAAGCTGGTGATTATCTGCCAGAGAGGCAGCCCATTGATGGGGGAGGGGAGCGGGTGGAGGCAGAGGGGGGATGTGGAGAGCTGGGAGGGGGCTGGTACCGTAATCAAGCCCTTCCCTGCTGGCTTGTCATTCATCAGCAGCAGAGGCCGAGTGATCTTCTTGCTGGAGACGATCTGGGGCGGGAGAGACAGAGAAAGGAGCTCAGCGAGGTGGGAGGACAAATCATCAACAGGCACACTCTGCGCAATGGCTCCTGTCAGCATTAGCCAGCCTGGGCAGCCAGCAGGCTGGGGCCCAGAGAGGTTAAGACATTGGCCTGAGGTCCCCCACTGGGAGAGGAATCCTGGCAGTCCGGCTCCACTGACATGGCTGGCCCCTGGAAAGGCCCTTGTGGGCTCTCGGTTGTGGGGACAACTGCAGAGGGCAGCCCCCCTCGGTGCCCTCCCCATGTGTCATACACAGAGCCTATGATGCAGGGGTCCAACTCCCATTCCTTGTATGTATGTCATTGTCTTCAATGGGTAACACATGCCCATGGAGTTCAACAATCCAAACAATACAGAAGGAAAAAGTGGAGCTCTGAAAACTGCCCCCTCCACTGGCCCCTGTCCATTGCATTCCCTCTAGGAGCTCCTCCTGTGGCCCTGGTCACACCACTGCCCAGTCCTGCCTTCCCTGGGTGAAGGTGGTCGGGTTCCCTCATGCCAAGCCCTGGGCTGCTTTCCTGGCCCCTGTTGGCTCCCTGGCCCCTCTACAAATCCTTAAGCTGCTTGCAAGGTACTCTTTGAGGGTATAGACACACAGCAGGGACTCTGACTGCTGCACTCCACTTCTTACACAAAAGGGGACATCACCTCTACTGTCCACCTATGATGTGTTCATAAACATCATCTCCTGGAGGCCAAGAACATTTCAGCTTTCACCACAACCTCTCAAAGCATTTTCTGTTATTCTTGCACCTTTCCTATAGACCAGGTGGAACAGTCATCATTAAGTGCAATGTGGGGAAACTGAGGCCCAGAATGAGGTAGGGGCTTGCTCTTAGGAACACGGCCTTAAGGGCTGATTGGGACTTGTGTCAGGGGCTCCTAGTCCTTCCCCTCCCAGCAGCAGCTTATCAGGGACTGTGGTGGATGGGAAGTGTGGCTCAGAGAGGGAAATGAAAGGCCCAAGGTCGCACAGCATGTCAGACACAGAGTGGGATGACTGCGGGTGCCTTGGCTGCAGGCAGATGCTCCCCAGGGAGACAAGACCACACCTGATGACTTCCAAAAATCAACCGCTCTGGCCACATGGGGCCCCAGCACTGGTGTGGCAGCAGCTGGCTAGCATTGTGTTTGGCTGCTCTTCAGCCTGGCCCCAACCCACCTGGCTACATTTGAGGGCCTGCTGGCTCTCCAGGCTATCTGCCTTTGCACCTGGGGAAAATGGGGCCTAGCCAGGAAAATGGGGCCAGGAAATGTAGGTGGAAGGAGAGGGTCCCCAAGGGGCTGCCTTAGGCTTGGAGCTGCTGATGTCTTGGGGTACTGCCCTGCTCCCACCCACCAGGAGGGGCCTGGCTCACTGTTCCCAAGCTGCAGGAGAACTGGCCCAGGAAGTCGTGCTCATCGAGCTGCATGCTGGACTTGTCCTGGTCAAACAGGGCGAACTTGAGCTTCTGCACCTCTTCAAAGTGGTAGTCGAGGACGAACTTCTTGGAGAACGCGGGGTTGAGGTTGTTGATGGCCGTTTCTGTCCTGTCGTACTGGCAGACGGGCAGGGATAGAGGAGCCAGAGTCAAGGCAGCCAATGGACTCTGGCCAGGAACCATTCTAACTCACTGAGCACCTACTCTACACCAGGCACTCATGGTCAGCTACTGTGTGGCTGAAGCCCACAGACAAGGAGCAGAAGTACAGACAGGCTAAGTGATTTACTCAAGGTTGAACAGTGAGTGAAGCAGGGCCAAAATTCAAAACCCAGATCTGACTCTAATATCCACACTCTGTTTTTGCCCTGTACCGGAGACTTTCCCACTGAGCTATAGGCACCATTCTCCTTTTTTTTTTTTTTTTTTTTTTTGGTACCAGGGATCGAACCATCCTCCTTTCTTAATTTTTAATTTTGAGACAGGCTCTCACTAAGTCACTAAGTTGCCCAAGGTGGACTCAAACTTGTGATCCTCCTGCCTCAGCCTCCAAGGGTGCTGAAATTACAAGTGTGTGTCACTACACCTGGCTTGTGCCCACACTCTTCACTCTTCAGCCCTGGCTCCATTCCCAGGTATCCCTGCCTGGGTAGGTGACAGGAAGCAAGTCACCCTGCCCACCTGGGCCTCACTTCTGTACAATGAAGAGATCTGACTATGTGCAGTTTTCAGACTTTGAGAAACCACACTTTACCTGGCAGTTGAGAGAGGAAACAAAAAGAAGGAAGGTCCCCAGGGGCAGATGTTTGTCTCTTGCACAGACTCTTGGAATTGTAAAGCCCAGCATGCCCCAACTGCAGGCCTGAAGCCTGGGAGAGGACAAGGCCCTGCATTGTGGGTCACTGGTGGCACATGGGAAGGAACCCCACTTCCTGGCCTCTGGACGCTGTGGCCCCAAACTTCGGAGTCTGGGTGGCAGTCTATTTCGGAACCTAAACTGTGTTGACTTTTTCTTCCACCCAGTCTAGTTCTAAGGCTTGAGCAGGAAGGATGGAACAGGCCTTGGCCCTGAGCTATTTTTAGCCAGGGTGACCATGGGGTGGGACCAGAGACTATTGGAGAGGTGGGGGTATAAGTATGGGGAGTCTTCTCAAGGGCATGCAGGGTTACAGAGACCTGGCAGAGGGACCAGTACCCTAGAAATGCCCCCCAAGAGGCCTGGGGCTCCCCCAGGAGACTACAAGTCACATCCTCACTTCCAGCGGCATCATCATCGCACTGGGAAACATAGTAAAGTCCCTCCCTTCTCTGGGCCCCATTTCTAAAATGGGTCAACAGCCCTAGATTCATTTGTTCTGGCCTCACAAGAAGGAGCCAACATCTGTGGAGACTCTTTGTAGACAAACCACACTGAGTTTAGCCGTCACCCACCATGGCCCAGTTAAATATTTATTTAAAAAGGAAATATGTATTTTGGAAAATAAACATGCATATAAAACTACCTAGAAGGCTACATACCAAACTGTGAATAGTGGTTCTGATAGGTGGGTTTTGACTGTCTTTGTTGGGTTTACATAAATTTTCTAAATTTACTACAATGAATACAGTTTCCCTTTGGAGTAGGAGATGAAGTTTTAAAAGCTGAATGTGTGAGTCACTCAGGTTTTTCAATATCCTTCCTCATGCTGCATCTTTCCTTAGGCCTTGGGCCAGAATTTTCCAGCTCAGAAGTCCCTGGCTAGGACACCACGGATGTCCCAAGCTCTGGGAACTTCCACTGCAGGCAGGGAAAAATAAAGTCCCCCTTTCATAGGTGAGCAGAAGGTTCAGACAGGGACAGCCATTTGCCTGAGGCCACATAGCAGGGTATGGCATGGCTGGGCCCTGGGACCAGCTCTAGGCCCAAAGCCTGAGCCTTCTATGTGTTTCTTTACTTCTCACTGATTGTGTTCATTTAGAAATAAAATTTATTTAAAAGCTGAAGTGGGCATTTTATAAAACTATACAAGTTTTAACTGTATTATAATAACTTACTGTGACATAAAATTACATAATTATAAGTATACATCTATGGATTAGAGTTTAACTTAGACACAATATAATTAAGTAATATTTTAAATATACTTAAAATTTTAATTTTAAGAGTAAACATTCTCTGCAATTTCCCTGCCACCAACCCACATTCCAGCTATCTCCAAGGCCCTGGGCCCAGGGGTTCAGTGGACCCACTGGTAGCCCCACCCCAGTGAGTGAGTCACCCCTGCCCCACTGCAGACACACGCAGGGGCCTCACCTCCATCCACCTGCCGCTATTCTCCGTGAAGAGGACACAGAAAGGGTCGGACTTGGAGGTGACGTCCCGGTCCAGCAGGTTCTGGCCGCTCACAGATAGCTCCACCTTGCACACGCAGTACTGGGAGCCCATGGGGGGCACCCCTGCCACCGGGGCTCCCCCACCTGGTGTATAGGCCATGGGGGTCGGTGGTGGCAGCAGCAGCTCCTGGCAGTCTAGGGGAAAGACAGCAAAGGTCAGGCGGGGACAGACCACTCTGTGGCCTGCCATCTACAGGCACATCCCCACTTGATCTTCAAGAAGGACTAAGGGCGGGGATTTAGTTCAGTGGTGCCGCCACCTGCCTCGAAAGTGCAAGGTCCTGAGTTCAATCCTCAGTACCAAAAAAAAAAAAGGAGTAGATGGGAAAGGGGCAGGGGCAGTGACTTTCTCAAAGTCTTGGAGAAAGGAAAACATGGGGAGATGTACAACAAAGACCTCCCCAGGGAGTGTGCTTAGTTTGACCTTAAAGTTCTTCCCCGATAAGGCTGGTCTTTAGCCGTGAGATACGTACAGGTCCCTGTGTGTTGCCCATGTCAGATCTGCAACAGATCACAGTGCACACAGGCATCCCAGACACTCGGTGTGCCAGGAAGAACCAGGTTCTTCTGAGCAATGAAGATGTTGGCATCTTGTGGCTACAGTGGAGGGTACGCAGGCTCAGGTTTCCCTCACTGCTTTGGCAACTAGGGAGCCCACTCCCAGGAACTTATTTAAATTTGGACCTTGGTCATTGTCTATCATGTTTGTCTTATATCTCTAACCCAAGCACCATGGTTGCAGTCTAAGAAACATACATTTGTTGAATGACAGAAGGATGAGCATATAAGTAAATGAATGGACAAACCCTCCATATCACACAAATCCTCCTGAGTTGGTCCTTACCTGCAACCCAGAGCTGACCCATCAGTCAATCATGACTTCCCCTAATCCCGAGCCACGGGCCTCTGCACCCTTCTGTTGAAGCTGGTTACTGACATTTGCTCCTGCTAAGCAGTCCTCTTTTTGAGGACACAGTGCTCACTTGAAGCAGGAGTGAAGGAACCATCTCCGAGGTGGAGGTGAGGTCTGGTCCCACCTAGCACAGACCCTGTAGACAAGCTGGCTGGCTCTCTGTGCCTCAGTTTCCTAACTGTCCATGTAATATCACAACAGTTCTTTGAGACTCTTGTGGTCAGATCTTATTCCCCCCGTTGCACGTGCATTTAACACAGGCCCCATTGCCTAGATGGATGAGTCCAGTCCCCAAATGGATGCTCCACAAGGGCCAGGCTCCAATTCCTCCACTCATATTTTGTCCCCTTGCTGTTGAGTGGATAACTGACCCTGCAGGTCCCTAGAGCGGGTAGCTGAGAGCAGCGGCTTCCCTCTGGGAACAGAACCCAAGTCCCTGTGCTTGACAGCACTGATGGCACATCCCCTGCATACCCGTTCAGTCTTGTGGGGCAAGTGGTATCACTGTTCCATTTTCCAGAGGAGGAAATAGGCTCGTCTGCTTCCTGTGGAGGCATTCAATCGGTGCCAGGGCTGTGGATCCTACAGGAAGAAGTCTGCCCTGTCTCAACCCCTACAGAGCCCCCATTCCAGTCTGGATGAAATGGAGTGAGCAGCCAGGTCCTATGGGTGAGGTAGGCCTTGATACAGAGCTGGGCTTCAGTCTGAAAGTGATGGGAAGTCTTAGAGGCAGAGAGGTGATGCGATCTAATTTGCCTTTTTGTTTTATTCTGTTTCGCAGTGATGGGGATTGAATCCAGGGCCTCCTCATTCATGATAGGCAAGCGCTCTACCACTCAGCTATATCCCCAGCCCTGAGCTACATCCTCATCCCTGATCTGCCTTTTGAAAAGCTCACTTGGGCCCTGGGGAGAGCTGCCATCAGCTGCTGTTGTCCAGGCAGGAAGGACCAGGCCATAGGCACCAGGCCACTGCTTCTCCCCTCGACCTGGGCCATGGCCCCTCCTCCAGCTCAGCCTCAGGCCCCCTGTCCCCTCCAGACACAGTGCCCCCCAGGGCCTGCCTGGCAGGGAGAGGATCTGGACAGTGACGAAGGCAGTCCTCAGCCTCCTCCCTCCCACTGCCTGTCCCCAGAAGCTCATTACAATCACACAAGCCCAGAGCGCCAGGACAGCACTGCAATTTGCCTGCAGGATTTATTCTTGTCGTGTAAGAATCCATTTCCACTGGAGGGGCCAGTGAACTGCGCCCTCTCACTGTGCACAGCTGGGAGCGAGCTGCACGCATGCGTGTGTGCAGGGCAGGGAGAGCAGATCTTTAACCAATGAGTGGGGCCAAGGGGATGTCCATCCCTTGGGCCTGGATGAGAGTGCCCGTTTATCCCTATACCTGCCCCAGGGTACAGAATCTGGGACAAGACGAGCACCCCCATTTTATAGATGAGGAAACTGAGTCCCAGAGTGCTCAAGTCACTGTCCAAGGTCACATGGCCAGGAAAGCAGAGGCAGAGCGTGAACTGAGTCTCTGGGCCCCCAGGTTGGGGCTGGGCCTTCTCACCAGGTTGAAGAGATTGTTGGGCATATGGGGACAGCCAGAGAATCCACCACACCAGGGGAGCCTGGGCTGACAGGGCAGGGTCAGGCCCAGGGCTGTAGCTGGGGAAGCCAAGGACACGCCGCCACTCCAGAGCACCCAGGACCACCAGTTCCTCCGAGGTCACACTGTCCACAGCCCTGAATCTCCTACCATCACTCACTGGCACTTGGATTCCAGCCCACCCACCTCCTCCCCAGCTCACAGGCCCCTCCGTGACATGTTAGGTGACACGTGGGCACCAGCCCCCACTGCAAGTCAGACACTTTTATTCTCAGCAGGGGAAGGGCCAGGTAACACGCCCAGCTTCACATCCTGCCCTGTCCAGATACACACGTGTGACTGGTCACACAGACACCATCACCCAGACTAACAAATGCAAAGGCACATGCCTGTCGAGTACTCCTGTCCCTGTTTGGGTTCCCTCCTGGATCCAAACCCCAGCACCTTGCCTTGGTTATCACACAAGTCTCCCACCCTCACTGTCTCCCATCTGGCTGGGGGCATGGTCAGGATCCCCGGATCACAGGGAAAGTAGGGCTGGCCTGGGACCTGACACCTCCCAGCCCTCCACAACTCCATCTGGATCTGCTCCCCAGCCCCAGCTGGGGCCAGCAGAGAATGGATGGGTAGGCAGGGAGGGAACTTCTTCTGTATGCTGGGGCAAGTCGCCCTCCTCCAACTCACCCTCTGGCAGGAAGCTTCTGGATGCCCGAAACGGGGAGCACATGATGTCTGAAGTTGGGGCAGGCAGGGGTCAGAGTGGCTGTGGGTGGCAGCCCGGGAGCGGGCAGGCAGGCTGGACCCTGAGGCCTGACGCAATGGAAAAAGAAACTACAGCTCAGGCTGGGCTGGGGCCCCCTCCCCTCCTGCCCCAGCAGGAGCAGCAAGGTGTCATTAAGGAAAGGCTGGGTCTGCCATGCGCATGTGGGCAAGATGGAAGGCTTGGGACACTGCCTGCCCCACCCCGCAGATAATTTGAGGTTTCAGGCTAGAGGAAGGGGTATGGGGAGCCAGGGCCTGCTCGAGGGATGGTCCTGACTCATGGCAGAGGTGGGCACAGGCTTCTGGGTGATCAGACTCCCTGGAAGGAGTTTGGAGGGTGGAGATACCAAACCAGCAGTCCCTTTTACAAATGGGTTAACTGGGGCAAGTGGAGGAGTCTAAGACTCCTCAGTCATAGGTTTGTGCATTATTCAAACATCCCTTGAGAACCCTCAAGCTGTGGCAATGAGTAAAGCATAGAGCAGTGGTGGCAAACCTATGGTATGTGTGCCGTAGTGGGCACAAAGAGCCCTCTCTGTAGGCATGCGAGCCAGGTTGCTCCAGCATTACCACAGTAGCAGATAACAGCACACACAGGGGCAATGTTGGCTGTTTGCGTAATGGGCACTAGGTCTCTAAAAGGTTCGCCATCCCTGGCATAGAGGGTTCAGCCTCCACCAGGTCCACTGCTCCAGCAACAAAGGCCTGGCCATAGGGCCAGGACAGGATCTCGTGACTCTGGTGCTGAGCATTAGGGCTTTTTTTTTTGGTACTGGAGATCGAACTCAGGACCTTGTGCTTGTGAGGCAGGCACCAGAACCACTGAACTAAATCCCTGGCAAATGACTAGTACAGATCGTACACATTTTTTTGTCTGTTTGTTTTGGTACCAGGGATCAAACTCAGGTCCTTGCACTTGCAAGGCAGGCGCTGGAACCACTGAGCTAAATCCCCAGCCCACATTAGGGCTTTAACCAGAAACCTGGGAACCCATGGTCCTTGACTCCTTTTAACCTTCTTCTGCCATATCCCACGGTGCAGCCCACCCCACCTCCAAGTTGTGTCCAGCATCCATCTGCCTGTCTCTACTTCCTCTGCTGCAGGCTAGCCGGGCCCCTATCATCCCTGCCCAGCCATGCCCCAGCCCATGACGGGTCTTCCCAATACAAGTGATCCTCTCACACTAGGGCAAGAAGGAATCTTTAAACATATAAATCCAATGCTGCCATAGCTCTACCTGAAACTCTTTCAAAACTTCCCCTTCCAGGTCACAAAGACCCCCAACCCTCCCCAGGCCAAAAGAGCCCTGCCTGATCTGATCCCATCTCAGACCACATTTCTCTGGCTCCCTCTGCTCTGGCTACACCGCTTCACCCCGCTCTGTGAATATGACACCTGTCTCCTGCCTCAGGGCCTTTGCACTTGCTGCCCCTGTTGCTCAAAATGCTTTTCTTCCCATCAAGAGTTGTCACATCCTCTGAGACCTTTTCTGATCACTTGAACTAATGTAATCTGTCTCAGCTCCATGCTGTCTTCTTCACTGAACACTGTTGTACCTTCATTTTACATATTTGTCTACGTGCCTGAGTTTGTCATCTGTCCTCCCTAGAGTGTAGGTTCCTAGGGAGGCACCAGTACTGTTTCTCCAGCACGATAGCAGAGTCTGTACCTAGTGGATGTTAATGAATGTGCTGAGTGCATGAGGGTGCAGGCACCCCGCAGGCAGGCCCTTCCTCTACAGCACAGACAGCATTGCCTCCCTGTGCACGGCACGGCTCTCAGAAGATCACAAAGCCACTTTGCAAACTCTGGACCCTCATAACTGCTCAGGCAGGACAGCAAGAGGGGGACTTAGTTCATGGGGTGGAAACTGAGGCCTAAAAATGGGCAGCGGTTTTTTCTAAGCAAAAGCAGGATGTGCCCAAGCCCAGAGCCCAGGCTGCTGTGATACCAGCAACACAGGCCCCAGGAGCTGGCTGCAGTCCATGGGGCTCACTGCGGGGAGGAGTTGCTGAGCAGGCCAGGGGCGGAGGGCCCCAACTTAGAGGTGGGTGGCAATGGCGAGACACCAGGAGAGGCAGGTGGCTGAGGGAAACCTGCAGACCCAGACAGGGAGGAGAGTGGGTGAAAGGGAAGCAGCAGCCCCACACAGAGATTCCCAGCTGGTGGACATAATGGGCGACCACTAACAACTGTGGGACGGCCTGTTGGAACTTCCAGTAGGAGGCATCAGGGGCCATCCGAAAAAGCAGGTTTGATTTGATATCTGGAAAATGGAAAAAAGTCTCTGTTTTCAGTGCCAACTACTGGATGCAAAGTTCTCCAAAGTCTTGCTGGTAGCTGTCACAGGGACAGAGGCTTGGTCCTCTGCTCGGTACCACGCAGCAGTAAGAACACAGATTGGGACTCTGATTCAGACTACTATAGTTGAACCCCGGGCTCTGCCATTTACCTGTGTGACTTCAGGGAAGTTGTTTAACTTCCCTGTGTCTCGGTTTCACCCTCTGTAACTTGGGGACAGTAACAGTGCTCTCCTAGGGTGTTGTGAAGATTAAGCAGGACAGAGCTCTTGGAAAAACAATGTACAGCTTTTGTGGTTATCAGGGATCCCTGATCGCTGGGGAGTGGAGGGAGCCAACCAAACACTCAGGGGGTGTGATTCACATATGGACAGCATATGGCTAGAACTGGTTAAGAAAGAACTATGGCTCTCGGCTGACCTTCTCTGCTGGTGGACAGGACCATGAAGGCCAAGGTGGTAGATGGGATCAGGGAGTAGATAATGAACGTGGACAGGATAACCTTCCCGTCTGGTGTCCATTTCTTGGGGACTATGGGTCTGGGACCACTGCAGCCTCTAGCAAATCCTATGCAGGGGGTCTAATCTCTGATAGAAGAGCCTTCTGTGGTAGCCCAGGGCTCTCCCCACTGCAAGTGGTTGCTACACTGGTGGCTCTGGTATCTCCCGGGAGCCTGCCATCAGGAAAGGAGAGGCGCCTGGCAACCTGTATTTGAACAAGCCCTCCAGGCCATCCTGTGTGGGCTAGGCACTCACAAATCACGGGTTGGGTGGGCAGGTGGGGTTCCTAATAAGCTCCCAGGGGAACCCCAGGCTGCCCCCCAGGACCATATGGGAGCAAGAATGTCCAGAACTGAGACTGCAATATGGCCACCCAGTGGCTGCCCACACTAGGATGGCTCTAGTTTGCATGAATTTGGCCCAATTAAGCATATACTTGGTATACCAGTCCCTGGTATAGATGGTAATACTCTGCTGACCAGAACCCTTGCTAACCACCTTTCCCCTGCTCCTACCCTCAAACCCTAGGCCCCCCCACCCCAATCCAGCCAGCTGCTTATTTTACAGAGCCTTCAGGGGGTTGGGCCATATCTTAAGTGCACCCAGGTATAAATTACCTCCTTCAGCCCATTTCCCAGGTGAGGAAACTCAGGAAGACAAATGACAGCCATATTAGGGTTCTCCAGACAAAGTGGACCAATAATGTAACTTTTTTTTTTTTTAAATAGTGTATCTTTTAAGGCAGGATCTCACCATGTAGTCCAGTCTGGGCTTGAACTCGCTATGTACCCCAGGATGGTCTTAAACTTGTGATCCTCCTGCCTCAGCCTCCTGAGTGCTGGACTTACAGTTGTGCACCACCATGCCCAGCTTTGACAGAAATTTATTTTAAGGAATCACTTCATGGGATCCCGGAGGCTGGAAAGTCCAAAATCTATGGGATAGGCCCAGATTCCTTCTTCTCTGAGGGACACTGGTCTCTGTGCTGGGGGCCTTCCATGGGTTGGATGAGGCCCATGCATTATGGAGTATAATCTGCTTTACTCAAAGTCTACTGACTTAAATATTAATCGCATCTTAAAAGTACCTTCACAGCAGCATCCAGACTGGTATTTGACCAAACAACCTAGCCAAGTTCGCACGTACAACTAGCCACCACTGCTCCTTTTTAGGCCCAGTTTCCCCCCATGCACAGAGCCCCTCTCTTGCTGTGAGAGCAGTGATGAAGGTCCAGGGTCTGCAAAGAGGCTTTGTGATCTTTTGAGGGAATGGTGCTGTCTGTGCTGCAGAGGAAGAGCCTGCATGCCTTGGTGTTGTGGCCTCGCATACTCAGCAGCCTGCGTGGGGTACTGTGAAGGACTATGGGCTCACCTTTAGTGTGGCAGCTACAGGGGCCACCCTACCTGTCAGCTGGCAGAGGGGAAGGTGAGTGTGGCCACACTGATGGAGAAAGAACCATCTTAGCAAGGCCCGGCCCAGGTCCGGTGCTGAGCCCTTCGCCAGCTCTGCCTTCTGTACCTTTCCACACTCCTGAGCGAGGCTGCCATAGAGCCCATTCTCCAGATGACAGACCGAGCTCTGGTAGTTGAATGACTTGCCCAGAAGTCCTGGCCTCTGGCTCCCAGGCCATCACCCCCTCAACCTTGAAAAGCATCTGCATCCAGACTAACTCTGGATCAGTCACTTGAACTTCTGGCATGTTTAGTCCCCTTCACCCACCCCACACTGGAGACTGAACCCAGGCAGCACTGAGCTACATCTCTAGCCTTTTTCATTTTTATTTTTATTTATTTATTTATTTTTGGTACTGGGGATCAAACTCAGGACCTTGCGCTTTCGAGGCAGGTGCCAGAACCACTAAGTTAAATCCCCAGCCCTATTTTTTTGGTTTTGAGACATGATATCACTAAGTTGCCAGGCTGGCCTCAAACTTGCAATCCTTCTGCCTCAGCCTCCCAAGTAGCTGGGATTACTGGCTAGTTTAGTTTTCTTACTCATTCAATAAAAATTAGAAAATGCCAGCACACTGTAGGTATGGGGCCAAATGAGAAAAAACTCTCCGTGGCTCTCTGTCTGTCTCAGGGCAACATCTGAAACTCCCTGACGGGTTCCCAAGGTCCTCACACCTCTGGGTCTGGCTATGTTGTTCACTTACCCTAGGCACCAGCAATACTTCTTTGTACCTGATTAATTTTGCAGTGCTGTTCCATCTGCCTGGAATGCCTTTCCTCTTTCTTCACTTAGCTCTTTTACTCTTTGAACTCAGCTCAGCAAAACCAAACACAATACCAGAATTCACTCTGCCCACTCCAGGATGGCCAAAAATTTAAAAAGCTGCCAAAAGCACACGTTGGCAAGGATGTGGAGCATCCCTAACTTTCCCAGGTTTCCAGAGGGAACGGAAATCAGTCCAACCACTTAGTAGAAGCATTCAGCAGTACCTATGAAAGCTGAATACATGCATCCCTAGGATATTCCAGAAATGCCAACAGAAATGCTCACCTATGTTCACCAAAAGATACACACAAGAGTGTCCAGAGCAGCACTGTTCCTGATAATCCCAAACTGGGACTACCCCATCCCTGTCATCAGGAGAAGGGATAAATAAGTGGTGATTGTGCATACAATGGACAGTGTGCAAGGAGCACCAACACAGTCGGGGCTCGCCACTGGCCAATGCAGGAAGATGTAAAGTTGGTTGCCAACCCGTATGGTTTCATTTATATGAAGTCAAACATGGACTGAGGAAATCTATGCTGCTGAAAGTGAGCACAGTGGTAGGACAGGTGGCTGTGAGTGACCAACCAGGAGGGGACCCCAGGAGGCTCTGGTGCTGGTTGTGTGGTCTCTGGACCCAGGTGCTATTGACATAGATTGTTGGTTGGAGACCAGTCATCCAGTAGCAATGGGCAGAATAGATGGTTTTCTGTGTTACACTTCAGTACAACCTGTAAGGAAAAAGCCAACCATCTAGGGAGCATCCAGGAGCTACCTGCTTCCTGGGTCCCTGAGGAAGGACACTTCTGATATCGCCATACTATAGCTGCCAGCTCAGGAAATGTCACCCTCACTTGAGCACAAAGACAGGACCAAATCTCACTTTCATCCCTGTTGCCCCCAACATCTAGAGGCACAAAAAGGAGCTGGACAAATGTTTGTTGGGCATGAGGAAGAATGAAAAGGTGAAAGGAAATGAAACCATGGCATATGGGAATTATTATAGAAGCCTGGGACTAGAGATTCACAAAATTCTCAGATTGAGGAATCCAGGATTTTGGAATCATGAGTTCTGTGAATCTCTGGGCTGAAAGGAGGCATAGTTTATCTGGCCCCACCTTCCAGCCACACCAGGACCCTGGCCCTGGCCCAGCACCCCACATCCTGCATCCTGGATCCTGGGGAAAAGTAGTCCAGCCCCGAGGTGCCCCCATTCACGGGGGCCCTCCCTGTACTCAGGGCTCCATTGGCTCCCACCAGGCGGCAGGCAGGCCCCAGGGAACAGGCAGGGCATGGCATCACCACACAAAACATTTTTCCACCTTAGCCATGGCACCAGCTGCTGTGCTCTGAAGATACCACACTCTGCCAAGCAGCCAGGCCATTATGGGGATAAATATAGATGCAGACAGTGAGGCGAGGAGGCTGCAGCAGGGGTCGGCCCTGATGCCCTCCTGGGGCCCAGCTTCTGCTAGGCCACACTCAGAGGGAAGCCATGCTCTGTAACCTCACCTCATCAGCGAGCTCTGCCCTTGCATGGGAGTGCCAGGCCCAGGGCTCCCACCCTGTCACTCCATGGGCTGGCCCCACAGGTACAGAGGCAGCCAGCCCTGCCCTCAAGGAGTCTGGAGGTTGGGCTTGATCCTGCTCCTCTACCCTCTCTCCGGGTCCTCCCTCCACTCTTCACCTGTCCTCTTGCCTCCCTGAAGGTTCAGAAGGGATTGGGGGGGGGGGGGCTGTGAGTACTCTGAGTACTTTGGGGGCCTTGGGAGTGGGTTTTACCAGGCTAAGAGGGAGGACCTGGCTAATAGAAGGCCAAGGGCTTGGTGAACATACGGCCTAAGTCACTGAAAAGTGGCTTCATTCAAACGGAGGCACTAAGGGGCCTCAGAGATGGGGGACAGCCCTAGGAGTCCCCTGTGGTACTGAAATGCCCCTAAGTAAGTACCAGGGGGGCAACTGGGCACCAGCAGTCTCCTAATTCTCCTTATGAACCCAGGCACACCCCTTCCCCTCTCAGTGCCTCGGTCTCCTTACTTGTGAAGTAAAGCATGGCCAACCCTCCTTCTGGCCATGTGGGACACACAAATGCCTCCAGAGTTTTCCTGGGCTGCTCTGGGCTTCCAGCCCCAAGCTCCACCCAGAATCTCTGGGCTGATAGACACAAAAAGTCATCCACTCTTGCCCTAAGCCTGAATCCCTCTGCAGGCTCCTGTGTGGCTGAGTACCTGCTCACATCCTCTGCAGAGGGGCCTCGGCACCTTTTGCTAATGGCTCCTTGCAGTGCAGTGGCCTTTGGGCTGCTGCCCACACCCTGCCACACTGAGGAGGTGCCCCAGCCCCTTCTCACTCCAACAGCTCTGAGCCTCAGTACCCCAAGTGTGAGGCTACCACTCAAGGAAGTGCTTCTGGCCAAGGACCCTGCCATCCACTTTTCAGCTCCTGGTCCTGGCTCCTAGGAAGTCCTCCCTAAGGAAATGGGAATCGCAACACTGCTTGGTTGCTTCTGTGTTCCTGGTCCTGCTCCAAGGGCCTAGATCTCCCTGCAACCCCAAGAGATAGGCCTTGCCATTTTCACCCCACTTTATAGATCAGGAGAACTGAGGTACAATGGTTAAGTAACTCCCCTATTATAGGCTGAACTGTGGCCCCCAAGGATACCCCCAGTATCTCAGAATGTGAACTTACTGGGATACAGGGTAGCTGCAGATATAATTAGTCAAGATGAGATCATCTTGCAGTAGGGTGGCCCCAAATCCCATGTGACTAATGTCCTCAGAGACGGCATTGTGAAGACAGACAGGGAAGGCGCCGTGTGAAGGAGGCTGGAGCTACGCTGCCACAAGCCCAAGACAGTCCAGGCCTACCAGAGGCTGGAAGGAGCCAGGAAGGATTCTCCCTGGAGATGTGGAGGGAGCATGGTCCTGCTGACAGCTTGATTTCAAACTTGCAGCCTCCAGAACTGGGAGAAAATAATTTCTGCTGTTTTAAGCCATCCAGTGTGTGGTACTCAGCCTGCCCGTGGCAGACTAGGGTTTGAAAGCAGGCTGCTGGGCTCCCAGCAACCCCTGTGCCCTTTTAACCTTCTCAGGTGGTGGCCCCAGGGGCACAACTCTGAAAGATTACTAGAGGGAGGGAGAGCTGAGCATGCTCTCTCCTATGTCTTAGAGAGGTGGCAACCAAGGCACACCAGGCAGGCCAGATGTCCCCACCTCCTGGCAAGACAAAGACCATCAAGGGAGACAGCTAAGTTGTGGGGAGCATGGGCTCCTGGAATGAACTAGGCCCGGCTCGGGGTCTCTGCATGTGCTGTCTCCTCTGCCTGGGGCCCCCTCCCTCCTTCCTCCCTCTGTCTACCCCCCACCCCCCTCCATTCTAAAACCTTTGCTGAGAACCTGCTGGGCACTAGGCAGGGTGCTCAGATGTGACCCAAAGGTCAATGCCCTGCCCCTGGGGCTTTCTAGACAATGAACAGCTCAGTTCCAAGGTTGCTGCCTCCTTGACAGGTATCCCAGGCCCCACCACACTGCCTCATCACAGTCACAGCACCCTGCTTTATTCTCTTTAGGACAATTTCCATCTGCTAAAGTCTTCTGTCTTTTTGTCATTTGCTCACCTCTCACTGGCCCCCCATCCAGTCCAAGCTCCCCACTCAGGGGCTGAGTCTGCCTCGGCCATAGCTGTACCCTCAGCATCCAGTAGTCTCAGGCCCACAGACGCTGTTCAGGAACTATTTTTTGAGTAATCAAATGGATGACCACATGCAGTAAGGTCAGTTCCTATTTTAGGAGGCACATTTCCTAGGTGAAGAAACTGAGGTTAGAAAAAACAGCCCAGGTCACACAGAAAATGGGTGACTCCCTGGCACATCTCTGTCTCCTGGATTGGCAGGCAATGGTAGTAGGTGATGTCCCACTTAGAACAGCAGCCACCAACTCCTCCACTTCTCAGCGCGGGGGTGAATCCCACCTTCTCTCGACACACACCTTTCCTTATGCCCTACTGCTGCTGCACTCAGCAAGGTGAGACAGGGATCTCTCCAGGGGCCCGAGAGGGCAAGCCTGTCAGTCTCCTAGGCTCCATCATCCAACATCACAGACCTCATCTAGCAGAGGCTACACCAAGGGAAAGACAGCCCTCACACAAACGTTTACTGGGCACCTGTTCTGTGCCAGGCACTGTTCTAAGTGCAGTGCACTGCTCTTGCCCTTTGGTGGAGCTGACACCTTTGGTGAGGGAGCAGATAATAACTGATGCACAAATGAATAAATAGGATGATTTGAGAGCGTGGCAAAGGCTTGGAGAAAAATAAAGCAAGCTGATTTAACAGTGGGACAGTGATGAATCCTCACTCAGGATCCCAGAGGAAGAGGTATGGATGGGGCAAGCAGGGAAATGCTCCAGGACACCAGATAGCAATTTTCTCATCCTTGGCACAAGAGCCAAAGCCAGGTGGGGCTGGGAGGACAGAGGACATGGGACTGGGAGCCAGGACGCACCTATGACTCTAGCTCAGACTTCAGGCACTGAAGGATCCCACATCATTCCTCATGGACAGGGGGTGTTGGCACACAGGTGGACTGTTGCCCTCTCCAGCTGCTGCCTGCCAAGATGGCAGGGTGACCTGAGCTCCAGGCTGCCACAGAGCTGGCTATAGGTCCTTTCTGAGGTTGTATTCTCCAAGGGGAGGGGGTCTGGATTCCTGAAGTGTCTTGCTCCTGACTTAGCAGCCCCGATGCTGTCTGTAAGGGACAGAGGCGGGGAGAGGTAGAGAGCCCTTCATCAGGCAGGTAACATCCTGGGCCTGGACTGGGAGCTTCTCAGTAGGGGACTTTTCTTGGCAATGATGCTGCCTCTTTTGACAGGAGTGAGGGAACTATTCCAGAATGCTCTTTTTTTTTTTTCCTGTTCAATTTTCTTGGAGCCCTGTGAGGTCAGCCCGAGGTGATGGAAACCACCTCGCAGTGTTCTCCACACCTCGGCTGGGTAGAAACCCCTGCCCCCAGTCCCTGGAACAGCCCAGAAGCCCCTACCTTTGGATTCATGCCATGGCTCCTCTCTCCAGGGAGGGGCAGGGGAAGGAGCAAGCTGGCCTGAGAAAATCCCAGAAGGGATCTTAAATGCAGTTGCCCACATCAGGCTTACTAATATTCCCATGAACAGCAATAATGACAGCAGTTACCAAGCGCGTAGCATGTACCAGTCACCATGCTGGCACACAAGCCCTTTGTCATCTAATTGATCCTCACAACTGCCTTTAAGAAACATACAATTACCCTGTAAGAGAATAAAGGCACAGAGCACTCTCCTCACTACTGTATAGTACCTATAGAAAACCTGAGGCTCTACCCTGGTCCCTTTACTCACTTAGGCCCCCCAGTTTTTAATAAGTGGAATTCTGGGGGGTAAGGGGGGGGTCCCTTGAGACAACACCAGAAACATCACACTTGCCTTTCATGAGGTGCTGCCCACACCGCAGAACACTGGCTCCCAGGGCCAGGCCCAGCCTCTTCGCAGCTCTGTAAACTGGACTGTGTCACAGTTCACCTCATTTTACAGATGGAAAAACCCCCAAACCCAAGGCAGGTGTGACAAGGCAGGAAGACAGAAAATGGCAAAGGCAAGGAGAACCCAATCATCTATATGCACTGTCCCTGGTTCTATCCATGGAGAAAACTGTCTGGGTGGCCCCTCCCACTCCAGCAAGCAGTGTCCCCAGCCTGGGACAGTCCCAATCTGCTGGGCCTGGGGCTAGGAGGGCTGCAATAAAACCACTCCTGTACGTTAATGCTCAGCCTACGGGTAGGTCCTGGGTGATGAACCCATTTTATGGATGATGACCAGGGGGTTCAGATGGTTGGGGCCACCATCCCACTGCTGGACGGAGGAGGGTGTTCAAAGACAGGTCTCCCATGGTACTCTCTTTAGGGCTGTCCACAGGGAGGCTCCAGTTGCCAGATTACAACCTGGGCCATAATCCGTTTTCTTGTGGGTGAACAAGGGGTGAAGGGCTCTCTACCACTTATCCAAAATACCAGTCTCCTTCTCCAGGCCACTGGAGCCAAAGCCAGGGGGTCCAGAGAAGCCATGAGCACAGGGCTGGCAGCCAAGAGGCACCTCCAACCCCCCACTCAGTCCTTACACAATGGAGGACCCTACATCGTCCCTCCTAGACAGTTAGGGTGGGATGCAATCAGATGGTCACTCTCTCCAGCTGCTGCTTACCAAGATGGCAGGGTGACCTGGCCTCCTGGCTCCCACAGAGCCCACCCCATGTCCTTTCTGAAGCCATATTCTCCAAGGGGAAGGGAACTGGATTCCTGAAGTGTTCTGCTACTGACTTAGCAGCCTCAATGCTGTCTATAAGGGATAGAGGAGGGCAGAAGGAGGGAATCCTCCACCAGGCAGATGTCACCTGGCTGGGGGCTCCTCAGTAGGGGACCTTGCTTGGCAATGATGCCACCAATCACAGGTGAGGGTGCCCCAAGAGGCACAATGAGCCCCAATCCCTTGGTGATACCTCATCCTACATGATCCAAACCTTCGGGCAGAAAAAACAAAGGGCAGCTGGAATAGTTTTCCCAGACCTCTTGCCTTGGCCCCTTCCCCCAAAGACTTATGGGGCTTATCAGATAGCAAGATGAAACCCTAATTGCCACCAGCACCCTGGGGTCCTACTGTACCTATGATCTTGGGCAAATCTCAGGACCCCTTTCAGGCAGCCCCTCACCCAAAGGGAGAGCTTACTGAAGCAGAGGGGCAGACACTGAAGAGAGTAAGAGTCCTTTATTTTCCACCAAGCATGGAACTAACTCTGCCGGGCAGGAAAGAAGAAAGGTCCTCTCCCTCCCCCACGCCTTTAAACACACAGGTGCCAGACAGCTTTTGCGCAAAAACTAGTTTGCAAACACATTCCGAAACACACACTTCTGGGAAGCTGCCCAGCTCTACTCCCCCTCTCTGCTCCCTGCCTCCCCCTTCCCCCAGCTGGAGGTGGCCCTCAGACAGCTCCCTGGGGCAGGACCCGTGTGGGGATGGGAGTTGAGCAGGGCACACTTGCCAGGGGCCACTTCAACGTCTCGCCTTCATCGGCTTCCAGACGTCCCCCCAGGATCCCCAGGGGAAGGCCTATGGATCCCCACAATAGCCCCTCAGGGCGCCACCGTCGGCCGGCCTTTCCTTACCCCGTGTCGGGGCGAAGGTGGAGCGCCCCCGCGTGGCCGGGTCGAAGCTGAGTCACCTAAGCGCCGAGTCTCGGCACAAGCCGGCGGCTGGGGCTTGGGGTGCCGCACCCTCCTAGGCGGAACCCAGCGACCTTCAGGCCCGCCCAGGCCCGCCCGCCGCGCTAGAAGCCGAGCCCCAGGGCCGAACTTGGGCGTCCGCGCCAGACTGCCCCGCCCGCCCTCGCCTTCCCGCCGGCCCCACTTACCACGCGTCCCGCTGGCGGCTCAGCACGCGGCGGCCGCTCCCCGCGCTCCGGGCCCCTGTGGCATCCCCGGGCGCTCCGCTGCTTGGCCCGGCGCGAGTGCGGGACGGCTCGGGCGCTGCCCGCGCGGCGTGACCCGCTCGCGTGCGCTCCCGGGGCCGATCCTCCTCCCGGGCCAGCGGGCGGGCGGTGGCGGCGGCTCGGGCTCCTCCCTCCGGCCGAGGGCGGGTGCAGGGAGGGAAGCGGGAGGCGAGGCGGGCGCTTCCTGGAGGGGCGAGCGCTCTCCTCGGGCGGAGCGGGCGCGCCCTGGCACTCCGGGCCCCGCGGGTCCCGAACCCTCGAGGCCCAGCACGGAGGGTCCGAACCTTCAAGGCGGGAGCGCGAGGGCGCGAACGTCCCCACGGGAACTCGGCGGGCCGCGGCGCCGCGGGTTCGCGCCGGCCCCGGGCCTGCTTCGCCTGGGCGTCAAGACTCCGGGCTTTGCGAACTCTGTGCCCTGGGCTCTGGACGCGGGAACCGAGGGGTGAGGTCCACCCGGCTTGCGGGGTCCCCAGCGCAGCCTGCGGCCTCGACTTCAAGCACCAGCGGGGCGCTACGCGGCGCCCTCGGGGGAAACGCCGCACCGCTGGCTCTGGACTGGTGGGGCAGCGCTAGGACCGCAGTGTTTTCTTCTTTTGTATTATTATTTTTTCTCTCAATAGCATTTTCTTGCCGCCAGAGACCGGGAGGATGACACATATTCTCTGACACAGACGATAAGATAAAGATGATAGGAATGGGGCTCTGGGCCAGTCAGAGTGGCAGCAGTTCGTTGTCGTTAAGGCTCCTTACGGTTTCTGTGAAGGCTGAGGCACAGGTTCTTAAGAAATGAGCGTGTAGTCTGGGCACTCCAGCTACGGGCCGCTGAGTGTTATTTTTGTGCCCTCCGGACAAGTTAACCACTCGGCTTCCGCATCCTACAACTGAGCCTCTTTTCACCAGATTCTGGAAGGTGCGACTGTAAGGAGGATCTCAAGGCCCTGCTCAGAGCCGGTGGTGCTAGGGTGCAAGGACTGGGGGGCTGAGGATTAAGGTCTGGCGCTTGGGTTGCCTTTCCATTCTGAGCAGGTGAGGGTTAACAAGGGAGCTTCAATCGGCAGTCTGCACCCCCCCCCCCCCGCACAAACCCCACCCCCGTCTGAGTCACAGGCACTTTGTAGCCTTAGAGGGGCAGCCACCAAACAGCCCCAGGGTTCTGAGCTTTGTTCTTTGCCTACCTGTGCACCCTGCCTTTCTCCAAGCCTCTTTTTCCAGCTGAAGTCTTCCAAACCCTCAGCCCAGCTCTGGGGCAAACCAACCTGTGGAACTTCTTAGATCCGGGTCCAGCACAACTTCCTTCGGGAAGCCTGTCCCATTGCCCTGCCCCAGAATCCCTCACTCCTTCCTGCTGCAGGAGAGCCAGGCAGGTGTGGATGGTGGTGACCAACAGATAGAGCTCTCAAGTTGGGCAAGTCCAGAGCCCATGCAGTTATAGTACTGAATGAAAAGTGCAAGGGTTGGAGTCAGGTTGCACAACAGGCCCAATTGGGCCACAAGAGTCAGCAGGAGTCAGCGGCACCTCCTCTAAGAGACCCGAACGGGGAAAAGATACAGACTGCATCCCTGACCAATGGGACAGAGTGCAAAGGCAAGAGGTCACAGTAATTCTACTCCTAGCTATCTGCTCAAGAGAAACCAAAAGGTGTCCATACAAAATCTCATACATGAAGGTTGGTTGGTAATGGCATGATTTACAAATGCCCCAAAGTGGAAACCCAGTCAGGCGTGGTATTGTGTATCTGTAACCCTAGCACTCTGGGAGACTGAGGCAGGAGGATCAAGTTTGAGCCCAGCCTTGGCTACTTAGTGATTTCAGTGAGATTCTGTCTCAGAATTTAAGGAATAAACAAGGGATAGGTATGTAGCTTAGTGTGAAGGCCCTGAGCTCAATATCCAGTGCTGGCAGGGTGTGTGTGTGTGTGCAAATAACCCAATGCACATCAACTGCTGAAGGGAGAAAGAAAACCATGGAATGGTTTTTATTCCAATGCCATGGAATATCATTCAGACTAAGAAAGTTATGAAGGACTGACAAGTTCCACAGATGTTGAAAATGTTATACTAAGCAAAAGGAACCTGTCACGAAAGACCATTACTGGAGTTTTATGGAAAAAACCTGGGGATCCCAGAAGACCAAGCTTGGCCACCCTTTCCATAATGGCAGTCAAAGAGCTGAGCAATGGTGAAAGGCAGGAAAAGAGGAACCTTAATCAGCACAGCTATGCTGGGAAGGAGAGATAAAGGGGTTCAGGGACTGCCAGAAGCTCTGGGGTTTTGTAGAACAGGAGCAATTGGAGGTGTGCACAGCTAGAAGGGTGAGTAATCCTGGTTAAGTCATGGTCTGGTTGTTTGATATCTCAGGACAGGTTCTGAGAAGTCCTAGGAAAGCCATCATTGGTTGAGGGGGCAGTTCAGCTCCTGTTATAATATATGGCTCCTGCTTAGGGGGCAGCTTGGGTTCCCTTCATGGGGTCAGTGCTCCTCCTCAGGGGGTGACCTCATCATGGGGTGATCTGCCAGGCTCTGCTTTTCCTGAAGTCCGAGATGACTATGGGTGTAGAACAATGACTGGAGACTTCTAGGCATTGGTCTAGAGGATCTGGAACTAGACATTATAAAAACTGGCAATTGGACGTCCCTTCAAATCCTGAAAATTAGTTATTCTTACCTTGGTGTCCTCAGTCTTGAATGGGAATAAGATAGGCTAGGTAAGTTTGGGACTAAACCTTGCAATACAGACACTCCTTAAGTGATTAACATGCTACATGCAGAGCTGAGCGGGATCTCACCCAGAGTTTTAAGTAACAAAGGAGGCAGATACAAATGAAGACAGAGATGTCAAGCTTTATCCTGCTTTTAGTTACCACTGGGTGTCTGCAGGCCCAGCCTCTAGGTCCCTATTACAAGACCACATATATTATGATTCCATTTAGATGAAATGTCTGGAATAGACAAATCTATAGAGATAGTGGATTTGTAGTAGCCTAGGCCTGGCTGATGAGAACCAGGGATACTTGCTACTGATACAGGGTTTCTATTGATACAGGGGATGATAAAAATGTTCCCAAATTAGATTGTAGCAATGGTTG
Organism: Heterocephalus glaber; assembly: GCF_053883595.1. NCBI lineage: Eukaryota > Metazoa > Chordata > Mammalia > Rodentia > Bathyergidae > Heterocephalus > Heterocephalus glaber. The sequence continues at coordinate 28,521,424 of NW_028258137.1, forward strand.
CATAACTTTCAACATACTCACAGCCATTGACTTATGCACTATAAAGGAGTGAATATCTTGATATGCGGATTATATCTCAATAGAGCTGTCTTAAAAGCAAAGTCAGGGATCAGAGGAGCCCAGAGGTTAGTTGACAAAGACCAAGTGTCTATCACATGTTGATTCTACCCACTCTGTCCTTGAACAACACAAGACTGCAAAGTATGGAATGTAGCCTTCCCTTTCCCTACTGTCTGCACAGTAGGAGGCCTGAATTCCCCTGAATAAGCTCTAAGTTCATGTCAGTACCTTCTACCCAGTGTTTATCATTTCTGTAATCCAGAAGGTTTGGACAAACAGGAAAAACAGATGGCCTGTACACTTCAGGTGCTTGGGAATTAGAGATAACTTGAGAGAGCACACCTGTTTACCAGGCCAGGCCAGGCCTCAGGTGTGGGAGATGGGAGGGAGGGTGTTCTAGTCATCTGTGCTGCATCCCCAGCCACCCCAAACCTTGTCTGTCATGGTTCTGGGGATCAGCCTGGCTCAGTGAGGGGAATTCTTGCCGTTTCTTAAACAGCTGCAATCCAATTATGACTGGGGCTGGAACCAACTAGAAGGTTCTTTCAAACACATCTGGCCATTGACACCAAATGTCCACTTGGACCTCAACCAAAGATATCATGAAGCACCTACCCATGGCCATTCCACATGGCCTGGGCTTCCTTGTGGCCTGGTGCTGAGTTCCAAGAACCAGGGGGAAGCTTTGATAGGACTTAGCCTTGGAAGTACCATGATGTCACAGAGGAATGTCATTGTCACCTAGTAGGAAGAGCAGGTGAGATAGGAAATATTAGATGGCCACCTTTAGCAACTACTCCCTCCCACCCCCAGGGAATTGATTCAGAAACCTGTCCCTCAGGGATGTCACAGAGGAAGCTGACTTAAGTGCCAAATCTGAGTTTGAATTCAGGGACTGCCTGGTGAGATCACTCAGTCCCCTGGGGCTCCGTGTCCTTCTCTGTAAAAGGGGGATGGACTTAGTATTGCCCCACAGGATGGCAGTGTGGAGTTCCATGAGACTGCGCTGTGGCCAGCAGGGCACCAGGCATGTGCAGCTCCTGGGATTCATGTGTTATTGCTATTGTAGCACCAGGGGCCAAGCCCAGGATGCTAATGCTTCTGGCCCCAGTTTCCTAACCCAGGGGACCCCCCAGTTGACTCGGTTTTCTGGAAAAACTGCTCCTCTGTTCATCAAAGCAAAGGCAGAGTGAAGTTGGAATTTATGGGGGATGAGCCACCAAATGTGGCTTCCAAGGGTGAGGAGAGGATGCTGGTGGCTGGGAGATGTGCTGGGTGGGGTGGAACTGGGGTTTCTCAACTGAGCTGGAGTGGAAAGAAATGCAATTGTCTCTGGACTTCCTGAGCACAGCCCTGGGAGGACCTTGACCTGGTCAGCCACTGAATGGTCCTTCCTGTGATCTCCTGATATGGCCAGAGGGCATGTCCTGCTCTGGCTGGGGTCATCATTCCTCAGGCCTGGGCTGGCAGAAGCAGGGCCCAGGAAGGGTGCACGGCTTTTCACCTTCCTGGGGTCCCCCTCTCGCTGGAGAGCATGCGGACCTGCTCAACAGTTTGATTCCCAGCCGAGGACCACCCCAAAGTCCCCCTTTCTTTTGCCTTCAGGGTTGAAATATGAGACTTGCTAAATATTGTGTGATGCTGGACAAATCTGGCTCCCTCTCCAGGCCTCCACTTTCTCATCTGTACAATAGGGAGGTTGTCACTGAGAATGTTGCTGTGGGTCTAGAGGCCAGGGATGGTGATTCTCTGTACTCATAACCCGGAGGTCCAGAATTCTTCCCAGGGGAGTGAAGAAATTAGCCATTAGGTCATCTTTGCAGCCAAAGAAGGTGGCTGCTAGTGCTCTGTTTCATCCTCTCACTATACAGATGAGGACACCAGAGAAACACCTGAGGGTGTCACAGTCACAAAGACCCTGGTTTGAATCCCAGTGCTACCAGTTACCAGCTTTGTGCTGAGTGTTAGGAAAAAATCTGTAAGGCTGTGTCCTCATCTGTGGAAGTAGGGTCCCCAGGGTCCTCAGGACAAAAATAGGAGTATAGGTGGAAAGGCTTGCTCAAGCCCCAACCTCCCAAGACATAGCCTGCTCCCATCCCATGGCTCCATGTAGCTGCAAAACAGAAGCACTCAGTGAGTTTTCTAAATGCTCTTCTCATTTTTTTCATAGTGCTGGGGATCAAAGCCAGGGCCTCACACATGCTAGGCAAGCATTCTACTATTGAGCTCCAGCCCCTGCCAAATGTTCTTCTTAAAAATAGGTAGTTTAAAAAGCTCCCTAAGCTGGGTGTGGTAATGCAAGCACTCTGGTAGCCTGGGCAACTTAGTTATTTAGTGAGACCTTGTCTCAAAATACAAAAGGGCTTGAAGATGCAGTCCTGAATTTAACTCCCAGTACAAGAAAAAAACCCCTCCCAACTCCCTAGGTGACTACGGCACAGCCAGGGCTGCAATCTATTCACCAGTCTATGGTCTCACTAAGTGTGTGGTCCTGCAGCAGTAGTGTCACTTGGGGCCTTCTTAGAAATGCAGAGTTCCAGGGTCCTCCCACACCTGCTGAACCAGAATCCAAATGTTAACAAGGTGAATTGGAGCACCTTGTTGTATCTGTAACCGTGAGTATTAGTTTGGGGGGCACCGATTTGGACATTGATTCCAGACAGCAGTGGTTGTTCAGAGAAGGACAGACAAGGCCATTTAAGAGGACTTAAGGCCTGTGTAGATGGGAAGAGGGATTTTGTGGCTCCCATCAGAAAGCCGGACATTCACATGTAAGCCATAAGAAGGCGGCCAGGTGAGTAAACAGCCCCCTGAGCTTTATCCAGCACTTCAGGAGACATAGGTGCTACCAGACCCTCACATCCTTGGAAAGAAACCTCCCAAGCAGACGTGGGAGCCTGGGAGCACCATGTAGGTCACACCGGTTACTGGTTAGCCATGGCTTTATTGCTCTTTGAATTTTATTTGTTTTCATATATCTATTTAAACTGAGCCTACTTTGAGGAAGCAGGATGCAGGGAGAAAAGTAGTCAAGGCTTCCAAGCAAACAGGTGGCCAGAAAGGAGGTTTCTTAAGGAAACAAATGAGGACATTTCATACTTTGGTGGGGCACAGCAGGTCCTGCAGTGGTGACCAGGCTGTGGTTTATTCAGGGAACTGCTGGAACTGCTGGAACATGAGTTAACTTCCTTAGGACCAGGTGTTCCCTGACCCTGGCCAAATAAGGGTGTGCCTCTGCATCATATGGGGGCTTGCCACTTGGCCAGAAGGGGACTTTTTCTCTATGTTTGCCAGGAGGCTGGAGATAACATGGTGGAAGGCAAAGGTCAGGGCCACTTCATCCTGGTGAACCCCTAGCAGACTGGGACATCCCAAGTTCCTAGCCAGGTGGGAAGAACTCCTTGAATCACTTAACTTCCTGGCTCCAATGGTGAAGGAAGTTATCTCTGGAACTGCCAGTGGGTCAGGCTGCCCTCCAGTGGTGCTCAGTCATAACTGCATCCCACTGGCCTAGCATTTTAGAATGGGGTGGGAGGCTCCCCTGAGCTCTGCTTGTTCTACCCACAGACAGGCGATAGAGTTCTCCTCTCATTTGGGACATCTCTCCATGCCACATGATATCAATCCTCAGAAGGGAAGGGAATTAGTATGACTTCTTTGTACCAGGGCCTTGGCACACCTTTCTTGCTTCCCTGATCTTACCCATAGTCCTCCGTGTGTGTGTTACTGACCCATGCAAAGAAACAGTTCCTTCTTCTGAGGCAGGTAGTCACATCCCCTGCTGTCTCCAAACTCCAAACCATGTTCCTAATGTGTCACACACGTGCAAATCCTTCAGGCCTGGAGTCTCCAGGCTGCAAAAGGTGGGGGCAGGTGGCAGGTATCAAGATGAGGGGGAGACATGGGGCTGCAGCAGCCTGGGGTGTGTGTTCCCTAGCTAAGGTACTGCCACATGGCCCTGCAGATGACTCTTGAGTGGGAAGGCTGCACTAGCACTTGGGAGAAGTCAGTCTGGATTTTTATGGGAGAGTTTCCAATTTGAAGTACGATTAACTCATAAAAGAGTTTAAAGATACTCAAGTTAAACAAAAACTGTTTCTAACATTTTGAGCTTCTGGAACACCTTTGTGTTGCAGGTGAAGTCTGGAGAGAGGAAGTAAGTTGCCCACAATCATGTGACCATTCAGAGACAGAGCGTGAACTTGAACCTGTCTCCTGACTCCTAGCCCAACATTGCTCTTCAGCATACCTGTCATCTATCTGCCCTGCTCACCAGGCCTGGGGCAGAGAGTGAACCACTTTCCACCTCAGGAGGGTAGCAGGCAACGTCAGACTCAAGCTAGAGGCTGGAAAGCATCTCTATTTATTGATCAGACTGCTTGAAGTACAGCAGGGCCTTCCATGGCCCCTCTTGGAAGAGCACCAGAACACTGCTAAACATGTGGTGCTCACCTGGATCCCTGCTGAGGTAGTGGACTGACCCAATGACTTTGCGTAATGACCTTTTCCTAAGGGACCTGAATTTGTCCCTTGCATAGGACAGAATAGGCCTGATCTCTTCCAAGTCAGACTGGCTCTACCTGAGCCCAGGCCTAAAATCCTTGGAAGCTAGTTTACTCAGTTTACATATGGGGAAACTGAGGTTTGAGGCAGAAGGAGACTTCATGGCTAAATCTCCAGCATGGCCAGACATGGGCCAGACAGTACTTAGATACTCTTCCTCTCCCAGTTCAGGGCAGAAAGCTCTCCCTGGATCAGCTGCTCTGGAAATACAATCTATAAATACATATTTTCTTTTTTAAAAAGTAATAATTAGATCTCAGGCTTGCCTGCAGTTATCTGGCAAGCCATGTATCATGTGACATGGACACTTGTGTCATATATAGATCAACAATCACATATCCTACCACCCGTAGTGCTAGAACTCATGCCACTGACCATGTGTCACACTGCAATTCCATGTAATACCACATGTCAACAGGTCATACACTGCCACGTATGCCCTTTGATGTCTGTACTAGTCATGACACCCTCACTCTGCCACACATCTTCATGGGTCACTCACATCATGCATGATGCATGGTAATGCTTTAGCCACACGAAGCTCCTAGGCCCCCAAATGGTCCATCCTGAAGACCACAGCAGGATGAACACATCTCCCCCTTTCTGAAGCAGGTGCAGGGCACCAGCTGAGCATACTTTCTTGAGCCCTCTCTCTAGGTGACATTGGCATCATTTGGCTGGATTCTGAAAGTCTTGAGAAGGTCATCAAGTATCCCGGGGGCCCTGGGGCTGGTTGTCAAAGAAGGCGAAGTCCAGCCTGGGCTCTTGGCTCTGCAGACGCTGGGCCACGGCAGGGGGAATGAGGTTGTTCCAGAGGCTGTGGGCACAGAGACAGGATTAGGTCCTGGCGCTTCTCATTTGTCTTCTTGTCTCTGCCCCGTCCTGAGTACAGACAGGGAGGCTGGGTCCCCAAAGGGGAAGGACCATACCCAGAATTACCTGACAGAGGCAGTGTAGGCAGCACAGCTGCCCTGGGGAGATGGTGTCCCCTACACGCACCTTCTGACTCCTCCCACTGTTCCAACCCCATCATACTCATAGAACACATTCGTACAAATAAGGAAAATGCTCCATTCTCTGAAATCATCCTAATAGATTGGTTCTGATAGAACAAGATACTTTACCACCATCTACTAGAAATCTAATGTGTCTGCGACATGAATGGTGTTCCTCAGATGCAACGTCCATGTTTAGTGCCCAACCTATAAAACTACAGGTGGTGGTCTGATTATAGCTGCCATTTAAGTGCTTATTGTGTGCTGATACAGTGTCCTTTATACTAATTTTATATGCTCACAAAACTTTGAGATAGATACCACCATTATCCCCATTTTACAAATGAGGAAATTGAGTTCCAGAGAGGTTGCATTACTGATGCAGTTAACACAATTAGCAAATAGCAGAGCTGGGATTTGATCCTGGTCTTCTTGCTGCCAAATTCTTGGTGGAGTGGTCAAAGCCTCAACCCAAGCCCTGCCTCTTCCTACAGGGAGTCCCCTTAGGTTGTGGGGCTTGGCATGGCCTCCCACCCACCACCCCTGCCCCTCCAAGTCTCTGTTACCGGATGACATGGACACCAGATGCCTGGGCCAGCCCTTTAGCCAGGAGCCAGGCTCCAGCAGCTGTGATCCAGTTCTTCTCCAGGCTTCTCAGTGGATGTCAAAGGAAGGAGAGAGAGAGAGAGAGAGCCATGAGGGCTTCCCTATGTCCCTTCCCTAGGCCAAGAGGGGACACACCCTCCCCACACTACTGACATCCAGCTGTGCAGCAGGAAGGCCAAGGGCTTGAGCCCAGGAGAACTAAGCTCAGCCTGTGCTGGACCAACTCCTGGAGGGCTTATGGGAGTCTGGGATAGGCCCAGTGGTTTCTGGGCTTCCTCCAGGGCACAGGGCCCATCCTTCAGCCCACCCTGCCCTAGGTGTCCCCTCATACTCCACTCTCTTCAGTCGGCCCAACCGTGGCAGAACCTGGGCCAGCTCAGCAGCTGCCTCGTCCCCCAGGAGATTCCAGGACAGCCTGCAAGGTAGGATGCCGAGGTCAGCAAAAGAGGGGTGGGAGCCATGCAGCCCAAGGATGGTGAGTCAGCACGTGTGGAGGGCTGGGAGCCAGTGGGGCCAGGATGTGTGTGCAGATAGGAGAGAGGCCACTATCAGGGCACTCAAGCACCTTCCCCTGAAGGCTTCCAGCACAGGTGACCCCTCCTCGAAGCTACTCTGTTCTCCAGAACACAGGAGCCAAGGCTACACTGCCGTGAAGCAGACTTCCACTGCACAGGCACTTCATCATGACTTTTGCCACATCTATGCATCTCCCATATTCTTGTGTGTGTCACATTTTTCTTTATAATGAGCTGCCTTCTTCACTTGAAGAGATTAATCATAGCCTATAATTTCAGTACTCTGGGAGGATGAGATGGAAGGGTCACAAGTTCAAGCCCATCCTGGACAATTTAGTGATTTAGTGAGACCCTGTATTGAAATAAAATAAAAAAGGGCTGGGGATGTAGCTCAGTGCAAAGGCTTTGGGTTCAGTCTCCAGTACTTGGAAGAGAGAAAGAAAGAGAGCAAAAGAGAGAGAGAGAAAGAAAGGAAGAAAATGAAACTAATCTTAAAAGGAAATATTTATCCCCACTGTCAATGGAAACCTCGTGTGAAGGACCCTACATACAAGGTAGTTGCCAAGGATAAACTCAGGGCGAACTATTGAAGTAACTTAGCTGAAACTTGTGTCCTTCTTAAAATGCTAAGTCTGCACCCTACTCCTGTTACTTAAAAAGGGAGGGTCACCAGTATGGGTGTGAAAGGTGAGTTAGTACTGATCTGAGGCTTCCTCTTTGGCTAAGGAGAAGTGTGAGGACTTTTAGGGTGCAAATCTGAAACCCATTTGCAATCACTTGTGCCCTGCACCTGCAGAGGTATCATTTTCCTCCACAACGTGGTTAGGGTGCCAGCCTAGTCCTGGCAGTTGGCTCATCTGTGAGGCAGTGCTGCAAGGCCTCAAGGTCTGAGCAAGAGGCAGCTGGACACAGCCAGTGTGACTGCTTTGGGGTTAGTAGTGTCCACCAGCTTTGGCCACTCTTCACTACCAGCATGGTTCATAAAAAGAAGGCTCCACAAACCAGGCACAGTGGTACCCAAAGGGAAGGTCAGGGGCTGAGAACCCTTAGAGACCATCTGGACCACCTCTCCTCTCATTCCCCACAGATGGGAAACAGACAGGAGAGGAGGGATGGATTTGCTCAACGTCACTGGAACTCATGGGGCCAAACTTCCCTGAGAGGAGGCTTGAGCAAGGATGATCTTCCCCACCTACAGTTGGGAGGCCCAGCCAGAGAGGAAGGGACAGCTCCAGGCCATGTGTTGGGTGGTGGCCACCCCCAGACACCTGCTACCCCAGCTCTGGCTCACTGAAGCACTCACAGGATTTCCTCCAGGGCTGGGCAGAGCATGAAGCTGGCAGCGAGGTCTTTGGCAGTCTGGTTGTCAATTTCACAGGAACCCAGGCTAGGATGGAGAAGGGGATGGAATGAGGGGGCTGTGAGAGTCAGGGGATACCTTTAGCAGGGCCCCTTTTCTCTCAGTGAAGGCAGGGAAGGGCAGCAACAGCCAGGCCTGGGGCAGGTGCCCCAGGAAAGTGTCCATATCCTTACTGGCAAATAGAATGCAGAAGATCATCAAGAAGATCATACACCCTGACCAAGTGGGATTCATCCCAGGGATGCAGGGATGGCTCAACATACACAAATCAATCAATGTAATACACTATATCAATAAAGCCAAGGACAAAAACCATATGATCATCTCAATAGACACAGAAGAAGCATTTGTCAAAATCCAACACACTTTATGATAAAAAAAACCTCACAAAAAATTGGAATAGACAGTCTCTACCTCAATCTGATAAAAGCTATCTATGAAAAACCAACAGCCAATATCATACTAAATGGTCAAAAACTGAAATCCTTCACACTAAAATCAGGAACAAGAGGGGCTGGGAATTTAGCTCAGTGGTTTTGCTGCCTGCTGTGCAAGTGCAAGGACCTGAGTTCAATTCCCAGTACCGAAAAAAACAAACCAAAAAACAAAAATCAGGAACAAGACAAGGATGTCCACTATCACTACTCTTGTTCAATATAGTTTTGGAAACATTAGCCATGGCGATTAGACAAAAGAAAGAAATAAAAGGAATAAAGATAAGAAATGAAGAAGTCAAATTGTCATTATTTGCAGATGACATGATACTCTATATAGAAGACCCCAAGAACTTACCAAAACTCTTCTAGACTTAAGAACCAAATTCAGTAGTGTAGCTGGATACAAGGTCAATGCACAAAAATCAATAGCTTTCCTCTACACGAACAACAGACTCACTGAGAGAGAAATAGGGCAAACAATTTCTTTCACAACAGCATCCAAAAAAACTGAAATACCTAGGAATCAACCTAACAAAAGAAATCAAAGACCTCTTCTCTGAAAACTATAGCACTCTGAAAAGAGAGATTGAAATGATATCAGAAAATGGAAAGACATTCCCTGCTCCTGGGTAGGAAGGATCAACATAGTGAAAATGGCCATACTTCCAAAACTGCTATACAGATTCAATGCAATTCCAATTGAAATCCCAGCAGCATATTTCACAGACCTTGAGAAAACAAGTTAAAAATTCATTTGGAACAAGAAGAGACCCAAAATAGCAAAAGCAATTCTAGGTAACAGAGACATGGCAGGGGGTATCACAATCCTCAACCTGCAACTATACTACAAAGTTACTGTGATAAAAACAGCATGGTACTGGCAAAGAAACAGACCTGAGGACCAGTGGAACAGATTAGAAGATGCAGAAACAACTCCAGACACACTCAGCCATCTCATCTTCGATAAAGGAGCCAAACACCCTCACTGGAGGAAAGATAGCCTCATTAATAAATGGTGCTGGAAAAACTGGATTTCAACCTGTCAAAGATTAAAACTAGACCTATATCTCTTGCCATGCACTAAACTAAAATCAAAATGGATTAAAGATCTAAATATTTAAAAATAGAAACACTGAATCGGCTGGAACAGAGGTTAGGTAGAACTCTTGAAGATATTGGTGTAGGAAAAGATTTTATGAACAAAACCTCAGTTGCCTGTGAACTAACACAAACAATCAACAAGTGGGATCTCTTATTAAAAAGCTTCTGCACAGCAAGAGAAACCACCAGCATTGTGAAGAGACAACCCACAATGTGTGAAAAAATCTTCACCTGCTGTTCCTCAGACAAAGGCCTACTATCTCGAATCTATAAAGAACTTAAAAAAAGATCAGACCTCCTAAATTTAAAGACCCAATCCAAAAATGGGCATCTGAAATGAACAGACATTTCTCAGACAAAGAAGTAGAAATAGCAAATAAACATATGAAAAAATGTTCAGCATCACTGGTCATTCGTGAGATGCAGATGAAAACAACGCTGAGATTCCACTTCATTCCAGAAGGAATGGCTGCTATCATGAAATCAACCAATAACCAATGCTGGCAGGGCTGTGGGGAAAGAGGAACGCTGCTCCACTGCTGGTGGGAGTGTAGACTGGTGCAACCACTGTGGAAATCAGTATGGAGATACATCAAAGAAGTAGAACTGGAAGTCCCATTTGACCCAGCCATTCCCCTGCTGGGTATCTTCCCCAAAGAATTAAAAGAATCATACCACAGTGATATATGTGCACCCATGTTCATAGTAGCGCAGTTTGTAATAGCTAAAACTTGGAAACAGCCGAATTGCTCATCAACTGGAGACTGGATAATGAAAATGTGGGTTTTTTTTTTTAAATAAAATGGAGTACTATTCAGCCATAAAAAATGAGAAATTAGAGACATTTATAGCTAAATGGATGCACATTGAGGCGATACTCTTAAGTGAAATAAATAGGACACATGTGTAAATACTGAATAGTTTCTCTAGTGTGAGAAACTGAAAGTGTAAATAAGGACTAAAAGGTATAATAGATAATGTGAAACAGGAAGAAAAAGGGGCAAAGGGGAAGGGGAAGTGGGAGGGGTAGGGGAAGGGAAAGAAGGGAATGGAATTAATATGAGAAAATGGAAAAATGGAAACAAAGTCTGTAAATAGGGAGGGATGGAAGGGTTGAAGGGAGGGCAGGGGAAGGGGGAAAATAAGAACCAAGAGAGATTATGTAAAGGTAAAAATTTCCAATGATGAATGTCATTATATTGTATACCTAAAATGTACCAATAAAATAATATTTAAAAAAAGAATAAAAAATGCCAAAAAACAAAGTGCCCATCTCCTGCCCCAGCACCCCTCCCATTCCCCACACTCAGGCCTTTGTCACTTCAAAGGCCCTCCCAGGTGTCAGGGAGAAGGGCTGCTCCTGCCCACCGCAGAGCCCCAGGAAAGCTACTTACTCCATCCGTCTGAGCAGTGGGAGCCCCTTGCAGAAACGTGGGACCCAGTTGGCCAGCTTATTCTCTGCCAAGCTGCAAGGCAGGGGAGATATCTCTGAGATGAGCCCCCAGACCTTCTCTGTCCTGTCCCTCTGTCCAGGGCAGGCAACTGCTACTCACCTGATATCTTCCACATGTGGGCATCCATCTAGGGCCCGGCCCAGGCTCAGTGCCCCCTCTGGGCCCAGACGGCTAGACTGCAGGCTGGGGAGAGGGGAAGGGCTGAGAGAAGCCTGGAAACCAGCTGTACGCCAGCCTTGTCTCTGGCTGCAGTAGCAGCCTTAGCTGGTCGCTAGGTAACTGCCATTCAGAGTGCTGGTTTTGGGTCTGAGCTCCCAAGTTCAAGGATGGCTTCTTAGTGTATTAGGAAGATTTGCTCCCCACACCTCTCTGGGCATTCACTCCCTTATTGGCAAATGGAGCACATAAAACCCCAGCCTCATGGGGTTGCATGAGGCTCAGATGAGGCCGTGAACTTGAATTGGAAAGTGCTGAGGCCATGCTACTTAGTGCTTTGCTTCCACACAGCCCTTTCTTTGCTTATTCACCCTCAGACTGACTCTCAGGGCAAGCTGAGCTGGGATTGTTGTCTTTCTTTGCACAGGAGGAAACTGAGGTTCAAAAGGGGCAGGGGGCTTAGTCAAAGGCTCACAGGTAGCCAGTGGCAGGGCCAGGATAGGCTGGGTGTCCTGATTTCCCTGTCAGGACATCTGACATCGTAGGGGAGTAGCAGGCAGGAAAGGGCCCTTCCCACACTTTGCATGCACCTTGGGCAAGGGGACACTCACTGTAGGACCCTTAGGTGCTGGGGCAGCCCCTGAGCCAGTGTCAGGGCTGTGGGATCCCCCAAGGCGTTGCAGCCAAGCCTGAAGAAGGAGGAGAGGATGGGAGGGGAATGTGGAGCACATACCACCTGCTCTGGGTCCCTGCCCTGCCCCTGAGGGAGAGGAGGGCCAGGGGGCTGTGGGGACCCCCACCTGGGCAGACACTCACCTAACCTCCTCCAGGTGTCTGCAAAGAGTGAGGGACTTCGCCAGCTGCAGTCCTCCAGCCAGGCTGATGCCATTTGCTGAGAGGCTGTGGGAGAGGCGGTCATCAGATCCTCTGACATTCTGCACAGCCTCCTCATCCACAGGGGCCCAAGGGGCAAGCCCCCTCCTCACCCACCTTCCCAGTGTGGTGGGACAGAAGGACCCAGGAACAAGGGCCAGGTGGGTTAAGGTCCCACAACCAGAGCCAGGAGGTCACCAGCCCCTCTGTCTGGGCATGAAGGCTGGGGGAGGGAGGCTTGCCAGTGTGGGCCTGAACCAGAGCTGGTGTCTCCCTGGAGCACAGTGTGGCCACTGTGGGTCCCTCTCAGCAACCTGACCACTCACTCTATCTTCCTGAGCCCAGGCAGCCCCAGCAGGATAGCAGCTAGGTTCTGGGCACCGGTGTCTCCAATTTGGTCGTGACTCAGGCTTAAGGAGAGAAGAGCAAAAGAACCAGAATCATCAGCCTGCTGCTCTCTACCCTTGTCTTACCTAGTCCTGGAACACAGGAGGAGCCTGATGGCCAGAGAAAGAGCCCAGTCAGAGAAGGAGGGAGGGAGGGAGGGAGGCAGAGAGCGCCGCAGCACCCTGTGTTGGGTGAAGACTCCCAACTTTTGACTTCTGTTAGGATGCTCTTCTTGCTGTCTGATCTAAATCCCTCTTGCTGCAATGGACTCTCTTAAACACTATCTTTGAGTCTCAGAGGATTTCAGCCTGGGCTTGGTTATGCAGTGTGGAAGTGAGTGAAAGGGATGAGATAAAAAGCAAAGAGCCTACTCGAGTGACCCCTTACTTTCATCATCTTTCTTGCCAAAGTCATCATGGGGCTGAGGGAAGGACACTGGTCTCACTCCAGTCCCATCAAGCTGGTGGCAGCTCTGAAAGCCTCAGGAAGTTGACAGCAACTAATGTTACCAATGTTGTTCTTGTTCGGTCTGCAGAAGGCCTTAGTTAAGAGCTTAAAGTACCTCTGTAGGTACTATGCTCAAAATTCTACAGTTTGCAAAACCTGTATACTCATATACTGCTCACATGACTTCCAGGGGCAGTGAGCAGAGTGGGGATGACTGTCTCCACTATCCAGGTAAAAATTAATGTGGCTCAGAAATGATTGGTGATTGGCTGATGACTCACAGTGACTTGCAGGTAAGGTGGGCATGGATCCCAGAGCCCCTGGCCAGGGAACATACTCTACATTTTTCAGCATTGCCAGGTTTTTCTGTGGCCTCTGAGGCTGGGGCTGGGTGGGTGGGTAGGATTTGAATGCTAATTCTATGTGGGTTCCACACTGAGGCCAGGCAGCTCTCCAGGGCTTAGGAGCTTCCATCTCTGCAGTAGGAAGCTTCTGCTTGACCTGGATGAGTGGTTCTTGGGCACCCCGACCTTCCCCTGCCCCCATGAGTGGGCAGACAGAACCCAAGCAAAATGACCAGGCCACTGGCTCAGCCTTTTGCTAAGGATTTGTCTGAGGGTTGTTTGTTTTCTTTTCTTTTGCAAATTAAATGCTGGTGAACTGTCTTCCGGTGACTTTTTGGTGACATGACTGGTCCTATATGCCACATCCTCTGAAACTCTAACCTCAATGTCCCACTCTCCTAAGCTTCCGGAGTCTGCGTGGGCACTCAGATAAAATCAGAGCAAAGCTTTATGTCATTGCTTGGATTTTAGCTATGGTATTTCATAGTAAAAAAAAAAATCATCAGGGATTTAGCTCAGTGGTTCTGCCGCCTGCCTTGCAAGCGCAAGGTTCCAAGTTTTTTTTTTGTTTTTTTGGGGGAAAAGTTGTGTAGGTATTGGGGGTTTTTTTGTTTTGTTTTGTTTTTGTACTGGGGATTGAACTCAGGGCCTTGTGCTTGCGAGGCAGGTGGTGAAACCACTGAGCTAAATCCCCGGTCCAAGGTCCCAAGTTTGATCCCCCACTACCAAAAAAAAAAAAATCAAGCCATGTGTAGTGGTACAGTTTTGTAATTCCAGCTTCTTGGGAGTCTGAGGTAAGAGGATTGCAAGTTTGAGGCTAGCCTGGGCAATTTAATGACATTTTGTCTCAAAATAAAATTTGAGCTGGGCATGATGGTGCATGCCTGTAACCCCAGCACTCAGGAGTCTGAGGCAGGAGGATCGCTGCAAGTTAGAGGCCAGCCTGGGCTACAAGTGAATTCAAGGCCAGCCTGAACTACATAGTGAGGCCCTGTCAAAAAAAAAAAAAAATTAAAATGGATGTAGCTCAGTGATCCCTGGGTTCAGTCCCTTGTATTGCAAAAATGAAAAGCAAATCCACATCTACAAAGAATGTGCTATTTGTTTATCAAAGTGGGCAGGAAATGAAAACCACTGGGGAGGAGGTCTGTGGATTACAAATTCTCATTTTTAACAAGAACCTAAGGAGAACAGTGTGGACGCAAAGGGCTGTTTTGGAACTTGGGCATAATCCCTTCTGGTCACTTTGTGACAGGATGGAATTGGTGGCACTAGAAGGCCAGAGCAGTGGGCACCACCCCTGGAATTTCCCTGGGAAGGAGAGAGGGTCAAGGAGGTGTCCCAGTGCTTCCCAGGACAGTGTCTCAACAAAGGTGGGCAGTGTGTCCTCCCACTTATTCCCGTGGGGTCACTTGGTCACTCACCAGAGGTGCTGCAGGAGGCTCATGTGGCTTAGTTCTCGAGTAAGCGTGGCCAGTGTGGGGCCGCCCAGAGGAAGGTGACTGAGGCTGGAGGAGAGGGGGCAGATGACCATGGCATTGCTGTATGTGTGTGGGGTCTCCCGGGTGCAAAGCATTTGAGGCTTCTGTGCCTAGCATGCCCAGGGAACTCAAAGACAGCTCCTTACATCCACACCATGCAAACTGTGCAAAACACACCGCATTGGGAAACACGTGCTGCTTCTCTGCATGGCTCATGGGGGGTCATCCAAGCACAAGTTCTGTTTTTGTTGGGTTTTTTTTCGGTACCGGGGATCGAACTCAGGTCCTTATGGTTGTGAAGCAGGTGGTGAAACCACTGAGCTAAATCCCCAGCCCTAGAGGTTCTGTTTTTGAGCCCTGTGACACTCACACTAATCATGGGTAACACTGGCTATCCCATATCAAGCATATAGTAGGGCTGAGACACTGGAGTTGGGACATCTTGAAAGGTGGCTGTCACTATCACGTCCATGGTACAGATGTGGAGCACTGAGACTCAGAGTGGGATGACAAGCTCACTGTCATCAAGGAGAGAACCCAGGACTGTAGGATTCCCAGCCTCGTGCTACCCATGGGCTCATAATCCATAAGGCCCCCAGTCTGCGCAGGAGAGGGAGACAGAAATGCAGGGTCTGCTTGAGCACTTACAGCATACTATCTCACTTCATCCTTACAACGTCCCCAGGAAAACAGGACTGCTATTATCCCCAAAGTGAAGAAAGGAGTCTAATGCACAGAGAGGCTTAGGAACTTAAACCATCTCACATGGTAAGGGGTGGAAACAAGGTGACCCACTCTCCAGGTTTGCCTAGAGATAGGAGTTTTCCAGGACATGCAACCCTCTCCTCCCCAAAGACAAGCACAGAGGGACAGAATGGGAGAATTTCACTGCTATGGGGGAAAAGTCAAAAGGCTATTTGGAAACTACTTTCAAAACACACGTAGAGAAAAACTCACAAATGGGTTCCCAAAAGTTTTCTTGAGGAATGTCATCTTTTGAGGATCTCATGGTCTTTGCTATACATTTCTTTTTTTTTTAACACATTTCTATGACAGAACTTGGTATATCTTTGGTCATCAGAAAAACAGACATTAAAAGCAGAAAATGCTGTTAAATTTTGGGGGGTCTAGATATCATCTAAACAGGAATCTGTGGAATAGGGCTTGTCTTTTTAGATTGAGGCTGTTTGTGGCATGTCTAAGAATTTGGTAACTCCAAATTATAGGGGAGAAAAAGTTACTGGTTACTAAGGAAACAACTATAGACGAAAGGCAGTGGATATCTGTTGGATTTTCTGCCAGAATTTGTTTCCCCCTCTTCTGTTAATATCACCCTGAAATATCACTCTCTTAGTCCAGGTAATAGGTCGGCCATGTGACCCATATCTGGCCAATGAGAATATTCTGTGCTCAGAGCCACAATGATTGGGTTATGGGTGAACATGTGACCCAAGCTAGTCCAATGGGACTCAATCTGTTGTAACTACAGGGAGGCAGGTGCTCTCCTTCCACTAAACCTGTGACTATGGGACAACCTCCAACTGATCGTGTTTTTCCATGACATAAGCCGATAAACTCTTGGCTTGGGTTGATTTCAATTGGGTATTCTGTTTTTTGTCACCAAGCATCCTGATGACCCTCAGAGCCAGGTGAGGAAGTAAAAGGTCTGGGGGGGCATTCAGTTCACCTAGGTTCATCCAGGTACTTGACAGTTTGTGTTCAAGACATGCAAAGCTCCTGGGCATACGTTTCATGCCCCTCCCCATTAACCACCACCACCACTTTATCTCTTAACACCCCCCCCCATTACCCCATAGCCACCACTTACTGGAGTGTCTTCAGCCTATACTTCCCCTCAAGGGCCCCCATCAGTATCTCTTCGGCCTGCTCACCAAATTGATTGTTGGAGAAGCTGGAGGGGACAAAGCAGAGGAGAGGGTTAGACCAGCCTGCCCAACCCCTCAAGTGCAGCTGGGAGGGTGACTCTGGGTCTGCAGATCCTAGATCACCAGACTCACTGTCCAAGCTGGCTGGGGGCATCATTGGACCCAAGGGTCAAGCTCTGGGGTCTCTGTGGGAGGGGTACATGGCAGTGACAGTTGGCCTGGTTGAGAAAAGGTGCCCTGAGTGAACTGAAGGCTGCAAAGAAGCAGGTGGGAGAAAAGAGACATGCATGCATGCACTCATGCATGCAGTAATCCTTCCATCCCTCAATCCTCTCCATTCCCTGACACCACAGTCAGCAAAGGGAGAGCCAGGATTAGGAACCCCCTTCTAACAGATGCAGCAAATAGCCCAGAGTAGAAGTGATCTGGCTGGAGACACTCAGGGTCAGAAGTAATGTTGAGAACAAGAACACAGAGCTCAGGCTTACCGGGGCCACACCCAGAACTAGTGGGCTGCATCAGCAGAAAGTCATAGGCAGAAGTCTCACTGCCCAACCTACTACGGGCCCAGCTATGCTTTCCACCCCCTGCTCTGGGCTGGACCATCCCTTCCAGGGTCCCCACACCCTGCAACTCACTCCAGCTCCTCCAGGTGGTGGCAGTGGCCCAGTCCAGACGCCAGGTGAGTGAGGCCCTGGGTGCTCACACAGCTGGAGGTCAGCCTGGTGGGGATGAAAGGGCAGCAGGTAAAATCAGAGTCCTGGGTTTCAGAGTCCTGAGAGCTGGTGGCAGAGGGCGGGATGTGGTTCCTGAGGACAGTGGGTAGGGGACACTTTGTCTTCATAAATCTCCCTGGACTGCCCCCTAAACTGGTCACTCAGGGAGCAACTTCACAGCCTACCCAATGTTAGGTCAAAGATCTGTTGGCCCCAGAGTTTCTTCTTGATGCAGTCAGTCACATTGGAAGAAAACTGAAAGTTAGGCTCTGTTTTTTCAACTGTTTTATTGATAATTGATTCAGGTGAGAATTTCCAATGAGTGTTAAAATCATGCATGAAAGTTTGAGGAAGAAGGGGACATTTATATAGTCTTAAACTATCTCCCCACAAGACATGTATTAATTACAAAGGGAAAATAGTAACTTTGCAAGAGAAGGAGTCTGGCAGACACTACCAACTCCAGGTGGCTCAGTTAGCACGCCCAGCAAGGGGACACACAGACATCGTGTGCCCCTGCGGGAGGCACTGAGAACACAGAATGGCTTGTGTCACATTCCTGCCTAAAATGCACTTTCTAAAGCTAAGTGTCAGGAGTCACTAGAAAAATTCAAGTTGAAGAATAGTCTGCAAAACAACTGGCCTGTAAATGTCAGAGACAATGTCATGAAAGACAAAGAAGACTGGAGAACTGTTCAGATTGAAGGGGACTAAAGAGTGGAGACAATAAATTAGCATATGATCCTGGATTGGCTCCGGGACAGGAAAAACAAAACAAAGCCCAAACAGCAGCAAATAAACATTGCTGGTACAAGTGGTAGGAGCGAAGTATAAACCGTAGTTAGATAATTGTGTATCAATGTTAATTTTCCTGAATTGTATAATTTTACAGGAGAATGGCCTTGTTCTTAGGAAATTTACTGAAATATTACGGGCTAAGGGGGGCATGATTATGCAACTTACTCTCAAATGGTTTGGGCATGGGGGGAGAAGGAAGGAGAAAAAGAGGAAGAGGATGAGGAAGAAGAGGAGAGGGAGGAAGGTGGGAAGAAATGAATAAATGTGCTAAAACATTGACAATGTGGAATTTGGGTAGATGTTGTATGGATATTCTCAGTCTTGTAACATTTTATTTGCAATTATATTTTTTTAAAAGGAAGGAAGGAAAAAATGAAAGAAGGACAAAGAAAAGTAGTGAGCTTTGAAAATGGAGTAACTTTCTTGTCATGTGGCACCAGATCCATGACCCTGTCCCTGTAGCCTTGTCTCTAGGACCCCTGTGGCACTTGCCCACAGCGGGGAACACAGAGTCCTCTGGCACAAGGCTGGGGACAAAGAGAGGTGTGGCGCAGGGCAGAGGCACTGGGGCCTGAGCAAGTCTGGTGTGCGTTACCGGAAGGTCTTCAGGTCACAGAGGGACAGCAGGAGGCTCTGCAGCAGCAGGAAGGTGGCATCGCTGGCATCGCAGAGGTTTACCTGGGACAGGCTGAAAAGGCCGAAGAATATTCCAGAGGATGGGAGGCTGGACACCATGGGGCTTACACATACACGCAGGGAGGTGTGGAGGGAGGGCCTCCCAGGAGCTCCCCTACACCACCCTGCGCAAAGACTGATGTAAGCTTTCTTGTGCAGGGAGAGAGAATACCCGGGCATATGTGGCCTGGACTGTGCACTGGGATCAACAGAGAGCCTAGGGCCTGGGACGGCGTTTCCAGGAGCTGACCTGAGCTGCTGCAGCCGGCGGCATGTCTCCATCAGCTGTCGGACAAGAAGGCTGTGGTGGGTCCCTAGGTCACAGTGAGCCAACCTGGAGGCAGACAGGGAGGTGGCAGTTTTGGAACACATGGTTCAGTATGAGTGATTCAATCCTTGCCTTCAAGGAGCTTATGGTACAAGGGTACATAAATTTTGGTCAAATGGAATTCCATAATTTGTTATTCAGTTATAAGCAATGGTGCAAAGGAGGGGTCCAGATGGGGCAGCTAGTATGGCTGTGCATGTTGTTCACTGCACAAGGGAGTATACCCAAGGGGGTGAACTGGACTGAGACCCAGCCATGCCGAACTCCCTAGAATGTATACATACAGGGCTGCATCTACTCAAGAGAGGTGACATTTTAATTTCCAGAAGTGTGCTATAGGAATTGGAGGTGGTATGCATCCAGGCATCCATGAGAATGAATAACAGGAAGATCTGACTAAGTTTTGGGGATCAGTGGGCCTCCTCAAAGTGGTGTCATTTAAGCTGAGACTTGAAGGATAGAGAAGTATAGCCAATGAAAGAAGACAAATATAGCTGGGAAGAGAAAAGAGCCTGTGCAAAGGCCCTGAGGTCAAAGAGAGCAAGATGCTGTTCAAGGAACTGAAAGCTGTTGTGGAGATGACTGACCAGGGTTTGGGGTAGAGACAGAGAAGGTGGGCAGCAGACCTCACAGGCCATGGAGACACTGGACATGAAAAGACTGAGTAAGGGCATGAGAAATATTAGTCAGAAATAGCCATGTACCCTCCCCGTCACCAGCTATTCCCACCTGAGGGCCACCACCTCTGGGTTTTCTTCCTGACGAGGGAATTCCAGCTGGATGTAGAGCTGCTGCTGGGTCTCAGAGATGCTGAAGAGGAAAAGAGGTGCTGCTGAAGCCCGCTGCAGCTTTCCCCACCCAGCCTACGTCTCTAAGCTCCAGCTCCTCTGCCTGGATCACTATCCCGCTGCCGGGCCCAGTTGGGATGCGGGGAGAGCAATTGTTTCCCTGAGTCACATACACCAAAAATGGTGCTTTTCAAAAATTTTAAGTGACAAAGCTGAGGCTTTCCAGACCATGACAGCGAGCTACCGTAGCACGAAAGGGCTGTTCTGGAACATTCCCAGGGATGTGCTCATGGGCCACAGAGGGCTCGGTGGGGGATCGTCAGCAGGCTGCATTTGTACTCTGAACTCGCTGGCTTTGCCTGAAGGTCAGGTTCACTGGAGTGGGGCTGAGAGAGATGTTAAACTACCCCCAGGTCCTTCCTGGGTGCCTCCTGGTGGACAGCAGGTCTTGGGCCAGAAGCCACTGAGCGGATATCCGATGACATGGGTGGGGGATGCCAAAGCCTTGCTCTCACCTACTCCATGTCGTTCTGTCATCTCAGGTCACAATGCCATGGTGTGTGCAGCAGGGGCCACTTCCAAGCAACCAGCATACACTCCCAGCTAAGGCTTCCCGGACCCACAGCCCTTTGTCTTGAATCTGGTGCTGCCTTTCTCTACTTGACACTAACTCTGACTACTGCACAAGTCCCAGCAAATGTGTGTAGCCCCTCCCGTGTGCCCCAGGAAGTTCTGCCATACTGGGGGACACAGAGAACTCACTAGTGATAGAGCATTACCTCATAGGATAAGAGACTGATGGAAGGTCCCGAAGGTCATGAAAGAATGAAAAATTCAAGAGGTCCTATTCCCTGGACTCACCTTATGACAGTGACATTGCCTGAGGCCTGGGCACAGACTTCTAGCAGGGTAGGCACCCCAGCTCCACCGACCCACGGTTCCTCCACCCTGTTACAGAAAGGGGCACACAGATAAGGCCTGCTCACCATGGCAGCATTTGGCATCCTGGGGAGGGTTATTGCATGGAGGGACTGGAGGCTTTTTGGCCTGTTTTAAAACTATACAATTATACAATTAGGCATAAGCATAAAAAGGGAAACTTACATCATCCTTATTTCAAGAATCATTTTGCAACAACCCAAATGACAAATTTTTTTAAAAACAATATTTTTAGATTTCAGAAAAGATCCATATAATGTTACACGGCCAAGATAAGAAAAACAAACTGTACATAAAATATGATCCCAATTTTGTATTTTAAAAAGGGCAAAATATAGGAAGAGAAAGATGGAGATAAAGAATAAAAGGAAAATATATTAAGTGTGCATGCATTAATTTAGAAGTGGGATAAAAGAGAGGTGTTTAAAATATTCCTAGTGCAATTGAGGCGATACTCTTAAGTGAAATAAATAGGACACACATGTGTAAATACCGAATAGTTTCTCTGGTGTGAGAAACTGAAAGTGTAAATAAGGACTAAATGTATAATAGGTCATGTGAAATAGGAAGAAAAGGGGCAAAGGGGAGGGAAGTGGGAGGGCTAGGGGAAAGGATAGGAGGGAATGGGATTAATATGAGAAAATGGAAAAATAAGAACAAAATCTTTGTAAATAGGGAGGAATGGAGGGGTTGAAGGGAGGGCTGGGCAAGGGTGAAAAATAAGAACCAAGAGAGACTATGTAAAGGTGCAAATTTCCAATGATGAATGTCATTATATTGTATACCTAAAATGTACCAATGATTAGAATGAATAATCGATAATGCAAAATAGGAAGAAAAGGTCCAAAGGGGTAGGGGTAGTGGGAGGCACAGGGGAAAGGAAAGAAGGGAAAGGAAAAAATGCTGAGAAATGGAAAAAATGGAAATAAAGTCTTTGTAAATAGGGAAGGGTGGAGGGGGTGAAGGGAGGGCTAGGAATGGGAAAAAAATAAGAACCAAGATGGATTATGTAAAGGTACAATTCCCAATGAGAAATGTAATTGTGCTGTATACCTACAATGTACTAATAAAAGAATTTAATAAAGTGAAAAAAATATTCCTAGTGAAAGATTATATTGGATTATTTCTTTTCAAATACCATTTTTCTGCTTAAATACCATTTTTTCTTCTTTATGTTCTTCTGGATTTTTCACAAATTTCTACAATGAGGGCATATTGCTTTAGGCCTAGAAAAAGTTTTATTTTAAGATGTTATTTTGGGTGATCTAGGAATTCTGGATAAATGCCCAAAAGAATTAAAAGCAGAGGCACAAAGGACATATGTGAACACCTGTGTTCACAGCAGTGTCATTCATGAGGCCAAAATGCAGAAGCAACTCCAGGTCCACCAAAGACAAATAAACAGGAAGTTGTGACATGTGCCACACCATAGATGAGCCTTGCTGACATCACGCTAAGTGTAACGAGCCCGTCACCAAAGGACAAATACTGCATGGCTCTACTTACACAAGATGTCTAGAGTACTCAGACTCACGGAGACAGAAAGTAGCACCCGGCCGCCAGCGGCTGGGGGAATGGAAAGCGGGAACTTGTGGTACAGTTTCAGTTTTACAAGACGAAGAGATCAGAAGATCAGTAGCACAAAATGTGAATGTGCTTAGCACTACCGAGCTGTACATTTAAAAATGGTCAGAAGGGTGACTGTTATTATGTGTATTTTACCATAATTTAAAAATGTGATGTGGGGGAACAATCAGATCCCCTGGGTCTCAACGTGCGATCCAGCTGGGCAGCCTGCGGTGCAGTGACCACAGATCAACAGAGCCTGAAGAGCCAGCTCCAGCCCTTGCAAATGTGGACACTTCCTGCATCCTGGACCCATCTGAGGGACAGTGGAGACATTTTAGGTTAGACTAGGTAATGTGCGGCGTTAAGGAATTGTTACTGAGTTTCTCAGGTATCCTAATTAAACTGTGATTATGCAGAAAATGTACTTCCTTTTTAGTGATTCATGGTGAAATATTTAGGAGTGGTATTTTATGAGGTCTGTAATGTACTTTAAAATACTTTAGCCAGAAGATAAAAATATGAAGCAAACATGGAAAATGTGAGCAACTGTTGAATCTAGGTAATGGGATATGAGTTTTAAAATATTGTTCTCTCTACTTTCAGTATGCTTTTTTCTTGAATCTTTAAAATTATGGTGAACGTATAAACATTTTTTTGTTAGTTCAAATCCAGAGCCTTTGAACTGAGTTACATGCTTATCAGTTTTAAAATTGTATCTAGCCATCTATCTATCCATCCATCCATCCACCGGCCCACCCATCCATCTATTTTTAAGACAAGATCTTGCAAAGTTGCTAGGTTGCCCAGGCTAGGCTTAAACTTGCAATCCTCCTGCCTCAGCCTCCCAGAGTGCTGAGACTATAGGTGTACACCATCACACCTGGCTAGCATATTTATTTTATGTTATTTTTATCCTTGGTTGGGTATTCCTTTGGAAACTTTCTTTTATTTCCTAAACCCCAAAGCACAGGCACCATCGTGGGGAGGGAGAGCTTTTCTGTATGCCTGGGGATGACTCTGGGACTGCTAGGCAGGGTCTGCTCTGGGTCCAGGAGGTGGGGTTCTGGGTATGGGAAATGGCCAGGGGTGTGATTCAGGAGGCCCTGTCCTCCAGTACCCATCCAGCCAGAATTCATGCCATGGCCCCTCCCAGGGGCAGGAGGAAGATACCTGAGGCCAAGGAGGCCCGATGGCCGCCTCAGCAGGCTTAGAAGGATGGTCAGCTGCTTCAGGTCCAAGCAACACCGGGTCAGCCTGGGGACAGAGCGCTGTCACAGGTGTGGCCTTGCAGTGTGCCCCACCTTTCAGGTGTCCCCATGGGCTGGGCCTGACACTCACGTGAGCCCGGTCAGCTGGAGGGCCTGGCTGACGCTGCTGGCCAGTCTGACCACGTGCTCCGGCCCGAAGCTGCACTCGCTCAGCCTGAGGGTGGAAGGCCAGGGGCAGACCTAGTGAGGCCCACTTGGGCCGCTGGCCTGGCTTCTTCCCAGAATTCCTGGGAATCTGCTTGGGGGCCCCACTGAGGGAAGAGGCCAAAGACTCAGCCTGCCTTGGAGCCTCCTGGCTGTTTTCTGAGGACCCCATGCCCTCCAAGAAAGTGCTAGGAGCTGCTTGTGGAGCCGACTCTTCACCCAGCACTGCACCGGCCCCCGGTTGGCCAGAGGTACCTGCTTACACACAGTGTCTCATTTAATTCTCACAGCACCATTTATAGCAAGGAAGCTGATGAGCCCAAAGACACACAACTGGCAAGAGACAGGCTGGACAGGCCAGCCCACTGCCACACAGCCCTGCTCCGAGACTTCCAGGAGGGGCTTACATTGAGCTGGGGCTCAGAGGGTTGGGGGAATTTTCTCTCAGAAGGGGCCCAGTGTGAGCAGAGTTGGGAAGCTATGCCCTCATCTGTCCGGGCAGCATATGGGCAGAGAGCAAAGAATCCCGTGGCACTGCACCTGCCTTGCAAGCGCAAGGTCCTGTCTTCGATCCCTGGTACCAAAAAAAAAGAATCCTGTGGCTGCGGCACTGTATGTGGTGTGGTACATATGCGGTGTGTGTGGTGAGTGTACGTGAGCATGTGTGTGAGTATGTATGTGTTGTGTGTATGGTGTGTGTGACAGTGTGTGTGAGCATATCTGTAGTGTACGTGTGTGTTGTGTCACGTTTGTGTATGTGCTTTGTGTGTTGTATGTGTACACATGTGTGCTGTAGAGGCAGTGTCTGTGTGGTGTACGGTGTGTGTGGTACTGGGGGTGGGAGGTGACTGGGGGCTCAGACTGTGAGGGACAAGATTGGGCTAAGAGGTCTGGACTTCATCTTGTGGGCACTGGGGCTGGGAAGAGCTTAGCTCAGCATGCTGCAGTCAGGCGTATGCTGTGAGGGAGCTGTGGGTTCCCAGGGCAGAGGGACTGGGGGAGGCCCGGCCAGAGGCAAAGGGACCAGTTTGGAGGCCGAGTTCACAGCTAAAGTACGACCTGCAGAGGAACTGGCCAGGCAGGGATGGTGAGGCTCTCCAGTGAGCCAGGCCTCTCTCCTCCGTGCTTGTGAACACGCTTAATCCTCGCAATCACCCCAAAGGCAGGATGTGCTAGGATCCCTAGTATACAGATGAGGAGCTGAAATTGAGAGGTTCTGTAACTCATCTGGGGTCACAGCTACAGAGCAGCAGGCTAGGATTTATTCCCAGGAGGCTCCAGAATCTTAGCCAGGGGCTTCAGACTCAAGCTATTGTTGGGAAGTGGCTAAGAGGCACACATAACAATGCAAAGGCCCTGCCCCAGACTGCAGGCATGGGGACCTCCTGGAAGACCTGGGGGACCAATCCCAGGGAGTGAGCTCAGAGCAGGATGAGGAAGAGGAGGAGGAGGAGGAGGAAGAGGAGGAGGCTGGGGCAGAGGGCACGAGGTGCCATAGGCCAGCCTCCACTTCCCTTCTCTCTCCTGCCCATTACCCCACCAGGAATTACCTCAGGGTCATCCTAGCCTCCTCCTGCTTGGAGAAGCGAACCCAGAAGTTCTGCATGGAGCCCAGGCTGTAGAGAGAGGAGAGCCAGGAAGTGTGTCCACACCATTCTGTGAGGATGGGCAGACCTGGCTTTCCCACCCCATGGCACCCAGGCATGGGAGGACAGAGCCTGTGACCCCCTGCCCAGGAAAGCCTGAGACTCAGAGAGTGATGAGTTGCCCCAAGTCACACAGATGGCAAAATGTGGCCACCATCAGCCAGTCCTTACTTCACAGAGGCCTCCTCAACACGCAGGCAGGAGGGCAGAGTCTCCAGCAGGTGCAGGACACCTTCCTGAGAGATGCTGTTGTGACTCAGACTAGGAGAGAGACAAGGCTCAGGATGGCACTGCTCAGCCCCCTCGTCTCCCCTCCATCTGTCATTTCCCGGAAGTGAGGCTTCTGTGTCTACTCATTCCATTCTACAGATGGAGACAGTGAGGCCCAGAGAGGGGCCCAGAAGGGACGCTATCCCACACTGGCAGAGTAGCTGGAGCTGCCATCACTATGCCTGCTGCTGCTGCCCTGTGGCAGGGGTAGGGTGCTGACGGGGCCCTGCCACCAGCTCCAGCCCCACGTGGGTTGGGGACTGTCAGAGAACAAAGCTCAGTTGCCTAGCAACAGGTTGAATCCTGGCTCTGGCTGTCAGTCTCCCAAATTGCTGGGGAGATCAGGCAAGAGTGCGCATGACTTCCTGGGGACCCTTTCCTGCTGCAAGGACATCTTGAAATTCCTGTCACATAGGGATGGGATGAGCCAGGAAGGAACCAGGCAACTGCGTTCCCACATCCGCTGGTTAAGGATGAAATATGGCTTTCCTGTCCCAGGTCAGCTGAGTTGAAGCCGTAGCCTCTATTGAGTGGCTGTCAGAGGATCTGGCCATGGTGGGTATGAGAGAAGGAGGAAGGACACAAGTGTGTGTGTGGGGAAGTCCAGGTAAGAATAGTCCTTTCCCTCCCAGAGCTTTGTCCCCTGGGGTTCTAAAGAGGCCCGGAGGAGGATTCATGTCTCCTGTCTCCAGGCTGCTCCCCACTCACTCAAGCAAGCCAGAGATGGGCATCTGTGACAGGTGGTCTAGAAGGCACCTGAGCCCGTCATCACCCAGCAGGTTGGCTGTTAGGCTGTAGGAGGTAAGGAGCAGTTGGCAGTGGTCAGTGTGCCTCCTTGGGCTCTGCTTGCTTCTCATGGTCCCTACTTCTGGGTCTACTGTCATTGCTACTGACCATGCCATCCATCGTCAGCCACCCCCCGCCCCCGCCAGCACCACCAATATCATCACCACTCAACACCACCAGGCCCACCACATCCACCATCATTTCTGGCACCACTAGAATCGCCACCAGCTCCCACATTGCCTGCTACTCTCCCCGGATCAGCACACAGTAAGCCAGTCCTCATCTTCCCCTGCAATATCTGGCTCCTGGGACTCCAGCAGGATTTCCGGACTTGGAGAAAAACCATTTAGCTTTGCGCCTACCCCTGGCCTGCATAAATCGGGAGCCACAATTTCTGAACCAGAATAAATTCAGGAAAAAAATATTTGGAGAATACATTTCCCCAACAGATTTGTTCTTTTAAACGGGGAGTTTGGTATCTATCAGAAACTGTATCCAAATACTTTCTGACTTCCCTTCCTTGTAGCATTCTGTACTTTAGCTACAATTTCAGAAACAATATAACCAGTGTGCCCCCAAACATCTGAATTTCCTCCTACATCTTTGGTACTTCAGATGCTTCTTTATTTTATCTTTTCCTGAGATGTTTCATTTAAAAATTGCTTTGGGGCGGGGGATTTAGCTCAGTGGTTTCGCCGCCAGCTGCACAAGCTCAAGGACCCGAGTTCAATCCCCGGTACCAAAAAAAAAAAAAAAATTGCTTTGTCTCCACATGTATAAATACCAAATAGTTTCTCTGGTGTGAGAAACTGAAAGTGTAAATAAGGACTAAAATGTATAATAGGTAATGTGAAATAGGAAGAAAAGGGGCAAAGGGGAAGGAAGTGGGAGGGCTAGGGGAAAGGATAGAAGGGAATGGGATTAATATGAGAAAATGGAAAAATAGGAACAAAATCTTTGTAAATAGGGAGGAATGGAGGGGTTGAAGGGAGGGCTGGGCAAGGGTGAAAAATAAGAACCAAGAGAGACTATGTAAAGGTGCAAATTTCCAATGATGAATGTCATTATATTGTATACCTAAAATGTACCAAAGATTAGAATGAATAATCGATAATGTAAAATAGGAAGAAAAGGTCCAAAGGGGTAGAGGTAGTGGGAGGGGCAGGGGAAAGGAAAGAAGGGAAAGGAAAAATGCTGAGAAATGGAAAAAATGGAAATAAAGTCTTTGTAAATAGGGAAGGGTGGAGGGGGTGAAGGGAGGGCTAGGAATGGGGAAAAAATAAGAACCAAGATGCATTATGTAAAGGTACAATTCCCAGTGAGAAATGTAATTGTGTTGTGTACCTAAAATATACCAATAAAAGAATTTAATTTAAAAAATTGCTTTGTCTCATAAAGCCACTTAATAAAACGATCTTTAAAATAAGAAAAAAAATCCCTCTACAATGAAAAACAGAAAAACTTGGAAACATATCATATGGTTCATTCATCTTTCTTTAAAATACATGATTTCATCACTCACAATTCTTTCTTGACCATAACACAACCAGAATTTAAACTTTTTTCTTTCCTTTCCTCTCTCTCTCTCTTTTTCCAGAGATAGCTCCTTTATTTCCCAACTGTCCTACGCTGGATCCTAACACTTCTGAGTAAAGACTGTATTGCACTTGCTGTGTGACTTGAGGCAAATTCTTAAATTTTGTGTCCCAATGCCTTCATCTGTAAAATGGTAGCATCTGTAAAGTGGTGGTACCTAGGGTTGCTGGAATGATTCAAAAGAACACAAGAAGCACTTAAAACAGTGGAGAAAGTGCCTGTCAGGTGTTTGCTGTTAGGATGGTCCCATCCATGTAGGGCTTGTACTCCGGGCACCCAGGAGAGGCCACAGGGATGAAAGCCTCAACCTGCCTGGCTGAGGTCCCTCCTCAGTTAGCCATTTGGTACTCATGACCACCTGCCAGGCAAACCAATGGATCCTGCACTGTAGCCCCCATCTGCCTGCAGCTTGGACCTATGGACCAACAGAAGGTTGAGGGGGCCTCTAACCCTTTCTGAGGGCTGCACAAGTTACCAGGACAGGCATAAAAGTAGCTCTCCCCCTGGAGGAGTGAGGGTGGGAGAGGGACAGAGAATGCTATAGAGAAGCCTGAGGGATGTGGCCAGAATCTCATGCTTCCCCTGACAGCTGGCCCTAGGGGTGGAGGTAGGCACACAAGAGTGCATGTATGCACACAGACACACATATTCATGCCCCCCTCCCTGAGTCCTACGTAGGTACATGCCCCCCCCCCACTCACTCCAGCTGGCAGAGGTAATCACACTTGCTCAGTGCCCGGCACAGTGGCGCCACATGCTCCTGGCGGAGGCTGCAGCCCGTGAACCTGCGGGCAATGGGATGTGAGCTGGGGAGGGGGTGTTCAGCTGCTCTGACCATCTCCATCCCGGCTGGTCCTGGGTGTGCTGCCTAGCTCGGGGTCCCCACCCAAGCCGGAGTCTTCTGAAAATACCCAGCATTCACTGCTCCCACTCTCCAGCAGGTCCCACTTGGAACCCACATCCTCCCTCTGGGTGGGGGGCAGTTCTCAAAGTGTGGTCCTCCCAAA
Organism: Heterocephalus glaber; assembly: GCF_053883595.1. Classification (NCBI taxonomy): domain Eukaryota; kingdom Metazoa; phylum Chordata; class Mammalia; order Rodentia; family Bathyergidae; genus Heterocephalus; species Heterocephalus glaber. Next base: position 28,550,619 of record NW_028258137.1, read on the forward strand.
TTAAAAGCTGCATCGCCACCACTTGGGAACTTGAGATGCAAATTCTGGGACCCCTACCAAACCCACTGAGTTGGAGATCCTGGGGGAAGGCCCTGCAGGGGATTCTGAGTCAAGCTGTGCCCAAACCCATGGGCTTCCCAGTCATGGTTTGGGGGGACTTACCCACAGCACACACCTTCCTGCTCCTCGCTGGACCTGAATCGCAGTGTGGCATTGCGCAGGGACCTGGAACAGACAGCACCTGGGTCTTGGGTGCTCCCCAGGGGAGGTGCTCCTCCTCCAGAAGCCCAGCCTCTGGCCCAGGTCCTGGTGTCTTCATGCCTCTTTGCATCCCTCTGGTCTCCAGGCCAAACCCTCAGAGACCTGTCCTTGTCCTAGAACAATGCCCACCTGAGATCCACCTTCTGAACCCGTGGGCACTGGCTGACAATGCTGGCCAGCAGGAAAGGGCTTTTCAGGGGCAGTCCTGTCTGGCTCAGCCTGAGAAGGAAAGTGGCAGTACATTCAAGATCAGGGACAAAAAACCAGGATAGGCTGCAGGGGGAGGAAGAGGAGGATGTGGGGGGCTGGCAGCTCACCAGGGCAATGAAGAAGAAGGCAGGGATTCAAGAGGCATAAACAGGGGCTGGGAGCAAGCAGACTTGGGGTTGGGTCCTAGCTGTGCTTCCTGGCCTTTGACCTTGAACAAGCCACTTGTTCTCTGCACTTCCATCTCCTCATCTGGAAAGAGGACTAGTCATGCTAAACCTTCCTGGCCAGTGTATGAGGATATGCTTACATCTAATGGGCACACAGCCTGGCATGATACCCATGCTTATTATTATAACTGCTCATTGGAAGGGTGAGTCCTTGCTGATAGAGTGAGAAGCTGCAGGAGCTCTGGGCAGTTTCTTGACTCAGTGCTGTTGAGATGTGGAGTCTGATCATTCTTTGCTGTGAGGGGCAGCTGTCCTTGCTCTGTGGAGAATTTGGCAGTGTGCCGACCTCTGCTCATTAGAGGCAGTAGCGGCACCCCTGTCCCTAGTTATGATACCAAAAATATCTCCACATGTTGTCCAAAGTTCTCTTGAGGGGCAAAATTACCCTCAGTTACAAATTTCACCGTAGGGAAAATGAGGCGGGTCCATGCTGCCCTGGGAGGTGACCTCAGCACCCCCACAAACCTCCATCAGCTCATCTCACCAAGACACGCCCTGTGTCCACCCAACCTCCCCACTGACTCTCAGCTCCTTCCCTTCTTACCGGGGCTCACACAGCTCCTCCCTCCTCTCCTTTCTCCGCTTGTCCCAGGCCCCTCTCTATCTAGTGGTCACAATGAACTTTAAATATCCAAATTAGTTCTCTACCTTTCAAATTCCCTGGGACAAAGACCCAAGCTTCTCGCCATGGCTACCAGGCTCGTGAGGCCCAGCCCTGGCCAACTCTCTCTACCTCCTGTCCCTCGGTCTCCCTGTCAGACACCATGCTCAGGCCTCCATGGCCTCTGGGCCGTTTCTGGAGCCCACCAAGCTCGCCTGACTCAGCTTCTCAAAGGCTGTTCCCTGTGTCTGCACGCATTTCCCTGCTCTTCCCAAGGCTGGCTCCCTCCTCTCCTTCAGACACAGCTCAGCGTTTATCCTCAGAACAGTCCCTGACCACAGCTACCATCATCCCAATCTCCTCTCCAGCAACTCATTTACCTCCCGGGAGAAACACCTTCCCACTGGCTGCACTCACTGTATTTGATCTCACCTCCGGACTTCAAGGTGTGCTCCGAGGAAACAAGGACCTCTGCCAAGTCCCCAGCACAAACACCTTGGGCTGAGTAATGGAAAGTTGAAGCCCCTGGCAAGGGACAGGCTGGCCACCCCTTTCCAAAGACAGACAAGGAGGGGGGCGGGCGGATGTTGTGTGACTTAGGCACACAGAAGGCCCATTCTGATCTGGGGTTTCCTGTGTGTTCATTTTGTGACTAAAGGATCCCTTCCTGATCTGCTCTCTCCAGGCAAGGTGGGGGCTGTGAGCGGGCATGTGAGCGGCTCTGCACCCGCCCACCTCCGGCAGGTTGTCACATCTGCTTCTTCCCTGTAGGACCGAGGATAAGTGAGACCCTGGAGGTGATGTGAGCCAGCCCAGGCACCTCAGAGAGCCCCAGCCTCAGCACTTACGGTGCTGCTGTTAACATTATGATTTAATTTCCTGTTGTATTTTTCTATCTCAGCTGCAGCTGCTTTCCCCCCTGCTAGAAGAATATTTAAAGTAAATCCTTTCTAAATTCTAACCAGTCTGAGCTGAAATTAGAAGAGAGCTCTAAATACTTAGGGAGATGCTGCTTGAATTCTTCCCTCTAACAGAGTTAGATGTTGACCTTTAAAAAACAGTGTGTGACATATACATGACCCACATCTGTGCAGGCCCTTTTTAGGGCTAGGTGACCTTTCCATGGGTGAGAGAGCACGACAGTCTGCTGGCCATGCTTGTTCCTTCTTAAGAGCATCTTGAGCAACTGGTCTGTGTGAGGCTCAACCCCAGGGAAGGGCTGGGAAGTACTGATCCCATCTGTCAGATGAGGAAACTGAAACACAGAGGGGACCAATAACTGCCTCTGAGGTTGACAAAGTACTAGGGAAGAGCTGGAAGCAGATTCGAGTCTCTATTTGTGCCAGCAAGATGATGAGTGTCCAGGAGAAAGGGAGGGAAGAGGAGGAAGGCTTTGTGGACAAGAGTCTCAGGGTCAGGGCACTGGGTGGGCAGAGGCAGGACCAGGACTCGTCCAGTCTTACTGCAGCAGGCTTAGCTGAGGCAGCCGGGGCAAGCAGTGCAGCAGGGTCTCCAGGCTCTGGTCGCTCAGGGTCTCACAGGACAATCTGTGAAAGAAAGCATCTAAATGAATAGGGGGATCTTTTAGAAAAACAGAGAGGCTGGGTTCACAGCCCGAGCCTTTTGGAGATGTAAGCAAGCCGGTGTTACCTGAAACACTACCTCCCAACACTGAGTCCTTGAGTTAAACTATGGGGCTGGGAAAAGGGGATGGCCACATAAGTTTGGAAAAGACTGGGTCCGACTAAACGAAATCATTTTCTGTGCTGCAGGACTTCTCTGAGGCTTGAATAGGCTGCTACGTGTTGCAAATTCCCAAGGGGCTATAGTAGACTTTTCCTCAACTAAATGGATGAGTAGGATTTTTTTTTTTTAGTTCTTTTATTGGTACATTTTAGGTATACAATTTGTTTACATTTACCCTTGGGTGTTTGTACCTGTACATGATACATCTTGGTTCTTATTCCCCCCCCCATTACCTGTGCACCCTTTACCCTCTCCACCCTTCCCTATTTACATAGATTTCATTTCCATTTTTGAGCAGGATTATTATTGATGAAGATTAGTGATCTATAAAACACATTCATTAAGAAAAGAAGTCAGGCATGGTGTCTATAATTCCAGCCCTTTGGCAGGCTCAGAGAGGACTGCAAGTTTGAACCTAACCTGGGCAACTTGGTAACTTAGAGAGACCCTGTCTCAAAAAATAAAACAAAGAAAATAAAAATTTAAAAAAGGACTGAGATGTAGCTCAGTGTGAAGGTCTTGGATTCAATACCTAGTATAAAAAATTCCTCTTTCATCCAGAGGGGTGATCAGGTTAGCAGAGACCCAGCATGGGAAAGACGAGGCTGGCTCTGGTCTCTGTGGCCAGTAAAACTGACCCACCAGTTCATCACTCATCCGGGTAATTCAACAGAACCCTATGGACAGAGGAGAAATTCCAGATGCCTGCCTTGGGTCTCTGCGCTCTCTGAGCACCTGGGATTTACATGCGCCCCTCCGCTGGGGGACAGGAACCACTTCCTGCTCCCAGAGCCTTGCCATGTGGTCTCCTCCTATCTTCTCCACCTTTGTCCTTTGCTGCCCTTCTTTCCTTATCCCTGTCCCTTTGGCCCCCTTCAGGCTGACCCTTTCCCCACACTCTGGCTTCCAGCTGCTCCACCCGTCTATCTCCATTGGGGAAGAGGGGGTGCAGGATCCCAGCCTCAATTTGGGGGAGAATGTTGTGGGAGGAGCAGTCCATGGTTCTGGAGCAGGAGCCCATGGTGCCAACTCTGCCAGGGCCCAGCTGCAGGCTCAGCTCTGTCCTTTCAGTCTCAGGGCCAGGGTGAGAGCCTGAAGAACAGCCAGACCTGGGGTCTTCACCAAGGTTGATCTTTCCATAACACCTCTGGGATGGGGCTCCCCACCTGACCCCAAACACACAGTTCTGTGGCCTCTGTTTGGGTAAAAACAGGGTTTACGCACTTTTTTAAAAACAATGGAAACTTTACTCATTGTATCACCCCACACGGTACACCAAGAGGAACTGAGACAAGGTGGAGCAGTGGTGGTTGAATGGAACCCCCCTCCCTGGCCTCCCTGGAAAAATCCCAGGAGCCAGCGAGCCAAGTGCTGTACTTCTACGTTCAGTACCTTGAAGCTTATTGATAACAATAAGTGGCCACAGCACTCAACAGTTGGCAAAGTACTTTCATACTCATTATCCCACTTCTAGCAATAGCTGAGACTCAACAGTGCTCAGACCTCCGAAGGCCCTATTGCCAAAGGTGAGCCCTGACCTACAGCATCCTGTCGTTGTGTCCTACAGGGCCTGGCCCAGGGTATGGGATACAGTAGCTGCTTAACAGTTAAATGAGGAAGAGCTCTTTGGAGCATTGCTGTGGGGCTCCTGGGAGCGGCCTGGACATCCTAGGGGGTGGGAGGAATCGTGTGCACACCCACCCGTGCTGTGGATGGACAAAAGTGTACACTCTGTAAAACATACATGAGAGGTGATCAGGGACAATTAAATATTGATGGGATATTTGATAATTTTAAGGAATCGTTAATATTTTAGATTTGATAATGATTTTGTGGTTATGTTAAAAATACAGAGCACTTATTGCTATGCATACTGAAATATTTACAGACAAAATTATATGGTATTTGAGAATTGCTTCAAAATAACTCAGAGTAGCCAGGCACAGTGGTGAGCACTTGTAATCCCAGCACAGTGAGAGGCTGAGGCAAGAAGATTGCATGTTCAAGCCTAGCCTGGACAATTAAGTGATTTAGTAAGACCCTGTCTCAAAATTTTAAAATGGGATGGAGAAACAGCTCAGTGTGAAGGCCCTGGGTTCAATCACCAATACTGAAAACAAGTAAATCAGCAAACAAAACAAAAAACCCTCAGAGTGTGTATGCATGCATGTGTGTGTGTGTGTTGAGGCTGTGAGGTAATAACTATTGAGGTAGGTGGAGGGTACTTGAGTGTCCTTTACACTTTTTCACTACTTTTATATCATAATAAAAGTGCTGTTTAAATTAAAAAGTAACTTTACAGTGGGGAATCTCAGCTCAGCCTTGGCCAGGTGATGAAGGTCACTATCAACATTCAGCCCTGAGAAGATGTGCTGAGAAGGCCACTTTGCCTCTGCAGTGTTGTTCCCCAAATCCATAACCCACTTTAACCAGGAGAAAAACACCAGACAAGCCCTAACCAAGGGACAGCTTGCAAAATATCTGACCAGTGCTCCTCGAAATGGACCACCAGAGACCAGAGGAGACTAAGGTTTAAATGCAATGTAGGGTCCCAGTTGAGACTCTGGATCAGAGGCAGAATAGACGTTAGTGGAAAGGTTAGCAAAGGTGAAGTTAGTTGTGTATCAAGGTTGGTTTCTTCATTGTGACAAATGCAGTGTACGATGCTGATAAAAAGGGAAAGTGTTTCCAACTTTTCTTTTTTTTTCCTCCAGTACTGAGGATCAAACACAGGACCTTGAGCTTCTGAGGCAGGTAAGGCACCACTGAGCTAAATCCCCAGCACCAACTTGTCTGTAAATAAAATCTAAAACTTTTCTAAGGTAGCTTGTTAAAAAAAAATGAATCAGTGCTGGGTGTGGTGCATGCCTGTAATACCAGGTACTTGGGAGGCTGACCCAAGTTTGAGGTCAACTTGGGCAACTTCACGAGACCCATACAAAAAAAAAAAAAAAAAAAAAAAGGGAATTGGGTCCATATAGCTTGATCTTCAGGGAAACCATGTTCTACAGTTCTAAGACAAGAGCTAGTTGCAGAGAGATCTAGCATGGTAATATCCTTTGTCTGTCAAGCAATGTAAAAACTCCACTTCCCTGACCACATGTGTCCAAACACAGAGCAAAGCATAGGAAGGACACTCAGGGGTCAGAACAGATCATCTTGTTGGAAAAGGTGGAAAGGCATTTGAAATGGAGCCAGAAAACAAGGAACAGCACTGTAGCAAAATAGAAAAACATATATGGAGTGACATAAGTGAAATTGTGGACTGCAAATAAATGCTAAGCATCTGAAAATCCAAAATCCAAAACTTGTTGAGCACTGATGCAACAGCAGAAGGGGAAAATTCCTGACTGCATGTGAGGGGTCAGCAGTCAAAATGTAGTCACACCAAAAATGTGTAAAATGACCTTCAGGCTATTGCACAAGGTGTATACAAAACAAGTGAATTTTGTGTTTAGATGTGGGTTCCATCCCTACTATGTCTCATTATGTATATGCAATTATCTTAAAATCTGAAAAAAAAAATCCCAGATCCAAAGCACTTCATGGTCCCATGCATTTTGCATAAGGTATGTTCAGCCTGTAGGAGAAAACAAAATAGGCTAATGGGCAAGAAGCAGAAGGTCACCTGGACAAAGGACAGCGTTGGTGGGGTCAGAGAAAAGGGGTTGTTTGGTGAGGAAGGCTTTGGCTTGGGGTTCTTTGTTTTAAGGTGATTATTGTAATAAAATTACAACAGTAACAGTCAAAGGGAAGTGACCATCCATTCTAAGGAAGTTGAAGCCCAGGAAGTTAGTCATTTCTCCAAAGTCACCCAGCTTGTAGGTGGCTGAGTCAAGACTCCCGATTGTAAACCTAGTCTTTGGTCGTGGCCCAGGTGTTCTGGGTGTGTGTGGGCTGGGAGAAGGGGAGACCCCAGGGAGAGGGTTACCCCAAGGAAGAGCCTTGGAAAGCCCTAAGCTCTGGCCACAGAGGCGGGCCTGAATGGTGCCTGCCTGAGGACAGGTGGGGCTCCTGGGTGCCGCATGTGGGAAGGTAAAGGGCGGAGCTCTGAGAGGGGCATTACGGTGCCCAAGGTCTGGGCGGGGTGCTGGAAGACAACCAACCCCCTAAAAGGCCCGGAGACTCCCATAGGTAGGGCTAGCAGGGTCTGGCGGAAAGGGACAAGGACAGACTCCCTGGCTTCTAACGAGGCAGCCCCTCCCAGGGACAGTCGCTGGACAGATGCCCACATGGTGCTCTTTGGGCTGTGCCTTGTCACTTACTTGACTTCCAGTGGCCCTGACCACTTCTCCAGAGCTGTGCAGAGGTGAGTGAGGCTCAGAGGCTCCAGCTGACACTTCTTGAGGCTGAGACAGGGCAGGAGGCAGGGCAGGGGATAAGAGAGGGCCAGGGCCCCTTCCAGCCAGGGACACCCCTCTCTGCAAGGCACTCTCTGCTCTCCACTGTTTCCCCTACAGCTCTGTTGAAGGCGTTTCTCCTCTGGGAGGACTTCATGACCCAGTTGGGGTCTCGTAGCCCCTCACTGCAGAGCTGGAGGACCCTCCTAAACCCCAGGGCATGTTCTAGCAAAAGCAGGCTGCCTTTCTTTCTCTGCAGCCCAACTTTCCTTGTACTTCTTTGTATATTTGGGGAGAGAGGCTATCTGCTTCTAGAAAATGGTGTCCCAAAGCAGAGACAGCCCCAGACAGGGAGCAGCTGGGCGGGCTGTCCTGTGTGCTGCAGATAAATTCGGACTCTCTCTAAGGAGAAGACCAAGGCCTAGGCCCACTGAGCGGCCCCAAACCCCAGCCCCTGCCCTCACACACACCCCACTTTTCCCTTCTGTCAAGCTCTCTCTTTTCCCTTTGTCCCAATCCCCAGCCTTAGGGCCCTAGGCTCTGCCCGCTTCCTGACCCCTCACCCCTATTGTGGTTACCCCCAAGGAAGAAGTGGGAGAAAGTACCAGAAGCTCCTGGGGACACAGTGCTGATGGAAACCTGCAAGTTGAGCTCCTGCTGGGAATTCTGGCAAAGATTCACCAGCCAGTTTGTCCCTGGAAGTGGGGAGACCGTGACAAAAGGAAAGTTCAAGTCATTCACATTAGACCCCAGCACTCAGAAGTCAGGGATCTAGTCAAGGGACTAGATCCGAGTCCAGCCCCTCATTGTACAGGTGGGAAACTGAGACCCCGGAAAGGAAGCCAGCAGCTTATACATGTCCAGGTGGGCAGCACCTGACTAGGTTAGAGGAGTCAGGACAGAGCCCTCCCTACTCTGACCACTGAGGTAGCATTCATGACTTCTGCCTCCCTGTACCTCAGCCCTTTGCGCTTCAAGACTCCAGGGGATCCCTCAGAACAGAGACCCTAGCCTGAGAGCAAGACCACCTGGCCTTGGGCCACTCCTGAGTTCAGACAGCCATCTGTATGGCTGTGCCAGAAGCCCCCTCTTGGCATACAGCCTTCCCAGGTGAGGCCAGGACACCTGTCCCCACTAGGGGGCAGCCAGAGACAGCTGCAAAGGGCTAAACCCATTCATTGTTTGCTATGAGGATGTGGAACTTATTTTTTTTTCCCCCAGAGCACCAATGATTCCCTGCTTCTTAAGGGTGATTCTCACAGTGTGAAAGGGCAATGATCCATATTAAGCTGTGTGGGCAGAAGTCACCCCAGAGCAGAAAACTAACTGCTCTCCTGGCTGTACCCAGCAACTCCTCTGCCCTGGAGTCAACCACCAGGGCCTCTGCTCTGCAAACCACCTTGCTCCAGGACAGATTTATGCCACTGGTCACTATTTACATGGTGTGTGGGGGCAAGGGAGGTACAGAAGCAGGCTTAATTCCAGTGTGTCAGACCCCAGTGCTCTACTCTTGGCCTAAGTGGACCCTAGCAAGAGGGAGATCCCCCCTTCCCAGAACGCCCCTCCTCACCTGCCTCTCTTGTCACCTCTCAGGAGGATGTGCTGGCTCTCAAAGCTGGAAGTAAAGAGGAAGCAGAGGTCTGAGAAAGGGCAAAGGGCTTCTTCCAAGTCCCTGAGAGACAGGCCTGGCCAGGTCATGAAGGCTGGAAGGTGGCCTGCTGTTTTAGTGACTATCACAATCAGTCGATTCAGCAATCTACATTTATCAAGGCATATATGGAATGTGCCACCACTGTTATCTCACTGCCTTCTCACAACACAGCTGCAAAGGAAGAAATTATTCTTAGATCCATTTTGCAAACAAGGACACCAAGGCAGGACAAGCTCCAGGACATGCTCAAAGCTGCCACAACTGGGAAGCAGTGAAGCCTGGTCCATCTGCCATGGCACCTCCACTCTTGGGGACCCTTAGGGTTGGACGAGGGAGGCAGTGCTCGCCTGAACCGTAGAAGTACTTCATGGGAGCTGCTGGGCTGGCTGCTGTCTGCCCTCTAGGTTGATCAGCTCCAGAGATCTCACAATTAGGACAGGTCCTGGAGTCCCCAGGGGCTACCAGGCAGGTCCAAACTTGCCTGTAAATCTCTGAGGACAGTCTAGGGAGCGAGTAAGAGAGTCGATGGACTCTGTTCTATGGTGAATTGGAAAAATTCGAGTGTGTCTGAGGCCACATTCACTCATTCATATAATCGTTCATTCAGTGGGCAACTGCCATGTGCTCACGGCACCTGGTGCTGTCCAGGGCTCTATGGATGATACTTGGTGACATGGCAGAAGAGGGGCCCAAGTAGGAACTGATGCCCTATGGCATGAAGGGTACAGCTGGTAGAAACAGAGAGGCGCACTCACCTTACTTCCAGGTGGCAAACCCATTGCAGAGTGGACAGGCACTGGGTCAGACGGAACACGGCATCCAGGGCTATGCCATTCTCACTGAGGCTGGAGATTACAAGGGTGACACTGATGGAAGCCACCCGGTACCTGGACACACAATGTGTCAGTGAACCAGGAACGTGAGGCTGTCTCTGTTTCCAGATGACAAACACTGAGCACCAGGTGGTTGGAGAGCACCCCTCAACTTCATAGTACAACTGAGGAGACAGGCCCGACACAGGCCAATGTGGTCTATGATGACCAGCCATGTTGGTGACAGAGCCCAGACCAGAAGCCAGTGGTTCCCTTGGTCAGTGATGGATCTAAAGAGTGCTTTAGGCCAGAGCTGGGCTCTGTCTCCCCATCTGACGAAGGGCATGGTTCTAGTGCAAAACAGAAATGTGGCCCTCTGCTCAAAAAGCAGGGACCAAGCTTCCCTTCTTTCCTGGTCCCTCTGCCATTGTATTTGCCATTTAAATTTTCTCCTCAAGCACAGAGCCTCCCAGCACTGGCTCAGCTAGAACCCAGGGTGATACAAAGGCCACCTGGGAGTGAGCCGTATACTCAGTGTGTACATCAACTGCCTACAGAGCAAAGACTTTCCCTCCCGGTCAAGTGCAGGCCCCAAGCAGGGTCAGAGATGACATCCTCCCCTTCTCTGCTTCCTCAGGACACTGCTGTCCAAGCAGGAAGGGCCCTGAGGTTGCAGCACTTACTCCAGAGGCTGTAGCCACAAGCAGTGACCACACCTACAGTTGTCCCTTTACTGACGGAGCCAAGGGCTCAGAGAGGTGACAACTTGCCCAAGGTCACATAGTAAGTAGGTCAGCCACCTGAAACCTAGGACCTACCACTTCTTACCAAGGTTCCTCATGCTTTGGCCTAGAAAAGCTTGGGAGGAGAAGGAAGCTGCGTGTGCCAAGAACACTTGGGGCCAGGAACTTTGGTCTGCTTTGGGGTGCTTCCCTCCCAGGCTGAACACCTCCCCTCTCTTCCTCAGGTATGCAGGACCTTTGGGCAGCCCTAGACACCTGCTTGCCCTAGACACCTCTGTGCTCTAAACCCTCCCTTCTTACCCAGCACAAGACCTGTAAAACAACCCTTTCCTGGAACCCTGAAGCCAAAAGGGCTGCTGGCCACCTATCACCTACTATGTTCCCAGACTTCCACAGTGCTTCCCATAACACCCCATTCTCCCCTAACATTGGCTGAGCTGCCCATGGCCCAGGGAGCCCTGCAGAGACACAGGGAATGACCTGAGCAGTGAAGGCTAAAGCCAAATCACTGAGTCACAAGCCCAGAGTCTCTGTGAAGTGAGCTGTTGCTTGTGCTAATCTGAATAGGCAGTGAGGTAGCTGCTGCCCTTTACTGAGCTGTCGCCCTGCCAAGGTCAGGGACTAGGCGCAGGGATCCATGTGCATTTTCTCATTGCATCTTTACCATAACCCCAGGAGGATGGCAAGGGGACACAGAATGCTTCCACTCATCCTGCAGAGGACAACTCCAGGGGCTCTACCAGGTGGCTACTTACTTCAAGGACTGAAGAGATCCCAGCCCTGGGAGCAGCTGGGCCAACAGCATGGCCCCTTCATCCTTTAGAGCGTTGCCTGAGAAGCTGAAATGGGAAGGGAAGGGAAGGGTCACCTGAGGCTGGGTGGGCTCAGCAGCAACATGGCTCACTGGAACCCTGCCCTGACCCTCCCAGCTTTTCCTGAGACCCAGACACAGCCTAGGCCACCTGAACAGGCCTCAGTCTGTCCCACATAGGCAGCTGGGGGTTCCTCTGGGCTCTTCTGTGAGATTCATGGACTCCAAGGGGACCAGGGTGGGCTTCAGAAGCACATATCTTTGAGGAGAAAATCATAACTTTCACCAGATTCTCTGACTTCAGGAGGGAAAGAACTGCTGATCTAAATCTTAAAAAACAAATCAAAACCCAGCACTCTGGGAGGCTGAGGCAGGAGCATTGAAAGTGTGAGCCCAGCCTGGCTACTGTAGTGAGACCCTTTCTCAAAATAAAAAGGGCTAGGGAATGTAGCTCAGTATGAAGGCCCTGGATTCAATCCCTAGTATCACAAAACAAAAAATAAAAACACCAAATAACCCCAAAGTGAAACACCAACACACTAACACGGAGGCACTCTGATCGTCCCCACGTGCTGCCTTCCGAGGCGCAAACACTCACTCGAGGTGTCCAAGATGGGGGAGGAGGCAGCTTCCTTCCAGCGCCTTACAGAGCTTCTCTAGGTGCTTGGCCCGGAAGCCACAGTGTGTTAGCCTGCAGAGGGGCAGATCCACAGCTCTGTACCACCTGCCTGCTGCACAGAGATGACAGCCACCTGTCTCCCCAGACCTAGAGAGCCAGGCTTCCGGGGAAGGAGGAACCTTAGCACGTCTGGCATCCAGACAGACAGACAGGCAGACAGGCAGGCAGAGAGACAGACAGACAAGAGGGTTCAACACACACACAACATCTGTAAGAGGTCACACACAGGCAGAAAGTCAGAGATGAGAGAGAGAGAGACAGGAAAACAGACAAGAAGGCTAAAAGCAGTAGAGAAAGAGAAACTATGAAAGACACAGGGAATGAGAGAGAGAGAGACAGAGCTGAGAGGGAGGTATGAACAGACAGAACAGGAGGAGGGGAGGAGTGTGGGCAGGAGGTCTGCAGGGACCAGGCTGAGCCCCAGTGAGGCCGCAAGTCAGGAGGGCAGGGCTACCCTCTTCTCCTTCAGTGTCCCCTCAACCCTACTGCTGCTGGGGCTTGGGGAGCCCAGGGAGGTGACTGAAGGGGCTGCCCCAGGCTACAAAGGAAGGAGGAAAAATGGAAGCCAGCACACAACTCTTGGATGCTGCAGGGTGTGGTGACCCTAAGGAGCATGTGGGCTTGGGGTTGAGGCCTGGGGACAAGGAAGGGAGGAAGCTGGTACCCACATGCCAGGCTATCACCATACCTGATCCCTCGGTAAGGCTCAGAGGCTGTTGGGGATGTAAAGTTGTCTAGAAATGCAGCCCTGTAGGGGACAAACACCAAAGCCCTCCAGCAGATGCCTCGTCCACTGTCTCTGAAGTCCACCCCCACCTCGCCCGCCACGTCAGCCTCTACTCAGCCTGGAGTCAGTGCAACCTCAGTTCCCATTTGGCCTGGTGTGTGACACGACAAGTTGCCCAACCCCGCAGTGGGGTAATATACATGTGAATTGTTTTAGTTCAGTGTTTGGTGCACATATAGAAAATGCTCTATTAACCTTGGCTTCTATTACCATTCATTTCTTCATCATCATCATCATCATCATCATCACCATCATCATCATCACCATCATCAGTGACGTCAGAGATGTCAGCCCTAACCCTAAGCAAACCTTCAAAGTCCAGATCCTACAGAGGAAATTGTGGAAGGTCATAAAGGAGCAAAGACCCAAATCTCTGCCCAACTACTGGGCTGGGGCACTGCAGAAGAGTAACCTGGAGGAGGCAAACACCCCCTAAAATGCCCTAGTGCCAAAGGGAGCCAGAAGTTCTGACCAACATCAGAGCTATAGGCCAGGGAATCTTCTGAGTTTAGGCTGCAGGGCCTCAGTTTCCCCATCATTCTCTGGCAATCCCAGCAGCACCCCACCAAGTCATCCACGTTCTACACCTCAGGGATCTCTTCAGGCCACAAAATGGGAGGCAGCTATAGTCTGAGCCTTTCCCTTTTGGGCTGCATTGCTGCCTGTCCTGCTCACTTCCTGCCCCGTCATGAATTCACCAGGTTCTCTCTGACAGTTGACCACACTGCTCAGCTGTGAGGTCAGGGAGGGGGACCCCAGCCAGGGAGGAGCAGGAAGATGGGGGACCCTACCTCTCCTGGGTCCCCTCCTCCTCCTTTGCATCTTGGGCAAACGTGAGAACCACCGTTTTCTGCAACAGGCTGTGGACAGAAGAGAGGTTCCAAGGAAGTTACCGTCCCCCTGCTCTGTGCCCTGGTTTAGTCCTGGCATGGAGGGTCCCTAAGGAGCCAATCCCTGCCCCCACCCCTCCAGCTGGCCACTTTCTTTGACTTTCTTTTGACTTCCTCTGAGGTTTCCAGGACTGAGATCTTTCTACCAAGATTTCATAAATGCGTCTATTGCCATAGTAGCCTTCGATTTCAGGCAAGTCTGTGGAAAAAAGATGAACTGCTGCCTTCTCCTTGAAGACCCTCCTGCCTCTGCCCATCAGTCTTCTCTTGGGCTCCAAGCACTCTGGGCTTGGGGTGCTGGCTTTCATGTAACTGGAGTATGATGTAGAGTTGAAAAAATATGTTGAATGTTTAAATTTTTTTTTTTTTTTTGGTACCAGGGATCGAACTTGGGACCTTGTGCTTGGGAGGCAGGCAGTAGAACCACTGAGCTAAATCCCCGGCCCTGAATGTTTAAATTTTTAAAAAATATATTACAGTAAAAGATAGTGCCATGAATTTCCCTCAAGTTAGTCCCCTTCACTTCAAACATACTTATCCCATCCTTCTTGCCACTTTCTGAAGCAGTTCTGGAAGTACTCTTACGTGTTTTTAGTTGTGATGTCATGGCTGCCTTGATATCGTGTGAATCAATTTAAAATGTTTACATGTTCATTTTGACTTTAGGGAAAAGTCAGAAGTTTCCTGGTGCCAGATTTGGTGAATCAGGTGGATGAGGACACACCGTAAAGTTTTTACAATCCTGCCTTTCTGTTGGATGGTACTTGGCAGCAGCATTCACTACATATATATTTTAATCATACCTTATAAAGACATTCATGAAAGAAGACTTCCAGAACTACTTTCCGAAAGTGGCAAGAATGGTAGGGTAATTGTGTGTGAAGTGAGGAGGAGTATTTTGTGGGGGATTCATGGCAATATGTCTTTTTTTGCAATATTTTTTTAAAAAATTAAACATTTAAACATGGGATGATTTTGATCACCCCATGTACATCTCTATGATCAGTCTTAACATTTTGGAGTGGGTCCTTTAAATCCTAGCTTTTTAATGTAATTTCTCTTTTTCCCAAAAGTGGGACTTTACAGATGCTCTTTAAAAATTCTCTTTTACAGCTCTCAAGAAATAGAAAGTTAGGGTGGCAAGTTATAATTATTAATAAGCGATCATTGTTGAAGGGAACAGATTTTATGATTCTCTCTACTTCTGAGTATGTTGGAAAAGCTTTACTATACAGGTGACTATCAAAATTTTTGTGTTTACTTAATATATTTTAGTCATCCCTTTATATTAAAAGTGTATCTCTATCATCATTTTTTCATGGTTCCATGGTTACTTTTCTCTGGAAGTAACTTAGCTTATTTAAGTAATATCCTACTGTTAAATCCATACAGTATTTCCATCTTTTCCTGTTATAGCCAATTCTGGGTGAGCATCCCTGTGGTTAAATGTGTTTGCACAATCACAATGGCTTGGTTAGTACAAGTTCCTGGAAGTGAATGGAGTATCATTTGGAACCCACTCAAGACCTTTACTGAGTGAACCTAGGTCCCTAACCTACCTCACGTGCAAATCTAGTTTCTCCTCCTTTGAGGTGTGTAAAGCAGAAACCTCCTCTAAGAAAGGGGCTTCCCTCACAATGGGAACTGCATGGACATTGGTTCACACCTGTTCCCAGCTCCCCATATTAAACAGCAAGACTTAGACAAATAAGGTGGGCTCTGTCCTAGGTGCGGTCCCTTGGTCACTTGTGCATGTGATGTTGCTTTCAGGAGAAACCAGTAAGGAACCAAAGGAAGTTGGGAGGAACAGGTCCCCAGGCTGATCCCAGGGAGCTCTGGGATGTAGAGGACACTAGAAAGTTTGTCTCAGCACAGGCACAGGCTGGAGGGTTGTACCCTTTGCTTTGTCACTGCAACTCCTGGGTGTAACCTGCCAGGTGTCCCTGGCTCCTGCCAGCCCCAGAAGCTCTCCTGAGGAGCTGGTACCCACAGCAGCTGGGCAGAGGTGTACCAACCAGGATGGGGACCAAGCAGGGTGCTGACAGTATATTCTAGGGGTCTGTCCCTAAGGCCTGGGTCCAGAAAGACTCCCAAGGACTTTGGAGGGCATGACGGGAGAGCCCAGGACTCTAGGCTGGGGTGGGAGTGACAGAGTCCTCAAGGGCTCACCTGATGTGCAGCTCTGCCAGGTTCTGGCATGTGTTCACAGCTTGTAGCACATAGGTCACCCCGTCCACAGAGAGCTCGTTGTGGCTGAGGCTGGGGAGAGGAGGAGGGATGTGGTCATCAGCGGGCTTCTTTTCCTCCTTGTGGCTCAACAGCTTATTGGCTGACACTCCTGGGGCTCCCAAAGGATCCTGGCTCATGTGGCTGAGCCAAGAGATACATGACCCCCACCCCCTCAGTCAAGTTCTCCAGCTTGAGCTACAAGAACTGACTGAGGGTTCCCCCTCATCTGAGCCTCAGTTTCCTGGTCTGTAAAATAACCACCATCTCTGGAGCACTGATGGACTAGGCTGTGTATTAAGGACTTTGTACATACACAGCCTCATGTAATCCCATGTTACAAATGGAGAAACTGAGGCTGGGAGACATTCCATTACATTCCCAGGGCCATAAAGCTACTGACAGAGTCAAAGCCAAGACTCCAAATTTACACAACCTCCATGCTCCTCTAACTCCAACCCAAACGTTATCCTAACAGCCCAACACACCCCATCCAAACACCTTGCCTCTCCTCCCTGAAGGACCACAGCACACCCATTGGCCTAATATCCTTCCTTCCCACCTTGGCACCCCAACAACCCACTCTTTTACCCCCAAACTGTACCCCCACCTAACACATCACTTCCTTCTTCAATATCCTGATCTCACAGCCCCGCACCCATGCACCCCATACCTCATTTCTGCCCCAGTGCAGCCTCCCCACTCCCACTCCAGGGCTGGTGCAAGGATGAGCTGGAACGAAGCCACTGATGACTGTGAGTGTGACCCCCACATGCGAGGGGTCACAGGGTTGGGACTATTAGAAGCTCAGGGCAGAGGCAAAGACAAGGCATGGTCAGACCAACTCCGCTGCGTCTGGAGAACGCAGGGTGGTCAGTGGATCAGCAGGCTCACTACTGACGGTGCCTTGGGAACCAGGGGTGGCAGGGACCAGGTGGGGCTCCCTGGGAGCCTCTCTGTCACCCAGCAGTGAAGGAGAAACTCACTCCAGCTTCCTGGTGATGTGCAGACGGGATGCAGCCTCTGCCAGGAGTCGACAGCCTTCATCTTCCAGCTGGTTCCCTGAGAGGCTGAGACAGAGGGGCCCACTGCCCTGAACTGGGGGACGGTCTCCCCTGAAGGCCCACAGGCTCACAGCCCCTCACTGACTTCACTCACAGCATCACTCCCTGAAGAACCTTCACATTACCTAAAGGCTACAGCTGCATGCAACATATCCACCACGGCCTAGGGTCGTAATGGCAAACCTATGGCACGTGTGCCCCAGCGAGCATGTAGAGCCCTGTCTGCAATGATGTCACGAGTTGTATGAGTTGTTTTTCCCAAACTAAACCCTCAGTATTCAGGTTTAATTGCAGTGTTGGTACTTTATGATAAAGAAATGGGTTTTGGATTGCAGTTTGGGCACCCAGTCTCTAAAAGGTTCACTATCACTGGGTTAGGGGGTTCTGCAATTGTGAGCACATTTCATCCTCACAACAATCCTACGATACAGGCATTATTATTGTTATCCTCATATTGCTGATGGGTACACTGAGGCACAGAATAGTTCAGGCACTTGCTCAGAGGTGAGCCTGGATTTGAACCCAGGTAGCCTGACTTCAAGATCTCACTCTTGACCATTCTGTCATGCTACAACCTACATAATGGCATCTTGTGATAAACTCCATGATTATAGGGACAGTTGACCGAATGTGGAGGTCAGGAAAGGCTTTCTTGAAATTTGTGCTATTTTTTTTTTGTATAAAAACCAGGAGTTTAGTAGGTAAGGGATAGTGGAGAAACGGGGAGGAGCATTTCTGATAATAGGAACAGTACATTGAAAGGCCCTGTGGGATAGCACATGGGAGAACCACAAAGGGACCCAATGTGTCTGGCCTGGGGGCTGAGTGGGGGTGTCATGGGCTTGGGGAGGGGTGGGGGCAGGGTTTTGGACTCCACAGGATTTTAGGATCTGGGCTTTATCTTGAGCAGTGAGAGTGAGGGACTGGGTAGGCAGCAGAATGTGGTTCCTCTGCCAGGTGGAGGTGGAGGCAGTGGAAGCAGAGAAGTCGGTGAGGAAGCTGGGGCCATAACCAGGTGAAGGATGAGGGTGGTTTGCACTGCTAGGGGTGAAGAGGCTGCAGAGAGGAGATGGTTCTGGGAGCTATTTAAGTCCACCCAGGATGGTCTGGCTGTGGGGAGGCCTGGGGAGCTGGGAGGTGTTCTGACTGTGTGACCAGGTGGGGTGGCGGTCATTGCTTCAGGCGAGAACACACGGCAGGAACGGCCTTAGCGGTAGTGAGGTAGGCAGGAATAGTTGATGCCTTCTAACCCTGTCCTGGTTTTCCCAAAGGGGCAAGGTCAAGAACCAAGAGCTGATCACTGAGGCAGCCTTCACCCTGTCCAGCTCACCCCACAGCAGCAGTGTTTCATCACCCCACCTCCATGCCACTGGAAGATTTCCTAGACTGTCCTGGTGGGCACCTCGGGGTGACACAGCAGGACCTGCCCCAGTGCCCAAGTCCTGCTCTCCCCAGTCCGGCCCAGGAGTAGGTGGAGCATTCATGAGGTTCTTCTCTGCAGACCTCAGTGACAGAGGTGGCAGTGGTTTTGGGGACAGGGCTGTGGGCCAGGCTGTCTGGGCTTGCAACTGGCCTGGACTCTTCCTGTCAGTTTGACCTTGAACAAATTTACCTTTCTGGGGCTCCACTTCCTCCTCTATAAAATGTGAACAGTAGCAGTGCTTACATCATGAGGTGAGGGGACGAAATAAGGTGAACATATATGCTCTCCGCTGGACACTAATGCAGGGCAAGTGCTAAATGGTGACAGCTGGTACCATCATCTGGAGCCCCATTTTCTTCATGGGGCAGCGCCCACTCACTTCCCCCCAAATTGAGACCCCAGCCATCCTGTCTCACTCCCACCCCAGCCACCCCAGGGCTTTTCCAGACACTCACTCCACTTCCTCCAGCCAGGGGCCTTTCTGGAGCAGGCCTACGAGGACCTCCGCATGGTGGACCCTGAGCTGACATCTCTGGAGCCTGTAGTAGGGGTGGGGACAGAGGGGCTCAGCTGTGCCATATCCCCTTTAGCTCTTAGTGCTGGGGGAGATACAGACTTACAGATCTGGGGACCGCATGTGTCTTAGTAGCTGGGCCATCCTGGGCAAGGCACTGACTATGTAAAACTCAGTTTCCCTTTCTGTCATATGGGAATAATAAATGTATTCCACAAGGCCTCCAGGAGTCTCACCATGAGGCAATGGACACAGAACACTGAGGGCTGTGCCCAGCACAGAGTGAGGGCCCGTTCTTGGGTCAAGCCAGGTGACTTATTCACATCTTTCCCTACCCCATGCCTGCCCTTTCCCCATGTCACTCCTCTCCCTAAGGCAGGGAACCCCACTGCAGTACCTGAGTGCCAGAATTCTGCTCTGGGACTCTTTCCGCTGGCTGTCTTTTTCCATTAGGTCTGGAGCTCTGGCAAGAACAAATCAAACACTGGCCTGGGCTCAGAAGCCAGAATCTGATGGACCAGGCCTTTCTCCAGGCCTCTCAGAGCTGAAGGACCCTTTGCACCCCCACAATGAGTGAGTCACAGCGTCAGTTGCTTCGAGGTGCTCAAGGTATGATTCAGCAAAGCAGCAGGAGCAGAAGGTTTGAAGTCCAAGGAAACCTCTACTTTCAGGGGAAAGCAGCTTTCCTTTCTTCACCCATGCAAGAACAGCCAAGTGGAAATCCACGCAGAGCTGGAACAGCCTGCATTTGAGTGCTGACCACATCCCAACAGTGTGTGAAACACTTTAAATGTATTTTCTTATTTAATTCTCACAACAACCCTAAGATGTAGGTACCATCATTTTCCTCTTCTTTTTCCTTTTTCCCCCTGCTGTAAGAATTTTCCCAGAGTTTCTTCACACAGAGATGCTTGGCTAACAGAGTCTTCCTGTCCTGCCTGAGGGTCTGGCTCACTCTGAGACTCTGAGGATGTTCCCTCTGCACAGGGGCTGGATGTGGTCAGATATCCTAGAGCAAGTTAAAATCCTTCCCCAATTGGGCATGGGTGTGCACACCTGTAATCCCAGCACTTGAGAGGCTGAGGCAGGAGGATCACTGTGAATTCTAGGCCACCCTGGGCTACATAGTGACTTTAAGGCTATTCTGAACTACATAGTGAGACCCTGTCTCAAAAAAAAATTCCTCCCCCAGATCTGTGCAGTAATTCTTTCCTCAGCATGGCAGAGCAGGAAGAATCTCCATATTCCAAGTCTTCCTGGGCTTCCCTGGCCATGCTTCCCTCAAAGGTCTGAACCAGTTCACCTCCCATACCTCCCCCACTTCTTACCTTTGTAGGTCTGCAGCTGTGTCTGTGGATGGGGAAAGAAAGAAGACGAGGTCTGCCTCCCTAAAGGGTCAGACACCAAGCCATGAAAGCCATGGACACCTGCACACCCCTCCCGGCCCCAAACACCCCATGAAAGCTGATTTTATAATTGACAGAGAAACATAAGAGAACTGGCAAAAGTTTTCCAACTCAGGTGTGTAAAATCCTAGATTGCTTGTTAAATTCTTCAGAAATGTTTTTAAAAGTCAGGAAAATAATTCCTTACAAGAAACAAAAAATAGTAAAGCTATAAGTTTTAAAATAGGAGTTGTAAACTGGGTATGCTAGTATGTGACTGTAACCCCAGCACTTTGGGAGGCTCAGACAGGAAGATAGCAAGTTTGAGCCCAGTCTGGACAATTTAGAGAGACACTGTCTGAAAATAAAAAAATAAATAAGGGGCTGAGGAGTTGTCATTGTTTTAGGATTAAGGAGTATGACACCTAAGCGACCTGGTTATTGAAACACCAAATGAGGTTTCAGCACCATGGAGAGCAACACGAGAGTCCTCATTCCTTCAGTTTATGCCTCTTCCATGGATTGGATTTCTTCATCCATTTATTCTTCTATCTTTACATCTGTCCATCCATCCATTTACCAGATGCTAGGCCTGAGTTAGGCTCTGGAGTTTTGAGTAAAACAGACCTGAGTATGCACATGTAGATCTTGCACACTATAGGCCTCCTCCTTTTCCCATGCCCACTCTATCTTGTCTTTTTACAAGACCTTGGAGCCCAATATCCCCTTCCTTCTACTCACCTGACTTGCAGGGTCCTGACAGTAGGGCATGTGACTGCCACTTTCACCAAGCAGAACAGGGTCGACATGGAGAAGTTGCTGTGGCTCAGGCTGCATGATTCCAGCAAAAGTGTCAGAAGTGGGTCCCCAACCCATGGTCTACAAGGGAGGGGTGACTCAGGCCAAGAGAGGGGCTAGGCTGATGGGAGTGGAAGACCACTTACTCAAGCCTCTGGAGCTGTGGCAGGCTGGGCAGTAGCTCCACAATGCTCAGCACCTCCTGGTCCTTGAGCTGATTGTCCTGCAAACTGCATAGGAATGGACCCTGCAGCCCTGGGATTGGTCCCCTGGATGTCCCAATTGGCAGGTGACAGCCATGGCCATCTTCATACCAGAGACACAAGACAAGGGCTAAGAAGAGTGGATGACATGTTTCCTGGCATCCAACAGCCACAGCTAGGAGGAAATGTTCTCTGATGACTTCACTTCAGTCTCCAAGGGGGAGTTTCTGCCTGGTGGCCCAAGGGACCTATATCTGGAAGTCTCATGAAGTAGAGTGAGGAGACTCAGTACCTGCTCCCAGGGCTCATGTCAGGGACATGCCCAAAACCCAAGTCCATCAGAGTCTATCAGCCCACAGGTGATGAGCAGTCTAAACAGAGATAATGGAGATGCGGCTTCCAGCCTCTTCTCTAGCCTTGACTCACTCAGAGCCCCAGTACATGCATTCTCCTCACTGACCTCTCCTTCTACACCTGCCAAGTAGGGTTCACAACTCAGCCCTGCTTGCGTTCCTACCTGGAAGGATAGATGAACTGAGGTGTGGAGATGTATTGAAAAAAATGGTGGGTAATAAGAATAAAGACTAAGGTCACTCTCAATAACCAGGAAAGAAAGGTATATGTCAGTAGGATCAATATTCCAAAACTTTGTCCTTACCAGACTGATCACTGTACAAAGCACCTAGTTGAAGAGACAAGAGGGACTGTGGTCCAGCTTATTTCCTACTTAATTAGTGCTGCATCTTTGTGCCAGGATGCATCTTCTAAAGGTGGTATATAAGCTAGCAGGGGTCCTGCCAGTGAGGGGCTGGAGGGTCCCTGGCCACACTGGTCCCCAGGGCGCTCAGCCCAGACACAGGGAAAGAGTGCATTTGTGTGTGTGCTAGTTAGCATGTCTTACTAAATATATACACAATCTAAGTGTGCCTGCATGTGCCATACATGTATATATGTATGAATGGACAGATGGGGGTACATACTTGAGTAGGTAAGTGCGCACTCTTGTGCAAGTGTGTACACATATGCACAAATGTGAAGGTGTGTGTTTTATGCATTTATATGTAACCACGGTGCCCATCTCCTGCCTATACACTGCCATCCCTTCTCCTGGGGTCACAGGAAAAGGGAGAAGGGGCTTCAAAACTCGTGCTCCTTCAAGATGGCCCAAAATATTAGATGATAGAGGCCCTTCTCTGGAGCCTTTGGGAGGCTTGTGCTTGGATTCAGTGGCACTTATTTTTGGATTGATACTGCATTCTCTGGGTCTTGTTGAAAATTACTATTCAGATCTTGATGGAATAGGTAGAACCCAGTCCAGGGTTCGGGGCTATCCTGGGAGCTGGACAGTGTCCCCTTTTCCCAGCCAGTGAGCCCTTCTTGAGATCACTCACCTGACCTCTTCCAGCTGTGGGCAGAGGGGCAAAGCCTGCACCAGGTGGCTGATGCCTCGGGCAGTGATCTTACTTCCTGCTAACCTACAGATAAGCAAAGATGATGGGGAGGAATGGAGGTGGGGCAGGGGTAGGCCAGGAATCTGTCTTGGGTAGGACAGAGGGGAGGAAGGCGAGTGCCAGGCATCCTCAGCTGAAGATCCTTCTTGGTTCCAAGCCCTGGCTCACCCCAGCTTCTTCAGGCTCCCCATGGTCGGCAAGCTCCTAGAGAGGGCTTCTGCAAAGGTATCCCCGCACTTT
Organism: Heterocephalus glaber; assembly: GCF_053883595.1. NCBI lineage: Eukaryota > Metazoa > Chordata > Mammalia > Rodentia > Bathyergidae > Heterocephalus > Heterocephalus glaber. The sequence continues at coordinate 28,573,681 of NW_028258137.1, forward strand.
CTGCTCTTAAAGCTGCATGGGAAGAAGCAAAGTGGCCAAGGATCAGTGCTGAGCAGGGCTTGGAGGTCATCACCACCCCTTCCTCTATCAGATGAGGCTTAATCTAGTAGCAGTTATTGTTGCCACTGTAGTTGTAGCCATAACAACTACAGATTATAGCAGAGACAATTTCACCCAAAAAGTCCAACCATTACTTCATCCATAGAAATGGAGGTTGGCTGGTAACAACGTTTCCCAGCCAGACATCATTTCCAGCCTCCCTTGCAGCTCAGAGTGGCCATGTGACTATGATCTTACCAATGTGACTGGGAGGGATGCGTCCCAGTTTGAAGCCTGATCTTTAACAGGTGTGCCTCCACTCTCACCCTGTCCCTTCCCCCAAGCAAGAGTGCAGGTTGCTCATGACCCAGCTTTGACCAGGCAGATAGGATGCCCAAGGGATGATGGAGCAACAAGAGTAGGGACCTGGTTCTTCGCCTAACCACGTGGACCTGTACAATGCCACCAACTCAGATTTAGTTCTGGCTTTTCCATGAGAGAGAAATACCATTTTTCATGATTTAATGTTTCTATTTGAGGGAGTTTCTTTGATTGCAGCCTTGCTTTTTCTCTAGCTGATGCAAACATTGAGCTTTTGCTCTGTGCCTTATCCCATCTTATCCTCATAGCGACTCCTTTTAGGGATGAAGAACCTTTCCAGCTGAGAGGTTACATAACCTGCCCAAAGTCAAACAGCTTCTAGCAGTACATCTGGGATCAGAAGAGATCCATGATCAACAGAGAGACCACAAAAACCATAGAAAGCACAGGCAGGAGGAAGATCCAGTTGGTCTCTGGTAGCCCTATTGAAGCATGGAGCTGCCCCACCATGTCCTGGGCTGAGGGGCACTCAGGGCCACTCTGTTCTGATAGCCAAGATCTAAATCCAGTCTCTCTAGCCAGACTGGTGGCCTCTGCTCTCCTGAAAGCCCAGTTCCCTCCCAAGGTCTCTCTGTCCTCCTTGGCTCTTACTCACCTGAGTGTCTCCACCTTCCCACAGCCTGCCAGAGCCTCAGGGCAGTGAGGCTCCAGCGGGCAGCCCTCAAACTCCAGGTGGATGGGCGCAGCCCTGTGCTCCAGAACACTGACCAGGGAGGCCAGGTCCATGTAGGTCAGTGGGAAATTGTGGAAGAGCAGTTGGTCGGGGAGGCTCTGGGCAGTGAGGCCGGCCAGCTCAGGCTCCTGAGTCTCAGCTATACAGTGACATAGCTCTACCACTTTTGGTCCCGTGAGTTTGCGGGTGGCAAACTTCCTCAACAGCTGTACAACAGCAGCCTGCCTGGTGGCCACCCAGGCCTCATTCTGCTGGGCCACGTGGCTGAGGAAAGGACGGCAGGTGTGAGATGCCAGGCCTGCCAGGAAGGTGGAGAGGTATTCTTCGAGGCCCAGTCTTGCTTTGGTCCGCAGCACCCAGCGGGAATTGAGGACGACGTGGCGGGTGAGTGTGCCCTTGTCCACTGTGGGGCTGGTCATCAGGTATAGGGCAGCAAAAAACTCCTGCAGGCTGAGATGGGCAAAGGCATAGCCTGTTTCCTGGTGCCCAGGGCTTGTGTGGATGCTGAAGGAGGTCAGCAGGCTGTGGGTAGCTCCGAAGGCCATCATGGGTGGGGGGATGTCTTTAACGTAGAAGATGACCTTCCCAGTCTCCAGGCCACTCAAGGCGACCTTCCCAAGGCCTACCAGGGACATAGCAGGAAGGGGGCTGAGGGTAAGAAGCATCTGCATGTAGAGCTGGGTCATAGTGGGCAGGAGGGCTACAGACTGGCCTGTGGGGCTTGCAGAGAGCAGATGGTGCAAGCAGAGGCAGGCAACCTGGCACAGTGCTGGCACCACACACATACTCCGGAGACATCCATTTGCCAGCAATTCTTTGAGGGCCACCTCCTGAGATGGCTGGTCACTGAAGTAGTGGTTCACATACTCCTTCACCCGTAGCCAGTCAAAGCCCCACATGTGGACCATGGCTGCTTCTGTGGGCAGGCAGGCGGGGAGTTTTCCTGGGCGAGAGGTGGCCATCACCCAGCAGCCCGGCAGGAGGGTCCCACGGCAGAGGCTGGAGAAGAGGGTGAAGGCTGAGCCGGAGCCATTGGGCTCCGCAGTCTCCTTGCTGGAACAGAGGTGGAGGGCCTCATCCAGCCCATCGAATATCAGCAGGACTTGGCTGGCATTCTCCTGCAGGTACTGGAAGACAGCCTCGGGGCCCGACTCTGGTCTCACGTACAGATCAAAAAGGAGCTGAGGCAACGTCAGGAAGTGTGGGATCAAGTTGAGCTGGCGGAATTCAAAAAGGAACAGGGCTTGGAAGTGGTCCAGATGCCCATCAGCCCACTTGTGGCAGAGCCGCCTGGCCAGCGTGGTCTTGCCCATGCCCGCCTTCCCCAAGAGCACTGTCACTCGAGAGCTCTTGGGAGTCCTGAAGTTGAAGAGGTCCTGGATGCTCACATCATTGCCATCTTCTGTCTTGAGGTCCCCCATAATGGCCCCCTCCCGAGTGTCTAAGGGCACTGTGGCCCGGCTCCACTGCAGGACTGGGGGGACATAGACCTTCCCTGGTTCAGGGAGTCCATCACCATAGTGCTGCAGGGCAGAGGTCCTCAGGAGCTGCAGGTAACTCTGGGCCAACTCTGCAGAGGGACAGGGAGACAGCATGAAAGCAGGAGCCCCCAGGCCTCCACTTGTGTCCCCTGCTGTGTATGTAAAGGTCTTGGGTGGCGAGGGCCCAGTAGGGGGTTCTGTGCCACCCAAACTCCCAGAAGGGATTGGTTCCACCGGAGCACAGGCTCTGGCAGGTGCGGATGGGAACAAGGGAGTCATGGCTCTATTTGTTCTGGAATATTGTTAGTGAGATATAGCTTTCAGTACAGCAGGGACAGGGGAGGAGACTTCCTTTGCAATATCTTCCAAGAGTTCCAGCTCTGTGCTGCTCTGGAGTGAGCACTAATAAGGTCTAGGCATTGGCCAATCTGACCCTACAGTGCCACTCGGTAACCTTTTCATTTCTAGGTCGGGGGAGCTCTCAGGTGGCTGAGGGAAGGATGGGGGCTGTTGTTAGAGACCAGGGGCCTGAGGTAGTGGCAAGTTTGGCAAAAATGTGAATCCTCTGCCTAAGCAGAGAGAGTGTGTGCGTGTGTGTGTGTGTGTGTGTGTGTGTGTGTGTGTGTGTGCGCTTCCAGATAGTGGGACAACTGGTCAAGGAGAAGGACCATTCTGGATAACAGTGGAGAATGAGAGAGGTTCGCTCTCCTCTCCTCCCCCTGGAAACCCACAGTGGCCCCCATCTTTCAAGGGCCCCCAGGACTTCTGCTGCAGGGGTTTCCCCCAAGCATCCTCATTACTCCATATCCCTGCAACCCCCCTGAGGTTGTGTCAGTTACCCACCCAGAGGCTCCTGCAACTCTGAGGGAGGGTGTCTCTGGAAGAGCCTGGACGACAAGGCTGTGACTTGTTGCATGCTTGCAGCTCCTTCAGCTAAACCCCCTCTGGAGAAGCTCCTTGCAGCCTATGGGGGGCCCTTTCTCTCCTCTGCCCAGTCAGGACCTTCACTCCTCTCCTGTAAGCTTGGCAGACAAGTGCCACTGGGCCCTGGAGGCTTGCCAGCTGGGGACCGGCTCTAGAATCCAGGCTGGGCCCCAGAGCAACCTAATTCCACATTGGATCCATTCACACCCTAGTACCCACCTAGCTGGTGTTTCCTGCTGTGCTTCTGGCAGGGTGAGGACTCACAGCTCTGATAGGGACGCTTGAGGCCTGGAAAAAGTGAAGGAAGCAGGAAGGGCTAATTGGGGGTCCTGAGCAGCACCTCCAGGGTGCTCCATTCCACAAATAGGGGCTGGCAGACAATGCATCAGGACTCAGGGACTGTGATGGGGAAGGTGGCAGGCAAAGGCTGCATCTATAGCAGCAGCTGCTGTGGAGAGGGCTGCAGGGATGGAAGCTCTGGGCCTGGGCATCTCCCATCCCAGATCCAGACAGCAAAGCTGCAGCCACAGCCCCAGAGACAATTAGCACTATTTAGCTGTCACTCTACCTAGGAAGGACAAAGCTTGTGGAGGGCAACACTTCTAACAGGCTTGGCCAGGCCTGTGACCTACCTCCTGAGTCAGTCTGTGTCACCCTGACTTCTCACCGCATCTCCTCACTGCCCTATCGTAAGCCCTGTCTGGTTGCACAGATTTTTCAGGGTCCCTTTAATGCCTTTCTAGCAGAGTGTGGAAAAGGCAGAAGGAAAACAAGAAGGAAGGGAAGAGAGAGATTCAGGCAACAAAAAAGGCAGGAGGACTGGGAGAATTTTAAGAAGTGCCTATAATCACAGTACTCTGGGAGGCTGAGGCAGGATGATCACAAGTTTGAGGCTAGCCTATATACTTAGTGACTTAGTGAGATACTGTCTCAAGATTAAATAAATAAATAAATAAATAAGGGATGGGGATGTAGCTCAGTGCAAAGGTCCTGGGTCCCAGTGATGTTTGCTACAGCCAGCTCCAGTATCCAATCAGAATAGCCCCTTGGTACAGAGCTAGGGCCCTCCTTGCAAAACACAGGGAGGAGCTGGAACCCTTTTGAGTAGTTCGATATTTTAACAAGTGCCATATGTACCAGGGACTCACCACTGAGTATCAGTGAGCTCCAGCCAAAGCCACATGACAGTTACCAGCTCAGTGATAAGGGATGAAGGGGACCAGGGACCTAGACACAACAGTTTAGAATTGTGGGGAGCTGGGATTATGGGGTGGTTGTTATGTTCACACTGGCTGCAGAACCAGTGTGACTGCAGAGCCCAGCTGTACTGCTGTAGGAAGCAAGCTTCTGAGACTAGAAGTGGCCAGTGGTCAGTGATGTACTTGCCAATTAATCACTGACCCCTCTGAGCTCCATCGGAAAACCAGTCAGTGGCTCCCAGGCATGGACAGCAGAGGTCCCAGTGGGGAGCCAGTTAGGGGTTCCTAATGGAGTCTGACGGGCGCTTGGAGATGAGGCTGGGGGTGGAACTGAGGGCAGGCTCCCCAGGGTGCAGCCAGCCAGGGCTTCTGGGGGCGGCCCAGGGCTGACACTGTAGACTCCTGGGAGCTCTAGTTAGATCCCTGGGAACAGGCAGGGGAACAGGCCCGGGTCACGTGTCAGGAGCAGATGGGTCCATGTGCAGAGGAGGAAATGGCTGTCACCACCCACCACCAGGTTATGATGGGAAGCCAGGTGTGGTGGCACATGCTTGTAATTCCAGCACTCTGGGAGGCTGAGGCAGGAAGATGACAAGTTTGAACCCAGACTGGGTAACTTAGTGAGACACTGTCTCAAAGGCCTTGGGTTCCATGAACAGTCCTGGGGGTGGGGGACTGGGAACTTAGCAATGATCACCACGTTTTTTCACTCCCAACCCCAGGCCTCACCGTGGTGGAGCTGAGATCCAGGTCGGCTCTCCTCTCCAGTTCCCAGCAGCCTGGGTAATTCTGCAAGAGAGGTCAGAATAGGACAGGTATGGGGATGTGGTAGGATGCCCTGGGAGCTCTGGGCTGATGTCTGCTCAGGGCACATGCCCAGGTGGGTGCTCTGCCAGGGAGAAATACAGTTACCTGTCAGCTATCTGTTGGGGGAGAGCTTACGGTGAGCTTTGAAGGCAGTGGGGGCAGAAGTATATGTGTGTGTGTATCTATGGGTGTGCATATGTATATTTATGCATGTCTGCACACTTATATGAGTGTAATACCTGTTTACACACACGCTTGCATTGTGTGAATCTGCATGTGCCTGCACACACATCCCTTCATTTCTCACACTCACCATGTGGTAGAGAGAGCTCTTGCTATCAAGGATGCCGGTACCCTTGAATGTCTTGTATTTCCCCTTGGTGCTAGGCAAACAGAAGGTACTCAAGCAATGGCCTCTGAACTGTACAGAATTAAACCTGCTGCCTCTTGGGAGAGATCAAAGGTCCCACTCTGTCACTGCTTCTGACTATATTGTAGGAAGAAGCCTCTTGTGCAGCACCAGCTGCTTGGCCTTTCCGGTGGAAAGCAGCCACATGGGTTTCTCTCTCTGCTTCTGGGCTCCCAGAGGAATGGAACAGGGTGGAGGTAGCAGGAGGGTCTCCAGGCCCCACTTGTTTTGTGGCATTGGGGAACTTGCTCTGGGAAGTGCCAAGAAATATGAAATTTTGTTCCTGGCCTTGTTACACCCTCTTGGTGTGACTTGTGGGCCCTTGGGCCTCCCACCATCCCTGGTGTCACAGGGGCTGTGCTGGCTGCTTTGTACCCTCCCCTCCTGTTCTTACCGTCGTCCTGGCCCCAGGTGCTCAGCAGTGGCACCTCCAGATCCAGAGGCACCTCCAGCTCCATGCACATGCAGTGGATGAACGATTGCCAGGTGGCCACCCCTTGGGTGTATAACTTCCCCAGCTGCAGGACAACTCTCTGCTCAGGGTCCAGCGCCTCATTGCTGGAGGCCAGATCCACATCAGGGAGGAAGAACTTCACTTTGGCTCTCAGCCATTCCTGGTTTGTACTGAGCAGCCTCACAAGCCAGCCACACAGATTCTCACTGCCCAGGTGGAGGCTGTCGGGATCCATGAGGAGCTGCTCTGCAGGGACAGGGTTAGCAGGTGAGCTGGGGCAGATGTGTTGGGGGACAGGTGAGCTCACAGGCAGCTGGGCTGAGGGAAGAGTGAGCTGAGGGAAGCCAAAGGGACAGTCAAGAACCAGGCCCAACACTGAGCAGCAGGAAGAGGAAACGCTACCTTTTGGTGGACAAGCCACTGAGACTTGAGGGGCTGTTTGTTACGGCAGCATAATCTAGCAAATACATTTATGGTACGACCTTAAGCCAATTTCTTCTCTATCTGTGTCTTCATTGCACCATCTATAAAATGGGTAAATATGTGCTCAAGGCTCCTCTTGACTTTCTACATCCAATACATAATTTCCATTCTCATGCTGCCTGAGGGCCAAGGGCAGGTTTATGATTGGGCAGCCCAGGGAGGTAGAGCTAGGTACAGAGCAGCAGGAGGGGAATGTGGAGTAGATGGGAGGAAAAGGATGGGGGACAGGGGAAAGTGAGGAAGAAACACTTACCTGGTTTCTTAGATCATGGTGGGTGTTCCAGGGTCCCATGAAAAGGGTCTCATGGGTGTCTGTGCTCTGTCCTGTGTCCGGAGCTGGGTTTATGGGTTATATCCATGGTGCAGGCCCTAAGGAGAGAGGAGACAGGATGCTGTCCCCACTATTTCAGACTTAAACAGGAGTACTCTGAAAAGGACAGCAGTCCTTGACCCCACTTGCCAGAAATGCCTCTGAGGATATTGGCCCATAGCGGCCCCCTGCACTTCCATGTGCATATCGAGCTCTTCCCCAGGCACAGCTCCCGGTGTCCCTGGAGTTTGCACTCCCTGCCCTTCATGGAATGACTTCCTGCCACACTCAGAGCACAGGAAGCTCCCTGCCTCCTCCAGCCTGGGGTCTTGTGGTGTTCTGGCAAAGGCAGCACTTTATCCCAGCTCATTCATCACAGGAGCACTGGGTAATCCTCACTGCATAGGCCAACATTATTCCCATGTAAAACCTCACAGGAGTTCGGATTCTGTTGTTTAAAGTATTGATAAATGGCAGAGAGACAGGCATGGTGCTTCAGGCCTGTAATTCCAGCACTCTAGGAGGCTGAGGAAGGAAGGTGCAAGTTTGAGTTCAGACTGGACAACTTAGTGGCTTAGGGAGACCCTGTTTTGAAATAAAATGTCAAAAAAGGTCTGGGGATGTAGCTCAGTGCAAAGGCCATGGGTTCAATCCCCAGTACTGCAAAAATAAACAAAACAAAAAACAGCAAACAAAAACGTAACAACAATAAAACAGAGAAACATTCTTCTTTTTTTTCTTTTGGTACCAGGGATTGAACTTGGGACCTTGAACTTGTGAGGCAGGTGGGGGAACCACTGAGCTAAATCCCTGGTCCGAAACACTGTTCTTAAAGAGGAACCCAGAGGCATGGGTCCCTGCCTTACAGAGTGCACAGTGAGAAGACTCTTCAGCCTCGATTCCTACCTAGCACAGTTTTGGAGATCTCATCTCACAACACAGAATGAGCAGGAAAACGTGTGGCTAAAAGAAAGGGAAAGAAGCAAGAAAGAGAAGCTGAAGACCAGTGTGTGCTCTGATTGTCTACCTGCGAAATAAGAGGAATATGACGAGGAGAGTTCCGGGACTTTCAGGAAATCCACTTAAATAGGGCAGATCCTAACATGACAGAGATGAGTACTGTAATTAGAAGTATGGGAAGGAGAAAGGGTCTTGTTGAAGAGGTCCGGGGGTACTAATGATATTTTTTAAAAATTCTGGCAAGGTCTAACAGAAGAGGGAAAGCGAGGGCGTGAGCAAGCGGGGATCAAACCTTACAGCGGACTGAAATCTTGAGTCCTCCCAGAGGCAGCTGGTGAAGCCCAGATCCAATGCAGTGGGATTTGGAGGTGGGGCCTTGGGAATGGAATTAAGTAATGAGGGCAACCCTCAAGAAGGTGGGATGGGAAGGTCTCTCTCTCTCCCTCTCTCTCTCTCTGTCTGTTTCTGTCTCTCTCTGTGTCTCTGTGTCTCAGTCCCTCCCTCTCTCTCTCTCTGCCACACAAAGACATGAGGAGAAAGCACTGTTTTCAAACCAGGAAGTGAGACCTCACCAGACACCAGATGTGCAGGCCCCTGATCTGGGGCTTCCCAGATTCCAGATCTCCAAGAAACAAAATTCTGCTACTTAAGCCACCCAGCCTGTGGTATCCTATTCTGTAACAGTCACTTGAACTGACTAAAACAAATCTGCTGTGACCACAGAAAGTCAAAGATAAAAACTGCTCTAAGTTAACGTGTAGGTTGAAGGCAATGCCACCTGAGTTACAACAGGATGCTCTAGGGAACTTGATAAAATTACATTAACAATTCCTTAGAGAGAAAAGCAGACATAGCACATGTTTATATGCTTTTCATACTTCATCATAAAACATTTGAAATTAGAAATGGATTTTAAAAAAGCCTTGGGTCTGAGGCTGTTAGCTCAGTGATAGTGTGTATATTTAGCGTGTACAAGTGTACAAAGCCCTGGGTTCAACCCCCAGCAAACTACACACCACACACACACACACACACACACACACACACACACACAAACTGAAGGCAATTATCAAAAAGTTTACTTGTTCAGAACAAGCAATATTGAAGAAAATTTCAACAAACCATTGCCAGCTTAGGTAACTTTGCCTCAGGACAAAGAATTAATACCTCCTATCCCAATGACTGACAGGAACTGATGTACAAATACCTGGCTCCCTCCCTCCCTGCAGACACAGCCCTCACTTGTTTGACTACATGCCTTTCTGGGGTCCCCTGCCTTTCCTGCCTCAATTCCCTATCCCTTATTGGTGTTTGCTTGCTTCACCTCCCAAATAAACTCATTCTGTTTATCTCAGGGTTTGTTTATGGGGGAATCCAAACTGAGAAGAAGAGAAAACTTGGGCATATGAGCAAAACTGAAAGTGCACAAGCCCTTCTACTAGGGATCTGCGCAACTGTAACTGCAGGATGGCTTTGTATATATGGCAAAAAAAAAAAAAAAGAGAGAGACATAGTGACTTACATTTATTGCAAGCTGGAAGGACATATGAGTTTCCCTGTGAAACACTGAGAACCTACTTGGCACACAGCAGAAGGTCACCAGTGGCCACTCACTGTGCATGCGTACTGAGCTACATGCTCTCATGTGCCATCTCATTGACTCTTTACAACAGACCTTCAAGGTGAGTACAATACTTCTAATGTGTCCATTTAGCAGGGGAGATAACTCAAGGTAAGCAAGTTGCCTTAGGTCACTGGGATTCATGTCAGGTAGTCAGGATTCCTTTATACAAAGACAAGAATACTGATTGCTCTCTTGCTAGTGCAAACACTGGGAAAAGACAAGTATCCATCAATATTCTGGCTTTGGCCATCAATGCCAAAGGATCTTTCCACTGTTAGGAGACAAATTCTGACATGCCTGTATGAAACACCTACTTAAAAGAAAGTCAGCTAGATATCCATCTGACATGGAAAGAGCTCCAAAGTACACTATTAAACAAATTCAAAATTTAAAAAGTTGTGCCATATGTATGTTTCAAGTGTGTGTATATTTGCATATGCAGGAACCAACTGTGGAGGCCTACATAGGAAACTGGTTGTATCAGGGGAAGGAGCCTGGGACATGCAGAGGGAGAAGAGCTTTTTATTATGCTGTACTCTTTTGGATCAAACCTTTTAATGTTCACTTTTTGATTTAAAAAACATATGGCCATTGACATTACAAACTAGAGTAGCAGCTTGGGGTGCCAGTGCACACCTATAATCCCAACCACTTGGGAGGCTGTGGCTCCCAAGAGGACAAGAAGTTGGAGGTTAGCCTGAACAATTTAGCCAGACTTTGTCTCAAAATGAAAAATAAAAAGGGCTGAGGATGCAGCTCAATGTGAGGCTGTGGGTTCAATCCCCAGTACCAAAAACAAACACCTAGATCACCATTTCCTCAATGCGTAAGGAAGGGACAGATACCATGATGAGCAAACAGAAGCAGCAACTAGGGATGGCTTACAAAATTGGAAATCCCCTCAAATGGGAAATACTAAAACAGAAATAGGAAGGCAGTTGATAGGATTAATGTCTGCACTCTGTACAGTGGAATATTCCAATTAAAAGGCAATTCATACCTATCAAAAAATATTTTATTCTCTTTGCTAGTTTAACGTTTTTGTGCACGTTGCAAGGACAACATTACGTTTCCACAGGAAAAGTGGTTGCCAAAGTTGAACAATGTCATGAATATTTGCTAAATGCCAGGCCTTCTTGAATTGTTGGTTTCAGTTTTCACATTTCTGTTTGGACACCTCTTCTGGGTTTCAAAACTTTGTAGTACAAAACCGAGGTCCTGATCTGTCCCACAAACTGCTCCCCAGCCACCTGTCTCACATAGATGAAAGGCAGGGAGCATCGTGCTTCCCGTCAGCAGGGGTCAAGGGTGGCTTAATTTTTTTTTCTTTCTTTTCTTTTTTGAGACAGGTTCTCACTGTGTTGCCTAGCCTGATCTTGAACTTCTAGGAGCAAACGATCCTCCTACCTCAGCCTCCCAGCTAGTTAGGACTCCAGGTGCATTTTCAAAAATCAAACTTTGTAACTTTAACGTTTTCTTCATTGTGCTCCCCTGCCCCCACTTGTTTTTGATTAACTTTTGGTAATTTTTTTTTTTAGAAAATTTCTCATTTTGTCATAATGTTAAAAAATAGGATATCTTGCCAAGTGTGGTGGCGCAGCCTATAATCCCAGCACTCTGGGAAGCTGAGGCAGGAGGATTGCAAATTTGAGTCCTGTCTGGGCAACTCAGTGAGACTCCATCTCAAAAAATAAAATAAAATAAAATAAAAAAAGAGGGCTGGGGCTGTAGTTCAATGCAAAGGCCCTGGGTTCAATTCCCAGTATCATTTTAAAAAAAGACAAGATAGCTTAGAGTTGGAAATATTTTCTGGCAATTTAAAATCTCTTCATGTCTTTACATTTAATGTAGTTTATATTTCTTTGTCGTTTTTCATTATTAGATTTGCCAGCAGGTGATATGTCTTATGTTTGAAGAATAAACTTAAAATTTTTATTAACGATTACTTTAATTGTGCCTATTTATTTGGTAGAATATAATTTGATACATGTCTGTAATCTGTGATGATCAAATCCAGGTAGTTAACATTTCTATCTCCTTAAATTTTTGTTTCCATAGGGAATTCTGTTTGAATTTTCCCTTTCCAGCTCTGTGATTTTTACCTTTATTTCATTCTCTCTCTTTTTTTTTTTTTTTTACTGAAGTTGTTTAAAGTTATGAAGTTTATTGCTTGGGCCCTTTCTGGTCTTTTTCTCTTAAAAAAATAATAAAAGAAAACACTTTAGGCCAATACCTATAAATTTATGTAAAATATTTATATTATTAAGTAGATCATATGGAACAGTCATTTAATAGAGATTTTTTTAAGGCTTCACTATTAATTTTTTATCAGTGTACTGTGCAAAGAATAAGTCATATACTGCTTTAGAAAATATGTTCAAGATTTTTCTTTTTTCTTGGTATATGTTAAGTTTTTTTAAAGTTCTTGAATAAGGATGAATTTTTAATCTCATATATTATATCAGAACAAAGTCTACATGTGGCCAAAACTTAGAAAGTAAAAAGTTAGCCGGGGATTTAGCTCAGTGGTTCCACCGCCTGCCCCGCAAGAACAAGGACCCAGGTTTGATCCCTGGTACCAAAAAAACGAAAGTAAAAAGTTAAACTATGGGGGCTGGGGATTTAGCTCAGTGGTTTCTCCGCCTGCCGCGCAAGTGCAAGGACCCAAGTTCGATCTCTGGTACCAAAAAAAAAAATTTAACTATGAAAGAGTTCAAAGACTATAGGTTTAGTTTGGAACAACTTGTGAAGAAGTACATTGATATTTTTGTATGCATTTTACAACAAAAAGTAAAAAACTTCAAGAGCTAGAATAAAACATAGGCAAAATTTTAAAAAGTTTTTTTCAGGGCTAGGAATATAGCTCAGTGATTGGTTCAATCCCCAGTGCAATAGGACCTAGAAGCTGGGACTGCAGACGCCCAGGTGGTAACAAAATCAGGGTGAGGCTTAGCATCTCCACCTTCATTTTTTGTATCTGTCACACTTGTTATCCTGAAACTCTGGGTCAAATCCCCACTCAGCTATGTACTACGCATGTTCATCACTTCAGGAACATCTGTATTATAAGGTTTCTTAGTTTCAAACTTACCTAGCCAAGCTCATCCCTCTTTAAGACTGAGGATACCGAGGTAAGAGTAACTAAAGGATTTGCAGTGACATTCAATTATCAGTTTTTACAATATACAGTTCCAGACCCCTGGAATAATGACCAGAAGTCTCTAGCCATTGTCCTACACCTGAAGTCATCTCAGATTCCAGGAAAAGCAGAGCCTCACAGACCACCCAAGATGAGGTCAGTCCCCATGACAGGGAATCAAGGCTTCTCTCTAAGCAGGAGCCCTTGAGAATTGAACTGCACCACCAAACTATGAGGATTCTTCTAGGAACCAGTCCTGAGATAGTGATCAACCAGACCACAGACTTGACCAAGATTTCCTAAACTGCCACCTATGCAAACCCTCCTGCTATGCAAATCCAACCCTTGCCTCTGTAAGCCCCTCAAGGTCAAATCTTGAACCCCCTTATCTGAGCTGATTAAACCTCCTTTCTTGCCCTTCACTATGGGTCATCTCCTTGATTGGGGTTATGGGATGGGTAGCCAAACATGATCTGTTAGGACTCCTAGAGAGGGGGCTTTTGCCCTGAAGCGCCATTAAAACCAGCACTGTAAAAATAAAAAATGAAAATAAAAAATTATTTTGGAGTAGAGAGGGCCTTGCTAAGCATGACATAAAACTCAGAAATCATAAATAAAAACTGTACAAAATTGATCAAACATAAGTTAAAAATTTTTGTTTTGTCAAAAAAAATGCCACAAATAAAGTGAAAAGACAAATGAGAAACTGGAAAAATATGTGCTAGTCATATCACAAAGACATACATGTTTTTAATAAATCAAGAGCTACAAGAAATAATAAAAAGACCAATGACTGGAAAAAAGAGGGCAAAGAATATAAAGTTTACAGAAAAAGAAATACCCATGGCTTTTAAATACCTGAAAAGGTACTAAACCTCACACAATGTGAAAGAAATATATATTAGAATTAAAAATAAGAAGATACTTCTTTTTCTAGCTCTTAGATTTGCAAAGATGTTACACAGTTGGCAAGTTGTGAATTAACAGGCACTTTGATGAATTTTTAGTGGGTGTATGAATCAATATCCTTATGCACCAAAATTGTAAATGTCATATAACCATCCCTAACAACTCTATATGCAGGCATTTAACCCGTACTGTAGATATATTCCGAATGTGCAAAATAACAGATGCTCAGAAATATTTAATGCTGCCTTTCTTGTTGTGTTAGGTTTTCATTGCTAGGACAAAATTCCTAAGAAAAACAATTTGAAAGAGCAAAAGGTTATTTTGGCTCACAATTCACAGATTTTAGTCCATAGTCACCTGCTTCTGCTGTTTGTGGGCCCAGTGTGAAGCAGAACATCCCCAGGGGGAGCTTGGTGGTGCAAAGGGCACACTTCTGAGAAAGGAAGGAAGGGGGGAGGACAAGATATAGTCCTCAAGGGCCCATCCCTAAAGACAACTCCCTTCAACTAGGCCCCACCTCCTAACAGTGTCCACTTCCCAGTGAGGTAGGATGAAAGAAATAAAGATAAGTAAAAAGGAGACAGGGAAAATTATAACTAAAAGTTGTAGTTTAAGAGGACTGCAACTTCCAGGACACAGGTTATGTTCCCCAAGGCTATCGGTATCCCTTGGTTCACGCAGGGTCCTTTCCGTCCAGACCAATCACACTTAAAGTTCTTCAGAAATACCACAAGTCCATACTTTGGCTCAGTTAAGAAAGTAAAGAGCAAGAACCTGATCTTAAAGTAAAGGAACAGACTGAGGGAATTCAAAGAATACTTAAATTATCCATCTTAAAACACAACAACAACAAAACTGGGTGCACGCCTATAAAATGAGCCAGTACAGTTGGTGTGTGTTGCGGGGGTGTCTTTTTCATAGATTTTCACCCCTTGAAGAGAAGCATAAATGTTCCCAATTCCAAGAAACAACAAGCCTCTCTCTGGAGGACCTGTACTCTATTTATTTGAGTGTGTACTTTTAAATTTTCTGCCAAACAAATAACTTTATGCTTCTTACTGACGCATCCCAATAATTCTTTCTCTGCAATGGAAGTCAGTGAATCTGTGAACTTACTCTGTGGGTAGCATGGGTCTAGGTTCTTTATCTTTTCACTTACCTTTGGGAACCTCCTCAGACCCTGTCTGATGACACAAATAGTCCATTCATCTATGACTCAATCAATGGTTAATCCACTGACAAGGTTAGAGCCCTCATGAGCCAATCACTTCCCAAAGCATCAGCTCTGAACATTGCTGCAATGGGAACCAAGCCTTTGGGGACATTTCATATCCAAACCATAATACTTGTAATAGAAAAATTCTAGAAAGAACTTAAACATCCCTCAAGAGTGCATAATAAGGTAAAATTATGGTACATCTGTACAAAGGAATCCTACTCAGCCTTAAAAGGAAAGAGGCAGAACTATATGGAAGAAGATGAACAGTGTCCAGAATATATTAACTTTTAGGAAACAGAGCAAGGGGCAGCACAGTGTACAGAATATCCTGCACTGTACAAAGAAATGAACGAACATGTTTACAAATGAATCTCTCCAGAAGAAAGTCATAATAGAAATTGTCCCCACACAGATAAACCTTTAGAACGTTATATCATATGCAGGTTTAAATTAATTTTTAAAACTTGAATATACTGATTAACTCAACTATATTCACCATAAGATTTCCTATGTTTCGTATTTAGTTGATTTGAAGGTATCCATCAAAACTGAGAGTCATCCTCAACCACTGTGCTTTGATCAATTTCTCTGCACAGGGCTCACCAGTTGAATTTGCCTGAGAATTCAGAGGTTCATGTCATCCAAATGCATAAAGGTCTACCACCCTTTTATAGGAAAGAAGAAGCTGCACTGCTGCCAAGGAACAAAGGCTCTGAAGTCTTCACATTTGCATTTTAGCACAGGAACTTCTGGACTTCAGTCCAAAATACGACCTCTAAGAACCCCAAACATGTCCCCGAGTCAGGGCAACATAACACAGACTTTGTGAAGGAGGGGGGTGCACAGTGCCGCACAGTCGGAGGAGACCCCAGGCATGAATGTTCCCATGCAGCACTCTGGCCACTCCTGGTCCAGAGGGTGAGAGGGAGAGGACCGGGGGCATGTGTGGAGGCCTTTTGAGGCTCTGCTCAGAGAGGTCTGCAAGGGAGGCTGCCATTCTTACCTTGACTTCCATTTTCCATCAGACAACCCTGTCTTTATATTCTTCTGAGTCTTTCCTGCCATCCTGGAAGTGCTCTGGCACAGATGTTGGAGGATGGAATGGAGAAATCAAATCCACTTCTCTCACTGCAGCCCCCAGGCCTTTGCCTCTGCTGTTCCCTATGCCCAGAGAGCCCTCCTCGCACGAGTGCACAGGCTCACACACACAGACAACCACATCCACACACGTGCACTTGTGCAGCACCTACCCACACACGTGCAGGCCAGTCCTCCGGCCAGAGCTAATCCCAAACTCAGCTCTGCTCAAATCTCCTACCAGTTTCCCACTGTCTCCTCCAGGACAAAGCTATGCCCTATTACGGGGACCTCCACGAGGCTGGCACACTTGGTGGGAAGTGTTCAGAGAATGCCACCCCTGCTGGCCTGCCTGAGGTGCAGCTTGCTCCCCATGCTCTTCTTTCCCACCCCCACCTTGCCTCCTCTTGTCTCCTCTTCCTCCCAGACCCAGCTCCACTCAGGATAGTCCTTGGGCTGCCTCCCTGGATCAAGTTTGGTTCCTACTGCCTTGGCCCTCTCTTCTGCTGCAGGTCTTGTCACTCTGCAGGGTCCTTCCTCTCAGCCCACCAACCTCCCTCAGCAGAAGAGGGGTCCTCCAAGCCGGCACAGTGTCGGATCCTGGGTAAGAGCACTGCCTTGGCACCAGGGCCCTGGATTTGTGCATCGCCCAGTTTCCAGCTGCATGACAGACACATTACTCCACTCCAGGTCCTCATCTGTAACATGGGGATGTTCTAGGCCAGGTTCCTAGAAGCAGAGTCCAAGATGGGGGATTTTATAGACATTCTTTATTGAGGGATTTTGGAAACAGCTAAGGAAGTGGGTGGTTTTAGGAGAAGTCTGGCTTTAGCCTGACCCCTGGGAGATCTGAATGTGGAAAATACCACAGATTTGTCCTGCCAAGAAGCAAGGGGGCTGGGGTCCCAAGTCCACATGAGACAGTCATCATTAGCTCAGCTGTGCCCAGTGGATGGGGAGGCAGCCATACTGCCAGGCACCACTGAGTGAGGTGAAGCCCATCAGTCCTGGATGGAGGAGGGGGGCAGTGGTGTCTGCCATGAGGGTCCCATGCTAGCCACCGGGCAGGCAGTCATGAGAATAGTCCAGTTAGAGACAAAGGAGCTGATCGAGTCACTCCCTTCCCTCTATTTAACTCTAAACAGCACCCAATGCTTATTCCTGCTTCCATTATCCCAAGAGAGGCAGAAAATAAAATAACAAAAGCCTAGGGGATGGCAGATGCCCTATGCAAGACCAGCCACCAGAGCAAGGGAGCTGTGAGAGATTTGGTGGGAGTCACCAAAAGCAGAGGCGTCGGGCCTTCAAATTCCAAAAACCTGAGTTCCCGGCCCCTCTCTCCCTCCTTTTTCCTGTTGCTGCTGCTACCTTTGACTGACGTGCAGTGCTTTCTGTCACCCTGGCACCTTTACTGGCATGGACTGGCCTTGAGCACAACTTCCTGTGTTACTACTTATTACTGAGTATACGCTTGGCAATTCTTTCCTCATTGTACACAGGAGCCTGGACTATTATTGGTTCATTCAACTGTAACAAGATGAGGCATGTTAAAATTCTTGACATGGTATCTGGCATAAGAGAAAACCCCAAACCTTCTGTCTGTGATGACCACTAGCATCATCAGGGTTTCCTCTGTCTCCCAGTCCCAGCTCAGCAAGAGGAAGGCAGGGCGGAATTGAAGAGAAGATGAGTCATTTCTGCCACCTATCCCCCTGGATCTTGCTTCCCCATGTCCCCCAGGGTTGGATTTGGTGGCCCAGAGCCTCAGGGTTCCTCATCTAGTTAAAGGGTCTGCACCCACCTCCCCTGCTCCCAGGGCTATGTGGGAGAGTCAGGCTAAGGAGCCCTGTCCCTGCAGTGCTGACAGAGGAGAGGAAGCAGAGGACAGTGGTGAGAAGGAAGTGGCAGCAATGATCACTTCAGGAGAGAAAGGACATGGTTCATAGGGGTGACAAGAAAGCCACCCCTGGTCATGGCTACAGACATTTGGACAGAAGTATCTTGGAATGAGAAAGGAAAGTGCTGCTGAAGTTTATTTCCATGTTGGCCAGGTGGCCAGCTGAGAGCCCCATGGCCTTGGGGTACACTCAAGTGCAGAGAGGCCTTTGGGTCTAAGATGGTCCATGCTAAGCCCTTCCAGGGGTGATTCCAGAGAACCCAGGGCCACTGCCTCCCTCCAGGCTGGCCGGTGATGCCAGGGCTTCAGAGGATGCTTGAGCATCAAAGCAAAGGGTGAGGGAGCTGGAGGTTCCCTGCCTGTGAGGAAACTGAGATGCTGAGGGGAAGGCCTTGCAGCTGCTCAAGTGAAGCAGAAGCATGGGCAGAGCTAGCCCTTGGGCTCTTCTAGGAGGCACTGCCTTCCTCCCTGAGAGTACACCTTCAAGGGGTGTCAGCCCATTTCCTCCCCATCCCAAGGGCTGCAAGCTCGGGCAAGAGCTGCCTTTATCCTACACACAGACGCATTTCCTGTGTGTGTGTGTGTGTGTGTGTGTGTGTGTGTGTGACTCTTTCTTTTAAAACCATTATCTCTGTTGTCCCTTGCAAAAACAAGGCCCCACAGGACTTAAAATGCATGCTCACAGGCTTTATGGATGAGAAAACCTAGGCTTTCACCAGAGGAGGGACCCCTCAGGTTACCAGCTAAAGAGACCCACAGCTGGGAGTTAATGTGTCCTCACCTTGCGCTCATCTGGGGGTAGAATGGAGGGGTGTCCAGAGAGAACCCCTGAGCTCTGTCCCAAGTCTGGGCCTGCAGGCCCTTGCTCCAAATCAAGACCTCTCTTCACATCATTGGAAACCCAGAAATCGGGGTTCCAGCCCAGATCACAAGTCTTTGATCTGCTTCTTATCCCCTGCCCCAGCCACCTGGAAACTCAAAGGCTCTGACTTCCCACTAAAGGACCCCCAGAATTTCAGATGCACCCTCCTACAGGGCCAGGTGCCCCATTTCTGGGAAGCAGGTGCCCCATTTCTGGGAAGCAGGTGGCCAGGGTGGTCTTATCTCTCCTGCTCCTCTCTGGCCTCTTGGGCCCAGCACCCCTAGGAAGCAGATGGTGGGGGCCAAGGACTGAAGATTCCTGTCTGATATGATCTTGGGCCTCCTGACACTTCTCCCTGGATCATCCAGATCAGGGGCCCCCAGACTTGTCTGTGCTTTTGAATGGGGAGGCTTTTCGAAATCTGATGGACCACGATTCAGACCCATCCAGCACAGTCTCTGGGGTGGAATACAGACATCAGGCCCTTTGGATGGTCCTCGGGTGACTTATGTGCTGGCCGGTCTGAGAAGCACCCTGCTGGACTGTGGGTGACACCAGCTCTCCACTTCTGGTGGGGAGAGACTGGCTCCTTGTCCCTTGTGGTGGCACTCTAGTTCTCCAGTAAACCAGAGCCTAGTGATTCCAGTCCTCTGAGCGGCCTCAAAGGCCCCAGGGACAGAAAAGCCACTGAGGCAGCCCTGTGTAGGTAGAGACCCCAAGGGTGTCTCCAAGGGAAGCTCCCACCTCAGTCTCTAGGCCATTCCTTGGCACCTCAGGTTCCAGACCCGTGGCTCTGCCAGATCCTCTCACACAGACAGGTCTCAGCATCCCTACACAAAAGCAAAAATAAAACTGATGTTTGGAAATCCCCTGTTGAGCTCCAACCGTGGCCGGGTCCGCCTAACCAACAGAATCCCATGCTGGCCTGAGAGTTGACCAGGGGACAGACAGCTCCAGACATAAAAGAGAAAGGCTTGGAAACCGGCTTGCTCACTCTGGGAGGCACACTGACCCGTAAATCTCAAAGCATGTCCACTCTTTGACCTCACAACTAAACTTCTCAGCAGAAAGGCAAGTAGAGAGCCAAATGGCAGGAACACACAGTGTTATAAACTCAAACTTTGCATCACCCTGAATTCTTACGTTGTCATCCTAACTCCCAATGTGATGGTTTTATGTGGGGATCTTTGGGAGGTGATTGGGTCATAGGGTGGAGTCCTGGTGAATAGGATTGGGGCCCTTATCAAAGACCCTAGAGCACTCCTTAGCCCTCTTTCCATCAAGTGAGGAATAGGGAATCAGCAGAAGGGGACCCTCCCCAGGGCCCCACAAGGCAGGCACCCCAATCTTGCCTTCAGCCTTCAGGAGAGAGAAATACACTCCTATGAAGCATCCACTGTCCAGCCTCTGGTGCTTTGTCTCGGCAGCCGAAATGCTAAGACACATGTGTCTGGGCTAAGGAAATTCCTGCAGCAGTGTTTGAACAGCCCAGATGCCCAGGATAAGGTTGGTGTCACCACACTGTGGGACTAAGGGCATGAAAGGGACAGATTCTATGTGGATGTGGCTGCATCCTCCAAAGGCATTACCAAATCAACAAGACATACTATATAATGATATATACAGCACAATATCCCTTGTCTTAAAATACACAGCAACAAAACTATATTTCTTCCCAAAAATCTGTATTAGTATTTTTTAATTAAAAATATAAAAACATTCTTTTCTGGTACTAGGCCTTGAACCCAGGGCCTTGTACACGTTAGGCAAGTGCTCTTCCACTGAGCTACATCCTCAGTCTGTGGTGTGTTTTTCTAAATTAGAAATTCAGAGCACGAAGTTTGGAGCCAGGTTTGAGGCTGGCTCGTCTACCATTTTCAGGCTGTGTTGCATCAGGCGGATGACGAACCTGGGCCTCTATGTTCTCATCTATGAAACAGCACCTATCTCACGGGGCTGTCTTGGGGCTTAAATGAGTTAATATGTGTAAAGCACTTAAGACAGTGCCTGGCACTTAGCAATCCCTGTAGAACCATTTTTATGAGGGGAAGGTTTATGTAAGTTCTGGAAGGCAAATTCCAGACTTAGGTATAAGGTGTTCTGCTTTTTGTAAAGACTGAGCAGAGCATTATTTCATTATTTGAGTGGGCTAGGGTTTTGCATTTCTGCTTTTTTTGGTACAGAGGATCAAACTCAAGACCTCACACTTACCAGGGAGGCACTGTGCTGCTGAGCTAAATCCCCAGCCATTTCTGCATTTTTTGAAAGCAGAATCAAGACAGATCAATGAGTGGGAAGCTGTGAGCTGCCAGTTAGAAGATGAACTTTGTTTTCCAGGGTAGATCATCTGAACACTCTTCCATCCTGGCCTATAGTACCAGGCAAATAAAACAGGGCCAGAAAAAAGGCCTCAGGGATTGGGGGTTTGGAGCCTCAGTGCTGGGCACCCCCCCCCCAATACCCCAAGTAATTGTTTTTTGGTATCAGGGATCAAGACAGGCATGGTGCCACTGAGCTAAATCCCCGGCCCTGTTTTGTTTTGAAACAGGGTCTTGCTATGTAGTTCAGACTGGCCTTAAACTCACTGTGTAGCCCAGGCTGGCCTCAAACTCACAGTGATCCTCCTGTCTCGGTTTCGTAAATGCTGGGATTGCAGGTGTGCTCCACCACGCTGGGTGGCACCTCAAATGATTTGCTGGGTTGTGGTTTGTCTGCGTGCATATCAAGCAAGGTGATGCTTTTCACCCAGCACATCTCACAGGGATCGGTGAAGCCAATAAGAGCTTCTGGGATTAGGAGGACTGAGTTCAAATTCTGATTTTAACTCTTAAGGCTGTGCAACCTTGGGCAATTCTCTTAACTTATCTGTGCCATAGTATCTTCATCTGCTAATGGGACAATGATTTCACATCTACTTCACAGTGTCACCATGAAGGCTGGAGACATGAATTAATGGAAAATGGAGAGCACAAGGAAAGAACACACCCAGTCCACAGACCATGCAAGCTACTTATATGCAGAGCTCTCAGTGCAGGCTGGCCATCTTGCTGTAGAATTCTACCAGTACTGTAGAATGGGTCCTTGCTCAGTCTTACTAGGCAGATGCCTCCTTGGTTGTACAGGTGGAGAAACAGGCTCTGAGAATCAAGAAGCAAAATGTTGATTTAAAACCTATGTTAAAGCTTGTAATCCCAGCTACTCAGGAAGCTGAGGCAGGAGGAATATGAGTTCAGGACCAGCCTAGGCAACTTAGCCAGATTCTGTCTCAAAATAAAAATAAAGGTCTTGGAATGTAGCTCAGAGGAAGAGCATTTGCCTACTAAGTGCAAGGCCTAGGTGCTCTTACTATGAAACCGTTAAACAATAAAAATAAACAAATATATAAGTAAATAAGACCTATTTGCTTTAGGGTCTAGCTCAGCAATAACTTGCCTAGCATGAGCCAGGCCCTGAGTTCCATCCCCAGCACCAAAACACAAACAAACACCCTATATTGACTCCATAGTTGTTGCCTAACTGAAACATCACACTGTTTTCAACAAATGATCTTCTTTCAAAACTAAGCTATAGTTTCAATACATCTTTATTATTTTTCTGCTTACAGAGATAGCCTATATTTATCTGGAAAGTTGTAAGCGTTGCAGAAATATAGCATGAAACTACCCCATAATTTTACCCTTTAGGGATGAGTGCGCAATTTCCACGAATTGTACCCATATTTGAAGACTTTTTTGGTCTCATATGATAATTAGAACACCACTTCTTTCAAGCTTTTTCTGGAAACCATCACACATTTAATTTTATTTTTTAAAGTTTGATTTGCCATGAATTGAAGATAACTCCCCAAGAGAAAGCCCCAGAAACCCAAACACACATCGATGTCACGTATATGTGGCATGGTGTTGTGGCCTCCCAGGTTCTGGCTCTATGCCTGGCCTCCCTTCACGACTGGGAGAAGGCGGCACAGATGCCCTATGCTTGCCACAGACTTTCTATCTGACAAATCAGGAAGGATTAAAGAGAACCAAAAAGAGAACAACTTTCTCACTATATGATTTGATTCAAACCAAGCCCCAGACATAATTCCTCAGATCACCTGGATTCAGAGTGGCTAAACCTACATTTGGGGAACCATTGACCTGTTCATTTAAATGAGAGGTTTCAGAAGCCCAGAAATGCACCAGACCCCTCTAAGAACCTGGGTACATAACTCAGCCAGTGATTTCTTCAAACAAGTTAGGTGATGAGATCTGAGTGCCTCAGAGGACCAGTGCCCCAAGGGGTGAATGCTCCCTCCAGAAAGGACAATGGAGGCTGATATGGGAGTTTTCTCACCATACAGGCTCTTTCCCTCCGTGCAGGAGATGGGTGTTGGGGGACAGGCAGCTGCCTGGCTGCCTGCCACCTCTATCCACTGGCACAGTCGTCTAAGGTTTGGCAACATGGTCTCAAACACTTAACAAAAATACAGGTCCCCACATGCCTTGAGATGTCCACCTCGAGGACCTGGCTGAGGGAACAGTCCAGGGTGTGTGCAGAATCCAGCTGTGAGGATGTTCACACAACACTGGCTGTCAGCAGGGCAGCTCAGCCTTTGCTGAGCTGGGACACAAAGCCACCTGCAGCACCACAACTCACAGAGGGCTACAGCCCCCAAAGGGCTGGAAGTACTGGCACAGGGTGCAATAACAGGGTTTCCTCTGGTCCATGGCTCCCACTTCTGGGCCAGCACTTGAGTAAATTACCTATAAACCATTTACCCACAGGGAGCATTTGTGAGCACAAAAGCAGACTTTCAGCAACTTCTTCTCCTTCTCCCCTTCTCCCCTTCCTCCTCCTCCTCCTATTCCTGCTCCTTTTTTGTGCCCTTCCCTCTGCCTGGTTCCTGCAGTCATGATGCAGTCATGATGCAGTCATGATGGAGGCCCTGCTCTCCTCCAGCCTCTGTCAAATGTCCCAAAGGGCCCTTAGGCAAGGGGCGTACCAGGCCTCTGTCCCAAACACTAAGGCCACAGACTGCGGGGCCTGCTGCAAATCTGTGCTGCACATCTCCCTTTGCTGGTTTATTGTCTGCTTCTACAGGCACATCAGTTCCACCTGGCAGGCACTCTGCTGTTGCCAGCTCAGCCCCGTGCCTGAGCAGGGCTCAGATATGGGCTGGACAGATTTATGATTGCAGGCATGAAGCCAGTGCCTGTGTCTGGGTTGTTGGTACCACTTCACCTGGAGCAGGGGGCATCTTCAGGCTAAAAATGTCCTTCCCTCATCCCCACCCTGTGTGGCCTAGCTTCTTGCTTTCCTTTTAGGAGCAAATCTAATCCCCTCACCCCAGGTAGTACTCCGTGCAAAACAATCTTTATTTGGTACCAGGGATCAAACTCAGGACCTTGTGCTTGCGAGGCAGGCAGCAGAATCACTGAACTAAACCCCCTGCCCCAAGTGCAAAACAATCTTTCCCCACCCCCACCCCAATGTCCTGGTCCCTGCCAACCACCTTGGACACGAGGCCCAGTCACCCCCTTCATTTCCTTCTCTAACAAGAATTTTGCTAAGAGCTACTAGAAAAATTAAAATGTCATATTTTGCTTTTGTGGCATTGTGGCATTTAGCCACAGTGGCAGACACCTGGAATCCTAACTACTCAAAAGGCTGAGGCAGGAGGGTCAAATATTTGAGGCCAGCCTGGGTAATTAAGCTCAGTGGCAGAGTGCTTGTCTAGAATGTGTAAGGCTTGGGTTCAATCCCTGGGACTGGAAAAAAAATTTTTGGATCTTATATTTTATGTAAAAAATGGGAAATATCCCACATGTAATAGGAGAAAATGAGACCCAATCTAAATATCTAAGTGGAATAGATATGTTCAGTCATCCTATGGGCAGCCATGCCACCATTTAGAATGATAATATAACTATGATAGACTGAGAGCTAATTTCCTTAATATAGAAAGAGCTTTTACAGCTCAATAGGAAAAGGGTCAACAACCCAATAGAAAAGTGGGCAAAGGACATGAACAGCTTAGGGAAAAGAAACTAGAGGACTTTTTAATTTAATTTTATTTTTTTTTAATTTTTATTTTTTTGGTACTGGGGATCGAACTCAGGACCTTGCACTTGTGAGGCCGGTGCTGGAACCACTGAACTAAATCCCCGGCCCACCTTTTTTATTTTTGATTTGGAGAAAAGGTCTCACGAAATGGCTAAGTTACCCAGGCTGGACTCAAACTTGCCATCCTCCTTCCTGCCTCAGCCTCTGACCGTGCTGGGATTATAGGTGTATGCCACCACATCTGGCTTAAAATTTTTGAATGATATCATAGGTTTTAATTTTTCTTTTATGTATAATTTTCATATTCTTTAGTTTTAAAAATGAGGTCCCATTTTTGTATTTATGCATTACTGCATTAAAAATATGAATAGACACAGGTAGAGAAACACTGGAGATAAATCTAACTAGTACTAGACCGCCTCCAAGGGTGAACCTAATATTTGTGCAGGGCCCTGAGAGTTCACCTTGTCAAATGTCAC
This sequence comes from Heterocephalus glaber, assembly GCF_053883595.1. Taxonomy (NCBI): domain Eukaryota; kingdom Metazoa; phylum Chordata; class Mammalia; order Rodentia; family Bathyergidae; genus Heterocephalus; species Heterocephalus glaber. The sequence goes on from NW_028258137.1 coordinate 28,599,052, forward strand.
CAGTGTCCCAGCCAGCAGAGCTGCTGACAACTTTTCTGGAGGGGTGGCCCATGGTGGGCAGGATCGAAGCAGGCAGGATGAGTGAGTCGACTCTCATGTCCTCGGACCTCGCAGCCTCCAGCCCCTAGAAACCCACTAATTTCACACCCTGGTCAAGGTTGCCTCTCATGCCTGGGAGAGGATGACACAGAGAAGAGAGGGCTGGGGCCAGAGGTGGGCAGGAGAACTAAGCTCACCTTCCTGTCCTCCTCCAGAGCTATAGAGAGCTTGGGAGCCCTGTGGGCTTCCCTGGAGAGCAGACTCAGGGTCACCCCAATCTTACAGCTTCCAAGGACTCAGGAAACCCCAGGCAGCATGGGGGTGATGCAATCTTGTTTATTTTATGGGTGACAAAGCACACACATAACTAGTGTGGCTGGCTTCATCACATCAGTGTGGTGTTAGCTGCAGCCAAAGATTCTCCAGAGTCTGCGACAATCAAAGGGGCAAAAGGCTTCCCTTCTCTAGACAGCCTGTATCAACAGCTGAAATGATCAGTTTTTCTCTTTTTGCTTTCAAATCATGTGAGTGTTTCTGCTGCAGACTTAGTTTTAGCTAAATAAATAAACTTTAGACTACCAACCAATTCTTGAAAAAGTAGATCTGGCCAAAAAACTGAAAAAAAAAAAAAAGACAGTAACTTATATCCCGAGAAACCTACAAAAGTTGTGGGCTATTTATTTATTCTGCAGTGCTGGGGATAAAAAGAACCCAAGGCCTTGCACAAGCTAAGCAAGTGCTCTACCACTGAGCAATATCCCTGGGCCCCCAAATTTTGATAGTATATACACTTGTATGCATTTGCTTAATCCTTAGTCCAATTCTCTGTGGCAGGCAGAGGACAGACATTGGGGTCATTTATTAAGTGTGGTAACAGGTACCACAAAGCAAGCAGACTGAAACAGCAGCAATGTGTTCTCTCGAAGATCTGAGGTAGGAAATCTAGGCGTGGGCAGGGCCAGGCTCCTTCCGAAGGCTCTACTGGCATTTGTTGGCTTGTGGATGCATCAGTCCAATCTCTGCCTCTGTCGCATGGCTGCCCTCCTCCCAGTTATGTGCATCCTGAATTCCTCTCTTGAGTTACACTGGATCGAAGCCCATCCAACTCCAGTATAACTTTCTTATAACTGGTTATATCTGAAACAACCCATCATACTTCCAAATAAGATCACATTCTGAGATCTTCCTAAGATTCTAAGATCTTCTAAATGAGATCACACCGGAGGTTGGGAGATCAACAAGTCTTTTCAGGGGACACAGCTCACCCCATAACAGATGGGAGCACACGTAATAGGAAGTTTTGCTACATTCTCCTCAGCGCGGAAAGGGATTGTGTATTGGAGTGCAGTGAGACTAGGGGAGGCTAAGCACACTGTGACCCTCCCTAACCCTTCTGCTGTCAAAGACCCAGGGCTCCTCACTCTTGTGCACTACGTTAAAGCTGACCAAGCACTGGACATACCTCATTTCATTCAACCCATGAAACACTCTATCATGCCCATTTTACAGCTGAGAAACCAAGGTTCCCAGAGATGACACCTGACAAACGCCAGGTGCTGAGGCAGCCCTGGTCTAGCCCAGGCAGGGTGGTAGCCAACCAGCTGTTTCTAGAGTCAGGGCAGATGAGCAGATCTGAGGCAAATCTGGGCTTCCTGCCTGAGAAGAGTATCTAATGGAGAGTCTGTTCAGAGGACCAGGTCATCAGCTTTCCCTCCCGCTCTGCTCCCTGCTGGGAGATCAAGCCCAGTGCTTTATGTATTAATTCATTTTTTGCCATCCTGGGGATTCAGTCCAGGGCCTGCCACATGCTAGGCAAGAGCTTTGCTACTGAGCTCCCAAGCCTAGTATTTTCTTGGGTTCATTTCTCTCTTTGATAGAAGGAAAGCAGTTCAGAAAGATCAAAATCCAAGGTACTGTCAGGGCTTGCCCCACCTTCTGCAAGCCCTAGATTCTAGTAGCCACCCCTCACACTCAAAAAAAAAGCTGGAAATCAAATGGAAATGCAAACCACAAGTAATAACATGACACCCATGTTTGCTCCTGTGATTTATGAGTTATAATATTCCTTAGAAATAATGGAGACCTGACATTAAAGAATTGTTTAGAGCTGGGCAGGGTGATACATGCCTATAATCCCAGTACTTTGGGAAGCTGAGGCAGGAGGGTTCTAAGTCTGAGCCCAGCCAGGACAACTTTGTTAGGCTCTGTCTCAATAAAAGAATAATAATTAATAATTCACTAAAAGCGTTTTGGCTATAGATCAGTGTGAAGGCCCTAGGTTCAATCCTCAATACTAAAAAAAAAAATATTTTAGGGTGTGCTAATGGTACGGTGGCTGTTTGTAAAGGGCTCCTTATCTCTTAATTCATTCTGGAATATTTCCGCTGAGATATTCTGCTATCTGCCATTTGTTTTACACTAAGGGAAAATACACAGCCTGGGGTTGGTCACTATTGAAGCTGCATGATGGATACAGCGCCTTCATTACTCCAAACCAGTGAGTTCATAAGGCTCAGCCTGATTCTATTCCTTCTACTTGGTTCATGTTTGGAATTTTCCATAATAAAAAGTTTTTTAGGCTAAAAAGTCTGAATTGTGCATAATAAGTGTGACTTCTGTGATTCTTTATAAAGCAATGAAAAGTTAAAAAAAAAAAAGCAAGAGAGGGCGACAGGTGACAGGTGGGTGTCAGGGAGCGCCCCCTCATATCTTTTCTCGCCTACCCCCCAAGCCTGGCGACCCCGACCTACCATGTCTGTGACTCACAACTGATTTTCCAAACTGCAGGGTACCAGGCTGCACACTCCCAGGCCACTGCACCCCCACCATGTGTCCATCTGTCCATCCACCCAGCCATCCACCAGCCCCATCCACCTGGCCATAGTACCTCTGGCGTCCCTTACTCCCTTCCTCCCTTCCACGAGCAGAATTTGAACCCTGAGCCCCCCCGCCGCCCCACGTCCAGCCCGGTCCGCAGCCGGTACTCACACACTGCTTGCCGGCTTCTCTTCTGCACGAAACTGAAAGTAGTCGCCAGAGCTGTCGGGCTTGTGCATGGAACCCGCCGCCACTGCCGAGAAATCACGTGGACTTGAGGTGCCAGCCCAGATGCAGGCGGGGCCGGCACACCCGCTGCCCGCGCGGAGCCAGAGGGCGCACAGCAACCGCCCCGTCAGGACGCGACCATCCCGTAGCGGTAGCGGGGACAACCCCGGGAAAGGAGGGACCCCAGCCTCTGTGGACAGAAACTGAGGTAGAAGGGCGCAGACCGGCTCACCTGCTCGGCAGGGGGCTGAGTGGCAGGAAGCCCAGCCCGCTGAGACGCCATTCGCACCTCTTTAGAGCCTCTTCAGAGACAAGGACTGGAGGGAAGTGAGGAGACGCTGCTACACAAAGAGGGACTTGGTGGCCGGGGTCCTGAGGGTGGCTGCAGGTCAGGAGGCAGGGAGGAGGGAATAGCAATACTAAGGCTCAGTTGAGTCCTGGTCCTGCTGACCTGGGATAAACACTGTCCACACCTACATCTCCTCTAATCCTCAGAGTAACTGTAAAACAGACCCCAGCTCTCTCTCTGCACGTGCCCACGAACCCGAGGAGTCCCAGAGCAGAAGGGAAGAGGAGGAAAGAAGAGGGCAGGGGGAGGGATATGGAGGGAGGGGACGGGAGAGGGCAGAAAGGAAGGCTAGAGTCAGGGACAGCCCAACTACTGCTCAGCGTTTGCCCACCACCTCCCCAGCCTTTTGCGCTTGGCCAGGGAGGGTGCTCCCTCCTGCTGCAGGGAACTGACACCTCTGCCTGCTAGGAAGGCTGTCCCCAATCTCTGGATGCCATCCACCTCTGGGACACCACGGCGTCAGACGTCCCTCGTTCATCTTCGCTCTGGTCAAATGGCTCGATAGTCCTGAGCCTCAGTTGTGCCATCTGCAAGACCCAGAGCAGTCATGAGAATGTGGCAACCTACAGTTGAGGCTCATGCAGTCTGTGCCTGAAGCCCAGAAGCCACCCTTACTTTTTTGAACCCTTTTGCAGGTCCTACATCCCTGTGAGGCTCAGCCCTCCTGGCTCCCAGGACCCACCTAGCTATAGAGGAGTGGGGTGGGCGTAGACTTTGCAACTGATTGCTTGTAGTGACTCCGGTTCCACCGGTCCCAGCTGCGTAGCCGCAGGCAAATGCTTTCTGGCCTCCATTTCCCCATCTGTCAGGTGGGGTAATCCCAGCTGACCCTGGCCACTGTGGGACACGGTGTGGAATGGATGAGAATGTGGGCTGTCAGCAGTACGCATGGGAAGGCTCAGTTATGTTGCAGTGTCAGGGTTCAGCTCATGTTTCCTGAGCACCTAGGGTCTGACTGGCCCAGAAAAGGGTCCCAGGGAAGCTCTCCTGCTTCCTGCACAGACAGGGTGGGTAGAGAGACACATGGCCAATAGCCACAAACCAGAGAGACAATTGCAGAACATTCTTAGATGCCTTAAATACTGACCATACCCATGAGGAAGGCAGGACAAAGGTTACTCTACTATTAGATGGATGAAGAACTGAGGTTCAGATAGGTCAGGTGAGTTGCTGAAGGTCACACAGCAGTAAGGAGCAGAGCTGGGTCTTGATCCTGGTGCCCTCTCTACCCTAATGATACGAGGTATGCCAAGAAGTGTTCTGGAGGAATGACTTTCCCAAACTCTCCAGTGCTCAGCCCAGTGTGTGACCTGAGAATCCACCTTAGCTCCTTGTTTGTTTGGCCAAAGGTGCACACATTTCCATGGTGTAAATTAAATGGCCATCAGTTTCACAAAGGCTGGTCCCTGTGTATGAGAACTGACCCCAGGAGCCATGAGACTGCAGGAAGAGGCGGAAGATTCAGGACTGCACAGAGTGTAGTTTATTAAGTTCCTTAGGGACAGCAAGGAAGGCAGATCACATACCCTGAGGGAGGAGGAAGGGTTTATATGTCAAACCTGAAAGGCCCATGGCCTGCTGGAACTTATCTGGTCTTTCTTAAACATTAGTAACATGTTCAAAAACAAACAGGGTGACAGTGGCCAGCACAAAATGCTCATGTTACCAAATTAATGCCTTTGCCATTGGGATGCATCCCAGGCTTACTTGGTGGCACAGTGGCTCCCAGGGACAGTGCTCCCCTCCTCCTTGAGGCCTGGTCCGAGTTCCCAGGCCCTTGTCCTGCCAGGCCCAGAAGCCCAGGTGGTAGGATATGTGCCACAGGGTGCATCCTTGGGAATCCCTCATTTGTTCCCTGGGGCAAACAGCAGTACAGGCTTCTCCCGGGATCAGACTCTAACTGGGTCAGGCCAGCACCTCCCCTGGATCAGGAGGACTTCCTGGTCTTTTGAGGAGGGCCTAGGCCAGAGCTTCTGGGCTTGCATGACAGGAACAGGATGTGGCACAGGGGTCTTGCAGGTTGGTCCTGCTCTGACAACCTCTGCCCTCTGGGACTCCCCAGCACCTTCTGCTTCTTGCTCCCTTGGCGCGGTATAGTGACACATAAGTGCCATCCCAGCTCAGACCTGGGAGACACTCTCTAAGGATAGTGAAGGGAGCTGGGGGAGGCACCACCCTTCCTCTCTGGAGCAGGGATGAACCCCAGGGCCCTGGGGGGTTTGTAAGGGTGACACTCTCAATGACCTCTCTGTGTGCCCCTAATGATGGTGAAAGTTTCTGTTCAAGGAAGGAGCTGCTAGGGCTGCCAAGTTCTCCTGCTATTGTCCTTATGATATCAAGGAAGGGTCTTGGGCCTCTCTACCTCCTCAAGAGAGTGCTTTCGGGTGCAGGGTGGCTTCTAACAATGTCACCACCTTGAAAGCTAATATTGCAAGGCCTGGGATTCCCAGACTGGTCTGGGATTGGTGATCTCTTTCTGCCAGGGACCCTTTATGAGCCACCTGCCCACCCCCACGATGTTCCTGGTTGGCCTCTTGAATCAGATCCTTGCTCTGGGCTCAGAGGGAAGAAGAGAAACAGGCCTAAGAGGCCCTTGCAGTGGGCATGGAGGCTTTGGAAGGAACCTGGCTCAGAGGATGATGCCCTCCCTGGCAATCTTTTAAACCTGAAGGACTATCCCACTACCAAGTGTCACCTCGGACCTTGCCTCCCAGCTGATACAGTAAAGGCCAGGCCCCCTTTGCCCCTCACTGGTGTGGGCCCTGCCTGTTGGGTTGGCCTCACCTCTCCACTTTTCCTTTCTTTTCTCTTTTCTCTGCCAGCATCCTTGATTTCTTGAATCTATCATGACTCCCTCTACCCCATGGATTTTGCACATGCCAGCATCTTGTTATGTGTCTTAGTCTGTTTCCTGCTGCTATAATAGGACACCTGAGACTGGGAAATTTATAAAGGAAAGTTTCTGGAGTCTGGGAAGGTCAAGAGCACGGTGCTGGAGAGGGACTCATGCGGCTTCAATTCATGCCAGAAAGCCGAGGGGTGAGCACATGAAAGGAGCAAAGCACACAGGGCAGCCTTGTTTTATAACAACCCGCTCTCACAGTAATAACCCCGTCTCGAGAGGTTGGGAACTCACTCTGGTGAGAATTAACCCAGTCCCTGCAGAAAGTCATTAATTTCTCTTAATGATCTAATCATCCCTCAAAGGCACCTCAAAGGCACTCCCACAATGGGAGTCAAACTTCAACATAAGTTTTTTTTTTGGGGGGGGGGTGCAAACCCCATTCAGCCCATAGCACTATACTTTTCTTCACCCCACTTGGCTAAGGTGGTGGGAGGGATTTTCTCCACACACCTGGAGAAAGAGCCTGGTGCTCCCAAGACTGAGATGCTGTAGCCTGGGCTGGGGAGGAGAGGAAGGCTGGAGTGCAATAAAGTGGGCTGGGAATATGCTCGTGGGATGCTTCTCTCCTGCAAGAAAGCCACACTGATTTGCCTTCCTGAGGCTGCATCCTCCTCTTCTCCTACCAGAAGCCAGACCTCTGGAGTCCCTCACTTTCCCTGCCCTCCTCTTTGTCAGCCTCACTTCCTGACCAGTGCTGGAACCCCCTGGGGCAGACAATGAGTCACATCCTTGATTCCGGCTCCTGCAAGAAGCTGCTCAGACAAGGAGAGGAGACCATTAACAGTGGTGGGGCAGAGGGTGGAAGGAATTCAGTGTTTTGGGGGAGAGCAGAGGTGGAGTCTAAGAGATGCTCCCTTCTGACCACCTGCATCTGGGACACTGGAGAGAATACAAAATTATCTGAGATGTTTGACTGATGAGTGAAGTGCATTAATGAGTCAGTGCCCTGAGGAGTGAATAAGTGAATGGGTAATGTTCCTGGACCCAAACTGCTGTCTCCTCTGTCTCTAGCATTCTTCGTTATGTGGTCACTGGCAAACTCCTGCACAGTCTTCAGGATGCGGCCAAGGGTCCTCTCCTCCACTGGCCACTGGAAGGAGGTAAGAGGGTGTGTTTACAAGTGCTAGCTGATTGTAGAAACTGCCATTGCTCAAGGTGCCCTCCCTCCTGAGGCCCAGCCAATCAAGACTTTGGGTCTTGGGGGGAGTGGAGCATCAGGAAACCAGCTGGGATTGAGGGTCCCATAGGTGCCCCCTGATGATACTGCTGTGTCTGGGTTGTGCCCTGGGATCCAAGCCTGGTCACAGCCTTCCACCTGCCCAGCCTCCCCAGGCTGCTCCAGATCCCCACACATCTTCCCTCTTTCAGTTTGCCCTGGGGCTGAATTCTGTTGTTTGCTCCTGAAAACCCTAATGGACACATCACCTGTGTCTCAGCCACATGATGTCTTGAAAAGACCTGGGCCTGCTGGGTTAAGAGTAGTGCACATGGGTAGCTGCTGTGTGAACTTGGAAAACAGTTGTAGCTGGGTACGGTGGAGCACGCCTGTAATCTCAGCATTCTTGGGAGGCTGAGGCAGGAAGATTGCAAGTTCAAACAGTATGGGCACTTAATGAGACCCTATCTTAAAAAAAAAATTTTAAGAAAATCCTGGGTTCAATCCCAAGTCCTGGAAAAAAAAAAAAAAAGAGAGAGAGAGAGTTGCTAGTAGAGGCTGTGTAGGTGATAGGCAGATTCTCAGACGAGCTCGCCTTGATGTAGTCCTGGAAGGGTGAGGGCGCGCTGTAGGGCTTCAAGCAGGGGCCACCTGCCAGAGAAGTAGCTTGTTGGGGCTGTTCAGCAAAGCGGGTAGCTCTGGTGTAGCAAGGATAGGGGTGTGGCTGAGAGGGGTAAATTGTAAATAGTTTGGAAGGTACTCAGGGGCCGGCCAGGCAGAAGCTTGAATCCCGAGGTGAGCAGTTTGGATTTCTCCTCCAGCTGTGAGGAGCTTGCAGGGGTTGGGAGCAGCCACGGAAGGGCTGAAAAAGGGTGGACACCAGGGTGGATTTGCCAGATTCACCCAGTAAGAGGGCAGGGTGGGCAAGACCTGTCCTTTCCTGGCCCTGTCCCGTGTCCCCCCATTCACAGAAGTACTGTACCTTCCAGTTCCTGGATACGGCACTTTAATGTCAGTGCCCTTTAGGTCAGGGAAAAATTGGGAGGCAGTCTCTACTCCCTACTGCACCGACTCCACTGGGATGGAGGGAGATGCCAGAGTTCTCGTGTGCCTTGCAGTTTGAGCTCCATCCCAGCCTCTGGGGCTCCTAGCTCAAGCTCTGGAGGAAATCCACCAGCAGATGCTCAGGGAAGCCAAAGTCCATCTGCAGCAGCAGAGAGCCCTGGGAGGGGTGGAGGTGAGAGGGGCAGGCTGGGCTGGCTCCTAGGGCACCAGGAGACAGCTCAGGAAGCCCCCTGCATGTGTCTCCGACAGCCACCAGTCATGAGAGAATGCTGCCTGGGGCTCTCACCCAGGAGCCCAGGCTGATGGGAACTTTATACTCACATCCTGAGTGATGATCTCAGGGTTGATGAGGTCAAAGAAGTGTAGGCCTTTGCTGTTCATGAGAGCTGTGAGTGCCACCTGGAGCCCTGGGGCGGGGAAGGAGTCTGTCAGCCCTTCTCAGGGAGCAGGGCCAGTCCAGTGCTATGACACCCTGGGCAGTGGAAGATGGTGGGACTGAGGTTCTTGGCCACATGGTTAACAGTAAACTGAATCTACCCTGCTTGGAAGGATTGTGGGGAACAACTGTCACTCCCCATGACCTGGTAGTCACTCCTCCCCCGTGGAGATTCTCCCAGTACTCTTTGCAACCAACCACACAGAGCGGTCTCCCCAGATACCTGGTTTAATCACCTCTGTAGTTTTAGTGCCAGGCTACAGATGGGAGACTGAAGCTGGGAGAGTCCAAGACACTCACCCAGGATCATTCCTGCTTCCACAAGAATACCAAAGCCACACAAACATGCAAATACTCAAAATGAAGACCTGGCCACCTCAATATACCCAGTGGGGAAGGGAGAAAAGGCTTTCAGCAGGACCTTGTTCAAAATGCCTCTGGAACACCCTAGTTATGGGGTCTGAAATTCCACCAATAGAGTGGCTGCATATGGACAAATATCCACCAGTATCAGGGGCCAAAGGGAACTTGAGTATCATCAGGTCTGACCCTCTCATTCTATAGTAAAAACAAAAACAAAAACCCGAGGCTCAGAGTTGAGCTATAACCAGGTCTCAACCTTTCAGTTGGCTGTCATTAGGAGACCTCAGCCCTTAAAGTGGATTGGGCCCTAGTGGGGTGGCAGAGGTGATATTGTCAAGATAAACCAGAACCAGAGGTCTGTGCATTGGTGTTCATTGCACCAATAGGGAGCTGGGCCTTGAGGGAAAGGACCCAGGACCCATAGGTGTTGATGGCTGGGTGATCAGAGGCACTAGGGATCCTGCCTGGGAGGGGCCTCTGCACTGGGCAATTCAAAAGGGAGAGAAGGTGAAGTCAGAGCTCCATCCCCACCCACACCCCAAGCCCACACTTACGAGACATGACCTCAGGGATGCCCACCGTGGTGATCAGCGACTGCAGGAAGCTCCGGACAGCCTCGGAGCAGCTCTGCCAATCAGAGGTCCACAATGAGTGACCCACAGGGCAGACAGCCACACAGCCTGGGTGAACATTCACCCCCATGCCATGAAAAAGTAATCCTAACCTAGCCCTCTCCTCCTGCCCCCCAGACACTGGCTCTCCTGAATGGTCCCTCCAGACCCCAGGGAGGGCTAGGGTTGTTATCTCATTCCCAGAAGTCCAAGGAGAGGCCACGTGGCCTGTACTGCTCCCCATTCATAGTGCTATGATCCCGTTTCTGGGACACAAAGGCAATATGTCTCCCAATAGACATATTGGGGAGAAGGGTCACAAGAGACATGGAGGGACCATCTGATTTAATTTCTTTTGGTCTCACTGCCTGATTTCCTTTAAGGCCTCCTGCTCTCTTAAGTCATGAAGCCCAACAGAGCTTATTTCTCCCAAGACTACCTACCTCAGCCTCATTGGAAGCAGTCTTTGGTGTAATTCTGAAATAGAAGAGAGGTGAGAATTTGATCCTTTCCTTTTTTTTTTTTTGGTACCGCAGATTGAACTCAGGTCTTTTTGCTTGCGAGGCAGGTGGCGGAACCACTGAGCTAAATCCCCGGCCCTTTTTGACCCTTTCTTAAGGAACTCTGGGAATGGTTCTCAGTGTTTCTGATGAATCCTTTTATTCTTAGTGTTCCATTTGGGGGGACATAACAATGAAACATAATAAAAATTTTTCTCTTCAAATTCTTGTTCTTTGAATTTTTCTGGGTAACAGATATGAATTTCATGCAAAAATTTTAAAAATTGCAACCTTTGGCCACATCTCCCAGGGCAGGGAGATAGCCTGGGCCAGGTGTCTGGGCTGATGGCAGATGTAAACAGGTCCAGGGACGGGATAATCCTTCCAGGCCTTGAAATGGGAAGCCTTTTTGAAGCCTCTGGAGACTGGTCATTCCAGCCACCAGGCCCTGCCCAGGTCCTCCGTCCATTCCCAGGCCCACTTCCTCCTTGGGGGCAGTGTCTTCTTTCCCTGTAGCGAGGCTGTAATCCTGGAAGGAAGGGGAAACATCTCCCCACTAGGACTAAGCCCTGTGCCTGACCCCAGGGGCTCGGGAGAGCTTTGCAGAGCTGATCCCCCACCCCTCTCTGCAGCACATACTGGAAATCCAGGAGGCTTAAGAAGAGCTTTTTCCGGGAATAGGAAGCCTGGATGGTAGTGATGATATCCTGGGGAGAGAAACCAGATTTTCTGCAAGCTAGGGGTCTCCCTGGAGCTGAGGGCAACCCCCCCTGCCCAGGCCTCTCAAGTGCACTGAACATTCGGAGAAGTGTGAGGAGCAGTGGATCCCACGGAATCTTGGGATCTAGCTGAGCTATTCATCATCTGAAAACTGGGAGAAAGTGGGAATGTGGCTCAGTTGTAAGACACTTGCCTAACATGCTTGAGGCCCCAGCTTCCATTCCCAGCATTGCAAAATACATACATATGTGTATCCATACACACACACACACACACACACACACACACACACACACACACACACGAGAAATAAGGAAATTCCCCAGCACCAGTGACTTTGGGCTTAGGACCTGAGAAATCACATGGGCATTTCCTCTCCTGGTTTCTGACCTACCCACATTGTGAGTCTCCATGGAGCCAGACTGTGGGCATGGCTCACATTCCCTGCCTCCAAAAGGAAGCCGCCACACAAGCAAGGAGAGGCTACCTGTACTGGCGGCTGGATTTATCTGTTTTCACATTCTGGAGACCAAATACACTAGATTGCTGCTGCTCTAGGTGTGGCCTTAAGCCAGCGGCTTCTGCACCAGCCAGTAGGAGCCTGTTGGAAATGCAGATCCACAGGCCCTGTCCCAGACCTGCAAACAAGACCTGCGGCTGGCCAGAAATTTGTGCTTTGACAGCCTGCCTCAATGACACTGACCCCGCGGCACCAGCTAGCCCTCAAATATCCTCTGTATGTTGAGTTCAGTTTCATATGCACCTTCCTTGACCACATATTTTTATTTCATAGCACCGGGTAAAGTTAGAGGCTTCATAGTCTTTGTTTAGCTAGTTAGTTACTATTTATCCTGACTATTTATGAGATCAAGAATTGTATGGCTTGGGCCCAAAGTAAGAACTCAATAGATATTGCTGATAATGAATGACTAAGTGCATCTACTGGGCATGCAGAAACTATAGACTTCGGTATCCATGTGATGTGTTACCTTGAATGTCGCATCATGTCCTGTTGGTTCTGGAGCTCCCTCTGTTCAGGTGGAGAGGTGGCCACTCTGTCCAGGGCTCCGTTTAATGACTGCAGTGCGGCCATCCTGTGCCAGCACTGACCTGCCATCTCCCACCCCTGCTGTGGCTTCCACTTCTTCTTTTTGGCCCGACAGCCTCAGGAGTAGTATCAACACACCTCCAGCCTAACCTGCAACTGCATCAGCCCCAAACAACCCACACTGGCATTGCCCCATCCCCGGCCTTGTTTACATCTGCCATCAGCCCAGACACCTGGCCCAGGCTAGCTCCCTGCCCTGGGAGATGCGGCCAAAACTCTTTGGCAAAGTGTCCTGGGGGACATAAGTTCCTAAAGACCACTGACTGATGTACACATCCAAGTTCACGAGCAAGAAGGAAAGTCTGTAGGAGCCCGGACACTGGAGAAGTCAGGGTGACATGAAACAGGACATTGGGGAGGAGGGGCTTTGATAGGTGTTTGCTGCAGTCTGACAAAGATTCTTTCCTTGACCCAACTTCAGTCTGACTCCAGAATCCAGCTAGGACCATCATGTATTTCCCTATAAAATCTAGTTTTAGTAAGAACCCTGCTACCTCAGTTTAGCAAGAATCCCCATCCCCAATGTCCAGTCACTTCATATCTGATCAGTTCCCACATTTTCCACCATGCCTTAGGTGTTACGGGGTTATCCTGGCCCATCTTCAGCTAGAATACTGTTGGGTTGGTTTAGCTAGAATCTCCACCCCTGCCAGGTTTCCTCTTAGTACTTTTGCATCCACTAACCCCACCCCCTTCCCCTGGTCCTTGACTATGGATCCCACTCACCCAAGCTGCACTCAGAGCTGAGCCCGGTGTCTCCCACCCCACCACTCACCACCTTCCCACTGCAAGTCCCACTGCAGCAGCCCCATCTTTATGGCCATGGTCCCAAATAAACTTTACCTGACTGAGATTTAACAAGTGTCATTGAAATGTTTTCCTTAACAAGTACTCTGAACTGTTCAGATCCTTAAATAACAAAAGCAGTAAATAAATAAAATAGAGGAAACTTTTAAGTTTTTCAAAAAGGTAAATCCATGTGCTCTCCTGGATGGAATCTTGGTGCAGACGAAGGAGATCAGTGAAAAGACTCGTGAGACTTCATCAAGCCTGGAGTTTGGGTGCCTGTGATTTACCAGTGTGAATCTCTTAGGACCCATAGAGTGTGGTTCTGGGAGATGGTAATTATAGGGTAGATCAGGGGAGATGCATATGGAAACCTCTGTCCTATCTTTGTAGCTTTTATTCAGATCTGAAATTATTCTAAAATTAAAAGTTTATAAAAATAATAAACACCAAAGGAAATGTACCCCAGTGGAGCCCTGGGCATGGGGATTAGCAGGATCTGGAGTTTACCACAATGTCTCTGTGTTAGTTCTGTCTTTAGTTTTTAACGTATTAAAAAATATTAAAAGCCGGGTGTAGTCACATATGCCTGTAGTCCCAGCACTTGGGAGACAGAGGCAGGAGGATTGTCGCGCGTTCAAGGCCAGCCTGAACTACAAAGTGAGACCTTGTCTCAAAAAAAAGAGAAAGAAATATTGAAGATACTTATACAGAAGAGCATTAGGAATCACAATGATCCATAATTCCTTATTTACAGTTACAAAATCAAATGAACTCTTTGTTCCTTTTGTTCTTTGTCATTGTTGTTCATTGGCTTTTTAGAGTTTTTGACAAAACCTTGCTATGTGGATGAGAGGCTTTGTGTAGTATATTTATCTTGCTTTGTGTGAATATTTGTATGTGGAGAAATGTCAGTGGGCTTGGTTGTGGGGCCATCCAATCCTATCTGGGGTGATCAGCAACATGTCCCGCATGCACACACAATATCTGGGTGTTGTAAAATCCACAGCATCTGAATTTGGGAAGCTATGTGACCCTAATATCTATGGATGGAGGGTTTTGGACTTTTGTGACAAACATTTGTGTCCCACCACTCAGCTGAAAAAAGAAAACGTTACTAAGCCCATCAACACTTTCTGTGTACTCTTATGGGTTGAGTTATAGGATCTTGAGGACCATGACCTATGTGTAAGAAACAGCCAATCATAGCAGAGGTGGGGAGAAGAATCTGGAGTTGTCAGAGGCCTCCAAACCCCTGACTCAGATGGCCTATCTGCACCTGGGTCCCCTGCTCCCAGCCTCCCCCTGTATCCACCTCACCTCTTCAAAAGTGTGAGCCACTGAATGTTGCCCATCTGGGTGTGGGAAGAGGAATTTGACCATCACAGAACTGACAATGATGCCCTTGTTTTGACAGGAGATCCTGGGCCTCGTAAGGCAATGGACGGTTACTTGGGTCTGGCTAGGAGGGAAGCTGCTGAAAAGCTGTGGGAGACAGAGGTCCCGGGGCCAGGATTCAGGCCCATCAGAAAGGCTGCAGCCACTGCCCTCAGAGATGGGAGGGCTGAAGCTGATGTAGGCCCTGGGGCTGAGGCAAGAGGAAGTAGCTTGGGGTAGTGGCTGGGGCCAGGCTGGGCTTGGAGACTCTGAACCCTAGGCTGTGCCATATCTCTAATTTGCCAGTGACTTGACAAACTGGGACTCTTGCTCTCTCTGGACCTCATTTTTCTTGTCTGTACTGTATTGAAGCTACCTCTGCTCTGCCTACCTCAAAGGGCATGGCAAGGATGCCTTTACTTAGCCTTCTGTGCCTCACCTTCTTCCCCTGTAAAATGGGGATAGAAGCGTACCTGCCTCATAGGATTGTTGAGGGGTTGAACAAGATAATACATGTAAAGAGCTGAAAACAGGCCCTGCTACATGGGAACCCTCCAACAGATGCGGCTGTGCCTTCTAACAATGTCTACAGGGACCTCACAAGGCTGAAGCCTTGGGCCAGGCGAGGGACACAGCAGAGAGCCAAACAGACGGAGTCTCTACCTGCAAAGCTCATTATCAGAGAATTTCAGAACTAAAGGAAAAATTGTATTCTGAGGAGTATTTTAAAGAAGAAATAGACCCAGCTTTGGTACAAGAACCCTCAAGAGGTGGTGGGAGAGGTCTTTCCTGAGGATGAGGAGGAATCGATGGGAAAGGGTGAGGAAAACCCTCCGAGCAGAGGGAATAGCCTGGCAAAGGTGATGTGGAAGAGCAGGGCCAATGCAAGGACAGGCAGGCAGTGGGCAGGGCTGAGTATGGTCTGAGGTCAGCTGGGCAGAGCATCAGGTCTGCAGCCTGAGGGGCGGGCTCCAGGGAGCTCTCCTTACAAACCATGGGACCAATGGGTGCCTTCTGACAAAAGGTTTTAATTAATACCTAGCTGAGGTCAAAAGAAAGAAAGGGACAATCCCAGGTCCAAGACATGAAAAGCAAACTGAAAGCCACAACTGTAAGCAAGATAGCCCAGAGAGACGAGAAGGATGTGGCTTCAGGCCACACTGCCCTGGGGTTTGATGCTCACACATTAAAAGTGGATCAGAAGTGGAAATAAGAAATAAGACAATTCCCCCTCAAGAAAAGGAGTAGGGATGAAGAGTGTAAATGAAAAACTTAAATGGGGATACATCCAGACTAGTGAACGGTGCAACTTTTGTGTTCCTAGCAGAAATAAATGCAAAACTGTCCTCTTAGGAACTTTAGATAATCCAGAGAGCAGTCTGTCCACAGAAAAGCCACATTCCACTAAAGGTGAGCTTACAAATAGACAGAAATGACAAACGACACAAGGGAGGCATCCATCATGAGCGCTAACTAGAAAGTACAACAAATAAGAGGTAAGTACCCCTAAGAATTAGCCATGACGGAATAACTTGGAAGTTTTTAAAAATAATGATTAAAGAAGTAGACTACTAATGAAATGACAATATTAGGGGTGGGGAGAGAAGAGCTAGATTTGACAATGAACTAAATGAAATTACTATAAAATAAGTGTTATTGGTAGTCAAATGAAAAATTCGGAGGATGAGTAAACAGATAAGATATAGATATAAAAAGAACCAATAAACTGAAAGAGATCCAGTGGACCCTCAAGGTACGACTGGCCTGACATATGAATCACTTGGGTTAATTAGGTTAATGGAAGATTCATCTGCTTGTTATCCATAGCACGTACCCAGGTAAACATCCAGATATCAGTTGTATTGACTTAAGGCCAACTTGAGTTACAACCAGCCCTTGGAAACCAATTAAGTTCATAAGCTAAGGGTTCACTATATTTGCAGAAACTATCTAGAATTTTGCATAGACATATAAAGACATAAAAAAAAAGACAGAATAACTAACTGTAGACATAGGAGAAGGAATGAGGAAGTCCTAATAGCGAAAGAGGTAAGAAGAGAGCAAGGAGAAGAGAGGCAATAGCTGAAGAGATGGCAACTAAGAAATTTCCAGAGCTGATGAAAGCATCAACACTTAACACTAAACAATTGTGCCGGGTACAGAACAACTAGACTGAGAGGTAGACAAGGGCCAGACACTGCAGGATGCTGGATACTATGCCAGAGAACTTTGCCTCTATCCTTAGAACTTTATCCTCTATCCTTGATGAGTTTTAACCTGGCAGGTGAGGCATCAGTTTTGCTTCTTGAAAAGATTGTTCTGGCTTCCATGAGAAATAGGAGGTGTTGGGATGCAGGGAGATCCACTAAGGGGGTGCAAATAAATTTCCACAAGAGACAATGGTAGCTGGGCCTGGGGATGAAGGTAGAGACTGAGATAAGTGGACGACTCTAGAGTAGTGAGGACACAAGAGGTCAAGGGAATGCAGGCCAGAGTTGCACACCTGGAAGAAGAGAGAGGGACATACAGGGCTGGGAAGGCTGGGAGGGTAGATGGGAAGTTCAGAAGGGAAGTGGGCATCCTGTAGACCAGAAGGAAGGCCACAGGGCGTGCGTGAGGGGAGGGCTGGGAGCAGGAAGCGGAGGGAGAGGTGCTGTGGGAGGCACTGCCCAGCTCCCTGGGAAGCAGTGTGGTGTCAGTTCCTAAATTTGTGGAGAGGGAGGTAGTGAGAAGATGGGGGCGGGTGGCAGCTGGAGACTTGAGGACTGAAGATGTCAATGCAGGGAATGGGAGTGAGCTGGCCAGAGGGTCATTTTACCCAGAAAGGGCTAGGCCCTTTGAGCTCAGGGACCATGGGCTCTTAGTGGAACTAAGAAGATCACTGAAGAGCAGGATCACAGGCATCACTGCCTCCAGGCAGAGCACACAGGGCTGTGACCCCCAAGGAGCCAACCTGAGGTGGGCTTTGGGATCAGGAGTCGCCCGCAGCACATCCTATGGCTGGGGCCCACTGAGCCTGGTGGTGATCACATAGTCTTTGGTGCCATCACAGCTGGCACAGCCCAGCCCTGCCATTTCCTAAGTTCCCCAAGTGTGAGATGGGGTCATATCAGTGCCTCGCTGTCAGGGTGGTTGTGAGTGCAGAGGGAACTGATGCTCAAGAAGCGCTGAGCTCAGAGCCCAAAAGGCCTTGGTTACTGTGATGTCACTGCTGCTGGGCTGGGCTGGGTGGGGGCTCCTGCAAGAGCAGGATGAGGGTGCACAGATAAACCCTGATCAGCAGGGCAGTTACCTCTGCAAAGGTTTCCTGATTGATGTTCAAGGCCTGGGTCTCCAGTGCTGCCTAAAACAGACAAAGGGTGAGTAGGTCATCTTCTGGACACTGCAAGTACCCACCCTGACCCCAACTCCCTAGAAAAGATCTGAGGTCTTCTGGGCAGGGCGTGAGTCAGGGAACCTCTGATCTTGCTGGAGGCCTGGCTTCTGCTCCTTGCTCTGCCACACCAGGCGGTGTGACCTTGGGGATACACAATGGCAGGCATGAACTAGAAACCACCTAATAATTTATGGTTTTGCAAAAGATGAAGAGTGCAGGGTTTGGAGCCTCCTCTTTTAAGCTGTGTGGTCTTGAGCAAAGTTACCTACCCTCTCTGAGTTTGGCTGTGGTTTTGTTTTTTGAAAAATGGAGATGCAATAGTACCTATCCCAACCGGGTAAGTACAGCAAAGATAAATGTAGTACAAATATGAATAGCAGCTTGCATTTATTTCACAGTTACTATGTGCCAAGCTGTATCTACAGTTACATCTGCCTATCTATCTATGGATCAGTGATGTCTCTCACCCATCACACAGTGGCCAGTAGATGCTGGGCTGTAGTATAATGGCTACTTCGTAGACAGTCCATGGCTCCTGTGCTCACCACCCACAGTTTCCTCCATGCTTCCTGCAGGTGTGCATGCACACCACATGCACACATGCATGTCCCAGCAGCACTGCCCTCACCTTGAACTTCTCCCCCATCAGGCTGAGCAAGAGGTGGCCATCCTGGAAGGTGGCCTTGGCAAAGGAGTCCAGGACTTGCTCAGAGAACCAGAAGTAGAGCATGCGGGAGTCCCCCAGCAGTGAGGGTGAGAAGGTAGGCAGGACGAGGTCCTCCGAGATGCTTTTGTAGATGAAATGACCCTGCAGGAAACCGGGACAATGGCTGCCCTTTCCAATGTGTCTCTGATGGGCCCAGAGGCCAGCTTCAGAGAGACAACAAGGACCCCGGAAAGCATCCAGCTCAGAAGACAGGCTGGAAACTGGGAAAGAGCTGCACTCGGTTTCCTCCCACCTGGGCCTTCATTCATTCAGCAATAGATGGGTTCCAAGCGCTGCAGTGTCCCCAGCACCGGTCAAGTGACGTGAACCAGAAAGATGTGGTCCCCACCCTCACAGGCTGACATTCCAGCAAACATGGCAGACCAAGGGCCTCTATGCTTTCACCTGGCCCCGCTGACCACCAGCCCTGCATCTTCAGTCCCAGGCAGCCAAAGTCAAGAAGGCAAACCATGGCCCAATTCCCTCCCCTCCAACATTAGTGAGCCTGAGGCTTATGAAGGGGCTTCATGAGCACTCACGAACCCCCTGAAATGTTCCTTTTCCTACTTTTCTGGGCACAGGCTCCAACACAGAGATGGCTGGCTGTCTCTACAGTTTGTTCTCCTCTCAGAGTTCTGTAGCCCCCAATTCTTAACTGGGCTCATGGCTGCCTGGAAGAAATTCCTCAGCACCCCCTGCAGCTCAGGGTGACCACCCTGGTCAGACTACGGGATGGGAGCAGAGTGGGTGGTCAGGTCAGCCACACAATGCATAGAGCCTGTGAGCCTGACACCATGAAGCCACCAAACCTATCCTGTAGGTGATGCAGGTTCAGGCTGATTTTCAAGGGAAACAAAAATCTATGGGTTTAAGGTATTCTTCTAGTGGGTCTCTAAGTTCTAAGTAACAGAGAATCGAGAACTTTCATCAGATCCCCCAAAGGGGGCTTGGATCCCCCAAAGACTGCTATGGAGGATGATGGAAGCCAAAGAAGCCTTCTAGAAAGGAGCTCATGCTTGGCTGGACCCTCGGAGGTCAGGAAATGTTCTGCAGAGGTGTGGCAAGGGAACACTTGGCTTCTATGGAGGCAGGTGGCCAGGCCACAGGTAATGACCTAGCCCGAGAAACTCCCAGGGAGCCCCTGCCCCACCTTCCCACCACACGCACCTTGCGATGGGACTCCAGATAGGTGGCTGTGATGACAGACAATCCAGTCAGGGAGATGTCCACCCCATGTCTCCATCGGAGAGGATGTTGGCTGTGGCAGGGGAGGATTGAGGTGGAGCCTCCCCCTACAATTTGTGCCCCAGTCTGCAGCCCTAGGGCTCTCCTTTGTAAGGTGGGTCCTAGAGCGTGGGATGCACATTTTCATTATTTTTCTCCTCAGCTTCGATCCAGCTGGGTGGTTCCATCATGCCAGGGCCCTCTGGAAGACTGGTTCAGAGTCAGAGATCCAGAGTCAGAGTAATCCTAGCTCCCTCGCTGAACACCTGTATTGTGTCCTCACCTCCAATGATAGTGTCTCCCTCAGGGCACATAGTTATGGGATCAGTTGTGAAGAGGGGGTGAGCAAGTACCTAACAAGGGGAGCAATTCTAATGATCAGTTCTCTCAGACTCAACTCCTTAGTTGGTCCTGAGTTCTAGAATCCAGGACTGGAGCTATCAAACATTTTCTATAAAGGACCAGACAATAAGCACTGTAGGCTCTGAGGGCTCTCATTCCATGACTTGGCTCTACTTTTTTTTGGTACCAGGGATCAAACTCAGGACCTTGTACTTGCGAGGCAGGCAGTGGAACCACTGAGCTAAATCCTTGGCCCACTTGGCTCCACTTTTGCTGTTCAAAAGCAGCTGCACACAGTCCAAGGCTGTGTTCCAATAAAACTTTATTTATAAAAGGTGTGATCCTGGTACAGACCAGCGTGAGGGCTGGAGAGCAGCGTGGGAGTGTAGGGCCCTGCTCCTGCCTCTTCCCTCAAACCTGCAACAGAATCATATCCTTGGGTAACCCCCTGGGTCTCCTGATGACCCCAAGGGACAAGCAATAGCAGTGGGGAGAAGCAGAGTGCATGTTACCCAAGAAAACAGCTGCCCTTGTCCCTTCCTGTGCTGCTCCTCTGCTCGGGCCAGGAGCCTAGAGGCCTGCCATGGTCCTGGTACTGCCTGGGGTCTCCCCTCCCATTACTCCACTAAAGTCTCCTACCCACGTCTTTGCTGTCCTCATTGCCTCTGTTTGCTGAGCACCTACTATGTGCCAGGGAATCAAGACCAAACACATGCCCTCAGACTAGCAAGAGAAGTTCCAGTGTAGTCCAGTTGCTGCTTAGGAATGGTTAGATGCCTGGGTTCAGATTCCTTTCAGCCCCATAATTTCTTTTTCTCATAAGTAAAATGAGGATAGCAGTACCTTCTTCTCTGAGTCATCACAAGGATGCTGTGTCAGGTGAGTGCAGTGTTTGGTAGCTAGTAGATTCTGTTAGTATTGTGGGGCAGGACAGCATGGCCCACTTCTCCCAGGACCTTCTCTTGTCTTCTGTATCCCTAAGGAATGTTCCCATTGGACAGACAGCAAAACCAAGTCCCGAGCTGTCCCTTCTCCACTGCACAGCCTTGTGAGAGCTCCCCCAGGCTGATCAGAAGATGGGGAGAGGCTCCAGGTGGGCAGGGGATCTCTCTCTCCATCTCTACACTGCCTTCTCCTTCTGAGCTTCCACTGACATTCGTGGCTGCCTACATTGTAGTTGATGTTAGGTTTGGTGCTATGGGAATTGGGATGCTGATAATTCTAGTTATGGTAGAAGGGCTGGTGATGCCCCACGTACTGTCTTATGCTTCTGACATACATTTTCCACTCACTTGTCACAGCTGCCCTGTGGGGCAGGTGCTATCACCCTACTGTTTTCATTTTTTTTGGTACCGGGGATCGAACTAGGGTCCTTGAATCTGCACAGCAGGCGGCGAAACCACTGAGCTAAATCTTTGGCCCACACCCCACTTTTATCCATAAAGAAACAGATTCAGAGAGGTTAAGCGACTTGTCCCAGGTCACACAACTTCCAAAGGGAAGTGACTTGCCATAGCCTGACCATAAGTAATCACCAAGTGTCAGAGCCAGACAGGAGCCACTGGGGGCATGACTGTCCCAAGACCCTATGGTGACATGGGCAACTTTCTGCTCCCATTGCTGTCTTCAGAGGTACCCAGACCAAACTCACTAGCCCTGGACTGGACAAAGTCAGCCATGATGTTGGAGATGACATTGATCTCTTTGCAGATCTGGGGAAGACAGGAAAGGTGCCTCACCAGGCAGGAAGGCAGGCCAGAGAAGAGGCCAGGTAGTGCTGCCCTTGGGACCCCGGACCACAGGTGGGTCTGCTGGCCTTGCTCACCTGTCCCTTCAGGGCCAGCTTCAGGGTGAAGGAAATGAAGTTTGTGAACAGCCGCTTGATCCACCTGGGCCTGAAGTGAGGAAGCACTAGAGTGAGCCTCCGACCTGTTCTGGGCATGCACTAGGCACCTCTTGGGAGCTGCGGACCACTTGGGACCCTACCAGCTTCAGAATCCTCAGGAAGCTCAGGAGACAGGAATTGTCATCCCTGCTTCAAAGCTGAGAACACCGAGCCTCAGAGAAAGCTGTAATCTACACCCCCTTGGTCTTTCCCACCAGCATCTGGTTCTTGTCCTGCTCACATCTGCCTGCACGTGCATTTATGCAAAATCCAGACTCGTACATGTGGCTGTCTGGTCCAGGGGCAGAGATAGGCCTCCTGTACCCCAAGTTTGCCATTGGTGCCATGACCGAAGCCTCTCTGTGCCCCAATTTCCTCCTCTGTGCAGTGGGGCTCTTCACAGCTCCATGACAGAGGGCTCTGGCTGTCCCAGACCAAAAGCCTCCCCCAGAAGGTAGGAGATCAGGTCCTTCGATTCAAATCTCTCTCACCTCCAGGGGCAAACTGAGTATCTCAGAGAGTTACTTAGCTATGAATAGGTAGGAGTTTTTCCTTCCTTCCTAACTTCTCTCTGCTCACCTCACTTTACCCATAAGAGAAAAATGGGACTAATGACAGAATGTACCTCCTAGCATTGGGTTGTGTGAGGAGTAAAGCAATTAGTTCATGCAAAGATCTTAGAATAGTGCACATGCTCAGAAACTATTACTTATTATTGTCTTCCCAGCTGCTGAGTGTGCGCTGATGGAGAGGGGCTGGGAATGACCCCTGGAGGCCCCGATCCCCCCGGGTCTGGCTGCCCACAGGCATGCCCTGAGTGCGGGTGGCCCTGGAGGGGCCGTGGGCACACAACTTACTCATGCTCCCCGTGGAGATACAGAAGCAGCTTGTGGAAGGATAGGTGGCAGTCAGGGGCATCGGTCCGCACTCTGCCAGAGTCACAGACTGCAGAGAGACCCCAACACATCAGGGCATCCTGGGCCACCAGGCAGGACCCATGAGCCACACAGGCCAGACAGGGGTGTGGCCAGCTCTGCACTCCCACCCTGCAAACTTCCCAGGCTGGGCCTTCTTTAGTGACCTCAAAACACACTGTTTACATGTGTTCCCTCCCTGCAGAGGCCAAGCCCCGGGCTAGCCTCCCCCTCCCCGGAGGGAGCTGAGGCTTACTCAGCTGAGTGTTGATCTAGAGATCAATGGCAGAATCGATCTCGAAGTCCACAAACCGATCAATGCTCAACCTACAAAGAGCCAAGGATCAGGACCCTCGCTCTGCCCTACAGTTCAGAGGGCCAGGGATTGGCAGGTCACCTGAAGGCAATGCTCACCCCCAGGCACTTGTGTAGCCATAGTTCAGGGTCCCTGTGAAGACCACAGACACATTTTGAATGGAGATATCGATGGACTTGGCTTCCGCCAGCTCCACCTGGCTTCCAGCAATGGACAGGTGGCTGATCTGGATGCTGGAAGAACAAATGGAAGCTGAGAAGGGAATCCTGGGTCAGGGACAACAGGGGCTTTCTGTCACCTGCCCCAGGAAAACCCTGTCTTGTCCTCCTGTATCTGAGTACACATAGGGAGTCACCCCCACTGACATGGGTCATCCAGGACTCCCAACCAGTGAGTGTGTGATAGAATGACCCCCTGAAATGTCCACACCCAAACCCACAGGAGCGGTGAGCATATTGCCTGACACCAAAGAGGGGATTTTGCTGGGGTGATTCATTAAAGACCTTGAGGCAGGCGGGGAGCTGATCCTGGGCCCCTTGGGTGGACACAAGCATGCTGCAAAGTGGAAGAGGAAAGCAGGGGAGCTGGGAACATGAGACCGGGGGGCAGCCTGGCTGGCCTTGGAGATGGAGCCAGAAGCCAAGGCCTGTGGGCACCTCCAGAGGGTACAGAGGAAAAGGCAAGGGAAGAGACCTCCCCATGTCAGGCTTTTAATCTTTTTCTTTTTTCTTTTTTTTGGGAGGGGTACCGGGGATTGAACTTGGGTCCTTGAGCTTGTGCAGCAGGTGGCGAAACCACTGAGCTAAATCCCCGGCCCTATTAACCTTTTATTGTTTTTGTTTTTTGGTACTGGGGGTTGAACTCCCGACCCTGCGCTTGTGAGGCAGGTGACCAAACCACTGAGCTAAATCCCTGGCCCAGGCTTTTAACCTTTTAAATTGTGCGGTAGTATGTTGTTTGAAGTCACTGGGCTTATAGGAATTGGTTATGGTGGCAAACAGGAAGTGAGTACAGAGGGCTTCTTGAGGGAGGTGACCTGGGATGGGGGTTTAGAGGGTAGGAGTGGCTTGGCTTGGAAGGAGGCCTCAGCAGCCCTGAGTGGCTGCACACATTTCCTGTTTTAGTCCTCACTGCACTCCGAGGCATCACTACTGTTAATTACTGTACCCACTGAGCAGGGACAGGAGCGGCTTAGAGAATTTATGTGGCTTCCAAAGGTCTCTGAATCACTGGGATTCCATCCTGGGTCTTCTCCACCCCAAATCCTGCATTAGAAACCATTGTGATGTGTTGTGACCAGTAATAAGAATCCAAGTCTTCCAAGCCAGGCGTGGTGGTGCACACCTGTAACCCAGCACTTGGGAGGCTGAGGCAGGAGGATGGCCAAGAGCTTGAGGCCAGCCTGGGCTACATAGTGAGTTCGAAGCCAGTCTGAACTATATAACGAGACTCTGACCCCCGCCCCCAAGAATCCAAGTCTTTCCTGTTTTCCCCTCTTCTATTCTGTTCTATTCCTTTGAGAGAAAATAGTATAAAGAATGGTCATTGCACCCATTATCCGGCTTCAATTAATGTGAATCAAGGACTGTCACACATCCCCCCCCATCAGTTTTAGACAATCATTGCACATGACAGATCTATTCTAGGACAGCCTGGTCGTTGGAATTATTGTTGGTTTCTAAGGCATGTTATCTCTGTTAACAAATCCAAGGCACTTCTGCTACCCCTGACCACTTGGGACATAGGTCTAGGTTGTTATTATCCTCATTTTACAGAATGATAAACTGTACCTCAGGTCACACCGAACGCTCCGTGTCACCCGTTGTCCCCCAACCACAGAGGCCTTTCTTACGGAAGGCAAAGCAGCATTCCAGCACTGCGGCGCCCCCTAGTGGCCCTAGGACATACACGGGCTCCTGCGGTAACAGGACCAAGGAATCTTGGCGAAGGCTTCCACCTCTGTGGAGGTCCTTTGGGAGGTGGGAGAGGAGGAGGTTGGTTTTAAGACAAAAATAAGGTCCCCAAACAGTGTCTGCTCCACCGTGGGGCCTCTGACACATATAATGATAGGAACCCAGGCTCCAGGGCAACCTAAGGTGCAGGAAAGTGGCCGTGTTCCAGGAGCCCAGCTCTGTGCTCGGATCTCCCTGCCTGGCTGAGTGACCTCCACACAGTTTAACTTCTCTGAGCTCCTGTTTCCTGACTTGTTAAGTATGATCAAGATAAAATATTGTCTGTAAAGGCGGCTGGCTGTTACGGTCAGTCCAAATCAAGTCAGGAGACCCTTGGGCCAGGAGATCTCTATACCCTGCCTCCCGTGTCCCCGGGGAAGACCCCTCTCCCTGGGGCCTGTTCCCAGCCCTCGGCCCACCCTTCCCCCGACCCCCAAGGCCAACTTACTTGTGCAGACCGTACTTGACATGGCCAAGCAGCACCATGGCCTTCTCGCCCTTGATGTCGGGGTAGCTGGCCCACCGGAAGGCTGTATGGATCACCTTGGTCGTCTCCTGGCTCACTAGAAGGGAGCCGTGGCCAGGCTCAGCCTCTCTGGCATGAGGCTCCCAGAGGCCTCAGAGCTCAGGGTCACATTGGGCCTCCCTCTGGTTGCAAGTTAATGGCAATTCTCAGGGGACACAGAGAGCCCTGACCCTGGACCCCAGTTGGAGATCCTGCTCACCACTCAGTCTCTGGATCCTGATACACAGGAACCCCACCATCCTGGTCAAAATGATAGCCCCTGAGCCAGCTGCACACTTCCTCTGCCTCATACAGACCATGCTGTGCCCCCCAGTACAACCGAATCTATAACCCTGGGGCTCACTTGAGGCTACTCTGTTAGAGGTCATAGGATTTAGCCTTCCTATTCCCTGTTGTACTGAATAAGAGGCTAAAGCCCAGAGAGGGCTGCAGAGCTGGCCCAGGTCACACAGCAGTGACAAAGTCTCCCTACCCTAGGCTAATGCTGATTCCTGCAACACCAAGTTCACACTAACCTAACCTTTGACACTAGCCTGACCTCTGAACTCCAGATCGACTCTGGATCCCCAGCAAATTCCAACCACTACACTTGGCGGTCTGCAGCCCAGCAAGGGCCTTCTTACCAAAGACCTTGCCCTTGAGGGTGACCCCAGGGAAGAGGCAGAAGAGCCGGGCCAGGGTGGCTCTGTCTGGGCTAAGGTATGGTGACTCAGCCCCAGGGCTGGCTTCTGACCAGGTGGTGCCCTTGAGAAGAGGCCCTGCTGGATGGACAGAGGCCTAGAGAGAGAGGTGGGCTCTGCTGTACTTACACACCAGGAAGGCAGGCTTGGTGATATGGCACACAATGTCTGCCACATACGGGGGGCCCGTGGAGCAGGGGTGGGCACTGCTCAGCAGGGCCAGGCTCAGGAGGGCAGCAGCAAGCATGGTTCTCGGGCAGCAGCCAGTGAGTGGCCCTGGCTGAGCTGCTGAGCTCAATATATTTATCTTCCCAGCGCCCACAAGGCATGAGGCACTTCTGGTCAGCAGGGCCTTTCTGGCCCCAGGGATTCACTTCCTTCCTGCTTGGCCCCCTCTGCCTCCTCTTGAGTTCAGAACTGGGCACTGGACCAGAGTGCATATGCATACACATGCACACAGAGACACACACACACACACACACATGCTCACACACATACTCACTTCCCTTTGACCATCTACGCAGTGTATGCCACCCCTCATATCTGGACAGTAGCACAATATTAGCTAGATTATCTCTAGAATACATCCTTGAATTTGTTCTTTTTCTTCTTACCTAAATAAATGCATCTAAGAATAAACTTTATCTCTCACTTTCCATAAATGAGAGACCAACTACAATGGCCTTGAAATAAAGACTCTATTCTCCCAAATGCTCTTGCGGGAAAATGGCCTCAGCTGGAGGCCTGCAAGTACCTGTCAGTTACAGCCCAAATGAAAGGAAGGGAGCCTCGTGGGGTAGAGACCCAGTGCCAACCTTTCTTTGCTGTCATTGGAACAATCAAACACCCCTCTAGTCTCTCCTGGCTTTCCATGCTATACAAACTGCATCTGTGACACCACCTTACATGCCCCTAGCAGCACATGGCTCACTCCTTGGATGTTCTGCTTTAGAGAACTTTGCATTTAGCCTCCCCATGCCCTCATTGTCTTGAGCAAGAGGTTGAGGTTCTAAGAGGACAGTGGAACTGGGCAAGTTCACACAGCAATCAGGGACAGAGCATCTCCAACCTAGGCTCTAATTTTGGCCCCTGCCTGGGTATTCAGGGCCTGAGACACTGAGCTGCACTCTTGAATCTTTGCCCTCCTCCAGATTCCCATCTCTCCTCCATAGCCTGTCTCTGGGGCAGAATGTGCTGAGGGGGTCTCCTGGTGTGCACCCCAGGCCCCAGTGCCAGCCCCCCTCAAGGCATCACTGTTACTCCAGTTACCTGGAATCAGAATTTTCTAGGTATCTGGAACACTCAGGCCACATGGCTTCCAGAAAGGGGGAGAGGAGAAAGGAGAGAGCACCATGGAGGGAACACCTGCATGACCAGGCTTAGACCATCACTAAGGCCAAGGACAGCCAGGAGGAGGCCAGGGTTCCCTCGGACAGGGGAACACACAGAGGGCAGTGACAGGTGCAGCTCGGAAGGTCTGGGTGCCTGGTTCTGGGGACAGGGCCAGTGCTGACTGCCCTGTTAGCCCACGTCTCGTGTGCTGACGATGATCACAGCTCTCAGCACCCTTTGTGGGCAGCCCGGCCTGGCTGTCCTCTCTCATTCTGAGTTCTCAGCTGTGCCAACCCCTTGACATGTGGCCTTGTTCACCCTGAGTGAGCTTCCCTGCTGTCTGAGTTCTTGTATTATTCACACTGTTTTCAAAAATATGAAACAAGACCCTCACAACAGAGACGAAGAGGAAAGGAAATGGGGTCGTTGGCTGGGCCTCCCCTTCTAAAGCCATCTGTTGGGGGTGCTGCGGTGGGGAAAGCCTTCTGCTCCTCTGTGCATTCATTCAATCTTCAGACATTTCCTGAGCACCCCTCACATGCTGGGCAGGGACCCAGAGGTGGAAACAAGACAGCCTGTCCTCCCACAGGCCATTTTCTAGCGGAGCACAGATGTGGATGAAGCATGTACGCCCTGTCTCATCTCCGCCTGCTGGCACCAGGAAGCCACAGGAATATTTTCTGAATAACAACTCCCAATTGTCATTGAGGGTTTTTTTGTTTGGGGGGTTTTTTTTTGGTACCAGGGATCGAACTCAGGTCCTTGCACTTGTGCAGCAGGCGGTGAAACCACTGAGCTAAATCCCTGGCCCTGGTCATTGAGTTTTTACTCTGGGCCTGGTAGCCTGTGAACATCCAGAGCCAGGACCATGGCTAAGGTGAGTCTTCACATAGTAGGCTCTTGGCACATAGCAAGTGGACAACAAATGCCTGTCGAATGGAATGTGAGATGCCCACAGATCTCAGGAGCTCACAGCAGATGGTCCCAAAGGAAGGCCAAGGAACTGGCAGGCCAGAGTGGGCTCGCTCAGCCCTTCTCAGGGATCACCCCTGGCCCCATATTTGCTCCCAGTTAGGGCCTATGCTGCCCAGAAGCATACACAGAGCAGGGCTGAGCCCCGCACTTTCCTGAGGCTCAGAGAGGTTAGCCTACTTGCCCTGGGCACCCAGCCCTTGGGGTTTGTACCTCTGCTGAGAGTGGGTGCCCACGGGGCCTCACCACGGCAGGGGCTGCAGGATGCTGGCTTCCCACAGACTGGGCAGGGAGCCACCACTGTTCCAGGACTATGAGGATATCCTGGTGGCTACTGTTCTCCAGCGTATGTTTATATTCCACTCCTGGGGCTGCAGAGGACAATGACTAAGGGTGCCCTGGCTGGTCCCCCACCCTATAGCACAGCCTAGGCCAGGGGCCTGGCACCTGCCACAAGACCCATGGGACCATGGATTACAAACAAAATAAAACAGATAAATGCAACCCCAAGCCCAGAAAGGCCCATCCTTTGAATTTAGGAGCCTGACTCCTATATTCTTAAAATTACTAATCCTAAAAATAACAACTATATTTTCAACTGTATGTACTTTTTTGGGTATGA
Organism: Heterocephalus glaber; assembly: GCF_053883595.1. Classification (NCBI taxonomy): domain Eukaryota; kingdom Metazoa; phylum Chordata; class Mammalia; order Rodentia; family Bathyergidae; genus Heterocephalus; species Heterocephalus glaber. The sequence continues at coordinate 28,628,359 of NW_028258137.1, forward strand.
TCTCATTGAATGCTTTTTATTCTTTTTTAATAAGTTTTTCATTATTGTAAAATAAATTGAGCCCTTAGAATTTACCACATTAGCCATTTTAAGGTATACAATTCAGTGGCAGTTAGCACACTTACAGTGTACTGGGTAACCACTGTTCTAATTGCAGAACATTTTCCCCATCCTAAAAGGAAACCTCATGCCACGAAAAGCAGGCACTTCCCATCCTGCCCTCCTGCACAAAAAGCCTTTCTGTCTCTGAGGATTTCCCTCTTCTGGTTCTATTCTGTACCTGGAATCTTATCACAGGCAGTCCTTTGTTGCTGGATGTCTTCATTCACATGTTTTCAAGGACTATCCATGTTGAAGCATGTAACAGTGTTCCCTTCCTTCTTTTTTTTTTTTGGTACTGGGGATCGAACTCAGGTCCTTGCGCTTGTGCAGCAGGTAGTGAAACCACTAAGCTAAATCCCTGGCCCTCCCTTCCTTTTTATGGCTGAATAATATCCCATTTGCTGACTTCTGGCCATTTGGTTTCCTGCCTTACTGAATCTTCTAACTAGCCCCAAGGGCCTCAGTTGCCCCTGCTTTGTGGATTACATAGTGAGGTAAGAGACGTTAAACAACAGACCCAAGGCCACACTGGGGTGAAAAGCTTGGATTAAAACAGCTGAGACCTGGTTCCTTAACTCTCTTGAGAAGACTCCATCCTAGTATTTTAGATAGCTAAGTTATAGGCAGTCCGACAGGGCTGAGCCCTAGAGGGAGTCAGTGCAGAGGATGAGAATATATCACAACTGTAAGGTAAGGGCATAGAGTGGAGCCTCTATGATTGAATCCTGGTGGCTTCAGAACAGGGAGTGACTTCAATGAACTTTGTAAGATTTAAGAGATGGGTCTGTACAATATCTATATGTCAATTAAGCACATAGATTAGAAAATTTTTTAAAAGAGGGAGAAAGACCAGACTGACAGACACATGCACACACATGTGTATGTATACACACACACACACACACACACACACACACACATACACACATTCCCTCTCACCACACAATGTCCTGTATGGCAAGGCCATTATGGGATGCAGACCCTTGACCTCAGACCAGGAAGCGAGCCAAAATAAGCCTATCCTCCTTATACCTTAGTCTGTAATATTGTGTTATTTACAACAGAAAGTGGACATATAGCGATCTCTGGGGCCATGTGCGCCAGGACGAGGGGTCAGCCAGCTGGGACAGGAAGTCCTCCCTCCCAGAGGCCAGGAGAGCCCTGTCCTTCAGCTGGAAGAAGGGGAGGAGCTGTAGCCTCCTGTTTGCATCCAGGCTGAAGGAGGGGCTGGCATTCCAGAGCTGGGTCAACGACCTGGAGGAACACAGGACAGTTCTCTGGCCAGTGCTGAAGTTCAAACGCAAACAGGGTCTCAGGCTCGGAGCTGCTCAAGTACCAAGAGGCAGCAGCTCAAAGGTCCTGGAGTTCTGGGGAGCCTGGTCCACTCGGGGAGTTGAGTGTTAAATTCTCAGGAGTTTTGCAAGCCGGTTATTAAACATAGCTCTTATTAGAAATTTAATTATACACATTACAGTGGAATGCACTCTATTAAAATCAAAAAAGTTAAGGGCCAGGGATTTAGCTCAGTGGTGCTGCACCTGCCTTACAAGTGCAAGGTCTTGAGTTTGATCCCTGGTAACAAAAAACAAAAGAAAACAAAAAAACAAAGTTAAGGGCTGGGGATTTAGCTCAGTGGTTTGCCGCCTGCTGCACAAGTGCAAGGACCCAAGTTCGATCCCTGGTACCAAAAAACAACAACAACAAAAAACCCCAAAGTTAATACTCAACACTTGGCTCTTTCCAATTACTTCACTGCAGTTTATTACTCTCAGTATGGTTGGGGTTGCCAACATCTGCTGTATCTACGGTAGATTGGAAATAGCTATCTAATGGCCTGCCACTGTTCATCCCTTACCAACTCTGTAGTGCCTGCCATCAATCACATTGGTAGCTTGAAACTGACCCCGGAGAAATTGACAAAGGCTACAAATCAGGCTTCCTGCCCCTCTCCCAGGAGCTGCTGGTAATTTTTATCAGCACACCACTGAGGAGGAGTTCCAACACCAGATTTTACCAACCTTCTGCCATGCTTGGCTCTGCCCATTAGCTCAAGACTTCTTCCTCCCTCTCTGCCTCTGGGAAGCTTCCCTGATTTCTTTACTTGGACTCTAAAATTCTTCCTCTTTTATCTATATTCATATAGTTGACTTTGTATTTTAGCTACTTCCTCCAACCTGTGAATATTTTTCCTTAGCTATATTTAAAATTTTTATTACAAATATAATTCATGCTCATTTATGGAAAAAAATTCAGATAAACAAAGTACAGAAAAAATGATAATACCAATGATTCCACCCACCTCCCTAGTGATGGCTGCTGTTTACACTTATGTTTGTATCCCTTCAAACACTTTGCCTTGTACCTATGTGATGGTTATTTTTCAGTGGGATTGTACTATTATAGACAGCTAAATTAGATAGAAATATAATAGTCAGTCAGGTACAGCTAAGCCCTTGAGTCAGGACAAAGGTAAAACACATTACAACTATGGCTGGAAACGCATCCATTGGAGACCAGGCCTCAAAATAAAGACAGAATGACCAGGCCTACATACTTCCCCAAGGGACAAGATAAGAGGTAACACTGGGCCTAATGAAGTCTAGATAGACATCAGTCACCCCAGTGGGTGACCAAGATCTCTGGACCCATCATTTCCTAGAAAAAGTCTTTGTTCTCTCCATGCACACTTGCTATGTGGCTTGTTTCCCCATTGTATCACTATTACCTAAGCGACTATACTTGTAACCTTATTGATTGCTCATAGCTTTAACCCACATTGTACCCACATGGGTTTTGCTCTATGAAACTTCCCTTGTGAAGTGGGGCCCCCAACTACCCATTCAGGACCCCTCCTGACTCTCAGGAGCTGATCTCTCAATAAATATTTTCCTACTCTTAACCTCTGTTGTTCCTAGAATTCATTCTTTGATTTTAGAAAACACAGACTTAGTGTATCAGGTTGGGAAATATAATATGTTCATATCTCATCTCCTGTTTCAGTAATATTTACAGGTTCCAGGAATTAGGCTCCAACCTGGAGAGGTGGGCATCATTCAACTCACTGCAGTGTCCCAAAAGGAGAGAAGTCCATATAGTGTCCTTCAGTAGCCATGGAAGATTGATTCCAGGGTCCATGTGAATACTAAAGTCTGAAGATACTCAGTCCCTTATATAAAATGGCATAGTATTTGCATATAACCCAGTACATTTTCCTGTATGCTTTAAATCATCATCTCTAGATTACTAGAAATACCCTAATAAAGTGTAAATAATTTTGATGCTGTATCATTTAGGAAATGATAAGGAAGAAAAGACTGTACATATTTGATGCAGGTGCAATCTCAGTACACCTGACTGCATAGTACATAACAGCAAGAATAAAGCTCTTTAAAAAATATTTTCCACCTGAGGTGGGTTGAATCTGGGAATACAGAACACATGGATGAGGAATATGACTGTAACATGACTCCATTTCTGTAAAGCAGATACTATGACAACACCCCAGTTAGACAGTACATTCATTGTTCACCTGATTGCCTCAGGCAATCATCAGGGAGATAATATCACCCTTGGGGCCCTGGACAGTGCCTAGCTCCCCCCTAGTCAGGAGCAGGTAGAGACTAGCCACACACTGGGAGGTCTCTAAAGAAGCAGCAGAACTATGGGATGACATCAGCTGCATGGGAGCTGAACCTGGGCCACTCAGTGGTTGTACTCCAGTGAGAGACCCTCAGGGCCTTGGTGTCTTCCCAGGGGTGTGAGATGAGATGGGATATTAATTCGAAGAGCTGAGCCTAGCTCCCTGGCCCACAGGCAGCTACTTCACCCTGTGGCTTCTCCTCAGCCTCTCCAGACCAGGAAGAAGCTCTGCCTACAAACGCCAAATGCTCTTGGAGCTTTGGTCAGCTAAGGGTGCCGGGGCAGGGGCTTCCCATGGGGGTGCCAAGGGAGTGGGTTCCTGGACAATGTCACCTGAGGAGGGGCCTCAGGAAGTATTTGGGAATAGAAGGAATGCAAGAAGGACCTGGAATTCCTGCTGATCACTGCTGCCACCACCAGGCTGGTGTTGGGACGCTAATCCCGGCCCATGGGATTCCTCTTGCCCTGCCTCGGAGGGCAGAGGGACCCACTCCTCACAAGCAAGGGCAGAGCCTGAGGAGAGGAAGTGCTCTGAACAGTCATTGGGCTGCAGGCGGGGACAGCAGATAGCTACAGAACACCCAGGGCAGGGACCCAACAGAGCCCTCTAGGAGCAGGACTGAGCACCAGCATCTGAGGAACTAACACTAGTACCTGGTTGGACCAGAAACACCCTTACCCCAGCACCCCATAAAAGCATAGGGTTTGCCCTAGGTCCCAACCACCCTGTGTCTGCTTCTGGGCCCCAGGCCTTCCAGAAAGCCTCAGCCAGGGGCTCCTGGTTAACTCAGGGGCCTGGAGAAGGGGAGAGGAGATGGACACAGGGCAGAGAGGGACTCAAAGGCACCTGGCATCATGCTCTGAGTAGACCCTGCATGACCAAGTTCAGGAGTTGAGAAGGCCCTGGGTCAGCTGCCAGGGGAGGAGCATAAGGTTGGCAGATGCTGTCTCCTCTTAGCCATCTTCTGCCCCCTGGGGTCTGGTGACCACCCAGCTCCAGACTTCCTGCTCAGCCCAGTCCCTCCTGGCGGTGCTGAGGGCCAGGAGAAGATGGCTTCCCACACACCTTTAGGTCGCTATTAACAGCAGCGAGTCAAATGTGACACACCAAGAACTGCTCTTCCCACTCACCTGCCCCGATAGACCAGTGCACGCATGCACGCAGAGGGCCTTACACGCACAGATCTGCACACACTGCTGCACACAACACTCTCCTGCCTCTGCCCATGAGGCATCCACAACCCTACACAACACATGCACACCTGGAGCATCCAACAACACATACAGATAGGTTGCTATTGACCCATGTTAAAAACCAGTTTCATGGGCTCTGTATTCAGACCTTTCAGCCACTAGCGCTTTTAGCATGTCCATCATGAAGGAACTACAGTCACTATTTCTGTCTTTTTTTTCTGCATACACAATGGGCTCTTATTTACTTAACCTTTCCGAATGACTTGCCCTTTAACTTTATATCCTCATTTTAAGTGGAAGAATACATTCATCTCATAAATTCAAAAATAACACGTTTGATAAATGAAAGTGTTCCTCCCTCTAGCAAGGTCTGGCGTCTGGGTCACCTTTGGAAAGCATGCCATTATTTCCTGGGAGACTTGTGAACCCCGTGTGGTGGCAGAGCAGGGTTTCATGTGGTAGGGCTAGGTCATCGAGGAGCAAGCAGGAGATCCGAGAGGTGGTGTGACTTCGCTCAGGCCCCACAGCTGGTCAAACCAGCCTCTCTGCCCCACAGAACACTACCTTCTCCGGGGACAACCCTTGTGGCCATAACGGAGCCAGGTCCTTGGGTCCTGGAGATGGCAGAAAGGAAACCCAGACCTAGGGCTGTAAAGCTTTCTACTATATTGTGACTTCTGCCCGAGCCAGAAGGGGGCGCAGCTCTGACAAAGGCCAGGTCCGGGTTCCCGGAACAAAGAAAGCGGTAGCTAATACAGAAAAGGTTCCCACCGGAAGTTCTCAGTCAGGTCCTACATAAATAAGGGATTCAGGCTTGCTGCGAGTGTCTGGTCCTGACCAGCCAGGGTCTGAGCTCATATGGGGGCAGCTGTTACTACAGCGAGCTCTGGGTTGCTGCTTGCCAGCATCTGTGTTAGTCGAATGTTTGTCGCTATTGTATTTTACACCCCAGGGCTGCGTGTGAGCCCTGGGTCCCCATCAGTGCCCTCGTTCTGCTCTGATGTGAACTCATAAACAGGCACGAGCCCTGCGGGCCGCTCCCAGCATGTGACTGGTCGGTTGCCTTCTGGTTGGTTGCCTTCTGGTTGGTTCCCCGCCATCTGGTGGCCTCCTGGGACCAGCGCCTCTCAGCCGCAACTCCGGACCTGTTCGCTTCAGGCACCACCGCGAGGGGGCGCTCACCAGTTCCTCGCCCAGCGCTCCAGCGCTCAGTCTGACCCTAAATCCCGCCCACTACTGCACCACACCCCTACCCTGGGCCGGAAATTTCTATTCCCTTCCCTCCTTTTCCTTCACATTTTCTGGCCAGCGTCTTCCTCCTGCACCTCAGCCCCGAGTCATGCGTACTTAACAGGGACATGTTCTGACAAATGCAGTATTAGGAGATTTTGTCGTTGTGAAAACGAAATGGAGCAGCAAACTAAGGCAGCAGAATCTATGGGACCATCGTCTTATTTGTGGTCCTAGTACATGTGCTCTGTCATTGGCCAAAATGACTGTACTTGGGTTCTCCTCCGTCATAAAACGCCAGCTCCTTAAAGCACAAGCCATCAGACTACACTGCCCCCTCCATGACTTCCCCATCTTGCTTTGACTAAGACTTGAATTCCCTACTTTGGCCTGTGATACCCTACATGATCTGTTCCATCTCTATCTGGTCTTCATCTCCCATCAGTTCTCTTGACTCAGCTTCAGCCACCTCCACCATGCAGGACATATGGTAAGCCAAGCTCATTCCTATCCCAGGGCCTTCGCACTTCTGGCCCTTTCCAGTTGGAAGGTTCTACCCCAAGATCTTTGCTTGTTCCTCATTGAGGTTTGCTCTGTTCTTCATTGAGATGTCACCTCCTCAAAGGCCTGCTTTGATCACTGTCTAACCACTTGCTCTTTTCCAAAACCACCATCTAAAATGTTCCCTGCCCCATGATTCCTTTTTCCTTCCGTGACTTTTTCCCCTAGCTCTTGTTATTTTATGTTCCCCTATTCTCTTTAGAGTCTATGGCACACACGTTTGCAGCCAAGTCTGCTCTTGGATGTCACCAAGTTGGAGACAGCTACCCTCACCCCACCCCCCAGGTCTCCTTGCCTCTTAAATCCTATTACTTCCACCCTGGTGACGTCCTTCCATATGAAGCCTTCCACTTCCTGCCAGTACACCCTGGCTGCTCCCTGGAATAGTAAACTCAGGCCTTGCTGGGGATTCCCATATGCCTTTGGTCTCAGGCACAGCAGAAGAGGCCCCTGACCCTGAGCAAGTGACACAGCCTGGAGCAGCCCCTCATTGGCCAGTTTGTCAGCACATAAGAGCTGGTCTGCACAACCTGCAGAGCCAAGACAGTGTCAGTCAGCCATCAGCGTCCTCTCAGAGAAGCAGAAGCAACAGGAGGAGGGGCGCGCGCGCGTGTGTGTGTGTGTGTGTGTGTGTGTGTGTGTGTGTGTGTTTGTGTCTTTGCTGTCAATAGTTTGGAAGGTCTAGAATTGCAGTGCAGGCAGCAAGCAAGGGCCCCAGACAGGAGCAGGAGCAGAGACCACAGGCTTAATTGCTTCTTCCTCAAGGATACCTCAGCTATGTCACTGAGGTCTTTGAGCTAATTGGATGAGGCCTGGCCTGGTTATCGAGGACCATCTCCTTGACCTCAGACTGGCTGCAGGTGTTAATTACATGGCAAATACCGGGATGAGCATGTGGATGACTGGGCTGAGCCAACTGGAGCACGGCTGACACTCACAGTCCACTTTTTGTCACCTGGACACCTACGTACATCTCCATAAGCCACATGTAGTCTCCAGATAAAGACAATTAACAAAGTCTAGTTCTTCCCTAACATGGGACAACTGTTCTGCTTGGACTGGGAAACACACCAACCTGTCCCCCAGAAGAGGATACAAAGTCCATGGGTGATGGTCACTCTTCTCCCTGACGTCCTCTAGCTTAAATCTGGGGAGGTAATTATTAATTACACCTCATGTTAGATGGTAAAGGATAAGAGAGGGAAGAAAACAAAAATATTATACATCTATATACATATAAGTTTGTATAAGATACTCATAACAAAAGAAGGAAGAAAAATGCATGACAATTACGTTCCTCATTTCTGAAACTGTTCACATGGTTGTAGTTGGTATTTACAACTACCTTCTTCCACTGCCTATCCCAGGTTCCTTTCCCTCAGCCAGTGGTGGCTCCCTATCTGTGAGGGCATGAAGCCTTCTTTCCTCAAGAGTCTGGGCCATCTGCAGCTCAGCCTGAATCATACTCTTATAGTTTCCCTTGAACTCTATTAACAGAGTGTGGCAGGACCAAGACACACCCCGAGGGATCACCTGTGTCCCAGACGTCCTCTTCCTTACTTCCCTTGGTAGTGGCAGCCTGATTTCCTCTCAATGGTCACTCTACCTCTAGAGTAACTCCCTTCTTGGCCTATCAATTCAGAAGTGTGAGGAGCCCAAAGCCGACAGGCAGCTGTCTGAGCTCCCAGTCCCTTGGGACAATTGTGTCTTCTGGTGGAGCGTTCCTTCCTGAGATTGTAGGTTGAGTTACGTCCCCAGACTTAGTCCATTTCCTGTTGCTATAACTGCATGCCACAGACAGGATAGTTTATAAAGAAGAGAGATATATTTAGTCACAGTCCCAAAAACTGGAGAGTTCAATGTAAAGTTGCCAGCATCTGATCAAGGGGCCTTGTTGCTCTGTTGTAACATGAAAGGGGGTGTCATGTGGTGAGTGAGCGCAAGGAAGCTGAGGTTCAAGTCCCTTTTCCTCTTCATAGAAAGCCACCAATTCCATCCTGGGGTTCTATCCTCATGACCTCATTTAACCCCAGTTATCTTCTAAAGGCTCCACCTCCAAATGCTGCAACAATATATGAATGTGAGGAGTAAGTTTCCAACATAGGACTTTTGGGGGACATATTCAGGCCACACAGCGCTCCACAAATTCCTGTCCATACAGAACCTCAGAATGTGTCCTTATCTGGAAACGGGGCCTTTGCAGATTTAAATCCAAGGACTGGTGTCCTAAGAAGGCCGTGTGAAGACACGGAGACACAGAAAGAGGGAAAAGCCTGGGCAGTGACAGAGGCAGAAAATGGAGTAGTGCAGCTACAAGCTGAAAAGTACCAAAGAGTTTGGCGACTCCCAGAAGCGGGAAGGGCACCAAACAGATCCTCCCACCCAGCCCTGAGAAGGAAGCAACCCTGCCAACATCTCGATGTCAGACTTCAAGCCCCAGAGCTGTGAGAGGAGGACTCTCTGCTGTTTTAAGCCATCCTGTTTGAGCAAGTCTCTTATGGCAGCCCAAGAAATCTAACGTGCTCCAGATGAACTAAGACCTCCAGGCCTGCAGAATATAAGGCTGCTGAGAAGAGAAGCAAAGACATTGGAGAAACAGCACCACATGTTAGATGCTGACTTAGAGGATACACAGCCTCCTGGAGGACATTGTCCCAGCTTGCAAGGTGCTGCCACATGGCTCCATTGGGCCAGCTGCATCAGGATATTCACTTCCATTCATTTCTTTGGGTTTCTATAATAAATTCTCACAAATAGCGGGAGGGGCCGTGATGTAACAGACTTACTTTCTCACTGTTCTAGCAGCTGGAAGGTGAAATCAAGAGGTGGGAAGAAGGCTCTAGAGAATCATCTTTCTTCCCTCTTCTGGCATCTGGTGGCTGTTGGGAATCCTTGCCGCTACTTGGCTGATGAGAATGTAGCCTTGGTGTCTGCCTCTGTCTTCATTAGTCCATTGTTGAATCCCTTCTTATAAAGTCATCCAGCATGACCTCATCTTAACTTTAATTATCTCCAAAAACATGCTATTTCCAAATAAAGTCACATTGACAGATTTCAGATAACGATGCATTTTGGTGGACACTGTTCAATTTGGTACAATAGGAACATACTAAGCCAGCAAATCCCATGGACATAGATTCACTGTCACACTTATTTGTTGTGAAGCGAGTTCCTTAACTGGAAGCAATGCTATGTGGAATACCACAGTGATGGACAAAGCATTTGGGAAAGCTCATGGATGATGGTTTTAACAGAAACTTTGCATGCAGGGAAGGCAAATCCACAGCCAGAGAAACTGTTTATACCGATAAGAACAAATGCTTCCCTTTACATAATGGAGGCAGTCCAATGTAAAAACCCTGCCACCAAGGAGCTAGCTGATCACCCTGGGGAATGGGACTGCATCAAGGACTTAGCACCCATCTCCGCTGCTGGCAGACCGAGCACTCAGCAGTGGCTGTAGCCTGGTTGGCCTTGGTAAGCAGAAATCCATGTCACTGAGCCAAGGCTTAACCTTCATCCCTGTCACCATGGCCCTTTATTTATGAGTCCATTGGCCAATGATTAGAGTGGCAAGGGAAGGAGGATGACAGGTGTCCATAGAACAAGGCTTCCTGTCCACTATTAAAAGCCTCTTCATCTAAGGTTATCTTTTAGTAAGAATTCACATTGGAGGGCCGGGGATTTAGCTCAGTGGCACCGTGCCTGCCTTGTAAGTGCAAGGTCCTGAGTTTGATCCCCAGTTCCAAAAAAAGAATTCACACTGGATATAAATATTTTTATATTCTTCACCTATCTTAAGATCTATCTACATGCCCCTTTCCCAGACCTCTTGTCACCAGTTTTTCAATCATTGCCTTCCAAATCCCAGACTAACCAGCCAGGCCACTGGCCACAGGCCATGAATCAGTACATATTTGAACATCTGGCTATTTCTCCTTCCAAGCAAAGTGTACAGTCGGATGCACTGCTCAAAGTTCTGCCCACTAGAAAGATTCTCCTTCACCACTGTCCTTCAAGGACGTCCCACAAAGGAGCTATAGTGTTGCAGCTGTCCACTCTCAGGTAGTGCCTGCCTGCCACACAGAACTGTCCATAAACCAGGGCTGAGTCTTCCCTTGCTCTGGCAGTGATCATAGGGAATTCCCCAGGAGGCCAGATGTGCAGGCCAGGAGGGAGAAGGCAGTGTAGCAGGGGTGGAGACCATGGGCATTGGGCACTTCTTGTAACCTGTACCTTCAGAGCCTGATGGTATATACTCCACTAACAGAGTACCGCTGGGAACACCCAGCTGTATGGCCTGACAAGTCAGCTAATGCTCAGTTTATGATGGGCAGGCAACTCAGGTCATGGCAACTTAGTGGTCCATGGTTAAGAAGACTTCAGTCTCCACAAGGTGCAGTAGCGAGTCAAAAGCTTGTCTCTCACACTGACAGCAGGCTTTGCTCCAAAACCCACTTTAGTTTACCTTTGGGTCCATGTTTCAGCCAGTCAAGTTACTGGCCACTGTTAGAGCCCATCCTAACCCTTCACACCAAAGTACTGAATTGAGAATCTCTGCTTAGTGAGCCCACATCAATAAATTCAGCCTGAGCCAACTTTATGTTCCTTCTCCATTATCCCACATCCTTAATATCCAGAAGACACCTGCAAGGTTGAAAATTTGCTTTGTGCTGTAATTCAGGCACTTCCAAATGAGACTTTGGCTTTGACTTTCAGAAACCTCTGCTCCGCAGATACTCAGGACATGAGGGCTTCTTTTGCAGCAGATATGGACTTCAGGTCATTTTTGGAGAACTTGAGCTGGGAATGTGAAGCCCTGTGCTCACCCTTTTCTCATTGAAAGGCCTTAAGAGCAAAGCTGAGGTTTCCCTGAGGAAAGAAATTAGGTCTGGGCACTGAACCATCAGTTCCTCCCACCTGCCCTACGATTTCACACTTGCCTAGCCAGCCCCCAGTCATATAAGCCAATCATTTGCACTCAGCAGAAAATATAAATACAGTAGGCCACCTTATCCACAGTGTCAGTTGTCTACAGCCAACCATGATCTAAAAATTACTACTACTACTAGTACTACTAAAATTACTACTAAATGGAAATTCTAGAAATACTGCAGTTTTTAAATTGCACACCAGCCTGAGTAGTATGATGAAATTGCATATCATCTCACTAGGAAGTGAATCATTCCCTTGTCCACAGTAACCACACTGTGGACACTTCCTGCCCGTTAGTCACTTAGCCATCTTGGTTATGAGATGGGTTTGCTACTAGGAAGGGTCTTACTCGTCTTCACAGGTAAGGGGACACTATTTATTGTACAGTGGTACCTCAGTTCATGAAATTTGTACCACAATTCTGGAAAACACGGCCCCATTTGTGTTCATGTGGCAAAGATGGCCACAGTCGTGTTCATCATCCAATCCAGAGTTCGCAAATAAAACCAACATATTGCCAAATGCTTCCGTTTGTAAACAAATTATATGCAAACAAAAGCATTCATGAACTGAGGTACCGCTGTATATCCTACTTGTTCTGTCTTCACTGGTAGGGATGTGACTGATACAGATTTTGGTGACAAGAATGATCACAGAGGAACAGAATCTTAAGGACAAGTTTGCTGAATTGGTCCGGGGTTCCTGAAATTGGTTCTCTAATCTGATTAGATATAACAGCACTGGTGACTATTTCCAGGAGTAGAGCACACTGGCTGGCCACGGCATGACTGGACATTAGAAACATGCAAAATATCACCATTGGATGCTCCTAGTGGAATCCTTGTAAAAGCCAAGATTCTGGGTAACCATGTATTTCATGGCCTAGAACATTTTAGTGGAAGGGATATAAAAGTGGCTGGCACTATAGGTTTTGGGGCCATGCAGTGCGGAGTTTTAACTCTCACAACCAACACCTCAGGAGGGAGAGATGGATGGCTCTACTCCTAAAGAAACAGGAGGAGGGCACCACCAGCTGCCTGGGGCTCAGGCCTCTTGCCAAAGGGTGATGGCTTCACCTCTGAAAAGCAATAGGCTTTCCCACCCAAGACTTTATGAATTCTTAATGGTTGCTTGCTTCAAACACCAAGACCTAATTCTGTTTGCCACCAGGCAAAAGCATGGCTGAGCCTTGCTCCTGCTGTGATGCTTATCTCCTGCTTCCCAAACCCTTTCATTTTACACCCACTTCATTTCACACTCACTTTCTTGCCCATAAATCTCTTAAAACTCCAATCTCAAGCCTCATCTTCCTTCCAGCAGATATCATTTTTTTACACTTTGTCAATATTATCTCTGCCTTTTTATAGCTGCTCTGTTCCTGAGGCATGCTATTTTTTGAAACTTTTTGGCACTTTTTATATTTTGAGATTTTAACTCTGGTGGGTTCCTGTATAAGTCAGTAATGTTTAAATTAGGAAATGGGAGCAAACTACAGGTGTAGTCTTAGTAAATTAAAATTTTCATGGCCTGGTCAGGGGTGCAGGCTCAGTGGCGGATGGGCTTGCCTAGCATGTGCAAGGCCCTGGGTTGGATCCCTAGCATAAAAAAGTAAAAAAGAAGGAAAAGGAGGGGAGGGGAGGGAAAAGAAAAACTTTAATGGCCTTGCCTTATCATTCTTTACTGTTAGAAACAGACCTTTTATAAAAGAAGCATTCAAGTTACTTAAAAGTTAGCAATGTGATTGTTAACTACCCAGTGACGATGGACACAGGGTAAAGTGCTAGGATAACAGGAGTCCCTGCCATAGTAATTCATAGCAAAACTTTATTGAACAAAAACCCAGCAACGGTTTCTACCTCTGCAAAGGTCCTCTGGGTTTAAAGTAAGCACTGCATTTTAAAAAGCAATTATACATAAGTCTTTCCTAGAAAAGTCCTGCTAACATGTCTAGCAATTTCCCTGATTATATAAAGTAGTACACTTAGTGTAATTTAAACATTCCCACAGGAATCAAATCGTACCAGCAGAACCACTTCTGCATCTATGACTTCTATGTACAAACATACATGCAGACACACATCTGGGAAAGTTCCTCAGGCAAAAACATGCGACAGCTAATGCCATGTACTTACAATGCTTATTAAACTACATACAGTATATATTAAAGCTTTTCAGAATAAAGACATGAGAAGCCCTGGGTATTTTTGTTCATCACTTTGTATCATGGCTTCCTGTCTTTCTGCTTTTGCTTGGTCACAAAAGCATATCATCCTTATGGTTTTTTTGTAATGACTCCGGGTCATGTTGTGTCCAGGTGGGGAAATCCAGCTGGCCAGACATTCTAGCCCATGCCTGTCCATGCCTCTAGCCTTGAGAGTGCAAGTGCCATCAGTTTGCTATGGCTGGAGGGCCTTCCGGAAGAAGAGAGGCAAAGAAAGTCTTGAAGACAAGCCATGCTGTGCTCATAAATGAAGGGCTGGTCTGCTCGGCATCCAGGACTTCCCGCTCTGGGGGGAGGCGGTTGGGGTCTTCGGCTTCAGAATCAGTGCCTTCCTATAGGTAGTGAAACACAAGGAGAAAGCAATTAGGGCCATGATGAACTTCCAAGTAACATTAAGAGAGGGAAGGCTAAGTTCCTGGGCCTGGTACTATACGGCAACCAGCCAGAGTGGTCATCCTGGCCCTGGGAATGATGTCCTCCCCTACCAAAAGCTCTTCTCCAGCCTCCACAGCATGACTATGCTGATGCCTTTGTGCAGTTTTGTATCAGAGCAGCAAGTATCAGAGCACGTTAAGTTCCTGATGTTCAACTATTATTAAATTAGTAATTAACTACTTCATTAAATATAGATATTCTAATTTTAGGAGTTCTGAGTTAAGAAAACAATGGAAAACCAGAGTTCTAAAAACGTAATACAAAGATAATTTTTGTTATTAAAGTATATCCTTTAGAATCATGCATTAATGTGACTTATAAAAATTCTGTTTCTGTGTGTTATTTTCCAAGAAATCTATTCTGAGATGTGCTTACACACCCAATCCTTAATTAGAAAGAATGGGGCCAGGGATTTAGCTCAGTGGTGCTGAGCCTGCCTCACAAGTACCAAGGTCCTGAGCTTGATTCCCAGTACCAAAAAAAAAAAGAAAAGAAAGAATAGCTATCCATTAGCAGTTTCCATCATAGAACACAGTTATCGATCACTGAATCTCAAAATGTGGGTGAAAAACATTACTTTCATATGCAAAATACATGATGGATTTTATGGCATCTTCAAAGTTTTAAAATATCTGCTACTCTAAGAATAAATTGAAAAAAGTCACAAAATCCCTAGCCTAATACAATGGTAAATGATACAGCTGGAGATCTCAAAGTTAAGGACTGGAGAGCCTGCCATAGCACCTGCAGCTCGCCCAGGCTCGGGCAGAGGCTCCATACCTGTGAGTTGTTGTTCAGGTCCTGATTCACGGCTTCCTGAGGAGGAACATCATTGGGGAAGTTCTGAACAGGCCTCTGCCTAAACGGAAACCACCCAACGTGGTGCCTTTAAAAGAAACACATAATTTGTCCATCTTACCCAACACAGTCTTCTATGCAAGAATGGAAGCTCTGCTCCTCTAAGCACTGCAGCACCCTATTAGCTACATGTGCAGAGCCAACTGTCACACTGTCTAGAGACCTTTGCACAGGCCTGTGTTTCACTCATCAGTAACAAAATAGCACCTGGCACACAGTAGGTGCTTAGTCGATGCTTGTTTATCTGAACTAAGCCTTATACTCGATAACCTGAACACAGCAGGTAAAACACACTCACACACAAAGATATATATATCTCTCTATATAGATATCTATATAGAGAGATATATATATCATAGCATAAAAAGGACCCGAGTTTGGTCACTTACATATATGATCCTAGAGACGACAGAAAAACTGACTAAAAGCTTTATTTGGAAAATCTAATTAAATTCAAGTCTTCAAGGGCCAGAGATTTAGCTCAGTGGTTCTGCCACCTGGCTCGCAAGTGCAAGGTCCTGAGTTCAATCCGCAGTACCAAAAAAAAAAATTCAAGTCTTCAAACAAACATGACAAGATATTAACAGTGATTGTAGATATCTGTTATGTTAAATATGTCCCTATTTGTTATTTTTAAAAACTAAAATAAAAATCCATTTGCATTGTAAAGAAAAAATTCAGTTTCAAGCACACAGATCTGTCACTCCAGGCCAGGCTTTCTCCACTTTGGCACTAGTGACACACTGGGCAGGATATTTACTGTGGGAGCTGCCCTGTGCCCTGCAGGAAATTAAGCGGCCTCTCTTGTTCTACCTCTAGCAGGTGGCAGCTGTGACCACCAAAAATGTCTCCTGACATTGCCAAATGTCCCCTAGGGGAGGTGTAGAATAATCCCCAATTGGGAAATACTGTCCTACTCCACAGCTGGGGCCAAACATCAGGCCTGCGAAGGTTCCCTGGCCCTTCAAGGTTATGCTAACCCTGCCTGACCTTCATGCTGGAAGGCAGCTATAAATTGATAGAGACAAACATATTCTTATTCAAAACAAATACCATATGGTTATGTTGTTGTGGTTTGTGAGGCTGGGAGCTAATTTATCTAGAAGAAAAAAGAATATTCTTTTTGTATTAGCACATGATTAATGTGTTCTGGGGAATACACAACCAAGCCATGAATTCCTTGCCCAGAAAGTGCCAGAATAACATACAATTTAAACAAACCTTCAATAACTGAAGACTACTCAAAACAGAAAATCTATACTTGATTTGAGTCACAGAATAGTGTAATTTGCAGAAAAAGAAAAAAAAAAGGAAAGAAACCATCTGCTTACAGGTACATAACAATGGTGGCCCCCATGACCATGAGGAATCTGCTCAGGGAGGAGTAGAAGTAGAGGATACTGAGAAAAACAGAAAATGTAGCTGCTGAATAGGTCCAGTCCAACCAATCTCGATTAATCTCATCATCTTCTTCCACAATAGGGCCACCTTGAGCATTCATCCGCAAATTCTGATTGGCTCCAGGATTAACAACCACTTGAGGTGCTGCATTTTGATTGGCTGGCTGGTTTTCAGCAGGAAGCTGGTTGTGAATAGGGGCTGGAGCAGGTGTAGAGACCACAGGTATCTCTTGGGCACTTGGTGGTGGGACAAAAGCTCCTGATGTCGCAGTGGCAGCTAAACTAAAATAAAAGCAATAGAGGCAGATTCTGTTGAGAGCAAAGAACTTTGAAGACTGTGACCTCATTTGTACAGGAGTCTTTTACTATTAACAATTTTAGGTAAGTATATTACACTTGATTTCTCTTCAGCTTAGTGAAGAACTTCTTTACCAATAGTCATATCTACAAGCCAATGGTAAATTTCACCTGGAGTTAAATATCAAGGCCACTATAAAATTATAGTGCATAGCAAATTAAAATTTTCACGCAACTTTAAAGATGCCACAAGTTAAAAAGGAGATAACATATTCTAAATAAAGGCATTAACTTATGTATCAGACAGAAGCACCAAGGCATCAATCCATAAAGCAAGTAGCAGCTATCATTTATACTCTACCCCACCCACAGAACCATGAAGGGCAGGCTCTGCAATGACTGGTAAGAATACATCCATGCCTCCACCCTGAACTTTACAGCATGGATGAAATTTCCCGAAGTTCCCGGGATCACAGTCACACCCAGGATAGCAGAAAGGACTCACTACTGCATGTAGTACTGTCGTGCATAGATCTGCTGGAACCAGGAGAGCTGCAGCCACCCATAGGTTGTGTAGCCAGAGAAAGCAGGCCCCAGACCTTGGAATGCCTGCGGGACAGCTTCAGGCCTATACACAGATTAAAACAAAACAACTCACTTGAGTTGGCTGAGTATAAATAACTGAAAACTAAATTATAATCAGAATTCAAATCAGGACAGAGAGAAGAACAAGCCTTATGGCAGTTACCTGCTAGGTAACTGTCTGATGTACCACATAACAAGTCCTTCCCACCACAGTCCAGAACCCACCGGAAACAAGAGCCTTGTCCTGCACTAGGATCTCATCAGGCCATCAGCAGGGGGACTGCTGCACATTTTATGCACAGGTGTACAAACAAGCTGAACCTTTCCAGGTGATTAGATCCCCATCCCATTCTGATGTGCTGAGTCTCTCTGCAGGCCTAAATCCACCAATCATCCTTTAGAAAGCAGCTCAAAAGTTGTTTTCCCCACAAAGTCTTTCCTGAAAGAAATCTCTCCCCTCCTCCCAATACCTGCTTTTCCCATCTCTTGATATGAATTTAAACTGGGGGAGAGTTAGGAGTGCACGTGGTACCTCCTGCATAACTACTGACCATCTGGTGTCCTATATAGGTTGATGGGAGCCTAATAATCTTGTGAGGAAGGAACTCACCCCCATTCTAGAGAGGAGCCCAAGTAGAGTCATAAAAGACATAGCCTTTGCATGAGGCCACTGAGCTAGTAAGAAAAGGGCTGCACTGGACACCTGGCTTGTTCGATGCCAAACTCATGGTTTTTCAACTGAGCAACAGCTGTCACCTGCTTGCAGCAGGCACACAGGAGTCATCTTGGGCTTTGTGCCTCTTCAGCAGTGACTCCTCTGGCAGCACTCCACAAAAGTGAAGTCATAATAGAATCGCAGGAAGATTATAGATTATGCAGGCATCCCTGAAGGGTACTTCACATCCTTAAGCAAAGTTATATATGCCAGCTGTTCGATAAATTTTATTAAATGAAATCAACAAGCTTATATATAGTGAAACTCAAGCAGGAGATATAGCATTCAATTCTCTAGTTGTATCACTAGAAGAAGGGAGGCAGTTTTGTTTTTCTATCCAATAATGTATTCAATTATCCAGTGTATATGCTGACAGTCATTTAACCAGTATTCTAAAATGGAATTCCAAAACAAGTCTTTGTATGATACTGTGTTTGATCATTTAAAAAAGTTACAGTGCATGGAAATGAGACAATAAAGGTCTTTTAAAATTTTTGTTGGACCTGATGACATTGGTATTGTTATGCATGATAACTAAAAGGTTTCTGGAATTATATACTGAAGTATGGAGGGGTGGAAAGACAATATATCTGATAATTACTTTTATTTTTTGTTGTTGTTGTTGTTTTTGGTACTGGGGATCAAACTCGGGTCCTTGCGCTTGTGCAGCAAGCGGCAAAACCACTGAGCTAAATCCCTGGTCCTGATAATTACTTTTAAATACTTCCAAAGGGAGCACCTGGGTTCAGTGCCACATGCTGTAACCCTAGCACTCAAGAGGCTGGGGTAGGAGGACAGCTGCAAGTTCAAGCCCAGTCTCCATAGTGGGCTCAAGGCCAGCCTGAACTACATAGTGAGACCACGCTACAGAAAAAAAGTCGGGTGTGATGGCACATGTCTGTAATCCCAGCACTTAGGAGGCTGAAACAGCAGGATTACAGTGAATTTGAGGCCAGCCTGGGCTACATAGTGAGTTCAAGGCCAGCCTGGACCACATAGCAAGATCTTGTCTCAAAAAAAAAAGAGCAATAGATGAGGCAAGTGTGGCAAAACTGATTATTAAGCCTAGATGACAGTGTAGAAATTCACCACATAGCTCCTTCTAATTTTCTGTATAACTGAAATTTCCCTTAAGGAGAAAAAGTACTCCTTCCTTAACACCTGGGTTAAAAGTCAAATGTAAAAACTGTGAGGAAAATGATAGGAGAACTCAAGAGTTACAGAATTTTAACTTGTAGTTAGCATATTACTTTTTCCCCAAAGTACTTTTATAACAAGGTGCTCCAGGAGCTATAAAATCTGAACATAAGCACATGTAATCACTTCCGGCTTTGCTCTAAAGATAAAAGCTCTAATTGTGCTGAAGAAATGGTTTTTCGGGATGGGGATTTAGCTCAGTGGTTCCACTGCTTGCCTCGCAAGCACAAGGACCCAAGTTTGATCCCCGGTACCAAAAAAAAAAAAAAAAGAAAAAAGAAAGAAATGGCTTTTCCCCTAGTACCTCCAACACAGTCCTTGCAAAACACTTCACTTGGCCCCTTCACCTTTCATCTCCCTTTGTTATGATATGAAAGCACAAAGCTACTCAGCAAAACAGCTGCACAGTGCTTAAAACAGCTGTTTTTTCTGCAGCAGGGCTGATTTCCTACTGTGAGACCAGTCAAGTAGAGGGCACAATGGGAAACACCTACGTGGCCAACTAAAACACTTATATTTTCAATACATGCATTTCTTTCTTTCTAAAAATGTTTCTAAAAGGCTATGTATTAAGAAAAAGTAAACAGTTATCTTTAAAGTGATGCTTTTTATAAAGCAAAACTTCGCACATCTTAACGCTCTCTGATTATACATGTGTAAACGCAGTTTATTCTTAAATTGATGCAAATGAGAGACTTGTTGAATAAACCTGGTTCTCTATTAACACTCACCTTGAGACGTTCTCCCATCCAGAGGGAGAAAGGTTCTGAAGAACTTCCCTTTGCCTTAAACCATCGCTTGAGGAATCCCCAAGATACTGTCCCTGATTAGGTCCGTGGGGCTGCTCTGTGGATTCTGCAACCTAAGCGTGATACGGACATCAGAACAAAGGACCTGATGCAACTATCTGAAATTGGGCTAAAAGAATCTTTCTGCTGTGAACGGTGTATGTCCCCCCTCACCCCTAAGCCTAGAAAATTAAGTAGATTTAGTGTTACTTCAAAACTATTCTAAAATTTGTTCAATTTTAGGGCTGGGGATGTGGCTCAGTGGGAGAGCACTTGCCCAGCATGTGTGAGGCTGGGTATACATAAAAAATTGAGACTTTTTTCTGAAAGTAACTATGCTTACAGTTTCCAAGGAAGCTATCATCGGTAGAAAGGCATCCTGCTGGTGCTCTACACATCCAATAAACTAAACTTACTAACTCTCAAAATTAAATTTGACCAAGATTTATAAGTACAACCCAGCTAACAACCTAAGGAAAGGGAATTTTTGATGTTCAGATATTTTGGGAAGCACAATTATAATACAAATTTAGAGTTACCACCACATTAGAAGATTAATACCGTATATTCAAATAAATGCTATGAATTGAAAATAAGTGCTTTTAACTGTAAAACGTGTCTTTAAGATCACATACTAGAAACCGGCGTTTTCTTATTCAAATAAATATTGTGATAAAAAATTTCAAAAGAAAGATATATTCACTTTTTTACTCTTTATTAAAAAGTAATGGTTCCTTAGAAGAAACTTGCTCTGTGCCAAATTCAGTAAGAACCCATTTGCAAGTGCCCTGCTAGTTCAGTCTTCTGGATGCACAGTAACTATAGGTCAGATCATATCCCAGAAGTCAGTGTAAGGTAAACTCCACTTTCCCACAAGTGCCAATGAACAGTTTACTATCACTACCGGGAGCTCTCCCTTATGCTGGTAACACAGTTTCTAATTCCTGATACACTCCCAGGAAGAAACAAAATATTACTTAGTAAAAAGCTATAATGCGCCAGGGATTTAGCTCAGTGGTTTCGCTGCCTGTTGCACAAGCACAAGGATCTGAGTTTGATCCCCAGTACCAAAAAAAAAAAAAAAGCTATAAAACCTTTGTTAAGAATTTTATTTTACCTTCCTTTATTCCTCCCTTGAATATGTGAAGACACAAACTGTTACAATCATGAAAGTACATACCTTTGTGCTGGTTTCTGGCATTTTTGAAGCAATCTTTACAGTGCACACCAGATGCAAAACATGTCGTTTTTCCTGCTAAAAGCAATAAAGAGATGCCTTAAGACCTTAGCAATTCAACCTGGCAGAGTGCTTTAAAACATTCCAAAATTAATGTGTAAGTGACACTAAGTACCTTTGGAAGCAAGTCCCTGAGACACTGGTGATCTGACAACAGCTTCCCAGAATAAATTAACCTCTGATCTTCTGGACGCTGATGGTAGAAAACAAAAATAACACAAGTCAGCATTTAGTGTAAGTTTCCAAACACAGAAGGAATTGTTTCATGCAAATAATCTGGATATGTATGTTTTCCTAAAGCATCACAGGAAAATTGAAAGACCTCACTTATTATACAACTTTTATTTAGAAAGTACTTTAACTTTAAACTGATCTCTAACGTGCAATTAAATATAGAATGGCAAATTATCTCCAGTCCACAAAAACTATGGCAACATACTTGACTTAACTCCCAGGGAGACTGCTCTCTGCCACTAAAAACCCAAATTGTTTTTGGTTTTTTCTTTAAAAACCCAAACTGTATTTGGGGCTCCTAGCAACTAACTATAAAATTTGTTTTAACCTTAGAGAAAACTTAGAAGACTTCCGTGATGGGTCTTCACCCAAACCACCTAAACACTGCCTCATTAGCATGATGCAACTCTAAACATAAGCCCCACAGAGGATTTCTTGACATGAAAATGTAGTTATAAACATGACGTGTGGGTAACAGTTCACACAATCACTCTGTAAGAATTAGTAACCCTAAATTAAGGGGGGAAAGTGAGAAATCAAGTCATCCAAAGTGCCTGCTGTGAAAGTGGCTTTAAAGTCATGGGGACTGACTCCACATATTTTTATAAAAAGCTCACTTTAAAAACTATTCTAACTCCTTTTAAACTGTACTTTAAATAATAGTTTCAAATGATGAACACCAAAGTCAATACACTGGAGACCAACTTGTCCGATTGCTCTTGCCAGAATAATCAATTACACAAGACTTGGCATAAAACGAGCCACTCCCACCAAATAGTCTGAGATTATGAAGCAGCCTGTTTAAAACAAAAATTTTTTAAAACTGCATTTACTTCTTAACATTAGGACTTTTTGACACTGTGTACAAAATACATTGTGTAAAAAATATATTGAATGCTGTGTTCCCTACTATTCTGACTGACTGACATTACAGGTAAATGTTATACCCATGAATTCACAAGACACTGTTGTAAATGTGGAGTCAACCACCAAAAAAAGGTTTGAAAATCACAGCTCCCTCTGGATTTGAATTGTTTCCCCAAGGCCTGAATTGGCAGCCCTTACCTAGAAGGCTGATTTGAAAAAAATTAAATATATTAGGCAGACAACTAGTATAAAGAAGAACTCTCACATTATACCATTTTATACGACAGAAAATGTCTCCACCATAGCAATTTTTAACCATAGGTTTGTGTACCTGAAAGATCTTTTATTTACAATCTAGGTCTTCAGACTCAAGAAACTGGAGTGGTGTTGCTCAAGGAAAACTCCAAACAAGGCCTTTTACAAATGATGCAACCAGAAACTACGTCCACTGTGCCCATAACAGCCATTCTCCCAGCAACAAGGCTACCTGGGTTCTCGCTGGCACCAGTGCTGAGGTGAATTCTACAGGGCACTGGAATGGAAGCTGATCCAATAAATAAGGAACGCCCAGGACAACAACTCAGAGGGAAAACTCACTTCTACATTCTAGACAATATGGAACAAAACTAAACTGACACATTCATTACTGCAGACTAGAGCACTTCAGATAAGAATGCACATTTTCCCCCTTCTGCTGCCCGGATGCCCTCTCCTGTGTGATCGTGGGCAGCAGAAAACACTGCTGTCACTTACATAATATCAGAGTACAAAGTAAATACGGAAAGGTCCAGCGCACAGCCTGTCACGTGGTTGGGAGGGAGGGAGGAAGGGCGGTGTTCACTCAGGGTGTTGCTGACAGCTGTGTCCACCAAAACAAAGCGAGGAAGTCTCCCTAATCCAGGAACCAAAGTCTTAAAACCAGACTCGGAGCGACTCCTCCTGCCTGCTTCCTTCCTAAATCGCCCTTTGCTAAAATGTACACAGGGCTCCTCTTTGGGTCTAAGCAATGACTCGAGTCCAGCGCGACAGGGAGGGGCAGCCAGCGGAAGGTGGACGGGCAGGGCAAGAGCCACGTCTTGCTCTGGGCGTGGGACCTGGGCTCTCACTCTGTTTCTCCAGCCTAGGGTGGACACCGGGACTCTCCTCTCCCCGCTGCGAGGCTACATTCAGAAAACTCCTTTCGCACCATTACAAAAAATCTCTATCCAGGAGATGAAAGCCTCATTAGCACTCCTAGTTGTTTGGGGGAAACTGAGGCATGGAGGGTGAAATGACTCACCCAAGGTCAAACTGCTGTTTCCCTGGTTTGGCTAAGGCTGGACGCCACATCTGGAGGACGAGGGAGGGGTTTGGGGAGTGGGGCCAGGGGGTGACGGCCTTGGGGTTTGAGGATCGTGGGGAAGCGAGGTGACAGAGGTCAGGAGCCCATCGGGAAGGAGTGAAGGCGGCTTGGAACGAGTTGACAACCACTGGGGTAGGGCAGGAAGCGGGGACCACAGCCCTGCGAAGGTGACCAGGCGGGTACAGGCCATCGGGGGGCGGCCGGGGGAGGGCGAGGCTACGGGAGAGCGGAGGTGGACGTGGCATCCCTAGGGGCCCCTCTCACCGGGCGCTCGGGGTAGACGCGGCTCAGGTGGGCCTTGAGGTGGCCCACGCTCCAGCTGCGGTCGCCGCTCAGCTCCAAGTCGCGGTGACGCTGGTTGGGGCTCTTCACTAGGAGCGTGACCGGCTCCGAGTTGGGCTCAGATTCCATGTCCACGGCGCTATGGGCACTGCTAAACTCCGAGATGTCAGGTAGAGGGTGTCTCAACCGCTCAAAAATCAGCAACGATAGCTCACCTCTTTGGGGCGCGTAACCCCGTCTCCTGAACCTTTTATAGATGCCCGGTGGCCCAGGTCTGCAGACAGAACTCTTTGTGGCTGCCGCCCATTGGCTGACGCAGAGGTCACTGACCAACGTGGCCCAATCAGCGCTGGGAACTAGGCGGCTGAGGGGCGGGCTGACTACGTAGGCGCGGGCTGATGTAATTCGCGGCCGGTACGTCAAGCCGAGTCTCGGCCGCGGCCCCGGAGCTCGAGTTCGGCGGCCATATTTGGGTTTGCTGCGGCGTCCCGAGTACTGGGCACTTTGGAGACCCGGATTCCTATCTCAGATTCTGAAGGCCCCTGAGCGCACGTCCTGGTTGTCTCCCAGTTACCAGTCTGCAAATTGTTTCCTCACAAAGCAGCACCCCGCCCTTTCTGACCCCAAGCACCAAAACACACTTCCCTCTCTGGTCCCTGGGTATCCCCACAACCAGTCCCCGCCCCTAGGCTGCTGGGCTGCCGGGTGCGAGCCCACCCCTCGGGGTGGGGGAGTGGGGGGAAGGGTAGGAGTGTCCCGCATGCGCGCTAGGAGTACCAGAAGCATCTGGCTTTTGCACCCAGGTCCTCGGTGCCAATTTACCTGTGACTCCAGATTGAACGTTACACCTCAAGTATGGGACAGCATCATTATGCGTGGCCAGATTCCAGCCTACACTAGGGGACCCTCGAAAGGGGGATCATTTGTAGGACATCAGCACCTGCTTCCTTTAAGACGGGGCTGAAACAAGGAGGGCAAGGATATCAGATTTCCAAAACAAGACCACAAAGGCCTCCCTGTTGTAGGCACTCCTCTCTGTAGGAAAACAATTTAATAAAACCTGATGCTGCTCTGGCCCTATCCTTGTCCCCAGTCCTTTCGGAACTTTTTTTTTTTTAGAAGCTTGCCGGAGGTAGCATGGTAACCAGAGGAGTCTCCTCTGGTTGCCGAGTGTGTAAGTTTGCTACAGTGGCCACAAGGAAGAAGCACAAACCAGATGGTTTAAGTAATGAAAATTTATTCTCGCAGTTATGAAGCCTGAAGTCAGATCAAGGTGATGGGCAGGGTTGGTTCCTTCTGAGGGCTGTGAGGGAGGCTGTTCTGGGTTTCCCTCCTGGCTGCCGGTGGTTGCCTTGCAATCCTCGGCATTCTTTGCCTTCCTAGTACATCACTCCCATTCTCTGCCTTCCTGGTCAAGTGCCATTCTGCATCTTCACACCATCTTCCCTCTATGCACATCTGTCTCTGTCCAGATTTCCCCTTTATATAAGGATACCAATCATACTGTCACAGAGAAGTAACTCCCAACCTGTTAGGTATCAGATGTGCTTAGTTCATGTCTCTAGATAACTGAAGAATGGATATGAGGTCAAAGGAGGTTAAGAATAGGAAAAGTTTATTGAGAGAAAGCTCCTGAGAGACAGGAGGGGTCCCAAAAGTGGGTTTTTGCCGAGGCTCTTTGTCTCAGACTATTCTGGGCCAACCTGGGCTTGCAAGTATAGTAATTTAGCTAATATTGATCCCATAGGGAAGGAGGCACGTAGCGAGGGTATATGATGGGCACCACTAACTTCAGCTTGCCTGTCACTTCTAACATAGAAAGATCAAAGGCATTTCAGGGAAGGGAGAGGAGTCTGGGTCAGGGTGTTCTGGTCACCCACCTGTGCATCTGAGAGCTTATCTGGGCTCATTGGACCAGGTGGTGCTGTACAATCTCAAGCTGCTGTCTACCCCTAGGGAGGCCTGCAGGCCTGGCTCTCTTCCAGTTCACTTCTGGCCACAGTTTTGAAGTGTTTCATCTTCTGCACTGACTCCTTTGAGGGCCTGGCCCCTCTCTGACTGCCTGTTCATCTTTATCTAACTTAGCTGTCTATAATAACATTAAATCAGGGTCCACCTTAACGACCTCATCTTGACCATCTACAAAGACTGTTTCCAAACACCTTCACATGCATGAGTACTGGGGGCTAGGACTTCCAAATTCTATTTGGAGGACACGATGTGTCCCATAACCATTGGGAGTTTGCTGACAACTTACTCCCAATATAAAACAGAATATAGCTATCTTTATATAAAGAAGAGAGGTTGAGGGCTTGGGAGATAATTGTCCCCATGCTCAGTGTCCTGTGATTGCTTTTTGTCCGCTGAGCAGGGCCCTGTCCCCTTTCATCAAAGCTGCCTTCAAGAGCATGTGTCCCATGCAGTCAGTTGAATTCCACACTTGGTTTAATGCCTTCTTTTTCCATCTGGGAATTTTTTATAGGTTGTTAACACAAGCCCTGCATTTTCACTTTGCACTGGGCCCTGCAATTATCTAGATTTTCATAAATGAGAATGGAAGAAAATGACTGATTATGATTTGGCAGTCTTGCTACTAGTTAGAAACTAACTGTAGGTCAAGACCACTAAGGCAAGCAGAGGCCTGTGAGGAGGCATTCAGGCAGGAGAGAAGGGCTTCCTTGCCAATAGCATGCTGTCTCCAGCCTGCGGTGACAGCTCACTCATTTCCATTAGTATAAGACAGTAAAGGGGTGTGCTGCTGCTGCTGTTTTTCCTGCAGAAAAAGCCATCCAATGTGTTCTTCTGGTTATCTCCCAATGAGATACCTCCTTCTAAAGGACTTCAGTGATTCTGCTTATAGCACAAGTAGAAAAACAGTAAGTTTAAGCCAACAATCATGCCAAGAATAGAGAGACAAACACAACATGACCCTGTTCTCAGAGACCCTACAAATCAAATGGATAGGATAACAAAAATACAGAAATAAAAGATAATCCAAAGTCTCATGTGTTTCTGAGGAACTTACAGTTACACTGAGGGGTTCCCCTGGGCCAAAGAGGAGAGGTGAAGGAGTCAGAAAACTTGAAGATGGAAAGCTTGATCTCTGAAGGATGGGTGGAATTGTATGAATATAATAGCAACAATTACTGATTAAGCCCAATGCCGCGGCAGTAATTTTAAATAGAGAATATGAACAGGCAGGTATGGATCAGTGGTTAAACTCATGAACCCAAAACCAGACTGTCTGTTTTGAAGCCCAGCTTTTGCCCTTGGTAGCAGCAACCTTACACAAGTTACTTAACCTCTCTGTACCTAATTTTTCTTGTGTAAAGTAGAAATGATCATGGTAATAGTACATCATAGGGCTATTGTGAGGCTTAAATAGTATAACGCTGTTAAAGCTCTTGGGATAGACCCAGGATTGGATAAGTGCTCTATAAATGTTAGCTGTTAATATTAAGAGAAGAGCCATGAGTTCAGGCCAGTGATTCCCAAACCACACTGTGCAGCTATGTCACCCAAGGGACTCTTGGGTATGATTTGAGAGCTCATTCTCTCCTAAACTCATGTTGTACCTGAATTGCCATCATGTGGGTATTGAGAAATGAGCCTTTTAGAGGTGATTAGGCCACATGGAATAGACAAATGCCATTATTTTGAGAGTGGGTTCCTCATCTCAGAAGTGGGTTTGTCCCCTTTTGTGCTCTTGCTTTCTCTCCCCTTCTACCATGTGACACCCTCTGCCATATTATGGCGCAGCAAGAACACCCAGGCCATCTGTTGGTACCTTGACCCTGGACTTCCCAACCTGGAGAACTATGAGCCGATGAACTTCTATTCAATGTAAATTCCTTGGTCTGCAGTGTTTTGTTACAGCAGCACACAATGGACTAAGACATAAAGATTCCGACAACAGCAAGTATTGGTGAGGACATGGAACAGTCAGAACACACATATGTGGCTGAGGGAAGTACACAATGGTACAACCCATCTGGCAATTATGTCTGACAGTATTCTCACGATGTTATACACATCTGTCTTAGGATTCAGCCATTACACTGGTAGGAACTGACCCAAAAATGTGTCCCTGCAAAACTTGCATAGAATGTTCATGACAGTCTGTGTCCAACTGTCCATCAACAGGAAATTAAATAAATTACAGAATTTCATACAGTGGGTTACTACTCAGTGGTAAAAAGGAACAAACCATGGATACATGCAATGACATGAATGAATCTCAAAACTGTACAGAACAAAAGAGCCAGACAAATGTATACTGTCAGCCTTTTGCACCCATAGATTCTATAGAAACTCAACCAACTTCAGATCAAAAATATTTTAAAAACTGTCTGTATTACACCATTCCATTTGTATGAAACTTTAAGCAAAACTGTTCTAGGGTAACAGGAAACAGTGATAGCCACGGGGTGGGAATAGGATGGCAGAGATCAATTTGGGTGGGGCATGGTGGTGGTGGACTAAAGCTGGCTTGTTCCACTTCACAAAACCTGTCATGAAATCATCTAATAACAAATGCTGGTGGGGGTGTGGGGAGAAAAGAACCCTTCTCCATTTTTGGTGGGAGTGCAGATTGGTGCAACCACTGTGGAAATCAGTATGGAGATACCTCAAAGAACTAGGCTTAGAGGTCCCATTTGACCCTGCTATCCCCCTGCTGGATATCTTCACAAAAGAATTAAAAGAATCATACCACAGCGATATATGTGCACCCATGTTTATAGCAGCACAGTTCGTAATAGCGAAAGCTTGGAAACAGACCAGGTGCCCATCAACTGGAAACTGGATAAAGAAGATGTGGTTTTTTAATAAAATGGAGTACTACTTGGCCATAAAGAATGAGAAACTAGAGACATTTATAGCTAAATGGATGCATATTGAGGTGATATTCTTAAGTGAAATAAATAGGACACACGTGTAAATTCCGAATAGTTTCTCTAGTGTGAGAAATTGAAAGTGTAAATAAGGATACACACGGATAAAATGGCCTAATAACATATTTCTCGGATTGTGTTTCCATCGCGGGTCATACGACTGTATCTAAATTTAAATTAGGGAGAAGTTTGGCTTATGTGGAATCTGCTCGCTAACTGGAGTTTTTTTCCCAGATCATTATTTGTTCAATGTTGCTTTTGGGGACCTTTCTGAAATAAATCACATCCTCTGGTGTCTTGTTGGTGCTTGAGATGCTTTTTTAAGTTATATGGAAAAATGTCTAAGTGGTTTTCAGTTGTGTCTTGGTTGAGTTCTACTGTATTTGAATATTATTGTAGTTTTTTCCCCCTGCATTGTTATTCTTTGAATGGTTTTAATTTTTTGTATGTGTGTGTGTTTGATAATAAAGTTATTTCAAAAAAAAAAACCTATCATGAGCTGAATGTGGTGGTTTGTGCCAGCGCAGCACTCTGGGAGGCTGAGGCAGGAAGATCACAATTTCAAACCCAGCTTGAGCAACTTAGTGAGACCCTGTTACAATATAAAAAGGGCTGGAGATGTAGCTCAGTGCAAAGCCCTTAGGTTCTATCTCCAGTAGTGCAAGTAAAATAAAATAAAACAAAACTCTGAGTCTCTCTGCCTAGCTCTGCTTTCAGCGACATCATACCGAGAGCTTGATATTCACCATTATGGGAGTGTTTATGCCATGGAGACCAGCAGACACTATAAATCAGAGCATTTCCCTCAGGAAGCCAGCATTACATTTTTACCACATACCGCTGCGCATGAAGGAAATGTCTGGGGTGATGAAATGTACTGTCTTGATAAGGGTATGGGTTACACATTTGTGAAAGTGATCAAATTGTACACTTAAGATTTGTGCATTTTTGTTGCATTTATACCATACTTCAATTAAAAAAATGTTTTTAAGAAAGAAAACACAGACCTGTAATCCTAGCACTTGAGAGGCTGAGGCAGGAGGATGTCAAGTTTCAGGAAGACCTTGTCTCAAGGAAAAAAAATTCAAGAAGAGAAAACGCTTGTGTGCCATTTAGGTCTACCAACTGGGTACTGGTTCAAGGGGTAAATTTGGAAACCACTAGTCAAGTGTGACAAGGACACACCTTGTGTTAAGATGATAATGATGATGATGATGTCAGTGAGAAGTAATCCTGGAAAGAAGTTTGGGGAACAGGTCGGGAAAGACTTTGAATGGTCATCCTTGGAAATTTAGGCCTTGCTTGTAGGCAATGAGAGGCTTGAGGTTAGAAGAAGAGACATGATCAGAATCAGCAGGGATTCAAGTCATTATAGAGACTTGGGGCCAGGAGGCCTGATTCATCAAGGAGGAAATCCTAGAGATCAACATTGGGATGTACTAAAAGGGAAAAGACTTCACAGAAAGAAACCAGGAGGAAAAGGGCTTGATAGTGAAGATGAGGCTCATGCATGGAAATAGTGGCTAACAATTAGGAAATGCTTGCTGTGTGCCAGGCATAGCTAAAGACACACAAGGACCTCATATGATTTTACTTATTAAATCCCCACAGCCACCTCACAGAATAGCATGCTATTATCATTTCCATTCTACAGCTGGGGAAACCGAGACCCTAAGTATTTTAAGTAACTTGCACAAGTGCTAGTAACTTTTATTTTTCTTTTTGGAGATTGAACTCAGGGCCTTTGCACTGAACTACACCCCCAGCCCTTTTTTATTTTTTTACTTTGAGATGGTCTCACTAAGTCACTAAGTTACCTAGGCTGGGCTCAAACTTGTGATCCTCCTGTCTCAGCCTCCCAGACTCCTGAGATTATGTGCCAACCATGCATGGCTGCTAGAAACTTTTTTTGAAATTATTATTCAACTATTCAACTAGTAATGAGGTGCAACTTACATACATCTTGAGTGTACAGTTTAGAGAGTTTTGGCGAGTGTATTCACCTGTGTAACTCACACCCATATCAAGATATAGAACATTTCCATGACCCCCCAAAATCTTCCCTGGGCCCCTTCTCAATCACCTTCCTGCCCTCTGCCACTCCTGAACCCAGCATTGCTGATGTGCTTCTTGCCATTCCAGCTGATTATGTAACTTGATTGTGGTAGCCCTGCTGTGATGATGTTATTACCAACCAATATGTTGGTCCTGCCTTGAGAGAGAAAGAGATGGGGAAGGAGAGGGAGAAGGAGAGAGAGGAGAGAGAGGAGAGAGAGAGGGAGAGAGAGACCCAAAAGAAGAGTAACAAAACTGAATCTGAACATCAGGGCACAAGCTTTAATCAATGGCTGAAGAACGGAGAAGCAAGAGTCTTGTTCACAAATCACTCTCAACTCACAGTTGAAAAGGCAGAGTAGCAAAAATGAAAGGGATAGGCTAACAACAGAGAGGAACATTCATGTCTTTTTCTAGAATGAAAAAGACTTCTCAGAACCCAAGTGTCACCTCTTTTTCTTCTTTATATGGTCCGGTGTCTCCTTCCATTTAGGGCAGCCAGTGGGTGTGTCGTTTAGCACGAGTATTAGATTGTCATGAAGTTAGAGGTCATCTGGTGATTTCCCTGGTGGCCATTTTAGGTCCAGCTGCGTTTTGCTATCCTACCTAGAGAGGAACTTTGGTCCTAAGACATCCTGTTTTAAAAGGTAAACAAGATGAGGGTGGGGTAGGAGTTAGCTAGGGCACACAGGCAGCACACTGGGTAAACAGCGTCTGTCCCATAACCTAATTCATGTGTACATTTCAGAGGGGAGAGGGACAAAGCAACCAATGCCTGTCTTACAGCCAGACCAAGAGGATCTGGAAGGGGGCTTTGGAGAATCAGAGCTGGCAAAAGGTCATTGACAGTATGCATGTTTTATTTAAAATGATCTGGCATTTTAGGTCCGGTTGAACTTCTGCATTTTGTTTTTGGAACCCTGGTTTTTATTTGGTTTCTAGAAATCCCCCAAATAATTTAAATGCCAACCAGAAATGGCCTTTTAAATGACCTTTTATGGTCATTTCTGAAGCCCCAGAATGGCTGCACACAGAAGCCACCAGGAAATGTATGTCCTGTTCTCTACTCATAAAACCCATGCCACGGCAGCTCTCCTGCCCACGCTGAGCCAAAGGAGCCTTCCTTTCCTCCAAGTGCCCTTGGAGGCAGATTCTCCCTTTCAGTGGTGGCCTGAGATAGGGAAGTGTTTTAGGTCATGAAGGAGGAATCTTGCTGTGGTTCTCAAACTCGGAGCACTTGTGACACCACTTCCCTATTATTTCATGGCTACTTGTCTCTTAAAAGTACCATTATATATACTTTTTAATTTTTTCCACATTTTAATTACCATTATTGCATCAATACAGCATTCACTTTATATACATATATCTTTAAAAAATGTATTAGTACATACTTGAGACACATGACTACTTTCATAGTGGGCATTTGGTACACGTCCATGACACATCTCAGTTCTTTTTTACATCCCCTTCCCCTCTCCCCTTCCCTCCATCTCTTAGTCTCTTTCCATTAAGCTTTATTTTCAATTTTTCAGCAATCAAATACATAATATAGTGTCATCTGAGAATACAACGAACACAATATGGAAGATTGAGAATCCCAATAGTCACTGGTGATTCTACACATTTCCCCCTTAGTGCTTTTTCTTGGAATTTTAAAATGTCCTGCTATGGCTCTTCAAGAATAGAGCTACCTGGAAAGGAAAGCAATGAGAAAATAGACCGAAAGCTAGCAAAAGGTCAGAAGGAAAGCCAGGAGAAACAAGACATGTATTTTAAAACTAAATATAAGGAACCACCCCGCTTCAGTCAGAATTACATATCCAAATGGATGCTAAGGGAAAAAAATTATATCCTCCCATTTTATCCTCAAAATTGTCCATTATCAAATAAAACAGATAATACCCCCTTTACCTGGGGGAACTCTCTTCACAGCATTACAAAGGGAAATGGCAGGCAGCAACTCCCTTGTAAGATATTCTAGCTGGAGGGTATCAAACCCTGAGGCAAGGCCTGTTAGAAATAAATCTGTGACAGTCTGACTTCCTTCCTAAATGACAATATATGTAATGGCAGCTTTCCACTGAAGAGCTAGATGGATTGAAAAAGAAATGTTTATGGAAAGGAGTCAGATACCCAGGCAGCAAGGCAATGTGGGTACTAAATGAGAGTCAAGTGCTTTCAACCTCTCTGCTCTACTCATCAGGTTAAAAAAATCTTAAACTCTTCAATTCTAGGTCAAGTAAAAGAATGACTATTAATGAACACTGTGCTTCCAATGGAGCAACTAGATGGAGCTGCAAGAAATCAAACACATCTCTAGACTTAATTTGGAAAGCACAATCCCTTGAGCCTCCTTCATCCCAGAAACACCCCCTGCTCAATGATGTTGCATTATTCAACAAACAGAAAAGAATAGTGGAGGTGCCACTGACACAACCCTCTTATCACAGGAAGAGAGATGCAAACACACAAGTGTGTGATTGAGCTGCACTTGGCACTAGATATTCGCTGAATAGAAGCCTGAAGGAGGCTATAAAGAACAGGCCCAGGACACAGAGCTTTCTCCAAACCTGCCTCTACCAAAATTCTGAAATTTGTTAATATTGAAGACTCCCTGTCCCTTCTTAGAGTTTTGGGTTAATGGAAAGGAAAATTTCAAAGCTTTTGTCTCCCCTGAAATTGCTAAAGAGGGCTGTCTTAGTTACATTTCTTATTTCTGAGACAAAATATCTGATACCCACAAGTTAAGGGAGGTTATTTCGCTCACAATTTGTAGAGGTTTTAGTCCGCAATTGGCTGGCTCCAAGGCGAGGGGCCAGGGTAGACAGGCATGGCAGAAGAGAAACAGTTCATGGTGGGCAGAAGGTAGCAAAGCTACAAGGGATGACCACAGCTCTGTCTATCCCTTATATCCTATCCAGGCTACTTAGGGCAAGTAGCACTCACACCCTTAATCCTAGTGCCCTTGATCTTAGCATTGCACCATGAATCAATCCCAGCTTCATACACTCTAGATCCAGCCACCCCTGAAAAAGCCTCACCTATGACTGCATGAGGCTTTGGGGGGACATCTAGACACAAGCCATAACAAGGGCTTCACAAAGAGGCACACAAGGGTCATAAGATGATTTAGAAATAAGTCCAAGAATTTAAAAGCTGGAGAAAAACTTCACAGATGTTAGAGGTCATTCGCCCCTCAAAAAGATTCTGGCATTTTGAAGTGTGCATAGTCAGCCACAAGTCTGATAAGATCCACTATTCTCCTGACTTGGTAATGGCTGGATAGCAAGTAACACAGAGGGGAGTGATACAGATCAGCTCGAATGCAATCGAGAAAGCTATGAAAAAGATTGTTCTTTAATTTTGCTTCGCAGAAGGGAAAGAGTTCCTAACTTCCCTCACAGATTGGTGCCTTCAAGGTACTGGACCCTGCCAGTGCTATTCAAAGCTACACCCAGTTAGATGGCAGTGGTGGCTGGTTTGGAGCAGAAGTGGATGCAGTACTAAAGTCTCCCCACAAGTCACTGATTATAGAAACTGGAGCTGGTGCTGATGTGACAGGAGCTGGAGAATCCAAATCTAAAAGAATATCTGCATCACCATGCCTGTGGTTTGCTTTGGAATGGGTGGTGGGATGAGATGGTTGCTTATGGGAACTGAGGAAGAAGAATGGGGAATGCTGGCTTTGCCTCCTGGTAGAGGTGGAAGTAAGCTTAGGCCCCAGCTGCTGTGGTTCTGGACTTAGAAACACCTCCTTCCTTGGTTGTAATGTTCCCAATACTCAACTTGATAGTCTGTCCTTCCTTGAAGCCTACCTCCAACATGGGACAATTATCTATTTCCTGAGATGCTTTGAAAATTTCAGATTCCTGCTTTACTCACCTTCCATATTCAATTTTTTTCATGCACTCCAATTCTGTGTGATTCAGTCCTTTTATAGTCCTTTTATGTTGTTGTTAAGGAGTTGAGAGCATTTTTTAAATAAAATGAAAAAAGTAAAGGATAATAAGATTGCCTTCAGAAAGAAAAGTATCAGCAATGAAGCAAGCAGCAGTTTGGGAAAACCAGAATGGTTTTCTTTTGGGAAGCTGTTACTAGGAGGCATTTGTAGAAGAATGAAATACATATCTGAGGACAGTGAGGCTTCTGCAGTTTCACTGGTCAGATGAACACAATGCCCCAAAGGTGGAGACAATCCAAATGTCCACCAGCTGATGAATGGATAGACAAGCGTGATGTATTTACACAGTGCAATATCATTTAGCCACAAGTAACAATGAGGTTTTGATAGTTAATCTCATTACTTTGGCTAGATTAAACTGGAGAGGTTACTGGGTTGTGAGGGCATTAACCTCATCAATGGATTCATAGCTGAATGGATTTGTAGGAGGTGGGGCCTCACTAGAGGAAGCAGTCATGGGGTCATGACTTTGGGGACCATATCTGGTCCCCGCCCCTTCCTCTCTGGTTCTCCCCCTCCATTGTGCTTCCTGTTCTCCACAAAGAGAGCTTTGTCTCACCATGCCCCTCTGCCATGATATTTCTGCTGTGGAGTCAGTTGGCCATGGACTGAAACCTCTGAAACTGAGCCAAAATTAATCTCTCCTTTACATTGCCGGTGTCAGATATTTGTCCTGGCAACAGGAAAGATGGCCAATACAGAAGTATGGATACATGCTGCAGTGTAGATGATCTTTGAAAGCAGTATGTTAAGTGAAAGAAACCATACACAAAAGGCACATATTGCATCTACTTATATGAAATATTCAGAATAGGAAAAGCCATAGAGACAGACAGTAGACCAATGGCTGCAGGCAGTGGTTTGGAAGTGATTGCTTAATGGATCCAGAATTTCCTTGTGGGGTGATGAAAATGTCTGGAGCTAGATAGTGGCAATGGTTGTGCAAACATGAATGTAATAAATCCACTGAATTGTACACTTGAAAGTACCTAAATTGTGAGTCTTATGTCTTTTACCACAATTAATAACAACAAAAAGCCAACTTGGGCTGCTCTGTTCTGTTGAACGAGATTTTCCTGTCTTTCCTCCAGTGGAGGGTGGAACAGAAATAAAATAACTATCCCAACAAAAATCCTCTCTGATTCCCCCAACAAGGGACTGAGACAGTGGGCAGGACAGGATCTGTTAGGCAGGCCCAGGTTTCTAGCTCTCCCCAGCTGCCCAGGATTGCCTCCAGGGAAGATAAGAGTGAGGTGGGCCCTGCTGTCTAGGCTGGAATGGAGGAAAGGGCCCCAGTGAGCCCCGAGGCCCAGGTAACCTCAAAAACTCACTTTCTCTTATCTCCTGTCTAGCCCCCTGCTACATATTTCAATTGCAACCCAGCATCTTTACTTCAGAAATAAAAAAGTTAATTTACTTTAAATTCCCTGTATCTTTTCCTCTATGAAGAGTCTTCACCCTAAGTGGAATTTTGATCTTGTGTTAGTTTCTTTCTCCCCACAACCCCTCCGTGCCTGGCAAAATCTCCACTTTGGTCTGGGAGGTGAATAGCTCAGTGGTAGAGCTCATCCTTAGCATGTATGATGTTCTGGTCCAACCCCCAGCACCACAAAAATAAATAAAGCAAGCCCCCACTTCACCTTCCACCTTCCCCAAACTGGTTTCAGGCTACACCAAGCACTTCTATAAACAGCCATAAAACTATAAAAATAGCTGAGAACAGTATTCTTATTAAAATGTTGAGACTTTTTTAACTCCTCCGTTAATTTTTTTCTGCCTGCTCAGTCCTGCCTTTCAATGCTGGACTTCTTTCCCTCCAGGGCAAGGCTCTCAGGTAATGCCCAGAATTCAAAACTCAGCAGGATTTCCTGTGGCTTCAGCCATGTGGAGCTTCTGCGGGCGCTACTTTGTTCTTCCTTTACCCCTTCTCTGGTGCCTTCTTAGTTATCTGGACCTCCCTCCCCGAGCCATCCCTCCAGTGTGCTTTGTAAGGCTACTCTAATGGCTGCTTCTTCTCTCCATGCCCCTAAATACAGCTCTTCCCAGGGCCTAGCCTCAATTTTCTCTGTTGTCTGTGCTTTCTTTCTTTGTCTCTAATAAGTTCTGGCTTCATATCCCTGATCATGAGCCTGACTCTCAAATTTATTTGTGGTCATTGCTCTGAAAGTACCTCTGGCTGGCAGCAGACCAACCTCACTTCTTCCCTAGCTCCACAACCTTAGTTCTGACCACCTGGATGGACTCGTGTAAAGAAACAAACTCAAACCTACGTATGTACTCTGTCTCCAGCATTAAGCCTGTTACCCTGCCCCACCCCCACAGTACATGGTTTCTTCATTGTTACGATTGCTTGGGCTCAACTTCTGGGGCCCTGTCTCCATCCATCCATCCAGACAATTCTGGAAGATTCTGCCTTCCAACTCCCCTCCATAGCTTCCCTCTTTTGTAATCCATCTGCCTCTTAATTGTTGAGCCTTGCTGACTCACCTTCAGAATTCTGTACAACACCCTCCCTGGGCCTCCTGCTTTTTCTCTTCCTATCTCCTCCATCTTCTGGCCAACCAAGCTTCCTACCTGGAAGGGATCTGCCCCTTTCCCTTGGGCAGTTAGCGCTTCTGGAGCACCTGGGAGCTCCTCAGCCTCACAGCTGAGCCCTCTACAATCTGACTTTCCCCATGTACAAACTCCTCATACTCCTGGAGAACTGGCCTATTTGTTTCCCCTAGGTGTTAGGGCTGCCCTTACTCTTTTGCTGAAGCTATTCCTGCCACCCAGAATGCTTTCTCTCAGCCCCTGCTCTCATTTCTGTCTTTCTGCATCCTGCCAATCTTTCAAATCTCTTTCAAATACCATTTTCTCCACAGAGATTTCCTACTTCCCTTGACTTTGTATGTTTTACCATCTGAGAACATTTTATTTACAGCTCTCATGAGCTGGAATAGAAAACACTTGTCCTAGCTGGGCATCGTGGTGCGTGCTTGTAATCCCAGTACTCTGGAAAGCTGCGGTGGGAGTAGCTCAAGTTTGAGCTCAGCCTGGGCAATTTAGCAACTTAATGAGACCTTGTCTCAAAATAAAAAATATTTTAAAAGACCTGAGAATGTTGTTTAGTAAGAAGGTGCTAGGTCTAAACCCCAGTACCAAAAACAAAACAAACCACCACCACCAACAACAACAAAAAGCACGTGTCCTTTCTTGCCACTATCTTTCCTCCTTAAGACACTGCTCTCTGGCCTCCTAGCCAGGTGGTTCTCCCCGAGTATTTTTAGAAACAGAATTTGTTATGGCTGCCTTTCAGGAAGGAGGCACTGAGTTGTGCTTGTGTTTTCAGTCATAGGATTAAACCTCTCTGCAACCAGGGGAATCACCAACAGAGCCAGTGACTGGTTTGTTGGGCCCCATTTCTGTGAACATTCTTGAAGCTGCCAGCACATTTTTCTGACAGCTGAGCCTGACACAGTTACAGTCGAAACCTGCCTGCTTTGCATGGGGCTTGAGGGCCTCCCAGCCAGGTGGTTCTTCTGGAACTTTCCATCTGGGTTCATCTCTGTGAAACCCACCTCCTCTCGGCCATACTAGAGAGGCTAGACAGGTGTCTAAAAGGGAAGTTGACCCAAACTGGGACTCTCCATGTGCTGATGAGGCCCTGTTTTCTGCCTGGGAAACTGGAGCTCAGCAAGCTACTAGGCGGAAAATGGGCCACACAGTACTTACTTGGAAGCCGCAACAAGTCTGGGCAGGAGCTAAAGGAGGTTACTAAATTAGGGGGCTGAAATACCAAGGGGAAAACTAGGAGTCAACAAACTGGGCAGTAGATCCCAGGGGAGGGAAGTGAGACTCCCTTGCTGTGATGGCCACTGTGGCTGTTGGCAGGGACCTGGCCCTGGCTCTGAGGGCCAGGTTTCCATGCACAGCAAAAGAGAGGTCTCTTCCCACTGATAAAACTCAACACTGTGAAGGATGTGGTCATCCAGAGGCTGGGGCAGGTGCAGTGCAGACTGAATCTCTTCCCCTCCTGCTGACCAACAGACCACATAATGCTTTAGAAGGCCTCAGAGATCCCTGGTGCAAAGCTTTCACAGCAAGGTGGCAGGAAGAGGTGGGATAGACTGAAGAATGTGCACCCTTGCCCCACTTCCCCATCCCCTGCTATATCAACCATGCATGGCCAAGCCACAGTCACTGGTGGTCCAGCTGGCTGGTGACACCTGTCCTGGTCTAGTAGTCTTATTTCACAGACTGAGGCCCAGTGAGGTTAAAGTGTGTATCTGAAGTCACACAGCCAATTTTGGAGAGAGACAGAAACCCAAATCTAAGTTTCCTGGTGGCTACATCATGGCTTTTTGCGCTCAACCTCTACCTGTTGGTTTGCGGCAAAATCCAAAATGCTGGGACACTTCCACAAAGCCTGAGGGAAACGGGCTCCTGCAAGTCTGCAAACTCATGGAAGAGAAGCCAAGGGAAAATAAGTGGCTACTATAAATATTCATGTAGAAACCTGACAATATGACCTCCAGAATCAGAAGAAAAGTTCAAACTGGGGTTGCAAAAGCAATAGTTAATTTTTCAAAGCATACAGCAGAGTTGAAGAACAGTGTGTTCCAAAACAAACAAGCTGTATTGACTATTGGCTTTTATTCATTGTTTTGGACTTCACTGTTAACTATTATCACTGTTTAAAATTCACTGTTTTTCTTAAAACCCAAAACCAAAACATTCTCTATTCTTGGACCAGGGACTCTGTAGGGCAGTGATGAGGCTCAGTAACAACAAACAGCCCACTGTGGTGGCATGCATGCTAGAGGTTGGCCACCACTGTCCTAGGGTCTGAAGAGGCAGCCCCCATTTACCAGGAAATCAGTTCCATGTGGCTCTTCAAAGGCAAGCATCCTCCAGTGAGGCTTTGCAGGATCTGGGGGTGGAGGTCGGAGCCAGGGACCAGCTGCACAGCTCAGCCGAACCTGGGCAGCAGAGCAGCTGTCCCTGGTAAGCTTGGCCCATCCTCTGTGATGCTCAGCAAGCCCAGATGCACTGAGAGAACAGTGGGTCCTTTATGACATCATGGAAGCCCAGGGCCTTTAGACTTCAAAGACCTGAGAAATGCTAAAGTCCTTCAGGTTCTAACCTCAAGAAGGAGACAGCTTTCATGACTAAGGGGCCTTAGAGGAAGCCCAAAACCCCCCAAAGTGCCCCGTTCCTTCGGATACCCTACTGGCATTAGAAGGCACAGCCAGCCACATCACTAAATGACTCAGATTTATGCCTCCTAGTTATGTCTACAGAGTCAAATGGCCTTTAATTTAGCCTCATCTGCTCAATGTGCCTTCCACTCTTGCACCCTAGCTTTGTGGGTGCCAACATGCGGGTAACCCAAACACCCTTCCCTAAGCCCGGCACAAGTCCTTTCTCCA
Organism: Heterocephalus glaber; assembly: GCF_053883595.1. Lineage (NCBI taxonomy): Eukaryota > Metazoa > Chordata > Mammalia > Rodentia > Bathyergidae > Heterocephalus > Heterocephalus glaber. Next base: position 28,668,800 of record NW_028258137.1, read on the forward strand.
CCTCCATCTTGCCCAGCTCCTCTCTGACCTCTGACCCCAGCTCATGCACATCCACCCAGTCCCGTCTGCTGCCTTCCATCTCCTTCACCCTGCCCCAGGATGGGCTGCGAGCAGTCCCTTCCTTTCTGATCCTCTGCCAACCTCACCATTGCCATGTCCCTCTTTGCCTCCCCTTTCCCACAATTTTGTCCCCCACCTTTAACCCTTTGGAGGTTGCAGCTGATCTGAGAGATACAAACAAACTCTTCTTACTTATCATTAAGGGGTAATCTGACCCTTGGACCCCTGCAGGGTCCACTATGCTTACACTATAGAGTACAGTATACCCTTCCACTAGATTCCTGAAATCTTGATTCTTCCTCACCAACCCCTACCAGCTCTCCTCATGTTTTGTTGGTTTCCTTTTCCTGTAGGCTGAGCTGGGAAATGGCAGCGCTGTCTTGCAGTGGCCTCCCCCAGTCAGCCCCTCCCCTGACAAACACAGGGTACAAAGGAAGTCTAGCCTGATTTTCACCACCACTAGTGGGTCCAAAATAATTTTAATGGATTACAACCAACGTTAATTTTTTTAAAAAGGAAACGGAACAGAAAATACTGGAGAACATCTCCCAGAGTAAGAAGTATTGCTTGATGACATTTGGTTCAGTCACTTCTGTGTGTATGTGTTCCAAGTTTCAATGTAAAATGATATTTCTCACTGTCGGTTGCATCCAAAGAAGTTTGAAAGTCCCTGGTCTAACGCAGACACCAAAGAACCAGTGTTGAATGTGACAGGAGTGAGAGGTGATTGAAGAGATGTACATATCTTGATGGCCCAAGGACCTGTGCTCTTTGGTGCTCCCACAGGTCCCGAGGTGGACTCCCTGCCCTCCTGACTGTTGGAGGAAGGAGGCAGGGCTTGGGAGACACTTGGACCAGGGAATGTCTGTAGAAATTCCCAGATGATACCCAGCACAATTTGCACATAAATCAAAGACTGAAATCTTAATTGCCATCAAGATCAAAAGAAAACACTTAAACAGATAGGATCTTCCAGAGAATTCTCCATGCAATTTCATCTGCTCCTCCTCCATCCCATAAATATAAGGCCAGGAGGACATGTCCACTGGAAGTGGGGTCCAGCCAAAGTCTGGAAATTTATCATTTCTTGCAATTGGATCATCAGCTGCTATAACTTCACACACAACAAAATTCGAAGATTGTCCCTAAGACTGGAGCCAGTCAAATTCCAACTTGTACCACATACACTCGGCTTTGGGCAGGGATGGTCACATCTCGAGTTACTGGCAGTAAAAGGTGAGCACATTTTCCTGGTTCCCTCGGATCAAGATGACTGGAGGTCTGAGGTCCTGGGACAAGGTCTCCAGCCAGGCCATGTACAGGGAGCTGGGGCACTTCCCCTTCCTCCCTATGGGCAAGGTGCTGCCAGGCAGAAGGGGCAGAGAGGAATTACCTGGGGTCTTCCCGTGCAGCCCTGCTCATGCTTTGTTCCTGAACAGCAAGTCCATTTATTGTTCCCTTCAGACCCCCTCCTTCCCACCCACCCCAAGAGAGACCTCTCCACTCTCATTCGAGATTGAGAATGTACCTTCAGCCAGGAAGCATTTCTAAACAAAGCCATGGCCTGCATGTCCCCAGGATCTAGACCCCACTGATGCCCACAACCTCACCTCCTCCTGCCCTCAGGCTTGCTCTGCAACCACAGTGGCTTTCTTTCCTTCCCTAAAATAAATACCAAGCTTGTTCACCTGCCTCTCCTGGAAGGTGGTACTCACAGCGCTCCATCTGGCTGGCTCCTTTAAATCACTCAAGTCCCTGCTCAAGTGCATCTCCTTTGCTTTTTCCAAAGGAGGCCACTTATGTCTCTTCATCCTAGCCCCTTGCTTTATTGTCCTTTGCAGCCTTAGAAACATCCTTGGAGGTATCTATTCCTACTCCCCACCCTGGCCTGTCATGGGAATGCATGTTTGCTCAGGAGGGCACACTGTGATGCATTTGGACTCCGGGTGTATTTGTTAAATGGGAGATCCCACCCCATCAGCCACACCTGCCTGTGGCCACAACAAAGTGATTCAGCAGAGCATCCTTGTCCTGCCCCTACCTCATGTCGGCCCTGGGAGGAAACTGCACCGTGGCCTCTGGAGGCCCCTTATCCAAACTGCACAATGGTGTGCAAATAACAAGATGCTCTACAAATGCTGCTTAGTCATATTTTCCCAGTTAATGCAGGAAGTGATTTTTCTATCATCTTGAAAATTCCAAAAATGCATCAGGATGGCTGCAGCTGCCTGGCTTTTGGTCCTGGAGGAGGCAGCATCTCATAGCCCCAGCTGGCACTATGTGAAGTCCAGACAGCAGCACCTTACCTGGGATACCCTTGCCGCTCTGTTGGCCTTCTCTAAAGCACATCCACAACCTACTCACCCCAGCCCTCTACACAGCCCTGGGACACCAGGCAGACAGAGGAGGCAGTGCCACACTCTGGGCTCCAGAGTTCAGGCTCTGGCCCTGGAGAATCTGCCTCTGTTGTGTGGCTTTGGAAAAGTCCTAGAGTGCCCCTGAGCCTCAGTTTTTCTCCCTTCAAATGAGAACCCAGATACTACCATCTGGGATGTTTGCTGGCTCTGAAGAAGACAAAGTGCACACGGGGCACAGTGCCATGGTTGGCAGTAGGACATTCTCATAGCAGCCACTGCCACTGCTTATTATTTACCAGCAGGAGATGATCACGTGGGGTGGGGCGGGGCAGGGAGACTCAACCAAGGTCTTCAGATCTTCCACCAGCTGCCTCAGCTCACCACAATCCCACTGGCTGGAGAGGGCAGTTGGGTCCCTGAACAGCTGCCTCATACTTCAGATGCCATCACAAAGCTTCACTTGGGACAACCACCAGCATCCTTTCAAAAGCAGGGTCCCAAGGATTAGGGAAGGTGGGTGGGGACAAAGGCTTTTCATAGCTATTGTTATCTTAGTTCAATTGGGTTTAGTGACTTTCCATGAAAAAGAGACAGGGGAATGATAAACCCAAACTCTCCAGATGTAACAGATATGTCAGAGGCTGAAAACGCTGAGGTCTGGGAAATACTATGTTACTTTCAGGGACCGAATTCACAAACTTCAAAGGCCACCAGAGAACAGGTGCCTGCCTGATCGGGGCCAAGGGGAGAACATGCCTGTGGTCATTTCAACCTTCCTCATGTAGTTCCCTCACCCAAGGGAACCTGTCCACCTGTCCAAGGGACAGCTGCCTTTAACTCACAGTTCTAATCAATGACACATAGCATTCCTGAGCACAGGATGTGCCGGCCTTCGGCTACTAATCCTTACAAATAAAGCTGCCCCAGAACAAAGGGACTTGTTCGGAGTTGCTCCTGGCTACAAAGAGTGGCAGCCATGGCTCTAACCTCTATTAGGGGTGAAAACTGTGCAACAGAACCCAGTCCCACCCAGGCACTGAGGCCCAGCCTCATTTCCCATCTGTGAGGTCCTGGGCCAGCAGCCGACTCTTGAAGGGGTTTCCTCATCCCTAACAGGGGGCTGCAAAGGGTGATTCAAATAAAGTTTTGAAAATCTACAAGGCCAAATTCATAAAATGCAAAATCATCTATCACTATTTTGGTTATTACTACTGGACTTTGAGGAGGAGTCATTATAGACAAAAGAGATGTCTGGTCCCAGCAGAATAGGTTATTAGTTTAGTCAAAGGTTGTTGGGCTGTTTACTAGGCAGGTTTACCAGCTGTCCTGGTTATAGCTGAGCTCAAACAAAGGTTGTTGGGGAAAAAGATATTAATCATTAATCAAATAAATTGCTGATTAGTAGACATTGGTAAACAATCTCAAATCTCAAACCAGCTCTTTTTAAAAAATGGCCCTAGCATGCTCTCCAAAATGGGAGACAGTGACTTTGTCAATGCACCAAGGCCAAGAGATGCTTTTTGTTCTCAGAATTTCCAGGGAACGCAGGGTTCTGTGTTCCACCTGGCCTCTGGTCTGGAAGGAACTAAGTAAGGAATGTGTGTTTTCCACATGGTGGTTCTGATGAAGCTGACCCCTGACCACACTTTTAGAGAAACCAGGTGTGTCTCTAGCATGGAGATTAGGAACACACACAATGCAGCTGCTCTGATTTCCCCATGGAGTTGGCCCTAGAGCCAAGGCCCATTTGGGCAAACAGCTGTGGCTGCCAGTGTGGGATGGGGTGGGGTGGGTGGGGTGCATGCAGATGTCTTCTCCATGGTGACTGGACACATGGTTACTTGTATCATCTAATCCCACAGTCTTCCTATGAAGTCCTGGGGTAGAGGGGAGAGGAAGGAAGAGGAGCCAGCAGGGGTCACCTCTCAGGACCAAATTCTTCATCTCATGGCCTGAAAGGTGGACTCATTTTAATGGCAAATAAACTTAGAACCACAACATGTTAACATGAAAGAGAACCCTGGGAATACTTCAATGTGACTTTTTTGATCTTTAGGGAAACCAAGGCCAGAGAGATGTGAGGTCACTTATCCAAGAACACATAGTGACCTAATAGAGACAAAGCAAAAACCTGTTTCTCTGAAGAGAGGCAGAGTTTATGAAGCTGTGGTTGACACACAAGTGTACACCAAGGGGCACATATGCCAGGCTCCCCAACCAAGAAGCCTGGGGCCACCAGACAGGATGGAGCCACTGTCTTGCATTCTGACCCCATCTGTATCTGGGACCAACCTTACCCTAGAACATTCTCTGCTGGGTGTTGGCTGGAGGCGGGGGGCTAAACCCAGCCTTTTCTTATCACGCTTCTCAAATCAAGCAAACAGAGAACACATTCATTGCAAAAAAAAAAATGATCTCCCTGAACTGGGAGGGAACCCTGGGAAACCACTGTTGCAGCAGAATCAGCAAACTATGCAGCCACAGAGGGCCTGTGCTCAGAAGGGGCCACCCTTGGCTGAAAGCACTGTTGTCACCACTTTGACATTTTTTTCAATGCCTTAAGTGACACAGGAAAGCACTGCAAGTGAAAGTTCAGCTCAGCTGACTGCAGTGTAAATGATGTCACTGTCTGAGCGGGGCATAAAGTGAGCTCTCCCTATGGAAAAACGCACACAGGTGCTGGTGACATCTGGGGTCAGGGGACATGCTGAATCCCAGGAAAAGACTGGCAACTGCTTTCTGTGGTCAGCTTTCTGTGCTCTTCCACTCCTCTGCTAAAGAGATATGCTACTGGGGTGTCAGAAATCGTTGAGTATTCTGTACAACCTACTGCATGTGCAAAGTGGCTAGGAGGGACCAAAGTCAGTCATAACCATCTGCTGTGGTCTGAGTATGGTGTGTCCCCCAAAAGTCAACGTTGAAATCCATACCCGCAGGGTGGAGGTATTAGGTATTAGCTTTTAGGAGGTGAGGCCTTTGGGAAGTGATTAGGTTGTGAGGGTGGAGCCCACATGAATAGAATTTGTGCTCTTACAAGAGAGGCTCCAGAGAGCTCCCTGCTCCTTCCACCATGTGAGGACACAGCAGAAAGGCGCCATCTATGAACCAGAAAGCTGGCCCTCAACAGATGCTGAATGTGTTGGTGCTTTGATCCTGGGTTTCCCAGCCTCAAGAACTGTGATAAATACATTTCCATTGTTTATAAGTCTCCCCACCCCCACCAGTATATGGCATTTTGTTACAGCAGGCTGAATGGACTAAGACACAATTCCTAAACCCTGACAGAGAGTACATGGGAGTATACTCCTCCCTGCTTTTTTCCTTCCTCCCTCTGTCCTCCCTTCTTCCTTTTCTTTCTTTCCTCCTTCCCCTTTGCGGGGAGGTGTGTGTGTGGGGGGCTCTCACTATATTGGCCAGACTGGCTTGAATTCCTGAGCTTAAGCAATCCTCCTGCCTCAGCCTCTTGAGTAGCTGGGACCTCAGGCAGGTGCCACCTTGCCCCATATATCCGAGCATGTTTCTAATAGCTTGGCCCACTCTGATGGTGACCAAACTCTGCTATTTGGCAGGGGAAAATGCTACTGCTATCTTGTCAATGTGGAGTAACTGCTACTAGTAGCCTTTGAATCCTCATGGGCCTTGAAGATGAGACTGACAGAACAGAAGCCTCTCCAGTAGGTCTCAGGCTAGCTGCTGAGCTCCTGCCTGTCAGCAGTACCCAGTGAGCTGAATGCCCTCTGGTTTCATCTGTTACTTTCTTGTGTGTCTGCTAAAAGCCACTGGGCATCTTTGGTTTGAACCCATTTGCCATTTTGATCTTCTGAAAGGGCACTCCCTTGAAAGAGGGTCTCGGCAACACTGGGGCGATTTGAGCGACCATACAGGAGTTGTGCCGGTGAAGCGGTAGGAGGAGGAGGTTCCAATGGTCTTCTCAGTGGCTATCGGCCTAGAGGCCTCTTTGTAGGAAACCAGTGTCCTTAGATCCTGGCCTTTGCAGAGCAGGTCAGATGGTGACATGGCCAGGCATGAGTCCTATCCCAGGGCTCAGGTCCCTTCTACATGAGCACACATACCAAGTGCAATGGTGTGTTAAATTCAACACCTTCTCTCCAGAGAAATGCAAGCTTCATGCGACCCTAATTGCTCACAGTATTACAAGTGTGGTTTCTCTCCACGACAGAGTACACTTTGCAGATTTATGGGACCATTCAAGCAGATACGCATGGAAAATCATGACCTTGAGCTTGCATACCCACATCACCCATCGGGACAATGGTCCAACTGTGCTCTGCTGTTCCACTTCCACTCCTCCTCCTTTCTTTCTCACCACACATCCAAGTGAGAATGGGAGGGAGCTGGCCTTGTTTTAAAGGAGGACCACGTCGCCACAGTCTTACTGATGTAGCACAGCACCACACATTTTCCTATTGTACAAGGCCCTACAAATTATGCTGTTGGCCCTGGCTACAAAGTATACATACAGGTTCAGCAGGCTGCCTAGCTGTCCTGCAGAATACTCAGGTGCTGGACTGCTGGGAAATGTAGGAAAGGCAGTTATTTGCTTCAGCAAAGACTCCTCACCTTCTGAGCTGTAGACTCAGAGGCTTGGCTGACCACATACTTTCTACTGACTCAGGGCACAGAGCCACACTGAGACCCCCTCTGTGCCGCTGTCACCTTCCACTTGCTCAGCCCTGCTAACACCTGCCAGGGCCAGCTTGGAACTGAGCATGGGTCCAATAGAACACGGGGACTGAGTGAGGCCTCTCTTCCTGTTGTCCAGACTTGGCACCAACATCAGTTGGGGTGGCTGATGGCCAAAGAGGGCTGAGCAATTCCCAAACGACCAGGAATGCATTTCCTTCTGGAGTGAGCTGGGTCCCACCTCTGCCAAGCCAAGTTTGGCAAGTAAAGGTAGCAAATAAGGAAAAACCAGCAGGGAGAGGAAGTCAGCCATACCTGAGACATATGACAGCCTAGATCTCTGCCAGTTGGTGCTTAGGCAAGGGACACAGGCAGGCTCAGTCCTTGCCACATACTGAGAACCCACCCAGGCTATATGTGCAGGTGCTGTGGACCCCTCACTGCAGCTAGTCCTGCTTCCTGAGCTCCTTTCCCGATCTGCCATGATTGCCCTTCCCCCCAGCCAGGTGCTACTTACATGACGACCAGGGCAGCATCCTGGGAGTAATCCAGCAGAATCTCATTCAGCCTCACCTGCCGAAGGGACTGGGCGAGGAGAAGCCCAGAGGTCACTTCCCACATCCTTGCTAGCAGTGGATGCCCTGCCGTGTCCAACTGGACACAGGAGTTATTCCTCCTAATGGATTATATATTCTCTTGCCCTTGGGGAGGAAGGGGATCCTCATGGTAACTGAGTACCAAGTTTATCTCCTTCAAGAAGCCTACCTTGGTTTTTCCATGTGGGAAGAAGAATCCCTTTACTGGATTCAAATCTTAGCCCTGACAGTTCAGAGCAGAGACAACCTGACTGAGCAAGTCACATCACCTCCTGAGCCTCACTGTCTTCCTCTGCAAATGGGTATGATAAAGCCCTCCCCAGGGGGACATGAGAAGGATCAAAGGAGATGCTCTAAGTCAAAGCCAGACAGGGGGCCTGGTTATGTGGAAGATGCACTGGGGAAAGACAAGGAACTCAGGGCAGGGACAGCTCTACCTCCTCTGGGACAGACTGAAAGAGAACTTCCTTTGGACACTATCCTTACTTGGCATTTTCCAAAGAGCCAGCTGGCCAGTGAGCCATTGGAGACAGCGTCTCCTGGCTCACAGATCAGGGCAATTTCCAAAGCTTGTGGGAGGCTGGGATGGAGGGAGACCCTTAGGCCCAAGGCCTGTGTCCCGGCTGTTCAGAAATGATTGACACCCATGATATGAGAGCAATGGACACCCCATTGTAAGAGGATGAAAAACTGAGGGGAAGTGAGTTACCCTCACCCTCTCTGGGACATTTTGTGTAGACAGCTGTTTGTTGTGGAAGCTGTTCTGCTGTGCATGGCAGGCTGTTCAGCAGCATCCCTGGTGCCCACTCACTACATGACAGGAGCAACTCACATTCCCTAGTTGTGACATCCAAAAATATCTTCAAAGGCTGACAAATGTCCCTTGGGGGCAAAACTGCCCCCAGTGGAGACCTGCCTGGAACACGGAGCAGAACTGAGATCTGTGCCCCGGCCTCCGCCCTCCTAGCTATTTACCCCACCTTGAAACAGCCACAGTGGCCACTGTAAGGACTTGTGCTATGCATGTGCCATGGTCTTATCAGAGTCCTGACCTGTCTACAAAGTGGGCAGCCCGGCCACTGGGCTGTGTCCAGGGCAGTCTCTGTAGGCTGCGTAGATCAGGCAGCTTTGCTGACCCACAGGACAAATTATACTTCTGCTGTCATACTATATCAAAAATCCCTCCCTCCAGGCAGAGGAAAACAGGAGAGGAGAGGGAAGACTCTAGATGGTCCATGCCCACCGCCAGGCCACTTAAAGGGATGGGATGACCAGGCTCCCGCAACAAGGACAGCATTGAGTGCTACCACTGGTTACCTGTCAGCCTAGCAATTATGGCTTGAGAATACTGAGGTGGGAAATGGGAAAGCAGGATTCAAAAGAAAGTAGGCTCAGGAAACTCAGGACACAAGGGACACATGGCTGTGACCCAGAAGATGCCTTGACCCCCCAGCCCCAGTTCTTCAAGGCTTGCTTTTCTCCTGTACCTTGACTCTGTTCTTATTGACCTCTTCATCTGAGATCTTCCAGGGACAGTCCCGCCTCATCTCTGCGACCGTGGCCTCGTCCTTGAAGCCATCATTTAGGCGGAATGGTGCAATCATGTCCTCAAACCGCTTAATGCTGGGGACAAGAGAGGAGGTGAGGCTGGCTGAGATAGCCCCATCTCCAGGGGAACCAGGTCCCTGGAAAGAGCTGGAGGTGGTGCCACAGGGACAGACTTTTCACTAAAACCCATCTGACATGGTTGTTTAATCCAAGTGGCTTCCACATGGAATTTAGCTCTGACACTTACATTTGGCACAAAACCAAACTCCACAGCCATCCATGGTGACTGACTTGGACTCTACCCCACCCTTTCTATTCAGCAGGTGTCACTAGCTCAGGTCCTGTGCCACACGAGCCACACAAGCAGGCTGTGCCCCCACCGTTTCAGAGCTCATGGTCTGTTGGGTGATAAGCAAATAGGTAAATAAATATAAAGTGGAGTTTTATGAAGGTATAAACAGAATAGTTGGCCAGAAAGAACAGGGGTGGGAAGGACTCTCTGGGACCTGAAGAGTCTTTCTGATGCCAGCTATGCATAGGGCAGGGGGTGCTGGAGCAAACAGAACTAAATGTTCAAGGCCCTGAGGCACAGCATGTCTGCTTTGTGTGAGGATTGGCAAAGGAGCCAGTGTAGCCGCAGGCAGAACGGTGCACAGGGCAGGCAGGTGGCCCTTAGCCTGGAACCCCCACATGGAGAACTCACTGCTCAGCATTCGGCTTCTGATTGATGTCAGGAAGGATGTGAACTTCATGGAATCCCAGTCGAAACTTGCTCAACAGAGAAATGATCCTGGAAGACAGATTTTTTTTAAAAAAAATGTTCATTCCCTTAGTTTTTATTAAGCACCTGCTGAGTGTTTAGCAGTGGACAAAACACAACTGGCATTCTAACAGAGGGATAGAAGCAGACGATAAAGAATACCAATTAAGTAGTTCAGATGATCACAAGTCACATGGAAAAACATTCGACCAGAATTTCCCAAATGTCTTGTGACAGCTCTATACTAGTGCATCTCAAGCTGCAGGAGACCTTGTCACAGTGCAGATTCTGGGTCAGCTGGCCTGGGTGGCCCCTGGCACTCCATCTCTAACCAGTTCCCAGGATGCAGTGCTGCTGGACCACGGACTGCACTTTGAGTAGCAAAGGTCTAAGGGATGGGTTATCTGAAAGAGGGAAATTAAAGTGGCTGAGGAAGCAAAGAGAGCACACAAGAACTCAGCAGGAGCAGCAGGCCAGATGGCACTGGCTGTACATCTCACAGCACAGCTGTGCTCTGTGGCAGTCAGGGAAGACTTCACAGAGGAGGTGGCGATGTAACTGGATGGTGCATAGTGGGCAAGACTTTTACAAACCTGAGTGGGTGGGACAGGGAGTGTCCACATTAAAATCACCCAAGGAGCCCTCAGAAAAATGCACCTGCCTGGGCCCAGCCCGCTCACTAAGTCAGATCCCTGGCGAGACATGGCTTTGTTGACTCCCTTCATGATGCTGATGTGCCTCCTGGTTAAGGACCACCAGACTCACTGGTGGGCAGGAATCCAAATGAGCAAAGGCACCAGGGACAGAGGAAAGCAGGGACACTGGAATGCTGCCTGGGACAGCATGAAGTATGCTAGGAGGAGATGAGCCTGAAGCTCTAGGCTGGGGCCCAGCTGTCAAGCCATGGCTGGTTCCAGAACTTAGGGAGTGGAATTCTGCAAGCAGAGCTGTAGCCAGACTCATCCTGGTATGTGGTGGTGGTCATGGAGAGAGTAGAGCACATGGCCCATCATGAGATAGCTGGTGACTGAGGAGTTTTGGTAACCTTGGCACGAAGAACATGCTGTTATCCAGCAGCATCTCAGCCTTGTGCTAAGCCAACCTCAGGGACCCCAGCTGCCACTCAGAACTGGGACAGGAAGCTGAGACCATGGCACAGCCTTCCTGGCCTAGTTACTCTTTAAGGGTCACAGAGGCTGGTGCTGGTGTTCCCTAGCAGCTGCTCTGGGCCTTGTGGAGAAGGGACCTGTCAACGGTGAAGTTCTCAGTGCAGGAGTCAGACTGCTGGGTCTCCCTGAGCCCATACAGGAATGACTACAGGCACAGATCCAAGGTATAACCCTGGAATAGTAGGAGGGCCATGCAGGCTGGGGGTCACCTCCTTTTCTGCTCTGGGTGTCATGGCCAGAATCACTGCAAAGGACACTAGAGACTGCACAGGAGTCTTCTTTTTAGCTATTAACTGTGTGGGTGTAGGAAAACTGCCCTACTGTCCAAGCAGGCTCCCCATCCATGACCTGTAACCTGACCTGAACTTTCTCTAAAGCAGCTACTTCACAGCTCCTGCCAACTCTGCACCTGTGCATCACCTGCCTCACTGTTTATTTCCTTGTCTGTTCACATCAACTCACATTCTGACTTAGTGCTATGATTTGAATACAGTTTGTCCCCTGAACTCATGTTGAAATTAATCCCCCATGTGAGGTATTAAGAGAGTAGAAACAGAATCTGACTACGGTGATTAGAGGTGGGGCCTTCAGGAGGTGATTGGGATTGGAGAAGGTCATTGGAGTGGATCCACCATGGTTGAATCCTGGCGGCTTTATAAGAAGAGGGAGAGCTGAGCATGATGGCACATGCCTGTAATCCCAGCTACTTGGGAGGCTGAGGCAGGAGGATGGAGAGTTCAAAATCAGTCTGGTTAACTTAGCAAGACCCTGTTTCAAGAACAAAAATAGGGCTGGGGATATAACTTCATGGAAGACCCCTTGCCTAGCATGAGCATGGTCCTGGGTTCCATCCTCAGACTGCAAAAAGTTTTAAAAAATAAAAAGCCTAGGGAGAGAGACCAGACAGACAGACACAGACACGTGTACTCCCTGTCTCCATGTGGCCTCAGGATTCTGGTAGCAAGAAGACCACCAGCTGATGCAGCCCTAGGTTTGCACCTCCAAAACCCTAAGCCATTATAACCCTTTTTTTCTGTAGAGAGCAGACTGCCTCAGGCATTGTCATTATCGTAATGAAAAAGTAATATGCTAACTACCTTTCAAAAGGAAATCTTATATTACAATTTTAAACAGAAAAGAGCATCTCTTTTAGGAGGGGCCTCTCTGTCCACAAGATTTCTCCTTGAGGAGTTTTGTGGTTTTTAAAACTTAACACCGCTGCTTGTTATGGTAAAGCCTGGGACATCTGCATCATATTAAAGGGCATGTCTGAACAATTTCTGACATGGAGAGAAACCTGCTCCTGCCCAGAGCCCCAGGCACCATTGCTGTGGCCTGGAGAGAGCTAGCCTGGCCTTGGAGACATCCTGGGCCACCCAGGGGTGGTGGTGGAAGATGGGGGGAAAGGGTAGGGGGCAGCTTCTGGGGAGCTCAGATGGCGCAGCTGTGTGGCCCTGTGTTGCCTCCTCACTTACGCCTTTCTCTCCTGGTCCAGTCTGTTGATCTGGCCCCCGACGAACACACGGATCTTGCATTTGGCCCATCTCTTCTTGCGGTGGAGGAGGTAGGGGATGAGGAGCGTAAGGCCTGGTGAGGAGAGTTCCCAGGAGGATCCCAACAAGAAAATATGCTAAGGACTGAGTCCTCTGTGGGTTAGCACTCCACAAAGCCACAGCAAACCCCTTCCCCTCTCTGGACGTCAGTTTCCCTGCCTGCATCAGAGCTCACCTGACTCGACCTCCGTTGCTCACAGTGCTCACTGGGCCAGGATTTTCTTGTCTAGCACAGTGTTTTAAATAAACAAGCTGGCATTGAATAATTTGGGAATTGCACAAGGATATCTAGATTGCTGACCTGTCCTGAAAATTGAATATTTGACAAAGGGGTAGGATCCCTTATCCCTCCCTGTCATCTCTCCACATGACCCCAAGGACCAGCCACCACGTATCACTGCGTAATCCTCTCTGCCTCAGGTTCCTTATTTGTAAAGGAGACTGCACCAAGTTAACCTCCGTAGAGCACTCAGTGTCAGACATGTGTGTAGTAGGAGCTCAGCCTCTTCTTAGCTGTCATTCATAGAGAACACAGTCAGCTCTCTGTACCTGCAGGAGATGGGATCCAGGCTCCCTGCCCCATGGATGGCAAAATCCACAGGTGCCCAAGGCTCTTTTATAAAATGGCATGGTATGTGCACAGAACCTACCACATCCTCCCACCTACTTCAAATCACCTCTTATAATACTGCGATGTAAATGCTATGTAAATAGCTGCTATGCTCCATAGTGCAGGGAATAATGACAAGAAAAGAGTGTATGTGTTCAGTACAGACAATTTTTTTTCTGCGATGAGTTAAAACCATGAATGTAGAACCCATGGATACAGAGGGTCAATCTTGCTCCACTGGAGCACAGGCATTTTCTCTCTATGAAGGACTCAACCAAAGGTAGCAACAAGCAAGCTGAGAGCCATATTTTAAGAAAACAAGGAGAGGGCGTGTTCCTGCGTGCTGGCCCGTGTCCCCCGTTTATGTCATGCAGCTGTGGTCTGTAAGGAGCAGAAGGTTCTCTCTCATGTTGGCCTCAGTGTCCCTGCAAAGCTCTGTATTTTACAGCTGAAAAACTAGAGGCCAGAGAGTGGGATCCAGCCAGGCTCCCCTGACCTCAATATGGGCGGAACTGGAGCCCCATGTCCTTGGCTAGGCTGTGCACTTTGCTCTGCTCACCAGTGGCCTGGATGAGAGCAGGCCAGAAGGGCAGGACAAGGGACACAAAGACCTGGAGGGGCAGCGGGGAGCCCATGTCTGGGGTAGGGTGCTGACCTCCATCGTCAAACAGCCAGTAGATGTCAATGGTCTTCTTGGCCTGCTCTGACTGGAAGATGGTGCTGGCCTGCTCCTCCCACACCAGAGCCTCGGGGTCCACTGCCAGAGGGGAAGGGAGGTCAGATCATGGCCAGCACCCTCAGTCCCCCAACCTGCCTCAAACAGCCAGCTCCCCTGGGAGGTGGCTTGATATGCGTCATGCAGGGTGGACATGCAGCCGCCAGGAGCACCCAGAGCATGGCTAATGCCGCTTCTGGTGCCACAAATCATATACTCAGGCAGGTAGCCAGGAACAGGGGCCCTGGACACAGGGTTACCAGATGCACCTCCCTTGCTCCCAGCTTCTCTCTCCTCGGACTCTGGTGGGCACAGGGGGGTGCTGGAGGTAGATAGAAACCCAGTGCTTGCTGGGACAGGCCATTGGCAGGAAGCAGGCTCTTCCATCTCAGGAAGATCCCCCTGTGCCACTCACAGACATTGCAGGATGCCCTAAGCCTGCCACAGGTTCCCCAGATCCAGGGTGTGGGAGGAAGAGAGCACCATCCCACCCCTCTCCCCCTACATTTAAACATGACCAAGGGGGACCTGGCTGGTGAGACTTGGGGCCCAGAGCCCCGAATTCCCCACCAGGGCTGGCAATCTTTAGCAGGGCCAAGCCCCCTCCCAATTATCCAATCCAGTTATTCAGGCACTACTGGTCACCAGGAAAAACCATTTGCCCTTGACCCAGACCCCATGGGGAATCGCAGCCCCACAGGGCAGGAACACCGTGAGTCTCTCAGCAAGCAGGGACTGACATGTGCCAGACACAGATTGCCTGGCCCCGCCGGTGCTGGCTCCCTTGCTGTCCTCTGCTGGATCAAACACAGGATTAACTGCAAAAGAGGGGGGCAGCTAGGTTTGCAGGTGCCCCTCACCTGGGTGGACTTCTGGGTTTATCATCTGCAGGGCACCCCCAACACTAGGAAGAAAGTCTGCACTCCTCCCTTGGTCCCCTCTTCCCTGGCTCCTTTCTGCCTCTCCACCAGGCCACGCTTAGCTCCACCTCTGGGCCATGGTGCAAGAGGTCCCCGAGCTGGGAACAATCTCTCCCCAGCTCCACCCTCTCAGCAAATGGCCTGGTGTTCAGAAAGACCATCCTTGACCGTTACACTCTGCATCTCCTCAGAACACCAATATGTCTGAGATAATTATATCCACTTGTTTGTATCTGCTTTGCTCCCTGGAACATCAGGATCCAAGGCAAAGGCTTTGTTTCATCTCTGCTCTGCTCCTAGTGCCTTGAGCAGCATGGTTAGTGACTCTGTAAATATTGACGGCATAAATATTTACTGGCCACTGCCATGGGTCAGGCACAGTCTCTGCCCTTGGTGACACAGCTCCTGGCTGCAAGTGACACAGAGCCCCACCTGCCAGTCTCCCAGCTCCACCTCCATTTGTCTTCATGCTTTTTATGTCTTTTACACCTAATTATTATGAATGCAGAGCTTGCATAACCATATATGACTTTCACATGTAAAACATTCCTGACCCTAAGAGTACCCCAAAGATGGCCTTCAAGACCAAAACTTGCAGTTTGGACAACAGTTAGGTGACTGGCTTCCTAGTTCAGCATCTTTATGTTAGCAAGCCCCTCTGCTTTCTTCTCCTTTTTCTTCTCTATTAGATCCTTTTTATTCCACCCGGTTACAAAAGCATTGACTTGGACTTGGGGAGCTCAGAGTTCCAGGTCTCCTTCTGCCCCCAGGTGGACACATGTTCTTAAACTGGTTACTTAGATCTTCCTCTTGAGGCCTTAGTTCCTCCACTTGGAAATCTGATGGACTCTAAGGACCATCAAGGGCTGACTCTCTGAGTCTGTGACCTTTTATTCCCTACTAATTTTTCCTTCTCTTCCATTTACCCCTTTTAAAAAATTGGATTCTGGAACTTCCAGGCGCGTCCTGTACTCACTGTGAGCCTGCATCACCTCGGAGACATTGAGCCCCTCTCGCATCCTCATGATGCACATGCCGTAGTTGAAATCAAAGGCATCGCTGGAAAGAGGAGGTGGAATTATGGTTTGGATAAAAAAACATCACCCTGAAGCCTCACGTGTTCAGAGATGGGGCTTTTGGATCATAAAGACTCTGACTTCATCATTGGGTTTATCCAGTGACAAGATCATAATTTGCTGACATTATTGGAAGGTGATGGACACATGGGAGGTGGAACCTAGTTGAAGCCAGTGGGTCAAGTGGGCATGACCTTGAGAATCATATCTTGTCCCCAGCCCATTCTTTCCTTCTCTGCTTCCTGGCCCCCAGGAGGTGAGGGGCTCTGTCCCACCACACCCTTCAACTGTGACAGCCTCAGGCCCACAGCCCACAGCAATGGAATCAGCCACATATGGACTAAAACCTAGAAAACGGTGAGCTAAAATACACTTTGCTTCTTTGAGTTGTTTTTCTCGAGTATTTGGTCACAGCAATGAAAAGCTAACACAGGTAGGGTCAGGCTCCTTGCAGCTCCAGCTTCCACGAGGGAGGTGATCTGGCTCCCAGGAGACCCAGTGTCTGGTGTGGGCCCTGACCCTTTCCACGCTTTCTCCCCTCTGGCCTCAGAATGGGAGAGTGCCAGTGTCCTGCTGGGGAAAACCAAGTCTGGCCTGGCATCAGGTCATGCCCTGTCCTGCTGATACATTTGGACAATCCTCACAACTCTGCCCTCAGAGGTGGGGAAGGTCATTATTATCTCCACTTTCCAGACACAAACACTGTGTTTCAGGAAGTAACTCACCCATCGTCATACAACTAAGGAAGTGACCAGCTGGGATTAGGATTATATGCTGAGACTATAAATCAAAGAGGGGTGTGCACATAGCAATGTCCTAGCCCTTAAACTGGGTGTGGTGGCACACATCTCTAATCCCAGCACTCAGGAGGCTGAGGCAAGAGGATCTCCATGAACTCAAGACCTACATAGTGAGTTCAAAGTCAGCTGAACTACATGGCAAGACCCTGTCTCATAAAAACAAAAGCAAACAGAAAAAGGAATGGTCTCACCCATGCAATAGGCTGGTTCTAAGGGTGTCTAGGAGACTTCTGCCCCAAAAGTGTATTGATCACATGATTGACAAGTGGCTGAGAGCCCACCATTAGGGTCTGACCCAGCAGGCTAACACTGTCCTTCCTGACTCCACTAACCCTGTAACTCTGGACTGTCTTGGAATGGCAGTGCTGGAAGCCAGGTTTCCCACCACCTCTGCCTGTAAGTTTGCTAGAGGCAGCTGGGATGGTTGCTGAATCACAGTGGATTAACAGCAGACCCGGAAGCAGGCCTAGGACCTCCACAGTCAGCCTTACATTCTTGAGTGGTGCTGCACACAGCCTCTCTGTGCAACATCGGTGCAGAAAAGCAATGCAGCCCTTCTCTGGACTCTGTACAGCAAAGAGCTGAAGGAAACTCTGAACTCCCCAGGAGCTCAGTCCTTGGCAGCCCAGTTTCACTTGTCTGCTCAGTGGCACCCATGGGAACTCTTAAACTGGCCACCTGGGGGCCTTCTGAAACCCAAGGTGGGCACAATATTTTCACCTAAAACCCCACATTTTTAGCTACACTGAAAATTAAAAGTTCCAGCCATATCGGGCCTACATTTCTGTATAGCACAGTCAGCCAGAGCCAAGTAGCAGCTACTTTCCTCAGTTTACCCCAGTCCCCACTGCTCCATATTGTCCCACACCTGACCCACTCACCTGCCTGATTCCAGCCCACCTTAGTGTCCATGCCCTCTGCCCGTTTCTTCCTCTGCCTTGAACAAATGGGCTCAATTTATAGCCCTCAGTGTGCCCACACTTCCCCAGGCCCAGGAAACTCCAGTGACCTAAACTCACTGATCCCAGGCTGCCCACCCGGCCCTCACTCACTGTAGGATGCTGATGTAGTCTTCCACTGTGGCCGGGTGAGCAGACTGCCAGTTCTTCTTGAATCCCACCACAAGAATGTTGGGCTTCATTCTCCCCAGACCCACGGCCTGTAGGATTGAGGGAGTGGTCAGAGGCATGGGGCTGGCAATCAGACTGTAGGGCCACCTGGGCTCTGCCCTGCAACTGGGTGAGGTGCACCCCGCCACCCTCCATCCATGCTGAGGAGACTCAGGAAATCATCCTCCCTCCAGGTCCTCTCTTCCCCGACATCATGAGGAGGTGAAGCCTCAGCCAAGGTGACCCCTGTGATTTCTCTCTGCCAGGCCCAGGACTGGGTTATCCCAGCTGCTGCTTCTCTCATAAATAATTTCTCATAACATGAGACCTGAATTTGGATGTCCAACTTAGTGTGTGCCTGGGTCATCTAGTCCATACATCTTTTATGTTTCTCTTTTCTTAGTATTTTCAGATATTGAAAAATTTCGAGGTGAAATTCACACAACAAAACTGACCGTTTCAAAGTGTACAATCCAAAAAGCAAAATAAAACACAAGCTGTACATTGCAGGGGCATTTAATACATTCACAATGCTTAGTGTATTCACAATACTATCAGTTCTATCTACTCCCAAAATATTCTCAAAACTCTTTATTTTAATTTTGAGAAATAGCTAAAACTAGGGCCGGGGATTTAGCTCAGTGGCACCATGCCTGCCTTGCAGGCGCAAGGTCCTGAGTTTGATTCTCGGTACCAAAAAAAAAAAAGAAATAGCTAAAACTATTGAAAAAAGATTCTCATGTGTTGGCTCAATTATTATTTTATCCATGTACCTCATTTTACACATGAGAAAACTACCTACATGCAAACATCTATCACACTACACATGTAATGGTTTTTCACTTGATAGTATGTAAATTATATCTAAAAAAATAAAAACAAAAATAGAAACTGGTCAAGTCTATACAGGCCCCACAAGTTTCCATGTCATTTTCCCAGGTCCTGGGCATCAGAGAATGTGCTCTTAATCAGCACATGTGAGGATGCAAGAAAAGGGGGGCTGCTTCCTGGTGCACAACAAGGAGCTGATTCTGTCTTTCAAGTTGTCACACCAGGTCATAAGTCCCACGGGGAAGCCCCCAGAGCCACCATACCTGCATAAGAATCTGGACACCACTGCGGAGGTCCTCAGCGATGACATCTGAGTAGAAGGCCTTGACCTTCCTCTTCTTTAGCCACTTCGTGTGTCCATTGGCCAGGAGTCGGAGCTCAGGCATCCTCTGCTTGTGGGGACCCTGTAGGTGGCAGAAGCAGGTGACATCAGGGTCTGCCTTGTCCCTCTGGCCTGAGATTCAGCCCCTCTCCTGCCCCAGATGTACCCATTTTTCTTTACAGAGTTAGTGGAGGAATAGAAGAAGAAGGGAGGGAGGGAGATGAAAGGAACATGGGCGTGGTGGGGCGGAGGGGAGAAGCCAGCGAGAGGGACCTGAAAGGGAGAGACCTGGGCTCATAGGGGACCTGACCAGGAACTGCTCGCCCCACACCTTCTCTGCCACCCCACCCCCCACCCCCCGGGTAGATATCACATCCAGGCAGCTCCTGAGAAGTATGGATGGCCCGGCCCCACCTACTGAGGACACTCACAATGAGCACATGGCCACAGATCATGAGGCTCAGGTTCTGGGTGAAGGTGCCCACAAAGTCCACAAGGGCCGGGCGGAAGTTGGGGGGGCCTGTGAGCACCAGGCACTGGGGGCTGAGGAGGAGGAGGGAAGAGGGTGTGAGCCATCATGGGAGAGTCACTGGGGCCGGGATATTAAAAGCAGGTACCCCAGCAGGTCTGCTAGGTCACCCTGAAGCACAGTATGGCCTCAGGCAACACCCTGCACACTTATACTTTGGGATTCATCTTTCTGGCTGTGACTCAGGGCTCTTACAGCTCTTGTGGTGGCCACCATACTAAGTCTCCCTTGTGCTTCCTGCTCAGGCCACCGAGCATCCCACCCAACACTTCTCCTTTGCCCTGCCTAGCTCAGCATGGTGTAGAATAAACACCGATAGTAAGGACACCTATCTGTGTCACCTGGGCAGGTGAGTGAGCATTTGTGTGGAGTGGTCAAGGGACACTGCTGGTCAATGAGAACCAGACTCAATGCTTCTGAGGCCCGAGGGGCCAGTAGTTCACCTCCCTGTGCCTTGGTGTCCTCATCTGTGGGTGGGGTTAGTCATTTTACGGACTTCATGGGTCTGTCATGAGGCCACATAAGGCTTTGAGAAGCACCTGGCTCACACTATGGGTGACATAAACAGATCTCCTGATTATCATCCTCACACTCTGCTGGGAAGGAGACTGCACGAACAAGATTCTCCTCGCGACCAGCCTGAAGAGGACCCAGGGAAGGTTTGTCACTGCTGTCTTCCCAAGGTTACAGTGATGAGAATTAGCATCAGATCACCCTCACAGCAGAGCAGCTTCTACTGTGGAAACTGAGACATGGAGATTCCCTTCCTCACTTAATCCCACTGGGCAAGGTCCACCCCAGCCTCCTACAGCAGCATGGGGGGTGTTCCTCCACCTCTGACCCCTCTCAGCAGTGCCGGGCCAGCCTGGGTCAGGAGGCCTCCCGGGGGCCCCGAGCTCTGCTCACCGGTAGTTCTTGATGTGGTCTTCCACCTCAATGAGGCCCATGGAGTAGCTCAGGGCCAGGTTGTAGGAGCCAGCCTGCACGGAGGAGCCCCAGTTCACCTCTAAGAAAGGGGGTCGTGGGGAGCATGACTCAGAGTCACCAGAATAAGCCAGTTGTGCCTCTGTGGGCACTGTGCACCTTGGCAGCAGGCCACCAGGCAGGTAGACAGCCTCAGCTCTGGCCCTAATGTGTGTGGGGCTGGGGACCCGAGTACCCCCTGGCTACATAATCAAAAGTTACACATCAGGGTATTGAACTCTACAAAATATTCTCCTGCCTTGACACACAAACCTTCACAATGACCTGGAAATCCAGGTTCGTATGTAGACTTCTAGGCTGTCTTGGAATTGTGTTTCCCATCCACAGATTACTGTCATCCCAGGACCCCTGCCCGTGGCATGTAGACACTCCTACACTGTCCAAGCTTTGTCTTCCTCTCTTTCCAACAGCCACCTCCCAGGGCTGGTTGGGAAGCTGGCCCTGCAGGCAGACTCAGGCCCTTGAAACTGGGAATTCCTGGGGTCTGTGAGGTCTATCAGTAGAAGTATGGGCTTCAACTGGGTGTACAAGGAGGGATGAGGTCAGGGGGCAGCATGGGGCCCTGGGAAGTGCAGGACTGGAAGCTGAGCCCACCCACCTGGTTTCTTGTAGATCACGTAGAGCAGGAGGAAGAGGACGACTCCAATGGCGATGAGGGCCGCCCACCAGGTGAGCAGGAACATGATGACCACGGAGATAACTGCCCCAAAGAGCGCCGCCCACTTGCTGTAGTACTGGAACGAGGGCCTCCACCCTGGGCAGGGGCCCCATCAGTGGATGCGCCCTGCACTTGGGAACCTCCTTGGGGCCACAGCTCTGGCGGGGCTGCATGGCAATGCCCACTATGCCCAGGCTGGGGCCCAAGGGGCCTCACCCACTTCCTCCTGGGCTGGGCCTTGCTGCTGTACTCCATGGCGACAGGCCACACCAAGGGGGAGCCTCCAGCTCTGGCCAAACATGGGTCAGCAGTAATGCGAGCTCATGGCATCCATGAAGCCAGGGGGTGAGATGCAGGGGAGATGGCACAATTCTACCTGGCCCCACACCAGGAGTGACATCTGCCCCATGGCGCAACTCCGAGGCCACCATGCACACTGTGGCTGTGTAAAAGGAGGCCTGGTTACCAGCTTGTTGATAATTTGGGGCTAATTAGAAAAAGCCGTCCTTCCTCAGGTCTCTCTACTGCCACCTGCCAGAAATTTTTCATCATTAACATACACACCTATGTGCGTTGTGATAGGAATAGCACCCTCTAGAGCTGTGCAGTGTGCAACCTGCCCCACTGGATGTGACGGTCCGTGGCTTTGGGAAATTCTCCTTCCCTTCTAGTGAGTCAGACTCCTGACTCCCAGTGGAGGAAAGGACTAGAAGAAGCTCTGCAGACTATAGACAGCACATGAATCCAGGGAGAGTGCCGTTGTTGGCGCCTGGACGTTCCCTTCACATGGTTTCCACTTGAGAGTGACCTTGGGTTGCCGCCTTCCACTTCCAGCCCCCCCCATACCTCGGCCCTTAGGTGTCTCCCCTGTGGTAAGGCAAAGTGCTGGCTCACCGGGTGAGTTGGTGATGGAGGCGTGGAAGCAGCTGAAGTTGATGAGGGCGTAGGAGCACAGGAAGAAGTTGGAGATGATTGGGGCAATGGTGTTGAGCTCCGCTTCAGCGGCCCAGGGAGAAAAGAGTAGCCTGTCAGGCAACTCCACCGAGGAACTGCCTGGCACTGTCCCTCATTGGGTGAGCTCCAGGGCTCAGCGAGTCTCAACCTTCCCCTCTGTGAAATGGGCCCATCCTGTTGTGAAGTTCAAAGGGACTGTGTCTTGTCAACTGTAAGCTGCCATCTTTCAAGAGGACGGAGGCAGTGTGAGGTGAGCCCCATCAGGCCAAGGAGGACTGAGGGCCGTGCCCGTGATACCTTTGGCCAAAGATTCCAGTCAGGAATATACAGTACTTGGTGATGCAACCCTATCCCACCTCCCGTGGGGACCCATTTCACAACTGGCTCCTGCTCTGAGCCATCTCATTGATGCCCAGGCCCCCAGACACACTTGGGAGTGCAAATCCTTGTTCTGTGGCCTCTCCTGGGGTCCCAGAACAGCACGAGCACCTCTTCTGCCTGATTCCATTCACTCCCCCCGAGAAGCTAGCCCCAGAGAGCCTGAGACCATGGTCCTCAGACTGCGCAAGTCAGAGCCATCCAGGGCCAAGGATGCACCTCCTAGTTGGGGTGCTCTACATGGAGACAGCCTGGTCTGCGGAAGAAGGACCGGTCCAGGAAATGCCAGGCCTAACTGGGCTTTTCCACCTGCCACCTCTTCATTGGCTTCAGGATCCAGGACCCAGGGTCTAAAAAGCCTCCCTCAGCCTACAGTGCCCGGACTGTTAGGTAAGGGACTGGCAACTGGTGATGCCAGCCTGAGCGGCTGTGGCAGGAAGGTGGGACTCAGAGAGGCTGGCCTGCAGCCTATCCCCACCCCAATCAATAGTGGGGACCGGGGACATCGTGTCACAGCCTGGCCACTTCTCTCCCAGTGAGCTGTGCTTTCTTGGCTAAGTTAAGGAGGAGATACTGGGTGTGTGGACATATGGTCTCTTCCTGCCCACCTGTGACACGCCCATTATGCACTGTTGCTCCCATTCTGCAGAGAAGGAAACTGAGGCTCAGAGAAGTAAATTGCTTGTGCAAGGTCACACAGCTGGCACGTGGCAAAGCCTAACAGATCAGCTGGACTTTTTATCTTCAGGGCTCCCTCAGGGTGAGTCACTGGCTGTTTAATTCATACACCCAAGAAGGTCGACCCAGCCATTTCTGTCAGCCCCTGGGAAGGAACCAAGCAGCTTGACCCATGTTCCAAAGGTGACCTGAGGGTTCATTTAAACTCATAAGGGGTTATTGGGCCAGGGATTTAGCTCAGTGATGTCACTGCCTGCCTTGCAAGCACAAAGTCCTGAGTTCAATCCCCAGTACCAAAAACAAAAACAGAAACGATAAAACCTCATAAGGGGTGAGGGGAGGTTCCCAGTTGCCAGGACACTGGAACACAGAAGCAGGGGAAGGAGGTAAGGTCTCTTGTACCAAAACAGAGCAGTCCACTGCCTGCATGGTGTGGGAGCTGCCCTCCCTGGAGGTGGGAGGGGGCCCCCCCAAAGCCTCTTTCCAGGAAGAGCTTTGCTCAGAGCTCTTCACTGAAGATGCACTTATCATGTGCAAGGCCCTGGGTTATATTTTTTTTAAGAAAGCATTTTTGACTGAGCACCCACTGAGGCCAGGCCAGGCTGGCTGAGTAGGAAGGAGAGGACTGAGCCTGTGACCTAGCCAAGTCTGGCAGCCTCTTACCAATGATGATGAAGGCCACGGCGATGGCATAGGCCAGCAGGTAGCCGCGCACAGGCTCCTTGTTCTTGCCGTAGCCTTTGCCAAAGAAGCCGATCAGTGGGTACAGCTGGTCCTCACACAGGCACTGTGGGCACCCAACACCACACTCACCTGGTGTCTAGGACCTGCCACCTCCCCTCCCCAGGCTGCCTGGACTCCAGCCCCTGCTGGGCCCCCTCTGTGCCTGCAGCAGGGCACTTCCCCAACACAGGCTCCAATTTCTGATTCTTTTAAGTAGGTTGAGATTACACCACCTTCATTGCCATGGAGACAGGACAAGGCCAAAGCAAGAAGGGTCAGTCCCATGGCAGGGGCGTCTTGGAGGTGGACTTACAGACAGGCTGCTGAGGCCATGAATTTGGGATGGGAATTGCAGGTGTTCTTCCAGTCACCCCACAAGAGGGGGCTGCTTCCTTCCATCCGGACACTGCTGTCACATGATCCTTCTTTACAGCTGTCACCAGGGAACCCACCACCTGGGCCTCCCAACTTGGGCCCCTCTCCTGTGGCCCTTTCCTGGGGCCTCACCTGGAAAACTTTGGCAGCTGAGACGAGGCAGGCAAGGGCAGAGGAGAGGGTGGCCCCGAAGATGCCGGCTGTGATCAGGGGTGCGAAGGCTGACACCATGCTCATGGTCTGCGGGGATGGTGAGGGCTGATCTGGGAGGCCCTGCCTGGCTCCCCAGTACCTACTGCAGGCGGGAGCTGGTCCTGACACCTCCATCAGAGTCCACACCCTCACTTGGGTGCTGCCCCTCATGGACAGAGACCAGGCACAGGAGCCCCACCTGGGCTCACAGCCTTTCTCCAAGCCAGAGCCCAGCTCCCCGTTACGTCACCCCAGGATGTCCCGGCTCTGGGAGGCCCTGAAGAGCAGAAGCCCTGCTACCTGGTAGTAATTGATGAGGCCATAGCGGCAGCTGTGCTGCTGGGAGCACTTGGTGAAGTTCCAGCCATAGTTGCAGGCCAGCCCCTCACAAGTACCCAGGCCAGAGGTCACCGTGTCGTTCAGGTCCCCAGAGGCATCCCGGACCACACAGGAGCCTGAGAGGAGGAAGGAAATGTGAGTGTCTCCCTAGCCCTCTTCCCCTCACCCCCTTGCTCTGTCCTCTCCTACTCCCAGAATGCTGTCTGCTTCTGCAGAGAGAGAGAGAAAGAGAGAGAGAGAGAGAGAGAGAGAGAGAGAGAGATGCTGCCAATAGCTCAGTTCTTCCTTTATCATGGAACAATAATCCTGATGTGATAGCTAATACCAGGTGTGCTTGTGGTATGCCAGGTACCATGGTGGGTACTTTACAGCAACCTTGGGAAGCTGGAAGTGCTGTTATTTTTGTTGTCATTCCCATTCTGTAGAGGCACACGGAGCTTAGTAAACTGCCCAGTGTCTTCCATAAAGCAGAGACCTGGCTTTCAAGGCCTGAGTGCCCTTGAGGGAAGCCAAGTCCCTTGGCATCTGGGAACAGCTTGCCTCAAAGGTGGTCACTGGGAGCAAGTGCACCTGACAGCATCTCAGGTCAAGGCAGGTGTTACTAGCCCAGGGCTGGATTCAAAGCCTGGCTCTACTGCTCAAGGATGGTGTGACCTTGGAAAGGTCACTCACCTCTCCTTTGAAGAATGGGGGAAGTGACAGTGCCTGGATTAAATGTGGCAAGCCATGTTAAGGACAGGGAGGCAGTAAGGCAGCTGCTGATATCATCATCATCTTCATCATCCTCTACTTAGAGGTAGAGCATGATTCATCCTGCAGGATCTTCATGCCCATGAAGGTAAAACCTCAATGTTTGAAGCGACCATAGGAGCCTGGACTGGCCTCCCTCACTGTGAAGATGCCAAGGTGACAGGCACCCCAGGGACAGTGTTCAAGGCTCCATTTCCTGAGGCTGCCACATCCTCCTGGCCCAGCTGTCCTTGTTCAAGTGAAGCCCCACCTGTGGACCCCCTCCAGGGCCTGGGCTACATGGACTCTGCAGGGTAGGTGCCAGGTTCCTGTCCTGTCCCTGTTAGCTGGACCAGCTACTCACCAATGGTGGCTGAGACGGCCAGGTAGGAGATGGTGGTCCAGAAAATGGCCATCAGAGTTCCCCTGGGGATGGCCACGGCAGGGTCCTGTAGGAGGAACAGTGGTGTCAGGCAGCCTCTAGGTCTCCCACCCCTGGCCCTGCACCTATTCCAGCTCCCTTCATCAAGAATCCATAGAAGCAGGTGACCAAGATCACAGGCCTGTTACCACATCCGAGTCCCGGGGAGCCTGAAGTGAAAGAGAAAAGCAGCAGCTCCTCACCTAGGCCAGGGAGGACACCTGGCTAAAGCTTGCTATGGGGGAAGGAGAGCAGGGCCCAGGATGGTAGGGTTCTGAGCTCAGCCTGCCTGCATTCAAATCCAGGTCACCAGATGGGGTGTGGGCTGATCTCCCAGCCTCTGCCCCTCATCTGTGAGAGGTAACAGCAGTGCCACTGTGCTGCTGGTGAAGTGCACAGATCCATGTGAACTCCTGGCCCAGACCTGTTTACTCTCAGCCTTCATGACATACTTGTCATTAGGCATCAACTGGTTGTGTGATTCCACAATGATAAACAGATGGGAATGGAAGACAAGCCCCAAGCTTCTTCTTTTGCTCCAAGAAAGAACTCTCTGTATTTTCCTAACAGCAATAGCAAATCTTCACACACACCTGTCATATGGTCCATTCTTTTAGGAACTTTCTCAAATGTAATTTCCTAAGAAGTAGCCTGAATGCCTCCACTGGCTGGTGGGGAAACTGAGGGCAGAGCACAGTGAAGAGGACCCACTTCATACAACCTCTGGTGGCTCTGATCCTGATGCCACTGTGGTCCACAGCCTTGGGGTCCACAGGCCAACCCAGGAGCAGCAAAAGAGACTGGGAATTTTACAGCAAGTTCAAGACCTGCTCCATCCTCTGGGCAGAAGCTCCAACCTGGAAAGGAGGCCATCTCTCCATTGAGCAGCCCATTTATTACCGCCCCATCTCTGGTTTCCCTGAAGTTTCTGCTTACAACCCAGTCAACAAGTACAACCTGCTTAGAGACAAGTTGGAATGTGAGGGAAGAAATTACAGGCAGACAGAAATGGGAGAAGAGATGCAGAGTGGTGGGAGGCTGGGGTCTTGGGGAACCCCAGGTCTGCTGGAGTCTCTTTTGGGGACCACACAGACCTGGTCCTTCCAGGTGTGCCCAACTACCTAGGGATGGCTTGACCAGGTCATGCACCCAAGTCCCTGACCCTGAGGCCAGCAGACCAGACCAGCTTGCCAACCCCACTTCTAGTGGGCTGAAGAGCGTCTCCCAAAGTTTATGTCTGCCTTATGTAGACCTAACGTACTTATGTCTACCTCAGGATGTGATCGTATTTGGGGATAAGGACCTTGCAGTTGTGATTAGTTAAGATGCAGTCATTCTGAATTAAAGTGGGCCTCAAATGCAATCACTGATGTCATTCTAAAAGAGGGAAGGACACGGAGACATGGAGGAAAGAAGGTCATGTGGTTATAGCAATGCAGACTGGATGTGCTGCAAGCCCAGGGATGCCATTGTCAGGATCCACTAGAGCCAGGACATGGCCAGGAAGCATTCATCCCTAGAGACTCCAGAGGGAGTCTGCCAGTACTTTGATTTTGGATTTCTAGACTCCTGAATCACAAGAGAATAAATTATTGTTGTCTTAAGCCATCTAGTTTACGGTAATTTGCAGGAAAGAACACACAACCCCTCAGTCTGTGTGGGAGTGGCCTCCATACGGACATCCCTGGGGACAACACATGAAATAGGTCATTTAAATTCAAGTCTTTATTCTACAGACTTGCTTTCTAGTTTCTCTGCCATCGTGTGGCCCTGGCTCAGCCCTGTAACCTCTCTGGGCTTGGCTGGTGTTATGGTTTATAGCTAGATGTCCCCAAGAGAGCCTCATGCACTCATAGACAGGGCTTTGGAAGGTGATTGGATTCTGGGGGCTTATAGCTGGCTTGTTATTAAGAGGTGGGGTCTGGTCAGAAAAGGCAGGGCCCTGGGGACTCAATCACAAAGGGTTCATCTCTCTTCCTGGCTCCTCCCTTCAGTCTGCTTTCTGGCTGCCATGAGATGGGCAGCTTTTCCTCTGCCATGCCCTTCACCATGCTGTTTCTTCTTTGGAGCCAGCCAACCATGGACTGAAGCCTCTAAAATACAGCCAAAATAAATCTCTTCTCCATTAAGTTTTGGATGTCAAGTATTGAGTCTCAGTGTTGAGAAAAGTGACAAAGAAGCTTGCTTGTTTGTGTCATAGTACAAATAACGATGATGGTGATGATGACAAGCTCTCAGCGTATCCCCTATGCCCAGCACTGTTCTAAGCACCTGATACAAAGTAGCTCTTGGAATCCTTAGCCCTGCAAGGCTGGGGCTATATGAGTTCCATTTCCAGCTGGGGAAGTTGAGGCCCGGAGAGGTCGTGAAGGAGTTGCCCAAAGTCTCACACATAGGAGCCACTCTGCAGCAGAGTGCATTGTCCCTCAGGATGAGCAGAGCCAAGGGCCAGCAGCCTCTTTAAGGCTGAGAACACTGAGGACAGCGAAGATGCCTACCTTATGAGCTCAGAAAGAGCTGCCTGCCCTGATGCCTGCATGCTGGGCTGATGGTAACTGAAGGTGCTTAATGAAGCATCCAGATCAATTCCCAGAGAAAGGACCAGAGCAGGACAAATGCCCTGGTTTCCAAGCCCTGTAGTATATGCCCTGGAGCAGATCCTGCTAGAGCCAGGCTGGTTTTGGGATTATCTCCAATTTACAATTTAATCCATTTAAGCAAAAGCACCTAGGAGTGCCTCTGGGTGGGCCAGGAGAGTGGGAGGAAGGGGTAGCTGTGATTTCCAGTCACCTTGGAACCTCCTGCTGGCAAAGGCTCCACGAGCTTCTCATCTTTCAAAGCCCAGATCTACCCCCAGGAGTTTTGCCCCAGCCCCTGTCAACATCAGTTTGTCCTTCTACCCTGCTTTATGGCACTTTGTACTTCTGCTCCAACACTATGGTGCACCGTTATCCAATCAACAATATCCTGAGCACCTAGCTTCTCTCAGGCTGTAATCTGGGAATACAGACGTAGAGGGGGGTTGAGATCATTATGCTAGGAAAACAATGACTGCAGGACAGCCTGGCAGAGCTGTGGGAGGAGGTATTTGGAAGAGGAAAAGAATTTTGGGAGGCAAAGAAACAAAGGTAGGGATTCCCAGGTGGAGAGTGCAGCAGAGTCAAATGGATGAGGGTGACATGGGCAAAGCACAGGTGTTTGGGCTGAGCAAGGGTCGTGGCTACAGGGACAGTGCTCAGGGACAGGGCTGGACAGGTGTGCTGCAGCCCAGCCAAGGAGCTGCCTCCGTCAAGGCAATAGAGAGTGGTGGAAGGATGTCAGCTCAGCAAAGATGTACATGCTCAAGGCCCAGGTTTGGAAAGTCACAGGAGGGTCAGCATTCCCCCTAAGGCTGAGAGTTCTGTGAACCCCATTTTGGGGTGTCCTGCAAGGGACAGAGCACAGCTGGTATCAATCAGTCAACAGCCTCCCAGTGAAACTGATTTGGACTGAAGGGAGCTGCAAAGGCCTGGACTGGATTGGGTGTAAGCTCTGACCTCCTCTCCGGCCTCAGTACCACACTCAGTGACCTGCAGCAGATCCTGGTGTGACAGGGAGTGAGACTGTGCTCATAGCTCCCTGCAGTGCCAGGACACAGGAGGGACAGGTGTTCTGCTCACCTTGAGATCCCCGGAGATGTTGGCTCCTGCCAGGATGCCGGTGGCAGAGGGAAAGAAGATGGAGAACATTCCGAAGAAGCTGCCATCAATACCCCGCCAGTCAGGCACTAAGTTCTGGACAAAAATGTCTCCTGGAAAACCAAGGCTAGAGTCAGGGCCACCTGGAGGGCTTGGTCCCTCTAGCTGGGCCTGGCCAGGCAGGCAGTCAGCTTCCCAAGCAGCTCCTGGCCATGGGAATAGGGTATTCCATCTTTCTGCTGCTCACCCAATGGGTCAAATTTTTGGACAAACTATCCTTGCCCTAGAGCTGTGGTCTGGGGTCCACTCTACATGTACATACCCCGGTAGCTGAAGAAGCCCTTGGAGGCCTTGTCCTCAGATGGGGGGATCAGTGTCCCCACCAAGTAGTTGGCAAAGGAGACCATGATGACAAGGAAGAACAACACCTGAGCCTGGGAAGTAAAAGACCCCAGGGGTCAGGCTGTGGCCCCACACCTTCAGGGAGCCTCA
This sequence comes from Heterocephalus glaber, assembly GCF_053883595.1. Classification (NCBI taxonomy): domain Eukaryota; kingdom Metazoa; phylum Chordata; class Mammalia; order Rodentia; family Bathyergidae; genus Heterocephalus; species Heterocephalus glaber. The sequence continues at coordinate 28,698,999 of NW_028258137.1, forward strand.
GCAGGGACAAGCTTGCCCAAGTCCCTCGAGCCATTATTCATGCTATCTTTCACTCACACCCATTGCACAGTAAGCTCTGTTCAAGGAGCTGGGAACACAGCAGTGAATGGGATGGCCAAGATCTCTTGTTCTGGCTGATGAGTATGTAAGATGACTTTAGGGGAGGAATGGAGTGTGGTGGGATTGAGGTGAAGCTGCTTTAGCAGGGTGGCCTGGGATAGTGTCTGGAAGAAACAGACTTCTTTGCAGATATATAAAGGAGGAAGATGAGTGAGGCATAGCATGGTCTGGGGACTAAGGTTAGTACTTTTAAGGAAGAACAAGGAGGTCAGCACTGCTGGAGGGAGGTCAGAAAATGAGGGAGCCAGAAGGTGCAGGAGCCACGCCCTATCTAGCTTGGAGGTCCCCTTTTGGTCAAGTATGCCAGTTTTAACCCAATACTTCTGCCCTACACCTTTGACTTTTAGCTGGATACATGGTTCCAATGAAGACCTACTACCCAGCCTCCCTTGCAGCTATAAGGGGCTGCATGACCAGGATTTAGCCAATTGGACACAAGCAGGATTGATACAGGCAACTTCCAGCTTGTACAAGAAAGGGAAAGGGAAAGGAAATTCATTCCCTTTTATTTCACTCTTCTTCCCTTTCCCTCTGCCTGGACTGGGGACATCATGATGGTGGCCACCTGGGCCAGGTGAACAAGGGCCCACACCCAAGGGATGGAGGAGCCACAGGATGGAAGGAGTCTGGGTGTCCAACCCTTGATGGGCAACCATGTCCACTTGGACTGTTACATAAGAGAGAAATGAAGCCTCTATTTGGAGGTCCTGTTAGTTGGAGTCTCCTTCACAGCCGCAGGACTTGAAGCCTAGCTAACACACATCAGAACCAGGGCCCAGGCCCAGGGCTGTGACTCTGCTCCTCACCTTGGACTCCCACTCCATGCCAGCCAGGGAAATGCCCAGGAGCACAGTGACGGTGACCACGCCAATGATTCGGATGTCGTTGATGGGGTCCACAATGGGCACGCCGTACTCCTGGGAGGGCAGGTTGGTTGTGTGCCACCCTCTGAACAACACATGCCCCTGGACTCCACTTCACTGAGGTCCCTCTGACCCATACCTAAGGGTCTTCCTAGCCCACAGATTCCCAGGGCAGCTCTGCATGGACCTGGATAACATGGTCTTGGGGCAACACACGGTCTATGGCGACAGTTTTGATTTGATGAGATTCTCATTGTCACCTGTAGTGACTAGACTGTGGCCTTGGTTCCCAATGGAAGGAAGGCCGGCCCAATGGGAATGAGCACAGTGGGGCAGCCTGGGGCCCAGCCCTGCCTCACCTGCAGCAGGTCCCGAACAGTCTCTGCAAAGCCCACGGTGTGCATGGATACACCAACGGCGTTGGCAAAGGCAAAGATGAGGCCAATGGAGCCCCCCAGCTCTGGGCCCAGGCTCCGGGAGATGAGGAAATAGGTGCCACCTGCCAGGGCCGGAATTGGAACCCGCAAAACCAGAGGAATCAGCTGGTCAGGCTGGGTTGGGGAAGGTGACCAGGGGACAAGAGCAGGAGGTGACTGGGTCCGTCCTGTGGTGTGGGGAGCCTGCCCGGAACCCTCACCTCCAATCACAGGGGCAGCCCCGGTGTCCCATGGGTGGGGAGCCCACAAGGGAAGGCTGTGGGGACGCACCTGACTTGACCTTGCCATTGGTGGAGATGGCAGAGATGGAGAGGCCAGTGATGGAGGTCACCGTGACCGAGAGCAGGATGATGATCCAGGTCAAGACTGTGTGGGGTGAACGTGGGAGCCCCAAGACTCAGTGAGGGTGTTTCCCAGGAGAAGAGCGATGGAAGGAACCTACTAATTCACTGCCCCTCTCTGGACCTCAGTTTTGTCATCTGAGAAATGGGTCACTGTTTACTTCCTGGCATTTTCTGAATAGCCTAGGAGCTCATGAGCCCACATAAAAAGGATTGCTAGTTATAGAAGGGAAGTTCCCTCCTTTAAAAACAAAGGATAAAAATAAAGTGACAGTTACCATTATGAGCACCTCTTCTCGAGCCAGCTGCTGTCATCAGCCCCATTTGACTGATGAGGAAAACAAGATTCACAGAGGATAACAAACTTGCCTAAAGTCACATGGCCTGAGGCAGAGCTCTCACCTGCACCCTGGCCTTCCAGAGTGCAAGTCCCTCACCACATGTCTGCAGCAGGAATTGGCTCAGAGAGGTTAAGTGACTTACTGAGGACAAACAGACCAGGGGATCCCTGAGGACTGCTGACTCCCTGTCCGATGGGTCTCTGTCACGTCACCCTCACTGCTGTCACTGCAGGGGCTCCACACCATGCCAGAGAAGAGCAGCCTGACCTGTGGTCTCTGCAGCCCAAGGTCAAGCCTGCTCCCAGGGGTCTTAGTGACAGAGGACAAGGACTCAAGCACAGCCTCCCTCCTCTCCCAGGCTGGCACTCACCAATGCCCGCCTGCGCCGTAATCCAGGGGAGCCGCAGGTAGAGGATCACACCCCAAATGTTGAGCATACAGCGGATCTGGGAGGACAGCGAGGTCAGAGGCTCTGTGTGCACGCCACACACCCCATGGCCAAGCACATAAGTCCCTGCTGCTGGTCGTGGCATGGCATTGACCTCCTAGGTGTAGGAGACACCAGTTCTCTGTGCTTTACCCACGCTGACAGGCCAGGCCCTGTAGTTCACCAGGGTAGGAGGGGGTCCACCTCCTCCCCAGGCCTAAGGATGGGCTGCAAGCAAGATCACAGCTCCTCCTAGTCCAAACCAGGATCCTGTGTCCACTAGACCCAGCTATGGCTCTAGTGGCTAGCTGTTGACCTGAGACCTGGCTTTTTTTTTTTTTTTTTGGTACTGGGGATCAAACTTGGGTCCTTGCACTCCCAGGGCAGGTGGTGGAAACACTGAGCTAAATCCCCGGCCCGAGACCTGGCATTTTGGGGGAGCTCAGCAAATATCAGCTGAGCCAATGCCTCACTTACAAGTGGAAATCAGGGCTCAGGTTGCTGTGACTTCAGTTTCCAAATGTAAAGCAAAGTCAGAGGCCGAGACTGAAGCTAATGCTCCCAGCGGTCCCCTGGTGTGGTCTTTGGCTGCACCGAGTGGCAGAGTTTCCGAGGTCCTCCGCCTGCTCTGAGATGCTAAACAGAACCACTCCAGGCTCTGGCGAGCACCTCTGAGAGAGCAACACAGACCCTGAATATGACCCTCTGGGGCTCGTAGTGAGTTTAGGGTTTAGATGGAGAAACAGTCATAGCTAATTGGCAGCTGGCAGCATTAAGATCAGAACTGGGCTTCCTGTTTCCCAGAGTGAAGCTAAAGATTTCTCCACTCGTGAGCAGCCCCCCACCCCCTGCAGAACTCCATAGTGTCTTACAAAGCAGAGTTCACTTGATTCTTTACTATCTGGGAGCTTATTCGTGCTGTAAACTAAAATAAACCTTTCCCTTCACATCATGCAGAATGAAAAACAACACAACGCACAGTTGTGGATTTACTGTATATGTTTAGTGCTGCCCTCTGGTGGTGCTTTTGGAAAACACTTCTGTTTTTCTTTTTCTTTCCTTTTTCTCCCCCCTGTGGTACTGGGGATTGAACCTAGGGACTCACACTTGCTAGGCCAGCACTCTACCACTAAGTCACCTCCATATCCTTTACGTTTATTTTAAATTTTGAAACAAAGTCTCACTAAATGGCCCAGGCTGACCTCGAATTTGCAATCCTCCTGCATTGGCATCCCAAGCACTGGGCGTTGCAGGCGTACACCAACCATGCCTGGGGGTTAACAGTCTTTTCATAGAACTCTCTGGCAGGCATTGACCCAAAGACTTTACATTTATTAACTCATTTAATACTCATTTCACAGATAAGGAAACAGAGGCAGTGAGTTGTTAAGTGATTTGCCCATCGCCATGCAACTAGTGTGACTAAGCAGAGATCTGCCTCGGGCCTGGGTCTCAGCCTAGGGCATAAACGGAGTGTTGGGAACCCTAAGTCAGAGAAAACTCAAAGCCACGTGTAGATAGGGGAAACTGAGGCCTGGGCTGGGCCTTGGTTCTGCTCTGTACACTAGGACCTGAGAGTCGCAGCTGAGCCTGCATGGAGCTCGGTCCCCCCACCAGCCCACGCCCTACTCACTCACCATCACTCCCTTCACCCAGCCGAAGCGCACAGGCTCCCCGGGGCTCGTCTCACCATGGGTGCCCGCCTCATCCTCCACCAGCCCATCGGTCAGCTCGTGGCTGGGCTGGCTGTCAAAGGCCAGGGCGTGCAGGTGGCTCCCTTCCTGCTGGGGGCCCAGAGACCACAAGTCAGGCAGGCCCTGGTGCTGCAGGTTGGGTCTCTGCAGTCAGTCCCCCGCCTGCCCCACCACGCCACATCCAGGCCACCCCAGACAGCCTCACAGGTATGGAGCTGCTCTCGGGGCTTTGAGAAAGCCCACAATGGCAGCGGGGACTGGCCACGTGGGAGGCTGGACATTCTGGGCATTCCTGATTATGGCACCTGTTGCTGCTGCAGAGCAAAGGCCTGGGACCTGGCTAGGTAGGCACAAGGCCTGAGAGGGGTGGGACAGGGTTACTGTCACCCCACAGAAGGGTGACACCATGTCCAGGACCACACAGTGGTCCCTAGCAGAGCTAGGACTGGAACCCAGACCTCCACCCCCAGCGTGGCTGGTCCTCCTGTGTGTGCCCAAGTGACCGAAACCCTCCTACCGGGGCTTTTTTCCTGGCCCCTGAGCACAGCAGCCCTGGGTGGAACACAGGGCTTTGCAAACCCCTTGGGAGTCAGGAGGGAAGTCCGCTCAGGGAGGGGAGGAGCCCTGTACGTTTAAGTCTCGGCTCCAGAATCAAGAATGGTTGACTGTCAGATGGGAAAACCGAGGCTGCACGGGGGCTGTGACAATCAGGATCCTGACCCTGCACCCTTCACAGTCCATCGAGCCCCTCTCTGAGAGCACCTTTCCTGCCCTCTTCCCCCAGGTCTGTTTCAGGGGTGTGCAGCCTCTGCTTGCATGCTGCCACTGACGGGAGGCTCACTTCCTCTCTAGGGAGCCCGCTTTACCTCTGGGTTGCCAGTGACCAGACAGGAAGAATTACATGTGCCCAGAGGTTCACCGCTCCCTCCCCTGCTACTTCACTTGGGCCTCTCAGTCCTTGAGAAAGACCCTTATCCATCTTCACAGCTCAGGCGACAGCCCGAGGCTCAGAGATGTTAGGTCACACAGCAGGGAAGTGTGGGGTCATACTGTCATGTCTTCTGACATGCGCTTACCTTGAGGAAGGAGTGCAGGTCAGCCAGCGTGGGCCGGATCTTCCGAGGCTCGCCGGGCAGGGCACTGTCGGCATAGTGCTCGTAGGCCGGCACCACGTCGATGGTGTTGTACCCGAAGGTGCGCATGTAGAGGGTGCTGCCGTGGGTCAGGTGGTTGGGGTGGCTGGTGTCATAGGCCGCTGTTGGCAGGGACTCGTCACCCCCAAGGAGTGTGCTGATGGTGAAGCGCCCGCTGCACAGGGCAGGGTCCCTGGGCATCTCCGCTGTGGGCAGCTCTGCCATTGTGACTCAGGTATCAAGGGAGGGGTCCAGGGTCGGCAAGGACATGCAGGGTGGCTTTATAGGCTGAGTCTACAGCGGGGGAAAGGCGGGAGGGTGGCCCAAACCGCCCACAGCTGGTGAGCAGCGACCCTGGACAGGTGGGATCGGAACACGTGGCCCTCCTGTCCTGCCCACTGTTGGATTGGTGACACAGGACCTGCCTGGGACGGCAGGCCTGGACTTGCCTGGAGCCAGACACTAGCTGAGTCCTGGAGTGGTTCCTGAGTCTGGGGGAAGCAGAGACCCCCCAGCCAGAACCCAGGAAGAAGCAGTCTTCAGAAGGACACTGCGGGACCTGAGAGGGACCTCAGGGGTGCCCTGATGACCTGAGGACTTACCATGGTCCCATCTGATCTGTTGCAGTTTCAAAAACCTCTCACTGTAGTATATGGTGCTTTTTCATTTAATACTTTTGAGTAGATGAATGGTGTGACATTTTAAAAGATGCAGATCTATGTGAAAAGGAAGTCTCTCACATTCCAGTCTCTTTCCCAATGTCTTGGCAGGGTGTGTGTGTGGGGGGGGGTTGTTTCCAGGGACATCTAGTATATATAAACCACTGTGAACAAGTGGCTTCAAATCAGATTGCAGCCACCAATGGACAGATAAGCCCCAAGGCTGGTAGCACACTGCATGTGAGCCGCACTTCCCTGGGCTCTACCTGCAGGTCCCGGAGCTAGGAGAGCCATCCCCACCACACTCACAGCAGGAAGCCCCGTCCCAGGGCTGGCCCAGATCAGGAGCTGGTTTTGCCAGCACCCTGAGGCCACTCCTTGATTGCACAGTGGCAATGGGAATGGATTCTGTCACCAGAGGCTACCTAAGCCAGAGGCCACTGGAAGAGGGACAGCCATTGGATTGAGCTGGAGGTGGATGAAAGAGGCGGATCAGGGTTTTAAGAGATTAGCTGTTAATGAGTGGATGCTTGTGGTGTCCTCAGAAATGAAGGACATATTCCCCCAGCTGCTGTGAGTTCTCAGTACCTGCCCTATGTCCATGGCTCCAGTTGTGGCCACTTTTCCCTAACAGAGAGGTAGAGAGACCTGGCTCCTTGTCCTGATTTTAAGGCACACCCAGCTCCAAGCTCCCTTTGAGGCTTTGAGTCCACACCGAAGCCTACTCCTCCCTCTGCCCAGCGCTATCTCCTTTCCTTCTGCCCATAGGTGTGAAGCCCAAGGGTGGGGTGGTCTAGAAACTCACAGAAAATCACTGACTTCATTTCACCTCTCTAGACGCCTTGACTGACCACCCATCATGCTTGGGCAGAAGTGGGAGCCAGTGACAGACTGGGCACTGTGTCTACACTCACAGTGCTGCAGAGTTAGAGGGGGAGTGGATCTGGAAACATCCCAGCCCAGTAGCACAGTGAGGGTAGCAGCGGGAGGAGGGTCAGGGTGGGGACAGGCAGAGAAGACTTCCTGCAGGGGCCCTGACCGGAGCCTCAGAGGGTGAGTGGCTCCTCCTGGAGGCTGCAGAGGGAGACCACCAGAAAGCCACAGGCAGCTCTTGCCCCTGGCATCCCTCAGCTTATGCTCAGGCTCCAGCCAGCCCCCAGAGAAAGATGGGAGACTCACTTTTTTGCTTTCCCTGGCCCTGCTCATGGAACTCACACAAGTTCTCAGGGGACTTTGCTGTGAGGGGCTAAGAGTCCTCAGACTCCCTGACTTCCAACAGCAAGTCAGCACCACCATGGGAGCTTAGAGAGGCCCACCTGGTTCGTGTTGCCCCTCGCTGCTCTGGGACAGGTGTGCCCAGCTAGAGATTGTGCCAGGCAGAAGGTAGCAGGTGGAAATGCTCAGACTCAGTGCAACAAACTGTGCTGGGGAGTCACCCTGCAAGACAAGGGTGCTGGAGCTCACAAAATCATGGACAAATTTTTTTTTTTTTTGGTACCAGGGATGGAACTTGGGACCTTGCACTTTTGAGGCAGGTGGCAGAACCACTGAGCTAAATCCCTGGCCCCATGGACAAATATTTTTGTTTTTGCTTTTTACAGTCCTGTACTGGGGACTGAACCCAAAGATGCTCTACCACAGAGCTATATCTCCAGCCCTTTCTATTTTTTACTTTGAGACAGGCTCTTGCTAAATTCCTCAGGCTGGCCTTGAACTGGTCCTATCTTAGCCTCCTGAGGAGCTGGGATTACAGGCATCTGCCCCTGCACCGGCCTCACAGACGAGTTTGCAAATCTCAGTGCACTTTTCTGGGGAGAGGGCCCTAAATTTCATCCCGCTTGTAGAATGGAAACCCACAACGGCAGAGATCTGGCCCTGTTTTGTTCAGCAACAATCCCAAGCAACTAGAACAGCACCGCACCAGGGAGGTGCTCGGGAAATGCTATTGAATGTGTGACGAGGGGACCCAGAATTGGCTCACAGAACTGCCCTGATGAAGGACATGCCAGGACTTTGCTGGGTTCCTCCAGCCTGGGGTTCTGCTCTAACTGGACACTAACAGGTGAGCCGAGAGAAACTAGACCTCGATGACAAACCCTAAAGGTTATGGTCACTTTGTACCTTTTGTAAAGTTTAAAAATGTACCACACATTAATGTTTTCAAAAAAGAATCTTCTCAGGGCTCCTCTTAATAACACCCAGGCTCCCCTCCCCCTTTCTAGTCTGCAGGGATGTCCCAGCCCCCATGCCAGCTGCCAGCAGGGCTGTGGCCTTGAAGAAAGGACCCCAGCCATGGTCAAGGCTCCAGTCTCCCCAGGCTGCACCCCGGACTGGGGGAGGTTATGGGACCTTTCCCAGCAGAGTTACTCAGTCTCTCAGTGGGGCCCTAGGGGCAGATCTTATCACCCTCTCACTCTTAAATTGCCAATTGACTGGCAAAAAATCACAGCTGAGCCACAATCTCTTACACCTTATCTGCACCCTGCTCTGGGCAGCTGTGGAAAATTCCTGATTAAGATCTCTGGGAAGGAAGGGGCCAGGGCTGTTTCCAGCAGCACTGGGGCTATGGGCAGAGTAGGAGCCACAAATTTTCTGGGTGACCTTGAGTAAGTGACTTCCCCTCCCTGGCCTATGTCAGCCTTGGAGGGGAGCAAGTGACACCTCAAGAACCCTTTCCAGCTCCTCAGCATCTTCCTGGGGTGGGATGGGGTTTAAGCAGGACCCCTTGGAGGATTTAAGCAAAAGGGACTCTGACACCTCATCCCAAAGCACAGATCCCCTGCACTGCCCCCCACACAGCGAATCTTGTACTTGAATGGAACTTTAATTGAGAAATGATCACAGGAGCACTCTTCTGGACTGGGTAAGGGGACACCATGCCCCTGCCTTCCAGAATTTAGCTTCCAGGAGAACCCACAGGCCAGATGACCCCCAGAGACCTGCAGGTCTGAGATTCCTCCTACCCTGAGCAAAGCCCTGTGATTTGGCCTGGAGTCGCAGTTCTGTCAGTTTCCGTGTGACTTTAAGCAAGTCACGTGACCTAGGTGAGTCTCAGCAGCAAAGCAGAAATAACACTTACATCACCCCTATCCAGGTCAGCCCCTGAGTGACACAGGGCCCCTCGCCTTCCCTGGCTCCCAGAAGGAAGGAGAACGAAGCAGGCAAGGAGTGGAGACTCAGAGTTCAGGAAAAGCCCTAGAGCAAACACCCCAGATGCCAGGGCAGAGAGGAGGAGAAGGGAAGGGAGAAGAGCGGAGAAGAGGGCCCACAGCAACCTCTGGATCTCTGGGCCTCCTGTCTTCATGGCCACAGAGAGGCACCTCAGCAGTTACTGTGCTCCTCCTATGTGAGAGGCCCTGGACCTGGAGCCTAGACTGGCAGGCAGCCTGCAAGTAGATGATGCAGCTGGCCAGCAGAGAAGGAGGCTGCCCCAGAGAAGAGGGGAGCAGGGAATGTGGGTCATGCAATGGGCAAGGTGGGTGGGACTGGGGCTGTGGTGCTCTAGGCTGGGGGGGAGGAGGGAATAAATGGTGGGACATCAGACTGGAAGGGGTCTGGTTGTTTCTTCATTCTGCCACATTTATTGAGTGTCTACTGCACACCAGGTCCTGGGCTAGGCAAGGGAGGCACCACAGTGAACAAGACAAAGCCCCTGCCCGCTGGGAGCTTACATTCTAGTGTGAGAGACAAACAATGAATCAGTAATTGTTACAATACGTTTGGTGGTGAGTACTATTAAGGAAACAATGGTTTTTCTTAGGATGGGTATTAGGACTCTTGAGGGTGAAAAATTTGAGCTAATCTCCAATGACAGCAGCCACCCTCACAAGAGCAGGTGTTAAGGGGCTTTATGGGGAGGGTACTATGACTTCAAGAAGGACAAGGAGCCCCCCAGGGCTGGAGTAGAGGGACCAAGGAGATGGAGTTTGAGACACGAAAGAGGGACATTTAGCCTCGTAGGCCAGGGTGAGAAGTTTCTTGTTCTGTGAGAGTCAGAGATGTCTTTCTCAAAGATCACTTTGGTGTGGACTGAGGGAGACTAGTCATGGCCATGGCAGGCTCTCAGGCATGGCCAGGCCAGGAAGTGCTGTGGAGTGCTGGATGCTGAGGTGTGTTCTGAAGGCAGCATGTGGATCTGTGTGGGAGAGGGGCTCGTGGGGGGATTCTATGGGGGAATGAGGGTATCTTTTCTGAGTAGGAAGTCCTGACAGGAGGGGTCCCAAGGGCCAGGGGTGTCAGGCCCCATCTGTTTCTGGAAAGCAGGCTGGGGCAGTAAATAGTGCAAGGTTGTTGTTATGGCAACAGGCAGGCAAAACCACACAACGATCCAGCTCAGTCCTGTGCTCCCCTGGCTGCATATGACCTCTAACAAATGCTAATTCTGGCACCCACCGAGGACTGGAAGAGGGTGGAAGAGGGCTGAGAAGCAGCATTGGGATTTTTTGGTTTTTTTGGTTTTGTTTCTGGGGGGTGTTTTGGAGGGAGGGCAGGGTCTCGCTATGTAATTCAGGCTTGCTTTGAGCTCACTATGTAGCCCAAGCTGGCGTGAACTCACTGCGATCCCCTCCTGCCTCAGCCTCCTGAATGCTGGGATCACAGGCGTGCACCACCACGCCCAGATGACTGCATTGGTATTTTTTTTAAGCTCCCCAGGTGATTCTAGGTACAGTCCAACGGTGATCCAGCAAGCGGCAGAGATTGAACTTTCGAAGACTCATCGAACCCCACCTTCTCCCCACGTCCTTGCGCCCGTCTGACCTGGTCCCACGAGGCTCGCCTGGAGAGAATGGGTATGATGCAACCCTGGTGTCGTGAAATAGCCGGGTAAGAGGATGCGCTGCTCGTCGGCCTGATTCACAACACCAGCTGCAGCAAGATACCAGAACTCCGCTGGCTTCTCCTCTGGGTCGTGGCTCCTCTGGTTTTCAGACAGTGACAAACCCACACAAACATCTTCCCCAGGGCCAGAGAGGCACCAGGGCCTGGGTCTGCAAACGTGAAAGCTGAGCCTCTGTCCACATGGGGCTCACAGACTTGATCACAGGGAAGAGGGAAAGAGAAAGATGCAAAACCCTGTACAGTGCAAGAGGATCAGAGCTGCAATGGAGGACCAGGCCTGGGAAGAGCTGGGAAGCCAGAGGCTGGGCTGCAGCCTTTCTGGCAACCAGGACCAAGAAACTGGGATTTCTCTTAAGCCTGCAGAGCTTGTGGTGTGTCTATTGCAGTCCTGCTCCTTCTACCTGGACATTGTTAAAGCAGTCCGACACTAAAGTATTTTGAAGCTACTGGCAGCTAAAGCAAGAAGGAAAATGTTCATACATTAAAACATTTTTGTTGTTAAAAGGAGGATTCCTGGTTCCATTTTGTTCATGGATAGGCTGAAAAAAATATTTAACCATCATTCATGCCAGCAGTAACTGTAGATATTGTGTAGACACAGTGTGGCTATTTTGGAGGATCTGTAGAATGACAAAGTATGATCATCATCCTTGGGGACATAGTTTATCAGAAGAGGTAGGGAAACATTTAGCCACAGCTTCAGTAATAAAAGCATACATCCCTGGATACAAGGGGTGACTTCTGGCTGGGGCAAGGGTGGAATAATGTATTTGAAACACCAGTTAGAATAAAGCAAATTAAGAGGACAAGAACCCAATGTTAGCTTGGTGCTTCTTGGCAGCCAAGGCAAAAAATTGAATCATGATCAGTAGTCACTATCTGATAAAAGAATTATAGTTAATTTTTTCTTTTCCTCTTCTCACAAAGAAAACAAGTCTCCATCAACCCTCTGTCCCTCCATCCAAGCACAGCCAAGATTTCCAATGTAGAGGCTGCCTCAGCTTAGTCCTGCTGCATCAACACTACTGAAGGAGTAATTCTAATTTTTAAAAAAATCAGTCCTGTAGTAACAGATGTGACCACATGTTTCTCCACCCCGGTGACTCTGCCAGTATGCTCTCCCAAAAGATCAAGGAGTCAAATCTGTTGTCCCTGCTACCCATAGCCTTTCATTTTAACATACACCTTTAGTGTTTCTGACTTTATGGGAAACTAAATAGAATAAACATTATCATTCTGCCTAAGTCTGAATTCCATAGATGCATTTCTAGCCAGAACACTCTTTAAGGGAATCTTCTGTCATAGGAGACCATGATCTACTTCCGCAGCAGAGATCAGGGGGCCTAGAATGCCATAGGTGCCTTTAAAACCCCCTCCTGCCACCCTGCACCCCAGGCTGGGCCTAGCTCTGGACACAGAGGGAGTGGGAGGACATGAGCTGAAGGAGGCCTGGCCTGGCTCCATAGCACCTACTTTCTGACCCATGCTTTGCTTTCATTGTTCAACTTTCATCATCCAATTTTCATCATCCAACAAATGGAGAAATTCTGCCCACTGAATGGTTTGTTTGTTTTTTAATGGACAGGAGTAAGGCCTTGTGAAAAAAATATTTTAGAAGGTATTGATAGAGCTTCGCAAATTTTTTTTTTTTAAATGCAGATAGGAGGAATCTAGCACTTTAGCTAACAGAAAAGTATGGGAAAAACAACTCCACATGCAGCCCTTCAAACTGACCCCTCTTGTGGGTTAGTTTGTCCAGTTTAAGATAAAGCTTTCTGGTAAAAGCAGCTGTTTTTTTTGTTGTTGTTGTTGTTTTTAATTTTAAAAAGCAGGACTTAGGAAGAGTGGGAGCATGAAAAGCTCAGGATCAGAAAGTAAAAATGCAAATGGCCTTGGATCTGGTTGTTTGCCGTCCTCAGAAGCTGTAAGTAAAAGCAGGAAACACACTTAGAGAATTCTTGGAGTTCAGAGCCAGTAGCTCTCACAACTCTGGCTGCCTCTTTACCGGTTACTTGAAACAAGCTGCTCACCATAAGCCCCCAAAGCAGAGCTTCTAAGGCTCTTCTGCCAGTGGTCACCCAGCACCCAGCAGACAGCTCAAGGTGACACTTGGTATGACGGGGACAGGAGCCTCTACTCCAGACTAGGCACACAGGGAGCCTTCTAGATGTGGTTGGGTGCAGGTCTGGCAGGGTATGGAGCCCATAGCAGAAGCCTGAGGGGCTGGCTACATGTGGAGCACAGAGATGTAATAAACAGATGACAATTCTGCCTGGTTAGGGAAAAAAGGGCACCATTTGTAGGCCTGTTGGGTCAGCTTGCTCTCTCCCTACCATGGTCAAAGACAGTAGTCACTATTTACTATCTAGTGGAGGTAGAGTTCTCACCCCAGGGAGCTCACAGCTTGCAGCAGCACTATACAATGAAGAGGCTCAGGACAGGCACCGGTCAAGGCATGTCCTGCCAATGTGGACAAAGAAAGGCTAGGGCAGGAGGACACCGGGGAAGAGCACCTTTGATCAGGGCTGGGGGATTCAACCCAAGTTGGCAGATGTTCATTTGCTTGTGGTTTCCTGGAAAACATGCCCCAGCTCCCACACGAAGGATGACACTCTACACATCATTCTTACTGGTTAACTACCCAGCATCAAAAACCACATGGATGGCTGTCTTTGACCTGGTGGGGACCCTTGGCAAATGGGCCCACATATGGCAAGCTCTTTCCTAGCCAGGTGAAATTGTTATCCCATTTAGTACATGCCAGATGTCTTACAAACAATCGGATTTCCACATTTTGAGAGGCTGACAGGGCCACTTTATCACTCCTGCTTTCAGTCAGAATAGGACTTCCTGACCTGGCAGGACATGAAAATTGCCCAGGGAACCTTTAAAGAACATGTGTCAGTGTTTAGCTCTTCTCTAGGCCAATTAAGCCAGAAGCTCAGGGGGGCAGTAGCATGGAAATCAGAAGTTTTATGAGCTGTCAAGGTGATTCTAAGATGTCGCTGACATTCAGAACTGCAGTTGGACCCATAGCTAAAGGAAATGATGAATGCTGACTAAAGCTGTGTGTAGCCCAGAGGGATGGAACCCAAGGCTTCACATGTGCTCTGCTGCTGAGCTGTCCCCCTGGGCTAGGAATGCTGATTTAGAGTTTTGTTTTGTTTTTTAATCTACCATCTTGTAAAAGGCTTGTAACTCCTGTTTAGAAGCACGAATAATCCAAGCTGGCCACCAGCTCTTTGTGCTGGATCCATTGCCAGGAGCAACAGGCAGCCTTATAATTGTTGGCTTGTGCAGTCATGTGGTGATCCCAAATCAGACACCCCTGACTCATCTCTGACTCATGAGCTCCCCCGACACCCCGCCAGGTCCCCCCACCCCACTCCACATACTCACCTCTTGAACAAGGAGGTTCTACAAGTCAGGCTTCTCCCTGAGGGCAGGGCTGAAGGTGAGGTCTGCGGCCTCTGGCAAGCCCTCAGCTTACCTGAGTCCTGCTGTTTCTCCTGCTTCAAGGTCATAGGAGAGATTAACAGCTGCACAACACACTGGGGCATAAGAAGCAGGACAGCTGTGGCCAAGGGGGTACCTTGGGGCCCTGGCAACCTGAGCTAAGAGGATGGTCACACCATGTAATGGTCTCTATCTTTGCAGGCCTGAATCCTGCTTACTTGTAGTTGGCTCCTGCATCCATCTCCAAGCCTCTGGGAATCCTGACTTTTTTTTTTTTTTTTTGGTGGTAGTGGGGGTTGAACCCAGGATCTTCACTGAACTACATCCCTAGCCCTTGTAAAATATTTTTTAGGCACAAACTCATTAAGTTGCTAGTTGCCCCATCTGGAAATTGTGATTCTCCTGCCTTGGTCTCCCAGAATTTAGTGAGACCAGGAGATAAAGGGACAAAGTACAAGGACCTGATTAAACTGAAGGAAAGGTGAGATAAACCTCAAGGGAAATTAGAGTGCAAAAGACAAAGGACTAATAAAATCTGCTGAGACAAAGGCCTGGCAAGCCACAGCAAATCTGCAGTTTTATACACCCTCTGCCCCTTTGTCTGCCTTTTCTCATGTGGGCCAAAGAGCTGTATGTAAGCATCTAGGTTCATGTACTTCGGTGGCATCCTTCTTGCCCTCCTCATCTATCCAGGGCTTTTCTTTGTTCTTTCTAATAAATCACACTGGGTACCGGTCCCCACTCCCTGCTGTTCTGTCATGTCCTTCTTTGTCGGCCTCAGGACAAGAACCTAGAGAAAGCTGGTTACATCTTTGGCACCCAACATGGGGCTCAACTTCTCTATGGAGAGGTAAGTGTGACGGAACAGCCGGATCACATACTCTCTTTCTCGGTCCCTTTTTTAACATTCTAAAAAAACAGTGCGTACTCTGTTTTGATTTTTCTCTCTCTGCTAGTATGACAGACCCCTGTCTTCTTCAGATATGACTTGATAGATTTACTAGGCCAGGGAACAAGTTAGGATCCTAGTCCACATCCTGGGTCCCCTGGTCCCCCCCCATACCCCTGCCCTAACTTTTACAGAGCTAGTATCTAACAAGCAATGCCCTAGATTCTCTGAGAAAGGTTGGTTAGGGCAAAGATCAAAGTTAAGAGGGAGTCCCCCTAGGCCATTTTCCCACTCCAACCCCAAGAAAGCCTCACCCTACTCTAGCACCTCCAGGGCAGCTAGTTCTGGAACTCCCTTCAGACTGGGAGAGATGGCTACTTCCCTAAACAAAAGCCTCTTGGCACCATTGTCCCTCTGTCCTACAAGTTGGGCTAAAGAATATCCTTATGAGGGTTTTCTGTCACTTGGACCCTCAATATTTATTCAGTCAAGCCCATCCATCCATCATGAGGATCAGGCCCTGGGCCAAGACTCCCAGACAACTTGTGGAGGCAGAGTGGGACTAAAGTCAACCTGCCCCCGGGACTGGAGATCCACTCTCTTGCTGTCATGAGCAGAGAGAGGCAGAGAAAGAGTAAGGAGGTATAAGGTGGCACTCTCATCTCCTAATCGCTCATGAAGAAATGCTAAAACTCAAAAGGACCTTTCCTGCTGTTTCCCTGTGGGTTACATCCTATATCAAAAAGAGTTTACCATAGTATCTCTAAGACAGGTGAAAAGCTAGCAAAAAAAGCAGTTTACATATTATCTCTAATACAGGAGCATTTTACCATAGTAAATCTAACACGGGAAACTGCTGTTGGAGGAACAGTTGTACAGAGGGCCTTGAGGGGCCTGCATTGTGGAAATGGCTATTCCAAAGTTAAGATAAACTATCAGTTTAATTCTTCTTTAAACAGTCATTGATTTCCCCATATAAAAGGGGTTTTCTCTCTTTTTGCCGTTCTGATTGGTGTTATTACAAAAAATTTGTTAAGATTCACCCAAAAAACGCTAACTGGTTACCCATAAAAAGTTCTGACTAGTCTATTTATATTTATAAACCTATAACTATAGCATATATAGATTATTATAGTTCTTGTTTTGTTTTTGTTTTTTGGTACCGGGGATCAAACTCAGGTCCTTGCGCTTGCAAGGCAGGCGACAGAACCACTGAGCTAAATCCCTGGCCCTAGATTATTATAGTTCAACTTGGCCAATACATCTAAGAGTACACTCTGATTTAAAAGTAATTATTTTGGGCCGGGGATTTAGCTCAGTGGTTCTGCCACCTGCCTCACAAGTGCAAGGCCCTCAGTTCGATCCCCAGTGCCAAAAAAAAAAGTAACTGTTTTGTGTGTTCTGTTTCTTGTTTGTCTATTTAAATTGCTTAAGGTACCTACAACTGCTTTGTTGAAGATTTTTGAGCTCATATAATTTTTCTCTTATTTTTGCCCCTGTAAACTTCTGGCTCTTTGGGGCCTTCCATGAAAAACCAGTTATATAGTTTTTGGAGGGTGACAAAATCCCCCAAAACTCACTTAAGGTATTTATGAGATGAAGGCTAAGGGGCTTGAGGCATACAGAGGACTTATAAATAAAAGCTTTAAAATTTGATAACATAAAAGTTCTATATACTTTAGGTTAATACATATGTTTCTATGTGTCAACTTTCAGATATATATTATCCTCCAAAATTTCTAGATTGTTTATAGATTAGTAGACACTCATGATATTAACACAAATGCTCTTTGGTTCATATAACTTAACAGTGGGCTAATTTAAATCAGTTGGTAAGAGTAAAGATGTCTTTAAAGTTGGTGACATGTTTCCATCCAGGTTGTTAGCCAATCAATATCAAAAGTTGCTTTTATAAATTCAATGCCTATTGTTATTTGTGTACAATAACTTCAGAATTTTTCTTTGGTCAAAGATAATAGGTATTCGATCCCCAGTACCAAAAAAAAAAAGATAATATGTAACTTTAAAAAAGTTAACTGGGGCTAGGGATTTAGCTCAGTGGTTCTCCTGCCTGCCTTGCAAGTGCAAGAACCCGAGTTCTATCCTTGGTACCAAAAAAAAAAAAGTTAACTGTTATGATTTCTTTTTCATAAGTTATCTAAAATAATTGTTAAGGTAAGTAAGTGAACACCTGTTGAGCTTGGAAAAACTGCTGGATGAGACTCCTCTCTGTGGATGAAAGAGCAGCTGCCTGAAGCAATTTGTTCAGCTTTGTTCAATAATGAAACTTTCTGGGGTGGGGGATGTAGCTCAGTGGTGCCGCACCTGCCTGGCAAGCACAGGGTCCTGAGTTTGATTCCCAGTACCAGACAAAAAAAAGACAAGACTACATAAGCTCAATACATACAAAGTACCTAATGGGTGTTCTCTTTTATACAGTATACATCTAGACTCTAGACATATAAAATGACCAAAATTTGACATTTCTCTCTTTAAGTTTGGTCCTACCATTTGAAACTTGATCCACATCTAATGGCTTTGATTAAACATTATGTTATTGTATAAATGAGACATACTTACATATTACAAAATAAATCTATTTGTGGTCAACAGCACTTTTTCCTGAACTTACAAGAACTCTAAAGATGTTCCTTAATTCTTGTCAGTACAATTACATCTTGGGGCGGGGATGTAGCTCAGTGGCGGCACACTTGCCTTGCAAGTGCAAGGTCCTGAGTTCGATCCCCAGTACCAGAAAAAAAAAAAGTACAGTTACATTTTGTTAACCTGTTTTTAAAAATCGAAATTCTGTCTTAGATATAAAAACTAAGTAATTGTACACAAATATTTCTATATAGTTGTGATGCTGATTATTATTAACCTCACAGTATATTAAATGTATTTGAGTTTCTCAAGTATACAAAGCTTCAAAGACACAAAGCTAAAACATGTTTTATCACACTGGTGACTTCCAGACTAAAGTTGTTTGTGGTGCAAAATTTTTTATAATTATACAATTGTGTTATAACAGTATGTGATTTATAGTTGGTAAGTGACATCTCTAAACTTCTGAAATCCTCTGAGTTTCTTACATATGTCACAGGTCCCTAGATATAAAGATATTTAAGGTAAAAATTTTAGTAAAAGTCCAGCTGTTGTGTGCAACTCCTTTTTCCTGCCTTCCTAATCTATTGATGAAGATTAAAATAGCTATATGTCAAGAACAAGGATGCCTGTTCTAGATATAAACAGCAGATCTCTGCATGACTGGCAAAGATGCCTGGCAAGTCATGACCAAAAGTGAGACAGGCTGCAGCCTAACTTCAGTTAGGGGTGGGCTGCACATGCAGTGTGACCCCAAGATAAGTCAGGTAGCTCACACAGCCTGATTGAGAAACTCACAAGATCTTGTCTTTTCTCTCTTTTTTCTTTCTCTTTTCATCTCTTTCCAAAAATACACAGGGAGATCTTTAAAAACATACAGTACATCTTAAATTATTATGGGTAGCTCAATGTTTGTTTCCAAAATGACATCTTTAGTTTTTATTTTATAAGCCCTGTGCCAATTTAATAAACCATACCCGGTACTGTTCCCCACTGCTTGCTGTTTTGCCCTGTTGGGATAAAAACCCAGAAATGGGGGGTGGGGGGGGAGAGGGAGGGAGGTGGGGGAGAGACAGAGACAGAGAGAGATAGAGAGGAAGGAGGAGGAGGAGAAGGAGGAGAGAGAAGGAGGTGGGGAGAAGAAAGAGAGAGAGAGAGAGAGAGCGCACATGCGCTGGTTACACTAGGGTTACAGGTGTTTGTTACCAGTTCAGATAATTCAATCTTCTTTGTATCCATCTTTTGTGTATGTACTTCTCTCTTTTCCTCTTCTACAATGTGAGCCCCAGAAAGCAGAAATCATCCCATGGCTCCTCCCCAAGTGCTCTGGTGGGTGCTGAATGGGTGAGTGAAGCCCTGGAGTCAACCAGTGGGGAGAGATCTCCACTGGTTTATAATAGGAAGAGGCCCCTTACTGTTGCTCACCCCAGTAAAATGTAAGCTCCTCGAGGCAGGGATCTTAATTCAGTTCACCATGGTGTCCAGTTTCTAGAACTGGCATAGGGAGGCCTCCAACACTTTCCACTTAGGAGTTACGGAATAAACAGGAACCACAAGTTGAACTCGACATGTCAATGTCTGTCCCCTAATAGCAAAATTTTGGCTTACTGTCATTGACCTAATTTTGTTCTTACCAGATAAATAAATCCAACTATCCATCCCTGAGGTGGGGGTAACTGACTCCACCTGCACCCACATGAACACTTGCTGTGAAGGGTAGATGTTGAGTGGCAGTGGATATAGCTTTTGCCTTAGAGATCCCTCTGAATGAGGCAGAAGCAGAGTGACCAAAATTAACTTTTACTTACTGAGGGTTAATGTGTGACTGGTTATAGGTAGATGATTTTTATGTCAACCTGATCATCCCAAAGGTCTGATGGAATGGGAGCTGGTATCTTGCCTTCCACATGAGCAAAGTGTCCAGAGTGGTCCCTCAGCTGCATGTTCACCACATGGTGTCAAAAGGGTTTCCACCCATTTGCAGTCCAGCTGCAAAGCCATGGATGTCCCCTTACGGTGCACAACTCTGAAGCCTTGTGGGCAGCTGCCTAGCTAGGACTTGCTCATTTTGCTCAGAGCTCTGTACTGTGAGGCTTTGATCTTAGGGCTACTTTCCCAATGCTCCTCGTTATTTTTCACTCCATCATTGCTGAGCTCTTTACTTTCAGAATTTAGTTTTCAAAGAATCTCTGAAATTCTTGGGCAGTTTGTGCTTCCTAATGTTAATGACTGCTGCTGGCCACCAGAGGGCCCTATCTCAAACATCTGTATTTGGGGAAACAAAAGTGGCCTTTTTGATTTGGTTTAAATTTTTCCAAAATTCCAGCCAGATGGTCTGACAGACTGATCAGTACAAAAGCTCACCCCAGAGAACAACTCTGAGTGTGGTGGGGTCAGCAGGGTAGCCAAGGAAAAGGAATTTCCAGCCAGTCTCCCCAGGGACTGTGTTCTGTGCACCACCACTGCCAGCAGCTCTCCCAGGCTCTGGGGCCTCACTTCCCACATCAGTCTTCATATTTTTCTGTGACTGTTTGCTTCCCAGGGCTTCTATTGCCAAAACTTGGCAATTTCCAAGGAACAGCTGAGGGGCCACTCAAGTTGGGGTGACCAATGGTGTTTGTCTTCTCTTGCCACCTGGGTGACTCAGAATCCTCACTCCACTGAAAAGCCTGCAGCAATAAAAAACCTGGATAAACAGGTCACCCTTAACTCCAGTGGCCCTTACCCTCACATACTTCCATAGGTCCCCTTGATGGCCATAACTTTTCAGCCCAGCCCAGCCCAGCTCCAGGAGGAGCTAAACTTTATGACGGATTTGAGGGTCCAAACTCCCAGATGATTCATCAGGAAATGGCCTCCCTGGTGGCTCCAGGGGCCTGCCCAAGCTGAGGGCCCCCATGCAGAGAGTTGGCTGAAACTTTCTGTGTGGCTTCTCCAGGGAGAGAACACAGGCCACCAGGCAGTTGAAGCTGTCACTTCAGGACTCATCAGGGCAAGGGCCCCCAGGTGGAGAGACAAGAACACCCCACCTCCCAGCATTTCCATATCTCCAAGCAGAAACTCATGCCCCAGATCCTGAGAATTCCCCTTCTGACCAAAAACTGTTCAATTACTGTCCAAGAGAACAGGAGACACATGGTCAGGCCCAAGTCTCTCTTACCATCCAATCCATAGCCTCCCACTCCTGCTTCCCCATCCACAAAGCCAACACTACTGGCTCTCAGTCCCCATTTAAAATGCTTTCTACTGAGAGTCACAGAATTTAACTGCTCCCAATTCCAGAACACATGCCACATGCTGGGTTTGCCATTAATATGCTTTTCATTTATTGCCCCACCACATTCCCAGCCAGATCTGACCTTCCCCAGGCCCCAGTCAGGGGACGGAATCCAGAGGCTTGGTGGGCTAAGACTTTGGCTGAGGTGAGAGTCCTGTACTTACAGAGGCCTCTGGGACTTCACAGGCCCAGGGGCCAGGCAGGCCTTGGGAACCTTCCTTGCAGGGAGGGGAGAAGGCCTTGCTCATTCACCCCTGGAAGTTGGGCAGAGGCTCTTCTGCCTGCTGAAGAGCCCCAGCCTGTGCCTCAGCTAAGGACACTCCCAGAAAAGAGGTTTCTGTTACTGATGGACTGAACAAAGGGAGCACATGGCACTTTGGGAAAACAGTCCAGATATTTACTGGCTATAGACAGGAGTGGTGGTGAAGGAACCATCCTAAACACAGTAACTGCAGAAGTTATGATATAGAAAGGAACATGCAGAACACGTCCACTGACTGTCCTCCCTGTCCCCTCTCCCCAAAACACCTCACAGAGCAACAATGTCAGACGAGCAAAGACAAAAGAAAAGAAAATAATCAGTCAATTGGATAAAGCAAATAATTCTCCCTTCCATGTTTCTAACACAGGTTACTACTGATCAAGTGGAAAACAGACAGTACTTTGCCTCTTTCCTCTCTGGATAAAGTACTTGGCATTTGAAATCCCTGATGGAAAAATACCTAGTAGATGACAGGAGTTGAGGTTAACTGGTGCCCACAATTATCCCATTCAGTCTGCCTGCCTGGCTCTTCAAAACTGCATTCCAGTTACTGCCCTCTCTCAAGTGACTTCACATCTCACTCTCATTTCTGCTGCACACAGAAATGCACACAGTGCAACAAATCAGGGTAATCCAATTTAGCTAGAGAGCTCCTAGGAGCCTGAGCTAGAAGACCTTTAGGCAATGCATGCCAGCAAAACCAGGAGAGGAGAGCCAGCTAACAGCAGGACATATTTACACTAAGAATTTCCTCAATACTTATATGAAATTCAAAGGCAATGGAATGCCCTTTATTTACTAAATCTGGCCTGGATGAAGGGGTCATACAACTCTGGCCATCACCAGAGAACCTGGTGAAGTCAGGTCTGCTGTTTTGAGGGTAGATGTCCCCTCTAGGATGACTGACTCCCCACTTCCTACTCAAACAGAAGCCAATGCCAGAGGCAAACATGTTCACCCTTCTTGTCCCCAAGAAAACCCCTGATTAAGGGCAAAGGCCATTGGAGTACAGAGCGTGCCAGTGCAATGCTGGGTTCTGCCAATACCCACTTTTTTGGTTAAAGATCCAGCCTTTATTATGGTTCTTTCTCATTCTCTCGTTACGTCCCCTCCCCCCAACTGGGGATTGAACCCAAGGCTGACACATGCTAGGCAAGTGCTGTGCCACTGAGCTATCTCCTCAGCCTCCAGCTTTTATTATTGCTAACAGTAAATTGAATTTCCTGATGCCTAGGTAGCTCTGCAAATTTCCTATATCTAACCTTGAAAAATATTCCTCTGCTCTACCTCTCAGACTGAATGCCTGTTATGGGCTTCCAAGCTGAAATACATTCTGGCATGAGGAGCAGGGGATGGGGGCTGAGGTTAGAGGCCAAAGCAAAGCATCTGCTCAAATACCCATGAGGCAAGCCACTATGGGACAGACATCATGGGTGGCACATAGAAGAGAATTCTCAAATCCAAGTTAGGGAAAAATTTTTCTCCTTCCCAGGTTAACAATTTAGAACTATGAGTATTTCCACTTACATGATCCTAGCAAAAAGACCCACAGAAGGCAGCACCTCCTTTCTTACACTCACACACAACTCTAGGATGGGACTGATCTTGGACATCTCCAGCTACTTAGCATGGCCCAGCACTTTCGGGGCTTTGCTGTCTGCTGAACTGAACTGCAAGCTGATACATAAATCCATGTCATCCCTTTAGCTAGGCATAGGTTACATGCCTAGCAGCGTAAGGATAAGCACAGATCATTTGGAATTTCTTTTCTGAACATTCTAGTTCATAGTTTTTAGCTTTACTCCATTGTCCTTTTTAGTTAGAAACAAGTGGCAGAAAGATTCATTGTCCTCCTGCCCCCACCCTGTGAGGGATACTAATACTGTACATACTATGAAATTGTCAGAAAATGGGTTGTGGGCAGACGATTTCTGGTTCAGCGTGCTGGAATTAAGATCAGTGGGCATTCAGGACCCTGAAAACAGTTTCATTTTCCTCCAGGATTCTAGACAGTTCCTGTTTCATAAGTTGCTGGTTTTTCTGATATTCCTGAAAATGTAGGCGCAAAAGCCCTTATTGATGTAAAATGCTATTTTATGAGGGGGGGCGCTTTATAGGTAACACCTCCTTCCAAGGTGCCGGACACAGTACTCAGCCCACCTCCATGGCTGAGTGAGGCTCAATGAGTCCATAATGAGAGTTGGGGCTGGCAGCACATTGGCAGGCCTGAGGTTGGGCATAGTCTGGGGTTTTAATCTCTATCGGAGCATTCTGCTGGCTCCAGGAACTTCCTGAGTAGCATGATGGAAATTCAAAAGGGATATGACACCTTAAAAGTAGACAAATGTTCTAATGCTAATGGAGAAAAAAGGGTCAAAACTAAAGCAGTAGGGTGCTGGCACATCTGAATGCAATTGCTAAATTGAGTATTAAGGGTTTGGACCAGGAGCATTTATTCATACAATGTAGGCAAAGGTGAACATCCAGAGAGAGAATAGTTCTGTTTTGTTTTGTTTTAATCAGAAAATGCTGGACACTGTGGATTATTATCCTTTGCATGAAGTAACTTAAAACCTAGGACTTGACATGTTGCATCTGAAAAGTAACAATAGAAGCAGCCAAATCATGGTTAAGTCAGTAACTAGATTTTAAGTTCTTAGAGAGGAGGAGCTGGGTTTGCCTTCTCACCCCACTGTATATAGGCGCTTACTGAACTTTGATAAGCTGCCTAGCTCTTGAGCATAAACCAAAGGAACTGTGTTCTAAAAGAGCTTACCATTTCCACTTCAGATTTCCCTGTGAAGTTGGGCAGCATATTTAAAACAAACAAAGGGATCCATGAAATCAAATCTCCAGGCTTTTGGATAGGACGCAGATCACATCAGTACTTCCCTTTGAGTGTCTCTGTGAGTTAATTATGAGCCACTCTAAGACTGGAGCTAACCCTGTCAGTTTCCAAGAGCCCTTGATTTTCTTAGAAAGATTGGAATCTCATCCCTGGAAGACAAGAGAGACTCTCTGTGCCATTTGCTCTCAGATTCTCTGGATAATAGTGAAATCATGGGCCAACACATAGGGAAAGAATTCAGTTCTCTAAACTGGTGAGCTGAGGATGACATGAAGCTAATAATGGGTCATGATTTTTTAGCACAAGCTATATGAATGGATGCAAGGGAACCGGCTGATGTTGTGGCTTTGCAAACTTGGCTTGTTTCTCCTCAGCTCTGCACAAACCCAGCAGGCAGTGTGAGACCACAGAATCAGACAAGCATTGGGATTTGCTCCAGGAGGCCTAGCCCTTCTGGTATGAACCTAGTTATCTCACTCTTCCCACGAAAGTCTCCTCTGAGCAAGTCCTCAACTGCCAACTAGTGACCACTTTACTTTCACTCACAGCTCAATATCTGGTTGCTTTCTTCTCCCTTCTGGTTTTCTGGTTTCATGTTATAGGTCAAAAGTTCTCATTCTCTCTGTAGAAATGGTGTACAGTTCTACTGTTCTGAGCCAGTAGAATTCCACCATGCAGGGAAAGAAATCCACAATTACCTCTCACAGTATAATAAAGAAGAGGTGAGCCATTAAGCATATACTATTTAAACAATTTTGACTTTCTCTCATTTTTGACATTGCTTTATATTTCTGAGGCAGACGGTGGAACCACTGAGCTAAAGCCCTGGCCATTGCTTTATATTTCTACCTGCAAGACCCAATATTAAAAACCAAAACACTTACAAAAATCCAGAGTACTCTTCTTAAAGCACCGTAAAAACAAAAGCACATATAAGCAAGGCACAACTTGCTAAGTCAAGTCCCCTGCAGGGCTCATCTTCCCAGAGACTCCAATAAAGCTCAATTGAAGGTGGCACCCCAGCATGACAAGATGGGACCAGAGGAGGGTAGATACAGCCCTGCTGATCTTCAGGCTACATCCTTGCTGGAAAATGGAATCCAACAGCTCAGCAGCAGATGGTCCTATTATCTACAGGATTCTTTCTTTTCCAATAGGAAAAATAACACTTACTTTAATAAGTGTTAAAGGGGAGGGTGACCACACCCTATAATAAAAGGCTTTTCCCTGGGGCAAAGGCACCTTTGGAAACCCTTTAGCATCTTAGCATTCTCCTGAGAAAGATTACTCCTCAGCAGAGCAGACCACTGCCCTGTGTTACACAGTCCACGTTGGCCCAGCCAGAAGCAAACAGTTGTCCTCATTTCCCTTCCCATTTACAACAGGGCTTTGGGACTGGTGGTGGGAGAAATAGAACCAATGATGAGTGACAACTACTGCTCAGGGACTAAACACCTACAGTGCAGGTGCCACGTGATATCTGGATTCTGTATATTAGACCCTCAGAATGTGACCATGAGCTCACCTGGCCAACCATCTCCATGAGTGGGGAGTTGGGTCATCTAAGCAGAGGAACTGAGTGCCACAGAAGGGAAAAGAGATGCCCAAGCCGGATCAGTCAATTCTCAGAGCAGCCGCTGCAGGATATGAGGGAGTGAAGGTCACCCCTCTGTCCAGCTCTAGCTGGGGCACCTGCAACCTTCTTTCTCATGGCCTATGCTTTGCCTCCAGTGGGATTTCAACAGAACAACCAAATAAGCTGGGATCAAAGCAGATGATCTGAGGGATGGTCATAGATCACCTGGACTTCAAGGCACAATGGTGAAGAGGGAGGACAAAGCAGCACTTGGTATTTAACATGCAAATCAGAAATCATCCAAGGCTGAGACTGGCTTTTACATTCAAATAGAAATGTGAAAATGAACTGCAATCTGCTATATGGAATATTATATCTAAATAAGGGACTCTGAAAGACTTTGTTTCCTTGCTCATTTGGGATACATTTTTAATTATTTAAGGTCAATTTATAGACACCTATATAGCCTCTCACTCTCTGGCCATGATAGCATTTCCACCCAATACACAAATAAAAATCTAAACAAAATTCCAAAGGAAAAAAAAACAATGAAAATAAAAAAATGTTGAAAAGAAACACAAATCAAAGAAATTTATTGGTGTTGACAAAAATACATACTACAAAAAACACAACATAACACAACAGAAACAAAACCAGAAACTCCACCCCAGAGGGCCCGTGTGCCTAATATACTGACACTTGCAGTCCCAGAAGCCCCCAGAGCATGGCACTTAGTTCATGAGGACTTCCATCTGCACCAGCCTTGCATTGGTGTCCCCAGATGTCCGGTAGGGTATCATTCCAGCGAAAGTAATCAGGGCTCGTGCTTGACTTCGGAGTTGCTGAGAGAAAGGGGGAGCAACAGGAGAAAACTGGTTAACTCTTAAGTCAGGCCACAGAACCAAAAACCACATCACATTCTTGTTTGCTACCCTGTGGTCTCAAAGAAAGATCCTGGTTAGCGGACGAGTCTTACCCCTTGCAGTCTATTCCTTCAGCATTGTGCAGGGTTAGTGAAGCTTGCCCACTGGGGCTCCAGTTCCACAGGGCATCAAAGCCAAAAGCTGATAGGCTTACTAAGCAAAAGGCTGATAGGTCTGCCAGGGGAGCTGCCTTGCTGTGGAACACGTGACTAACTGCTGACAGCGCTGAGCTTCCAGGGCTGCCTCAGAGGCAGGCAGTCTTCTGAGCCTCCCTCTCCTGTTTTCACAGGGATCTGAGTTCCTGGGGCCCCATGTAGCACCTTCAACATAAGGCAAAGGCTGTGACTGTGTGGAATCCTACTTCATCCCATTTCCTCCTTTCTTTCCTTTCGTTCTTTCCCTCGTTCCATCCCTGACATAGGTGCTCTTTTCCCAAGCAATAATATTTAGCAAATTCCTGGATGGTTCCAAGAGGAAAAAAGATGGCCATAAAAATTTAAACCCAGCTGTTTCCAATTACAGAAGAAAAGACTGCTTTCATTCTGTTTTCAAGTGAGAAATTACTGAATAGAGTAAAGAAACTTATGAGAACAGCTTTAGATGATTCCTGTAAGGACATTTGGGATCTGAGGCTTCAGGTTGTCCCATAGATGTTCATACCAGTAAGGACGGAAACTATATCTGGGTTAGACAGAAAAGTCTGTAAACACCTGTAACAAAACCTATAAGCACTCCTCAAGATGAAAATTTCTACCATCTTTCACTAACAGAAGTCACAATGGAGACAGCCCACAGACAGCCCAGGAGGCAGAAGGCAGGACTGTCAGGAGTTCTAACTACCAAAATCAGGTCTGGCTGTTGGACATTGTCCTGAGAGTCTTGTAAAAAATTAAGTGGAAAAGTTAAGGGAAAGATAATTTTTAAAAACACCATGGACTGCCCTGCTTCATGGTTTAAATGGGTCAAACAAACACCTTTGCTCTTTGGTCAAATGAACTGGACAACAGATGCTGTAAGTCCCACAGTTCTATCCACCTGGACTCTGCTTGACCCATGTACTGCTGGAGGCCCCATGGGCAGCAGAAAAGGCACAGGCTCAGGTGTCAGACAGATCTGGCTTCCAGACATTGCCCCTGAACCTACCTACACCTAAGGGCCCTCAAGGGAGCAAGTTAGTAACCACTTCCAGGCCTTAGTTTCCTTAGCAGAAAGATGGCTATAAAATGCTGACCTAGCTCCTCTTGTGGGTCATTGTGAGACTCAGAAGAGAGGAGAAACAAGGGTTTGCATCAAATTAATGTGTTGACGAAAAAATAAAATATAGTTTTTATGAAAGTGTTCACTGGTGGGATGAGGCTCACAAAATAATCTCATACAGCAAGTCCTCGACTTACGAACATTCACGTTGTGAATTTTCACGGGTGTACTGTATACAACTTACTTTGTCAGACTTAGGTATGAATCTTACGAATGTTCTACCAGAAGGAACTCATTTGTAAGTCAGGGACATCCTGTATTTTAAAATGAGCAAAAATTCTTGTGGATTCAATGCCAAATTAACATTGTTTGATTTTTCTCTAAAAGCTAGTATTTGTAGACTTAGCACATTCTTTTTTAAAACAAAGCTTGAGAAGAACAGCAATCCTATTAATGTCTGATATCCTCAAGGAGCTCTTGACATAAGATATACCCAGATGCCAGGTCATCAGGGAAAAGAACAGTTTAGGGTCACGTGGTCTCTTAAGAGTTTAACAGATTCCAAATCAGAAAGGTGGTTCTCAGCAATGTTTCTTGCAAACGCTGAGATCTTACAGAGTCGCGGTCCTCCATGACTCGCTGGGGCCTGGATGCTGAGGATGGACTTGTCCCCTTGAGCCTCTTGAACTGTGTGAACAAGATGTTCATGGTGGCGAGAAGAACTTGTGAGAGGTTGTGCCTGATCT
This sequence comes from Heterocephalus glaber, assembly GCF_053883595.1. Lineage (NCBI taxonomy): Eukaryota > Metazoa > Chordata > Mammalia > Rodentia > Bathyergidae > Heterocephalus > Heterocephalus glaber. The sequence goes on from NW_028258137.1 coordinate 28,727,631, forward strand.
ACACAGAAAGAAACACATGGAGTAAGGAAAAAGAAGCAAACCCTTGGGGTCAGCAACATGGAGGGAGGTGGCCACTCTAACTGGCCACACTACATCCACAGCTGCCAGTGGAGAGCTGCAATTGCCAGAATCAAACTGATGGCACTGTAATGTCAAGTGTGATAGCAACCCCCGGGCAATGCTACTCAGAAGGCCAGGTGGTCATTCTTTCTGTTCCTCTTGGTAGAGGAAACAAGCCAAAAGCATACTGACATCTGGCAAGCATGTAGGCTTAGACTGGCCAGCAGAGTGATTAACCAAAAAGCACCTGGACTTGAGTATCAGGAGGTAAGGATGCACACACTAGTTCTCCACAGTTCCAACCACACCCCACTGTCTCAGACCTCTCTGGCTGTCTCCACTGGACCTGAGCCCTTGGAAGTTTATACAGAGGCAAACCCTGGTGTACTACTTTAGCCATAATGCAATTAATAATATATCCAGGAGAAGTCAAGAAACAGCAAAGGAACAAGCAGCTAAGGGTAGACTCCACAGCAGGGGAGAAGGTGAGGTTGGCAAGGGGTAAGCTGCTGATTCAGGGAACCCCTCCTCATGCACAGAAACTGGCCATTTAACTTTCTCTACAATAAAAACATGTTTTCATAAAGGGCATTTGCTTAAAAAGGAACATTAAGCACCATAAAATTAAACTTAAATGCCACCAGTGACATCCCAGAACCAGCAGTATTTGTGTTTGAAAGAAAGTCTTTCTGGGTGACTAGGGGAGGTTCAGGCTGCAGCTCCCATTAGGCAAAGCAGATTGCTGGGGGGGTGGGCCTGGGCATGAAGAGGTTTCTAAACCTCTCCTAGCAATTTTAGTGGAGAGCCCAGCTGAGCGTCCCTGGATTACATGGTGGCAATGAGCTTAAAATCCTGTAGACAATGGCTCTGGGGCACATGGTTGACTATTTAATCCAGCAGCATTGCACTTACTTCTTTGGACAAAATAATTCAGGGAGAGGGAAGGAGGTCTGTGAATCATGATGTATGTTTCTTGTACTCAATGGAAATACAGAAGATCAGTATTAAACATTAAAATACCTTCTAGTACAAGTGGACAATAGAGTAAACTAGATCTCACAGGAACAGTTAGAAACCTGTTTCTCCCAAGAACATGTGTATATTCACAACAAAACCCAGCATATCTGAAATTGGACTTGTTCTGGAAAACTCAGCCTGTGTGATTACCGTTAACTAGAACTCTTACAGTTATTAGCCACATTAAAAGAAAAAGCTTTCAGTGGAAGTAGAGAAAACAGAATTCTGTAACTTAGGAAGAAAATAACTTACTTCATCACTGAAATTTCTGAAGGCAGCCACTCTCTCTTCCACACTTTCCTGACTCAGGGGCACCAGCTTCAAGCGCTCAATTATCTGTTTAAAACAAACCACCACCAGCCTTATATTACATAGCCATCATTGTCATTTCATCTCCCTAAACATAACTGTCAGCATGTAACCTGTTCAGAAAGGGCTCCTTCACAGAAAATGCTATTCCCCTTGTATACACAAAGGCTTTGATTCTGACTTGCTAAGCTGATTTGTATCCCTGTTTTCTCACACAATTTTAAAATTCAGAGGCTTCAAATTACTGAGAAACCTTTGTTTTCAGATTAAAGGGGAAAGGAATCAAAAAAAGAAAAAAAAGCAACATGGAAATCCCCTTTAGATTCCCAGGATCATAGCTGTCCTCCTTCATATAAGATGCATATTAATGACATTTCTTTTGGTTGTTTTTTTGTTTTTGTTTTTGGTACTGGCAATTGAGGGACCTTGAGCTTGGGTGGAACTCCTGAGCTAAACCCCCGGGCCCGAATTTCTTTTGTTTTACATGAATTCCATGAGGCATTTTGAATTTTCAAGGCCATACATTAACCTGCACTTCAAACATCCCTTGTGAAACTTACATCAAAGGCTCTGTCAATATGACCATTGTGATACTCGTCAAAAAAGGTGATCAAGTCCAACAGAAGATAGAATGTAGAGTCCAGAAATTTATTTGCACTTACACCCTGAGCCCTGTACCTGAAGGACAAAAAGAGGGTGTTGGAGGGAAGCAAGGATGTATTATGAATTTCAGATTATAATCCACAACTGTGGGATAGCATTTTCAATAACTCTGGGTAAGGGGAATTAGAGTGAAAAACTGTTGATTTTGAAATGGTTATGCATTGATGGTAAATTTGCTATCAATCCACCTACAAATATTTTGCATGCAAAAAAAAAAGAGGCTCAGTCTCCAAATCTTTAGAAAGGGCAAGAGGTGCTGAAAGGCAAAAAGCCCAGCAGCCAACACTAGGGATCATTTGCTAAGTGGAGATACATCACTAGCCAAAGAATGTTCTTTTGTGTTAGCCCAGGAAAGCATCTTGAACCTAGTTTTGTTTTTGGTAGTACTAGGGACTAACCCAAGGCCTCTAAACTGAGCTGTATCCTTAGCACTTTTTAAAAATTTTGAGCTGGGGTCCTGCTTAGTCACTAAGTTGCCCAGGCTGAGCTAGAACTTGCAATCCTCTGCCTCAGCCTCCCACAGTTGCTGTGATTACAGGCACATGCCACAATGCCCAGCTCAAATCCATTTTTTTTTGTGGGTCACTTTATTAGAAGTGTCTATAGAAGGCATAAAAAGGAGCATCCTTTGCTTCAGCCTGGGAGTTAAGGCAGCCATAACACAGTAAACTCAATGGGGGGTGGGGGGGTGGGTAGATTCTATAACACTGTCCACAAGAACACCCCTTCTATCCACCAGTAGTTGGGTTCCTAAGTGCCTGTGAGATAGCTAGTGAAGACAAATATAACTCTGTATATATAAGGATAATGTCTAGAATTAAGTGTAAGTCCAGGTTTAAATGTAAACTCTTCAAAGTCTGATGGTACCAAGTGCAGGTTATGACGTGTGAACCGGGGAACTCCTATGCATGGCTAGAGGCAAGGTGAGTTAGCAGAGCCACTTTGAAAGCTATGTGCTGCTACCAAACATGCATGGCATGGGTACAAGTGGCCTAGCACTGGCACCCTGAGAGCCCCATAGAGACAACTGGGCCTTACCGTTCAGCAATGGAGAGGGCCATGTTCTTAAGCCTCTCTTTATTGGATTGCGGGGCACTGATCTGGGGAACAACAGGGCTCAGCAATTTGTTCATCAGCTCCAGCACTTTGTCAGCATTCTGTTCAAGTTTTTAAAATTCAGGAAATAATCAATAAAAGGAAAAACTAAATCACAAAAACAAAAGAGGGAACTTTCTCGGGTGATAGATGGAGATATTCTGTATCCCATGGAAGATTCACTGAGGAAGACATGGTCTGCACACTGTTCTATACCCTAATTATAGCTCAATCTACACATTTTTTTAAATTAAAAAAACATGAATTATAACCCTTTTTGTGCCTATTCTTCTCTGATTAAAGGAAAGAATGTGATCTTTTTTAGGTCTAAATCAATGCAGTCATCGTATGTTCTTATGTAGAAATATTTATTCCAGTTCTCTCAAAAGGCCCCAGCTGTGACATACACTATTCATCAGCATACTGTTGGCTGCCTGAAGGTAAGCATTTTCACCACAGCTTTACCATCAAAATGGGACAGATGCTTATTCTGTTGCCAAGTGAGATGACACTTCAATGCCTGCAGGATATCCTTTCAATATGTTGCTCTTGTTTGGCCAGACATATCTTATGGGCATAAATAATTCTGTAAAATGGGAATTTCACCCTGACTGGACTGTTAATTGCTTAAGCACTAGGAGAAAATGCTTCAGCAGGGACAGCACTATAGTAACAGTGATGCTGAAATGTTTGTGCATTTAATGACAAAAGGCCAACAGAGCTATTCAGTGCAAAAGGAAGAAAGGGGCACATTTTACCTTGGCAAGATCGTAAAGCTTCACTGCTTCTTCAAACAGTCCTTTATTTTCTGCCACGGAAGCAACTTTATTGATAATAGGCTTTGTGTCACTAGTGAACTTATCTATGACTCCAGGCTGACAAGACAAATTATGGAGGAGGAAGAAGAGAGACAGAATGCACAAAGCTATTACTTTCAATACACAGAAGAAGCATCTAGGATCCAAAAAGTACTTTAATTGAAAATGCTTGCCCTAAGTAATACATGTATTTCATCAGCTAGACTCTGGCCTTCCTATGGATATAAGGTCTTATTAAAACTATGGGAGGAAAAAAAGCCATGGAAGGGATCAATGGAACAATACATGAAGAGGCAGTGGAAACATAGAGGAGTTAGCAATAAGACAATTGTGCTTTTCTGATTTTCCAAAATGACCCAGAGAATAGGTGAAATTATCAGTGATTTAAAATTTTCTGATAAGTAGGAAGTAGGAAGAAAAATCAAGGAGCTTGGGGAAAATCTCTGAAAGATTGTAGATTTGGTTTCTAAGACAGATGACAAAAGAAACATAGTGCTGAAAAAAATACATGGCAAGTCGTATCAGGATATTAAAAAAATCACCATCACCACTCAATAAAATAACTGAATGTTCAAGAGAGTATGAGAAGATGCCTCAGGCACTGGGAGAATAAAGATGGACTGTGTGACACCTCTGACCGGCCATCCCGATTCTCCACTAGCACTGGACTCGTAGAGGGGATCAAGTCCAGATGACCTGCCCCTGCTGCTCTAGAGGTGGCACAGGATACCAGGGAAGAGCATGGGCTCTAAGGTCAGAAGGCCTGGGTTCAAATTCCAGCTGGGTGTCTTGAGGAAAATAACTAACCTCTTTTATTTCTATTTCCTCACTTGGAAAACACAGATGGTAACAGTTCCCACCTAGGTCACTGTGGCAATTAAGTAAGAAACTACATGGAGGGGCCAGGATTCAGCTCAGTGGTTCTACCATCTGCCTTGCAAGCACAAGGATCCGAGTTCGATCTCTGGTACCAAAGGAAAAAAAAAACCCAGAGGCCACATGGAAAGCACTCACACAGTGCCTGGAAACTATCATTGCCCAATTAGCATGGGCTGTTATCATCAGCATTATCAGGCCTCTCTTCTGAGCTGGGCAGCGTGAGCTCATTTTCACAAATGACGAAAGTAAGTCTCTGAGGGACAAAGGGCTTTCCCTAGGCTGCAGGAGTAGTCAGGATAAGGTGTGATCTTTGACCTCAGAGACCCTGCCTCTTCTACTAGGACACTACAGGGGCTCAATGAGTCTCGGAGAAATGCTAGGGCTCCCTGGACTAGCTGCATTTCTATGGTTGATGTAGAGTTTTAAGCCCTCAGAAATTGCCTTTTGAGGGAGGTCAAGTGTACTTTTAACTTTTCCATCAGAGGAGAGTAAGTACATTAATCAGTTTCTTTTTCTTAATATTTTCTGAGCCAAGAACAGCAGAAATATAACCTTATTAACTCAAAAAAGAGAAGGCAAACAGATGAGTATTTGAACACACAAAAAAAGCTATATAATCACAGATTTACAAATTTTAAAGAAAGATATAAATGTGCACAAAATCAAGGTCATCATCTGGGCCTATGATTTCCACTCTTTTTTTTTTTTTTGTACTGTGGACCGAACCCAGGACCTCTGTGCTAAGCTACATCTCCAGCCTGTATTAGCTGACTGTGATCCTGGGGATCAAATCCATGGCCTTTAAACTGAGCTCCAGCCCTTTTAATTTTTTGAGATGGGATTACACTAAGTTGCTAAATTGCCCAGGCTGGCTTGAACTTGCAATCTTTCTGTGTCAGCCTCCCAGAGTGCTGGAATTATATAGATGTCTGGCACCACACCTAGTCCATTTTATTTTCTAAACTAAGCAGTTTCATTCAGATTTGCATCAGTAATACTTTGAATCCTAAAATAGTATTCTTCTGACATTTATAAGCCCCCAACTGCAAACCAACATGTCTTTAGGGATACATTTGACCCACCTTTCTACTTCCATCATTCTGTAGTTTCCCAAGAATCATATCAAACTGTAAAAGAAAAAATTTACTCAATTTACTGGACAATACATAATATACAATTCTTTGGAGACAAAAGGGGGAAGAAAATGGGTGAATGGAAATCTTACACAGACTAGAAAACAGTGAGACTGAAATAGTTATGTTAACTGTTAGGAACCAAAGGAAATTCCAAGCTCAGCCCCAGGCCCCAACCACCATCACTCAGGGGAATGTGCAGTGTCACCTCTCCTGAGAGGACATATTCGGAGAACTGTGGGCAGGGGAGACAAGGACACTGACGTACCTCTCGACTTTCTATCACAAGCTCACTCACACAGCGTAAAAACATGTTTTCTCCTTGACTATCTTTCTCATCCCTGTAAAGAGACAAGAGCAATTTGGTTTCTGGTATGGACAGGGGGTCTCTGATAGTCATTCTCAGAGATCAAAACTCGTTGAAGGGTTAGAAGCAAATTTTACCTGAGGAAGTAGAAGTACTGGAGGGCATCCCTTGGATCTGTGGACTCAAATTTCCGGGTATACAGCATGAGCAGTCGCACAAAGTTCAGCCGCCGCATGCAGGGAGGGTCACCAGGCTCATGGCTGACTGTACAGTGGGGACAGAATGAATCACAACCATACTGCTCCTCTGCCCCACACACCCCAGGAACTATGGAAACTAAATCCTCAGGCCTAGGAGCATCTACCCCTGCAGCCCAGCTCACGTTTCCCAATGTAAACTTTGCCCAATCTCCCTTACCAGCCTGTCTCAATTCTTCTCCATGGACAAGAGTGCAGAGCATGGAATTGTGTAGTAAATGACTAGCATGCTGGTCTTCGAATGAAGAAATAATACAGCTGACTATCAAGATTCAGGCTCTGGGCTGACTGTACTGCTCTCCTAATGAACCTGTAGCTATTCACTTAAATTTACTTGACTCTGCCACATGGTGGTCCATAAATAGCTGGCTGGGGTTTCCAAGATCATGAAACCCAGACCCTAGTGGAAACCAGACTCATGGCTCTAAGGGCCTGCTTTGTCTGTACCATTCTCCAGGCAACCAAACTGGCCACAAAGATGCCACTTTGTGCAGCGCTTTCTATATTTCACATTGCAGGGAAATCTAACATGGGGAAAAAAAGCAAGGACCCCTGACCTAATTATCCATACACCCTAAAATGATTGCCCAAATCCTGAGTGGCTATGATTCTACTGCTGATGGGAATGATGTATTGTGGTGACACCACTGACAATCCAGTAGTGAGTACTTACGAAGCTGAGCATTCTGCCCTGATGATTTTAAAAGCAGCTTTAGCTCAAACAGCACCAGGGCCACGTGGACAGCATGGGGGCGCATCCGTTCCAGGCGGAAGAGAAAAGCGATGGCGGCTTCAAACTGTGCTGTCAGGAACAGCACTTGGAAGTAGAGGAAGGGCTGCTGGTGCACCCTAAAGTGGGACTCACCTAGTGGGTAGGGGAAGATAAACCTGCTCAGAAGTGTGACCTGGCTCTTCTACCTGCTTTAGACCTCACAAGAGGACTGGAAGTAGGGGCTGTGCCATAAAACTCAACTGTGTGCCTCAGGTAGGCAGAAACAGAACAACCACAAAGGGACTGTTTATCTCTTGTACCCTGATAAGAGTAACTCAAAACAGACAGAAATAAAGATTTCAAAGAACCTTCAGTTGACTCATATTCACAGAAATCTGAATTCAACAATCAATAGTTGGAATCATCTATTCTTCCCAGAATTTTTAAACAATGAGGGAGAAATAAAAGGACAAAAGATCTTTCTTTTCCTTTGTGCTGTGATATGGTCACTGGCAAGATCTGGGAATGAAGAGTGATGTCTTCTTTATGTGCTTCCCTGAGGAAATGTCTACCACAGCAGTTGAAAGAATTAGAAAAAACAGTTTACTGTTGATGACCATGTGGGACATACACATTTCTAAGGCCACAAGGCTTCTACTTGCATTTGAAATGGTACAAATTCAAGAGTTCAGAGACAAGGATCTTCCCCAAGGAAAACAAAGTAGTTGCCTTACGTGGACAAGAAGAGAGAAGGTGGCTGTGTCCAGGATCTTACCATAGTCTTCCAACAACTGTTTCTGGAACTGAGAGAGACTGAGCCTATCTTGTGGGGAGCTGGTGCCGTCATCATCAAAACACACTTGGTTCAACTAAACCCCCAAAAGAAACACATGCATTGGTACAAACTATATTGAGTCACATGCACAGTTATAGCAGCTTAGCAGCCATGCTCAATGCTGGGGGCTGGAGGCTGTGTTACAGACTATGGCTATTAGCTGGGAAATTTTAAAGTAGGGCCAGGAGACAGGAAACCCACTGGTCCTGATCACTTTACTGGCATCAGACATTAAGCAGGGAAGATCTGTGTGGAGAACATGAGCAGAGAGGAGGGGTGACAACCCACCCAGGCCAGGGAAGCAGTGCTACCTTCAGCCACAAGTAGTCCTCAGTTTTGTCTGCCACTTCGCTCTGGTTGTCAGTGACGTCGCATCTGCCAATGATACAGTATACAGCCCGCTTGTAGGGGTCTGTGTTGTTCCTGAGGGCTCTGCGGTAATGCAGCCGGAGCTTGTTTTCTGTAGCTGGGGACAATCTAAAGACATAAGGGAACCAACAGCACACACTCAGCAAAGGCCCTCAGGAGCAAGACAAAGTACCACTTACAGAGTTCGGAGGCTTTCCTTCATCCTGGCTAAGGACACTGTCTCTGCCACACCCCTTGAGCATCATCCCTTCACCTGACTTGTAACTACCAGCACCTGCATCTCTACCTGTCTGCTTTCTCTAGTGGCTGAGGCCTTCAGGGGCAGGTCAAAAATGCTGGGATCAGTGCTTCACCTCACCCTCCAGCAGCCTTCATGCAATGAAGGACAGCAGTAGTCCTCCCTAACTCTCTCAGCCCCCGCTGGCCTCACACTCACTCAAATCCTTGCCCCAGGGTCTCCAGCAGGAGAAACTCCAAGACATTATCCCTACTTTAAACCCTAAATACAATACAGGCAGGGGCTTGTAATTTGAGATAACCTCCTGACATGCCATTAACACTGCCAAGAAAAGTATCCCTCATTTTTCCAGGTACAATTAAAGAAATCCCTATTACTTCTTATACATAAATATATATAAACTGGGTTTGACTATGAACTTGTGTCCGACTGCAGTATTAAAACCCAGAGAAAAACTAAGGTGTTTTTTTTGCAGCTCCTTAATGCAAGAGAACTTTTAAAAAAGTTCCATTTTATAAAGCATCCTTGACGGCCCTTAGATTTACAGAATAAGTCAAATCGTACTTCCAAGCACACAGTCCCTTGTTATTGGAACACAGAATTTTCTCAACACAGAGGTAGGCATGTTTAGAGAGCCATGTCAGAATAAAGATCTTCTTTGATGTTTTCAATCATATTCCTAAGAGTTCTGCCCACTTCCCAAGCTCCTTTTTACCCCGAGTGGAAACTTATCATTTTCTCTTCCCTGCACTTGCTTAAAATGTCAGTGGAGATCACCCTCTTCGTTCCATGTGGCTTCTTGCGGATGTACCATCTCAGTCACTGTACCTTCTGTCCTTGCTGTTCATGTACTCCTGGAACCAGGTCTTAAACTCTCCCAGCTGGTGCTGGGCCCGATTAACCACCTGTGAGGCAGCAAGCAAGTCTCCACAGCGCATGCAGTAATAAATTAGTGCCCAGACAGGGTGGCCCTCCACCTCTCCGTCCTAAAGGAAAAAAGAGACATGCCTGAAGTAAACAAAACTAACTGCTTTCTGATGTGCTGACACCCAGCTAAGTCCCTCTCCTGGTATCAAGTCACTGAGGTTTTCACAACACCATTAACAGCTTCCCCACTCTCTATTTTACAAACAAAGAAGCACAGGGTGGTTAAGTAATTTGTCCAAGGCAAGCTAGTAGCAATGTGGCCCTGGAGCTGTTTCTCTAAAGTGCATGTACCCAATTTGATCTAAAGCTAGCCCTGTGCTTTCTCCACGGATCCCAGCTGGCAGTAATCAGATGACATTGTTCTGTGAGTATAATATAAACTCCGAGAACCCCCACAAAGCAAGGGCTAAAGATGTAGCTGACCACCTACATAGTATGGTGGTGCACACCTGTAATCCCAGCATTCTGGGAGGCAGAGGCAGAAGGATTACAAATTCAAGCCCAGCCCGGGCAACTTAATGACTAAGCAAGAACGTGTATCAAAATTTTAAAAAGGCCTAGGGTTAGGGTTAGTGTCAAGGCCGTAGGTTTTATCCACAGTACCAAAAACAGAATGAAACAAAATGAAATGAAACGAAACAGACCTAACTGACCAAAAAGAGAGTATCATTATCTACTAACTTTATTAAATCTTAACTACTAATGAACAGACAATCATTCCTTATTCATTCAAATGCTGAGTCTCTTGGTGTCAGGCACTGCTAGGCACAAGGGATATGAGGCAGCTCTGTCCCCACCCTTCCAGTACTGCAGCTGATTACCCTAAATCTGTTTTTGGTACCTGTCTGGGCAGCAGGCCTCTGCTCATCCTTCTTGTTCTGTTTTTCCCTAAGATCGCTAGAAAAGTAGATCTTAGACTTCCTTTTTAAGTCCCTCCTCCCTTTCCCCAGTCAGACTCTTTCTAAACCCCACACTGAACCATGTCACTTGTCCACTTAAACCCTCTGAGCTGTTAAGTCCTAAGTGCTCAGCCTGGCACTTAAGGCTTTTGACAGCTGGCCCTAAGCCTGGCAAGCCCTACCACACATGCAACACTCCCCATACTCTTTCTTTGCTCAACTTTCAAAACACAGCCCAAGCCTGTGCCATCTTCCCTCCCCCTATGCCCAGGACTCTTGCACAACTGGCCTCTGAAGAGCCTTCCAACTTCCATCCTCACCTCCCTGGTCCCCTTTCACACATAACCTCATTTCAACTGAAAATATCTAAGAGCAACTGCTCTTGCAGAGTAACTGATCATATGAAGATGTCAGTACCTGAAGTCCAGGTAAGGGAGCCGGAAGTTTAATGTTCAGGAAACTTCGAACCAACTGGTAAGTTCCGGGTACACCACCCAGCTGGGCCTGATGTAAATTTCCAAACACAGTCACAAGAGTGTAATTCTTGTAGCTGGAAAATATTAAAAGGAAAAAACAAGGAGGTTGAAAACACATATTACACACAACTATGTCCACATCCATCACATTAGGCTGTGAATTCTCAAAGGCAGGGCCTGGCTTTCCAAGCTAACGCAGAGGAGGAAACAGTATATGCTTGTTGAAGCAAACTACATTATCAATCATTGTAAAGATTTCTCATCACTGCACATACTCAAAGAAAGCCCTGGAGGAAGACAATTTTGTACATCAAATGTTTTAAGGGCTGATTTGTAGAATAATTGCTCAAGCTCACAGCCCAATGCTCTAGTGGGTTCTTTTTACATTTTTTATTTTGAAAAATTTCAAACCTCATAAAATATGAATAGTTCAATTAATTCCCATATGCCCTTTACCTAGATTTATCAACTGTTAACATTTGGATACACATTTTCACTCTATCCACATCCATACACATAATTACAAACATGCTTTAAATTTTTTTTTTCCTGAACCATTTGAAAATATATTAGAGAAACCAAGGGCTACCTTACCTATAAATACTTCATTACTTAGCTCTGAAAGCAATGACATTTTCCTACTTAATACCATTATGACACCAAGAAATTTAACATTAACTATTATTATCTAAAATATTATCTACTATTATGGCTTGGATCAAAAGTGTCCCCCAAAAGGCTGATGTTCAGAGGTGGGACTTTTGGAAGGTGATTGGATTATGGGGGCTTACAGAGGGCTTGCTGTTAGGAGGTGGGGGTCTGGCCTGGGTTTAAATCCCTCCACAGTTCCTCTCTTCACTCCCTCTGCTTCTTATCTACCATGCCAGGAACAGCTTCACTTTTGCCATTACCCTGTGTCACCCAGTCCTGCTTGCAGCCAGCAGACTGAAACTTCTAGAAACTGTGAGCCAAAATAAACCTTCCCTCCTTTAAGTTTCAGTTTTCAGGTACTGTGTCCCAGTGACAAAGAAAGTAAGACAGGTGCTGACCTCTTGCCAGTGGGGCCTGACTAGAGGTGGCAGGTTGCTGGGGTAGAGCCTTTGGAAGGTATTATTTGTCTTCTGGCTCTCTTCCAACTATCTCTGCTCTTCAGCTGCCACAAGCTAAGCAGCCTTCTTCAGCCATGCCATTTCTGCCTTGAAGCCAGAGGACCATGCATGAACTGAAACCTCTGAAACCATGAGTCAAAATAAAACTTTTCTTTTTTAAACATTACTGGGGATTGAACAGAGAGCCTTCACATTGAGCAACAGCTTCAGCCCTTTTTTCAGTTTTTATTTTGAGATAAGTTTTCACTAAATCCCTAAATTGCACAGCCTGAGCTCAAACTTGTAATCCTCCTGCCTCAGCCCAAAATAAAACTTTCAAGTTGTATTTGTCAGGTTTTTTGTTCCAGGGATGAAAAGCTGACCTACATTTAAGTTTCTTAGTAATGTCCTTTATTGTTTCTTTATTGTTTCTTTTAAATACAGGATTTTAAAAATTTCTTTTAAATACAAGCCTTCTTTTTTGGATCCAATCCAGGAAATATTGGCAACTAATTGTCTTGTCACTTTTAGTTCTCTTAAGGATAGTTCTACCACCTTTTTGTCTTTCATGACATTGGCTTTTTCTAAAGAACTCAGTCTGGCTGTCTGGTAGAATGGCCCACAAAGTGGATCATTTCCTCATGATTCAACTCAGGTTCCACTTTTTACACTCAATAATCCTACACAGTTCTCACTGAGTAACACTTCCTACTGGGTCTCACAAGGAGGCCATATTAGTGATAATCACTGGATCTGACTACTTGGTTACCAAGTGTTGCCCACCAGATCTTTCCATCACAATTTAATATTATTCCCTTTTATAATTAGGTCTTGTGACTATTCTGTTCGCCAATAATCTTTGACCTAATAGCTTTAGTTCCTATTGCTAGTCCTTGCTGAACCAATTATTGGTTATTATTGAACTAGTGATTTCCATTATTCTTTTTCATTTATTTGCTTGAATGTATCCTTAAATACTCTGCAGTATTTTTAAGTGCTTCTATAAAAAGACTAAATATTCCAAGTTACTGATATTCAAACATGTGGATAATATAATAAAGAATTTTCTACATATATTCTTGTCCAAAACAAAGTAAATTACTTCCAAAAGTCAGGCACTTGCTCCATAAGCAGAAAGAAGCTCTACACAAGATTAAGTACAATGAGGAGGGAAAATGAAAAAGACTTAATGGAATTTGATGTAGTTATGAAAAATGATACTGACAAAGAATTTAAAATCAAACTATATAAAACCATATATAGGGCTGGGGATTTAGCTCAGTGGTTTCGTCATCTGCTGCGTAAGTGCAAGGACCCGAGTTCAATCCCCAGTACCAAAAAACAAAAACAAAAATCCCCATATATTGTACACATTTGAGTCATAACTGTATAAAAAATAAAACACTCATACAACAAGGTATAGGAAACTCTGGATATAAGGTATAGAGGACCTCCTATCTTTTTTCAGGTCACCTTCCAGAATTTCTTAAAGAAATTGTTTTTATAATGAAAATGAAACACAATTTAACAAATGAATGAGTTCCTTATCAATGGAAGTATTTAAAAGCAGAGGTTAGATGAAAAAAAGAAAACACACAGATCCCAGTTTAGTCTCTTCCAACCTGAATTAAGACAACCTATGTACTGGCAAGGTTCTAGGTTGAAGCAGCCTAAATTCCTTGAGGGCTATGGAATATATATCCTGATTCAAATCTTGGAGTGTGGCAGGAAAGAGACAGACCAACTTTGTATTTTCTCAACATTTTTGGTCTTATACATAAAAATTTATTTGGGACTAGGTCTCCTTTGACATCTGGTGCATTACATCATTTCAAATATTGTATGCACACTGTCAGCATCAGCAAAAATACTTTAAAACTAAATACAATTATTCTAAACTACTGCCTTTATCAAAAGGTGTTAATGAATTCTTTAAAAGGATCCCATAAGAGACTAACACCACTGGAGTGAAAAAGAAAATAAGGTTACGATAACTACGGACAGGAAACTCCAAAATAGTGCTGTTTAGGAAATTAATGGTACAAAAATAATAATAATATGGGATGGCTTACAGAGATTTACAACAAAGGAATGCAGCCTGGTATCAGTGGTGAGGTTGAGCACCCATGTTAAGGATTAGGTTTATCCTGGAAAAAGCAGTCATACACTTATAGCCATTTAAAAAAAATTCCTTCAGGTTTTAATATTGTGTAAGAAATTCTGGCTCATATTTTGCTGACTTATAATGAGTAAATACTACTGCATACATTAGGTCCTTTATGGCTGAAGGTCTATATCACTAAAACTTCATCACAAATTCAGCCATTATTTTATAAACCCTTTATGACCAGGCTAGAGGGGTAAAAAACAATTGGGGTTTCAGATTTTTCCTAACAAAGGAATGGAGGGTAGTAAGTATGTCTGATGGTGTCAATTCATGTAGTGATTGTTTAATTAATATAGTATTTGGTATAAAAACCTGTTCTCTGAATTACCTCAGTTACACACAAGGAAACTGTATGAGTTCCTAATGAGGTATTTTGTTGACAAAGGGCAACCACGCGACAAGGCTGCTGGCAGGTGCAGAGGCCCGGTGGCAAAGGGATGCAATTTAGCAAGTACATTCAACTGGGCTTTCTTTTCTCCAGCCAGCAGAGAGAGGCCCAGCACCCTGTCTCAGAAATAAAGAGAGTCTGTTGCACACTCATGACAACCCCTGCTGGCCCATTCAGATCTAGAAGAAGTATCCACAGGGAGGGAAAAATGGCACAGGCCCTACTAATGAAGGGGACAATAGTTAGGCCACAGCCACAAGCTCCTCAGCAACCACCTCCAATTAGTGAGGAGGTGGCAAAGGGGCCCAGGCACAAATCACAGGCATTAGCAGCTGGGAAAGACCCTGACTCACAGTGATGAACTGAACTGAGCCAGAAGGAAAGTCAAGCTAAAGGGGCCTTCAGTCATAATCCTGTTTATTGATGTGGTTCAGCCATTACTCCTAGGCTTTTGTTTTCTCTCAGCATTATAACTTTTACTCCCAGCAATATTATTGCCTTACTCTGGGAAGGCCCCTTTAGCCTGACTTTCCTTCTGGCTCAGTTCAGTTCATCACTGTGAGTCAGGGTCTTTCCCAGCTGCTAATGCCTGTGATTTGTGCCTGGGCCCCTTTGCCACCTCCTCACTAATTGGAGGTGGTTTGCTGAGGAGCTTGCGGCTGTGCCCTAACTATTGTCCCCTTCATTACGGCCTAATAATCATGGTGTCTCCACATTAAGGGGACAGAGAGCAGAGAAAGAAACATAGAAGTCTAACAGTGCTCCCTGGTCAGGAAGTGTCTGACAGCAGAACTACTTTTCAGCCTCACTCAATCTGTATCAACTACACCAGCCATGGTGCACTTAGCCCGAGGACTGTTTAAGACGGAGAAAGAGCTGCCCTTGGGGGATGGGGGATGGGGGATGGGGGATGGGGGATGGGAAAGCCAGCCCCACTGTGGTTTTGCTGCCTTACCTCTGCTCAAGGTATCCCAAGGCCTGCCTGACAAAGTCCATGCGCACTTCCAAGCTGTTTCGGCTCTTCAGGGTATCACCAGCCGGTACCAACAACACATCTGTCATTTGTTTTACCATGGTCCACATGTCAGAAATGTTCTGTGTATAAATGAGACTACATGTGACAATGCTGCAGGGCCAGAGAATTTATTTGGTTGTTAGAGCACTCTGACTTGAATGGTAGACAGGGTGAGGATTGGGGGAGGAGGGAGGCTAATGTCTTCTAAGAGCCCCAGACTCAAACTCAGTGCAAAAGCTTTGCCTCTGCCCTGCCAGCCACCAGGGTTCTACCTAACGATGAGCAGCCCCCACCCCAGGTTGGTTTTTAGATCAATTGCCATTCTGGGCCTGACATAACCACCTACATAATTAAAGCCACATAAAAGTACAAGAACACTGAATCTCAGTGGGTTATCCCTTAAGAGAGACTGAATACATTTATAATTGTCCAGAGCTCTAGGAATTTAAACTCAAGTGCTACGTATTAGTCCTTACAAGGTTATCTGAATTTCTTAAGGCTTAAAATAAGAGTTTAACCTAAATAATCTAGGCTTTGTCCTTCCAGAGACTCTCCAAGAAACCACAGCTCTCACCCTATTTTGTGAACCTTGGGCCTTCCATTTTCCTTCCCACTCACTCCCTTCAAAAGCACCTCTCAGGAAAGAGCAGCATTTTTTCCTTTGTGTTACTAACATACAGGGGGGCTCCTGCTCTGGAGTCCTCCTGGCCATAAATCTCTCCTTAAAAATATGTTCCCTGAACCCTTGCAATACTCTTAAAAAGGACAGCACCAAGTAGAGAAACACAGGTTTATACTTTTCCCAAAGCAAAAGAGAAAAACCTGTGGTTTCTCTGAAAAATTAAACTACAGAATACCTAGCTAAATGTGACCGGGGGAGGGGTGTGTGTGTGATTAGTGCATTCTTACTTTCTTCTCTAGATCTGTTTGTACTACCTTATGTTTTGCTATTTACAAAACTACGTGCATGTTGGAAAAAGCTATAACATAAAATCTGTGTGTAGATTCTTGCTTCTAGAATAGCACTTCCTCCTTTTTTTTCTTCTAGCCACCCAACCCATCCACCCATTCATCCACTCTTTGTTTTATTGCTTCCCCCCACAAAAAATCTAGCCAGGGATAAAGAGTAGAGGGGAAATAAAAACTTGGCAAGGAGGGGGTGTGAGAGAGGAATGGAATGAGTGGCATGTGAAAAATGCTCATAGAAACCCTACCTAAGGGCCGGGGATTTAGCTCAATGGCACCATGCCTGCCTCGCAAGTGCAAGGTCCTGAGTTCGATCCCCGGTACCAACAAAAAAAAGACCCTAGAAAATTGGTGAGCAGAGAGACAGAGGCTGACAGGATTTCAAAGCAAAGATAGCTCAAGAAGAACACTTGTGACTAATAATTGATCCTGGGTGGACCTTTTGAAGATGCATTTTAAAAGCCATTAAAAAAAAAACACCACTCCAAAATTATGTAAAATAAAACTGAAGACCAGTTAACATTTTATTCCATGGAACAGAATCTCTTCAGCAGTTCTTAGCAAACTGCTAATCCCATCTGAACGTGAGACCTCACCTTTCTACTTGGATTAGCATTGGGCAATACCTTATCATTCAGGCGGGGAACTGTACCACAGAGGTCCACGAGGTTAGGCTGTAGTTGCCCACTGACAATCTTCTCATTATAGATATAAATCTGAAATGATGGAAAGCAAAGTAAATGGCACAATTTCCATTTTCACTTCTTTTCAAGACCTCCTCAACAGTTCTGAAACCAGCAAATGATCAGTAGAAGCTTCCGCCACCTTCATTCCATATCCACACTGGTTAGCTCCTCAGCTCTGCATTGGCTGTGAGCAACACACCAGGTAACTGCTACCTGAGCTTTCCAACACCTGAAGAATGAAACCAAGTTGATCCTGGGTTGGAGAGCCACAGGCAAGGAGAAGGGAGCAAGGATGATGGAAGGGACTCAATTGCTGCTTCCTAAAAACCATGCTAAAATCTGGTGAAATTCTAACCAAAGGACTGATTGGCCTCAGGTTAGGGCTCACAGACTAAAAAAGTCTACAGCCTCTACATGTGTCAGAATAGCAGTTGCTGCACGTCTGGAATATTTGTCCTACAAAGAACCTGCTCTTTAGGTAAACATAAAAAAATGGAGGATGACAGTATCACTTGGCTTCCAGGACCATTATAAAGATTAAATAAAATGGTTTTAAATTACAAGTCTTTTTTTTACTAAATAAGCATTTATTAGGGGCCTTCCCTTTGTAAGGTACTGTGTTTCAATACGGGACATAAAGAATTGCTCTCCACTGGAGAGGATGGCCATGTAACACAAGTATTTGATATCACTGTGTGCTAAGTGTTAGTTTTTGCAGATGCAAACCAAAGTTTCTCTCCTCAGAAGCTTATTTCATTAGGTCTGCACTCCTGGTGGCGGCCATGGCAATGGAGGGAGTCACCCACACATAATGAAGGTGAAATTTAAAGTATGTCAATGTGTAGGGGGAGTAAGAAGAGAGAGATCTAAAAATTGGAGCAGATGGAAATAGCTGAAGGCCAGTGGTAAACCAAGGAGTTGGAAGGAGGAGGAACTCGCTTTGGGAAGCTGATGAAGCTGGCTTCAGCCACTTGGAGTTCTTAATAGCAATGGTACTATACATGCAGCTATTGCCAGTGGTAAAGGAGAAAGACTTTAAAAAGACACTTATGACATGTCTTTCAACAAGGAGTAGAAAAGGGATTTCAGCCTACCAGGTATTCAGTTCATGCAGAACTCCAGTGTCTAATTAATTGGCAACTGAAGATAGAGACCTCCATCAAACCACACAAGGTTGAAAGTTTCTCACAGCCCTTTCCTTCCCTCTATAGCTGCCATCAGTTTTTGCCTCCAACTCCTACTCCAGGTTAAGGGAAAAAGAAAGTGAGTAGTGCTGAGAGCCACAAGTGGCACTGATGAGTTGCCGTAAAGTCATGGGAGTTGGTAACGGCTGGGGACAGGTTCCTTGGCTACTGGTCATGTAGGACAATCTTAAAGAGGAAAGAAACCAACAACCCTCAGCTCAAGAGACAGGAATGTGGTCCCTCCACTCCTGGCCCAGAGGAAGGGGCTTCTGGGCCACCATCCATCCCGCCACTCCTAGCCCAGAGGAAAGGGCTTTTGGGCCGCCATCTGTCCCGCTGCTCCCAGCCCAGAGGAAGGGGCTTCTGAGCTGCCATCCCACTGCTCCTGGTCCAGAGGAAGGGGCTTCCCGGCCACCATCCCTCCCACCGCTCCCAGCCCAGAGGAAAGGGCTTTTGGGCCACCGTCCATCCCCCCATTCCTGGCCCAGAGGAAAGGGCTTTTGGGTCACCTTCTGTCCTGAACTGCTCCCGGCCCAGAGGAAGGGGCTTCTGGGCCACCATCCCTATCACCACTCCCGGCCCCTGTCCCACCTCTCCTAGCTCAGAGGAGGTAAGCTGCATGGGTGCCAACAGCACCCCCCCACCCCACCAGTCAAAATGAGAAAACATGTAAATAAGTCTCAAAACCAGACTTCCAGATCACCTACAGCAACCCCAAAGTGAAATGAGATGGAACACTCTGATACTCAACCACCTGGACCCACTGAACTGGCAACAAAAGGGGATCTGGAAAAAATGAAATCAGAAATAAATTTTCAGATAACAGGAGAAATTGTGCTCCTGGCGCAAGACATGATTAAAAAATCTAGAGAGGAGCTCAGGAACATGATGAAATCCCAACATAGGAAACAAATGGAATCCATAAAACAGATGCAAATAGATTTCCAGGACATGAAAAACTCCATTGAAAGTCTATGCAGCAGAATGAGCCAATGTGAGGACAGAATTTCAGATACAGAAGATAAGGCTGCAATTAATGATCAGGAAAAGAAAAATTGCTTCAAAATTATAAGGGAACACAAGAAATCAATCCAGCAGCTGCTAGACGATGCAAAGAAGAATAACATAAGATTGATTGGAGTCAATGAAGAAACAGGAGTGCAGATGACATAAAAAAACTCTTCGCAGAAATAATGGCAGAAAACTTCCCAAGCAAGGGAAAAGAACTTGACATATAGATAAGTGAGGCATATAGGACTCCAAATAGCCTTGGAATCTACACATAGGCATATAATTGTTAAGATACCAGAAACTCAACAGAAGAACAAAGTTCTACAAGCAGTTAGAGAAAAGAAACAAATCACATACAAAGGAAAGCCCATCAGAATCACACCAGACTTCTCAACACAAACCATCAAGGCAAGAAGAGCTTGGAGTGACATATTCCAAGCCCTAAAAGAAAACAGCCTCCAACCCAGATTGATGGACCCTGCAAAACTATCTTTCAAAATGGATGGAGAAATAAGATACTTTCATGACAAAGAGCACCTTAGGAACTTCGTGAATACCAAACCAGCACTCCAAAGAATTTTACACAATATCCTAGGAACAGACATTGAGGATCACAACCCCAGGAAGCAAAGCAGAATGAACCCATCGGGCATGACAAGAAATTAAATGTAAAGGGGGAGAACCCAACAAAAAGAAAAAGGCATGGCAATGACAAGTCAATACGTTTCAGTTATAACCATCAACGTTAATGGTCTCAATTCACCAATCAAAAGAAAGAGACTGGCAGAATGGGTCAAGAAGCAAAATCCAACAATATGCTGCATAAAAGAAACACATATAATTCAAAAGGAAACTCACAGACTGAAAGTTAAAGGGTGGAAAACAATATTCCATGAGACGGGAACCCGAAAAAAAGCAGGAGTAGCTATTCTCTTTGCAGATCAAGTAGATTTCAAACCAACACTGATTAAGAGAGACGAAGAAGGACACTACATCCTGGTAAAGGGAACAATCCAAGAGGAAGAGATGACAATCATAAATATCTATGCACCAAACACTAGTGCACCCAACTATATAAAACAAATACTAACAGACATGAAAAGTCATATATGCACTAATACAATTGTAGTGGGGGACCTCAACACCCCACTGTCACAAATAGATAGATCAACTAGACAAAAAATAAGTAACGAAATACTAGAACTCAATCGAACTCTTGAACAAATGAACTTAACAGATGTTTACAGAGTCTTCCACTCCACAACATCAGAATATACATTCTTCTCAGCTGCACATGGGTCATTCTCAAAAACAGACCACATACTCACACACAGAACATGTTTAAGTAAGTGCAAAGGAACTGAAGTGTTCCCCTGTATATTATCAGACCATAGTGTGATGAAATTGGAGATCCATAGCAAAAGAAACTCAAAAAATTTCATAAACGCTTGGAAATTGAACAACACACTTCGGAATAACCAATGGGTCACAGAGGAAATTAAAGAAGAAATCAGACAGTTCTTTCAATTAAATGACAATGAGAATACAACATATTGGAATCTATGGGACACAATGAAAGCAGTCTGACGAGGGAAATTCATAGCAATGAATACGCATATTAGGAAAACAGAATGAGCCCAATTAAACAATCTGATGCTGAACCTCAAGCTTCTAGAAAATGAAGAGCAGGACAAACCCAAAGCTCATACAAGAGAGGAAACTATAAAGATCAGAAGAGAAATCAATGCAATGGAGACTAAGAGAACGATACAAAAAAATCAATGAAGCCAAGAGTTGGTTCTTCAAAAGAATCAACAAACTTGACAAACCCTCAGCCAATCTTGTCAGAAAAAGGAAAGAAAAGGCCCAAATCCATGCAATTAGGAATGAAAAGGGTGAAATGACAACAGACCCAACAGAAATCCAGAGGGTCATCAATACTTACTTCCAGAATGTATAAGCCAATAAGATGGACAACACAGGAGAAATGGACAGATTCCTAGATACATATGAATTACCAAAGTTGAACGAAGAAGACCTAAAAATTCTAAACAACCCAATGTCAACCAATGAAATTGAAAATGTAATTAAAATCTTATCAACTAAGAAAAGCCCGGGCCCTGATGGCTTCACTGCTGAATTCTACAAGACATTTAGAGAGGAACTGCTGCCACTACTGTTTAAACTCTTCAATGAAATTGAAAGGGAAGCAATACTCTCAAATTCACTCCTGGAAGCAAGCATCACCTTGATCCCCAAAGCAGAGAAAGACTCAACTGAAAAAGAGAACTATAGGCCAATCTCTCCAATGAACATAGATGCAAAAATCCTTAATAGGATACTGGCAAATAGAATGCAGAAGATCATCAAGAAGATCATACACCCTGATCAAGTGGGATTCATCCCAGGGATGCAGGGATGGTTCAACATATGCAAATCAATCAATGTAATACACTATATCAATAGAGCCAAGGACAAAAACTCATATGGTTATCTCCATAGATGCAGAAAAAGCATTTGACAAAATCCAACACGCATTTATGATAAAAACCCTACAAAAAATTGGAATAGATGGTCTCTACCTCAAACTAATAAAAGCCATCTATGAAAAACCAACAGTCAGTATCATACTAAATGGTCAAAAACTGAAATTCTTCACATTAAAATCAGGAACAAGACAAGGATGTCCACTATCACCACTCTTGTTCAATATAGTTCTGGAAACATTAGCCACGGCAATTAGACAAGAGAAAGAAATAAAAGGAATAAAGATAGGAAATGAAGAAGTCAAATTGTCATTATTTGCAGATGACATGATACTGTATACAGAAGACCCTAAGAACTTGACCAAAAGTCTTCTAGACATAATAACCAAATTCAGTCAAGTAGCTGGTTACAAGGTCAACACACAAAAATCAATAGATTTCCTCTACACAAATGACAGACTCACTGAGAGAGAAATAGGGCAAATAATTCCTTTCACAATAGGATCGAAAACACTGAAATACCTAGGAATCAAGCTAAGGAAAGAAATCCAAGAGCTCTTCTCTGAAAACTACGGCACTCTGAAAAGAGAGATTGAAGATGATAGCAGAAAATGGACAGACATCCCTTGCTCCTGGGTAGGAAGGATTAATAGAGTGAAAATGGCCATACTTCCAAAACTGCTATATAGATTTAATGCAATTCCAATTGAGATCCCAGCAGCATACTTCACGGACCTTGAGAAAACAATCCAAAAATTCATTTGGAACAAGAAGAGACCCAGAACAGCAAAAGCAATTCTAGGTAACAGAGACATGGCAGGGGGTATCACAATCCCCAACCTGCAACTCTACTACAAAGCTACTGTGATAAAAACAGCATGGTACTGGCAAAGAAACAGACTTCAGGATCAGTGGAACAGATTAGAAGATGCAGAAACAACGCCAGACACACTCAGCCATCTCATCTTTGATAAAGGAGCCAAACACCCTCACTAGAGGAAAGATAGCCTCTTTAATAAATAGTGCTAGAAAAACTGGGCTTCAACTCGCCAAAGATTAAAACTAGACCTGTATCTCTCACCATGCACTAAACTAAAATCAAAATGGATTAAAGATCTAAATATTAAAATAGAAACTCTGAACCAGTTGGAACAGAGGTTAGGTAGAACTCTTGAAGATATCAGTGAAGGAAAAGATTTTATGAACAAAACCTCAGTTGCCCATGAACTACCACAAACAATCAACAAATGGGATCTCTTCTTATTAAAAAGCTTCTGCACAGCAAAAGAAACCACCAGCAGTGCGAAGAGACAACCCACAATGCGGGAAAAAATCTTTACCTGCTTTTCCCCAGACAAAGGTCTACTATCTCATATCTATAAAGAACTTAAAAAGATCAGACCTCCCAAATTTAAAGACCCAATCCAAAAATGGACATCTGAAATGAACAGACATTTCTCAGACAAAGAAGTAGACATGGCAAATAAACATATGAAAAAATGTTCAACATCACTGGTCATTTGAGAGATGCAAATGAAAACAATGCTGAGATTCCACCTCACTCCAGAAAGAATGGCTATCATGAAATCAACCAATAACAAATGCTGGCGGGGCTGTGGGGAAAGAGGAACCCTGCTCCACTGCTGGTGGGAGTGTAGACTGGTGCAACCACTGTGGAAATCAGTATGGAGATACCTCAATGTGGGAAATGGTAGAATTCAGCTATCTAGTTGTAAGAACAGATCACAAGAAGTTTGTAAACTAAGAGAATTAAGTTGTTTCTGGGAAATTCCACAAGTCTGTTTGTTAAAAGAATGCCAGAAAACTTTGAGACCTTGTAAAAGTCTCACAGGAGAAAAACAGGTTTTCCTAGTTTTCTTATTTACCATTTTCCGGGATCAGACTCTATGGGTGGTAAGAGAGATACGACTCACTATACACATCTGTGATGTTTATGGTGGGCTGGTGGGCTTGATTTTTGGCTAAAGTCGTCCTGCTCTCTTGATACTATCTGATAAGAAGAGGGCTTCGGTGTGCTCTTTGATGTACAAGATTGGTGAATGGAAACAGGGGACTTGTGAATTCGCCTGTAGCTTTTATGAGTCACTTAAAGTCATTTGTCACCAGAGGTTAAAATCAGAAAGATGATAGCCAGAATAACTAAGCTGCTTTCCTACATGTATAAAAGCCTTGCTTCTTTCCTTTGTGATTGTCAAATAGTGCCAGAGGAATTAAACTGATGTTTGTCCCCCAGGCTGTCTCCTTTTCTTTCTTTAAAAGTTGGTGCTTTCCGGGGTTCCAGGTCTCCCTCAAGAGAGACCTTTATTAAAATAAAAATCAACACCTCAAAGAACTAGGACTGGAAGTCCCATTTGACCCCGCTATTCCACTGCTGGGGATCTTCCCCAAAGAATTAAAAGAATCATACCACAGTGATATATGTGCACCCATGTTCATAGCAGCACAGTTTGTGATAGCTAAAACTTGGAAACAGCCCAAATGCCCATCAACTGGAGATTGGATAAAGAAAATGTGGGTTTTTTATAAAATGGAGTACTACTCAGCTATAAAAAATGAGAAATTAGAGACATTTATAGCTAAATGGATGCACATTGAGGTGACACTCTTAAGTGAAATAAATAGGACACACATGTATAAACACCAAATAGTTTTTCTGATGTGAGAAACTGAAAGTGTAAATAAGGACTAAAATGTATAATAGGTAATGTGAAATAGGAAGAAAAGGGGCAAAGGGGAAGGAAGTGGGAGGGGTAGGGGATAGAAAAGAAGGGTATGGAATTAATATGAGAAAATGGAAAAATAGGAACAAAATCTTTGTAAATAGGGAGGAATGGAGGGGTTGAAGGGAGGGCTGGGCAACGGTGAAAAAGAAGAACCAAGAGAGACTATGTAAAGGTGCAAATTTCCAACGATGAATGCCATTATATTGTATACCTAAAATGTACCAATGATTAGAATGAATAATCGATAATGCAAAATAGGAAGATAATTTCCAAAGGGGTAGGGGTAGTGGGAGGGGCAGGGGAAAAGAAAGAAGGGAAAGGAAAAATGCTGAGAAATGGAAAAAATGGAAATAAAGTCTTTGTAAATAGGGAAGGGTGGAGGGGGTGAAGGGAGGGCTAGGAATGGGGAAAAAATAAGAACCAAGATGCATCATGTAAAGGTACAATTCCCAATGAGAAATGTAATTGTGTTGTATACCTAAAATGTACCAATAAAAGTATTTTAGAAAAACAAAAAGAAAAAAAAGAGAGAGAGAGACAGGAATGTTTGTCCTTCTTGATACTTTGTGGAAGAAAATGGCAAAGTATAATAAAACACAGTCATCTGGTACTATTTTATTCAAAAAGGCAATCCCAGGTATGCCCTGTCCTCGGGACAGTTACAATCCAATAGAAAGTTTGTGGTTACCATAGAGAACCCCAATCCACTCCCTTGCTATTGTATGGTCATGATCAACAGTCAGAAGAATGACCCCCAATATATCAGGAGCTTTGCCAAGACAGCAATGACATTAAGTAGCACTCAGTACACTATGCTCACTAAGCAGAAAAGCATTCAGGAAATTTCTCTCAACAAAAGGTGAAAGAAGGATTTCTGATCATACCACCAGCTCACAGGTAATTCAGTTAATACAGAGCCACAGGCCATGCAGCACAGTTACTCAGGGCTTTACTGTACACGCTGCTAATGCCAACAATGCAAACAGGATGCCCTGATTAGTGTAGAGGGCAGATTTCAATTTCTCCTCATTAAATCTGAGTCCTTCTATTACCCTATTTGGTAGAATTCTCCAGTGGCCTGTGTGGTAAAATGTTAACCAGTTCTCTAAATAAAAACCCAACTTGCCTTAGGGTTTGACTTTCACATGAAGACATTTTTGACTTCTCTGAGGCTCACAAGGAATTTCCTGGATTAACTCTTCCTTGAGAGCAGACTCACCTGCTGGGCATAGGCCATCTCAACAGCATCCATAGCGCTTCGACCAGGGGGGCCCACATCAGTTATGTAACTTGGCTGTAGATAAAGACAGATGCAGAATTGGTTAAGAAGATGTGAAGAAATAAAAATCACACAAACATATCTCTGTCTGTAACAGAGCTATGAGGAGTCTATTTCCTACTTAAAACTTCCTTAAACAGGGTGGGGTGGCAGTGGCCTGTAATCCCAGCACTTGGGAGGCTGAAGCAGGAGGATCACCTCACGATCAGCCTTGGCTACATAGCGAGTTCAAGGTCAGCCTGAACTGCAGAGTGATAACTTTTCTCAAAGAACTAAAAACAAACAAACACCCCTGAAAACTTCCTTGAAATGATGATTTTGGGGTTTCAATAAAATGAAACTCAACCATAAACACAGGAGATCAAGCACGGGCTTGGATTAATTAAAAAGCAATGGGGGGCTGGGGATTTAGCTCAGTGGTTCTGCCGCCTGCCTCAAAGGCACAAGGTCCTGAGTTCATCCCCAGTACCAAAAAACAAAAAGCAATGGGAATCTGGATAAGCCTATCAATGACTCAATGACTATCTGTGGAAAAGTACATTCTGCTGATATTTGGTTTTAATCCTAAGCCCCCCTCCACCTCATCTCTCTCCTTCACACCGGTGAAACCATAGTTTTATCCATGTGCCTCCTGCTTTCATTGATCCTATCAGGCAGCTAAGGGGACACTCCATAGGGTCACATCAGGTTCAGAGATTTCTAATTTTAAGTCTACATTAAGACAATAACTACTGATTAATTTTGCACAAAGGCGGGTTTTAAACCCTCAGTTCTAGAGAATGAATCCACTCTCTGGGACATCTAAGTCCTAGGAGGGCCACTTCACTACTTGCTTTTCCAATGTGAAGTAAAGCACACTGACTTGGAGCCTCAGATCCCTGTCAGTGAAAAGAAGGCCTTGCCCTTGGTGTCCTTGAAAGGCCCCTCTCAGCTTGGATTTACAACAATCACTGGTATTAGAAAAACTTAAAGGGTTTACTAACTTTGGTAGATGATGCTGGCTTGGTTAACCCATTCCCAATCTCTACTTCTCACCTCTATTCCCTGCCACCTTTCGGATCAGCATATGGAGTTAAATATATCCAAAGGTGTGCAGGTAAATTTATTTAATGATTAGCTCTTGGAGAAGGGGATCTGACATGTAGCATTTGCTCGTTTCTGTGATATAAATATTCCTACCATGGCAGATTTCTAGCTACCTGAGATGATATCAACTAGACTGCAAAGTCTCTGAAAATGTAAGTGTTGGCCCAAGAGATGGCCTCTACACACCATTGACTATACCTTTTTCTAGCCTCCACTATACCTAGGAATGATCATCTGCCCTAGTTCTAACCAATGAGATGTAAACCCAAGACGTTAAACATTTGAAGACAGCTTCTTTTCCTGAAAAAGAGAGGGAAAGAGCCTGGCATGACTTTTCAGATTTCTCCCTTTCAGCTTTGAATACAAATGAGATGACCAAAATGATAACAGCTATGCTGTGAGCCTAAAGTAAGTAGATGTGCTCTATATAGTGGTGTACAAAGATAATAACAAGAGCTACATTAATTGAGCATTTAGTATTTGCCAAGCACTGTCTGAATTCCCATGTATTAACTCCATAACGGAAAAATACATATTTTTATTATATATATTTCACACAAAGGCACACAGAAAGGTGAAATAATTGGCCCAAGTTCCCTCCAGTAGGGAGCAAGGTTTGAACCTACACTCTAGCTCACTATACTCTTCATCATTACAGCAACCTGCCTTCCAGGACAGCTTGGGCAACTTCCCCAGGATAGCTATCACAGAACAATAGACAGTGTGATTAAAAATCCTAACTCCCATGATTTACTAGCTATGTGATCGTGAGCATACTGCTTATCAATTTTAAGCCTTATTTAGCTATAAAATGGGGTTAGTAATGATACCTGCAAGATAAGTTTGGGATAAAGATTAAATACAGAAATAGTACAGTTATTCTCGGTATTCACGGAGTGTGGGTTCCAAGATCCCCTGCAGATACCAAAATCTACAGATCCTTAAGCCTTTTAAATAAAATGGCATAATATTTGCATATAATCTACAATCTTTCCTGTACACTTGAAATCACCTCCAGATTACCTGTAATATCTACTTCAATGTAATAAGTAGTTGTTACATTGTATGGTTTAGGGAGTAATGACAAGAGAAAAGTTTGTACATGTTTAGTAAAGACATGATCCCCTCCCCATTGGATTATCTGTGATCTACAGTTGGGTGAATCCATGAATGTGGAACCCACAGACACAGAGGGCCGACTGCGCTTACCTCACAGCACTGTTGTGAGGAGTAAGTAAAGACCTCAGTACAGTGCCTACCACATGGCCAATAAATGCTAGCTGTGGGTTTACTGTGTAAGCCAAAACTAAACAACTATATTGAGCATGTGAACCAGTCTTATGCTGAACAATGGATAGATATGGACACTACAGGAATATGACCTAAAAGAAAGTATTTTACTTTGCACTGGCTACAAAGCCTCTTATTTTTCTACAAAGAACACTCTTTGTTTGAATGGAAACCCTCACCAGCACATTTTCCACTTCTGGACTAATTCTGAGTGTTTGCAGTAATACTGTGTTGAGGACTGTTGTGTAAGATAGCCACTTCTCTGGAAAAGATTTATTTGAAAGCTGAAGATCCCAGTCTTTTTAAAGAACAGAGCACTCAAAGTCCAATAACCTAGTTGGAGAAAGGAAAAGAATAGGATTACTGCATTTCTGTAAGGACAGGGTTGTTTGAGCTATCCTTGAACAGCCTTGAGAAATATTTTTTGGTACTTAAAGTCTAATTTTTTAAA
Source organism: Heterocephalus glaber (assembly GCF_053883595.1). Lineage (NCBI taxonomy): Eukaryota > Metazoa > Chordata > Mammalia > Rodentia > Bathyergidae > Heterocephalus > Heterocephalus glaber. The sequence goes on from NW_028258137.1 coordinate 28,756,466, forward strand.
TTATCCATTTAAAAAGCAGTTGGTTTTCAGCCTTCAAATTTCCATGTAAATTAATTTTGTCTAATGTTCTTGTTTTCAAAAGTCCCTCTCCTTCAACTGCCCTTGGCCAAGCTGCTATTTCAGCATACACAAAGTCAATTATCCATCCACAGGATATGTATGCACATTCCTGAGCAGAGGAACTAGCAAATATTCAGCAGGAATTCCACAGCCAGGGCTGCCCAGGGGCTGCAAAAGTGGGTGCCATTATGGTTGTGTGGGAATAACATTCCAAATGCCTTCAACCTGAGTTTATCTGCTTTGGGGCTTGGCCACACCACAGTAGAGACAGCAGGATAGGATAAAAGGAGCAGGGAATAAGACTAGAAAAATAGGGAAGATTAGAGGGCACAGCCAGAAAGGAAAAGATGCTCACCAGGAGCCCGGAGATACACAGACAAATAGCAGCCTTCTGGAGACAAATCTGGAATGGGCTTCTCAGAGTAGATGGTGTTCCTAAAATAGCCGTCCCAGGACAGGGTGGCAGGAGGAAATTACAAACTTTTTAATTTAGCACCTACTTTTGCACAAAGTATATCCAAGAATGAATACAATTTTTCCCATGGAGGGCATACTGGGAGGAGGAATATAATGAACCCTCTTTGCAAAATAAGTAGAGAGTGAAAAAAAAAATACTGTTGTACTACAGAAGGAAGAAAGTTTAATTTCTAAGTGGAACATTTAGGCTTTAGGTGAGCAAAAAGGAACCAAAGTGTTAAATCTGCATTTGGCTAAATGAGCCTAGCACTATTAAGGGAAGAGGAAAAAACAAAACAAAATGAACAAACAAACAAAATACAACACCAACTGGGAACAAGAAAACTAGGATTCTAAGTGGAACCCAACTAATGACTATGTGACCCTGTTCTTTGGCCATCCATATGGTAAAACATCACAGCAATTAAAAAAATGACACAAACCTACATGTGAAAACCTAGAGAAAACTCTAAAATAAGTAAAACATGAAACAAAAAATTATGCCAAATTACAGAACATAACACAAGCAATAACACCAATTATGGTTGGGAACTGTAGGGTATACATAAGCACATAAACATGAAACTGAGAGGAAACTGGAAGGATGTTCCTATTGCCAGAAGTCACCTTTAGATGGGGACAGAGGAGAGCAGTTTTCCCAAATAGGCGGGTCTATCAACTTCTACCATCAGAACAACAAACAGGGAGAGAAAATGGCCACCCAGGGGATGGGAGGGCAGCAAGGGTGAAGAGCTCTAAATTGGCACTGGAGAAAAGTAGATACCTTGAGATGGGGGCAAAAGATGAAGTCTGATATGGGAGGATAAATGAAAAGAAAATCCAGCTGAACTAAAATCCAGTGTTTAGAGGGTATCTGAAGGCAAATCAGACCATTCCTGGATAGCGGTACTCTCAACCCCTACCCTTCACCCCAGACCTGGCTTACATGCCATCTTAGGAGAGGACTGAACTGCCAGAAGGGAGCCAACCACTCAGTGATGGCCTGGCTGACTGAATAGACTTACACTCACTCTATCCTTCCAGCTGGGCGCAGCAAAGTGATATATTCAACACGGGGATTCAGAGAAGCTGAAACACTGTAGGACCGAATGAACTGTCACGCACCCAGGATCTGTATCTTGTTAACAATTGCGCTCCAAAGCCTGCTAGCGGTGGGACACACCCACATCTGGTAACCGACAGTGGTCCGGCACCTGCAAGGGGAGGAATACACCGCTGGCTAGTAAATGGTAGCACTCCAGCACTGGCGAATAGCAGAACTGTGGGGAGAGAGAAGCCACGCCCTACACAGATTTTTTTTTAAAAAGGCCGCCCACTGCACCCACATACAATGGGAGCACTCTGTGTGGAACATTCAGTGCCCTACCCATAATTCCCAGCAAGCTTTGTATGTGTGGGTATGGGGGCGGGGTGTCCCTCCTACCTGAGGACTGCAAGGGGCAGGAAAAACCAGTTGTGCACAAATATAAAGGGCTGGAGGTGGATCTGTGAGCAGAGTCACTGGCACATAGGTCAGACAGTGATATGGTGGAGCCAGAACAGACAAGCCTGAGATGGTATGAGGTCACGTCCACTACCCGGCCCTGGGAGAGGGGAGTCCCTCACCCAAGCCTGGGGCCAGCACTAAGTTCTGCAGGCAGGTGGGTTAGGACAGATAAACATCTTTGGACAGGGCCTGTGACCCACTGCAGGCCCCCATGGATCCAATTTCCTTAATCATTTTTGGGGATAAACATCTCCATGTCTCTCTGCCTTCCCTCCAGGGGCTTTCACTGTCTAATATATGGCCAAAAAGCCACTAGCCCTTGTACTATTCACTATCTCTCTGTCCAAAGATGTTTATCTGTCCTAGCCCACCTGCCCTACAGGGGTAAACTGCATGGCTGCTTGAAATCACACTGTGATGTCAGTGTAGAGGGGGCTATGTGGATATTCTGGATTAATGCTATAGTAACTGTGTAAAGGTTTTTATTTTGACTTCTATTTTTATTTTGATTGTAGTTATTACATCCTTGCTTTGTTTGATTTGGGCCATCTTGGATTGTGTATTCTTTTTTCCATTTTTTCTTTTCAGTTTCTAGTTCTTCTTTATTGGTATTGTTTTGTTGTTATATTTTAATTTTCAAGGTTTTTGCCTTTGACCTGCTTCATGTCTCTTCTCCTGTTTTTTTATCTTTTCCCCTCCCTATTCTTTTTCCTCCTCTCTTCCTTATTATCTCGCCTTATCCCTTATCCCTTATCCTTAACCCTTATCCTCTCCACCCATCCAATGGCATAAATATAATAGAGGCCTGGGCCAGGGATTTAGTTCAGTGGTTCCACCACCTGCCTCACAAGCCCAAGGTCCCGAGTTGGATCCCTGGTACCAAAAGAAAAAAAAAAAAAATAGAGGTCTAAATAAGTGTATTAGAAAATAAGAATTAATCAGTGCTATAAATTTAAACAGTAGCACTCAAGGGCATATGAGGGTAATCTTTAACAAAAAGATCTTAGAGGATCCAAACAAAATTACCTAATATATTAGCAGGTTCTGACAAACTCATATCCTCCCTTAATCTCTAAATACCCTTCTACCTATCTGCTTAACTCCTCCTGCCTGGACAGATACTCTGAAACAGAAATTCCAATACAGTCCAACTTCCTGTTTTTTACCTACTGACATTTTTCTTACCTCCCTCTCTTCTCAATGATATACCACTTCCTTCCCCTACCCTCCACATTCCAGACAAACCATAAAAGCAGTATAATATAGTCTGTAAGAAGTATTGGCAAAAAGGGTGAAATTTTCCAAATACAGTAAGTTTTAATGTTTATGAATGACATATGGTTGGATCTGTTGACATGGTTATAATCAGAAATTCTCTCCTTAAAACACAGTGACAGGGTCCAACACAATTAAATTGAATAGGCCGAAATGATAAATACCTCTTGACAAAGCCAAGAACATAACGCTGGAAAACAGAACCTAATTAAAGAGATACTGATATCAACAACCAACTCTCTTCAACTCTCAGCACGTGAAACAAAAAACCAAAAAGGCAACAAAATGCTTCTAAAGGCATCCAACTCTCCCAAAGTAGATCCAAGGGTCTCCAATAAGGAAGAAAACAAACACCAGATAGCTAAACTGTGCAAAATGATCAATGAGGAAACAAAGAAACTCAGGGGTTCAAAAGAGGACAAAACCCAAAAGACAGCTGAACTACCATGCTAACTGACCAATGTGGCTGGCTATGGGAGAAACAAAAAAAATTGGAAGGGCTGACCAAAATGGTTCAAAACATAGCAACAATTTTACCAAAGAAATAGACTCCAGGAAAAAGTACCAAACAGAAATCTTGGCAATAAAGGATTCAACTGAATTTATAAACAGAAGAAGTGACCAAGTGTCTTAGTTACTTTTCTTGTTGCTGAAACAAAATACCCAATACCCACAAGTTAATAGAGGAAAGGTTTATTTAGCTCACAGTTTGTAGAGGTTTCAGTCCATAATTGGCTCTAAGGCAAGTGGCAGGGCAGACAGGCATGGCGGAAGAGAAAGAGTTCATGGGGGGCAGAAGGTAGCAAATCAACAAGGGCCGACCAGAGCTCTTTCTATCCCTTACATCTTATCCAGGCTACTTAGGATGGGTAGCACTCACACTCTTAATCCTAGCGCCCTTGATCCTAGCACTGCACCATGAGTCAATCCCAGCATCACATACTCTAGATGTGGCAACCTCTGAAAAAGCTCCATCTATGACCACATGAGGCTTTGTGGGGACATCTAGACACAGGCCATAACACCAAGGTAAAGACAGGGTTTCAGAAATCAAGGACAAAATGGAACTATATGATGATTTACTGAGAAAAACCTTAAAATAGATGAGAACAAGAAAAATTAATCCAACAACTACTAGATGATGCTAAGACCAACTAAAGGCTAATTGGAATTACAGAGAAATTAGAGGGCAGCACATATGGAATAAAAAAATCTGTTTACAGAAATCAAAGCAGAATACTTTCCAAGTATAGAGAAAGAATAATGTACAGGTAAGTGAGGCTTAAAGATTGCCAAATAACTATGATGAAAAAACAAGCTTCCCATAATACAACATAGTAAAAAATCCCAGATGTTCAACAAAAAGACAGAATCTTGAAAGCTACCAGAGAAAAGCAAAAAATCACTTATAAAGGTAAACCCATTAGGATTACAGCAGACTTTTCAACACAAACTTTAAAGGCCAAAGAGAGCTTGGTGTGAAGGGTTTCAAGCTCCAAAATAAAACAACTTCCAACCCAGATTAATATATCCTGCAAAACTCTTTCAAAATTGATTCCACTACAAAAAAATGCCAATCATGAACATCAAACCAGCACCACCCCCAAATACCAAGAATATACTACACAGAGACAACAAAGCCAACAAAGCCAGTCAGATGGAATGAACACATTAAGCAAGGCAAATAGCTAAACAAAGGGAAAATTAAAGGAGTCAACAACAGAAAAAGGATACAATGACAGGAATAAGTCTATATCTTTCATTAATAGCTTTCAATGGAAATGGCCTCAACTCCTCATTTAAAGGACACAGATTGGCAGACTGGATTAAAACAAAACAAAACAAAACCTAGCAGTCTGTTCCATTCAAGAGATTCAAACTAAAAATCAAAGGATGGAAAACAATAGTCCATTAACCAGGACCCCAAAAGGCAAGCAAGAGTTACAATTTTATTCTCAGAAGAGGCAAAATGGTCACTATATACAGTACTGGTTAAGGGAACAATTCAATAGGAAGAAATAACAACTGTAAATATAGTGCACCAAGTATCAGGGTACCTAACTTCAAAACACTGCTGGATTTAAAAGATCAAAACCAACACAATCATAGTGTATGACTTTAATACTCCACTTTCACAAAGAGATCAGCTAAAACAAAAAATCAACAAATATCAGAGCTGATCCAAACCTCTGAATAAATGGACCAGTAGATATCTACAGAATGTTCTACCCTATAATAGAATACATATTCTTCTTAGCAGAACTTTCTGCAAAACAGGCTAAATACTAGTCCATAAATCCTGCTTAAATACAAAAGAATCAAATTCATCTCACATATACTATCAGATTATAGCACATTGATATTAGAAATCAACTACAAAGAAACCACAGAAATTTTACAAACACCTGCACATTAAATAACATACTCCTGAACACTGAGTCATGGAAGAAATTAAACAATTAATAAAATCAAATGATGGGCTGGGGATTTAGCTCAGTGGTTCTGGCACCTGCCTCACAAGTGCAAGGTCCCAAGTTCAATCCCTGGTAACAACAACAACAAAAAAAATCAAATGATAATGTCAGTACAACATACAGAGCCAAGCATAGTGCCACATGCCTATAATCCCAGCACTCTAGAGGCTGAGGCAGGAGGACTGACTGTGTTCAAGGCCAGTTTGGGCTGTACAGTGTGTTCAAAGCCAGTCTGAACTATATAGCAAGACACTGTCTCAAAAAAGCCAAAACAAAAAAAGAAAGAAAAAGAATGAGCTCAAATAACCTCAAGAAGCTAGAAAAACAGCAACAATCCAAACCAAAACCTTGAATAAAGAGAGAAAACAAAGATCACAGCTGCAATTAACAAAATTGAAACAAACTAACAAAAAATAGAGGAACAGACAGATCCACATCAGTGCAACTAAAAATGAAAAAGGCAAAACCAGTTAACACTGCTGAAATCCTGAAGGTCAAAAGTAACTACTACTGAAAAATTGTACTGCAACAAATTAGAGAATCTTGAAAAAATGGACAGATTCCTAGACACATATGAATTCCCAAAATGGAACGAAGAAGACCTACCAGTAAAAACTCTGAAAAATTCAATAACAGGCTGAAATTGAGGTGGTAAAAAAATGGCTATCCACATGCAGAAGGAAGCGAGAACCCTATTTCTTACCATGTACTAAACTATAATCAAATGATCCAAAGATCTAAATATTAAAACAGAAACACTTGGCATACTAGAAGATAAAATAGGTAAAACCCTTTTAGACATTGGCATAGGCAAATACTTTCTGAACAGAACCTCAATATTACATGAATAGTCAAAAAATGGGATTATAGGGGCTGGGGATTTAGCTCAGTGGTGCCGCCACCTGCCTCGTAAGCACAAGGTCCTGAGTTCGATCCCTGGTACCAAAAAAAAGGGGGGGGGGGAGAGGGTTATAACAAATTAAGCTTCTGCACAGCAAAGGAAACAATTAACAAAGTAAAGAGACAACCTACAGAATGAGAAAAAATTTTTGTCAGCTATCGCTGGGTCAGAGGATTAATATCTAGAATATATAAAAAACTAAAAAAAATTAGATTCCCCAAAACAAAAGCTCCATTCAATAAACAGGCAACTGAGTTAGATACTTCTCAGAAAAAGTACAAATGGCCAATAAATACATCAGAAAAAAATGTTCAGCCTCACAGGCCATTAGAGATTTAAATGCAAAATGAAACAATACTGAGATTCCATCTTAATCCGAAAGAATAGCTATCATCAAGAAATCAAACAATAAGTCCTAGTAAGGCTGCAGGGTAAAAGGAACCCTTCTATATTGTTGGTAGAAATGTAAACTGGTATAACCACTAAGGAATTTAGTATGGAGATTCCTCAAAAAAACTAAAAATAGAAATTCCATTCAACTCAGCTATTTCCCTTCTAGGTATCTTTCTGAAAGAACTAAAGACATTATATTACAGTGACACATGAATATTCATGTTATGGCAGCACAATTCCTAATAGCTAAATCTTAGAAATGCCCTATATGTCCATCAACAGGAAAAGAAAATGTGGTATTTATACACAATGGAATACTACTCTGTCATGAATAAAGATAAATTTGGGCAATTTGTAGGACAGTGTATGTACCTTAAATCCATAATGGTAGGTGAAATAAATCGGACACATATATTTAAATATCACATGGTTTCTCTTATATGAGAAATCCAAAATATAAATAAATTAGAGTAAAATAAAAGATAATAAGAAACAGGGAGATCTTTTTCAAATGGGAAAGGGATCTAGGGATGGACATAAGGGAGAGGAAGGGGAAGTATAAAGGATTAAGATATGATATATGTACATGTGATATGTATATGTACCAAATCCCCACAATGAATGTATTCACTATGTATCACAAACATATACTAATAAAAAAAAAAAAGAATACTGCACAAGATCAGAAGGTATTCGTGTATGCTACGACATGATAAGCTAGCTGAAAGACTTACTGAGTTGGGTTTTTTTCTTTTTTCATCTTTTAAAGAGTAACAGAGCCCTTTGTATTCTTGAAATCCTTCTCAAACTCCAAAATGTGAACCAGCCCCAAACCCTAGGAAACTGCCAGAGAACCACAAAATATAGCTTAGAATTATCTACTCTGGGGTTTTCAAATTCAACTCTTGTCACTGTATACTTTACTGTATTTCATCAACTCTCATACATTACCTATGGTAAGAAATAATGTACTTTATACACCAGTAGGAAAGAAAAATATGCTGTCAAACACCACTGAATTTAAAACATTTTGATTTCAGAGATGTTAAGAGTGTAGGAAAGATGTGTGACTAGAATTGATGAAATATATAAAGTCCATTACCAAAATTAGATGCTGTTTAACATATACTGAATAGTTCACATATCAGAGTGGAATGTCATCATCATTATCTACAATTAAAGTACCTTTTCTAGTGAGCCTACTGCTTGCAGAGTTATTTTCTAGATAATACATTAAGGAATCACCCACCCACTGACTACATCCAACATAAACACAGCCAGCAGACTGTATTGAGGTAGCTATATTTACCTTTAAATACCATTTTTAAAGTTGGCTAAGATACAATAACACATTCCCGCCAGCTTGAATCACCAGTGGTACATGCATGACTGTCTTGAACCACAGTGGTACACATATGACTGTCCCATCAGGCAGCATGGGACAGTTCCGTTGCATGGTTCAAGCTGCCCGATGGGACAGTCATGCATGTATGGCCCTGTTGTGAACATGTTAAAGATACCCCTTGCTGCTCAAGCCCTCCATCCTGTCTTGTAATCCATAAAGTAAGGGAGTTCTTCCTAAAGCTGACAAGATGCAAGAAGCAGGATATGAGGGCATGCAGCCATAAGTCTTCTGGCTTCAAAGTACATCATTTTCAGTCAGAATGCAACTTGAAAAGTTATTAACAATCTTTCAATTCTTTCCTAGTTATATCTTTCTTCAATGATATCCTAAGGACAGTTCCAAAATTTTTATACTATTGAAGTATCATTTCCTTTATTAAAACTTTCCAGAAAGATATTAATAACACCTCTTTGCTCTTCTATTAGTGAATGGCTTTGGGGAGGGGTGTTCAGGAACCACTGTATCTTAGTCCACTTTTGCTTTAAAGAATATTTTTTAAAGTCTTGAGCCTCTCTTTACATTAAATATTGAACTTTGGACATTTTCCTTCAAATTTAAGGTCAGACCAGAATGATCTGAAGTTTTCTACCTAATGATCCTTTGGATTTTAACAACCTATTCTTGACAATAAGATGCCCAAAAAAGAATATTGTAGATATCAAGTCATAGTTCTTTTCATGCCTAAAGATATTTCATTCCTAGTAATACCTGAAAACACCTTTAAAAGATTCTTATGAACATAAGCAAAGTAAACTAAGGTAAAACTTACCAAATAGTAATAGCCACACTAATATTGCTAGCATGTGCAGAGTATATACTCTGTGCCAGGGACTTTACATGTGTTCTACACTCCTTACAACAGTTACTCAAGAAAGGCTTTTCATAATGAGGAATCTCAGCCTCATGAACCCAAAGCCTGCCTTCTGTCCTTTACACTGTGCAGTCTTTTTATGAAGAGTGTGGACCAAGTGGAGATAATATCACCTTTCTGTCATTTTGAAGGAAATTATGTGGAGAAACCCTCTAAAAACACAGGGTTCCACAGAGGCCCAGAAAAGTTAAACTCAAAAAGATAGAAAACACCAAGTATGGTAACGATATGGGCAAATAGAATTTTCACATACTGCTGGTGGGAGGATACACCGATAAGAATCATCATGGAAAATCATTTGTCTGTTAACACCAGAATGGATAAACAAATTGCAGTAATACTGTTCAGTCAAGAGAATGAGTGGAATAAAATAATATACATGCAATAAAATATAAAATGTTACACAAAAAAAGCCAGAAATAACAGTACCTATTATGTGACTCCATTTCCACAAATGAATCTCTAATCAGAAGTCAGGATAGTTGTTCCATTGTTGGGGGATAGAGATAAGAAAGAAGTACAAATGGGATTGGTGGGGTGCTGGAAATGTTCTTTCTTCATCTAGGTATATTCTACTTGTGATAACTTACTAAAATATTAAGTTGTATGTTTACTATTTGCTCACTTATATATATATATTTTTTTTTTCAGGAAAAAAGCTAAAACTTGCAAGTTTCCATAAAATGGTGATTCCATTTTATCCAATGGATAATCTGAAGAGGCCTGTTTCCATTATCTGCCAACTTTTGCAGCAATGCTATTTACTGTCCTAAGTGTCAAACAGTACAGCAAAGTATCAGTATCTCCTTTCCAAAGGGACTGGAGGTCAAGGAAGAAGAGTTTAATAAATAGAAGAGTCTATTTTTAAGGGATGAACAATCAAGAAAGAACATCTCATTTGCAATTTATAATTACTTTCAAATCCCTATACAGAATACAACCTATTAACACAATTTTTAAAAAATAAAGCTTATTAAACCATGAGTTGTTCTAGTTATTTGCCTGGATTTACAAAGAATGAAGGAAGAAACATTAGGCTGCCCAAGGGTCTTTTACATTAGCTCTTTGTCAAGGACACTGATTTGAGTCTGAAGTCTACAAGTCTAAGGAACAATGGACAAGGTCCTCAAGGAGCAATTTCAAGACAAAAGACTTACGCATCTACTTATGTGGGAACTAATTTACTAGAATAACTTTTTTAAATCAGGAGAAAATTTATAGATCCAAGACTTGTGAAGTTACTTGCAGGCACCTCAAACTGCCAACCCTCCCATCCTTGACCCAGACTTCACAGAGCAATAGTCTAGAAGCCAACACTCCTGGGCCTCACTAGTCTTGGTTTTCCTATCTTCAGTATACAAAAGAATGCTAGCTACCCATGAACAAGTTCTAGGAAAAAGACTTACGGGGACGCATTGATAATATTCCTAAAAAATTCTTAACATTATCATGTTTGTAGCATTACCATTTTTAATCTCCACCTCCAAATTACTTCAGACTACTTTTTAGAAGATAACAGTAAGGAATTGCCATTATAGGCCAGGTCCCCCTGATTTGCCCTGGTAATGCCATCTTACCAGTGAAGAACCTGAAGGTCTGCAGGGTTAAATAACTTGGATAAGACCTCAGAACTGGAGCTAGGATTTGAAGTCCAAGGCTGTCCTCTCCCCGACACCAGGATGGTAAGTGTATGGCAGGCACAAGGGCAGACATTATAGATAAAAGTAAGATACTCTTTCCTGCTGGTCCTAGATACAGCCTCAAAATCCCCCAAAGGAAGAAGCTCAGGACACAAAGAGGGGGAAAAAAAAAGAAAGATGCAAAATAGAACATATAATTAGCTAACTCTGTGAAAGAAGACTCAGGACATATTGTCTCATATACTTTTTTTTTTTTTTTGGTACCGGAGATCGAACTCAGGTCCTTGCACTTGCGCAGCAGGCGGCGAAACCACGGAGCTAAATCCCCGGCTCATATACTTTTATTAATATAAAATGTTAGAAATGTTAGAAAGAATATAAGAAAGTAATGATAATTGGGCTGGTAGAATGCTTACCCAGCATGCATGAAAGCCTAGGTTTGATCACCAGCACCCGCCCCCCCAAAGCATTTAATAGTGATTACGGATCAAAGAGACAAAGAGGCAAATGAATGGGCTATTTGGAGACAAGGTGGTTTAACTCTGGAACCATATAACTGCATTCCTTTTTTAACTTAAATTTTTAAAAAGGAGAAAATCCTCAACTTAGTACTCTAGCTAATGAACACTAGCAATTAAGATTATTTAATTTTTCCAGGGCCAGGGATGTAAGCTCAGTGGCACTGCACCTGCCTTGCAAGCGCAAAGTCCAGAATTTGATCACTGGTACCCCCCCCCAAAAAAAGATTATTATTTTTTCATTCTAAAAACCACTTTTTTCACCATTTCCCTAATACTCCAGTTAGTACAAAGTTAGCCAGAGCCAATTAGTTGTTTAGAAAGTATTTATTGAGCATCTACTGTGTTCCAGAGACTCTTCTAGGTACTGGATATATAGTAATAAACCAAACAAAAATTCTTACCTTTACAGAGCTTCTAAGTGTCTGTAAAAAACAGACAATATGTAATAAAAAGCCGGAGCAGCCCGCCTGGGCTACATAATGAGTTCAAGGCCAGCTTGAACTACACAGTGAGATCTTGTCTCAAAAATCCAGAAACCCAATCAAAAAAAAATATAAAGACATAAAACACACACTACTGCACATAGGAGAAGTGCTAAAAGGCCTTGAGTTCAATCCCAAACACAAAAGAAGTAAAATAAATAAATGAATGAATGAGTGAATGAATGTGTAAAATATCAAGGACTCAGGAGACCTCATTCAGGTGGTACTGGGTCAACACTGGAAGGATGGGAAATCAGGAGATAACCATAAGTCATTTAGGAAGAACATTCTAAGAGCTTGCCAGCTATTTCAGAGAACCTACCTGTAAAGAGCCTGTGTAGCTGGAATAAGAACAATGGAAAAGCCAGGCATGGTGGCGTGCCCCAGTAGTCCCAGATACTCAGGAGGCTGAAGCAGGTAAATTACAGATTCTAGTCTAGCCTCAGCAACATAATGAGACCTTGTCTCAAGAGAGTTAAAAGAAAAAAAATTTTTTAAATAAGATCTGAGAATGTAGCTCAATGATATACACTTGCCTAACGTGTGTGAGGCCCTGTATTCAATCCCTAGTACCACACACACACACAAAACAAAGATATGGGGGGGCAGTAATACAGGATTAAACTTAGCAATGAGACTGGGTCATTTAGAGACTTAGGTGTCATGGTCAAGAGCTTGGTTTTTGCTCCAACTGAGAGACTGGTATCAATGGAAAGCTCTGAATAGTACAGTGACAGAAATCTAAACTGTCTTTTAATAGTACCACTCTAGGTGCTGTGTTGAGACTGTAACAGTATACAAGGGCAAAATCAGGGAAACCAGTGTGCTTGGCAGCTTGTAAAAGAGCCCCAATAATCCCCACCTCCTGGTAGTCATGTGCTGGTATAATCCTCTCCCCTTGAGTACAGACTAGATTTAGTGACTCACAACCAGTTGGGAAGTTAGTTCAACAGTCCAAGCAACAAATGCTAATGGTCTGGACCCAAGTGTTAACAATGGATGTGGTGGGGCCGGGGATTTAGCTCAGTGGTTTCGCCACCTGCTGCGCAAGCACAAGGACCCGAGTTTGATCCCTGGTACCAAAAAAAACCACAAAAAAACAATGGATGTGGTGGAGAATGGCGGATTGTGGTATATTTTAAAGTAGGGTTAACTGGATTTGCCAACGTGCAAAATAGACTGACTATAAGAAGGGCAGAGAGGACAGAAATGAAATCTGAGGTTTTTCTGATCTGAATAAGTGAAAAATTGGAATTGTCATTTATAAAGATGGGGACCTCTGTGAGAAAAGAAGGTGGATTGAGCAGGAGTTGCTATTATGACTCAATTTTGGACATATTTAGCTTGAAAATGCCTATGAGATGTCCAAGAAGGGAACTACTTAATACTTAAATAAGTGTGGTGTTCAGGGTTTCTGATTTAAATTTGAGAATCTTCAGGATGTAGACAGTGTTTGAAGCACAAGTTTAAAATCAGTGGGGAACTGATTAAGACAGAAAAAAGGTCAAAGACTGAGCCCAAGGAAAGTCAAACATGCAGAGGTCAGAAAGTCTGAGGAAAACTCAGCACAGGAAACTAAAGAGAAGTAGCCAGGAACACTGGAGGGAAATGCAGGGAATGTGGCATCATGAATTCAAGCCAAGTGAAGAAAGTGTTTCACGGGGAGATAGTGATCAACTGGGCCAGAATGCCACTAGCCAAGTAGATAAACATTCTTTGATTTCACATTTTTATTTTTGTTTTATCTCTTGCAAGTAAACTACCTCAATTTCTTGAGTAAAGTCAAGGGCATCTTCTCCTGACGCCAGCAGTGTGTGCAGAATCCGCTGCTTCACTTGCTCCCACTCGACCAGCATTGACTCTCGATGATACTCCTCAGCCATGCCAAAGGTCTGCAGAGAGGAACAAGAGAGCAATGACCCACGTGAAAACTCAAGAATACGGTTTCCGTGAAAGCCTAAAACACATGCAAAGCACCCCTCCCAACCTTCCACTTCTCTATAAGTAAAATAACAGTAATCTATTTTTAAAATGATCCTTTTAAAGAATTTACTGACAACTGGTAGCAACATGCCTACTATTTCATTGATCCTGAGACATTTAAAAACTTCTGAATTGTGGTAAAACACACACAAAACTTACCATTTTATTTTAAAATATATTTTACTTTAATTATTATTTTCATGTAATACAAGTAGATATTAAAATATAAAAGCTGTTCAATGAAAACGTAATTTTTCATAACAAAAATTATTAGAGACTAACAATGGTAAATACATTGTGTATCATGATCTCAGAAGAATTTATTTTCATTTGTTAATCTCTCTCAACTCATTTCATAATACTACTATACGTTTTTTGCATAAAACATTTTAATTAACAAAGTATATATCACACTTGGTATAATTTCAAACAATTTCTTCCTATTTCACAATATCTGTTATTCTTTTTGGTCCTTATTTACACTTTCAGTTTCTCACACCAGACAGACAATGCAATATTTACACATGTGTGTTCAATTTATTTTACTTAAGAGTGTGGTTTCAAGGTGATTCCATTTACCTAGAAATGTCTCAAGTTTACCCTTCTTTATGGCTAAGTAGTACTCTGTTATATAAAACACTACAACTTTTTTATCCACTCATTAGTTGATGGACGTTTGGTTGTTTCCAAGATTTACCTATGACACACTGTGTTGCTATAAACACGGGTGCTCATATATTGCTGTGGTATGGTGGTTTTAATTCTTTTGGGAAGATACCCAGAAGGGGAATATCTGGGTCAAATGGGACCTCTACTCCTACTAGTTTTTGAGAAATCTCCACACTGATTTCCATAGTGGTTGCACCAATCTACACTCCTACCAACAGTAGAGAAGGGTTCCTTTTTCCCCACAACCCTGACAGCATTTGTTGTTGGTTGATTTCTTGATAACAGCCATTCTTTTTGGAGTAAAACAGAATCTTGGTGTTGCTTTAATTGACATCTCTTGAATGACCAGTGATGTTGAGTATTTTTTCATATATTTATTTGCTGTTTCTACTTCTTCATCTGAGAAGTGTGTACTCATCTCAGATGTCCATTTTTGGACTGGGTCTTTAAATTTGGGTGGGCTGATTCTTTTTTCAATTCTTTATATGTTCTAGATATTAGTACTTTGAGGAATCACTGGCTAAAGGTTTTTCCCATTTTGTGGGTTGTCTTTTCACTCTGTGGGTGATTTCTTTTGCTGTGCAAAAGTTTTTTAATTAAGATAAGGTCCCAGTTGTTGATTCTTCGTAGTATTTCTTGTGCGGTCTGGGTTTTGTTCTGAAAGTCTTTGCCTACTCCTATGTCCTCAAGCATTCTACTTATTCTCTCTTCCAGCAGATTTAGTGTTTGTTTTAACATTTAATCTTTGATCCATTTTGATTTTAGTTTAGTACATGGTGAGAGACATGGGTCTAATTTTAATCTTTGGCATGTAGAAAGCCAGTTTTTCCAGCATCATTTAATAAAGAGGTCTTCTTCCAATGTACATGTTTGGCCCCTCTGTCAAAGATAAGGTGGCTGAAAAAAAAAAGCCCCTTAAAAGATAAGGTGGCTGAGTGTGTTCGGGGTTCTTTCTGCATCTTCTAATCTGTTCCTTTGATCTTCAGGTCTGTTTTTTGCCAGTACCATGATGTTTTTATTGTAGTATAATTTCAAGTCAGGGATTGTGATGTTTCCTGCCTTGCCTTTGTTGCCCATAATCGTTTTTGCTATTCTAGGTCTCTTCTGATTCCAAATGAATTTTAGCAATGATTTCTCTAGTTCTGTGAGGTATGCTAGTGGTATTTTGATTGGGATTGCATTAAATCTGTATAACAATTTTGGGAGTATGGCCATTTTCACTATGTTGGCTCTTCCTACCCACAAGCAAGGGATATCTTTCCATTTTGTGATATCCTCTTCGATCTCCTTTTTCAAAGTACTGTAATTTTCAATGTAAAGATCTTTTATTTCTTTTGTGAGATTGATTCCAAAGTATTTCATTTAAAAATGTACAATTCAGTAACATTAAATAGGTTCTCTCTCTCTCTCTCCCCCCCCTCCCTCTCCCTCTACCTCTCCCCCTCCCTCTCCCTCCACCTCTCTCTCTCCCCCTCCCTCCCTCCCTCCCTCACCCCTCCACCAGCCCTGGCAACCACCATTCATTCTACATCCTGTCTCTGAATTTGACTACTCATCTTTGTAACTGTAATCAGTTTTGTCTTTCTGTGACTAGCTTATTCATTTAGCATAATGTCCTCAAGATTCATACATGTTGTAACGTGTCACATTCACCTTCCTTTTGTAAATAATGCTGCTATGAACAGGGGTGTATAGATTTCTTTGTGAGTCCCTGCTTCAGCTCTTCTGGCTATACATTCATAAGTAGAACTGTTGGGATCACATGGCAATACTAATTTTAATTTTTTGAGGAATCTATGTACTATAACCATAAGAGGTACACCAGTTTATAGTCCTACCAGCAGTGTACAAATGTTCTAATTTCTCTACATCCTCATTAATACTTAATATTTTCTGTTTTTCCTTCCTTATAAGAACCTTCCTAATGGATGTGATTGTGGTTTTGATTTACATGAGCATCTCTACATGTGCTAAGACAAACATCTTTTTTTTAAACTGCTGTAATTAGGCTACATGTTAAAACTGATTATCATAGGAATATTTTTTCCTTGTAGTACATAAAATAATTATGGATTATAAGATCAATGGTATCTTAAGATTTAACAAACATCTAAGATAAGACTGAAACAAAAGATTCCATGATTTTTTTAATTTTTTAAGAAACGCTAATATTTTCATAGCAGGAGGCAAATCAGTAAAAGAAAAACAGCCTTCTGGGATCAAGCTGCTGCTTTTCAAAGTCACTGCAAAGTCTAGCAGACCTCGCTACTGTCTACTGGTGACAGTGCAGGTTGCTGCCAAAACAAAGGCACTCAGAACAAAAAGACAGAAGAAAGGGAAGGACTGAGGGAGGGACAGCAGGAAGGGTCAGCAGGAGGGAAGGAGAAAGAAAGAGAGGAAGGACAGAAGGAATGATGCAGGCAAAACCCTTGTAGAAGGAAATCAAAACAACCCATGGAGACACTCTGAATCCTAAACATTCTCAGCCTATTATTCTTCAATTGGCAGACCAGGTTTCCTATCAGCTTAACCTCCCTTTTCAAAAACCCATTTCATTTTCTGATCAGATTGGCATCTAATTAGGCAGAACTAAGAGAGTACTATATTAAGAATGCCTGCTTTATTTTTGGCAATGCAGATAATTTATACTGACAATATCTGAGCTTTGAGGAACTGTCAGAAAATCAAATATACTTTTTCTACAAATGGGATGCTTGTATTTTGATTAATATTTACTAAAATGTGAAAAGGGGACACCAGCCTGCCAGACAGACAGACACATGAACGAGGTGATTAGGAAGAAGGCTCTTGCAGTACCCTTTTCTAATATGTATTCTAAAGACACCAGAGAAATGACCTTCCCTAGCTTAAAAAACACTCTTCCACCTGATTTTGTTCTTTTTACTGAGAATCAAGTAGAATACATCATTCTACATCAGTAAGTATGAGCTAAAAAACACCCAGAGAAAAATCTTTGTGTCTTTTCACAGAAGTGAACTTAAACATGAAAGCTAAGTGTTTTGAGGATCAGAAAGATGGAGTACCAGTGGGCAGGAGTCATTTCCCTAAAAGTTATCCAGAAAGAGTACATAACTGAGCCACAAGGTGCTCTAAAACTCTTCCTCAAGCCTCCTCAACATAGGACAATTGAGGGCCATGAGCAAAGAAGACCCGGGAAAATAGAAATGAGATGGGGGAGGGGGCATTTAATACAGCTTTCTGTGCTTGGCAACAAGATGTAAGGCACAGATGAAGCTGTGGATACTATAAAATGTCACAAGAGTTTTTCTTAAGGACAAGTCCAGTAAACAAAGAATGGCAGAAAAACTAGGTGAGGCTGGTGGGGGTAGACTTTCAGCATCAGGTAAGAGTCAGAATGACAATAGGGGGAATTACCTACCCTGTTTATTAGGCTGCCAAGTGTGTGCCAAGAATTTCTCCCTAGTACTTTAGAGCACTAAGCATCTTTGAAAAATGGATGCTTTCTGGGCTTGAGTCCTCAGATATACACTGAAGAAGTATGCCAGGCCACTCATCAAGAAACAAATATACAACAAGAATGAACAGCACTGTGATTCCATTCATCATTAATGTGAGGCGCTTCAAACAAAAATAAATGAACCAACATTAAAATTCTCTTCCCTTGGCCATACTACCTCCATCAAGCTTATCTCAATTATATTAGAGATAATGGAACATCCCATTTATGGGCTAATCAGGGATGATCAGTCACCTATCTGTCCAATTCCTGTCTATTCCATTTATACTCATGTCTGAACCACTGGATTAGGTGTAAAGAATGCTAAAAGGAGCTCATGAGAGAGAATCAACAGAGCTTCTCAACCAAGAACTAAGAAAAGAGAAGGGGTGGGAGGTTCTGAGGTGAGGTAGGAGACAGAGACCAGTAGGGACAAGAAGGAAAGAAATCCAAGGGAAGACAAAAGTGGTAAATAGGAAGGGTTGTGTTAAAAAGGAATGCCAAACAAACCACAGAAAATGACAAAGTAGTAAAGAAACTATTACAAATTAAATCTGAATCTTTCCAGTTACTGTACATGTGGAAAATATTTCCCTTTAAACACATTAAAGGAAGGCAGGGAGAAAACTGGGCAACTGAATTAAGAACAGGTGGGGAGCACTCAGAATCCATTTTTATAAAAGGAAGAGGGCAATATGCTTTGACTTCAGACCCATTTATTATTGAGCTGTTGCTGCCTTTTAGAAACACTGCATATGTTCTGATAATGTTGTTCTGTTTTTGCTGGGATGCACCAAACGGGAAAAGATAGGACACATTTGTGGTTTTGTAGCTTGTTTTCTTGGCAATTCAGCAGGACATTGGCAAGTTATTCAAACATGAAATTGCCACCAAAATGCCAGGAAGCTGCTGATTTTCAAATCATTTTTTGAAAATAATGCTTGCTCAGCAGCAGTCTCCTGTTGTCCAGACAGGTCAGAGGCCTCCCTCTAGGAGGGCTCCCAACATCAGAACATCTCCCTCACAAACACATGCACACATTTTGCACTGTGGTATGTCACCTAAATGTTTTGGCTGGCTGCACATTTAGTCTCAGTATGGCACAATGTTCAGAGACTGCCAATTCCAGAAACACATTCTGCAGGGTAATGGATTAATAAGGCTTGGTGGTATTCAATCCTAATTTAATTTCATTGGTCCTTTACAGCAGGAGAATCAATGTTGGTAACTCCACAGTGTGAACAACAACAACAAAAAATCCCTTTTTTAATATTTTCAAATCTGTATCAAGTGGGTTTTTCTATTTCTAGGACTATATACTATTGCCAGCAATCAAATTAACAAAATTTTAGGGAATTTTATTCTGACAATTAAACATATCAGTCATTTAAATAATGCCTTGGGAACATTTTCTTGTAATCTAGAGCTGGCAGGCCCCTCGGCAGCCCTGTCTCACATCAGTCCTATTGAGACACTTTCACCCTCATAGAATATATTAATAAAGCACACTGCAAAGCACCATTTTCCACTTTACTATTTTTAAAACCACACAAATAATACATACATATATTTCACTTGCTACCAAAGTCAAATTAGTAAACAGCCTGTCGTCCCTCCACAGAGGCCCACTGCTGCAGACTGGTGCACACCTTCCTGGGGAAGAGCTGTCTCAGAGCCAACCCCACTGACAGCCAGCCCTTCTCCTCCCTCCCCAGACTCCCATGGCCTGACAATCTCTTACTCTGTAATGGGATATTTTGGAAAGGTTTTGATCCTTGTCAAGAACAAACAGAGATAACTAAAATATTAGTAAAATAAGTGATCTTTGAGTATCTTGTAGGAATGCGTTTGAAAAATACTGCCAACACACAATGACTGCTCTGGCTAATTTATTTACCATACTTCTGAGCACCAAGTTACTTTGTTTTTAAGATCTTGGAGAAAATGTTAATATAAAAGGTGGTACAGTCAAGTTGTGTGTTAAAAGAAAAAGAAGGGAGAAATTATCAATGATCACAATTGCTCTTCTGAACTACTGATTCAGGAGAAGGCAAAATATCATTTAATACAATAAATGAAATTCAGGAATTTTCTGGTCCTTCCATTTTAGGATTAATTTATTAACTGTCCAGTTCAGTATCTCAGATACATTTCGGTCACTAAATACATGGAGAGGTTTAAGGACAGTATTCTCAAAAAACAGTTCCCATGGAACTCCTTCTACACTACCTATCTACATAGGAGAGAGCTGTGCCTGACAGACCCCCACTTTGAGGGGGTACACAACCTGCTGTACACTGCTGCCCTATGACTTTATACCACTGTGGATTTTCTTACCCTCTTCCGGGACTCTTCAATGGCAGACAGCAGTGCATTGTCCTTCTCATTCTTCAGGAAGCCCTACAAAGAGGGGGAAATGATACAACTTAGGTTAAAATTAATCTTCAAACAACTACAAGTATATTGTAGGACAAAAGAACTATCAAGATATCTGCTACCCTGTCCACTTCCACCCTCACAAAATGCTGTCAACTTGAAAACATCAAAATAGATGATTTTAAACATGTTTCCTAGTTTCTTTCATTCTGGGAACACATGACAATAGTTAGAAGGTAAAGTTCCCATGAGACAGAAGTAGTCTTACAGCCCGTGAACATGTAGAAAGTAAGCAGTCAAGACTGCCCTTCAAAATTCCTAAATAGCCGATGATAGAGACATAGCTTTGTCTATGTAGCCAGTTACAGTTTCAGTGACTGTTCTATAGTTCTGTTGCTTCAATTTCTTCCTAATGTTGTGGGAACCATTACTGCCCATTTGTCTTCAGGCTTTTCACTTGTTTACCAATGGCTAAGTAGTTCTAAGAAGCATTTATTTACACACTTCTTTTGAGGTTTTGCCATGTGCATGTCCTACCCTATGATTACATCCATTGCTTATTTAAAATTAGTGAGGTGAAGAAGAGGTGTACAAATCTAATTTAACATGCATTGGATATAAATGTCTGAAAAAAAAATGCAAGTGCACAACACTACAATGGCCAAGAGGACAAGTTTTGAAATATGAGTTTCAAATTCCAGTGCCTCCATTGACTAATGGCAGGACTTTACAAGTCACTCAAACTTTCTAAACCCCAGTTTGTTCCTGCTTAATAATCAGATGATGTAATCGAGTTCTTAGCCCAAGCCTCGATATATATAGCTCTATTAATAGACCTGATTAAGTCTAGGTCTTTTGGTGACAATTAAGAAACAGATGCACAAGGTGCCTTCCCTGTTGCTGTTATTGTCTTCACTGGCCTGTTGGGGGACAGGACACTATCTTGACAGCCACAACTGCAGGCAGGCAGAGAGACACAAAACAGAGTAGCCTTCCAGGCCAACATCTTCACACCCGAGAGAGAAGCTTCTTTCCCACAGTTTGGGATGTAGGGGCCAAATAGGAACAAGGAAATTGACCCATCAGCTGAGATCAAAGTCTTCAGCTGCAACACAAATACAAGTTACCTTACATATCAGATCCACCTATGAGGAAAAGTACACGTGTGTCAAGTACACTATTGGCATAATCATACATGTCTGAAATAATGTTTATTCAGAATCATTATTTTTTGTAAAAAAAAAAAAAAAACAGGAACTTTTGGGAAATATAATACAAAGTAGAATTAAGCAAAAATTTTTAGAATAATAAACTAAAACACATTTGACAACTTTCTTGTATTTGAAACTTACAGTCAGTTTTTGATTACTTTCATTTTAGTCTATTTTTTCAAATAGTCCTAGATATAAGGTTCCTGGTTCTTTAAAAAAAAAAAATGGAGGTGGGGCAGATAGGAAATAAAATTTAAATAGAACATTACTACTCTTCATAGATTCCCTAGGTCCTTATGTATTGGCCTATGATTGTCCTATACCTGCTTTATCCTACCCCAAAGTGGACAGTGCATGGAGAGAACAGGGACAGTGGCCAACACCCAGAAAACAGTTCTCTCATGAAGACTCCTGCAGGGCACTTCTCAGAATAGAACCTGAAGACTGCTTCAAATATCTGTATTAATAATTTCTAAGGGATGAAATTCCAAGAAGTGGTTAAGAACAAAAAGGAAGAAAAAAAAGACATTGCTTCAGGGCAGATTACTCTTGGGAGGAAGTAGGGGCAGGTAGGTTACTTTTATCTTGATACCAAAACTCACATATGCTCAGGTCCCTCATATAAAATGGCACAGAGTTTGGATATAACCTCTGCATATATCAATCTCTAGATTACTTGTAATACCTAATACAATGTAAATACCATGTAGATAGTTGTGATGCTGTATTATTTAGGGAATAATGCTAAAAAACTGAAATTCTTTGTGTATTTAGTACAGATGCAATTTTTTTCCTCCAATATTTTTGTGCAGCATTTGGTTGAATCCATACACATGAAACCCATGGACATGGTGGGCCAACTATACACGGATTCTACATTTTTATTTCCATTTTTTATTCCTTTCAGTTAAAGCAGGGTTAAAAATCATATTTTTAAAAAATAACACATTAGTGACCTATCTTTTGAAGTGATCTTTAAAATGATGGTATGTACAGAGTAGTGCTGGGATCTGTGTGCTAAATGGTGGTGGTTAGCTTCTTTTAAAGAACATAAAAAGGGTGATCAAAATATATGGTGAATGTTTAAATTAAAATTTAAAAATTTATTACAATAAAAGACATATTGCCATTAGTCCCCCTCAGTTCGAACACACCCATTGTTCTTGACACTTTCTAAAGCAGTTCTAGAAGCCTTCTTTTGTCTTTACAAGGTGTAATAAAAAATAAATACAGTGAATGATGCTACTGAACACCATTCAGTGGAAAGGCAGGCTTGTAAAAACATTATAGTTTGTCCTCATTCACCTCATTAAATCTGGCACTATGCAACTTCTGATTCTTTCCCAAAGTTAAAATGACTATGAAAGGTAAACATTTTGAAACAATTCAGGAACGAGGCAGCTACAACAATATAAGTAAAAGGAAAGACCTCAAGGAAAGACACCCTCATACACCTCAAGGAAAAATAACTACTGGCTGAATAAAGAGCTACAAAAAAAGCTGGGTAGAAACATAACCTGCCTCAGTTGTCTGTGAGGCACCTCCCATACTCTCAACCTGGTGATACATTTTTATGCCTTATCTGAAAATGGGTTCTCGGGAGCAATGAGCTAGGGTGTGAGCAATGAACTAGCTCCCTGCCTCTCTGAAGCACCCTCGGCAGACAAAAGCCTGATAGCTCACCTCCCACCGAGACATACCAGCTTTTGAGACTATGGGCCTCAGAGCTTCCCATTACTGCTATCTCCTCATCTTGCCATAAGCATTTAATTGTCTTTAGTCCCCCCACCCAACCCCTTCTACTGTTGGCCCACTCAATAAAGAACATCTTACCTAGGCTTGCCAGATAAGATGACTACACCTGATTTCCCCAATCTCTATACTGCTCCTCACTGCCAGAGTCCTGAAACAGACTTCTCTTCTAACTGGCTCCTTGAACACGTTTGGGTTTCCAGCTTTCTCTAACACAAAATAGCTCCCATTCAGGAAGCAGTTAAGAGAGACAGTTCTCTAGACAATTCAAAGAAATAACTGCTAATCATTTAACAAGATGAAAGTACTGACATGATCACCCTACTTTCCCCACCCTGCTTTACAATAAAAAACAGATTTCAATGTTTAACTAACTTGACAAAGGATTCTGGATCAGGAAGAGGCAGGGGCAGAATTCAAATATAATTCTGACTCTCCATACCAACTATTTAAGGAACAGCAAACTTGGAAGTGGTGAAAATAAAAAATTCTTTCCCTCTCTAAAAGGATAAAGATCTGAAGGGGGGCAAAATATCCTTAAATTTGTTTTCTTAACTAGGCATAAATTCTCCTTTACAAAGATGAAGGGGGGTGCCTGGAGAATAATTCTTATGGTTATACAGACTGAGTATCCTTTGTCTAAAACACTTAGGACAGAAGTGTTTTGGATTTCAGATTTTTTTTTTCAGATTTTGGAATGTTTATATAAACATGATGAGACATTTTAGGGGTAGGAACCACATCTAAACATGAAATTCATATGTTTCACATATACCCTATACATACAACATATGGTGATTTCCTACAATATTTTCAGTGTGCCTATGTTTTGACTGCAACCCATCACATAAGGTCAGGCGTGTCATTTTACATTTGGGGCATCATGTCAGCGCTCACAAAGTTTCATATTTTGAGGCAGCTTGGATTTCACAATTTTGGATTTAAGGAAGATATACTAATAACAGCTAACACTTACATGGCAATTACTTTGTGCCAGGCTTAAGTGTGTTACACACATATGGTTGTAGTCTTCTATTTTAACTCAAGGCTAACCTCACAATACTATTTAACTAGATTATACTTTGTGACCTCAATAAACTTCAACAGTTGAGCAAGCTGTATGACGTGGTTTCTAGAAATTTTACCAACTCTAAAATGCTCTGGGGGCTCTACATTACAATGACTTAGTTCATAGGCAGCACAGCTGACTTAGAAACCAAATTTTCTGGCCCTTTTTACCCTCTTCCACTCTACCATGCTTTCTCTCATCACAGCACACCACGGTAGAAAAAACGGTATTTCTTGCTTTTATTTTTATTTCTTTCTCTCCAGTCTCACATCATGAGGGACGAGATAACAAAAGTCAAGGTTCTGGCATTCCTTTAGAACAGTAGTTTTTAAACTATGAGTAAGAATCCATAATTGAGTCATGAGATCAAACTGCATTTTTATTGGTTTTGGTTTTTTTTTTGTTTTTTGGTTCCGGGGATTGAACTCAGATCCTTGTGCTTGCAAGGCATCAAACTGCATTTTTAAAATGAAACAAAATGCAACACTGCTATGTGGTATAAGTAAGTACTGTTTAAAGAAACATTTGTTTGGATTATATATATTTATGGGTGGGTATATGAAGTGGATCATAATATAAACTACATTTTTTCCTATGGGTCACAGTCCAAAAAGATTGAAATCACTGCTCCAGAGGTCAATTCTACATCATTTCAAAATATTATTACTGCTTTATTGTTACAGAACAATAAATACCATACATCTGCTCAAACAGTATCTTCTGCCATGTGTTACATCTTTAAGAAGTGGGCTGTCTTGCAATGTATACAAGCTGAAAACCTTAAACATAACCTCAAAATAAGCTGATTCTCTTAACAAATATGTAGTCATACCTCTGAAATCTTGTGGCTAAAGTGGCTCTTAAACACTCAGGTCCAGAAAGACAGGCTTGAAACAACCTTATTTTTAATCACCATTCAGACTCTGGGTTTTAGAAGACAAATGGCAGCTAAATTCTACTGTAGAAAAAGGAATTGGGCAAAGGGATCCTTGTTTTTGCCAAGTGGCTAAATTTTCTTACTTAACTTACTTTCCAAAAGTGAAAGCTATTAAGAAATGATGTGGGACGGGGAGAAAAAAAAAGAAAAGAGGGGTTCTGTGAGAAAAATTTCAGTATTCAAGTTAGCTAGGAAAAGATGGCACACACACAAAAAAGAGCTTCCACTGACTCACAGTTCTTTGCTTCCCATCTACAACAAATAAATGATTTGTTGGACAGTTACATAACCAGTGAATTGAAGTTCCTGTCTTTTAAAATTGTTTTTGAAAAGTAAAACTAGTCTAAGTAGATCCCATGAAGTAACAGCCATATTTTACACAACCCTCAAAACATAAGAGTATCTCATATCTCTTCCCTCTAAGAGACTAACTGTAATCCATTCTGTCAAAATATAGAGTGACCATCATGTAAAGGTACACGATCCCAATGATGAATGTAACTGTACTCTATAATTAAAATGTACCAATAAACTTAATGGAAAAAAATTACAGAGTGAGGCATTCACAGCAGGTGAGATATTTATCAGAAAGTATCTGACACAACACAAAAATACATGGTGAATATTACAAAATCTTTGGCCATCCCTCATTTAACATGTACAATATATACAAATCAACAAGAAATCTGTAACCAACACTCCAAATCAAAATATTAACATATAGTGAGCAGTGGTATTAGAAATGGTTTAAGAAAGAGCTGGGCAGGATGGTGCACGCCTGTAACCCCAGCACTTGGGAGACTGAAGAAGGAACATCGCCATGAGTTTGAGGCCAGCCTAGGTTAGACAGTGGCTTCAGGGCCAGCCTGAATTACAAAGCAAGACTTTGCCTCAAACAAACAAACAAAAAATTACTAAGACATAAGGAACAGCTAGGTAGACAAAATAAAAAGGAAAGGAAAGGGAAAAAAAGCAAATTTTAAAAACTGAAGAACTTTGGTTACTGCAATGGAGAAGAGTCCAAATTCTATAAGGACAGGAGGAGTGTGAGTTGTAGCCATTATTTTACTTCAATCCATTCTAAGTAAAATACTCTCTTCACCTCTCCCAAACCTTTTTCCCAATTTCTGAACAAATGACCTCTTCTGAAACCTTTTGGGTGAAATTTTTACAAAGGTAATATTCCTACTTAGAGAGAAAAATGAGGAAGGATGAAGTAGGATACTATTCCTATGAGCAAGACAGAAATCCTGCCAGTACTCAGAGCCAGAGCCCCTGGGCTTATCAGATGGTGTGGACATGCCTTTCATTAGCTCCCTTTTGTGACGCCTATATTGAGAATGCCTCAAGGAATCTTCCAAGTGCAGAAATACTCATTACTGATAAAACACACACACTAAGCCAAAACAGAAAATTTTAAATTAGGGTATTTTCAAAATCGGGAGAATTTCTGTAAGATTTATGGTATATTTGCTTATTTTATCAGACCACTATACTGTAAGAAAATAGTACATAAAATGTCACCTTACAAGGTCCATGAGAGGCTGAATCTTCATCTGTAAGGAATACAGACTGAACAGTGAAGTCCAAGCTTTATTCTCCAACTCAGATATTTACAGTAAATCCCATGTTTGTTTTCTACAAAAATTTTAATACTTTAAATCACCCATAAATCATCTGTTCACAGATTTCATACATATCTTCTAAAATACTCCTGCAGAAAGCAGTCTTACGTGGGCATAGCTGACATCTGTCAATTGTAATATATTTTTAATGCTTTGTAGGATTTCTTGTTGTGCATATATGCAAAAGACTAGCTGCCTTCCTTCAGCAGGTGGCAGCAGATGCTGCGAGAGGGCTAGACGAGTCTACCATTTGCAGGCTCAGCAGATCTGTGGTGCTGCAGGCCCCTCTGGAGCCACAGGTGGCAGACCTTGGCGATACAACATGGCACTGGGTGGCCACTAGGCCATCTGTCACTGTCAGGATGCTGGGTCCCATTTTATGCACTGTTTCTGGTACTGGGCTAAAAAAGGGTTACACAATTATATGATAGGTTTGGGTCCATTAAACAAAACAAATTCCCTGCCCCATGATTCTAATAAGTTTTCAGAATGGTCTACAACTTCTCACAGAGAGATGAAAACTCAATGCTCACTAGGAGATTCTAAACTCAAAAATACACAGCACTGGGCAATGACTCCTCTGGGACCAGCCAAGGACCTAGGCAACATAAGACCTAACTGAGTTGACATGCCTGGTCTCTTCAAGGGCATGCTAAGATACCCATGACAGAATTCTATCTGCCCCTTTGCCTTCTGCGAAAGCCACAGGCTTGACAGAGTTATTAATGTAAATCCACCTAATTACAGACCCCTTCTAGCTGCTTCTTACCCTAGCCCCCTAAAAGAAAAAAAAAAAAATCACCATGTAACAAAATTCCAATTTCCAAGGTTTCAGCATTGGATAAAGAAAGAAACCAGAAGGGAAAGCAGCAGCAAGGAAAGGGGCATGCTAGTTTGGTGGTGGGTAGCAAGGGGTATAGAGATGCACGGAAAGCCTCCTTTGTCAAAGAGAGAAAGGCCAAAGTTAAGGGTTGCATCCCAGGGAGGCCATTTCAATCTCTGGACTATAGCTACAAAGCTTATTCTGCCTCTTTTTGGGGCCCTAGGGCACTCTTGTTATCTCCTCCTACCTTTCTAGTTGGCTATCCAGGAAAGAAAAACATTTCACCTAACTCAGTTACTGAATGGCTCTGGAGACTCCATAGACAGAGGTAGTAAGTATTAAGGGCATAATATAAATGAGTAAAATTATAAATGATGACCATACATACTACCAGGGAAAACAATGTTTTTTCAGCAGAATCCCTTCTCCTCCCAAATCCAGCAAAGCCCCGTTATACAGAGGGTTGTATAAGCCACCTCTTTGCTAGTCACAAGAGCACTGGGGGAGGAATGTGACTTGTTCAGTGCTGCTACCTTATCACTTTCAGAAAAACAAGCTAGATCCTGCATCCTAGCGAAAAGGGTCATGATGCAGTAAGATGTGCCAAGCTGCAGTGCCAGGGCCTCTGCTGGCAACCCTCTCTCTTCACTTACTGATTGTAGGAGGTCAGGGAGAGCACTAGAGGACAAGGAAAGAAGGCACCAAGCTAACAGAGCACAGACTGCTGAGACAGCCAGTGTGGAGCATTTTATCTCCTGCCAATTGCCCCCAAAAGCCTGGCACACTTGGTAGGGATAAACTCTGGAGACACAGAAAGAGAAAAATTCTGAAGAGAACTTTTTGGTTGCAGCTCTGCAAACAATGAATATTAACAGTGTGAGAAAGTGTATCTGGTTTCAAAGGAAGGCAGCAGAGAACCCCTTCCTCAACCAATGGTATGAGAAGATTTAGGAAAATATGAAGTCCAAATATTCTAGATGAAGGAAAGACATAAAGGAAAGACAAGAAGGATTTCAAAAAAAGAAAAAAAGCAAACATACTAAGAAGAATTCATTAAGGGATAATAAAAATGTCTCAATCTATCCATCTTGGAGATGGATTAGTGCACATCCATAGAACTTTGGGCATTAAAACTGCACTGCAGTTAAAAAAAAAAAAAAGCGGGGGTGGGGGGAGACTCAATAACGGCTTTTAAAAGGAAACAAAAGCAAGATCTGGGGGTTGTGAGGGGGAAAGAATAGCAAAGGGCATGTCTCAGAGGTGGCCGGGTGGGAGCCTACAGCTTTCAGCAGGCTGACTTCTGCAGGGTTCCAGATTAAGCCTGAGTTCTACTTAGCAAGCGCATGGAGCGCTGTAGGACAGTGTTTGGGAACCACATCTCATATTAATTCCCTGCTGGTACATGGTGTCAGTCATTTACACTGCAGTCAAAAACCACAGCTCCTCCTGCTATGCAGCAATGCTTACGCTGATGGGTTTGGAGCACCAATCTTCAAGACTGTCACAGAAAAGGGAGTTTTGGTTCTCCTGCAGTTTCTTCTTACTCAGAAATTCTTTTTTCAAAAATTAATATATTTTGGAGACTACTAAAATAAACAAGAAACCTTCTTTAATAACTTTACATTGTTTTAAATGGAATTTGACAAGATGCTTCTTTCCTAACAGGACTTGTGATTTCACATGCTCTCTAAAACCTTAATTAAGTTTGGAAACGTTCTGACTTTACACTGTCAGGGATGAGAAATACTGCAGAATGCACCACTCACCAATGTTACCGCAGGTATAGAAAACATGAAACACTGCTTAGCAGGTGTGACAAATACATGCAACAGAAAGAGAGAAGGCAGGATCAGTTTCTTCCTCAAACAGAAAATGCCTGAAAACTGACAAGGAACTAAAATTCTTTCACTCAGTCTAGTCTTAAAAAGAAGGGGTGACCCTCCACTGTGGGACTCCTCATACTTAGAGTTAAATGTGTGATCTGCTGGAAAACACTTGAGAATACTCGGCTTCACAGCAGATAAACATGACAACCTTGCCCAGCCCAGGAGATGAGCACCATGTTGCTTTTCATGCCGAGCCTACACAGCAGACCTAAAAGCGTGGCTTGCAGGATAGATCATATTTGTAAGTGTTTGTTTGTAAATGATAAACTTATAAATGCATATCATTTGTAACACAAGTCTAAGAAGACTCCAAGCACACCTCATTTCTGGCACAGCTCAAAAGGAACACCTCTATGTTGCTAAAGCAAAGACAGACTGCTGAAAACTCAACCCATTAAATCAATCACCAGCAAGCCTACAAACAGAAAGAAATGGAGACAGATAGAGACTGCAGTATGACACAGCATAGACTGGGAGTCAAGTGGTCTGGATTTAGGGCAAAACCAACTGCTTTTCAATGTATGACCTTGAGAAAGTTATTTAACTGCAGTAAACCTGTTTTACTTAACTATAGGATAAGCTAATTGTGCTACATAAACTCTAAGGCCAGCTCCATAAATCCCAAGTCCAGAAGAGGTGGAAACAGGTGAGAAATAAGCAATGTCATTACTACAGTTCACTTGCAAAATAATCTACATCTCAAACCACAAAAGAAATACAATAAGCTTTGTTTTTTAAGGCATATATATATATATATATATATATGTAAAATAAAACCCAAGAAAGAACGTAAGTGCATACAAATGCTAGTTTCACTTTGCCATAAAAATGTATACAGTCCTTCATTTTCTAAAACTCCATTCTACAGTGGAAGAAGTAAGTTTTTATACTATCAAAGAAGAAAGCACAAAGCAAGGAATTTCAGAAGTGTTAATATAATTTCTTAATAAAAGCCATCTAGGGCTGGGGATTTAGCTTAGTGGTTTCGCCACCTGCTGTGCAAGCGCAAGGACATGAGTTCGATCCCCGGTACCAAAAAAAGAAAAAAAGAAAAAAAAAAGCCATCTAGATATAACTGCTAATTCAGTCAAGAAAATCTCAAAACTTCTATCTTCTAATCATAAAAAGTAACTAAATTGGCAAGGCAGTGCTACTAAAGGCGTCTTCAAACTCAAAAGAAGGAAAAGAACTCAAGTGGTCCACTTATCACAGTGCTCCTGGTGACGCCATTTTACTCCTTTCTCACTGCCATCTTAGTGCCACAGAACAATTCCTAGCGGGCTGGCTGACATGCTTGCTTATCTACATTATGGTACTGCCACAGCACTCAAAGGTTTAATAAGAAGGTATTTTCTGTTGCAACAAAAACCTCCCCCTGACTCTTTTGAAATTTTAGGTAAACTAAAATTTCATGAGAAAACCGAAGAGTTTCTAGAGTGAAGAGAATCTGGAATCCCCTTCATTTATCAGGAAGGACAGCCTCTTCCAGCAGCCAAACTTGAGTAGACCATAGTGAAGGCAAAGAAAATAGGAGGCAAATGGTTCTCTGCTATGTCTTCATGGTACCTAAAAAGGACACAGCTTCTTATAAAGCCAGCAACAGAAAATAATAACAGGCTCTTCAACTAAGTGTACTGCTTTAAAAATTTCAAAGGAAGGCTTTCTAACACTCCTATGCCATCCAGCCAAATATTTTATATGTAAGCAAAGCTGCAGTTAAAATGGAGTTCTAATTTGCTACCTTAAAACTCTTTTATTTAAGGTGCAAGCCTTGTAAAAATCCAGGGAAAAGAATCCCTTTGTACTCTACCATATACCTAAACAAGTAATATATTAAATATGCCCCCTACAGTAAAAAATTATGACACCTAAGCTTTTATGCTGCAAACTAATATTAGTACCATGGTTTTACTGAATCTTTGTAAAATTCTAACCCTAGGCTTATGAAAACTGAATCTTCCTATGTCAGAGAAAGGGTTGATATGAAGAAAATTGTTCTCTCTCTAGTTTTAAACATCCATTAATTACAGAAAACAGCATTCAGTAACTAGGATGAATAACACCTAGTGCAAGAAGAACTAGAATAGTTGGCAATATAAATTTGATATCCAGTTAAAAGGATTCTCAGATACTAGTTCTGTGAAGATTCAACTCCTAATACAGCCTCTAATTTTGAGCCAATTCTTCATGGTACAAATTACTGTTGAATACACTTACTATAAATTCTTCGGGTTTAAAAGATAAAAAAATTCTTCAGCCTTTAAAAGATAAACATACAAATTAAAGTTAAAATCAACTTGTTTCCTCTTAATAACAGTAGAAAGGAACAATGAAATAAGCCAGGTCAAATCCAATTAATTTTAAGAATCCAAATTTATAAGCTTACAATTACAAATAAGAGTTTTATATGAATAGCTTTGAAGTCACAACTATTAATTAAGCAGAAGGCACAGAAAATTATCCTCATGAGTGAGAGCGAAAGCCTCAATCTATTGATCTTTGAAGACAAAAATCCTATTTTGTTAAAACATTTTTTTAATGTCTTTTAATCAGCAATTATAGGTCATTAACAATGAAGCATTTTCTTAACAACAACAAAAGGTATTACAATTAAGCAATTCTTTTCAGGAATGGAAAATATGTTCTTTTTTATAAAAGACAGTGAAAAGAAGCCTCAACTCTTAAATTTACCACATTCAGATTTCTTTTTTCTCTCAAGTGTCATTTTCATCTCCGACTAGTGATATATTTATACCTCTCATTAACTTCAATTATTAATGAATAATTAATTTAAATCATTTGCTAAAATTACTCATGAAGCTTCAAGAATACTTCAAGAATATATATATCACACCTGGTTTTTAACATACACCTTAAAAAAATACATCCAAGAATCTCTGGGCAACACCTTTCATATTTGCAGCATTTATTTAAAAGTCTATTTTGCCCATTCAACCAAAGACAAATTTTCAACCTCTCACCGCTATATGAGAAATACTTACCGTAGACAAAAGGATTCCATTTTCTTTCTGGGAATGTTCTCCACCCTCCTACAGAACTCTTCTGTACAGTGTGCAAATTCATTTTCTTAGTTTTATAGTAACAAAGCTCCTGTGCCACAGAACCTAATGTAAATGAAAGGGCCCTGCAGCTGCCTTCAGAATCCAGTTCACCTCGACTATGATACAGCTAATTGTTAAAAATGGTGGCTGAGACATTTTCCATACATTAAATTAAGGAGCTCTGATGAAGGCGCTGGCATCCACCCACTTCAGACAAAGGAAAATAATTTGCAACTGTACCAAGGCATGGATAATTGAGTCATATCCCATACAGGGTCAGTGTTAGAGGTTTCCTCCATCTTTACAAAATGCAAACCACAGCTCATTGTCTCATCTCAGAAATCAATTCTTTGCAGTACTGCACTGGGTCAGAGTTTTAAAGAAATCTTAAGTCATGGGCAAATCCAGACTTCTAGCACTGACAGAAGCCAAATTCTCACAGTTCCTCTCCCTTCCCTGAGCAGCTCTCCTTCATTCCCCACTTGACAGCTCCTCAAGCCTTCCTATTGTTAAGAGTAAAGAAAAGTCCTACACCTCTGAAGGGAACTACTAAATCCCTAAGTGAGCAATTTCCAAGTCTGAGCCTCTGAAAGAGGACCCACACCTTACAGGTCCCACAATACAAATACAATTCCTTGAAATAAAAAGCTGAATATATCATTGTCTTTTTTTGAGATAGTGTTGTTTTTAAGGGAAGACAACAAGTTGCTTTTTAATGCTGAATTTAAAACATTTTTCTCTGATATTAAGGTATTAAAAGTATTAGAGGCAATCTTATAATTTTATTACTCTCCAAATAATGTTTACATGACAGGACGTTTTCATTTCACTTACACAAATTACAAAAATCTAAACTATATTTTTAAAACTCACACTCATTTGAGGCTGAATTTAAGAAATACAAAGTATCTTAATTTAAATTGCCAACTATTGCTAATACTTAAGAATTCACTTCCCCTACTATTTCATTCTTCTCATTTAAAGCCTAATGCTGAGACTTTTCCTGTGAGTAATTCCAAATATTTCTAATTTTCTCCTAATCACCAAATACAAGTAACTGGATTTCTTGGTAAAGTATCCTACACACATACACACACACACACACACACACACACAAAACACAACACACATACAGCAACTCACCTATAATCCAAAATAATTGGTTTTTAGCAAAAAAGAAATTCCATTTTCATATTTCACATCATAGAAGAATTCTGCACTTCACATGTCTCTTAAAAATCCTCAAGAAAGTCCATATACTCCCTGCTACTTAAAGATGAAGTCTGCAAAAATCCTAAACAATCAATTATTTAAATCTTAAGGCAAATACTTCTCTGCCCCACCCAATATATTCTTTTAAAGAAAAACATTACAATGGCAAGACACAGATGCGAACAAGTCTCAGAAGAGATAAGTACTTTTCCTATCAAATGAGTTAACTGCTTCCAAATGTAACTCAAAATTTTAAACAAACCAAGACCTTGTCTTTCACAGTGAACTGCAACATGCTGTCACTCTATTTACCAGGGTGCATTTATCTTAATTTCTTTACAAAACACAGGCAATCCTACCTGCAGCTCTCAAATTTAAGGAGTTGGAGACTAGTTGATGCTGTCGGTCACTGCAGCTCTTCCATACCTTCTTACGTGGGAAGAGCTCTGTGGAACCAGCGCTCAAGTTTTTCCCACCCTAAATTGCTGGAATTGAGGGGTGGCAATAGGAGAAGGGAGAGGAATAGGGAGAGAGAAAGGAGAGAAAGAGAGGAAAGAAGGAAAGCGAAGACAACGACCCCTCTGCAAGTGCTGATATGACTGAAGCACTAAAGAGTCCAATTAGACAATGAGATTGCAAGGTCCTCTTAAAAAGGGTGCACTGCAGCCCCCATAGCAGAGTATCATCCTCAGAGGTGCTCTATGCAAATTCAGAGAAGTCAGCTATCAGTTTGAAAGCACAAACTGATGGGAGTAACAGTTTATAGGTTACAGAAGGGTATTTTATTGTTAACGGACTGTACCAAGTTAAGATTTAAGAGGGGGAGAGACAACATGTAGGCAAGGAATGCTATGATACTTTTTCCCCCGACCCAAGCCACTGCAATTACTCTGATGTGAATTTTTGATGACTTCCGACATCTTGCATGGTTAATAATCACTTCAGCTGTCATGTTAGGTTAATGTGGAAAATGCATTTGCTGCATTGTGATGCAGTGCTGTGGCCACAGATTGTAACACCAGTTGTGAAGCTGGTCCCTTAACTGAACAGCAGGAATTTGCACATGCCATGATGCTAAAATAAATGGTAGTTAAAAGAGTTTATATAGCACCAGATAGATTCTGCCATTTTATTCTACAGAATGTATAGATCCAACATGCAGCAGCATCTCAGATCACTGTGCCCTTGTCAATTGTACTGTCCTTCAAACAGAACTGTAAATTCACCATCTTAAATGTTTGGCTTCTTAGTAGTTAAAAGATTTTGATACTATTTAAATAACTATTCAGATTAATTACAGCTCTGAAGAGAACAGAGGTTATTTGCATTTCAGGAATATACAGCCAATGAAACTGTCAGTGTCACAGGAAAATGCAGACCTTCTATTAACATATGCTCAGCTCAACTGTCACTTCTTTGTACACCATTTAGGGGAAAATACATGATGTACAAGTAATGAATATTCTTATTCTATTTCAATGGTTTTAAAAGTGTTCCTCAGAAAGGGATTTTTTTTCCCTTCCATGATTGAATGTATAACTTGAAAATTAAAGATTACATTAAAATACTGGCATGTTTTTAATTGTCACAAAAGGAAATTCAAGATAGCAAACAACTGTGCAATTATAGGAAAGCTTATAAAAAAGCAAAGATGAAACCATTCTAAGACCTCGACCTGATGATGAGAGCAAGGCCAGTCAGGTAGTGGGCCACTGTTACAGTGCAGATTACAAAAGAAGAATCATGAGAAAGACCATTCTTTCTTCACAAACTAAAAACCTGCAAAGTCAAATCTGTTGGTTGCAAATCCAAGTCCTATACTGCAGAACCTGAAAGATATATAATACTGTCTAATTTCACAATATATTTTTATACAAATAATAATGGCTAGTTAGCATCTAGAATTTGGCTACTTAAGATTGTTTCATCTACTGTAATCATTTTTAAGAAGCAGAAACAAGTTACAGACTTTGTTGCTTTAAAAGAAAAATAATTCTTATAATTAATTTCTATTTCTTACATCAGAGCTTTTGCCAATTAAATGCCCAGAAATGATATGTTTTCTACATTTCTGCCTTATAAAGACAAACAAAAAAAAAACCAAACAAAACCTTCAACTAAACCAAAAGGAATGAACACAGGAACTTGCTGGTGTCTGAACAGCAAATAACAATGAAAGAACTTATGTTACTAACATAAAAATCAACTCATGATTTCCTTTGTTTTATTCATTGTGATAGCACCCAGTGCATAATTTGGAGGTGCATGTGTTAACAAATGCTGTAAAGATGAAGAGCTTTCCAGTTTTGTTTCTTACCCAAACTTAAAATTAACTGCACCAACAGTGCTATTTGGTGCCATACCAGATGTCACAGTAGTTGTGAACATTCAACAATTCAAGCTTTTTGTTGTTGTTGTTCCAGACCGAATACAAGGTACCACCAACAGCTCAGAAACTGCACAAGGACGGAAGGGAGGGAATGTGTGTTGTGGGTAAGCTTTGAAATTAACCAGGCTCAGCTTATGCTCCAATTACTGAACAAAAGACAATCCTGGGGGACCTTGCTCTGAATCAGTGTAAGAAGCAAACTCTTTTGTTTCTGATCAAAAAAAATACTGTATTGGAGTATAGTGGATATCCAGCAACAGGAGTCTCTGCCTGGGGAAGGAAGGGACAAGAAAAAAGAACCTGAAGACCCAAATGTAGTTACAGTCAAACCACTTGACTGATGTAAAATCTGTTCCTGAGGGAACTACATTTCACAATAGGGGAGAGAAAAACTCTATTCACTTGAGAAAAAAAAACCACAAAAAACCTCACTAAGTCAAGATTTTTTTTCTTTTTTAGTAATGCCACCAAATAAATTTCTTTATGTTAGAATAAATCTTAAACTAGCTCAGATTCCTTCTTCCCCCAGTCTCCAGGAAAGAGGCTGGGCATGGGGTTGCACAATATTCTGGCTGCAAAGGAGCAGAAGAGATTAATTTGTCTCTGGACCCAATGCCTGAATGAGGAGGTCCTAAAAACACTGGAGGTGTTTCTCTACTTATTTTGTCACTAACTGAACATAAAGTGATCCATTCCTAAATGTCTGTTAGGTGACCCACTGTTTAATTTTGTGTTTTAACCTTACACAGGCCTAAGCACCAAAAACTAAAGCAAACAGAAAAAGGTAGAAAATTCTTTTTATTAATATAAGGGATATCACAAATATGGACATTATAGAACAGAAAAAGGAATCCACTGAAATTGTATGGTTTAAGTAGAACTGGAACAATTGCCAGGTAAAATCTTATTCAAGTAAACAAATGGAAAGCTCTACAAGTACACTAAACGTACACAGGACTTTACCCAGAAATCATAATTTTACAGATCCATAGTGGGCTCTGTTCATCTGCCAGATTCACTGGGATGCTGGGAAGATCAAGTAATATTACTGGTGGGTATGCACTTTTAAGGGTGAAAAATGAGAGGCCAAGGGAGGTTGGGTGATTACTCCCCACCCTCAATGCCTCCAGCTTTTCAAAGCATAACTGAATCCTAGTTCCCTTTCTACCATCACCCGTCTACTCCTGGCTCTTCTTTCCTCCAACACCTTGGTTCCTTGCCCCATGCCATACATTTCCTCTTCCACACATTCATTTCACTGTCTCAACTCTTGCCTTTAGGCCAGTGGCTCTAGAAAATTGTATTAGACCTGTTTTCTGAGCAGTGCCTCTTAACTTAAATCTAAATATTTTCCAGGAGGGGGAAGCATTTCCATAATGAAGTTTTGCCAAAACAGCAAAAGCTGAGTGAAATTTCAACTCTCAATCTAGTTAATCTCCCCAGTTTCTCGGCCTGGATGAAAAGTACCAATCCTCCTCGTTCCCATGTTATACAACCTCATGTTATTTCTGAACATCCTGAAGCCCATCAAATACCAAGTGTAGAAGATGTATTACTCCAAATGTCCTTCACACATCTTTTCCTCTGTTGTCCTGGCTACCTCCTTGGTCTTAGCTGTCGTCACCTTGTGGCTTATTACAACTGCTTCTGAAGAATAGGTCAGCAGGTAGCTTTCTACTGGCCAAGCCAACTTCTATAAGCATTACCACATCCTCCTTTTTTCGTGACATTTACCTGCTCCCAAACTTTCAACAGTACCTGCTACCGACACTTCACTCTGGCAGTCACCTTGTCCACATCTGGCCCTGCATCCCTTACAGGCTGACTTCTTAGGACATAACTTCTGATCTCAGTTCACAGCTTTGGTCAGGTCATTACTCCCATATCTTTCTGCAAGCATTTTTCAAGGCCCATTCAGATCCCAGCTGTTCCAGGAGGTCTTTTCCAACCTCCTCTCCTCTGAAATTCCACAGCATTTAGTATCTCACATCATTCCTATTCCATTTGGCCTATCACTTGTAGGAGTGTAGCCTTGTTCTCTAGACAGAAGACAAGGAGCTTCCAGAGGGCAGTATCCAGATTTGTATTTACTCGAATTCTCTTAAGTTCGTACCATAGTGTTATCCTTAATGGACACACAACATAATTACCTCA
This sequence comes from Heterocephalus glaber, assembly GCF_053883595.1. Taxonomy (NCBI): domain Eukaryota; kingdom Metazoa; phylum Chordata; class Mammalia; order Rodentia; family Bathyergidae; genus Heterocephalus; species Heterocephalus glaber. The sequence goes on from NW_028258137.1 coordinate 28,795,077, forward strand.
CTGATTTTTACTGTTTACTGAGCTCCACATAGGTAGACTCAGATAATTACTTAATGGGGGGGTGGAGGTGTGGGTGGTATTACTTTTGCTTGTTCCTTCCAATCTCTTCAGCTTCCTGGGACAGTTCCAGACTTAGGTGATAAGATAGATGGTACGGTGGTTCTTAACCAACATGAAGGCACCAAATTCTTCTTTTGTGACTAAGCATCATTACAGACAGTATTTGATTCCCAAAGTCAGCTACCTTCTCATGCACCTACAACCAGGGAAAACAAGAAGATCCTGGCCCTGGCCCAAAGTCAATGGTGTGGAATTCATAGCCCATCTGTCCTTACGAATCAGCAGACAAAGAAAAAGGAATCTGGACTTTATAGTAGGCATTTCGTCCCACCCTGAATGTTGTTTTAAGTAAGAAGGAACACTAGATATAGGCAGTCAATAAATAAAGACACTTTCTTTATGTCTTTATTTTACACTAAAACAAATTAAGGTTTATTCTCTCTTGCTCATACTCAAGCTAGTTTCCTCAGGGTCAAGAGAGAACAGTGAAAAGAAAGCTCTGCCAGCTTGGAGAAGCAGATGAATTCCTGCTGCTCCAGAGTAGGGTTCTTTCTGCCTTTGCTATGACTATCAACTGAAAAAGGGTGACAACAGTGCTTATCAGTTTGCCAGAAACTTAATGCACCTGGGTGAAAATAATTCAGAAGTAAGATTTTCACTTTAAAATGCTTTCCAGTAGTAGTTCCCCAGTAAAAGAAGTTATTAATGGCCTAAAATGGGATGAGCACAAATATTCTTCCAGGGTAATTGGTGCAGTTTTAAGCAGACTCCCAGATTTAAAAAACAGAATGAGCTCTCTTTCCAGTCAGTCAGTCAGCCTTCCCTCCACCTCACCCCCTCTCTCAGTATCGTGCAGACTGCAATATTCAGGGAGAGGAAACAAATGAGACTTTTGGCAAGAACCAACACAGTATGTTTGGTTCTACTGCAATAAAACAAAATAAATGAAATAATAAAGTTTACGAAGACTCATCAAATTTATAGCCATAAAAATCTCAGAGGAAATTCATTCCCCTTGTGGCATAGATTCAGAAATAAGGCTCACAGAAACTAAGATTCTGGCCAAGGTCATGCAGTGACCTGGACCAGGTTCTGGCTTCCTTAGAGCTCTGTGCACAGCACTCACTATGTGACACTGTACCAAGAAAAATTGTTCAGGAGGCCCAGACTTCATGGAATATTAAGTTATTATATGAGGTACAATGATGGTTGCAAAATAACTTGGCTTCTAGCTTGCTAATTCTTGTTACCAATGTACTTTACACAACAGATGTATTTCTTGCCAGGTTGATTGTAAATAGAATTCTTTCAAACAAAATCTATTTTAAATTCAGTAGAGAAGCTGTTCTGTGAAGTAATACTGAAGCTAAACATTGTCCCAAGATTTCTTTTATAAACCCAAATATTCAGAGTTTGGATCTTATTAAAGTAAGGTCATCAACCTGGGATCAAAGCAAATACAAAGAGTTCCCACCTAGTATGCACAAGGGCCTGGCTTTGAGCCCCAGCACCGCAAAAAGAAAAAAAAGGAGCAGAGAGGAAATTTTTAGTTTTCATGTAAATTTTTACTGCACATATTTATTATTTCTGCTACTAGCTGAAAAACACTGATGAGGCCAGATATTGGTTAAATATAAAGACTCCTCCATAAAAAAACAAGATCAGTAAAATTACCGAAGCCTCAACAATTTAAACAAGAGTAAAGGAACTATTTATTTCATTTTAGGGGGCAGAATTTTACATGTATTAACACATACAAAATATAGGTTTCTGAAATTTTTAAAGAAAAAAACTTGTAGACAGGTTCTTATTTTCTTACTAATCTCTACTATAAAATTAAATATTGTATTTCTCAAAGTAATAAATAACATCTGCTACCAAGATTTAATAAAATTATATTCAAGGATGTAAAAAAAAACCTATAAAATAAAAATAGCCAAAGTAAAAATTATGAGACATAACAACAAAATGAATCTGGAACAGAACACAGTGATGAGTTATGGGATGCTAGTCCCATATGAAGGGATGGGAAAAGGGAGGGGGTCCCTTCCCTTTGCTAATCTAACAGTTCAGGAAGGACAAACCACCACATCAGGGGAGGCACAGCCTTTTCTAGGCCCCATAAGCTCACACCACCCAATAAATAATGTGTCAGGTTTTCCTCCTTGTATTGTGCCCTTGTCATCTCTTAAACAGGAACACAGGAATCTGCAATTCTAAAACTTTTTTTTAAACAGGCTGATTAAAAAATCTGCTTTTCCTGCACTGTTCTCTTTACCAGCCTTCCTGCAGGGGCACAGTGGAAATGATTTTAAAAACAAAGGTACCTTTTATTAACGTGCTTCTTAACACTAAGTCCTCCAGTAATCTACTGAGGAGACTAAAACGCTTCCAGTTCTGCTATTTTACTACCTCACATCCTAAGTCAACACTGGGGTATTTCAAGTAGCCAAAGCCCAACAGCAAACCTAAAACAATGAAAATGTCTTGTGGGTAGAGACCATATAAGTGATAGTGAACCTTTTAGAGCTTTCACTGATACTAACAGCCTGCTGTGGGCACGTGTCCCATAGGTTCACCACCACTGGACTAAACTATATCCATTTAGTGTACTTAAGGCATCATATACAGGAAAAGTGCTCAACAGAACTGATTAACCTACAAGCTGTTAAAGGTTCTCAGGCAGAAATTTTAGAAATATCTACATAACTACAGACCATCAGCCTCTTCAAACTATTAGTGCTTCTGGGAAAATTATCATTTAAAATTTAATCAGTAGTGTTTCTATGAAGCTACCCATATATTATTAGAATTCTGGTGATGCATCCCATAATGATACCTACATATAATTTCTAAAATCAAGAGATAATTAAGTCTTGTGGAAAGTATACTGAAGTTGGAGTCAGAACAAATGGGTTCTAGGCAACTCCGCACTTTGCCTTATGTCTCAGTGTCCTCAGCAATAAAATGGGAAAATACCCCCAGACCTCTATAAAGTAAGAACACCTCTTACATCTTCAGCTGCCTATACAGCAGGAATGTTCTTCAAAGCAAAAAGAAGCCATTTCAAACACTTTCTAAAACACAGGCTGCACATTTTAATACATTTTTCAAATATGCAGACTGATTTAGACATTTCCAAGGAAATACTTTATTCTGCCTCTCTGCTTTCTCTCATGGCATCTGTTGTTACTAGTAGCTAAGGAAAAGTAAAATCTAATGTTATTGACAGTAAACCTAGGATTCTCAGCACTCATTTAATGGGGGGCAAAGGGGAGAAACTAGATAGAGAGAGGGAAATACTAAGGTAACCAAAATGAGAATGAATGAAGCTGGAGAGAAAGGCAGAGGAAATCAGGGTAATGAATAAAAACAACAAGTCCATCTTTCATTTCTCCTGGCTCTTACTGATGGCAGACGGTATATTTAATCTGCTGAGAGACCAGATTTAAGGCCTCCTTTTGGCATAGTCCATCCATGAATTATTAACATTTGCAGAAGCAATAGCACATCCGCTCATGGCAATCAGAGAGGATAATGATGATTAACCAAGATGGGATTATTAATCCCCATACCCCTTCCCTCTGTCTCTCTCTCTTTTTCATTCTCCTCTGAGTCTGACTGCTTTTTAGGCAATGTATTTTAAGCTACAGCCTCAATATCAGATTCACTACCTCCACAGTGAAAATAATTATAATTGATAAATTCTATCATAAGTTTTTAAACATATAGTTTATTGACTCTGTCCCTAAATGAAACAGATAAAAAAGAAGGGGGTTAAAAATCCTTATTGATGCAAACACTTCAAGGATAAACTGCTTTGCAGGCTGGTTTGTTTCAAACAAACCAACTAGAACACTGGTGAAAAGAGATGCATATAATCCCAGCACTGAATTCAAGGACACCCTGGGCTACATAGTGAGTTCAAGGCCAGCCCAAACTACATAGTGAGACCCTGTCCCCTTTAAAAAAAAAAAAAAAGTGCATATTGAAGCCAATTTCCAAGTTTTTAAAATTAAACGTGTCTTTACTTTGTAGTTAAAGGGGAAAACTGAATTTCCAAACAGTCCTCTTTTAATTCTTCAAAATCCCAGATTTAATGATGTCAAGTCATCTCTCCCTCAGTCATAACTCAAAGAGGAAAGGGCACGCCCTCTAATCCAGTGAAGAGGTGCCCAAGTTATAAAAGAAAAGGATAGAACTTCTTTGCAACCAGTGACTACGCTTCCTCCAACCACTACAGCCTCTGCCCAGCTCCCTCCATAAGCAGAACATGGCACCAACCCAAGCCAGATTCCAATTTCAATTCTTGTGCCAGGAGTGTGGTACCAGGTGAATGCTGATGGTCACTTATATGGAGTGCTTAATTGTGACCTGCTCTCGCACACTCAATGCCACCCCTTTCAGTTCCCTGATTAGTCTTCTTGATTTGTTCGGTTAGTTTACTATTTATAAGAACCAATTAGTCCACAGAGTAACAATTTGTATGAAGTGTTAAATGTTCTGTTGAATGTCAATCCCTCACTTTTATGCTACCTCCTAGAAGTGAATAATTTTGGTATAAATTATTTTCTGTATTCTAGAGTACACAAAGTTGAGATCTGTCTGTTATCTTTAAAAACCAATATAATACCCTTATTATAATACATAATACCCTTAGACAGGCACATAATACCCTTAGACAGCCAAATCGTATTATACGATTAAGATTTCAACATTCCGGCACACTGCCAGAGCTTAATGGCCAGTTAGACACTAAGTAAGGAAATGGGTCTACATTAAACCCACAAATAAGTCAACAATCAATAGTTCAGTATTATACTAAAAATTTGATGTGCCCTTTAAATTACTTCTAACATCATCCTTCTAACCCAAGCTCAGCTTTTTCACAAAACAAAGAAGATCAAGCAAGAAGTCGAACACAACCTATTTTCACAACCACAAAGCCTTGGCATTTTGAAACTAAAAGCTGCTCCAGGATTTCAGAGAAATCCTTTACACTGTACCTGTAGGGCAGCAAACCTGAGAAATAATAGGCTGAGCTTTAGACAGTAAATTAAACTGACAGCTCAGCAAGCAGAAAACTACGGCAAAAAAGCAAGCACCTGGAGATAAACGAATGAAGCAGATTTGGCCTTCTCTCAAAACTCACCTCCTCCCAAACCCAGCAGGAAGTTTGTACCAGGGTTTAGAAAGTATGCTCCTACTTCCTCTCAATCAACATTATTTTACTATTAAGCTCATGTAAATAAGAGCAATGCCTACCATATCCATTTAAAAAATGTTCATCTTTCTCTGGCATTGTGGGCTTTCCACTCTATTTCGCTTAATGTGCAATCAACTATATGTCTATTTTATATTTCCACTAGTCTTCCTTCTTCAAATACAATCTGAAAATTCACTCCTTTATTAAATTGGTCTTAGTCTAAATGGAATTCAAAACCAAGGAGGCTAAGAGGACAGTACTGAATTCAAACAAACAGATCGGCACAAAAGTCTGGCATACCTAGCTTCTACAGGCCTTAGGTTCCTCATCTGTGAAACGGAATTAGCAGCACCTGCCTGTGATGGCTGTTGGGAAGATTAGCAGAAGTCTAGAAAGAGCACAGTATAGCAGCTAGATATAATTAATGTTCAATAAACCTCAGTCTTGCCTCCCTGATGACACCTGGGCTAAAATGGAAGACAGTATTTTAAAATTCTCATTAAACCACGTTTCCATGCACAGGGAAGTGGGGGAAGAAGGTAGGAAGGAGGCAGGCACACCTAAACTCACACAACTCCAAAGTATAGTCAAAAGAGTTCCATTCTGCAAATAGTTTATTCCCAGTCTGCCACAGATAAGTACAAAAGCTGAAAATAAGCAGTTAGAAACTTTTATAGCAACCTGTAAAAGTAATTTTCTCTATTGAGTCTAATTTTAAAAATCAAAGCTTGTATTCTGCATACTTTTTATTTCATTTTTTCTAGTAATTCATTTTTATTGTATTTTTATAAAAGAATCTCTCAGTCTAAGACAAATTTGGGGGTGGGACTGGTTTGAGAAGTACTGATTCAGTAAAAATACCTTCTGAACGACTAATACCCACCACCACTTTCTTCAACACAAAGATATGTGAGGTAGCTTTGGATCTCATCCTAGGACCAACTATTACTGTAAATGTCAATAAACCTTCAAGGATCCAGGGGGCCCTGCTCATTTAGAGACTAATCCTGCTGAGACAGACTGATGTGCTTCGTGAATAAGAGAGACCCTAACAGGGGAGGATATTCCCAAAGATTATCACACCAGTGTATTTCAAAATTGAGTACATCATAATCTTCTATGGCTGTTTCTACTTGTCCCTAAGACAGCAACAGCATTTTAAAACAATTGAAAAAAAAAAAGAGAAGAGTGGAGGAAAATCTTGTCTATAATCTTTTGCCTATGCTATTCAAAGAAATAAACACAATTAGGCCATAATAGTAAAAATCAGCCATCAAATCCACACTCTCACTTATATTCTGCTGACTTGATCCACCCCTTTGCTTTATAAATTAAATAGCCCAGTCCTAATTGTAAATATGTTTTATAAGACAAGGGTTCTTTCTGAGACATTTCTTGACCACTGTGTCATGCCCAGCCCTGATCAGCAGACTTTGCTGCAGCGCTTCCAGTGCTGCAGATTTATGCAAAGCACAGGCAGGATTCTGCTGACTGCATCTCGGCCTCACAGCCACTCCTCAGTGAGAAGCAGGACCTGGCCTTTCTTCTTCCATGATAAATAAAGTGGCACGTGCACTGCTGCTGACCGTGTGATCACTGCAAGCCAGTGACTATCAGAACCAAGGGCTTCAGCCCCAGCACAGCTACCAGCAACCTGGATTTAGGGAATTCATTCAACCTCTCCATATCTGAGGTGGAGATACAGGCTAAGGATTTATGAAACAGGAAAAAAAAATCCTTTAAAAGAAAGTAATATGCACCCCACCCCCAAAAATGGGTATCAAATCCAGGGCAACCGGTCTACCACTGAGCTACTCTAGCCCTTTTTAATTTCATTTTGAGACATAGTTTTGCTAAGTTGCTTAAACTGGCCTTAAACTTGTGATTCTCCTACCTCAGCCTTCAGAGTAGCTGGGATTAGAGGAATGCATTATGGTGCCTAGCTTGCATTGGTTCTTAGTTTAGGTCTAGTCATTAGAGAATGCTGCCCTCCTACCTCCCAGCATCTTTTCTTGGTTCTCAACAAACAACAAACAAAAGTGACTGAAACCAAGCCTCCCCTATGAGAGCCCCTCTCTGTTTCTTCACAGAACATGTATTCGTGGTGGAAACACTCACCACCCAGGACCCAAAGTTCTGTAACTAGGGAGCTACACTTTGCAACTACCATCAATCAAAGGAGCTACATTAGGCTGCAGGCCTGAAAAGCTCTGGACTGAACATTCCAAAACGGAATTAAGAGATCACAAAGCGCTGTGGCAAGCAGATCAAAGTGGCATACCAGGTCAAGAGCTGCCATCTGAGAATGAAAGGCTGGTCTACAGTAATGCATTCAATATTTGACAAGACTTTGACCACCATTTAAATCAAATCTACTCCAATATCAAATAGTTCAGCAGATAAAAACATGTCTATTTCTGGTTCCTGAAACTAAGCAATTTAAAGATGCCAGACTAAAGATGACAATATATTTTCCTCATCTCCAGAGTGCTGGGGCATCAATAGATATTGGCAGATTAAGAGAAAGTTAGCAAAGGAGGGAGGGGATGACTCAACTCCAGTTCAAAGGCAGCAGAGCCTGGCCAGTATCTGAAGAGCTCTATTAAAATGTTAGATAAATATTTTAGCTATGGGCTTGTTCCAAAATACTCTTACAGAACGATTCTAACTTCTTTCTTAAGTTGGTAATTGATATTCTCTCATTCACTTCAAGATATAAGAAACCTCTGAGAAGACAAAAAAGCCTGTCATTTTCTGCTTGCTCAGACAGAATGCATTCAGCATCCATTTACTTGCTTGTTCTGAAAGCCTTGCATTCAAGTAAGTGTAAATGGATAAATAAAAGGACTGAAATCTTATATCCCTTGCTCATATAAAAGCAGTTTTCCACATTGTCTACAAACCCACTTTTATTCCGAAGTTACCATTTTTAATTCCATTCATAGAATTTCAATGTGCCACCAGACCACAATGCCTACCTTTTCTCTTATCATAAACAAGCAGAAAAACTAAATTATTTCCATTCTTACCACAGTAATCAGCATGAGGCTACAAAACAGGATGGCACATTAGCCTCTCTAAGAAGACCTTTCTTTCTTTCTTTCTTTCTTTCTTTCTTTCTTTCTTTCTTTCTTTCTCTTTTCCTTCCTTCCTTCCTTCCTTCCTTTTCTTCTCTTTTCTTTTTACCAGCTCTGAGATTTACACTGGGTTAAGATTCAATGACAAGGAATAGAAAATAATAATAAATATTAAGCAGGGGTAGTGTAGACACCATTGTGTTCACACTGAGAACAAAAAAAGTGTGGCACAACTCCTGTCTCTAAGACCTGGACAGAGAAGTGTATCTTTTCAACATGCACTTCAGCCACTACACCTGAATCTTGGTCTAAAAGGTACCTGGTGTTCCAGGAAAGGACTGTGGATCCAGTGATAATCATATTCATTTGCTAGTGAGTTAAACCCCATTAACTACAGGTTGTGTTAAGTCCAGGAGAAACAGTTGCTATAAGCTGAGGGGGCACAAGATTCAAACATCCAGTAAAGTCCTCTACAAACTCAAAAGAAAGGTTATTGTGAACTTCTTGCTGACTCTCTTAGGGCCACAAGGAATATAAGAAAGGAGATAAACACAAATGCTTAACTAAAAGCATCACAAGTTACATGGAATACTCCTTTATATTTTTATATTATGTGAAAAAAATGCAGCAAAATCTTATTCCTTCAGTCCACAGTCTATCAAGACAAAATTTATAATCATCTAATTTAGGCTGGATCACCTTTTTTTTTTTTTTTTTTCTGTACCGGGGATGGAACTTGGGACCTTGCGCTTGCAAGGCAGGCGGTGGCACCACTGAGCTAAGTTCCCAGCTGGATCACCATTTTGTTCAAAGAATCCTGCTCAAACATATTAAGTGCAGGAAAAAGACAATATTTCTTATAATATTTCTCAAAATTATAAAAATTCTCAGTATGCAAATAGATGCAAATCTTATGAATGAACTGTATCTCTTCCTTTGATGACTACAGTAGCTCTGGTAAGAACTCTGGTACACATGCTTAGCAGTTTCAGTTTCTAGAAACAGATAAAATGACAAATGCATTTATTTTAAAGTAGTCCTTGAATTCAGATACTGCTTACCCATTCAGACTCCACTTTCCCTCAACTGATTTAAACTAGGGAAAGTTTATTACACTTTTTCCTCAGTGTTAATATCTATCTAGTAATATTCCTGAAGAGATACTATTCGTATACTAATCATTCTATACAAATCTGACCCTCTTTCCAACAAACTGCCATAGGATTTCTGCAACCTATTCTCAAATAACTTTCCGGGCTGGGTGTAGTGATGAGTGCCTGTAATCTCAGCAATAGGGAAGCTGAGATAGGAGGATTGCCATGAGTTCGAGGCCAGCCTGGGCCACATACTGAATTCAATATCAGCCTGCACTACAAAGCAAGTCCCTGTCTCAAATAAAAATAAATAAATAGATAAATAAATAAAACCAACTTGCCAATACTACAAACACACAATTAGTGAACAACACAACTACTTTTCCTCTTTGCTGTTATATATGGGAGAATTTAGGCAGCAACACATACCTCAATTCTTAAAATAGGAAAGCTGAGCCGTCACACAAGCCTGTAAATCCTAGCACTTGGGAGGCTGAGCAGGAGGATCACGGCAAGTTTGAGGGCAGCCTGAGCTACAATGAGTTCAAGGCCAGACTGAACTATATAGCGAGATTTAAGTGATAAGAATTTAAGTTATAGGAAGTTATAAAATGACTGATTTTTATACTTACCAAAACCATTTAGTCTTCACTGTTTAAAATATAAACTAAACATGATTTGAACATACTCCACATTTCCAAGGACAGAAAAATAAAAGAAATAATGAATATTTTATTACTAATACAGTACAGTAAGCAAAACAAGTTTTTAACAAGTTAATTACCATTGTACCATTAATCTTACATGTGATAGATCAGTTTTCTTGACTGCTTTTCTTATAGTGATTTTATCCCTGTGTAAGACTTCTTTTCCTCTTTATCCATATAAGACAGATTTCCATTCACATACTTAGGAAGATTATTAAGATCTTCAAAATTAGATTTTTTGTTTTTTTGTTTTTGGTAGAAGGGGCTGCATTTTCACTTATCTAAGATTAGAACTGGCTACTACTAAGTCAAATCCAACACCATAATCTAGAATTCTTTCAACTTTGTAAGGGAGTATTCAGAAAGTTCCCTTTTCCTAGGCAGTAAAGATCTATTATATGTGGAGGCCATGGTAAGGAGATTTGAGAAGAGTATGTTAAGAGGTGACATCTAATGAAAGCCACAGAGTCTTGGACTGAAATTAGGATGTGGAACTTCCACAGGGGCTGCTTCAAGCTACAGGAAGGTGACAAGCAAATACTTACCCTAAAAATGATACATTTAATACCTTATAAAAGCAGACTATTTCTGTTGAAATGTCTCTAGAGAAATTTCCCTAATAGGAATAGGGCATGGTAACGTGTGCCTGTAGTCTCTGTTACTCAGGAGTCTGAGGCAGGAGAATCAGCTGATTCCAGTCTGGATACCATAGCAAGACTCCATCTCCAAAATAAATAAATCTACTTCAAACACATACAGTGTTTGTTAACCTGTTCTGAAACAGTAACTAGTACTGAACTCTGGAATCAGATGTAAGTAATCAGGCCCATTTTTCAAGTATCCAACAGAGAATACTAAGATCAGAGGCTTGGTTGGGGTATGCAGTCACAAGAACAACTAGCAATGGATGTCTTATCCCGCTACTCCGTACTTATATAACTGAAATGGAGACAGACTTGAAGAAGTTTTATCATTTACAGTCATAGTTATGAAATTTCTTGTACTTCTAAGGGTAGTGTGTTGAATGTTTTGCCCTAGAAGATATGACCAAATCCCAACTCCTATACTTATACATATGATATTATTTGGAAATAGAATCTTTGCAAAAGTAACTAAGTTAAGATCTCAAGATGAAATCACCCTGGACTTAGGATGGGCCCTAAATCCAATGACTGAAAGGGAGATGTGGCATAAGGAAGAAACTGTGAAGACAAAGAATGAGGCTAGAATTATGCTACCACAAGCCAAAGAAAGCCTAAAGCCACCAAAAGCTGAAAGATGGAAGATTTTCCGCTAGAGCCGGTAGAGGAAATGTAGTGCTGCCAATACCTTCCTTTCAAATTTCTGAACTCAGAAATTGTGACAGAATAAATTTCCGTTGTTTTAGGCCACCAAGTTTGTGGTAATTTGTTTCTGCATGGGTAGGAATTTAATATAGTAGGCTTAGCAATAATATTATTGCTTTGGTCTAATGCCATTTGGAAATATTATAGCTTACTGCTGGGAAACTGCCGCTCCAATTTTTATGGCTGGTTCAGGCTATTTCTGCTCAGCCTTCTTGAAATATACATGCAATCTAGTGAAAAAGCCCAGAACATAACTGAACTATGTAAATTTATACTTTCACATTATATAATACATTTCATCCATGGTACATTAGGTCTGTTCAGAGCTTAGTAAAGATGTGCAACCTACCCTCAATATTGTTTCTCCAAAGACAAAAGTGAGCAAGTAGATCTCTTTAAAAAGACTTGTACCCAAGTATAAAATCACTTGGAAAAGATTAGTATAGTCTTTTCAGCAGTATGGTATTACATCATGGCTTCTTACCTCTATTATATAAATTTGTAGGACTTTGTCACCATCATTTCTAAAAAATAAACTCAATAAACATTTAAAAATTATAGTACTATCATCCACATGTATATTTAAGTGGATTTAAAAAAATATACTGTTGGTGACCACAGCAATTTTTTAAAAAATGCATTCTCAATGCATGCCAACGTCATTAGCTGGGCATGGTGGTGCACACCTGTAATCTCAGCACTCGGGAAACGGAGGCAGGAAGATCACATGTGCAAGGCCAGTCTGCACTACATAACTTAAAGGACAGCCTAAGCTACATATCAAGACCCTATCCCAAAACAAAAACAAAGAATCACTGATTATGACAAACAACAGTAATAACAAAAATCTATATTAATTTCAAGTCCTATTAGAAAGCGAAAGAAATACAGTCAGTATTTACCAAAAGAAAAGGTCAATTCATACATCAGAAAACACCTTTTCAAGCTCATAAGTAATGCAAATGATGAACAGTAGAAAGTCATGGACAGCATCTGCCAAAGGCATTAGCACTTCTGTTATGAACACTACTTTAAGGATCTTATAAACTGATAATAATTTTACTCTGATTGATATTTGGCACATGGGATTAGGGTGTATTCTCATTTCCAAAAAATGCACTAGTTGAAAAACAAAAGTTCATATAGTCAAGTCCATACAGTATGTGAATTCTATCTCAATAAAGCTATTAAAATAAATGGGGGCAAAATGACCATCAGATAGTATATCTGACTTTTCTAAAAAATAAGTAACTGAAAATTTCCAATTTTACTCTTCTTGGATAACCAACACATTATGAGAAGAATTAAAAGGAGACCACTTAATGCTAAAGGTGTGAACTGGCCTGATATTTACACTTGACTGACTATACAAGTCAGACAAGGACATAATACTACCAGATGTGTATGAAGTTTAAGCATAGGTCAATGATTTAAAGCCTCTAATCCCTACTGATAGACTTGAGTCCCCTTAGATCAGGCCAAATCCACAGCCTGTTAGACCTAAGTTATGTCCTCCCCATCTTTAAATCTTTGCTGGCAAGAAGACAAAGTCAACAGAGGACTTATTTCAAAACTACTTCAGGTCTAGATGATAAATTCCCAACTAATCAAAAGTTACCTAGGGCCAGGGATTTAGCTCAGTGGTTCTGCTGCCTGCCTCGCAAGCACAAGAACCCGAGTTTGATCCCTAGTACCAAAAAAAAAGTTACCTTGGACTGAACATTTTGCACTTTTCAAGCTATTCTGGAAAATCTAAGTGAGAGGTAAAAGTATGAAATGGAAACATCTTAACTCTCAAAAGTTCAAAGATTTCCCACACAGGACCAAAACTCATAGCCATGCTCATTCAAAATTAAGAAATCCTCTTTGATGTGATGAGCATGCATTGCTAGGAAACCATCTAATGAGGGTATTGAAGAGGGTGTTCATGAGTTAAGCAGAAGGTTAGAAGACATGATCATTACCACTCAATGTATTTATAAATCTGTCACTATTTCAAGGTTAAAAAATGGAACACTATATAAGTATAAATGTACAAAGTACATTACTGAATGTTGCTGAGTGTTCCAAATAAATATTCTAGAAATGCCAAAGCAAATTTTAAAAAGTTTTTCAAATAAACAACTTCTTTGGAATTTTCAACATTAAAAACAATCAAACAAACAATCTTTCAGCCAGTGCCATATCTTTTTATACTATTAGGTTTGCTCCCAAAATATATTTATTGATTTTTAAATTTATTTAAACTCTGTCCTAATCACCCCATCTCATCTCTGTTACAAGCACTTGTTTACAGACCATGAAGCAGTTGCACTGAATGGGGGAGGGGTGGCTAAAAAAATTTTAAGTATAAATGGCATTTTAAGATTACACAGAAAGGGGCCACAGATTTAGTTCAGTGGCACTGCGCCTGTCTTGCAAGCACAAGGTCCTGAATTTGATCCCCAGTACTGCAAAAAAAGAGAAAGATTACACAGAAAAGAGAAGGCACCTATAAATTGACAGGCAAATACGATTCAGGAGCATATCAATAACTGGAAAAATTATAAATATTTACATGCAAATTAGGTTTCTAAATAAACTCAGCAGAAATGTTACTAGATGGACTAAAATGGTCCTCGGGAAGGGTAGTAAGTAGAGTATTAACTCAAGCTGAGCCCAAAGATCAATACAACACTACCCATTTTTATTAGGATTTGCAAGCACAGAACCTGAGACCTATTCATTTCAGAAGTAAATCAAATCAGGTGGAGTGGTATACACCTATAGTCCTGACTGCTCAGGAACCTGAGGTGGGAGGATCATTTCAGCTTAGGGGTTCAAGATCAGCCTGGGCAACACAGCAAGGAGCCCATCTCAAAAAGAAAGGTAAATCAATGATAAAAATACTGTTCCACTGTCCCTTCACTCTAATGCAAATACAGTGTAGTGTTCCAATTCCTCCAAACTAAATGGACCACAAAGTTTTTCCTTAACAATTTTATATCAATTTCTGATTGGATTAAAAGAGCCATCAACTGTTGGTGGCATGTTTGGGTAAATTCGACTGGAGTGCTCTATTAGACTATTTCATTTCCTGGTGCCACTAACGCAGCCAAATATTTCCTGGAAGTCATTGAATAGGTTTCAGTAAATAGTGCTCAAAATTTTCCCCAGCTTTTTGCCAATGAATACAAGCAAGATGTAGAAAAGAAATGTGAAAGATGAACAGTAAAATTATTTGCTATCTAGTAAAGAAAGCAAGAGAAACTTACAACTAATGTCTCTGTGCCTTGGGTTAAGTCCAAGGAAGGAAGAGAAATCTGTTCTCATAATTAAGATTATCTAAAAGGGCAGGCTGGAATCACTTTCTTAATCTCAGCCACACAGAGCACTGTCAAAATAACCCAGTATTCCCCACCCTACCTCCAAAGCTGAGTCTCCTACTCTTTTAATATCTGGAGAAGAAAATGAAAATTAGAATTCCTAAATCAGTTAGTGAACAAAAGGCCAGGGCCTTCAGCCTAGGTTATAAGCTCAGGGTTCCTAATGTACTGGGCAGCCTTACCTGAATGTCTGTGTCCTTCACAGGCTCAAGAGGCTCAAAGGTGGTAGCCGCACTCAGACTCTCCAATCGCTGGGAGATGTGGGATATGTCAAGTCCTCGAGACCCAAGAAGAACTGACCTACATGGGGATAGGGCAGGGAGACAAAGTGAGGAAAAATACAAGAGTAGGACATCTAGGGCCGGGGATTTAGCTCAGTGGTTGCACTGCCTGCCTCGCAAGCACAAGGATCCCAGTTCAATCCCCAGTTCCAGCACAAAAAGAGTAGGACATCTAATATGCTTCATAAAAAATTAGAGTATTTTTTATTCAAAATTCCCTACTGTCCAGACAATTTTATATGCCTATTTTATACTTCCCCATAAAGATCTATTACCCAGTATAACAGACACAATGCTGCATTTGGCAGTAAGAGCAATCTGAGTTCTGATCACACCTGAATTAGGACAGCCTCATTTACAGTGAAACAATAACAGCACCAAAGATCGGGCTGCTCCAGATACTTTAAAGAATTCTATGAGGTAGATGCAATTATTCACCTTCATTTTATAGATGGGAGAACTAAGGTGCAAAGAGGTTAAGTAATTTACAAAGTTAGAGAACCAGGAAGTGGAAGAGACAGGTCATCTAGTTCTAGAACATACTTTTTTTTTTTTTTGCACAGGGGTGTGGAGGGGGGATTCTGAGTATTGAACCCAGGGTCTCAAACATGCTAGGCAAGTGCTGAGCTAGACCCCCAGCCCTCTTATTTGAGACAGGGTCTTGCTAAGTTGTTCAGGCTGGTCTCAAACTTGCAATCTTCTTCCCTTAGCTTCCCTAGAACCCAAAAGTAGTTACCATCCTACACTTACAGGATGAAAAGACATAGACATATAGACTGAAAAGACAGATATAGTGAACCACAAAATTTTAGAAGCTTTAGGAGTATGCTAGTCCATATTTCAGTCATTGGCTGAGGAAACTAAAAGTTCTGGGTCGTCAATGATTTATTCAAGGGCAGTCAAACCAGAATCCAAGTTCTCCATGGCTTCTCTTCAAAAGTCGAATACTATGCCAGTACATCTTTAAGCTCTATCTCTGCTTGCTCCAACAATATACAAAACCGCCTCCTGACCAGTAAATGTTTTTCAAGAGAAATGGAAATAGAGCCACCTTTATTTCTGCTCATCCTGACAACACAGAATGGATGAGTTTTAAAACAACAATAACAACAACAGATTCTCACTAATATCTAGAATACTTCCAGGAAGAAATGTGAGAGAAACAGAGGGGTATTTTAGATTGTTGTTTTGGATTACCACTTAGTACCACAAAACCTCGTTGGCTAAGCATGTGGTCACTCTGAGTAACTTAGAAGAAGCTAGAGCATTTGGCAATATATGTAATACCTACAAGGTATAACCCAAGATTTTCAATTTTTTAAAAAAATTTTTTAAAGATTTTCAATCTGGAACTAACAGACATTTCCCATATTCATTCTATTCTAATAAATACTACAGCAACAGATTATATTCACCCAGAGGATTCTTCTCTGTAGACTTTTTTTAGGTCAACTATGATGCCATTCCAGCTACTATGTCAGACGGGCAATTTTGTTTCTCCTAACAATTGTTAATAGCCACCCTTCTAATACAATGGATCTCAACTCTTGATTGCACATTAGACTCACCCATGCAACTTTCCTCCCTCCCAGTGATTCTCATTACTCTTGGAGTGAAGCCTTGGAGCACAGATATTAGTTTAATATCTTCCCTCTTTCCTAACAGCTTCACCAAGATATTAATTCAATACCTACAATTCACCATTTAAAGTGTACAATTCAGTGATGTCAGCATATTCGTAGTCATACAGCTATCACATCAATTTTAGAATATTTTTATCACCCTCAAAAGAAACCCCTATCCATGAGTAGTGCCACTGCCCCAGTCACTAATCTCTTTCTGTTTCTACAGATTTACCTATTCTGGACACTGCACATAAAGGTAGTAATACAATATATAGTGTTTGGCATCTTTTCCTTAGCATAATGTTTCAAGGTTCATCCATGTTGGAGCATGTTTTAGTACTTCATTCTTTTTTTCATTCCCAAATAGCATTCTATCGTACAAACATATGTCATTTTATATGTCCACTCAAAGTTGATGGACATTTGGGTTGTTTCCGTTTATTACTATTATGAAAAATGCTATGAATATTTATGCATAAGTTTTTGTGTGATATGGTTTCATTTTTCTTGGGTATACACCTAGGAGTACAACTGCTGGGTCAAACGGCAACTGTGTTTAATCTTCTAAGGAACTGCCAGACTATTTCCCATTTCATATTCCCACCAGCAATCTACAAGGGTTCCCAATTTTTCCACATCCTTGCCAATACTTGTTATTGTATGTCTTTTTGATTGTATATATCCTTGTGACCTCCTTTTTTTAGCTGCTAAAGAAAAAATAGACAATAATTTAAGACAAAAAAAGTGAACCCCCCTTGTAGCCACCACCCAGCTTCAATAATTCACATGTTACAGCCAATCCTGTTTCATCTATATTTTCCTCATCACTCAGATTATTTTGAAGATACAAAATATTGCCCAATTATTTCATAATTTTTAATTTGTTTCTAAGATCCATATAAGGTCCCTACTTATGAATGATTGATATGCCTCCTCAAGCTTTATCTATAGACTGCGCCTCCAACTCATTTTTTCCCCTTATAATTTCTTTGTTGAAGATTCTGGATTATTTGTCCTGCACTGTTACTCAAGCTTATTAAACAGACATGGGAATTGAACTGGGAGACTTGTTAAAATGCAGGCTCCGATCCAACATGTCTGGGATGGAACCTGAGGTTCTCCATATCTAAGAAGTCTGCAGAAGATGCTGGTGTTATTGATACATAGACTACACTCAGGGTAGCAAAGAGGCAGTCTCCTATGGAACAGATTTTATTGATTAAAGTCCCATGATACCACTGAACTTGTTCCTCTGTGCTCTATATTTCCTGCAAATTCAATGTAAGTTCTGAAGGTTTATCACTTCTCGGCCTTTTGGCTAAGATCAAGTGTAGTTCTGAAGGTTTGATCAAATTCAGATTTTACTATTTTCTTAGATTACTTCACACTTCATCATGAGTTGTGTGCCTGGTTATCTCTATTTGCAATAGTTACAGCGTCTGATGACCATTACTTAATCTAATTCCTTAGGAGTTGTAAAATGGTGATATTCTACCTCCATTTGCAAATACTTCAATTCAGAGAAACTCCTTTCATCAACCATGTGATTACCCTGAATGAGTTAGCTCTCTAGCATCCTCCAAAGGGGACTGGTGAGGGTGTTTCAGTGTCATTATGAACTCATAATTTGATGTGTTTCAATTCAATTCAGGTACTATCGTTATCAATGTTCAAATAATCTCATCTCTGGCCAGCAGGAGCCCCTTCAATTTGGTCCTGAGGGGGATTGGGGTTTTTTTTGGAGGGGGGGTTCCACGGATCAAACTCAGGACCTTGCGCTTGCCAGACAGGTGCTGTCATTTTTGTTTTTGTTTTTCCTTTCTGGTATGTAGTGCTGGTGTCCAAACCCAAGGCCTCATGCACACTCAACCACTGAGCTACATACACCCCCAGCCCCTGAAGGTTTCTGAGTTCATGTAAAATGACTCAAATAGGCTTTAATAACTTACTTCTTTGCTACGTGACATGACAGGATGTTTCATGTTCATGTGATGAACTCCTGCCTCAAACCTGGAATTGGCCAACTCTCCAAAGTGCTTCAGCTGCCTTTAGTAAGTAATGAACTTTAGGGACAATTACCTGAGCCACTACGACTGCTGCTTTGTTTCTAGGCCTTTCCAATAAATAGCCAAAGCTAGAAATGGAGCTTTTTGTCTTCTCTTAGTTTTCTTAAGATAAATTACATCATTAATTATATTGATACATCCAATTCAAAATTAAGAACACAGGGTTTCAGCACCATGGGAGGCTGACACAGGGGACCACAAGTTGCAGCCCAGCCAGGCAACTGAGTGAGACTCTGTCTCCAAATAATAATAAAAAGGGCTGGGGATGTAGCTCAGTATGAGGGCCCTGGGTTCAATCCTTAGTAAAACAAACAAAATAATCCCACAAGGATTCAGGTTAACTTCATAGATTTTCTATCTGCACATGTATCTCCTTTTTCCCACACCAAAAGTCTCACAATAATTATTAACATGCTTTATCCTATACTACACACATAACTGTTTCTGAATAGCAATAACAACCCTTTACCAACAGTACAATTTTTGAAAACAGATTAAAATATTACTTGGTACTATTCCTCTCCATGCGTTTATGTCACCAAATGAATACACACCTATATTCATTTGTTTTATTTTCAATTTTGAGGAATTTTCAATTATTAATTTTGTTTTCAAATACAAAGTTCCAAAGTCAAATCCTTTTTTTTTGGTACCGGGGATCGAACTCGGGTCCTTGCGCTTGCACAGCAGGCAGCAAAACCACTGAGCTAAATCTCTGGCCCTAGTCAAATCTATTTTAAAAGACCTCTGTCTTCTTCACTTATTCCTTCTGTTTTCCTCAGGTAATCTTCTGTTTGCTCACCTTCTACACTAATAATGCCTTTTTATTTTCCATATCTGATGCTTTTCCTGTGGGGCCCTGGTGACACTTAAAGGGACTGCTCCTCCCAGAGTAGCCAATTCCTAGAGATATCAAAGGACTCCGCAGCAATTTCATCTTTCATATGCAAACCAATCAATCCAGAGACCATATCCCACTACCTCCTTTATTAGATTCTCACACTCTCTGCTACTATTCCTGTCCTAGCAATCCCCAAACCAGGTAACAAACAATTAGACACAGCTCCACCTGAGTAACTTCTCTAGAAGTTATTCAAAAGAGCCAATCCTAAACATGTTTAAGCTGCCTTGCCTTTTTGCAGAAATCACAATAAAGCCTCTTGTTTTCATGTTCCCCTCACTCTCTCCACTTCAGTAATGGCTGTGGGCCATAACCTCAAGAAACACAATATTATGCACCCATAATCCCAAATGTTGAAATCTCAGAACAAAACCCCTTAAGTCTAAACTCCCAGAAGAATAAAAACTCTGAAAATACAATTCTAGAAAAAAAATTTTTTTAATTGTTTTAAACACATTTATTTGCTTTTTTTTTTTTTTTTTTGGAGACAGGATCTCACTATTTAGATCAGCCTGAACTAGTGAGTTCACTATGTATAGTTCAGCCTAGTGAACATACTGTGAAGCCTGGCCTTGAACTCATGGCAATCTTCCTGCCTCAGCCTCCCCAGTACTGGGATTACAGGTGTGCATCACCACACCAAGCTATTTGCATTTTTAGATCTTTCATTTTTTTTTTTTTTTTTTCCGGTACCAGGGATCAAACTTGGGACCTTGCGCTTGTGAGGCATGTGGCGGAACCACTGAGCTAAATCCCCGGCCCTATCTGCATTTTTAAAAGAGGACTTATTCATAGACCATATTACACAATAAAACAGGCAATGTTAACATATTTTTGCAAGTATAAACATATACTAATGACAATCATGTCACATGAATGTAACCATTATGAATAGGCAAAACCATATGCATAAAGAAAGAGATCAAGGGGGCAGGGGATTTAGCTTGGTGATGTCACCACCTGCTTTGCAAGTACAAGGTCCTGAGTTCAATCTGCGGTGCCAACAAAAAACAAATAAGGAAAAGAAATAGATCAAGAAGCATTTTATTACAATAAAAAAAAAAGAAGCATATTATTCCTGGGCCTCGTGGTGCATGCCTATAATCCCAACACTCAGGAGGCTGAGGCAGGAGGATCACAGTGAGCTCAAGGCCAGTCTGAACTATACAGACAGACTGTCTCAAAAAAACAAAAGAAAAAGAAAAAAGCATATTATCATGATTGGTAATTGTGTACAACCAGGTTGTTAACTGTAGTCATCTGAAATACCATGAGGAACACCTTAAGCCTACTGATAAAGTTGATCATGACCTACAAGAGATTGGGAATGTTGCACAGTGTTAGAGCACTTGCCTAGCATGCACAAGGCCTTAGGTTTGATCCCCAGTACAGCCCCTCTCCAAACCCAACCAAAAAACCAAGGGTGG
Source organism: Heterocephalus glaber (assembly GCF_053883595.1). Taxonomy (NCBI): domain Eukaryota; kingdom Metazoa; phylum Chordata; class Mammalia; order Rodentia; family Bathyergidae; genus Heterocephalus; species Heterocephalus glaber. The sequence continues at coordinate 28,816,232 of NW_028258137.1, forward strand.
GAGGGGCTGCAGATAGGCTTCAGAGTGGCAGCAACTTCCTTTGTAGAATGTGTCCTGGAAACTACACATGTTAGTTCTGCTTATGTCTCACTGGCCACAGTCACATGGTCAGGCTCACCTGCCAGAGAGGCTGGAGAATGTAGTCTCTGGTTGCCTGAGTGCCCAGCTCAAACACGGGGCAGAACAGGAGAATGAATCATGGAAAACAGCCAGAATTCTCTGTCACATAAAACAAAACAGGCAGCAAAATAGGCACTGGGTCCAGAGTCAAGCTTCTCATGCTACCCTTACCTACTTATGAGATCAGATATAAGTGAGTTACAACCTTTAGGTCTTAGTGTCCATCATCAGTAAAATGAGTTTATGAAATAATCAGCAGTTTCCAGCTTTAGACTCAGAGGAAAGTATGGTGTATTTGCAAAGGATTTTTGAAATGTTTGTGCATCAAACATTTTCTGACAATGAGATAACTAACACATCCCCTTATATGTGCATATTACTAAAAAAAAAAAAAAAAAAGGATCAATTTTACACTTCACAAATGCAGATGTACAAAGAGGAAGTTTTAATGTTTTAATATGTACAATGCTTACATACAGTCAACACTGTAATAAGGCAATTGGTGTAAAGTCAAATTTGCAAAATATGAAAATGAGAACTCTAAAATGTTCTTATATAATTTATACCTCTCCTATTGAAAAAGATATGAAGATGAAATATGTATCATAGTAAAGATAATGCTGACAAGTTAAAACAGTGGGGGTAAGGGGCAAAAAAAAAAAGACCTAACTAACTAAAAAGAAAGCTCCAGATGTGAGAAAGTATGTTATAGGCATAGGCTACAGGGAATTACATGGAGGTAGTCTGTAACAGCTGCCAATTTTCTTGATCATTTTATTCTGAAGTCTTGCATCATGACAGATACCAGTAGCTGCTCTTTTTCTTTTAGGGCACAGCTCTCTTTAAAGAATTCATTTGCATTCATTTTCTGCATGGTGCTCTTTTTGAAATTCTTCTGTGGTCTGATACACACTAACATGAGCACTCCCTAGTTTGTCTTCTCATCCTCTGTGCCACGCTTCTATGCTGTTTCAGGTATACAGAAATGAATCCACTATGTACACACTCATGTACAGACCACAAGTTTGGCAGAAACAACACTGATGACTGAATGTCAGGCAGCACTACTGCAGAAACACTCTCTTATTCTACCATGTGCATCATTATTTTAAAAATAATCAGTAACCACTGACTTCTTCAGCAAACATGGCTTTAATTTATTAAAAAGCTCTTGGAATTTCATCAGCTGGAAGTAATGCCAATGTAGACAAATGATGCATTTTTAAACTGACATTTTTCATTGTTGCCGTATCACACACTCGATCCTTTTTTCAGAATTTGGCTTTCTATTCTTTATATACCCTCCTTCTTCATAGGAATTGCAATGTTCAGGATTTTGGCTTTCAAGATTTCAATATTCAGGACTGTGGCATTCAGGGTTGGGTATTTCAAGATTACAACTGCCAACACTCCTGATCAATCCCAGGCCTTCCCCACCTGCCACAGTGTGGTGTGCTGTGCCTCCTGTTTTTAGAACCTGTGAGTAAAACCTTACTGCTTCATGTCAATCATTTCCTTGCCTTTGTGTCTTACTATTCCTGATTAAAAACAAACCCCAGGTACTTTTAAAATAGTTTCCTTCTTTTTAAATCAGCTAGTACACGTACTACACTTGTATTACCTGCTTTTTTCAAACAGCTTGAGATAAAATTCATATACTATATAATTCACCATTTAAAGTGGATAAGTCAGTGGTTAAGTATAATTACATTTATGCAACCATCACCACAATCAATTCTAGAACATTTTTATCACCTTCAAAAAGAAAACTACCTTGCCAGGGATTTAGCTCAGTGGTTTCGGCTGCCTGCTGCGCAAGCACAAGGACCCGAGTTTGATCCCCGGTACCAAAAAAAAGAAAACTACCCATCAGTAGTCACTTCCCCCCATCTAGTCACCCCAACCCTTGGAGATTACTAATTGATCCTTCCATCTCTCTAGATTTGACTGTTCTGAACATTGCCCATAAATATATAAATACAATAGGTAGTCTTTTGTGACTGACTTCTTCCACTTAGCATAATACTTTCAAGGTTTATCTATGTTAAGAGTATATATTAGAACTTCATTATTTTGTACTGCCAAATATAGCCCATTATATAGCTATAAATTATTTTATGCATACATTCATCAGTTGATGGACATCTGAGTTATTTCTACTTTTTGGCTATTATAAAAAATGCTGCCATGGGGTCAGGGATGTAGTTCAGTGGCACTGCACCTGCCTGGCAAGTGTAAGGTCCTGAGTTCAATCCCCAGTACAGGAAAAAAAAAAAAAAAAGTGCTGCCATAAACATTCATGTACAAGATTTTGCGTGGACAAATGTTTTCATCTCTTGGGTATAGGCCTAGAAATGGAATTGCTAGATCATATGGTAACTATATTTACCCTTTTGAGGAATTGCTAAAAGATCTTCAAAAAAGCTGAATTATTTTACATCCCCAATAACACTGTATGTTATGTCTGGGATCCAAAAGGTCCCCAAAAGGTTCACTGTGTTGAAAACTTGGTTGCCAGCTGATGGGGCTTTGGGGAAGGTTTGAAATATGAGGGCTCTAATTTTATCATGTAGATTAAATGGCTCAATGTGCTTATTAGAAGGCACAGCCTAATTGAAGGAATCAGGTCACTAGGACAAGTGCTTTTAAGGGTAAATTTTGTCCCGGGTCCCTTTCACTCTGGCTCTTGCTCTCTGCTTCCAGTCATCACGAGGCAAGTAGCTTTCCTCTGCCATGATGTTTCTGTCCTCTTGCCATAGGCCTAGAAACAATGGACCCAAATGACCACAGACTAAAACCTCTGAAATTGTAAGGGGAGAAAAATCTTTACTCCTTTACACTGACTTTTCTCAGTTATTTTGTCACCATGACAGAAAACTGGCTAACAGTGTATGATGGCTTTGATTTCTTCCACATTCTTTTTTCTTTTTTTGGTACCAGGGATTAAACTTGGTACCTTGCACTTGCAAGGCAGGGAGCAGAACCACTGAGCTAAATCCCCGGCCCGTGGATTTCTTCCACATTCTTATCAATACTTGTGTGTTGTTTTGAGTATAGCTATCCTGGTAGGTGTGTGGGAGTGTCTCATTGTGCTTTCTGACTTGCAGTTCCCTGATAACAAATGACATTCAGCATTTCTCATTGCTTGTTTCTCAGCATTGCTTATTAGACAAAATCTTTTGCTCATTTTTAAGATTACAAATGTCTTTTTTATTAAATTCTGAGTTTGGTTTTTAAAAACATGTTCTGAACACAAGTCCCTTAACAGATATATAATTTACAATTTTTTTTCCATTCTGTGGTGTTTTGGTGGTGGTAGTGGTGGTTTTTGGTGTTGTCTTTTGGTTTTGATTTTTTGGGGACACAGGAGTTTGCTATGTAGTCCAGGTTGACTTGAATTCATTATATAGCCCAGGCTAGTCTTGAACTTGGGATCCTCCTACCTCAGCCTCCAAAGTGCTGAGATCAAGGCATGTACCACTGTGGTAGCATGCTACTTTGGTTTTCTTGACAGTATGAAAGAGTTTGTTTCTTTTTGCCGTGCTGGAAACTGAACTCAAGGTTAGTTCATATGCTAGGTTACATGGTTAGTTCACATGCCAGGCAAGGGCTTTACCACTGAACTACATCCACAGCCTTTGTTTGTTTGTTCGAACAGGGTCTCACTAAATTCCCTAGGCTGGCTTTGAACTTGTGATCTTCCTGCCTCAGCCTCCTAAGTAACATATATACATCACCAAGCCCAACTTTCAGATGCTTTTAATTCTGATTAAGTTCAACTGATCTTTTTCTTCTGTCACTTACACTATTAATGTTATATTTTAAAAGGCTCTCCCAAACCAAAGGTCAGGATGATTTATGCCTACATTTTCTTTTCTTTTTTTTTTTTTTGGTACCAGGGATTGAACTTGGGACCTTGGGCTTTTGAGGCAGGTGCTAGAACCACTGAGCTAAATCCCCAGCCCTATGCCTACATTTTCTTAAGAGTTTTATAGTTTTAACTCTTCCATTTAGTCCTGTAACCCATTTTAAATTTAATTTATGTGTATGGTAAGAGGTAGACATCCAGCTTCATTCTTTTACATGTAGATATCCAGCATCATTTGTTCAAAAAGACTATTTTTTCCACATTGAATGGTCTTGGCACTCTTGTTAAAAATCAGCTAATCAAGGACATGTGGATTTATTTCTAGATTCAAAATTCTATTCCATCAATCTATATATCTATCCTTATACCAGTATCACACAAATTTGATTACTATGGCATTCTAGTAAATTTCAAAATCAGAAGTATGGGTCTTCCACTTTCCTTCTGCCTTTTAAAGATCATTTTGGCTATTCTAGGTTCCCTGCAATTAGGATCAATTTGTCAATTTCCGCAAAAAAAGGCCAACTGTGACCAATTTGGGGAATATTAACACCTTAATATTTAAGTCTTCTGATCCATGAACACAGGATGTCTTTTATCTGCATTTTAAAATAAATAATAAGAATATTATATACTTTTCTCCTCCTTGCAGTTTTTACTTAATAGTATGTCCTGGAATCACTCCACAGTAGTGTGTATTGTCATTCCTTGACACTAAAAAGTATTCCAGAATACAGAGGTGCCACATTTATTCAACCAGTGCCCTACTGATGGACATTTGAGTTCTTATTTTTGCTACTACAAATAATATTGAAATAAATATCTTTGTGCACAAGACTTTTCATAATTTGCCAGTATATCTTTGTGATAGATCCCTAGAAATGGAAGTGCAGGGTTACTTCCACTTGCTAGTTATTCCCAATTCGGTCCCATGATGCTGTATCTCCATCAGTGATATGTGAGACTGCATTCAGTGCCCAAATGACTTGAATGTGTATCAGAGTCGAAAACCTTAGAATTTAAAAATCAACTATTAGGATTATTAGAGGAGAATGGTCATCTAAGTGGGTGGTGCCTACAGGAACTATGCAGATGGTTTATGTTTTATGTATGCAGAAACCCTGATGGGGGGAGGTAGAGAGGAAAGGAGTATTGATGAAGAAGGTAGGGAACCTAGGATAGGGATGGTTTTACAAGCAAAGGCTGCACCAGAAACTTTCAGCTTCTAAGGATGGAAAAATCTAAAGGTTCTCTGCCTTCTACCTGCCCGAATTCCTACTGGGTAGGCAGTGTGCCCCCCCCCCCCACCATGAGCAGAACGTCACAGAAGCTGGAGTAAAACACTCCAGACCCAGGAGAATGAGAGTACAAAGGCTGTTCCCAATACACATGAAGTTCATAAAAAAGGTCAGGAGGCTAGGGTTCAAGTTTCACCTGTACTTTAATTCACTGAAAATTTTAGACACACTACCTTTCCAAGCTCCAGTTTTTTCCTCTGTTAAATGTAAAAATAAATCCTTGCCTCTCCCTGCTCTACAGCTTTGAAGACCTAATAGGAAAATGACTTGACAATTTTCTGGGAACTGAAAAGTGCCATATGGCAAGTGCCAAAAGGGATTTTTATTAACGAAGCTGAGTTTGAATTCTGGGTGCCCATTTGCTACCTGATCTTCCTCACTTATAAAATGGAGCTATCACTTATTTCACAAGGTTAGTTTAGGACGAAATTATATAATGTATGTTAAGTACATGGCACAGTGCCTAATAAATATCAAGTGCCTTAAAAGATAGTTTAGGGACCCGGGATTTAGCTCAGTGGTTCCGCCGCCTGCCTCACAAGTGCAAGGTCCCAAGTTCGATCCCCAGTACCAAAAACATAAAAATAAATAAATAAAATAAAACAGTTTAGTAGTATTAAGACAAGTGAAGTTATAATTTGCTATGTAACTTTGGTCAAACACAACAGATTTTTTTACGTGCTTTGCATGATTGTGGAGAAAACTGTAAAAGAATAAACAAAATAAACACAAGTTACCTTAGAGGATAAAGTTAGGGGGACAGAATGACTGCTGGCTTTTTCTTCGCACACCTCTAGGTTGTTTGGCTTCAGTCTGAATGGAAAAATCCAGCAAGCCACCTTGCTGGAATGTGGGAAATGCAACTGATGACAGGCACTCAGGGTGCTTCACAGATACTGATAATCTGTATCTTCGCTCTGCAATATGTACACGGGTATGTACTCATTTTATTTTTATACCAGGAGTCAGTAAACTTGTTCTGAAGAAGACAGCAAGTATTTCAGGCTTTGTAAAAAACATAATCTCTGTCACAACTAACCTCTGCTATTGTAGTATAAAAACAGCACAGAGACAATACATACACAAGTATGCTATGCTCCAATAAAATTTTAAAAGGCGGTAGGCTGGAGGTGGCTCATGAGCCATAGTCTACAAATCCCTGATTTACACCTTTATATGTTATATTACTCTTCTCCATGTGTGAAAAAACTGAACAATTTAAAAAGATCAAACACACACATGCAAAAATCTATCAAATCTGTTCCCTAAAGAGAAAAATCCAACCCAGTACATATAAGCAAATAATCCAGCACAAAACAATTTAGTCTGAAATCTACAATCTCACATCTTAAAGACAGGATCTTCTTTAAAAATTTGTTTCATGCAGGGCTGGGGATTTGGCTCAGTGGCACCGTGCCTGCCTAGAAAGCGCAAGGTCCTGAGTTCAATCCCCTGTACCAAAAAAAAAAACAAAAACAACTTATTTCGTGTAAAAAATTTTCCTACTCAGTTCTCCTTTCTGTCTTCATCCTGTATGTACTAAAATATTCACAACACATTTTTTAATCTCTGCCTATCAAAAAGATGGAAAAATATAGTCATCAGCCCTTTGGTTTCTTTTTAAGCATCTGCCCCACCCTATACCCATTCTTTCAAAGTTCCAATTTCCTGCTCCCTAAAATAATGAATTTAAGGTAAAAAGAGATGAAGAATGGAAATTTACAAGAAAAAGAGCATGACTGATAATTGTTACCAAGAAAACATTTTCCTTTTTTGCTCTTAATAGACTGTAAAGCTGATGCAATTAAATTATAACTATAGCAACTCAGCTGGTATTACAGGCCTTCACTCCAACAGCATCACTGAACACAAGCAGAGCCTGCATGCTCAAAACTAGGCGTAACCACAGGCAGCCAGGGGCTGCAATAAGAAGCCTTTGGGGAGGGGAAGTCAGTAGAAATGCCTAAAGGCTGGTTGGGTTGCCAGGCACAGTGACTCATGCCTGTAATCTCTGCTCCCTGGGAGGCTAAGGCAGGAGGATTGCAAGTTTGAGGCCAGCCTGGGCAACTTAACCTGAACCTGCCTCATAGCAAAGGCTGGCAATGTAGCTCAGTGGCACAGCACTTGCAGGGCGTGCACCAGCCCTGAGTTCAATCCCCAGTACCATCAAAAAAAGTTTTAATAAAAAGAACACTTTGGGTAGAGCTACAGAAGAATTTCCACATCCTTACTGACTCCAAAGAGCAGCCAGAACATTCAGCTCTCAAGTTTAGTTGCAAAAAATAAAGAATGCAGTCCTCATAATCACTCCAGAAACATAAAACAATGTCCTTACATTAATACCAGCATTTAAGTCTTTCTTAAATCCAAGGAATGAAGACTAAAGAGATGACTGACAATTTCGTGTATCTCTCGCATAGAACCTCAGTGACTTTCCAGACCCACCAAAGGCACAGTAGCAGTTTCTGCTTCATTCCCCCATTGTCATTCCATCAGGGGTTTGGGAACCTGTGCTCTGGAGTCAGCCTCACTGGGTCTGAATCCTAGCTCACCACACCAATTGTATGAGGTGAGTTTTTTGCCTTCTTGAGACTTTTCATTCACAGTAATAAGGGTATCACAAGCCTTACACGCTGGCTATGAAGATCAAGCAAAATCTTAAATCAAACCAAGAATCTGAGAGGTATTAAGTAGCCAGTAAATCACATTTCTTCTGGAAAGCAACATGGTTCTTTCTGTTCGGTCCTGCAAATTATAAGCTCCTGGAGGGCAAGGACCAGGTCTAATTCATGGTAGTGGTTCCAGATATGGTCCAGGTTTGGCCCAGTGAAGATGCTAAACACACCTTTATGGAATCAAGAGCCCAATGGATGCTGTGTGGCAGTAGTAGTTGCTGGCCCAGTTAGTCAGCATTTTCTCTTGAGTCACCCACATCGCTGTTCTACAATCAGCCAGGAAGTACTGTGTTTCAAGGCCATTCAGAGGCAGGCTTTGGACTCACTGACAATAAGCAGGCAGAATCACTCCTCGCTTAGGTGGCCTCTTGTCACCGAGTACCATCTATTTCTTCCAAGTGCCCTTAAAAACTTTGCTCATTGCTGAGTACTTTCTGGCTTGAAAGGTACCACTTATAGCCAAGGCCCATATCTACTAAGATATTTGTAGGAGCCATTTATGACCCAATACTGGCAAACCCAAGCAAGAATGACAGTGACCAGATTCTGTATGACAGACCTCTTCGGGCCCCTTCCACCCTGATCGTCTCCGCTGTGACACGAGCTCACAGCTTGGTCAAACAGACAGGCCGGAAAACTGGAGTGCCAAGTAGACAAAGCAAGGCTGCTGACCTGTTTACAAAACCTCTCTGAGTTCCTGCGAATCTGGCTTGTGACTGTCATTCACAGGCTGTATCCAAATTCAAGGCAGGAAAGAAACGGATTCTGCCCCCAAACCACCCAGCACCAAGGCTGCCTCCCCACCAGTACTCACGCCTTGACATCTGCTGTCTCCTGGGAAGTGCGTGTGAGGGTACGGGAACGCAGGCGCTCGCCTGCCTGCTGGATCTCCTGTAAGTTCCGTTCCACATGGGGAAGCTCTGAGATGCCCTCAGTCTCAGCGGCAAGCTGTTCAGCTTGCTGAAGAAGCTCACCAAACCCCTCAGTATCCATTGCAGATGCAGATCCTAGATGGGGGCAAAATACAAGAGACCTAAATCAAGGGAGAGATAGGCTTGAAACACTGCCTAAATCTGATATAAGCTTAGGGAAACACTAGGACTTTTTGTAAACAGACAAGGAGACAGCTCATCAGCAAGCAGGATTTGTTCCTGAACATAGACCAAGAACAGGCCTGACAGAGAAAATGAGTCAGACTGTGAAGAAACAGATCATTTCTGTACATATTGACAGCCCCAAGACTGATTTCAGCCACCAGAACAAATGCAAAGAAAGATATAGTACAATTCCTGCCTCCTTCCATAGACCCAAAGCAATAGGATATGGAAGCCACTGTGGCAACTTCTAGCTTAAGGAACAATCATCTTGCATGCCCTATTCCTCTTGTCTTTTTCTTTTTTTTTTTTTTGTACCAGGGATTGAACCCAGGACCTTGTGCTTGGGAGCAAGGCGTGGTGTCACTGAGCTAAATCCCCAGCCCCCTCCACATGTCTTGAAAAACACTACCACCATCAAAAAAAAAAAGAAAGAAAGAAAGAAAGAAAGAAAAGAAAAGAAAAGAAAAGAAAAAAGAAAAACACCACCACCAGAAGGGCACCATGCAGGGTCTTGTCTCACATGATTCTCATAATCACTACAGAGGCTCCAGAAGTAACTCCAGTCTACAAAAGCTCAGGCACATTCCTAGTATACTCTGTTGCACTTTGACTAAACTGAAACCAGAAGAATACATGTCTTCTGGCTAACCACTTTCCCACATTATTCTAACACAACTCCGTCCTTGCTAACAAGACTTCTTTAGGTTTTGGGTTTTTTTTTTGAGATAGGGTCTCCCTAAAATGCCCAGGCTGGCCTCAAACTTGCAATTCTCCTGCCTCAGCCTCCTGAGCAGACAGTGTTAAAAAGTAGCTGGGATTATAGGTGTGTGCCACCATGCTTGGCTAAAATATTTCTTTTTTATTCATGTCCAGGTCTTCACTGACACATTCTTTAGTTTACAAGGTTTCGAGAGCAGTGTCTACTTGTACACATAACATCCAGCACATCAGATTTATTATTATACTACTACTTTAAGAAATACCATTACTACCAAAAACTATACTAATATAAATAGCAGCTGGCACCGCACCTGCCTCACAAGCACAAGGATCCTGAGTTCAATCCCCTGTACCAAAAAATAAATAAACAAATAAATAAATAAAATAGCAGCTAGCTTTTAGACCACAAATATTGTAAGCAAGATCACCCGTTTCTCCAACAACTGATTAAGAAAAGCCCTACAAAAAGTATTGCTATTTAATAAGCAATTACATTATGAATCTTAAATATACTGTATTACTCTTGCACAAAATTCTTATTGTTTGGGGGGTTTTGCCAGTACTGGGAATTGAACCCAGGGCTTTCTACACGCTAGGCAGCTCTACCACTGAGCTGTACCCCCAGCTCTCTTGCATAAGATTCTTTTTTTTCCGTACCGAGGATCGAACTCGGGATCTTGCGCTTGCGAGGCAGGCAGTGGAACCACTGAGCAAAATCCCTGGCCCCCCTTGCATAAGATTCTTGATCAACAGAATGTATATAACTCCTACTGCTAGTTATATCAACAGGTGGTAAAATTATCACCATCATTAAAAAACTGACACAGCTAAAAGATTAGGAACAAAATTATTCAATTAAAAAAAGAAAACTTTAAACAGTAATTCTTGTTGCTTATTTTCTTCTTTGTTTTAAACTCATGGCTTCTACCGTACATGTGAAATCCCACTGGTCTAGCATTACAGTTATAACACTAATGTAATATATAATTATATCTCAGCTATGAAGCACAGGTTAATGTTAAAAGGGCACTATTACTGCCATAAATCCACAGCAGGAAGATAAGGACTTTTTAAAATGAGCATTAAAGGATATTAACTTTAAAGGCAAGAGCACAAGGGTAAAACAAAAATAGCTCAGTTGGAGTAAACATAAAAACACTTTGGTATTCTTTATAAAGTTTCAAGATGACTTTAATCTTTAACAGCAACAAAAAAAGAAACCCCATATATACCATAAGTTTTAAACTAAAGTTTTAAGAAAATCATTGTAATCTTTTGACCCAATAAAATCCCCTGGCCATCTTTACCTGTGGGAGAATGGGGATGGCAGAACTAGAAAGGTATTCAGTCTCAGCCTCCTCCAGTCTAATCTAATCAGAACCTAGTGATCCTTTTAAAGTCAGTCAGATCATATTCATCCTCCACTTAAACCTCTGGAACACAGTAAAGTTCTACAAATGGGGCCCCACCTCCTCTTGTTACCCTGACTTATCTCCAGCCCTGTTCCCACTCCTTCCCTGGGCCCCAGCTGCACTGGGACACCCTTGCTGATCCCTAATGGATTAGGCACATGGCTGCCTAAACCCTTTGTGCTGCTTCCTCTGTTAGGAATTTTGCTTGCAGATTTGCTCATGGTTGATTCTCTACTTCCATTTCAACAAACTGTCACCTTTCCTTTAAGGACAAACTAGAAAATGTTACTTAAAAGTGCAACTGACCCCCACCCAGCACTTCCCCAGCTCCCTTAATGTCTGTCACCTCTGCCAGAACGTAAGCTGCAGATGAATAATGTTTTGGTCACTGACTGACTCCCAAGCTCCTGGAACAGGGCCTGGTGTACAGTAGGTATTCATTTACCTCATGAGCTGGACATGCTTTACTCTTCCATCTGTTGGGAGTCTGTCCCTCTTGAAGACTTCCTGCCCTCCTCAGCCAAATCAGCACCAATTGGCAAGCATAGACCTGAGCAAAAACATTCCCTTCTAACTACCAACTGATGCTTAACATTTCTGAGGCCACAGAGCATAAGGCAGTGACAGAATGTGGCATGAATTCAGATCACATTTGGTCCAGACTAGCGCTTTCCCTCTACAAGAAAAATCAGTGGTATGTAAAAGAAATGGCCACATTTTCACGTGAACAGAATTCCAAACCAGAAGAACAAACAGATACATATAGAAAGAATTTTCTATATAATATCAAGGTAGGAGTACAAAAGAAAATAAGTTTGTTCCACAAGTGCCTAGGAAAAAAGAAAGATGTATATAATGCCGTATCTGGGGAAAATCAGATCTGTCATACATTATAGATCACCCAGCAGAAATTAATTTTACAGCATGTTTTATTAAAGTTTCCAAATCTATATTTTGATGTAGTCATCATCTCACTTCATTAAAGTTTCCATTAGAGGTTGATTTCATAAATTTAAGGATAACTTTTATCCCTTCTACAAAATAAACATCAATTTTGCTATAAAATATAAAGGTTAATAAGCCATTATATCAATGTTGAACCAAGATACTAAAAACTGATCATGAAAATAACTTCACTAACTTTGTCCAACAGAATTAAAATGATGGGGGGTATCCCCAAATCTAAGATTTGTATTGGAAAAATCTACACATTTGGGAGCTATGGAGGAAGGAACCCGGAAGAAGTCCCACTGAGAACCCCCGGAAGCAGGATGTGGAATGGTCAATGCACCAAAACTGGGGCTGGACAGGTCAGCTGAAAGAAAAGGTCAGCAAGGACAGACTAACAGCACCAAGGAGCCTCCATGTCAGCAATGCTTCAGCCTCTGCACATGATGGGAAGGGGGGGGGGGGCTCTGGCTGCACTAAACAGTGCTTCAGAGAGCATCCCAGGGAATGAGGGCCCTGAGCAACAAACTACTCTCCCTGTGCCACTTGGCAAAGTCTTACTGAACTGCACAGGTCTCCTCAACTACACAAGAAACAGAGAGCCTTAAAATGTAGGGCAAACATCACTGTTCTTAGAAGCCTGGATTGGTTACCCTTGGGATAAAGAGACAGAAGAGGAATGAAGGAGGTTTTAAAAGGGCTGGTTTAGTTCAGTGGTTCCGCCGCCTGCCTTGCAAGTGCAAGAACCCGAGTTCAATACCAAAAAAGGGGGGGGGGTAAACTTTTTTTTAATCTGAATGCTAGTTAACAGTGTGCCCACTTTGTGAAAATTCATCAATCTCGACTCATAATTTGGGTGTTTTTCTGATTGTGGATCACACTTCAATAAAAAAAAAAATCCCTACTAAAACAAAGGAAATGACTCACTAATCTGCAGAGGCTGCAGTAGGACACCCATTCTGCTAAAAATGAAGAATTCTTTTAGTGGGAAGTTCCCATGATCTAGATTTCTTCACCACTACTAGAAGATATAAAAAAATTAGAGAAAAAAAATCAAAGACTACAGTTTTAGAGAAATAGCTTTCTAAAACTACAGTATGGGCTGGCCAGACTTCCATTTTCTTATTGCCTGCATTCACCTGTCATTCAATGTCCAACTAACATGCCCCTTTAAGGCACATCAACATTCTTAAATCAGAAAAAAATCCCCAAACTGCATATAAGGTGAAATGAACTAAATATAAACACAGAGTAAAATGTACCAAATAATTTCAGATCATACGCTATTAACATGTGAGTCTTAATTATGGAAAATATGGTCATTTTCACATTGTCAATATAACCATATTAAATATATTTAATCAAGGCAGAAAAGAGTAGATATTTAAATAAATATTCAGACTTCTAAGCAAAGCATTTGTAAACCATTTTAAATCAGTATTTTCAAAGAATGGCCCCTTCAGGATTTTGCAGATGGGCTGAATCTTAAATCTCTTATGGTATTCATGCTTACTGTATGTATTAAAATATCTATACACATGTTTTCTGGTACCAATTATTAATTCATGAGATTCTTTTACTTTTAAAGCATCAGCCACAAGTACAGTACTGTTATGGTTTGGATCTGAAATGTCCCCCAAAGCTCAAGCATACGAAGGCTTGATCTCTGCTACAGCAGATAGGGGTTTTAGAAGGTGACTGTATTACAAGGGCTCTGATCTTACCAATCAATTAACCTACTGATGGGTTCAAAGCTTAATGGGCCATTGGGAGGTGGTAGAAACTTCATGAGGTAGGGCCTGGTTGGAGGAAAGAGGTCAGTGGGGACATCTTCAAAAGATATAGTTTGTCCGTGGCCCCTTCCCTTCTCACTTCTAGGCCGCCAGGAAGTAAGCAGCTCTACCCGACCACACACTTTTATCATGATGTTCTGCCTCACTACAGGCCCAGGAACAACAGAGACAAGTGACCATGGACTGAAACCATGAACCAAAATACATCTTTCTTCCTTTACGCTGATTTTCTCTCACATACAGTATTTTGTCACAGTGACGTAAAGCTGACAAACACAAATACCTCTTAGGAGAGCTTGTGGACTTCCAAGCTGAGAAAACATTCAGTCTTTAAAGATCACTGGGTTATCCCTGAAATGGCTGTTATTCACTATTTCTCTGTTACTTCCAGGATATTCTCCAGAAGATCAGAGCCTCAGAGCTGACAGAAAATAGGAAAAGCCTCAGAGCCACCCATCCTACATCTGTCTGCCAAACCCTTGCCAAGTTACTAGTCTCCGGGGTAAGGGTCAGCAAACTTTTTCTTTAAAGGGACAGGAGATAAATTATTTTAGGCTTTGTGGTCCAGTCTCTATTGCAACTACTCAATTCTGTCATTCTAGCTTGAAAGCAGCCATAGATAATATGGAAACAATAAGCATGTCTGTGTTCCAATAAAACTTTAATCGTGAACATTAAAATTTGAATTTCATCTAATTTTCATGTGTCATAAAAATATACTTCTTTGATTTTTTTTTTGGAGTAATTTAAAGACATAAAAATCCTTCTTGGCTTATTTGGCCCATGGACCATAGTCTGCCAATCTTTGGTAGAGTATCTGAGCTGGACCTAACAAATAAATCCTGGTTCAGTGTTTACTACCTGCAATGCCCTTGGCAAAACTACCCTCCCAAGGCCCCACTAGAAAAACACTGTTACAAAGATTAAGATTAAGGCCTGTTGCTATTGCCTTTCTCTCTTTAAACTATTTAAAGAGTATATGTCAGAAAGAAAAGTATTTTGTATATGATGAAATCTGTCCTGTATATGTTCTTTTGACCTAATATACAGGATGCTGCAGGGAACTTCCTAACCTTTCTTTTTAGGCACAATCCAACGTACTAAACCTATATAAATTTGCCCTTTTCCTTACTACCCTCAAACCAAACAGTTCAGTTATCTAAAAAATACAAACAGCTGAGAAAGATAAAAGAATAAAGACAAAGCCATTTAATTTTCTTCTGTGTTAAAGAAATCTCTCTTGATTTAATGACTTGTACAGGGACAACTACTTTCCCTGCAGAATTAAAATACCCATGGTCCCCCAGGTACGATGGTTTAATAATTTTTTTACTTCACAATGGTAAAAAATTGATACGCATTCTGTAGAAATTACTTTGAATTTTGATCTTTTCCCAGCCAATGGATATGAGACACTATACCCTCCAGAGTGAGCCCAAACTCCTAGTTAGCCAATCACAAGAAACAATAACAGAGACACTACAGCGTACTGTGTTGCTAATTCAGTAAATTATATAATATAAAGTGAGTTTTCAATTTCTGATTATCAAATTTATAATGGTTTTTTTGGGACAGGCTCCATTATAGACCGAGAAATATCGATATAGTCAAATAATAATTACTGCCATTCAATGAGGAATTCTAATTTCACTGTACACCCAAGTATCATCTCTTTCAACTACAAATACCCTGCAGCCCAATCAAGTTAGATTTTCTACATTTTTTTTTTTTGGTATTGGGGAACGAACTTAGGACCTTGGGCTTGCAAGGCAGGCGGCGCCACCACTGAGCTAAATCCCCGGCTCCTCTTCACATTTTTTTGGATATTGTCAAAGGAGATTTTATATAAAGAGGTAATAACTCATGTTGCTATTTATACACTTTGCTTCAAAATTTACAACAATGTTCTTCCTTCTTTGAATTACTTTACAATTTTAATAGCAAAATATATTCAAAAATATTTCAAACAGAATGGGTAAGTAGACAACTAGATTTTGAACTCAAATACCTGGTTGGAATCCATTTTGTTCACTTATTAGCAGAAGGTGGATCAGTTTACTTAGAGATAAAGTTCAAATCTCTCCATCTCAATTTCTTCATCTACAAAAAGGAAATGATAACCTCTATGGACCATGGGTTTCCTAATACACAAAGTATTTTATAAATTCTGCTGATTTATATTATCGTAAAATCCTATTTTAGTTTTTTTCCAAAATTGCCAATTTGGCAACATTTTATCATTTAATTATGAACATCTCTGCTTCAAGAACTCTTCTCTTCTCATAAATATTTAACAATAAATTATAATTTATTTAATTACAAGTTTATATCATTCAGAAAGAACTTCTGGAAGATGAACTTTTTTAATGTATGTTGCATCATCCACTACCAAATATGGTTTTTAGTGTAAATCCGAATTTCCACAATAAAGATGACTCAAAGATATTAAGCATTTAATCTCAAACATATTTTACCCTCAAACCTCATTAATCATATTATAATATTAAAACAATAATGTTCAACATTTAAGACCAAAGACTAAGGAGAAAAGCCTAACTATGGGGTATTGAAAGTTTATAAGCATGCTTATCCAAAATGCTTGGAGCCAGAATTGATTCATATTTGGGATGTTTTACAATTTTGTAATATTTAGAATATACATGAGATAGCTTAGATACTTCTTAGATATATATTACCCCCAGCATTGGAGATCTACCCCAGAAGCATTGTACCCTTGAGCTACAACCCCAGCCTCCACCCCCACTGCCTTTTTTGAAACAGAGTTTCACTAAATTGCCAAGGCTGGCCTCTAATTTACAATCTTCCTGCTTCAACCTCACAAAAAGCTGAAATTACAGGCAGGTACCACAGTGCCCACCTCAATCTTACATGATATTTTTAATAATTCTGTACATGAAACAAAGTTTCCTGGTATAGAATTTTCCACTTAGGGAGCCATGTTGACACTTAGAAAATTTCTGATTTTGGATTAAGGATGTTCAACCTATACTGGCTCTGCTCTCCTTGCTTTCACTGTATAAACTATAGTTAGATAACAATATCAGTCCATTTTTTACTGTATCTGTCAGATACCAATTACAACCAAAAAATTTACATCTTCATAAATACTATTGTTTTAGATGACTCTGGAAGAAGAGGAAAAAGATGGTTTCTAAAAAGTTGTTTATGGGTTATTATAGTCCTATGAAACTATGTAAGAGAGAGTTAGACTTGATCATTATTCAGAAGATAAAATTTCTGAGAAAACAAA
Source organism: Heterocephalus glaber (assembly GCF_053883595.1). NCBI lineage: Eukaryota > Metazoa > Chordata > Mammalia > Rodentia > Bathyergidae > Heterocephalus > Heterocephalus glaber. Next base: position 28,833,434 of record NW_028258137.1, read on the forward strand.
GACAATCTAACTTATCAGAAAAGACTTGGGTGATTTAATAGCAGTACTCCCTTGAACAACTCAGTGTTTACAGTAAGGAATGTAGTGTCAGTTTTCCTGATTCATAAAACATTGCTTCTATTAATTCATCTTCAATGAGAAAAAAAAAAAAGTAACCTGGTAACACAGAGAAACATAAATTATCCACAAAAGAAACTTTCAGGTAAATTCTTGGCCACTTAGGCCACTAAGGGGCATCTGGAAAGTCAGCACTGTCTACTCCAGCCTGCTTCCACCCCACATCACCCTGATCCTGGGACTGGTTCCTCATTGAATCTCAATTTCACCACTGGTGAAATGAGAGCTGTCTCCAGTGATTTCTAAGGGTCTGCTCACCAGTTAGAATCTACAGATGTGTGATATTTTTACGCAGTCTTTAAACTAACCTTATAGCTTCTTAAATGGAGCAGCCCCAGTTAACTGGTGACAGAAATGATACACAGAACCTTAGGAATGATACTGTTAGGCCCAAAAGGCCTTTGGCTCTGGCCCTGGATCTTCACCCTAAATTAGTTATTCTCAGCTGGTGATGACTTTTCCCCCTACCCCAGACACTGGACAATATCTGGAGAAATTTTTGACTGTCTTAACTTGAGGACAGGGGATGCACGCTATTGGGATTTAGAAGGAAGAGGCCAGGGATTCTGCTAAATATCTTACAGCACAGAGTCCTCAACAAAGAGTTATTTGACCTAAAATATGAATAGTTTCTAAGTTTAGAAATCCTGCTATATACCAAGGAAGGCTTCTTGTCCTCGGGGCCATGACATCAGTATTAGATACTAGAGAACCTAGAAATACACACTTTTAAAAATACAGCTCCATGGACTAAATTTCATAGGCATAATGATGAACTAAAGAAGCCAGATACCAAAAGAGAGGAAAAAGAAAAGAAGCACACTGTATGATTCCATATACAGGGATACATGGATCTTAAAAATAGGAAAAACTGGGCCAGGGATTTAGCTCAGTGGTGCCCCTGCCTGCCTCACAAGCACAAGGTCCTGAGTTCAATCCCCAGTTCAATCCCCAGTACCAAAAAAAAAAGGAAAAACTAATCTACGACACTAGAAATAAGAATACTAGTTACCTTTAGGAGTGTGAAGGAGTACTGATTGGGAAAAGGGACAGGAGAGCTTTCTAGGTACTGTGGACTGAACTGTATTCCCTCAAAATATTTTTGAAGCCTTACCCCAATTTGGTGGTACTCAGAGCAAGCAGAGAGAGAGATCAAGGGAGGAGCCAGGAGGGAGCAGCCCTCAGGCCACTCCCCCAGTGACGCATCTCTTTTGAGTGGGCTCCAAAAGCAAGTCAGTAATCCAATGGAACCTTCAAAAACCCCATCCACGAGCACAAAAGGCCTTGTAGGGACATCTAGATACAAACCATCACATTCCATCCCAGCCCCTGGCATTTCCTTCTACAAAATGCATTTAGTCTGTCTCTAGAGTCGCCAAAGTCCTAACAGGTTTAGCAGTGCTGAAAAGTCCAAGACCAAGTCCAAAGGGTCCTCTAAGATTTAGAGCTAATTCTCAGCTGGGAATCCCTGTACAAATTAGAAAGTTAAACACTGCCAACAAACAGTGGCACAGAATAAACATTTCCATTCCAAAAGGGAAGAACAGGGGAACAGAAACCAAGAACCCAGCAGGACAAACATTAATTCCTGTAGGTCCATGTCCAGCACGAAGGGGAAGGTATTGCAAGATGTGAACTCCAAAGGGCTTGGGCAGCCCCATCCCATCAACACTGCCAATGGTTGGAACCCTCTTGGATTCTCCCTTGGGCTGGCACTGCTCATTCCTTGAGGCTGTGGAAGGACATCTAGATACAAACCACAATAGTGCCCTTACAAGGAGACACACCAGAGTGCTTACAGTACCCCACCTAGTGCATAAGATGAAGGAAAGGCCATGTGAGCACAATGAGCAGCAAGACACAGCCAGATACAAGCCAGAAAGGCAGCTCTCAGCACAGCCCAACTTACCTCAGACCTTTAGCCTCCAAAACTGTGAGAAAATAAATTTCTGCTGTTAAACAACCCATCTATTTTGTTATGGTAGCCTGAGCTCACAAAAATGCTGGATATTTGAAATGTTCCAAGTCTCAATATAAATAGTGGTCATATGAGTGAATACTTACATAAAAATTCATTGAGCTGCACACTTAAACGTTTGTTAACTGGGCCAGGGATGTAGCTCAGTGGTGCCGCCACCTGCCTCGCAAGCGCAAGGGCCGGAGTTCCATCCCCAGTACCGAAACAAAGTTTGTTAACAGATAATTTTTAGAAGGCATAGGAAGATACATAACATTAACATAGCAAGAAAACAAGGAGATACAATTTGAGAACAATCAAGTTAAGTATTCCTCCTTATCCAAACCAAGGATACTCCCTAACAAAAACCCTGAAACCAGATTCTATTGATTCAGAAAACATAATCCTCGTTCTCCAAACATATCAAAGCTCTTATTAACTGAACAAACTTAAGCAGAGGATACTTACATTCTGGCAATGACCTGTAACCGTGGCTTTCATCCCCCTCATTATCACACAAGGCCAGGTCTCTGTTCCTTTAAGCTTGAATCCTACGGAGATGCTCCCTCCTCTGGCCCCTCCACTCCACAACACCCAGTTCTTTGCAGCCACCACAATCTTTCCAACATCACTTTCTTTATGAATCACTGAGCTAAATCCCCGGCCTGAGATACTACTTTTGATCCTGTGTACTAGTCACCTGATTTACTGTTTCTGACCATCCTTGTACATTTCCTGCTCTGTACTCTTGCTCATGCCATTTTTCCTATAAACATCTCCCCAAGCTTCCACCGTATCCAAGTCCTAGCCAGATCTTTTACTTATTAGTTGGGTGGCTTGGGGCACGTAATTATTCTCTCTGAGCTTCTCTGTAAAATGGAAAAATACCTACTTCCCTCCCATGCCACACAGTAACCTTCAATAAATATTAGCTGTTTTTATTACTACCAATTCAAGTCTCATCAACAACTATTGTTTAGATATGGTTTAAGTATGTCTCCAAGAGTTCATGTGTTGGAAACTCTCCCCCAGTGTGGGGATGTTAAGAGGTACTGGGGCCCTAGTGGGAGGCCCTTCCAACTCTCTGGCTTCCTGTCTTATCATCTGATCTCTCCATCTTTCACGGGCTCCCAGGGCTCCCACCATGGTGCCATACACAAGGCCACAACACAACAAAGTGTTGAATCAATGAGGGGCTGCCTGATTTTTGGACATTCTGTCTCCAGAGCTAAAGAAACCTCTTCTTTCATAAAGTACTCAATCCTTGGTATTTCTTTTTTTTTTTTTTTTTTTTTTTTGGTACCAGGAATCAAACTCGGGTCCTTGAGCTTGCAAGGCAGGCAGCAGAGCCACTGAGCTAAATCCCCAGCCCTTGGTATTTCATTATAGTTACCCAAAATGGAAGAATACACTTACCAAATGATTTTACTCCAGACCATCCTATTAAAATTCCCCTCACTGAGGGCCGGAGATTTAGCTCAGTGGTTCCATTGCCTGCCTCACAAGCGGAAGGTCCCGAGTTCGATCCCTGGTACCAAAAAAAAAAAAAAAATTCCCCTCACTGGGCCAGGGATTTAGCTTTGTGCCGCAAGCACAAGGTCCTGAGTTCAATCCCCAGCACAAAAAAAAATTTTAATTAAAAAAATAAAATTCCCCCCACCTAAACTCCTTTCTACTCCATTCATTTCAGCAGTGGGAAATTTCTTATCAATGGCAGTGGGAGTAACATAACAGCCATCATCTCCTGAGCTCTGGCTATGGGTGAGTGCCTGCCATTAGCTCTATTTGTATAATCTAAAGTCACCCTCAAGGCAACCCTCTGGTGTCCAAACCTGCTCTATTCCCTGTCTTCCTCATCTCAGTACATGCTACCTTCACATTCCAAGTTGCTCAAGCATAGTCACTGACCTCTTTTTATCTTTCATATTTCATTACATTATTGTCTCATCCACCACTATTGCTCTGGTCCAAAGCACTCACATGTATATCACGGGGAAAAACAACCTCCTTGCTGGTATTCCTGTTCCTATCTTGTCCTCTTTCTCCTTCCCCATCTGTTCTTTGCACAGCAGTGGAAATGAGTCGTTGAAAAGACTGGACCCTTCAGTAGCTCCCATCACTCAGACTAAAATCTAATGTCCTTACCTTGTATTGTGAAGCCTCCATAATCTGTGCCCTGCCCCAACCCCTTGTTACCACTTGTCCCTGTGACTGCCTGCTTCAGCCACAGCCCCTGGCTCTTCAAATATTCTAAATACTTCCTCAGAGTATCTACAAAGGTGAATATCACTTGATCTTATTCTTCTTCTTTTTTTTTTTTTGGTACTGGGGATCGAACTTGGGACCTTGTGCTTTGAAGGCAGGTGGAGGAACCACTGAGCTAAATCCCCCGCCCTCACTTGATCTTAGCCAAAAAGCCAAGAAGTGCCAAGAAGCGAATACAATGGTGAATATCGACAATGCTCACACCCTTACTTCATTCAGCTCTGGTTCACAGATCTTTTTAAAGAAGCTTCATAGAACACCCCAACTAAAGCAGTCCCACTATCCATTCTGTTACACTTTCCTTTTTTCTCCTCAGAAGCCCTTGTCAATGCTGTGCTTCATAGGTCCATTTGTTTATTCATTTAGCACCTGTCTCCAGGCAGACATAAGCTCCTTGAATCTGGGAATTTTGTCTGGTTTGTCCATCGCAGCATTCTGAGTACACTGAACAAATAATACCTAGCACACCACTGACGCTCCATAAATATTTGTTAAATGAAGAAAGGAAGATGGTCAGTAGACATTTTTAGAAAGGTTTGAGTAAGGTTACTCGGGTAGTTAGCATGAGCACTGAGGATTTAGCTACTATTTGAGGGCATTAGTAGAGTTACAAAAAGTGTAAAGCTACAAAACATTTCAAAATTTAGGCTATTTGGGAGAGAAAGAATATAGTTATTAACAGACCTTATTATAAGAAAAACAAATTAACTAGGAGGGCTCCCATCTATCAAAACAACTATGATTCCCATATCTCTTTGTCTAGCCCAATTCTTTCTCTGAACCAATATTTCCAACTATTCATCTGACATCTATACCTGGCTGAATAATGGATGCTTCAAATCACACATGTCCCAAACCAAACTCATTACTTCTCTCTCAGCCATTAACACCACCATTTCCTCCTGGGTTCCTCATCTGTATTGGTATAACAATTCACAGGCAATTCAGGCAGAAACCACCTTCCAATGAGGACCACTCAGGTCCCCTTCCAATTCTCCAACATCCAGCCGTTCTCCAGGTCTACTTCTGAAATCAAAGTCACACCCTCATCTCTTGCCTCTGCTCTGACACTTTTGCTTTTCTACAGGCTACATCAACAGTCTAAGCTTTCTTGCTCCTCTGACCCATTCTCCCCATGGCCAGAGAGGTCTTTCTGAAATTTCCCACTGCCTTACCCCATCCCATCCGGGGGCACCTTCCATCCTCTACAGACAGGAGTGCTCATGCATTGGGCACAGCTACACAGGGTGCCCTCCACAAAACATACAGTCACCCACCTTCCTCCACTATGCCTAGCAATTCTTTATTCTTTGAGGTGCCTCATGCGTTTCTTCCCCTTACACTCCAGTGTGCAAACTCTGTTATAACATAATACGCACCCTGTCACGTGGGGAATTAATATATATTTTCTAAAGTCAGCTGGCACAATTTCACTGCCTCACTACTCTGAACTTTCCATATTCTTTTTCCCTAGTGGACTAATTATGATAATTTCTTCCCATATACAGCATGTCTTCCTGTCTACAAGGCAAATTTCTATAAAGTCCACAGATGCTCAATTCTGAATCCTCAGCCACTAAATCTGGAACATAATAGGAACTTAATTAAAGTGACCCATTCCCTGTACACATCTTGAGCCCTCTTACCTTTACATCTTTGCTCTGACCAATCCTAGGCACATCTGTCTCCCTCTACCTTGTTTTTTACTTCAGTTCATTAAGAGCAGGTTCAGGCACTGAAGCTCACCACACCTCCAACTACTCACATCTCAAGGTCATTGCATTTGCTGTCTGCCTGCCAGAAATTCTCTCTAACAGTCCTAGGACTTGCTCTCTCCTTTCAATCAGGTCAATGTTCAAATATCCCTATCCTGACATGTGGATCAAGTGGATGCAGAAACAACCCCAGGCATGTTCAGCTATCTAATTCTCATTTTCGACAAAGGGTACAAAATACCTATGCTGGAGAAAAAGATAGCCTCTTTAACAAATGGTACTGCGGAAACTGGCTACCCAACTGCAGAAAGCTGAATTTAGACCCACATATCTCATTATGTACTAAACTAAAATCAAAGTGGATCAAAGGTCTAAATGTTAAAATAGAAACAACCTGCTGGAAAATAAAATAAAACAGGTAAAACTCTTGAAGAAGGTAGGTATGGTGGCACACACTTGTAATGCCAGCACTTGAGAGACTGAGGCAAGAGGACTGCCACAAGTCTGAGGCCATCCTGGATTACACAGTAAGTTCAAGGTCAGCCTAAACTGCATAGCAAGACCACATCTCAAAACAACAACAACAAACCCAAACACTCTTGAAGGCACAGGTTCTGTCTAAACAGAACCTCAATTGCACAAGAAATAACATCAGGAATCAACAAATGGACCATATCAAAAAGCTCCTGCACAGCAAACAACCAACAGAATAAAGAGACAACCTAGAGAATGGAACAGAATTTTTGCCAGCTGTTCCTTGGGAAGAGGACTAATAGCTAGACTATACAGTATAAAGAACTTTAAAAAATTAGACCCCTCAAAATAAAAGACCCAATCATAGCCAGTCTTGGTGGCACATGCCTGTAATCCTAGCACCCAAAGGGCTGAGGCAGATCACTGCAAGTTTGAGACCAGCCTGAGCTAAATAATGAGGTTCAAGGTCAGCCTGAAACTACAGTGAGACTCTGTCTCAAAAAGCCAATAAATAAATAAATAACTCAATCAAAAAACGGGCAACTGAAATGGATAGACATTTCTCACAAGTATAAATGGCCAATAAATACATTTTTTTCAATAAATACATTTTTAAAATGTTCAACATCTCTAGCCATTAGAGAAATGAAGCCAGGCATGGTAGCACACACCTGTGATCCCAGCACTCTAGAGGCTGAGGCAAGAGGATCACTGTGATTTCAAGGCCAGCCTGGGCTACATATTAAGTCCAAGGCCACCCTTAACTACTATATAGTGAGACCCTGTCTCATAAAACCACACATGCACACACACACACAAACAAAAACAAAGAGAGACAGAGAAATGCAAATTAAAACATACTGAGACTACATCTTACTCCAGAAAGAGTGGCTATCATCAAAAATCAAACAATAACAAATGCTAGTGAGGCCTGGAGCAAGAAGGGGCTGTTCTACATTATTGGTGGCAATGTAAACTGATATAACCACTTTGGAAATTAGTATGGAGATTCCTCAAAAAACTAAAAACAGAATTTCCATTTCTATGTATCTCCCTGAAGTAAAGACATTATATGATACATGTATATCCATGTTTATAGCAGCATAATAAATCTTGGAAGCAGCCTTTATGTTCATCAATACATGAATGGATAAAGGAAATTTAGTATTTATATATAATGGAGTACTACTCTGCAATAAAGAACAAACCTGAGTCATTTGTAGGAAAATGGATGCACCTTGAGACCATAATGTTAAGTGAAATAAATGAGACACACAGGATTAATAGTGCATGGTTCCTCTTACAAGAGAAACTTAAAATGTAAAGAGCAAAATAAAAGACAGATAATAGAAAGTAGGTAGATCTTTTGCAAAAGGGAAGAAGACCAGGAAGGGGGGGGGGGGTGTCAGTGAAAAAGAATTGCAAGAGACAAGGATAGGGTTGACAGAATGTACCAACTCCCCACAGGAATGCAATCATTATGTACCACAAACGTGTACCAATAAAAATCAAAACAATTTTTAAAAGCTCAAATAGCCCTATCATCCTTTTAAAACAGCTGATACCACATTTTATATGTGTGTGTTTATTGCTCTGGTGTTGTCCATAGGAACATCTCTTCAATGAGGACAGGCCTGTCTCATTCAATAATGAATTTCCAAGCCTACAACAGTGCCAGGAACACTCATTCCTATTTAGTGAGCAACTACTTGTGCCAGGCCTAGGAGCTGCACGTATGTCACAGAATGAAACATTTAAAAATACTCCTGCTCATATTCAGAGGGGAAAGACAAACGATACCAAGATAAATAAAATGTAAGTGCAAAGGACTAAAGCAATGAAGACAGGAAGTGAGCAAAGGCTCACTAAAAACCTGAAAGTGAGAGAGCAAGCAACATGGATATTGAACTGCAAGCACAAAGGCCCTGAACCAAAGCATATCTGACAGCAGAAGGGGAGGACAGCAGTAACTGATACAGTCATAGCAAATCAGATTATATAAACCTATATAGCACACTGTTACTAAGATGGGGAACCACTGGAAGATTTTTAAAGGAGAAAATATGATCTGATGATGTGTGTTTTAAAAGACTGCTTTAGGGCCAGGGATGTAGCTCAGTGTAGCCTGCCTGGCAAGCGAAAGGTCCTGAGTTCAATCCCCAGTACCGAGGAGAAAAAAAAAGATTGCTTTGCTGCTATGCCAAGGTGGAAGCAAGGGCGAACAGATAGGAAACTATTTCAATAATCCAGGTGTAGGCGGTGGTGACTTGGCTCAGGGTAGAAAGCACTGGATGTGGACTTGAGAGCAGTGAAGGACAATTCAAAGATTATTGGCCAAACCTTTTCATATTATTGAGACGAGAAAAATAGTAATGGTGTGAGGAGGAGCTTGAGTAAAGAGATGAGAGGGAGCTTGCTAGTGCTATATTCAGTTTGAACCCCAAATCCACCATCTCGGTGGAGATACTAAGTCCACAGATAGATAAAGGTCAAGAAGAGGCCTAGGCTGGAAATATGGGATGTTAGGTTGCCAAAGCTCAATGAGATCACCAAGAGTAAAAAAATCAAAATTAAAACAAAAAACACCGCACATTGGTGAATGAATAAAGTATCTATTCTCCCATGCCCTCCAGAGTAGGATAGACACCTTGGCAAAAAAAAAAAAAAAAAAAAAAACCCGCAAAAAACAATAAAGCAAAAAGCTTCCCTCTCCCAGCAGATGAGCAAATTCGGAGCAGTGAGTCATTCAAACTTTGACCAAACACCCATGGGGTCAACCCACAGTTTTGGTAAAAGGGACCTCAGCACACTTGGGCCTCGCCTTTACAGAGGACAGAAAGCAGAGTGAGCTCCCAGAAAGGTGAGCTCCAACCTTTAGAGTTCCAACCATTAGCGTCCCCTTGGACGTTAGTGCAGAAGACAACCACAGGGCTGACAGGGGCTCAGGGGGTCGTATTCCCGCGGCCCAAAGAACCCTACCCTCGGCGGGTAAAAGGCTCCCCCAGAGAGGGCGGGACACGAGAGGGGCTTGCGGGTGTGGTCAGGTAAGCACTGAAGCTTTCACCAAGGATGGTGGGGGTGAGTGGAGGTAGGGGCGTGGCGCGCCGCGGCACAGCGATACGCTGGGGTGGGAGGAGTCGGGGGGCCAAGACACTGCACTGACAAACACGACACTCGGAAGACCGGAAGACGCAGCCCGTCACTGTAAGGCGGGCGGCTGGATAACACCTTCGGTTGCCGGCGTCAGGCGTGCCCGGCTGCCATAAGGAGAACCAGAAGTGTGAGCCACATGGCTCCAAGAATGGGGCCGGAACTCCGCCTCGCCTCGAGGTCTCGAGTCTAAGGACAAGCCCCAGATCTGAAAGACGCGACGGTGACCAGAAACACACACGCTTACCTAGCCCTAGAACCGTACCCGCTGCCCAGGTACCGGCTTGAGAACTGGGCCGCCGCTTCTCGCGCCGCTCGCCCGCGCTTCCTGATTGGTCGAAGCGGGCCGCTCCCAGAAGCCCCCGCGCGACACGCCACCAAATTAACTTTATGGAGACCAGTGGGGGAAGGACAAGGACAAGGGCGGGGCCTGAGGCGGGGCAGGAGGCTGGGCTGTCAATCCCTGCAACAGGAGGCTACCGCCCTTACCCCGCCCCCTTGGTTAGAGTTGACGCTGCAGCAAGGAAGCAAGCGATTCCACAGTCCCAGGTGGGTAAGGAGATTTCTTACCCCTTCCTGAGCACCATCCTAGTTCCAGGCCTGATTCTAGGCGCTGCAGACACAGTGTCGTCACGACAAAGGAGATCCCTGATGTCATGGAATTCCCTGGCTGGAGGAGAAACAAAATAACAATAAATAACTACAGTTTGTAAGGAGACCTATGAAGAAGAAAGCAGAGTGATGGGAGAATGTTTGGGTGGCTAGGGACCTCTTTGAGGAGGTGAGAGCCAGGCTGAAATTAAAGATTGAGAAAGGGTCGGATTTACTAACTCCTGGCTGTGGCGCATTACATACAGAGGGACCAAGAGTGAAGGCTGAGAGGAAATAAGCATGCCATTTGGAGAACAGAAAGACGAGACCATCGCTGGAAGTCAGTGAGAGAGGACAGGTGAGGTAACTCACAGTGAACTAGGGCCAAACTTGGCAAGTCCTTTAGGCTATGGCCAGAAAGTTGAAGTTATTCTTTACTGCAAATGGAAAGCCACAATAGTGAGCTCACTCACATTTGCAAAAGATCCTCCTCCTGCTCTGGGTAGAGAATGGAGTGTAGGCAAGACAGACGGTCTAGGAGAGAACAGCTTTGTCCAGTACATAAAGGTGTTGGGACTAAGCTTTGTGGCGTGTCCACTCATGCAAAATGCATTAATGCTCACAACGTACCACAGAAGAGTAAGGCCCAGTCCTCATGACCCAGTGTGAATGCAAGAATCCAAACAGTTTGTAATACTATTTAATACTATGCAAGGCTGCTAAGGGAACTTAATCTAGTCTAAAAGGTTAGAAGTCAGAGAGGCCTTCCTGGAAGAAGTGAAACTTTAACTAAACCCTAAGGGCTAGTAGGACTTAGGCTGTCAAAAGACCAAAGGGAGATTTTTTTCCTGGTCTAGGGAAAGCAGTAAGCAGTGGCAGAGAAAAGAGATACTGCTTTCCCCACTCTCACTGCCCTCATTCTCTCACCTCTAATAGATCCTCTCCTTGGCCAAAATATAGACAAATTCTGGGTCCTTTTCTCTACTAGGCCCCAACCTTGGCCTATAAAGAACAAATTACTGACTTAGTTTCTAACCACTCAAAGCCACATCCCTAGGATGTCCATAACCTTCTTAAAATGCCTGCCTCAAAAAACAGCTGTCTAGGGGCCAAGGATTTAGCTCAGTGGTTCTGCCACCTGCCTCGCAAGCAAAAGGTCCCAAGTATGATCCCCGGTACCAAAAAACCCAGAAAAAAACCCAGCTCTCTCTAAACAATTTACTAGATGGGTGGAGTGGCCCAAGCTAGTAATCCCACATACTCAGGGGATGAAGCAAGAGGATCACAAGTTCAAGGCCAGCCTAGGAAATTCAGCAAGACCTTGTCTCAAAATAAAAAGGGCTGGGGATTTAGCTGAGTAGTAGAATGCTTGCCTAGCGTGTACATGGCCCTGGGTTCAATCCCTAGCACATAGAAAGAAAAGAGAAGAGAAGGGAAGGGAAGGGAAGAAGGGAAGGGAAGGGAGGAGAGGGGAGGGGAGGGAAGAAATTAATTTACTCTTTGTTCCAGCCAGGATCTGAGGAGAGGGTCCCTGTCTCCCAGCCTCAATGGGAGAGCAGGAGGCTAATTTCAATAAGCACCACTTCATAGCCTAAATGGGTTTCACATGGGCCATCTCCCTTTCTTGCTTTTTGTAACCTTTCACTTCCCTGAGTGTGCTGAGCCTCCATTCACTCTTTCCTCAGTCCCCTATTATCCATTTAAAATGCCCATTGACCTGGGTACGAATCGAAGTTGAGTTCAGTTCATACTGGACTCCCTTTCCTATTGTAATAGTATGTTACTGATTAAAATTCTGTCTTTAGCACTTTAACAGTATCTTAGTCTGTTCAGGCTCCTATAACAAACTACCATAGTTGGGTGACATATATGCAGAAATTTATTTCTCACAGTCCTGGAACCTGGGAAGTTCTAATCAAAGTGCTTGTGAATTCAGTGACTGGTGAGAGCCTGCTTCTTGGTTTGTAGACACCTGCTTTCTTGCTATCACCTCACATGGCAGAAAGGGTGAGGGAGCTCTCCAGTGTCTCTTTTATAAGGGCACTAAGTCTATTCGTTAGGCCTCCACTCTCAAGACCTAATAACCTACCAAAGGTTCTGCCTAATATTATCTAATATTATCACCTGGTGGGGGGGTAAGATTGCAACATATAAGTTTGGGGGGGGACAAAAACATTCAGTCTATAACAACTACTGTCCATTTTTATTTTGTTTTATTTTATTTTTGTGTTTGATGCTAGGGACTGAACCCAGGGCCTTTTGCATACTAAGCATACACTCTACAACTGAAACACATCCTCAGCCCTAGGCTTTATTTTTAGCACCTCATACCACCATATTGGGGTTCTCTAAAATGATCAGTGCTGATTAACAGTATGTATGATGGCCTTGTCCTCAAGCTACTAATATGTATCCAGATCCTGCTGTGATCAGAAAATATCTAGAAAGATAGTAGAATCTTGCATCTAAATGACATTTCATACTTTTACCTTCCTTTTTTTATGAAAAGAAGAATTTTTGATGACATAGATAAATGAACATTGCTACATGAAAATCAGTATTTACCCTGTAAAGCTGAATCTTTACATCTTGTAAAACCCAGCATGTCCACTCCTAGATACATGCCCAAGAGAGACTCTTACATGTGTGCATTAGGAGAAATGTGAAAGAATCTTCATAACAGCACAGTTCATAATTTCACAATACAAAAAAGGGAAACAAGCCAAGTCACTAATAATAACACAAAAGATAAATCATGAGATACTACACAATGCAACATGACATTGCAGTAAAAAACAAAACAAAACTGAGTATGCTACACTACAAACAACATGTATGAAACATTAGTGGATGTAACAGGATATTAAAATGATAATATAGTGTGAACTCAATGTCTAATAGTTTTAAAAATGAATAAAACTAAATAATATTTATGTATAGATACATTCATAATAAGAGGAAATTTCAGATTGTGATTATCTCTAAGAGTGATAAGAAGTGATATGGGAGGACCACCTGGGAAAATAGAAGTGTTTTTTGTTGTTGTTGGTACCAGCGATCAAACTCAGGACCTTGTGCTTTCGAGGCAGGCACGGTGTCACCAAGCTAAATCCCTGGCCCTATGCATAGGAACACTTTTGTATGTATCAAATAATATTTTTAAATAATATAGAAAAATTTCCAAAAATGAAAAATATGAATAGGGCCTGGGATTTAGCTCAGTGGCACCGCACCTGCCTCACAAGCTCGAGGTCCTGAGTTTGATCTCCAGTACAAAAAAAAAAAAAAATGAAAGAAAGAAAAATATAGAACAATATAGCTATAATTTCAACTGTTAAAAAACACATGAAAGCCTGGATTTAGCTCAGTGGTTTTGCCACCTGCTGCACAAGTGCAAGGACGGGAGTTCAATCCTTGGTACCAAAAAAAAAAAAAGCACATGAAAGATATAGAATTGCTAAAGTAGTGTTGGTGTCTCTCCTAGGCAGCAGAACCAGTGAGTGCTTAAAAGATAGTGTTTTTTTCAAAGTTTCTGCAATGAAATTAACATGCATAACTTCCATAATCAGATGAAATACACTAAAACTTGGTATGGTACTTAGGATGGGGTTTCAACTTGATTGGCTTTGGCATGCGCTCCTCAGATTGATGGAGCACACTGCCAGGTATGCCTGGGTGTATCAGGGAGGCATGGCCTTGGGATCTATGTCTGGTCTCTCACCCCTTCCCCTCTGGTCCTCTTCCACTGGTCTGTTTCCTGGCAACCATGAACTAACTGTCTTTGCTCTCTGTGCCCTTCCACCATGATGTCCCTACCTTGGAGCCATCCAATCTTAGACTGAACCCTGAGCAGATTAAACCTTCTCTCCAATAAGTGTGGGTGTCGGGTATTGTGTCCAGCAATGGGAAAGCTGACTAATCCAGTTGGTTTATTTGCTTTGTTTTGTTTGCATAAGAATTAAAACAAACATAAGCTTCCCAATATTTACCCAGGTACATAATCCAAAGAATTGTCTTTGAGAGATTAGAACTCACCTCCAACCCCATTCCTTGAACTGTGTTCTTGTCCATATGCCACAAAGACAGGAATTTCTTTTTCCTGATGGCAAGGACTGCATCAAAGCAATTTCTGGAGCAGTTTCTAACTGTCTATTAACTATATAGTTTAGAAGAGTTTCTTGAACATCCTTTTCTTTTCTTTGAGACAAGTTTTAGGATTACAGGCATGCACCACTACACCTGGCTTAAACATCATTTTCAACTGAGCTCAGAATCTTCCAAGTGGCTTTGTCTCAGGATTGTTCTGAGATAAGCTCAGGGTCCCTGTCAGACCTCATATTCTCCCTGAATTTAGCAATTGCATGTTCTTTCTTACTTAAAAGGGAGCTTTTCGGTGACAGGGTCCTTTCTCCCATTTCACCTTAGTGGTTAACGAACCCTTTTGTCAAAGGAAGTCTTTGGTGGATCCCACGTATGAAACAGATTTTGCATGCATTGTGTACATCCCAAGTATATAGTGTTACATTTTTTGTTTGTATGATCATATCAAACAAATGCAAGCCCCTGGACTCTTGTCTGATGACTTGTAGTGCTGTCAGACATTCCCAGTCTTCATTTTAACTCATTAAGTACATGGACTGTGTATTTAATCCACTAGACTGTACTACCAGACAGTGAGTCTCTTGTGAATATTTACTATTCAGCACTCTGACTCCTTTCCTGCCCCTACTCTTTGTGTTTTGATTGGTGGCTTGTGATTCAGGCCTACTCAATCAGAGCACAGTAGTGCTCTTCCCACAGTGGCTAGTCTAGGGATGGGTTTGTGACCCAGGTAGGTCTAGGAAATACACTCAGGGCTGGGGATGTATCTCAGTGGTAAAGTGCTTACCTAGAATGTGTGAGGCCCTGGGTTTGATCCTCAACATCTGAAAAGAAAAGTCACTCCCAAGGTGTTAGGTTCAAGCAGTTCTCCTTACCAGTGCAATTAGAACTGTGAAGTTGTTTTTGTAGAATTGCCTGAAATTAACCTTTTACAGGTTTGTTTAATTGTTCATCAGCCATGTGGGAAAAACCTGCATGAGAAGAAAGCCAATACAGAAGAAAGCACTATAGTAATCCATAGAACCAGTGCAATTCTAGTCAAACCTTATCAAATTCTGTAATGCAAACTTATCCAAAACTGAAACTTATCTGAAAATGCAAAAGACCATGAATGTTCCTTGTAGTTTTTTGTTTGTTTGTTTTTTGGGGCAGGGTCTCCCTTTGTAGTTCAGGCTGGCCCTGAACTCACTATGTAGCCCAGGCTGGCCTCGAACTCAAGATGATTCTCCTGCCTCAGCCTCCCAAGTGCTGGGATTACAGGTGTGCACCACCACACCTGGCTCTGTAATTTTTGTTTTTTATGGTACTGGATATTGAACTCAGGGCTCCCACACTGAGCTACATCCCCAGCCCTTTTTCTAAATTTTTTGTTTGAGACAGGGTCTCACTAAATTAGTATGTTCTGCAGGCTGAGCTCCAATTTGCAGTCCTCCTGCCTCATCCTCCCAGAGTACTGGTATTACTGGCATGGGCCACCATGCCTAGGACCTTGTAGACATTCTTAAAGAATAAAAACAAGGGCCCGGGATTTAGCTCAGTGGTTCCGGCGCCTGCCTCACAAGCACAGGGTCCCAAGTTTGATCCCTGGTACCAACAAAAAAGAAAAAAACCAACAAAAAATAAAATAAGAATAAAAACAAGCCAGGCATGGTGGTACACAAGACTGGGTCCCACCTGGGCAATTTAGTGACTTAGTGAGACCTGTCTCAAAAGCTAAGAAAAGGGCTGGGGATATAGCTCAGTGTGAAGCCCCTGGGTTCAACCTCCACTGCCACCAAAAGAAAGAAAAGAGGGCTGGGGATTTAGCTCAGTGGTTCTGGCGCCTGCCTTGCAAGCGCAAGGTCCTGAGTTCAATCCTTGGTACCAAAAAAAAAAAAAAAGGAAGGAAAAGAAAGAGAAAAACAAAGTGCAAGGGGGAATTGTACCTCAAGATATCAAGATTCACTTAAAGCTGTAGTAATTTTGAAAGGATAATATTGGTACATGACAGATAAATAAAACAATGAAACACAATAGAGAGTTCAGAAACAGATTTATATAATTAGCTCAGAAAAACTCGGGGAGAAAGGTGAAACTTTTAGCACTATTAAATCTACTGGCTTTGCAGAAAGAAGTCATTTCTGCTTCAAACCATATACTGAAAATGAATTCCATATGAATGATAGATCTGAATGTAAAAGAAAGTATAATAAAGCTTATAAATGATAAGATCATAGAATTCATGATCTAGAGATTCTGAGACTGTCAAACCTTTCTTAAATAAAATATAATAACCATGAACCATTGTCTTAGTTACTTTTCTCATTGCTGAGACAAAATACCTGACACCCAAAGTTAAAGGGGGAAAAGTTTTTTTCACCCACAATTTGTAGAGGTTTCAGTTCATAATCAGCTGGCTCCAAGGCAGGGTGGCATTGCAGAGGAGAAACAGTTCATGGCAAGCAGAAGGTAGCAAAGCAAGCAAGGAACAACACAAGCCTCTTTCTGTCTTTTTTTTTTTTTTTGCCATTTTTTAAATTTATTTATTTATTTATTTATTTATTTCTTTCTTTCTTTCTTTACTGGTACCGGGGATGGAACTCTGGACCTTGGGCTTGTGAGGCAGGTGGTGGAACCACTGAGCTAAATCCCTCATATTGTGTTGGCTACTAGCATAAGGGTGGTGTCAAACTAATCAGTGGACTGATTTAGTAATCATCCCCCTTAATCCTAGCACCCTTAATGCTAGCAATGCACCATGAATAAATCACAGTCTAGATTCAGCCAACTCTGAAAAAGCCCCACCTATGACTGCAAGAGGCTTTGAGGGGACATCTAGACGTGAGCTATAACAACCATAATGAAAAGATAAATACTATATTATTGAGAAAGTAAAAAGATAGCCACTGGTTTAAATTTGCAATAAATGTATGTAAAACTCATATCTAGAATATATATATATATATATATCCCCTATAAATCAAGAAAAAGATAATCCAATTAGAAATAACCAAGACTTGAACAAGTATTTCACTAAAGAGGGTATCTGTGATGGTTAGTTTTATGTATCAGTTTTACCATGTTGCCAAACATCAAACATCATTTTCAGTCTGTCTCTGAAGGTGTTTCTGGGAGAATTTAACATTTGAATTGTTAGACTGAGTAAAGCACATTTTTGCCTACTTAATGTGGATGGGCCTCATCCAATCAACTGAAGGCTTGAATGGAAAATAAAAGCTGAATAGAACACCATTCCTTCTACCTGCTTCAAATTGGGACAGTGCCAGGCCAGGGATTTAACTCGGTGGTCCCACCACCTGCCTCGCAAGCTCAAGGACCTGAGTTCGATCCTTGGTACCAAAAAAAAAAAACTTCAAAAACAAACTGGGACAGTGCTTTCTCCTGCCTTCACACTCACACTGAAACAGTGGTTCTGCCTAGGTCTCCAGCCCACCGGACTGGAACAAGAACAACTATGTGGGGTCTCCCAGGTCTCCAGAATGCTGACTGCAGATCTTCACACTTCCATAACAGTGTGAGCCAATTCCTCATAATCCCATCTCTTTTCATGAACATTCGATTAGATCTGTTTCTCTGGAGAACTCTGACTGATAGAATATCCAAATAGCCAATAAGCGTATGGAAAGGTCTCAACATAGTCATCAAGAAGATGAAAATGGAATTCACAATGAAAAACTACTACACATGCACCAGACTGGAATGACTACATTTTTTCATGGACTATAACTTATGTACAATATAATGCACTTGTTTTAAGAGTGCACGTAGATATGTCTGGCACACATACATATCAGTACAACCATCACCAAAATCAAGATATAGAACATTTCCATCATCCTGAAAAGTCTCATGTTCCTTTGTGGTCAGTCTCCTCTCTGGCCTCATAACACGTATCTCAGGAAACCACTGCTCTGCATTGTCACTAAAATTTAGTTTTGCCTGTTCTAGAATTTGATGTAAATTGAGTCACACTATATCTTTTATATCTAGCTTCTTTAGTTCAATACAATGTATTTTTGTTTTCATCCATGTTGATATCTATATCAGTAATTCATTCCTTTTTATTGAGGAATAGTATTCATTGTATGGATATACCTCACTGTATTTGTCCATTCATCGTTTGTTTGTTTGTTTTGAGACAGTGTCTTACTCTGTAGTCCCCGTGGGCGTTGAACTCACTGTCCTCCTGCCTCAGCCTCCCCGGTAGTAGAATGACAGGTATGTGCCAGCACACCTGGCTCATGAGTTCATCTTGATGGATGTTTGAGTTATTTCCAGTTTGGGGTTATTAGTACAAAACTACTATGAACATTCTCATACAAGTTTTTGTGTAAACATCTTTTCATTTAACTTGAGTGAATATTTCAGTGTTGTTAGCACCATTATTTGTACTAGCCTGAAAATGGAAACAACCAAAAGTCCATTAACAGAAGGAAGGATACATAAATTACATTGTGGTCATGTAACAAAATACTGCAATAACAAAGAGAATGCACTACATCTCCAAACAACAGCATGAGTGAATCTCAGACATAAGGGTAAGCGAAAGAAGCCAGGCACAAAAGTATGATTTCATTCATATAGAGTTCAAATCAGACAAAGCTAATCTATGGTGACAGATGTCAGAATAGCGGTTATTTTGAAGTGGGAAGGGGTTGTTGGCTAAGCAGAATGAAGGAACTGTCTGAGGTCTCTTAATGTTCGGTTTCTTAATCTAGATGCTGAGTGCATGGGTGTGTTCACTTTTTAAAAATTTATTGAACTGCACATTTGAGATTTGTGCACTTTGCCATGCATATATTATTCATTACACTACAATAAAAAGTTTTTAAAATGCCTTTAGTGGGGAATATGAAATAGTTTTGTGGCCCAGAATTTATATCGGTTCTCTTCCTCCAACTGTTTACAGCCTGGAACCTTATTGTACTGCTTTGGTATTCCCCCATAATTCCCTGTACCTGGCAGGAAAGCAAGACATGTGTCTTTAGCAACAGACTCCAGCTCCACTGATTGCCCCCTGTCTTGAGCTGCTGCTGCCAGAGATGATTTCTTAGTGGGTGGCAGAAACTTACATAAAGCTGTGTGATCTGTGGCTGAGCGATCAGCAATATTCTTCAAAAGTCATTGAAAACTTAAAAGGAAAGCTTTTACTTTGCCCTTCATATGGGTTGAATTTCAGTTACATGAAAGGTGACTTGACATTATCAAAGGTACCAGAAAGACTTTTGCTTGAACACCAGCTCCTGGCAATTGTTGGATCTGCCGGAGGCCTGGTGTTAAGGATGCTGACAGCAGGTCCAGGCTCTGTGGAGGGCTGTGGGGTGCCAGGCAGGATGTCTGAATTACAAATAATTAATGAGGAAGTAAATTAGTGATAAGGAAATTTATTTGCTCACATAATTAGAAGTCCAGCAGTAAAGAGAGCATCGAGTTGGATGATACAGTGGCTCACCGAGGACTCAGGTATTTCCATCTCTGAATTCTTGATGTGGACCCTGTCTAAGGGAAGTGAAGATGTTTCTAGTCAAAGGAGCTACACAGCTCCTACCCTGCAAAACTGATCATAGTCCTTGCACTCAGTCAGTTCTCTTGACAGATTGAGACACTTAAAGATATTCTCTCCAGGGGATCTCTTATCCCAAAGCTCCAACTCTCCCTCAGGTAATAGTAATATTTCCTGCCCTGTAGAGGGCGCCACAGTTTGAAGATGAGAAGCTGAATGAAGATATATTTTTTTAAAAATATGATCTATATATATATATATATATAATTTTTTTTACAGTACTAGGGATTGAACTGAGGACCTTTGCACTAAGCTACATCCCCAGTTCTGTTAAAATTTTTAATTTGGAGGGTCAGGGATTTAGCTCAATGGTTCCACTGCCTGCCGCACAAGCACAAGGACCCGAGTTCGACCCTGGTACTCCCCCCAAAAATTTAATTTGGAGACAGAGTCTCACTAAGTTGTCTAAGCTGTACTTGAACTTATGATCTTCCTGCCTTAGCTTCCCAGCGTGCTGGAATTACAGGCATGTGCCATCCTGCCTAGCAGGAAAACAAGCAATTTCTAAGAAAGCTAAACACCTATCTACTCTATGACCTAACCATTCTTCTACTAGGTATTTACCCAAGAAAAATGAAAACACATTTTCATGAAGACATGTGTACAACGATATGTATAGCAGCTTTATTCCTAATAACTCCAAACTGGGAATGGCCAGGATATATATGGATAAGCAGACTGTGGTACGGTTGTGTCATGGAATACCACTCAGGACTAAAAGGGAACAAACTACCAACTGCTGCATCAGTATACTGTAAATGGATGTCATGAACCACTATGAGCACTCAAACCAGACTCAAAACAAGAAATTCTATGAAATTCTATTTATACGAAGCCCAAGTATAGGCAATGTTAATGTATGGTGATAGAGGAGAGAATCATTGTTCCTTGGAGGTCCTGACCAGCAAATGGCTCAGAGAACACTTGAGAGAGAGCCAGAAATAGTCTGTGTGCTGAGCTGAGAGTCAACACAGGACATTACATACACCAAAATCTATTCAGCTACACACTTAGGATTTGTTTATTGTATGGGATGAAATTATTTCTCAGTCAAATGCCTCATAAAGAAAAGCAGATTCACACCTTTTTTTTCACCTGAACCTTGAAATCCACTAAGAGCCAGGTTTATTTTCCTGTGGACCATGGAAAAGCTAAGCTCTAGAGAGTTTCAATGTTTTACCCAGAGCACACAAGGTCACAGGGCAAGAGCAGCACCTGCCTTCAAGTCTTCTGCTATGATGGCCGGTGTGCTGTATTCCAAGAGAGCCTCAGAAATAGCCAGGTGTGGTGACGCATCCCTATAACCCCAGCTACTTGGGAGGCTGAGACGGGAGGGTCACAAATTGAAGGCCAGCCTGAATGGATAACTTAGCAAGACCTTATCTCAAAAAGGGGGGTGGTGGTCTGCAGATGTAGCTCAGTGATAAAGAACTTGCCTTGCATGAGCAAGGCCTTGGGTTCAATCTGTCAACCACAAAAGCATAAATAAATAATCAAGAAACCCTCAGACATTCATGTAGAACCCTCACGAACTCTAGTAAGGAGTTATCCAGAGAAGTCCTTAATCAACTTCACTGCCAACCTTTTGAGGTGAGACTTGGAATGAATCCCACACTCATTAATCATTAATAGCTGACTGTCAGGTGACATTGAGAAGGTGGTAGGTTTCTTCACACATCTGGTTGTTTTGTTATTAAACATATTGGCTGTGGAGTGAAAAAGAAAAAAAAAGAACCCATCCTATACATATGGCCATTGCTGCGGTTGAAAAACAGCTTTGCCAACATCTATCAACATTGTTATGTCAAATTGGGCAATTTGTCACTGATGCTGCATTTGCCAAAAGAAAACCGAATTTGATTGACAAGGCTTTGGGGTTCTTCTGTCTTCCTTTTCAACATTCCAGATGTTTAAAAAATTGTTTCCACCCCCAGGAAGACTCTTCCATGTATGAAAAAAATGTACGAAGGGAGACTAGAGGGTATGGTTTCAGCTTTTGTAGAAATTTTGCTTCCAAGAGCCCCATCTTCCTGATTGGTTCAGATTCCCTTCTCCTATCCATAACTGCCTTCCTATGAAGCCATCTGTTTTGATGCCCATCTGTCAAGGGCTCTGTTGGGGTGATTAGTAAAAGTATTTGCAGCTGGAGTTTCAAGAGAAAAAAAAAAAAAAAAACCTTAAATGACAAAAGGAAAGTGTGCCCAAGAGTGAAAGTAGAAAACAGAAACACACTTGTGGCCATGGCCACACTTAGAAAGCAGAGGATTTGGGCCAAGGATTTAGCTCAGTGGTTCTGCCGCCTGCAGCACAAGGTCCTGAGTTTGATCTCCAGTATCAAAAAAAAAAAAGAAAGCAGAGGATTTATTCCTGTGCCAAACCAAGAGAAAATTACTGTCACCAAACAATTCTGGAGGAAGGTGGTGAACATAGGTGACTTTGGACACATTAGTTTTTACATTCTAGGTACTCTTTTTCTGTTGTTCCTTTCTTTTTTATCTTTCATTTGGTGATGAGGGCCTAGAGATTGAGGCCAGACCAGCCCTTTTTGTTTCATTTTGAGACAGGATCTCACTAAATTGCCCAGGCTGGCCTCAAAACATACAATCCTCCTGCCTCAGCCTCCCAAGTAGCTAGGATTCCAGTCCTGCACCACCATGCCCAGCTCACACTGTAGGTATTTTATAGAAATAATAATACACTATAACGACAAGTTGTTAGAAGCATTGAATTAGTGAATACTAATTAAAGACTTAGAGCAGACCTTTGCATGTAGGGTATGATCAGTGTTCAGTCTTTCTTTCTGGCAAAACCTGTGGATAGAAGAGTCTAGAATAGAGTAGCAACTTGTTTACCAGTAAGTACAGAACTGCCAAGCCCCCTGCCTGCACCAAGGGACATTAAACTTGTTCACAAATGTCAGCTGAAAAGGTGGACAAGGACCCATCAGGACTCAGAATGGCGACTCCAACCTTAACATTTCAGATTGCTTTGAAGGCAGAGCCCGGACTTCTCAGTGGAATTGGCAGGCCCAGCATCTGACCCCACATCAGCTAATGGTGCCCAGTGTGACACCTAGGGGCAGGACCAGTGCCTATGCATGGGGCCATGTCTGTGGTCAGCAGCTGTCCAGGCTGTGACACGCCTGGGCACTGGAGCCTGCCTGAGCCATGGTGCCCAACCTCACTGGGACACGGGGATGAGACGGTGCTAACCACTGGCTGAGAGGCAGATTCACACTGAGTTTACCCTTATGAACACCGTGGTGCACATGCTCCGGAGGCCAGGACAGCTCATTGTGTTTTAGAGTAGATAAGGAAACAACATCCTGAAAGAGGCCAAAAGGCAGGAGTATCCAGAAGGTTTAAAGACTTTTACCCATGAATAATTAAAAAGACAACTGGAGGGCTGGGCATTTAGCTCAGTGGCTCCACCAACTGCCTCAAAAGCGCAAGGACCTGAGTTCAAAACCCAGTACCAAAAAAAAAAACAAACTGGATTTTTTAAGTGGGCAAATTTCTGACATACTAGACTTTCCTTCATGAAAGAGGATATAAAAATGTTAATAAACACCTGAAAAAAAAACCAACACCATTAGTTCTCAGAGAGATCTAAATTCAAACCACCCTGAGATACCTCTTCACACTCTTTAGGAAGGCTATGATTTAGAAGCTGGACAATACCAACTGTTGACAATAGTGTGAAGCAACTGAACCCAAAAGTTCTGCCTGAAAGGCCTACAATTATTTTGTAAAACAGCCTGACAGACCCTAAAAAAGGTTCAGCAATTCCACTGCTAGTCCTCCACCCAAGAGAAGGAAAGCATGTGTCCAAGGCAGGATTTGCACAAGGATTAGATTACAATTTACAGCCTTAAAGGACATGTCCATCAAGTCAGATGTGCTGGCATATGCCTGTAATCCCAGCACTCAGGGGGCTGAGACAGGATTGCTGTGAGTTTGAGGCCAGCCTGAACTATATAGCCAGACCCTGTCTCAAACATACACACACACACACACACACACACACACACACACACACACACACACACACACAACAAAACAAAAACAAGTATAAAAAAGAAACCAAATCTTGAGAAACCTGAGTTTTGGGGAACACTGAGGCAATGTTCCCACATGGCTCCTGGGGGCCATCTTGGAAATGGCTGCCCCCTTTAAAGTGACCCCAGCTTCTAGGAATGAGGAAATTTTACCCCATAAGACCTCACCCTCCCCTGTGCATTGAACCTGACATTTTTGAGGCTGCCTTTTCCCCCTGACAGACAGCAGCAGCCTAGACTTATGCCTCTTGCCTCCTCCATGGCTTTTTCTATATCGTTTTTTTTTTTTTTTGGTACTGGGGATCGAACTCGGGACCTTGTACTTTCGAGGTGGGCACTGAATCACTGAGCTAAATCCCCAGCCCTCCATGGCTTTTTACATAGCCATGAGCCAGGCTTATCTCCCCTCTACTTCCCCTTTGTCTCCTCCTGCCTCCCCTTCACTGGCTCTGTGTGTTTCTATTTAAAATCCTGTTTGGGCCCTGATATGGCTGATCTTTCATCTCATTCTATGTCCACTGCAGCCTAAGCCTGGGTATTTGTGGTCTGCAGCAAGCTATGAAAAGGGGAAGGAACTCATTTCCTGCCTCCTCCCCAGTCTTCACCTCACAGAGGCTGCTATGAAGCAGCCCCCTCATGTGGGTGTCAGCAGGGACCTCAGAGGCAAGATGTGGGTGGGCAGACTTATGTAGCTTGCACAGGCTGTAACCGTGCCCAGCTGCTGGGGGCTGTGGTCACCACCTGGCCCCATGACTGTCCCTTCCTGCCATGCCCACCAGGCTACAGCCCAGGGCTGGGGCAGCCAGTGACTGAGACGACACAGAAGCCCACCTCCTGCATCTCGGAGGGACAGTCCCAAGGGGAGAGTTTGGTCCCAGAGCACCCAAGAGGATCTGCCATGGCTAGAGGTCCCCTTTTCTCTTCCACAGTCCGCTTCCCTCCCTCCCTCCTGCTCTCCTTCCTGCCCTCAGTGAGCCCCATGCCCCTGTCCCAGGCTCTGCATCTGAGAAGCCAGAGTGGGACAGCTCCATACACTGAGCCGGTGGAGGAGGTCTGCAGGGAAAAGAGGGCAGCGCTGGGCTGAGTGATGAGTGGGCAAAACCTCCCATCTTCTCCTGTCTACTGAAGTCCTATTTCTGTAGAACAATAAAGTAAATCATCTTCATTTGCCAACAGGAAGGAAGGGGCTTCCTAAGTTATGATACACACATACAGTGTGCACTGTGCCATCATTAACAGTGCTTCATGAAGCACAGAACAAGGCTGACGCATGCATAAGTGGGGATGGGTCTGTGGGAATTGCTATACTACTCTCTCCACTTCTGTGTATTTTAAGATTTTTGCATAATAAAGTGAGCACTAAAAGATAGGGACCGGGGATTTAGCTCAGTGGTTTCGCCGCCTGCTGTGCAAGTGCAAGGACCTGAGTTCGATCCCAGGTACCAAAAAAAAAGATAAAATAGTGAGGTATGGTGACATGTGCTGCAGTCCCAGCCACTCAAGAGACTGAGGCAGGAGAATCACTTGAGCCTAGGAGCTGGAGACCACATGACCCCTTTCCAAAGAAAAGGATGAAAAAAATGCACTGGGATATTTATTGATATTTAGAAATTACACTACAAAAAAAAAAAGAAAGAAAGAAATTACACTATGTAGCTAAGTGAAAAAAATAGTTAAGACCGTGAATCCAAGTACTTAAAATAATAGGTCTATACATGGATTTTTAAATGTTAAGAAATTAAAATGTACGTTCATATTGACCCAGCAATTTCACTTCTGGGTAGGGAAACTGTATGAGAAAGGAAGTGAGTGAAAAGCCTAAATGTCTACTAGTAGGAAAAAGGCTCTGAAGACTGCATCATATTTTCTTGGAGCCAATAGGCAGGAGATAAAAAGGAAATTACAGTGGACCTTTGACTTACAAACTCAGTTCATTCACAAGGACTGGATATAACTCAAGTTGGTCAATTGAGGGTCAGGCTCCTCTACACAGCCTTCAAAGTCTCTCTCCTGTACATAGGCAGATCTCAGTGTCCTTGGAGAGACATTGGCCCAGGATTTCTCAATTAACCCCCCACAGAAAGGAATCTTCCTTCTAGAACTCCTGAAGGGTTAAACTGTATCTGAGACCATCTGGAAGCACAAGGGGCTGGCATTTGGGTTCTAGTGCAAGACTTTGTATGAAAGTTAAAACTAAAATTCCAGTAATAGCCCAAGTTGTTCATATGTCAGGCCAGTCGTAACTCCAGGGTCCACTGTGCCAGCTAACACTCAGGGTCAGGAGCTTTTCTAAGTCCTTCAGGCCCATTAGCATAACTCTTGCTCCATGGAATGGGCACTACTCTGAAGCCACTTTAGAGATAAAGAGAAGAGATGCTAAGGTACCTGCCCAAGAGCAGGGCACTGGTGCGCTTCCCCCATTTGAACCCAGTGGATCTTGCTGAAGAGTCTGAGCTCTTAGCTATCATGCTGTGTCCCCACCCAACACCTAGAGGGCCCTGTCCACAGTAACCAAAGGGTCACACCTAACATTTAGCTTAGCACTGTACAAGGTGGCATTGCCTCTCATAGTTGTCATGTGTGATCCCATTGGCCTCATGGCTACTCTCGGAGGAGGAAAGACATTAACTCCTGAAAGCCCCCTGTATAAAGAAGACAAGTGAAGCCCAGGGAGATTAAGTAACCTGTGTGGGTCACAAGGCTGGGTCACATGGCTGGGAAGTCACACAGGGTTCAGATCTCTGTGCTGCACTCCAGAGCGTGCACTCCAGCCTCTTTGCCCTAAGTCCGTCTATCACACAAGCTGCACAGTCAAATAACCAACAGGGCTTGGGCAAACTTTAAAGGTAATGAAATAATACATTTTGTGTAGGTGCATATGGAAGCATACACCAAAAGTACTCACATATGAGAAGGGAAAATGCAAACACAAAGCAGAGTTTACAATATAATTCTAACTAATAAA
This sequence comes from Heterocephalus glaber, assembly GCF_053883595.1. NCBI lineage: Eukaryota > Metazoa > Chordata > Mammalia > Rodentia > Bathyergidae > Heterocephalus > Heterocephalus glaber. Next base: position 28,860,389 of record NW_028258137.1, read on the forward strand.
AAGAAAAGTTTAAACTAGATGTGGTGGCATATGTTTGTAATCCCAGAACTACAGGAGGCTGAGTCAGGAAGACTACAAATGGGAGCCAAGCCTGGGCTGCTTGGACACTTAGGGAGTCCCTGTCTCCAAAATTTTAAAAAGGGCTGAGAGATATATGTGGTGGAGCAGGTCTGTAATCTCAGCAATCTGGAGGCTGAGGTAGGAGGATCCTGGTGAGTTAGAGCCCAGTCTGGTTTACCTAGTGAGTTCAAGGTCAGTCTGTGTTCCATAAGGAGCAAAAATTCAAAACAAAGAAAAGGGCTGGGATGTAGCTCAGTGCAAAAGCCCTGGGTTCAATCCCCTGTATGTTAAAAAAAAAAATCCAAAGATTTCTACCTCTCTCTCTCTACATAAAGAACAGTGTGGAATGAAGTGTCTTCCCCTAGTTCATTGGTCTTCTGGAAAGTAAGGGCTCGGAAAGAAAAAGAGGGACCAGGAGTGAAACTGGCTGCAAACAGAGTTGAGATCTATCTAGAACATTTTAGTTGTTTACAAGAAGAACATATTCATGTATTGTGCATAATGAAAAATTAATAATGCCAAAAATATACTCCATGAATACATGCTACAATGTTATAGCAAGGCTTGCCTCTGGATGGTGAGATTTTCTTTGTTCTTTTCTTATTTATGAATTTTCTGCAGTGAGCATTATGCCTTGAGCAGTCAACGCTGGGGGAGGAAGAAAGGGAAGGAAGAGACAGAAACTAAAACACCCTTATTGTCCCCAGATGTGCCCTCCCCACCTTGCTCTCCACTGCCCCAGTTCATTCTCCCAGGCCCACCCAGGGCTCAAGGTCCCAACCCAAGCCCTGGCCTTGGCAGAGCCCATGGTGGGTGAAGACCACGGGGCCATGTGGATAGAGTGGAGGCTCCTGCCTGTCCTTGCTAGGAACTTCTGGGCCTGGGCCACTCTCCCTGGCCTGGGGCCCTGGGCATCAATAAGCATCGGAATTTACATGGCTCTATGTCCTTGGAAAGAGAAGAGGAGCCTCCTTCACAGGTATCTTCCCCTTCCCACATGGGGTTCTTTGAGAGTCCCAGGGCCTTTGCGCCACTGCCTCCTGCCCAATGGGTACCCAAGGGTACATTACCAAGGCAGACTTCTCGTTCATTTCTTCCTTTTAAAAAGTATTTTTCCAGTATGAGAGATTAGACCCAAAGACTTCAAACTAAGCCATAGCTCCAGCTCCACCACCACCACCCGCCCCGTTTTGTTTTTTTTTTACTTTGGGTCAAGTTTTTTCTAAGTTGCTAGGTTGCCTAGGCTGGGCTGGAACTTGCAATCCTCCTGCCTTGGCCTCCCAGCATACTGGGATTACAGTCCTGGCCTTACTTATTTCTTTTTATGGAGCATCCATTGTGTGCCAGGCACTAATATTGAACTTATTTTTTATATTGAACTTTAAAAAAAAAACTATAAAACATCTTTTTATCAGAACTATGGCTTAAATAATGTTGTTAATAATGTTAAATAATGTTAATTTTTATCATGGAAACAGATCTTTAATTTGTAAATTTATGCGGTCTTTCTTATTTCCTATGTCTATACCCTCCCATTTAATATCTTCAGTAAAGAAGAACTTTCCATTTTAAGAAAAACTGGGCATGGTGGTTCATCCCTTCATCCCAGCTTCTCAGGAGGCTGAGGCAGGAGGATTGAAGTCAGCCTGGGCACCTTAGCAAAACCTCTTCCCAAGACAAAATTTAGAACAGGCTGGGCACTGGGGAAGAAGCTCAGTAGTACAGCACTTGCCTAGTATGATGAAGCCCTAGGTTCCATCCCCAGTACCAAAAACATGAATGAATTAAATCCCTGCCCTGATGGAGAATGCATACTGTCCAGGGAAGAGACAAAGCAACAAATAAAAATATAGAAGGGGGATCGGGCCTACAATTCCAGCACTCTGGGAGGGTGAGACAGGAGGATGACTGGTTTGAATCTAGCTAGAACATAGTACATAGTAAGACCTTACCCTGCCCTATGCACCCTCCCCCCCAAAAAGTTAGAGGAGAGCAGATGGGAAAAAAGTACAGTGTGGAACAGCCATGGAGTTCCAAAGGCGAGGGGCTCAGACTGAGGGAGGTGAGGGAAGGAGTCCATCTGACAAACTTTCCAGGCACCGAGGCAGGAGGAGCAAAGGCCCTGAGGCAGGACATTCTTGTTGATCTTGAGGAGCAGGGCTAAGCAAATGTGGCTGGGGGAGGAGTCATGCAGAGCCTTGAGGGCCAAGGGAAGGACTCTGGCTTCTACTCCAAGAGAAATGGCAAAGTGTAGGGTGTGGGCCAAGGCATGGTGTGGGTCCCTGAGAGGAGTCTGCTGCTGTGTAGAAAACAGATCAACATTCTTCCTGAATTAACTCCAAGCCTCTGGAAACTTTGTTACTACTATTAAATATTATTTATTTTAATAACAGCTGGGGCATTTGGCTTCTGCCCAAGGCTGAGCCCTGACTAATGGGACCCATAGGGACAGGGAGGTGGCCCAAGCCTGGAAACAGTCTCAGGAAGCCTCATCTTCCTCAGAGCCTCAGAGCGGGCCAGTGCACTGTCACCATGGCCACAGCGTGGCCACCCGGGACAGTTTCCCAGACAGCCTTGCTCTGTCAACCTGCGGAGGAGCCTCCCCGAGGCTTACTGCATCCCGTGCCTGGTTCTCAAGAGCAGGCAGATTTGAAAGGCGCTACTTTACTATAAGATGTCCCCACCCTATGACTTCTTGAATGTGTGTAATCATCTCTAAGTATACCATGAAATTCTCGAAAAATATACTCACGACTTCCAATGCACTTCATCATAAATTATGACTGCATTCCAAAGAGGAAAGGTGGAAAAGGGGCCGGGCGTTCCGCCGGCTGCCTCGCAAGCGGAAGGTCCGAGTTCGATCTCCTGTACCAAAACAAAAAACAAACAAACAAAAAGGTGGGAAAGGTGGAGGTGGACTAGATATCCTAAAAATTCAAACTAAGATAGACCCTAGGAAAATTGGCACTCCTTATACCAGTTTGGAGCTCCAAACTGCATTCCCAAGGGCCTGTGTTCAGCTCTCACACGGTCTCAGCTGTGAACCCTGGAACTACTTTCTAGCAAGGGAAGAAAGGAAGCCTTGTTTGTCCTAAACTCTTAATTGTGCCATTCCAAATGGGGATTTCCCCAGCTGGCAATGAAGAGAAATGTCCACCAGATGGCAGCAAATATCCAGTAAGCGAAGTCGATCTGCTACAATTCAAAGTGCACAGCAGCAGATTTGAAAAGAAGAGCTGGGGTGTGTGACTTGGCAGGCTCCATTTGACTGCTGTAACAGTAAGATCTTTTGCCTATCAATAGACTCAGTTTGATGAAATTCAAGAGTATATAAAGAATACCTATAATACAATAAAAACTACACAGCAGAAAAAGATTTTAATACGTATTTGAAAGATATGTCCTTTCCCCAGTCGATTTGTAGATTCAATGCATGAGCAGAACCTGCAAGATTTTTAATGGGATTTTAATGAGAAGATTCTAAAATTTATGCAACCAGAGAGTAATGAAATACTGTACTCAGAGAAAAGAAGAGAGAGCGAAGGAAAGAGAAAAACTAACCCACGATGAAGGGATACATCCACAGGAATCAACTGCAAGAACTTCTGACAGCCACAGCTAGAATGATTTGAGCAACAAAAGCAAATAGTATCAGATTATCCCTGCGCTGGTGGGGGGATAACTACTGGTCAACTGGTATGCCCAGCTGGACTGAGTTAGCGTGGTTCTGGACATGGGAGACCAACCTGAGGATTGTTGCCAACAGCATAAAAAGAGAACTAGAGGGGAAGATTGTGTGCTATTGATTTTCCTGTAAGTGCTTGCCTCAGCTGTTTTTCCTGATGTGAAACAGGCTGTTCAAGTAGTCAGAGAAACTCTGGTCCTTGCCCTCGCCCTCCCATGGACTGCTGCTGTTCTTGTCAGGGGAATTCTGGTCTTCACGTTGAGCTTTGCTTCCGGGCTCCAGTGCGGGTCCCTCTGCCTGGTGGCACAGACCCTTCACCTGTTGCCATGGGCTCTAGGCCTTGGGCTGGAGTTATGTGGGACGTGGCCCTGGGATCCAGGCCCTCGGCTGGGTTCTTTAGGTCTCTAGTGTGTGAACAGATCTCTTGCACTCCTCTGCATTTGGCTTTTTGGGTGAATATTATAAAATAATCCTGTAAATTATGTGTCCTGTATTAAATCTATTCCCTTGCAAGCCTAGATTACAAAAATCACCATGCACAGAAAAACACCCTGAATCCATACTGATATAAATTGCTAAATAAAGAAATTTAGAAAAGAGAAAGAACTAAAGAGAATAAAGATAGGAAAGGAAGAAGTTAAACTGTCATTATTTGCTGATGATTTGATACTTTACATAGAAGACCCAAAATACTCTGCCAAAAGACTTCTAGACTTAATTGACAGATTCAGTAGAGTAGCTGGATATAAGGTCAACACTCAAAAAGCAATAGCCTTTTCATATACAAATAATAGACTCACTGAGAGAGAAATTAGGGAAACAATTCCTTTTACAATAGCATCCAAAAAATGAAATATCTAAGAAACAATCTAACAAAGAAAGCAAAAGACCTCTACACTGAAAGCTACGGCACTTTGAAAAAGGAGATCGAGGAGGATGTGCAAAAATGGGGGGACATCCCTTGTTCCTGAGTAGGAGGAATCAGTGTGGTGGGGGTGGCCATGCTTCCAAAACTGCTGTGTGGATTTGATGCGGTGCCAATTGGGATCCCACCAGTGTATTCTGCAGGGCTGGAGAGGGCAATCCCGGAATTTCTTTGAAGCCAGAGGAGACCTAGAATAGCTAAGGAAATTCTGGGCAGCGGAGACATGGCTGGAGGTATTATGGTCCCCAGCTTGAAACTGTACTGCAGGGCTACTGTGATGGAGGCAGCATGGTGCTGGCGGGGAGGCAGACCTGAGGATCAGTGGAATAGATTGGAAGATGCAGAAACGGCTACAGATATGCTCAGCCACCTCATCTTTGATGGAGGGGCTGGCCATCCTCATCAGAGGAAGGATATCCTATTTAAAGAGTGGTGTTGGAAAGGCTGGATTTCAACCTGCTGAGGATTCAGACTGGACCCGGGCCTATCACCATGCGCTGAACTAGGATCGAAGTGGATTGAAGATCTAAATGTTAAGACAGAAACATTAAATCTGTTGGAGGATGGGTTGGGTAGAACTCTTGAGGACATTGGCATAGGAGAAGACTTTGTGAACGGAACCTCAGTAGCACGGGAACTAGCACAGGGAATCGACAACTGGGATCTCATATTGTTGAAAGGCTTCTGCGCTGCAGGAGAAACCACCAACAGAGCTGGGAGACAACCTACAATGTGGGAAAAGGTTTTCAGCAGCTGCATCTTGGACAGGGGACTGCTGTCTGGAATATGTGAAGAACTGAAGGGGATCGGATCCCCCAGATTCAGAGACCCAATTCAAGGATGGGCATCTGGGGTGAATGGACATTTCTTGGGCAGAGAGGCGAAGGCAGTGGATGAATATATGAGGAAATGTTCGGCATCACTGGTTATTCGAGAGATGCAGATGAAAACAACACTGGGATTCCACCTCACCCCAGAGGGAGTGGCTGTTGTAGAGAAAATATTCAGTGACAAATGATGGCAGGGGTGTGGGGAGAAGGGAGCCCTTCTCTATTGTTGGTGGGAGTGCAGACGGGTGCAACCACTGTGGAGGTCAGTATGGAGACACCTCAAAGAGCTGGGCTTAGTGGTCCCATTTGACCCAGCTGTCCCCCTGCTGGGTATCTTCCCAAAAGAATTAGAGGAATCATACCACAGTGATACATGTGCACCCATGTTTATGGCGACACAGTTTGTGGTGGCTAAAGCTTGGAGACAGCCCAGGTGCCCATCAACTGGAGACTGGATACAGAAGATGTGGTTTTTTTATGGAATGGAGTGCTGCTCAGCCATGGAGAGTGAGAAACTGGAGACACTTACAGCTGGATGGATGCATATTGAGGCCATTCTCTTGGATGGAATAGATGGGACATGCATGTGTGGATATTGAGTGGTTTCTCTGGTGTGGGAAACTGAAAGTGTGATTGGGGATTGAAATGATTGGGGTGAATGATGGATAGTTTGGAATAAGAGGAAAAGGTTCAAAGGGGTGGGGGTGGCAGGAGGGGAAGGGGAGAGATCAGGTTACAGGCTGATATCTGGAAAGAACCCGTATATAGATTGTGTTTAAAACTGTAGGAAGAAAAAAAAAACTGTAGGAAGAGATGTAGATAGAGACTAGGCTGGAGCTCATCAGTGGGTTGGGGAGGAAGAGTCATTGAGATCAAAGGAGAGGAGGGTATTTTTCCAGAAGAAGCACATACAACTATGTACAGAACACAGTACTCGATAGTATGATAAATGACTGTCACTGTTTTAGGTACTTATCATAACATGCTGTGTTTTTCATCCTTTAGAGCATCCTACTTATATAAAAGAGTTTACTGTAAATCAGTGTGCTGCTGTGTCAGCGGTAGCCTCATGTATCTCGTGTTTAACTGCATATTTGGATAATATCAAGGGGCCATCCCAGATGACTGATGTATACCTTTTCAGTTTGCACTTAGAAGTTGGCATTCTGTGTGGTACTTTGCAATACACATGGATAAAATTGCCTAATAACGTATCTCTCAGATTATATTTCCATCATGTGTCACATGACTGTATTGAAATTTAAATTTAAAAAAATTTGACCTATATGGAGTCTACTAGTTAATTAGAATTTTTTCTCCAGACCACTATTTGTTCGATATTAGTTTTGAAAATCTTTCTAAAACAAATCACATCTTCTGATGTCTTAATGCTTGAGATTTTTTTTTTAATTATATGGAAAAATGTTTAAGTATTTTTCAGTTTTGCTTTGGTTGAGTTCTATTATATTTGAATATTATTATAAAAAAAAAGAAAAAAGAAAAAAAAAGTCACCTGTATAGAAGAATTCCAAACAGCTTATGTAAATATTTGCCCTCTGTGCTCTTTCTTTTTTTAGTGCTAGGAATGGAATCCAGGCATGCTCTACCACTGAGCCCCAACCTCAGCCCTTTCCACTTCTTATTTAAATTGCCCAGGCTAGGCTCAAACTTGCAATTCTCCTGTGTCAGCCTCCTTGGTGCTGAAGTTATTGCCATCCACTGCTGCACCTGATTAAACCCCGCTCCTTAAAGGTGGGCCATGCACAGTGACTTTCTTCCAAAAAGTACATCATGGCAAGAGGGCAAAAAAAGAGTAACTTCACAGTGGAGACACCTAACAAATAGCACCTAAGCCAGGTGAGCAGTGTCAGCATCACTGGGCACAGGTCAAGAGGAGAGCATTAGACCCTTGATACCCTCCTTGTGATGAGGAGGACGCTGCAGACTTCTTCCCCACACCCACAATTCCAGTCTCCTAATAGGGAAAACATCAGGCAAATCCAATAGCTAGGTATCCTACAATACACCTGAGCATTATTCTCCAAACTGTCAGGGTTAGCAAAGCAAGGGAACCCCAAGGAGACTCACAGGAAGGGGCGCCATGGAGACACAAAGACTAGATGTGGTATGTTACCGAGGCTGGAATCCTGAAACAGAAAAAGGGCTTCAAGTGAAAATTAGGGAATCTGAAGAAAGCATGGGCTTTAGCAAAAGGAAAAAGCACAAGATAATAGGCATTTCTCAGAAAAAGAAGCAGTGTTATAATGAACATGAGGATACAGTGCACATCAGAGGAAATGAAGGAAATGAAAATTAAACTCACAATGAGACACACTTCTGTGCCATTTGAATGGGGGAAATCATGTATTTATATATGATCTGGGGATTGAACCCAGGGCCTTTGCACTGAGCTGCATCCACAGGCCTTTGTTTTTTTATATTTTTTATTTTGAGACAGGGTCTCACTAAATCTATAAGTTGCCCAGGCTGGGCTTGAACTTTTGGTCTTCCTACTCAGCCTCCCAGAAAGCTGGATCACAGATGTCACGATGCCTGACTTGAGGGATAGAAACTTTAAATGCTGATGTAGCAAGAGAAATATGGATCCACAGCTACCTTGTTGGACCCCGGGGATACTGTGAGGACTGGCTTTTCCACTGGACTCAACAGAGACTAGTGGAGGCTTGTGAGCAGACCACTGCCTTGCTCTGGGCTGAGAATACACTGCAGGGTTGCGGACAGGCACAGGGAGACAAGGAGAGGCAGAGAGTGACTTGGCCTTGGCAGCTGCGGGGATGGCGGAAGTGAAGGGAGTCGACTTGACACTGCCCCACCCTCTTTGACAGTGGGTCGAAGAGATCTGGGTTCTTGACTCCTCCACTTTATACCATGAACTGAGGACGAAGGAGGACAAGGTTGGTCTTCTGTATCATTATTAGCCAGTGCTCATCACAGGTCCAGCTGAGTGGGAGGAACCGGGAACTAACAGATGAATAACTCCAGTCCCTTTTCCTTTGCCCCTTAACCCCATGCGGCTCCATATTATATGGGAGGGAATCACACAAGACTCTCCCATTTCTTTATTCTGTCCCCTCCTCTAGGAGAAACAAAGGTTCACACTGGTGTGGCTGTGTGGGAAGGGGAGTCAGGGACACTGGGACCTTTTTTGGAGAGCTTGCCTGGGGGCTTTTGCCTTGTTTTTCAGCTCTACTTGGGTAACCCACTTCCATTTGGTACAAAATTTGAATTCCTGCCAGAAAAGTAAGTTTTCTCAGGCCTGAGAGTGACAAGCCCAGGGGCACAAAGGGCCCAGAAAGAGCCTCACCCATGTGGTGCTTCACAGGCCCAAGCAGGAAGGATCATGGCCCAGACAGGAGGTAACATGCAGCCCCCTCCCCTGTTCTGCCCTGAGTCTGGGGCCCTGGGGGTTCTGGTAGAAAAGAACTTAACCACAGTGGATGGTCCTGTGACGCTGAAGAGAAATCCCCTCACCCCACCATCATCTTCCACACTAAAGGATTGTCTTTCTAGATGAGAGGAGCAAGCAATAAAATTAAATTAAAGGCCTATGTGGGTGGCTGTGGGTCAGTTCTTTGCAAAAGGCAGGAACCAAGGCTATAGCCTCAGGATGAGATGTAGGATCCACAGGCCAGGTCTTGGGACACAGAGAATCTGCCCCCGTGCCTATCATGAGTATCCTCTGAGACTTATCCTACCCCACACCTCAGAGTTCCCAAGGTGGACACTGGCTAAGAAGAGTGTGGCCTTTAGCTTGTACGGACGGAGCCAGGGGTCTGGCTGTGAACAGTGGGCAGAGGGGATTCCCTGAAAGGAAATAGGGAGATGGGTTCCCAACAGTCACGCTTGATCAATGGCCCTCCAGAAACCGAATCCACCTGCAAAGTCCTCTCTCTGGATGAAGCCCTGCTCGCTCTCTCTCTCTCTCTCTCTCTCTCTCTCTCTCTCTCTCTCTCTCTCATTGGCCACTTAGGCTGACAAACTCTCCCTAGCTGGGTAACTCAAGATCCCTGACCTACTGCTGTGGGTTCCAGAGTGGCCTTGTTCAGGTTTGGGGTGCCTCCCGACCCCCAGGAATGGCAGTGATACCTGGGGCCAGCGTGGGTGGCTGGAGCTGGGCCCTGATCCTATCCCACGGCTCTGCCAGGCCACCTCTGGAGTCCTAGTGGGTGAGTCCCTGTGCTCCTTCATATGGCCAAGCCTCAGGGACAGCCTTGCTGTGGCCTCCTCCCATGGGGACTCCAGAGTCACCAAGTCTGTCTCTGTGGAGAGGCCCAGGGGAGGGATCCCTGGCCCCAAAAGGTAAAAGTGCAGCTTGATTTCCTGGAGGCCCCAGCCACTGTCCCTCCTGATAGGTGATTGGGGTCTGCAGGCAGAGAAGGGCCACAGTGAGGGTGAAGAAGGCCAGGGAGCAGGGGCCACAGTGAGGGAGGCGGACAGGAGGCAGCTTCATTGACCTCATAGGTTTCTCCAGGGCCGGAGATGGATGGTTTTCTGCCAACCAAGGGTCCCCACAAGGATCACCCTGGGCGGGTGACTCACTAGGTACTGTGATACCATAGGTGGAACCAGGTGAGTGTCCCCTGGGGACACAGGAATGTGGCTTAAGCCCCCCCCAACCCCATTCTCCATGGGACTCTGTGCTGCCTTGCTGGGCCACAGCTGCAGACAGGGGCCTCACATGCCCGCCCTGGCTCCCCTCCCTACCCAATAATTGGGGGCTTTAAGCATCCTCTTTGACCCTCCCTCCCCCAAGCCCAGCAGACAGAAGTCAGTCTTGGACTAGCTCCATTCTGGCAGAGGATGAGGAAGAGACACATGTGGGTTCTGTTGTCAGAGCACAGCCTATTTTCAGGGTTTCCTCAGCATCTTTCAGGGTCTCCTGACACCCCTCCACAGCCAGGGACTGTGGGGGACTTCAGAGACAGCACCTGGCTGGGTTTAGCCAATAAGCACACAAGCAGGAGATGGGAGAGGGAGGACGACTCACAGAATGTCTTCCCTGGTCTCCGGGTGACTTGAGTGGAAACCTGAAGGTCACAGCTACCATTGGGAGAACTTCTCCAGCAGCTACCTCCTGACTCCAGTGATGCTATGCCTGAGTGGAGGAATTGCTCCCCACTGGTGTAGGCCTGGGACACATCTCTTGCTCATTCCTCTTAAGTCTTTTACTCCTTAGTCAACAATCACTCTATTAAATTTTCCCAATTGCTCACTGATTTCCTGCCAGGATTCTTACTGGTAGAGGAAGAGAACAAGGGTGAGTCTCAGGGCTATGCAGGGCCCTAGGTTCCACTGGAGAATCTGAACATGGCCAGATATTCCTCCTCACCTTTGCCAGCTACCTGGACTTCCTTGGCCTTTAGGTTTTAGGCACACCTTGAAGAACTCAACAAAGTTTAGAATCTATTTACTGTACCAGTGCTCAATGGCTGAAGTGGGGATATTTGAGGACAGCAGAAGGAGCTCATAGGACACAACCTGCTGCCTGGTCAGCCACAGCTCCTGTCCATTTTCTGAACCTAGTTTCCCACCCTGCCAATTCCATGGATCTCCAATAGACCCTTCCAAAGGATTTGTTTTGGCTAATTTAGCTGGAGTCCATTTCTGTGGCTTGCATCCAAGTAATCTTGATGCAGGGTTTGCTTTCAGAATTCACAAAGAAGTGGGCCAGGGATTTAGCTCAGTGGTTCTGCTGCCTGCCTTGCAAGTACAAGGTGCTGAGTTCTATCCCTGGTACCAAAAAAAAAAAAAAGAAACCACATATGGTCACCAAGATCATATGCACTAAGGGCTTTAGGACCCAGGTGTATGGAGAAACAGGAAACCAAACTTGGCCTGGTGGTGCAGTCCAGTCATTCCAGTGCTCTAGGAGGCTGAGCCAGGAGAATTACAAATTTGAGGCCATCCCAGGGAATTTGCTAAGACCCTGTCTCAAAGTTCAACATCTTCTAAAGAGCAGGGGTAATAGCTCCATGCAAAGATCCTAGGTTCAATCTCCACTACTGGGTCCTGGGGGGAACAGACCTAGGTTCAAGTCTGGCTCAGACTCTGACAGAAGTTGGTGACCACTCTGGGCATCACTTTCCCAGTGTATAATGAGAGGATGGGACTCCCTCACCTCCATGGGTCTTTGATCTCAGATCCTAAACCCCTGGCTGAAGGAAGGGAGTGGGGAGCAGGACATGGCCTGTGCCTGCCTTCTGCCCTCAGGGCTCCACCTTTGACTCAGCCCAGACCCACACTCCCAGGGAAGCCACACTCACTCTTCTTGCAGGAGGTGCCTTTGCACCCTTTGGATGTGCAGGAGCTGGCACAGGTGCAGGAACCACCTGTGAAGAGGAGAAAGGCAGTGAGCTCACACTGAGATGCAGGGGGCACAGCAGTGGATGTTAACTCTCCACAGCCTCTCCTGTGAGAGGGGTCATCCCCCAAATTCCTCCCTCACTGGGGAAGGAGGGAAGAAGCACAGCTTCTGTCTCCTCATCTCAGAAGGCCAAGTTCCCCCTCTGCTTCCCCACTCAGGATGGTCACAGACCCCAGACCCAGCCCAGAATGACTGGGACTGGAGACCAGGGCCATCTGTCCTCAATTCCAAAGAGGCCCCTTCCTCTGCCTTCCATCCACCCTGATTACTTTGAGATCTGCACAGAGCCCTAGGGCCCAGCCAGCAGCCAACTGACCAGCTGTGTGGCACCAGGGAGGACAGCGTTGAGTCCCAAACTTTGACAGAGAGGCACAGGGACAATGCACATGCTGTCAGGTGCATAGCCAGAAAGAAAGCATCGCACAAAGTGAGTCCACATAGGGAGCTCAGAACTCAATGTGACCTCCTCAAAGCCAGGGATACACTGTCTTGGGGCTGGGAATGGGATACCCATAGACGGAGAGCCAGGCATCTCTTACCAGTGGCGAGGAGCAGTTGGGGTCCATGTCGTGCCTAGGTGAGACCCAAGGCCCAAAGCAGACAGCAGATGACAAGCAGCTAGCAGATTATCCTCTGGAGTTCTCTGGATCCTTCAGCCTGCCTGCTAGTCTTACAGCCAGGGAACTGGGCCCCAGGGTGCAAAGGCCCCGCCCCAGGCCTTGCACCAGCCCTGGACTTGCACTGTGAGCTGGGAAGCTGCTCAGGGCAGGGCTGAGCACCCTCTGCATGCCAGGCAGGCACAGAATCCCACATGCACTGTGAGTGAGCAACGGGGTACAACCTTGGGGAACAGCTGCCTCTCGAGGGAGGGGCCTTGCGCTGGGCACCACTCTGCCTTCCCGCTGCCTCTCACTGGTTTCCCCAAGTTTGCCCTTCCCTCTTGCTCCTAATGTAAAACCGCTATCTTTACCAAAAGCTCTGAGGAGCTGACTATAGTGAAGCACACCCAGGGATCCCAGCAGTGCCTCCAGAATGTAAGACCAAAGGCCTTACCAAATGCTCCAAGGAGCTGGAGTGGAGCACACCCGGGGATCCCAGCGGTGCCTCCAGAATGTGAGACCGCTGTCTTTACCAAATGCTCCAAGGAGCTGACTGCAGCGAAGAACACCCAAGAAGGAACATACTGGACAAGTTGGAAAGTGAAACAGAACTTAGTCTGGCCAGACGGCACTCCCAAAACAAAGTAGCTTAGAGAGGCATAGTCCAGAGTCCGAGGCTCATTTTATAGGGGCTTGCAGGGGAGTTAACAGGTGAAATTTACAGAAGAAGGAACAAAGGTTTAGTGGTCTTACATTTATATGTTAATTAGCCTGACATGTACTGTTAGTCAGCACATGCTTTGTAGATTGGTCTATAGAGAGTGGTGTCTGGAACAAAGGGTTGGATAATTATGACTGATAGGGATCTTATCTAGTGTCCCAGAACTAAGAAGCATCTTTATCTATTTACTCACATTCAATCACAGGTGGGGCTAGGGGAGTTTTATGATTACAGAGTTATGCAGTCTTACAAGACAAACTACTGAATTTAAAAGTGGGCAGAGGTCCAAAAATATTGAGAGCAGGACTCAAATAGACGTGTATGACAATGTTCATAGCAGCATTTCTTAGGACTGCCAAAAGGAGAAACAGCATTAAGTGTTCATTGACAAATGGATGGATAAACAAAATATATATGTATATATGATGGAATATTGATTCAGCCTTAAAAGGAAATTAATTCTAACACATGCTACAACATGGATGAAACTTAAAAACATCATGGTTGGGGCCGGGATTTAGCTTAGTGGTTCCACCGCCTGCCCTGCAAGCAAAAGGATCCGAGTTCGATCCCCAGTACCAAAAAAAAGAAAAAAACATCAGTAAGTAAAATATGCCAAACAAAAACAGATATGGTATAAATCCACTTATATGAAGTACTTAGAAGAATCAAATTAATGGAGACAGAAAGTAGGATGGTAGTACGGCTGGTTGGAGACAGTGTTTAATAAATACAGAGTTTCAATTTGGGAAAATGGTAAAGTTCTGCAGATGTTTGATAGTCATGTTTCACAGTGATGTTTATGTATTTAATGCCACTACACTTTACACTTATAAATGGTGAATTTTATGTTATATGCACATTTACTGCAATAAAAAGAAAAGAGTAGGCAAAATATTCAAATTGATATGTCACCAAAGAAAGCTAGTAAGCTTGTAATGGATAATAGGCAGATACAAAAATATTCAACATCATTAGCCACTAGGAGAATGCAAATTAAAGCCATAATGAGATAGCACAGCAGTTTACTAGAATGGATAAAAAAGATAAGAAGCTGAGTGTGGTGGTGTAAGACCGAGGGTCTTACCAAACGCTCCGAGGAGCTGACTAGTGAAGCACACCCAGGAATCCCAGCGGTGCCTTCAGAATGTAAGACTGAGAGCCTTACCAAATGCTCCGAGGAGCTGACTAGTGAAGCACACCCAGGAATCCCAGCGGTGTCTTCAGAATGTAAGACCAAGAGCCTTACCAAATGCTCCAAGGAGCTGACTACAGCGAAGAACACCCAGGAAGGAACACACCGGACAAGTTGGAAAATAAAACAGACCTTTATTAGTCTGGCCAGATGGCACTCCCAAAGCAAAATAGCTTAGAGAGACAACTGGTTCAGAATCCGAGGCTGTTTTTATAGGGGGTTAAGGGGGAAGTTAACATATAGAATTAAAGAAAAGGGGACAAAGGTTAGTGGTCGACTGTCACATATTGATGGTCAGCCGACTGTCACATATTGATGGTCAGCAGACATCTGCAGCTTGTTCTAACAATTGTGGTGCCTGGAATTTCAGTTCCGGGTAAACAAAGAGTTGAGTAGTTTACTCTGGGACTCTAGGTCTGTTACAGATCTCTATCTAGCGTCTCTAAACTAACAAGCATCTCTATCCATTAACTCACATTTTAATCACAATGGGGCTGGAGAAAAAGGAACAAAGATTATGCAGTCCCACATTTCCCACTGATTTTTTGGAACTTAAGTAATCTTACGCACAAATGTAGGTATCTATTGTATACAACAACATGACAATAATAAGCATGTACACACAACTATGATGACAACAAAAAGTTGTTTTAACCATTGTAGATTGAGCAGCCACGAAGTTAACCATTTGAACAAGTCCCCGCCATCCTCATTATATATTTTTTTAGCCAGGTCTTCTAATTGTTTTACCTTTTCTTCGATCTTTGGACCATTATCGGTAAGATTGAAACAACACATATTTTTTACTCTTTCACAACCTTGGTGGTGGAGGAGCAACAAATAGTCTATTGCTGCTCTATTATCTAAGATTGCCTGTCTCTGTTCCTGTAACTCTTGGTTAACTAATGCCAAGGTTGATGAGGTAGCATTTAACCCTTTGACCACCTTGCAAGCTAATTTTCGCACTGCCTTTTTAGCATGGACTCCTATAGAAGGCAGGGCAACAAAAGATGCTATCATGGTTATTACTTCAGCATCTGTTAACAAACCTACATCATCATCACATCCTGGTGTAGTGTAAGGTGACCAACGTTTAGTTCTGTTAGGCACAATCAAATCAGTCCTGTCTGGCAACACTACATCTAGACGACTCAAACAGCAACAGGTCTTGGTTAAATTTGCTGGAATATAATTAAAGGTTATTTTTTCACAGGTATAAAACCATCCTATGGGCAGGGAGATATGGCAATTGTTATACACAATTTTTTTGTTTTATGTGGCAGGACATCCCTTTTGACTGTTTTATCCTCAGACACTTGGTTGTATAATTTTCATACATAGCACATTCAGTTTTGTTTGACATAATTACCTTGGGTGTATATAATTTGACAGCATTTTTAGGTTTATGGCAGGTGTCATGTCCCCAATTATAACTATCCATGTAAGTAAGATTTTTTTCCTGGGATGTCCTTAAATAGGGTATAGGGTTGTATTAACTCTAAAGAGGTGCATACCGGAATGAGACAGCTTCCCAGCACATAAAGGAAATTTACATTAACATTTAAGCAGAATTCAGACAAGTTAAGCAAGTTTGCCAATTGAATCCATACATTTTTTTTGTGATCTAGTCCTTTTGGGGGCAATAATGCCAGTGTCCCAGAGAATACTATCATTAAGGTGAAACATCTCCAACCCGTTCCAGTATTAGCTTTTGGTTGCCTGGTTGGCTAATAACCTTCCATTTGTCTTTTTTGATGTCCATGGGGGGTCCTGCTTTCAGATGGTTGCGATGTATCCAGGCAGAATGTCCAGCCATCTTCACTGCCAAGGGAGCTGACAGGACAGCAGGAACCGGTCCCTTCCAACGAGGTTCCAGGGTCTTGGAATCAAACCTGCGAATTAAAACCAAATCTCTCAGCTTATAGGGTAAAGGTTGTAAAGGTTTTTCATTTGGACTAGTCATTTTCTTTCGTAATGTCTCATGTAGTTCTGACTGAAGCTGATGAACTGCTTTCAAGGATTTAAGGAGTCGAAGGTGGGAAAATTTTTCCTTCAATTCTACATCTATTAATGGAATGATTGGGGGAGATCACCCATAAACAATCTGGAAGGGGGACAAATTGAGGGGAGGCTTGGGAGTGCACCTCATTCGGAGGAGGGCAAACGGGAGAAGCTCTACCCAACCTAGTTCAGTCTCCAAGCATAATTTAGTCAGAATCTCTTTTAAAATTCAATTTGTTCTTTCTACCTGTCCTGAACTTTGAGGCCTATAGGCACAGTGTAGATTTCACTTTATTTCAAGGATATTACTAATTAACTTAGATAGCTTAGCCATAAAGGCAGGACCATTGTCGGACCCCAGAGCTAAGGGCAAACCAAAACGGGGAACTATTTCTGTCAGGAGCTTTTTAACTGTTACTTCTGCTGTCTCCTTCTTAGTGGGGTATGCTTCTACCCATCCTGAAAATGTATCCACAAAAACTAGCAGGTATTTGTACCCATACATGCCAGGCTTCATTTCAGTAAAGTCCAATTCCCAATGTTCTCCTGGAGTTAGCCCTCTGTGTCCGACCCCAGGGGGCCCGGTTACCCGATTAGCATTTACCTTGAGGCAGGTGGGGCATCATCTCACCATGTCCTGGGCCTTTTGGGCTAATCCCTGGCTGACGAAATGGGGTTGTAAGGCAACCATCATCTTTTTCTCACCGAAGTGGGTAGACTCATGTAGTTCTCACAGCAATGTGTCTGCTACAGTGGATGGGAGCACCACCTTTCCCTCCTTAGTCGTCCACCACCCATGTTTTCCTCGAGTCCAGCGTCTCCTGTTCATTTCTGTTATCTCCTTGTCTGTATATTTAGGTTTTTCTGGGAGTACCGGTGTGGGAAGCAGAACCATTTGCTTCCCCACTGATTTTTGGGCAGCTTGTCTTGCTGCCTGATCAGCAGCATTATTACCAATCATCTCGGGGCTTGACCCCTTTTGGTGCCCATGCCAATGGATGATGGCAACCTCTTGGGGCAACCAGATGGCTTGTAGCAGTGCCAATATCTCAGTCTTAATTTTAATTTTCTTTTCTTTAGAGGTCAACAGTCCTCTATTTTGATAAATTTCCCTGTGTACGTGGGCGGTGGCAAAAGCATGACAGCTATCAGTGAATATATTTATCCTTTTTTCCTTTTCCCAATTCCAGAGCCTAAGGGCTCAATGGCATGGGGAGTAATCAAAGTCAAATCCTGTCCAAAGGTCAATTTGTCAGCCTCTCGGGTTAAAGGAGCTGCTGCTGCTACTGTCCTCAAACAAGTAGGCCACCCTCGGGCCACTGGGTCGAGCTTCTTTGAGAGGTATGCCACAGGCCACTTTCATGGCCCAAAAGCTGAGTAATCACTCCTTTAGTTACCCCATTTTTCTCTGTCACATACTGTGGGACTGTATAACCTTTGTTCCTTTTTCTCCAGCCCCATTGTGATTAAAATGTGAGTTAATGGATGGAGATGCTTGTTAGTTTAGGGACGCTAGATAGGGATCTGTAACAGACCTAGAGTCCCAGAGTAAACTACTCAACTCTTTGTTTACCTGGAACTGAAATTCCAGGCACCACAATTGTTAGAACAAGCTGCAGATGTCTGCTGACCATCAATATGTGACAGTCGACCACTAACCTTTGTCCCCTTTTCTTTAATTCTATATGTTAACTTCCCTCTCAACCCTCTATAAAAACAGCCTCAGATTCTGAGCCAGTTGTCTCTCTAAGCTATTTTGCTTTGGGAGTGCCATCTGGCCAGACTAATACAGGTATGTTTTATTTTCCAACTTGTCCGGTGTGTTCCTTCCCAGGTGTGCTTCACTAGTCAGCTCCTTGGAGCATTTGGTAAGGCTCTTGGTCTTACATTCTGAAGGCACCGCTGGGATTCCTGGGTGTGCTTCACTAATCAGCTCCTCGGAGTGTTTGGTAAGGCCCTCGGTCTTACATTTTGGAGGCCCCAGCGAGATCCCTGGGTAAGGAACCCCAGTTCAGCCAAGACTCTGTGGCGGAATCCAGCAGGAGACTCAGGCACAAACCTCAGAAAACCTCCGGAGGTAAGTTTTTGGCCAGTTGCAACCATTTGTTGTCAGGAGTGAGGTGGCTGATGGGCCGGTAAGCCTCCCCTGACCCCAAGGTTCCTGACAAGGAACAAGGGAAGGTTTAGTTTTGCTTTTGTTGTGGCGCCTGTTTGTCTTGTCATTCATATGTTAGTGTCCTGTCTGTTGTGTGTTTAGTTTTGTATTTCTTTCCAAACCATCAGAACAGAGATGGGAGGATCCTGCTCCAGAAATACCCCATTGGATTGTTTTCTCACTAATTTTAAATTGGCTTTTTCCCCCCTGAACAGGAGAATGAATATGGGGTTAAATTGTCTCGTGGAAAACTTCACTCCCTGTGTCAATTGGAATGGCCAGCCTTTGGAGTTGAATGGCCAGCTGAGGGCTCTTTTGACCCAGGTCTCTGCAGGGCAGTATGGAAAAGGGTCACCAGGCACCCTAGCCATCCTGATCAGTTTCCATATATAAATATCTGGGTTCGGGCTTGTCAAGAGCCTCCGGCATGGTTACAGCATTGTTCCCTGCGAACAAACTCTCGCATTCTGGTTATGGCCCCAAGGGAACCCCAAGAGGCCAAAACCTGGGCTCCCAAGCTGGTGCTCTCACAAGATCCTGACCCCTTAGATCTTCTTATAAGACCTCCACCCTATGTGGAGCCATCCTCCTCCTCTGATAAAGCTGGGCCCAGAGCTTGAAACTCTCTCTCCCCTCCTCTTCTCGAAGAAGGAAAATCTCCAGATTCTATAACCTCCCCCTCCCACACATGAACAGGGGCCGCTTATGGTCCCCACGGAGCTCCCACTGAAGGGACTAGTTCAGTTCTTCTTCTGCCTCTTAGGGAAGTAGAACAGGGTCATTATGTCTATATCCCTTTCTCTACCAGTGATCTGTATAATTGGAAACATCAAAATCCCCCTTTTTCAGAAAAACCCCAGGCTTTGATCTCCCTCCTAGAATCTGTTTTTCATACACATGACCCAACCTGCGATGACTGTCAACAACTTCTCCAAGCTCTTTTTACCTCTGAGGAAAGAGAAAGGATCCAAGGGCAAGCCATAAAGTCGGTGTTAGGGGAAACAGAGGGCCCCCTCGATGAGCAACAGTGGGCCCGTCTTGAGGCACAACTTCTGTCCACCCGTCCCCTATGGCAAGTTAATTCCTTGGGCGGGAGAGAAGCTCTCCAAAACTACCATCAGCATCTCCTAGCTGGCTTGAGGGGAGCCGCTCGAAAGCCTACCAACTTGAACAAGGTAAGCGAGGTCCTTCAAGGACCTGAGGAATCCCCTTCTGCCTTTCTGGAGCATCTGTTGGAAACATACCGTACGTATACTCCAATTGACCCAGATGCCCCTGCAAATCGACAGGCAATTAATTTGGCTTTTGCCACTCAGTCGGCTCCAGATATTAGAAAGAAACTACAGCGGATGGAAGGATTTGAGGGAGAAAACAGGGAAAAGTTGATGAGTGTGGCAATGAAGGTGTTTAACAATAGGGATCCTTTTGAGGATAGAATGGCTAAAAAGATAAGAAGGGCAAACATTGCAGCCTTGACAGATGGAGGTTTTATCCAAAAGGAATACAAAGAAAATAAAAAAGAGGATAAAAGTAAAGTATGGCCCTTGTTAGAGAAGGATCAATGTGCATATTGCAAAGAGAAGGGCCATTACAAGAGGGATTATAAAAAGTTAAAAGAAAAGAGAGAGAAAGAGACTAAGAAAGAAAGAGACAGAGTTCTTCTAGTAGATAAAAAAGATTGACGAGGCCAAGGTGGGGATATCCAAACACATCCACCAACTCCAGGAAGCCAGCATCCTGGTCCCTTGCCAGTCAGCCTGGAATACACCCCTGCTTCCTGTGAGGAAGCCTGGCACCTCGGACTTCAGACCGGTACAGGATTTGCGGGAAGTAAACAGCCAGGTGGAGACTGTTCACCCAACAGTGCCAAACCCCTATACTCTGTTGAGTCTCATCCCTCCTGGTCATGTGTGGTACTC
The DNA here is from genome assembly GCF_053883595.1 of Heterocephalus glaber. Lineage (NCBI taxonomy): Eukaryota > Metazoa > Chordata > Mammalia > Rodentia > Bathyergidae > Heterocephalus > Heterocephalus glaber. The sequence continues at coordinate 28,880,864 of NW_028258137.1, forward strand.
AGTATTAGACCTTAAAGATGCATTTTTCAGCCTGCCTCTAACACCTGTGAGCCAGCCCCTCTTTGCCTTCGAATGGACTGACCCAGCCACCGGAACAACCGGACAGCTGACATGGACCCGGCTGCCGCAGAGATTCAAAAACTCCCCCACTCTGTTTGGGGAAGCTCTCAGCAAAGATCTACAAGAGGTAAGAAAAGTGTTTCCCCAGGCGACTATTCTTCAGTATGTTGATGACCTTCTGGTGGCGACTTCAAAGGATAAGGAACGTGTTGCAGCCACCTGAAAGCCTCCTGAAAGCCCTCCAGGAACTAGGATATCGGATGTCCTGGAAGAAAGCTCAACTCTGCCAGACCAAGGTAACCTATTTGGGCTATATTCTTGCAAAGGGAAAGAGAAGGCTGGCAGAATCGAGAGTATCTGCAATTCTCCAGATTCCGAAGCCGGGCTCAAAGAAACAGGTGGGAGAGTTCCTAGGGGCAGTTGGCTATTACAGGATTTGGATTCCTGGCTTTGCTGAGATTGCCAAGCCCCTACATGAGGCCACTGCAGGAAGAAATACACCCCTCGAATGGACTGAGGCTTGCCAGCAGGCATTTCAATTGCTTAAGACTGCACTTGCATCGGCACCAGCCCTGGCATTGCCAGACTTAAACAAACCCTTTACCTTGTATGTGACAGAGAAAAATGGGGTGGCTAAGGGAGTGACTACTCAGCTTTTGGGGCCATGAAAGCGGCCTGTAACATACCTCTCCAAAAAGCTCAACCCAGTGGCCTGAGGGTGGCCTAATTGTTTGAAGACAATAGCAGCAGCAGCTGCTTTAACCCGAGAGGCTGACAAATTGACCTTTGGACAGGATTTAACTTTGATCACTCCCCATGCCATTGAGCCCTTGTTAAATAGCTCACCTAGCAAGTGGCTGTCTAATGCCAGACTGTTACAATATCAAGGACTCTTATTAGAACAGCCACGCATTAAGTTTGTCACCACCGCTGGCCTCAATCCGGCTACTCTACTCCCAGAATCTGATGAACAAATGCCCATCCAGGATTGCCTTGAGACTCTTGAAAACTCGAGGGGAGGACATCCAGACTTGATGGACCAGGCCCTCCCCTGTGCAGAGATAACATTCTATACTGCTGGGTGCAGTTTCGTTCGTGATGGTGTACAGTATGCTGGAGCGGAGGTGGTCAACCAGGACCAACAGGTGAAATGGGAGCAGGGACTACCTCAAGGGACATCAGCACAGAGGGCTGAGCTGATTGCTTTAACTAAGGCTCTGGAATTGGGAAAAGGAAAAAAGATGATGGCTGCCTTACGACCCCATTTCATCAGTGAGGGATTAGCCCAAAAGGCTCAGGACATGGTGAGACGATGCCACACCTGCCTCAAGGTAAATGCTAATCGGGTAACCGGGCCCCCTGGGGTCCGGCACAGAGGGCTAACTCCAGGGGAACATTGGAAATTGGACTTTACTAAAATGAAGCCTGGCATGTATGAGTACAAATACCTGCTAGTTTTTGTGGATACATTTTCAGGATGGGTAGAAGCATACCCCACTAAGAAGGAGACAGCAGAAGTAACAGTTAAAAGGCTCCTGACAGAAATAGTTCCCCATTTTGGTTTGCCCTTAGCTCTGGGGTCCGACAATGGTCCAGCCTTTATGGCTAAGCTATCTAAGTTAATTAGTAATATCCTTGAAATAAAGTGAAATCTACACTGTGCCTATAGGCCTCAAAGTTCAGGACAGGTAGAAAGAACAAATTGAACTTTAAAAGAGATTCTGACTAAATTATGCTTGGAGACTGAACTAGGTTGGGTAGAGCTTCTCCCTTTTGCCCTCCTCCGAATGAGGTGCACTCCCAAGCCTCCCCTCAATTTGTCCCCCTTCCAGATTGTTTATGGGTGATCTCCCCCAATCATTCCATTAATAGATGTAGAATTGAAGGAAAAATTTTCCCACCTTCGACTCCTTAAATCCTTGAAAGCAGTTCATCAGCTTCAGTCAGAACTACATGAGACATTACGAAAGAAAATGACTAGTCCAAATGAAAAACCTTTACAACCTTTACCCTATAAGCTGAGAGATTTGGTTTTAATTCGCAGGTTTGATTCCAAGACCCTGGAACCTCGTTGAAAGGGACTGGTTCCTGCTGTCCTGTCAGCTCCCTTGGCAGTGAAGATGGCTGGACATTCTGCCTGGATACATCGCAACCATCTAAAAGCAGGACCCCCCATGGACGTCAAAAAGGACAAATAGAAGGTTATCAGCCAACTAGGCGACCAAAAGCTAATACTGGAACGGGTTGGAGATGTTTCGCCTTAATGATGATATTCTCTGGGACACTGGCATTATTGCCCCCAAAAGGACTAGATCACAAAAAAATGTATGGATTCAATTGGCAAACTTGCTTAACTTGTCTGAATTCTGCTTAAATGTTAATGTAAATTTCCATTATGTGCTGGAAAGCTGTCTCATTCTGGTATGCACCTCTTTAGAGTTAATACAACCCTATACCCTATTTAAGGACATCCCAGGAAAACAATCTTACTTACATAGATAGTTATAATTGGGGACATGACACCTGCCATAAACCTAAAAATGCTGTCAAATTATATACACCCAAGGTAATTATGTCAAACAAAACTGAATGTGCTATGTATGAAAATTATACAACCAAGTGTCTGAGGATAAAACAGTCAAAAGGGATGTCCTGCCACATAAAACAAAAAAATTGTGTATAACAATTGCCATATCTCCCTGCCCATAGGATGGTTTTATACCTGTGAAAAAATAACCTTTAATTATATTCCAGCAAATGTAACCAAGACCCGTTGCTGTTTGAGCCGTCGAGCTGTAGTGTTACCAGACAAGACTGATTTGATTGTGCCTAACAGAACTAAACGTTGGTCACCTTACACTACACCAGGATGCGATGATGACATAGGTCTGTTAATAGATGCTGAAGTAATAACCATGATAGCATCTTTTATTGCCCTGCCTTCTATAGAAGTCCATGCTGAAAAGACAGTACGAAAATTAGCTTGCAAGGTGGTCAAAGGGTTAAATGCTACCTCATCAGCCTTGGCATTAGTTAACCAAGAGTTACAGGAACAGAGACAGGCAATCTTAGATAATAGAACAACAATAGACTATTTGTTGCTCCTCTACCACCAAGGTTATGAAAGAGTAAAGAATATGTGTTGTTTCAATCTTACCAATAATGGTCCAAAGATAAAAGAAAAGGTAAAACAATTAGAAGATCTGGCTAAAAAAAATATAATCAGGATGGCGGGGACTTGTTCAAATGGTTAACTTCGTGGTTGCCCAACCTACAATGGTTAAAAAAACCCAACTTTTTCTCATCATCATATTTGTGTGTACATGCTTATTATTGTCATGTTGTTGTATACAATGGATACTTACATTTGTGCATAAGATTACTTAAGTTCCAAAAAAATCAGTGGGGAATGTGGGACTGCATAACCTTTGTTCCTTTTTCTCCAGCCCCATTGTGATTAAAATGTGAGTTAATGGATAGAGATGCTTGTTAGTTTAGGGACCCTAGATAGGGATCTGTAACAGACCTAGAGTCCCAGAGTAAGCTACTCAACTCTTTGTTTACCTGGAACTGAAATTCCAGGCACCACAATTGTTAGAACAAGCTGCAGATGTCTGCTGACCATCAATATGTGACAGTCGACCACTAACCTTTGTCCCCTTTTCTTTAATTCTATATGTTAACTTCCCCCTCAACCCCCTATAAAAACAGCCTCGGATTCTGAGCCAGAGGCCTCTCTAAGCTATTTTGCTTTGGGAGTGCTGTCTGGCCAGACTAATAAAGGTCTGTTTTCCAACTTGTCTGGTGTGTTCCTTCCTGGGTGTTCTTCGCTGTAGTCAGCTCCTTGGAGCATTTGGTAAGGCTCTTGGTCTTACATTCTGAAGGCACCGCTGGGATTCCTGGGTGTGCTTCACTAGTCAGCTCCTCGGAGCATTTGATAAGGCCCTCAGTCTTACAATACAAGGTAAAGGGCTTGTTTAAGTCTGGCAATGCCAGGGCTGGTGCCCACGTAAGTGCAGTCTTAAGCAATTGAAATGCCTGCTGGCAAGCCTCAGTCCATTGGAGGGGTGTATTTTCTCCCGCAGTGGCCTCATGTAGGGGTTTGGCAATCTCAGCAAAGCCAGGAATCCAAATCCTGTAATAGCCAACTGCCCCTAGGAACTCTCCCACCTGTTTCTTTGAGCCTGGCTTCAGAATCTGGAGAATTGCAGATACTCTCGATTCTGCCAGCCTCCTCTTTCCCTTTGCAAGAATATAGCCCAAGTAGGTTACCTTGGTCCGGCAGAGTTGAGCTTTCTTCCAGGACACCCAATATCCCAGTTCCTGGAGGGCTTTCAGGAGGCCCTCGGTGGCTGCAATGCATTCTTTATCTGTTGAAGTTGCCACCAGGAGGCCATCAACATACTGAAGAATAGTCGCCTGGGGAAACACTTTTCTTACCTCTTGCAGATCTTTGCTGAGAGCTTCCCCAAACAGAGTGGGGGAGTTTTTGAATCCCTGCGGCAGCCGGGTCCATGTCAGCTGTCCGGTTGTTCCGGTGGCTGGGTCAGTCCATTCGAAGGCAAAGAGGGGCTGGCTCACAGGTGTTAGAGGCAGGCTGAAAAATGCATCTTTAAGGTCTAATACTGAGTACCACACATGACCAGGAGGGATGAGACTCAACAGAGTATAGGGGTTTGGCACTGTTGGGTGAACAGTCTCCACCTGGCTGTTTACTTCCCGCAAATCCTGTACCGGTCTGAAGTCCGAGGTGCCAGGCTTCCTCACAGGAAGCAGGGGTGTATTCCAGGCTGACTGGCAAGGGACCAGGATGCTGGCTTCCTGGAGTTGGTGGATGTGTTTGGATATCCCCACCTTGGCCTCGTCAATCTTTTTTATCTACTAGAAGAACTCTGTCTCTTTCTTTCTTAGTCTCTTTCTCTCTCTTTTCTTTTAACTTTTTATAATCCCTCTTGTAATGGCCCTTCTCTTTGCAATATGCACATTGATCCTTCTCTAACAAGGGCCATACTTTACTTTTATCCTCTTTTTTATTTTCTTTGTATTCCTTTTGGATAAAACCTCCATCTGTCAAGGCTGCAATGTTTGCCCTTCTTATCTTTTTAGCCATTCTATCCTCAAAAGGATCCCTATTGTTAAACACCTTCATTGCCACACTCATCAACTTTTCCCTGTTTTCTCCCTCAAATCCTTCCATCTGCTGTAGTTTCTTTCTAATATCTGGAGCTGACTGAGTGGCAAAAGCCAAATTAATTGCCTGTCGATTTGCAGGGGCATCTGGGTCAATTGGAGTATACGTACGGTATGTTTCCAACAGATGCTCCAGAAAGGCAGAAGGGGATTCCTCAGGTCCTTGAAGGACCTCGCTTACCTTGTTCAAGTTGGTAGGCTTTCGAGCGGCTCCCCTCAAGCCAGCTAGGAGATGCTGATGGTAGTTTTGGAGAGCTTCTCTCCCGCCCAAGGAATTAACTTGCCATAGGGGACGGGTGGACAGAAGTTGTGCCTCAAGACGGGCCCACTGTTGCTCATCGAGGGGGCCCTCTGTTTCCCCTAACACCGACTTTATGGCTTGCCCTTGGATCCTTTCTCTTTCCTCAGAGGTAAAAAGAGCTTGGAGAAGTTGTTGACAGTCATCGCAGGTTGGGTCATGTGTATGAAAAACAGATTCTAGGAGGGAGATCAAAGCCTGGGGTTTTTCTGAAAAAGGGGGATTTTGATGTTTCCAATTATACAGATCACTGGTAGAGAAAGGGATATAGACATAATGACCCTGTTCTACTTCCCTAAGAGGCAGAAGAAGAACTGAACTAGTCCCTTCAGTGGGAGCTCCGTGGGGACCATAAGCGGCCCCTGTTCATGTGTGGGAGGGGGAGGTTATAGAATCTGGAGATTTTCCTTCTTCGAGGAGAGGAGGGGAGAGAGAGTTTCAAGCTCTGGGCCCAGCTTTATCAGAGGAGGAGGATGGCTCCACATAGGGTGGAGGTCTTATAAGAAGATCTAAGGGGTCAGGATCTTGTGAGAGCACCAGCTTGGGAGCCCAGGTTTTGGCCTCTTGGGGTTCCCTTGGGGCCATAACCAGAATGCGAGAGTTTGTTCGCAGGGAACAATGCTGTAACCATGCCGGAGGCTCTTGACAAGCCCGAACCCAGATATTTATATATGGAAACTGATCAGGATGGCTAGGGTGCCTGGTGACCCTTTTCCATACTGCCCTGCAGAGACCTGGGTCAAAAGAGCCCTCAGCTGGCCATTCAACTCCAAAGGCTGGCCATTCCAATTGACACAGGGAGTGAAGTTTTCCACGAGACAATTTAACCCCATATTCATTCTCCTGTTCAGGGGGGAAAAAGCCAATTTAAAATTAGTGAGAAAACAATCCAATGGGGTATTTCTGGAGCAGGATCCTCCCATCTCTGTCCTGATGGTTTGGAAAGAAATACAAAACTAAACACACAACAGACAGGACACTAACATATGAATGACAAGACAAACAGGCGCCACAACAAAAGCAAAACTAAACCTTCCCTTGTTCCTTGTCAGGAACCTTGGGGTCAGGGGAGGCTTACCGGCCCATCAGCCACCTCACTCCTGACAACAAATGGTTGCAACTGGCCAAAAACTTACCTCCGGAGGTTTTCTGAGGTTTGTGCCTGAGTCTCCTGCTGGATTCCGCCACAGAGTCTTGGCTGAACTGGGGTTCCTTACCCAGGGATCTCGCTGGGGCCTCCAAAATGTAAGACCGAGGGCCTTACCAAACACTCCGAGGAGCTGATTAGTGAAGCACACCCAGGAATCCCAGCGGTGCCTTCAGAATGTAAGACCAAGAGCCTTACCAAATGCTCCAAGGAGCTGACTAGTGAAGCACACCTGGGAAGGAACACACCGGACAAGTTGGAAAATAAAACATACCTGTATTAGTCTGGCCAGATGGCACTCCCAAAGCAAAATAGCTTAGAGAGACAACTGGCTCAGAATCTGAGGCTGTTTTTATAGAGGGTTGAGAGGGAAGTTAACATATAGAATTAAAGAAAAGGGGACAAAGGTTAGTGGTCGACTGTCACATATTGATGGTCAGCAGACATCTGCAGCTTGTTCTAACAATTGTGGTGCCTGGAATTTCAGTTCCAGGTAAACAAAGAGTTGAGTAGTTTACTCTGGGACTCTAGGTCTGTTACAGATCCCTATCTAGGGTCTCTAAACTAACAAGCATCTCCATCCATTAACTCACATTTTAATCACAATGGGGCTGGAGAAATAGGAACAAAGGTTATGTAGTCCCACAGTGGCCCACATCTGTAATTCCAGCACTCAGGAGGCTGAGGCAGGAGGATTGCTGCAAGTTCAAGGCCAGCTTGGGCTACATAGTGTAGCCTGAACAGAGCAGGAGCCTGTCTCAAAAAACAACAAAAAAAGACAAGAACCAGGGATGCTGTTGCATGCGTATAATCCAAGCTACTTGGGAGGCTGAGGCAGGATTACAAATTCAGTATCAGCCAGGACAATTTAATGAGAGTCCCAAAATTAAAAAATAGAAGGGTCTGGGGATGTAGCTCAGTGGTGGAGCACTTGCCTAGAGCATACAAAGTCTTTGGTTTGATATCCCGTATTATTAAAAAAAGAGAGAAAAAATTGTTCTTGAGAATGTGGCAAAATTGGGCTTTTTATATATAGTTGGTAGAAATATAAAATGATGTAGCTACTTTGGAAAGAAATTTGGCAATTTTTATTCAAAAGTTAAACATAGAGCTACTGTGTAACTCAGCAATTCTGCTCCTAAATACCCAAGAGAAATAAAAATATATCCAAACAATGACTCATGCACATTCATTCATAGCCATTTATGAACACATCCAAGCAGCTCAAGTGTCAATCAGTTGGTGAATTGATAAACAAAATGTAATATATCCATATACTACTCAGCAATTGAAAAAAAAAGAAAAAGAAATAAGGCTGAGGTTATAGTTCCATGGTAGAGTGCATGAAGCCCTGGGTTTGATCCCAGAACCGCAAAGCAAAACAAAACATGAGATTACTAATACATGCTACAACATAGAATAAATCTCAAAAATATCATGTTAACTGAAAGAAGCCATATATAAAAGACTAATTAATGTATTATGCTATTTATATTAAATATCTAGAAAAGGCATACTTAAAAAACAGAAAACAGATCTGGAGATACCTAGGGTTTAACTGCAAACAGGTACAAGAGAACTTTTGGATAACAGAAGTGTTCTAAAACTGAGAATGGTTGCTCAACTCTAAAAATTTGCTAGTATTTAATGAACACTTACAGTGAGTGAATTTTACACCAAAAACTATATCTTGATAAAAATGAAATAAAGTCATTCTTGATAAATGCCTTTAGTGGGCCAGAAACTTTGAGAACTTCCTGAAAAGTCCAAAATAGATGGAAAGCAAAGCAATAGTGGCCACAATATATAAGGAGCTTCCACAAATCAGTAAGAAAATGATGAAGTTATATTTAAAAAAGAAATGGCAAACAACTGAGTAGAAAAAAATGATAAAAAACATAAACCAGCAATCACAGAAAATGACCACAAAATTGTCAGTAAACTAATGGAAATGTGTGCAATTTAAAACAAGAATGCCAGTGTTTTATCTAGCAGGTCTACCAAAATGCAAGGTTAACAGAATGCAAGGAAATGGAGCATGCAAAACACTCAGATATTGTTGGTGATGTGCAAATTGGAACAGCCTCAGGAGGGAACTCTTCGGCAACTCCTACTAAATGTAAAAAGGGCTCCAGTGAATACACATCTCACAATTCAGAGAAACTCATGGACAGGGTAGCACAAGAAGGAATCATGAATATTGGAGGTCAATCAATCCTCTGCCTAGAGAGGGGGCAGGCAAGGGCTAAGAAAAAAAGACAATAGAGATTTGTTCAATTTTAAGTATGGGGGTGGGGGTCAGTGCCTCAGAGCAGGCAAAGGCAGACACCCCAAGCTCCCCACTAATTATTGGGTTCATGGAGAGTATTAGAACACCTGGAGGGGGGCCATAATCCTTAATTGAGGAGGAAGTATCAGATGACCTGGAGGGTGGCAGTAATCCTATAAGATTGAGCATTTTATGCTGTTGAGGATTTTAGGACAATGAGGAGTTTATGTTGATTAGCCCTGTGAGATGAGCAAAATGTTCTTATCACAGTAGGTGGGATGAGTTAAGCTGATAAGGAATTTGCCCCTTCCCAGGTGAAACCTTTCTCTTTTCATATTACTACTGGGTTCTTAAAGAACCAGGATGTCTTCAGCTGATGTAATCTTGCCCTTGAGATTGCAGCATTAGGGGACTGTTGAGGCCTCTGACAGCCCTAATCATAATTTAATTGTGAAATGATTTTTTTCCCCAAAATTATGGAAAATGGCTCCCAACACATGAGGGCTGCAGATGTAATTCTGAGTTACAGGGTTTAACATATACAAGGCTCTGGGTTTGATCCCCAGCTCGGGAAAACTAAACAAAACCAAACCAAACAGTAATCACAGTCTGCATAATAACAAAAAGTAAGCACCACCTAAATGTCCATCCATCGGTCTGTAAAAGGGTTTCAAAAGTGAAGTAGAATAACCATTGTGTGACCTTCTGTATAGCAGTTAGATTTTTATCTTTCCTGAGATCCTAGAAAGATTGTTGAGTGAAAAAAAGGTGTTGTCTCGCATACTTAAGAATTAATCAAACAGAAGTGAAATATGAATATGGATAAAGCTAAAGACCTACTCGATTCTCTTGGAATATCCCAGTTCCTTTGCATGCATTTATATTCATATACATGTGTAGTTGTACTTCATTTTAAAAAAGAATCCACATTGCTCTGTATGTGCTATTTTATAGTTTGTCCTTTCCACATAATGATAAGCTGTGGAAGTCTTCCCATTGCAGCTCCCACAGCCTTACCTCATTCTTTTTATTAATGCTCATTACGATCATGCTTAAACTACTTTCCTACACACGGACATTTCACTAGACTTTGCAGGGAGTCTATATGATGATATACCGAACCTCTTGGGTTGAAGGTATGTACATTTTACAATTGAGTAACTTCTGCTAAAATAGCCTCCTAAGTGGCTCTAACTAATTTATGCTCCAGAAGAGGATAGAAATATGTAAGCATGTATCTATCATTTATCCACCCTTCTCTGTTAATAAAAAATAAGTGTTTGGTACTTATGCCACATAGATGGGCAAAATGATATTTTAGTGTTTCTTTGGTGGAATGAGATTAAAGATTATTTTCCTTGTTCTTTAGCCTTTCAAGTGTGTTTTTTCTTGAATTATTTACTTATATTCTTTGACTAATTTTTCTTTGACTAATTTTTCTATTGAGTTGTTCATTTCTCGTCAATTTGTAGGAACTCTATAAGTTTTCAACATGGAACTTTTGTCAAATGGGTGAACAAGAACCAGGGATTTAGCTCAGTGGCACCACACTTGCCTCACAAAGTGCAAGAGTCTGAGTTCGATCTCCCATACCAAAAAAAAGGGGGTGAACAAAAGATCAATAGGTACATACACACGGATGACAAAAGACCGGAAGTGTATACTTACATTGTTACCAGTCGGTCCGATATGAAGGACTAGATGGATGAATCAGCAGAAGTTTCTTTCCTCACAGTTCTCGAAGCAAGAGATCCTAGACTGAGGCATCAGTGTGGCTGGTTCTTAGTGAGGCTTCTCTTCCTGGCCTGTAGGGGCCCCCACCTTACAGCCTTCAAGTTCACACAGCCTCTTTGTGTGCAAGAGAGAGGTATTGAGCAGGCCCTCTGGTGACTCTTCTTACTAGGACACTAATCCATGTAAGTACCAAGGCCCCGCTCTTAGGGCTTCATTCAACCTTAATTAGCTCACTATAGGGCTTACATCCACATACAGTCAAATTGCGGGTCAGGGCTTCAACTTGATTTTGGAGGAAGGACAATTCAGTCCATAGCACACAATATAACCACTATTTTCTATTGTGTTTAGCTTTTATTATTTTTTGTGGGTTTTTTTGTTTGTTTATTTGTTTGTTTTTGGTACCTGGGATTGAACTGGGGACCTTGTGCTTGCCAGGCAGATGGCACCACTGAGCTAAATCCCTGGTCCTTATTATTTATTTTTTGAAGCAGAGCCTTGCTAGGTAGCTCAGGCTAGTCTCCAACTCTAAATTCTCCTGCCTCAGCTTCCTCAGTGCTGGAACAGCAAGAGTACACCACCACACCCAGGTGGTTGTTTTTAAAAGACAGTGTACAAATGCATATAAAATGTACCATTTTAAGCACTTTGAAGTGTACAGGTCAGTAATGTTTAGTACATTGAGACAGCTTTGTCACCCGTCTGGAGAACACTTTTCATCTTGCAAAACAAACTCCCTGCCCATTAGATCACCCCATCACCCCAACTCTCAGCCTCCAGAAACCTCCATTCTACTTCCTGCTTTTATGTAGACAGCATGTGATAATACCAGGTACCTCATGTAAATGGAATCAAACGGTATTGGTACTTTTGTGATTGACTTATTTCATTATTGTGATGACTGCCAGGCTCACCCATGTTGCAGTATGTGGCAAAATTTTATTACTTTTTTGGGTTGAATAATATCCTGTTGTGTTTATATCCCACATTTGGTTTATCTACTCATTCATCAGTGCACACTTTGGTTGCCTCCATCTTTTGCCTATTGCGACTAAAGCTGCTATGAGCAAGAGCACACATGTATCAAGAACTTCCTTTTCCAGGGCTGCACCTGCCTCACAAGTGCAAGGTCCTGAGTTCAATCCCCAGTACCAAAAAAACAAAAACAAAGAAAGAACTTACTTTTCCATTCTTTTGCTGATCATGTGGTTTTCTTTTCTTTCTTTTTTTTTTTGGTACCAGGGATCAAACTCTGGACCTTGCACTTTTGAGGCAGGCAGTGGAACCACTGAGCTAAATCCCTGGCCCCTGACCATATGGTTTTCTATTTTTAACCTTTGAGGAACTGCAAGACTCTTTTCCACAATGGTTTCTGTGGAAATTTTATATTTCCACCAGCAATACACAATTGTTCCAATTTCTGTTTGTTGTTAATATACCAGCCATGCTAATGGGAGTGAGGTTATTTAGCTTTGTGGTGTTTTTGTTTTTGTTTGTTTTTTCTGTGGTACCGGGGATTGAACCCTGGGCCTCATGCATGCTAGGTAAGTGCTGCAAAACTGAGCTACAGCCCCAGCCCAATATAGCTTTGTTTTTAAAGATTTTTGTTTTGTTTTGTTTTTTTCTTTTTCTTTTTTTTGTACCAGGGATTGAACTCAGGACCTTGATCTTGCCAGACTCCTGTGCCACTGAGCTACATCCCTGGCTCCTTTAATTTTTTTTTTTGTAACACAGGTAAGTCAGAAGTGCAAAAGCACAGCTAAATTTAAGGGCCTGTCCTCTACCACATTCTAATTGTATAAAATCGTGCAAATGATCCTGAACACGATTGCACCATCTGTAAAACGGGTATAACTGGGGATTTAGCTCAGTGGAGTCGCACCTGCCTTGTAAGTGCAAGATCCTGAGTTTGATCCCTGGTACCAAAAAAAAGGACTCAGCAAAACAGTCTCAAATTTACCTTGTGTGTTTGTGTGTCACTGGAGATTGACCTAGGGCCTAACCACAGAGGTATGTCCCCAGCCATTTAAAAATTTTGTATTCTGAGACAGGTTCTAAGTTGTTCAATTTGAAGTTTTGATCCTCCTGCCTCAGCCTAACCTGCCTAAACTCCCACAGCTGTCATGGGTAGGTGTGTGCTATCCTTCTACCTTCAATCTTAAAAAAAAAAAAATAATAAAGGCTTAAAGTGTTCTTTTCATTCCAATGCCTTAAATATTCTCCTATTTCCCTTTTTCCAAATTCTTTTATAGTTTGAATTTTGCTGTTAGGTTTTTAAGTCAATTGAAATTTATTTATTTATTTATTTATTTATTTACGGTACTGGGTTTTGAACTCAATGCCTTGCACTTGTGAGTAAGGCACGGAGCCAGTGCACTAAATCCCTGGCCCTGAAATTTATTTTTATAACTCTGCAAATGGTAGAAAATCATGCCAACACCAGTCTTTCTGGACAGATCAGAAATTGGGAAATATTATGAGGGGATAGGGTTTTGATATTCAGTCGGTTGGGGTCATAAGCAATGTCACACTGGAAATCTTCTAAGGAGGAAGACAAGGCTGGCACAGCCAGTGAGGAGGGAGGAGAGATGGCTCAGATAGGGTGAGGGAGGATCCCTTCCTCTCTCTGGGCTCACTTGCTTGGACCTGTCCTTGCTAGAATCAGACCATCAGAGACCACCATGAGGACAAAGGGCAGGCACGGCACACTTCTGGGACTTAACTCAGGATCATTAACCCTTCAGAGCATGGTTCATGTTCCTCCCAACCCTCACTCTTCCAAGTTGCCTTTGTCATAGCATCTTCAAGAATCAACTTGATGAGGGGCCGGGGATTTAGTTCAGTGGTTCCACTCATGCTTCGAAAGCGGAAGGACCCGAGTTCGATCCCCAGTACCAAAACAAACAAACAAAAAAAGAATCAACTTGATGAGAGAACAGAATGGTTGGGAACCCCAGAGGGACCATGGACAAGCAAACTCCCAGACCCTTACCCTGTTACTCATTAAAGGCATGACTTGTGTTTTTTCCTGAGGTAGATGGGGACTAAAAAGCTGCTTTTGTTTAAAAAAAAAAAACAAAACACCAAAGAAACAAACCAAAACTAATGACTGGCCATGCGTAATGGCTCATCCCCATAATCCTAGCACTCTGGGAGGCTGAGGCAGGAGGACTTCAAGTTCATACCCAGTTTGGGCAACATACTAACTAAACAAGGCCCCATATCACAATTTAAAAGGGGGGGTGATGGGGAAGTAGCTAGTGTAAAGGTCCCCGGATCAATCTTCAGTACCAGTGGGGGAAAAAATGACTCTACTTGGGAGTACAGATGCCCGACAGGGGGACTAAAAACAGCACAAAGCCTGGCATTGATAGGTCTCCCACCACCTCAGCAGCTATTATGTATAGTAGCTGCCCTCTTCCTATGGTGCCTTGCCCCCTCCCCTGTGTGACGTCATGCCAAGACGGTTGCTCCCACCAAAGAACAAACCCTTCTTCCCAGCATGCCCCTGTTCCCACCTAGAAAGTAACCTAATACTCGCTCACCTCCTACCACATAGTGACATCACTGGCTCCTCCATTCCCTAGTCACTACCTCACTCAACCCCACCTCAGCCCCTACAAACCCCACCCCAGTCTCTATAAAAGACTCTCCCTGCCCCGGCCATATTGCTTTTGTCTCTCCTTTGTTCAGAGACAGCCTGGCAGATCTATTCCCCTAATAAAGGCTTGCTGTGGCCTGGTCTGGTCTTGGTCTTCGGCCCTTTTACCTGACAGGCATCTCTTCCTTCATGTGTATCTGCCTACTTTATTACCTAAACTTTGAGTCAGGCGTGAGTCATGTGTGGCACAAGTCTCCCATCCCAGCACTTGGTGGGAGGTGGGGAGGGTGAGAGGAGAGGATGACAAGTCTGAGCTCAGCCTTGGCTACATAGTGAGTTCAAGGTCAGCCCGGACTACATGGTGCCACCTCGTCTAAAAACAAAGCAAAGCAAAACACAACACTTTGAGCCAGATCCTTACTCAGGTCTGTGTGTAAGCAGGCTAATCATTTAGGGAGTTCCTGAAAACTGGTAATATAAGGTTTACTAGCCTTAAATTTACCTAACCTATCTCATGCTCTCCAAGATTGAGGACACCAAGATGAGAGATTTGCAGGGACAACAGCCTGCACCAGACCCTTTGGAATGGGTGCCCAGGAGCCTCCAGTCATTGCCCCAAACCTGCAGTCACCTGGGATCCTTGGATAGTGGCAGAGCCTCTGCAAAACCGACCACCCCACACACCCTGTCCCTTGGCAGGAGCGATCATGTCATGGCAACAGGACAGCCCCGTAAGACATAAGGACTTCTCTAGAATTCTAAAATCAGAACGAGATAGTGATGAGCCAGATCCAAGCCCACCCCAGCAACCCATAAAAGCTGGCCTCTTTCTTGTTAACAGTCTGATCTTGCCGTGGTCTGAGCCTGAAGATGACCCTTCTTTGTCTCTTCCCTACTCCCTTTGTCCTCCATAGATTATGGAGTATTGTAGACCCTGGATGGCACAGCTTCAGGAGACAGTTACATTGTGTATCCTTCCTTGTTTCCTTCCTGCACATGCCCTGATCATGAAGCAATCACGCTACATTCTGTCTAGGCCCTGTAGGCCATGTAGCACTATTTGCCCCATCTTCTCTTCCTGTTTGCCTTCCACTATAAATAAGGAGCGTGTGGTGCTCCAGGCGGCCATTAGCTCATCAGGCTATGGTCCCAGCTGGTCCCAGTTATCAAGAATAATCTTGGTCTCTCTGTCTTCTTTTCTTCACCTCCCAGGGCCCTCCCCAGCTTCAGACAGCTCGGGTCGCCCGCATGATCTCAGTTGGAACTGTTCCTCCTTCAGTTTTCGCTTCAAGACAAAATCCCTTCCCTACTTTCACTTATGTTCCAGTGTATGCTCTTACCTTTAATTCACACTGTCACTGCAGTTTTCCTTTCTATTATTACAGAAGCAAAGACTCATACTGCTGTGGGCTTCCTGGACTGAGATTTGCTCCTGACTTTCAGACAGATTGGTTTTTACTCACCTCAGGCTAAGTACCCTGCACAGTGTCTGGAGCTTGCGTGACTGAATTTGCAGGTTCTTTTTCCACTTGGTACTGTTCACAAATAATCAAATAGTCCAGTCCTGGAAGCAGACAGGACATTTTATTAAATGGTCAATGAATGGAGAAGGGGTTCTCTCATTCTCAAGGCACCTTCTCTCTGAGCGACTCTAGGGTCTGGGTTTTTATTAGACTGGGTTAGGAGCTAGTGCGGTGTGTGCTGTCACAGGAGCTTTTCATAGAAAATGAAATTTCCAGGAATCAGGGAGCCACTTCTTTTCTTCCTTAATTTGGTTAGAGTGTGATCTGTCATCAGACTATGCTGTGAACACCTTTACGTCAGGGACCATTCCTGACTCACTACAATCCTGCCTCTACTCCAATGTCTGTCAAAGTGCCCTTCTGATGACAATGGCGCCAAATCCTATCTCCTCTTTAGAATTTCTTGGCTCAAATCTATGGTTTGAGCTGAGTGCAATGACATCTGCCTATAATCCCAGCACTTTGGGAGGCTGAGGGGAGTTTGAGCCCAGCCAGGGCAACTTAGTGACTTAGGGAAACCCTGTCTCAAAATGAAAAATAATGAAGGGCTGGAGATATGGCTCAATGCAAAGGCCTCGGGTGCAGTGCGCAGTAACACACACATACACACACAAATCCTTGGTTCTGTGGATCACATTGAGGCCCTGAAGGTCCTTGTGGATGACGGATGGAGAACTCACCAAGCAGAGGCCTGGGAGGAACTGAGGTACTGTCTCTACTGCTTATGGTCAGGCCCCATTTGTTCTTTTCTGACTAGCGACAACCCTTCCGAGCAGAATTCTCAGTGTGCCACATGCAGGAGATCCATCCATTTCTCCATCCCTCATTTTCACTCATTCACTCGCTTATTCATTTGTTCACTTATTCATTCACTCTTACTCATGTCTTTAGTCATTGTAGTATTCACTGGATTCTTTCCTGCAACATGCCTCAACCATTGTGCAGAACACTTGGCAGGCAGGGAGATGCTGCAGACACTAGTCTTTCCCCTTTGACCTCTCACCACGGGACTGGTGGGTAAGATCCTGCCTACCTGCTTAGCCTTCTGTTTAAATAATCATACAGTGGAGCGGGAAGGAGTAAAGGGCACGAGAAATGTGCAAGCATGAGGGAGAATATAGAGAGATTACTTCCAGCCCAGAGAGGGAGAGATCAGAGGCAGCTTTCTGGAGAAAGAGGATTCAGCTTGGGGCAAATTTCTGTATGGGGGCTGGGTGAGAGCAGCAGCTGTGGGGAGATTTGGAGTCCCAAGATCTGAGGGGTACCTTCCATAGGCTGAAAGGTAGGCAGCTGCCTTTGTCGAAGAATGGGATTGTGATGGAGATTGGGGGCTGGTTAAATCTCCCCCAAGTCCTCTCTTATTTTTATGACTCTACCTGTGGTCTAGAAGGACATGTTGGAAACTCCAGAGGAGCACATTCCCCTGATTTTCCACCCTCTCACCCTGATAAGGGCTTTCAGAGACACCCAGGGGAAAGAGAATGAGGCTCTGGAGCATGGCAGGAGCACCCCTGAAGAAGGAGGAACAGAAATGGTAGAGGACTGGGCTGGGGATTTAGCTCAGTGGAGCTGTGCCTGCCTCACAAACACAAGGTCCTGAATTTGATCCCCGGTACCAGGAAAACAAACAAACAAACAAGAAATGGTAGATAATAGAGGAGTGTGCAGGACTTGGAGACTGGATGCACATAGCTGCCAATTTCAGCCTGAGCCTGGTTCCCTGATACCTTAGCAGGTGGAGTGGGAGCAGCCACCTGTACCCTTTTGTGACAAGCCACCCAAGAGACTACTGCTCCATCTGTCCTTTGGGCTCCTCTGCCTGCTCTCCCCAACCCCCAGTCTAGAGTGTCTGGCTGGGCCGTGTGCAGGGCGTCTGGCCCCAGGGAGAGGTGGGGTGAGCTGCACTCCACACCTACGCGGCTATAAATAGGGAGCCTGTGGCTGCTCCTCACCCTCCCTTCTTCAGTCTTCACACACAGGAGCTGTTCACACACACACCTGGACCATGGACCCTGGGGAATGCACCTGCATGTCTGGTGAGTGAGACCGCCCACCTGAG
This sequence comes from Heterocephalus glaber, assembly GCF_053883595.1. NCBI lineage: Eukaryota > Metazoa > Chordata > Mammalia > Rodentia > Bathyergidae > Heterocephalus > Heterocephalus glaber. The sequence goes on from NW_028258137.1 coordinate 28,898,745, forward strand.
GTCCTGGGACCTTGCACTAGCATCCTATGTGGAGCATGCAGGAACCTGATTTGCTAGAACTGATGGTCCTGACACAGCAGATGGCTGAGAAGGGCACCTGAAAACCTAGGTCCTTCTAGCTGCAGGTCTCTAGGGGCTGCTACCAGAGTCCAGGCATGAGCTCTTTCTGGCCCAGAACCTGGCCACGTGGTTTGGGTCCATTGGTGCCATTCACTCATCTGCACTGCATATTTCAGGGTCTCAGCTTCGTTAGCTATGTATGGAGGTTACAAATCTCCCCTGCTGCCTTTATCCCAGGGTTGTCATGAGACTGCAAAAATCATTAAGCACTTGCAAGTGTCAGGGGAGCCCATGCGGACCTTGGAGTCTCTAAAAGTGCTCACTGCCATGGAAGCCTGTTACCCAGGGGTGAGGTTGGGGTTCACAGCCATCCTGGGCTTCACAAGCTTGGAAGATGGTATCTAGAAGTGTCAGGAGCTTCTCTCATCCTTGACAGTGCACTTCTGTACCAAAAACTTGCTAAACAGACATAACCTTTAGCATTTTGTAACACAAAGTGACAGGATGAGTCAAAAAGGAGACAATCTTGGCAGATCATAGAAAGAAAACAAGGCACGGTGCTCATTTTGGGCTTGCTTATGTCCCCTGCCCTTTCTCCTTTCTGCTCAGGGTCTCCATGTTGCCTTGCACTGGTGAGGAAGGGATGAAAGGCTTAGCAATTCCCAGAGGAACCCTGGGCTTCCTGGAGCCTACCCAGTCTAGTGGTTCTCAGTCCTGATTATACATCAGAATCTTCTGGTTGCTTTTTTCTTTTTCTTTCTTTCTTTCTTTCTTTCTTTCTTTCTTTCTTTCTTTCTTTCTTTCTTTCTTTCTTTCTTCCTTCCTTCCTCCTTCCTTCCTTCCTTCCTTCCTTCCTTCCTTCCTTCCTTCTTTCTTTCTTTCTTTCTTTCTTTTCTTTCTTTCTTTTTTTTTTTTGGTACTGGGGATCACCTCTGGGTTGCTTTTTGAAAACATTGATTCTCTTTCTCACCCAGACTGATGGATCAGACCACCTCAGGGGTTGGGCCCATGAATGTGCATTTTAACAAACTCCAGGTGAGGTTCATAGGGCCATTCTAGTTCCTGTCCACGGCCTGTGGGTGGAACCACAATGCTGAACCGTCGTCCCCAACACTGGGTTGTCTGAAGCAATGCCACTCTCTTGTTCCCAAGCAAGCTTCCCAAGCACAGCCCAGCAGCACTGCCACTGTGACAGTCTGCAGCAGACCTTGTGTTCTACTCCATCTCTGTCCTCATAGTCATGGTGCTGTGTCCTCTCTTCTAGGAGGAATGTGTGTCTGTGGAGACAACTGCAAATGCACAACTTGCAACTGTAAAACATGTCGCAAAAGTGAGTATGGAGACCTAGAGAGGTCTGATCCCTCATCCTGCACCATCCAGCCATGATGTGTTGGAGGGGGTTCTGGATGCCTTTTACCCATTTGGGAGGGATCTGAAATGAAACTGGAGTGGATGATCCCCAGAGTCAGAGATCCCCAGGGCTACAGCCAACCGAGGCAGGAAGGGATCCATGGTGTCTGGAGCAGAAAGAAGACTGAGGAGAAGTTCCTTCCTGTCCAGTGGAAAGGGGATGCAGCACTGTCCTGGAGCCACGAGCCCTGGGTTCTAGTCTTGTATCTTCCACTGTCCATGACCTTGGCAAACCTGTTCTCTCTGGGCCTCTGATGGACCCTAGATGACTCCTGAGATCCCTTCCAGCTAACATCCCACAACCTCCTGTTCCAGGGTTTGTGCTAATGTGCATTGGGGCAGGGGTACGATGGAAGTGTGGACCTAAAGCTAATTTATCCATCTTCTAATCCTTTTAGGCTGCTGTCCTTGCTGCCCCCCAGGCTGTGCCAAGTGTGCCCGGGGCTGCATCTGCAAAGGGGGCTCTGACAAGTGCAGCTGCTGCCCCTGAAACCCATTAATTGTGGGAAAGATCCTGGGAAGTGTCTGTACAGCGCATGAGTCAAACAGTTGAAATGATTGTACAATAAATTGTGCTTTTTATATATTTGCCCAAATGTGGTGTTGGTGACATTCATGTAAAGTGGTTGGAGCAATAACGTTTTCACTTGTGGTTGTTTGGTGTTTCAGAGCACGGTTTTACCCGAACCCAGCAGGACCCAGAAAGGCTGGCCCTGGGGCCTATCCCACAGCTGCCATCTGCCCACCTCCTGCAGATGGCTGCTTGCTGCAAATGCTTTCTCCTGCTGCATGAGCATTCTGGACCCCTGCACGAGGTGGCCAACAACAGGGGAGTTAATGCCCCAGGAACAGCCACGACCAATGACAAACAGAAGTTGGTGGATAAATACCCAGCATTTCCCACCTGCAGTGGGACAGCTCTGAGACTTTTTCTGTACTATCTCCCAGAAGTCTCCAGAAGCACTGAATACCACCAGTATCAATGGCAGTAACTTGCTCATGAATCTCATGGCACCCTCCCTCCCTCCCTCCCTCCCTCCCTCCCTTCCTTCCTTCCTTGCTATACTTCCTCATTCCCTTGCTATGGCTTCCGAGGATCTCCACCCAAAGAAACTACTTTGGGTACAGAGGCTGCTGTGGAGGTAACCCAATTGTAGCCTGACTTTTCTGTCAGTCCAGGGTTGGTCCATAATGTCTTAAGTAAACAACCTGGTTAGTGGACTTGAGTGCTGAATCAATCATAAACTGTGTCTCTGTGTGTCTAAAAAATAAAAATCCCAAAGGCCAACACTTAGAGGGCATTAGTGGGCCTGGTTTAGTTATTTGGGTCGTCTCAGGACTGGGTGACCAGGTAGGCATCAACCAGGAGGAGAAGCTGGTAGATGTGGAGAAACAATGTCACCTGCAGACTTCCCAACAAATGACTTGCTAGATAGACAGCAAGAAGGCAGAAGTCCCTGGAGGCTGACCCTGGAGAGAGGGATACCTCTGCCTCTCATCCACACCATGGCCACTGCAGAGCTCTGAGGCTGTGTATTCATGCCACCAAGGACCTGAACAGCACCTTCCCGTCCACCAGCTGCTGTCAAACAGCCCTGAGGTGCCGAAGTGGGTGAGAATGGAGCCTCCTCCGAGGTCACAGGGAAGCTCAGGGAGGCTTGGGGTTGGGGTTCAGTTGGCAGGAGGAGGAGCAGGATTAACCCTATACTTCCTGGTGATGAGCACTTTCCTAATTTGCACTGTCATCAGCTCTTTTGGAAAGCAGTTGGAGCTTCCCTGGACAGGTTTTTCACTTTCCACCCATGAACCAGGATCATGGTGCACCCAGGAGAGGGTGCGGCCTTTGGAGGCAGACATTCCACTCCTCCCTGGCTGTGTGACCTCGGCCAAGTCATTTATCTTCTTTTTTCACCCCAGTATGGGGATTGAGCCCAGGGCTCTCCCACTGAGCTATGCCTCTAGCCCTTTTTAAAAATTTGAGACAAGTTTTCTGTAAGTCATTACATTGCACAGGCTGGGTTTGAACTTGGGATCCTCCTGCCTCAGACTTGCAGAGTGCTGGGATTGCAGACATGCACTACCAGGGTGGCTTCATTTATCCTCTTGATGCTCAATTCCCTCATCTATGAAGTATACTTTCCTCACAGGGTTAAAGAGAAAAACTGTAGCAGAGTATCCTTGCACATAGCAGGCATCCCACAAACAGGGTTTTGGGGGTTTTTTTGGTACCAGGGATTGAATTCGGGACCTTGTGCTTGTGAGGCAGGCAGCAGAACCACTGAGCTAAATCCTCGCCCCTCAAACAGGGTTTTTAGTGAGGCTGCAGCCCATCTTAAGCTTCTGCCTATTAATCTCCCTGCCAAGGTCTCTCTCTACAATTGCACAGGTCTCCATCACCTTGGAAAGGGCGCCGTGCTCTCAGTTATACCTTCCAGGAAGCAGAGCAGTCCCTCCTGCCTCCAGCGAGCAGTACAGCCCCACAGGATGCCATCCCACCCACCTCCACCAAAGGCCTTGGAGTGGCTGCCCTGGACAATCTGGTTTCCCCCAATCACATCCTTGAAATGGAGAATCAGCACTCAGATTCTCATTTAGTGATAGTAACACCAATAAATATATTTATTAAGTACCTAACTGTGTGCCGAACACTTAATAAGCAGGAAGCAGTGTGCTAAGCCATTTGTGAACATCATCTCATGGACCCTGCACAAGCAGGACCACAGAGCCAGACAACCAGGGCTCTGGTCTGGGTCCTCTCCTCTGAGACATTCTCTCAGGTTTTTCTCCTCATAGGCTAAGAGTCCAAGGGCCTGAGGAGACTTCATACCCATTCCTCCCCTCGAGCCTCTAGACAGCACCTAGATAAGGTTCTGGACCCCAGATCCTTCCTTCAAGATCTGTCTGACCTCTTCTCTGTGTCTGTCTTTCCCAAAGGGAACCATGTCACCAGTCTGTGCACTCTCAAGTCTCCCCAGGGCCAAGGGCAGCTGTTTCAGAGAAGGGGGATGTGGCCCAGGGATTGGGCCTGTAACTTTTGATGTCTACACAGAGCACGGAACGAGCCAGGGTGGGAAGAGAAGGGGGTGAGCTTCCCCAGGCAAGTCTTCCCTTTTTGCTTCTGCCTCAGGCCCTGCAAATGCTAGGGGCTGACCCCTGCTAACAAGCCTGGAGGAGAATCCTGTTGCAAGTCCCCTTTTACAGACAGGAGGCTGAGGCACAGAGGGTCCAGGGGCTTGCTCCAAGTAATGAGGCGTGTAAGGGCAGGACCGGGACCTGTGTTTGGGCCTGCATGGCTCAGATGCTGACTCTTGCCTATGCTGTGTGGGAGGGGCAGAGAGAAAGCTGTGTGCAACACTGCCCCTGACTACGGAATGAAGGGTCCCTGCCTGGGCCCTGTGCTTTAGAACGCACATACCACAACATGAACAATGCAAATTTATTACAGAGTATGGGGGAGCCCATAACTCAGGGACCGGTCTTTGTCTGGTGTTGTGTGATCAAGTAATCTTAAACATCTGCTCTTACTACTAATACCAGTCAGGCCCCAGGAGAGCACTTCTTCATCTCTTGCCTTTTGTCCTCAAAATAAAAATGGACTACACCGGTGGTGGTGCACCTATGGCAAATGTGACACAGCAAGCTGTTTGTATCATTGAAAGCTCTAAAAGGTTCGCCATTCTTGGACTCTACCAATGCCAAGGGGGTTTATGGACAGTTCCAATGCTAACATCAGAGACAGACACTGTTTTCAAAGTGCAAGGAGGATCTAAGTGATAGAAATGAGAGAAAATACAAATTAACTAACCCACAAGATCCTTTTACTCAAAAAGTAAGGATACAATAGACTCTCATCACAGACCATCACTTCCATTAGTATGACACACTCATGTTTTTACACCTTTTTATATTTGAATTTATGTTAAAGAACATTCATGACTTTATGCTAACTGTAGAAATTACACAAAGCAACTAAGGAATATTTGTAATATTGAGCAATTCATACTGCTTATGTAAACTCACATTGTTGTTAAGTTTGTATATATATTTTATACATTATATATATTATATACATTTATATAGATAAACATGACTGAATGATTGTGTGCCCCAAAATACATCTGTTGAGGCCTAAATCCCCAACATGACAGTGTTTGGAGAGGGGGACCTCAGGACGGAACTAGGTGATGAAAGTAAAGCCATTATGGATGGGAGTAATGCCCAGACACAACAGAGACACAACAGAACAAGAGAACAAGGTGTGTCTGCCATGTCAGGACAGTCAGAAAACAGCCATCCACCGATAAGGACTTGGGTCCTCACCAAACACTGTATCTGTCAGTGCCCTAGTCTCAGCCACTTTGCAAGCATTTCCTGATTTTTAAAAATTCTGTCACACAACCAAATGTGCCTATGGTCTACAGCTACTTGGGAGGCTGAGGCAGAAGGATCACTGGAGCCCAGGAGTTACAGATGACCCTGGGCAACATAGCGAGGCATCTCTCAGGAGTAAATAAATAAACAGCCAACCATATTTAAGTATAGAAGAACTTCTCTGAATGTTTCTTTGTCACAATACTCTGTTGTTATTTTATAAATGAAAGTGTTCCCTGAATATCTCCGATGAGTCACAGGGATTTCATTGCTCAGCTTTCCTTCTGGAAATGATTTCTGCTGCTCTGAGCTGCAGGCAGGCTCTGTGGGTGTGGGCGCAGGTGGGGAGCTGGCAGGCAGGCCTGGCCACCCCTTGGGGCCGAAAGCAGAAGGCTGTCCTCTGTGGGTCAGGCCCTCTCTGAGAGCCCTGGGTCCTCCTCCTCCGGTCCCTTGGTTTCTTCAGAGAAGCCCTCGCAGTCTCAGTCTGGGGGAAACAGTGGAGCTGCTCCCATGGAGGTGGAGGAGGCTGCCCACAGCCAGATCTGCCCAGCCCTCCTGGTTTCTGCCTCTCCCTCTTCTGCTCTCCCACCCTGTCCTTGCTCCACCCAAACAAAGCAAAACAGCAAAACCTCCACAGACTGCTCTCTACTGCTTCCGGGTTCTCTGCTTCCATCTATCCATTAATGGGATTTCACCCAGTCTGGTGTTCCAGAACTATGTTAAAGTCTCTGATCTGTTCATGTACTGCCCAAGCCACCCTCACCCACTCAAATTTTTAAGTAGTTTCTCTTTTCCCTCTTTGTGCTTCTTTATTTTCTTTCAATGGATGTTCAGGGCAAGGAGAGGTAACTCATGAGCTCAGTCTACTGTCTTCAGTGAAAAGTCTGAGCTAGGGCTAGGGATATAGCTCAGTGGTGCCATGCCTGCCTTGAAAGCCCAAGGATCTGAGATCAATGTGTGTGGGGGGGGGAGAAACTGATACCAAGCCCGATACACATTAAAAAGGAATAAGTGTGAGCTAGGCTTCTCATTGGTGTTACTTTTGATCCTCACCACAACCCGGCAGGCAGAGATTACTGTCTCCACTCCAAGGCAAGGAAACTGAGGCTCAGCAGTGAAGACCTTCTTCCCACATCCAGGCAGGACTGGCTGACAAACCAGTCTGAAGACCAGAAGGGAGAAGACCTGGTGGAAAGGAAAAAGGGAGGCAGTGTTCACGCGTTGTCGTGGGAGGGAATAAAGATTTGTGAGAAGAAATACCAAGGAAATAAGAGTTCAGGTCAAGCAAAAGAAGCAGCTGAGTATGGTGGTGCACACCTGTAATTCCAGCACTCTGGGAGGCTGAGGCATGAGGACTGCAAATTCAAGCCCAGCCCTGGCAACTTAGCAAGACTGTTTCAACATAAAAATTAAAAAAGGGATGGGGAAGTTGTTCAGTTCAAAGGCCCTATGCTCTTTCCTCAACATGGGAAAATGGAAGAGAGGAGAGAAGAGCTTTCCCCTGGCAGAGCCTCCTGGAGCAGGCAAGTGCCATGTCTGGGGGCTGACACATCACAGATTTTGTGCCTGTGCTGCCTAAGGGCCAAGAAGGGCCTCAGAGAGGCTGATGGGACTCTATACTCCTGAGGCCACACCTGGCCTGGGGCAGGGACCAGACAGGTGGTGGGAGGGTGAAGCCCAGAGTATGCAGTGCCTCACATAGGCTGCAGGGGGCGCTAAGGTCTGATTGGTGTGGAAAGCAGGTCTGCTACTTGCTAATCTCAGATCCACAGATGTATAAATAGGAGAGTGACACTAGGGTGGCTGTTTATTGAGCCCCTGTTGTGGGTTAAGCAGTCTGCATGAAGAACCTCACTGAATGTTCACCATAACCAAGAGGTAAAACTATTATCACTCCCCGGGAATGAGGAAAACAAATTTAAACTCTGTCTGATACCAACATCATTGCCCATAGGTACATCAGTAGCTGAAGCTGTGAGATTCTGGCAGCCATGTCAGGGAGGTCTGGAGAAGGATGGGCAGAATAGGAAACCCCATTCTGCTCCTGCGTGGGGTGCAGCAGTGCACAATGGAAGAGTCCCTATAGATCAGGGGCCCTGTGGGCTTTTTCTGGAGCCCCAGCTGAAGTGGATTCCTAGCATTCCACCATAACTCTCTCCCTCCAGTCACAGAGCTTTGCCCCAGCCATGAGCAAGAACCAATTTTCTATGAAGGAGTACTCCTTGAATCCCCACCACCCGTACCCCAGTCAGTCAGCTCAGCAACACTCAATCAGGGTTTCACAACACTTCCTTAACCTCCTTACTGATTAGAAGCGTGGACAGGAGTCTAGTCAGTTTTTGCAGGATTACTGATGCAGCTGGGGGTCTCACTCTGCAGTTGGCAAAGTGCCCCTCTTGTCCCTGGCCTATCCTTGCCCTGCTCACCCCAGGGGCTGAACAGTGACTCGGAGACTCCTGAAAATCACGTCATGGTACCACCTGCCTTCTTTTAACAGATGAGGAAATCTGGAAACAGCATAGGCCTTGCCCAAAGTCATAGTCAGACATGTCAGGCCACGCCGATCCCTGTTACAATAGGGGGGTTGTCCCTTAGGGAGCACCCTGTGTTCCAGTCCTTAGAGTCAGGAGCAAACGCTGGGAACCAAGGCATTGGCATAATTGCAGTTGTTGGCTGGGGCCCACCTGGCCACCTTGAGAAATGTGGAGGTAGTCAACAACCCCACCCCACCAACGGTCATCATAAAGGAGCAGAATCTCTTTGTGGTCTTTGGAATTCACACAAAGATGCCGGGTGGTAGCCAAAGGAGGGCAACACAAAGGTGCCCAAAGGACGATACAGGAGAGGGCAGGAAACAGAACCAGCAGCTAAGCTGGATTTCACCACTCAGGTCCCCCGCCCTGTGCAGGGCAATGTTTCCCTGGCTACTGTCCTTGGAGAACCACCTAATTTTAGTTATAATCACATATCAGCTGGCCTAGTATTATACAGAAATTTATTTTCAGAGGAAATCTGTATCACTGCTATTGAGGAGATACTGGATCATTTGCCATAAACAGGGGGTAACCATGGAGATAAATACAGAGACAGTAAAGCAAAGCCATGCAATTTCTAGCTGGGCACCATGGCCTTCTGAGGCCTTTCCTGCCCTCTCCGTGACTCCACTGTCCTTTCTCTGTTGAAAAAGGGATCTGGAGCAGCTTGGCACCAAGCAGAGGCTCTTCGAGGTCATCAGGAAGACTGATAGAAAAGCAAAGGAGGAATAATAACCTTGTAATTTCATAATTTGAGGTTAATTTATAAAATCGTCTCACTGTGGGGCATGGGATTTAGCTCAGTTGCTCTGGGCCTGCCTGTCGAGCCCAAGATCTTGAGTTCAATCCCTGGTACCAGAAACAAAACACAAGAAAACTAAACAAAAAAACCCCAAAAGTAACAAATAAGCCAAAAATTCTTCTTACTTTGTGAAGCTGGACCAATGGAAACAGGGTCAAGAGTTGTGGTTCAAATTGTAGCTTCATTGCAATCTTGCTGTGTGAATTTGACCAAGACCTACGCTGTCTCTGATTTCCTTATCTTCAGAAAAGAGCCAAAAACCAAAAAGCTATGAGTTTCTAAAAGGAATCTCAGGATCACTGCTCAAACCCTTGGCTGCATGGGAAAAAGCCAAGATGGCATGGGGAGAGCAACTCAAGGTTAAGACCCCAGGGGTATTAATCTGCTAACAGTTGGAAAGGCAATGAACCTAGTTACTGCTGCTCACAATGACAGCTACAGGCTCAGAAAGCTGCTCCCTGAAGGGACGAGCTGGGCCCCGTGATATAAAGGGAAGAAGCCTGGGCCTGGCTACGGTCCACGTGGAATGCAGGGTCAGTCCTCACAGGAGAAGTGAGGTCAGAGGTGTGATGCCCTCTGATTCAGGAAACACGTGCAGTATCACAGGCCAGGCTGATGCCTTCCAAACCAGGAGTTGCAGACCATGGAGGGCTGAAGGGGGCCCTTCCAGGAACTGTGGACCCACCTGAGGGTGGACAGAGGAGGAAAGATGACTATCTTTGTTGCAGACCCCAAAATTCTGCAGTTCTCTGAAGTTTGTGTAGGGGATCAAAGCACAATCAACTCCCCAGGAGCATAGTGGGCAGCATGTCTAGTAACTGGAATTCACAGAGAACTGAAGATATCAAAGCAGCCTGAGGAGCATTATACTTAGATTATCTAAGTCCTGGCTCTGACACCAGGACAAGATGCTGAATCTCTCTGAGCCTCAGTTTCTCCACTTACAAAAATAGTGTTAATAGTATCAACGTAAGGGTCATTGGAAAGAGTGAATAACATAACGTGAAGTGCTTAGCCTCACACGGTGCTCAACATGGTGCTTGGTTCTGGTAAACCCCAGCAAATGGAAAACATTATCCATAGAAGCCTCAGGAAGTCATCTGATCTACTCTTTTGAAAACCCAGGCCCAATCTGGGGAGTTTCCAACCTCCTTGGCAAGCTGGAGCTAGAAACCACGGGGCTCCCGGACCAGTGACCCATCTCCAGCTTTAGCTGCCCTGTGGATGAAATTGTTTCTTCAACATTTATTCTACTAATACATCCAGACAACTCCAAGACTTTACTAAAGATAGTTCTGTATGAAAACTCCCTATTGTACACTCTTATCAGGGTCCCAAGATGCTGGCCAATTCTTGGGTCCCAGTACGTAAATTGGGCAACCCTTTGAGAACAAAGCAACAGTCTTAATTCTGCTCTGGATCAATTTCAACATGGGTGTGGGACTTGCTGGGCTCCTTGCTTTTCTCTGAGATCATCCGGGGATTTTCCACCCCTTGGTTGGTGTGACCCTGCATGATCTCCACCTCTCAGTCTACCTGGGCTCACCTGTTGGCCCCAAGCTGATTGTAAAGATTAAAGTCTCTGCAAGCACCCTTCTCTTAGCAAGTACCTGCATTGTGTGCAGGGCCTGGAGGGAGGACTGGTGTGTGTGACTCAGCTGGTTCCAGTCACATAGCAAGTGGAGGACACTGAGCCCCTCTCCTAGCTGTCCTCTTCTCTCCTTGCCCCCAAATTCCATGCCCCGGGGGCTGCTGGATGGCCCTGTCTTTTGAAGACAGCATCTCCACTTCAGCAGGTCTCGCACTCTTGACATGCTCAGCCCCAAAGGAGCCTCCTTGGCACCAGCCCTGGAAGGCAGGAGGGGTGGCAACCGCACAGTTCATGTCGCTGTTCCAACATCACCTTGGCATAGGATGTCAGAATTCCAGCAGCTGGTCGGGGAGGTGAGGGTTGTTCCCAGAACTGGATCTGGGTCTGGACTGGGAAACAGAGACAATAGCTCTCTGGGACATGCTCAAAGCAGCTTAGACTTCTTTTCTTTACTTCTCTCCCCTGATTCCTAGCCCACTCCCCATACTAGTGATTGAACGCAGGAAACGCTGGTTACATGTCCAGCAAATCACACCACCTCCACCCTGCTTTTGTTGTTTTTCTTTTCAGTACTGGTGATTGACCCCAACAGCACTCTGCTACTGAACTACATCCTCAGCCCTTTCTATTAGTCTACTTTTTTGTTGTTGTTGTTGTTGTTTTGAGACTTGCTATGCCGTTCAGGCTGGCCTTGAGCTCACAGCAATCCTCCAGACTCAGCCTACCAACAGCTGGGACTATATGTGTGTACCACTCCTTTAGGCCTTATATTTTATTTTGAGATATGGTCCTGCTAAGCTGCCCAGGCTGAGCTTCATACCTCCTGCCTCAGCCTCCTGAATAACTGACATGACACCTGTGTGCCACCATGCCAGCTTCCTGCTTGATTCTGATATGCTCCTTTCCTGGATGTAAGGTGGGCCAGGGAGGGAGATTCCCAGGTGGTGATGGGAACATGTTCCCAGTGACAGTCTATCCAGAAAGCTTCTAGGCTCACCTCTTTCTGAGTTTTCGGGCCCACTTTCTCCTGATTGGTATAACAGAGGGATAGTTGTCAAGGATCTCAAGGTGCCCGGCAGGACGCCAGCGAGGATGGCCCTTGTCAGTGCACACCACGGGGGGCAACAGTGGCTGGCTCAGTGTGAGGGATTTCTCCTGCCCCCAGTCCAGCACCCCCTTTGGGTGAAACTGACGCCAAGAATTCGAGGCTGGGGGGATGGGAGGCGGGGGTGAGCTGGGGGAATCCGAGAAGCGCCTCGCTCCCTCAGCTTTCCGAGCTGGCGCGCGCGCGCATCCTCCTGCGTGATGCCCGCGGCGGCGAGGACCGAGCACCGTGGACAGCTGTCGCAGTGCGCACAGGCGGAGAGCGGGCACATGGTACACAGGGGCGGACGCCACAGGCTTTGCAAGCGCGCCCCCGCCTGGGGCTATAAAAGCCGCGCCACCTGCTGCCACCAGCCAAGCAGTGCGTCCAGTTGCCTGAGAAGCCAGTTTCCCCTCTCCAGTGGCTGCCTGTCTCGACATGGACCCGGAGACCTGCCCCTGTCCTGCTGGTGAGCTCCCGCCCTGCGGCACGGCACACCCCTTTACTGGCAGAGTCCCAGGCCCTAGGGCTTTGCTCAAGGACAGCAGGAGGGGGAGCCCCTTATTTCCCATTCTTAACCTTGTGAAGGATGAGGGTGCCCAGGTCGTGAAGAGCGGTGAGCAGAGAGTGGCAGGCCATCTCCTGCTCTGAAGCCTGGGCCGCTTTAATTAACCCTTCCTGTGGCTTCTCCCTCTAGGCGGTTCCTGCACCTGCGCTGATTCCTGCAAGTGCAAGGGCTGCAGATGCACGGACTGCAAGCAGAGTGAGTGCACACCCGCCCTCCCCACCCAGAGCCCCCACTTTCCCCCATTCTCACTCTGCAAACCCCTCCCAGACCTTAGGTACAGATTCCAGCAGTAGGTCCAGGGTGGATGCTTCTGTAAATCCGAAGAAGACTCCCAAGGGCAGCTGAGGACTAAAACTGGGGCCCTGGAACAAACCCTTCCCTTGAGCCCCACTCTCAAATCCTCCAGTGTCCGGGGGAGGCCGCCCACGTGAGGCTGGGGAGCAGCTCTGGAGCTCCACCCTTGTCCCTCTCAGGTCTTGTGGAACCAACCCCTCAGTTTGAGCTCCCCCCCTCACAGCAGTGTGAGGTGCATGGCGGGGTTAGGAGCTGGGAGAGGGTCTCCCTTAGTGCCCTGGATGTGAGACTAGGCACAGAGCCCCATGGATTTCCTGGCCCTGCTACACCTCCACCTCCCTGCTTTCCCTCAGGCCCCTCTCAAGGCCATTTACCCTGGCACGCTTCCTCCTAAGGCCCAACACGCCTCAGCCTGGGCCCAAACCCACACCATCCCTGGGAGCTCATTCGCACCCACGGAGGGGGCTGTGGGCTGGGTCCAGGGTGACTTTCCCGGGGTAGCCCAGCAGGCAGCTTGGGCTCCATAGATGCTGAGTCACATCAGACTTGAGAGCACGACGGGGACAGCATCCTGGCTGGACCAGGATGACTTCCCAGACCCCAGCAACTCTCCTACATCCTCCCGTGATGGGGCATCCATCTGAACACCCCCATCTCATCTGCAGGCTGCTGCTCCTGCTGCCCTGCGGACTGTGAGAAGTGTGCCAAGGACTGTGTGTGCACGGGTGTGAAGGGGGGCAAGGCGGAGGAGGAGAAGTGCAGCTGCTGCCAGTGAGGATGCGGCCCTCCTTGGGGAGCCTGTGTCAATAGTGCTGGGTGGCCCAGCGCCACCTCTGCCCATGGTGGGGTGTGGCTTTGCCCCTCTGCTGCCTGCTGATGAGTGACAATAAATCCCATGAGCAGAATGAAGCAAGGACTTGGTCTCTTTTTACAGGGAGAAGGATCTGGGGGAGAAGGGGAGCCCACTCCAGGGGACTCCACTCCAGGGGACCCACCCAGGTGAAAGTGAAGTCTTGAGACTTGGCCACTAGTCTTTTGGGGGCTGGGATGGAGCCCTGGGGACAGAGTGCATTGTCCCCCATTGTCAGATGGCACTTGATCCTCCAGCAAGGTTGAGCTCAGCTCTGGAGAAAGAGAAACCAGACCCACTGAGGCTTCTCTCTGCAATTGTCCAGCCTCACTTTCTTCACCTGCACATCAGGGCAAGGAGGAGTTAAAGCTCAGCCCGACTCCAGGGCCTTATGAAACTGCCTGTTTTCAGGGTGATCCCCAGGCTCGCCTTGGCAAACTATCAGCTGTGTTTCCAAGGCCTCCTCCCTGAATGTCCTGTCTCCCCAGAGCGGATTGTTCAGCTCCTTTTCAAATCTTCTCATCTGGAAGTTTGCTACCAGTCCCCCTGTGTTCAAGGGGAGGTAGGGAAATCCAAGCTTTTCTCTGCAGTGGCTGTGGTGAAAGAGAACTCTCAGGCCTACCTAGCGGGCAAAGAAGGGAAAAGACACAGACTTGTCCCTGCAAGGGGATAACAGGCTGTGAACACTTCAGTTTTCCTCCAAGTGAGTTTTTCAGGACATTCCATTCCAAAGCTCGCCACAATCCTGATGTGTTTTAATCTAACAGGTCGAGGTTTTCAAAAAGAGAGTGCAAGAAGAGCCAAGCCGGTTTTGAAAAGAAGCCACCCAAGTGGCTTTGTCTAACTGGCCACCCGGAATTGTTCCTTGTTCCTTGTTCCCAAAGCGGTAGGAAGTGGTGTTGGCTCCAGAATGGATTGGGTGGACCAGAAATAAGGCCCCAGTACCCCACAGCACCACCCAGAGCTGTCAGTAAGAGATGCTCATGACAGGCAGTGACTGGTGTTGGCACAATTGGCTACCCTTTGCAGAGTGCATAAAAATAAATTTCAATCGACTTAAATCAATTGAAATAATTGACTTAATTCAAAGCTATAAAAAATTTGAAAAGGGGAAATAGGAGAAAGTTTAAGGCTTTGGGGCGGAAAGAACCCTTTAAGACATTTTTTTCCCAAAAGATTGAAGCTGGGAATGAGAGTGTACACCTGCCTGTAACCGCTCTGGGAGGCCAGGCTCAGGCAGGAGAATCAAAAGTTCAAACCCACCCCAGACAATTCAACAACACAGACCTTGTCTCAGAATATAAAATTTAAAAGTGGCTGGTGATGTAGTGCAAAGACCCTGGGTTCAATTCCCAGTACTACACACTCACACACACAAGCGCACACACACACACACACACACGATAAATTTAAGACTGCCTTCAGCTGGGTCCTTTAAGTATATCATCTCACTGTGGTTTACAACTCTAGATGAGTGTGATTATTATATCTGTTTTACAGATGGAACAATGGGGCTCAGGGTCATTTGTAGAAGGTCATACAGCTAGGATGTAGTAGAGACCAGGCCCTTAAATTTAGCTGTGCTTTATTTTTGCACTTCTAGCTTGTCTGTGGGGAAAAAAAAAACCCATTGAAAACAAAGCTTTATTGGGAAAGGGCTGTAGCTCAGTGGTGCAGCACTTACCTAGCATGCATGAGGCCCAGGGTTCAATTTCCAGTACCACAGAACAAACAAAGAAAAACAAAAACACCACAAAGCTAAATCATCTCACACCCATTAGCATAGCTGTCATATTAAAAAC
This sequence comes from Heterocephalus glaber, assembly GCF_053883595.1. NCBI lineage: Eukaryota > Metazoa > Chordata > Mammalia > Rodentia > Bathyergidae > Heterocephalus > Heterocephalus glaber. The sequence goes on from NW_028258137.1 coordinate 28,914,111, forward strand.
AAACAACACCAATTGAAACTATTGTGTATTGCTGGTGGAAATATAAAATGTCCACAGCAACCACTGTGGAAGAATCTTGCAGTTCCTCAAAAGTTAAAAATAGAAAACCATATGATCCAGGAAAAGAATGGAAAAGTAGATTCTTGATGAGATAAATGTGTGCTCTTGTTCATAGCAGGTTTATTCATAATAGGCAAAAGATGGACGCAACCAAAGTGTGCATTGATGAATGAGCAGATAAAACAATGTGGGATATAAACACAACAGGATATTATTCAACCAAAAGAAGTAATGAAATTTTGCCACATGCTGCAACATGGGTGAGCATGGAAGTCAGTATAGTCAAGAAATAAGCTGGTCAGAAAAGTGCACATTCCATATGATTCCATTTACATGAGGTACCTGGTATAATCACATGCAGTCTACACAAAGGCAGCAAGTAGAATGGAGGTTTCCAGGGGCTGGGGAGCGGGTGATGGGGGTGATGGGCATGGAGTTCAGTTTTGCAAGATGAAAAGGGTTCTGCAGGTGGGTGGCAAAGCTGTCTCAATGTACTAGACATTGCTTAACTGTACACTTCAAAGTGCTTAACATTTTTATGCGTTTGTACACTATTTAAAAGAAAGACCACTTGGATATGGTGGTGTACACTTCCAATCCCAACACTGAGGAGGCTGAGGCAGGTGGATTTAGAGTTGGAAACTAGCCTGGGATACCTAGCAAAGCTCTGTCTCAAAAAATAAAATAATAAAAGCTAAACACAATAGAAAATAGTGGCTATATTGTGTGCTATGGCCTGAATTGTCCTGCCCCCAAAATCGAGTTGAAGCCCTAACCTGCAATTTGACTGTATGTGGTTGTAGGGCCTACAGTGAGCTAATTAAGGCTGAATGAAGCCCTAAGGGTGGGGCCTTGGTACTTACATGGATTAGTGTCCTAGTAAGAAGAGTCACCAGAGGGCCTGCTCAGTACCTCTCTGTTGCATACAAAGAAGCTGTGTGAACTTGAAGGCTGTAAGGTGGGGGCCCCTACAGGCCAGGAAGAGAAGCCTCACTAAGAACCAGCCACACTGATGCCTCAGTCTAGGATCTCTTGCTTCGAGAACTGTGAGGAAAGAAACTTCTGCTGGTTCATCCATCTAGTCCTTCATATCGGACCGACTGGTAACAATGTAAGTATACACTTCCGGTCTTTTGTCATCCGTGTGTATGTACCTATTGATCTTTTGTTCATCCATTTGACAAAAGTTCCATATTGACAATGTATAGAATTCCCACAAATTGATAAGAAATGGACAACTCAATAGAAAAATTAGCCAAATAAATAAATAAATAATCAAGGAAAAATACACTTGAAAGACCAAAGAACAAGGAAAATAATCAATCTCACTACACCAAAGAAACACAAACTAAAATAACATTTTGCCCATCTATGTGGCAAAAGTGTCAAACACTGTTTTTTTTTATTAACAGAGAAAGGTGGATAAATGCTTACATATTTCCATCCCCTTCCGGAGTATAAATTGGTTAGAGCCACTTTGAGGCCATTTAGCAGAAGTTACTCAAATTAAAATGTACATCCCTTCAACCTAAGAGGTTCAGTATATCATCATATAGACTCCCTGCAGAAGTCTAGTGAAATGTCCGTGTGTAGGAAAGTAGTTTAAGCATGATCGTAATGAGCATTAATAAAAAGAATGAGGTAAGGCTGTGGGAGCTGCAATGGGAAGACTTCCACAGCTTATCATTATGTGGAAAGGGCAAACTATAAAACAGCACACACAGAACAATGTGGATTTTTTTTTATTGATTAAGCTTGTTGGTACATTTTAGGTATATATTATGATCAGATTCATCATTGGGATTTTGTACATGTACATGATATACCTTGGTTCTTTCCATTTTTCCCACTCCCCTTCCTTCCCTTCCACCCCTCCACCTCTCCTTGTTTACAAAAGCTTTCATTTTTTCCTTCTTTTCTCACTTTTTCTTTCCCTTCTTTCCTTTCCCCCACAGTCCTCCCTAGTTCCCCTTCCCCTTTGAACCTTTTCTTCCTATTCCACCTTATCTATTATACATTTTGGACTTCATTTACACTTTCAGTTTCTCTCTCTTTTTTTTTTTTTTGTACCAGGGATCGAACTCGGGTCCTTGTGCTTGTGCAGCAGGCAGCGAAACCACTGAGCTATATCCTTGGCCCTACACTTTCAGTTTCTCATAGGAGAGAAACAATTTGGTATTTACAGATGTGTGTCTTTTTTATTTCACTTAAGAGTATATTCTCTTTTTTTCTTTTCTTTTCTTTTCTTTTCTTTTTGTTTTTGGTACTGGGGATCGAACTCAGGTCCTTGTGGTAGCACAGCAGGTGGTGAAACCACTGAGCTAAATCCCCTACCCTAAGAGTATATTCTGAAGGTGCATTCATTTAGCTATAAATTTCTTTAGATTATCATTCTTTATGGCTGAGTAGTACTCCATTTTGTAAAAAAAAAACCAACACATCTTCTTTATTCAGTCACCAGTTGGTGGGCATTTGGGCTGTTTCCAAGATTTAGCTATTACAAACTGTGCCGCTATATACATGAATGCACATATCCATGTATATAGTGGTATATACTATACACTACACTATACATCCTGTGGTATGATGCTTTGAATTCTGGAGCTATGGGGAGAAAAGAATCCTTCTTCACTGTTGATAGGAGTGTAGACTGGTGCAACCACTGTGGAAATCAGTTTGGAGATTAATCAAAAAACTAGGATTATGGTTCTGCCACCTGCCTTGCAAGTGTAAGGTCCCAAGTTTGATCCCTGGTACCAAAACAAAAAACAAAAAAACAACTAGGATTAGAGGGCCAGGGATTTAGCTCAGTGGTACTGTGCCTGCTTTGCAAGCACAAGGTCCTGAATTTGATCCCCGGTACCAATAAATAAATAAATAAATAAATAAATAAATAAATAAATAAAATCCCATTTGACCCAGCTAGTCCCCTGCTGGGTATCTTCCCAAAAGAAATAAATGCAGATTATTTTTTAAAAGGAAGTGAAACTCCACATGTATATATGTATACGAATATAACTGCACCGAAAAGAAGTGGGATATTCCAGGAGAATCAAGTAGGTCTTTAGCTTTATCCATATTCATATTGTACTTCTGTTTGACTAATTCTTAATGATGCAAGTAAACACCATCACTTACACTGTTTCACTTAACAATCTGTCTGGGATCTCAGGAAAGATAAAGATCTAACTGCTGTAGAGAACATCATGCAATGGTTATTCTACTTCACTTTTAAAACCCTTCTCTTCTTTTTTTTTTTTGGTACCAGGAATTGAACTCAGGGCCTCACGCTTGCCAAGAAGGTGCTGCACCACTGAGCTATATCCCCAGCCCCTTGGAGCTTAGTTTTTGTTATTATGCAGACTGTGATTACTGTTTGGCTTGGTTTGGTTCAGTTTACTTTGGTTTTCCCAAGCTGGGGATCAAACCCAAGGCCTTGTGTATGTTAAACAAACCCTGTAACACAGAACTACGTCTGCAGCCCTCATGATTCCTTCTTGTGCCACTGTGTCAGTGAGTTTCTCTGAATTATGAGATGTATAATTACTGGAGCATGGAAAACAGTCCTTTGTACATTTGTGTGTGTGTGTGTGTGTGTGTGTGCGTGTGTGTGGTACCGAGGATCAAACTCAGGACTTTGCACATATGAAGCAGGTGGCAGCTAAATCCCCAGCCCTCTTTTTACATTTAGTAGGAGCTGCTAGATAATTCCCTCCTGAGGCTGTTCCAATTTGCATATCACCAACAATATCTGAGTGTTTTTCATGCTCCATTCTCTTGCATTTTGTTAACCTTGCACTTTGGTAAACCTGGTAGGTAAAACAATGACATCCTAGTTTTATTTGCACCTAGTTTAAATTATATCTGATCTTTAAGACTGGCAATTTTCTGCGATTGCTGGTTCATATTCTTTATCAGGTTTTCCCTACACAGTTGTTTGCCATTTCTTTTTAAAATATAACTTCATCATTTTCTTACTGATTTGTGGAAGCTCCTTATATATTGTGACCACTATTCCTTTGCTTTCCATCTACTTTGGATTTTTCAGGAAGTTCTCAAAGTTTCTGGCCCACTAAAAGCATTCATCAAGAATGGCTGTATTTTCTTTTTATCAAGATATAGTTTATGACATAAAATTCACTCACTGTAAGCATTCATTAAATACCAGCAAATTTTTAGAGTTGAGCAACCATCCTCAGTTTTAGAACACTTCTGTTATCCAAGGCTCTCTTGCATCTGTTTGCAGTTAATCCCTAGGTATCCTAGGTATCCCCAGATCTATTTCCTTTTTCTGTAGGTATGCTTTTTCTAGGTATTTCATATAAATACCATAATACAATAATTAGTCTTTTTTATCTGGCTTCTTTCACTTACTATAATATTTTTCAGATTTATTCTATGTTGTAGCATGTATTAGTAATCTGGTCTTTTGTTTTGCTTTGCAGTGCTGGGATCAAACCCAGGGCTTCAGGCACTCTACCATGGAACTATAACTCCAGCCCTGTGTGCTTCTTTTGTTTTTTTGGTTTTTTTTTTCCAGTTGTTGCGTAGTATATAGGTACACTACATTTTTTTTATCCATCCACCCACTGATGGACCCTTGAGCTCCCTGGATATGTTCATTAATGGCTATGAAGTGAATAAGCATGAGTCTTTGTGTGCACATGTTTTTATTTTTCTTGGGTAAATATTTAGGAGCGGACTTGCTGAGTTACACAGTAGCTCTATGTTTAATTTTTGAATAAAAATTGCCAAATTTCTTTCCAAAGTGGTTATATCATTTTATATTTCTAGCAGCCATACACAAAAAATCAAATTTCTCCACATTCTCATGAACAATTTGTCTCTCTCTTTGTAATGATACCGGGGATTGAACCAAGGACTTTGTTGCATGATAGGCAAATGCTCTACCACTGAGCTACATTCCCAGCTCTTTTTATTTTTCTGGTACTGGGGATGGAACTCAGGACCTTGCACTTGCGAAGCAGGTGCGGTGACACTGAACTGAATCTCCAGCCCTCTATTTTTAAAATTTGAGACTAGGTCTTATTAAGTTGTCCTGGTTGATCTTGAATTTGCAGTCCTGCCTCAGCCTTCCAAGTAGCTTCAAATACAAGCCTGTACCACCATGCCTGGTTCTTGTCTTTTTATTGTACTCATCTGGTAAATGTGCTGTGCTATCTCATTGTGGCTTCAGTTTGCATTCCCCTGGTGGCTAATGATGTTGAACATCTTTGTATCTGCTTATTATCCATTACAAGCTTACTAGCTTTCTTTGTTGATATATTAATTTGAATATTTTACCTACTTTTTGTGTGTGTGTGTGTGGTACCGGGGATCGAACTCAGGGCCTTGTGCTTGCCAGGCAGGCCCAGCGCCACTGAGCTACATCCCCCCCAGCTACTTTTTTCTTTTTATTGCAGTAAATACACACGTAACATAAAATTTACCATTTGTAAGTGTAAGCCCAGTGGCATTGAATACATATACATCATTGTGAAACATGACAATCAAACATCTGCAGAACTTTTCCATCTTCCCATATTGAAACTCTGTATTCATCAAACACTCTCTCCAGCCCCTGGTACTATCATCCTATTTTCTGTCTCCCTGAAGTTGACTCTTCTTGGTACTTCACATAAGAGGATTCATACCATATCTGTCTGTGTTCACATTATTTTACTTAGCACGTGGTTTTTAAAATTTTCATCATCCATGTTGTAGGATGTATTAGACTTCATTTTCTTTGAAGGATAAATATACCATCATATATACATATATATTTTGTTTATCCATTTATTTATCAATGAACATTTGACTTGTTCCTCCTTTTGCCAGACATAAGTAATGAGGCTATGAATATTGCCATACAAATGTCTGTTTGCATCCCTGCTTTCAATTCTTTTGGATATGGATGTCTGCTCTTTTTTAGGGTTTGGGTTTTTTTTTGGTTTTTTGGGGGGTACCAGGGATCCAACTCGGGACCTTGCTCTTGCAAGGCAGGTGACGGAACCACTGAGCTAAATCCCTGGTCCTGCCCTTTTTTAAATTCAGAGGTTTGTCTGGTTATTGAATTGTAGAAATTCTTTATATATTCTGGATATCAGTTGCATATATGTGCTTTGCAAATATTTTTTTCAAACTTACAATCTAACTGACTCAGCCTCCCAAATGCTGGGATTACAGGCATGTACCACTATACCTGGCTCTGGATGCATTGGAGGTGAAATAAATTCTCAGATCAAGCTCTTTTCATTTTTTACATAAAGAGACTGAGGCTCAGGAACACAAAGCCGGGGTAAACAAAAAGCTCTGGCGGTGGTGGCTTCAACAAGGGAGAGACTCCCTAAGTTAGGGGACTCAGGGAAAAGTTCTTGGAGGAGAAAGCACTTGAAATGGGCTTTAGGGGCACATACAGGGGACCAAGACCTGGAATATACGAAAGGGCTGTGGGTTGCCAGGGTTGATGCCAGGGCAGAGGGGCAGGGCTTGGGGTGAGAAGGTTGAAGCCTCAGGATGTTGCTTCTCCTTAAGTGCAGGCTGTCAAGGTTGACTCTCCACAAGGCAGACCCTGCCCATCTTGGAGTCTCCTTCCTGGCCACTGGTAGGATTCAATATTATCCCATGCCTCTGTATTATCCAGCACCCACCATAAGCCAGGCACTCTGCCAGGGGGCTGAGCTAGGGTGACCAGTGCCACAGACCCAAACCTCAGCCTTCGGGGAGTGAGGGAGGACAGGGATTAAACACAGCACCACACCTGCAGTCTGAGAAGCCATGCAGAAGACAGGCCAAGCACCTGGCCCAACAGTGTGCTGCTACTCACCTCAGCCCTTCCTTCACTAAGGAGTCACTTTGGCTTTAACTGAGCCTCAGTTTCTCCCTCTATAAAATGTGGGTCACAGCAGTCTCTATCTTGCAGGGCTGTTGGAAGAAATGAGTTCATACAAGGACAGCCTTTAGCACCTGGCTCAAGGACATGATCTGTGTGTAGCTCCTTTAGGACTAGTAACTGTAACTGTATGAAGTGCTACAGAGAATGGGTGGGCTTGCTGGTGACAAAAGGCCTCAGCCTGACTTGGGGCCCAGGAAGGCCTTTCTGCGGAAACGGACTTTGCACTGAGACCCAAGAGATAGAGGGTGGAGAGAGAGTTCTAGGCACAAGGTGCAGCATGTGCAAAGAGCCTGAAGTCAGATGATTCCCACTGCCTCTTTCCCAAGGGAGCCAGACTTTGCAGATGCAACCAGCAATCCCCAGCCATGGGATCCTGTCCCTTGCAATAGGGCCCAGACCTGGTGACTGACTTCTAACAAATGGAATACCGCAGAAGTGATGGGAGGTCACTTGCGTGATTATGTGACAGAAGACTATGATGTAATTTCTAAAATTGGAGGAAAAGTGAGGGGGGCTTAGTGGCAGAGCACATGTTCAGCGTGCATGAGGCCCTGGGTTAGATTCCCAGCATTCTCCTCCACCGCCTCACCCAAAAAACAGAGACAATATCTTCCAAATAATTTGGAAAGGGGAGACAGTGGTTTTTCATTAAATTTATTGGTACACTGTAGGTATACAATACAGTTACCTTCATCATTGGGAACTTATACCTTTACCTGAGTATCTTGGTTCTTATTTTTGCCCCATTCCCCTCCCCTCCCTTCAACCCATTCACCCTTCCCTCTTTACAAAGACTTTATTTCCATTTTGTCCTCTTCTCATATTAATTCCATTTCCGTTCTTTCCTTTCCCCTCCCCCTCCTACTTCCCCTACCCCTTTAGAACTTTTCCTCCTATTTCACATTATCAGTTGTACATTTTGATCCTTATTTATACTTTTAGTTTGTCACACCAGAGAAACTATTCTGTATTTACACATGTGTGTCCTATTTATTTCACTTAAGAGTATGGCCTCAATGTGCATCCCCTCAGCTATAAATGTCTCTAGTTTCTCATTCTTTATGGCTGAGTAGTACTCCATTTTATTTTTAAAAAACACATCTTCTTTATCCAGTCTCCAACTGACAGGCAATTGGGCTGTTTTGAAGCTTTAGCTATTACAAACTGTGCCGCTATAAACATGGGTGTACATATGTCACTGCGGTATGATTCTTTTAATTCTTTTGGGAAGATACCAGGCAGAGGAATAGCTGGGTCAAATGGAACCTCTAGCCCTAGTTCTTTGAGGTATCTCCATATTGATTTCCACAGTGGTTGCACCAGTCTGCACTCCCACCAACAATGGAGAAGGGTTCCTTTCTCCTGGAAAGGGGAGAGATTTTTATCTTATGGAACAATATAAGTATACAGGGAGAAGAAAAAAAACTGACAAAGTGGGTTTCTTCTATATAGAAACAGTCTTCTACAATCAAATTTTCATCTCAGTTGTTTAAAGGCTGGCAGTGGCGTATCTTTTCTGACGATGTGTAAGGAAAAGCTTCCTGTGTGCCAGGGCAGAGGAGAGGAATGTGCTCTGCCTAAGGGGGCTGTCTTATGACTATCTGGGGTCCATCCAAGAGAATGTCATGTGTTGGACGCTTTTTTTTTTCTTGCTACCAGAGATCGAACTCAGGACCTTGCGCTTTCAAGGCCCGTGCCGGAACCACTGAGCTAAATCCCTGGCCCTTGGACACTTTTGAATACATGCAGCAGCAGCAGCATCTATCACTAAGGATGAATAGGAAAAAGTACCACTTCTGCCTCGCTCTCCCTGTCTTTTGTGGGCACTCTCCCTGGCCCTTGCTGACCCACTGTGCTGCTGTGAGATGCCTTAGGGAAGGTCCACAGGGCCTTGGAGCTGGACAACTCCGGCCATCAGCTCCTGAGGCACCAAAACCAAAGCCTTGGATCAAGAGTCCAAAAACTTGAAATCCACCCCATAGTGTCACCGGGGGATCTGGAGGCAGATCCTGTCCGCACTGACCCTTGAGATGACTGCAACCCTGGCTGTCATCTAGATAGAGCCAGAAGGTCCAGCTAAACTTTTCCAGATTCCTGCCCTGCAGAAACTACATGTGTGACAATCTATGTAGTAATACACGTGTCCTGTCTGAAGCTGCTAAGTTGTGGGGCAATTCGTTATATAGCAATAGAAAACTAATGCACCCCAAAAATAAAGGCAGAGTCAATAGAAAGAAGGAGGAATAATACTGAGCTGATGGTAACTGTATCAATATCCTTGGAGTCACGGAATCTCCCCAGGAGGGAGGGGCCTAACCTCTTCCTATTCCCCTAAGCAATGCTACATACACCAGCCTCTGGTTCTGTAGCTGTTGTGACAAGGAACTAGCTCTCAAGGTGGTCCCTTGCCTCATGGCCAGCTCTAATTGAAGGAAGGGCCTCTCTAGCCTGGAGCAGAATCTTTATCCCTGTAACCACCACCCACTGTCCTGCTTCTGCCACTAGGACCGATTTTCTCTTTCCATAAACATGCAGGCATGGGTTCAAATTGCAGTTCTCCCACTTGCAAGCTGGGTGTGCCCTTGTATGACTCCTCACTGTCTCATCTGTGAAGTGGAGATGACAGCAGAATCTGCTTATGGGGCTGTTTGGGGTTGGGGGGTTGTTGTTGGGGGTGGTTTATTGACGCTAAGGAGGGAGCTAGTAAGCATGTACTCTGCCACTGAGCTACACCCTCACCCCTGTGCTGGGGTTTAAATCAGAAATTGTCTCAGCTACTTTTCTTATTGCTGAGACACAATACCTGACACCTGCAACTCTAAGAAGGAAAGATTTATTTTGGCTCACAGTTTGTCAATGTATTCATCCATAGTCATTGGCTCCAAGGCAGGGGCACAAAGCAGAGGGACACGGAGGAGGAGAAACAGCCCATGGCAGGGTGGCAGGAAGCAGAGAGAAATCAAGGGTGGTGGGAAGGGAGGTAGAACCTTCCAGGCCAACACTCCCAGTGACTCACCTCCTCAGACCACGCCTCACCTCCCAACCTCACATTTAGCTATAATTTCACTGGACTAATCCACACTGATGATCAAATCACCCCCCAAAAGCCCCACTTGCGAGTGCATGAGGCTTTGAGAGGGCATCTAGAAATAAATCATAACAGAGACCTTAACGTCCTCCACACACATCCTAGTGCACAGTAGGTATTCAAGCTGATTCCCCACCGCCAGGGTGGCGGACTAGAGATGCTGCAAATTCACTGACTCCTCCCATCAAGAGGTAGAAACATGGTCCCCCTCCCTTTGAATCTGGGCGGGCTCTGCAACTGCTTGACCAAGAGAATGTGGTAAAAGCGGCCTGTGCCAGGGTCAGGGCCCAGACCTTAAAAGACTCAGTTACTCCCTCTGATTCCTTAGGACTTATACCTTTGGTGCCCTGAGCCACCAAAAGGCAGAGCTTAATTGCCCTGAGACCAACATGCTGAAGAGCCAGCTGAACCGTCTCAGCTCCTCCAGACCAGCCTGTACTCCAGCTTAATTCCACAAGGACCTCTGCTCCAATTCCTGACCAGCAAAGGCAGAAGAAACCCTAAAACGGCAGTTGTAAGCATCTAAGTTTTGGGTAATGTGTCGTATAATTATAGATACCATTCAGAGTGACCAGTGACAAATATTTGACGGTTGCTGTCCCCTTCCAAATCGGACCTGCCCTCCCCTCTCGCCTCTCAGCTGCTGCTCATGGGTCTTACTGACAATCATTGTGAATCTTATGGACAGTTGAAGCCCACCGATGAACAGACCCCATAGGGCATCTTTTCTGACGAGTTAGGAATCTATCCAAAGTGATGTCAGTAAAAAAAGGGAATTACTGCCTCACGATGGCTTCAGACATGACTGGATCCAGGTGCTCCAATGATACTGTCAAGCTCCATTTCCTTCGTGAAGACTTTATTTGAGGCTTTTCACAAGGAGAGAAAAGGCTTTAGAAACTCAGCTTCGTGCCAGGTGTGCTGCTGCAAGCCTGCAATCTCAGCTGCTCAGCAGGCTGACGCAAAAGAATGGAAAGTTCCAAGGCAGCCTGCGAAACTTAATGAGAACTTGTCTGAACATTAAAAATTTACTAAAGGACTGGGCCATGTAACTCAGTGGTACAGCACATCTGGGTTTGAGCACTTAAAAAAAAAAAAAGGAGGCGGAGATATAGCTCAGTGGTACGGTGCCTTCCTCCTAGGCGAAAGTTGCAGAGTTTGATCCCCAGTACCAATAAATAAATACATACATACATACATAAAATTTTTAAAAAAGGAAACTCAGCTTCAGAGATGCTCAGGTTCAAGTCCAGATGGAAACCATATGTATCATTCTCCCAGCATTCCCAGTAAAAGTTTCATTGATACTCCCCCCCCCCCACTCCCGCCCCCAGTCCAATACTGGAAATTGAACTAAGGACCTTCACACTGAGCTATATCCCCAGCTACCCCCTTAAAAAAAAACTCGTTTTTAAATTTTTCTTGGTTTTTTGGTACCAGGGATCGAACTTGGGACCTTATGCTTGCGAGGTAGGCAGCAGAACCACTGAGCTAAATCCCCAGCCCTCTTCTTTATTTAATTTGTAAAGAGGGTTTCACTAAGTTGCTAAGTTACCTAGGTTGGGCTTGCCCTGTTGGGCCAGGACTCTTGTAACATCCCAACTACGGATCCTCCTATGATCCCAGACCTTAACAGACCCAGTACCTGCCCCAGTGGGGGGCCTCTGCTCTTCTCATTGGCCCTCTTCCTACCCTGAGCAGTTTACTTTTGCTCTTTCACGTGGAATAAAACTCTTGTTGTTCCTTCTGTGTATCCTGCTCAATTCTTTGTTTGGGATTTCAAGAACCTAGAAACAATTCCCTCAAGTCCCTCCACCCAAGAATTGAGGCTTTGGGGCACGGAGATTAATAAAACTCGGCCCCAGCCCTTCCACCTTTCCTGATTCAGTATTTCTCACTCCCCTTAAAGACTCAAAGGGATTTGAGGCAGACAGCTTATGCCCAGAAGAAACTTACTGTCAACATGCATGGCACAGACGCGGAACTAGACCCCCAGCACTTTTCAGGGCCAAGCAAGCCTTATTGTCTAAGCAATGGAACATTTCCCCTGAGTTGATCGTGGCTATACAAAGAACAACAATAAGGCCAGGCATGGTGGCTCACACCTGTAAGCCCAGCACTTGGGAGGCAGAGGCAAGAGGGCTACTACTATAAGTACAAGGCCATCCTGGGCTACAAAGTGAGTTCAAAGTCAGCCTGAGCTACATAGTGAGATCCTAACTGAAAACAAAACGTGTTTCAAGAACAACAATAAAATCTGGCCAGTGTCCAAATAGGGCTACCAGACACAGGGATTGCTATGATCTTGGCTCTAAAGTCAGAGATGCCTAGACGTGACCCTTGAATTCTAGTATAATCTGATCACCTGACAGATGAGAAAGCTGAAGCTCAGAAGGGCCCTGGCCCATAATCACTCCATTGGAATTCAGTCCTTCTGGCAACTCACCTCTTTGGGTTTGTTGTTGTTGTTGTTGTTGTTGGCTTATTTATTTGTTGGCACTGGGGATTGAACCAGGGGCCTCTCACCTGCTAAGCAAGCACTGTATCTCCAGCCCTGCTCACCTCTTTCTAGTTTAGCGAGCACCCAGTTTCAGGGTAGTGAAGAACTTTAAACTTTCACTTTGTAAACAGAGCTCTAATTGGAAATAGGAGCTGAGAACGGAGGGACAGTTCAGGGAAGCCCTCCATCCATTCATTTGACAAAGATTTATGGAGTGTCTACTGCAAATCTGGCCCTGTGCTAGCAGCTGGGACACAAATAGAGTAGAGGGAGTGGGGGCTGCTCTTGCAGTTTTCAACGCCAGGCAGGGCAGAGGGACAGAGAAAACAACTAAGGATCGCACACATTTCAACACACCACTGGCATGGAAAGATCTGGGAAGGGAAAGACAACATGTTCACCTGCACATTCCCCTGCCATCTGTGTGCACGGGGTCAGGAGGCTCCCAGGAGGATGTGACGTCTGAGCTGAGTCAGAGACATTTCCACAGAAGCTTCCAGTAAGGGCTGGGGAGACAGCCCGACCTCCTCGCCTCCCTGCAGTCCCTACACGGGCCAAGCAGCCTCCCAGGACATGCCCTGGCTGCTCACAGGACACACTCCAAGGATAGTGACCTAGGCTGTTGCACAGAGGCCAGAATGTGTGCAGGCAGGGAAGCAGGAGGGGACTCCCCAGAGAGGAATCAGGACAGCACCGCGGCTCTTCCCCAGGACATGCACTGGGGAAGAAAGTCCCTGTGCATTTCCTTCCATGAGCTCTAAGGCAGTGCCAGCTGTGAGCACAGCTCTGTGCCCCTGTGTGCCTGACCAAGGCTTCCTGCCCTCTAGCTCAAGGCCTGGCCCACTTCCTCCCTGGTTGCACTGGGTCTCTCAGCTCTGCTGCACCTACCCATGAACGTAATCTCCTCCATCCTAGCAGGGACCTGGTATTACTTTTCCCTACTCACTCTGGGGCTGCCTGAGGAGCTTCTTGAGGACATGACATGTGACTTCTCCTTGCTTGGAATGTGTACCACTAGATGGCCTTTGGCATGTGCTGGATCCTCTGATTTGTGGACTGCTTTTGGCGTTTACTAGCTCTGTGATCCTGGGCAAGTTGCTTGACCTCTCTGGGCTCTCAATCCCTCCTCTCTAAATTGAGAATAAGCCTATGGTGCTGGTGCCAATGATCCCAGCACTCTGGGGGCGGGGAGGCAGAGAATCACCAAATTCAGGTACTCTTAGCAATTTAGCGTACCTCGTCTCAGAATTTTTTGAAAAGCAAGTGGGGTGGGAATGGAACTCAGTGCTAAGGTCCTAGGTTCAGTCCCAAGTACTGTCAATAAGTAAATAAATAAAAGCGGGCACTCACTATCACAACGGGGGTTATAATATTAAATGAGTTCTCCCATATAATACTATCCCGGTTACACACTATAAAATATAAAGTGAGTATATCATCAGTAAACGACACCGTTTTTTTGTTTGTAGTTTTCTGTGTGTTGTTTCCTTTTGATTTGTTTTTGAGATGGGGTCTCAGCCCACGCTGGTCTCAACTCTCGCTCATGCTACAAAAGCCTGCCAGAGGGCTGGGATTACAGGCAAGGGCCACAGTGCCTGGTTGCCCATCGTTTATTATGACGCAACACAATGCGTACACCCGGGTCGGTACAGATTTCTATAATCTGTCGACACTCACAACCGGTCCAGCAGCATCCCCCAAACCCGCTTTTGCCCGCGCTCCAGCCGCTCAGTCCAGTCTCAGGACACGTGGGGGGCGGGGTTGCACACGGCGGAGGGACGCGGCAGGGGCAGAGTGCTCGGTGCACGACCCTGCGCACGACACACACAAGACACACGGCACACAGTGTCCCACCTCTGCACCCAGCCCCTTGCGCGCGCTAAGGCTACCCCGAGGCTCACCTGGGGCGGCTTCTGGGAACCTGCGCCCGGCGCTCCGTGTGCATTGGCCGCTGCGCTCAGCTCTACGGCGTCACTCGTGACTCGACTCGGTGCCGGGCGGAGCGTTTGCACTCGCCACGCCACCTGTGGCCTATAAAGGCAGCGCGCCCAGCACTCGGCGCCACCACGCCTCCTCCAGTCCTCCAGCACCCACGCGCATAACTTCGGACTCCAGCCGCCGCTCTGCTCGCCATGGACCCCAACTGCTCCTGCGCTGCCGGTGAGGGGCTTGGTCTGGTGTGGGACCGGGGTGACCTGCGGGGCCAAGCATACAGCTAAAGAGAGGGCTTCTGGCCTCTCTGTGCAATACACCAAACGACCCTTCCCAGAGCGTTTGGTGTATTTCTGTCTACTCTAGATCACCCGGAGCCCCCCTTTCCCAAGAAGCCATTGAGTTAAAGGCTTGCCAGGGCTCCTTTGTTCAGTCCCGCCTTCAGGGACCATGCTCATCTGTGCCTTTCTCCTCCTCCCAGGCGGCTCCTGCTCCTGCGCTGGCTCCTGCACCTGCAAAGAGTGCAAATGCACCTCCTGCAAGAAGAGTGAGTGGGACCCTCAGTGCCCTCTACCCCGTCTCCGCCCCCAACCCGTGCCCACCCAGCCACACCTTCCTTAGGGGAGTTGAGCAGTCCGGGGGCGGGGGGTGAGGTCCCGGGTCTTCCAGGTGGAAGTTGGCGCCTCCACAGTGATCTCAGTGAGGGAGGGCGGGAACCCTCATCCCTTCTGCCCAGGGCTCATCTCTGCCACCCTCTCTCTGCCCCAGGCTGCTGCTCCTGCTGTCCTGTGGGCTGTGCCAAGTGCGCCCAGGGCTGCATCTGCAAAGGGGCGTCTGAGAAGTGCAGCTGCTGCGCCTGATTGTACCCAGCCCTGTTCCCACGTGTACATAGAACGACAGATACAAACCTGGAATTTTGTTTTGTTTTGTTTTGTTTTGTATGACTCTGACCCATTTGCTAAGTTCCATTTTCTATGAAGTTTTGTTTTGGATAATAAAGTTGTTGACTTGATTCCGAGTCTGGGTTGGTTTGTGTTCCTTGGAAATCAGGAACCAGAGTGAGGGACTGAAGTAGGAGTTTTGGGGTCTGGATTGAAATGTTAGTCCCTGGGTTCTGGGCTCTGGGCTGAGTGTCCTATAGCAAGTGCCATGTCTAGAGGAGCCATGCACCAGATCATAGTGGTTGGAGTAGGTCGAAGCTGCCCCTGAGACAGAAACTTCTCAGCTTGTACTTTCTATTGGCAGATTTCTCTGACCAGCTTGTTTCTTATTGGATTTTAGGCTTAAGTGACTACAGAGAGGAATGTTAACTATAGTTTTGTGAATTCTCTCCCTTCCCGCCTGTCCTGGTACTAGGAACTGAACCCAGGGAGCATCGAGTACATCTCATCCCCTTGGAAATTTGTTTTTTTTTTTTTTTGTGGTACCAGGGATCAAACCCAGGTCCTTGAGATTGCGGGGCAGGTGGTAAAACAACTGAGCTAAATCCCTGGCCCAGGAAATCTTTTTTTTTTTTTTTTTTTTGGTATGGGGGATCAAACTCAGGACCTTGGGCTTGCAAGGCTGGTGCTATGCCACTGAGCTAAATCCCCAGCTGACTCTTTGAAATTTTGTGACAGGGTGTAAACAAGTGGCACAGGCTGGGATTGAATTTTGCTCTTCCAGCCTCAGCCATCTGAGAAACTGGGATTACAGGGAGGCACCATTGCACACGGCCTAATTGCTTGAATCTTACATGGAGTGTCGCAAACTCCCTATATGAATGAGGAGATCATATTTTCTATCAGTTGTAGACCTAAATTTGATGAAAACAAAAGAAAGTCAGGCATGGTGCCCCATACTCCTAATCCCATCTGTTCTGGAACCTGAAACAGGAAGACTGAAAGTTAACAGCCAAACTTTGAAACTCAGTGAGACCCTGTCTCAACATTTTAAAAGGCCCAGGGTTGTAGCTCAGTAGTAGAGTGTTCACCTAGCACATGTGAGCACATGGGTTCCGTCCCCAGTACCCCCAAAATAAATAATGAAAATATGGGTTGAGAACATACAATAAATAGAAAATACAAAGTCCATTTCTAATTGAAGAGGAAAGTTTATATGAATGTATGGAGAACAAAATAACAAGGAAAATAAGATAACCACGAACACTACACGGTAATACAAGGGCATGCGTTACACACCAGAAACTGGACCTCACACTGTGTGGCCTGGACTCCCTACAAGGAGCCCTCAGTCTTGACTTGTGCAGGGACACTGCTAGGACTCTCCCTACCCACCAGAGCTCCCCCTCCTGACTTTGCTGGGAGCCTTGGGAAGTTCCTCCCAAGCTGAGCTCAAATCTGCTCCTCATTCCATCCCAGCCCCTGGCTACTTCAAACTTGCAAAGTGCCTGGGGATTTGGTGAGAACTGCCCAGGAGGTTTCTGGAAAGACAAAGTGGACACGAGCATCAGATGCAGGTAAGGTACTTAGTGTCTGCCCTCACACAGGGTGAGGGTGAATTCTGCGGTTTGGAGGGTGTGGTGGTGATCACTGGAAGGACTGAGGCTGGGTGGCTTATAATTATAACTGACAGTTAGTGCCCCAGGGTATCTGTTGAGGGAATGCGATTTGAAGTTCTGTCCAACAGGAAAATGAGTCTTGGGCAGAGGTGAGGACTGGCTTCCCTCTGATTCCCCATGAGAACCCAAGTCAGCCAGGGCCATGGGCGGGATCCGTGTCAGGCAGTCCTTGTTCACAGCCCACTTCACCACTTAGTGGCTGTGCGGCCTGGGAAAATCACTGACCCTCTCTGAGCCTCCAGTTCCTTTTTGCTAGTGGGGAGAGATCTCAATGTAGAGATTAAGTGAGTGGACTGGCTCCTGACTAGGGCTTAATAAGCTGTGGCAATGATGATCGTCCTGTCCACATAGACTTCTGGAGAGAATCCTGTGCCAACACACTCACACGCACTTAGCCAAAGAGCTGTGTGCTTCCCACTGCAGCTCAGTGTCCCATTTTCAGTCCTTGCCTTTCCTGTGGCATCGGATGCTGGGGAAGGCAACACGCTGCAGGCAGCCGGCCTGAGTGCAGATCTCACCTGTGTTACTTGGACCTGGGTAACCTGACCAAGTTGTGGCTCCCTTTTTATTATTGTAAAGAGGGGCTAATTGAGTCTCGTTGGTAAAAATAAATCTAAAAATGTGTATTCTCGCTCCATACAGGTAAGCCAGGGCTATGGCACCTCACTGAGTACCCAGGACTCTCTTCATCAAACCCCTCAGCCTCTGCCCAGAGGTGTGGAGAGTCACTTACTCTTCCTGCAAAAGTGTGATCGGTCCTGGGGATATAAAGCCTGGAACAAGGCAATGCAGGATCTCAGGGCATAGAGAGAAAGTTGCCTGTCATTTCTGCTACTACCTATACCTGAACTGTATTTAATCTTTTTCTGTTAAATTACTCATATTTTTATATAGGCATATTTGTGTTTCTACTGGCTCCCATGAGAAATAATACTAATAGAATGAATTTAGTTTCAAGAAATTGAAAGAGTCGTTCTTTATTATTTATTTATTTTTTTCTTGGTGCTGGGGATCGAACTTGGGTACTTGGAATTGCACAGCACTTGGTGAAACCACTGAGCTAAATCGCCGGCCCAAGAGTGATTCATTTTAAGAACCTGGCCCATGCTGGGAGTGGTGGCACACACATGTGATGCTAGCACCCTGGGAGGCTGTGGCAGGAGGGTCAGGAGATCAAGCCCAACCTGGGCTATTCAGTGACTTAGTGAGACATTATCTAAAATTAAATTTTAAAAAAATTCTGGGAGTGTAGCTCACGGGGAGGCTCTTGGTTCAATCCCTAGTCCTGCTCTAAGTAAGTAAGTAAGTAAGTAAATTGGTTAGTTTTCGATAGGGGCTGACATATCTGAAACCTGCAGGACAAGTGGGCAGCCTAGAAATCCTGCCAGGTGTTTGTGCTGAGCTCTTTAGTTCCCTGCAGCCTGGGCTGAGACTCCCCTCTCACTGCGGGACCTCAGTCTTTTAAGATCTTCCACTACTTGAATGAGGCCCACCAATATTGTGGGCAGGAATCTGCTTTGCTCAAAGTCTACTGATTTCAATGTTAATCACCTCTGGAGAAGGACATCATAACAACTTGTAGTCTGATGTTCAAGCAAGGAATAGAAACACTAGAGCCTGAGCAAACTGACATACAAAATTAGCCAGCATATTTTTTAATGAATTTTTAACAACTCTACTGAAATTTAGAATCATAACCAGTCTTACTTCCAGACATAGGTTAAACAGTCCAGGATTGAGATTCAGGCTTATCCTGTTTATAAGAATTCAAGCACTACAGTGGTATTCACAATATATCTAGAGCAAAAGAAAAAGTGTGTATGTGTGTGTGTGTGTGAGAGAGAGAGAGAGAGCGTGTGCATTTTCCTGAGGATTAAATCAAAGCCTCATTCATAGTTGGCAAGCATTCTACCACCAAGCTACATCCCCAGACTTTTTAAGACTTTATTTACTTTTTTTTTTTCTTGGCACCCGGGATCTAACTCAGGACCTTGTGTTGGCACGGCAGGCTCCGTCCACTGAGCTAAAGCTCTAACATTCATGATTTTATTTTGAGGCAGGTTCTCACTAAGTTGCCCAGGCTGGCCTCAAAATTAGAATCCTTTTGCTTGTGGCGGCACAGGCCTTTAATTCCAATAGTTGAGAGGCTGAAGCAAGAGTATTGCGAGTTTAAGGCAAGCCTGGATTTTGTTAGTTGAAGGGGCGGGGGGGGGGGGGGGAGATCTTTATCATTGACTTTCTTCCCTCTTTGGGAAACTGAGTAGATTCACACCCACAGGCATCAATGCCTTGGTGTAGGACCGAAAATTGACAGGCATTCCTGGTGCCTTCATTTTCCCATTAGAAAAATGAGCTCCAAACCACATTTCTAGTTTATGGTGGTTAGGAGGGTGCAAAGAACAGAAGTGACTCAACAGGGCTGACATGCACCATGTTATGCAGCAGGAATATTAAAAGGAAAAGAACCACGTTTCCTGCGTTCTTATTTTTAGAAGGTCTGCACATAACCTGCCTGATCCCTCCCTTGAGGGAATCCCGAGTTTTCGAAACTGCCTTCCCACTGCCTTCCCGGAGTGGGATGGGCCACTAGGCTGTGGCAGCCCCAGGAGAATCTCAGGCAGAGGAAGACTGGGAGACTGCGCCTAAGTGTGTCTGTGTACTGAAGACCTGAAACCCAAGGACTGTGAGGGAGCAGGGGCTGGCAATGCGGGAAGCGGTGAGTCACAGCCACACCAGTCCTTTGCGGGAAACTCCCTCGTTCTGGTCCCCACCAGCACGGATCCAAGATGCCAACTCTGTCCTGGAGCTGCACACGGACTGGGGGAAGGACTGAGAGGCAGCGATGGGGGCTGGGATGGCAGCGAGGTCCCCGGGTCTACTTCCGGGAACTCCCAGGAGTGGTGGGGCAGGGGCAGCAATCCGGAGGAAATCAGGAAGGGGCGGCGGGGAAGCAAGAAACCGCGCTGGGAATCACGCGCATCCCCTTGTGATGCAAGCCTGAGCCAAGCGGTCAGCCCCGGCCGTGCGCAAGGAGCCACGTACCGGGAACCCTGCATTCTGCCAGGCAAGTGCGCACGGCTCCTCCACCGCGCCGCGTGCACCCGCAGGGGCGGTGACTTGCGCCTGGCCAACGCTGACGGAGCAGGGAGCGCCCCGCCTCTGGGCTTGGATCCGCCTTGGGTGAGGCACAGCCTCTCCTGGCCTGCCTTTGCCTCTGGTGCCTATCCAGGTCTCTCAATGTTCCCTGAGGGCTCTGGCGCCCTTGGGAAGCCACGCTGTTTTTAGGACACTTCCCAGCCTTGGACAGATTTCTCTGGCAGTGGAGGATGCATTTTGAGTGTTGGTACAGTCCTTTACTTCTTCGTGGTCCTAATGCTTTCCCTTTTGTTCCAGCACCTTCAGCAGCCCTTAGCCTTCACATCTTCCCAGGGACTCCCATTTCAGAGGCCTGAGTATTTCAGGCTCATGACTGCCCTGCTCTGCATCGCCAAGACATCCCAAGCTGGTAGGCTGAGGCCTACAGAGCACACCAGGCAGAAAGGGCAGACCTGATACTTGAGGCCCTTCCTCTCCTTAGTGGAGGGTTGGCCTTCATCTCTCCGTGCTGGCCCTGTCACTCATTCCAGTCTGTCTGCCCTATCCTGGAATCAGGAGGGCCGAGTAGCTTTCTTATAAAAAGACTCACCCCACAGATGCACCAGCTGCCACCTGCCAGAGTATACCGTACTGAACTAAGGGTCCTCAGAGGCTGGGCTTAGAGCTTGAGCCAGGCTTGCTATTGGGCAAGTCTTCTCTACCTCTCATTGTGCCTTCTTCCCCAAGCTGATTCTCCTGCTGCCCTAGGGCCAGGAGTTTTAGAATCAGGAAGATCTGCATTACAACACATTTCACCCTTTCCAGGCTGTGTGGCCTGGGCAAATTGCTAAACCTCTCTGAGCTGTTTTCTGTGGAGAGATTGTGTCTCTGTAATAAACAGTGCTATAATCAGTCTGTACAGAGGGACTCCCTAGAGATAAATTTCTGTTAGATAGCATCCAGCTTCTTGAGAAAGATCAATCTACTTGGAACTCACTCTGCATTGCAAGTTGGGAATGTGATAACAACTTTTCATCAGACTCAGCTGGAGGCTTGCTCCAGTGTAAGAATCCAGCAGTGAAGAAATGAAGACACACGCGGGCCATGGGTGGCTTCTCTGAGACTGTGAACTTGTGTTGTAGTTGTCCAGTTGGTAAAATGGAATCGTGGATAGCGTTTCCCTTTTGGATCTCTGAAGGAGTTCAAAGAATTTAAGTTATTAAACAGGGCCTGACATTAGTTACTAAATGTTCCACAACAGTCAGCAATACCAAAAGGGAATCACCCGTGCCTCTTGCTTTTTCATATAATACAGGTTCTCAATATCACCAAAGGCCCTCCTTGATTGGGAGCGTCTGTCAATTTTCAGAACTGCCACCCTGGAGTACAGCTGGCCAATAGGCTGTAGGCAGCCTCAGGTAAAGGCAGACCCGGATAAAGCACCCAGACATCCCTCCCCATGGAAAAGGGGAGGGAGAGACCTGAATTTTGTTGGCCTGTTCCTGTGTACAGGAAGAAGGATCTGAAGACTGAGAGAGAGGCAAAGACAGGCGATGAGAGGAGGGGAAGTTCATATCCAAGTGTTATAAGGTGGTTTCTTTAGAAATGGCTCGCCAATAAAAAAGACTCCTGGTTCTTCTTTCCTCAAACAAAGAACTGGAGGAGACAAGCCAATAATGGTACCAAAAAGTATACTTGAAAAGTATGAGGTAAATGGATATGGAAGAACCAACTCTGCAGAGCAAAGTTGGGCCGAACAAAGAGAAAAAGGTGGTAAAGGCTCAAAGAAAAGTATACACCGTGTCTGCTGCCTACTGTGCAAACTCAGGAGCGATAGCGGCTTTTTGTGGTGGCCACTCTTTTTTATGCCATCCTCATCTAGTGGAAGCTTGGGAGAACTTCTACATAGGGTTCCTCATGTGTCTCAGGGATCTTGTGATTGATGGGTCCCGCTCATTTCCCCAGCCAGCCTTGCCACACCTTATCTTCTATAGCAGGAGGATAGTGTTTTGCACAAAACTTCCTGCTCTGGCAGCCTGCTAGCATCCATCCAGGAACTTGAGGAGGCTGGGGTTGAACTCGGACAGGGGCCAAAGCGAAGTTGAAGACAGTCACATTGCAGATGGGTTTGGAGAAGGGACAGGACTGGGACTCAAGTTCCCCAAATGGATAGGGCACAGAAGGCCTCTCATCTGGTGGAAATCAGAACAGGCTGAGCAAAAGAGCTGCAAGAACACTAACTACCACACATGGATGCAGCCCTCCACCAAGCACCCAAGGGGTGCACCATGGTGCACACCAACTAGTGATGGGAGTGTGGGGGAGATCCCCAGGAGGGACAAGGGCTTTATTTTCAGGCAGAGTCTCACTAACTCACTAAGTTAATTAGGCTGGGCTTGAACTTCTGATCTTCCTGCCTTACCTTCCCTGAGTGCTGGGAGTACAGGCATGTGCCATCCTGCCTAGCTGGAAAACAAGCAATTTCTAAGAAAGCTAAACACCTATCTACTCTATGACCTAACCATTCTCCTACTAGGTATTTACCCAAGAAAAATGAAAACGCATTTACATGAAGACATGTGTACAAAGACATTTCTAACAGGTTTATTCCTAATAACTCTAAACTGGGAACGACAAGGATATTTATGGATAAGCAGACTGTGGTACGGTCGTATCATAGAATACTACTCGGCACTAAAAGGGAAAAAACTACCAACTGCTGCATCAGTAAGATGTAAATGGATGTCATGAACCACTGTGACCACTCAAATCAGACAGAAAACAAGAAATACTATGAAATTTTATTTATACGAACCCCAGGAGTAGGCAAAGCTAATATATGGTGATAGAGGAGAGAATCATTGTTCCTTGGATATCCTGACCAGCAAACAGCACAGAGAACACTTGAGAGAGAGCCAGAAATAGTCTATATGCTGAGCTGAGGGTCAACACAGAACTATACATACACCAGATTCTATTCAGCTGCACACTTAGGATTTGTTCATTGGAGGGGATGAAACTATTTCTCAGTGAAATACCTGATAAAGAAAAAGAGATGCACACCCAGGCTGGGGATTTAGCCCAGTGGTGCCACTGCCTGTGTAGGAAGAGCAAGGTCCTCAGTTGGATCCCCGGTACAATAACAACAACAACAAAAAGATTCACACCTGTTTTTCTCCTGAAACTTGAAATCCACTAAGAGCCAGGTTTATTTTCCTGTGGACCATGGAGAAGCTAAGCTCTGGAGGGTTTCAATGTCTTACCAGAGCCACACAGGGCCACAGGGCAAGGCCTGCACCTGCCTTCAAGTCTTCTGCAATGGAGGCCAGTGTGCTGTATTCCAAGAAAGCCTCAGAAATAGCCAGGTGTGGTGATGCATCCCTGCAACCCCAGCTACTTGGGAGGCTGAGACAGGAGAGTCACAAGTTGAAGGCCAGCCTGAGTGGATAACTTAGCAAGTCCTTATCTCAAAAAGGGGGATGGTGGTCTACAGATGTAGCTCAGTGATAGAGAACTTGCCTTGCATGAGCAAGGCCTTGGGTTCAATCTGTCAACCTCAAAAGCATAAATAAATAAACAAGAAAGCCTCAGACATTCATGTAGAACCCTCACGAACTCTAGTAAGGAGTTTTCCAGAGAAGTCCTTAATCAACTTCACTGCCAACTTGCTGAGGTGAGACTTGGAATGAGTCCCACACTCATTAATCATTAATAGCTGACTGTCAGGTGACATTGTGAAGGTGGTAGGTTTCTTCACACATCTGGTTGTTTTGTTATTAAACTTATTGGCTGTGGAGTGAAAAAGAAAAAAAACCAATCCTATGCATATGGCCATTGCTGTGGTTGAAAAAGAGCTTTGCCCACATCTATCAACATTGTTTATGTCACATTGGGCAGTTTGTCCTGATGCTGCATTTGCCAAAAGAAAACTGAACTTGACTGACAATGCTTTAAGTTTCTCCTCTCTCCCTTTTTTTTTTTTCATTTGAGTGTTTTCTGAGACCGAGTCTCACTATGTAGTTCAGACTGGCCTTGAACTCACTATGTAGCCTCAGCTGGCCTCAAACTCACAGCAATCTTCCTGCCTCAGTCTCCTGAGTACTGGGAATCCAGGTCTTCAGAACTATACCCGGATATCTCCTTTTTAACACTGCAGATGTTTGAAAGTTGCATCCAACCCCAGGAAGGCTCTCCCAGGGATGAAAAATGTACCAAGGGAGACCAGAGGATATGGTTTCAGCTCTTGCAGAAACTTTGCTTCCAAGAGCCCCATCTTCCTGATTGGTTCAGATTCCCTTCTCCTATCCATAGCTGCCTTCCTATGAAGCCATCTCTTCTGAGGCTCGTCTGTCAAGGAAGGGCTCTGTTGGGGTGATTACTAACGGTATTTGGAGCTGAGGTTTCAAGAGAGAAAAAACTTAAATGACAAAAGGAAAGTGTGCCCAAGAGTGAAAGTAGAAAACAGAAACACACTTGTGGCCATGGCCGCACTTAGAACGCAGAGCACTTCCTCCTTCTGTGCCAACCCATGAGAAAATTGCTGTCAGCAATCGATTCTGGAGGAAGGCGGTGAACATGGGTGACTCTGGGCATGGTAGTTTTTCACATTGTAGGTACACATTTTTGATTCTTTCTTTTTTATCTTTTATTTGGTGATAAGAGTCCTGGGAATTGAAGCCAGGTAGCACTAAGCTGTCACCAGCACTTTCTGTTTCATTTTGAGACAGGATCTCGCTAAATTGCCCAAGCTGGCCATACAACTTGTAATCCTCTTGCCTCAGCCTCCCAAGAAGCTAGGATTCCAGTCCTCTACCACCATGCCCAGCTCACAGTGTCCGTATTCTTATAAGAATAATAATACAGGACAATGACAAGTTGTTAGAAGCATTGAATTAGTGAATACTAATTAAAGACTTAGAGCAGAGCTTTGCATATAGGGTATGATCAGTGTTCAGTCTTTCTTTCTGGCAAAACCTGTGGATAGAAGAGTCTAGAATAGAGTAGCAACTTGTTTACCAGTAAGTACAGAACTGCCATGCCCCCTACCTGCACCAAGGGACATGGCACTTGTCCACAAATGTCAGCTGAAAAGGTGCAGAAGGACCCATCAGGACTCAGAACAGTGACTCCAACCTTACCATTTCAGATTGCTTTGAAGGCAGACCCCAGACTTCTCAGTGGAATCGGCAGGCCCAGCATCTGACCCCACATCAGCTAATGGTGGCCAGTGTGACACCTAGGGGCACGACAAGCACCTACGCATGGGGCCATGTCAGTGGTCAGCAGCTGTCCAGGCTGTGACAGGCCTGGGCACTGGAGCCTGCCTGAGCCGTGGTGCCCAACCTCACTGCGATGCGGGGATGAGACAGTGCTGAGCGCTGGCTGAGAGGCAGATTCAGACTGACTCTACCCTTATGAACACCGTGGTGCACATTCTCCCGAGGCCAGGACAGCTCGTTGTGTTTTAGAGTAGATAGGGAAAAAGCATCCTGAAAGAGTCATGACAGAAAGGCAGGAATATCTGGAAGGTTTTAAAAACTTCTGCTTCCTAATAATTAAAAAGACAACTCAATTTTTTAATTAGGCAAAATTTTTACAGCTTCTAGGAATGAGGAGGTTTTGACCCATAAGACCCAACTCTTCCCTGTGCATTGAACCTGACCTTTCTGAGGCTGCCTTTCCCCCCTGACAGACAGCAGCAACCTGGACTCTTCCCTGTCCCCTCATGGATGGCCTTTTCCCAAGGCTCCTCCATCTGCCAGAGCTGGGCTTGTCTCCCCTGCACCTTCCCCTCTGCCTCCTGCTGCCTCCCGTTCACTGACTCTGTGTGTTTCTATTTAAAATCCCATTTGGGGGAGCCTGGGATTTAGCTCAGCGGTTCCACTGCCTGACTTGCAAGCACAAGGTCCTGAGTTCAATCCCAGGTACCAAAAAAAAAATGAAAAAAAAAAAATCCCATTTGGGCCCTGATGCAGCTGATCTTTCATTTCATTCCATGTCCAGCTGCAGCCTGAGCCTGGGTGTTTGTGGTCTGCAGCAAGACATGAAAAGGGAAGGGACTCATTTCCTGTCTCTATCCCAGCTCAAAGGTCTCTGATTCATCCAGAGCTCCTGGTGCTTTGCCTCTCCTCACAGAGGCCACTATGAAGCTGTCCCCTCATGTGGGTGTCAGCAGGGACCTCAGAGGCAGGATGTGGGCCTGCAGACTTGCAGAGCCCACACAGGCTGTCACTTTGCCCTGCTGACCGGAGGTGGAGGAGGGGGTTGGGGCTGTGGTGACCACCTGGGCCCCTGACTGTCCCTTCCTGCCATGCCCCTGTCCCTGGCTCTGCATCTGAGAAGCCAGAGGCGGGTCAACTCCCTAAACCTCACAGGTGGAGGAGGTCTGCTGGCAGAAAGCAGTAGTGCAGAGCTGAGTTCGGAGTGGGCAAAACACCCTTCCTGTTTTCTCCTCTACTGAAGTCCTATTTCTTTTTGAAGTCCTATTTCTGTAGAACAAAATTACCCATCTTCATTTGCCAACAGTAGGGAATGGGCTTCCTAAGTTATGGTAAATGCATCCAATATGCACTGTGCCATCATTAACAGTGCTGCATGAAGCATAGCACAAGGCTGATGCATGTGTAAGTGGGGATGGGTCTGTGAGAGTTGTTTTACTGCTCTTTCCACTTCTGTATATTTTAAGATTTTGCATAATAAAATGAGCACTCAAAGATAATTTAGCTGGGGATGTAGCTCAGAGGTGCCACAACTGCCACGAAAGCAGAAGATCCTGAGTTCAATTTTGGGTATGGAAAAAAAAAGGTAAACAGGACATGGTAACTTGTGCTGCAGCCCCAGCTACTCAAGAGACGGAGGCAGGAGGATCCTTTGAGCCCAGGAGTTGGAGACCACAGGACCCCTCCCCAAAAAGGATGCAGAAAATGCAGTGGGATATTTACAAATTGCATTATGTAGTTAAGTAAAAAAAAAAAAAAAGGCTAAGACTGTGAACCCAAGAACTTAAAATAGTAAGTCTATACATTGATGTCTAAATGTTAAGACATTAAAATGTACGTTCCTATGGACCCAGCAATTTCACTTCTGGGTAGGGAAACTGTATGAGAAAGGAAGTGAGTGAAAAGCCTAAATGTCTACTAGTAGGAAAAAGGCTCTGAAGACTGCATCATATTTTCTTGGAGCCAGTAGGCAACAGGTAAAAAGGTAATTAGAGTGGACCTTTAACTTACAAATTAAATTCATTCACAGGAGCTGGATGTAACTCAAGTTGTTCAATTGAGGGCTGAAACTCCTTTACACAGCCTTCAAAGTCTCTCTCCTGTACATAGGCAGATCTCAGTGTCCTTGGAGAGACATTGGCCCAGGATTTCTCAGTTAACCCCCCACCCCCCAGAAAGGATGTTGTACTCTCCCTTCCAAAACTGCTGGAGGGTTAAACTGTATCTGAGACCATCTGGAAGCACAAGGGGCCAGCATTTGAGTTGTAGTGCAAGACTTTGTATGAAAGTTAAAACTAAAATTCCAGTCATAGCCCAAGTTGTTCATATGTCAGGCCAGTCGTAACTCCAGGGTCCACTGTGCCAGCTAACACTCAGGGTCAGGAGCTTTTCTAACTCCTTCAGGCCCATTAGCATAACTCTTACTCCATGGAAAGGGCACTACTCTGAAGCCACTTTAGAGATAAAGAGAAGAGATGCTAAGGTACCTGCCCAAGAGCAGGGCACTGGTGCGCTTCCCCCGTTTGAACCCAGTGGATCTTGCTGAAGAGTCTGAGCTCTTAGCTATCATGCTGTGTCCCGACCCAGCACCTAGAGGGCCCTGTCCACAGTAACCAAAGGGTCACACCTAACATTTAGCCTAGCACTCTACAAGGTGGCATTGCCTCTCCTAGCTGCCATGTGTGATCCCATTGGCCTCATGGCTACTCTCGGAGGAGGAAAGACATTAACTCCTGAAAGCCCCCTGTATAAAGAAGACAAGTGAAGCCCAGGGAGGTTAAGTAACCCGTGTGGGTCACAAGGCTGGGTCACACGGCTGGGAAGTCACACAGGGTTCAGATCTCTGTGCTGCACTCCAGAGCGTGCACTCCAGCCTCTTTGCCCTAAGTCAGTCTATCACACAAGCTGCACAGTCAAAAAACCAACAGGGCTTGGGCAAACTTTAAAGGTAATGAAATAATACATTTTGTGTAGGTGCATATGGAAGCATACACCAAAAGTACTCACATATGAGAAGGGAAAATGCAAACACAAAGCAGAGTTTACAATATAATTCTAACTAATAAAAAGAAACGTTTAAGCCAGAGGAGTACTGCTAGACGGCGGTTAGCATCTACTGGATCCTCGGATTTGAGGATGGAGTTTGGCATTTGGTAGCTCTGTGATCCTGGGCAAGTTGCTTGACCTCTCTGAACTTTGAGTCATTCCTCTCTAAATTGAGAATAAGCCTACAGTGCTGATGCGGGGCTATGAGCCCAGCACTATGGGAGGCTGAGGCAGAGAATCACCAAATTCACAGTACCCTTAGCAACTTACCATATCTTGTCTCTGAACTTTTAAAAAGTGGGGTGGGGGGGGGTGGATTTAGCTCAGTGGTTTCGCTGCCTCCTGCACAAGCTCAAGTGCCCGAGTTTGATCCCTGGTACCAAAAAAAAAACCAGGTGGGTTGAGGATGTAGCTCAGTGCTAAGCTCCTAGCTAAATAGTACTGCCAATAAGTAAATAAATTAAAGCAGGCATTCACTATCCCAAAGGGGGTTATATGATTAAATGAGATCTGTGACATAATCCCCTCAATACAATCCACACACTATTATAATGCACAGTGGATATATCATCAGTAACTGACCCACAGTTTTTTGTTTGTAGTTTTTTGTGTGTTTTGATTCTGTTTGTTTCTCTCTTTTTCTTTCTTTTTTTCTTTTTTTGTGTGTTGTTTCCTTTTGATTTATTTTTGAGATGGGGTCTCAGCCCACGCTGGTCTCAACTCTCGCTCATGCTACAAAAGCCTGCCAGAGGGCTGGGATTACAGGCAAGGGCCACAGTGCCTGGTTGCCCATCGTTTATTATGACGCAACACAATGCGTACACCCGGGTCGGTACAGATTTCTATAATCTGTCGACACTCACAACCGGTCCAGCAGCATCCCCCAAACCCGCTTTTGCCCGCGCTCCAGCCGCTCAGTCCAGTCTCAGGACACGTGGGGGGCGGGGTTGCACACGGCGGAGGGACGCGGCAGGGGCAGAGTGCTCGGTGCACGACCCTGCGCACGACACACACAAGACACACGGCACACAGTGTCCCACCTCTGCACCCAGCCCCTTGCGCGCGCTAAGGCTACCCCGAGGCTCACCTGGGGCGGCTTCTGGGAACCTGCGCCCGGCGCTCCGTGTGCATTGGCCGCTGCGCTCAGCTCTACGGCGTCACTCGTGACTCGACTCGGTGCCGGGCGGAGCGTTTGCACTCGCCACGCCACCTGTGGCCTATAAAGGCAGCGCGCCCAGCACTCGGCGCCACCACGCCTCCTCCAGTCCTCCAGCACCCACGCGCATAACTTCGGACTCCAGCCGCCGCTCTGCTCGCCATGGACCCCAACTGCTCCTGCGCTGCCGGTGAGGGGCTTGGTCTGGTGTGGGACCGGGGTGACCTGCGGGGCCAAGCATACAGCTAAAGAGAGGGCTTCTGGCCTCTCTGTGCAATACACCAAACGACCCTTCCCAGAGCGTTTGGTGTATTTCTGTCTACTCTAGATCACCCGGAGCCCCCCTTTCCCAAGAAGCCATTGAGTTAAAGGCTTGCCAGGGCTCCTTTGTTCAGTCCCGCCTTCAGGGACCATGCTCATCTGTGCCTTTCTCCTCCTCCCAGGCGGCTCCTGCTCCTGCGCTGGCTCCTGCACCTGCAAAGAGTGCAAATGCACCTCCTGCAAGAAGAGTGAGTGGGACCCTCAGTGCCCTCTACCCCGTCTCCGCCCCCAACCCGTGCCCACCCAGCCACACCTTCCTTAGGGGAGTTGAGCAGTCCGGGGGCGGGGGGTGAGGTCCCGGGTCTTCCAGGTGGAAGTTGGCGCCTCCACAGTGATCTCAGTGAGGGAGGGCGGGAACCCTCATCCCTTCTGCCCAGGGCTCATCTCTGCCACCCTCTCTCTGCCCCAGGCTGCTGCTCCTGCTGTCCTGTGGGCTGTGCCAAGTGCGCCCAGGGCTGCATCTGCAAAGGGGCGTCTGAGAAGTGCAGCTGCTGCGCCTGATTGTACCCAGCCCTGTTCCCACGTGTACATAGAACGACAGATACAAACCTGGAATTTTGTTTTGTTTTGTTTTGTTTTTTACAACTCTGACCCATTTGCTAAGTTCCATTTTCTGTGAAGTTTTGTTTTGGATAATAAAGTTGTTGACTTGATTCCGAGTCTGGATTGGTTTGTGTTCCTTGGAAATCAGGAACCAGAGTGAGGGACTGAAGTAGGAGTTTTGGGGTCTGGATTGAAATGTTAGTCCCTGAGTTCTAGGGTCTGGGCTGAGTGTCTTACAGCAAGTTGATTAGCTCACCTAGGGCCATCTCTAGAACAGAAGAGCAGTGCACCAGACCATATGGTGGTTGGGGGTAGGTACAGCATGTGCCCAGCACAGAAACTTCTCAGTCTGTATTCCCAGATTTTTCTGCTCAATTTATGTTTCTCTTGGATTTTAGGATTAAAATGACTACAGAGTGGAATCTTAAGCAGAGATATATGAATTCTCTCCCTTCTCCCCTGTCCTGGTACTAGGAATTGAACCCAGGGAGCATTGAGCTACATCCCATACCCTTGGAAATCTTTTTTTGTTTTGTTTTGTATGAGGGATCAAACTCAGGACCTTGGGTTTGTCAAACAGGCAAACTCTGTGCCACTGAGCTAAATCCCTGGCCCGCCCTATGAAATTTTGAGACAGGGTGTTAACAAGTGGCACAGGCTGGGATTGAACTTTGCTCCTCCAGCCTCAGCCACCGGGGAAGCTGGGATTACAGGCATTCACCATTGCACATGGCCTAATTGCTTGCATCTTACATGGAGTGTCACAAACTAATGAGGAGATTATATTTTCTATCAGTTACAGACCTAAATTTGGGGAAAACAAAAGAAAGTCAGGCATGGTGGTACACATACTAATCCTACCAGTTCTGGAGGCTGAAATTGGAGGACTGAAAGTGGCCACCCTTAGAAAAAGGCCAGGGTTGTAGCTCAGTAGTAGAGTGTTCACCTAGCACATGTGAGCACATGGGTTCAGTCCCCAATACCCATCTAATAAATAATAAGTGTATGGGTTCATAAAATGCAATAAAAGGAAAATACAAAATCCATTTCTGATTGAACAGGAAAATTTATATGAATATATGGAAAACAAAATAATAGGGAAAATAAAATAAAGAAAATCACTACATTATATAGTGCCATACACTGAAGACTATGACCTGAATCACACACTGTATGGCCTGGACTCCCTACAAGGAGCCCTCAGTCTTGACTTGTGCAGGGACACTGCTAGGACTCTCCCTACCCACCAGAGCTCCCCCTCCTGACTTTGCTGGGAGCCTTGGGAAGTTCCTCCCAAGCTGAGCTCAAATCTGCTCCTCATTCCATCCCAGCCCCTGGCTACTTCAAACTTGCAAAGTGCCTGGGGATTTGGTGAGAACTGCCCAGGAGGTTTCTGGAAAGACAAAGTGGACACGAGCATCAGATGCAGGTAAGGTACTTAGTGTCTGCCCTCACACAGGGTGAGGGTGAATTCTGCGGTTTGGAGGGTGTGGTGGTGATCACTGGAAGGACTGAGGCTGGGTGGCTTATAATTATAACTGACAGTTAGTGCCCCAGGGTATCTGTTGAGGGAATGCGATTTGAAGTTCTGTCCAACAGGAAAATGAGTCTTGGGCAGAGGTGAGGACTGGCTTCCCTCTGATTCCCCATGAGAACCCAAGTCAGCCAGGGCCATGGGCGGGATCCGTGTCAGGCAGTCCTTGTTCACAGCCCACTTCACCACTTAGTGGCTGTGCGGCCTGGGAAAATCACTGACCCTCTCTGAGCCTACAGTTCCTCTTTGCTGGTGGGGAGAGATCTCAATGTAGAGATTAAGTGAGTGGACTGGCTCCTGACTAGGGCTTAATAAGCTGTGGCAATGATGATCGTCCTGTCCACATGGACTTCTGGAGAGAATCCTGTGCCAACACACTCACACGCACTTAGCCAAAGAGCTGTGTGCTTCCCACTGCAGCTCAGTGTCCCATTTTCAGTCCTTGCCTTTCCTGTGGCATCGGATGCTGGGGAAGGCAACACGCTGCAGGCAGCTGGCCTGAGTGCTGATCTCACCTGTGTTACTTGGACCTGGGTAACCTGACCAAGTTGTGGCTCCCTTTTTATTATTGTAAAGGGGGGCTAATTGAGTCTCGTTGGTAAAAATAAATCTAAAAATGTGTATTCTCGCTTCATACAGGTAAGCCAGGGCTATGGCACCTCACTGAGTACCCAGGACTGTCTTCATCAAACCCCTCAGCCTCTGCCCAGAGGTGTGGAGAGTCACTCATTCTTCCTGCAAAAGTGTGATTGATCCTGGGGATATAAAGCCCTGAGGAAGGCAGTGCAGGATCTCAGGGCATGGAGAGGAAGATTCCTGTCATTTCTGCTACCACCTACACCTGAAGTGTATTTAACAATTTTCCTTTAAATCATTCATATTTTCATATACATTTCTGTTGCTATTGGTTACTCCAAGAAATAGTATTCATAGATGTATTTAAGTTGAAGAAATTGAAGGAGTCATTCATTTTAAGAAACTGGCCCAAACTGGGATGGGTGGCACACACATGTGATCCTAGCACCCAAGGGGCACGAGGCAGGAGGATGGAGAGTTCAAGTCCAACTGGGCTATTTAGTGAGTTAAAAAGATCTGATCTAAAATTAAATTTTAAATAAATTCTGGGAATGTAGCTCAATGGGGAGGGCCTTGGTTCTATCCCTAGACCTGCACTAATTGAGTGAGTAAGTAAGTAAATTGGTTAGTGTGCTGTAGGGGCTGACGGATCCGAAATTTTCAGCGCGAGGGGACAGCCTGGAATCTCTTCAGGGTTTAATATCAAGGCAGCCTAGGGGGAGAATCCCTTTCTCACTCTGGGACCTCAGTCTTTTAAGACCTTCTACTATTTGAATGAGGCCCACCAATACTGTGGTCAGGAACCTGCTCTACTCAAAGTCTACTGATTTCAATGTTAATCACCTCTAGAGGACATCACAGCAACATCTAGTCTGATGTTTAAGTAAGGAATAGGGGCCCCAGAGCCTGAGCAAACTGACATGCAAAATTAGGGGTCACATTCTCTAATGAATTTTTTAATCTCTATTAAAATTTAGAATCAGAATCAGTGTTACATCCAATCATACGTTAGTTAAAAAGACCAAGGTTGAGACTGAGGCTTGGTCTGTTTGAAAGATTTCAAGCTCTAGACTGGTATTCACTATATACCTAGACAAAAAAAATAAAAGTGTGTGTTTGTGCGTGTGTGTGTGTGTATCACTGAGGATTGAACCCAGGGCCTCATTCATGCTAGGCAAGCATTCTACTACCAAGCTACATCCTCAGACTTTTAACGATTTTATTTGGAGGCAGGTTCAAACTAAGTTGGCCAGGCTGGCCTCAAAATTGACTGTGGCAGCACAAGCCTTTAATTCCAATTCCAATAGTTAATTGGAATTTAATTCCAATAGTTAGAAGCTGAGACAGGAGAATTGTGGGTTTAAGGCCAGCCTGGACCACATAATGGATATTGCTAGATGAAAACATAGAAAGAATGAGAGGCTGGGCGAGGAAAGGAGGGAAAGGGAAATGAAAAGAAGGAAGAGATCTCTATTTTTGACTTTCTTCTCTTGGGAAGCTGGGTGGATACACCCAGAGGCATCAATGCCTAGGCGTATAACCCAGAAGTTACCTGCACTCCTTGTGCCTTCATTTTCCCACTAGAAAAATGGCCTCCAAACCATATTTCCCCCTTTGTGTGGTTAGGAGAGTGCAAAGAACAGAAGTGACTCAACAGGGCTGACATACACCATGTTATGCAGCAGGAATATTAAAAGGAAAAGAACCACGTTTCCTGCGTTCTTATTTTTAGAAGGTCTGCACATAACCTGCCTGATCCCTCCCTTGAGGGAATCCCGCGTTTTCGAAACTGCCTTCCCACGGCCTTCCCGGAGTGGGATGGGCCACTAGGCTGTGGCAGCCCCAGGAGAATCTCAGGCAGAGGAAGACTGGGAGACTGCGCCTAAGTGTGTCTGTGTACTGAAGACCTGAAACCCAAGGACTGAGAGGGAGCAGGGGCTGGCAATGCGGGAAGCGGTGAGTCACAGCCACACCAGTCCTTTGCGAGGAAACTCCCTCTTCTATTCCCCACCAGCAGGGATCCAGGATGCCAATTCAAGGCTGGGACTGCACACAAACTCAAGTAATGACTGAGAGCCAGCGCTGGGGGC
Organism: Heterocephalus glaber; assembly: GCF_053883595.1. Taxonomy (NCBI): domain Eukaryota; kingdom Metazoa; phylum Chordata; class Mammalia; order Rodentia; family Bathyergidae; genus Heterocephalus; species Heterocephalus glaber. The sequence goes on from NW_028258137.1 coordinate 28,948,705, forward strand.
TGGAACACCAGCGAGGTTCCCAGGTCTAGTTCCAGGAACTCCCAGGAGTGGCGGGGCAGGCGCAGCAATCTGGAGGAAATCGGAAAGGGGCGGCCGGGAAGTAGGAAACAGCGCTGGGAAACACGCGTAGCGCCTTGCGATGCAAGCCTGGGTCAAAGGGTCAGCCTGGCCATGAGCACCAAGCCACATTCGGGGAACCCCGCATTCCACCCGGCAAGTGCCCAGGAAGTGAGTAAGGCCCTGTGACTTCACCGCTAGCACCCACAGGGGCGGAGCCTTTGAGCCAGCCAACCCTACTGAGCAGGGAGCATGCTGCTTCCGGCTCAGACCAGCCCTGGCTGAGACACAGCCTGTGCTCCCCTGGCTTTGCCTCTGGCACATCCCAGAGGGCTCTGGCGTTTTGGGGAAGGCATGCTGTACTTAGGCCACCTCCCAGCCTGGGACAGATGTCTCTAGCAGGGAGGACGCATTTTGAGTATTGGTACAGAATCTAGTACTTCTTCCTAGTTCTAATGCTTTCCTTTTTGTTCCAGCACCTTCATTAGACCTTAGCATTAACATCTTCGCAGCTTGCTAGCTCAAGGTCCTGAGTTCGATCTCCGGTACCATAAAAACAAAAAACAAAAACATCTTCGCAGGTACTCCCATATCAGAGGCCCGAGTATTTCAGATTCATAACTGCCCTGCTCCTCATCGCCAGACAGCTGGGGTTGCCAGCTGAGCCCCGAGAGCTCTGTCCAGGGTCAATAATGAGCCTGCTTTCAAAGAAATAAGGAAATCGTTTCTTTTAAGTGATCATGGCCCAGGAACACAGATTCCAGTGACTGTGATTGACATGTACCACCATGGAAGATGTTACATAAAATTATATAATCATGGAAAAGATGAGAGTCACAAACCAGTTTGTTTACCAACCAAATTGGCAAAAATGGTACAGCAAAACAGGGAAATCCATGCTATAATTTTTGCATTTTTAACTTTAGCATAGGTGGAGGGTGAAGGTCAGCTACCAATACAATCCAAGAAATTTGCCTAATAGTAAAGGGAGTGGTAGGTCAGACACTAAAGTTAACATAAATAGCTATTCAAGGTCCAAGATAATTTAGAGTCTTTACCTATTGTATTCTTTCCTTCCACAATTCCAGTGTTCAGCGAAGGTCAAGCATTTTGTACGATCTGTAATATATTCTAAGCTTCTTCACAGGCTTTCAATTCACATCAGCATTTGGGTTGCCTGCATTGAAGGTGAGGCAGGGGACATTGCCTCTTTTGGATTAGGGCATAAGGTCTATAGCCTAGCCTGTGGTGGAGAGAAATGGAGCTCCCCTGCTTGATTGGGATTCATCTGGCCTCTCACTGAGCCAGTAGCATGTCTGCCTAGTGCTGTGTCTCCTGATCGTGCTGCTTGCTGGCTCACTGTCCTTTTGCTGCTCCCAGGTGGCTCCTACACAGATAGTGTGGTATTCTGGGAATTTGAGAGCTGGCCAGGAGACAGGGGAGTGATCCCAAGCTGAGCCCTTAGATACATAAAATCAGGAAAGTGTCTAGAGATATGGAAAACACAGTTCAGCATTATCCAGGCAACACATGGATATTAATTTGTTCCGGATGAAGTTCTTTGTGTGTGTGTGTGTGTGTGTGTGTGTGTGTGTGTGTGTATGTGTATGCAGGGCAAATGCAGATTCTGACAAAGTGTGGTGGTGTTCATTATGATGGAGTCAGAATAGCTGGTCAGCATGCCTATTATTTCAGCTCTCTGGAAGGATGAGGCCAGAGGATCCAGATTTGAGCTCAGCCTGGGCAATTCAGCACAGGGGCGAGGAAAAAGAAGCCATAGCTTACTAATCCATGACTGCAGTTCCCTGGCTACTTGTTAAAGGAATTTCTGTGTGATGGGCCAATGATGAATCATGTGGCCAGGAAGTCAGGAAGGGAATGCCTGCAGGTGGCCCATGAGGAGCAGGTTTCAAAATGCAGCTCAGGGATGGGGCATGGCTTTTGTGTCCAAAAGTCTTGGTTAACAGCCTGCTTTGCCCCTTACTGCCTGTGTGGCCTGGACAAGTTCATGAACCTCTCTGTGCCTCCTCTCACCATTGTTCAAAGAAGATCACGATCATATCCCAGTAGGGATGCAATGTGATGGTGGCCTGGCTCCTGCCTCAGGCTTAATACTCTGGCATTAGAGCTATTTGGTCCCTGAGGTCTTTCTGCAGACAGAATCCTATTACCTTCCCTCAGCTTCCTTGGAAAATACCTATCTGCCTGGAAGCATTGCTCTGAACTACAACTTGCTGCTGGGCTTCAAATCCTGCTGACTGGGGCCAAGAAAGTGTGCATGGCCTCCTGACCAAATGCATCTCAGAGAAGCCAGCACCCAAATTTTTAGACAGACATCAGCATTTCTCACACTGTTGTGCTTTGCTCTAATTGGGAACCAGTAAGGCCAGGAATATGCACAGACTGGTGAGACTGTGCTGTCTTCCAGGGGAGTGAAGCGACTTGCCCAAGGTCACACAGCTCAGAAGTAAAGGTATAAATGAGCTCAAGGTGCAGCTGTCCTCATTCCCTGGCCAGAGCTGGCAGAACATGTCCCTGGATGCTACACTCAGCTCTCAAGGCTCAGAGTGGGAAGGGCCCATAGTGAGGGAGTTCAGTTGTGCTTGAGAGATGATGGTATATAAAGTCAGGAGAGGAACAGAGCTCTGTAGAGGGATCTATCTGCCAGCTTGGTAGCCTTCCCATTACCGCCTCTGTGCCAATTTCATTGTCCTGGTCATTATACAGGACAGGGAGACATAGGGTGCAGGGTGAGAGTGTTGTGAGTTGTACCACCAGCTTGCATGAGTGCCAATCCTACATGTGTCATTTATACCTGGCTGACATGACGTCTTTCTGGCTCTCTTTCCTCCACTATGCCCTATGAAAGGTGCATAATAAAAGGTTCTGACTTGTAGGATTAAATGACTTAATACATAGAAAACTTAGAATACTGCCTGCAAGTGATGATTTGTTCATAATATTGGGTATTGTTTTATTGTTGTGTGTGGTGTGTGAGTGTTTGTGTGTGTGTGTTTGCATATAGTGCTAGGGATTGAACCCAGGGCTGAGTTTCATGCTAGGCAAGAGCTCTACCACTGAGCAATAAATTATTTTGAGACAGGGTCTTGATAGATTTCCCAGGTTTCCATGAACTTGCAATTCTCCTATCTCAACATTCAGAGGAGCTGGAGTTACAAGTGGGTGCCCCAACATCTGGTAGAATGCAAACTCTTCAACACTAGTGACAATGAGAATCAACCTCATTTGCAAACATCAAGGCAGCTGTATCTGCAACAGCTTCATCTGTTGATCTTGAACTTATACTTGTCTTCAAGATTCCAAGTAGTTGAGATATGTGGAAGACATATCTAGGCCAAATGGAAGATTTACCCTGGACACCATTAGTTCCTTTGTGAATTTGACTGCATTCAGATCCAATGATCCCAGGGTCTACCAGTGGGCTCCTTTGTCTTGCAAATGTCCCTAAGTAAGATAATTTCATAGGTAGTATTTCCCTAAGGCTTTGTGAGAGTGTCAAGATCCAAAGTAATTAAACAGTGTTGGGAGCAATTCTACATAATTTGGGGGGAAAATCATTTCACAATAAAATTATGATGAGGCCTAGTTTTTCTGCCTACAGGAGGGTTATGGCATGTCAAAACATAACTCCATTTTTGCCTCTGGGCATAGCTAAAACCTCAGTGGTCCCTTGATGCTGTGACCCTGCAGAGCAGGATTGGGTCAGTTGAAGACATACTGGGGAGGGGCAAATTCCTAATCAACATAAATTCCTCAACCAACTAGGATTTTCATCAGTTTAAATTCCTCCTTGTCCTAGGATTACCAGTGCTGCCTTCTGAGTCATCTATTACTCCCTTTGTACAGAATAAAGGTGTGGTAAGCTCAGGGTCTTTGGTCTTTGCTTTCCAGAGCAGCATTGATCAGGCCCAAAGCTCAGCTTCTTCCTTAAGTCTTATTTCCTGTCTTTATTAATGAATTCACCTTGTGGTGTCATGGGTCACAGCAGACCAGGACTCACTGCAGGGATTCTGGTAACGTCCCCTTCTCCCCTTTCCCTGTTCCCCACTAAACAGGGCCTGACACAACTGAAAACTTTGTAACCATGAGAAATAGTGAAAGGGAGCATGCTGTGGTGGCTCATTCATATGATTCCAGATGCTCAAGAGGCTGAGGCAGGAGGACTGCAAATTTGAGACCTGGTTGGTTAAATTAGCAAGACACACTCTCCAAACAGAAGGAACTGGGGTTGTAGCTCAGTGATAGAGTGACCTGGGTTCAATCCCCAGTACTGGAAAAATAAATAAAACGTAAAATCTATGTAGGTAGAGATATAGAAGGGCAAATAGGCACTCCCTAGTTTTACACTGAACTCAGGGTCTGCCTGTCACCTAAAATGCACCCCTCCGAGGGGCCTTGCCATGCCTTGAGCTTCTCTGTGCACGTTGGGTGGGGGGAAGAGTGCCTAGGCTTTGGGAAGCTGAGCCAAGAGCCCCCAGACAGATGTTTCCAGCCCAAGCCTCCGCATCTGCCATAGCAGAGAGTAGAAAGGGAAGAGGCACAATTTTGTATCTCCATGCTGTTGTGAACAGGAAAAATGTCCCCAACTGACCTAAGCCAGGACAGGGACAGGCAATACAGATGGGGGGGTTGGGGGAGCACAATCGAGGTCAGTTCTCTGCATACATTTCACTTGTTCCATTATGCAGTTGGCGTAAATACTTGAGCACCTTGGTATGTGAGCAAGGGGCCAGGGATTTAGCTCAGTGGTTCTGCCGCCTGCCTAGCAAGCAGAAGGTCCCAAACTCGATCCCCCGTACAAAAAAAAAAAAAAAAAAAAAGATTAAAAAAAAAAGAGATATGTGAGCACCGAGCTGGATTGTACTCGAGCTGGGGGAGAGGCAAAACTGAAGTAAAGGTTCCCAGAATGGTCTGCAGCAGGGAAGGCTGGCCAACTCCAGGAAATCTGTAAGGGGAGGCAGGGGCTCGGTGCAGGGCCAGAGCACAACATGGCCTGTGCTGACACTGGCTGATGACCAGAGAGCAACCACATAGTGCTCAAGGAGCTGAGAGTCCAGATCTTGTAGGAATTGTGCTCTAGGCCCTGCAGCATGTGCTCAGCCCCAACAAGGCCAGTGCTGCCCGCACTGGCTCAGCCCAGAGGCTACAAAGGTCTATGGGTGCCTTTGAGCCAGGGCCAATGCCCCGAACAGGCCTTTCCTGCAGCTCCCCTGCTGCACAGCACTGGAGTTTCCACCTGGACTCACTTGGATTTGAAATGGACCCCCCAACTGCTCCTGTGCCACTGGTAAGGGACAGTGCTTTCTGGCTCTTGGTATTTCCATGTCTTAGCCAGAGGATAGAATGTCTCTTTGGAGGAGGGTATGTTTTCAGGCTGCCTTAGGTGGACTCCTTACTTTGAGTCCCCCTTCTCTGGGCTTCTCCCTTTTGATGCCCCATGGGTCCCATTTCAAGGGGAATGGAGGGAGGCTTAAAACTGCCCTGCTAGTTATCACTGCACCAGATTGGGTCTGGAGCCAGGCACCTTCCCTCCTGTGCACAGTGCTGGAGAGTGCACTGTACTTCCCAGAAGCAGGGTGGAGAAGGTACCCTGAGATTTCATCAGTCGTCCTCTTTGGAACAGATGCTGCCAGGGCCCAGTCTGCAACCCGTGGATGCAGGATGTTGGGGACCCACTACTGTGTCTCTCACATCACACCCAGGGCTCAAGGCTTGTCCTTGTCTTCACAGATGGCTCCTGCACCTGAGCTGGCTCCTGCAGACCCTCAAACTGCAGATGCCCCTCCTACAAGAAGAGTGGGTGTGGGGGCCTCTGGGGGACATCCGGAGCTCTGCTGAGCTGGGAGGGAACCAGAGCTGGTTCTGAGGAACTTCCTCTGGGGAACTGGCTCTTTTTTCCCCCAGGGCCATTGCATTCCCTTTCCAGGGTTGCTATACTGCCCTGAGCTCAAAATATGACTTGAGCTCAGGAAAGACAGTGAGCTTTTTTGCATAGTAGGACAGAAACCCTGAAGGAACCACCTATTGTCTCAGAACAGAGCCATGCTAGCCTTATACAGGGCCCTGTGGAGTGGGATGGGGCATTTTGTGCCAGGCCTGCTGTTGGGACAGGTGCCTGGTTAATGTGCCCTGACCTCTCACTGTCTCCTTTCTTCTCTAGGCTGCTGCTTCTGCCTTGGCTGTGCCAAATGTGCCCAGGGATATGTCTGCAAAGGGGCATCAGACAAGTGCAGCTGCTGTGCCTGATGTGGGGAGAACTTGCTCCCATGTGTACATAGAGTGATGTTACAAACCTGTATTTTTTTTTTTTTTTGGTACCGGGGATTGAACTCGGGTCCTTGCGCTTGCACAGCAGGCAACGAAACCACTGAGCTAAATCCCCGGTCCAAACCTGGATTTTTACAATACAACCCTGACCCATTTGCCAAGATTCTTTTTATATAAAGTATGTGAATACTAAAACTCGATGACTTTACTTTGACTTTGGCTTCCTTTTTTTTTTGTCTTGGAATAAAAGGACTGTGACAAAGGATTGAATTGGGTGTGCACAGATCTGGGTTTGGGAATTAAATGTTAGTCCCTAAGAAACAATGTCTTCAGGCCAGCCCAGGAGTTAGGGCTGGGGTTAGGGTTAGGTCAGGTCACCTGACTGAGCTCCGTTTTCTAGAGAAGGAAAGAGCAGCATGCCAGATTCCGTGGGGGGATGGGGGGGTGATAGCTACGTGGTCCCTTTGGTCCTTGTGTGAAATGTTGATGTCACAGAAGCTCCTCAATCCTTTATTTCTCAACTACTTTTCCTTGTTGAATGTTAGGCTGCAAAGTGACTACAGGGTGTGAAATCCACTCCCCTGTTGTTGGAATTCTTGGAGAGTCTCAAACTGCTCAGTGAGGAACTGGTGTTTTATTTCCTCTCCATCTCAGACCTAACCTTTGGTAAATAAAGTAATGTTAATGGGGCTGGGGATTTAGCTCAGTGGTTCTGGTGCCTGCTTCAAAAGTGCAAGGACCTGAGTTCGATCCCCAGTACCAATAATAATAATAATAATAATAATAATAATGTTAATGCTGGAGATAATGAAATCAAAGAGCAATACACAAAATACCTTTTTTAGATGTAACAAAAATTTCAGTAAATATATGAAGAAATAAGAACACTGAAGATGTGTGCTACCATGTGATACACTGTCCCCCTGGCCAGAGCTGGCAGAACCTGATGTCACTGCATGGTAAACCCTGTCCATCCATGTGTTTTCGTGTACACTGTTTACCAGTGCTAAAAGCCAAAATCAGTCTCACTTTCAGATGATAGGTCTCCCACCACCTCAGCAGCTATTATGTATAGTAGCTGCCCTTTTCCTAGGGTGCCTTGCCCCCTCCCCTGTGTGACGTCATGCCAAGATGGTTGCTCCCACCAAAGAACAAACCCTTCTTCCCAGCATGCCCCTGGTCCCACCTAGAGAGTAACCTAATACTCGCTCACCTCCTACCACATAGTGACATCACTGGCTCCTCCATTCCCTAGTCACTACCTCACTCAACCCCACCTCAGTCCCTACAAACCCCACCCCAGTCTCTATAAAAGACTCTCCCTGCCCCGGCCATATTGCTTTTGTCTCTCCTTTGTTCAGAGACAGCCTGGCAGATCTATTCTCCTAATAAAGGCTTGTTGTGGCCTGGTCTGGTCTTGGTCTTTGGCCCTTTTACCTGACACAGACATGGAAGGTACCCATGATATATATGTATAAAGTGTATCTCTTTTACCTCTCCTGTAACTGACCTTGAGCTTGCCCTCAGATTTCAAGCACCACAGATGCAGAAGACACACCTAGACTAAAGGGAAGCTTCCTCTGGACATCAAGCCCAAGCAGGCAGATGCAAGGATTCAGATGCAGCAACCCACTTCGTTTGCCTGGGACTCTTAGCTAATTAAACTCTTGAAGTTTTCTGATTAGTAAACCTGTCTCATAAATAGTATTTCTACTTAGGATTTATTGTATGTCTTCAAAGATGGAAAGCAATGAAACAGTCCCAGCAGAGTAAACGATTTGCAATGGTGAAAAGTAGTGAAGGAGAGCTGGATGTGCTGGTACAGGAATGTGAGCTACTGGAGAGGCCCAGGCAGGAGGGTGATGAATTCAAGGCCAGCCTGGTCAAATGAGTGAGAGGGAGAGGGGGAAGGAAACATGGATGAGGATGGCAACTTGGTGGTTTAGTGAGAACTCATCTCAAATAAAATAATGATAAAAGACTGAGGATGTAGCTTGATACAAAGGCCCTGGGTTCAGTCTTCAGTGTGGGGCAGGGTGGGTATCAGTGGAGAAATAACTACTTGTCTTGCCTTTTCATTTAATGCAGGATCTGCATATAGCATAAAGTTTTCCCTCTTTGGGGGCATCTTCTCTTTTCAAAACTGCCATCCTGGAGTAGGCTGGCCTGGCTAGGCCACAGGAGCTCTGAGGAGGATCCTCCAGCTGTCCCCAAAGTTACTCCTGGCCTGGAGAATGGAAGGATGGGGTAAGAGGAGACTTGTATCCACTTGCTACCATGTACAGGAAAACAGGACAGAAGGACTAAGGTGAAGACAGGGACATCCAGGCATAGGTGACATAAGCAGGCAGCGTGTCCTATGCACACAACTGGTTCATGGCTCACGGGATAGTGACGAAGTGGCAGGGTGGGCATAAGGTTGTACTCAGACTTCTGGCCAGACTAATTTGACACCCATGGTGCTGGGCTTGGCATTAGGCGAGGCCATGACTGTATTCCAGGGATGCTAGGAGCAAGAGGGAAGGGCAAACTTGGGGAAACCAGTGAGGGGCAGCGGGAAGGCAGAGTGGTGCCCAGCGCAAGGCCCCTCCCTCGAGAGGCAGCTGTTCCCCAAGGTTGTACCCCGTTGCTCACTCACAGTGCATGTGGGATTCGGTGCCTGCCTGGCACGCAGAGCATGCTCAGCCCTGCCCTGAGCAGCTTCCCAGCTCACAGTGCAAGTCCAGGGCTGGTGCAAGGCCTGGGGTGGGGCCTTTGTACCCTGGGGCCCAGTTCCCTGGCTGTAAGACTAGCAGGCAGGCTGAAGGATCCAGAGAACTCCAGAGGATAATCTGCTAGCTGCTTGTCATCTGCTGTCTGCTTTGGGCCTTGGGTCTCACCTAGGCATGACATGGACCCCAACTGCTCCTCACCACTGGTAAGAGATGCCTGGCTCTCTGTCTATGGGTATCCCATTCCCAGCCCCAGGACAGTGTATCCCTGGCTTTGAGGAGGTCACATTGAGTTCTGAGCTCCCTATGTGGACTCACTTTGTGCGATGCTTTCTTTCTGGCTATGCACCTGACAGTATGTGCATCTTCCCTGTGCCTCTCTGTCAAAGTTTGGGGTTCAATGCTATCCTCCCTGGTGTCACACAGCTGGTCAGTTGGCTGCTGGCTGGGCCCTAGGGCTCTGTGCAGATCTCAAAGTAATCAGGGTGGATGGAAGGCAGAGGAAGGGGCCTCTTTGGAATTGAGGACAGATGGCCCTGGTCTCCAGTCCCAGTCATTCTGGGCTGGGTCTGGGGTCTGTGACCATCCTGAGTGGGGAAGCAGAGGGGAAACTTGGCCTTCTGAGATGAGGAGACAGAAGCTGTGCTTCTTCCCTCCTTCCCCAGTGAGGGAGGAATTTGGGGGATGACCCCTCTCACAGGAGAGGCTGTGGAGAGTTAACATCCACTGCTGTGCCCCCTGCATCTCAGTGTGAGCTCACTGCCTTTCTCCTCTTCACAGGTGGTTCCTGCATCTGTGCCAGCTCCTGCACATCCAAAGGGTGCAAAGGCACCTCCTGCAAGAAGAGTGAGTGTGGCTTCCCTGGGAGTGTGGGTCTGGGCTGAGTCAAAGGTGGAGCCCTGAGGGCAGAAGGCAGGCACAGGCCATGTCCTGCTCCCCACTCCCTTCCTTCAGCCAGGGGTTTAGGATCTGAGATCAAAGACCCATGGAGGTGAGGGAGTCCCATCCTCTCATTATACACTGGGAAAGTGATGCCCAGAGTGGTCACCAACTTCTGTCAGAGTCTGAGCCAGACTTGAACCTAGGTCTGTTCCCCCCAGGACCCAGTAGTGGAGATTGAACCTAGGATCTTTGCATGGAGCTATTAACCCTGCTCTTTAGAAAATGTTGAACTTTGAGACAGGGACTTGCTAAATTCCCCATTCTGGCCTCAAATTTGCAGTCCTCCTGGCTCAGCCCTCCAGAGGGCTGGGATGAGCGGACTGCACCACCAGGCCGAGTTTGGTTTCCTGTTTCTCCATACACCTGGGTCCTAAAGCCCTTAGTGCATATGATCTTGGTGACCACATGTGGTTTCTTTTTTTTTTTCTTTTTGGTACCAGGGATAGAACTCAGCACCTTGTACATGCAAGGCAGGCAGCAGAACCACTGAGCTAAATCCCTGGCCACCAAGTGTGGTTTCTGATCTGCTGGGTCAGCCTTTTCCCATCAGGGCACCTTGAAAGCTACGCTGGTTCCACCAGAGCTGCTCTGACAGAGGCCTGTCTCACCTCATCCTGGATTTTCTCGCCTTGTGGCTGTTGGGGGGCTGGCTGTCCCAGGTCTTCTGCCCTGTCCTGTGCTCAGGTGGGGCTAGCAGCCTTCATAGGAAGCATGGCTTGCCCCACAAATCCACCTGCTTCTCCTGACAGAGGCTCCTCCTGAACAGAGGTTGCTCCAACGGTAGGGACGGAGCTGGCAAACCGCCTGTCAGGGTAGCTGTTGGGTGACACTGCTTTAACCTGACACTGTCTCCTTTCTTCCTCAGGCTACTGCTCCTGCTGTCCTGTAAACTGTGCCAAGTGTGCCCAGGGCTGCATCTGCACAGAGGCATCAGACAAGAACATCTGCTGCACCTGATGAAGGGGGATCCTGCTCCCATGTGTGCAGAGAGTGCCTGTAAAAACCTACATTTTTTCATATCCTGACCCATTTACTGTAGGGAACAGGGAAAGGGGATGTTACTAGAACCTCTGCAGTAAGTCCCAGTCTCCTGTAAGCCATGGCAGCACAAGGTGAATTAACATATTATACAGGAAAGGTCGAAAAAAATGAGACTTGGAGAAGCTGAGCTTTGGGCCTGATCAGTGCTGGCTGCTCTGGATAGCAGAAACAAAAGCCCGGGAGTTTGCCTCACCTTTTATTCAGTACATGGGAGAAACAAATGTAACAGATAACTGGGGAGTGGTGGAATCCCTAGATCCATGAGGAACTATACAGATGAAGATTTGGTTCCTCCCAGGAGGTCTCCCGCAGATGTGGTCTTGCCCTGGAGCATCACAGCATCACGGGATCCTTGAGGTCTCAGTTATGACCATAGGCCAAAATGGAATCTGTCTTGAAATGCCATAGCTGGCCTGTGGGCAGGAAAACTAGGCCTAATCAAATGATTTTTCCCTAAAATTATGTAGCACTGCTCCGAACGACTTACTACATCTTTTTCTATGAAATATGTGAGCAGAATAAACAGATCCAAACTATTTGGCTCCAGGTGTCTCTTGGGAATTGGGGACTGGTTCTAGTTGGGTTGTAGGGGTCCCTGGATGAGGGAGGACAATGGGAGTGGAGTCCAGGCTCAAGGTGTCCTGCATTTGTCCTGGCTCTGGTTGTCCTCTGTGAACTGTACCAGGAATTTCCTCCACCACCTTAATAAACAGTGAGCTGCTGGTCACTGTCCTTTTTATGTCACAACCTACATCCAGTAGCCATTTCTGGTGCACCTACTGCCTACACAGCTGGACATGGAGTTCGCAGTAATGAAAGGAACATAACACCTAGAGTACCTCTCCTGGAGAGACAGTCATGGAATAGGAAGACTTCTAAACAGCAGCCAGGACCGAGAAGCAGATTAACTTGGAACAATTGTTAAATTGTTGATGTGGCTGTAATTGAATCCCAGAAGTTTCAGTGCCCAGTTGACCCTGGAGAAAAAGCCTGGTGAAACAGGTGAGAGCATTGGCTCTGCAGCCAGACTGCCTGGCTGGGACCCCATCCACCACTTAGGCAGGTTGTGTGCCTGTCTGTGCCTCCCATGCCTCTTCTGTAGAGACAGTAATCATGCTGCCCTGGCGGGTTTATTGTGAAGTTGAAAGTGTTCAGTTCCACCCCGGGCACATGTCAAGGGCTCAGTAAGTTCCATTCCTTTATGGTAAGGTGTGATGTTTGACAAATAGTAGGTGACTCATAAGTGTTCTCTACTTAATCCAGTGGGCACTCATGGAATCCTCTTCTGGCTTTAAATCAGTGTACCAGGCACAGAAGATTCAATCATTTTTTTTCCTGGAGATCTTATTCAAGTCTCCTTTTGTGTCAGAACAACTCAGTCCTAGTGTATGAGGATAGGCCCCATGATTTCAGATCAAAGAAAGAGGCAGACAGGTATAGGACTGCACAGAGTACAATATACAGGGACTTACTGATGGAAGTGAACAACAGCAGCAAGACCAGTTGTGTTAGAAAGAGGCATAATTATGGTTTGGAACAAAAGTGACTTCATCCTGGCTGGAATGTATCTGCTTTGTCTTAATATCATACTGAAAATTCGGGCACATCATGGAAGCCAGAGTCTGGTGTAAAACTTCTCATATGATTCTAGCAGTTATATCTATTTATGGTTTGCTGGAAAACTATGTGGGAGAAAACCAACTAGGGTCAGTCTGAGGCAACCATGGTGGTTATGACCCAAGATGGCTGCAGTCCTGTCAAGCTGTATACATATACTGTGGATGGGATTCAGGGAGCATTTACCACTTCAAGATGCTGCTGCTGAGCTGGGCACAGAGCTGCAGAGAGTGAACATTACCAGCTTCACAAGAAGGATCTTTCCACACAGATGCTGGGATAGGCTGAGTGTGAGACATGCGAAGATGGAAGTATGGAAGCCTTGGAGAAGAGTATGACTTCTGACCAGGAGGCTGGGTGATGACCCTGTTCACTCACTCACTCATTGACTCACTCACGTGATCACATCTTGGTCACAGCACATGGAGCATCTGTGGGTTGGCTACAAAAGCAGGAGCTTAACTCTTCCACAGGGGCTGGCAGGGCACCCTGCCCATTGTGGTTGATCCATACTGGATGAAGGCAAACTGAACCAAGCAGATTCTCTCTTCCGAGCTGCAGGTTAGGGGATACACTGAAACTTCTGTATAACTGGACCAAATTTGTGGCACAGTACAGACCTACCCCAAATGATACCCATGAGAATGAACAGACCAAGCACCACGGCTGCCTTTCTGTGAAACTGAAGTATATTTCAGTCTCCTATGGACCCTGTGAGGCTGAACATCTGCTAAAAGAGGTTCCAAGGACACCTTACTTCCTTGTGAATTATGAAAGCAAACCTTGCTTCAGGATTCCTTAGATGCAAGCAACAGAAATGGACTCCAGCTAAATTAGGCAAAACAAATCCTTTGGAAGGGTGTATTGGAGATCCATGGAATTGACTGCCAGGATGGAAAACTAGGCTCAGAAAATGGACAGGAGCTGTAGCTGACCAGACAGCTGGTTGTTTTCCATGAGCTGCTTTTGCCTTCCCAAATATTCCCACCTTTGTCATTGAGCACTACTATAGTGAATGGATTCTTAACTCTCCCTTGAGTTCTTCATACCTCACACAAGACCTAAAGGCCAAGGAAGTCCAGGTAGCTGCAAAGGTGAGGAGGAATATCTGGCCACCTTCAGATTCCCCAGTAGAACCTAGGGCCCTGCATAGCCCTGAGACTCACCCTTATTCTCTTCCTCTACCAGTAAGAATCCTGGCAGGAAACCAGCGAGCAGTTGTGTTGGGAGCAATGCTACATAATTCTAGGAAAAAATCATTTGAGTAGGCCTAGTTCTCCTGCCTACAGCCCAGCTAGGGAGGTTCCAGACATAATTGCATTTTGGCCTCAGGTCACAACTGAGACCTCAGTGATCCCCGGATGCTGTAATGCTCCAGGACAAGACCCCACCTCGGGGAGAAGCCAGAGAGGAACCAAATCTTCATCTGCATAGTTCCTCATTGTTCTTAGATTTTGACTGCCCCCTAGTCTTTTTACACCTTGTTTATCCCAATGTAAAGTACTGAACTCTGCATTTTCACTTGTTACATCTGTTTCCCCATGTACTAAATAAAAGGTGCTGCAAGCTAGGGGTTCTTGTCTTTGCCACCCAGAGCAGCACTGATCAGACCCAAAGCTCAGCTTCTTCTCAGTCTCATTTGTCTACCTTTCCTGTAATTCGCCGTGTGCTGCCGTGGCTCGCAGGAGACCAGGACTCACTGCAGAGGTTCTGGTAATGTCCCCTTCCCCTGTTCCCTACACAGCTGAGGAAATTTAATAGAGCAATTGTTCACTAAAGAGCAAAAGATTTAAGAGGAATGAGCAAGAGATGTGTCCCAGGCCTACACCAGTGGGGAGCAGTTCCCAGGCTCAAGGCATAGTGTCATTGGATTCAGAAAGTAGCCTCCGGAGATGTTGTCCAAAGGGAGCGGTGACCTTCGGGTTTCCACTCAAGTCACCCAGAGTCCGGGGAAGACCTTTTTTTTTTTTTTTTTTGGTTCCAGGGATCGAACTCGGGTCCTTGTGTTTGCAAGGCAAGCAATGGAACCATTGAGCTAGATCCCTGGCCCCCGGGGGAAGACATTCTGTGAGTCATCCTCCCTCTCCCATCTCCTGCTTGTGTGCTTGTTGGCGAAACCCAGCCAGATGCTGTCTCTGAAGTGCCCATCCAGTCCCTGGCTGTGGAGGGGGTCAGGAGACCCTGAAAGATGCTGTGCCCTGACAACAGAACCCACGTGTCTCTTCCTTATCCTCTGCCAGAATGGAGCTAGTCCAAGACTGACTTCTGTCTGCTGGGCTTGGGGGAGGGAGGGTCAAAGAGGATGCTTAAAGCCCCCAATTATTGGGTAGGGAGGGGAGCCAGGGCGGGCATGTGAGGCCCCTGTCTGCAGCTGTGGCCCAGCAAGGCAGCACAGAGTCCCATGGAGAATGGGGTTGGGGGGGACTTAAGCCATACTCCTGTGTCCCCAGGGGACACTCACCTGGTTCCACCTATGGTATCACAATACCCAGTGAGTCACCCGCCCAGGGTGATCCTTGTGGGGACCCCTGGTTGGCAGAAAACCATCCATCTCCGGCCCTGGAGAAACCTATGAGGTCAATGAAGCTGCCTCCTGTCCGCCTCCCTCACTGTGGCCCCTGCTCCCTGGCCTTCTTCACCCTCACTGTGGCCCTTCTCTGCCTGCAGACC
The DNA here is from genome assembly GCF_053883595.1 of Heterocephalus glaber. Classification (NCBI taxonomy): domain Eukaryota; kingdom Metazoa; phylum Chordata; class Mammalia; order Rodentia; family Bathyergidae; genus Heterocephalus; species Heterocephalus glaber. The sequence continues at coordinate 28,964,031 of NW_028258137.1, forward strand.
CCAATCACCTATCAGGAGGGACAGTGGCTGGGGCCTCCAGGAAATCAAGCTGCACTTTTACCTTTTGGGGCCAGGGATCCCTCCCCTGGGCCTCTCCACAGAGACAGACTTGGTGACTCTGGAGTCCCCATGGGAGGAGGCCACAGCAAGGCTGTCCCTGAGGCTTGGCCATATGAAGGAGCACAGGGACTCACCCACTAGGACTCCAGAGGTGGCCTGGCAGAGCCGTGGGATAGGATCAGGGCCCAGCTCCAGCCACCCACGCTGGCCCCAGGTATCACTGCCATTCCTGGGGGTCGGGGGGCACCCCAAACCTGAACAAGGCCACTCTGGAACCCACAGCAGTAGGTCAGGGATCTTGAGTTACCCAGCTAGGGAGAGTTTGTCAGCCTAAGTGGCCAATGAGAGAGAGAGAGAGAGAGAGAGAGAGAGCAGGGCTTCATCCAGAGAGAGGACTTTGCAGGTGGATTCAGTTTCTGGAGGGCCATTGATCAAGCGTGACTGTTGGGAACCCATCTCCCTATTTCCTTTCAGGGAATCCCCTCTGCCCACTGTTCACAGCCAGACCCCTGGCTCCGTCCATACAAGCTAAAGGCCACACTCTTCTTAGCCAGTGTCCACCTTGGGAACTCTGAGGTGTGGGGTAGGATAAGTCTCAGAGGATACTCATGATAGGCACGGGGACAAACAGATTCTATGGGCTGCAAGACCCAGCCTGTGATAATTCCCATCCTGAGGCTACAGCCTTGATTCCTGCCTCTTGCCAAGAATGAATCCCCTGCCTCCTATTTGCCCTTCCAGCAAAAGACCTTTAATTTAATTTTACTGTTTGAAAGTAGTATTTGGACAGACAATGCTTTTGTGTGAAAGATGATGGTAGGGTGAGGGGATTTCTCCACAGCATCACCGGACCATCAACTGTGGTCAAGTTGGTTCCTACCAGAGCCCCCAGGGCCCCAGACTCAGGGCAGAAGAAGGGAGGGGACTGCATGTTACCTCCTGTCCCAGCCAGGATCCTTCCTGTCTGTGCCTGTGAAGCATGGGTGAGGCTCTCTCCGAGCCCTTTTTGCCCTTGGGCTTGTCACTGTCAGGCCTGGGAAAATTTAGAATTCAACATTTGCACCAATTGGAAGTGGGTTACCCAGGTAGAGCTGAAAAAACAAGGCAAAAGCCCCAAGGCAAGCTCTCCTAGAGGGGTGCTGGCCTCCCTGACTTGCCTTACCACACAGGCATGCCTTTGTGAGCCTTTGCTTATCTTGGAGGAGGGCACAGAATAAGAAAAAACCTGGAAATGGAGACTCTTGTGTTATCCCAGATTATATGGAGCCACATGGGGTTAAGCGACAAAGCAAAAATGGGTTTGGATTTATCCATCTGTTCATTCCTGCTTCCTCCCACTCTGCTGGATCTGTGATAGGTGATAGTGATAGCAGATTCCTCTCAGGGACCCACACCATGCCTCGGCCCACACCCTACACTTTGCCATTTCTCTTGGAGTAGAAGCCAGAGTCCTTCCCTTGGCCCTCAAGGCTCTGCATGACTCCTCCCCCAGCCACATTTGCTTAGCCCTGCTCCTAGAGATCACCAAGAATGTCCTGCCTCAGGGCCTTTGCTCCTCCTGCCCCAGTGCCTGGGACATTTGTCAGATGGACTCCTTCCCTCACCTCCCTCAGTCTGAGCCCCTCGCCTTTGGAACTCCATGGCTGTTCCACGCTGTACTTTTTTCCCATCTGCTCTCCTCTAACTTTTTGGGGGGGAGGGTGCATAGGGCAGGGTAAGGTCTTACTATGTACTATGTTCTAGCTAGATTCAAACCAGTCATCCTCCTGTCTCACCCTCCCAGAGTGCTGGAATTGTAGGCCCGATCCCCCTTCTATATTTTTATTTGTTGCTTTGTCTCTTCCCTGGACTGTATGCATTCTCCATCAGGGCAGGGATTTAATTCATTCATGTTTTTGGTACTGGGGATGGAACCTAGGGCTTCATCATACTAGGCAAGTGCTGTACTACTGAGCTTCTTCCCCAGTGCCCAGCCTGTTCTAAATTTTATCTTGGGAAGAGGTTTTGCTAAGGTGCCCAGACTGACTTCAATCCTCCTGCCTCAGCCTCCTGAGAAGCTGGAATGAAGGGATGCACCACCATGCCCAGTTTTTCTTAAAATGGAAAGTTCTTCTTTACTGAAGATATTAAATGGGAGGGTATAGACATAGGAAATAAGAAAGACCGCATAAATTTACAAATTAAAGATCTGTTTCCATGATAAAAATTAACATTATTTAACATTATTAACAACATTATTTAAGCCATAGTTCTGATAAAAAGATGTTTTATAGTTTTTTTTTTAAAGTTCAATATAAAAAATAAGTTCAATATTAGTGCCTGGCACACAATGGATGCTCCATAAAAAGAAATAAGTAAGGCCAGGACTGTAATCCCAGTATGCTGGGAGGCCAAGGCAGGAGGATTGCAAGTTCCAGCCCAGCCTAGGCAACCTAGCAACTTAGAAAAAACTTGACCCAAAGTAAAAAAAAAACAAAACGGGGCGGGTGGTGGTGGTGGAGCTGGAGCTATGGCTTAGTTTGAAGTCTTTGGGTCTAATCTCTCATACTGGAAAAATAATTTTTAAAAGGAAGAAATGAACGAGAAGTCTGCCTTGGTAATGTACCCTTGGGTACCCATTGGGCAGGAGGCAGTGGCGCAAAGGCCCTGGGACTCTCAAAGAACCCCATGTGGGAAGGGGAAGATACATGTGAAGGAGGCTCCTCTTCTCTTTCCAAGGACATAGAGCCATGTAAATTCCGATGCTTATTGATGCCCAGGGCCCCAGGCCAGGGAGAGTGGCCCAGGCCCAGAAGTTCCTAGCAAGGGCAGGCAGGAGCCTCCACTCTATCCACATGGCCCCGTGGTCTTCACCCACCATGGGCTCTGCCAAGGCCAGGGCTTGGGTTGGGACCTTGAGCCCTGGGTGGGCCTGGGAGAATGAACTGGGGCAGTGGAGAGCAAGGTGGGGAGGGCACATCTGGGGACAATAAGGGTGTTTTAGTTTCTGTCTCTTCCTTCCCTTCCTTCCTCCCCCAGCGTTGACTGCTCAAGGCATAATGCTCACTGCAGAAAATTCATAAATAAGAAAAGAACAAAGAAAATCTCACCATCCAGAGGTGAGCCTTGCTATAACATTGTAGCATGTATTCATGGAGTATATTTTTGACTTCGTTAATTTTTCACTATGCACAATACATGAATATGTTCTTCTTGTAAAATCTAAAAGGTTCTAGATAGATCTCAACTCTGTTTGCAGCCAGTTTCACTCCTGGTCCCTCTTTTTCTTTCCGAGCCCTTGCTTCCCAGAAGACCAATGAACTAGGGGAAGACACTTCATTCCACACTGTTCTTTATGTAGAGAGAGAAGTAGAAATCTTTGGATTTCTTTTTTAACATACAGGGGATTGAACCTAGGGCTTTTGCACTGAGCTACATCCCAGCCCATTTCTTTGTTTTGAATTTTTGCTCCTTATGGAACACAGACTGACCTTGAACTCACTAGGTAAACCAGACTGGGCTCTAACTCCTACCTCAGCCTCCAGAGTGCTGAGATTACAGACCTGCTCCACCACATATATCTCTCAGCCCTTTTTAAAATTTTGGAGACAGGGACTCCCTAAGTGTCCAAGCAGCCCAGGCTTGGCTCCCATTTGTAGTCTTCCTGACTCAGCCTCCTGTAGTTCTGGGATTACAAACATATGCCACCACATGTGGTTTAAACTTTTCTTTTTATTAGTTAGAATTATATTGTAAACTCTGCTTTGTGTTTGCATTTTCCCTTCTCATATGTGAGTACTTTTGGTGTATGCTTCCATATGCACCTACACAAAATGTATTATTTCATTACCTTTAAAGTTTGCCCAAGCCCTGTTGGTTTTTTGACTGTGCAGCTTGTGTGATAGACTGACTTAGGGCAAAGAGGCTGGAGTGCACGCTCTGGAGTGCAGCACAGAGATCTGAACCCTGTGTGACTTCCCAGCCGTGTGACCCAGCCTTGTGACCCACACGGGTTACTTAACCTCCCTGGGCTTCACTTGTCTTCTTTATACAGGGGGCTTTCAGGAGTTAATGTCTTTCCTCCTCCGAGAGTAGCCATGAGGCCAATGGGATCACACATGGCAGCTAGGAGAGGCAATGCCACCTTGTAGAGTGCTAGGCTAAATGTTAGGTGTGACCCTTTGGTTACTGTGGACAGGGCCCTCTAGGTGCTGGGTCGGGACACAGCATGATAGCTAAGAGCTCAGACTCTTCAGCAAGATCCACTGGGTTCAAACGGGGGAAGCGCACCAGTGCCCTGCACTTGGGCAGGTACCTTAGCATCTCTTCTCTTTATCTCTAAAGTGGCTTCAGAGTAGTGCCCTTTCCATGGAGTAAGAGTTATGCTAATGGGCCTGAAGGAGTTAGAAAAGCTCCTGACCCTGAGTGTTAGCTGGCACAGTGGACCCTGGAGTTACGACTGGCCTGACATATGAACAACTTGGGCTATGACTGGAATTTTAGTTTTAACTTTCATACAAAGTCTTGCACTACAACTCAAATGCTGGCCCCTTGTGCTTCCAGATGGTCTCAGATACAGTTTAACCCTCCAGCAGTTTTGGAAGGGAGAGTACAACATCCTTTCTGGGGGGTGGGGGGGTTAACTGAGAAATCCTGGGCCAATGTCTCTCCAAGGACACTGAGATCTGCCTATGTACAGGAGAGAGACTTTGAAGGCTGTGTAAAGGAGTTTCAGCCCTCAATTGAACAACTTGAGTTACATCCAGCTCCTGTGAATGAATTTAATTTGTAAGTTAAAGGTCCACTCTAATTACCTTTTTACCTGTTGCCTACTGGCTCCAAGAAAATATGATGCAGTCTTCAGAGCCTTTTTCCTACTAGTAGACATTTAGGCTTTTCACTCACTTCCTTTCTCATACAGTTTCCCTACCCAGAAGTGAAATTGCTGGGTCCATAGGAACGTACATTTTAATGTCTTAACATTTAGACATCAATGTATAGACTTACTATTTTAAGTTCTTGGGTTCACAGTCTTAGCCTTTTTTTTTTTTTTTTTACTTAACTACATAATGCAATTTGTAAATATCCCACTGCATTTTCTGCATCCTTTTTGGGGAGGGGTCCTGTGGTCTCCAACTCCTGGGCTCAAAGGATCCTCCTGCCTCCGTCTCTTGAGTAGCTGGGGCTGCAGCACAAGTTACCATGTCCTGTTTACCTTTTTTTTTCCATACCCAAAATTGAACTCAGGATCTTCTGCTTTCGTGGCAGTTGTGGCACCTCTGAGCTACATCCCCAGCTAAATTATCTTTGAGTGCTCATTTTATTATGCAAAATCTTAAAATATACAGAAGTGGAAAGAGCAGTAAAACAACTCTCACAGACCCATCCCCACTTACACATGCATCAGCCTTGTGCTATGCTTCATGCAGCACTGTTAATGATGGCACAGTGCATATTGGATGCATTTACCATAACTTAGGAAGCCCATTCCCTACTGTTGGCAAATGAAGATGGGTAATTTTGTTCTACAGAAATAGGACTTCAAAAAGAAATAGGACTTCAGTAGAGGAGAAAACAGGAAGGGTGTTTTGCCCACTCCGAACTCAGCCCTGCACTACTGCTTTCTGCCAGCAGACCTCCTCCACCTGTGAGGTTTAGGGAGTTGACCCGCCTCTGGCTTCTCAGATGCAGAGCCAGGGACAGGGGCATGGCAGGAAGGGACAGTCAGGGGCCCAGGTGGTCACCACAGCCCCAACCCCCTCCTCCACCTCCGGTCAGCAGGGCAAAGTGACAGCCTGTGTGGGCTCTGCAAGTCTGCAGGCCCACATCCTGCCTCTGAGGTCCCTGCTGACACCCACATGAGGGGACAGCTTCATAGTGGCCTCTGTGAGGAGAGGCAAAGCACCAGGAGCTCTGGATGAATCAGAGACCTTTGAGCTGGGATAGAGACAGGAAATGAGTCCCTTCCCTTTTCATGTCTTGCTGCAGACCACAAACACCCAGGCTCAGGCTGCAGCTGGACATGGAATGAAATGAAAGATCAGCTGCATCAGGGCCCAAATGGGATTTTTTTTTTTTCATTTTTTTTTTGGTACCTGGGATTGAACTCAGGACCTTGTGCTTGCAAGTCAGGCAGTGGAACCGCTGAGCTAAATCCCAGGCTCCCCCAAATGGGATTTTAAATAGAAACACACAGAGTCAGTGAACGGGAGGCAGCAGGAGGCAGAGGGGAAGGTGCAGGGGAGACAAGCCCAGCTCTGGCAGATGGAGGAGCCTTGGGAAAAGGCCATCCATGAGGGGACAGGGAAGAGTCCAGGTTGCTGCTGTCTGTCAGGGGGGAAAGGCAGCCTCAGAAAGGTCAGGTTCAATGCACAGGGAAGAGTTGGGTCTTATGGGTCAAAACCTCCTCATTCCTAGAAGCTGTAAAAATTTTGCCTAATTAAAAAATTGAGTTGTCTTTTTAATTATTAGGAAGCAGAAGTTTTTAAAACCTTCCAGATATTCCTGCCTTTCTGTCATGACTCTTTCAGGATGCTTTTTCCCTATCTACTCTAAAACACAACGAGTGTGGAGCCAGAGTGACTCCATTTTGGAGCTGTCTCCTTTGTTCTCTCAAATTTGTGCTTATCCACTCAAAATTCTTAAGTTTATTACCCAGCCATCTGTGTCCTCAGGAAGGACATTCCGGACACACTACCTATAAGGTAAACAGTTAATGGCTAACTGCCCACAAAAGATAGATGTGACCATTAGTCAGTGGATCTGCTAACCATCAGCTTATGACAGTCGACCACTAACCTTTGCCCCCTTCTCCCTTGCAAAAATCTATACGTAACCCCCTTAACCCCCCCCTAAGCCTAACCAATCAAAACCCTACACTTCATATGTATTTAGTATTAACCAATCACCTGGCTACTAACAACCAAAGCTTGTTGTATTCTCAATAAAAACCCTGCTAGTTAGAGACTCAGGGCTCTCAATCTCGATCCGCTGCGTCGGTGACAATTGAGAGTCCCTGCTTAAGCTTGAATAAACGACCCTCGTGTGCTTACATCGGAAACGGCCTCCTGGTGGTCTCTGGGACTTCACGATCTGGGCACAACATTTGGGGGCTCGTCCGGGATCCCAAGACCTTCAGGACTCCCGTACCGGAGGGTCAACGCCGGCTGGTGAGTGTTTTTTGTGTTTGTAAAGTCTGGGCCTATTTTCTGGGAAGGTCGGCAGACGGTCTAGGCGGACGCGCTGCAAGGGCCGCCGACCCGGGATCCTGGAAGACGTTCCGGATTCCGCTGGTGGGGACGGAGTGCCCCAAGAGTACGAGTCAGTGAGACTCCTGGAGGGACGTTGCGGGTCGCTCCCGCGGCACGGCAGGAGGCCGTCGTCCCATTTGCATTGCCTCCGATCGCGCGGAGGACGATTTTGTCTCACCTTGTGCTTCTCTGTTGCGTTTGTGTGTCTGTTTGTGCTGACTTGGACCGAGACGATGGGACAGACTGTGACTACCCCTCTTTCCCTTGTAACAGACCATTTCAAAGAAGTTAGGGAGAGCGCTCATAACTTAAGTTTAGAAATTAAGAAGACTAAGTTCATCACCCTCTGTAGCTCAGAGTGGCCCTCCCTCGGGGTAGGATGGCCCCCCGAGGGAACTTTTGATTTGCAGATTATTCGCAGAGTTCGTAAAGCCATCCTCCCCCCCCCATCAGATACCCTACATCGCCGTTTGGAAATTTCTGATTTCTAACCCGCCCCCATGGGTTAAGCTCTTTTTGCCTCCACAGCAGCAGCAACCGGAGTTAATCCCGACGGCCAATGAAAAGGCTCCTAAAAAGCGCGCGGATGAAAAACAAACCGAAACCAAGCCAACCGCGCCACTTTACCCTGTCCTCCAGGGAGGGACCGAAGAAGATCTTATATTTCCTCCCCCCTATTCCCTCCCCTTTCTTCCGCCACAGCAGGCTGGAAGAGGTGACCCAGTCCCAGCCGGGGCTAGGGAGCCCGCCCCGGGCGCCGCCGACAACCGTGATGGTCCCGCCCAAAATACTCGTCACCGGCGCGCCGCCTCGCCGGCAGGACCGGCAGACTCAACTGTCTGCCCGCTGCGAACAATAGGGCCCCCTGATGAACATAGAAACCAGCCTCATCATTACTGGCCCTTTGCTACCAGCGATCTTTATAACTGGCGCCGACAACACGCCAATTTTTCTGATAACCCTAGAGATTTGATTAACCTGTTAAAAACCGTTTTGTTTACCCATCAGCCCACTTGAGATGACTGTCAATAGCTTCTGCAGGTCCCGTTCACCACTGAGGAACAAGAGAGGATCCAGAATGAGGCCAGAAAATTGGTTCCTGGTGACAATGGTCAACCCACCACCAATGCTGACACTATCAACACTTCTTTTCCTCTGTCCCAACCCAACTGGGACTTCAACACGGCAGAAGGTAAGGAGAGGCTTTGGGTCTATCGCCAGGCTCTATTAAAAGGTCTAAAAGCAGCAGCGAGGAAGCCTACAAATTTGGCTAAGGTAAGAGATATACAACAAAAGTTAGATAAAAGCCCTGCTGCTTTCCTAGAAAGAATTCAGGAAGCTTTTCGTAGGTACACTCCTATGGACCCAGAAGCAATTGAGACAAAGGCAGCTGTAATAATACATTTTGTCAACCAGGCGGTGCCAGACATTAAGAGAAAGTTACAGAAAGTAGATAGGTTAGGAGAAAAGAGTATTCAAGACTTAGTGGCAGTGGCAGAGAAAGTGTATAACAATAGAGAAACCGCAGAGGAGAAACGAGAAAAAGCTGATGACCGCCAGACCCGAAACTTAGCTCGGATCCTTCTGGCTGCCACTGCAGGAGAACAAAAGGAACGTGAACGTAGACTAAGAAAGATTGCGGTGGAAGGAGAAAACAAAGAGAGACGCAGAGAGCGCCCCCAGTTGGGGAAAAATCAATGTGCTCATTGCAAAGAGTATGGACACTGGGCCAGAGACTGTCCCAAAAAGAAACAACAGGAAGGACGCCCCAAGGCCCCTATCCTGGCTATGGATGAATTAAATGATTAGGGGGGACGGGGTTCGGCACCCCTCCCCGAGCCCAGGGTAACCCTAAAAGTGGAGGGGAGACCTATCGAGTTCCTAGTGGATACAGGGGCTCAACATTCGGTCCTACTTAAACCATGTGGCCATGTTTCTGATAAGACCTCCTGGGTTCAAGGAGCTACAGGCATGAAAAAGTATTCATGGACAACCCAAAGAACAGTAGACTTGGGAGTGGGCCAAGTAACCCACTCATTTATGATTATACCAGACTGCCCCTACCCCTTATTGGGAAGAGACTTACTGACTAAATTAGGGGCTCAAATTCATTTCCAACCCGGGGGCACAAAAGTCCTTAATCAAGAGAGAAGGCCCATTCAGGTACTAACCATAAACCTAGAAGATAAATATCTGCTACATCAGAAGAGGGCTCCTCCTGATCCTGACATGGAACAATGGCTCATCATGCTCCCACAAGCATGGGCAGAGACTGGAGGCATGGGGTTAGCTGCACACAGAGCACCAGTGTTTGTAAAAATAAAACCTGGGGCAGATCCTGTACAAGTTCGCCAATATCCTATGCCCCTAGAGGCCCAGAAGGAAATAACTCCACACATCAGGAGGTTGCTTGCTCAGGAGATTCTTAGGCCTTGTCAATCAGCCTGGAACACCCCCTTGTTGCCAGTGCGAAAACCTCATTCTAATGACTATCGGCCAGTGCAGGATCTCCGGGAAGTGAACAAGAGGGTTATGGACATCCACCCCACAGTGCCTAATCCATACACCCTTTTGAGTTCACTTCCCCCGAGCCATCGATGGTACACAGTCTTGGATCTCAAAGATGCTTTTTTTAGCCTTCCGCTAGCACCCAAAAGCCAACACATCTTTACATTTGAATGGAGTGACCCAGAACAAGGCCTCAACGGACAGCTGACATGGACCCGATTACCCCAAGGATTCAAAAACTCTCCCACCATCTTCGACGAGGCCCTACATGAAGACCTGGGTGAGTTTCGCCTCCAGAACCCCCAACTAACTCTGTTACAATATGTAGATGACCTCCTCATAGCAGCTGAAACGCGGGAAGACTGCCTAAGTGGAACCAAGAGACTCTTGATAGTCATAGGAGAACTGGGGGTACCGGGCGTCCGCCAAAAAGGCCCAGATCTACAAACCCGAGGTAAGCTACTTGGGGTACATGCTTAGGGAAGGGCAGAGATGGCTGTCGGATGCTAGAAAAGAGACAGTTCTTAAGATACCCACACCAGATTCTCCTCGGAAAGTCAGAGAGTTCTTGGGATCGGCGGGCTTCTGCCGCCTATGGATACCGGGGTTCGCAGAGCTCGCAAGGCCCCTTTATGAGGCAACCAAAGACAATCAGGCTTTTCAATGGACAGAAAAGCTACAAAAATCTTTCGATCAAATTAAAACAGCCTTGCTGACGGCACCAGCCTTGGGCTTGCCCGATATTACTAAGCCATTCCACCTTTACATTGATGAAAACAAAGGAGTCGCTAAGGACGTCCTGGTCCAGCATCTAGGGCCATGGCGCCGCCCAGTGGCGTACCTATCAAAAAGACTTGATCCAGTTGCATCAGGATGGCCCCCGTGTCTAAGAATGATTGCAGCAGTGGCTCTAATGGTCAAAGATGCTGACAAGTTGACATTAGGCCAAGAACTGTGCGTGACCACCCCTCACGCTATTGAGGGAGTCCTAAAACAGCCTCCGGATCGATGGCTCAGTAATGCTCGCCTGACCCACTACCAGAGCTTACTCCTAAATCCAACCCGAGTTGTCTTTCAGGCCCCGGCTGCTTTAAACCCAGCCACACTGTTGCCAGACCCGAACTTGGAGGCTCCGCTTCACGACTACACAGACATCCTAGCCCAGGTACATGAAATTCGAACAGATCTGAGCGACCAACCATGGCCAGATGCAGATGATACCTGGTACACTGATGGGAACAGCTTTGTTCGTGATGGCCGCAGGTATGCAGGAACAGCAGTGGTGACAGAGACTGAGGTCATTTGGGCAGAACCATTGCCCACCGGGACCTCAGCACAATGGGCGGAGCTCATAGCTCTGACCAAGACATTGACTCTAGGACGGGGCCAAAAGTTAAATATATACACAGATAGCCGGTATGCCTTTGCCACTGCACACGTCCATGGGGCCATCTACAAAGAAAGGAGACTCCTGACAGCTGAAGAAAAGACTATTAAAAACAAAGAGGAGATCCTTGCCCTCTTAACAGCCCTCTGGCTACCTAAAAAATTAGCCATTATCCATTGCCCAGGACACCAAAAAGGCGACACTCCAATTGCCAGAGAAAATAATTTAGCTGACCAGACAGCCCGAAAAATAACCTTAAAGATTAATCTGACACTGGCCACTCAGCTGCCCGATCCGGGAAGTACAGCCCTACCAGAAAAACCCCAGTACACTGAAAAAGATTTAAATTGGATAAAACAATTACCTATGCCTCAGTGCCTCAACGGGTGGTGGAAATCTTCTGATTGTAAAGTCATCTTGCCTAAAGCGCTGGGAGAACAAGTTCTCTCCAAGATGCACCGGACCACCCACATGGACACTCGAAAAATGCAAGATCTCCTGAGACATGCTAAAATTAAGATCCGTGATGCTAATTCTAAAATTGAACATATTGTTGCTACCTGCAAAGCCTGTCAATTGACAAATGCCACCCACAATAGGGCCAACCCAGGAAATAGGCTGAGAAAAAGCCGACCTGGAGCCTATTGAAAATTGGACTTCACCAAGGTAAAACCTGGAAGGTATGGTTATAAATACTTGTTAGTTTTTGTAGACACTTTTTCAGGATGGACAAAAGCGTTTCCTACCAAACATAAAACAGCGTAAAGTGTGACTAAAAAACTGCTAGAAGACATCCTGCCAAGGTATGGTTTTCCAGTAATGCTAAGATCAGATAATGGACCCACCTTTATTTCCAAGGTGAGTCAAACCCTAACACAGATATTGGGGACGGATTGGAAATTACATTGTGCATACAGACCCCAAAGTTCAGGACAGATAGAGAGGATAAATAGAACATTAAAAGAGACCTTAACTAAATTAACCTTAGAGACTGGCGGTGACTGGGTGACTCTCCTTCCCTTCGCCCTCTATAGGGTACACAATTCACCCTATAAGATGGGATTAACTCCCTTTAAAATCATGTTTGAAATTCCCCCTCCCATTATTCCCAACCTTCAATCAAATGTGCTTGTTAAATTTGATGACCAAAAGTTGTTACTTTCTTTAAAAAGCCTCCAAAGTGTGCATGAGAATATCTGGCCTAAATTAAAAGCCTTATATCAAACTGGACTGCCTCCCGAGCCCCATCGCTATCGACCAGGAGACTGGGTCTTCGTCCGGAGACACCGACAAAGAGACCTTGAGCCCCGTTGAAAAGGACCCTACGTCACAGTCCTGACCACGCCCACCGCTCTCAAGGTCGACGGGATTGCCTCGTGGGTGCACTACACCCACGTTCGCCCTGCAGATCCTCACGCTGTCCTAGAGGACTTCGTTCCATCATGGCAGGTGTCCAAAGACCAAGACAATCCCCTCAAACTCAAGCTGCGTCATCGACGGTCATGATTGTGGTAACTGTACTTTTGACACCGATTTTAAAAAGACAGAACCCACATGCTCCCCTAAATTTAACCTAGATGATCATCAATATCGCCACAGGTGACATTATTAACAGCTCGTCCAAAGTGAGCCCACCATTAACCTGGTGGCCTGCTCTAGAGTTTGATCTCTGTCGGCTAGCCACTGGCAGCTGAGATATCGGACACTGGAGCCTAGAGTCACGGGAAAGGCCTGAATGTGGAAAAAAAAAAAAAAAAAAAAGGGGTGTACCCTCCCCCCGGTCGATTCACAAACACCGGGTTACAACCATGTAATTCGCAGGGCAATATTACGAGACACCCCCTTCTACAGGGAGGACTCTGCGTTGCCTTAGGTAAAAAAATGTTGCTTCTATGTAGATCATTCAGGAGTGGTCAAAGAGTCCATGGCTAGAGTTAGGGAGGACATCGCCAAACGTAAACAAAAAAAAAAAAAAACTATCTCAAAACTGGTTCGAATCTTGGTTTAATTCTTCCCCTTGGCTAACTATCCTAATCTCTACCCTGCTAGGCCCCTTGCTTATCGTGTTACTACTGTTGACCTTTAGACCTTGTATGCTCAATAGACTAGTTTCGTTCATCAAAAAGCGAATTAACGCTGTTCAGTTAATGGTACTCAGGTCCCAATACCAGCCAATACCTATTGATTTGACAGAATTAACCCCCAGAGGCCCATGATTGGCCCTCTATAGCACCATGAGAAGGGGGGAATGTGGAGCCAGAGTGACTCCATTTTGGAGCTGTCTCCTTTGTTCTCTCAAATTTGTGCTTATCCACTCAAAATTCCTAAGTTTATTACCCAGCCATCTGTGTCCTCAGGAAGGACATTCCGGACACACTACCTATAAGGTAAACAGTTAATGGCTAACTGCCCACAAAAGATAGATGTGACCATTAGTCAGTGGATCTGCTAACCATCAGCTTATGACAGTCGACCACTAACCTTTGCCCCCTTCTCCCTTGCAAAAATCTATACGTAACCCCCTTAACCCCCCCCTAAGCCTAACCAATCAAAACCCTACACTTCATATGTATTTAGTATTAACCAATCACCTGGCTACTAACAACCAAAGCTTGTTGTATTCTCAATAAAAACCCTGCTAGTTAGAGACTCAGGGCTCTCAATCTCGATCCGCTGCGTCGGTGACAATTGAGAGTCCCTGCTTAAGCTTGAATAAACGACCCTCGTGTGCTTACATCGGAAACGGCCTCCTGGTGGTCTCTGGGACTTCACGATCTGGGCACAACACGAGCTGTCCTGGCCTCGGGAGAATGTGCACCACGGTGTTCATAAGGGTAGAGTCAGTCTGAATCTGCCTCTCAGCCAGCGCTCAGCACTGTCTCATCCCCGCATCGCAGTGAGGTTGGGCACCACGGCTCAGGCAGGCTCCAGTGCCCAGGCCTGTCACAGCCTGGACAGCTGCTGACCACTGACATGGCCCCATGCGTAGGTGCTTGTCGTGCCCCTAGGTGTCACACTGGCCACCATTAGCTGATGTGGGGTCAGATGCTGGGCCTGCCGATTCCACTGAGAAGTCTGGGGTCTGCCTTCAAAGCAATCTGAAATGGTAAGGTTGGAGTCACTGTTCTGAGTCCTGATGGGTCCTTCTGCACCTTTTCAGCTGACATTTGTGGACAAGTGCCATGTCCCTTGGTGCAGGTAGGGGGCATGGCAGTTCTGTACTTACTGGTAAACAAGTTGCTACTCTATTCTAGACTCTTCTATCCACAGGTTTTGCCAGAAAGAAAGACTGAACACTGATCATACCCTATATGCAAAGCTCTGCTCTAAGTCTTTAATTAGTATTCACTAATTCAATGCTTCTAACAACTTGTCATTGTCCTGTATTATTATTCTTATAAGAATACGGACACTGTGAGCTGGGCATGGTGGTAGAGGACTGGAATCCTAGCTTCTTGGGAGGCTGAGGCAAGAGGATTACAAGTTGTATGGCCAGCTTGGGCAATTTAGCGAGATCCTGTCTCAAAATGAAACAGAAAGTGCTGGTGACAGCTTAGTGCTACCTGGCTTCAATTCCCAGGACTCTTATCACCAAATAAAAGATAAAAAAGAAAGAATCAAAAATGTGTACCTACAATGTGAAAAACTACCATGCCCAAAGTCACCCATGTTCACCGCCTTCCTCCAGAATCGATTGCTGACAGCAATTTTCTCATGGGTTGGCACAGAAGGAGGAAGTGCTCTGCGTTCTAAGTGCGGCCATGGCCACAAGTGTGTTTCTGTTTTCTACTTTCACTCTTGGGCACACTTTCCTTTTGTCATTTAAGTTTTTTCTCTCTTGAAACCTCAGCTCCAAATACCGTTAGTAATCACCCCAACAGAGCCCTTCCTTGACAGACGAGCCTCAGAAGAGATGGCTTCATAGGAAGGCAGCTATGGATAGGAGAAGGGAATCTGAACCAATCAGGAAGATGGGGCTCTTGGAAGCAAAGTTTCTGCAAGAGCTGAAACCATATCCTCTGGTCTCCCTTGGTACATTTTTCATCCCTGGGAGAGCCTTCCTGGGGTTGGATGCAACTTTCAAACATCTGCAGTGTTAAAAAGGAGATATCCGGGTATAGTTCTGAAGACCTGGATTCCCAGTACTCAGGAGACTGAGGCAGGAAGATTGCTGTGAGTTTGAGGCCAGCTGAGGCTACATAGTGAGTTCAAGGCCAGTCTGAACTACATAGTGAGACTCGGTCTCAGAAAACACTCAAATGAAAAAAAAAAAAGGGAGAGAGGAGAAACTTAAAGCATTGTCAGTCAAGTTCAGTTTTCTTTTGGCAAATGCAGCATCAGGACAAACTGCCCAATGTGACATAAACAATGTTGATAGATGTGGGCAAAGCTCTTTTTCAACCACAGCAATGGCCATATGCATAGGATTGGTTTTTTTTTCTTTTTCACTCCACAGCCAATAAGTTTAATAACAAAACAACCAGATGTGTGAAGAAACCTACCACCTTCACAATGTCACCTGACAGTCAGCTATTAATGATTAATGAGTGTGGGACTCATTCCAAGTCTCACCTCAGCAAGTTGGCAGTGAAGTTGATTAAGGACTTCTCTGGAAAACTCCTTACTAGAGTTCGTGAGGGTTCTGCATGAATGTCTGAGGCTTTCTTGTTTATTTATTTATGCTTTTGAGGTTGACAGATTGAACCCAAGGCCTTGCTCATGCAAGGCAAGTTCTCTATCACTGAGCTACATCTTTAGACCACCATCCCCCTTTTTGAGATAAGGACTTGCTAAGTTATCCACTCAGGCTGGCCTTCAACTTGTGACTCTCCTGTCTCAGCCTCCCAAGTAGCTGGGGTTGCAGGGATGCATCACCACACCTGGCTATTTCTGAGGCTTTCTTGGAATACAGCACACTGGCCTCCATTGCAGAAGACTTGAAGGCAGGTGCAGGCCTTGCCCTGTGGCCCTGTGTGGCTCTGGTAAGACATTGAAACCCTCCAGAGCTTAGCTTCTCCATGGTCCACAGGAAAATAAACCTGGCTCTTAGTGGATTTCAAGTTTCAGGAGAAAAACAGGTGTGAATCTTTTTGTTGTTGTTGTTATTGTACCGGGGATCCAACTGAGGACCTTGCTCTTCCTACACAGGCAGTGGCACCACTGGGCTAAATCCCCAGCCTGGGTGTGCATCTCTTTTTCTTTATCAGGTATTTCACTGAGAAATAGTTTCATCCCCTCCAATGAACAAATCCTAAGTGTGCAGCTGAATAGAATCTGGTGTATGTATAGTTCTGTGTTGACCCTCAGCTCAGCATATAGACTATTTCTGGCTCTCTCTCAAGTGTTCTCTGTGCTGTTTGCTGGTCAGGATATCCAAGGAACAATGATTCTCTCCTCTATCACCATATATTAGCTTTGCCTACTCCTGGGGTTCGTATAAATAAAATTTCATAGTATTTCTTGTTTTCTGTCTGATTTGAGTGGTCACAGTGGTTCATGACATCCATTTACATCTTACTGATGCAGCAGTTGGTAGTTTTTTCCCTTTTAGTGCCGAGTAGTATTCTATGATACGACCGTACCACAGTCTGCTTATCCATAAATATCCTTGTCGTTCCCAGTTTAGAGTTATTAGGAATAAACCTGTTAGAAATGTCTTTGTACACGTGTCTTCATGTAAATGCGTTTTCATTTTTCTTGGGTAAATACCTAGTAGGAGAATGGTTAGGTCATAGAGTAGATAGGTGTTTAGCTTTCTTAGAAATTGCTTGTTTTCCAGCTAGGCAGGATGGCACATGCCTGTACTCCCAGCACTCAGGGAAGGTAAGGCAGGAAGATCAGAAGTTCAAGCCCAGCCTAATTAACTTAGTGAGTTAGTGAGACTCTGCCTCAAAATAAAGCCCTTGTCCCTCCTGGGGATCTCCCCCACACTCCCATCACTAGTTGGTGTGCACCATGGTGCACCCCTTGGGTGCTTGGTGGAGGGCTGCATCCATGTGTGGTAGTTAGTGTTCTTGCAGCTCTTTTGCTCAGCCTGTTCTGATTTCCACCAGATGAGAGGCCTTCTGTGCCCTATCCATTTGGGGAACTTGAGTCCCAGTCCTGTCCCTTCTCCAAACCCATCTGCAATGTGACTGTCTTCAACTTCGCTTTGGCCCCTGTCCGAGTTCAACCCCAGCCTCCTCAAGTTCCTGGATGGATGCTAGCAGGCTGCCAGAGCAGGAAGTTTTGTGCAAAACACTATCCTCCTGCTATAGAAGATAAGGTGTGGCAAGGCTGGCTGGGGAAATGAGCGGGACCCATCAATCACAAGATCCCTGAGACACATGAGGAACCCTATGTAGAAGTTCTCCCAAGCTTCCACTAGATGAGGATGGCATAAAAAAGAGTGGCCACCACAAAAAGCCGCTATCGCTCCTGAGTTTGCACAGTAGGCAGCAGACACGGTGTATACTTTTCTTTGAGCCTTTACCACCTTTTTCTCTTTGTTCGGCCCAACTTTGCTCTGCAGAGTTGGTTCTTCCATATCCATTTACCTCATACTTTTCAAGTATACTTTTTGGTACCATTATTGGCTTGTCTCCTCCAGTTCTTTGTTTGAGGAAAGAAGAACCAGGAGTCTTTTTTATTGGCGAGCCATTTCTAAAGAAACCACCTTATAACACTTGGATATGAACTTCCCCTCCTCTCATCGCCTGTCTTTGCCTCTCTCTCAGTCTTCAGATCCTTCTTCCTGTACACAGGAACAGGCCAACAAAATTCAGGTCTCTCCCTCCCCTTTTCCATGGGGAGGGATGTCTGGGTGCTTTATCCGGGTCTGCCTTTACCTGAGGCTGCCTACAGCCTATTGGCCAGCTGTACTCCAGGGTGGCAGTTCTGAAAATTGACAGACGCTCCCAATCAAGGAGGGCCTTTGGTGATATTGAGAACCTGTATTATATGAAAAAGCAAGAGGCACGGGTGATTCCCTTTTGGTATTGCTGACTGTTGTGGAACATTTAGTAACTAATGTCAGGCCCTGTTTAATAACTTAAATTCTTTGAACTCCTTCAGAGATCCAAAAGGGAAACGCTATCCACGATTCCATTTTACCAACTGGACAACTACAACACAAGTTCACAGTCTCAGAGAAGCCACCCATGGCCCGCGTGTGTCTTCATTTCTTCACTGCTGGATTCTTACACTGGAGCAAGCCTCCAGCTGAGTCTGATGAAAAGTTGTTATCACATTCCCAACTTGCAATGCAGAGTGAGTTCCAAGTAGATTGATCTTTCTCAAGAAGCTGGATGCTATCTAACAGAAATTTATCTCTAGGGAGTCCCTCTGTACAGACTGATTATAGCACTGTTTATTACAGAGACACAATCTCTCCACAGAAAACAGCTCAGAGAGGTTTAGCAATTTGCCCAGGCCACACAGCCTGGAAAGGGTGAAATGTGTTGTAATGCAGATCTTCCTGATTCTAAAACTCCTGGCCCTAGGGCAGCAGGAGAATCAGCTTGGGGAAGAAGGCACAATGAGAGGTAGAGAAGACTTGCCCAATAGCAAGCCTGGCTCAAGCTCTAAGCCCAGCCTCTGAGGACCCTTAGTTCAGTACGGTATACTCTGGCAGGTGGCAGCTGGTGCATCTGTGGGGTGAGTCTTTTTATAAGAAAGCTACTCGGCCCTCCTGATTCCAGGATAGGGCAGACAGACTGGAATGAGTGACAGGGCCAGCACGGAGAGATGAAGGCCAACCCTCCACTAAGGAGAGGAAGGGCCTCAAGTATCAGGTCTGCCCTTTCTGCCTGGTGTGCTCTGTAGGCCTCAGCCTACCAGCTTGGGATGTCTTGGCGATGCAGAGCAGGGCAGTCATGAGCCTGAAATACTCAGGCCTCTGAAATGGGAGTCCCTGGGAAGATGTGAAGGCTAAGGGCTGCTGAAGGTGCTGGAACAAAAGGGAAAGCATTAGGACCACGAAGAAGTAAAGGACTGTACCAACACTCAAAATGCATCCTCCACTGCCAGAGAAATCTGTCCAAGGCTGGGAAGTGTCCTAAAAACAGCGTGGCTTCCCAAGGGCGCCAGAGCCCTCAGGGAACATTGAGAGACCTGGATAGGCACCAGAGGCAAAGGCAGGCCAGGAGAGGCTGTGCCTCACCCAAGGCGGATCCAAGCCCAGAGGCGGGGCGCTCCCTGCTCCGTCAGCGTTGGCCAGGCGCAAGTCACCGCCCCTGCGGGTGCACGCGGCGCGGTGGAGGAGCCGTGCGCACTTGCCTGGCAGAATGCAGGGTTCCCGGTACGTGGCTCCTTGCGCACGGCCGGGGCTGACCGCTTGGCTCAGGCTTGCATCACAAGGGGATGCGCGTGATTCCCAGCGCGGTTTCTTGCTTCCCCGCCGCCCCTTCCTGATTTCCTCCGGATTGCTGCCCCTGCCCCACCACTCCTGGGAGTTCCCGGAAGTAGACCCGGGGACCTCGCTGCCATCCCAGCCCCCATCGCTGCCTCTCAGTCCTTCCCCCAGTCCGTGTGCAGCTCCAGGACAGAGTTGGCATCTTGGATCCGTGCTGGTGGGGACCAGAACGAGGGAGTTTCCCGCAAAGGACTGGTGTGGCTGTGACTCACCGCTTCCCGCATTGCCAGCCCCTGCTCCCTCACAGTCCTTGGGTTTCAGGTCTTCAGTACACAGACACACTTAGGCGCAGTCTCCCAGTCTTCCTCTGCCTGAGATTCTCCTGGGGCTGCCACAGCCTAGTGGCCCATCCCACTCCGGGAAGGCAGTGGGAAGGCAGTTTCGAAAACTCGGGATTCCCTCAAGGGAGGGATCAGGCAGGTTATGTGCAGACCTTCTAAAAATAAGAACGCAGGAAACGTGGTTCTTTTCCTTTTAATATTCCTGCTGCATAACATGGTGCATGTCAGCCCTGTTGAGTCACTTCTGTTCTTTGCACCCTCCTAACCACCATAAACTAGAAATGTGGTTTGGAGCTCATTTTTCTAATGGGAAAATGAAGGCACCAGGAATGCCTGTCAATTTTCGGTCCTACACCAAGGCATTGATGCCTGTGGGTGTGAATCTACTCAGTTTCCCAAAGAGGGAAGAAAGTCAATGATAAAGATCTCCCCCCCCCCCCCCCCGCCCTTCAACTAACAAAATCCAGGCTTGCCTTAAACTCGCAATACTCTTGCTTCAGCCTCTCAACTATTGGAATTAAAGGCCTGTGCCGCCACAAGCAAAAGGATTCTAATTTTGAGGCCAGCCTGGGCAACTTAGTGAGAACCTGCCTCAAAATAAAATCATGAATGTTAGAGCTTTAGCTCAGTGGACGGAGCCTGCCGTGCCAACACAAGGTCCTGAGTTAGATCCCGGGTGCCAAGAAAAAAAAAAAGTAAATAAAGTCTTAAAAAGTCTGGGGATGTAGCTTGGTGGTAGAATGCTTGCCAACTATGAATGAGGCTTTGATTTAATCCTCAGGAAAATGCACACGCTCTCTCTCTCTCTCTCACACACACACACATACACACTTTTTCTTTTGCTCTAGATATATTGTGAATACCACTGTAGTGCTTGAATTCTTATAAACAGGATAAGCCTGAATCTCAATCCTGGACTGTTTAACCTATGTCTGGAAGTAAGACTGGTTATGATTCTAAATTTCAGTAGAGTTGTTAAAAATTCATTAAAAAATATGCTGGCTAATTTTGTATGTCAGTTTGCTCAGGCTCTAGTGTTTCTATTCCTTGCTTGAACATCAGACTACAAGTTGTTATGATGTCCTTCTCCAGAGGTGATTAACATTGAAATCAGTAGACTTTGAGCAAAGCAGATTCCTGCCCACAATATTGGTGGGCCTCATTCAAGTAGTGGAAGATCTTAAAAGACTGAGGTCCCGCAGTGAGAGGGGAGTCTCAGCCCAGGCTGCAGGGAACTAAAGAGCTCAGCACAAACACCTGGCAGGATTTCTAGGCTGCCCACTTGTCCTGCAGGTTTCAGATATGTCAGCCCCTATCGAAAACTAACCAATTTACTTACTTACTTACTTACTTAGAGCAGGACTAGGGATTGAACCAAGAGCCTCCCCGTGAGCTACACTCCCAGAATTTTTTTAAAATTTAATTTTAGATAATGTCTCACTAAGTCACTGAATAGCCCAGGTTGGGCTTGATCTCCTGACCCTCCTGCCACAGCCTCCCAGGGTGCTAGCATCACATGTGTGTGCCACCACTCCCAGCATGGGCCAGGTTCTTAAAATGAATCACTCTTGGGCCGGCGATTTAGCTCAGTGGTTTCACCAAGTGCTGTGCAATTCCAAGTACCCAAGTTCGATCCCCAGCACCAAGAAAAAAATAAATAAATAATAAAGAACGACTCTTTCAATTTCTTGAAACTAAATTCATTCTATTAGTATTATTTCTCATGGGAGCCAGTAGAAACACAAATATGCCTATATAAAAATATGAGTAATTTAACAGAAAAAGATTAAATACAGTTCAGGTATAGGTAGTAGCAGAAATGACAGGCAACTTTCTCTCTATGCCCTGAGATCCTGCATTGCCTTGTTCCAGGCTTTATATCCCCAGGACCGATCACACTTTTGCAGGAAGAGTAAGTGACTCTCCACACCTCTGGGCAGAGGCTGAGGGGTTTGATGAAGAGAGTCCTGGGTACTCAGTGAGGTGCCATAGCCCTGGCTTACCTGTATGGAGCGAGAATACACATTTTTAGATTTATTTTTACCAACGAGACTCAATTAGCCCCTCTTTACAATAATAAAAAGGGAGCCACAACTTGGTCAGGTTACCCAGGTCCAAGTAACACAGGTGAGATCTGCACTCAGGCCGGCTGCCTGCAGCGTGTTGCCTTCCCCAGCATCCGATGCCACAGGAAAGGCAAGGACTGAAAATGGGACACTGAGCTGCAGTGGGAAGCACACAGCTCTTTGGCTAAGTGCGTGTGAGTGTGTTGGCACAGGATTCTCTCCAGAAGTCCATGTGGACAGGACGATCATCATTGCCACAGCTTATTAAGCCCTAGTCAGGAGCCAGTCCACTCACTTAATCTCTACATTGAGATCTCTCCCCACTAGCAAAAAGGAACTGGAGGCTCAGAGAGGGTCAGTGATTTTCCCAGGCCGCACAGCCACTAAGTGGTGAAGTGGGCTGTGAACAAGGACTGCCTGACACGGATCCCGCCCATGGCCCTGGCTGACTTGGGTTCTCATGGGGAATCAGAGGGAAGCCAGTCCTCACCTCTGCCCAAGACTCATTTTCCTGTTGGACAGAACTTCAAATCGCATTCCCTCAACAGATACCCTGGGGCACTAACTGTCAGTTATAATTATAAGCCACCCAGCCTCAGTCCTTCCAGTGATCACCACCACACCCTCCAAACCGCAGAATTCACCCTCACCCTGTGTGAGGGCAGACACTAAGTACCTTACCTGCATCTGATGCTCGTGTCCACTTTGTCTTTCCAGAAACCTCCTGGGCAGTTCTCACCAAATCCCCAGGCACTTTGCAAGTTTGAAGTAGCCAGGGGCTGGGATGGAATGAGGAGCAGATTTGAGCTCAGCTTGGGAGGAACTTCCCAAGGCTCCCAGCAAAGTCAGGAGGGGGAGCTCTGGTGGGTAGGGAGAGTCCTAGCAGTGTCCCTGCACAAGTCAAGACTGAGGGCTCCTTGTAGGGAGTCCAGGCCACACAGTGTGAGGTCCAGTTTCTGGTGTGTAACGCATGCCCTTGTATTACCGTGTAGTGTTCGTGGTTATCTTATTTTCCTTGTTATTTTGTTCTCCATACATTCATATAAACTTTCCTCTTCAATTAGAAATGGACTTTGTATTTTCTATTTATTGTATGTTCTCAACCCATATTTTCATTATTTATTTTGGGGGTACTGGGGACGGAACCCATGTGCTCACATGTGCTAGGTGAACACTCTACTACTGAGCTACAACCCTGGGCCTTTTAAAATGTTGAGACAGGGTCTCACTGAGTTTCAAAGTTTGGCTGTTAACTTTCAGTCCTCCTGTTTCAGGTTCCAGAACAGATGGGATTAGGAGTATGGGGCACCATGCCTGACTTTCTTTTGTTTTCATCAAATTTAGGTCTACAACTGATAGAAAATATGATCTCCTCATTCATATAGGGAGTTTGCGACACTCCATGTAAGATTCAAGCAATTAGGCCGTGTGCAATGGTGCCTCCCTGTAATCCCAGTTTCTCAGATGGCTGAGGCTGGAAGAGCAAAATTCAATCCCAGCCTGTGCCACTTGTTTACACCCTGTCACAAAATTTCAAAGAGTCAGCTGGGGATTTAGCTCAGTGGCATAGCACCAGCCTTGCAAGCCCAAGGTCCTGAGTTTGATCCCCCATACCAAAAAAAAAAAAAAAAAAAAAGATTTCCTGGGCCAGGGATTTAGCTCAGTTGTTTTACCACCTGCCCCGCAATCTCAAGGACCTGGGTTTGATCCCTGGTACCACAAAAAAAAAAAAAAAACAAATTTCCAAGGGGATGAGATGTACTCGATGCTCCCTGGGTTCAGTTCCTAGTACCAGGACAGGCGGGAAGGGAGAGAATTCACAAAACTATAGTTAACATTCCTCTCTGTAGTCACTTAAGCCTAAAATCCAATAAGAAACAAGCTGGTCAGAGAAATCTGCCAATAGAAAGTACAAGCTGAGAAGTTTCTGTCTCAGGGGCAGCTTCGACCTACTCCAACCACTATGATCTGGTGCATGGCTCCTCTAGACATGGCACTTGCTATAGGACACTCAGCCCAGAGCCCAGAACCCAGGGACTAACATTTCAATCCAGACCCCAAAACTCCTACTTCAGTCCCTCACTCTGGTTCCTGATTTCCAAGGAACACAAACCAACCCAGACTCGGAATCAAGTCAACAACTTTATTATCCAAAACAAAACTTCATAGAAAATGGAACTTAGCAAATGGGTCAGAGTCATACAAAACAAAACAAAACAAAACAAAATTCCAGGTTTGTATCTGTCGTTCTATGTACACGTGGGAACAGGGCTGGGTACAATCAGGCGCAGCAGCTGCACTTCTCAGACGCCCCTTTGCAGATGCAGCCCTGGGCGCACTTGGCACAGCCCACAGGACAGCAGGAGCAGCAGCCTGGGGCAGAGAGAGGGTGGCAGAGATGAGCCCTGGGCAGAAGGGATGAGGGTTCCCGCCCTCCCTCACTGAGATCACTGTGGAGGCGCCAACTTCCACCTGGAAGACCCGGGACCTCACCCCCCGCCCCCGGACTGCTCAACTCCCCTAAGGAAGGTGTGGCTGGGTGGGCACGGGTTGGGGGCGGAGACGGGGTAGAGAGCACTGAGGGTCCCACTCACTCTTCTTGCAGGAGGTGCATTTGCACTCTTTGCAGGTGCAGGAGCCAGCACAGGAGCAGGAGCCGCCTGGGAGGAGGAGAAAGGCACAGATGAGCATGGTCCCTGAAGGCGGGACTGAACAAAGGAGCCCTGGCAAGCCTTTAACTCAATGGCTTCTTGGGAAAGGGGGGCTCCGGGTGATCTAGAGTAGACAGAAATACACCAAACGCTCTGGGAAGGGTCGTTTGGTGTATTGCACAGAGAGGCCAGAAGCCCTCTCTTTAGCTGTATGCTTGGCCCCGCAGGTCACCCCGGTCCCACACCAGACCAAGCCCCTCACCGGCAGCGCAGGAGCAGTTGGGGTCCATGGCGAGCAGAGCGGCGGCTGGAGTCCGAAGTTATGCGCGTGGGTGCTGGAGGACTGGAGGAGGCGTGGTGGCGCCGAGTGCTGGGCGCGCTGCCTTTATAGGCCACAGGTGGCGTGGCGAGTGCAAACGCTCCGCCCGGCACCGAGTCGAGTCACGAGTGACGCCGTAGAGCTGAGCGCAGCGGCCAATGCACACGGAGCGCCGGGCGCAGGTTCCCAGAAGCCGCCCCAGGTGAGCCTCGGGGTAGCCTTAGCGCGCGCAAGGGGCTGGGTGCAGAGGTGGGACACTGTGTGCCGTGTGTCTTGTGTGTGTCGTGCGCAGGGTCGTGCACCGAGCACTCTGCCCCTGCCGCGTCCCTCCGCCGTGTGCAACCCCGCCCCCCACGTGTCCTGAGACTGGACTGAGCGGCTGGAGCGCGGGCAAAAGCGGGTTTGGGGGATGCTGCTGGACCGGTTGTGAGTGTCGACAGATTATAGAAATCTGTACCGACCCGGGTGTACGCATTGTGTTGCGTCATAATAAACGATGGGCAACCAGGCACTGTGGCCCTTGCCTGTAATCCCAGCCCTCTGGCAGGCTTTTGTAGCATGAGCGAGAGTTGAGACCAGCGTGGGCTGAGACCCCATCTCAAAAACAAATCAAAAGGAAACAACACACAGAAAACTACAAACAAAAAAACGGTGTCGTTTACTGATGATATACTCACTTTATATTTTATAGTGTGTAACCGGGATAGTATTATATGGGAGAACTCATTTAATATTATAACCCCCGTTGTGATAGTGAGTGCCCGCTTTTATTTATTTACTTATTGACAGTACTTGGGACTGAACCTAGGACCTTAGCACTGAGTTCCATTCCCACCCCACTTGCTTTTCAAAAAATTCTGAGACGAGGTACGCTAAATTGCTAAGAGTACCTGAATTTGGTGATTCTCTGCCTCCCCGCCCCCAGAGTGCTGGGATCATTGGCACCAGCACCATAGGCTTATTCTCAATTTAGAGAGGAGGGATTGAGAGCCCAGAGAGGTCAAGCAACTTGCCCAGGATCACAGAGCTAGTAAACGCCAAAAGCAGTCCACAAATCAGAGGATCCAGCACATGCCAAAGGCCATCTAGTGGTACACATTCCAAGCAAGGAGAAGTCACATGTCATGTCCTCAAGAAGCTCCTCAGGCAGCCCCAGAGTGAGTAGGGAAAAGTAATACCAGGTCCCTGCTAGGATGGAGGAGATTACGTTCATGGGTACGTGCAGCAGAGCTGAGAGACCCAGTGCAACCAGGGAGGAAGTGGGCCAGGCCTTGAGCTAGAGGGCAGGAAGCCTTGGTCAGGCACACAGGGGCACAGAGCTGTGCTCACAGCTGGCACTGCCTTAGAGCTCATGGAAGGAAATGCACAGGGACTTTCTTCCCCAGTGCATGTCCTGGGGAAGAGCCGCGGTGCTGTCCTGATTCCTCTCTGGGGAGTCCCCTCCTGCTTCCCTGCCTGCACACATTCTGGCCTCTGTGCAACAGCCTAGGTCACTATCCTTGGAGTGTGTCCTGTGAGCAGCCAGGGCATGTCCTGGGAGGCTGCTTGGCCCGTGTAGGGACTGCAGGGAGGCGAGGAGGTCGGGCTGTCTCCCCAGCCCTTACTGGAAGCTTCTGTGGAAATGTCTCTGACTCAGCTCAGACGTCACATCCTCCTGGGAGCCTCCTGACCCCGTGCACACAGATGGCAGGGGAATGTGCAGGTGAACATGTTGTCTTTCCCTTCCCAGATCTTTCCATGCCAGTGGTGTGTTGAAATGTGTGCGATCCTTAGTTGTTTTCTCTGTCCCTCTGCCCTGCCTGGCGTTGAAAACTGCAAGAGCAGCCCCCACTCCCTCTACTCTATTTGTGTCCCAGCTGCTAGCACAGGGCCAGATTTGCAGTAGACACTCCATAAATCTTTGTCAAATGAATGGATGGAGGGCTTCCCTGAACTGTCCCTCCGTTCTCAGCTCCTATTTCCAATTAGAGCTCTGTTTACAAAGTGAAAGTTTAAAGTTCTTCACTACCCTGAAACTGGGTGCTCGCTAAACTAGAAAGAGGTGAGCAGGGCTGGAGATACAGTGCTTGCTTAGCAGGTGAGAGGCCCCTGGTTCAATCCCCAGTGCCAACAAATAAATAAGCCAACAACAACAACAACAACAACAAACCCAAAGAGGTGAGTTGCCAGAAGGACTGAATTCCAATGGAGTGATTATGGGCCAGGGCCCTTCTGAGCTTCAGCTTTCTCATCTGTCAGGTGATCAGATTATACTAGAATTCAAGGGTCACGTCTAGGCATCTCTGACTTTAGAGCCAAGATCATAGCAATCCCTGTGTCTGGTAGCCCTATTTGGACACTGGCCAGATTTTATTGTTGTTCTTGAAACACGTTTTGTTTTCAGTTAGGATCTCACTATGTAGCTCAGGCTGACTTTGAACTCACTTTGTAGCCCAGGATGGCCTTGTACTTATAGTAGTAGCCCTCTTGCCTCTGCCTCCCAAGTGCTGGGCTTACAGGTGTGAGCCACCATGCCTGGCCTTATTGTTGTTCTTTGTATAGCCACGATCAACTCAGGGGAAATGTTCCATTGCTTAGACAATAAGGCTTGCTTGGCCCTGAAAAGTGCTGGGGGTCTAGTTCCGCGTCTGTGCCATGCATGTTGACAGTAAGTTTCTTCTGGGCATAAGCTGTCTGCCTCAAATCCCTTTGAGTCTTTAAGGGGAGTGAGAAATACTGAATCAGGAAAGGTGGAAGGGCTGGGGCCGAGTTTTATTAATCTCCGTGCCCCAAAGCCTCAATTCTTGGGTGGAGGGACTTGAGGGAATTGTTTCTAGGTTCTTGAAATCCCAAACAAAGAATTGAGCAGGATACACAGAAGGAACAACAAGAGTTTTATTCCACGTGAAAGAGCAAAAGTAAACTGCTCAGGGTAGGAAGAGGGCCAATGAGAAGAGCAGAGGCCCCCCACTGGGGCAGGTACTGGGTCTGTTAAGGTCTGGGATCATAGGAGGATCCGTAGTTGGGATGTTACAAGAGTCCTGGCCCAACAGGGCAAGCCCAACCTAGGTAACTTAGCAACTTAGTGAAACCCTCTTTACAAATTAAATAAAGAAGAGGGCTGGGGATTTAGCTCAGTGGTTCTGCTGCCTACCTCGCAAGCATAAGGTCCCAAGTTCGATCCCTGGTACCAAAAAACCAAGAAAAATTTAAAAACGAGTTTTTTTTTAAGGGGGTAGCTGGGGATATAGCTCAGTGTGAAGGTCCTTAGTTCAATTTCCAGTATTGGACTGGGGGCGGGAGTGGGGGGGGGGAGTATCAATGAAACTTTTACTGGGAATGCTGGGAGAATGATACATATGGTTTCCATCTGGACTTGAACCTGAGCATCTCTGAAGCTGAGTTTCCTTTTTTAAAAATTTTATGTATGTATGTATGTATTTATTTATTGGTACTGGGGATCAAACTCTGCAACTTTCGCCTAGGAGGAAGGCACCGTACCACTGAGCTATATCTCCGCCTCCTTTTTTTTTTTTTAAGTGCTCAAACCCAGATGTGCTGTACCACTGAGTTACATGGCCCAGTCCTTTAGTAAATTTTTAATGTTCAGACAAGTTCTCATTAAGTTTCGCAGGCTGCCTTGGAACTTTCCATTCTTTTGCGTCAGCCTGCTGAGCAGCTGAGATTGCAGGCTTGCAGCAGCACACCTGGCACGAAGCTGAGTTTCTAAAGCCTTTTCTCTCCTTGTGAAAAGCCTCAAATAAAGTCTTCACGAAGGAAATGGAGCTTGACAGTATCATTGGAGCACCTGGATCCAGTCATGTCTGAAGCCATCGTGAGGCAGTAATTCCCTTTTTTTACTGACATCACTTTGGATAGATTCCTAACTCGTCAGAAAAGATGCCCTATGGGGTCTGTTCATCGGTGGGCTTCAACTGTCCATAAGATTCACAATGATTGTCAGTAAGACCCATGAGCAGCAGCTGAGAGGCGAGAGGGGAGGGCAGGTCCGATTTGGAAGGGGACAGCAACCGTCAAATATTTGTCACTGGTCACTCTGAATGGTATCTATAATTATACGACACATTACCCAAAACTTAGATGCTTACAACTGCCGTTTTAGGGTTTCTTCTGCCTTTGCTGGTCAGGAATTGGAGCAGAGGTCCTTGTGGAATTAAGCTGGAGTACAGGCTGGTCTGGAGGAGCTGAGACGGTTCAGCTGGCTCTTCAGCATGTTGGTCTCAGGGCAATTAAGCTCTGCCTTTTGGTGGCTCAGGGCACCAAAGGTATAAGTCCTAAGGAATCAGAGGGAGTAACTGAGTCTTTTAAGGTCTGGGCCCTGACCCTGGCACAGGCCGCTTTTACCACATTCTCTTGGTCAAGCAGTTGCAGAGCCCGCCCAGATTCAAAGGGAGGGGGACCATGTTTCTACCTCTTGATGGGAGGAGTCAGTGAATTTGCAGCATCTCTAGTCCGCCACCCTGGCGGTGGGGAATCAGCTTGAATACCTACTGTGCACTAGGATGTGTGTGGAGGACGTTAAGGTCTCTGTTATGATTTATTTCTAGATGCCCTCTCAAAGCCTCATGCACTCGCAAGTGGGGCTTTTGGGGGGTGATTTGATCATCAGTGTGGATTAGTCCAGTGAAATTATAGCTAAATGTGAGGTTGGGAGGTGAGGCGTGGTCTGAGGAGGTGAGTCACTGGGAGTGTTGGCCTGGAAGGTTCTACCTCCCTTCCCACCACCCTTGATTTCTCTCTGCTTCCTGCCACCCTGCCATGGGCTGTTTCTCCTCCTCCGTGTCCCTCTGCTTTGTGCCCCTGCCTTGGAGCCAATGACTATGGATGAATACATTGACAAACTGTGAGCCAAAATAAATCTTTCCTTCTTAGAGTTGCAGGTGTCAGGTATTGTGTCTCAGCAATAAGAAAAGTAGCTGAGACAATTTCTGATTTAAACCCCAGCACAGGGGTGAGGGTGTAGCTCAGTGGCAGAGTACATGCTTACTAGCTCCCTCCTTAGCGTCAATAAACCACCCCCAACAACAACCCCCCAACCCCAAACAGCCCCATAAGCAGATTCTGCTGTCATCTCCACTTCACAGATGAGACAGTGAGGAGTCATACAAGGGCACACCCAGCTTGCAAGTGGGAGAACTGCAATTTGAACCCATGCCTGCATGTTTATGGAAAGAGAAAATCGGTCCTAGTGGCAGAAGCAGGACAGTGGGTGGTGGTTACAGGGATAAAGATTCTGCTCCAGGCTAGAGAGGCCCTTCCTTCAATTAGAGCTGGCCATGAGGCAAGGGACCACCTTGAGAGCTAGTTCCTTGTCACAACAGCTACAGAACCAGAGGCTGGTGTATGTAGCATTGCTTAGGGGAATAGGAAGAGGTTAGGCCCCTCCCTCCTGGGGAGATTCCGTGACTCCAAGGATATTGATACAGTTACCATCAGCTCAGTATTATTCCTCCTTCTTTCTATTGACTCTGCCTTTATTTTTGGGGTGCATTAGTTTTCTATTGCTATATAACGAATTGCCCCACAACTTAGCAGCTTCAGACAGGACACGTGTATTACTACATAGATTGTCACACATGTAGTTTCTGCAGGGCAGGAATCTGGAAAAGTTTAGCTGGACCTTCTGGCTCTATCTAGATGACAGCCAGGGTTGCAGTCATCTCAAGGGTCAGTGCGGACAGGATCTGCCTCCAGATCCCCCGGTGACACTATGGGGTGGATTTCAAGTTTTTGGACTCTTGATCCAAGGCTTTGGTTTTGGTGCCTCAGGAGCTGATGGCCGGAGTTGTCCAGCTCCAAGGCCCTGTGGACCTTCCCTAAGGCATCTCACAGCAGCACAGTGGGTCAGCAAGGGCCAGGGAGAGTGCCCACAAAAGACAGGGAGAGCGAGGCAGAAGTGGTACTTTTTCCTATTCATCCTTAGTGATAGATGCTGCTGCTGCTGCATGTATTCAAAAGTGTCCAAGGGCCAGGGATTTAGCTCAGTGGTTCCGGCACGGGCCTTGAAAGCGCAAGGTCCTGAGTTCGATCTCTGGTAGCAAGAAAAAAAAAAGCGTCCAACACATGACATTCTCTTGGATGGACCCCAGATAGTCATAAGACAGCCCCCTTAGGCAGAGCACATTCCTCTCCTCTGCCCTGGCACACAGGAAGCTTTTCCTTACACATCGTCAGAAAAGATACGCCACTGCCAGCCTTTAAACAACTGAGATGAAAATTTGATTGTAGAAGACTGTTTCTATATAGAAGAAACCCACTTTGTCAGTTTTTTTTCTTCTCCCTGTATACTTATATTGTTCCATAAGATAAAAATCTCTCCCCTTTCCAGGAGAAAGGAACCCTTCTCCATTGTTGGTGGGAGTGCAGACTGGTGCAACCACTGTGGAAATCAATATGGAGATACCTCAAAGAACTAGGGCTAGAGGTTCCATTTGACCCAGCTATTCCTCTGCCTGGTATCTTCCCAAAAGAATTAAAAGAATCATACCGCAGTGACATATGTACACCCATGTTTATAGCGGCACAGTTTGTAATAGCTAAAGCTTCAAAACAGCCCAATTGCCTGTCAGTTGGAGACTGGATAAAGAAGATGTGTTTTTTAAAAATAAAATGGAGTACTACTCAGCCATAAAGAATGAGAAACTAGAGACATTTATAGCTGAGGGGATGCACATTGAGGCCATACTCTTAAGTGAAATAAATAGGACACACATGTGTAAATACAGAATAGTTTCTCTGGTGTGACAAACTAAAAGTATAAATAAGGATCAAAATGTACAACTGATAATGTGAAATAGGAGGAAAAGTTCTAAAGGGGTAGGGGAAGTAGGAGGGGGAGGGGAAAGGAAAGAACGGAAATGGAATTAATATGAGAAGAGGACAAAATGGAAATAAAGTCTTTGTAAAGAGGGAAGGGTGAATGGGTTGAAGGGAGGGGAGGGGAATGGGGCAAAAATAAGAACCAAGATACTCAGGTAAAGGTATAAGTTCCCAATGATGAAGGTAACTGTATTGTATACCTACAGTGTACCAATAAATTTAATGAAAAACCACTGTCTCCCCTTTCCAAATTATTTGGAAGATATTGTCTCTGTTTTTTGGGTGAGGCGGTGGAGGAGAATGCTGGGAATCTAACCCAGGGCCTCATGCACGCTGAACATGTGCTCTGCCACTAAGCCCCCCTCACTTTTCCTCCAATTTTAGAAATTACATCATAGTCTTCTGTCACATAATCACGCAAGTGACCTCCCATCACTTCTGCGGTATTCCATTTGTTAGAAGTCAGTCACCAGGTCTGGGCCCTATTGCAAGGGACAGGATCCCATGGCTGGGGATTGCTGGTTGCATCTGCAAAGTCTGGCTCCCTTGGGAAAGAGGCAGTGGGAATCATCTGACTTCAGGCTCTTTGCACATGCTGCACCTTGTGCCTAGAACTCTCTCTCCACCCTCTATCTCTTGGGTCTCAGTGCAAAGTCCGTTTCCGCAGAAAGGCCTTCCTGGGCCCCAAGTCAGGCTGAGGCCTTTTGTCACCAGCAAGCCCACCCATTCTCTGTAGCACTTCATACAGTTACAGTTACTAGTCCTAAAGGAGCTACACACAGATCATGTCCTTGAGCCAGGTGCTAAAGGCTGTCCTTGTATGAACTCATTTCTTCCAACAGCCCTGCAAGATAGAGACTGCTGTGACCCACATTTTATAGAGGGAGAAACTGAGGCTCAGTTAAAGCCAAAGTGACTCCTTAGTGAAGGAAGGGCTGAGGTGAGTAGCAGCACACTGTTGGGCCAGGTGCTTGGCCTGTCTTCTGCATGGCTTCTCAGACTGCAGGTGTGGTGCTGTGTTTAATCCCTGTCCTCCCTCACTCCCCGAAGGCTGAGGTTTGGGTCTGTGGCACTGGTCACCCTAGCTCAGCCCCCTGGCAGAGTGCCTGGCTTATGGTGGGTGCTGGATAATACAGAGGCATGGGATAATATTGAATCCTACCAGTGGCCAGGAAGGAGACTCCAAGATGGGCAGGGTCTGCCTTGTGGAGAGTCAACCTTGACAGCCTGCACTTAAGGAGAAGCAACATCCTGAGGCTTCAACCTTCTCACCCCAAGCCCTGCCCCTCTGCCCTGGCATCAACCCTGGCAACCCACAGCCCTTTCGTATATTCCAGGTCTTGGTCCCCTGTATGTGCCCCTAAAGCCCATTTCAAGTGCTTTCTCCTCCAAGAACTTTTCCCTGAGTCCCCTAACTTAGGGAGTCTCTCCCTTGTTGAAGCCACCACCGCCAGAGCTTTTTGTTTACCCCGGCTTTGTGTTCCTGAGCCTCAGTCTCTTTATGTAAAAAATGAAAAGAGCTTGATCTGAGAATTTATTTCACCTCCAATGCATCCAGAGCCAGGTATAGTGGTACATGCCTGTAATCCCAGCATTTGGGAGGCTGAGTCAGTTAGATTGTAAGTTTGAAAAAAATATTTGCAAAGCACATATATGCAACTGATATCCAGAATATATAAAGAATTTCTACAATTCAATAACCAGACAAACCTCTGAATTTAAAAAAGGGCAGGACCAGGGATTTAGCTCAGTGGTTCCGTCACCTGCCTTGCAAGAGCAAGGTCCCGAGTTGGATCCCTGGTACCCCCCAAAAAACCAAAAAAAAACCCAAACCCTAAAAAAGAGCAGACATCCATATCCAAAAGAATTGAAAGCAGGGATGCAAACAGACATTTGTATGGCAATATTCATAGCCTCATTACTTATGTCTGGCAAAAGGAGGAACAAGTCAAATGTTCATTGATAAATAAATGGATAAACAAAATATATATGTATATATGATGGTATATTTATCCTTCAAAGAAAATGAAGTCTAATACATCCTACAACATGGATGATGAAAATTTTAAAAACCACGTGCTAAGTAAAATAATGTGAACACAGACAGATATGGTATGAATCCTCTTATGTGAAGTACCAAGAAGAGTCAACTTCAGGGAGACAGAAAATAGGATGATAGTACCAGGGGCTGGAGAGAGTGTTTGATGAATACAGAGTTTCAATATGGGAAGATGGAAAAGTTCTGCAGATGTTTGATTGTCATGTTTCACAATGATGTATATGTATTCAATGCCACTGGGCTTACACTTACAAATGGTAAATTTTATGTTACGTGTGTATTTACTGCAATAAAAAGAAAAAAGTAGCTGGGGGGGATGTAGCTCAGTGGCGCTGGGCCTGCCTGGCAAGCACAAGGCCCTGAGTTCGATCCCCGGTACCACACACACACACACAAAAAGTAGGTAAAATATTCAAATTAATATATCAACAAAGAAAGCTAGTAAGCTTGTAATGGATAATAAGCAGATACAAAGATGTTCAACATCATTAGCCACCAGGGGAATGCAAACTGAAGCCACAATGAGATAGCACAGCACATTTACCAGATGAGTACAATAAAAAGACAAGAACCAGGCATGGTGGTACAGGCTTGTATTTGAAGCTACTTGGAAGGCTGAGGCAGGACTGCAAATTCAAGATCAACCAGGACAACTTAATAAGACCTAGTCTCAAATTTTAAAAATAGAGGGCTGGAGATTCAGTTCAGTGTCACCGCACCTGCTTCGCAAGTGCAAGGTCCTGAGTTCCATCCCCAGTACCAGAAAAATAAAAAGAGCTGGGAATGTAGCTCAGTGGTAGAGCATTTGCCTATCATGCAACAAAGTCCTTGGTTCAATCCCCGGTATCATTACAAAGAGAGAGACAAATTGTTCATGAGAATGTGGAGAAATTTGATTTTTTGTGTATGGCTGCTAGAAATATAAAATGATATAACCACTTTGGAAAGAAATTTGGCAATTTTTATTCAAAAATTAAACATAGAGCTACTGTGTAACTCAGCAAGTCCGCTCCTAAATATTTACCCAAGAAAAATAAAAACATGTGCACACAAAGACTCATGCTTATTCACTTCATAGCCATTAATGAACATATCCAGGGAGCTCAAGGGTCCATCAGTGGGTGGATGGATAAAAAAAATGTAGTGTACCTATATACTACGCAACAACTGGAAAAAAAAAACCAAAAAAACAAAAGAAGCACACAGGGCTGGAGTTATAGTTCCATGGTAGAGTGCCTGAAGCCCTGGGTTTGATCCCAGCACTGCAAAGCAAAACAAAAGACCAGATTACTAATACATGCTACAACATAGAATAAATCTGAAAAATATTATAGTAAGTGAAAGAAGCCAGATAAAAAAGACTAATTATTGTATTATGGTATTTATATGAAATACCTAGAAAAAGCATACCTACAGAAAAAGGAAATAGATCTGGGGATACCTAGGATACCTAGGGATTAACTGCAAACAGATGCAAGAGAGCCTTGGATAACAGAAGTGTTCTAAAACTGAGGATGGTTGCTCAACTCTAAAAATTTGCTGGTATTTAATGAATGCTTACAGTGAGTGAATTTTATGTCATAAACTATATCTTGATAAAAAGAAAATACAGCCATTCTTGATGAATGCTTTTAGTGGGCCAGAAACTTTGAGAACTTCCTGAAAAATCCAAAGTAGATGGAAAGCAAAGGAATAGTGGTCACAATATATAAGGAGCTTCCACAAATCAGTAAGAAAATGATGAAGTTATATTTTAAAAAGAAATGGCAAACAACTGTGTAGGGAAAACCTGATAAAGAATATGAACCAGCAATCGCAGAAAATTGCCAGTCTTAAAGATCAGATATAATTTAAACTAGGTGCAAATAAAACTAGGATGTCATTGTTTTACCTACCAGGTTTACCAAAGTGCAAGGTTAACAAAATGCAAGAGAATGGAGCATGAAAAACACTCAGATATTGTTGGTGATATGCAAATTGGAACAGCCTCAGGAGGGAATTATCTAGCAGCTCCTACTAAATGTAAAAAGAGGGCTGGGGATTTAGCTGCCACCTGCTTCATATGTGCAAAGTCCTGAGTTTGATCCTCGGTACCACACACACGCACACACACACACACACACACACACAAATGTACAAAGGACTGTTTTCCATGCTCCAGTAATTATACATCTCATAATTCAGAGAAACTCACTGACACAGTGGCACAAGAAGGAATCATGAGGGCTGCAGACGTAGTTCTGTGTTACAGGGTTTGTTTAACATACACAAGGCCTTGGGTTTGATCCCCAGCTTGGGAAAACCAAAGTAAACTGAACCAAACCAAGCCAAACAGTAATCACAGTCTGCATAATAACAAAAACTAAGCTCCAAGGGGCTGGGGATATAGCTCAGTGGTGCAGCACCTTCTTGGCAAGCGTGAGGCCCTGAGTTCAATTCCTGGTACCAAAAAAAAAAAAGAAGAGAAGGGTTTTAAAAGTGAAGTAGAATAACCATTGCATGATGTTCTCTACAGCAGTTAGATCTTTATCTTTCCTGAGATCCCAGACAGATTGTTAAGTGAAACAGTGTAAGTGATGGTGTTTACTTGCATCATTAAGAATTAGTCAAACAGAAGTACAATATGAATATGGATAAAGCTAAAGACCTACTTGATTCTCCTGGAATATCCCACTTCTTTTCGGTGCAGTTATATTCGTATACATATATACATGTGGAGTTTCACTTCCTTTTAAAAAATAATCTGCATTTATTTCTTTTGGGAAGATACCCAGCAGGGGACTAGCTGGGTCAAATGGGATTTTATTTATTTATTTATTTATTTATTTATTTATTTATTTATTGGTACCGGGGATCAAATTCAGGACCTTGTGCTTGCAAAGCAGGCACAGTACCACTGAGCTAAATCCCTGGCCCTCTAATCCTAGTTGTTTTTTTGTTTTTTGTTTTGGTACCAGGGATCAAACTTGGGACCTTACACTTGCAAGGCAGGTGGCAGAACCATAATCCTAGTTTTTTGATTAATCTCCAAACTGATTTCCACAGTGGTTGCACCAGTCTACACTCCTATCAACAGTGAAGAAGGATTCTTTTCTCCCCATAGCTCCAGAATTCAAAGCATCATACCACAGGATGTATAGTGTAGTGTATAGTATATACCACTATATACATGGATATGTGCATTCATGTATATAGCGGCACAGTTTGTAATAGCTAAATCTTGGAAACAGCCCAAATGCCCACCAACTGGTGACTGAATAAAGAAGATGTGTTGGTTTTTTTTTTACAAAATGGAGTACTACTCAGCCATAAAGAATGATAATCTAAAGAAATTTATAGCTAAATGAATGCACCTTCAGAATATACTCTTAGGGTAGGGGATTTAGCTCAGTGGTTTCACCACCTGCTGTGCTACCACAAGGACCTGAGTTCGATCCCCAGTACCAAAAACAAAAAGAAAAGAAAAGAAAAGAAAAGAAAAAAAGAGAATATACTCTTAAGTGAAATAAAAAAGACACACATCTGTAAATACCAAATTGTTTCTCTCCTATGAGAAACTGAAAGTGTAGGGCCAAGGATATAGCTCAGTGGTTTCGCTGCCTGCTGCACAAGCACAAGGACCCGAGTTCGATCCCTGGTACAAAAAAAAAAAAAAGAGAGAGAAACTGAAAGTGTAAATGAAGTCCAAAATGTATAATAGATAAGGTGGAATAGGAAGAAAAGGTTCAAAGGGGAAGGGGAACTAGGGAGGACTGTGGGGGAAAGGAAAGAAGGGAAAGAAAAAGTGAGAAAAGAAGGAAAAAATGAAAGCTTTTGTAAACAAGGAGAGGTGGAGGGGTGGAAGGGAAGGAAGGGGAGTGGGAAAAATGGAAAGAACCAAGGTATATCATGTACATGTACAAAATCCCAATGATGAATCTGATCATAATATATACCTAAAATGTACCAACAAGCTTAATCAATAAAAAAAAATCCACATTGTTCTGTGTGTGCTGTTTTATAGTTTGCCCTTTCCACATAATGATAAGCTGTGGAAGTCTTCCCATTGCAGCTCCCACAGCCTTACCTCATTCTTTTTATTAATGCTCATTACGATCATGCTTAAACTACTTTCCTACACACGGACATTTCACTAGACTTCTGCAGGGAGTCTATATGATGATATACTGAACCTCTTAGGTTGAAGGGATGTACATTTTAATTTGAGTAACTTCTGCTAAATGGCCTCAAAGTGGCTCTAACCAATTTATACTCCGGAAGGGGATGGAAATATGTAAGCATTTATCCACCTTTCTCTGTTAATAAAAAAAAACAGTGTTTGACACTTTTGCCACATAGATGGGCAAAATGTTATTTTAGTTTGTGTTTCTTTGGTGTAGTGAGATTGATTATTTTCCTTGTTCTTTGGTCTTTCAAGTGTATTTTTCCTTGATTATTTATTTATTTATTTGGCTAATTTTTCTATTGAGTTGTCCATTTCTTATCAATTTGTGGGAATTCTATACATTGTCAATATGGAACTTTTGTCAAATGGATGAACAAAAGATCAATAGGTACATACACACGGATGACAAAAGACCGGAAGTGTATACTTACATTGTTACCAGTCGGTCCGATATGAAGGACTAGATGGATGAACCAGCAGAAGTTTCTTTCCTCACAGTTCTCGAAGCAAGAGATCCTAGACTGAGGCATCAGTGTGGCTGGTTCTTAGTGAGGCTTCTCTTCCTGGCCTGTAGGGGCCCCCACCTTACAGCCTTCAAGTTCACACAGCTTCTTTGTATGCAACAGAGAGGTACTGAGCAGGCCCTCTGGTGACTCTTCTTACTAGGACACTAATCCATGTAAGTACCAAGGCCCCACCCTTAGGGCTTCATTCAGCCTTAATTAGCTCACTGTAGGCCCTACAACCACATACAGTCAAATTGCAGGTTAGGGCTTCAACTCGATTTTGGGGGCAGGACAATTCAGGCCATAGCACACAATATAGCCACTATTTTCTATTGTGTTTAGCTTTTATTATTTTATTTTTTGAGACAGAGCTTTGCTAGGTATCCCAGGCTAGTTTCCAACTCTAAATCCACCTGCCTCAGCCTCCTCAGTGTTGGGATTGGAAGTGTACACCACCATATCCAAGTGGTCTTTCTTTTAAATAGTGTACAAACGCATAAAAATGTTAAGCACTTTGAAGTGTACAGTTAAGCAATGTCTAGTACATTGAGACAGCTTTGCCACCCACCTGCAGAACCCTTTTCATCTTGCAAAACTGAACTCCATGCCCATCACCCCCATCACCCGCTCCCCAGCCCCTGGAAACCTCCATTCTACTTGCTGCCTTTGTGTAGACTGCATGTGATTATACCAGGTACCTCATGTAAATGGAATCATATGGAATGTGCACTTTTCTGACCAGCTTATTTCTTGACTATACTGACTTCCATGCTCACCCATGTTGCAGCATGTGGCAAAATTTCATTACTTCTTTTGGTTGAATAATATCCTGTTGTGTTTATATCCCACATTGTTTTATCTGCTCATTCATCAATGCACACTTTGGTTGCGTCCATCTTTTGCCTATTATGAATAAACCTGCTATGAACAAGAGCACACATTTATCTCATCAAGAATCTACTTTTCCATTCTTTTCCTGGATCATATGGTTTTCTATTTTTAACTTTTGAGGAACTGCAAGATTCTTCCACAGTGGTTGCTGTGGACATTTTATATTTCCACCAGCAATACACAATAGTTTCAATTGGTGTTGTTTGTTTTTAATATGACAGCTATGCTAATGGGTGTGAGATGATTTAGCTTTGTGGTGTTTTTGTTTTTCTTTGTTTGTTCTGTGGTACTGGAAATTGAACCCTGGGCCTCATGCATGCTAGGTAAGTGCTGCACCACTGAGCTACAGCCCTTTCCCAATAAAGCTTTGTTTTCAATGGGTTTTTTTTTTCCCCACAGACAAGCTAGAAGTGCAAAAATAAAGCACAGCTAAATTTAAGGGCCTGGTCTCTACTACATCCTAGCTGTATGACCTTCTACAAATGACCCTGAGCCCCATTGTTCCATCTGTAAAACAGATATAATAATCACACTCATCTAGAGTTGTAAACCACAGTGAGATGATATACTTAAAGGACCCAGCTGAAGGCAGTCTTAAATTTATCGTGTGTGTGTGTGTGTGTGTGTGCGCTTGTGTGTGTGAGTGTGTAGTACTGGGAATTGAACCCAGGGTCTTTGCACTACATCACCAGCCACTTTTAAATTTTATATTCTGAGACAAGGTCTGTGTTGTTGAATTGTCTGGGGTGGGTTTGAACTTTTGATTCTCCTGCCTGAGCCTGGCCTCCCAGAGCGGTTACAGGCAGGTGTACACTCTCATTCCCAGCTTCAATCTTTTGGGAAAAAAATGTCTTAAAGGGTTCTTTCCGCCCCAAAGCCTTAAACTTTCTCCTATTTCCCCTTTTCAAATTTTTTATAGCTTTGAATTAAGTCAATTATTTCAATTGATTTAAGTCGATTGAAATTTATTTTTATGCACTCTGCAAAGGGTAGCCAATTGTGCCAACACCAGTCACTGCCTGTCATGAGCATCTCTTACTGACAGCTCTGGGTGGTGCTGTGGGGTACTGGGGCCTTATTTCTGGTCCACCCAATCCATTCTGGAGCCAACACCACTTCCTACCGCTTCGGGAACAAGGAACAAGGAACAATTCCGGGTGGCCAGTTAGACAAAGCCACTTGGGTGGCTTCTTTTCAAAACCGGCTTGGCTCTTCTTGCACTCTCTTTTTGAAAACCTCGACCTGTTAGATTAAAACACATCAGGATTGTGGCGAGCTTTGGAATGGAATGTCCTGAAAAACTCACTTGGAGGAAAACTGAAGTGTTCACAGCCTGTTATCCCCTTGCAGGGACAAGTCTGTGTCTTTTCCCTTCTTTGCCCGCTAGGTAGGCCTGAGAGTTCTCTTTCACCACAGCCACTGCAGAGAAAAGCTTGGATTTCCCTACCTCCCCTTGAACACAGGGGGACTGGTAGCAAACTTCCAGATGAGAAGATTTGAAAAGGAGCTGAACAATCCGCTCTGGGGAGACAGGACATTCAGGGAGGAGGCCTTGGAAACACAGCTGATAGTTTGCCAAGGCGAGCCTGGGGATCACCCTGAAAACAGGCAGTTTCATAAGGCCCTGGAGTCGGGCTGAGCTTTAACTCCTCCTTGCCCTGATGTGCAGGTGAAGAAAGTGAGGCTGGACAATTGCAGAGAGAAGCCTCAGTGGGTCTGGTTTCTCTTTCTCCAGAGCTGAGCTCAACCTTGCTGGAGGATCAAGTGCCATCTGACAATGGGGGACAATGCACTCTGTCCCCAGGGCTCCATCCCAGCCCCCAAAAGACTAGTGGCCAAGTCTCAAGACTTCACTTTCACCTGGGTGGGTCCCCTGGAGTGGAGTCCCCTGGAGTGGGCTCCCCTTCTCCCCCAGATCCTTCTCCCTGTAAAAAGAGACCAAGTCCTTGCTTCATTCTGCTCATGGGATTTATTGTCACTCATCAGCAGGCAGCAGAGGGGCAAAGCCACACCCCACCATGGGCAGAGGTGGCGCTGGGCCACCCAGCACTATTGACACAGGCTCCCCAAGGAGGGCCGCATCCTCACTGGCAGCAGCTGCACTTCTCCTCCTCCGCCTTGCCCCCCTTCACACCCGTGCACACACAGTCCTTGGCACACTTCTCACAGTCCGCAGGGCAGCAGGAGCAGCAGCCTGCAGATGAGATGGGGGTGTTCAGATGGATGCCCCATCACGGGAGGATGTAGGAGAGTTGCTGGGGTCTGGGAAGTCATCCTGGTCCAGCCAGGATGCTGTCCCCGTCGTGCTCTCAAGTCTGATGTGACTCAGCATCTATGGAGCCCAAGCTGCCTGCTGGGCTACCCCGGGAAAGTCACCCTGGACCCAGCCCACAGCCCCCTCCGTGGGTGCGAATGAGCTCCCAGGGATGGTGTGGGTTTGGGCCCAGGCTGAGGCGTGTTGGGCCTTAGGAGGAAGCGTGCCAGGGTAAATGGCCTTGAGAGGGGCCTGAGGGAAAGCAGGGAGGTGGAGGTGTAGCAGGGCCAGGAAATCCATGGGGCTCTGTGCCTAGTCTCACATCCAGGGCACTAAGGGAGACCCTCTCCCAGCTCCTAACCCCGCCATGCACCTCACACTGCTGTGAGGGGGGGAGCTCAAACTGAGGGGTTGGTTCCACAAGACCTGAGAGGGACAAGGGTGGAGCTCCAGAGCTGCTCCCCAGCCTCACGTGGGCGGCCTCCCCCGGACACTGGAGGATTTGAGAGTGGGGCTCAAGGGAAGGGTTTGTTCCAGGGCCCCAGTTTTAGTCCTCAGCTGCCCTTGGGAGTCTTCTTCGGATTTACAGAAGCATCCACCCTGGACCTACTGCTGGAATCTGTACCTAAGGTCTGGGAGGGGTTTGCAGAGTGAGAATGGGGGAAAGTGGGGGCTCTGGGTGGGGAGGGCGGGTGTGCACTCACTCTGCTTGCAGTCCGTGCATCTGCAGCCCTTGCACTTGCAGGAATCAGCGCAGGTGCAGGAACCGCCTAGAGGGAGAAGCCACAGGAAGGGTTAATTAAAGCGGCCCAGGCTTCAGAGCAGGAGATGGCCTGCCACTCTCTGCTCACCGCTCTTCACGACCTGGGCACCCTCATCCTTCACAAGGTTAAGAATGGGAAATAAGGGGCTCCCCCTCCTGCTGTCCTTGAGCAAAGCCCTAGGGCCTGGGACTCTGCCAGTAAAGGGGTGTGCCGTGCCGCAGGGCGGGAGCTCACCAGCAGGACAGGGGCAGGTCTCCGGGTCCATGTCGAGACAGGCAGCCACTGGAGAGGGGAAACTGGCTTCTCAGGCAACTGGACGCACTGCTTGGCTGGTGGCAGCAGGTGGCGCGGCTTTTATAGCCCCAGGCGGGGGCGCGCTTGCAAAGCCTGTGGCGTCCGCCCCTGTGTACCATGTGCCCGCTCTCCGCCTGTGCGCACTGCGACAGCTGTCCACGGTGCTCGGTCCTCGCCGCCGCGGGCATCACGCAGGAGGATGCGCGCGCGCGCCAGCTCGGAAAGCTGAGGGAGCGAGGCGCTTCTCGGATTCCCCCAGCTCACCCCCGCCTCCCATCCCCCCAGCCTCGAATTCTTGGCGTCAGTTTCACCCAAAGGGGGTGCTGGACTGGGGGCAGGAGAAATCCCTCACACTGAGCCAGCCACTGTTGCCCCCCGTGGTGTGCACTGACAAGGGCCATCCTCGCTGGCGTCCTGCCGGGCACCTTGAGATCCTTGACAACTATCCCTCTGTTATACCAATCAGGAGAAAGTGGGCCCGAAAACTCAGAAAGAGGTGAGCCTAGAAGCTTTCTGGATAGACTGTCACTGGGAACATGTTCCCATCACCACCTGGGAATCTCCCTCCCTGGCCCACCTTACATCCAGGAAAGGAGCATATCAGAATCAAGCAGGAAGCTGGCATGGTGGCACACAGGTGTCATGTCAGTTATTCAGGAGGCTGAGGCAGGAGGTATGAAGCTCAGCCTGGGCAGCTTAGCAGGACCATATCTCAAAATAAAATATAAGGCCTAAAGGAGTGGTACACACATATAGTCCCAGCTGTTGGTAGGCTGAGTCTGGAGGATTGCTGTGAGCTCAAGGCCAGCCTGAACGGCATAGCAAGTCTCAAAACAACAACAACAACAACAAAAAAGTAGACTAATAGAAAGGGCTGAGGATGTAGTTCAGTAGCAGAGTGCTGTTGGGGTCAATCACCAGTACTGAAAAGAAAAACAACAAAAGCAGGGTGGAGGTGGTGTGATTTGCTGGACATGTAACCAGCGTTTCCTGCGTTCAATCACTAGTATGGGGAGTGGGCTAGGAATCAGGGGAGAGAAGTAAAGAAAAGAAGTCTAAGCTGCTTTGAGCATGTCCCAGAGAGCTATTGTCTCTGTTTCCCAGTCCAGACCCAGATCCAGTTCTGGGAACAACCCTCACCTCCCCGACCAGCTGCTGGAATTCTGACATCCTATGCCAAGGTGATGTTGGAACAGCGACATGAACTGTGCGGTTGCCACCCCTCCTGCCTTCCAGGGCTGGTGCCAAGGAGGCTCCTTTGGGGCTGAGCATGTCAAGAGTGCGAGACCTGCTGAAGTGGAGATGCTGTCTTCAAAAGACAGGGCCATCCAGCAGCCCCCGGGGCATGGAATTTGGGGGCAAGGAGAGAAGAGGACAGCTAGGAGAGGGGCTCAGTGTCCTCCACTTGCTATGTGACTGGAACCAGCTGAGTCACACACACCAGTCCTCCCTCCAGGCCCTGCACACAATGCAGGTACTTGCTAAGAGAAGGGTGCTTGCAGAGACTTTAATCTTTACAATCAGCTTGGGGCCAACAGGTGAGCCCAGGTAGACTGAGAGGTGGAGATCATGCAGGGTCACACCAACCAAGGGGTGGAAAATCCCCGGATGATCTCAGAGAAAAGCAAGGAGCCCAGCAAGTCCCACACCCATGTTGAAATTGATCCAGAGCAGAATTAAGACTGTTGCTTTGTTCTCAAAGGGTTGCCCAATTTACGTACTGGGACCCAAGAATTGGCCAGCATCTTGGGACCCTGATAAGAGTGTACAATAGGGAGTTTTCATACAGAACTATCTTTAGTAAAGTCTTGGAGTTGTCTGGATGTATTAGTAGAATAAATGTTGAAGAAACAATTTCATCCACAGGGCAGCTAAAGCTGGAGATGGGTCACTGGTCCGGGAGCCCCGTGGTTTCTAGCTCCAGCTTGCCAAGGAGGTTGGAAACTCCCCAGATTGGGCCTGGGTTTTCAAAAGAGTAGATCAGATGACTTCCTGAGGCTTCTATGGATAATGTTT
Source organism: Heterocephalus glaber (assembly GCF_053883595.1). Taxonomy (NCBI): domain Eukaryota; kingdom Metazoa; phylum Chordata; class Mammalia; order Rodentia; family Bathyergidae; genus Heterocephalus; species Heterocephalus glaber. The sequence continues at coordinate 29,008,692 of NW_028258137.1, forward strand.
TCCATTTGCTGGGGTTTACCAGAACCAAGCACCATGTTGAGCACCGTGTGAGGCTAAGCACTTCACGTTATGTTATTCACTCTTTCCAATGACCCTTACGTTGATACTATTAACACTATTTTTGTAAGTGGAGAAACTGAGGCTCAGAGAGATTCAGCATCTTGTCCTGGTGTCAGAGCCAGGACTTAGATAATCTAAGTATAATGCTCCTCAGGCTGCTTTGATATCTTCAGTTCTCTGTGAATTCCAGTTACTAGACATGCTGCCCACTATGCTCCTGGGGAGTTGATTGTGCTTTGATCCCCTACACAAACTTCAGAGAACTGCAGAATTTTGGGGTCTGCAACAAAGATAGTCATCTTTCCTCCTCTGTCCACCCTCAGGTGGGTCCACAGTTCCTGGAAGGGCCCCCTTCAGCCCTCCATGGTCTGCAACTCCTGGTTTGGAAGGCATCAGCCTGGCCTGTGATACTGCACGTGTTTCCTGAATCAGAGGGCATCACACCTCTGACCTCACTTCTCCTGTGAGGACTGACCCTGCATTCCACGTGGACCGTAGCCAGGCCCAGGCTTCTTCCCTTTATATCACGGGGCCCAGCTCGTCCCTTCAGGGAGCAGCTTTCTGAGCCTGTAGCTGTCATTGTGAGCAGCAGTAACTAGGTTCATTGCCTTTCCAACTGTTAGCAGATTAATACCCCTGGGGTCTTAACCTTGAGTTGCTCTCCCCATGCCATCTTGGCTTTTTCCCATGCAGCCAAGGGTTTGAGCAGTGATCCTGAGATTCCTTTTAGAAACTCATAGCTTTTTGGTTTTTGGCTCTTTTCTGAAGATAAGGAAATCAGAGACAGCGTAGGTCTTGGTCAAATTCACACAGCAAGATTGCAATGAAGCTACAATTTGAACCACAACTCTTGACCCTGTTTCCATTGGTCCAGCTTCACAAAGTAAGAAGAATTTTTGGCTTATTTGTTACTTTTGGGGTTTTTTTGTTTAGTTTTCTTGTGTTTTGTTTCTGGTACCAGGGATTGAACTCAAGATCTTGGGCTCGACAGGCAGGCCCAGAGCAACTGAGCTAAATCCCATGCCCCACAGTGAGACGATTTTATAAATTAACCTCAAATTATGAAATTACAAGGTTATTATTCCTCCTTTGCTTTTCTATCAGTCTTCCTGATGACCTCGAAGAGCCTCTGCTTGGTGCCAAGCTGCTCCAGATCCCTTTTTCAACAGAGAAAGGACAGTGGAGTCACGGAGAGGGCAGGAAAGGCCTCAGAAGGCCATGGTGCCCAGCTAGAAATTGCATGGCTTTGCTTTACTGTCTCTGTATTTATCTCCATGGTTACCCCCTGTTTATGGCAAATGATCCAGTATCTCCTCAATAGCAGTGATACAGATTTCCTCTGAAAATAAATTTCTGTATAATACTAGGCCAGCTGATATGTGATTATAACTAAAATTAGGTGGTTCTCCAAGGACAGTAGCCAGGGAAACATTGCCCTGCACAGGGCGGGGGACCTGAGTGGTGAAATCCAGCTTAGCTGCTGGTTCTGTTTCCTGCCCTCTCCTGTATCGTCCTTTGGGCACCTTTGTGTTGCCCTCCTTTGGCTACCACCCGGCATCTTTGTGTGAATTCCAAAGACCACAAAGAGATTCTGCTCCTTTATGATGACCGTTGGTGGGGTGGGGTTGTTGACTACCTCCACATTTCTCAAGGTGGCCAGGTGGGCCCCAGCCAACAACTGCAATTATGCCAATGCCTTGGTTCCCAGCGTTTGCTCCTGACTCTAAGGACTGGAACACAGGGTGCTCCCTAAGGGACAACCCCCCTATTGTAACAGGGATCGGCGTGGCCTGACATGTCTGACTATGACTTTGGGCAAGGCCTATGCTGTTTCCAGATTTCCTCATCTGTTAAAAGAAGGCAGGTGGTACCATGACGTGATTTTCAGGAGTCTCCGAGTCACTGTTCAGCCCCTGGGGTGAGCAGGGCAAGGATAGGCCAGGGACAAGAGGGGCACTTTGCCAACTGCAGAGTGAGACCCCCAGCTGCATCAGTAATCCTGCAAAAACTGACTAGACTCCTGTCCACGCTTCTAATCAGTAAGGAGGTTAAGGAAGTGTTGTGAAACCCTGATTGAGTGTTGCTGAGCTGACTGACTGGGGTACGGGTGGTGGGGATTCAAGGAGTACTCCTTCATAGAAAATTGGTTCTTGCTCATGGCTGGGGCAAAGCTCTGTGACTGGAGGGAGAGAGTTATGGTGGAATGCTAGGAATCCACTTCAGCTGGGGCTCCAGAAAAAGCCCACAGGGCCCCTGATCTATAGGGACTCTTCCATTGTGCACTGCTGCACCCCACGCAGGAGCAGAATGGGGTTTCCTATTCTGCCCATCCTTCTCCAGACCTCCCTGACATGGCTGCCAGAATCTCACAGCTTCAGCTACTGATGTACCTATGGGCAATGATGTTGGTATCAGACAGAGTTTAAATTTGTTTTCCTCATTCCCGGGGAGTGATAATAGTTTTACCTCTTGGTTATGGTGAACATTCAGTGAGGTTCTTCATGCAGACTGCTTAACCCACAACAGGGGCTCAATAAACAGCCACCCTAGTGTCACTCTCCTATTTATACATCTGTGGATCTGAGATTAGCAAGTAGCAGACCTGCTTTCCACACCAATCAGACCTTAGCGCCCCCTGCAGCCTATGTGAGGCACTGCATACTCTGGGCTTCACCCTCCCACCACCTGTCTGGTCCCTGCCCCAGGCCAGGTGTGGCCTCAGGAGTATAGAGTCCCATCAGCCTCTCTGAGGCCCTTCTTGGCCCTTAGGCAGCACAGGCACAAAATCTGTGATGTGTCAGCCCCCAGACATGGCACTTGCCTGCTCCAGGAGGCTCTGCCAGGGGAAAGCTCTTCTCTCCTCTCTTCCATTTTCCCATGTTGAGGAAAGAGCATAGGGCCTTTGAACTGAACAACTTCCCCATCCCTTTTTTAATTTTTATGTTGAAACAGTCTTGCTAAGTTGCCAGGGCTGGGCTTGAATTTGCAGTCCTCATGCCTCAGCCTCCCAGAGTGCTGGAATTACAGGTGTGCACCACCATACTCAGCTGCTTCTTTTGCTTGACCTGAACTCTTATTTCCTTGGTATTTCTTCTCACAAATCTTTATTCCCTCCCACGACAACGCGTGAACACTGCCTCCCTTTTTCCTTTCCACCAGGTCTTCTCCCTTCTGGTCTTCAGACTGGTTTGTCAGCCAGTCCTGCCTGGATGTGGGAAGAAGGTCTTCACTGCTGAGCCTCAGTTTCCTTGCCTTGGAGTGGAGACAGTAATCTCTGCCTGCCGGGTTGTGGTGAGGATCAAAAGTAACACCAATGAGAAGCCTAGCTCACACTTATTCCTTTTTAATGTGTATCGGGCTTGGTATCAGTTTCTCCCCCCCCCACACACATTGATCTCAGATCCTTGGGCTTTCAAGGCAGGCATGGCACCACTGAGCTATATCCCTAGCCCTAGCTCAGACTTTTCACTGAAGACAGTAGACTGAGCTCATGAGTTACCTCTCCTTGCCCTGAACATCCATTGAAAGAAAATAAAGAAGCACAAAGAGGGAAAAGAGAAACTACTTAAAAATTTGAGTGGGTGAGGGTGGCTTGGGCAGTACATGAACAGATCAGAGACTTTAACATAGTTCTGGAACACCAGACTGGGTGAAATCCCATTAATGGATAGATGGAAGCAGAGAACCCGGAAGCAGTAGAGAGCAGTCTGTGGAGGTTTTGCTGTTTTGCTTTGTTTGGGTGGAGCAAGGACAGGGTGGGAGAGCAGAAGAGGGAGAGGCAGAAACCAGGAGGGCTGGGCAGATCTGGCTGTGGGCAGCCTCCTCCACCTCCATGGGAGCAGCTCCACTGTTTCCCCCAGACTGAGACTGCGAGGGCTTCTCTGAAGAAACCAAGGGACCGGAGGAGGAGGACCCAGGGCTCTCAGAGAGGGCCTGACCCACAGAGGACAGCCTTCTGCTTTCGGCCCCAAGGGGTGGCCAGGCCTGCCTGCCAGCTCCCCACCTGCGCCCACACCCACAGAGCCTGCCTGCAGCTCAGAGCAGCAGAAATCATTTCCAGAAGGAAAGCTGAGCAATGAAATCCCTGTGACTCATCGGAGATATTCAGGGAACACTTTCATTTATAAAATAACAACAGAGTATTGTGACAAAGAAACATTCAGAGAAGTTCTTCTATACTTAAATATGGTTGGCTGTTTATTTATTTACTCCTGAGAGATGCCTCGCTATGTTGCCCAGGGTCATCTGTAACTCCTGGGCTCCAGTGATCCTTCTGCCTCAGCCTCCCAAGTAGCTGTAGACCATAGGCACATTTGGTTGTGTGACAGAATTTTTAAAAATCAGGAAATGCTTGCAAAGTGGCTGAGACTAGGGCACTGACAGATACAGTGTTTGGTGAGGACCCAAGTCCTTATCGGTGGATGGCTGTTTTCTGACTGTCCTGACATGGCAGACACACCTTGTTCTCTTGTTCTGTTGTGTCTCTGTTGTGTCTGGGCATTACTCCCATCCATAATGGCTTTACTTTCATCACCTAGTTCCGTCCTGAGGTCCCCCTCTCCAAACACTGTCATGTTGGGGATTTAGGCCTCAACAGATGTATTTTGGGGCACACAATCATTCAGTCATGTTTATCTATATAAATGTATATAATATATATAATGTATAAAATATATATACAAACTTAACAACAATGTGAGTTTACATAAGCAGTATGAATTGCTCAATATTACAAATATTCCTTAGTTGCTTTGTGTAATTTCTACAGTTAGCATAAAGTCATGAATGTTCTTTAACATAAATTCAAATATAAAAAGGTGTAAAAACATGAGTGTGTCATACTAATGGAAGTGATGGTCTGTGATGAGAGTCTATTGTATCCTTACTTTTTGAGTAAAAGGATCTTGTGGGTTAGTTAATTTGTATTTTCTCTCATTTCTATCACTTAGATCCTCCTTGCACTTTGAAAACAGTGTCTGTCTCTGATGTTAGCATTGGAACTGTCCATAAACCCCCTTGGCATTGGTAGAGTCCAAGAATGGCGAACCTTTTAGAGCTTTCAATGATACAAACAGCTTGCTGTGTCACATTTGCCATAGGTGCACCACCACCGGTGTAGTCCATTTTTATTTTGAGGACAAAAGGCAAGAGATGAAGAAGTGCTCTCCTGGGGCCTGACTGGTATTAGTAGTAAGAGCAGATGTTTAAGATTACTTGATCACACAACACCAGACAAAGACCGGTCCCTGAGTTATGGGCTCCCCCATACTCTGTAATAAATTTGCATTGTTCATGTTGTGGTATGTGCGTTCTAAAGCACAGGGCCCAGGCAGGGACCCTTCATTCCGTAGTCAGGGGCAGTGTTGCACACAGCTTTCTCTCTGCCCCTCCCACACAGCATAGGCAAGAGTCAGCATCTGAGCCATGCAGGCCCAAACACAGGTCCCGGTCCTGCCCTTACACGCCTCATTACTTGGAGCAAGCCCCTGGACCCTCTGTGCCTCAGCCTCCTGTCTGTAAAAGGGGACTTGCAACAGGATTCTCCTCCAGGCTTGTTAGCAGGGGTCAGCCCCTAGCATTTGCAGGGCCTGAGGCAGAAGCAAAAAGGGAAGACTTGCCTGGGGAAGCTCACCCCCTTCTCTTCCCACCCTGGCTCGTTCCGTGCTCTGTGTAGACATCAAAAGTTACAGGCCCAATCCCTGGGCCACATCCCCCTTCTCTGAAACAGCTGCCCTTGGCCCTGGGGAGACTTGAGAGTGCACAGACTGGTGACATGGTTCCCTTTGGGAAAGACAGACACAGAGAAGAGGTCAGACAGATCTTGAAGGAAGGATCTGGGGTCCAGAACCTTATCTAGGTGCTGTCTAGAGGCTCGAGGGGAGGAATGGGTATGAAGTCTCCTCAGGCCCTTGGACTCTTAGCCTATGAGGAGAAAAACCTGAGAGAATGTCTCAGAGGAGAGGACCCAGACCAGAGCCCTGGTTGTCTGGCTCTGTGGTCCTGCTTGTGCAGGGTCCATGAGATGATGTTCACAAATGGCTTAGCACACTGCTTCCTGCTTATTAAGTGTTCGGCACACAGTTAGGTACTTAATAAATATATTTATTGGTGTTACTATCACTAAATGAGAATCTGAGTGCTGATTCTCCATTTCAAGGATGTGATTGGGGGAAACCAGATTGTCCAGGGCAGCCACTCCAAGGCCTTTGGTGGAGGTGGGTGGGATGGCATCCTGTGGGGCTGTACTGCTCGCTGGAGGCAGGAGGGACTGCTCTGCTTCCTGGAAGGTATAACTGAGAGCACGGCGCCCTTTCCAAGGTGATGGAGACCTGTGCAATTGTAGAGAGAGACCTTGGCAGGGAGATTAATAGGCAGAAGCTTAAGATGGGCTGCAGCCTCACTAAAAACCCTGTTTGAGGGGCGAGGATTTAGCTCAGTGGTTCTGCTGCCTGCCTCACAAGCACAAGGTCCCGAATTCAATCCCTGGTACCAAAAAAACCCCCAAAACCCTGTTTGTGGGATGCCTGCTATGTGCAAGGATACTCTGCTACAGTTTTTCTCTTTAACCCTGTGAGGAAAGTATACTTCATAGATGAGGGAATTGAGCATCAAGAGGATAAATGAAGCCACCCTGGTAGTGCATGTCTGCAATCCCAGCACTCTGCAAGTCTGAGGCAGGAGGATCCCAAGTTCAAACCCAGCCTGTGCAATGTAATGACTTACAGAAAACTTGTCTCAAATTTTTAAAAAGGGCTAGAGGCATAGCTCAGTGGGAGAGCCCTGGGCTCAATCCCCATACTGGGGTGAAAAAAGAAGATAAATGACTTGGCCGAGGTCACACAGCCAGGGAGGAGTGGAATGTCTGCCTCCAAAGGCCGCACCCTCTCCTGGGTGCACCATGATCCTGGTTCATGGGTGGAAAGTGAAAAACCTGTCCAGGGAAGCTCCAACTGCTTTCCAAAAGAGCTGATGACAGTGCAAATTAGGAAAGTGCTCATCACCAGGAAGTATAGGGTTAATCCTGCTCCTCCTCCTGCCAACTGAACCCCAACCCCAAGCCTCCCTGAGCTTCCCTGTGACCTCGGAGGAGGCTCCATTCTCACCCACTTCGGCACCTCAGGGCTGTTTGACAGCAGCTGGTGGACGGGAAGGTGCTGTTCAGGTCCTTGGTGGCATGAATACACAGCCTCAGAGCTCTGCAGTGGCCATGGTGTGGATGAGAGGCAGAGGTATCCCTCTCTCCAGGGTCAGCCTCCAGGGACTTCTGCCTTCTTGCTGTCTATCTAGCAAGTCATTTGTTGGGAAGTCTGCAGGTGACATTGTTTCTCCACATCTACCAGCTTCTCCTCCTGGTTGATGCCTACCTGGTCACCCAGTCCTGAGACGACCCAAATAACTAAACCAGGCCCACTAATGCCCTCTAAGTGTTGGCCTTTGGGATTTTTATTTTTTAGACACACAGAGACACAGTTTATGATTGATTCAGCACTCAAGTCCACTAACCAGGTTGTTTACTTAAGACATTATGGACCAACCCTGGACTGACAGAAAAGTCAGGCTACAATTGGGTTACCTCCACAGCAGCCTCTGTACCCAAAGTAGTTTCTTTGGGTGGAGATCCTCGGAAGCCATAGCAAGGGAATGAGGAAGTATAGCAAGGAAGGAAGGAAGGGAGGGAGGGAGGGAGGGAGGGAGGGAGGGAGGGTGCCATGAGATTCATGAGCAAGTTACTGCCATTGATACTGGTGGTATTCAGTGCTTCTGGAGACTTCTGGGAGATAGTACAGAAAAAGTCTCAGAGCTGTCCCACTGCAGGTGGGAAATGCTGGGTATTTATCCACCAACTTCTGTTTGTCATTGGTCGTGGCTGTTCCTGGGGCATTAACTCCCCTGTTGTTGGCCACCTCGTGCAGGGGTCCAGAATGCTCATGCAGCAGGAGAAAGCATTTGCAGCAAGCAGCCATCTGCAGGAGGTGGGCAGATGGCAGCTGTGGGATAGGCCCCAGGGCCAGCCTTTCTGGGTCCTGCTGGGTTCGGGTAAAACCGTGCTCTGAAACACCAAACAACCACAAGTGAAAACGTTATTGCTCCAACCACTTTACATGAATGTCACCAACACCACATTTGGGCAAATATATAAAAAGCACAATTTATTGTACAATCATTTCAACTGTTTGACTCATGCGCTGTACAGACACTTCCCAGGATCTTTCCCACAATTAATGGGTTTCAGGGGCAGCAGCTGCACTTGTCAGAGCCCCCTTTGCAGATGCAGCCCCGGGCACACTTGGCACAGCCTGGGGGGCAGCAAGGACAGCAGCCTAAAAGGATTAGAAGATGGATAAATTAGCTTTAGGTCCACACTTCCATCGTACCCCTGCCCCAATGCACATTAGCACAAACCCTGGAACAGGAGGTTGTGGGATGTTAGCTGGAAGGGATCTCAGGAGTCATCTAGGGTCCATCAGAGGCCCAGAGAGAACAGGTTTGCCAAGGTCATGGACAGTGGAAGATACAAGACTAGAACCCAGGGCTCGTGGCTCCAGGACAGTGCTGCATCCCCTTTCCACTGGACAGGAAGGAACTTCTCCTCAGTCTTCTTTCTGCTCCAGACACCATGGATCCCTTCCTGCCTCGGTTGGCTGTAGCCCTGGGGATCTCTGACTCTGGGGATCATCCACTCCAGTTTCATTTCAGATCCCTCCCAAATGGGTAAAAGGCATCCAGAACCCCCTCCAACACATCATGGCTGGATGGTGCAGGATGAGGGATCAGACCTCTCTAGGTCTCCATACTCACTTTTGCGACATGTTTTACAGTTGCAAGTTGTGCATTTGCAGTTGTCTCCACAGACACACATTCCTCCTAGAAGAGAGGACACAGCACCATGACTATGAGGACAGAGATGGAGTAGAACACAAGGTCTGCTGCAGACTGTCACAGTGGCAGTGCTGCTGGGCTGTGCTTGGGAAGCTTGCTTGGGAACAAGAGAGTGGCATTGCTTCAGACAACCCAGTGTTGGGGACTGTTCAGCATCGTGGTTCCACCCACAGGCCGTGGACAGGAACTGGAATGGCCCTATGAACCTCACCTGGAGTTTGTTAAAATGCACATTCATGGGCCCAACCCCTGAGATGGTCTGATCCATCAGTCTGGGTGAGAAAGAGAATCAATGTTTTTAAAAAGCAACCCAGAGGTGATCCCCGGTACCAAAAAAAAAAAAGAAAGAAAGAAAAGAAAGAAAGAAAGAAAGAAAGAAAGAAAGAAAGAAAGAAAGAAAGAAGGAAAGAAGGAAGGAAGGAAGGAAGGAAGGAAAGGAAGGAAGGAAGGAAGGAAGGAAGGAAGGAAGAAAGAAAGAAAGAAAGAAAGAAAGAAAGAAAGAAAGAAAGAAAGAAAGAAAAAGAAAAAAGCAACCAGAAGATTCTGATGTATAATCAGGACTGAGAACCACTAGACTGGGTAGGCTCCAGGAAGCCCAGGGTTCCTCTGGGAATTGCTAAGCCTTTCATCCCTTCCTCACCAGTGCAAGGCAACATGGAGACCCTGAGCAGAAAGGAGAAAGGGCAGGGGACATAAGCAAGCCCAAAATGAGCACCGTGCCTTGTTTTCTTTCTATGATCTGCCAAGATTGTCTCCTTTTTGACTCATCCTGTCATTTTGTGTTACAAAATGCTAAAGGTTATGTCTGTTTAGCAAGTTTTTGGTACAGAAGTGCACTGTCAAGGATGAGAGACGCTCCTGACACTTCTAGATACCGTCTTCCAAGCTTGTGAAGCCCAGGATGGCTGTGAACCCCAACCTCACCCCTGGGTAACAGGCTTCCATGGCAGTGAGCACTTTTAGAGACTCCAAGGTCCACATGGGCTCCCCTGACACTTGCAAGTGCTTAATGATTTTTGCAGTCTCATGACAACCCTGGGATAAAGGCAGCAGGGGAGATTTGTAACCTCCATACATAGCTAACGAAGCTGAGACCCTGAAATATGCAGTGCAGATGAGTGAATGGCACCAATGGACCCAAACCACGTGGCCAGGTTCTGGGCCAGAAAGAGCTCATGCCTGGACTCTGGTAGCAGCCCCTAGAGACCTGCAGCTAGAAGGACCTAGGTTTTCAGGTGCCCTTCTCAGCCATCTGCTGTGTCAGGACCATCAGTTCTAGCAAATCAGGTTCCTGCATGCTCCACATAGGATGCTAGTGCAAGGTCCCAGGACCTCAGGTGGGCGGTCTCACTCACCAGACATGCAGGTGCATTCCCCAGGGTCCATGGTCCAGGTGTGTGTGTGAACAGCTCCTGTGTGTGAAGACTGAAGAAGGGAGGGTGAGGAGCAGCCACAGGCTCCCTATTTATAGCCGCGTAGGTGTGGAGTGCAGCTCACCCCACCTCTCCCTGGGGCCAGACGCCCTGCACACGGCCCAGCCAGACACTCTAGACTGGGGGTTGGGGAGAGCAGGCAGAGGAGCCCAAAGGACAGATGGAGCAGTAGTCTCTTGGGTGGCTTGTCACAAAAGGGTACAGGTGGCTGCTCCCACTCCACCTGCTAAGGTATCAGGGAACCAGGCTCAGGCTGAAATTGGCAGCTATGTGCATCCAGTCTCCAAGTCCTGCACACTCCTCTATTATCTACCATTTCTTGTTTGTTTGTTTGTTTTCCTGGTACCGGGGATCAAATTCAGGACCTTGTGTTTGTGAGGCAGGCACAGCTCCACTGAGCTAAATCCCCAGCCCAGTCCTCTACCATTTCTGTTCCTCCTTCTTCAGGGGTGCTCCTGCCATGCTCCAGAGCCTCATTCTCTTTCCCCTGGGTGTCTCTGAAAGCCCTTATCAGGGTGAGAGGGTGGAAAATCAGGGGAATGTGCTCCTCTGGAGTTTCCAACATGTCCTTCTAGACCACAGGTAGAGTCATAAAAATAAGAGAGGACTTGGGGGAGATTTAACCAGCCCCCAATCTCCATCACAATCCCATTCTTCGACAAAGGCAGCTGCCTACCTTTCAGCCTATGGAAGGTACCCCTCAGATCTTGGGACTCCAAATCTCCCCACAGCTGCTGCTCTCACCCAGCCCCCATACAGAAATTTGCCCCAAGCTGAATCCTCTTTCTCCAGAAAGCTGCCTCTGATCTCTCCCTCTCTGGGCTGGAAGTAATCTCTCTATATTCTCCCTCATGCTTGCACATTTCTCGTGCCCTTTACTCCTTCCCGCTCCACTGTATGATTATTTAAACAGAAGGCTAAGCAGGTAGGCAGGATCTTACCCACCAGTCCCGTGGTGAGAGGTCAAAGGGGAAAGACTAGTGTCTGCAGCATCTCCCTGCCTGCCAAGTGTTCTGCACAATGGTTGAGGCATGTTGCAGGAAAGAATCCAGTGAATACTACAATGACTAAAGACATGAGTAAGAGTGAATGAATAAGTGAACAAATGAATAAGCGAGTGAATGAGTGAAAATGAGGGATGGAGAAATGGATGGATCTCCTGCATGTGGCACACTGAGAATTCTGCTCGGAAGGGTTGTCGCTAGTCAGAAAAGAACAAATGGGGCCTGACCATAAGCAGTAGAGACAGTACCTCAGTTCCTCCCAGGCCTCTGCTTGGTGAGTTCTCCATCCGTCATCCACAAGGACCTTCAGGGCCTCAATGTGATCCACAGAACCAAGGATTTGTGTGTGTATGTGTGTGTTACTGCGCACTGCACCCGAGGCCTTTGCATTGAGCCATATCTCCAGCCCTTCATTATTTTTCATTTTGAGACAGGGTTTCCCTAAGTCACTAAGTTGCCCTGGCTGGGCTCAAACTCCCCTCAGCCTCCCAAAGTGCTGGGATTATAGGCAGATGTCATTGCACTCAGCTCAAACCATAGATTTGAGCCAAGAAATTCTAAAGAGGAGATAGGATTTGGCGCCATTGTCATCAGAAGGGCACTTTGACAGACATTGGAGTAGAGGCAGGATTGTAGTGAGTCAGGAATGGTCCCTGACGTAAAGGTGTTCACAGCATAGTCTGATGACAGATCACACTCTAACCAAATTAAGGAAGAAAAGAAGTGGCTCCCTGATTCCTGGAAATTTCATTTTCTATGAAAAGCTCCTGTGACAGCACACACCGCACTAGCTCCTAACCCAGTCTAATAAAAACCCAGACCCTAGAGTCGCTCAGAGAGAAGGTGCCTTGAGAATGAGAGAACCCCTTCTCCATTCATTGACCATTTAATAAAATGTCCTGTCTGCTTCCAGGACTGGACTATTTGATTATTTGTGAACAGTACCAAGTGGAAAAAGAACCTGCAAATTCAGTCACGCAAGCTCCAGACACTGTGCAGGGTACTTAGCCTGAGGTGAGTAAAAACCAATCTGTCTGAAAGTCAGGAGCAAATCTCAGTCCAGGAAGCCCACAGCAGTATGAGTCTTTGCTTCTGTAATAATAGAAAGGAAAACTGCAGTGACAGTGTGAATTAAAGGTAAGAGCATACACTGGAACATAAGTGAAAGTAGGGAAGGGATTTTGTCTTGAAGCGAAAACTGAAGGAGGAACAGTTCCAACTGAGATCATGCGGGCGACCCGAGCTGTCTGAAGCTGGGGAGGGCCCTGGGAGGTGAAGAAAAGAAGACAGAGAGACCAAGATTATTCTTGATAACTGGGACCAGCTGGGACCATAGCCTGATGAGCTAATGGCCGCCTGGAGCACCACACGCTCCTTATTTATAGTGGAAGGCAAACAGGAAGAGAAGATGGGGCAAATAGTGCTACATGGCCTACAGGGCCTAGACAGAATGTAGCGTGATTGCTTCATGATCAGGGCATGTGCAGGAAGGAAACAAGGAAGGATACACAATGTAACTGTCTCCTGAAGCTGTGCCATCCAGGGTCTACAATACTCCATAATCTATGGAGGACAAAGGGAGTAGGGAAGAGACAAAGAAGGGTCATCTTCAGGCTCAGACCACGGCAAGATCAGACTGTTAACAAGAAAGAGGCCAGCTTTTATGGGTTGCTGGGGTGGGCTTGGATCTGGCTCATCACTATCTCGTTCTGATTTTAGAATTCTAGAGAAGTCCTTATGTCTTACGGGGCTGTCCTGTTGCCATGACATGATCGCTCCTGCCAAGGGACAGGGTGTGTGGGGTGGTCGGTTTTGCAGAGGCTCTGCCACTATCCAAGGATCCCAGGTGACTGCAGGTTTGGGGCAATGACTGGAGGCTCCTGGGCACCCATTCCAAAGGGTCTGGTGCAGGCTGTTGTCCCTGCAAATCTCTCATCTTGGTGTCCTCAATCTTGGAGAGCATGAGATAGGTTAGGTAAATTTAAGGCTAGTAAACCTTATATTACCAGTTTTCAGGAACTCCCTAAATGATTAGCCTGCTTACACACAGACCTGAGTAAGGATCTGGCTCAAAGTGTTGTGTTTTGCTTTGCTTTGTTTTTAGACGAGGTGGCACCATGTAGTCCGGGCTGACCTTGAACTCACTATGTAGCCAAGGCTGAGCTCAGACTTGTCATCCTCTCCTCTCACCCTCCCCACCTCCCACCAAGTGCTGGGATGGGAGACTTGTGCCACACATGACTCGCTCCTGACTCAAAATTTAGGTAATAAAGTAGGCAGATACACATGAAGGAAGAGATGCCAAGCTTTGTGCTGTTTTTAGTCCCCCTGTCGGGCATCTGTACTCCCAAGTAGAGTCATTTTTCCCCCACTGGTACTGAAGATTTATCCGGGCACCTTTACACTAGCTACATCCCCATCCCCTCCCCCTTTTAAAAATTGTGATACAGGGCCTTGTTTAGTTAGTATGTTGCCCAAACTGGGTATGAACTTGAAGTCCTCCTGCCTCAGCCTCCCAGAGTGCTAGGATTATTGGGATGAGCTGTTATGCATGGCAAATCATTAGTTTTGGTTTGTTTCTATGGTGATTTTTTTTTTTTAAACAAAAGCAGCTTTTTAGTCCCCATCTACCTCAGGAGAAAACACAAGTCATGCCTTTAATGAGTAACAGGGTAAAGGTCTGGGAGTTTGCTTGTCCATGGTCCCTCTGGGGTTCCCAACAATTCTGTTCTCTCATCAAGTTGATTCTTTTTTTTTTTTTTTTGGTCCTTGGGATCGAACTCGGGTCCTTCCGCTTGCGAGGCAGGCAGTGGAACCACTGAGCTAAATCCCCAGCCCCTCATCAAGTTGATTCTTGAAGATGCTATGGCAAAGGCAACTTGGAAGAGTGAGGGTTGGGAGGAACATGAACCATGCTCTGAAGGGTTAATGATCCTGAGTTAAGTCCCAGAAGTGTGCCGTGCCTGCCCTTTGTCCTCATGGTGGTCTCTGATGGTCTGATTCTAGCAAGGACAGGTCCAAGCAAGTGAGCCCAGAGAGAGGAAGGGATCCTCCCTCACCCTATCTGAGCCATCTCTCCTCCCTTCTCACTGGCTGTGCCAGCCTTGTCTTCCTCCTTGGAAGATTTCCAGTGTGACATTGCTTATGACCCCAATTGACTGAAACATCAAAACCTTATCCTCTCATTTTTAAATATTTCCCAATTTCTGGGCTGTGCAGTTTGAAACAAACATGCAGCATTGGTGAGGCTGGTCCAGGTTGAGCAGTGCCAAGGCTGTGCTAGTTCTTTTTAACAGCTCTGCTTCAAGAGCCTGGGAAGGAGCAGCGTCAGGCCCAGGTGGATGTTCTGTTTCTCAGCTGCTGATCTCTGGACAGCAGCATGAAATCAGGAAGCTACATGCCACGCCAAGAACATGTGAAGGCTGGCATGCACAGCTTAAACTCACACTTAGAAAATAAGTATTTCAGGGAGAAAAAGGTATCAAAAATTATCAAAATATCATATGTAACATAAAAAACCAATTTTCCCAGATGAATGTAATTATTAAGTATTATATAATGTATTATTATTTAATTATTAAGTATCCTAATTAAAGAAAGAAAGAGAAAGGAAGGAAGGAAGAATGAACGATAGAAAGAAAGAAAGAAAGAAAGAAAGAAAGAAAAATATTTATATGGAGAAGTGATCTTGTAGCCTTCTTAGGAGATTCCAAGAGTCTTTTAAAATTCTGATGAGGGCCGAGGATTTAGCTTAGTGGTTCCGCTGCCTGCCTTGCAAGCGGAAGGACCGGAGTTCGATCCCCGGTGCTAAAAAAAAAAAAAAATTCTGATGAAAGCTGTTGACCCTCTTTGAGGGTATAGTATTCATGCACAAGTTCAAGGGTTTTGTGTTATTGCCATTCCTGAGGGCCATGGTTTCGAAAGATGTTGCTTTTTGTGATGGACTTGGACTAACAAGTGGCATGGTCAACTCTTTCCAGAGCTGTTAAATTTTCCTGTATCTGGTGCTTTCCCACCCCGGCCTTGTACTTGGTGTGCTCAAGGGAGGTTAGCTTCACTCAGGAACTGCTGAGTTACGCTTGCAGCTGGGGTCCTCATCTGTGTGTACACACTGGCCTTACAACAAGGCTGAAGGACTTTCAGTGCTTGAGCTGCTGGGGAAACACAGGTCAGGTGGAAGAAACACACCACCAGTTCCAATGGGTGATCGGCCAAGCTCTTGGATCATTCCTTAAGTGACCAATATGTCACATGCTGGGGCAAGTGGAATCTAACTCAAGTTAACTGTTATCTTAACCCACAGTCAGTGGGACTCTGATAATGTGTTGTTCCACAGTGTGACCTCTGAAATTAGTAATTTTAAGTTAACTAAGAGCAAGGAAGCTAGAAGGCTCATTTTATGCCCAAACTCTGCTTTCATGGTTTTCTCAGAGTCTCATGGTGGCTCTGTTGAAATAAGTCACACTGCAAAGGGTAATAGTTTACTGCACCCATGGGCTTATTTTGTTGTCCTGGCCTTTTGTCCCATCTTTGTGCCACCATGATGCCACCATGGTAGTCCCTAACTGTCTCATTTGGAGGACAAGTCGACCTTCCACCTACAGAGCCCTCTTATAGGGTGGTTCTGGCCTTATATATATAGAACTAGGCATGAGATGTAGGAACACAATCAGAGTAGACAGAAGTATGCCCATCACCTTGAATCTTACACGGCCAACACTAGAAGAACATTGAGAAACCAGGGACCAGATGCTTCTTGTTCAGATGAGGACCCAGGAGACCAGAGGGATGGGGCGAACCCCTCAGTCACTAAACTTAGGCTGGTTGGAGGAGGAATTTGAACTTTGCTCTCACTTGTTGCTAGCACCCACTCTTTAGATCTGAAGCACTTGTGAGCGAATTGTTCAGCTGTTTGAAGCCTGTGTGGCTTTATAAACTGTTTATTAATCATTTTTTTATTAGAAAAAACTCAAACATACTAAAAAGTACAAAGAGTACTGTACCTACCACCCAGCATTAACAGATGTCAACATTGTCATGTTTGCTTCCACTCTTTTAATTAGAAGAAATAAAAAAATTACCAGGCCCTTGGCTTTAAACATCATCTATGTGCTGGTGACTCCTAGCTTATCTTTCCAGCCTGGGCCTCTCTTCTGAACTCCAGGCTCATATTTCTGGCCGCACATGGAGGCCAAACAACATCTGAAGCTTGGTTCATCCCCCTAGGCTCCTTCCAGATCTTCCCCAGGGCTCGTCTGCCCCCACAGCTGCCACTGGTTGGGGCCACCATCATCTGCTGCCTAGATTCAGCGCTCCGTTCCTAACTGGTCTCCCCCGTGCGTACGTCCCTTACTGCTGCCCATCCTCTTAACCTCCCCATCCTCTGTATTTGGCCTACAACTCTGAGTGATCTTACTAAAAGTCGTGCCCTGTCGTTGTTCTTCCCATTGTTCTCCGAATTCTTCAGAGGATTTCCATGTCACTGAGTAAATGGCAAAGTTCTTAGTAACCCTTGATGGCCCCCTTGCCCTCTGTTTTTGTCTCTTACAACTCTCCCCATCCTTGTTCCACTCCAGCCTCTCTGCCTCCTCAGAGCCCCAGGGCCTTTGCACATCTCCAGAATCTTCCCATGTACATCTGCTCAGCTTATTCAGGTGAGGGCTACCTTATCTAAAATGTCTGCCTTCTCCTTTAAGACTTCTTGCCTGCCTTTTTGCTTTTTTTTTCTTCCTTAGTACTTATCTCCATGAGACATACTGTGTATTTTGCTTATTCATCTTGTTTATTGTCTGATTCCTTTTCCAAATGTAAGTTCCACGCAGGCAGGGATTTCATTCCTGCTGTATACTGTATCTAGAAGTAGCTGGTAAGGTGCACATGGTGGCACACACCTGTAATCCCAGCTACTTGGGAGTCTGAGGTAGGAGGATCCCAAGCTCAAGAACAGCCTGGGCAACATAGCAAGACCGTACCTCAAAACAAAAAACAAATAAAAGTGCATGGTATATAATAGATGCTCAATTGTTAAAATAATCTATCAAAGTCTTTTTTATCTTCTTCCCTTCTTTCCTTAAGGAAGTCGATGATAAAGTTCATGTGTGTCCTTCCTATTCTTATTTTTATACTTTTCTACAGATGTGATCATACATGACCTGTGTATTGCATTGCCTTGTGTGTTTTAAAAAGTACACAACTGGTACCATAATGTAAGTACCTGTCTTGGGCCCCAGTTTTTTTTTTTTTGGTTTTGAGGATCAAATTCGGGACCTTGTGCTTGCGCAGCAGGCGCCGGAACCACTAAGCTAAATCCCCGGCCCCCAGTATGTTTTTGAGATCCACCCACATTGAAGCATGACTAAACTACACCATCATATCATAGGAAGATGTCACAGTTTACTTCTCTGGTCCCCTTCTGACAGACTTGTAGGTTTTTTCCACACCTTCTCTATTTTAAAACCAATGCAGGGACCATCTCCCTCCAGTCATACAGATGAGCGTGCAAGGTGCACTCATCCCCAGAAAGAGGATGGTGAGGCTGCAGGGGAAAATTGCTCTCCAGAGACCTCATACCAAGTTACACACTCTCTAGCAATTTCTGAGAGTCCCCATTGCCCCTACCACCTTCTCCAACATCTCCTATATTCAGACTTGGAAATGTTTGCCCATCCAGTCTATGCGAAGAAATATAGTGGCTTCTCATTAAAGAGTAATTTGTAAATCACCGCCTCCAGCATCATCAGCTATTGACATCCAATGAGTCAGGTCTAGCTTCCTCACGCTGACGGTGCATGTCTCATTAGCCTTTCACACCCTAGCAAGAGAGAGCTCAGTGAAGCTCTCATAGGCTGCAGTCCTTCAGGCTTGGGTCCAATCCCAGATTCTCCATCTGTTTTCTGTACACCCTCAGACATGCTCCCTGATTTCTACCATAAAATAGTGCTCATGGAAAAAACGAGGAGAGGGCATTTAACACATCAAATACTCAAAGGATGCCAGATATTACCAAGATTTCATGCAGATGGTGGAGGGGTCAGGCAACTTGGTGTGGAGCTGATATGCCTGGAGTTTGCCCCAGGGCTTTGGCAGGGCATGTCCTCTCCCAGGTGTCAGTTTTGTCATCTTGTAAGGGAGTGGAAGAGCAGCACAGGAGATACCAGGGTAGAAAGCTGAGGGAGAGGCCAGAAGCTGTGAAGGACACTAAGGGCAAACACCTTCTTTGTCATAAATCTGTCCATGCTAGGCCTGGAGCATGATGCAGAGAAGCCCAGACGTGGGGGCTGGGTTTGGGGGAGGGGAGGCTGGTTGACAGGAGCAAGAGCAGCACCCCAACCATGCAGCATACTATTTCCCTTCCCTGTTGGGCTACCAAGATATTCCACGTCTGTGATCCGAGTTCTGTCAGCCAGGCTGAAGGGTCTTTATTATCCAGAACACGTTCTGTAGGTTTTGCTAAGCTGTAAGGTTTTTCACATCTCCTTTAAATATATTCAATGTTCCAGAGGTTTATTCCATCAGCTAAGGGGTGTCTGTGTGTGTGTGTGTGTGTGTGTGTGTGTGTGTGTGTGTGTATAAGAGAGAAAGATAGGCAGAGACAGAGAGAGAGGAAGGCAGGGCATGTCTATAAGGATCTGTGTTGTGTACAAGTCTGTTGTGTATCTATGTGTAGAGTGTGAATGTGTTACATGTGGCTCTATTTGTGATTGTATGTGCCTATGTATCTGTCTATATTTGTGCATGTGTCTGAGAGAGAGACAGAAAGAGGCAGAGACTCAGCCTGAGAAAAGCATACAAGCCAGGAGGCTAAGCCTGTCCCCCTGTCCCCAGTCCCCAACACACACACACACACACACACACACACACACACACACACACACACACTGCTGCTTGCCTGGCCCCTGATGCTCCCCAAGAAGCCCTAGTGAAGAACTCCACAGCCCGGGTGTCGCAAGCCCCCCAGGCCACATGTCCCTGTGCTGAGAATGCAGAAATCAGGCCAAGGTTAATTAGCAGCTACCTTGCTAGGCTCCCTGTACACCTGTGTGGCTGGCAAGCTTCACAGACTCCCCAGGGTTTGAGGCTGCTGGGTAATTACATAGGACTCTACTCACAGCTATAATTCAATACCCACTGGGCAAGTGAAACCCTCCACTCTGCACACGGCCCCAAGGAAGGATGAGTAAGGCCAAAGCCAGCAATTACCCACACACATTGCCCCCAGCAGCAAAGCGGCCAGTCCAGCTTGGCAAGCAGCCCAGATCCCAGCTCTGCAGAGATGCAAGCAGGCTCCTGCCATCCCATTCTCCTTCCTTCAGCCTTCCACTTTCCTTTCTCCTTCCATTCTTCTTTAATTGATCGTTCTGCACTGTTTAGACCCTCCTGCATTCCAGGCTTTGGGGGGCCCTCCAGATGGAGCATATGATCCATAATGTGGTCCTCAGTAGCGGGGATAAGCATGCTCCACTACTGAAAAAGCAGAACTCCAGCAGTGTCTGGGAGAGCAAACAAGGTCAGGGCAGCCCTTGAGATGACCTATGGATCAAGCTCATTCAATGTCGTGCCCTCAGTGCCTCACTTGCTTGCCCAACTCTTGGGCTTTTATGTGTCGTGGTCCAGCTGGGCTTTTCGTGGACTGTCAGGTCCAGACAAGGTTTTCAAACTGCGTGTGCTCAGAGCCCTGGGGTTTTATGGGGGTGTATTGTAGGGACGCTGCAGGTGAGATCCTGGGTTCCATCAGACTTTCACTGTCCCTGCTTAAACAGGTGCCCCTCCTTTAAAAACCTATTTTATCCTGTGTAGCCCCCTCCCTCTGCTCACACACGATGGTGTTTTATAAGGGAGCCTGATGAGGGTGCTGCAGCTAGAACATTTTAGAAAGCTACTATACACAAGCCCTTTCTAGGAATACAAGTGTACTTGCTCCAGCCCAGCCAGGGATCTGGTGGCCACTATAAACTTATAGTCCTGAGTGGATGGAGCTAGTAGACTGCTACTCTTCCTTGTTTTCTCTTCTTTAGAAAATTAGCTAAAAGGCTGGGGATCTAGCTCAGTGGTTCCACCTCCTGCCTCGCAGGTGCAAGGACCCGAGTTCAATCCCTGGTACCAAAAAAATAAAAATAAGTAAATAAAAATTAAAAATTAGCTAAGCATAAGGGGCTGGAGATTTAGCTCAGTGGTTCCATCACCTGCCTCCCAAGTGCAAGGACCGGAGTTCGATCCCTGGTACCAAAAAAAAAAGAAAAAAGAAAAAGAAAAAGAAAAAAAAATTAGCTAAGCACAGTGTCACTCACTTGTAATCCCAGCACTCTGAGAGGCTGAGACAGGAGAATCACAAATTCAAGCCAACCCTGAGCAACTTAGCAAGACCTGTCTCAAAATAAAAAATAAAAAAAGGGCTGGAGATATAGCTCAGTGTAACAGCCCTGGAATCAGTCCCTAGCAACACACACACACACACACACACACACACACACAATTATTCTCAAATATCTTTGGAACACATAAGACTAGTGATTTAAATATGGGTCCTTCCAACAGTATTAAATATTAATGGCAAGTTCTATTCATTTCAGTGTTTTTAAATGAACAAAACAATTAAAGAGAGGAGAAACTCCTACGTAATTTTCCACCCCATCACCAAACCAAGGAACCAGTTTTGCAAATTAAATGTTTATCATGACTAAACATGTTATTCAGCTTTTACTACATAGACATATATCTATAAAAATTACATAATCTTGTTTTATGGGTTTATAAATCTTATATAAAATGGCATCATTCTTTATATAGCTTTTTACAATTTCTTCTGCTTAGCATTTTGAAGTTGATCAGTGACTTTAACTGCTTTTCTAGTATTTTATTGTGTGACTATTTCAGTTTATCCTTTTATCTGTTGATGAGCATTTAGATGTTTCTGTGTTTTCATTATGACCAGTCCTGCTGCAATGGATTTCTACACACACGTGTTTCTGTGTATGAAATGTGTCAGCTTCTCTAGTGGGTATGCCTAGGGTGGACTTGCTAGTTAGAAGGAACATGCTTATACTACCTTACTAGATATTCCCAGATTGCTCATTGCAGAGGCTTATGCTCCTTCAAGCAATGAGCTCCAATACTCATTTCTCTATATTGTTGTGGACACTTGGTATTGTTAGACTCTTACATTTTTGCCAATCAAACTGTGTGCTAGCTTGTGCGCTAGCCCTTTAGATGGATCAGGTATGACAGATACTAAATGGTGTTTCCTCCTTGTTGATTTGCTAATCACTCTGAGGCTGAGAATATGATCTTAAGATTTGGGGGCCTTTCAGCTCTCTTCTCTGTCACAGGCTAGTGATCTATCTAACATGCTGCTCCATTCCATGCTTGCTCCCTGGGACATAGCACTAACAATTTCACTTTGGGACCAGTGTATATCATCTTCTCAGGTACACCGATGTTTGTCTTCCCACATAACTTTCCAGTTTAGGAGGCTCAAACATTGACCTTAGGAGATGAAGAAGATGAATATCCTGTTGTATCCGAGAAAAGGTCATTCAGTGTGGTCTGAGAGTGGAGGTGGCAGTCTGGCGCAGCATCTTCCACCATTAAGTCATTGGCAAACATGCTAAACCCAAGGGGAATGGCCACGTCAGCAAAGTTTGTCAGAGGCTCTGTACTTTGTCTCCCTTTCACCCAGTACCCTTCTTTCCAGTGGTAATTAGGTCAAAGCAAGAAGTTCTGAACTAGCTCTGCAATGCTGCTCATGTCACTTGAAGAAAGAGGGAGGTTGCAGAATAACTCCTGAAATTAACATAATTCTAGAATGCCAGGGTTGCCAGGGTAGTGATAGCATCCAAACCTTCTCCCCATGCCTACCCCATTTACATTGCCAGAGCCTGAAGCCTCAAGCATGGAAGTGCCTCCCCTATCCTTCTGTCTCCAGTGCGAATCAGCTGAGTGAGGTAATGAAAACCTCTCAGGGCTTTGGAAACCTCTTAGCCAACTGTAGAGTGTGGCTATCTACAGAACCAACTGCTTGGATTAAGCAATCATGCAGATTCACATGGTGCCATGGGTACAAAGCAGCTTTTATAGTGTAATTGGGGAGCTGATAGGCCATTGGGTGAGCATCATAGAATCAATTGTGTTCTGGGGAGATAAACTAACATGCCTAGTGTGCATCTCAAAATCTCTTATTTTCCATCCCTTCTCTTTTTCTTCCTCTTTGTCCTTCTGCTTTGCCTTCTTCTTTTACCCTCTTGCCTCCTATTTTCCCCCTTGTTTCTTCTTTTCTTTCTCCTAGCACAGGAACCCCAGCCTGGGACCCCAGCACATCTGAATTCTCCACACTCCCTCATCAGCATCACTCATTCTCAACTGTACTTCTCTGCCCTGGGCTTCAGTTTCCTTTCAACAACAGGGAGTTATCCAAGGCTGGGTTCGTACTCAGGCCCCTCCTGCCTCTGTTCTTGCTGCTAGTAAGGAGACAACAGTTTGGAGGATGCCTGTCCCTAAGATGTTCCCTGAGTGGGGCCATCACTCAGCCAGTATCCCCCAAAGCAGTCCTGTATCTGAAGCATTGGACCCTAAGTCGCTTTGGAGAGAAAACTCAGTAATTATTCCTTGTCCACAGGCACTTTTTGGCTGCTACTCTCCACCAAAGATGTGGGAGTGGGTCTGGCAGCTCAGGCCCCGTGGCCTTAGTAGTGTGTTCCTCTCCCCGTGGGCTTGTCAGATCACCAACACTCCCACCCGTTCTGAAACCCCAGGGGTCTGTGGGCTTCTGCTTGAACGATCCCCAGGGAGACACAGAGGATCACACCACAGAGCCCTTCCTCACCTAACCTGTAATGGATTTCACTAATAATCACAGTGTGCCAATTATTTGCTGATTTCTCCAGTATAAATATATCTTCTCAGGAAATAATCAGATCTTCCCCAATGAATGTTAGAGAGAAAAAAACAAAGACACCTTGAGGGTTGCACAAGAGGAGCATAATTATTGGTTGCATTCATTCCCTGTGTTATAAAGGGGGTGATGACAGAGCCTGTCGCCTCACGGTACCTGCAAGGCTGTGGACCCAAGGTCTTCACACAGATCGGTCAAGGGAGTCCAGTGTGAGAACAAGGAAGGTGGCCAGGATGACTGGGTTGGGCACAGCCAGATACAGGTCAGAGTGAGCCCCCCGGGGAAGATGCAGATTTATGCTGCCACTGCTTTGATTCAGTCTCTCTCTTGCTATGGCCTTGAGCAAACTGCTTGACCTCAGTTTCCTTCTCAATAAAAGAAGATAATAATACATCCCTCTAAGGGTACCTTTTAAGAATAATTGGCCAGCTTTTGCTGGGCACTTTGAAGAAAATTCCCATGAGGATCTTCTGCTGGCCCTGGAATTTTCCTTGGTACAAATATCAAACAATTGAGGAAGGCAGAGTTTTGATGCTGGCACTGAGGGCCTCACCGCGTTCCCCAGTTCAGTTGGAAGCAAGGAGGGGGAGGGACTGTGCTCCTCGCCTGGGCCTGCCTAGGATATTAAAGGCACAACCTGCCTTTGATGCCTGCCTGCCATGCTTGTTAATTTTAATAGGAAGTGAGCAGAGGTGGGAAGGCTCACCTGGCAGAAGAAAACAGGTCAGGGCCGAAAATGGTGAGTGACAACTAAATGTGGATTTTGTTTGGCTTTGAAGTCCTTGGCCCCAGTGCTGGAGGATTAACATGGGGTGCAGGGAACTGGGGAAAGTGAGGCGTTTCGGTTTCCAGCTCAGCTAAGACAGCCACTGTCTCAATTCAGGAATCGGCACAGAACCAACCATGTCCCGAGCTGGTGAATTTCTGGGGAAACTTTGACCAGGAATATCAAAGTTAAGTGCGTTCAGGAGCTAGGTGGTTAATACAGGGGAATTGAGTAGAGGCCGGGTGTGACTCAGTGGTAGAGTATGAGCTGCGCATGCATGCACAGTGAGTGCTTAGCCCTCATTCCTCAGCATGAAGGAGGAAGGAGGAAGAGGAAGAGGAGGAGGTGGAAATAGTACAGTAGCCTGATTGTAGGTAATGGGAAGCAGTAGAGACTATGACAAAGTCTCCAGTTGAGTATTAGGATTTGGGGATTAGGGTCAAATATTGCCAGCTCTTCTGATTTTATAGAAAAGTTAGAAAGTTGTATTTTGTGTATTTGTGGAATATTCTGATTTTAAGACATTGATCAAAGTTTTAAAAAATTATTTTTAAAATTATGAGAAAAGAAAAACAATGGAAAGGAAGTCTATGTAAATAGGGAAGGGTGGAGGCAGTGAAGGGCGCACAGGTAATGGAGAAAAAAAATAAAAACGAAGATACATCATGTACAGGTACAAGCATCCAATGATAAATGTAAACGTATTGAATACCTAAAATGTACCAATAAAAGAATTTAAGGAAAAAAAAGAGAGTCAGCCATCAGATTATAAACTGAAGCACTGAAATTTTAAAAGGAGTTTATAAAATGTAATTATGAATAAAACCAGCATTGGAGAGGTGGCATAAAGTAAATAAAATCAAATAAATACTATTCAGGGAAATACAAAATTCTGCTTACAAAAAATTGAAAATAGCATTTAAAATACCCATTTTTCTTCATTTTTTAGTTTTACAATAAAATTAAAATTTTAACCTGAAGTCTCTGTAAAGATTTTCCAAATATTAATTACTAGCATTGGTTTTAGCCAAAACCTCTCTGATCTGTCGGTCGAGTTCACTTATTATTTGATCTTCATGATTATATACACCCGTTCTCATCAAAGTATCCTTTTCCTCTATCAGGCAAGTCAAATAATCATCCAAGCCTTCTTCCAATACAGAGCCATGCAGGCCATTTTCCCATTGGGAATTTCTCTAGAATCCTGGTGCAGTTTGTGTTCCCGTTGCCTTAATCTGGTGAGTCAAGAACAAATGGTACTCTAGCAGGCAACAAATACTGTTTTGTTTTTTCCTAACAGCACTATTTTAAAGCAAACTGATTCAATGTTAAAGTAAGTTTTAATAATACTTTCCAAAGAACACAAAAACTAATGGCTTGGCTAGTCAAGAGTCAAAATGTAGGCCAGGGATTTAGCTCAGTGGTTCCACCACCTGCCTTGCAAGTGCAAGAACCCAAGTTTGGTCCCCAGTACCAAAAAAAAAAAAAGAGTCAAAATATTTAAAAAGGAAATTTAAAAAATAACGATTGCTTTCATTATAAAATACACCCAAACTACAGAAATTTGGGGGCTGTACAAGGAAAATAAAAATCACTGGCAATCTTATCATACAGGGATAACCAAAATGAGTGTCATTTTTCTGTATTTCTTTTTAATTAAAAATGTATACATGTACTTTACATCTTTTTCTAAAAAATTATTGATATTATATAAGCAATGCATATATGTACTACTTTTTCCACTTACTTTTATCTTCCTACATATTATCATTCTTGTAAATGTCTTCATGTTGTATCATCATTTAATCATCTTTTATTATATACTTTAAATTGTAATTAAACCTTTGCTGCTTCAGCATAAAAAAATTATTTTTAAAATACTCTTTATTTTGAATAATGTATAACTTTATTATCATTCACTAAACACACACATATACAAAAATTAAAATTATTCAAAAAAAAATAATGCAAGGGAATAAAACTATAATAATATTCTAATATAATAGAACTCAACCAAAGCAAAACTGAAAAGTACTTAAACATTTTTCCATATAATTAAAAAAAAACATCTCAAGCATTAACAAGACATCAGAAGATGTGATTTGTTTTAGAAAGATTTTCAAAACTAATACTGAACAAATAGTGGTCTGGAGAAAAAAATTCTAATTAACTAGTAGACTCCACATAGGCCAAATTTTTTTTAAATTTAAATTTCAATACAGTCATGTGACATGTGATGGAAATATAATCTGAGAAATACGTTATTAGGCAATTTCATCCATGTGTATCGCAAAGTATCACACAGAGTGCCAACTTCTAAGTACAAACTGAAAAGTTATACAGCAATCATCTGTGATGGCCCCTTGATATTATCCAAATACGCAGTTAAACACGAGATACATGAGGCTACCACTGGCATAGCAGCACACTGTTTTACAGTAAACTCTTTTATATAAATAGGATTATGCTCTAAAGGATGAAAAGCACAGCATGTTATGACAAGTACCTAAAACAGTAACAGCCATTTGTCATACTGTCGAGTACTGTGTTCTGTACATAGTTGTATGTGCTTATTCTGGAAACACACCCTCCTCTCCTTTGATCTCAGTGACTCTTCCTCCCCAACCCACTGATGAGCTGCAGCCTAGTCTCTATTTACATCTCTTCCTATAGTTTTAAACACAATCTATATATGAATTCTTTCCAGATTTCAGCCTGTAATTCTGATCTCTCCCTTTCCCCTCCTGCCACCCCTACCCCTTTGGACCTTTTCTTCGTATTTCAAATCATCCATTATTCATTTTAATCCTTAATTACACTCTCAGTTTCTCACACTAGAGAAACTATTCAGTATTTACACATGTGTGTCCTTTTATTTCACTTAAGAAGATGGCCTCAATATGTATCCATTTGACTATAAATGTCTCTAGTTTCTCTTTCTTTATGGCTGAGTGGTACTCCATTTTATTAAAAAAAACACATCTTTATCCAGTCTCCAGTTGATGGGCACTTGGATTGTTTCCAAGCTTTAGCTATTACAAACTGTGTCGCTATAAACATGGGTGCACATATATCACTGTGGTATGATTCTTTTAATTCTTTTCAGAAGATACCCAGAAGGGGGATGGCTGGGTCAAATGGGACCTCTAAGCCTAGTTCTTTGAGGTATCTCCATACTGATTTCCATAGTGGTTGCACCAGTCTGCACTCCCACCAACAATGGAGAAGGGTTCCTTTCTCTCCATACCCCCGCCAGCATTTGTTAATGGATGATTTCTTTATGACAGCCATTCTTTCTGGGGTGAGGTGGAATCTCAGTGTTGTTTTCATCTGCATCTCTCAAATGACCAGTGATGTTGAACATTTTTTCATATGCTTATTTGCTGCTTTTACTTCTTTGTCTGAGAAATGTCTGTTCATTTCAGATGCCCATTTTTGAATTGGGTCTTTGAATTTGGGTGGTCTGATTTTTTTCAGTTCTTTATATATTCTAGATAGTAGTCCTTTGTCTAAGGTACAGCTGCTGAAAATTTTTTCCCACATTGTAGGTTGTCTCTTAGCTCTGTTGGTGTTTTCTCTTGCATGCAGTTTTTTAATGAGTTCCCAGTTGTTGATTCTTTGTGCTAGTTCCCATGCTACTGAGGTTTTCTTCATAAAGTCTTTTCCTATGCCAATGTCTTCAAGAGTTTTACCTAATTTATCTTCCAGCAAATTTAATATTTCTGTCTTAATATTTAGATCTTCAATCCACTTCGATCTTGGTGCAGTGCATGGTGATAGGTATGGGTCTAGTTTTCAACTTGGCAGGTTGAAATCCAGTTTTTCCAACACCATTTATTAAATAGGCTATCTTTCCTCCAATGAGGTTGGTTGGCTCCTTTGTCAAAGATGAGGTGGCTATTTTAATTTTTTTTTATTTTATTTTTTCTCCCCATTAACTTTATTGGTACATTTTAGGTATAAAATACAGTTACATTCATCACTGGGATCTTGTAACATTACATGAGTATCTTGGTTCTTATTTTTTTCCCCTTCCCTTGCCCTCCCTTCCCTATTTGCAAAGACTTTGTTTCCATTTTTTTCCTTTTCTCATATTTTTTCCTTTCCCTTTTTTCCCTTCCCCTACCCCTCCCAATTACCCTGCTCTTTTAGACATTTTCTTCCTGTTACACAATATCAGTTATATATTTTTTAAATTACAATATTAAGATCTAGGAGACATTACCACAGATTTTACAGAATTTAAAAGGATATAGAAAGCATATTACAAAAATCTTTTTTGAAATAAATTTGACAACTTCTAAGAAGGACCTTGGAAGACAAATTAATGAAACTAACTCTGGAGGAAATATAAAATTTGAATAGCACCTATTAAAGAAAGTATATTCCTAGCTTGAAAACCTATCTATATGACAACAGCAGGCTCATAAACATTTTAACTGATAAGTTATATCAAACAATTAAAGCAGAAAAAAGAAGGAATACTTCTCCCCTCATTTTAGGAACTCAACATTGTGCTAATCCTAAAACTGGATAAAGATAATAGAAGAAAAAAGGACGAACATAGATAGAAATTTGTTTAACAAAACAAACCATTAAAAGTCAGATCTGGCAGGATGTAGAAAGTGGTTTTGTTATAGGGATGGCAGTGTTGGTTCAACATTGGAAGATCCACCCCCAAAGTCATCATTTTCACAGAGGAAAGGAAAAAGCCATATGATCCTGTCACTAGTTGGAGAAAAAGTATTGGACTAAATTCTACAGCTGTTCATGGTAAAAGCTATCAGGAGACTAGAAGTAGAACAGAAACTTCTCAACAGATTAAAGACATGTACTCCATACGTCCAGCGAGAACGCCTTATATGAACGGAGAAGATACAATGCTTTCTCCTTCAGGTGGGGAACAAGGGCAGATATACTTACTCTTTATCTGTCCATGAAAATTTGAAATCTAGTCCCCACCAAAATAGTCTGGCAATAAAATGACACAACTAGGATAGGATTGGCACGGCAGAAGCAAAATCTTTATATGTAGATGAAATGATCCTCTACAGAGAAAATACTAAGAAATCTCTAGGAGCCCCTAGAACTTGTACTTGAATTTAGGAGGATTAGAAAACACAAGGTATATATAAAAATTCAGGTCTGTGTATACTTGCTATAAATGAAGAATTGGATATTGAAATTTAAAAGTTATGTAGGAGTACAAAGGACCTAGAAAAGTTAAAAACAAAAACAAAAAACAGTGTTGGGAGATGTTTAGCACCCAATTTTAAGACTTCTTCTAAAGCTACAGTAATCAAGGCGGTGTTGGTGTAAGGAAAGACATATAGATCATTGGAATAAAACAGAGAATCTAGAAATAGAACCACACATATATGGTCCACTGAGTTTTGAAAGATTATTTAACATTAGCATTTTATAGAATATAAACTCAATTCAAGAGTGGAGGAAGAGATAGTGTTTTCAGCAAACGGCACTAGAACACCTGGTATCCATATATAAAAAATTAACCTCAACCCTTTTTTCCCATACATGAAAATAACTTGAAGGGATCTATGATCCTAAATAAGAAAGCCTAAAAGTATGAAACTTTAAGAAGAAATTATAAGGGAAAATATTTATGAATTCAGGGTAGGCAAGAACTACCTAGGATACAAAAAACATGATGTATAAAAGAAAAAAATTGATAAATGAGATTCCATGAAAATTTAGAACTTTAAATGACATCATTAAAATGAAAAGTAGTCCTTAAACAGACCATATTTACAATGCACATAACCTATGACCAGAGTATATAAAGAATTCTTAGAGCTCATTAATAGACAACCCAATTAAAATGTAGACATAAGAAGATGATAAATAGCCAGTATAGCACAAGGAATGGTGTGCAACTCTAGAATCAGAAAAATACTAATCAGTACAATAATAAGATTGAATTATACACTTGTTAGGGAGATGAAGTCAAAAGTTTTAAAAGCCTTGTCATGACTTTTTCTTTTTGTTGGATTCTCCCTCTTTGAGTTTAATTTGTCATGCCCAGTGGATTCATTCTGCTGGGTTTCCTGGGGTTGTGATCCTCATTGTCTTTTCCTAGGGTATTGTCTAAAATTTTTTGGAGTGCTGGTTTGGTATTTGTGAAGTTCCTGAGGTGCTCTTTATCATGAAAGTATCTTATTTCTCCATCAATTTTGAAAGATGATTTTGCAGGGTACATCAATCTGGGTTGGAGGCTGTTTTCCTTTGGGGCTTGAAATACATCACTCCAAGCTCTTCTTGCCTTGAAGGTTTGCATTGAGAAGTCTGCTGTGATTCTGATGGGCTTTCCTTTGTATGTGGTTTGTTTCTTTTCTCTCACTGCTTGTAGAATTTTGTTCTTCTGTTGGATTTCTGGAATCCTAACTATTATATGCCTATGTGTAGATTTTTTTTGGATTAAGGCTAGCTGGAGTCCTATATGCCTCACTTCTCTGTCTGTCAAGTTCTTTTCCCCTCCTTGGGAAGTTTTCTGCTATCACTTCTGTGAAGAGTTTTTTTTATGTCATCTGCACTCTCTCCTCTTTCTTCATTGAGCCCAATCAGTCTTATGTTATTCTTCTTTGCATTGTCTAGCAGCTGCTGGATTGATTTCTCATGTTCCCTTACACTTTTAAAGCAATTTTTCTTTTCCTCCTCACTAATTGCAATCTTATCTTCTATATGTGAAGTTCTCTCCTCACATTGGTTCATTCTGCTGTGCAGACTTTTGATGGAGTTTTTAATCTCTTGGAAATCTGTTTGTGTCTGTTTTATGGATTCCATTTGTTTCCTATGTTGGGATTTCATCATGTTCCTGAGATCCTCTATTTTTTTATCTGTGTCCTCTCTAGATTTATTAATCATATTTTGCACCATGAGCACAATCTTTGTTGTTATCTGAGTAATTATTTCTGATTTCATTTTTCCCAGATCCTCTTTTGTTGCCAGTTCAGAGAGTCCAGGTGGTTGAGTATCAGATTATTCCATCTTGTTTCCCTTTGGGGTTGCTGTAGGTGATCTGGAAGTTTGTTTTTGAGGCTTGTTTATGTCTTTTCTCATTTCCACGCCCGGGGGACGGGGGTGCTTCTGGCGTCCACGAGGCTCACCTTCTCTGCCCTAGGAGCTTGGGATGGCAGTGGGGGAGCTTCCTTCCAAGTGCTGGGACCGGCTCACCTTCTCTGCCCTAGGAGCCTGGGATGGAGGCAGAGGTGGCTATTTATAAAATACTCTTCCTCATGAACAAACACATCCCTAGGCCAGAGCAGCTCACAAGGTCTCATTTTGTGAGGTCTGCCTTAGAAACATAAAGCCTTAGGAATACAGAGTTGCTTAAAATTTAACTAGGCCTTTGGTTACCCGGAGATTCTTCAGACTGGTCCCTGGTTGAGGGCCTCAGAATTACTCAGGAAGAGCTTTATAAAAGTGTAGATCTTTGGTCCCTCACCCATCAAGAGCCTGCACTCCCATTTGAGTGTGCACTTCCTTAATTTTCCCTAATGAACTTAACTATGCCTCTCAACTACCAATTTTTAGAGATTTTGATTCAGTAAATTTGGAGTGGGACATGGAAGAGAGGCCTGAGACTTTTTAAGTTCCTTGGGTGTTCTGAAATGCAGTGAGCTTTAGGAAGCAGTGACCTCAGTGGGATACCCTCCTACCCTTCCCACTGGTGAGGATTGTACCCAGGGCCTTGTACACTCTGGGCAAGTGCTCTACCATCAAGCTACACCCCAGTTCTGGGAGTAGACACTTGATGATGTCCATACCACCTCAGTTCTCTGCTCCCTTTATTCATCCAGGATGAAATGTCAAACCTGTTTGCTCACTTCTAATTCAGCCTCTTCACCTTGTCCATGGTGTAAGACCGAGGGCCTTACCAAATGCTCCGAGGAGCTGACTATAGTGAAGCACACCCAGGAATCCCAGCGGTGCCTTCAGAATGTAAGACTGAGAGCCTTACCAAATGCTCGGAGGAGCTGACTAGTGAAGCACACCCAGGAATCCCAGCGGTGCCTTCAGAATGTCAGACCAAGAGCCTTACCAAACGCTCCAAGGAGCTGACTCAAGACCACCCGGGAAGGAACACACCAGCCAACTTGGGAAACAGACCTTTATTAGTCTGGCCAGACGGCACTCCTGAAGCAAAATAGCTTAGAGAGGCAACTGGCTCAGAATCCGAGGCTGTTTTTATAGGGGGTTGAGGGGGAAGCTAACATATTAAAGAAAAGGGGACAAAAGTTGGTGGTCGACTGTCACATATTGATGGTTAGCAGACATCTGCAGCTTGTTCTAACAATTGTGGTGCCTGGAATATCAGTTCCGGATAAACAAAGAGTTGAGTAGTTTACTC
The DNA here is from genome assembly GCF_053883595.1 of Heterocephalus glaber. Lineage (NCBI taxonomy): Eukaryota > Metazoa > Chordata > Mammalia > Rodentia > Bathyergidae > Heterocephalus > Heterocephalus glaber. Next base: position 29,041,090 of record NW_028258137.1, read on the forward strand.
TGGGACTCTAAGTCTGTTACAGATCCCTATCTAGCGTCCCTAAACTAACAAGCATCTCCATCCATTAACTCACATTTTAATCACAATGGGGCTGGAGAAAAAGGAACAAAGGTTATGCAGTCCCACATTCCCCACTGATTTTTTTTTGGAACTTAAGTAATCTTATGCACAAATGTAGGTATCCATTGTATATAACAACATGACAATAATAAGCATGTACACACAACTATGATGACAAGAAAAAGTTGTTTTAACCATTGTAGGTTGGGCAACCACGAAGTTAACCATTTGAACAAGTCTCCGCCATCCTCATTATATATATATTTTTTCAACCAGATCTTTTAATTGTTTTACCTTTTCTTTTATCTTTGGACCATTATTGGTAAGATTGAAACAACACATATTTTTTACTCTTTCACAACCTTGGTGGTGGAGGAGCAACAAATAGTCTATTGCTGTTCTATTATCTAAGATTGTCTGTCTCTGTTTCTGTAACTCTTGGTTAACTAATGTCAAGGCTGATGAGGTAGCATTTAACCCTTTGACCACCTTGTAAGCTAATTTTTGCACTGCCTTTTCAGCATGGACTCCTACAGAAGGCAGGGCAACAAAAGATGCTATCATGGTTATTACTTCAGCATCTGTTCACAGACCTACATCATCATCACATCCTGGTGTAGTGTAAGGTGACCAACGTTTAGTTCTGTTAGGCACAATCAAATCAGTCCTGTCTGGCAACACTACAGCTAGATGACTCAAACAGCAACGGGTCTTGGTTAAATTTGCTGGAATATAATTAAAGGTTATTTTTTCACAGGTATAAAACCATCCTATGGGCAGGGAGATATGGCAATTATTATATACAATTTTTTGTTTTATGTGGCAGGACATCCCTTTTGACTGTTTTATCCTCAGACACTTGGTTGTACAATTTTCATACATAGCACATTTAGTTTTGTTTGACATAATTACCTTGGGTGTATATAATTTGACAGCATTTTTAGGTTTATGGCAGGTGTCATGTCCCCAATTATAACTATCCATGTAAGTAAGATTTTTTCCTGGGATGTCCTTAAATAGGGTATAGGGTCATATTAACTCTAAAGAGGTGCATACCAGAATGAGACAGCTTCCCAGTACATGATGGAAATTTACATCAGCATTTAAGCAGAATTCAGACAAGTTAAGCGAGTTTGTCAATTGAATCCATACATTTTTTGTGTGATCTAGTCTTCTTGGGGGCAATAATGTCAGTGTCCCAGAGAATATCATCATCAAGGTGAAACGTCTCCAACCCGTTCCAGTCTTAGCTTTTGGTTGCCTGGTTGGCGGATAACCTTCCACTTGTCCTTCTTGATGTCTGTGGGGGGTCCTGCTTTTAGATGGTTGCGATGTATCTAGGCAGAATGTCCAGCCATCTTCACCGCCAAGGGAGTTGACAGGACAATAGGAACCGGTCCCTTCTAATGAGGTTCCAGGGTCTTGGAATCAAACCTGTGAATAAAAACCAAATCTCCTGGCTTATAGGGTAAAGGTTGTAAAGGGTTTTCATTTGGACTAGTCATTTTCTTTCATAATGTCTCATGTAGCTCTGACTGAAGCTGATGAACTGCCTTTAAGGATTTAAGGAGTCGAAGGTGGGAAAACTTTTCCTTTAATTTTACATCTATTAATGGAATGATTGGGGGAGATTGTCCGTAAACAATCTGGAAGGGGGACAGATTGAGGGGGGGCTTGGGAGTGCACCTCATCCGGAGGAAGGCAAAGGGGAGAAACTCTACCCAATCTAGTTCAGTCTCCAAGCATAATTTAGTCAGAATCTCTTTTAAAGTTCAATTTGTTCTTTTTACCTGTTTTGAACTTTGAGGCCTATAGGCACAGTGTAGATTTCACTTTATTTTAAGGATATTACTAATTAACTTAGATATCTTAGCCGTAAAGGCTGGACCATTGTCGGACCCCAGAGCTAAGGGCAAATCAAAACTGGGGAACTATTTCTGTCAGGAGCTTTTTAACTGTTACTTTTGCTGTCTCCTTTTTAGTGGGGTATGTTTTTACCCATCCTGAAAATGTATCCACAAAAACTAGCAGGTATTTGTACCCATACATGCCCAACTTTATTTCAGTAAAGTCTAATTCCCAATGTTTTCCTGGAGTTAGCCCTCTGTGTCGGACCCCAGGGGGCCCGGTTACCCGATTAGCATTTACCTTGAGGCAGGTGGGGCATCATCTCACCATGTCCTGGGCCTTTTGGGCTAATCCCTGGCTGACGAAATGAGGTTGTAGGGCAACCATCATCCTTTTCTCGCCGAGGTGGGTGGACTCATGTAGTTCTCGCAGCAACATGTCTGTTACAGTGGTTGGGAGCACCACCTTTTTATCCTTAGTCATCCACCATCCATGTTTTCTTCAAGTCCAGCATCTTCTGTTCATTTTCGCTACTTTTTTATCTGTGTATTCAGGTTTTTCTGGGAGTACCCGTGTGGGAAACAGAACCATTTGCTTCCCCACTGATTTTTGGGCAGCTTGTTTTGCTGCCTGGTCAGTAGCATTATTACCAATCATCTTGGGGCTAAGCCCCTTCTGGTGCCTGTGACAATGGATGATGGGGACCTCTCCAGGCAACCAGATTGTTTGTAGCAATGCCAATATCTCAGTCTTATTTTTCAAAGTCAAATCTTGTCCAAAGGTCAATTTGTCAGTTTCTCGGGTTAAAGCAGCTGCTGCTGCTATTGTCCTCAAACAATTAGGCCACCCTTGGGCCACTGGGTCGAGCTTTTTGGAGAGGTATGTTACAGGCTGCTTCCATGGCCCCAAAAGCTGAGTAATTACTCCCTTAGCCACCCCATTTTTCTCTGTCACATACACGGTAAAGGGTTTGTTTAAGTCTGGCAGTGCCAGGGCTGGTGCCCATGTAAGTGCAGTCTTAAGCAATTGAAATGCCTGCTGGCAAGCCTCAGTCCATTCGAGGGGTGTATTTCTTCCTGCAGTGGCCTCATGTAGGGGCTTGGCAATCTCAGCAAAGCCAGGAATCCAAATCCTGTAATAGCCAACCGCCCCTAGGAACTCTTGCACCTGTTTCTTTGAGCCTGGCTTCGGAATCTGGAGAATTGCAGATACTCTCGATTCTGCCAGCCTCCTCTTTCCCTTTGCAAGAATATAGCCCAAGTAGGTTACCTTGGTCCGGCAGAGTTGAGCTTTCTTCCAGGACATCCGATATCCCAGTTCCTGGAGGGCTTTCAGGAGGCCCTCGGTGGTGGCTGCAATGCATTCTTTATCTGTTGAAGTCGCCACCAGGAGGTCATCAACATACTGAAGAATAGTTGCCTGGGGAAACATTTTTCTTACCTCTTGCAGATCTTTGCTGAGAGCTTCCCCGAACAGAGTGGGGGAGTTTTTGAATCCCTGCGGCAGCCGGGTCCATGTCAGCTGTCCGGTTGTTCCGGTGTCTGGGTCAGTCCATTTGAAGGCAAAGAGGGGCTGGCTCACAGGTGTTAGAGGCAGGCTGAAAAATGCATCTTTAAGGTCTAATACTGAGTACCACACATGACCGGGAGGGATGAGACTCAACAGAGTATAGGGGTTTGGCACTGTTGGGTGAATGGTCTCCACCTGGCTATTTACTTCCCGCAAATCCTGTACCGGTCTGAAGTCTGAGGTGCCAGGCTTCCTCACAGGAAGCAGGGGTGTATTCCAGGCTGACTGGCAAGGGACGAGGATGCCGGCTTTCTGGAGTCAGTGGATGTGTTTGGATATCCCCACCTTGGCCTCGTCAATCTTCTTTGTCTACCAAGAGAACTCCATCTCATTTTTTCTTAGCCTCCTTCTCTCTCTTTCTTTTTAACTTTTTATAATCCCTCTTGTAATGGCCCTTTTCTTTGCAATATGTACATTGATCTTTTTCTAACAAGGGCCATACTTTACTTTTATCCTCTTTTTTATTTTCTCTGTATTTCCTTTGGATAAAACTTTCATCTGTCAAGGTTGCAATGTTCACCCTTCCTATCTTTTTAGCCATTCTATCCTCAAAAGGATCCCTATTGTTAAACACCTTCATTGTCACACTCATCAACTTTTCCCTATTTTCTCCCTCAAATCCTTCCATCTGCTGCAGTTTCTTTTTAATATCTGGGGCCGACTGAGTAACAAAAGCCAAATTAATTGCCTGTCGATTTGCAGGGGCATCTGGGTCAATTGGAGTATACGTATGGTATGCTTCCAACAGACGCTCCAGAAAGGCAGAAGGGGATTCCTCAGGTCCTTGAAGGACTCCGCTTACCTTGCTCAAGTTGGTAGGCTTTCGAGTGGCTCCCCTCAGGCCAGCTAGGAGATGCTGACGATAGGTTTGGAGAGCTTCTCTCCCACCCAAGGAATTAGCTCACCATGGGGGACGGGTGGATGGAAGTTGTGCCTCAAGACGGGCCCGCTGTTGCTCATCGAGGGGGCCCTCTGTTTCCCCTAACACCGACTTTATGGCTTGCCCTCGGATCCTTTCTCTTTCCTCGGAGGTAAAAAGAGCTTGCAGAAGTTGTTGACAGTCATCCCAGGTTGGGTCATGTGTATGAAAAACAGATTCTAGGAGGGAGATGAAAGCCTGGGGTTTTTCTGAAAAAGGGGGATTTTGGTGTTTCCAATTATACAGATCACTGGTAGAGAAAGGGATATAGACATAATGACCCTGTTCTACTTCCCTAAGAGGCAGAAGAGGAACTGAACTAGTCCCTTCAGTGAGAGCTCCGCTGGGACCATAAGGGGCCCCTGTTCGTGTGTGGGAGGGGGAGGTCTTATAACAAGATCTAAGGGGTCAGGATCTTGTGAGAGCACTGGCTTGGGAGCCGGGTTTTGGCCTCTTGGGGTTCCCTTGGGGCCATAACCAGAATGTGAGAGTTTGTTCACAGGGAACAATGCTGTAATCATGCCGGAGGCTCTTGACAAGCCCGAACCCAGATATTTATATATGGAAACTGATCAGGATGGCTAGGGTGCCCGGTGACCCTTTTCCATACCACCCTGCAGAGACCTGGGTCAAAAGAGCCCTCAGCTGGCCATCCAACTCCAGAGGCTGGCCATTCCAATTGACACAGGGAGCAAAGTTTTCTGCGAGACAATTTAACCCCATACTCATTCTCCTGTTCAGGGGGAAAAAGCCAATTTAAAATTAGTGAGAAAACAATCCAATGGGGTATTTCTGGAGCAGGATCCTCCCATCTCTGCCCTGATGGTTTGGAAAGAAATACAAAATTAAACACACAATGGACAGGACATTAACATACTAATGACAAGACAAACAGGTGCCACAACAAAAGCAAAAGTAAACCATCCCTTGTTCCTCGTCAGGAACCTTGGGGTCAGGGGAGGCTTACCGGCCCATCAGCCACCTCACTCCTGACAACAAATGGTTGCAACCGGCCAAACCTTACTTCCGGAGGTTTTCTGAGGTCTGTGCCTGAGTCTCCTGCTGGATCCCACCACAGAGTCTCGGCTGAACCGGGGTTCCTTACCCAGGCATCTCGCTGGGGCCTCCAAAATGTAAGACCGAGGGCCTTACCAAACACTCCGAGGAGCTGACTATAGTGAAGCACACCCAGGAATCCCAGCGGTGCCTTCAGAATGTAAGACTGAGAGCCTTACCAAACGCTCCAAGGAGCTGACTACAGCGAAGACCACCCAGGAAGGAACACACCAGCCAAGTTGGGAAACAGACCTTTATTAGTCTGGCCAGATGGCACTCCCGAAGCAAAATAGCTTAGAGAGGCAACTGGCTCAGAATCCGAGGCTGTTTTTATAGGGGGTTGAGGGGGAAGTTAACATATTAAAGAAAAGGGGACAAAGGTTAGTGGTCGACTGTCACATATTGATGGTTAGCAGACATCTGCAGCTTGTTCTAACAATTGTGGTGCCTGGAATATCAGTTCCGGATAAACAAAGAGTTGAGTAGTTTACTCTGGGACTCTAAGTCTGTTACAGATCCCTATCTAGCGTCCCTAAACTAACAAGCATCTCCATCCATTAACTCACATTTTAATCACAATGGGGCTGGAGAAAAAGGAACAAAGGTTATGCAGTCCCACAATGGCAGCCTCCAAGCCTGGAAGATCCATTTTTTAACATGAATCAGATCCAGATAGGAGACATCAGATACAGTAAATACTTAGAATCCACTTAGCGCACCACTGTTGCTTTGACCAGGGTCTGGTAGCTACTGGGGCAAAGGAAAATTGTTTTCTGTGATATTAAGGCTATCACTTATTCATTGAACATTGACCGAACATTGAACACAGTGTCACAAATGGGCCTCTAATCTACTTCCTGTCACGTGCCTCAACACTGTCGCTTGGAATTCAAAATCTTCTCAACCCCATTTTTATTCTTAGTCCACTTTATATCTTGGGGTAGAACACACCATAAGATCCTTTTGAGCAAAGTAGGTTAGAGGAAGGGTGTTTCTTTGCCCTGAACTCATTCTAACTTCAAGGAAGACCTCTCCTTTTATTGAGGTTAAGTGACTAGCATTGGTCTTTCTGCATCCACTTTGGGAATTTATAGATTTAAGTCAAGCCAAGCTGCCTTTTCTCCACCTGGAAGAGGCCTCATTTCGTGGTTCTCTCATCTTGCCATTGCTTTGATCACTGTGGCCATCTGGAGTTGCCTGACACATGTTACCACATTGAATGCAAATGCCCCTAAATATCTTCACCCACCTTTCATTCCAGGGCTTCTGGAAAAAAAGAAATATGTGCCTCCAAACAAGGGCTGAGTGAACCCCACTGGGAGGCTGGGAAATAGTCTTCTGACCACACCTGCCGGAAGACAGGCTGATTGGCCACATTGTTAAATGGATGCCCATGGCCTGGCAGACACTTACCCAGGCATTCATTCTACAAGGTTTACCAAGTTTCTAAGAGATGTCAGGTTATGGGATGTATGATGCACATGCAGCAGTTGATGACACCAACAAGTCTCTTCCCTCCTGGAGTTTATCTTCTAAAAGGGGAGATGGAAGAGAAAGTAATGATCATACTCATGAATAATTACAAATTGTAATATGTAGCATGGAAGATAACAACAGATACATGAAAAGAAACCTAGTTCAGATAAAGGAGGTGATTCTTCAGCTACAATCTGTGGAAGGAAATGTCCAGGAGGGCACAGCATATGCAAGGATACTGTGGCTGGAAAGAGCATGGCTTTCTTAAGAAATGGAGGGAATGCCAGCATAGCTAGGCATAACTAAGGGGGAAGAGTTACTTCAAGAGCCATGAATCAGATACCTACAGAGTTTAGCAGGTTTCATGATGAATGAAGTGAGCCAAATCAGAGACAAAAGAAAGCAGTAGGGATTGTGACAAATTGGATAAAATACACCCTGAGTAAAGGAGGCAGCTACTGTTCAACTCCAGCCAGGCTTACACATATGGAAAAGGAAACAGTCTGAGTCCAGCATTGCCAGATTTTTTTTCAAGAGAACCCCCAAATTTAGATTTTACGCAAAATCTCCAATTAAAAAAAAAAAAGAATTCTAGGGCCAGGGATTTAGCTCAGTGGTTCCATCGCCTGCCTCGCAAGCACAAGGTCCCGAGGTCGATTCCCGGTACCAAAAAAAAAAAGAAAGAAAGAATTCTAGATCTTCACAACACATGCTTGATGGCCTGAGTGCTGTACCTTTGCAGCCCCTGAGCTGGGTAAGTCCATGGTAGAGAATCTAGGGATTGCATAGCAGGGAGTTTCCCACTTATGAAGGTAAACTGAGGCCCAAAGTATTCTCAGCTTCTTGCTCTTGGTTCTTCTGGTGCTTTCTAGAAGAATAAAGGGCCTTTCAGGCTGATTTTCTTTTCAGGCCTCAGGCAAGCTTTTAACAGTGGAGCTCAGTTTCCTAATTTGCACCTGCAAGGATTGGAGCCAAGTTTGGCTGTGGCCTAGGGCTACCAGTGTATGGGGTAATTGGTTTGAAAATGACTTTGAAGCTTCCAAAGAAAACAGAAAAGCTAAGTGCACCTGGAATCTCAGAAGCTCAGAAGATTTCCTTAAAATGGCGCCACCAGTTATGCCCCATGTCCCATGTCCCTGGGCCTGAGCCATGGAAGTTATAAGTAGAGTAGGTGGCTGCCCTCTGCTAGGGAATTCAGGGAGTGCTCTGAGTCATACCCATCTTTCCTACCAACCAGTCCTTTCCTTTTTCCCTTCTGTCCTTCCTTTCTGCTCCAGATGCTCAATGAGTCCTTTCTGTGTACCAGTCATGATGCCAGCTCTAGTTTACATCCCAGAAAGGAAAATAGACAAGGAGTCAGACATTACACATGCAGCATGTATTGCAAGACAGAACTTGCAGGGGGCCCTAAGTCAGGGGTTCAGGATCCCCTCCTTCTATTACAAGTGAGAGATGCTTCAGCAGAAATTTGAGTGCTGAGCAGGAGTTAGAGTGGAGGAAGTTGGGATGATGTTTCAGGTATTGGGAGCTTTCAGGACCTGGAGGCAGCTGGAGGGAACTTGAAGTATTCACAGACCTGAGATGTCCAAAGTGGCCGAGACTGGGAGCCCAAGGTCAGTGGTAAATTGGTGTTTAGAAGGTAGAATAGTAGCCCTTATCTAGCATCTGCTAGAGGGGGAACAAAATTCCATCTCTAAAATCAACATCTTCACAAAGCTGGGTCAACATCTACATGGAACTGGGGCGGGGGAAGCTGAAGGCCTGCTCTATCTGTGTTTGCCTACTAAGGAGGCAAGGGCCCATCACTCATTAGTGAGAGCTGACCTCCAGGGTTCTCAGGATGCCAGCCCTTGTCCAAGTCTTTTGCAGGGAGCACTGAGCAGGTTCCTGGAATGAACGTGGCACAAAAGGGCCTTTCAGGGCCTCCTGTTGAATAGTGTTTTGTTCCTGTTGAAACTTTTAAAGATGTGGGGAGAAAATAGAAATGCAGAGTGACTAAGTTTTGCTTTCCAAGTGGGCAGGCTGGCACTCTGCACATCAGGGGACAGTCTATCACGAGGCACAGAAGCTGCCCAGGCTTTGGACTGAGTCACAGACTCAGCACCTGTGGTTAATGATCACCCCTGGGTTCATAGCTAGAAAACCCCAAAAGAAGATTGGTGGTGTTGGGCATGGTGGGACACCGGGTGGTCAAATGCACCAGCAGACACAGATCCTCTTCAGTACAGTACTCAGACATTCAGGGAGGTCTCAGCCTAGGATGAAAGCCAAGGTTTTTCCAGGGAAGGGCTGGGTTCCTGTAAATGCAGGAAGAGGTCACAGAGGGAAAAATGATACAAATGCCTTTTACAGCAAATAACATGATATTTATCTATACTTATAATAATAGAAATGCAAATTAAAACAATAACCAGAGAGTATTTAAAACCAGAGAGTATTTAAAAAATCTCCATGATAGGCAGAGGTCCAAAAAATGTGAAGCATGCCACCCACGTAGGAAGGCTTCGGGAAGCAGTGTGCTCAGACACGGATGCACCCAAATGTGAAAGGCATGTGTGCCTGCACAACGCAACCCTGACAGTGGGAGATTATCCTGGACATTTAAGGACATATTTTGCATAAGGAATTGGGTGCCATTCATTCAATCTTACTATAAGAGACTGGGAAAGGCCTAAATGTCCTGACAATAGGAATGGGGTCAGTGAATTAAACTGGTACTTTTTTTTTTGGTACCAGGGATCGAACTCTGGTCCTTGCACTTGCAAGGCAGGCTCCAGAACCACTGAGCTAAATCCCAGGCCTGGGGTCAGTGAATTAAATGTCAATGCAGTGGAATTCTAGACAGCCCTTCAAAATACCTGGTATTTCTGTATGTCCCCATTGGGAAGGATCATGAAGGTAAAATATTCACTGGGGAAAGCAAGGCACAGATCGCTGCAGATCAGGATACCAACATTTGTGGAGGGAGGAATGCGTACAGGCAACATAACCACCCGTTCACTAATGAACAGAAAATATCTGCCAGAAGGCACAGAGCCAGGCACCAGTGGTTACCTCTGGGAGGACTGGGGAGCTGCAGTTAGCTTGGTAGGGAGGGAGAATTATACTCTAGGAACTTTTCTTAATATTAGGATTATCAGGGCTGGGGGGTTTAGCTCAGTGGTTCCTGTGCCTGCCTTGCAAGCGCAAGGACCTGAGTTCGATCCCTGGTACCAACCCCCCCCCCCCAAAATTAGGATTATCATCATCATCATCATCACCATCATCATCGTCCTTGTCTTCATCATCATTGTTGCTATTATTATGATGATGATTCATGCTGAGAATTGAATTCAGGGCCTCAAGGATGCTAAGCATACACTCTACCATTCAGTTACACCCCAGCCCCAGTATTTTTTCCCCTAAATACTTGTATTACTTTTTCAAAAGGAACATGAAAGAAAAACAAAGAAAATGAAGGAAGATACAAAGAAAAGCAAAACGAAAACACTCAGAAATAAATACTAATCAAATTTTAGCTCACACCTTTCTGTTGTTTTAAAATTAATTATCAGTCTTAAAGAAAAGTTGCAGCAATAGTACAAAGAACATGAATGCACTCTTTACTCAGATGTGCATTTTCTCCATCAGCTCTCTCATTCTCCCATCTCTCCCTCCTGTTCTCTACATGCAGGCTGAGTGACCTAATTGAAATGCTCAGGACCAGAAATGTCTCAGTTTGGTTTTGGGGAACATTTCAATATACATAATGAGATGTCTTGGGGCTGGAACCTGAAACAAAAAAGGCATTTATATTCCATGCATACCTTATGCACATAGCCTGATGATTATTTTACACAATAATTTTAGTGTATCTGCATTTTGACTGCCCTCTATCACATGAGATCAGGTGTGGGAATTTCCACTTGTGGCATCATGGTGACACTGAAAAAATTTTCAGATTTAGAGCATTTCAGATTTCAGATTTGCAGATTTGAGATATTCAACCTGTAAGTGTGGAGGTGTGTGTGTGTGTGTACACATAAATGTATATACATTATATGGTATACATGTAGCTATATATCTCTATGGGAAGATTTATATATAAATAAATACATAGTTATATAGATCTATTTTCTCCCCCTCACTACTAAATATTTCATAATCTATTTCCTGAAAAAAAGGATATTAATTTACATAACCATAATGTAATTAACAATACTGGAATATTTAATGTTAATACAATACTATTTCTAGTCTACAGGTGTTATTTAAATTTCAGCAATTGTCTTATTAATGTCCTGCATAATAATGTTTTTCCTGGCCTGGGATCTAATCCAGAACCAAAGCATTACTTTTAGTTGTCATTATTTATATTTTCCTTTCATCAAAACAATTCTTCACTCTTTCTTTCTTTTTTTTTTTTGTACCAGGGATTGAACTTGGGTCCTTGTGCTTGCGCAACAGGAGGTGAAACCACTGAGCTAAATCCCGGCCCCTTCACTCTTTCTTTTTCTTCATGACCTTGATATTTTGAAGAGTGGAGGCCAATTATTTTGCAGAGTGTCCCTAAAGATTTGCTTGATGTTTCCTTAGGATTAGACCCAGGTTCTGCATTTTTAGCAACACCACCACAGAAATGGTGGTCTGTCCTTAGTGCCTCTGGTTAAAAGGCCAGCAATCTCAGTGTGCTCCGTTAGCGGTGCCCTATACACATACATTTTTAAAAACATCAAAATTAGCTTATAAAAACAAACTACTTTGTAGCCTTCCCTTCTCCCTAACCATATATTGGGGTCATCTTTATTTTTTTCTTTATTTTTTAACATTAGCAATTTTAAAAGGGCTAGAGATGTAGTTCAGTGGTAAAATCCTTGCTTAGCATGCATCAGGCCCTGAGTTTGATCTCCAGCACCACAAAAATTAGTTTCCTTTACAGTGAGTGGTACCTCGGTTTATGAATTTAACTCTTTCCACGTTCAAATTCTGCGAACAGAATCGTGGAAAGAATTAAGTTCGTGAACTGAGGTACCGCTGTATTTATTTTTGAATAGACAATATAGTCACATGGTTCAAAATTCAAAGATAACAAAAGGAGGAGCAATAGAAACTCTTCTTCCTTCCTCTGACCCAGCCAAGCAATTCTTCTCCCTGAAACAGCAACTATTCCCTTTTTTGTGTGTCTCCTTGGATGGCTATGTTATGAAAATACCTGGTGAGCCCACAGTGTGGTGACAGTCTGGTCAGCATTATGTAGGAATGTTCCCATCCACATGGTTGTAGTGGGACAGTGGTCTCTGGACCTGTTGTTTCTGAAAATCCCTTAGGAGAATCCTTTTATCCATCTAGGAAGAGCCACAATTTCTTGGAGCTACCCTGGTAGATAGGTGAGACATCCCTTTGGGGTCATAAAACAAAGTCTGGCTTCCTTTTGATGCTGAATGTAGTTCTACACTATCATCATCATCTGAGGAAGCCCACACAAGTGGGAAAGTGAGGATGGTAGAGAGGTCCTGGGAGCAGCAAGAGCAGGGAATGAGGGAATGTGGACCATACTGGGAGACCTAGAGCTAAGCAGGCCAGGGAAGCAGCCCAGACTCTGCTATCAATCACTCAGCCAGGTGACCATTGGGATGTCATTTTCTTTTTCCATCCTTGTTTTCTTATTGTAAAATAGGCATAATTGCACCTACTACATTTAACTCTTTTGAGAAATAAATGAACTCATCTGTAGGAGCCCTTGGTAGCTACCCTTCCCAACCTGCAGGAAAGGAAAAATCACAGCCTCCAGGTGAATTTTGGGGCCTTCTCTAGACCCAGGTTAGTGCTTTTTAAAGCCTACAGGGCAGCATCCCCACCCACATTCCCAACTTGATGAAAGGCATTGGTTTTTAAGATAATTTCATTTCTTCTGATGTGACATTAGTACTTCTAGAAAGCCCAAAAGACTGGCTTCTCTGTGAGTCAGGCACTGTTCCATAACCACCCATTCTTCTAAATGTGAAACTGAAGGCAATGATTTCTTTGGGCAGAGGTTTTGTTGACTTTTCCTGGGGTATGGGGCTCTTATCTCCTCTGGGAGGCTATGAGACTCAGGATTCACTTAGTCATTCCATTCATTGGAAAAGTTTATATTGAACACCAGGTGCTGGGCTGTATCAGTGAACAAAACTTGGGAATATCATTGCTTTCAGGGATTTACATTCTCAAGGAGGGCAGTAAGTAGAGTAAACACAATCATCAAAGAATTGATCATGTAGTTTGTTAGAAGGTACTAAATGCTATGGAGGAAAGGACATGTAGCGAAGGGGGCCTCAAAAGTTGCTGGATATCCACATGCAGTGGTTAAAATAGGACAGCCATGTAGCCTCCTTGGAGCAGACACAAAGCCCCTCAGGAGCCCTGTGGTGTAGTCTCCATTAATAACGGTACAATTGAGGCAGAGATAGACTGTGTAACCTCCCTAAGGTCACACTGAGGAAAAAAGTAGAGCCAAGATTGTAACTCAGGCTTGAGTCTGGATCTCACTAATCTGCTGTATAAGAGCTATAAGGAACCTGAGGAGGTTGGAAACTGAGGCCTAGAGAAAGATAAAGGAGTTGCTCAAGGTCATGGAACACAAGGAAGAAATGAATTAATGCATCCTCTGCTCACCAGGGAAATTAGGTACTTCAATCTGGGATACCCAAAAGGGGCCACTTGTAGATAGATATTTGGTAGTTTTAATTTATTCTTCTGTATATGAAAAAGAAATGCAGCAGGACATTGAACTTGTGATTTCACAAAGGTGGATGCTTAGGAGGAATAATTCTAAGTGAGTCAATTTAATGAAGAGACTAAATTATAGCACAGGCAGAATGTAAGTATAGCAAAATTCAAGGGAGAGTAATTCATGCTAAAGTTTAGAAAGTTGTAGCCTCCTCTGAAGCTAGAGGAGGAAACTTTTGGAAAGCCTAGAATCTCAGTCTCCTTGCTCAAAGATTCTCTGCCCGGGAATTCCTACCTGCTCCTATGTTATCCTCACCACAGCCTCTGCTCAAACTGTGCCTGCCTCACTGCCTCCGACTGTGGGAACCATCTTTTTTATGAACAATTTCACCTTCAAAGTGCTCTGGGCTTGTTAATAGACTTGGGCATCCCTGCCAAGGATGGCAGTTCCCACCAAGCCAACCAAAGATCCCAGACATTTTTGATGTTAAATGGCATGTAGAAGACCCTGTCAGGCTTATGGCTGAACTTCATCTTTGCAAAGTACTGGCTCTGACTTAGAGGATCCAGGGAGAAAATTTTATCTTCATCAGTTTACTGTGTCTTTGGAAGCCTCAACTGATTTTTGTAATCTATGAGATGGATGATGACAGATTTTAGAAAGATTCAACATCTGAAGTAGCTGGTGTAGCATGATTGCTTTCTAAATGTTGGTTCCCTTCACACTTGAACATCCTTTCCTCTCTGCAACATTCCATCATTCTGTATCATCCCTCTCTAAGTTCCAGAACATTTTGTATGTTCCTCTTATAAAACTGACCAATTCTCTGCTTTATATAAGGGGGAATTGTGCTTCTGTCACAGCCATAAACTCCTTGAGGGTGAGGCTCATATCTAAAGCATCATTATATCCGTCAGTAGGATGCCCAGGGGCTAGCATAAAATTCAGAAATGTTTGCATGCCTGAGAGGAACCATGGCATAGTGAACAAGAGCAAGGCCCTAGAGTCTGACTTTGTAGGCTCAATTCTAGTTCTGTCATTGTTAAATTTTAGGCAAGGTACTTAACTTTGTCATGCCCTGGAGACTTGACCTGTAGAATGGGGGCAATTAATAATAGCACAATATCAAGTTGTTGTGAGGATTAAATAAGTTAGTACACCTAAAATGCTTAGAACACTAGTTGCCCCATTATGACAGTTAGATAGCTATTAGCTGTTATTATCCTAGAATCCACCAAAGGCTCCTTTTCCAGGTGTGGTATAGAAAGCTTGATACTTTCAACTGAAAACACTGTACTGCTACTCCATTTTCTCCTCATGCATGCACACACTGGGAAGGTTTCTGAAATTCTGCCATTCCTAATTCATTCTTTAGAGTGAAGACATTAATCCTCATTAAAATGCAAATGTGCTTGGCTTGGTGGTTCACACCTGTAATCCCAGCTAGTTGGGAGGCTGAGGTAGGAGGATCACAAGTTCAAGGACAGTGTGGACAACTTAGCAAGAGTCTGCCTTGAAAAATACAAAGGACTGAGGTTGTGGTTCAGTGGTAGAGTGCTTGCCTAGCGTATGTGAGGAGCTAAGTGTTCAATCGCCAGTACTGAAAAAAAAGTAAATGTGCAAGAATCCCACTATGTGGACTTAAGAAAATGAGGGTGGTTTGCAGAGTGTGTTAAGTGAAAAAAGCAAAATATAAAACTGAGTATCTTGTATGCGTCCATTTATGGAGAACACAAAAGCTAGGGAGACTGATAGCTAGAAATACTGATACTGATACCTGTGGAATCACAAGCCATCTGCGGAAGGAGACCCAGGAATTGGTCCCAGTAGGGATCTCCAGGAAGGGAACGTTGGTGGCAAGAATAAAGATGGGAGGGGAACTTCTTTTCATTACATGTGCTTTTTCAGAAAACATGTTATTATTGTGGTACAATATGCATAACATAAATTTCACCCTCTTAACCATTTTACAGTATTCAATTAAGTAGTCTTAAGCTACAAATTTGTGTGACCATCATCAATACTTTCAGAACTCTCTCATTATCCCTCCAAAAACTTCATACATATTCCTTCAATAACTCTCCATTTTTTCCTCCCCCAGCCCTTGGTGATCTCTAGTCTACTTTCTGTCTGTATGCATTTGACTACTTTAAGTACCGAATTTACATAAAATCCCATTATTTGTTGGGGTTTTTTTTGGTAACAGGGATTGAACTCAGGTGCCACTGAGCTAAATCCCCAGCCCAGTGTTTGTTCTTTTTATGACTAGCTTATTTTACTTAACATATAGTCTTCAAGATTCATTCATGGTATAAAATGCTTCAGAATGTCATTTCTTTCTATGGCTTAATAATATTCTATTGTGTGCATATGCCACATTTTATTTCTTCATCTGTTAGTAGACGCTTGGGTTGTGTTCACTTTTTGGCTATTGCAAACAATGCTATTATGAACAGTGGAACAAGAATCTGAGTCTCTGCTTTCTATTCTTTTGGATATACAAGCCTAGAAATGAAATTGCTCCATTATATGGTAATTCTTTTTTTTGGTACCAGGGATCGAACTTGGGTCCTTATGCTTGCGCAGCAGGCAGCGAAACCACTGAGCTAAATCCTCAGCCCTGATTCTATTTTTAATTATTTGAAGAATTGTCCTACAATTTTCTTTCTTCCTTCCTTCCTTCCCTTCCCTTCCCTTCCCTTCCCCTTCCTTCCTTCCCTCCTTCCTTCCTTCCTTCCTTCCTTCCTTCCTTCCTTCCTTCCTTTCTTTCTTTCTTTCTTTCTTTCTTTCTTTCTTTCTTTCTTTCTTTCTTTCTTTCTTTCTTTCTTTCTTTCTTTCTTTCTTTCTTTCTTACCAGGGATTGAACTCAGGACCTTGAGTTTTCAAGGCATGCACAGTGCCACTGAGCTAAATCCCCAGCCCCCTATCCAACAATTTTCTACAGTGACTGTACTACCTATCTCCCTAGAGTCCAACCAGCAATTTCTCCATGTCTTTGTGTGTATTCCTTTTGCATCTTTTAATCTGGCATATCAAAGATTTACCTATTCAAATAATAAATTAAATATTTTTAAAAGGCCCTGCGCCACAGATGAGGGTGAATGAGTGACAGCAGGAAGACAACAGTGATAACACACAAAGCAGCACTGACATTTAGCCTAGGAGTCAGGTTAGCTGAATTTTAGTCTTGACCCTGCCTTTGATTGGCCACATTACCACACCCTTTCTGGAACTAGGTTTCCCCAGGGATCCAGTGAAAGGGTTAGGTCAGGCGATCCTGAATTCTCTTCCTGTTCTATTATCCAGGGACCCCTCCAAATAGGTCATAAAAGAAATGTGGACAAGGTGGCCCTCCAGGTGAGTGCCCAGTTTCTGTTTGCATTGCCCACTGACAATACAGGAGACTGGAGGGTGGGAGGAGAGATGGTCAAGGTCTTCACTGCCTAGCTCCCTTTTTGCATTGCAGCCTCTGCGAAGACAGCTTTAGCCATACCCCTTTCTACTGGGCTCTTGAATTTCCTTCCCTTTTGTCATTAGGACTACAGGCGGTGTATTAGTTTGCCAGGGCTACTGTAATAAAGTAACACAGATTGAGTGGCTTCAACAATAGAAACTGATTTTCTCATAGTTCTGCAGGCTACCAGGACAAGATCAAAGCACCTGCAGTGTGGTTCATTCTGAGTGCTGTGAAAAGCAATCTGTTCATGCCTTTCGCCCAGCTATTAGTGGTTTGCTGGCAAACTATGGTGTTCCTTGGCATGTAGAAGCACTCCTCTGATCTCTGCCTTCATCTTCATTTGGGTGTGTGTGCTTGTGTCCACATTTCTCCCTTTTATAAGGACACTTAATGGTGTCTTTTAACTCAGTTATCTATGTAAACACCTTATCTCCAAACATGCTCACATGCTGAGGAACTGAGGGTTGGGACTTCAACGTGTCTTTTGTAGAGGAGGGGGACACAATTCAGCCCATAACAAGTGGTCACAGCTTCTGCCATGGCCTCCTTATCCCATGTGGCCTTCTTAAATGGTACCTTTTATTCATTTTCTTCACAGTCCCCATGAGCATGGCTTCTGTATTCTGCAGGGACTCATCCAGCCTCAGCACCTAGGCCGCTTATTCTTTTCAGAAGTAGTACTGGGCTGGGGATATAGCTCAATATAGAGCACATATTTAGCATTCACAAGGTCCTGGTTTTGAGCCCCAGAACCTAAACACACAAAAACCACTGAGCTGGAGAATTCCATGGCTGCTAGTCACCCCTGTTCTCTGTATTATACAGCTGCCTTCACCTCTGGCTTGCACCTGGGGAGCTTGGGGTAGGTACAAGGAAAGGATTTTGTGTATGCCTGTTGGGGCTGGGGAAGACTCACAGTATGTCCATAGCTGCTTTAGAGTTCCATTCCCAGAGCAGATCCCTTAAGGAAGAGGTAATGGTAAAGAAACCAGGAATTTCATCCCTCCCAGGAACCCTTGAAGGGGTCATGTGTGGGTGTTCAGCCTAAAGGAAAATTGGAGGAAAAATGATACATCGGCAAAGAGTCAAAGAGCTTACATGGGAAGTGACAATCTTAATCTATTTCTACAGAGCAACTGATTTGTGACTCAATATAAGAAATAGAGTTCTGAGAACTAGGGTTGAATGAAAAGGCCTTTCTATGAGTCATGAACCACCTGTCAAAGGAAATATTCACACAGGGACTGGATGGTGATTCTTGCCATGGGTAGAAGCCTGGGGGTGACCTCTCTGCCCCTGCCTACTTAGAAATGCCACCTATATAGAAATGGAGCTTAGAATTTCCTCTAGCCTTCTGTGTCCCCTGAAGATATGACATTCAGATCCACAACAAAGTCATTTCTTTCAACTACACGAACTAACACTAAAGTAGAAAAGTCCTTCCTTCCAGAACAGTGCCCAAGATGTTGGCTTCCACCTGAAATTGGCAGCTTCTAAAGCTGAGTCAAGTCTTAGCCAGCGTCAGATGCTGGCCACACCCAGGGATGGCTCCAGGGTGTTGTAAAGAAAATGCTCCATGGAAACTGGACCGATTCCAGCCATCCACTTTGATCTGAATCTGGGAGCCTGGTGGACCAGAAGCCAGTTTTGCTGCTCCTTGGGTGCTGGGCTTACCCATCCTACTGTGGCTGCCTCTAATTTCAAAATCATTTAGAAGACTCTTTTGCTCTCTGTTGCTCTGGCAAAACAGATTTGTCATGTCAGCAAAGCTCTGGTCACACCTTCCCATCAATACCATTTACTACTGTGGGCATGGCAGGGATGAGAGGTAGAGATGAGGGCCAGTTTTTCATAGATCATTACAAAAACATTAAGGAGAATAGCTTCATGGATTCAAAAACATCACAACTTATGTAAGTTATATAGAGATTTCCAATCAGCAGCTTATGCCAAAAGTCAGAGAATATTAGGAAGAACAATAACTTGAAATGTGCTTTCTTTGAGTGAATTATTTAGTAATTGCTAAGATTTTGCATTCTGGCAGGACATTATATTGTTGTTGTTCTCTTAAGGAGTCTTTAAACATAACTCATTAAATCTTTGAATAACTGAGGATATAAGCACAGTATTGCCTGGTTCTCAAAAATATACAAACGGTATACTCTTCTGTGGCTCCCTTTGGTTCAGGAGTCTCTGGCTCACCTACAATACACCTACAAGTATGGTCTTGTAGATGTCAAGTCACTTGTGCAAAATGGGAACAAGAAAGAGGCGCCACTTCTCCTCACTTAGTAGTGCAAGCCTGCATGATCTGGTTTGTATGTTTTAATGAGCAGAAATTATAAAGGGTGACCCAAAAGGGAGTGATAAATCAGGGTGACAAGAGAGAGATCAATGCAGGACAGACCTCTCTGAAGACAGGAGGCCTGACCTGAGATCTGACTGATACATGGGAGCCAGGCAGGTGAAGATCTGGTGACAGGGGATTCCAGGTGGAGAGAAATGTAAGGTGGTATAGCAGATCCTGCTAAATGAGTTATTCAAGATGCAAATAATGATTTTTAAAAATAGATAATCATCCTTTTACCAAATATCTAAAGAGCACCACATGTGAGGAAATGTGGAAGGTGTGTGGATGATGTTAGGCTGGGATACTTCTTGCAGAGGAGTTCTGTCATGTAAGAGCTCTATTATGTAACACATAAAAAACAGCCACACTTGGAAATATTTTGGGCCAAGGATTGCAGGTAGAGGGAACTGTAAATGCAAAGGCCCAGAGGGAAGATTAAACTTGATGTGCTGGGTTGATTCAAAGACACCAGTGCTCCATAGAACAAATTAGGAGTTTGGATTTCTTTATTCAGTGAGTAATGGAAAGTCATTGAAAGCTTTTATATATAGGAGAAACATAATCTTATTTACTGATTAATTTTTGTAAAAAAAATCAATTTTCTTGAGGCATTAATTTATAGACAATAAAATGCACTTATTTTTTGAAATTTTAATTACTTTTTATTGAAAACTGCACTGAATGCTAAATGTCCACCTTTACAATAAACAAATACAGTAACGGTAACTCACACTAGAACAAAACATGCTTCTGGATAGCCATTATTTTTCTGTTTGAGACAGTTTAAAGTTTTTCTTTTGTCACAAAAACAGAAATGTACCTATACAAAGGTTCAAAATATGTCATCTTTTTAAACAAAAAGGCAACAATTCACAAACGACTATGAATAGAACACATAACTAGTTGATACAAATCTAATAGGATTTGTTAAAATCAGTCACATCTAATAACACATCTGAAGTGTTCTTGTATAAAATATCACATGAAGAAAAGAATTTATCAATGTTTGAGAAAGTGGGTTTGTTCATTGACAATCTGACAAGTTACCCTTAAAAAGTGTTTCCTGAGACATAAAGAAATGCTACATTATTCTTCTTGAACCCTTATAGTTCAAAACTTTCCACTCAATAATATAGCTGAGGATCTGAAACTGAGAAAATATATTTGAGTACAAACAGCTTGTGAAACTTAATAATTTTTTCTTTTTTGCATCATCAGAGGGTATTACTGAACTAACGACCAACTTGCACGCTCAGTATGCAGTTCAGATGTGAGAGACACCTCTCTGTATAGGAAGGAGCCTGTGCTCTTCAATCCTATTTGTGCAGATGTCTAACAGGCAGTTTTCTCCTCATCTTTTAGTAATTTAATCTTCCCATTAATAAAAAGAGGTAACTAGCCCCTGTAGACCAAAGGGACTAGAGTCATAAGATGGGGATTTCCTCTTAACATTTTTTTATTTTGATGTTTGGAACTCTTGATGCAACAATCTAGAGCAAGGTGCTCAGGACCTGCTGTGTCCAAGGGACTGATAAAGGAAAAAGCTCTATTTATTCTTTGTGATTTGATGCACAGATGAAAAACTTAGCACACAATAACAGAAGATGGTTGTTAATAAGTTACGTCCTAGTCTTTCAGCGCTTCCGCAAGCAGACATCTTCAGTTTTCTAGTTCTTGTAGGTTTAACACTGCAACATCATGGATGTGTATGTCCAGGATCAGTTAAAAAGACTAAGACTTTTCTCTTAGTTCATCCATTTTTTACTGTCTCTTGGTCCCAAGTTTATCCAAATGATTACCTTTCAGTATTCTCTGGTATTGCTCGTTGGGGTGCTCTTGATTATCTGCATGTTTTGTGGGTTGGCTGGGAGAGGGAGCTTGGGAAGGATGTCCTACCTGCTTTTTTTTTTTCTTTTTGGTACTGGGGATTGAACTCAGGACCTTGCACTTTCGAGGCAGGTGGTGGAACCACTGAGCTAAATCCCCGGCCCAAGGATGTGCTATTGTGGGCAGGTTGTGAGTCACTGGGATGCCTCCAGGGATAATGCCTTGCATGGCTGCAGGAAGTCCTCCCGGGGCCACACCTACAACGCCTGGTGGATAACTGTATGTGGCACCATTGAGCTCAGGAAGAATCACTTGCTGGTCTATTACTGACCAAGGAGCTGATGTGACGAGGAATTCCTTGTTGACACAGTTTCTTAACCTTTCTGGAATGCGTCCTGTAGTTGCTTGGCTGATCCCAGTGGCAGCTGCCTGCCTCATCTCCAGGGATGCTTGTTCACTGTACCAAGCCATGTGGGGAGTACAGATGAGATTTGGTGCGTCTTTCAGTGGACCCTGAGCAAAGCTAAAGGGTTTAGATTTGTGCACATCAAGGGCTGCCCCTCGTATCCTGCCCTCTTTGAGGACCTGGAGTAAGGCTTTCTCATCCACCAAGTCACCGCGGGGTGGGCTGCATTCAATAGGAATGCCCCTTGCCTCATCTGCTTTATAGTAAAGTCATTGATGAGGTGGTGGTTATGTTCATTTAGATTGCAGTGCAAGGAGACACAGTCACTCTGACACAGCAAATCCTGTAGGGTATAGACCCTCTGCACGCCCAGGGATCCCTGTATGCCATCCTGCAAGTAGGGGTCATACGATATGATGCTGAATCCAAAGGCCTTGGCTTGAACAGCAACCGCCTGCCCTGTGGGACCAAAGCCAATGAGGCCCAGTCTCTCTCCACGGATTCAGGCTGCTCCTGAGGCCACCTCTCGAATCTATTCCATGCTCTGTACCCTCATCCCTTTCCGCAGTGCCTGGTACAGCCACGTGTTCCTCCGGTACAGATTGAGGATGTGGCAGATGATGGAATCAGCCATCTCTTCCACGGCTGCGGATGGGATGTTGCACACAGCGATCCCAAGCTTGCCAGCAGCTTCGATGTCCATGTTGTCATAGCCACTGTGATCTGAACGATCACTCTCAGGGCCTTGAACTTCTCCAAGTCCTCCCTGGTGAGGGTAATGGTGTTACATCATAGCACCCACAGCCTCGTTTAACACCTTTTCATGGATCTCCTGTGTGGACTGTGCTTCAGAGAAGGCCACAGTGGCCAGGTCCTTCAGAATGGGCATCTCCATCTCTGCCATCCAGCAGCGCCACCAGGGACTGGGGGTGCAGGGGGCCATTCATGTTCTGGGGTCGGATACCTTCACAAATTCTGTCCAGTCACTGTTGCTTGACTTTGTGCTTATCCACAACGGCCATTCTTTATCGAACTTTGCAAGTCTCTGATTCAAAAGGCAAAGTGGTCCTCTAAGAACTTAAGGGAACTCACAGAAGTCTGCATGCATTACGCCACTATGAACCCCATATCCATCTGTCCACCGAGTCTATGGTTCTCACGATGGGTTGTCCATCTCGTTAAGGGGTAACAGCTTCATTGGCTCAAAACCATTTAAGGTGATGAGGCCCTCGTCTGGGCCGCCGGGGTCCACAGCGAAGGGTTCCCGCCCCTCCCACCCCACCGGGCGGTAGTGGCAGCCCCCCCTCAGCACGGCATGGCACCCAACCCCGTCCCTTGCTCCTTGGGCCACTGCTGGCTTCTCCTAAATACACTTATTTTAAATGTACAATATGAGTTTTGATAAAATATATACATCTATGTAACCACCATCACAATCAAAATATATAGGGCTGGGAATTTAGCTCAGTGGTTCCTCCGCCTGCCTTGAAAGCACAAGGTCCTGAGTTCGATCCCAGGTAACAACAAAAAATTATATATATATGTCATATATATAATTATATATCATAGATTATCATATATTATTACATAATATATAATATATAGTAATTATATAATAATTATTTTATATTTTATATATTATCATATATATCATATTATCAATTTTAAATATATATATCATTTTTACCACCCAAAGTTCCCTCCTACCCCTTTACAGTTGATCTTCCTATTACCTCCCCAATTCCCAGCTCTAGGTGAGAGTTCTTACAGACACTCACTTTCCTAGTATTACTGTCTTACATGGCCACAGTACATTGAAACTAAGAAAATAACATTGGAGCTGGGCCTGATGGGACACACCTGTAATTCCAGCTACAAGGGAGGCTGAGGCAGGAGGATTTGAAGTTTAAGGCTTGGGCAACTTAGCGAGATCCTGTCTCAAAGTAAAAAGGATGAGGAATACATCTCAGTGATGCATTGCACAGACCCTGGGTTTAATCCCCTGTGCCAGGGTTGGGGAAAAGTAAGTAACATGAGTACAATATTATTAGGCAAGGCCAGGGATTTAGCTCAGTGGTTTCGCCACCTGCTGCACAAGCACAAGGACCCAAGTTCCATCCCTAGTACCAAAAAAATATATTATTAGTCAAAATACAAACAATAATTGGATTTCACCAATTTTCTCACTAATGTCATTATTCTGTTTCAAGATCCCATCCAGGATTGCCCAGGAATTGCATCTAGTAATCAGCCTCCTTGGGCTCTGGCAGTCAGTAAGAGTTTCTCCATCTTTTCCTTGTTTTCAGTTTTGATGAGCACTGGCCAGGTGTTTCATAGAATGTCCCTCAATTTGAGTTTAGCTGATATTTTCTCATGATTAGACCGGAATGAAAGGCCTTTCTCACTACACTATATCATGTTGACATGATGTCAACAGGCCCTATCACTGAAGATGTTAACCTTGATCACTTGGTTAAAATGGTGATCACAAGATTTCTTCCTAATCAAGTTAATATTTTTCCCTTTCCATGCTCTTTGGAATTGGGTCATGAGGTCCAGCCCCACAATAAAAGGGAGGCAAGTCAAGCTCCGCTTCCTGGAGAGAAGAGTATCTACATATATTCTTTGGCATTATTTATACAATTATTTTAAGATAGAAGAAATAATGGCATATTTGTATGTTTATAGAAATGATGCAAAAGAGATCTCCTTCTTTCCCCCACCCTCCATTTCTAGAGCTCCTTCCTATTTGCAAAAGGTCTACATCCTGTTTCTTACAATTATCTTTTATTTTGCTCTTTAAATTACTTATACTTTGTGTTTTTCATATATGAAAAACTATGTGATATTTAAGCTTCTGTGTTTGGTTTATTTTACCAAGCATTACACACTCAAAGTGCATCCATTTTCCTACAAATGGCTCAAAGTTATCCTTCTTTATGGCTTAGTACTCCATTGTGTATATAGACCACATTTTCTTTATCCATTCATCTGCTGAAGGAATGAGTTATTCTTAGAAAGGTGGCTTGGAACTCCAAATTACACTACATCTTCAACAACAACAAAAAAGATTTTAGAGAAATGACAAGATGAAGGAAAAGGACCTTGAGTCTGTAGGGTCAGTAATTGTGAAAGACAAATGTTTGGGAAATTAATGGTATATACTGAGGTTGATTAGTAAAGTTTGTTATGCAGATTCCTCTGCTATTGTCTCCAGGCTGATAAAGATCTAATAAGGGTCTTAAGTCATCTCTGTTGACAACTTTTGTCCTTCTTGGTAGGGAAGGGAGAAGGGATCCTTTTGTGCATGTATATTCTGCTTTAGGCAATAGGGATCAAGCAGAAAGCTTTCCTTATATCTGTATTTTCTCAATTGCCTTCAGTTCAAAAATAATCTTTATGCTAAAGTAGCAGCATGTTTGGGGTGAAATATTGTGCTAACTTTCAATGAAGTCAGAGTTTAATAGAGGGACTACAGTATTTACAGAGTTGTGGTTGGGGTTGGGCAAAGCCCAGGGGAGATAATGAGGCAATCAGAGACTGGCACAGGGGAATCTGTTTCGTCCTAGGCCTGAAGGAATGGGAGGAGGAGCTGGCACCACTGTTGCTTGGTGAGAGCTGCAATGGAGGCTGAGGCATTCCTGGTGGAAGTTCTGGCCCTAGACGGAGGAACACAGCCATGGCCAAAATGACACTGAGCATCGAGGGCAGAATCAGTACTCTGACCTTTGTCTCCTCCCATGCTCTGATCTGGCAGCCCAAGGGAGCCTGGTGCTGGAGTCTGCAGCAGTCAGCCTTCTGGGGCACAGACCTGATCTGAGGAGGGAGAATATGGATCTGGAGAGACAGATGGAGAAAAGAAACCAGCCTCTCAAATTCAAACACTCAGTAGAGGGGGAGCTTTAGAAACAACGGCTTTATCTTATGGGACATATTTGACATTTATAGTACTGCAGTTCCATTTTAATGTTTCTCATTTAGTCTGATTTCAGCATCTCTTATTAAGATTATTTACAGATGTAAACTACAAGCAACTTAACACCATGAACCATGGCCTCATCTGAGAATGAGCATGACATGAGGCCTTAGAGGAGGCCACATGATGCTTCAAGG
Source organism: Heterocephalus glaber (assembly GCF_053883595.1). NCBI lineage: Eukaryota > Metazoa > Chordata > Mammalia > Rodentia > Bathyergidae > Heterocephalus > Heterocephalus glaber. Next base: position 29,066,859 of record NW_028258137.1, read on the forward strand.
GGCATGGGACCCTGGACACTAGAACGTGTGCTCCTTGTGCGAATTTGAGCCCTGGGAAGTGTCAGAGAATCTCCCATAACAAGAGGTCCCTGTAAGCCTGGAGAAAGACAAGGAGAAGAGCTATCACAAGGGACTGGAGGTCAGAGCTCCCTTTCTCCTTTTCTGGCTCCACTAGGTCTCTCTTACAGGTCTCTAAGTACCTTAACACCGACTTTGATGCATTTCCTGCCAGTTCCATGCAACGTGAGGGAGGAGCAATTTGGGGTTGAAATTACTTTCTACACCTGTAAAATGGGGATATTACCTACCTCATGAAGTTGAGGATTAATTAAGATAATAACATGACTTAGTAGGCTGGCACCTAGTAAGTGCTCAACAAATGTCCATTATTATTATTATTATAGGTACTGTAGCTTTCTCTCCTGATCAGAGGTTTTATCACATGTGACATATTGGTAAGTGAGTCTGAACAGATAATGCTTCATGTCTTCATGTGACATGTGTGAAATGAGCTGAGAGAAGTGACTGATGTGGACAGCCCCACCTCACAACCCACAGGAGGCACATTACAGTTGCCCAGAGTTCTAGAAAAGGAGGCAGCAATGAAAGATGGGAGGCTGGGATGTCCCAGAGGGCTGCTCCTGAAGGGAAACCAGGACAAATGCCCTCACAGCGACTTGCTCTGCTCCAGTGGCCCCTGTCCCTCTGTGGACTGGGAAGGAGGCCTGATGGCCACTTCCCTTAAAGAATGTGGGGAACTTTAGGGCTGCGGTCCTTTATAGGTAGGCTTTAGGGTAGCGGGGTAGGGAGACCCTGTGGACCCTGATGCCTGACCTCATCCACAGACAGCTCCACCCTTACACCGTGTTATTTTAGAGAAAAATAAGCTTGCTGTAAAAACAGCAAACACTACAGTGCATAAAGAAAAAGGCAAAAGTCCTTTTCCCGCTGGCCTTCCTCGGAAGTAAGCCCTGCTGTGACCTGGAGTCCTTCTCCAGCCCCAGTCCATCCCTGAGAAGTAAGTTTGCTACTGCTGGTGCCCCTGTCTTGCCGGCCCTCCAATTCCCCCTCTTTCCAGCCCTTTTAAGGAGTCCTTAGGCGCCTGGTTCCCCATTTCCTACACCAGTACACCCTCTAGTGGGGCTGCTGTGTAAACTCAAGGCGAAGCTGAGGACAGGAAGTGGTAGGCAGCAGGTGCGAACTAGGGCTCCCTCCCCTTCTCCAAAAATCAGGCTCCAAAATTAAAAGCTGGGCTGCTTTTCAAATCCCAGGGCTGAGAGGAAACAGAGTACAATACCACCTGCTAGAAAAGAAAAAAACCACCAAATTTACTACCACTGCCACCCTAACCTTTAATCAAAGACAGCTCTTTCACCTAGAGGTGGTAATAATACTATGATGATGATGATAATAATAATAAAAATAATAGTAACCATTTATTAACCATTTATAGGAGCCCTTATTCAGTGCCAGGCATTGCTTTAAGCACTTTAATTAGTTCATCTAATTCTTAAAACAACACTCCTCAGAAGTGGCACTGTTAACTTACTTTCTTTTTTTCTTTCTTTCTTTCTTTCTTTTCCTTCCTTCCTTTCTTTTTCTTTCTTTCTCTCTCTCTCTCTCTCCTTCCTTCTTTCTTTCTTTCTTTTCTGTGGTACTAGAGATTGAACCCAGGGCCTTCACACTGAGCTATGTCCCTAGTCCTTTTTTAAAAGTTTTGAGACAGAGTCTCACTATGTTGCTAAATTGGGCTTGAACTTGCCTCAGCCTCCTGCCTCAGCCTCCTAGAGTGCTGGGATTATAGGCACAGCTAACGTTTCTTTTTCTAGTTGAGGACACTGCACCTCATTTAGAAGTTCACTGCAGTAAGCAGGACTCTGCAATGGTTAGGAGCTCCAGCTCTAGAGCCTGAATGCCTAGGTTTGCCATGCTAATTCTACTACTTGTCAGCTCTGTGATTTTAGGCTTATGTTACAGAACCTCCATGACTCAGTTTTCTTTCTAGTAAAACAGGAATAATGACAGTGCCACCCTCTGAGAGTGGTTGTGAGGATTAGTGAGTTATGGCATGCTAAGTGCCTGGGTGCTCAGATTAAGTACTGGGCCTATGTCTCAGCTAGTGACTGACAAGGAGGAATGAAAACAGGTCTGCATGCTATTGAGGATCACAGGTTCATCACTATGTAATGTTGTCTCTCTACAGCCCACTAGCTCCCAGCCCCTCTTCCCCAAAAGTCCTAGGTCCTCAGGAGCTCGAGCTGTCAGTGACATGAGGATGACAAGTGTCTCCTCTGATGAGCCCATGATTCCTAGTGAGTCATGGGAGACAGAGAAGACTCTAGAACTGCTAGTGGACAGGGCCAGCACTGGGCCTTTTTCCTTGGAGGAAAGCTCTAAGTCCCCTGCCTGGCTTGGTTCTTGGTAGGGAGAATGAGGTGTACCCTATTTTGAGGGGAGCCTTGCCAATACTTATTAGAACTGTGCCCCCAAAGCTCAAGTACTCTCAAGGTGGGAATTAGTACAATTGCTGGAGAGCTGATAAAGGCACAGAGGAAGTATGGCTACCTACTAAGTGTGGTAACAACAGTTCTGTAACAGACGCCATCAGACAAGACTCCCTGGAGTGGTGATATCTAACCCCAAGTCTTCAAAGATGCAAGGATGATATGAAGTGAGAGGAAGGACTTTCCAGAGAGAGGCATGATGTAAAGAGGAAGCTCAAAACAGCATCTGAGAAGGGAGAGGGTTTGAGGCAAGAAGAAACAGAGACTGCAGAGGAGGTGGAAGTTTGGAAATCTTTGTGTAATCTGTTAAAGAGCTTGGACTTTCTTTGGTTGAAAATAGGGAACCAATGAAGACTTATATAGAGAGAGAGGAGGTGATGATGCTAAAATTTTTCCATCTATAAAATGGGATAACAATAGTACCTACCTCCATAGGGCTCTACTAGGATTAGGTGAAATGATCCATATATATATAAAGTACTTAAATGTCACCTAGAAAATGCTCAATAAATGTTAGTGCTGTTGCTGCTGACTATAATGTCCTGTTAGGAAGAGTAATTAGGTGGCAGACCACCAAGGCAGCACCTAGTGTAGGTGAGGCTTGGCCAGGAGGATGGGAGCCAAGACCAGCCTTATTCAGAAATCTAATGGTTCACAGACTTGTCTGCTTGCTAAAAAGTAAAACCCAAGCTCCTTGGTTTGGCTCACAAGTGCTGGGTAATCTGGCCCTAGCTGACTTTTCTGTTTCTCACACTGGTCTCCAGCCATGTTTTCTTCTAATCTTCAAATATGTTCACCCTAGCCCTTTGCTCTTGCTGTGCCTCAATCTGGAATGCCCTTCTGACACATCTTCTAGTGGCTGCACTTTGGTGTCATATAGTTCTTATTTCAAATGTCATTTCCTCTGAGAGGCCTTCCCTGAACCCCAGCATGTTGACCTTATGGTCAGATAAAATGACTTTACTTGCTCTCCTGTTTTATTGCTTCCTATCCCCTATTGGATGTGACTTGTAGAAGGGAACAGATTGTATCTTTCTTGTTCACCTTGTATCCCTGGGTCCTTGAACTGGAGACCCTCAATAAATGTTTGCCAGAAAAATGAAGGGCCCAAAGTGGTCTCTATTAGAGATTCATTCCTTCTAAGCTGTTCGTGGCAGAGGTAGCCTATCAAGCTGTGATCAGCAATTAGCACAATGCAGTGGATTCAGAGAACTGAGCATTTCATGCAGGGTCAGCCTATGGACTGAAGAGAAGGGACTTTGTCAAACAGATGTCCTTCTGATGGCCAAGGGCAGAAGGACAGACCCGAGGCAATGTTTATTACAGAGCTGATCACAGAGGTGGCAAAGGACTGTGGGTTCTAGAGAGGCAACAAGTGTGGGAGTAGGGATGGAGCAGAAAGTGGCTGGGGGAATACAGAGGCATGCTCTATCAGAGGGATATTGGGGTTCACTGGCTCAGGTCTGGTCTTCCATCCGGACCCTCAAATTTAATTTTTTAAAATTTTTAAAAATTTTTTAATTTTTTTTAATTTTTATTTTTTTTAAATTTAGTTTTTTGATATTTTCTTCAAAAGAGGTTTCATATAGTCAGACAACACCAAAATGCTTGATAAAAGATGCACATTTGTGTAAAGATGGTCATTGATCGTCATTACAAAATGTGAATATTGAGAATATTTTAGAACTCATCTCTAAAGACTTATGTGCGATATCTACCCTCCTCCTGGCAATCCTCTCTTCACTTGGCTTCCCAGACACTGCACTCTTTTATTTTCTCACTGTCACTGCTCCTTCTCGGTCTCTTCTGGTGCTTGCTGCTCACCCCAGCACTCACCTCTAAACTTCCGTTTCCAGAAAGTGGCTGGAGCGAGCCAGTGAACTGTCAGGGTATTTGCACCTGAATGTTCTCTGCTAGAACACTCTCCCTTTAGGCTGCTGCAAATCCTTGTCTGCATGTCACTTTCTAGGTGAGATATCTTCTCTGCCACTTTATTTAAAACTCTGCTCCCTCCAATCATTGTCTTTGTCTTAATCTTCTGTATAGTGCTTTCCACCAAGACTATGAACTTCTTGTTTAGTGCTTATTTCCTCTGACTAGCATGTCAGTTCCAGGACAAAACAGGTTTATCTTTTGTTTACTATTTATGATTTGGAAGAGTTCCTGGCAGACAGTACACCCTCAAAAAATACTCGCTGAGGGCTGGGGATTTAGCTCAATGGTTCCGCCGCCTGCCTCACAAGTGTAAGGTCCTGAGTTCGATCCCCGGTACCAAAAAAAAAAAATACTCACTGAATGAATGGTCACAACTTTTGGATTTTGCAAGTGTACATTTTAAAATGTACAGATAGTCTTATAAGTCTCAAGTCCCTATTTATTTATGGTTTAAAACAATAGAAAAGTATTCTCTCACAAAGTTACACCGTTCTGTAAACAAAGTTCTGTAAACCAGAAGTCAGAGATCAAGATGTTGATAGCCTTATGCTTTCTCTGAGGCTCTAGGGAAGAATTCTTCCTTGTATCTTTCAAGCTTCTGGTGCCCTCAGGCATTGATTTCTGGTAGCATGATTCCAATCTCTGACAATGGCCTCTTTTTCCGTGTCTTATAAGGTCATTTCATTACAGACAGCTATGTTAGGTAGAAATATTATAGTCAGACAGGGCTAGGCCCTAGGGGGAGTCAGTGCAGAGGATGAGAACACATTACAACTGTGGCTGGAGGTGCATCTGTTGAAGGCCAGGCCTCAAGATAAAGGCAGAATGACTAGGCCTACAGGCCTCCCCAAGGGATAAGCAATATACTATAATTGGTACCACCTGGTCCATAAAGTCTAGCTAAATATCAGTTACCAAGTCCATCAAACATCAGTCTGTCAATCAGGACCTCTGATTCATCTCTTCCTAAAACGTCCTTATTCTTTCCATGTACACTTGCTATGTGACCTGCTTCCATTAGATCAATATTACCTAAGCGGCTATGGTTGATCATAGTTTTGACTAATGTTGCACCCACCTTGTGATTTTGTTTTATAAAACTTCCTTTGAGAAGTGGGCTCATTGGCAACCCACTTTTGGGTCCCCTCCTGTCTCTCAGAAGCCATCTCTCTCAATAAATATTTCCTACCCTTAACCTGTTGTTTCTTAGAATTTATTCTTTGATTTGGGGGAACAGAAACTCGGCATATCTCACATCTAGCAGGTTGAGAGTTACACTTATTTTCCCTCTATCAATTTCCCATTGGACTTAAGAGCCCACTCTGACCCACTATGATTTTATTTTAAGCTCTTTAATTTATTTCATCTATAAAGCCTGTTTTTCCAAGTAAAGTTGCATTCCTCGGCTCAGCCTATTTAAACCTGAGTTTGAAGCACCTCCCCCACTTCTTGAGCAGACTGGTATACAGTACTTTGTGCGGGTAACTGCTGCGGCTTGCTTTGTTATAACAATAAAGCAATGAATACAGAATGCACTCAAAAATATTTTTTGAATTAATAACCTTCTGGAGGAGGGTAGGAGTGTGTGTGTTTGCAGAGGTGCAGCTTGACTGTTATGCTAGAAGAGGAAATTTGAGGGTGCATTGTCTCAGGCAAGGCCAACCTAGTCTCTGGGGTGGAGTTGAATCTCAGCCAGATAAATTACAGCAAAAAACAGGGAGATGCGAACACCAGGAGAACTACAACTTCATCTACGCTCTGCAGCATCAGGCGCAGCCGCAAAAGAAGATGGGCGGGGATTGCACAGCCGCAGAAGGACCTGGGCGGGTCTGCGCAGTCGCAGAAAGAGCCGGCGAGACGGGTTTATTAGTGTTCCGTGGTATTTCGGCAGGGCAGAGGCAGCAGGGCCCGGGAGGGCCTTATCTTTGTGCGCTTCACCCAGGCTCCGCCCCGCCTGCATTGGGTGCCAGTCCTTCCCTGAGACGCTGCCATCATGTTGCTGCCTGTATTTACCCTGAAACTGCGCCACAAAATCAGCCCTCGCATGGTGGCCATAGGGCGCTACGACGGGACTCACCCGTGCCTGGCTGCCGCCACCCAAGCGGGCAAGGTAACCGCTCCCACTCGCACACAGCCCGGACCCTGGGGACTCAGGACCTCCCCGGGCAGCATCCCTGTGGTCCCTCCCCTCACTCCGACTCCGCCTCCAGCCCAGGTTGCTTGGCAACCGCTGGGGCGATTTCTCTGTACCTCTTTATCCTCCCACAGCTTTTCTGAGAAGTTTGGCTTCTTTCTTTTCATTTCTCTTCTTTCCTTCCTTCCTTCCTTCCCACTTGCTTTTTAAAAATCAGTACATGTTTGTAGTACATAATGATTACATTAGTTTGGATTCTTATCGTTAGGCACTTTGGGACATTGTTGAAGTCCAGGACAGATAAGGAGCTTAGGAAGAGAAGTCTTCGTAAAGGAAGAAGGGGCTTGGCTGGGATTAGCAGTAATAGCCGACCTCAGATTCCAGCCCAGTGCCTCTCTGCTTGTCATTTGGAACTCCTTCCTCTCTCACATCCTTTACAGATAAAAGACTACAACCCCCCCCCATTAAAGTGTGTGTTTGTGTGTGTGTGTGTGTGTGTGTGTGTGTGTGTGTGTTGCAGGGGATCAAACTTGGCCTCTCACATTCTAGGCAAGCATTCTTATGACTGAGCTGCATCCCTGGCCCTCAAATTGCACTTTTGGTCCTTGACTATGCACATTCAAGTTTTTCCTCTTAATTTGGTAAGTATTAAATGCTTACTGTGTTCCAGATCCTTTCTGTACTATAAGGGTCACAGAGATTTTAAAAAAGATACTGTTATTCCACATATGTTGGCCCTATATATTGATGGAAATATGCCCAAAATACAGTGACTCCAAGGGTAATAATGTTTAACAGGTACAAAGCCTTATTACATTAATTATCTTAGCATCTTTACTTTGAGGGCAGTAGCATTGCCCTCAAAGTGTGGGTGATCCTGGCTCCATTACCTACTAATTTCATGACCTTTGGCAAGTTACTAAATTATAGTATCCACTTTAGGGTTGTTAGGATTAGACAATACAGGGCCGGGGATTTAGCTCAGTGGTTTTGCAGCCTGCTGTGCAAGCGCAAGGACCCGAGTTCAATCCCCGGTACCAAAAAAAAAAAAGAAGAAATAAGGATTAGACGATACATGTAAAGCATTTGGCATATTGAAAGTGGTCACTAATTATTAGCCATTATTTCCTTTTTGTGTTCCCACTTTACTGATTAGAAACTGTTCAGAGAGATTCAAAGTAGTACCTGAGGCCACTCAACTGGAGAGGAGTTGAAATGGGATTACAGTGCTTGCTTGTTCTCCAACGTAAGGTGCATTTCATAGCTAGTGTTTGCGTGATGATGTATAGTTCTCTGGACCATATTACTTCATATTCTATGCCTTGGGATACACAAATTAAAAAGTGATGATTCATTTTAATTAAGTATAGTATAGTGGAGTAAAGTGCTTATTTAGCATGGGGTCTGGTACCTAATAATGTTAGTTGGTGGCCCTGACAAATGCCAAAAAGAAATTCATATTGGTTCTGTTGTAGGTGCATAACAGATACGAAATATCCCATTGCTGTTAGTTCAGCTCCTAATTTGAGGGCTTATCATTGTGCTGGGCAATGTTCTTAGCTCTTCAGGTGCAGTGGTGATTGTGACAGACAAGTCTCTCCCCTTTGGAGGTAACATTTGAGAGGGGGAGCCAGACAATTACCAGAAACATCAATCTATCTATCTCTATAGGAGAAAAAAAAAGGAAGTAAGGGGAGGGGGATGATGGAGACTTGCTATTTTTGACAGGCCTCTCATACCACAATCAGAATTTTGAAGGAAGCTGAGCATGATGGTGCATGCCTGTAATCCCATCAATGGGGAGCCCGAGGCAGGAGGATTGCTGTGAGTCGGAGGCCAGTTTGGGCTACTTTGTGAGTTCAAGGCCAGTCTGAACTACATAGCAAGACCCTGAATCAAAACAATTTTTTTTTTGGTATCGGGGATCAAACTCGGGTCCTTGCGCTTGCGTAGCAGGCGGCAGAACCACTGAGCTAAATCCCCAGCCCAAAACAATTATTTTTGATGGGAGAAGAAATAGCCACATGAACTCTGCAGGTTCTTGGGATGAGTGCCTTGCAGGCAGAGGGATCAGGAAATGTAAAGGCTTTGTTGTGTTCCAGAACACAAGGAGTCTCTGGGGCTGGGATGGAATGATGCAGGCCATGAGATAGCCAGGGCCAGATCTTGTAGGCATACATATGTTGGGAGGTCACTGAGGGTTTTGATACAGTGAGTGATGGGATTTGCTTTGTGTATTAGATAAAGGAACCATCACTGCTGTGTGGGGGATGCACTGCAGTGGGATGCAGGGAGGTGGGTGTGGGAGTGGAAGCAGGGAATCAGGTCAGGTTTCTATGGAAGCTCTTACATCAGAGCGTGACCTAGAGTGGGGAGACAGAACACCTGACTCTAGGACTGTTTCTGAAAATGGCAAAAAAGGGGTCCTGTGTAATCGGGCACTTTGTGTTCAGTCATTAAACAGTTCTGCAGAGTTCTAGCCTAATCTTTGCTCTTGAGACTGAAAAAAATTGAGAGCACTTCATGTTCTAATAGATAAATATGTTCTTCTTTAAAAAGAAACATTCCAGGTAAGGCCAAAGCCTACTCTTTGACCTGTGGTGCCTGCATCTCTAAAAGCAGACCTTTGTCATTTCATCTGGGACCCTGACTCTGGGCCTGAAAAAAGATATTTTAGAAAGGGATATCTTGCATGGTGAACATTAGTGTTTTTCTATGGGAACACTTTTCCCCTCAGCATGGAGCCTGGGAGCAGCTGAATTTACATTGTTAGCAGCACCCCTTTAGCTAGAACAAATGCTAGGTGAGCTACAGGCAGCCGTTTAGAAGGAGTCTAAAAAATAGGCAGAGGAGTGCTCCATTTGTTATGTAACTGAACTTTGCTTTTTCTTTGCCTGGGAGGGACAGCTAGGTCTCCCTGGGGAACTCTTATTTTGGTATGCAGAGAACAGCAGGGGACGAGGAAGGGAGGAGTCTGACTCCTGAGATTCATGTTGCTCTTGGCAAAAATCACATTTCCATTCTGGTAACCCTGAATGTGGGGCCCATAAGTTATTTCCCCTCCTGTTCTTTCTCAGTATATCTGATTATTAGAAGACTGTAAGAATGGTTTTTTTGGAACCGTTATAAAAGAACGTGTGATTTGGTGGCCAGAGCCCAGGGTCTTAGGCACGCGAGGCTTTATGTTTTATCCCCATCCCAGTCTTCAGACCTTGGAAAGGGTCTTAACGCCTCTGGCCTCATCTGTGCATCAGGTTGGTATGGGATCAAGTGAAGTTTATATTTATGAAAGAATGTTGTACACTGTCACACAAATGAGAACATGAAGGCAGCATTCAGTAGCTGCACACATTTTCTGCATGTTTCTAATTAATTATTTTGAAAATTATTTTTTGTTGAATAGGTCACTGTGTTAGGTAATAATTTAAAATTAGTACAATTTGGATTTATACTCATTTAAAATTAGCAAAATTTTACAGGTAGAAGGGGCCTAAAGGATCTCTAGTTCAGTGTTCTCTATCTTTTTTTTCATATTGGCCTTGTGGAGCCTTTTTTAGATAATGAAAATTATCCCATTGAAATTTTAATAATACACATATGCTGTATATCTTATTTTGTGCTGTTTTGTAGCCTTTAGATACCACAAGCCATTCTAATATTTAAGAGCTCTCCATCCCAAACCTGTTTACCCTTCTTAGGAGCAGTACTGTATCACCCTTCTTAAGAATGCATTTTCTAAGCTGGACATGAGTGGTGCATACCTATAATCTTCGCACTTGGGAGACTGAGGCAGGAGAATTGCAGAGGCCATATTCAAGGCCAGCCTGAACTACATAGCAAGATCCTGTCTGCCCAAACCAAAACCAAACAAACAAAAAGAATACATTTTCTAGTCCGAACCTTCTTTTCACAAGTGAAGCCCAAGGAAGTTGAATGATTTATTTAGTCTCTCAGATAATTATGTTTATGATAGTTGAAACTGTTGAATTTATTGTCTTTGGACTAATTATTTGTCTTACAAGTATAGACCATGAAAAGTCTTCAAGAAACTTGATTGGTATGACATGTTTTAAGTTTGTAAAATATTTACCAACTACTAGGCTGTTTCGGGTTGAGAAGTAAATTTAGTGGACAAAAGACACAAAAGGCAGTGTCTGTTCTGTTTCCTGTGATCTTGGTGTATGACACTGTTGAAGCTGTTAGCAGCTTCCTTTCCTATGGGTTGATGAAGAGGTGGATTTGCAGGAGTACTTTGACATCCTGCCGGTGATAGCGTGTAAGGTTCCCTGGTAAGCAACAATTAGATCTTATTCATAACCTTGTTCTTTATCACTGGGGTTTCCATACTTCATAATGACTGAAAATTGACCATGCACAGAACTGTCTGTGAGCGTCTTAAGCATCATAAGAGATTAATTTCTTGTTAATGTTGACATTTGTTTTAACCTGTTTTTTGCAGTAAAAAATATGTTAATTTGTCATTTTTGATATTTTAAGGCAATGCCATTAACTGTTTTTATTTTAGGTTTTTATTCATAATCCTCATACACGAAGCCAGTTTTTCAGTGCATCCAGAATCTCCCAGAGCCCGCTGGAATCTGATGTTTCTCTTCTGAACATTAACCAGGCAGTCAGCTGCCTGACTGCAGGAGTACTGAGCCCTGAACTTGGCCATGATGCTCTTCTAGTGGGGACCCAGACTAATCTTTTGGCTTATGATGTCTACAATAATTCAGATTTGTTCTACAGAGAGGCAAGTATACCCCCATTACAACCATAAAATTCCCATTACTTGTTAATGTCCAGTTTTTTTATGCTTGAAAGAGGTCACTATTTATCTTGCTTTATTATGTGGCCATTACAGTGTAATTAAACAATGCGGAGTGTTTACCATTTGCATCTGCTTTATGTAGTTGAAACTTTTATATTTGGTCATGGCTGGTAATCACTTGCTAACACTGCACCTCATCCATGAGGGGCAATTGAAAAATATATGGTGAATGTTTAAATCTTGAAAAATTTTTTATAGTAAAAGATACATTATTGTTAATCACACTCTAAGTACCCCCACTTACTTTGGACAAACCTATCCCATCATTCTTGCCACTTTCGGAAACAGTTCTGGAAGTTCTCTTTTGTGAGTGTCTTCAGGAGGTACTGCTGCTGAGTGCCATCCAGAAGAAAGGTAGTGTCTCAAAAGCATTGTAGTGTGTCCTTATCCACCTTATTCATTGGGTCTGGCACCATGTGACTTCTAGCTCTTCCTCAAAGTCAAAATGACCACGAAAGGTAAACATTTTAAATTGATTCAGGACATAATGTGATAGGCACAACTAAAGACACTCTTGAAAAGGATTTCCAGAACTGCTTCAGAAAGTGGCAAGAAGGATGAGAGTCAAGTGGGTTTGAATGGATGGGAGTATTCTGAAGGGGATTAATAGCAATGCATCTTTTACTGTAACACATTTTTAAAAAATTTCAAATGCACATCTTGATCACCTCGTGTATGATGCCATCTTCTATCAGAGTCTCCTATTGAGAATTCAGCTAGGGTCTGGGAAGCCAGCGCAGTTCTTCTTGGTGGCCTTGCATTGAAGTTTAGTGGTATGTTAAAGAACCCCTTACCATAGCCTGCCATCTATAGGCTGCTGCAGCTTTATTAACCAAGTAATTCATATTTGTTATAGAAAAAGATAGGGAAGCAAAAAAAAAAAAGTACAATAATAATTAATTCTTTAGTAATTTATAATAATTATCTCTTAAATTCTTGAATTTTTTTCCTGGGTTTTTTTACTAAGTATATGTAAATAATTTTTTTTTTTTTTTCGGTACTGGGAATCAAACTCAGGACCTTGTGCTTGCCAGGCAGGCACGGCACCACTGAACTACATCCCCTGCCCAAATTTTTTCTTTTTTACTATGTACATGTAGCCTTTTAGTTTATTTTTCCTGTAATAATTTTTTTTTTTTTGGAACCAGTGATCGAACTCAGGTCCTTGCACTTGGGCAGCAGATGGCAAAACCACTGAGCTAAATCCCCAGCCCCCTGTAATATTTTTAAGGACATAATTCACATACCATACAACTTATCTATTTAAAGTGCACAGTTAATTAGTTTATTCAGAAAATTTTGTAACCAGCACCATAATCAATTTTAAACATTTTTATTATCTCCAAAAACTAAACCAGAAGGGCTGGGGATTTAGCTCAGTGGTTTCACCACCTGCTGCGCAAGCGCAAGGACCCCAGTTCGATCCCCAGTACCACAAGAAAAAGACAAACAAAAAAACTAAACCAGAAACCCTACAATAGTAGGCAGTCTTCATTTTTCCTTAACCTTCTAACTTGAGGCAATCAATCTGTTTTCTGTCTGTTTGAGACATTTTATAAATATAGAATCATATACTGTATGGTCTTTTGTGATTGGCTGTTTTTAAATTTTTTTTATTTTTTTGGAGACAAGGTCTTGCTGTGTAGTTCAGGCTGGCTCGAACTCACAGTGATCCTCCTGCCTTTGCCCTCCAAGTGCTGGGATTACAGACTTTTACTACCGCACCTGATCCGGCTTCTTTTTCTTAGCATAAAAATTTCCATATTGATCCATGTTGTAGCGTGTATCAATACTTCATTTCTTTTTATAGCTGAATAATGTACCATTGTGTATATATACCACATTTTATTTATCCATTTAAGAGTTAATGGACAATCTACTTCTTAGCTATTATGTGTGGCCTTTTCATTTACTAATATGTTCTGAACATCTTTATATGAAGATAATGTGTATCTATATATCATTATTATTGTTTCTGTAGTATTTCATTGCATTTATATATTAATTTGTTTCACCAATACAATATTATTGAAGATTTATATCATTTCAGGTTCTCTTTTATAGTTGATACTGCAGTAAACATACATCATGCCATTTTTCTGATTATTTCCCAGGGATAAGTTCCTAGATATGCAGATGCCTTTTTGGTGGTTTTTTTTTGTCTTTTGAGATAAAGTGTACATATAGTGGGTTGCACAAACCTTAAGTGTACAATTCAGTGTTTTTTATTTTATTTTATTTTTTGTACTGGGGATCGAACTTGGAACCTTGTGCTTGCAAGGCAGGTGGCAGAACCACAGAGCTAAATCCCCGGCCCTAATTTAGTGAGTTTTGATCCCTATAACCAGCACTTTCAGTTAAAATACAGAGCATTTGTTACTTCAGAAAATATTGTGCCTCATTCCAATCAAGTCCTATTTCCTATAGACAATCACTTTTCTGATTTCTGTCAGCTTACATTAGCTTTTCTTGTTCTTAAACTTCATATAAATGGAATCATACAGAGTGTACTTGTTGGTATCTGGCTTCTTTCACTCAAGATAATATCTGTGAGAGTTTTCCCTGTTGCATATAGCAATATTCCTTTTTTGTTGCTCAGTAACAAACATAGTATATTCTATTGCATGAATATACCCCTGTGTGTTTATCTTATTGGTAATAGGCAGTTGGGATGGATATTTTAATTCTTTTAATTTGGGGCAATTATGAATAAAATTTCTATAAACATTTATGTACAAGGCTTTTTGTAAATATATGTTTTAATTTGTCTTGGATAAATACCAAGGAGTAGAACTGCTGGGCTGTATAGTAGATGTATGATTACCTTTTTTAAAAAATTATTTTTATAGGAAACTGGCAAACTGTTTTCTAAAGTGGTTGTACCATTTGATACTCCTATCATACCAGCAGTGTTGAGAATCTAATTTGCTGCACATTCTTTGTGAACATTTGATGTTATCAGGCTTTTTCCCCTTGGTACTGGAGATTGAACCCAGGACCTTCACACTGAGCTATACCCTCAGTCCCTCAGTCCTTTTTTATTTTTTATTTTGAGACAGGGACTTGCTAAGTTGCTAAGTTTCCCAGGCTGGGTTAGAACTTTCAGTCCTTTTGTCTCAGCCTTCCAGAGTGCTGAGATTACAAGTGTGTATCACCATGCTTTTTTTTGAGCCAGGGTCTCAACATGTAGTTCAGGCTGGCCTTGAACTCACTATATAGCCCAGGCAGACCTCAAACTTGCTGCAATCCTTCTGCCTTAGCCTCCTGAGTGGTGGGATTACAGGTGAGCACCACTATGCCTGGCTTTTTTTTTTTTTTTGGTACGGGGGTTGAACTCAGGACCTTGCCAGGCAGGCAGGTGCAGCACCACTGAGCTACATCCCCAGTCCCATGCTTTGTAATTTTAGTCATTTTAGTAGGTGTGAATTGGTATCTTACTATGGTTTTATTTTCTATTTCCCTGATGACCAGTGATATATAGCACTTTTTCTTGTGCTTCTTGTCCTCTTTTGTCTTTTCTGAAGTGTTTATGACTTCTACCTATTTTTCATTGATAGTTTCCCACTTTCTTATTGATTTGTAGACATCCTGTGGATATACTGGATGTAAGTTCCATATAAGAAACATTCTTTTCCTGATCCATAATTTATTCCAGTAGGTAGGTGTCTTGATGAGAAGACTTCAATTTTGAATAAGTCCAGCTGATCAATATTTAATGATTAATGCTTTTCCTATCCTTCTGAGAAGTCCTTGCCTATTTCAAGGTCACAGAATCCTACATTTTCATTGAGGACTGAATTTGAGTTTAGGAGTGCATTCATCAGGTTCTCCAGAGAAACAGGACCAATAATATATATATATATATATATATGGTGGGAGCAGGTACTTAAGGAATTGCTTTACATGATTGTGGTAGCTGGCAAGTCCAAAATCCGCAGGGGGGCCAACAGGCTGGAGACTTGGGAAAAAGTTGATGTTGAACCTGATGTCTGAAAGCAGCCAGCTGGCAGAATCCCTCCTTCCTTGGAGGAGATCAGTCTTTTTCCTGTGAATGGTTGGGGCTCACTCACATTATGGTGAATAATATGCTTTACTTAGTCTACTGATTTAAATGTTAATCTCCTCTAAAAAATATCCTCACAGTAACAACGAGAATAATGTTTGACCAAATATCTGGGTAGTGGGGTCTAGCCAGGTTGATACATAAAATTAGTGTCACAAGGGCTCAGTTTTGCAATTGTTAGTCAGAACAAATTAAAGAAGACTTAAATAAGAAATATAAGAAAAGAAGAAATACAACTGCTAAGTCAAAAACCATTTTTAGATGACATTTATGACAGATATTTATAAATTATTCTCTAGCAGAGCTACTGTTTTTCTGCCTCCTCTTTACAATACGAGAGTGCCTGTTTTATAACACCCTAACTAACAATGGATGTTGTTCTTTTTCATCATGCTTATTGAAAAGTGAAAAATTATATATTGGGAGAGTGAACATTTTTTGTTTTTTGGCTGTTTGCATTTCTTGTGAATTTCTTTTTGAGGAGCTGGGGTGTTCTTTTCTTGTTTATTTGCCTTATATATTGCAGGGGTTTTTTTCTAAGTTCTTTGGTTACCTTTTATGTTTTGGTTGACTAGCTATTTAATAGTTTTAATTTCTTATGATGTCTTTGTTTCCTTTATAGTCAATCTTTTCTTTATATTTTTCCTAAGAATAATAAGGATTAGCCAGGGGATTTAGCTCAGTGGTGCCGCTGCCCACCTTGCAAGCGCAAGGTCCTGAGTTCAATCCCCGGTACCCCCCCCCAATATATTTATATAAATAAGGATTATATTGCTGTATAATAAACAGTATTTACAAAGTGTCCTTGAATCTCCCATAAGTAAATTATGTATGCTTTTATAATATATTAAAGAAGTCTGAGATATTTATTCTGGATGCTAGGACAAGAGGGTATTTGTTTTATTCTTTATACTTTTTAGTAACTTTAACATTAAGAAGAGTAATAGAGAATTGGTTAGTAATATTAAAAATATTTGCATCCCCAAATGGTTAAAATAAATGATAAAATTTGAGTTTTTAAAGGCATACATCTTTTTCTTTTTTTTTTTTTTTAGACAAGTCTCACTATATAGTTCAGGCTGGCCTTGAACTCACTATATATATAGCCCAGGCTACCCTTGAAGTCCTCCTGCCTCAGCCTCCCTAGTGCTGGGTTTACTGGTGTGTACCACCATGCCTGGTGAAAGGCATATATATATTTTGATTCTCTGGAAAATTTGGCCCCTAGTACTTGGTGGCCCTGGAGAGCCCCATATTATCATAGCAGCATATTGGATCAGCTGAGTGTGAGAGCTAAGACTTTGAGTTTACCATGGATCTGCCCATATCCTTGCAGAAGCCACAGTGATGGCTTCGATGGACAGCCTTGGCTGCCTCCCAGGAGTCCATGTGGCTTCTCACAAATCTTAACAGGAGGTTGAGGATACAAATGAAAAGGCAGATCCACATTACCTTCAGTGTGCCTGGCCATCACTGTGTCTGAGATTGTGTTTCTTTTGCTTCTTAGGTAGCAGATGGGGCAAATGCCATTGTGCTGGGGATGTTGGGAGACGTGGCCTCCCCTCTTGCAATTATTGGTGGAAACTGTGTTCTGCAGGGTTTCGATCATGAAGGAAATGATCTCTTTTGGACGGTATGAAGAACAAAACATTCTTTTTGGTAGTCTTTAGTAGTTGTAATTTTCTTTAGAATATTTTAAAGCTTACTGTATATTAAATAATAAAAACAATAATATTTACAATTCTGTACATTAAAAAAGAATATGAATAATTCAAATAACTTATTGGCTGCTTGTAAATCCCTCTCTTCATGTAGCTGATATATTTGGATTAAATAGAAGTACTGACTTGTGACTTTTATTTCCAGGTTACTGGAGACAGAGTTCATTCCTTGGCTTTGTGTGACTTTGACGGTGATGGGAAGAAAGAGGTATGTGGGGAAGGTGATGCCTCTGTGGTGTGTTCAGCTGTGTTAGTGTTGAGAGAAGTATTAGTTTCTCATGCTGATTTTGAAGCTTTGGTACCTAAATGATGACTAATTGGCCACATTTGACTTTGATCAGCTAATTGAAATATTTATTAGTTCTGATATCTCCTCTCTTTCGAACAATAAATAACTTCTTTTTGTCTAATATAAACAAGTAGGCCACAAAGTTTCAAAGAGAGGAGAGAAGGTTTATGGAACTTCAGTCATATTTATAATCTTGTAAATTACTTCTGATCCTTTGAAACATATTTGTAAATCATTTCCATTTTGGCCTATTTTTTTCTTAGGAATTTAAAAGTTTTAGTGATCATCCTTTAGCTTTTTGAAATTAATTCTAATAATTACTCTGGAAATTAGCTCTGGGCACTGGTGTCTGAAGTAGGGCTTCCATCTGCAGGTGGGGAAAGTTACTGAACTAGGGAGCATTTTCAGGTATACAGTGAAAGAAAATAATCTGGCAAGATGTGCACTCTGCATGGCAGAATAAAAGCTTTCTCTTCACTGACTGAATCTCTTGATCCTGCAATTAAAGGGGCCCTTCCTGAGCGCTGGATTATTGGAAAATAGGAACTCTTGAGTGGCAGTTGGAGCAAAGTACTGTGCAATTTTTTTGTTTTATTTATGGAAATTTGCTGTTTACTTATTAAACTAGATATTTGTGATTTCTCCCCTTTTAGCTTCTTGTTGGATCTGAGGATTTTGACATTCGCATTTTTAAAGAAGATGAGATTGTGACAGAAATGACAGAAACAGAGGTAAGAAGTACCACCCTAGAGTTAGGATAACCTCAGGAAGATAGAGTGGCACAGGGCTGGGGATTTAGCTCAGTGGTTTCACCGCCTGCTGCATGAGCCCAAGGACCCGAGTTCAATCCTTGGTACCAAAAAATATAAAAAAAAGAGTGGCACAGCAAATATAACATTGTGTGAGCATGCTGGATGGTTTTAGAATAAAAACTGAATTTTTTTGTTTGTTTGTTTGCTTTTGGTACTGGGGATCGAACTTGGGTCCTTGCACTTGCGAGGCAGGTGGCAGAACCACTGAGCTAAATCCCCGGCCCTAAGAACTGAATTTTTACTTAGTCTACTATTTGTCTGTCTATCTATCTATCTTTTTTTTTGTTTTTCTGAGACAGTCTTGCTATGTAGTTCAGGCTGGCCTCAAACTTGGCAACAATCCTCCTGCCTAAACCTTCCAAGCACTGGGATTATAGGGGTGCACTACCACACCCATTTTACTTTGTACTTTTTATATATTCACAGTTATTATAATGTAAAATGACAGCTGTGGATAGAGAGGAAATAAAGGAGATAAATGAATGCCAAAAGCAGTAGTGTAAAGATATATGTCTGTATATGGGGTTTTGTTTTATGTGCTTTTCCAGAAAGAGTGTCTTCAGCTTTGATTAGGTTCTTAAAGAGGTTTTTGGCTCTTTCCCACCCCACCCCCCAAAAAACCCCAACTTCATAATAGAGTATAAGTGCTGTATCCTACATTATCATATGTCTTTCATTTTAATTTTTTTTTAAAGATAAGACTCTCACTATGTAGTTCAGGCTTGCCTTGAACTCATTATGTAGCCCACCCAGGCTGGTCTTGGACTCTGCCTCAGCCTCCCAAGAGTTGGGATTACAGGTGGGCACCACCACACCCAGTCCTTTCCTTCTAATTTATAGTAAATATATAGTAAATATGATTTTTTAAATTTATTTTTTAAGTCAATTTTAGATGTTAGGAGAGTGCATTTTTTTGGAAACACTTTTTTTCCCTAAATCCTCGAAAGAGCGAGGAGAACATGAGATACAGTTAAGTATTAGAGGGAACTTGTTCCTCTTGTAGTGTACAAAAGAAAGAACTGAATTAACTAAGGAAACCCTAAGGGACCTGGGGAATATGAGGCTAAATTTATGAAAATACACACTTTATAAAACTTCATATGCAGGGCAATTTTGGTTTTGCCCCTAGCTCAAATTTCTTTTCCCAGGTGAGCAAACTCTTGATTCATTTGGCAGTTGAACGGTACTAAGTATTGCCAGAAGAATACTTGAGTTAAATAATTCTGGAATCCTACACAGCACTTTGTATTCAGAGTTAAGTGGGTAGTTTTGTAGAAATGCAGTAGGTGTAAAGGAAATTATATAACTATTCTCTGCTTTATACAATTTATTTCTTAATATCTCTTGTATAGGGCCAGAATTAGAAAATAGATCTGTAGGATCACAGATATCATTAAGTTTTGGCTTTAACTTTTAAGAATAATTTTGTTCAGTATCTAAAATATTATCCTTTTAAGGTTATTAAATAATTTCATAATCCTATTGATATTTCTATATAATACATGCATTCTTTATATTGTTACATACCACACAAATCCATGTGTTTGGGTTTTCAGTTTTGAAAGGATGATGCTTTCTTTTTTATTTTTTTACCTTTAGCAAACAATAAATTATGTCATAGAAAAAATGTACACTTAAAAGTTAGTTAATCCTAGATTATAATTCTTTTTAAAATTTAGAATCTAAGATATTATAAATTAAGGAAACTGAAATAATCATTAAAATCATTTGAGTTAGTGTATATAGTAACTCCTGTTGTACATATTCTAGATCTTGAATACTCAGTATTTTCCTCCCTAATCCTGTTTTATTGTGATTCTTCTAAAGTAATTTTCTGAACATGCTTCATAAGCTTGATCTAAAACACCAAAGTTTGTGAATTTTTAAAGATCTTATCCAACTCTGAAATAGATGACATGGAAGAGAAATACATTCTCCACTATTGGGTTGGAAATGCTTTTACATCTAATTTTAACACAGTTGTAGAAAGGCTTGTGATTTTCTAAAGCTATATGTCACATTAAATTGAGCCCTAATGAAAAGATGTGTTTTTCTGTGTTATTTTTGCAGATAATCACCTCTCTGTGCCCCATGTATGGCAGCCGATTTGGGTATGCCCTTTCCAATGGCACAGTTGGAGTTTATGACAAAATGGCTCGATCCTGGAGAATTAAAGTTAGTATGGTTCAGCCTCTTCTATTCAGGGATTTTATTTTTCCGTTATTGAGGGACTTCTGTACTAATTATTGGAATTCTTTTTCAGTCCAAAAATCATGCCATGAGCATTCATGCGTTTGACCTTAATTCTGATGGAGTGTGTGAACTGATAACTGGCTGGTCTAATGGGAAGGTAGGTTTAAATAGCAGAGTTCCTTATACTTCTAAGTGAGTGATTCTTTGTGATGTTGGCTGCATGAGAATAGCAACATGGAAATATAAACCTGAATTCCTTGGCTATGTTTTCAAATTTCTCTCAGTCTTTCTATGTTATTTCTTCTTTCCAGAGTGAGTAAGTGTTCTTTCAGCCTTATAACCATGTTTGAGATAAAATCTCTAGGGAGATCTTTTAAGTCTCTCCTTTGAAGGAATGAAATACATTAGTCAGGTTGCTGATAGTACATGTAGAGCAGTAAAAAAAGAAAAAGAATTTTAATAGCTTACTTTAATAACCTAAAAATGAACTGTTTTAGCTCTTTCCTAATCTTTAAAACTAACTGAAAACTTAGAATGGTGGAGAATCATGTTAATGATTCAGAAATGATCATTAAAGAATTATGCTAGCATGTTGCTGTCCTAGCTGTAACTTCAAAATAAATTTCTTCCTTTTTTCCCCCTCAAATCAGAGTTTCTTATAGTCTTTTGACAAGTCAAAATTGTCTTGTTAGAAATTCCTAAGTAGCTGCCAGATCTCCATGGATACCATTTGCCCTAGCTTCTTGTCTGTCAGTGTTGGACTGCTTAAAGGGGATCAGCAAATAAATTCCTGTCTTTTCTTTTTTGCATTTTCTTTGCCTAAGGCTAGCACCTCTAGCCTTTCTTTGATGTTATGTAAAAAACAGATTTTAAAAAGTTGTTAGAAAATAGAAATTTCATTTGACTGAGCTGTTGTCCTCCTAGGTATCTTCCCAAAAGAGTTAAAGACATGATATTACAGTAATACATGCATACCTATGTTTATAGCAGCACAACTTATAATAGCTCAATCTTGAAATTGGTCTATATGTCCACTAAGAAATGAATGGATAAAGAAAATGTGATATTTATACACAATAGAGTTCTACTGTGCTATAAAAGGGATAAATTAAAATCATTTATAGAAAAAATGGAAGTACCTTAAATCAATAATGTTAAGTGAAATAAATCACAAGGTTTCTCTTATATGAGAAACCCGAAGTATAAGTAAGGAGCAAAATAAAAGGTGGATTATAGGAAACAGGGAGGTAGACCTTTTGCAGATGGAAAAGGGATCTAGGAAGGAATGGAGAGAGGAGGGAGGGGAGAGGGAGGGGAGAGGAAGGGGAAGTAAAAAAGGCTAAAATGTGATATGTACATGTATCAACTCACCATATTATAGTCATAGTATATTCACTGTATATCACAAACATTTACTGATAAAAACATAAATTTAAAAAAAAGAAAGCTGTTAGGTTAGAGCTGGGTGTAGTAGTGCACACTGGTCATCCCAGTATTCTGGGAGGCTCAGGCAGGAGGATGGCAAGTTCAAGCCCAGCCTGAACAACTTAGCAAGAGCCTGTCTCAAAATTAAAAATAAAAGGGCCTGGGATTTAGCTTAGTGGTTCCGGCGCCTGCCTCGCAAGTGCAAGGTCCTGAGTTTGATCCCCAGTACCAAAAAAACAAAAAAAACAAAATTAAAAATAAAAAAGGCTGGATTTGTAGCTCAGTGTGAAGGTCCTAGGTTTGACCCCCAGGAAAAAAATTATTAGGTTCCTTTTCTTAGTTTTGTCTGTGATATGGGTATTAAAATTTTTTTTTTCAGTACTGGGGATGTGAGGTATTAAAAATTTTTAGGGAGAGCCGGGGATTTAGCTCAGTGGTGCTGTCACCTGCCTCTCAAGTGCAAGGTCCTGAGTTCAATCCCTGGTACCAAAAAAAAAAAAAATTTTTTTAACGGAGTTGAGTATATAGCTCAGTGGTAGAGCTCTTGCATAGCATACACAAGGCCCTAGGTTCAATCCCCAGTACCACTATATATATGAAGACTATGTAGTTGCTTAGTAAGGTATTTGGAAGTTCATAAAATGGATGTCTTAGTCTACTTGGGCTTTTATAACAAAACACCATAGACTGTGTAGCTTGTAAACAACAGATGTTTACTTCATACAGCCCTGAAAGGCCAAGGTCAAGGTGCTGGCAGATTGTGTGTGTGTAGTAAGGGCCTTTCTTCCTCATAGAGGGCTGTCTTCTCACTGTAAGTTCACATATGGAAAGAGTAGGAGACTTCTTAGGATTTCCTATAAGGGTCTGCTCACTTCTCAAAGATTGCAATTCCTGATATCTTCACCTTGGGGATTAGGATTTCAGCATCCTTTGATGGGACATAACCATTCACACCATAGCAACAGACTATATTATGGGAGAAATTATTAGTTACAATAGATTTAAGAATTAGAAAACTACTAGACTTGAAAAATCATTAAAATATGACTCTGGACCTAGAGTTTTTATAGTTAAATGTTTTCAAAATTTTGAGGATTTTCTATTTTATGTGTCTCAAAGCATAAAAAAAATAAAATTATACAGTCATTATATGAGTGGGAAACTGATTATCTATACTTAACAGGAATAGCACAGAAAAGGAAAACATACACATGCAGCTTGGGAATGTAGATGGAAAGATACTAAACAAATGCTACTTGCTGGTTAACTCTGTAGTAGGTCATTTGTTGAGTTAGTGGCCCATCTCCTTCAGGACAAAACTTCCACGTTGTATAAGCAAAAGAACCAGAATATCAACAGAAATAGCAATGTGTAATCTTCTTTCTTAGTTAGTAAATGAAGCTTCTTGTTTGCTAAAATTGTGGGAATGCAGAGCGAGAAGCTGTCAGATGGTGAGGCTTTCACTGGAAAGAAGCAAGTTCAGTTTAGCTCGAGTTAAAGGGTTATGCTACATACCAAGAGCTTTGGTAAGATGCAGGCATTCTTTCACAAGTTTTAGTGGTCATAATCTCCAGGCTTACATAATGTAGTTTAATATAATGTGGATACTTGAATGTGATATACTCCAGGCAAGAGGGTAGGTTGTTTGGTTGCAAAGTTTTACCAAGAAGGATGTCAAAGGCAAAATAATACCCAAGCATGGTGGCACATGCCTGTAATCCCGGTACTGGGGAGGCATGGCAGGAGGATTGCCTCAAGTTTGAGGCCAGGCTGGGCTACATAATGAGGTCAAAGCCAGCCTGAACTACATAGGAAGACTGTCTCACTGCCCCCCAAAAAGAAAAGACAAAATATGAATGGCATTGTCATTGAAGTGGCTGTTCTACTAGATTTACTATAGCTAGTCTTTTAGTCTTTTATTGAGGATACCTGTGTGTCCTTGTCTGGAATAAAATCATTATTTCAAGTAAGTGAAAATTTCATGTTGTTTCAGAGATGCATATGAAATAAATTTTTTTTTTTTGAAGACCAGGTCTTCCTTTGTTGTCCGGGCTGGCCTTGAACTTGTGAACTCCTGAGTGCTGGGATTACAAGCATGTACCACCATTGTCAGCTCATTATTATTTTTCAGACGCATTTGCTTCCAATCAGCCAGTTACTTATTTGTGTTATCTCCTGGGAAGAGAAGACTTGAGAGCTTTCTAAGAACTCTGAATAGTTTTTATGTGAAAGAGGGCTCTTGACAGGGTTATTGTAAAATGCAGTATGGTGGAAGATTGGGCTAGTTGGGCATTGTTTAGACTTTAGCTTTAACTATATTTTATACATTTATATATCATAAGAGATTAATTTTATATGGCACTAACATTTGTTGTGTATCTCTCTGTGTTAGGTCCTATTCAAAGTATTTCTCATGTATTAACTCTTTTAGGCCTCGTTACAGCCCTGTGAGGTGTAGGTACTATTATTTTCCCTATATTCTTGCTATTGATGCCCAGATAAGAACAAGTAGAGAATGGTTAAGAAACTCACCCAAGATCCCATAGTACATGGCACAGATGGATTGTGGACCCAGGCAGTTTGGCCTTGGAGCCCACGCCCTTTTGTGCCATGTTGTATGTACTGTATGAACTGCTTCTCAGAAGACCCAGTTTTCAAATGAAACATTGTTTGAGGGCCAGTACATAAAACAACTTTCACTGAAAAAGAAGGAAGCAAAGCTGGTTTGAGGCCCCATTTGGTCCCCCTGGCCATAGCAGTCATAGGTATCTCCAGAGAAGTTAGGCTTCATGGAGTACTCTACTAGACTAAATGACTTAGAAAGCTGATTTTTATTTTAAAATTTTGTGGTGATGTTGTTTTCAAAGTGTAGCTGAAGTGATTTTTTATGTTCGTGTTTTATTTTTAGGTTGATGCCCGAAGTGACCGAACTGGGGAGGTCATCTTTAAAGACAACTTTTCTTCTGCAATTGCTGGTGTGGTAGAGGGAGATTACCGAATGGATGGCCACATACAGCTAATCTGCTGCTCAGTGGATGGGGAAGGTAAGTTGGGTTGAGAAAAATCCTTGAAAGTCAAATTTTCAATCTCATTGGGTCAAGATGCCAGGAAATTCCACTATAAGATATTGTGTTGAGGGGCCAGGGATTTAGCTCAGTGGTTCCGCTGCCTGCCTCGCAAGTGCAAGGACCCAAGTTCTATCCCCGGTACCAAAAAAAAAAAAAAAAAAGATATTGTGTTGAGGCTCCCTAGTTATAATAAATTTACCTAAGTTGGAAGGATGAGAATTTAAATTTTTGGCTTTTAAAAACAAGTAATTGATATCCTGAAAGTAGGTACGGCCATCTTTGGGATGTTCCTCAATCAAGTGAGTATTTTTTCCTCTCTTTTCAGTCCGGGGTTACCTGCCAGGCACAGCTGAGACAAGGGGAAGCCTCATGGATACCAGTATGGAGCAGGACCTGATCCGAGAACTGAGTCAGAAAAAGCAGAATCTGTTACTGGAACTCCGTAACTATGAGGAAAACGCCAAGGTAGGGCCTAATATGAAGGAGAAATAGAATCAGAAATGTTGAAACTGACCAGGAAGATTGGCAAATGTGGAAGAAGAGTTACAGAGTCAGTGCTAGGCAGGAAGCTGAGACAGGAGGGTTGTAAGTTTATGGCCAAGGTAGCAAGTTCTGCCTCAAAAATTAAAAAAAAAAAAAAGAAAAAAGCTGGGGATGTAGCTCAGAGGTAGAGTCCTTGACTAACATGCTGGAGGCCCTGGGTTCAATCCCTAATACTTCCAAAAGGAAAAAAAAAGATAGGGAGTTTTTCTTATGGAACTGAACAGCCAGATTATTTAAAATGAGAGTTATAATGTTCAGCATTTTGGTGAATGAGTTGAAGTGGGTGGGGTGTTTTGCAGGCTGAATTGAGTGGCCCATTGAATGAGGCTGACAGGCAAAGGGATGTAATACCAGCCAATACCAGGCTTCACACTATCCTCACAGTCAACCTGGGAAGCGAGACTCAAGCTGCACACACAGAGTTGTGCATTTCCACTTCAAATGGTAAGACATTATTTATAGCAGGAGTTTAGGTGCCTGTGCCATCTTGGAGAACTTACTGAATTGCCTTTTTCTTCTTCCCTGTAGACACCATCATTCGAGCAGTATTGATTTTTGCAGAGGGAATTTTTGTAGGTGAAAGCCACGTGGTACATCCCAGTGTTCACAACCTCTCCAGCTCTATCTGTGTCCCAATTATACCACCCAAAGATGTCCCTGTCGATCTGCACTTGAAAGCCCTTGTGGGTTACAGAAGCAGGTGATCCTTTACAAGTTCATTTCCATCGAGCACTTGTTTTCCATTGTGCATGCAATCTGTGGGGCCAGAGACACCACTGAGTGGTTCTGCCCTCCAGTAGAGGTTTCCCAAGCCTTTAACTTCCCTAATTTGAAAAAAAATAGTGAGGATGAATACGTAAATTTAAAATGGTTATTTTCTGTTTCAATCAGATGACCTCAGGGTCACAAAAATATGTTTAATTGGGATTAGGGATGTAGGTCTATGGAAGACTGTGTACTTAGCATGTGCCAAGTCCTGGGTTTGATCCCCAGCCCTGCACGCCCAGGAAGAGTTTAATTAATGATTTGTCAACTTAGAGTTTTGGGGACTAAGACTGAAAGAGTTGGGGTGTACCTGTATATTAGGGTTATATATCATTTCAGCTGGTAAAGAGAAACCACTACATTTGTGGAAAGTAATAGTCTTTCCATCTCCATCTTAGGGTGCTTGAAAGCCCTAGTGTATGCATGTGTATATGTATGCTCATGATCTCTAATTCCCAAATCCCACTTCTATAGTACATTAGCCCTCAAGTATTTTGGGGATTGAAGCCCTTAAATATCAATTGATGATGATCTAGTAGTGATTTTAGTTTTGAGGCCTTGTTTTTTTTTTGGCCTGTCCCCACTCCCCGACCAGGGCCTTGCTTTTTGAAATGACATTATACCAAACACTTCTCTTGTGTCCCATTGGTTGGCCCTAGCACCCAGTTCCATGTATTTGAGTTGACAAGACAGCTGCCCCGATTCTCCATGTATGCGCTGACCAGCCCAATCTCTGCCAGTGAGCCCCTCAGTTATGTTAACTTCATCATAACAGAACGGGCACAGAGGGTGAGTAGCATGCTCTTTTCTTTAAGTACTTTTGGTGATGTATCTTCTTTTATTTTGAAAAAATACACACATTGTTTATCTGAGCAATTCTTAATTTCCCGTGAATTTGGACCAGTTTCTTAATTCTTTTCCTTCTTTTGTTATAGTCTTAGTATGTCTTGATTTAGTATTTCAAGAGGAACCTACATCAAGATGGAAAGAGAAGCTGGATGCAGTGGCGTATGCCTGTAGTCCTAGCTACTTGTGAGGCTGAGGCAGGAGGGTTGCTTGAGCCCAGGCATTCAGGGCCAGCCTGGGCAACATAGTGAAACTTTGTCTATTGAAGAAAAAAATAAAGATGGAGAGAGAGTAGGACTTGGGTCTGCAAAGGCATTTTAGGTTCAAGTTTTATCCTAAGTAAATAAATTCTTAGTAATCTTGGAGTATTCTGTTCTGAGCTTCAGTTTCCTTATTGATAAGTGAGGATAGTGTTGCCCACATTGTAAAAGGCCCCTGAGGTTTATGTGATGGATGTGACAGTACTGTGTAAAGTCTAAAGGACTAATATCAGTGGATTTAACCTTGGCTTGGCTTCAGTATTCTTGAGAAGGCTTTGTAATTGCATAGATTCTCGGACCCCTGCCTGGCCTATGGAACCAGAAGGTTCATAGGTGGACCTTCCCAGACAGCCTCATGAGTGATTCTTATGTGGAACCCGTGTTGCAAACCATTGTAAAGTGTTATTGCTAACATTGAAACTTACTGTGTGGAAATATCTTTGTGGTGTGTGCATGAATATTTCATTTAAAACTTTAAAAAATAGAATCAATTAGTTTTAAGCAGACAGTGATGTCCAGGGATACACCCACAGAATAGCTGTTTTGTGAACAGAATTAGCACTGAACCTCAATTTTTTCTACATTACAGTGAGAGTATTGTTAGTAGAAAATACTGTAAAGTCATGCCTGCTGTGGGGCTAGACATAATTCTGAGTGTTACTTGAGAACATGTATGAGAAGGGAAAAGGGAGTGTGACTATTGTTTTCTTAGTGGGGGATGAAGTACACATTTTTTTAAACCAAGCAGTAAAACTAGAGAGGGAAAAAGTCTTCCTTCTGTAACAACTGTACATTAAAAACTGAAGTTCTCTTTAATTCTATTATTTTTAAGATTGTTCTGTGGCTCAACCAGAACTTTCTGTTACCAGAAGACACCAATATTCAGAATGTTCCATTTCAAGCATGTTTCACATCATTACGGAATGGTGGCCACCTCTGCATAAAAATAAAACTTAGTGGAGAGGTAATGTTTAATGTCTTGGGGCAGGTGGGGGGTGTAGCCCAGTGGTAGAGTGCTTGGCTAGTGTGTATGAGGCCCTGTGTTCCATCTCCAGCATCAGGAAAAAATAAAAAAGGAAAGGAAAAAAGTGTTACCATCATGGGGTAGCCATAGTCTTCTCACGTGCAGTTTAACCATTCAGTGGAAAGTGAGGTGGGTGACATCAGTGTGAAGGTCTGCAAACCATCATTTCCACTTTGTTGTTGTTGTTATAGACGCTGGAGTATAAGCTGCAAGGGTAGTTTCTGCCTTTCTCCTTCCTTCACTCTTTCCTATAATTTGGGAAGGGGTGGGATTACCAAGGTGCATAAAAACATTTTTATTATTTGAATAATTGTGCCATTTAGTTCATAAGGCTAATAGATTGACATTTTAGTCATGTGCAGGAAATAATGCATGTGGTTTGTAATTTCCTAAAGGGTTACACCTTACTCATTCATCACTGTATATAAAAATATGCTCAGTAATTGTGTTGACAATGAAGAAATTCATTGTCTCTGACTGACTTTATCTCTGATCTGAGAATGCTAACCTTGCCTGTTGTTTTCCTGGATAGATTACTATAAATACTGATGATATTGATTTGGCTGGTGACATCATCCAGTCAATGGCATCATTTTTTGCTATTGAAGACCTTCATGTAGAAGCAGATTTTCCTATCTACTTTGAGGAGTTACGAAAAGTGCTGATTAAGGTGAGGGTACCTAGTTGTTGCTTTTCTGAAACCGTAGTAGTCTCATAGTCTGAAATATTTATTTTGGGAGATGAATGAGCTCTGGGAAAGCTGAGGCAGGGGGGTCAAAAGTTCAAGCCCCAAGTGTGGTCAACTTAGTGACTTAGTGAGCCCCGGCTCAAAATGAAGAAAAAAAAGAAGGACTAGAACTGTAGCTCAGTGTGAAGCCCCTGGGGTCAGCCCTCAGTACCACATACACACACACACACAAAAGGAGATGAATGTGCTCATGTTCTAAAGGATTTTTGTAAAACATGGAACTAGTATTAGAGAGTTTACTAGTTAAAGGTTTTCTCCTATAAAAGTGAGTGGTAATCTCTTGACCACCCTACTTTCTTCCTTTGGTTTAGGGGAACACTTTTAAAAATATGTGTCATATTAATATTTTCCTTTGCTAGACCTTCATATTATCTATTATATTTATTTTGGTCTTCCATTTATAGCTTTTCAAAAACCAAAATTAAAAATTAAAGAAAAAGCAAAATAAGGAGGATTATGCTTGACTTACAAGTATAACATCATTCTCAATCCAGATTTTCTTTTTTGAGACAGGGTTTTGCTGTGTAGTTTGGCTGGCCTTGAACTCACTGTGTAGCCCAGGCTGGCCTCAAACTTGTGGTGATCCTCCTGTCTCAGCCTCCCAAGTGCTGGGATTACAGATGTGTGCCACCACACCTGGCTCAATCCATATCTTTAAAATGTTAGTATGTATATTGCTATATAATGTAAAGAGATGGGAAGGATTCATATGGAGTGTCATCCTTGGAGGCAGCATAGACTATTTTGTTGAAGAAGAGATGAAATAATCAGAAGTATTATTCCAATTGTGAATAATAGTAAGATGGTATAAGTGAATAGGACAAAGAAACCTCTATATGTTTTAGAGAGAATCTTAGGCTAGTTTTGAAGAAGTTTGTGAGGCCTTTTTAATTCCTGAATGTTCATCGTCTCCAGGTGGATGACTATCATTCAGTGCATCAGAAGCTCAGTGCTGAAATGGCTGATAATTCTAATGTAATCCGAAGTTTGTTGGTCCAAGCTGAGGATGCTCGCTTGATGAGGGACATGTGAGTAGCAACTCTCAGAAGAAGTCTAAATTGGTATAATGACTTTGGAAAATAACATGGCATCATCAGTAAGTTGAAAATATGTATACCCTGTGACCTAGCAATTCTGCTCCTAATATACAGGTATATAGCCTAGAAAAACTTGTGAACTTATAAACCAGGATTTTTGCACAAGAGTCTTCATAAAGGAACTGAGTATGTAACTCAGCAGTTGCCTCCCATGCATGAGGCTCTAGGTTCAATACTCAGGAGTGAAAAAGAGAATATTCATAAAGGGATTGCTTATAAGAATTCTGTATTAGTTTGTTTCCCATCAGTATAATAAAATACCTGAGGCAGGGTACTGGATAAAGAAATAGGTTTATCACAATTTTGGATGCTGAAAGTCCAGATAGCCTGACACTAGCTCTGGTGAGGCTCCCTGGCTGTGTTGTCTAATGGCTGATGGCATAATTGCAGGAGCATATGCAAGAGAGATCTGGTGAGACAGGAAGCCCAGAGAACAGGGAGGAGCCAGTCTTACTCTTTTATAAAAACCATTGTGAGAGAACTAACCAGGATCCCATGATCATTCTGAGGGCAGTGCCTCTAGTGACCTAATGACCTTGTATTAGTAACCTCTTAAAGGTCCACCATCTCTTAACATGGTCACCCTAGGGACCAAGTTTCCAACATAAACCTTTGGTGGAGGACACACTTAAACTGTATCCAAACCATAGCAAATCCCAAAGTGGAAATGATCCAAACCAATGTGCCACTACAGTGGGTAAATACAATATAATTTGCCCAATAGAACAAAGAGTGTGTGTGAATCTCCATGACACGTGACAATATGAACAAATCTTACAAATATTGGTGACTGAAGGAAGACTTAGTGAAGATGTATAGCATGCTCCTACTTACATTGTTTGAAAAAAAGGCAAAACCAAACTCTTCTTTGGGAAGCAGATATGAATATAAAACTGTAAATATAAACTGGGGATGTGCCTCAGAGGTGGAGCACTGGCCTAGCATGTTGCAAGGACCCTGAGTTAGGTTTTTAACACTGCAAAGAGATGAAATGTTATGGTTTAGATCTAAAACGTTCCCCCAAGGCCACATGTATTTAGAGGTGGGATGTTTAGAAAGTGCCTGGATAATGGGGGCACTGTACTCATCAGTGGATTAATGCACTGATAAATTCAAGGCTGAATGTGCTGTTAGGAGGTGAGATCTGGCTAGAGATGCATCACTGATGACCTGGAAGGGTGCATTCTTGTCCCTGGCTCCTCCCTTCTCTCTCTACTTCCTGCCTGCTGTAAGTTGAGCAGCTCTTCTCCACCATGCATTTGCACCATGCTGTTTCTGCCTTGGAGCCAGGCAGCAATAGCCTGAACCAGTGGAAAACTGAGAGCCCAATAAACCTCTTCTTATTTAAGTTGTAGATGTGGGGTATTGTGTCTCAGTGATGAAAAAGCTGACTAATACACAAGCAAAATGTGCAGGGAAGAGATTATTGTATACTATAGTATTCTAGGGAGGAGGAACAGTGTTTAGGAAGAACACACTGGCAATCTTCTGGAGTAGAGCATTTGTTGTATACGTTTTTCTGAGTGAAACATTATCTGATAAGAAAGTTAAAGGCAGTCATGTGCACATTTAGCTTCTGTCCATGGTGGTTTTCATATCTTAGCTGTTGTAAGCTGTAGTGAACACTGGAGTGCTATGTCTTAAATATCCTGATTACAGTTCTTCTGTATATATACCCAGGATTTGAGATAGGGTTTCACTAAGTTGTCCAGAAGTGGGATGCTGCATCATATAATATTTCAATTTTTAATTTTTTTATTCACTTCCATTGTTTTCCAGGGGTTCCAATTTCTCCACATCCTCACTAATACATGTCCTTTTTCTACTGGGCGTCAAACCCAGGACCTCACACATGCTAGGCAAGTACTTGACCAGTGAGCAACACCCCAACCCTGTCTTTTTTTTTTTTGGTAATTGTCATCCTAACACAGTGTTGATAAACCTATGGCATGCATGCCGCAGTGGGCACACACAGCCTCTTCTGTTGGCACAGGCACCTAGTTGCCCCAGCCAAGGTTTGACAAATTATCAGCATGCATACAACAGCAAAGATCACATTAATTGTGCAGAAGCACAACAAATGTAAACTTTTACCTTTCAATAAAAAGCTGTCTGTATCATTGAAAGATCTGTTATTGTGTTTTTCTTCTTCTTTTTTTTTTTTTTTGGTACCAGGGATCGAACTCAGAACCTTGCGCTTGCGAGGCAGGCAGCAGTGCCACTGAGCTAAATCCCCAGCCCGTGTCTTTCTTTTAAGACAAAAGATGTTAATGTATAAGTTTTTTTTTCTAAACTAAAACCTCAGTATTCAGGTTTAATTGCAGTGTTGGCACTTTGCGATAAATGAGTTTTGGATTGGAGTTTGGGCGCTTGGTCTCTAAAAGGTTCGCCATCACTGTCCTAACGTGTGAAATGATTTTCCATCATGGTTTTCATTTGCATTTCCTTATTGACTACTGGTGTTGGGCATCTTTTCATATACTATACCTGTTTGTAATTTGTGTGTCTTCTTTGGAGAAATGTCGAATGAGAAATTGTTGAATCTCTAGCCCATTTTAAAAACAAAACTCTTTCACTGGGGTTTGTTTTTTGCTCTTGAGTTGTAGGAGAGTCATTTATTATGAGCAGTGCTGATAATCTTTTCGTTTTAATGTCCATTTGTGTTTTGTTTTTGTTTTTGTTTCGTTGTGTGTGTGGTTTTTTTTTTGGTACCAGGGATTGAACTTGGGACCTTGCGCTTGCAAGGCAGGTGCTGAACTTTGTTTTTTGAGACAAAGTGTCGCTATGTATTCCAGGCTGGCTTTGAATTCACTGTGTAGCCCAGGCCACCCTCAAACTCGTGGCAATCCTCCTGCCTTAGCCTCTTGAGTGCTGGGATTACAGGCATGTGCCACCACAGCAGGCTAGCCATTTGCATTTTTCTTTTTTTTTTGGTACCAGGGATCGAACTCATATCCTTGCACTTGTGAGGCAGGCACTGGAACCACTGAGCTAAATCCCTGGCAACCATTTGCATTTTTATGTGTATGAACTTTATTTCTTTTGCCTATTTATATATTTAAGTATATTGGTCTTTTATCTGTGATATGAGTTGCAAATATTTTTCCTGTTTTGTTCTCTTTGTTTAGACTTTTAAAAAATTTGTTTCACTTTTTATTTCTAAAATCTTTTTAGAAATTTAATGTAGTCAAGTTGATCGTTCATTTCCTTAATATATCCATATTTTTGAGTTATGGTTAAGAGAAGTTTTCTTCACCTCAAGTTATAATTTATCGATTTTCTTTTAGTACTTGCATGCTTTCCTTTTTTACATGTAAGTCTTTTCCAGCTT
Organism: Heterocephalus glaber; assembly: GCF_053883595.1. Taxonomy (NCBI): domain Eukaryota; kingdom Metazoa; phylum Chordata; class Mammalia; order Rodentia; family Bathyergidae; genus Heterocephalus; species Heterocephalus glaber. The sequence continues at coordinate 29,100,448 of NW_028258137.1, forward strand.
TTTCTGGACTTTATTCTGCTGTTTGATGGATGTAAATAGTAAATTCAGTTTTATATCTTTCCATATGACTGTTGCATTATTTCAGTACCTTTTTTTTTTTTGCTGCTGGGTATTGAACCCAGAACCTCATATAGTCTAGGCAAGCACTGTACCACTTAGCTACATCCCCAACCCAGTACTATTTTTTAATAAGTCCATTGTTTCCCCACTGATTTCAGACACTGCTTTTATTGTATATCATATTTGCATTCGCAGTTGGATCTGTTTCTGGATTTCCTTCTTTCTGTCCTTCTGTCCATTTTTGTTGTTGTTGTTATTGTTGTTGTTTTTGTTTTGGTACTGGGGATCGAACTCAGGTCCTTGTGCTTGTGAGGCAGGCAGGAGAACCACTGAGCCAAATCCCTGGCCTTCTGTCTGTTTGTGAGACAAGGTCTTGCTTTGTAGCCCAGGCTGGTCTCAAACTCATAATCTGACTGATTTAGCCTACTGGGTGCCAGGATTATGGGCCTGGGTGGCCACACAGCCTCATGCTGGATTTTCTATACTACTCCATTGGTCTATCTTGGTTCATCATTTGACAATACCATTGTTATATTTTAAAATATTTTGTATTGTGGTACAATACACATAACGGAATTTACCATATTAACCATTTATAGTGTACAGTAGTGTTACTAACTGTACTCATAATGTTGTACAGCAATGAGCACCATCTGTCTCCCTCTCCTCATATTGTAAACCTAAAACTCCATACCCATTAAATGGTAATTTCCCATTCTGTTCAGTCCCTGATAACCGCTGTGACAGTATCATTCCTTTTTCAGAGGTACTAGGGATTTGACACGGGGCCTTTCATATGCTAGGCAAGTGCTGTACCACTGAGCTATACTCCCATCACTATTTGGGAAAGGGTTTCACTAAGTTGTCTGGGATGGCCTCAAGTTTGTGATCCTCCTGCTTCTATTTCCTGAGTAGCTGGGAATATAGACAGGCACCAACACTCCTGGCCCATTTTTTAATTTATAGATATTTTGTGTATTTGACTATGTGGCATGGCTAGATGCCCTTCCTCCCTTCCCCATTTCTCTCTTTTTTAATAGTTTTCCTTGCTACTTGTATTTGTTCTTTCCAGTAAACTTCAATTTTTGAGGCTTCAGAGAGAAAGGTAGGTATTTTTTACAGGAATTTTGTTAAATATATTAATTTAGGAGAAACTGACATTACAATGATGTTTTGTTAGTTTAGAACATCTGGCAGTACTTGTTAATGTTTGATCAGTAGGAATGCGTCATGGTTTTCTTCATGCAGAAATGTTTTTTGTTCTTTGTTTCTTCTTTAATTCTTGTAGGCTTTTTTTCCTATGCTGTTTTTTTTTAAATTAATTTTATTGGTACACTTTAGGTATACAGTTCGTTTACATTTATCATTGGGTGTTTGTACCTGTACATGATATATCTTGGTTCTTATTTTTTTCCCCATTACCTGTGTGCCCTTCACCCCCTCCACCCTTCCCTATTTACATAGATTTCATTTCCATTTTTTTTTTCTTTTCTCATAGTTTTTCCTTTCCCTCTTTTCCTTTCCCCTTCCCCTCCCTTCACTGCTTCATCTTTGGACCTTTTTTCCTATTTCAAATTATCAATTATTCATTTTAATCATTTTAACTCTTGTTTATACTATCAGTTTCTCACACTAGTGAAACTATTCGGTATTTACACGTGTGTCCTATTTATTTCACTTAAGAGTATGGCCTGATATGCATCCATTTAGCTATAAATGACTCTAGTTTTTCGTTCTTTATGGCTGAGTAGTACTCCATTTTATAAAAAAACCCACATTTTCCCTATGCTAAGTTTAAGGCTAGGTAGTTTCGGTTCTTTTTTTATAATTGTAAATATTATCTTTCTTCCCCATTTCATCTTATATAAGTATGGTTTTGTGTATTTAAATTATTGATTTTTACATGTTGATTTTATGCTACCCAACTATAGTTTTTTTCAGATGCTGTCTTATTCACTTTTCTCATTTTTGAGACACAGTACTTGACACCCACAACTTAAGAGGTTTATTTTGGCTCATGTTTTCAGTCCATGATCAGGTGACTCCAAGGCAGGACAGCATGGCAGAGGGGCATCGTGGAGTAAAAGCTGTTCAAATCCTGGTGGTCAAGAAGCAGGGAGAGAGTCCAGAAGGGGCTTCCAGGTCACACCCCCAGTGACTTGCCTCTAACAGGCCCGGCCTCCTAACACCAAACCAGCTGTAGCATTCCTGCAATCCAGTCGCCTTCCAAAAACCCTGCCTATGAGTGCATGAGGCTCTTGAGGGACATCTACATTTTTTTTTTTGGTACCGGAGATCAAACTCGGGACCTTGCACTTTTGAGGTAGGCAGTGGAACCACTGAGCTAAATCCCCGGCCCTTCTTGAGGGACATCTAGACATAAACCCTAACACATGTGTACTTTTATCATCTATAAATTGAAATAGATGTATGCTTTCTCTGGCCAACTAGCTCTAGGTCTTCTAGTTTCTCTCTCTTTTTCTTTCTTTAAAGTCAAAGTGATGTTGCTGGCTTTAAGCATTTGACTCTGCACAACATGACCACCAGCCTCTAAGTTCCTTCTGGAATTATTTATATTTTTCTTAGAGGTTCTAATGTATATATTTGTTATTATTTTTAATGTCAATTTTGTTAATATGTACGGAAAATTCATTCTTTTTTAGGTTTACCATTCACTAAATTTTGAGAAACTTATTCAGTTCTGTTACTACCATCAAGACTTAAAATGGTTTTATCACTTTTGTGCTTTCACCTCTCCTAAGCTCCTGAGGCTATTTTCTTCCCCTATAGTTTTACATTTTTCAGAATGTCGTATAAAGGGAGTCATATAATATATAGGCTTTGAGTCTGGCTTCTTTCACTTACCATAATGCCTTTGAGGCTCATTCATGTTGTTGCATGTACTGTATCAGTCCATTTTTAAAAATTACTGAATAATATTCCATTGTATAGATGGGAAGTAATTTATCTTTTCATCATGTGATAGACATTTGGGATGTTTCTAGACCTCAGTGATTGTGGATAAAGGTTTTTTGCAAACATGTATTTTCATTTCTCTTGGGCTGGGATTGCTAGGTTATGTAGTATGTTTAACTGTAAGAAACTGCCAAATAAGTTACCAAAATAACTGTATTATTTTTTATTCTTGTCAGCAGTGTATGAGGGTTCCAGTTGCTCTGCATTGTTGCCAGCACAATATTTTCAGTTTTTAAAAAATTTAAACACTTTTGTTATTGGGTAATAATATTTCATTGTGGTTTTATCTTTTGCTTTTAAAAATATCTTCTTTTTTTTTGGTACCAGGGATCAAACTCAGGTCCTTGCATTTGTGCAGCAGGCGGCAAAACCACTGAGCTAAATCCCCAGCCCAAAAATATCTTGATAAAAAATATTCATTAAGAATAGGTCAGTTTAGCTGGGGATTTAGCTCAGTTGTTCTGTCGCCTGCCTTGCAAGCGCAAGGATCCGAGTTTGGTCCCCGGTACCAAAAAAAAAAAAAGAATAGGTCAGTTTTATCTAATGAATATTAATGTGAAACTTGACAGTCTTATTACCTAGCCTCAACACAGTGGGCTTGTAATTCTTAAGTTTCTAAAGTCAAACCAACCAGGGACCAATCACCAAGAAAGGCCACTTGACTTCTATTTATTTATTAGGATATTTTGATGGAAACTTATTAATGTTTTCAAGGAAAACTTTAGTAGTTACCTAATTTTAATGAAAACAGAGCTAAAAATGTCTTTTCTCTTTTTAAAAATATGCCTAAGAAGTTTGCAGATTTTCTTAAGCCTTACATATTAAGCAACAATGATGCTGGACCAGGGATGTAGCTCAGTGTTGCTGTGCCCACCTGGCAAGCACAAGGTCCTGAGTTGGATCCCTGGTACCAAAAAAAGAAAGAAACAATGATGGTAAATTTGTTGGTTTACACAGGAAAACAATGAAGAATCGCTATATGGAACTCTATAACCTTAATAAAGACTTGCTAAATGGATATAAAATTCGCTGTAACAATCACACAGAACTATTAGGAAACCTTAAAGCAGTAAATCAGGCAATTCAACGGGCAGGTCGTCTGCGTGGTAAGTCTCTTTTCTGTAATTTTTTGGGAGAGGACCGCTAAAGATGATGGTAGATTCCATAATTCATGTTGGGGCCTAATCACTCCAAAGTTGGCCCCATCACTTAAGATTCCATCAGTCAGCCTACTGTTTAGCTTCAATCTTCAGACTTCAAAGGGAAAGAGCACCTTTAGCTTCTAGCTAGGTGTGATGGTGCATGCCTATAATCCCAACACTCTGGAGGCTGAGGCAGGAGTACTGTGAGTTTGAGGCCAGCCTGGGCTACACAGTGAGTTCAAGTCCAGCCTGAACTACTATATATAGCAAGACCATCTCAAAAAACAAATCAAAATAATAAAAAGAGAAAGAAAAAGCAAAAACCTTCAGCTTCTTTTCTAAGATCTTCATGCATCTTCTAAGGAAAAACCTAATGTTTATACCTCAAAGAAGTGTAGAGCTTTAAAGTCTCCATTAGAATAAAAGACACACTGAAAACTAATGTGTTGAGTCCACCTTAAAAGTTTAGAAAAAGAACATTAAACCAAAGGAGGAAAAAATATAGGTAGATTGTTATCTGAATTCTGCTGTTTTGGGTCAATGCTTTAACCTTTTTAGATATAATCACTGCTAGATGAATGTGAGTTTTGATTGGTTTCTAGGTTTGAAGTTTATGATAAATTTCTTTACCAAGTTACCTCTTTTAGGGAGTGGTAAGATAAATTAGTAAAATTTACATATGTAATTATTTTCTAACCTAGTTTTATATTGTTTTAAAACTAGACTCTAATTTATAATTTTACTTTTATTTTCTTCCTTTTTTTTCTTGGTTTTCTTGAGACAGAGTCTCACTATGTAGTTTAGGCTGTCCTTGAACTCCCTATGTAGCACAGGCTGGCTTTAAACTCGTGGCGATCTTCCTACCTCAGCCTTCCAAGTGCTGATATAATTTTACTTTTAATATTCTTTTTGGGACATACTGACCAGGTATTTCTTCTTATACAGTTGGAAAACCAAAGAACCAGGTGATAACTGCTTGTCGGGATGCAATTCGAAGCAACAACATCAACACACTGTTCAGAATTATGCGGGTGGGGACAGCTCCTTCATAGAAGAGTAAATAGGAAAGCAACTTCTTGGGAAAAGTTTTCTCATAAAAATCTAGGTTCAGTTGCTCTGGATCATGTCCTGGTGAACTCAGAGCGCTAAGAATGAAAAAAAAAAAACCTTGGTGATCTGCACAAATTAAAGATAAAACATTACATCTGAAAAATAAAACCACTTTTTATTTTTTTGTTTATATATGTAAAGTCAATGTATAAATTACAATGAAATTGTAATTAAATTCATAATTTTCAAATAGACTACCTTTTTCATTAAAATTAAAAGGTATTATACTTTGGTGTTGACTGATTATAAAAGCACTACAATAGCAGAATTGCATAAACCATTTGTATTTTGTAAAGAAAAACAAAATCGTAGTTATTCAATTTGTGTGCCTTCCTTTTAACCACTGAAAGGTATGTCTTAGTTACTTTTCTTGTTGCTCAGAGAAAATATGACACTCACAAGTTGAAGGGGGCTCACAGTTTGTAGAAGTTTCAGTTCATAGTTGGCCGGTTCCAAGGCAGAACAGTGTGGAAGAGGGGCATTGCAGAGGAGAAACAGTCCATAGTGTGGCTGGCAGAAAGCAGCACAAGCAGCAAGCAGCAGCAGCAGCCTTCCTTCCCTCTCTTTCTTTATATTCCATCCAGGATACAAGCCTGGGTGTGGGGCTTCCATTATCCATGCCCAGAACTATACTAAACTCATTTAGTGGACTAATTTAGTACCAAAACCCCTTAATCCCGGTACTACATACCCTTGATCTAGCCAGCCTATGAGTGTATGAAGCTTCAGGGAGACATCTAGACACAAGCCAGAACTGAGAGTAAACAAATTCATATTGAAGGAGAATCAGTTTAGGGTGATCAGCTTAGTTGAGGTAGTGTTAACTGCTGTAACAATCCTCAAATTCATGACTCATTTATTTTTAATTTATTATATAAACAAACAGGGAAAATGCGTTAGGTGACTATGTTCACATTCATTGTGTACAATGGAAGCCTTCTGGCATTGCCAGAAGCCGTTCTCTCACTTAGAGCCCTATCTGATGGGGTGGAGGTGGGGGGTTGGGCCTGGCAGTTACATGTATCCAAGCCAGTAGAAAAGGAAGAGTGAGGAGGAAGCACGTCTGCTTGTGTTTCAAGCTGCAGCCTGAAAATAGCACACTGTCACTCTGCTTCCATTGCTCTGGGTAACATGGCCAACCTGCAAGGGAGACCAGGAAATGTCATCTCCCTATGTGCCAGCAATCTCTGCCCAGGAGGTTAAATTTTGCCCTAATGTAGATTTCATGACTGCCCAAATCCCTAAAACAAGTCAGTTTTCACATTTTAAATAGCATTCATAAGCAGTTGCGGGTGGAGTGAGACCTTTCCTTTGAGATTAGAAACTACAGTAATTTTATTATCTCCTCAACTTGGCCACTTAGGATTCCTCTGTCCTGTATCTGAAGTGTAGCCTTTCTGGAGTCCTAATTTCTCTAACTTTCAAAAATAACTTTTTCAATTTTATAAGCTGGAGATATATATTATTTTCTACAATTCCTTAAGTAGTAGTATTATATCTGTCTCAAAGATAAGGAAAAGCAGAGATTAACCACTTTCCAGTGTCACAGAATTAGTACCAAATTCAAGCTTGAGTGTTTTTGTTTTGTTTTCTGTTTTAACCACAGCCTAACATAGCTTTGTGTGTGTTTGGGGGAGATTTACAGGGGATTGAATTCAGGGTTTCATGCATGCTAAACAAGCACCCTACCACAGAGCTATATTCTCAGCCCTAGTTTATACTTTTTTGAGACTGAAATCTTAGTTGGTGCTGGTTTTAAATGACATGGTACCATTCATCTTTAGTGAACCCAATACAATCTCAGCATAGGTTGCTCCATTGTTCTTCAGCCAAAAAGCTTCCTTTTGACCCCAAAATATTTGTGGCAGGGCTGGAAAGGTTGATCTGCAAGATATGTGCAAGCAGCCCTGAAGGGTTATAAAAGTTGCTTTCACATTAACTCGATCTCCTTGATAACAGTATGTGAATTTCAGGAATGAGCCCTCTTGTTTAGGAAGGCAGAATGTCCTGTACAGGATCCCAAGAACTGGGTAAGTTGTGGTATGAAGGGTTAGAAACCTAGTACTGTAGTCATGCCCCTTCCAGTTAGTCCAAATTGTTCCCAAGCAAGTAGACTGGATAGGAAGAAAATACTTAATAAAACTCAGCTACCATCTTTTCCTCCTTAGAAGTCATGTTCATCTTAGTGACTGGTTAGAAATGAGTTAATCAGTTACAGTTCTAGTCTGTTGCCCTGTTTTCCTATACTGATATAATCTGAGTGCTACTTCAGTTGTAGCTAAGCTCTAGTTTGTTGTTGAATTTTTTTTATCGAAGCTTTAGGTGGCTTTTAGGATTCTGGTATATGGATGAAAACTTTTTAAAAGCATCCCTTAAAAAAAAATTACACAGAGCCAGGGATTTAGCTCAGTGGCACCGCGCCTGCTTGGCAAGCACAAAGTCCTGAGTTTGATTCCTGGTACTGGGGGAAAAAATCACACATAGACATACCCCCAACCCAAATTCAGGTATGCAGTATTGTAAAGAGTATGGTTTTTATTATTCCCACTATGTCTGCCTATCCAATACCAAAGCTCAGTTCAGATAGAATCTCTTCCCTGTCCCTCATCTATTCCTTAACATCTTCTGTTTGTACAACTCTTAATCCCCTATTAGTGAGAACAAGGTCTTCATCCTCACTAGTTTTGAGCCAAAGCTGAGCTGCTGCCCTCCATGGGCTTGTCTGTCCTCAGTATACCTGCCAGGAGCTTCAGAAATCAATGAACTGGTGCTTTACAACTATTATGCAACTGAGAAGTGTTTTTAAAAATGATCTCCAACATGGTTATTAATTTTTCAAGTTTTATAATTAGCAGTTACAAATTGGCCAGCTGCGGTCCTGTGATCACAGAACTAAATTATCTCTGATTTCACTTTGAGGCTAAAGTACAATAAGGCACCCATTACCACCTTATTTTGCATTTTGCCGTTCCCATGTGGCCTTTGCCCACACTATGTGCTCTGGCTCCTGAATCATCTTTTTATTTGTGCATTATAAAACTGCTTTTCCAAAAAGGATGCCACACGGATAGCTCCCAAGTAGCTTTTCCATTGTCTGTGTGGTTGAGGGGTTTTTTTGGTACTGGGGCTTGAACTTGGGTCCTTGCACTTGTGAGGCAGGCAGCAGAACCACTGAGCTAAATCCCCAGCCCCTGTGTGGTTGAGTTTTTGCATCAGAGAGGTCATCTGTTTTTGTAGGGATGTCCCACTCCTTGAAGGCTGCACAGCCTCCCTGTGGTATCACCTCACTAGATCTGCTCTAGAAAGGATCCTTTAAAAAGGATATTTCCTCACTCAGGTTTTGCAGAGGTAAGTACATAATAGTTTTGGGGAGTTACCTCAGCCAAAAATTTGAAGAAATACTGGCCTAGGAGACATAGCCCCCACCTTTGAATTTTTCTGGTATTCTGTGGAAAAGAAAACAAAACCAGATTCAGTGACGTTTCCGAGGCAAACTTTGGGCAATAGAGAAGTGAGGTTCAAAACTTAACAGCCTTTTTTTTCTTCTAGGCTTCATTTTCCACAACCTGTTAACTTACTTATAAGGTTATCCTCATTTTTTCTTCCCGTTAAAAATGCAAATATGCTCACAAATCAGCTTTCTAAAAGTGTACCTAATTTCCATGGTAGTTAACATATAAAAGGAATTTGACTTAATCACAGGAGGAAGGTAATGTAGTCCCTGTAGGGCTGCTGACCCCCCATAAGATGCTAGAGCTTGAAGTTCACATGGGAGATAGGATGTAAAGTTGGGGAGAACAGCTAGAACCGATAGCCATGAGCTGGAGCCCAGGACAGGGTGAAGCCTTAGTTCTTGTTGCCTTTGACCCTGGTGTGGTTGTCCTGTGGTAACTGAGACCCTTCATCAAAGATGCTGAAGGAAGACCCAGGGGAAGGTGAAACAGTGTTGGGCCCAAAGGCTGATTCTTGACAAGGTGAGCAACATTGTGTGTGAGGTACCAAATAGCTGTTCATTGGGCCCTTCAAATCTTGCACAAGTTGTGGTTCACTGACTAGAAACAGGAGAGACTTCTGAAAAACAAAGCTATTCTCGGGCTGAGGATTTAGCTTAGTGGTTTCACTGCCTGCTGCGCAAGTGCAAGGACCCTAGTTCGATCCCTGGTACTAAGAAAAAAAAAAACAAAGCTATTCTCTTTGAGGGTGGGAACTTCATTTAGTAAAGGGAGTTATAAGAATTTTGAAATTCACTATTAAGGGAAAGATGCCATATATTATATAAATGAACATCATAGCTTTTATCTGAAAGAAGTATAAAAGAGATGTCTGTATTTTAATGCATTTGCCACTTAACAGTTGTTGACATTTGCCCCAGACCCTAAGAAGTAATCAGGATGGAGAATGAAGTATAGTCATAAGCTGAGGCAACTCCATTGTTATGTAAACACTATACAACGTACTCACACAAATATAGGTGGTATAGCCTACTGCACACCCAGGCCACATGGTATAGCATAGCCAATTTTTCTTTGGGTACCAAACCCGTACAGCTATAAACAGTATCTTTACATTTCTTCTTCAATATGTTTTACTTACTGTAACTTTATAAACTTCCAAAGCTTAATTTTTTGACTTACAGTTAACAGCTTAAAACACACTGTACAGTTATACAAAATTATTTTATATCCTTATTTCTATATATTTTTAAAAAAATTTTTTCATTTTTACTTTTTAGACTTTTTTGTTAAAAACTAAGACATAAATACACTAGCTTAGGTCTACACAGGGTCAGGATCATCAATATTGTTTTATAACTAATATTATTACATGTGTAAAACAGCGTAATAGGCATACATGCTAAAATGTGTTTTCTTGATTGGGATATATAATAAAAAATTTTTTTAAAACCATCAACCTAAAACACAAAATGAAACTCATTCTCTTAAACTTATGAACAAGTTTTGGGAGACGAAGAGTGGTTGAAGTTTAAAGGCCTAATGGTTTTCCTATTAATTAGTAATAGATAACCTACACTAAAAACTACTGCAGCATCAAGAAACAGAAAAAAGAGAAAGGAAGCAAAGAGCATAGGATGGAGTGAGAACACCATCTTTATCCACCTACACACACCCCCATATATGGGTTAGTTCTGACAGAGCCCTGTGGAGCAACTTGAAGGGAAAAAAATAGAACAAATGGACAGCCTGTTGGCATTTTGATGTGGCTGTTGAGCACTGGGTCCCTTAAAGGAAAAGAGACAACTAGTTCTATAGTTAGAGCTGCAGCATTTAGGAAAACGAAAGCCATGTGTGAGGCTAGACTCAGAAGCCAAAGCTCCAGGGTGGCTAGAGATGACCATAGGGCAATGAGCAGCCTGTCCTCTTTACCAACCCCAAGTTTCTTGAGGCCATGTGGTTTTATCCAGACCTTTTCCAGGGAGTGACATCACACATCAGCTAAGTCTTACCCCATCCTGGAAGAGTCACACTGGAATGCAGCCTATAGGCAGTGAGAGAGGGAGTATAATGACTCAAATTGGGTCATCTCTAAGGCCCAACACAAACCAGATTAAGGTTCTATAACTGTCCACACCAGTGCGACTGAGAAGAACAGACTCTGGAATCACTTATAAGGAAAAGGAAACACCAAATGAGGAAACGCTTACAAACCTTGAGTACTGTATGCTAAGTGAAATAAGCCAATCACAAAGTATATATAGGGTATACAAATACTGTATGATTCTACTGATGAGGAACATGAGTCGTCAATAGAGACAGAGTGGACAGGGGCAGGGGACAGTGGGGAACTATTATATAGTTTCAGTTTCAGAAGATGGAAAAAGTGTAGGATATGGTGGTGATGGTTGTACAACATGAATGTGCTCAATACCATTGAACTGTATGTTTAAAAATGGTTAAGCTGCTAATTTTATCTTTCAGCAACACAAATAATGAAAACAAATCACTGAACTTAGAAAAAAGTTGTTGAAGCAGTCAATATGCAAACTGAACTCAATGTTCAAAGAAAAAGAGGAATTAAAAACCTTTTTTAAAAATAAGGGCTGGGGATGCAGCTCAGTGGTAAAACATTGCCTAGCATACAAGAAGCCCTGGCTTCAATCCCAGGACCAGGAAAAAAGAAAATCAAGAGATGAGTACATAGCTTCAAGATCAAGGTGTAGGCCTAAGACAATCATGAATCTGATTAAAAGGACAAGCATTTTAAGAACACTGTTGGAGAGCCTGCCATACAGCTCTCCTGCTCTCCACGCCTTGCTCTTCCACACCCCCTAGTACTGATCAAGGGGGTCTCTTCTGTTCAGCTTTGCCAGTCCTCTTATTCATAATAGACGAATGAAAAGTCCCAGAAACCAGTTCTGTTTGGGAAAGTTTTCTTTTGTTCTAGGCTTCGATGGTTAATATGCTTGACAAACTTCAGAGTCTCTCTGTCTCTGTAGACCAATGCCAAAGAATTGTTTTCTGGATTCACTATTAGCAGCTGAAAAAGGCAAATACAATGACCCATCACAACACAGAGCTCATTCTCAACTCTTCAGTGATTTACTACAGAACAGTTTCCATAGCAAGTATTTAAGATGGGGTTAAGGGATCCTTTGAAAGAGCTTTCATTAGGAAACACTTTTTTCTGGTTTTCAAGACATTTTCCAACAAGCTCCATTCTATCAGCAAATACCCAGAAAGGTTATACCTTTATTTATTTCTGATGACATTAGAAGATTAGTGGGAATGCATTCACAAGCCTCTTAATTTGTAATTTCTCAGTAAGGTAGAATAAATGCTTAGTAATTATCCTTTAGCATCTTTATTCCGTACTGAGTATTTCTTGTAGAAATTAGAACCACTGCCAGGCATTACAACATAGACTAATCAGCTAAAGACACTGGCAGAGGTCACAGAAATTGGGTCTCTGAAGAACAAAAGCCTTCTCATGAGCTAAAAGGGAGCATTTCTATAAGAAGCACCTTACCTCCTCATCTTCGCCTTTGGCAATATAGGAAGTAAAGCCACCATACTCTGGCTCCCAACCTACCAAGAGAAAAAAAAAACAGTACTCAGAGAGCTCTTGCCACAAGAGTTACATCACTCACTGAAAAGTGAGGGTTCTGGGATTCAGCAGTGACCAGCTCTATGACTTGTGAGCTTACCATCTGTTATTACAGAGTCCCTTTCCCCTAAAGGCCTAATTTCCCACAGATGACTGGAATGCAATCTTACTTCAACTGACACTGAGTGAGAAAACTGAGATTTGAATGTTAAATACACTCAGAAATACAATTACATGAAAGTTTTGGGTGGAAGAAGACGGCTGGGGGCAGAATTATGGTACGGTCCATCTCCCATTCCTAGGTCAGATATAAATTCTGCCGTGAGACTGAAACTCATGACACTCAACATTCATGAATTCATGAACTGTAAGATCCTGAGATAAGAGATCTTGGCTACAGAAAATCACTGTTGAGTTCATTTAGCTGGAAAGAGTCACTCAGGAGATACTGCTCCTCTAAGCAAACAGTTCACTGCTTTCTGTCCTTCTTACCTTCACAGCCACAGTAAAGAACTAAGTCCAGGGCAAATTCAGTCTGGCTGTTGTCATGGATTAAAGTGTAGTGACCAGTCCTCCAATGCCTCAGTTCCCCCTGGCAGGTGGGAACACTTGACTCTAAGAAAAAAACAGTGGAAGAAAAGCCAGTAAGTTTTAAAGATAACTCTGATACAAATGCTATATGGTGAAGAAATGATAATTAGCAATGATATGGAACTACTGTGAAATTGTTCTTGTAAACCTTTAACTTCCACCATCTAGTCTTATAAATGATTGTCAGAAGTTATCAGGTCTATTTGAGGGGAAAGAAAGTTAAATTTCAATTTCTCCATAATAAATTTTAAGTGAAGAATTACCTGCAAAATAAACAAGTAAAAATTTAAAACTTGGGTATTATTTAATCTTGAAGAAGGGAAGAGATTTCTCAACATGAGAAATCTGAAAGCAGAAACCATGAAAGGCAGTGTATAGATCTGTTTACTATTCCATTTTGTAAAGTTTATAGGTGGGGAACACTTGCCTAGCAAGCATGAGACCCTCAGCTTAATCTCTAGCACTCGCCACTAAAAGAAAAGCTAAACCATGTGGAACAAAGTTACAAAGCAAACTATTAAAATACATAGGACAAAGGGTTAATAGTCCCATAAATAACATTTTTTTACAATAGGTAAGAAAATGACAAAAAGTCCAAATAAAAGAAACTCAAATACCCAATAAATGTAAGGAAAATTTATATCCATACACTATTAATCATTGAACGGCAGGTGACATTTTCATCCACAGAATAAGCAGAGTTGGAAAAGGAAACACAATAATAATTAGTTTGCCAGAAAGAAGGATAGCATTATATATAATGCTGGTGGGAAGGCGGACTGATATAAGTTTTAGGGAAGCCAATTTGACAACTGCTTTAAAATTCTGAGCAGTCTGCAGGCATGGTGGTGCACATCTATAATCCTAGCACTCTAAGAGGCTCAGGCAGCAGGATCACAAGTTTAAGCCCACACTACAATTTAGTGACTTAGTGAGATCCTTCTCAAAATAAAATCCCAAGTACTGAAAAGCAAAAACATGCAGTTTTTGATGTTGCACTTTCCTTCTCCAACCCAAGTACTAACCAGCAGGAACCTGCTTAGCTTCTGAGTTCAGCTCCATTAACATGTGCAGTTCTAAGAAACAATGATGGTGAAAAACTTGAAAAGAATCCAAACACCCAACATGGGGCTGGTTAAGGTCATCTGCTGAGATATTCTGCAGTCAATAAAAATGATCAAAACAGTGGTTTAAAAAACTATTAGCTGTGTAATACTGTCTTAAAATGAAATATGAAATGACAAAAATGCAATGTTGAACAGCAAATACAGATACGTAAAGCTGCTTTGGTTGGGGGAGGCAAGGGCTTCCTAGAGTGTGCAAATCTGTTAGTACAAAGGATGGAAAATGTTTAGGAAATACTAAGTGGGAAAAGATTACAGAAAAATATATGAGGCCTAATCCCATTGTAAATATATGTGTATATATGTTTTCTGGATCACCTGCTCACCTGTTCAGTCATTCCTTATCATGTAACCCTATTACAATGGCATGTATATTTTTTCTTGCCTGTGTGTATATTTCCATTTCCCATTAAAATGTAAGCTCCAGGAAAGCAACAACCTTGTCTGTTTTGTTCTCCAACTCCTGAAATATGGGGCTTAGCACAATAGTAGATACTCAAGAAATATTTGTTCAATGAGTAATTGTACAGTGAACGGTTAAAGGTAAATAAGGACAGATCCTAACACCAGCTTACTTTTCTTTGCTGCTTCTTCCCCTGGTGCTGATTCTATCTGTTCACTGCTCTGTTGGCTGCTGTTACTGATGGCTGTCTGATTATCCTCTGAGGAGCTACGGCTAGTTCCCTCTTCAGTGCTACCAGGCGCACAGGCTGCTTCTCCCTCTGTCTTGTCCTTGATCTCATCTTCTTCTGAAGGGGCCAAGAAGTGAAGCTTCAGGCCTGTGAAGTTGGAAAGCAGCAAGAACAGTGCCTCCGAACGAAATAACTCCATGCAGTCCTTCAGTGTATCAGGGATCTGACTCTCTTCAGCTTTCTCATAAAACCTGAAAAGCAGCAATGCCAAGTTCATCAAGCCCTAATGTAAAATTACTCATGGGACAAATGCTGATCATTAGCTCTGACCTGTCTTCCCCAAATCTTGGCACAGTCTACTAAAGCAGTTTCTCACAGTGGTGAGATTTGGTGGGGCCTGCTACTGGACTCCCCTTGAAACAAAACGTCATTATAGCAAATGCCCTATTATTATTGGAGGTGAGCTGAATGCAGATGCAGATGTCTTGGATGACAGGTTCTACCTTTTGTTAGGGGGACCACGGCTGGTCCATTCCACATCTCCTTTCTCCAGTGCCTCACAGACCTTTGCAAACTTCTCAGGCTGCAAAATAAGCAAATAAAGAAGCAGTTAGTAATTCTTCTTGTGACCTTTGGGAGGTGTGGCAGCTTTGCAAAACATCAGTCTGGCTGCTTCCTAAAAGGTCTGTGTAACACTCACCTCCTTCATATAAGATCTGCTACTGTGAAGTCAGGGCAGACTGGATACACTGTCATCTTGCTTTAGCTAGGAGACCTGAGTGCCAATGTGAGCATTCCTTTGGGCAGCTGGGTATCTTTGGTCTTTAATTCTTAGATTTATAAAATCAGGACCCTAATACAGACTTTTTAATTCATTGGATATTGTGAGAAAAAATTAACTGCATTAAAGTCAATGTGATTACAAGGAAAATCTTTGTATAATAATGCAGATCCTCTTGGCCTCAGCTCATTCCCTCATTTAATGAATTTTCTAAATTCAAAAAGTTAAACTGCAGTACAAAAGCTGGTTAATCTTTTGCAACATTATCCACAAGAGGCTTTACATGCATGTGTTTAATACAATTTCCCAGG
Organism: Heterocephalus glaber; assembly: GCF_053883595.1. Lineage (NCBI taxonomy): Eukaryota > Metazoa > Chordata > Mammalia > Rodentia > Bathyergidae > Heterocephalus > Heterocephalus glaber. Next base: position 29,116,237 of record NW_028258137.1, read on the forward strand.
GAATACTAGCAGCTCCTATTAGCTGTAATATTTGAAAGAGAAAAAAAACCTCATAGCATGATTTAAGTAAGCTCAATTAAATTACTAGATAAATAAGTTTATTTACTGTAACACTTCTCAAATTCTGTTATATGCTATATGTCCGCTACAAAATTCCAAGGAAGAGAGCATGTAGGCTCCCTCCACCTCTTTTCAAGGAGGAACACCTCTTGGGAGTGTGATTCCATTGGACCCATGGCCAACTGTGAAGTGCCACTTATCTCAGATAGCCCTCACAAAGTTCTGCAAGAAAAGCAAGGCAGGTATTATCCTAATATAACTGATGATAAAATAAATACCCAGAGAAATGCAGTGATTTGCTCAGGTTAGTAAAACCAGAGCCAGGACATGAATATAGGTCTTCTGACTTCAGGTCTCTTTCCAGTGTAAGAAGCTGCCTCACCACTGCCAAATGTTCATTAATAGATTTTTGACTGCTGGGTGCAGTGGTGCACACCTGTAACCACAGCTACTTTGGAGGCAGAGACAGAAGGATTGCAAGTTTGAGCCCAGCCTGAGCAACTCAGTATGACTCTGTCTCAAAACAAAAAGAGCTGGGGACACAGCTCAGTGCTAGAGCACTTATCTAGTATGTTTGACAGAATCCTCAATACTGTAAAAAAATAAAAATAAAATAAAATAAATTTAAAAAGAATGATGTTGATCAAACTACAATTAATACCCACTGTTAAAAATAAAAATGTTAAAAATAAAAATAAAATTGTTAAAAATTAATAATATCTATCGTTAAAAATAAAAATTGTTAAAAATAAATTTGACCATACTCGTCAAAGGAATAGAAAGGGAACTAGGTAACAACTCCCTTTCAGGGTGAAAACTTTTATAGGGCTGTGTGTACTGCCTGATAAGGTTCTAGAAAAGTTGGGCACAATGGCCTGTAATAACCTACAATCCCAGCTACTAGGGGAGGTGAGGCAAGAGGATCATAAGTTCAAGGCCAGCCTGGACATCCTAGCAAGATTTTGTCTCAGAATAAAATTTTAAAAAGGGCTGAGTATGTAGCTCACTGGTAGAGGGCTTGCCCAGCATGTGCAAGGTTCTAGGTTCAAATCCCTGGAACCACAAAAAACAAAAAAAATGGTTCTAGATTAACAGGACTAAGAGATTTTTAATCTACTAAGCATACAACTAATACCAATGTGCACTATTATCATTTTGGTATTTTATTTGAGAAGAATGACATAAATATTAGAGCCAGGAAGAAAACAAAACAAAACTATTAGTGATGTCCATTCACCCATTCAAGAAGCAAGACTGGCTGCTGAACAAGATATGCTGACCTACCTTAAGAAATTCCTTCAAGAGAATTTCAGACCTTTCTTCAAACTCTTCTTGAATTTGAGCTTGATATTCCATGTCCAGGTAAGAAGGGTTGATCCACTCATACAAAATTTCATGCTTACAAAGAAGCAGCAGATACAAAAGATGAGTTAAAAATAATTCCTATAGCTTTTGTTCTTACATCACTTCACACTATTAAAATACAAGTAAATCCTCACTGTATATGTTTTTCCTATTATGCATAAAGTATTAGAAAACTTTGCCTGAAAAATATCACAAGTTTAAGAAAAATGGAAGGGGCAAGCTCAAAGTCTAGTTTCTTTACCAGGAAGACCTAATTTTAAAATCAGAAAATGAAATGCTGTAACTTCTAAAATAAGAATCACAATAATTTATCCTTACATCTTGCGGGATGTGAGGGTTCCGAGGTATGAGGGGTTCAAAGTAGGTGGGAGGCCTGGTCAGTGAAGGACCATGAAACCAGCCACTGATAGATATACGCGACTTTTCTTCAGAAAGGACTTCAGACACCTGAAAGAACGAGAGCAGCAGCACATCACACAAGGGGAGAGGAGGGAGGATACCAGCCAAGGCACATTTATCTGAAGATCCTTCAAGCTAGGTATGAAAACAACCTGATCAGTTAAGTCCAACAGGAAGCTGTCACATTTGGATAATGGGTGACTAAAAAGTGCGGTCCTTAGTACTTGTATACCGGTATATTTGTGGCTTACAATCTTTACCTGGTGAAAGGATACTGGAGACACTTCAAAGAAAACCAGTTTGTTCCACGAAGGGACAAGAGACTTGACAATCTGCTTCGGCTGAAAGTGTTCTGCACCAGGAGAGAACACATCCATAAACGTGGTTCAGTATCATTAACCACTTCCAGGCCATCTCATTTCACTCCTGACATCTCTCACATTTCTGAGATTATGTGGAAGTACCCTTCAGAGTCTAAAAGACCACCCCCTTCTACCTGTTTCATTCATGCTTGCTCGTTCTGCTAGGTCATGTGTTACTACATCATCCATTTATAGTTGATGAGGGGGCTGGAGATTTAGCTCAGTGGTTCCACTGCCTGCCTCGCAAGCACAAGGACCTGAGTTCAATCCCCAGTACCAAAAAAAAAAAAGGAATAATATAATTGATGAAGAATAATATAACTGAAAGTTTCCTGGTGTCAACCTGTGGTGTCATTTATTCAAAAAAAGCCCCCATCTCCTGTCAAACAGACTGGTCTTGGCAGATTCACAGCCACAGGCATCTCCATACGCTTTCTACCCTCCCATAGTCAGTAAACGCAGGGTTACTTCTCATCTTAAATCGATTCTAATTTATCTCTGGAGTAATGATTATTTTCACTAAACTTCAAGAGGTGGTTGTCAGGGCTGGCATTAATTCCTCCTGAGGTAGCCACTGCAACAAGTGGCCTTCATGTCCATTGAAGTGATGCTGAGTTAACTTGGTTTTAATTTAGGAATGATCACTGGGGGTGATGAGCATGCACCCATCTTACCATCAATGCTATATAGGTCCAGAGTGCCCCCCAAGCTCCTGTCCCAGGGAGGAACCAGGTACAGAATGAAGGCAATCCGGCGCCCTTCCAGCTCATCGTCATGGCAGAGCAGGGCATCTGCAAAAGTTTTTAATGCACATCTTAGATACCTGCATAGACAATAAGCAGCTGCCATCTGACCCTCCCTTTGATGTCAGTCCATCTGATATTCATCTATAATGCCAGTTCTATCCTTAAATGTCCCCCAGCTTTAAAAGTGACATGCTTCTTTGCCAGGCATGGTGGCATATGCCTGTAATCCCAGCGCTCTGGGTGGCTGAGGCAGGAGGATCTCAACTTCAAGCCCAGCCTGGCAAATTTAGTAACTGAGGGAGACCCTGTCTCAAAATAAAATTAAAAAACAGAATTGGGGGTGTAGCTCAGCGTGAAGGCCCTGGGTTCAATCTCAAGTACTGGAAAAAAAAAAAAGACATGTATTTCTTCTCTTTACTGAAATGAAACCTAGTCAATAAAAAAAATTCTAGGGCTGGGGATTTAGTTCAGTGGCGTGCCTGCCTGGCAAGTGTAAGGTCCTGAGTTTGATCCCCGGTGCCAATAAATAAATTCTAAACAGTAAAGAGTATACCATATATACAGATAAATCTGATTATAGTCACTATATTTATATATATGTTATCGACATAAGTGTATTCACTTTTTTGTTTTTGAGACAAGTTCTTACAACATAGTCAGGCTGGCTTTGAACCACTGTATAGCCCAAGCTGGCCTGGAAATCTTGGAGGTCCTCCTGCCTCCAACTCCCAAGTGCTGGGATTACAGGCATGCACCACCAAGTTGGCAGTATATTCACTTTTTTAAAAAAGGTATCCTACTGTGATTATTTGTGGCCTGCCTTTATTACATGGTAAATGTCTTTCCATATCAATATATACATTTAGGGGCTAGGGATTTAGCTCAGTGGTTTCGCTGCCTGCTGCGCAAGCGCAAGGACCCAAGTTCAATCCTCAGTACCCAAAAAAAAAAAAAAAAAAAAATATATATATATATATATATATATATGCACACATTTAACAACATTTTTAATGGCAGAAGTTATTCTACACATGAATTGTAAATTTACCTTCCTCCTTCTTTAATTAGTTTCCTATTTTTAATTAAGTTGTTTTGGCTATTACAAAGAATGCTTTAATGAATATTATTATGCATGGATCTTTTCATCCTTGTTCCTATTAACTGCTTAAGTTAAATTTCTAAAGCCATTTGGTGGGACTGAGCAAGGTAGGCATCCATGTGGGGTGGGAAAGGGAGAGAAGAGCACAGTGAACTAAAACCATTTACAAACAGAGGGACTGTGCCAATAAAGAAACATATTGAAGACAATGGGATTCTGCTCTCACAGTTAAAGAAAGAAATGAACAAATATGGAAAATGAGAAATCTATAATGAACTCTGTGTTTTTTTTTGAGACAAGGACTCGCTTTGTAATGCAGTCTGGCCTAGAACTCACTATTAGCCCAGGCTGGCCTTGAACTCGTGGTGATCCTCCTGCCTCTGCGGCGCCACCATGCCCCGCTGTGCTGTTTGTATAATTGGAAATGGAGGAATCAATGTGAATTCAACTTCCTAGATCTAGATAAACATATAGAGGTATAGCAATACATACAAGTGTATGTGTATCCATCCAAGTGTACATGTGTATTCACACATGTATTATGGTGAAAGAATCTGGGAGCAGTGAGACCCCAATGGCAAAGACACCTAGAATCCAGATCTTGATGGTTAAACATCATTCTTCACCAAAAAGAACCAAAGTTCTTGGGAGGAATGGCTGACTAGGGTATTCTTGGACTTAGGAAGGAAAATATAAGTCTAGAAATTCTTGTTTTATAGAAAGTAAGACATAAAAGAATAATGGGGGCACAGCACAATGATACAAAAGTCAGTTTAAACATGCTCTTCTTGATCAAATCTAGGACAATAAAAACATCAGTAACAGAATTATTATATTTGGATGCAGTGGCACATGCCTATAATCCCAGCTACTCAGGGGGCTCAGGTAGGAGGACAGCAAATTTAAGGTTAGCCTGGGTAACTCAGTGAGACCCTTGTCTCAAAATAAAAATTTTAAAAGGGGTGAGTAAAGAAGCCGAGTGGTGGAACACTTGCTCAGCATGTGCAAGACCCTGGGTTCAATCCCTGGTACCAGGAAAAAACAAAAAGTAAAAAACCCAAACCCAACAACAACAAAAAGCCCGAAATAGACTATTACATGAAGAGTAATCCATAAATCCATACCAATATAAATAAGTGAATGAATAAATAATGAGGAGAGAAATGACAACCAATAAATGTAGAAGAAATTTATTATAAAATCACTATTTGGCAACCTCCATTGCAATAGCTTAGCAAGAAATATCAGTAGATATTAAAATAAGTGAATCAAAGTTTGGTGAGAAATGGGATAATTATATAATCTTAAAGTATCTCCTTACAAAATACATAGTGATGGATGAAAAAAGAATAGTTAGCAAAACTGGTATCAGCCAATACTTTCAGTAATTGAAGTGAACATCATGAAACCAAATATTAAATGTGAATGAGCCTGTGGACTAAAGAGGAATAATGTATAGATGTTAATTTCCTGATTTTGATGATTTGTTACTTTCAAGTAGGGGAATATACTTATTACAGAAATTTCTGAAGTAATCCAGTATTCAGAAACATTATGACTGCAACCTATTTTTAGGTAAAATAGGAAACAGATTATTTGTATTGGGCTTGTTGCTTTTTTTTAAGTTTGATATTACTTCAAAGTAACAAAACAAAGATATATAACATGACTTTTCATATGTATCACTCAGTTATCTCCACAAAAGTTGTTACCAATTTCTGTTTCCCCAGGACAATAGATAAGAGGAAACCCAAATCAAAATTAAATTAATTGATTGAGTCAGGGTCTCACCATGTAGTTTAGGCTAGCTTTGAATTCACTATGTAGCCCAGGCAGGCTGGTTTTGTACTCACAGCAATTCTCCTGCCTCAGCCTCCAGAGTGCTGGGATTACAGGTGTGTGCCACCACATTCAGCCACAATTTTATTTAGTAAAATAAATAAATAAATAAATAAATAAAAAACAAAAAAAGTCCCCAAACTTGTATTTAAAATAAAGGTATAATCATGTGCTCTGAAAGGAACTAGAAGGATGCACCCCGAACTAGTGACAATGGATACCAATGAAGATAAAAGGGGGCAGAGAGGTGACAGGGATTAACACAGTTTACCCAGAATACTTTTACAGTGCTTAAACTTGTTCCCTTAAGTATATATTCACTTTTTATTTTCAAAATAAAAAAGAGAAGGAAAATGGCGCTGAGATAGCTGTTTCTTGGGAAGGCTATGAACACAATTTATTGTCTTTGAATTTCCTGTCTTTGTATTCAAGGTTGGTATGTATGTGGATTATGAACATTTTTCTCAAAATATGGTCAATAGCTTTCATCATATTCCCAAAGAGAATTACTGCCTTATCTCTTCCAATAAAGTGGCTAAGTATATGAGCTGGGTCTTACCCACGCAGAAACATTAAGGCTAGTATTTTGGTACATAGATGCTATCTTTCCATCATTATGGAGTGAAAGCCTTTAAATCTTACAATGCTGTCTTCCTTACCAGTGAATTCATACTTAGCACAGGACATGTCAATGGTTGGTTCCAGGTCAATGTCAGAAATGTCAGAAAGCCACGTCCGGAAATCTTCAAACAGAAGCTTCCTAGAAGTGTAAACAAAAGATGACTTGTTATGCCATAGTGTGGGCTCTATCTGGATGTATGCTACAACTATTTTCCTGGAGGTCACATTTTATTCAAGAGATCCATTCTCAGATTTCACTCAAAAGGTCCTGAGAAATGTTTCCCAGTTTTAACTTGCGTAGTTTAAGACCAGTAAATGTAAATCTCTAGCTACTGTAGCATATTTTTTGCTCTCAAGTCTCATATATTTCATTTTCTCAGTATTTTCTTCCTTCTAAATTTAAAGTATGTCCCACTGCAGCAGCATTTTGGCTTTGTCCTAACAACTTACCATACCATTGCTGCATTCCAAATTACTGATTTTTCGGACATGTTTTTGAGCAGGAAAATGGAAAACTCAACTGTTTTCTTTATACCAAATGTGTGTTTTTTCTCCCATAATGACTGATTGCTCTGAAGCAAACTGAGTATTCTATAACTCAGTTCAATTCTGACACTATCTGCAATAGGTCAGCACGCAAGGGCTCAGTCCATGAGGACTACCCCTCAACTTCAGACAGCAACCTCCAGTCCAGGTTATGACCTGTGTTTCTAATTGACTGACTATACATCAGAGGCTCCCACAAAACCATCAAGTTTGGCCATTTGCTGAACAGTTTACATTCTACATGGAATAGCCAAAAGGAAGAGATTCATGGGCAAACTATTGGGAAAAGCACCTCCAAGTTTTCAGCAAACTGAATCCCCCTTGGTTAGGGATTTTTACGGAGGCTTCATTATGCAAGCATGATTAAACAAACCACTCACTATTGTTGATTAACCCAATCAACTTTCAGCCTCTCTTTTCCTTCAAAGATTGGAGTAGTGGGGCTGAATGTTCCAATGTTCTATTCACATGATTAGCTTCCCTGGTAACCAGCCCCACATCCTAAATCTTTGGTGCTTTCCAAAATCACCTCATTTATATAAACTCAGGTGTAGTAGAATAGGGTTCCTTTTAATAAAAGATACTTCATTTACCTTTACTGATCTCATATTTCAAAGGTGTTAGGAGCTTGGTGCCAGGAATGGGGATTAAGATCAAACATATTTCCTGTTATAAATCATGCAATGTCAGAAGCACTCACTTAGCACCACCATTCAATGAACATTTGGATGATACTGTTGCAGAAGGTCACAAAGATTTTAAACTGGAGAAATAGTGAGTACTAAACTGCACAGTAATCAGTAATCAGTAAAATCCTTCATAGAAGTGCTAACAGGATACCAAGAAAAAAATTGTGAGCTTTTCCATTTATCAGCTAAACTGATAAAAAAATTTGTGTAGAAATCACTTTAACACAATTCATACTTCACTCAGCCAAAGAACTTCAAAATTAACTTTCACAAATTACAAACATTTCAAAGGACGGACATTAATTTAAATCATGTATGTAAAGGCATTTGATTAGTATTTTTTGGTTACCATTTCTTTTTTTTTTTTTTGGTACTGGGGATTGAACTCGGGTCCTTGCGCTTGCGCAGCAGGTGGCGAAACCGCTGACCTAAACCCCCGGCCCTGATTAGTATTTTTTGATCATCCTGGTCCAAGTGCATATAATTGAAATTCCCCCCAAATGCAACTGTACTGTTCATAACTAAAATATCAAGTCTTCAGGTAGATCTATAAGATTTCATTATCAAATACCTTATATTATAAACCACTCAAAATATTCCATAAAATACTATGCTTGGTTAGTACAACCAGAAGTGTTCTAAAAGGCAGAGCTACAAGTCATTTAGAAATGAAGAGAGATAGCAAGCTGCTGAACCAGGCTTCAGACAATGTGGGTGACAAAACACTTCTGCAAAATCTTGATATTTTAAACAACTAATATCATCAAAGCCTTTTATTAGTAGCATTAATCCCCACAAGTTTATTCCATAAAAGGTTCTTCTGCCCTTACTGTGAATGTGCCAGGAACAGGTTTATTTCCTGACATGATTACCACTTTTAAATTTCATTCATGAGAGAATTCTCATGAGAACCCAAATGGGAGATAAAAACACAAAGACTGGCTTTTTGTAATGACCAAGGAATTCTAGCTCTTACACTATCTGGCCGTGACACTTTGGGTACAGAATGTAACTCGGTCCCAGATAAAATGATCATCACAGACTGTTGAGAAACTAAAGAGATAATGCCTTAAAGCAAGACTCTCTTTGAGGGGAAAAAGTCTAAATCAATTTGAAATACATGTTACAATTAACATACATATAAGCAAAACTTTAGGATTTAGAATAACCTGTGCAGGCTTCCAGCACATATTAAAGAATCTCAGAGCTAAAAGAGAATTTAAAAACAAAAAAAAAACAAAAAACAACTCCTACCAGATACAAAAGAAATAGCTATTATAAATCAACATATGTTTATTACAGAAAAACTAGGAAAAAAATCCAACAGATGTAAAAAGAAACTGTTTTAAAAAAAACCCCTGTAATCTCACTAGTCGAAGATTCCATTTTTCCAAGTCTTTTATTATGTACACACAGATATCCCAATATATGTATATCTTTTTTCTTAAATAGGATCATATTGTGTGTGTATACTGTCTCTTTTTCTCTTGACAAAAGTGTAGGACTGGGGATTTAGCTCAGTGGTGCTGCCACCTGCCTCGCAAGCACAAGGTCCTGAGTTTGATCCCCAGTACCAAAAAAGTGACAAAAGCATATTTCAATGAATTTAAGAAGACTCTAATTGTAAGAATTATTACTTTGTATATGCCTAAGAAAAAAATGTCAATTAAATTAAGACAAAACAGTGATTTCGTGAGACACTGGATCATACAAATGTTAAAATATGAAAAACAAAAAAGAATTACTATCTTTGAATTGATGAAAGAATACAAGCATCAAATTTAAGCATTTAAATTCATACTTTTTTTTATTCATACACATTTTTAATGGCTGTATAATTTCTACTTTATGTTTTGTACCATTATCTATATAAATCTCCACAGATGGCCATTTAAATTTCTGTATAATTTTGCTCCATATGAACATTACAGCAATCTCATGGAATCTCTGAGTACATCGTTATTTGTCAAGATAAGGTTTAATAAGTAGAATTACTTTACAAAAAAGATACACATACTTAAGGGTTTTGATACATCTTTCTAAACCATCTTCTATAAAAGGCTCCAGCAATGCACTATATAAAGGAATCTACAACCCTGTCAACACTGAGGTTTGCCCCCGCCCCCAGTATTTCCCTACCTAGCAGTGTGAAAAATGCTATCTCCATTGTTACTTTGTTTTCTGGATTACTAACAAAGTCAAACATTTTATCTTTAAGAATTTGGGCCTTAAAATCAGACAGACTTGGGTTTATATCCAAATTCCCTCAATTTTAGCTGGGTAGTTTTAAAAAAGCTACTTAATTTCTCAGTCTGTTTCCTCCTGTACAAAATGGGATAATAATGTTGGCAAAGACTATATGACATACATTTAAAGTATTTACCACTATACCTAACACATACTTGACACCCAACAAATAGGATTATTTGCTTACCGTAAAGCTGAGATATGAGGCTCTCTTCTCTTCTTTAAATCATCAGACTTGATCATGACAAAAAGAAAACAAGGATTTCTTTATTACTATACATTAGGTGCAAAGAGCAGAGTAGTCTAGTGAGGACTCTGGCAGTATAGCATTGTGGGTAAGAGCCTGGACTCTGAAGCCAAACTGCCTCGCTTTGGTACATGGCCTTTCCATCTGGCAGATCTGACACGGCCAAGTTACTTGGTCTTTATGTACATTACTCAGTCAGAAAATAGTTATTACACAGAATTTTATGTTTATTGAGGGAGATAATTCACATAAAAATAGATTATTAACATAAAGGTGATAAGTGCAAAGGAAAAAAACTGCAGGGAAAGAGAAGTGAGGTAGTGCTGAGTGCAGGGAGGGGTTTGCAATCATACAGAGGGGGACCAGAGTAGACCTCAGTGAGCAAAGCCTATTCCAGATACGCAGCAGGGCTGCATGGCTAAGTTCACAAACATTAAATGCAAAAATTTTTAATGCTCCAAAATGAAATAAAATGAAATCCTGTACCGATTAGAAGTTACTGCTCAGCTTCTGGTAACCTGTAAACTGCTGTCTGTATATATATATTTGCCTATTTTGGACATTACATACAAGTGAAATCATACAATATATAGGCTTTTGTGTCTAGTTTCTTTGACAGCAAAAGTTTTTCAAAAGTTCATCCATCTTGCAGCAGTAGATTCCTTTCTACAGCTAAGTAGTACTCCACTGCATGGGTAAACCACATTGTGTTTATGCATTTATCAGTTGACAGGACATTTGGGTTCTTTCTACATTTTGGTTATTATAAATAATGCTATTATGAACACTTGTGAACAATTTCCTTTTGAAAAAAATTCTGTGAACAAGTTTTTAAGAGACCATGTGTTTTTCAATTCTCTTGGGTTTGTTTACATTTTAAAATACAATGACTGTTACTATGCAAGCAAGTGAGCACAGGAGATTGGTTAATACATGGATAAGACTAATTCTGATGAGAGACAAAGACAGCCTGAACCAGGTGTTGTCTGTTGGCAGTGGAAGTCGTAAGGTGTTTTTTATCCCCTCCTCCAGATATATTTTGAAGGTAGAGACAAAATTTCTTCAATGGAAGGGAAATGACAGGTGAAAGAGGAATCAAGGATGACTCATTTTTGGCTTGAGCTACTGGAAGGTTGCCAGTAGCTGACATGGGGAAGGGAACAGATTTAGGAGAAGATCAGGAGGACACTTTTGGACTTAGGTGTGAGATTCATACTAGAAATCCAAGAGGAGACACAAAGCCATAAGAATCTGTGGAAATCTGTGTACATTTTAGTCAAAGGACTAAAACCCAGAGTATTCTTGTCATTCAGGTGACACTTGTAAGGGGAAGACCTAGCAAAGAAAACTAAAAAGGAATGGCCTGTGAGGTAGAAAGGAAAACAAGAGACCATGGTATCTTCAAAGTATAGTGAACATTTGTCTCTAGGAAGGATATAGTAGGTCAAAGGCTGCTAGAAATTTATGGACTGAAAACTGTTCATTAATATGGATATACTAATGTGGAGGTTATGAGTGATCTTGACAAGCACAGTTTCAGTGGAATGGTAGTGGTGAGAGCCTGATAAGAGTGGTCCTATCAGAGAATGAGAGGAAAGGAATTTGCAGCAGCAGACAACTCTTACAAGGAATTCTGCTGTTGAGGGAATTAACCAGAGGAACAGGGTGAAAACTGAAGAAAAAAGTTAGGTCAGGGCATTTTATTTCTTCTGATAAAAGGAACAACTTTTTCTTTTGGTTTTTGGTATGTTTAAGGAAATGATGCAGGAAAACAAACAAACAAAAACGAAAACAACTGATGTAGTTTTCCTATTAATAAAACAGGAATATGACTGTACTTCCTTCATGGGATTGCTATAATGATTTAATGAATAAATATAAAGTTTTTAGAATGTCACAGTGTGTACTCAACAATGCTTACCTGGTTAGCGGGGCCAGAAGATGTCAGAGACCCAACTATTCAATTGATACCCGCAAAGAAAAGGTCTGAAGGTGCAGAAGACTGAGAACAGGTTTTATATTTACTGTCTTAGGGTGTGGAGATCCTGTCCAACAGTGTGCAGGCAGTGAGCAGGATAAAAACTATTCAGAGAAGAGCCCACATAGGTTTAAAGTAATAGCTTCTCCCATCCTTCATCCAAGGCCCTTTTTATTACTTACCCTCTCATTGACCTCAATCAATGAAATATTTTCATTTGTCAAGTTGCATCAAGTAAAAAAAAAACTGGTATCTCAATTTAGTAATCAAGAGATGCATATACTTCTAAATCAACAAGAGGGCTAGTGTTATCAAAGTGGATATAATTATAAAGAACAACAACTGTGGTTTTTCATTAACTTGAGCCACCTTACTATGAATTAACGTTTAATTTTCATTTGATTTCTGAATTAAGAGTCTCATCATTCATGCATTTAGCCTGGTTAATTCCATCATATGCACAAGGTCCAAAGACAAGATTAGGGTAGGATAAGCCAGCTGATGAGTAACAAATAAGAGAAAAGCATCATATATCCTCTTATCCTAGATAAAATCAAAGGGAAAATGCAAAGAAAACAAAATAACTCTTCATCTTTATGTTCTGAAAAATAAAATTTTTTTTGGTATCAGGGATGGAACTCGGGACCCTGCGCCTGCAAGGCAGGCAGTGGCACCACTGAGCTGAATGCCCGGCCCTATGTTCTGAAATTTTAAGCCATGATGTCACTGAGGTTTTTCTAAAGGATTTTTTCATCTGTCTCATACACTGAGAGATATTCCTCAAACTGGGAAAACCAGTGAGTTATATTTTTTATAGACTTAGCTATGTCTTCTAAGAGTAGATAAAATAGCCTTGATTTCAACGTCTTTTTAGCCAAATTAAATTGTTCACCAAAAAAGAATAGAGTTGGAGATTTAGCTCAGTGGTTTCGCTGCCTGCTGCGCAAGCGCAAGGACCCGAGTTCGATCCCCCGTACCAAAAAAAAAAAAGAATAGATTAAACTCTGATGGATATACTGCAATGCAGGATACACTGCAACCCATCAAGCCATTTAAAGACATGAACTCAAAATTTTAAATTGTTATGATCTTCCCATGTATGAGTCTCTTCTCATCACTCCTCAAAACCTACTGCAGTCCTTTGTAACACACTCATGTACTGGTTTAAAGTGTTTCTTGACTTAACTCTGTCATCATTAATATCACACCCATTAATTTAGATTTTTAAAGTCAGACAGCAGGAACTGTCAAAATCTCTCCTAATAATTAAAGCACCTAACAGTCTATCTCTGTTAAATGAAGAAGTGCTTTTCACAAGACCAAGGTGAGAACCTTCCATGGCAAACCCAATCTAAAACCTCATCTTTTTTCTTCAAATTTATGAATTTGATTTTTTTGTTACACAATAACAAAGATACATGCTATATATCAATACTGTTCCCATATGATCTTCATGACCATCAGCAATTTCAAAAGATGATCTAGAATGTAGTTAAAATCTGTGCAGTACATATGCAATTATTATATGGCTGTGCACAGAAGTGGGGTTTGTGTACATGTAGGTGGCTGTAGGAGATGGCCTGGACTGCTTTTATATTAGTGACGTGTGTTTGTTGAGAAATAGCTGTGTAATAGAATCCAACTCTTTCCTTCTTCCCTTATTTTACTACACTTAGGCATTTTATAATAAAATGTTCATTTAACAAGTAGAAGTATGAGTCTTATTGTCTGCATATAATTTTTATATTGTTGCATAAGATTACAATGGATCATCTAACTTTCATGGTGAATAATTAACTTATAAAGATGGTTTAAAAATATTAAATTTAAAAATTAAGATATCCTTAGCAATCTTTCTTAGGGCGATACCCACTTGTTTGTAAAACCTCAAGTCTTAAAGGTATTGAATAATTTTATAGACAATAAATGTCTGAGCTAGAAGAACTAATATGACAGAGGAATAAATACCTGCTGGAACTTATATAAATCATTATACTTTTCATGGAAGTCCAAATTCAAAAGTTCCTTGTGTAGCCCTTCCATGAAGTCTTGGCTATGGATGAAGTTTGGGATCACGCAGTGAAGAAAGGGGTCCGTATCCATAACAACGGCTTCTGTTGGAAGGGAAACATTACTTGTGTATTTCTTCCCATTTGTATTTTTGACCATCAAGTAACATAGCAGAGAGAACACAAAAGGGGATGGTACTAAATTTTGGGAACTTAATACCTAATGTCCAAGATTCGGAGGAAGAAATATAAGCTTTCTCCTTTATTTACTCACCGTATTACCTTTTAAATAGAGTGTGCATAAAATACTAGTCCTTAAGATGAGTACAGATGATGCTACTAAATCAAAGTTCTTGCTTTTTAGTTTTTCAGTGTAATGATTATTGAACTGAATATATATTAGATTCTTATTTTCCCCAAAACTAAAATAAGAATAACAAATTAAATGAGAGTAATAATACTTGCTGGCAATTTCTTTTCAATCTACTTTTTGTTTCTCCAAGTTACTAGGAGAAGAAGTTGCTAAATGCTGTTTAAAAAATTGGTTCAGCATAAGATCTTCTAATTCCTTGATTTCTATTCCAATATTGCACCCATTACCTCCAGCAGGCTAGATTACTACTTCTCTAACACAACCAGATGGCTGGCTCAATGGTGCTTTACATGCATTATCTCATTTAGACATCTCAACAGTTCTTGGGTAGGTATTATCATATACTGTACCCATCTTACAGATGAGGAAATTAAGAAGTCTTTGAGTGTCCAGAGCTTGCACTTTAAAACACTAAGCTCTGCATGCAGAGCACCCAGAATTTGGCTCTTCAAAGCACTAAACAACTAAAAAAAAGTGTGTGGGGGGGTGAACTTTGGAAGAAAATGACTAACATATTATGCAGAATTCTTATCCTATTAGGCGACAACTTGAAGCTGAGGTTGGAATCCTTTGACGAATGTTCCTTCCCTCGGTCACCACGTTAAGTCACAAAGTGGAACTATAGGTACGTCAAAACGAGTAAGCTCAAGGGCTTGCTCTCTGGCAGCTCACAATTATTATGGGAGAACTGAGCAACAGCCTTGCAGAAAAATCATGTAAGGCTCTCAAGTATTTTGTCTAAATGTTTATTTTTCCTTACTCAAAGAAGCGTTCATTGACGCCTACATACTTTAGCCTGTTAATCCCATCCAACATCTTACTGAGATAAATAACATTAATTACCCTCTTTTATAAAGGAAGGAACTGAAGCTTTAAAAAGTTAAATCCATTGCCAACGACTCACAATCAATGAAGATTCTAACTCAGGAATCTCCGATAACAGGATTAAACCAGTAATTTTTACGCCCTCAACTTCTCGACACTCTCTGGCCTACAGCTTTTTCAATTCAAATTGAATGTGGAAGAAAAGGGAGTAGCAGGCGAGGCAGAAGGGTCGGAGGTGGCCAAAGTTCTCCAAACACCTCATCCCTACGGCCCCGCAGCCCAGGGCTTGGCTCACGTCCTTGGGCTTTTCAGGGGCTTCCAGATCCCTGCGCAACGTCTTCTCCCTCACAGCACCCGATTACCATGACTGAACGGCGTCCTGTGAATCCAGGCCTCCGCCACCTGCTTTTTCAAGGTTTTCTCCGTGACAGCGTCCGAAAACTCCGCCATCACCTCCTTCTTTCCCCTCTTTCCCACTCGGGCCGGGCCAGGCTCCGCGGGCCGCTTCCCATTCATCTTGCAAGGTATAGAGTCACGCCACACGAATCAAGACTCCACTTGCCTCCTGGAACCACCATTCCCAGAATGCCGCCTTTCCCGTGTTCCCTAGTGCTACCCAACCCAATAGACGGTACCAAAAATATGAGGAGGCGGAACCAGTACCAGATTTACCAATGGAAGCTCCAGATACTGAGGCTATCCTACCAGCGATTGGCCCAAAGGCGTTCGACCTGGAAGGCCTCCGCCTCTGTACTTCCTGCCGCGGGAGGGTCCAGATTCACTTCCGGCGTACGTACACCTCCTCTTACGTTTTCTTGTTAATGGAGGGCGGCAGCTGCTAAGCGGGACCCAGATAACCGTTGTCCGAAAGGGGAAAGTCTCCCCTGTCTCCGGCTTTCTGCTCGCTTCCAGGGCCAGAGCTCGCCAGCATGTCTGTGGTACCGCCGAATCGCTCGCAGACGGGCTGGCCGCGGGGAGTCAACCAGTTCGGCAACAAGTACATCCAGCAGACTAAGCCCCTCACCCTGGAGCGCACCATCAACCTGTAAGTGTGGCGCGGCTTTCACGGGCATCCTCTGCTTGTGAACGGAAAGGCGCTTTTCCTTCCGGCTCGCCTCCCTGCCCGCCGAACGCCCTCCCATCCCAAGAATTTAGAGTCCACTTTGAAGAGCTTTCCCTTTTTGAAGTAAAATGTGATCCCGTTCTCATTCCTGTATTCAGTCATTATGGGTAACACCGAAATTGGTTTTGAATTTATCTTTTCCCCACCTATCCAGAGGTAGCCAACTTAAAAATGTGTTTTTTAAGATTCTTTCCATTCAGTATTTAGGCTTTCACTTCACGTGTATGATACTGCTTTGTATGATTTTATTAGAAATGAATGGTGTAACTCATTTTTGCACTTTTTACCTTTCTGTAATTGTAAACTTTCGAGATCTACCTATAATTCATGTCTATAGTTTTTTCCTTTAAGTCCTGTCTAGTAGTTGCCTGCTTCAAACATACCCCATGTTTTGTTCATCTATTCAGGGCTTCCTGGCCTGCAGTATGCGTTTACATGTCTTGTCTGCTTCAGCGAGGGCTTCCCGGGCTCTTGCTAGATCCCCTGTCTTGGCAGCATGGACACTGGCTTGGTGGTGGTCGTGCGAACTGTGAAGGGAAGCAGAATGTTACCTCATAGAAACATTGTGACCTGTGTTTTATTTTCGACACAGCTTTTTCTTTGAGCAAACGATTGCTTTGCTTTTTGGGGGAGTGGGCGGAGACAGTCTCCCTGTGTAGTTCACTAGTGGTGATCGATCCTCTTGCCTCAGCCTCCTCAGTGCTGGGATTACAGGCATACATCACCATGCCTGGCTGCAAATCATTGCATTTCAAAGTCACTCTCAAAGGTAACTTCACTATAGTAAGTAATTGGTATTTGAGTTGTGTCTTCCTCAAGAAACTGTCACTATCTTTTTGTCATGTCTGAGTTTGTGAGGCAGTGTGGTATAGACGAACTTCCACCCTCAAAACCAAAAGTAATTTGAAATTGAAAAGATATTTATTATTGTGTTTTCTTTTTCTTTTGCCAAACAGGTGATAGCTTGGAACTTTAGGTAATAAAATGCTAGGTTTTATAAAATCTGAAATTAGTTTATACTTAGGTGTATAAAATTAATTTGTGTAACTTTTGTTAACATATAGTAGCACTTTAATTTCATATCACTTTTTGGAATATTCTCATAAAATTCCCATGAAATGGAAAAGGCAATTTTTTTTTTAAGTGTGAAAGCACAACTTCTGGGTTACATTCAGTGATGATCTGAACTAGAATCCACGCTTTTGTACGTGTTTTTCTTTTTTGCTTTGTTTATTGGTTCAGTGTGGAATCATGAAAAATTGGTGAAATAGTTGTGCTTTCAGAAAGATGTTTTAATCTTTGCTACATTAAAGTTGTGGATTGATTTATAGTACTTTTCCCTTTTTTTTCTTTTTTTGGGGGGCGTACTTTTCCTTTTGAATGTAGTATTGACAGATAATCACTGTGAACTTAACCTTGATCAGTACTGTGGGTACTGATCAGTTAAATTGAAAACAAATCTCTCTTCCTCAGTATTATTTCCGTTTAGGGCATACTGCATGAATGCCTACCTGGTAGCAGGAACTGTGCATAATGTTGAGTATACAGTGGTGAGGAAGTAAGATGTAGCCCATGCTTTGTGATATGCACTGTATGATAATAGATAATCTGGGCTTACTAATGTGGGAGCTGGCTTTTGCAATGGAGATATATCGTGTAACCTTAATTCTTTTTAATTCAGGTTGTGAGAACTAAATTTTTAATATATGGAAAGCATTTTTTAAAACTTATCAGACACATAGTGCTAGACAGTGTTAGATTTAGCTTTGGGTATACTAGAGAAGTTCTTTATAATCTTTAAAACATCTTGGAAACAATGTATTTTAATTTTTGTAGAGCTGTTTTTATGCCTTGAATTTGGCTTCTGGAATTTTGTTGTTGTTTTAGCAACCTGATTTCCCTTTTCAACAATAGCTGAGTGGAACAGATGTGTAGTTAACTATAACTTAAAGGGCTTTTGATAAAATAAATACACTGAATAGTCAAGTGTGACTAAAACATTCTTATTGAAAGGCTTATAATCAAGTGGTTATAAGGTGATATATATGATATAAATGTGGGATTTTAAACTATCTTAAAAGAAAAATTTGATCTTTGCTAGGTAAGATGAAAACTGTCTGATAGCATAAGCCATATTTTGAGTTCTTGGTAGAGGAAGAGAGGATATTCAGATTAGATATAGGGGGTAGAAGATTTGCATGAGAAGGGATACTGAATAGAATGAATGCAAAAGGGAAGAAAGGCTTCTTACTAGCTTTAGGTTGGAAAAAAAATATAGAAAAGTTGATCTGGAAAGGAAAGGGTTGTAATTCTAGAAAAATCTGAAGGCACTTAACAGATAGAAAATTAGAAATGTGAATGGATAGTGGTGGCTAAGCATATAGGAAAAAAAGAGATTAGCAGTTAACAATCATAATTACTGGAATTTATGATTATATTAGTAGTCAGAGGAACCAGGTTGATAATTGTTGGTATAGCAGCCATGATCTAAAACCAGAGAATTACTGATTTCTAAATAACCACCTCTCAAGCATTTAAGGCCCTAAAGGTAGTGCTGTCTATGCTTGAAAGGCTGGCCTCAAATTTGTGATCCTTCTGCCTCAGCCTGCCATTGGGCCGTGATTACAGGTGAACGCCACCATACCTCGTGAGGGTAGTCTTGATCGTGTGGAAGCTCTGGTTTTAGAGTCCAGAGAAAATTCTAATCATTGCCTCCTCATTAACTAATTAGGTAACTTGGGACAAATCCTTTGTTTCTGAGGACAATATATACACATCTGACCGTGGTTTCTTTCTCTGTGGTTGGTATCTGTTGTAGTACATTATGGTCTTCAGTTCTCATGCTAGACATTTGTCTTTGGATTACAGGTACCCTCTTACCAATTACACTTTTGGTACAAAAGAGCCCCTGTATGAAAAGGACAGCTCTGTTGCTGCCAGATTTCAGCGCATGAGGGAGGAATTTGATAAAATTGGAATGAGGAGGACTGTAGAAGGGGTTCTGATTGTACATGAGCACCGGCTTCCCCATGTGTTACTCCTACAGCTGGGAACAACTTTCTTCAAATTGTAAGTGTTGTTAGAAATTAACTTTTAATGGAAACAAAGATTTTGTACATAGGGAGGGGAGAGGGCTTAAGGGGGGGAATGGGATAAAATAAAATTTGTTTAAAAAAAGAAATTAACTTTTAATGGGATAATTTAATGAGATTTATGCAGCTTTGGAATACAATTCTAGCCTATAGTCATTTGTTTCAACAAACATTGCTGTTAATAGTCTTTAGAAAGAAAACAGTATCAGTATTTTCTTTAGTTTAGTATTCATTTATTTTCCTAACTAGAAATCTTCATATATCTGTATATGGTTGATATTAATGACTGAACTTGGTAGAAAAAAATATCATGGTAGCATTACTAAGACCAATTGATAGTATTTTTTCCTTAGAATGATGTACAGTTTAGTTTTATCTTGTGAACTTATAAACCTTTTATGATATGGTTGGTCCACAACTGTATGATCAGATTATACCACAACAAAGGTCCTAAAAATTTAGATTGAAATTCTTGAAAAATGTCTTTTTTTTTTTTTTTTTGGTACTAGGGATCGAGCTCAGGACCTTGTGCTTTCGAGGCAGGTGGTGGAACCACTGAGCTAAATCCCCGGCCCTTATTCTTTAGACCTAAAGAATGTAGTCTGTTCAGAGAGGAAATTGGGATGGATTGGTGGCCAGTACAAATATATTTATGTGTATGCTGTATTATATATTTTTTCTGTTTAAAACTAGGGTTACATACTGTTAGTCTGGTCAACGTTACATCACCATATTTTTCTTCTGCCATTGGTATTTGAGTTTTGAGTGCCTTGTCATATAGTGAAATGTGTCTTATTTAGTTGCTTGATAGAAATATTAATGTGTTCTTCCTGTTATCCCCAAATTGTATTAAGTTGAAAGCTGAAATTCTTAATCTTTACACAGACCTGGTGGTGAACTTAACCCAGGAGAAGATGAAGTTGAAGGACTAAAACGCTTAATGACAGAGGTATTTTTCTATTTTTCATTGTGACAGTTTTATTGCCCATGTGAATACCACCAGCTTTTGTTATGTCTGAGGAAAAGGATAAGTTTATTTTGTATATTTTGTTTTCAATAAGTACAACTGAAACCCAAGTGTTAGTATGTTTATTTTCTGCAAGTTGAATTTACACTTAATTTGTCTTAACATTTTAAAAATGGAAATGTTGATGTAACAATAATGATAAATAAAAAACCAGCATGTATTGAATACTGTGCTAGACACTGTTCTCAGTTCTTTACATGCAGTAATTCCATTAATCATCACAGTAGTTCTGGGAAGTAGGTTTTTTTTTTTGTTATGTTTTGGTGTTCTGTTGTTTTCTTTTTGGCTTTTTTGAGGCAGGATCTCCCTCACTATGTAGCCCAGGCTGGCCTGGAACTCGAGGTGATCCTCCTGCCTCAGCCTCCCAGTGCTGGGATTACAGGCATGCACCACCATGCCCAGTTTGAGAAGTAGGTATTATTATGAATCCCATTTTACAGATAAGGAAACTGAGCATGGATTTAAATAACTTGATGTTATAACAGCTAGTGTGTAGTAGAACTGGAGATTTGAATCCTCGCAGTATTGTTACAGAGTAGACCTCTGTAAAATTTTGAGTAAGAGATAGATTTCTTAATGTTTGTTTTCATTTTCACACATACTTTATAGACTATGCCCAAATTGCACTAATTTTAAAAAATCATTCTAGTGTCTGCCTCTAAAGAATTAGAGCCAAATGCCAAAATACTGGAGGCTTTTGAGATGGTAGTGTTTTCATTAAGTATTTTTAATTTTTAACATTCAGTCTCTCCCTTAATTGCAAGACTAATAATGCTGTCTATAAAAATCATGGCGGGGCTGGGGATTTAGCTCAGTGGTTTCACTGCCTGCTGTGCAAGCACAAGGACCCGAGTTCGATCCCCAGTACCAAAAAAAATTAAATAAATAAATAAAAATAAAAATAAAAATCATGGCACACAGAAAAACAAAAAACAAAACTAAAATCACTTGCAATTCTGCCACTATTGACCAGTTGGTTTGTTTATATAGTTTTTTTTTTTTAAGTGACTGTAACTCTTTTAACATATGGTGGGATGTTCATAGGTGATAGATTGAACCCTCTGCTTAACTCTGCTTAACTCTGCTTCTGAAAACCCACCAAAGAGGCAGGAAAAAGGTGTCTTTAAAAAGATAAAATTACATCCAGGCATGGTGGCACATGCCTGTATTCCCAGCATTTTGGAGGCTGAGGCAGGAGCATCACCACAAGTTTGAGGCCAGTTTGGCCTTTATAGTGAGATTAAGGCCAGCCTGAACTATATAGTGAGACCCTGTCTCAAAAGAAAGGAAGGAAGGAAAGGAAGGAAGGAAGGAAGGAAGGAAGAAAAAAAATATTCACTGGGCATGGTGGCATATACTTGTAATCCCAGCACTTGGAAGGCTGAGGCAGGAGCATTGCCATGAGTTTGAGGCTGCACAGTGTGTTCAAAGCCAGATTGAACTATATTGTGAGACTCTGTCTTCAAAAAAAAGGATAAAGATTCAATAGGATTGAGGGAGTGCAAAGTAAGACAGTCAAAAGAAAAAAATTGGGGAAACTGAAAAGCAGTTGGGCAAATCATAACCAACTGTCTTAACATTTCTTGTCACTGAGACACAATACCTGAAACTCACAAGTTAAAAGAGGAAAGGTTCATTTCACCTTATAGTTTGTAGAGGTTTCAGTCCACAGTCAGCTGGCTGCAAGGCAGAGTGGCATGCAGAGGGGCATCACAGAGGAGAAACAGTCCATGGCAGGGCAGGCAGGAGACAGCAAAGGAGCAAACAAGCAGTAGCACCAGAAGTTGCTCCCTTTTATCCCTTCCAGACTATCTACCTTGTTGCTTGTTGCTGCCTTCTGCCAGCCTCGCTGTGGACCCAAGAAGAGTATTCATAAGTACAAATGTTTAGGACACTACTTACGTTACTTCTTTTGACAGATACTGGGTCGCCAGGATGGAGTCTTGCAAGACTGGGTCATTGATGACTGCATTGGTAACTGGTGGAGGCCAAATTTTGAGCCTCCGCAGGTCAGTGTACAATCACATTTTCTGAGCATTTGGACAAACAAAATTGATTTAATTCCTTTCTTTTTTGTACCGGGGATCAATCTCAGGACCCTGTGCAAGGTAGGCGGCGGCACCACTGAGCTAAATCCCTGGCCCTTAATTCTTAGCATTTAAAAAGTGATCAAGTAAAGTTTATTTAAAATGCTTTTAAAAATGGAGACTCTCCAAACATAATGACTTGAAATTTCCTTTTCTCCCCTCCTTAATTTAGAGTTACACAGCCAAACATTTTTTTTTCCTGTTAAGGGAAGATTTCAAAAATATGCAAAAGTAGAGAGAATAGTAATAAATGAATCTAGTAACCTGTCATTCAGCTGTATAGTTAGCAACTCGTGGTCAAGTATATTTCATCAGTTCCCTGCCGTATAGTACTCTTGTCTCCCCAGCCCTTACCTTGGATTATTTTGAAGCAAATCCTAGATATCATTTTCATTGTAAATATTTCAGGGCTGGGGTATAGCTTAGCGGTAGGGCATTTGACTAAAAGGTCCAAGGCTGGATTTGATCCCTGGCACTGAAAAAAATCAATTTAAAATATTTTAGATAAGGATATTTTTATTAGTATATGTTTGCTATGCGTAATGATTGCATTCAGTTTGGGGGCTTAACACATATATATATAGAATTTTGATCATCTTTACTCTCTCCCCCATTCCCTTCCCATTTCCATTTAAAATATAACCACATATTACTATTATACTAAAATGAGTAATTTCATAACATTAAATATGTAGTCATTTTTTTTCACATTTTCTGATTATTTCTATTTTTGTTTTTAATTTTTTTTTTTTTTTTTTGGTACCGGGGATCAAACTTGGGACCTTGTGCTTGTGAGGCAGGCAGTGGCTAAATCTGCCTGAGCTAAATCCCCGGCCCCTATTTTTGTTTTTATATTTGCATTAAGGTAGTCTTTTTAAAAATATATCCGCAGGTTAGATACCTGTCTCTTTTTTCTTTGTCTTTTTTCTATGTATTACTATTTTCGAATATCTTGAAATTTTTTTGTTTTTATATTTGTTTGAATTAGGATAGTCTTTTTGTATTTACAGGTTAGTTGCCTCTTTTTTCTTTTTCCTCTTTTTTCTTATTAATGAAAAGCTATTTGAAGTCTTCAGTGTTTTCACCGCTAATTGCATTCTCCTGTTGTCATTGAGCATGTAGCTTGCTGTCTTGTATGTCCTATAAATTGATAATTAGCGTAAGAGATTGGATTCGAGTTTAACAGGATTAGGGTGTGTAGGGGTGCAAACAAGATTTGTCATGGATAGTATATTATTTATTGCCATATAACACATTAGAGATTGAAATCCGTACTCCAGACATCTGAAATCTAGGATCCGTGGTTGACACAACCAGGGATGGTGGCACATGCTGGAATCCCAGCTACTTACTGGACTGAGGCAGGAAAACCACAATGAAGCCAATCTGGACAATTTAGTGAGATTCTGTCTCAAAATAGAATAACAAATGGGAGACTGGGGTAGGGTTATGGCTCATTAGTAGAATATTTGCCTACCATGTGTGAGGCCATGAATTCAATCCCTAGTACCACCAACAAAGTTTTGGACTTAAGAAATTTGGATTTTTTAATTAGATGTGCTTAACTTGAAACATCTGTGCAAATATCCTAAAATCTGAACAACTTGGAAGTCTGAAATGATTTGGTCCCAAGCATTTCCTATAAGGAATAGTCACCTGTACTTAAAAAAATTTAACATTCTAAAACCATAGATATTTATCTTATCTCAGTTTCTCAGGGTCAGGCATCTGGGAGCTACCCTGTAGGTTTGTTCTCCCTGAGGATCTCTCATGAAGTTAGTCATGTGGTCAGCTGGGACTGCATCAAAAAATCTGAACCAGGGCTAGGATCTGATCCCCGGTTCACATATATTTGTTATCAGACCTCTCAGTGCCTTCCAACCTGTTGGACTGAAGGCTTTAGTTTTTGCTGGCTGTTGATCTAAGACTTAGTTTCTTGTCATGTGAACACTTCCACAGGATAACTTCAGCAAGGCAGCTGCCTTCACCCAGAGTATGTAAGTCAACAGACATTGAGACAGTGACAGAAAGAGTACCTAAGTATGAAGCTACAATCTGTTATAGCCTAGTCTAGGCAGTGGCAGACAATCATTCTGCTGTTCAGTATTGGTCATAACCTAGTACATGGTGAGAGAGGACCCCACAAAGGTATGAATGCCTGGAGATGAAGATCACTAGTGGTCGCTGTAGAAGCTGCCTTCCATGGATGGTGATGTGTACTTCCATCAGGAATTCCCTTTTTTTGCACCAGGGATTGAACTCGGGACCTTGCACTTGCCAGGCAGGAGGCGGCTCCACCAAGCTAAATCCCCGGCCCTCCATCAGGAACTTTTAAATATCTGGTTGTTTTCTGTTTTAACATTTGATCTATGAATTTACTAGGGTTGTGATGCTTTTTTAGAGAAACTTCTCTCATCAACTACTTGGTTAACCTGACACGTACAGTAAATTTGTAAAGTCAAGAATAGGTGCTTCTATTCCTTGACTTACCTACCAGTGTTCAGAAGAATGAGTTCATTCCTTAGCATCTTCCAAAGACTGCACTCAACAAAGAGAACAAAACATAGACTTCAGTACAGATCGCTTGGGAGATGATCATAGGAAGCAGAAGAATATAGGGTGAGGGAGGCCAAAAGAAAAATAAAATTAAAAGATAATATTGTTGCTTTTATTATAGCTCTGGCAAACTAGATTGATCCTCCTAAGGACTGTCAGAACTATGTGTAATTATCCTCAGAATTATCCATCAGAAAGTTGGAGGCCGGGACTCCTAACTCCCATTGGCTAAGAATTGCATTAACTCCTTTGTACTTTCAGGTTGAGTCTAAGAATCCTTTCAGAGACATTCCAGGGATTGGAGAAGTTTGGAGGCTGAAAAGCAGGGAACTTTTCAGTCTTCAGAACACAGCTGCTGTGAATCTGAGGGAGAATGATGTGCTGTGATGTGGAACACAGAAAAACGTGTTTCATTAAACTGTCAGTGTGACCTAATGAAATTAAGTATATTTGATGTATTTTAATCCACTATGTAGTTCAGGCAGGCCTTGAACTACTGTGTTGTTCAGGCTGACGTTGAACTCGTGATGATTCTCCTGCTTCAGCCTCCCGAGTGCTGGGATTATAGCCATGAGCCACCATGCCTGGCTAGATTTTCTTACTTTGGTTAGTGAGGAAACATCTTAAAGTTGGGTCCTAAATCCTTTTGACATATCAGTGATGGCGAACTTTTAGAGACTAAGTGCCCAAATTACAACCCAAAACACATCTATTTTATGGCAAAGTTCCAACACTGCAATTAAACCTGAATACTCTACTGAGGTTTTAGTTTAGAAACAACAACTCATTAAAAGAAAAGCACAGTAACAGATTTCAATGATACAAAAAGCCTGCTGCCACTGTGATAGAACAAAAGTCCTAGAGTTTTAGTTAGGAATCTGAAAGGAAAGGTCAGCATCATCTCCCTGGCTTGGCCTTCTCATATAGTACAGTTGATTTACAGTGGGACAGGTTAAAAAAAAATTGTAGCCTCAAGCAGAAGAAAGTTAGTAGGGTTCGGTCCTGGTTTGGAAACTTATAAGTGAAACACAGGTGTTTTTTAGCATGTGCTATTTAAGCCACTTCTCACCGCTTTGTCTCTCTGCTGCTAATGTGTCTGGTTTTCATGATAATGTGAGGAATTGCCAAAACCTGGGACAGTTATCTCAGTTCATTGCACCTTGGGGATGACTGGTATATAATTATCCTAAATTGAATACTGTTTAGGTGCCAGTGGGTAACAGTGGGAAATAACATAGGCTTTTATAAGTAGATAAGAGTCTAATAGATGAAGCTGAATTTTGGCTTCACTACTTGGAAAGAATGCTTGGCCTCTTAGAAGAAGTTCCTGTGTAAAATGGGTATGATGATAATACCGTCTTTGCTAGCCTGTGCTTTTATTCCACTCCCCATTCATACTTCTTTTCAGCACTTTTCATTCTACTATCCTCAAATACAACTCCAAAAGTCAAGTCAATTTCTGAATATACTGTGGGGAGATATATGAGACATTTTTATAACATATACAGTAAAGGGTTATAAAAACCTCATATTTTTTCTTTATGTCAAAGTTAATTCATTCTCAGCTAGCCGTTTCCCTTTCTAATTCTCTTCATCTCTTTAAATTCTCTGTAATATTTTCTTAATTTTACCAAGCAGTTATACTTTGCTCGGCTGGCAGAACTCCACTTAGATCATCTGGTATTTTTGAAGCATGTGCTGGGGGGGGGCGGGGGTTGGGAAAAGGAGCAAAGAGCATCTTGTCAAATACTTTACAAGCTATATTTAAACCTTTAATATAGTAAACATGTCCACATCAAGATTCTAGAGCATTTAACCTAATAATGATATTTAAAAGCAGCAAAATTTTTTTTTGTTGTTTTGGTACCGGGGCTCGAACTCGGGTCCTTGTGTTTGTGCAGCAGGCAGCGAAACCACTGAGCTAAATCCCCAGCCCAAGCAAAACGTTTTTATTAAAACATTAGGGTCGGGGATTTAGCTCAGTGGTTTCACCGTCTGCCTTGTAAGCACAAGGACCTGAGTTTGATCCCCGGTACCAAAAAAAAAAAAACCAAATCACTAATTAAAATAAAATATGTATGAAAGCATTTATTAGTACATCTTTTAGGTACTTGGCTCTGGTAAAGGAAAAACTAGCAAGTAATATACTATCAGCAGTTTGCACTGTACTGGGGAATAAATGTGTAAAGAAATGAATGAAGCCCTGGGATACATGTTAAAATCATATTCAGAATATGAGGAACTTGGTCTCAGAAGGGTTTATAGTTGAGCTTTGTGTCAGAAATGGGAACATTTGGGCTGGGGATTTAGCTCAGTGGTGCCATCGCCTGCCTCACAAGTGCAAGGTCCTGAGTTCGATCTCTGGTACAAAAAAAAAATGGGAGCATCTGATAATTAAAGGCACTGAGGTATAAAAAATGTTGGAGGGCCGGGGATTTAGCTCAGTGGTTTCGCCGCCTGCTGCGCAAGTGCAAGGACCTGAGTTCGATCCCTGGTATCAGAAAAAAAAGAAAACCCCCCACAAAATGTTGGATCTTGAAAACTACAAATTATTCTCATTTGTTATTTTAGTATCCATATATTCCTGCACATATTACAAAGCCTAAGGAACATAAGAAGTTGTTTCTGGTTCAGCTTCAAGAGAAGGGTGAGTTATTTTGTTTATGAATGTAGTCATCTAAAAACTTTTGGGATGTTTTCAAGGATAAAACATCCTTTTGTGTTTTCCCCAAGTTACTTAAATTTTTTTGATTTAGTATTAGACTAAAAACATACCATGTTTATATAGAATTACCTGGTTTCTCTTAGTTGTGCCAGTCATGGTACAGGGGGAGAAGTGAATTTAACTGGAGCCTGAAATAGCAGATTATCATATTTTTAATAATTGTTTAGCTGCTAGTATCTTAATAAATGTTTTCTTGGTTCCTAATAGCGAGGATCTTTTGAGAGAATCAGTTAGTTTCAAATCTGTAGTATTCATCTTTATCTAAGAAGACACAACTAAAATGTATTAATGAGA
Organism: Heterocephalus glaber; assembly: GCF_053883595.1. NCBI lineage: Eukaryota > Metazoa > Chordata > Mammalia > Rodentia > Bathyergidae > Heterocephalus > Heterocephalus glaber. The sequence continues at coordinate 29,144,546 of NW_028258137.1, forward strand.
ATTTGTCTTTTTCCTTAAAAGCTTTTCTCAAAGCTAAAACTGTTTATTAATTTTAAATGAAATGGAAACATTGATTATATGAGAAATTATAGAAAATGAATACTGTTTGGTTTATTTTAGCCTTGTTTGCAGTCCCTAAAAATTATAAGCTGGTAGCTGCACCATTGTTTGAATTGTATGACAATGCACCAGGATATGGACCCATAATTTCCAGTCTTCCTCAGCTGTTGAGCAGGTATGGAAAGCTGAACATTTTTTTATTCATCCATATAAACTGTCATATTTTAAAGCCACTTGAGAATAGGTAATTCATGAATTTTGATGTTTAAGGAAACTAAGACACCTGTATTCTTAGGTCATATGTAAGCTGTAAAAAGCAACTAAAAGTGTCCTTAGAGGCTTTAAGTTATGACATAATATTCTGATATTTGTCTGACCTGCTCTACTCCAGATCTGATACTCTATAGTTATGGCTTAAGTCTTTATTCAAAGAAAAAGTATAAAGTGTAATGTGTAAATATGAAGGGAGCCATCTATATAAAAATAGAATTGAATCTCTTGGTGTAATATATTCTTTTTCCCTTTTGGAACTTAACTGTAACTAGTCTTAAATTGGGGCATATGGGATTAGATCCTGACTTTTGTACATGGAGAATAAATTTTTAGGCAGAGTGAGAAATCCATTTTTTAAAAAGTCAACTTTGTGGGCCGGAGATTTAGCTCAGTGGTTTTGCTGCCTGCTGCGCAAGCGGAAGGACCTAAGTTGGATCCCTGGTACCAAAAAAAAAAGTCAACTTTGTAAGGGGCTGGGTATTTAGCTCAGTGGCGTCCGTGCCTGCCTCAAAAGCTCAAGGTTCTGAGTTCGATCTCCGGTAACAACAACAACAAAAAAGTCAACTTTGTATTGGTTGAGATCCTTAGAGCCAACTATAGATGAAAATTGAAGACTGATGTGGTTAAAAATGTAGATTCTGTGGTCAGTGTTTGGATTTGAATCCCAGCTTTAATACTTGCTGGTAATGTGACCTTGGACAAACTATATGATTTGTTTCATCTATAAATGGGGATGGTAGCTGCTACTTATAGGATTGTGAGGACCAACTGAAATGGCACATGTGAAGTGCTTAGAACACTACCACTTCTGGTAAGTACTTAATAAATGTTAGTTTAAAAACAGTTCCAAGCTGGGCATGGTGGTTCAGACCTGTAATCCCACCTTTCTGGGAGGCTGAGGCAGGAGGATCAAACTTCAAGCTTTGGCAACCTAGGGACTTAGTGAGACCCTGTCTCAAAAAATAAGAAAGGCCGGGGATTTAGCTCAGTGGTTTCGCCGCCTGCTGCGCAAGCGCAAGGACCTGAGTTCGATCTCTGGTACCAAAAAAAAAAGAAAAAAAAAAAAGAAGAAGAGCTGAGGACATAGCCTGGTGTGAAGGCCCTGAGTTCAGTTCCCAGTACTGTCAGAAAAGAAAAAATATTCCAGCAGTGAAAAGTTGAGTAGGAAATTGGTCTTTCTACTTTGTCACTAATCAAACTTCATCTTTTGTTCCTGTACTTCTAATCATATTATTTTGTTTGCTTTATTATAGACTTGACTATAGGCTTAATGTAAAAGAAATTGTGCAAGATATGGCTAAAGAAAAAAATTTGTAAGTTTTTGATAGGCAGAAATGGACTTTTGATTAGTTCTTTTATTGGCACCGGTCATAAGCACTGATTCTGTCAGGTACAGGAATTGTGCTGAGTCATCAGAATACAAGGACAAGATGGAAATGGTGGTACACACCTATAACCCCAGCATTCTGGGAAGCTGAGGCAGAGGGATTGAAATTCTAATTCCAGCCTGGGCAGTTAGTAACTTAGTGAGACCTTGTCTCAAAAAAAAAAAAAAAAAAAAAAAAAATGGCCGGGGATGTTCAGTGAATCCCCAGGACTGCAAAAAAGAAAAAACGTCAAAACAATAAGAAAAAAAATCCAAGGATATATAAAACGTTTTCCTGCCTTCAAGAAACTTTATAGTACATAATTAATCAAGTTTAGACTCTTAAATTTTTTCATTGTTAAATATTCAGCAAAACTTTTATTAATACATAAAGTATGACTGGTGAGAGAAAACTGTTTTGGAGTAGAAAATGTTAAAAAATGTGGACTGTGCATGGTGATGCATGCCTGTAATCCCAGCACTTGAGAGGCTGAGAGAAGAGTATCACCACAAATTCAAGGCCAGCCTGGGCTACATGGTGTGGTCAAGGCCAACCTGAACTGTGTGGGGAGTCCCTATCCCCCCCCCCCCAACAAAAGAAAACAAAAAGGAAAATGTTAAAAATGTCAAAGAAGGGTAGAAACATCCAGATAAATTTTCTAATCTAAGGTGAAAACTGGGTAATTAAAATATTGTTCTTTTTAAAATTCAGGTTCAATTTTATATACAACTGAATTCCTGCGCAGAGGAGAAGTAAAAGAAGCCGTCTCTGTGAGCACAGCTATAAACAGTGTAGAAGAATAAACATGGTAGAAAAGTTTTTTTGGTGTTTATCCTTTTCCCAAGCCCTAAATTTCCCCCTTTCTATTGTTTGAATAGTAAAGTTCATATGAAGAACTAGATAGTGATGCAAATAATGTAATGTTTACTTTTGGTTCTACTCATGCTTTTTTGTACAACATTAAAGAAAGTGAACTTCTATTTGTATTTTTTTAATTTCTCATTAAACTTTGAAAACTCTTGTGGTTGATCTTTTTTACCTCTTTTATGCTGGTAAATGTTAAGACACAATGTAGTTTAGGCCAGTGGAGTTTTATGGGACCCTTGCTCCCATTCCATTCTAGGCTGCATACAGGTACTTCAAGACTGCACAGACCTTTGTAATGAGGATTTTCAATTATTTTTAGGAACAAGCTTTGATTGAGTCCGAGATGCAACTCCTGAACCAGACTTTGTTCTCTAGTGCAGTGATGGCAAACCTTTTAGAGACCAACTACCCAAACTAACTCAAAATCCACTTATTTATTGCAAAGTGCCAACACTGCAATTAAACCTGAATACTGAGGTTTTAGTTTAGTAAAAACAACTCATACACTTGGCTCATGTGCTGACAGAGGGCTCTGTGTGCCTGCCATGGCATGTGTGCCATCAGTTCACCACCAGTGTGCTAGTGAGTTCTATAGAGAACTCAGTATATTAACTGACTAGTACATTTTATAACCATCCAGGCCGTAGGTTAAAAGCAACAGACCCTTGCCAGGGATTTAGCTCAGTGGCACCTCACCTGCCTCACAAGCATAAGGTCCTGAGTTCGATCCCCAGTACTGGAAAACAAAAAAAAAGAAATTGTCTGTTTTAAATTCTGCCCAATAAATCCCTTTATTCCTCTCAAAAAAAAAAAAAAAGCAACAGACCCTAAACATATGGAAAACATTAAAATTGGCTAGATCAGGGCCAGGGATTTAGCTCAGTGGTTCCACTGCCTGCCTCGAAAGCACAAGGTCCCACGTTCGATGTCGGGTACCAAAAAAAGATTAGCTAGATCAGCTAAGTCATGGGAATTGGTATAAAAGTTTTCCCTTTATGTGATAGTGGTGGTATTATTTCTGCAATTATGAAGTTGTGTCTTAGTTATTCTTAGAGCCATGGTAAAAATACTGTTAGGTTTTGAACTTTTAGTTTACAAACTTTTCTCAGTTAACTTGAGATTATATCCATAGAGATGAAAACTTGGTTTTAGCAAGTGACAAAGCATTTCAGAAATATTTAGGAGTAATCTGTAGCAACTGGATTCTAGGGCAAGGATAGGTGATAGGCAGGGGTCAAATGTCAGCCTAAGATAAAAATACCAAATTAAAAAAGAAACTTTTAAAAACATTGTTCAATTAGGATCAGATTTGGGGGAGAAAAATCACCTTCCATGATTGTTTTGGCATCCAAGGGAAATACTTCAGTAACCACACTTCAGATGTTAGCTCTTGCAGTTCTCTGGGGATGGGGAGAAATGAATTTTTTCTAGGTATGATTTATAAAATGCTGTCAATAAGTAGTGTTTGAATTGAAGAGTCATCTGATTCAAAGCCATTCTTACCATTTGTAACTTAAACTTTGACCTAGAAATTCTTTCCTGATCACTTCTTCATAATATAGGTGCTTAAGTCAGTCATCCATACACTGGGGCCTACTGAGCAAAACTTTGAAGTTGTGTGGGTTAGTAACCCAGATAGGGTTTTGAATATGAAATTCATAATGTACAGACAAACTTTTCTGATCAGTTACAGTTGAATCCCTATACTCTTTGTTTATCCTGATATAGAACAAGAGGATTCAAGTTTTGTGTGTTCTTATAAGCATTAAAAGAGGGCATTGTTTAAGATCTTTTGATAGGTAACTTTTTATTGCACTTCTTTAGGAACAGTTTTAATTTGTGCATTCCAACAGTATAAGCTAAGTTCTTGATGAACAGACATATTTTTGAGACCGTACTATGTTCCTGGTTTGTCTACAAATGAAAGCTCTCTTTTCTATTGTATAACCACAACATGTCATCTTATTTTCCATGAATAATCCAAATAGTGCATGTTCTATATAAAAATACTAAATGACATAGGAAATATTTGAGCAGGAGTAAAAACTAAAAAGTTATACTCAATTGTTTGAAGTCATATTTATGATTGACTTATCCCTTTGGAGAATAATTTTTCCCCTTAAGTGATAAAGATTATGATTTTTTTAAAGTAGGTAATACTTAAAATGGCATTACAATTCTGTAAATGAGCTTATACTGTTAACAGCATATTTGGAAGAGTTTACTTTTTATTTTGCCTTGTAACAACAATATTGTTATTTTGGATATTTAAAAGTTTCATTAAGTTAACATTATATGTGGACAAAGTATAACCAAATTAGCTGGTCTGTTTTCTTCAATGCTTAGAAGTGAGGTAGAGAGCCAGGTGTGGTGGTGCTCACCTGTAATCCCAGCACTCTGGGAGGCTGAGGCAGAAGGATCGCTGTGAGTTCAAGGACAGCCTGGGTTACATCATGAGTCCAAGACCAGCCTAAAAACTTACATAGGGAGACCCTGTCTCAAAAAACAAAAACACAGATGAAGAAAGAAAAAACTCAGCAGGCCAGCAGCAATCAGCTAACAAAGATGTGACTATCATGCTTTTAGGTTCTTAATGACTGTTTTTCAAGTACCTGCTCATTCAGTTGATGTGAAATGCCACCAGTAGCTTTTCCATATTTGAGTTTCACAAAATATTTTTACTAGTTCATAGTATTTAGATCTGTATGTGCTGATCTGTAAGACTGCTTCAGAGAAGTTCCAATTTTCTATGTTGCATTGCCAAAGAAGGCTTAGGGATTTCTGACTGATTTTCCTATACATATTTCACTTTTTTAATATCATTTATTGTTTGAGTTAAACTGGATTTATTTTAAGCAGCTTTTGTTTATGTGATGAGAAACAATACTGTAATTTGACTTGATACATAAATAGCATTTCAATATTAGCTCATATTAAGCCTGTTTTGTGAATAAAACTTTTAAAACCATTAAGCTTGTTTAGGTGTATTGTCTGTTGAGGGAATGATCATTGTATTTAAAAACTTAATTTGGCTGAGGGGTTAGCTCATTGGTGGAGAGAGCACTTGCCTACCTGGATTTGATCCCTAGCACCAGAAAGGGATAGAAACCAGATTACTGTGTTCACATCATAATGTACATGCACCATTTATAGACTGGCTTTGAGAACTTTTCTGGTATTTATAGGTAATGTATAAAAGAAACTCTTTGAAGTTTTGGTTATATTTTTGTAAAGCAAGAATTTGATTAAAATGGTCACTGTTTTTTATTTTACTGTCATTTCAATAAAAATATTTAAAACAATGCTTATTTGGGGTAGTCCTATGGGGAGTTGCCAGCCTTAGCATGTCAGTAGAAATCTTGTATGGTTCTGGTTCTATGTCAGTGGCTGGGTGTCATTGGGTAAGAGACAGGTTGGCTTCTGTCTTTTCTCATTGCTGAGACACAAGACCAGACACTCACATGTCTAAGGAGGAAAGGTTTATTTTAGCTCACAGTTTGTAGAGGTTTCAGTCCATAGTCCACTGGCTCCAAGGCAGGGCAGCACGGCAGAGGGGTGTGGCAGAGGAGAAACCGCTCATAGCATGGCAGCAGGAAACTCAGATCAGAGGAGGGAGGGAGATATACCCTTATAGGCCACACCCTCAGTGACCTACCTCCTCCCACTAGGCTTTACCTCCTAATATCACATTTAGCTATAGGCTCATTGGTGGACCGTGAATGAGTATCATGGCTCCATAAGCCAATCACCTCCCTAAAGCCCCACCTTGGTATGAGCGCATGAGGCTTTGGGAAGACATCTAAATATAAACGATAACAGTATCACAGCAAGAGCCTGCTGGCCAGAGTCAGTGATACTAGACTCCCCCATTGTGCTTCAGCAGCATGTTTTTAGCAGATTCAGTTGAAGGAGTTTGAAGAAACTGAAGACTGCAATTTACAGTTCGGTTGCCAACTGCACGTGGTTCATGTTATTGGGTACTTAAGTTTCTTGTGCTTACTCTTTTAGTTTTTTTCTCAAACTTTTTCAATACCTAATAGAACCATAGCCATTTGAGACTTTTTGAGGGTCCACAGTTGAATGAAACCTGGTAAAAGTTATTGCAAAGTTTTGAAAATTTATTATTTGTATATTTGTGCAGGGCATCAAGGATCTATAAGAAAGTAAGTATGAAAGAAAAGTAAAAAAAAATTTTCCCCCATAAAGACTTGGTTATATTCTCCCCCCTGCTAGATTAGCAGTGGAGTACTGTGGTCTAGCTCATGAAACACCAGAATTCTGAAGTCAATCTTTTTTTTTTTTGGTACCGAGGATCAAACTTGGGTCCTTCCACTTGCAAGGCAGGTGGCGGAACCACTGAGCGAAACACCAGAATTCTATGGAAATATAGTTAAGGCTGCTGGACTAATGAAGTTCAGTTCCTAGGATTTCTTAGGCAATAACAAAACTACTCAGGCTTTCTTGCAGGATGGTGAAAATCAAAGTCATAAATATGGAAGGACTTAGGAGTTTTAAAAAAGGAAAATAGCAATAATCTAGGTGTGAGTCTTATTCCACACAAACTGCTTTATCTGAAATGACACACCTATTTCCTTTAATCAGAGCCCTGTGTGGTTCACACACCTGCAGTCCTAGCTGCTTGGGAGGCTAAAGTTTCAAGGCTAGCCTGAGCAACTTTGTGAGACCCAATCTCAGAATTTAAGAAATAAATAAAAAAGGATAGTGATGTAACTCTAGTGCAGGACTTGCTTAGCATACGTGAGGCCCTGGGTTCACTCACCAGTACTTCAAGTAAATAAGTCAGAGTCGCAATCCCACAAAGATGGCAGGAAATTCAGTCTATATCATTGAATCATTGGGAGTCGGGGACCTCCTCTCAGTCTGAAATGTAGAATGCATAAATGGTACACTGAAATGCACGTGGGTGACTCTAATTTTGATCGTGGACTTCACTAACTTTCTTGTCCAAGCCAGACCAGCTTTTTAAAGTCCCTGCTGCTATATTTATGGCTGTGGGCTCTACTGATAGATACCAGTAGTCCCTATCTCTACAGTCTTGGTTTTCTGGGCACGCTAAGTATTTATCCTTCTGTGTCCTGCCTCTCCTGGGCCTCACAGGAGAATGCAGTTACCAAGAACTCCAAGTACTGGTTAAAGACTTTAGGAGGCTGGTTTGGTTCTTTCTGGTTTTGGTAAGAGCTCTAAGATATAATTCACATACTGAGATGTAACTCACTGTTCAAAATATACAATTCAAAGATTTTTAGTATATTTAGAGTTGTGCAACCATTAGAGAACATTTTCATTACTCTAAAAGGAAACCAGTACCCTTTCACCACAGGTCCTCTTATCCTCCCATCTCTAAGCAACCACTTAAACCAACTTTAAGCAACTACTTTCTGTGTTCTCTATGTATATGTACCTGTGTTGACATTTATCAGTGGGATCACATAATATTTAGACTTACGTCTGGCTTTGTTGACTTAGGCATGTTTCCAGGGTCCCTCCATATTGTAGGATGTATCAGTACTTCTATTTTTATGGCCAAGTAACATTCCATTGTACGTATTGCCCACATTTATCCCCTCATCATTAGACAGACCTTAGGGTTGTCTCCTCCTTTGGGTTATTATGAGTAATCCTGCTACCATTGTTTGTGTATAAGTTTTGTGTGGAACTATATTTTCATACATCTTTACATACTCTTGGGTATGTAACAAAGTGTAATTGCTAGGCCAAGTGGTCACTCATGTTTACCTCTGAGGAACTGACTAGATAATTTTCCAAAGAAGCTGCCCAAAATTTACTTTCTCGCTTGTGTATGAGGAAACACATTTTTATTTCCTGCCAAATTAGGTTCTTTTTTTGAGACTTTATGCGAGGCTACTAGTGAAAAGAGATTAAAGAATGGATGAATATTCTTTGAGGAGGGGCAGTGTCTCATTTCCTAAGCACCATGTCTTCCTTCCCACACTTGGATAGCTGCTACTGTCACAGGAGTGCTGGAGTAGGTGGGTGGAGGGGTGTTAAAGGAACTGAAGGGGCAGGTGGGACCGGGCGCCCTGCAGGCCCGGAGTTGGGCCAGAGCAGACGACTCTGCCTAAGGCCCGGGCCTGCGTCCCGGAGGCTGCGGCGCGGCCTCTGGGGGCGGGGGACGGAGGCCGCGCCCGCGCCCGTCCCGCCCGCGTGCTGCTAGCGGCGCCCGCCCCGAGCCAGCCGAGGCTCTTCCGTGCCGGCAGGGGCAGCAGCGGGAGCGGCGCGGGCGCGGGGCGGAGCGGCGCGAGCAACCAGGAGCGGCCCGGCCCGCGCGGCGGCGGCGGCGGCGGCGGCGGCGGCGACGACGACGCCAGAGCCCGTGGGCGCCGTTCGCGAGGCCGCCGCTGGCCGCTGGCCCCTGGCCACAGCGCGTGGAGAGCCGGGGACTGGAGGCCGCCGTCATGCCGCTGCTCTTCCTGGAGCGCTTCCCCTGGCCCAGCCTGCGCACCTACACGGGCCTCAGCGGCCTGGCCCTGCTGGGCACCATCGTCAGCGCCTACCGCGCCCTCAACCAGCCCGAGGCCGGGCCTGGCGAGCCCGAGCCGCTAACGGCCCAACTGCAGCCCGAGGTGCCCGCGCTCGCCCGCTCAGGCGCCGGGGGTCCCAGCGCCCGCGACGTGGCCCAGTACCTGCTCTCGGACAGCCTCTTCGTGTGGGTGAGCGAGGCCAAGGGCCCCGCCGGGGGCCACCATGGCACTCTTTACCCAGGGGGGCGTGGCAAGGGTCCTGGGGAGCCCAGGCCCAGGAGAGGGCCAGGCGTCGGGGGCCCTGGCGGGAAGGCTCTTGGCGCGGGGGCTCGAGGCCGGGGGCGCATGGCGGACTGGGACAGGGGAGGACGGGCAGCGAGGAGTTGGCTGGAGGTTCCTCAGGACCCCGGCAGGACGCAAGCGGATCGCAAAGCGGGGTCGGGGGCTGTCTGGAGAACTGTCGCCCCATTGTGTGATGGAAGGAAGTTGAAGTAATTTTCCGAATCAGTCAGATATGGGGATGTCGCGAGTGGGTTTCCGATGAAGAGAAGGAGAGTTTGAGTTTGAGGTTTTAGGCGTCTGGGCATTCTTGTTCAGAGAGGGGCAGTGTCCTATAAGTTTTTCCTCCCTTTTTTTGCCCTTTAGTAATGAATTGTTCTTTTTGGGTGCTGTTTAATGAAACAACAGTGTTTCCTGCTGCTTTTACCTGATGATTCATGACAGTTCGTTTCCGTGTCTGAAGGCACCAAAACCCTCAGAGTCAAGAGACAGCTTGCCATTTTAAGTCAAGATCCCTCCCTTTACTGGGCTTTTAAAAAAAATAAGGTTTCCAGTTTGCTTGTGCAAGATAAAGCAACATTCACATGGCATACATGCGAGTTTATTTTATTAGAACGATCCTTTAAGGCTAGGCAGATGAGTATTATTTTAGCTAAAGAATTTTGTTCTCGCCTTGCACTTGAATGCTTCTATAAACCCCACAGTGATTAGAAAGGTTGCTTCAGGATTTTAAGTATGTCACTTTTGATTCACTGTGGCTTCTTGGATCTTGCCTACTTCTGCAAGTTCTCACTTGGGGTACAGAGTAGTAGGCTGTAAATGACCGAGAGATTAATATTCCAAGTTTATAGGATGATACGCAACTAGTTTGTTATAATTATTCCCACTGTGGTTCATCAGGAAGCAGTGGGATTTATGACCTCTGTGGGCCTTAGATAAGTCTCTTGATCCTTCTGATGAAGAGTTAGAAGGCAGTGAAGGGTGAAGTTTCTGTTTTTCTACTCCTGTGTAAAGCTGAACTGAACCAGTACCAAAGAAGGGAGGAAAAGCTCAACTCACATCTCTTTAATTTCAAATCTGTTTTTGCATTTGAGTTGTCAGGTAAACAACTTAAAGTGATATGAAGAGGTTTTTGTCCTAAGTCAAAGATACAGATAAGCCTTTGAGAAAGAACCATTATCGCATTTACATAACAACTACTAATATTTAATGATTTTTTTGCCTGGAAATTTTTTCTTACAAAACATATGTTCAAATTCTAAGGTTAATACTTCTCCATAAAACATTACCTAAAGCCTATTGATTTTTCTGTGAAAAATATAATTTTAACGAGACGTATCTGCTCTTCAGGCAGATTCATCATTTCTTTTGTCTGTTGATGTATTTATTTCTCAGTTGAGCTTCCTACTGTTTTTCATCCATCTTTCCCCTGACTTTTCACATACTCATTTTGGCCTTCCTTGACTTCTCAGACCCTCCGTGTGTGCATTGTAAGTTTTCTTCATTACCCATTAGATAGTTTGTGCCTTTAATTAGAAAAGTAGAAGTTATAATCTCAGAAACCTCCGGTGGCCTGGAAGATAACGTTAGTGAGTAAACACATGGTGGGGCCTTTGTCAAAATGGATGCTCCTTGAACCCGCTCATAGGTATTCAGATAAGATTTTGTCAGATACACTGCCTGCCAAGGCCAAGCAAGACAGAACAAAAACTGATTCCTGTGTCAGTTTGCAAATCCTGCTTTTTTTTTTTTTTTTTTTTTTGCAGAGTGGGATCTTTAAAATTTACCTTTGTAGAGTGCAATTTAGAATAAGTGATAGCATCTCAGGAGTTTTTAAATTAACATAACTCAAAACATTTCAAAGGTGCTATTTTGGGCACTCTGGAGGCCATAGCCATGAACAACACTTTACCTCTAACCTCAGAGTAACTCATTATTAAGTAAGGCAATATATGAGTGATGATAGATGTTCAAACAAAAATGATGGCATTTCGAGGAGGAGGAAAAGAATTCTGCTAGGGAAGGACTCGTGGAAGGTAGAAGGTGGCCCTAGCCTTGGAAGATAGGAAGGGTTCCAAGCAGGGCAGGGTATTCCTGGTAAAGAAAACAGCCTGTCCAGCTCTGAATGGTGTGGGGAGGGCAGGGCCTGACATCTGCAGAGTGGCCCATACTCTGGGCAGTTAACTTAAAAATATTTGGGATCTGCTGACTTAAAAGGAAGGTTGAGAGGTGAAAGAGGACCCAGGGGTAACAGGAGGTGGAGGAAGTCATCCTGCTATGAAGATAAGAAGGTGGACAACTCCTTTGAATATTTATTTCTCCCATGTTTGGAGCTCTGACTAACTTGTGGCTTATGCCACGGTTTTGGTTTGTTAGTGATCTGTTTCTTATATGGTGAGAAAAATAATGTGGAATTTCAGAACTAGTCACATTAGCTTAGTAGGTTCTGAACTTCAAAATTAATTTAAAAATAGATGGTATGTGCTCATGGTTCAGAAGTCAAAGGGTATGAAAGTGGCAGATAGTGGAAAGTAAAACTTCCTCTGTTTTCTTGCCACCTGCTTCTCTCTGTCAGAAGTGGGCATTACCAGGTTCTTGTAAATAATACTGGTGTTAAGTGGAAGGCTGAGAAATACCCGGATTGTTCCGAGTCCTTGACACAATTCACATCTGCCTGTTGCACACACATGTATGTGTACATATTTCTTTTTTATACAGAGTGTAGTGTAGTTAATCACATTTGTGTATCTTGCTTTTTTTCCAGTGATCTGGAAGTTATCTTGAATTTTTGTTATCTTGAATTTTCTTATTCTTAAATTGAAGTAACTTTGATATTTCAGTTATTTAGAAGGTACCATGTAATGCTAGTGATATAGAGCTGCTGACTTGGTTTTACTGGCCTCATTTGGATCCACTGAATACGTATTACACTTTACTCAACAGACTGCCATCATAGACATTTGTTTTTCACTTTTCTGGTATTATGAAGTGTTTCTTTGAACTCGCTGTGGTCTGTTTTGTATTCTGCCCACAAGAAAAATTAGCCCTATAGAGCAGATAAAATAAGTTAGCTTTTTTATTGTTGTCTAAGTGAATAAAATGATGATTCAGGTCAGGCTTACTGGAAGTGAGCCTCAATATGATTTTTGGAGGTGAGAAGGTTTGTCCCACAGTCCTGTGGATTTATTCACTGTTAACTTCTGTTTGCAGTGCTGGGGACCAGAGAGGTCTGTGGATTTAAATCCAAGCTAAAGTGTTGACTCTCTAAGAGTATGGTAGGTACTTAGAGGAATATGATTTGAGATCTGTTTTTAAATGAAAAATGCTACAAGTACTTTTATTTTAGTATTTGTAGTTGTAGCAGGTTGAGAAGTTACTCTGTGCTTAATGGAAAGACATAATATTTGTGAAATTATTTCTCTGTATGCCATAGGACAGTTATTAATAATCATTAAGGTATTCTAAAAAATACTTTGTTCATAATTTGTAGGTTTTAGTTGCTTCTAGTCCTTTGTAGCTTTGGTTTCCATGTAAAGATCACAAAAATTATCTTTCCTTTTATATAAATTCCCTTTTTAGTGTGCTATACTTTCTCAACCCTCTTTTTCCTTCTTAGCTGAGCTTTTTAAAATGTGCTTGGGTGGGGGGTGGGGTGGGGGGGTATACCAGGGATGAATTTAGGAACTTAGGACCTTGGGCTTTCTAGGCGGGAGGCAGCACCACTGAGCTAAATCCCTGGCCCTAAGCTTATTTTTAAATCTGCTATTTAAATTAAAGTACAAAATGATAATCTATGGATGATGAGAAACTTGAACCGTTTTGGGGGACTAAATCAAAGAAACTTCTTATATCGTATTTTTTAACTTAAAAGTCTTTTTAACGATCTGAATTGAGAAATAACAAATGATACTTTATTTTTTATTTTGTGACCCAAGATACTGCAAGGATGCTGTTTTGGTAGAAAAATGACTGAGTAACCCTAAATTTTATCTTTTTCTTCATAACTTTCATAGTATCCCGCTTGGGGTTCTGTGAACCATCAGTTGCTTAGTGTTTTCTGGAAGTTCTAAAAGCTCTTGGAGTTCAGAGTCCAGATCTTCCTTATTTTTCTAATATCCCACCTCCCTTGAGCAAGTGCTAAATTTGTTGCATGTGTTTATTTCTTAACTCATATGCCTACAGGCAAATCAGGAAGAATTATTTTTAAAAACTGTGTTGTAATTAATCTGGGGGATGTTGGATTGATTTAAATACCCTGTTCAGCTGAAGGAGGTGGCATGAGGGCTGTAGTTTTATGTTATGACATTTCTCCTCATGAACATGACTAAGGTCACAATTAACTGGCAGAGGACAATAAGGATAAGCTTATTGTAATATCTATTTTATCACCTTAAAAATTAAGCATTCTCAGTTCTCTGGAACTTATTTTATTTTATTTATTTTTTTGTTTTGTTTTTTTGGATCGAACTCGGGTCCTTGCTCTTGCCAGGCAGGTGGCAGAACCACTGAGCTAAATCCCTGGCCCTGGAACTTATTTTAAATATAGCTGATACAGAATAAGTCACAAGTAAGGGGTATGGGATATTTCAGTTAACTAGTTCAGGGTTTTTTTTTTCTGGTTATTCAAAGAATTTAACTACCCAAACCATTTATTTTTTCATCAAAACTGTTTTTGTTAAAAAAACAAACTGTTTTTGTTTCAACTCTTCAAAAATATATTCTGCTGGGTGTGGTGGCACATGCCTGTAATCCGAGCACTTGGGAGGTTTAGGCAGGAGGAGGGTTTGGAGTTCAAGACCAGCCTGGGCCACAAGGGCACTGAAAAACAAAGCAAAACTACCTCAAAAGAAACAAACAAAAATGAAACAAACAATAACAAAAATACATTGTGTGTGTGTGTGTGTGTATATATATATATATATTATTTTTTTTTTTTCCCGTTCTTTACTTCCTGGCCCTATTGTCTCTGTGTAATGAATCAGGACTGTCATTATGCTTTGTTTTTTGGTACTGGGGATCGAACTCAGGACCCTGCGCTTGCAAGGCAGGCGCAGTGCCACTGAGCTAAATCTCTGCCCCAGTCGTTATGCTTTGTAACAAGGGGTGTATGGTGTGAGATATTAAGCAGAACCTGGAGTGATCTTAGGGAGCTAGCTTTCTTAAGTGACTTTCTTTCATCACTTTTCTTCTTCTCTTTCTTTCTGAAATTATCATTTGCTTTTAAAAGTATAGGAGAGAGTGAGTTGAGAAAAGGACCATGGCCACCTACTTATAAACTTAGTGGATCAAAGGTTGAAGCAGTGTTTTCATTGAGTTAGTGTCCCTTTTCATTTGCTTTCAGTGAAAATCAAGTTTTGTTTTGTATTTTTGAGATGGAGTCTTGCTGTATCGCCAAGCTGGTCTGGATCTTGAACTCTTTCTGCCTTAACCTCCCAAGTGCTGGGATTACAGTCATGTGTCTTGAGTCATGTGTCTTGATGCTTGACAATAAAAAAAAAAGTCCTTTAATATCCATCTTAAGGTCCTCTTGGCTTTTTTGGGTCATTTAGAGTTTTCAAAATCATTTCAGTATCAATAACATGATATGGTGCCTTCACCTTCTGGTCAGGGACAGCCCATTCTTCCATTTTGTAAGAACTGAGATTTGTTTAGTTGTAACATCTGTCTCTTAATTATTTTAAAAAAGAACATTTTCTTATGAGGGATGGAAGAAAACCTTTCATTTCTTAGCCCTCTCACTAGTTTTCTTCCTCTTTCCTGTTTTACATGTCCTGTTCTGCTCTGATGCTCCAGAACCTTTACTTCAAAGCTGATTTTGAGCAAGGGAGAATAGTCAACTTTTGGTTGGCAGATTGTCCTTTGACAATATATGTCAAAAGAGTGTGTGCGTGTGTGTGTGTTTTGGTTATCAGTATCCATGGTCTTGTGATTTTTGTGACCATAAACCCTCCTATACCTACCTCCTATTTGGCAGGGTGGGATATTTGGGTCCTCAATTATATTGATCATGGTAACTTCCATTTTTCAAACAGTTTTTTTAAAGCTATCAAAATCAGTGTAGGAAATTAATATACTGCAGTTTCTAAGGTGCTTTACAGTTTTATACATACAGTTCAGAATATACAGTAAAGACTAGAAGGTAAGGTGGCCTACTGGAGGGTGCACATTGGAACAAGGAACTGTGAGTTAACTGTTAAGCTGGTACCTCTCCTTCCCACTCATCACCTACTCCTGCTACCCATAATGTGTACCCTTCAAGTAGTAATTATTTTGGACTGGTAGAGAAGTGGAAAGGCTCAATCATTGGAATTTATGGCTGAATTCCTAATATGAAATTTTTAAAGCTACTTTTATTTTTCAACCAGAGGAACTAAACTTTCTTTGG
Organism: Heterocephalus glaber; assembly: GCF_053883595.1. Lineage (NCBI taxonomy): Eukaryota > Metazoa > Chordata > Mammalia > Rodentia > Bathyergidae > Heterocephalus > Heterocephalus glaber. Next base: position 29,160,280 of record NW_028258137.1, read on the forward strand.
TTTGTGTACAGGTTCTGGTAAATACTGCTTGCTGTATTTTGATGTTGGTGGCTAAGCTTATCCAGTGTATTGTGTTTGGCCCTCTTCGAGTGAGTGAGAGACAGGTAAGTTCAAACAGTGGATAGATTCTTGTACCAGATTTATTTTTTAAATTTTATATGATTTCAAAAAAATAAAAGTTTCTAAGAATACAAGAAACTCCTATACTTTATCCAGATTTACCAACTACTAATGTTTCTCACATTTGCTTTCCTATTCACATATTTGTTTTTTTGTTTTGTTTTGTTTTGTTTTTGTACTGGAAATCAAACTCAGGACCTTGCGCTTGCCAGACAGGCACAGTGCCACTGAGCTACATCCCTGGCCCTGTTCACTTTTTATTTGTTTATGCGTAATTTTTTCTAATCCATTTGGGCCTTTATCCCCAAATATTTCAGTATGTATTTCCTAAGAGTAAAAACATTTCTCTTTTATAACAGTAGCACAGTGATCCAAATTGGGACATTTAGCATTGATAAAAGACTTTTGTCAGATCCATAGTCCATATTCAGCATAGCCAAGTTGTCCCAATTTGTCCTTTATGGCTATTTCCCCATCACTTTTTGTTTTTTGTTGTTTGTTTGGTTTTTTTTGGTACTGGGGATTGAACTCGAGTCCTTGCGCTAGTGAGGCAAGGTGGCAGAACCACTGAGCTAAATCACCGGCACCTCCCCATCACTTTTTAAAAAGGTAATATTTATAAAGAAGCATTAATTTGTTTTAGTTTGAATCATCATAAATGTTTTTAAGAATGTGGGTTCTTCCCTAAAAGATGTACTGATTTTTTTTCTCCTATGGAAAAGTCAATTAAGATTCATTATTCTGCAAGTAGAAAATAGGTGACTTGCCCTTGTCTCAGGCAAGATTGTTAAAAATGACTCTCAGGGCCGGGGATTTAGTTCAGTGGTTCCACCACCTGCTGCGCAAGCACAAGGACCCGAGTTCCATCTCCAGTACCAAAAAAAAAAAAAAATGACTCTCAGAATATGTATAAGGACAGAGAGCAGTTCCAGTGAAGAACTGTGTATAACCACACCATACAGATTGGTAGTTCACCAAGAATTTTAATGGGTAGAATGATGTGTTTTAAAGAATTTAGAACTGACCTAAGAACACAATCATGTTTTACTTTATTTCATCCCAGTGATAAGACACAGGAATCTACTACATTAGTTGTACAACGGTTTTTCTGCATTTTCAAAGTGCAGTATTCTAGACTCCCTTTACCTGCCCTTTTCAACCCTTTTCAAAATCTTTTTTTGTTTGTTTTTTTTTTTTTTTACGGTACCGGGGATTGAACTTGGGTCCTTGTGCTTACACAGCAGGCAGCGAAACCACTGAGCTAAATCCCCGGCCCTCAAAATCTTTTTTTTTGATAAAAACTAGCAGAAGCCTAATTTAGAGCTGAAATGTGGTTATTGTGCAGTTGAGTCCTTGAATGCTGTTATGAGCAGGACTATTTTGTTTTCCCAAAATTTTTCTTTACCGAATATTGAGTACTTTCTTCAAAATATCAGCTCTAGAGATCTCCCAGATGAATTTAATAGAACACACTTTTTAAAAAATATGTACAAAAGCTCCTTTTGATACTTCCTCTAAATTTTTCTTCTTTCTTCAGATTTTTTGATTTGATGAGTCAGAAATTGGTCAGGCTAGAGGTAGGCCAACTAATTGCTGGTAGATTGATTTGACACCAGTGGACCTTACACACTTTGTTTACCCTAAAATGTTAGATAATAGGTTAAAATGAACAGAGAACATAACCTTAGAGTATTTCATAGATTTTGATATATATAGAAATAATCATAATGGGCATACGTGTTTACAAACTCTACTTTCAGTTTTTTCAGTATAAAACATCTTTCATGCTGTTCTGTGTTGGCTTATTTTGACTTATATAATTGGCATGGGTTTACTCTGTGGGTGCTTAAAGTTCAAGAAATAGAATCATGCTAGAGGGAAAGATTACCTAGAATGGAATAAATATCGAAATGTTAAATAGAGGCTTAGAGCAACACATTTTTGTTTTTAAGCACTTAATGCCTATTATGGCTCTTCTGAAAGCATTTTTGTATATATTAACTTACTAATGCCCCTGCAATCTATGAGATATGTTCTATGAGATGTAAGACCCATTTTGTAGATGGGAAAGCCAGAGAACAGTAATATAAAGTGATTACCTCAATGTCACATTGCAGCTCGGTGGCAGAACCAAGATTCAAAACCAGGGCACAAACATCCTAGGTTCATCTTGTACTTTTTTTTGTCCCAGGCCTGGAAACACATTCACCAAGGATTCCTAGTTCATTTTATTGGGGAATGGTATTCCGGAACCAAGATTTATACTAGCTATATGTGCTTATTGCTGCTGTGGGGGAGGGGTCTTTGCTTTTCGGTGGACAGAATTAGGGGATGCTCTTTGATGTTTTTCTCCAGATCATTTCATTCTCTGTACACAAGTTGTGCAGTCACAGTTCAGTGTTTTTAATTCCCTGATTCTTATTTTTAAGTAGTCATGTTGTCAATTTGTTATACAGTTAGACTCAATTATTTATTTTCAGTTTTCCTTTTTTTGTGTTTTAATTTTATTTTTTAAATTTGTAAAAGATTTACATGGTTCAGAATTATAAGTAAAAGTCATGCTTTTATTCTTATTTTCTTTACCAAGTTCCCTCCAAACCCATAGATGGCTGGATAATTGTACATTTTAACATATGGTAGGACTAGACTTCCTTCATTGCTCCCCTCCTTAGTGTTTTCAGGGTGGTAAGGATTTTTAAAGCTGAAAGTCTTCAGTTTAGAGAAGAGTACAGTGAAGCAAATATACATTTTGTACAAGTTTACTTATACAGCTTCTTTAGAAATTAAGTGATTATTACTACATATCAGAAAACGTAAAAGCATTTTTAATCTTTGATTCAGGAATGCTGAAGAAGTAGAAAGCCATACAAAGATGTTGGAATGTTTTCTGAATTTTGGAAAATTACAAAGTTTGTGTCCATCTGTAACCATTAAAATGGCATATTAGCAGAGCATGGTGGTGCATGCATGTAATCAATCCCAGCTGCTTGGAAGGCTGAAGCAGGAGGATCCCAAGTTTGAGGCCAGCATAGTCAATTTAGTGAAGCCTTGTCTCAAAATAAACAGATAAAAAGAGCTGGGGATGTACCCCAGCATTCCCTGGGTTCAACACCCATTACCTCAAAACAAAACCAAACATTGGTTCTCGCAATATGAATATTTGAAAGGAAGCAGTGTTCAAAAATTAATGTATTTGGGGGGGCTGGGGATTTAGTGGTTCTGGCACCTGCCTCGCAAGCGCAAGTCCCCGAGTTTGATCCCTGGTACAAAAAAAAAAAATTAATGTATTTTGTACATTGGAAGAAGATAAAGTACATAAAAATGTTGTGGTATATTTTTATTTTCATGGTACTTTATTGATTATGGGCTGGCAATGTTCATGCACTGTTTTTTATTCTAAAGAATTTTTTTAAAAGTCTAATATTTTCTACTATTTAAAATCTAGAGGGCAGAAGTATTACTGAGAGCCCTTATTCTTTCCATGGGTAGAAAATATGAGATATTTTAATTTCTTAGTATATGAAATATTAGACCAACATTACTACCTTTTTAATGACTAAAATCTCAGAAGTGATTCAGGATTATAATCCAAAGTTTATAAATTACTTTCTGGGTGTCTCACTTTTATTTTTCAGAGAAGTTCTTTTTTTCTTGTGTCTTCTGTTTTCTTACTTGTTTTCTTTTGTTTTTGTGAGACAGGGTCTCATTGTGTAGTTCAGGCTGTCCTGAGCTCATGTAGCCCAGGCTGGCCTCAAACTTGGACTGATCCCCCTGCCTCTGCCTCCCGAGTACTGGGATTACAGGGGTACACTACCGGGCCTGGCTATTGTCTTCTGTTTTCTTGTGAATAAGTATTGGAAAGCTAAGTGTAAAATATTTCTTCTTTAGAAGCACACTTTTGTTACATTAACTTCTCTTAAAATGGGTTAGATGTGATGGTACTTACCTTTATAAATATTTTTCTTTTCAGCACCTGAAAGACAAGTTTTGGAATTTTATTTTCTACAAGTTCATTTTCATTTTTGGTGTGCTGAATGTCCAGACTGTGGAAGAGGTGGTTATGTGGTGTCTCTGGTTTGCTGGACTTGTTTTTCTGCATCTAATGGTTCAGCTCTGCAAGGACCGGTTTGAATATGTGAGTTTTTAGCCAAGCTCTGCTTTCCCAGTCACATGTTTGCCAGATTTGAATTGTGTAATATAAATGAGCCATGGCATGTATGTTTGGGTAGACTAAAGGGAAAGACTTCTGGGTCAGGTCCCCACTGCTGCTTTCTTCAGAAACTTCTGCAGCAGCCTAGGAATGCAGAGTTCATGTCTCCTACAGAGATTGTTTCCTCCCCACCCCCATAGAGTTTAGTGCTTTGTGTTTCAGCTCACGTGTGCTCATTTCACTTACACAAACTGTTTGGGTCACAGTGCAAGGAAATCTTAATCTATACACTAAATAAAATCTGATCACTTCTGGATATTTTCTGTTCTAGTCTCCTCCTATCTTTTCTCTTTCCTACCCCAATTCTTGGAGCTTTTCTTTCTGGCTGGATTATATTGTTCCCCCCTAGGCCAGGACTGAATTAGCTCTCTCAACTTCCCTGATCTAAGGAGAAGTGAATCCTTCCCTGTCTGGGTACAAGATCTAGCTGGGACTTCATGTCAGAGCTGTGCAGATGAGCTATCCCTCATTAATGTTCCTGCACCAGTCTTGTAGGGCCCAGGTAAACATGTGCCTGCAGTTAAACCCATTCTGGAGCCTCTGTGCCTCTGTCTTTTATCTACTCTTCATGGACCAGGTGACCATTGCACTTCTCTATGAGTTAATGTCACTCTCAAAGCCTTTATTTCTTCATAATTCAACTCCCATCTCCTTTCTCAAGTAGGATCTTCTAACTTCCCAAAGTGGTTTGTAATCTATATCTACTATTTTAAGAGTCACAGCTCCAGGCCTCCTTTTTAGGCTGCTGCTTTTTCTTGCATAACATTAACATAACATTATTATAGTGGTAAATCTGCACTTGAATACATTTCAGTTGTCCTAGCCCTAACAGACTAGGCAGACCCTCCAGGTTAATTTTGAGGAAGAAGATTAGAGTAAGATTGAGCAAGAAGCACGCCAGAACATGACACTACTGAATCCTGTTGAATGTTAGAAGAGAGAATTGTGTGTTCTCGGAAAGTTGCTTCTAAAGGTTTATATTCCCATGGTAGGAGGATCCTTGAGAATATGAGATGAAAATATAATGCATATCATTATATTTGGTAAATTAAATAATAAAGATCCATAAATGTCAACAGCTCATATTCATATTTAGGTCATTGGAGAATTTTGACCATAGGTAATGAGATGCTTTTCTGTGGTTGGGACAGACCCTCCAAGCAGGGATGCTAAACTTGATCTTGAGCTTCTTAGGCAGTTTACCATGGCCATGAAGAAGAGTAAGTTGCCTTTCTCTTTTGTCCCTTTCAGCTTTCATTTTCTCCCACCACACCAATGAGCAGCCATGGGCGAGTCCTGTCTCTGTTGATTGCTATGCTACTTTCCTGCTGCGGATTAGCGGTTGTCTGCTGTGTCACTGGCTACACCCATGGAATGCACACCTTGGCTTTCATGGCTGCAGAGGTAGGATGCCAAACACAGGCTTGGTGTGATCATATTTCTGTATATTTTCAAGGAAGCTAGATTATTTCCAACCATAAAATGATGGCTGGATATGTGATCATTGATTTTAATAACCATTTATTGAGCTCCTTTTTTGTGTTAGGAATTTGTGCTTAATGGTTTTATGTGTAGTATTTCATGTAATCCTTGCTACAATCTGTAAAAATTATTTTCCCCCAAGTTATAAACTTCTTATTATATGCCAGTTATTGTCCTAGATAGTTTACGTGTACTGACTCATTTATTATTCCTGTTTATAATGCGGACCCTGAAGCATAGAGGGTGAATTGAACATTTTTTGATGCTTGAGATTCTAGTCATTTTAGTGGCAAATGACACAGTGCAAGTCCTTTGAATCCAAAGTATTCAGAAGAGTATTCCTTTTAAGATGTTATAAACAATGGGTTGATGGTGGTTATTAATGAAATCTATAATTATTAAATTAATATCTAATTGTTTCTTTTAAATTACAGAATAATGTGTAAGCCATATTCATTATTTTGAAGGAAAATTTTTTCTTATTTCTTCCTTTCTCCCTTCTTCCTTTTATTCTTTCCTTCTTTTTTTTCCTTCTTCCCTCCCCTCCCCTTCCCTCCCCTTTCCTTCCCTTCCTTCTTGTGCTGGGGATCAGCCTCTGGGCCTTGTGCATGCTAGGCAAGTGCTCTAACACTGAGCTATACTTCCAACTCTCCATGAATTTTTAAAAATATTGATTGATTGATTGATTGACATACTAGGGCTTGAACCCAGGGGCACTCTACCACTGAGTTATATCCCCAGTGCTTGTTATTTTTATTTTTATTTATTTTTTAAGAGTAGGCCTTGTTGGGGCCAGGGATTTAGCTCAGTGGTTTTGCCGCCTGCTGCGCAAGCGCAAGGACCCAAGTTCAATCCCCGGTACCGGAAAAAAAAAAAAAAAAAGAGTAGGCCTTGTTATTTTTTTTAAGAGGTATGATACTTTTGTTTCCTTATTATGAAAAGTCCCTATGGATTTTCAGTATCCAAAGTAAACTAGGAAAAGAAAATTTGTTTTAGGTTGTTGAGTGTATATCATGAAAAAATTTCAACTTGGAGGGAGAAAATGACTTTGGGATTAGAGAGATTAGAGGGATTTCTGGAGGTTTTGGCTACACCTTGGTTTTGGTTTAATTGTAAACAGTTTCTTTTTCTTTTAATTTAATTTTATCCTGTGCTCCCGCTTACAGCTCCTTCCCTTCCTATGTACAAAAGCCCTGCCTCCATTGTTTCCTTCTACTTTCACTTTTTTCTTGTCCCTTCCTTCTTTCCTTCTCCCCTCTCCGGTCCCCGCTCCCATTTGAACATTCTCTTCCCATTTCCCATTTCCCAATATCTGTCACACATTTCAGTCCTTACTTCTACTTTCAGCCTCCCACACCAGAGAAACAATGCAGTATTCAAACATGTGTGTCTGATCTATTTCACTTAGGAGTATGGTCTCAGGGTCCATCCATTCAGCTAGAAATGTCTGAAGCTCATCCTTCTTTATGACAGAGCAGTACCCCATTGTATATAAAACCCACAAACCACGTCTTCTTTATTCACTCATGGATTGATGACAGCCTTTGTTACTTTTTTATTTGGAGGTGATCTTCCTAGGTGGTCCAGGCTGGCCTTGAACTTGGAATCCTCCAACTTCCACCTCCTGAGCAGCTAGAATTAATGCTTGCCCCTCCGTGAATATTTTTAAATTTAAAAAATTTACTTTTTGAAACCTTTCAGAAAAAACTAATTTTTGTTTGGCATAACCTCAATTTTTTATATGTTCTTATATTCATTCAGCATATTTGCTTTGTCCGTAGGCCAAAAACAAACTACTTTCATCTTATCTATAATTGCTATTAATTTAAAAAGTGGAATATTTTCCCCTTTACTCATGGTTTCACTTTTTGCAGTTTCAGTGATCTGTGGCTAGCTGCTATCTAAAAATATTGAATGGGAAATTCCAGAAATAGATAATTTATAAGTGGTTTGTTTTGTTTTGTTTGGTGCTGGGGATTAAAGCCAGGGCTTCCTGTAATCAATTACCGAGTTTATACCCCTAGTCTTATAATTGATATATTTTAAATTGTGCACCATTCTAAGTAGCATGATGAAACACTGCCCGGAACATGAATTATCTCTTTATCTAGAGTCTCCACATTGGGTGTGTTACACATTAGTCACATACTAGCCATCTCATTTGTATCAACTGTCATTGTATCCCAGTGCTTGTGTTTAAGTAACTTACTTTATTTAATGATGACCCCAATGTGTAAGCATCTTTGTTCAGAGAAGGCACCAGGGTTAAAACATGGAAGGGGAGATTGATTATAGTACTGTATAGTGTGCTTCAAGGCATAAAAAAAACATAGTATATGTAGGATTCAGTGCTTTCTGTAGTTTTATTATCCACTGGGGGTCTTGGAACATATTTCCAGTGGATAAGGGGGACCTCTGTATTAGATATACTGAATCTAATTAATATTAAAATAAGCTAAATGGGCCGGGGATTTAGCTCAGTTGTTCCACCACCTGCCTCGCAAGCTCAAGGTCCTGAGTTCGATCCCCAGCACAAAAAAAAAGGTATAAAAATAAAGGGCCGGGGATTTAGCTCAGTGGTTCCACCACCTGCCTTGCAAGTGCAAGGACCCAAGTTTGATCCCCAGTACCAAAAATAAATAAACAAAATAAAATAAGCTAAGTAATCAAAGTAAGTTAGGTGTGAACTACTCATTACGATTTTGTTACAGCGGGATTAAAATTTATTTTTGTTTACTAGTGTTCATTTTGGAGTACAATACAGTGTGAATAATATTAGAAAAAGAACATTTAAATACTTAATAAAACATTTGTAATCCTAATTGAATAATTCTGTATGTGAAAGGTATGTGCAATTATATTTCCTCTTGAAAAAGATCTTTTAAAAATATTTTTACACTGACTTATATTAATTAGTTTCATTTAGATATATTTTATTAAAAGCATTATTTGAGTGGTACTCATGTTTGCTTTTTTTGGTGGTACTGGGGATTAAACCCGGGACCTTTGCACTGAGCTACATCCCAAGCCTTATTTATTTATTTATTTTTGAAACAGGGATTCCCTAAATTGCTAAGTTGCCCAGGCTGAACTCAAACTTATCCTTCTGCTTCAGATCCTGGAGTGCTGGGATTACAGGAATGTTCCACTGTGCCCAGCTGATGTTTTGCTTTTTTAAATTTAACTTTCAGTTTAAGTTAGAGCACACATTGAAAAAGATACACCTAAAAATAAACATATATAAGTCAGGCCTATTGGGTCATACTATAGTACATATCTTTATTTCAGTTTGTTACTGTTTATTCTCTTAAGGTAATTTATTATGCTATAGATTTGATGCTCTGAACTAAGGTATAGTCCTTATATTCATAATGTTTCTCCGGTAAAATATTTTCCATTTATAAAAGGAAGTTTAATCTCAAACATAGAAACAGTTCTATTCTGATAAAGAGGAGATTTTTCTTACTATCAATTTCTGTAAAAAAAACCCTCCGTTTATAGCTAAGTGGATCCACATTGAGGCCATACTCTTAAGTGAAATAAATAGGACACAACATGTGTAAATACCAAATAGTTTCTCTAGTGGGAAACACTAAAAGTGTAAATAAGAATCAAAATGTATAATGGATATTGTCAAATAGGAAGAAAATATTTAAAGGAATAGGGGAAGTGGGAGGGGAAGGGGAAAGGAAAGAAGGGAAAAGAACAAATACGAGAAGAGGAGAAACATGGAAACAAAGTCTTTGTAAATAGGGAAGGGTGGAGGGGGTGAAGGAAGGGCAGGGGAATGGGGAAAAAATAAGAACCAAGGTACGTCATGTAAAGGTACAAGATCTCGATGAATGTAACTGTATTGTAAACCTAAAATGTACCAGTAAACTAAATGGAAAAAAAATTCCATGAGAGCCTTTTTTTCCTTCATTCTCTTTTCTTCTGGTGGACAAAGGGAGTACACAGCATTTATGAGAGAGTGAGTGCTCCTATCTAGGACAGTAGTACATAAACTATATTTTGAGCTATAGTGTAGCCAAGTAGACACCCTTTTAAGTAATCAGTTATAATGACCTTATTTGATATAATGCCATATCAAATAGAGATGATAGTCAAACAATGGGGACAAACCTCAAGATTATATAAGAGATCCCCAGGAGATGGACAAGTGTAATTGGTTGTTATCTATTAACAGGAAAAGGTCTAATAGAAGTTGACTTTCTAGATTATGAAAGTATTCCATGAAAATTGGAAATGGAGAAATAGGTAACTCGAACAATATGCTTCTTAATTAAGTTAAGCAATTCAATTTGTCTTTTACAGTCTCTTCTTGTGACAGTAAGGACAGCTCATGTGATTTTACGGTGAGTAGAAATTTATGGGAGATAGGTAATTGGGGTCTACTCTACTCATTCAGTTGACTTTAAGATTTAACCAGGTATAAAATACATGAAAATGTGCTTAACTATAACATATTTAAACTAAATTCAGTCAACGGTGGTAAATTAACATGTTTTTCTCTTTTTCTGCTTCTGTGTTGCAGATATGTAATTCACCTGTGGGACCTAAACCATGAAGGGACTTGGGAAGGAAAGGGAACCTATGTCTATTACACTGATTTTGTCATGGAACTCACTCTATTGTCCCTAGACCTCATGCACCACATTCACATGTTGGTAAGTTCCCTCAGAAGTAGCTCCGACACAGCTAAGACTTTCAGAATCAGGAACCTTAGTTTGTATATTTAAGAATGAAACATTTGGAATCAAATGTGGAGGAGCCACTTAAAAGGTTATATAACTGAAGGTGGCGGTGCATCTTTTTTTGCCAAGGTGTATACAGCAGTGTTGTGGAACTTCTTTGGATGGTGCCCAGCCCCAGAGGCAATTACTGTCCTATAAGACTTAGTAAATTCTGTTGACCAAGTCAATATAGATAATTTGTTTTAGCATAAAATTAAAGTGATACTTCTCCCTATACTTTCTGTGGCTTCTCACATTTAGCATTTACTTTGTAGGTGGTAATAGGAATTCCTGCTGTGTTTGCTACTTCATGGATTCATAAATTTTTCATCTTTGTAATTAAAAATAAAATCCTCCCACTTAATTCCTGTTACCTTGGACTTGTGTGTCAGAAATTATATAAATCTGCTTCATTGCTTCATCAGTCTAATAATGCTGAAAATCCACGTAGTCGATGGGCAATTTATTTACATCATAAGCTTATCAATTAGTGTTTAAAAATTATTGGGTTAGCTATAACATTTCTAAGTCTTCTGTTTGAAAATAGATTTAAAAACTTACTTTAGAAAAAAAAAAGCATATAATTCTTTTGTTTAAAGAAAGTTCCCTTTTCCCCTAAAACGGGAAAGACAAATGCCCACAGATAACTATTAATGTTTTGTTGTATTTATCTAATTCTATATGTATTTAAATACATTCATAAATTGAGATCCTAGTTTAGACATGTAGTTTTATTTATTTAGTTAGTTATTTTTGTGGTACTGGATATTGGACCCAGGGCCTCATGCATGCTAGGGTTTATTTTTTGTCTTGAGACATGGTTTTGTTAAGTTGCCCAGGTAGGATTTGAACTTGCAGTCCTTCTGCTTCAACTCCCAAGTGCTAGAATTACAAGTGTGTGCCACCATGATTGGCTAAATTTTCTTTTTTATAATAAATGCATTATGGATGATTTTTTTTTTTTTTTTTTGGTACCAGGGATTGAACTCGGGTCCTTGTGCTTGCACAGCAGGCGGCAAAACCACTGAGCTAAATCCCCGGCCCTATGGATGATTTTTTATGCTAGCAACAATTCTTCTAAAGCATTTTAATACCTTCCTGATAAAAAATTTCATCATGTAGATATACCATAATTTAACTATCCGAACCCAATAGTGGGATATTAAGATTATATTTGTTTGCTATTTTAAAACTTTACATTATTTTTTAAATTACATATTAGTTTCTTTAAGGTATTTATATCCTCCTTTTTTTCACTCATCCAATATCATTTTCTAAGTATTTTACATTCAAAACTTATATATACAAATATATTAATATATAATTGCATATTTTATTTTATTTTATTTTTTTATTTTTATTTTTGGTACCGGGGATCCAACTTGGGTCCTTGTGCTTGCGCAGCAGGTGGCAAAACTGCTGAGCTAAATCCCCAGCCCTATAATTGCATATTTTAATAAATATTGTGACTATATATAATACTACATTATATAAATTTTCAACCTAACTTTTTCTGCAGGCAGTTTTTATATTTCCATATTTTCTCCTTTATAATTGCATAGGTGGACTATTTTTTTTTAGATATCTTTTTGCACAAAGGTTTTAAATTTCCATTTAGTTGTTCAGGAAAGATTGCTGGCAATTGGACACCTAGGTTGAAGAGCATCCCATTGTTTAAGGAAGTGAAATCAGTACATACATTTTCTTTCTCAAAGACTGTTCCAGTTCACCTTCACCAAATGTTAAGAACTTTTTTTTGTACCAGGGATCGAACTCTGGACCTTGCGCTTGTGAGGCGGGTGTAGCTATGCACCATGTATCTTCATCACTAGTGAGCTCACATTCATTTTTATTGTGTGTTTTATTCTTTTTCTCTCTAAGTTATTTGGCAACATCTGGTTATCCATGGCCAGCCTGGTCATTTTTATGCAGCTGCGTTACCTGTTTCATGAGGTACAGCGTCGAATCCGTCGGCACAAGAACTATCTGCGTGTAGTCGGGAACATGGAAGCCAGGTAAGTAAGCACAAATCAGTGTTAGCCAAGTTTATTCATTTTAGCTCTGTAATAAAAACAAATCCTAGACTATATCAGAACTTGCTTTTGTAAATTGTTGCTGATGATGAGTACAGGCTCTGGAGTCAGACTGCCTGTGTATGAATCCCACTTAGTTAGTGGCTGCTTGATTTGGGGCACCTTATTAACTCTCTGTGCTCTCCCTGCTTTGTCTCTAAAATAGATGTGGTGCACACCTGTAATCCCAGCACTCAGGAGGTTGAGGCAGGAGGATCACTGTGAGTTCAAGGCCAGCTGAACTACATAGCCAAGACCTCTTTTTAAAAACAAAACAAAACACTTAAAACAAACAAACAAAAAAATAGAGTTGATAACAGTACCTTCTTCCTGGAGCTATTGGGAGGATTCCAGGAGATACTAGGTTTTTATTATCATCATCTTGATTAAATGGAAGCTGCCTTCTTTATTTTGTGAAGGTGAAGGTGGGTCTCAGTTATTCTGCATACATGTGTGTTTGAACATACCCACTCACACTCATTGAAGAAGGCACTCACTTGCCAACCTGAGGCTAAACCAAGCCTGCAGCTATAAGATTAATACATCTTCTTTTTGTTTCCTGGAGATAGTTTGGCTCTCTGGGAGCCTTATTCCTCTGTTTTGCCCAGAAATATTTCTTGAGGTCATCACTAACAGGAATTGTTATTACCACAATGTTAATTTTTGTGCATAAGTTTCTCACTTATCCTTTAAAAGGCTCTGATGAGAAACCAAAGCTGTTTTTACTGATAAAGATTCCTCTGTAATTGTGCCATTATAAAGGTGACTGAAGGTGAAGCTTATGAACTAGTGTACATTATGTGTGTGAAATTGGCAGAAATTTGGCCCGGGCATGTTTTATTTTTTTTTACAGGTTTGCAGTTGCAACTCCAGAGGAGCTGGCTGTCAATAATGATGACTGTGCAATCTGCTGGGATTCCATGCAGGCTGCAAGGAAACTGCCCTGTGGACATCTTTTCCACAAGTAGGATCTTTGTGCAGGGCCATATGGGATTAGTGTTCTGTCCAGGGGGTGTTTTTGGGTTTTTTTTGGCACCGGGGATCGAACTGCGCTTGCGCAGCAGGTGGCGAAACCACTGAGCTAAATCCCTGGCAAGGGGGTGTTTTTGTACCTGGGCTGAAGGCTAATCCCAGCAAGGATTGGGAACATTACTGGTCATGTTGCTGAAACTAGTGTTATGGGGAGCTTTGACTGTCCTTCTCTGTCACTCAGCCTCTTTCTGTGTCCTCAGGCCTGTTCTTCACTCATGTCCTGCCATCTTAATTTCTGGGTGTGTAGCCATCTTTATATTTTTTTCACTACTTAAGCTGTGAGGTATAATAAATATGTCTGTAAGATTTGAAAGAAAGAGCTCCAGGAAGAATCCTTGTTTTCAACAGCTTAATATGTAACTGGGGAGAGAAAAAAATACATTTTTGCATTTTGCACATGCCTAAGAGCAGCATTAAAACACATTCCTGAGAAGTGGGCTGAGATAGGGACCAGACTAGAACCACTAAAGAGTAAAAAACTGTGACTATTAGGAAGGATTACAAAATAGCCTCTTCTGTAAACCTGAAAGATTGAAGTGATCTCTTACTTATTTTCAGAGATTGCATCAGGGCTCTGTTTAGCCTAAATCACTCTGTTGATAGATTGGATGTTTTGATACTGATGGACCTTGAGGTATCTTTTGGCCCTTTGCATCTGTGGTCAGTATTCCATATTGAGAACATTTTGACCTTTACATTTTTAATCATCTTTTCATTATTTTATATTCCCAAATTGTTCTTGTACTCCTTTTTTTTTTGGTACCAGGGATCGAACTTGGGTCCTTGCGCTTGCACAGCAGGAGGCAAAACCACTGAGCTAAATCCCTGGCCACGTTTTGTACTCCTTTTTAATAGTTAGAAGGGCTTTGGAGCTGGAACGTCCCACTCAACAAATGTATCAACAGTATTTTTTTTTTTTATGCCTGGGTGCTGTGTTGGGCTCTGGAAGTGAAATAGAAATAACAGATGTAGTCTTTGTGTTTGTGGAGCTTGCAGTGTAATAAAGCAGACAAACATAAATTAACTGGGCACATTTATGTATAAATTGACATTATAGAATAAATTATAGAAAAGAAACATGGTTCTTGAGAGCGAGTAACAAAGATATTTGACTCAAACTTGGAGGAAGTGACCTTGGAGGATAAGCAGGAGCCAGGTCTGAGAAGGGGGGATCAGGTGGGAGAGCATGTAGGACAGTGGGAGCATCTCTAGCAGGAGAGAAGCTGAGTGTGTTGAAGGAACTGGAAGAGAAGCTGGTACCTAGAGCCCAGAGTGGAAGAGGGAAGAGTGTTTATTGACCCTGAAGAAGCTGGGTGGAGTCCAGAGCGCCATCAGAAGGAGGAAATGCCATTGAAGGGGTTTCAGTGGGGGCTGGTGAATAAGGTCTATAGCTTGAAGAGGTCAGGAAGACTAGAAGGAACTGCTGCAGTGGTTCTGGGATACACCGAAAGCAGCTTGAACTGCTGTGGAGGAAGTGTCTTTGGAGAGAAGAAGACAGAGTTGAGGAGAATTAGAAGGTTATGGGCTAGATTGACTATGGGACCAAGAGGAATAAAGGAGGTGTCAGGAGTTCTCTTAGTTTTTCAACTTGTGCCGTTACCATGTAGAGGTGCTATTTGTTGAGGTTGAGAAGACCAGAGAATTTGCACACATTTCTCAAAAACCTTTCAGTCTCACAGAAGCCTGAAGGCTAGTTGGGAAAAATAAGAGTATATTTTAGCCCAGAAGAAATACTTTTCAGCATAAGATTAGATTAATTTTAGGGTTTAATTTTTTGATTGAGGAAAAATTCATTAATATAGCATAACAATAAAATTCATTAACATACAATTAACGATTTTAAAGTGAACAATTCAGTGACATTTAGTTTATTTACAATCTTGTGCAACTACCACTTCTCTTTGGTTTCAGAACTTTTCATCACCCAGAGTAACACCCCACACTTACTAAGCAATCACTCCCCATTCTTCCCTCCCCTGTCACCTGGCAACCTCTAAGCGACTTTCTGTCTCTGTGGACTTGCCTATTCCAGTTGTTTGAGGTAATAGGAGTCATACAGTATATAAGCATTTGTAACTGACTGCTTTTGCTTAGCATAATGTTTTTGAAGTCATCTATATTGTAGCATGTAGCCATACTTCACTCCTTTTTATGGCTGAATTTAAATAATTTTACAATAGTTAAACAATTTATACTGGTGTACATTGGGTTTCTCCCTAGCTTTTGGCCATTCTATAAATAATGCTGCTATGAACATTTGGGAACCAGTATCTGAGTACCTATTTTTAATTCTTTAAGTGTATACCTAGGAATGGGTGCTGGATCACATCGTAATTCTATGTTTAACTTCTTTTAGAGCTGCCAGACTTTTCCATAGCAGCTGCACCATTTTCTGTTTCACCAGCAATGTATGAGGGTTCCAATTTTTTCACATTCTCGCCAGTACTTATTTTATAGCCATCCTAATAGTATGAAAGTCGTATTTTGTGATGATTTTTGTTTTGCTTTTTAGTGATCATTCTCAAGTGTATTTTTCTGCGGTAAAATATACGTAACATTTGGTGGCGTTAAGTATGTTCACAGTATTGTGTGAAACTTCACCATCCATCGCTAGAACTTTCTCATCTTTCTAAACTTAAACTATGAGCCTGTTAGACAGTAAGACCCCACTCTGGTCTTCCACCAGCTGTTGTCATCATTCTGTCTTCTTCCTCTGTCATTTTGACCATTCAAGGTATCTCTGTTGGCTTTGGGTTTATATTGCCCTTTTTCTGGCTCTGTAGGTATAAGTTGGCTTTTTGATTTAAGAACTTGTTTTCTTTTTAAGCCTTTTTAAATATATGAATTTGCTTCAGTGTTGCTTTCTTTTTATCCCCAAAGTTTTGGATTATTGTATATTGTTGTTTTCACTTGTTTCAAAGTATTTTCTAAGTGATTTCTTCATTTCTTTGACCCATGGTGGGATGAGCAAATCATTGTTAGGAC
Organism: Heterocephalus glaber; assembly: GCF_053883595.1. Lineage (NCBI taxonomy): Eukaryota > Metazoa > Chordata > Mammalia > Rodentia > Bathyergidae > Heterocephalus > Heterocephalus glaber. The sequence goes on from NW_028258137.1 coordinate 29,176,914, forward strand.
ATCCTCTTTTCTTGCTTCACTTTGTAGCTGTAGTAATAAAGTGGAAGCAGGATGGAGCCAGGCTGGCTCTGGGCTATGTTGAGTGAAGAGGAGTTATCTTGGGCTGCACGTAAAATATAAAATATGTAATATAATGTATGCAACAGAAGTTTATTTTTTAATATTTATTATAACATTTAAAAAAGAAGGGAAGCAGCCTATGGACAGGGCTGATGTAAGGCAGGTTGGACACACCTAATATAAGGCAAATGCATTTTAATTTGTGATAAGGCCAAATGCCCAGATTCCAGCAGACAGTAGCTAGATAATTTGTTGCTATTGAGTTTTGCAAGAGTTTAGAGTCCAGTGAATATTTAATTACACTAAAATGTCATATAGAGGAGAAATACTTTTTCAGTTATAAGGAAAAGTTTTCTCAGAGGGTCATCACATTTTGGTGAGGTTCTCCTTTATAACTTTATGCACATATTCATGTATTTTTAAAGAAAAAGAACCCCAGAGCACTTTTATTCAGTGCCTCCTTAAGCTCTTAGAAAATATAACGAATTCTTATAAAATGGGAAGGGATCTTAGAGATTACTTCATCTAGCTTTCTCATTTTTCACTGTTGAGGACTAGTGCTGAGAGATTGAAGATTGCCAGTGATACACTGCTAGTTAATGGTTGAGTTAGGGCCAGATCTCAAATTTTCTGCTTCATATTCTGGTACCCTTCCCTTAATGGACACCACAATTATTTATTGAGCATATGCTATAATTAGGGCATGATCATCTTCTCAGTGAGGGCAACAGAAGCTTTCAGCCTTGTTGGAAAAACAACACAAAGAGAAGAAAGTGGAGAAAGTAGAGGTGGTGAATGTAAGGGAGTGGTTATAGGTGAGCTGGTTGAGGAGGATAATAAGGAAGCAAGAGGCTGTCATACTTGATGAAAAAGTGGATGTGTGGTCTTAGCAAGTTAGGTCCCAGCGAAATGTGAGTTGGAAGGAGAGGAGCTTTATTTGGTGCATGAGTGAGATCTCTAAAGTCAAGATTCTGAAGACAAGGCCAGGGTTATGGCCATATTGCTAAAGCAGAGTGAAAGAAAAAAAATCACTGGAATAGAGGACTGAAGGACATAAGAGGCCAGGATGTCAGATGATTCAGCAGTATGGATTTTGAAATAGCCAAATAGTGTCGGAAAGGAGGATGGTGAGCCATGCTGTGAAGTCTTAGCAAAGGGAGTCCCTAGAGGTTTGGTAGTTGGCTATATGCATGGTCAAGAATTCATGTTTCTAGCAGGATGCACTAGCAGTGGGACAAATGTTTCTCAGCATTTAAATCTTGCTAGTGGTAAATAGTAAAATTGGAACACATGTGATACATTCTTCGTACTTCTGGTGAATTCTTAGAAAATATGCTAAGGATGTTCATATGTCTTACTTTGTACTTTCTGTAGTTCCTGTCTTCGTTCTTGGCTAGAACAAGACACTTCCTGTCCAACGTGCAGAATGTCTCTAAATATTGCTGATAATAATCGTGCCAGGGAAGATCATCAAGGAGAGAATTTGGATGAGAACTTGGTTCCTGCTGCAGCTGCTGAAGGCAGACCTCGCCTAAACCAACACAATCACTTCTTCCACTTCGATGGTTAGTTGGTTTCAACCTCTGAAACTATATCCATTGAGTTTTCTCCCCTGAGGGGGTACTGTTTGTATAAATTGTCCTGTACAGAGCAGTTTAATATTTTAGTTTCAGTGCAGGTGTTCAGGACGCATGGATAGATAAAACTGGGGGTTAATCTGTGCTGAGTATTTTGCTAGATTCTGTGTCATTATTGGGGGCGGGTAGGAGTTGGGATGTAGAGATAATAAAATTGAATCAACCGTGCCTTTAAGGAGCACACTCAGTTTAATAATTAACTTTGCTAATAATTTATTGGATTTGGGAGCACTTAAGCATGTAATGAAGTATGTTAAGTACCAGAGAATACCAGAAGCAAAATCAGAGCTGGAACCCTGTTGTTTTGTCCATAGAATATGAACATTCTGCCTCTCAGCAGTGTTAAAAGTTTTGTAATAAAAATAGCACTTAAAATTCTAAGGCCTTGAGTACCTTAGATCATCCCTCTTTGATTTATATACAGTGAGCTTTTGTTAATGTCCATCAATTCCAGTACCACTGTGTTCTGTGAGTTTATATTTCTGTTACTATAAGACAGACATCTTTGGAGTTGTATTAGGAGAGGGACTATTCAGATCTCTGATTTGAGTTTCCAAGCATGGAGCATGGTGGGAGTGGTGGGATGTTGGTGAATTCCCTTAATTAAAGAAAAGTCCCCAGGGGAGAACAATAAAGTCCCTGAGAAGAGTAGAAGAGGGCTACCTGTCTGGATGTGGGTACTGGAGAGGTTTGAAGGGGCTGATTTGGCTGCTGTTAATTAAGGCCTATATTAGGGACAGACCTTTTGAAATGTACTAGCAGATCTTAGAGATGGATCCTGCCTATGTATGCCTTTTTTTTTGGGTAGCGGGGATCGAACTTGGGTCCTTGTGCTTGCAAGGCGGGTGGCGGAACCACTGAGCTGAATCCCCGGTGGTATGTCATTTTTTAATGAATAGTTATTAGTTAAAATCACCTTTATTTGACTTTAGTAAGTACATGAAGTAAGTATCCATTTATTTTATTTATTTATTGGGGTTTTGTTTGTTTTTTAGATAGGGTCTTGCTATGTGGTCTAAGCTGGCCTTGAACTTACTGAGTAGCCCAAGCTGGCCTTGAATTCACAGTGATCTTTCTGCTTCCTAAGTGCTAGAATCATAGACATGTACCACCATGTCTAGCAGTATCTATTTTTTAAATGAATGCATTTTATTTGGCAAGACCTTTAAAATAGCTGTTTAATTTGATTTTATATTCCATCCCTTAGTAATTCCTTGACACAAAGCCAAGCTGGGTGATGATGCTGCATGCCTGTAATCCAGGCTACTCAGGAGGCTAAGGCAGGAGGACTGCAAGTTCAACACCAACCTGGGCAATTTAATGAGATCCTGTCTCAAAATAAAAATAAAAAGTGTTGATTGGGGAGTATAGCTTAATGGTACAGCAATTGCTTAGCAGGCAGAAGGCCCTGGGTTTAATTCCTAATACCACCCCCCAAAAAAAAGGAAAAGGAGGAGGAAGAGGAAATAGCACCCTTATATGTGTGGCTTGATATTGAGTTGTTTTAGTGTCAGTAGTTGGTGGCATTGTATCACGGGCTTCCCTTTCCATAGGAAAATAACAGAAATAGCAGCCCTCATAATACTGTCAATCCACAGGCCTATTTTATAGAACTCTGAAAATATTTTGAGTCACAAAACCGAGGTCAAATCTTTAAATCAGATTATTCAGGAGAAAATATTTCATGGAAGTAATTGTGAAGATGATGTCTTCAAATGAGTAGTAATTTGGATATGGTGTGAAAGAGAGAAGCAGATCTCATTTTTTGTGGCAGCTGTAGAACCAAAGAAATCTCCCCTAGATTCTAGGCCCGGAAAATGGGTTGGAGGTTGAATGGATCAAAGGCCCCTGGAAAGCAGGAAAGACTAGTAGTCTTAGAACCCTGCTGTTTGACTTCACATCCTGGCCATCATCATTAAACTGTGTCATCTTGGCTGAGTTACCTAACTTCAATTGCCTTGGGGAACAGAGACCAATTGGGCAGGTGACCAGGATTGTATCTCTTAGAAGAATAAGATGAGAAGAATGGGGAATGGTAGTATGTGGGTTTTAGTGAGAACTGAATGAACTAATCCATGTGAAATATTTGGCACAAAAGGCATAAAGTAAGCCTCAGTGAATACCAGATGTTATTATAGTATGGGTTGCTAGGGTACCAACACGGGGAATGACTAGAGCTCTAAAAGTTGTGCTGGTCTTGTTTTAGGGTCCCGGATTGCAAGCTGGCTACCAAGTTTTTCAGTTGAAGTGATGCACACCACCAACATTCTTGGCATTACGCAGGCAAGCAACTCCCAGCTTAATGCAATGGTAAGGACTGCTAACTGCTTCAAAAGAGAACTAGTAATTAGAAGGGCAAGAAAAGCTCTAGAATATGTGTACAGTGTATAACCTTGGTGATCTGTCTCTGCCCTGGTAAGACAGCAAGATTCAGGTGTTTACTTTTTCCTTTTCTTTTTTCTTTACTATAATAATTTGGTTCTCTGTTTTTTCTTAGTTAGCTTGGCTTAGAGCAGTGGTGGTGAACATTTGGCACACATGCCACAGCAAGCTGTTTGGTATCTTTGAAAGCTCTAAAAGGTTCACCATTACTGGCTTAGAGACTGTTTTATTGATCTTTTCAAAGAACTAGCTTTTGGTTTTGTTGATTTTTTTTCTGTTGGTTTTTGGTTTCAATTTTGTTGACTTTTGCTCTTCTGCTTACTTTGGATTTAATTTGCTTTTTTTTTTTTCTCTTTTTGGTGTTGGAGATTCAACCCAGGATCTTATGCATGCTACCTGTACCCCCAGCCCTAACTTGCTTTTCTGTTTCTAGGTTTTGAAGGTGAGAACTTAAGATGACTGATCTTTAGATCTTTTTACCCCAGTTTTATTAAACATTTTAAAGTATATTTTTATTAGTGCATATTAATTTTATAAAATATTGGGCTTAAATGTAGTATTTCATACATGCATATAACACTTTTGATCTTTAGATCTTTTCTAACATATGCTTCAGTGTGTAAATTCTCCTCTAAGCATCCTTTCTCTGGGTCTCACAAATTTTGATAAGTTGTGTTTTCATTTTCATTTAGTTCAGATATTTTAAAAATTTATCTGAGATTTCTTTGATCTATGTGTTACTTAGAATATGCTGTTTAACCTCCATGTATTTTGAGATGTTTTCTTTTTGTTATTGATTTCTAGTTTAATTTCATGTGGTCCAAGAGCAGATATTGTATGGATCTTTTAAATTAGTCTCTTGATGAATGTTCCATATGAGTTTGAAAAGAATTTATATTCTGCTGTTGTTGGGTGAAGTAGCTGTCAGTGTATCCAGTTAATAGGCGATGATACTGAATTCAACTTTACTGATTTTCTACCTGTTGAATATGTCCATTTCTGACAGAGAGGCACCAAAATCTCCAATTCAGGGTGAATTCAACTATTTCTCCTTGCAGTTCTTTGAACTTTTGTCTATATACAGAGTTTCATACTCTTTTGTTAGATGTACACATGTTAAGGATATTATGTCTTCTTGGATATGCCTTTTATCCCTGATAACTTTTCTCTTCCTAGTCTCTTTCAAAGATTGCTTGTGAAATTAATGTATCTGGCCCTGCTTTCTTTTGATTAGTGTTTACATGGTGTATTTTTCTTTTTTTTAATCTGTGTCTTCATAAAATTAAAATGAGTTTTCTTCTTTTTTTTTTTTGCGGTACTGGGGATCGAACTCAGGACCTTGCACTTGTGAGACAGGTGGGGTGCCACTAAGCTAAATCCTTGGCCTCTAAAATGAGTTTCTTGTAAACAGGATTCAGCTAATTCGTTTTTTCCCCTATACTGGGGATTGAACGCAGGTCCTCTGCATGGTAGTTAAGCACTCTCCCACTGAGCTACATCACTAGACCCTTTGTTTAATTGGTTCATTTAAGACCATTGATGTTCAAAGTGATTATTGACATATTTGGATTAATTATCATTTTTATTACTATTTTCTATTTATTGCCCTTGTTCCTCTTTTTGTCTTTTGCACATTTCCTCTTTTGTAGTTTTAATTGAACATTTTCTTTGGATTTCATTTTCTCTCCTTTCTTAGCATATCACTTGTACTCTTTATGTTTTCAAGTGATTGCTCTAGAGTTTACAATATATATTTACAACAATTCCAAGTCTGTTTTCAAATAACATTGTATACTTCATAGGTAGTATATAGACCTCATTTAAAAAAATCCTAATCACTTCCTTCCTCACCCATCACTATCACTCATTTTATCTGTATATGGGCATGTATATTCAGATGTAAACCTACATAATATTGTTTGTATTATTTTGGATGAATTTTTTTTTTTGTACCGGGGATCGAACTCAGGACCTTGTGCTTGCGAGGGAGGTGGTGGCACCACTGAGCTAAATCCTCAACTCTGTATTAATTATTTTGAACAAATTGTTATCCATTCAGTCAAGAATAAGAAAATTAAGAGATTTTATTTTACTGTCACATATCTTTTTCTATGCTCTTCCTTCCTTTTTGTACATTTGAATTCTGACCCATAACAATTTTCTTCTAGTCACTAAAGACCTTTCAACATTTGTGGCGAGACAGGCCACCCCGTACAATTTCTGTTTATTCAAAAGAGTCTTTTTTTCCTCCTCATTTTTGAAGGAAAATGTTTTTTTTTTTTTTGGTACCGGGGATTGAACTCAGGACCTTGTGCTTGCGAGGCAGCCGATGGAACTGCTGAGCTAACTCCCTGGTCCTGAAGGATAATTTTGTAGGAGTCTAAGTTAGTGGTTTATTTTTCTCACACTTTATATACTTCATTCTCTTCTTGGTTGTGTGGATTATGAGAAGTTTGATCCAGTTCTTATCTTTATTCCTTTATAGGTTAGTGGATTGTTTTCCCTACTTCTACCAGTGTTTATTTTCTTCTTTTCTTTCTCCCCTTTCCCTTTCCCTCTCCCTTTCATTATTTTGCTTCTTCTTCCCTTTTTTTAATTTTTAAAAAATTTTATTTTGTGGTGCTAGGGTTTGAACCCAGGACTTTGCATGTGCTAGGCAAGCACTCTGCCACTGAGATATATCCCCTTTTTTTAAAATTTTGAGACAAAGTCTCACTAAGCTGCCCAAGCTGGCCTTGTGCTTGCAACCTCTTGCCTCAGGCTCTTGGGTAGCTGGGCTTACAGTTGTGCCTCACGGTGCCCAGCCCATACATTTATTTATTAAGATCTAATATTTTAACTTGTTGGATTTTCTGGTAGTAGAAAAGCTTTGGTCTAGTGAAGTCAGAAGGAAGCTATTTGAGACTAGAAAAGAATTTTATCTGATCATAGAGGTTTTTATGGACTCTTCCCTAGTGAAAATGATCTACTCAAGCTGGGCATGGTGGCTCACACCTATAGTCCCAGCACTGAGGAGGCTGAGGCAGGAGGATTGCCTCGAGGTTGAGGCCAGCCTGTGCTACATAGTGAGTTTGAAGCCAACCTGAACTACATAGGGAGACTCAGTCTCAAAAAACCAATAAATAAATAAATAAATAAATAATAAGAAAGAAAGAAAGAGAGGAAGGAAAGGAAGGAAGAAAGGAAGGAGGAGAGAAAGAAAGAAAGAAAGAAAGAAAGAAAGAAAGAAAGAAAGAAAGAAAGAAAGAAAGAAAATGATCCACTCATATCATATAAACCAAATGGGGGATCATAGTGATGTGGAGGCCCTGGAGCCTTCTGGGCACTGCTTGTGTTGCCAACCCTAGCCTCAGGTAACTTGAACCAAAACTTTGTGCAGGTATTATCTGATCTTTTCTTTCAGTGCCCCGATGTTGACACCCTCACTATATAACAGTATGTTCCTCTGGATATAATGTCCTGATAGTGGACTTTATTGTGCCTCTAAAGCAGTTAGTTTTTTTACCCTCTTTTTCTTTTAATTATTTGGACTTAAGCATTTTAAAAATAAATAAATAAATTATATATATATATATATATATATATATGTGTGTGTGTGTGTGTATATATACATATATATATATATATATATATATATATATGTATGTATGTATATATATGATGTTAAAACAAAACAAGAACACCTAGAGATGCCTGGATGGGAGTATGGGCAGTGGTATGTGCCGGACTTTGTCTGCTTCCTCTACACACAAGCCCAGTCTGGTGCCCTAAGTAGACTCTGAGGCATTTCTAGAGTACAGTTTGAAAACTCTAGCTCCAGGGCATTATTAGGAATTTACATTCTTCATAATTGTACTTTTTCCATATTGTGATGTAATTTACACACAGTAAAAATTTACCATTCAATTCACATAGCTGTGAGCAAGATACAGAACAGTTTCATTCTCCTTCCCCCAGATCCTGCTGTGCCCCTTTCTAGTCCTACCTTTCCCACCTCCAACTCCTGGCAACCGCTCATCAGTTTGCTTTGGCAATAATTTTGCCTATTTTAGGATGTCATATAAATGGACTCATACAGTTGGGCTTTTGAGTCAGTCTTCTTGCACTTAACATAATGTGTTTAAATTTCATCCATGTTGCATTCATCAGAAGTTTGTTCTTTTTTAGGAATTATATCTTTAAGGAAAACATGTTTTTTATACCCGAGGTATACTGAGCTTTAAAATGAACACTTTCAAACTAGAAGATTCTGCTTGAGGCTGTCTTGAGATCCATCTAGACTTCTGTCTGCTCTTCATTTTGAAATTGATGCTGTCCCCAGTTGTCTCTTTGGCATCTGGAAAAATCCTAAAGGCACTGCAGTGTGAAGGAGATCTGCAGAGCGAAAGTGGCCTCTTCCACTGGCATCAGACTCAGTGCCCAGGGCCTGTGTATACTGTGGCTTTATGTGTGACTGTCAGGAGTGAACTTGCTAAGGGCTCTGTCTGTGTTCCTTCAGGCTCATCAGATTCAAGAGATGTTCCCTCAGGTTCCATACCACCTTGTGCTGCAGGATCTCCAGCTCACACGCTCGGTTGAAATCACAACAGACAACATCCTAGAAGGACGCATTCAAGTACCTTTTCCTACACAGGTAAAACTGACTCTTTAAGCATGACAGATGGGTCCTGGCTTCACAAATATTTAATCTTCTAGAGTACCTTTCTTGTTTATTTAACAATTGAGTAACTCTTATGATTTGATGAAGTTTCTATAAATTCCCTCACATCTTGAATTATGCATGAGAACAGATCTATCTATGATAAATGATATGATAAGTCATTTATGATATGATATGATATCTATGATATCTATGATAAATGATAAATCTATTTATGATAAATGCATTAGAATAGATCTATGTGGATAAGTGTATTAAAGTAATTTTGGGACAGACACCCCAGACCAGCCTGCCTTTGTCAGTCTACAGGATCGTGGCACAGCCATGACAGGGATTGACAGATTTTCTTCTGTAAATGACAAGTAATAAATATTTTCAGCTTTGTGGACCAGTCTCTGTTGCAACCAGAGCTGCCATGGACAATGTATACATGAACAAGCAAGTCTGTGGTCCAGTTAAATTTTATTTATAAAAGTAGGTGGGAGGGGTAAATGTGACCCTGAGGCTATAGCTTTTGGGCCTGTTGCTCTAGGAGATAATGCCATCTGTCCCTATTTGGCCTTGAACACTGCTATGGGATTCCATAGGGGTAGGGGTAATTCACATCTTTCTGAGCCATATACTTTTGACTATCTAAAAATAATCAGATCTCTTTGCCTATCACATAACTTCTGGGAGGGGTACAAGAAATATTAACACAGGCAAACTTTCTTGCAGGACCAAGGCATTTATATACAACCAGGGAATAATCTACCAAAGAAATTAGAAATTTTATTATTAGAAATTTTAGTATGCAAAAGTATATAGAACTCTATTAATGAAATTAAGAAACTTGAAACTCTGGAGAGGCAGAGTGTAGCCTTTGGAATCAAATGGGCTGAGATATTAAAGGTGGTTCTCCAGGTCTCAGCTGTTAGACCTGACTTTTGGCTGCCTCTGTAGGTGCAGGCAGAGAGAATCCCTAGAAAAACTGCCCAGCAGTCACTGAGGTGCTAAGATGAGATAAGGTGTGAGTAGGACCCCAGGATATCTGCAACATTGGGCCAGTCCTTAAAATGACTAAAGTGAGATTAACAGTAGGATATTAAAAGGGTTAATGAGACAATCCCATCAGAGTTTTCCTTGGTGCCATGCACCAAAAAAGTGTTTACTTCGTGTTGTTTGCTGTTGTCATCAATTTTTTTTTCCTGGAATTACTGTAATGAAAAGGGAACTAAATATGGAGCCAATTGCTGACTCTTAAACTTGGCCTTAGGCTTCTTTGTCTTGCCTTTAATATTTATAGCATTTTAAATTTATGGTTACTGTAGACTTTAAGTTTCAGGCTGTTAGGGACCATAGCTTCCTTTGTGCCCTAGTGTTATTTCAACCTGAATGACTTTTTTCTGTTTCTCAGCGATCAGATAGCATTAGACCTGCATTGAACAGTCCTGTTGAAAGGCCCAGCACTGACCAGGAAGAGGGAGAAGCCTCTACTCAGGTAAAATCAGCACACTAGAGAAGGGTATATGGATTGTGGTGGAGTATGGTCCCTGAAGTGGTCTCCTTAGTCTTGAAATTTGGGAGACTTGGACAAGAGTACAAAAGAAAGCCATGTGCTGTGTCTGCTTTGGTATTAAAAGTTATAGAACAAGCTGTATCCTTGGTCTGGGCTGTGTGTCATCCCTTTCTCCCCCTCCCCCACCTCCTTCCCAATTCCTGCAGCCACTCTCTGGGTGCTGTTCTGGTGCTCCCTGGTCCAGCCCTGTCATCCTGAGCTTGAGTAGGAGGACGAGGAAAGGCAAAAATGTCAGGCTCCAGGCTTTGAGGGAGCTGAATCTTCCAAATCTAGAAGGGGACGGACCAGAGTACACTCCCTAGGGAGCCAAGGCATTGAGTTACTCTCCCACAGATCATTTGTCCAACTCAGAATTTCCATGTACTTCATGTATTTTGTAAAAACAAGACCTCCTGAGCTGGGGGGTAGGGTGGGATGGGGTGGGAGTGTGGCTGTCTTGAGAACCAAGACAGATGTTCACTATGGAAAAGCAACAGCTCTACCTTGTGTCCACACAGAGGCACACTTCCCTCTGCCCTTTGCTCTAGACTCTGGGAACTGCAATTCTTGTCCCTCTGCTCTCACTTCCATTTGCTTCCTCCATTACTGTATTTTCAAAACACTTTCTTAGGAGAACAAAAAGCCAAACAACCTTGCCCCTGTGTTTTCCTTTGTATGGTATGTGGGACTTTCTGCATGGGGCCTGTGGCCAAAGGGGGACTCTGGCCTTTTTCCCGGTGTGGGTCAGGGCTTCTGGGAGAAGTGTCAGAGGCTATTTGTACCTTTTGTGTTTTTTCCTGCAAATAGGAAACTGTAAAAACTAAGTCATTTTCAAATCTGTTACTGAGTTGGCTCTCTCACCTTTGTGGAGGGGTCACATCACCTCTCCAAGTGTCCCTTTGGACAAAGTCTATTTTCAACAACCTTATGCTGGTTTCCTTCTGCAGAAGACCTCTACCAGCCCCAGAACATGCAGTGTGCCCTATAGATGGGTAGAGTAGAACTTACACCACCTCAGCCTCCCACCCATTGTTTTGGTCTCCTATAGCCAGTTTCTTTGTTTTTGATTTCTCAGGTCTGTGTAATGACCAGTCCCTGTGACCCCCAAGCTCCAAGGAATAGGAGTCAGGCTGTCCACGTGGCTTTCTTAAAGTCCCCTCTTGGGCTTGGCTGAAGGCAGGGGTGATAAGAGAAGCAAGAACTTTTAAATAAAACATCTGGCCTTTCAGCTGTGTTGGAGACTGGAGCTGGGTGACGGGCCAGCACGGACCTGCTTGAGGCTATATTTGGGAACTAAAGCAGTGTAGGTGGTTGGGCACCTGCTTCCGGAGCATTCTGTTGCACAAGTGACCATACTCTGTTATATCTGGGGTTTTTTAATCCTTAGCCTTTACCTTTTTTACCTATTTGACTCTTTTTAAAAGTGAAGGTGTAAAATTTGTGCAGTAAGATATGGTAAGACTTGTTTAAATTCTTGAGCAATTAGAATTGAACAAAAAATTCCCAGAATGCAAACCAGCAGTGACCTTTGTTGTCATATTCTGAGAACAGTTTGGAAGTCCTCAGGTTGTTCATACTGGCAGTAATGTACCTAGAACACTGTATTGAACTTTGCATGTATTAGTAGCACAGGGCCACACCCAGCAGCAGGCCTGCCCTCCAGAAGTTGGTACGGGGGGAATCCTGTGGGGCATGGAATCTGCTTAGGAAGTAGGCCTGTGCTCACAGCTGCCTCCCTGTGTCCAGACTGAACGTGTGCCACTGGATCTCAGTCCTCGCTTGGAAGAGACCTTGGACTTCAGTGAAGTGGAAGTGGAGTCCAGTGAGGTGGAAGACTTTGAGGCCAGGGGGAGCCGCTTCTCCAAGTCTGCTGACGAGAGACAGCGGATGTTAGTCCAGCGTAAGGATGACCTCCTGCAGCAAGCACGGAAGTAAGTTAACTCTGCAACCCTTGTAGACATAAAGCCCAAGTCAGAAACCACTGGTTGATGGCCATTGTCGTATCTGGCCCACATCTTCTCTTTTTAAATAGATGACAACATTGGAAAACCATTACATGTCACCTAAAAACTCAGATTTCAAGCCTCTCTCAAAACATCAGAAGATCTGGGCATGCTGAGCCCAACTGGTAACATCTGGTGGGCCAGTGCTATTGGTCAGCCCTGTGGACCTCTGCACCCATATTTGCACAGACTGCTTATGTGCCAGCATTCCCAGCTCTTTATATTAACTGTTTTAATCGCTTTAGAACTCTAAGAAAGAGCACTGTTAATACCGATTTAACAGATGTACAATTAAGAAACTGAGGCCTGGTGAGGTTGACAGTAGCCTGGGCCTGGAGTCTGGCTTCCAAGACCGCCTTCTGCCTTTCCAGCCAGCATTGTCAGCACAGAGTGCCCATCTGAGTGCCATGTGTTCTCCCACATGGTGGCAGCTGGAGCATACAGTGCTTCTGTGGATGGATGGGAACTTTTTCGTTCAGTTCTTTTTTTTTTTTTGCATTTAACATTTTTATTTTAGACAGCAAACAACAAAAATAAACAACCAAAAAACCATGAAATAGGCTCATCAAATGATGTAAAGTTATCCTTTCCAGGAAAGCAGAAGGTAGACCAGTGCAGGTTATCCTCAAGGCCACACTCATCCTGCTTCACTGCTGCTTGCATGCTGCTGGGTTTTGCTCCTTCTTTGGGTCATGGTCTGGATCATTTTCCTCATCTTCTTCTTCCCCTTCCTCATCTGCTTCTTCACCTTCTTCATTATAATCATCATCATCATCTTCAGTAGCTTCTCCAGTGAAGTACAACACCGATCTTGGAATTATACGCTCATGTAAAAAGTGACCAATTTCAAAGTCTGCAGCAAGGATAGCTTCAGCATCATCATCCAGATCTCCACTCTCAGGAACTTCAGGAGGAGCAAAAAAATTAAAGAAAGAATCATTGGAAACTGTTTTAGTCACAGTACGAACTGTCCCACGTCCCTTATGTTTCTGCTTCTTTTTAATGGTTTTCAAAGTGACATTCTTACCTTTTTTCCAATCTATTTGGCACCCTGTACAGCCCATAATTTCTGGTCCATCAAATGAAAAGGCATCAGAATCATCTGGTTTAGATCTCATCCTATATGTCTTTGTCAACACTTCATTTGTGAAATATTCATTAGGTTCAAAGTGAAATTCTAAGATAAAACTCATAGGCTGGCCAGCATCTGAGAACTTCACTTTAATGTCCTTCAAATACTTCAGAATAGGTTCATCATGTTCCTGAACCATGTCACTGAGCAAGTCAACATTCTTAAAAACAGTCAACCAAAATTCAGGAATTCCTTTAGGATCTTCTTTTTCTTCATCTTTTTTTTTCATCTTCAATCTTGGCCTTTTCTTTCAGCCCCTCCGAAACTTCTTCTTACTCATCTGGTTTCCGCTCACATTCTTCTTCCATAGGTTCATAAATTGCATTAATGATCTCAAATCGCTTATCAAATAGAGGCTGGTAGAGAACAGCATACTTCCTTTCAAGATCATGAACTTCCTCATAGAATTTGGCTTCTGTCTGTGCACATTTAACTTGAAGGTTTTTGAGAGCATTCACTCTTCTTTTAACTACCCTAGGCAAGCTTTCAATGTATCCTGTTGGTGTGTCTACCAGACCATCAAGTCTTTCTTGAAGGGCTGCAAGAATCTGAGGATTTTGCATCATCTGAACAGTCAGCTGACACGCTTTGATTTTTGTTTCTTCACCAGTTTCTTCTTCTACTTCTTCAACATCATCCAAATCTTGATCAAGTTCAGACTGTCCTTTGTTGTCAATGTCTGCCATGTTGTAAGAACTGCAAATATCAGCAGCTAGTTCAGGGAGTCAGGTGGCGGGAGCTGCGCAGGGAGTGACTAAGGGCGGCCGTGGCGGCAGGAGGACCAGGAGGCGGCACCACGAGCAGATGGTGCTAAAAAAGCTTCTTTCAGTTCTTGAGGGACAGGACCAGCATTGTGCTCATCTGGGTGGGTTCTTTGCCCCACAGGCCTGTGTCTGTGGGCAGGAGTGGGCAAAGGAGCGGGTGCTGCGCAGCTGCTTGATAGGCCTCTCTTGGGATCCTGGGCTCGTATGTCAAGGTGAAATCTCTTTCTCTTTTTTTTTTTTTGCAGTGCTAGGGATTCTGTACATATTCCAGAGCTTCCCATCCCTATCACATGACTCTTTGGTTTTTGTAGGCGATTCTTGAACAAAAGTTCTGAAGATGACACAGCCTCAGAGAGCTTCCTCTCCTTGGAAGGCGCGTCCTCTGACCCTGTGACCCTGCGTCGGAGGATGCTGGCTGCTGCTGCTGAGCGCAGGCTTCAGAAACAGCAGAGGTCGTAGCACCTCTGCACCTCCGCAGCCTTGAGCCTGCGCCTGACTGCCTGCCTGCCTGGAAGAGGCTGTACCGGTTCCGCCTGCTGTGGGAAGAAGCGGGCTTGACTGCATTGCTGCTGTATAAAGCATGTGGTCTTAATATTGTTTGGACAGCTGAGAAATTTAATCCTCCTTTGTAACACTTTCTATGTGACATTTCTCTTCCCTGTAGAAACACGCACATTTTAACTCTAGGCATGATCTCTTCTGGCATTGACTGGACTTCTTGGGGGTGGGTGATGATCAAGAGGAAGTAGGTGACTACCTGCCCGCAGCAGGCTTCCTCAAGTTCCTATATATAGGAATATGTAAATCACAACCCATGCTGTTGTCCTTAGCTCTCTGTATCTGGCAGGAAGTGTGTGTGCTGGGGAGGATATATAAAAGCAGTGAGGAGGTGCCCAGCATGAGTCTGACTCTATACAATGGGAGAATATCTGTTGTCAAACTGTCCATAGGGAGGAAGCCCTGAGAATGTTCCAGAGGGATGGCCCGTAGGCTCCTGGACCCCTGGTCCAGCAGAGTATCTTGTAAAAAGAACTCCTGGTTTGGTACCTGCAGCAGAAAGGGAAAGCCCAGGACTATAGAATTTGAGAAGGTGACCCCTTTCCTATGATATTTGGGACTGACCTGAGCCCCTGATCCACAGCCAGCTTTATTCATTCACTCTGGTGCTCCTGCATCCCATACACTTGCCTCTGAGTCTCTCCCCTCCTATTTCCTTGCCCCCTCTGGACATTGAAAGGGCTAAGCAGCAAGCTTTGGTTTATGATTTTGATTCCTTAGGTAAATTAGGCAATGACAGAGCCTGTAGGTTTGGTGCTTGGGGAAGATGTAGGCTTTGCAAGATGGGAAAGTACATTTTTAGAAGACATCATTGAAGAGATAAAAGATACCTTTTGTATCTTTCTTCCATGGAGTCATTTTCAAAGCTTTGTTTCTGTTGGTTTAAACATAGGTAAGATGTTGAATCCCACATGCCTTGAAGCAGACCCAGGTCCTGAATCTTCAAATTCTTCACGCATTTAACTTTAAGGATTTGAAATGCAATCATAGTGACATACTTCAGTTTTCTGTCCCATTGGATTTTTTTTGTCAATGTTTGAAAGCATAGTTTTATGGTAGTCCTTTTGGCAAGAATCCAGTATTACCTATAATTATTGGCAAAGTTAAATGTATTTTACATAACAAAGTTTTCACAATGTTGACAAGTAATTGAAAAAAAGGGGTAATAAGTAAATATGTAGGCAGGGATAATTTATTTCAATAAATCTTTCAAAAGCCTTACCTTGAAATGCTGTTAGTAAATTTCTGTGATTTTTAAAAGATTTGTTTTGCTGAGAGCATAGCTATTTGTTTTTATTGTAAAACAATGATAATAAAAAGCGAACTCTTCTAGTGCGCTGTGTGTGACTGGAAGTTAAGGCAGCTTTTTAAATTTAATTTTATTTTTTTGATACCGGAGATCGAACTCGGGTCCTTGTACTTGCACAGCAGGTGGCAGAACCACTGAGCTAAATCCTCGGCCTAGGCAGCTTTCTTCAAAGGTGTCACCAGTGAATGCCATTTTGCTTTTGTGTCTCTCAGCTTGATTGGAGATTATTTTCCTCCTTTTGAGGTTGGGGGATTTCATTTCTGTTTTATTTGGAGAAGGCAGCACTGAGTTTCTCTTCCCCTGGTATTCCATTTTTTCAAGGTAAGTAGGGGAAAAGGCTACTTTGTTGAATTATGTCATACTTTGCATGTTGTATACATTGAAGTTGACATTAATTCCACGTGTTACAGTGTTATAGATGTGTGAAAAAAGATTGTTTACAGTCAATTTTAGAGGGTCTTAAAACACCAGAAAATAGAAATATAAATGATCAAAGTAGAGCTGTCTTCTTAAATAGCTTAAGATAGCCTAGGAAAAGAAATCTCAAGTTGAGTCTTAGATTTTTCACCTGGACAGTTACAGATTTTGGATCTATAAAGGGCCCCTGGCTTTCATCACTTACTGGTAGCATGAGGTAGGTGCAAAAGGCAGTGAAAGCGAGACTTAATGGGTCCTGTCACTATCCTGGCCAGTGGTGGGGCAGAGGGCTTCCCTTGTGCTTAGCTCCTTGGAGGAGCAGAGCTGAAGCAGGGTTCTGGGTTGAGTTGCCCACTCTGGGCTCTTTTGGAACTAATCTTGTGTTCCATTTTCTTAATTAGATCAGATATTTTGACTTCTCGGATTCTTGGCCGTTTTTCAGGTTTTGAGGTTTATGTGCCATAGAGAACAATAATCCATGTGGATGTTTTACTGGTGTTGATGTGAGCCCTAGGTGCTCAGTTCTCCTCCTGGATGTGACCTTCCACTTAGCTGTGTAGACAGCGTGTTCTTCTGTCTGTAGCCTGCAGGCTTAACTCTGTTGTAACTATGGGAAAGGGATCCCAACACTGGAAATAGGACATGTGTGCAATAGGGAGCCTTGGGCTTCTAGTGAACTTGTCAGTAGTGGCCGCCCACCCTGGAAGGCAGTTTGACCCTCCTAAAGTGTCCCCCTCAGCGCTCCTACTTTGTTAGAAGTGCTTCTAACCCTGGCTGCACATTAAAATCACTTGTAAGTGAGGAAAAAATACGATGTTAGGTTCTTTCTCCTTGATTCTTGTTCTGGTTAGTCTTTTTTTTGGTACTGGGGATCAAACTCGGGTCCTTGCGCTTGCGCAGCAGGTGGCGAAACCACTGAGCTAAAACCCCAGCCCCTCTGGTTAGTCTTTTTTCTGCATTCTTTCCAGAAAATGCTTCCTAATCCCTTTTAAGACAAGATGAGACAGGCCGGGGATCCCTGGTACCCCCCCCCCCCAAAAAAAAGAAGAAGTAGAGGTGTAGCTCAATGGTAGAGCAGTTGCCTGGCATATGTGAGGTCCTAGGTTCCAGCACCAGGAAATATAAAAAAAAAATGTATTTTATCTACAAATGTCATTTGAAAGTTAGAAAAGATCCTACTAGAATATGGCTCATTTTTAGAGAAATTCAGATACACGTATGTAGAAAGTGTTCTACTTTTCTTCAGCCTTCCATTTGGACCTTAGTTTTTCCCGTGAGATCAGAGTTAGGAAGTCAAGGTGTGGCCTGCACTGCAAACCTTTCCATCAATATAGAGGGTTTGATTTTGCACCCTTCTGCCCATAAATTGGGGTACTTTTGAGGGAGCTGCTGGGGAAGCACTGGAAAGAGGTGTAGCCTAGTGAGGAAGTGTAGGGGTGCATAGGCTGACTGGGAGTGTACCTTTTTGTTATTCCTAGTCTCTGAAACGGTATCATCTCCACCTCTGCTCCCACAAGATTCAAATGACCCATGGAGAGGGAGAGGATTTCAGAGCTGATAATTCCCCTTGGTGGGAATATGGAGAAGATTCCAGTCAGCAGACTTGTGAGGTGCTCCTGCTCACTAGCTAGTGGTCAGCACTGGGCATGATGAGCATGTTTCAGTGGCTGCTGTGGGTGCCTCTCTGGGTTCCATCTGTGGCCATCTAGGAGAGAGATGCAGTATCAGCAGCACAGAGGAGAGGGTACCGGGTTGGCATAGTCTCTGTTGCCCCACTACCCTGTGTATTTGGCCTGAGACCCTGTCCTGGCATCCAGCTGCAGTGGGGGCAGTAAGGCTGAAGGAAACCTTCAGCTGGCTGGTCTGCCTGGTCCTGAGCTTGCTGTTGGCATGACAGTGGATGACACCCCTGAGTAATCTGGCCTCCTTGGACCACTATTCTACAAGCCCTGGGTCCAGAAAACAGGAATTAGGACTGCCTTTCTCCACTTTTCCTTTCCCAGTCCTAAATCCCACCAGAACAACAAAAACAGTTGAAGTTGAGCAGCAGCTGGGAGCCATCTGCAGTCTGAAAGCTGCCCATTCCTCTACTCTTTCATGGCGGGCAATGAGCAGCCGTCTGCCTCCTGCACTCTGAATTTAGCACCCCCTTGTGACCTCAGGGAGGGAGACACAGAAGCCCTGTGGGGAGATGCCTTACCCACCAGCCTCCCAGTGTTTGTGGCCATGTCCCTCCTTCCCTTTCCTGTTGGAGCAAAACCCTCCCGAAATAACCATAGTCTGGAAGGTAGAGGGTGAGAGACTCAGGAATACAGACAAACATTCTCTTTATTGAGCTACACATGAATTTTCCATTAGTCAGAGAAGTAGACTGGCAGTGTGTAAGATATCACAGAAACCACCGATTGGGAATAGAAAGGCTTAGAAAGACCCGTGGGCTTTTTTTTCTTTTTTTTTTTTTTTCAAGTTTTTTTTTCTGTATTTTAAATTTTTTGTGTGTTTTGTCTTTTTGCCTTCTCTTTATTTGAAATGGCTGTGACTGGTCTTCTTCAGCAAATATTAAGTCTTAAAAGTGAAACCGTGAAGAGGTCTGGGGTCTGGATACTAGGCAAAGTAGAAATGACAGGACTGGTCATGAAAACTGTGGCTTTAATGTAAACACTACATTCCATCTTTTTTTTAATTTTTTTGATTTTTTTGTTTTCTTCCATCTTGTATTTAAAAATTGTTTTTGTTATTTTTATCTGCAGCACAAACATCCCCACATGAGAAAGAGCGAACACAGGTCACTGGAACAAAGGAAAGGTGGAAGGGGCACACACACAAAAGGAGAGCATCTGCCTGAAGACTGGAGTTGGAAATGTCAAAGGAAAACCCACAACCCCATTTCCCAGAGACTAGGAGAGCTGATGTGGTATATGATACAAAGTACTCATTGGGACCAAAAGAAAAATCTGTAGAAAGGGGGTTGGCAGGGGAACTGTTTCTATAGGGCTATAATTCTGTGTATGATGGGTATTCTTTTTGGCAGCTACTGGCCGGTGAGAGCTGTGCTTTTTCTATACAAACCTGGAGTGAGGGTGTGGTTGGAGTGGCATGGGGCTGGGGAGAGCCGAGCCGCCACGCTTGGTGGTGTCTGTGGTGTCTGGGCGACTGACTGGCAGAGGGTTTGCAGTGACCCGTGGCCCTCTGGAAAGCCCGGCCCAAGCACACGCCCACCTGCCAATGCGCCACACACGAGCCCCTGGGCCACACTGAGCTGGGACAGAGAGGGCATGGGTGCTGATGTATACATTTATTTCAAAAGAAAAAGAAAGTGATGAAATGGCGAGTTTTTCTTTTTCCCGTTTTGAAGCTACAAAGCACATGAGAAATGTTCTTTTTTGTTTTTCTTTCAAATTCTAAATGTAAAGACTTAACTAAAACTGGATTCTACAGCATTCTACAGAAATACACAGCCATCAGTCACTCTGGGGTCGTAGGTTAGACAGGGGCTTGATACAGAAAGGCTGTGTGTCTTACAAAGGCCAAAAGGTCATGCTACCAGGAGATCAACGTCAACAGCAAAGAGTCCATGAAGCAGTCTGTAGAGAGAGAGATAAGGGGTCCAGTCTGACCATTTTCTTTGATTTTAAAAAGCAACCAACCAACCAAAAACCCTAGGACATTGTAACTAATGTTGGGTCAGGTGGGGCATACTCACAAGGGATCAAGAACTCAAATGCGGCCCATCCCAGGTGGCCCGGGGACCCTTATGGGATGCTGATTAAGGTCAGGTCTGCAAGTCTGCCCTCCCCTGAGCCATTGCTGACTCCTCCTCACCCCACCTTCCCATGTGCCCTCTTGGAGGGGAGCTGGCTTCAACACAGGTGGATTGGAGCCATGGCTCACAGATCCCCTCCCATCTGCTTTTAGAAAGCAGACCAAGTCTCCCAGTTCTCTGATTCTTGCCTTGTTCACATGAATAAAGAAAACTCAGGAGACAGTGGATTGATCAGAGCAATGATTCTTCTAAAGTCTTAAAATTAACAACCACCACCACCCAAAAGAGAAGTGTCCTTAAATGTTTCTGTTGCTGTGGGGAGAGGGGAGGAAGACATTTAGGGCATTGGCTGTTTTTAGAGGGTTTGGAGCTGACACGAGCAGGACAGAACTGAGTGCACGCAGCCTTGGTGGGTGGGATGCAGAAGAGCAGCTGGGCCAGGGCCAAGCCTTCCTCTGCCTCCCCTTTGCACACCAGTGGGTTGTGTTAAGACCCTAAAGCTGTCTTTGAAAGGACAGACTCTGAAACCAGGCTCCTCCCCGCCATGATGTATGTCCCAGGAAAACCTTGATGAGCTATGGGATGGTGGTCAGTTCTGTCCGCAGCAATTCCTAGTACAAACTAAAAAGATTTCTCTAGTATATATTTGTGTATATATAAGATTTTTTATGCCTCTGTAAAGTTTATTTACCGACTTGCATTTGTTGGTGGTGTGTGTGCATATGTGTGTGTGTGTGTGTGTCTGTGTGCACGCGCACGCAAGCTGTTCTGTGAGTGCTGGAATCATTACCAAATAGGTTGCTATACAGGACAAGAGGTCAGTACAAGCCGCAGCCCCGGAGGTTGTTGGCAATGATGATGTCGGTGACAGCGTCGAATACCACCTGGATATTATTCGTGTCTGTGGCACAAGTCATGTGACAATAAATTTCTTTGTTGGGTGAACGGTTTTTGTTTTCAAACTGTGTTTGGATGTAGGCAGCTGCATCTTCATAGGTATTGGAGCCTGTAACAAGACACAGAACAAGGGTGGAGCTACATAAGGCTTAGCATTCACCTGCCTTCTGCCTTTTCAGGGCTTTTTATTCTGTTTTCACACTGGAGCTACACAGGAGCTCTGGGAAGACAATGACCACTGGTTATCCCTTTTGCTTTCTCAGTGATCAAATGGAGGCATCTCCCCATGGTCTTTCTCAATCAATTCTGATTCCAATAAATCAAGAAAAGCCCGATGAGGGCACTGCCCAGCAGGGTGGGTATCCCAAGATTCCTGGTGATAAAATTGTCAAGGCCTGGTGAGCACCAAGTGGGATGGGCTCCATCCTTAGTTTGTCTTCTCTGAGAGGTCACTCTGTGGGGCTGGCAGCATCTCTAAGCAGACCCAGTGCTTGGTGCTCAGAGAGGTCAGGACATGGAAGTATGGGCTGTCTTCATAGTGGAAAGGTTAAGGGGATACCAGCACCCAACAATTCCTTGGTTGTCCTCTTGAGCCTAGTCAGGGCTGGGGGTGGGGATAACAGGGCACATCTGTGGATGATGTAAGGAGCTTTCCAATCAGCTACAACCTAACCCCTTGTGGCTCAGCCCTTAGGACAGTTTTCAATTAGCTACCACAGCATGTGGAGCAACACAAACATGTGAAAAAGTCCAATATGTTGACATGCTCCTTTTCCCTAAGTGCTACTAGGATCTAGCCCAGGACGGTAACAACATAATGTTATTTTGGGCCTGTGAGATGACCCTTCCCCTTGCCTTCTCACCCTGAAGGCTGAGGTTGTGAGCAGAGTGTGCTGGCTGGGATTTGGGCCACTGGAGGGATCTGCAGCAAGGATTTCTCTCCTTTCTGTTAACTACTTAACAGTTTACCTTGAGTGTCACTCAGGGAGCCTATTTACTTACATACTTATTATTCCCAGGATCGCTTGGGTGCGGCTCATTTCAACTAGTTGATTCTTGTATTGAGTAATATGATAAAATTGTCAATTTTATAGTTGCTGTTATTAATTAAAAATATCCAAATTTTGGTCATCCCATATTTAAATAATTGGACTGGTAAATGGTTAATGACAATCAGACTCTAGGCGGTGGTAAGGCATTGTAAGGGATAAGGTGGGGATATCCCTTGTGTGGGGTCAACGCTGAACTCCCCCCCTGTGGGCCCACTGTCACAGAGATGTGATGAGCCAGGAGCACTCTGAGTGCTGAGCTACAGCGAAACTGTTAAGAGAGTAGACAAAGTGGGGGGTGTGGATCCTGTGGAAGTCCCCCGTCTAGAGGCCAAACAGACACAGACCATGGCAGAACAACCCTCTGTCTGCTAAGCCTGGCGTCCTTCCACAGCTCACTACTGCTCAGTGCGCATGGGCCCACATGGGCCCTGAGTCAGTCAGCCTCTTCCTATCCCTACCCTTCCAGCTTGTCCCCAAAAGACCTGCATCCCGTGGCCACAACACTGTGAACATTGTCATCTATCATGTTGTCTGAACTCAATCTGGGTCCTCTGAAGTCCCTGGGGAACTTCACACTGACTTTTGCTTGGGGACATCTACTAGGGGCATCCAGCACCTACACTACACAGCAGTGAGACTGACAGTCCTCAGGCCACATCCCAAATCAGGCTTCAGTGGGACACTAGGCAAGAGCCATGGAGTTGCGCCTGCTCCTGAGGGCTGCCAGGCCACACACTGTCACCACAGGTTTCTAAAGCCTAGAAATGGGAATGCCTCTGCTGAGACAGGAGAGGTCAGCAGTGGCTGCCAAGAGCATGGGCTGTCAGCCCTGCTCTGCCCTTAGGCAAGTCCCTTCTTGGCTTCTGGGGCCTGCAGGGGTCACCTGCTGTCCTCCATGGCTAGTTCCCCCTCGGTTTCCATCCTCTGGATACCCATGACAGTGATAGTCAGACGTTACGCCAAGCATTGTCTCCCCGGTCACCTCTCTGGCCACCCTATGGGGTAGCATTATGATCTGTTACAGCACCCAGATAAAGAGGCACAAAGGAGTGACCTGCCCAGAATTGCAGGTGCTCTAGCTCCAGAGGCTGCTTTGGCCACTTGCCTTGTCGGAGATTTGGTGCTGCTGACATCTTTCAGACCCAGCAGCCTGGAGTGAAGTGCACAGACAGGGCCCCATCTCCCCCTCTGCACCCAGTGATGGGCAAGCACCTTGCAAGTTCTTAAGCAGCACGAATCGTCAGAGAGGATACAGGCTGTGCTTAAAACAAGCCAGTGGGACCCTCTACTTCACACCACCATTCCTGGTGGTGAAGAAGGATGGAGACACCGGCATCCACTCTATGGGAACTCTCTGGGTAGTTCGAGAACCAGTGTGGCCCTAGGACCAGAGCCCATGCCCACAGGCTAACTCTGGGGCCATCAGTGAGTGGGTTCCTGACTGTGCCCACCTGTGCCCACCTGTGCCCTTATCTGGAGGACAGCAGAGCACATCCTCCTTCACTATGCTGGCCCTCTTCTCAGCATGCAAAGGTAACTCCACCCAAGATACCTAGAAACTTCCCAGTCCCCAGAGAAACAGGTTGGGCCCTTGCATCCCATCAACACTGCTTCTAGACCTTCGTAGTAGCCTGGAGGTGTCTGTCCTACAGAGCCACCTTCCCTCCTGCCCTATTTGGAAAAAGCGACATTGTAGAGGTCTGTGATACATTCCCCTGAGAGCCAGATAGGAAAAAGAAGCTCCAGGAAAGGCAGAAGAGGGAAAGGCCAGGGTAGAGGAGGCTTGCAGTAGTTGGGGTGGTTTGATTTGGGAGAGGACCAGGGGAGGAGGAAGAGTGGGAGAGAGCAGGTACAAGGGGTTTGGAGGGTGTAGGAGAGGAAGGGGTGGCACAGTGTGTCCAGGCCTGGGCTGCCACACAGACACACAGCATGCTCAGTGCATCAAAGCAGTAGAGAAAGCAGGTAGGGGCTGAACTGCAGCCCAGGCACCCTTACACACCACATGTCCACCTTTTCCATTTCATGCAAAGGTGATCTGTGGCCCAGGGGCTGTCCTGTGCAGGGGTGAGGGAAGAGGGGAGACCTCTTCTTGAGAGTTACCGGGGGATAAATAGGAGAGGAATAAAAGCAGAGGGGACACCTGTGGGTCTGCACTGCTCCTGATCCCTGAAATGCCACTCGTGAGTCACCTGTCATGACACATATGGCTCAGGAGGGACCAGTGCCCACCACACTCAGGCCTTGTCCTGGGAAGGGCCAAGCCTGGTGATAGCATAGTTTTGGGCTCTGCTGGACTCCTGCTCTGATCCCTGCTCACCAGCTGACCTAAGTGTGCTGGCTGAGATGCCTGTCCCTGAGCCCACAGGCAGCTGGACTCCAGTTTATGTCTTTTGGGGAAGACCCAGGTTCCTGCCAGGGCTGGGGCTTCCTCCTGCACAGGGCTGCCACGACACCCACCTCCGTATTCAGGAAAGCAGATGGTCAAAGGTGACTTCTTGATCTTCTCGCCAAAGAGATCTTTCTTGTTGAGGAAGAGAATGATGGAGGTATCGATGAAGAACTTGTTGTTACAGATGGAGTCGAAGAGCATGAGGGACTCATGCATGCGGTTCTGCAGCCCCAGGTGGGAAGAGAGCAAGACAGGAGAGGGAGGACACAGAGACAGGGAAAGAGAAGAGGAGAATTAGGTTTGAGAGAGGGACTGGGTTCCTCAGCAGCTCATAGAGCCCCTGTGCTCTGGGCTCCTCCAAGAGGCTGACAGACAGAACCTACAATCTGTAAACATTACAGTGTACCTCATTCAGGCTTGCAGAGCATCTCTGCATCAGTGCACCCATCACCTCAGGGCCAGTGCTGAGCCTGCACTGGGAACTGACCATGGTTTTCTGGGCAAAGCTGAGGACAGGGACACCCAGGGTCTTCCCACTGCAGGGTCTCCACCCATGTGAGGGTCTCCCAGAATGTGTATGTGTGGTGGCAGTGCTGGAATGCAAGTGGGGAGCTGGGCTTTGGCTCTGTGTCTGGACCTTCTGGACCCAATCTGGGGGTAGAGAATGTCTTCTGGGAGTGGTGAGGGCCTCCAGGCTTCTGTGGTCTGATGGGGAAATCCTCAAGTCCTGTTGGCATTCTTGGGGGCTGCCACGGAGGAGATGCTCCTGCTCGAGGCTGCCCCCAGGAGTGCCAGGGAGACTAGCCATACCTGCTCTGGCTGGGTCCAACTCAACCACGTCCCCCCTGCAAGGGATTGTAAGCAGAGCCTATGGAAAGTGCTGCCTTGCACACGGAAGTTTGATTAGCAAGTGGATGCATGTGATGAGCATCCCCAATAAAGCCGAGTCCTAGGCAAGGACAGATTTTTCTACTTTGGGAGGCCAAGCACATTCACTTGGGTAATCTATTTTTGCAGTACAGAGGGAGGTGGGGGAAGGGACAGCCTCTCTTTATTTTCCCCAAGAACCTTGTGCTAGCCCTGGGAAGTTCACCACCACAAACCTAACTCCTTGTGTCTAAAGTCCAAGTCCATAGGTAACCTAGGCTATGTTACCCTCTGAACACAGCTGGAAACAAGGAATGGAAAAGAGAAGAGAGCTGGTGTGGCTATTAGTGTCTTTTTTTGTTGTTCATTTGTTTTTTTGGTACCAGGGATTGAAGTCAGGTCCTTGCGCTTGTGAAGCAGGCGACAGAACCACCGAGCTAAATCCCCAGCCATCATTTTTTTTTTTTAAAGGTGTACTTGGTCTTCCTGAGAGGAGCAAACACAGGAGCTGGGGAAACTGCTGGCTCAGTGGCCATGGCCAACTTCCTCTGTCTAATTAGGAGAGTGAAGAAAATGACAGAGTGACCACCACTGGTCCCCAAAGCCCACTCTGGGGCAGCTATGTGCCTAGCACTTCATCTACCTTGTGTCACCTAACCTCATCAACCCTTAGGGGACAACAAAGTGACATAGCTAGGACCCTAAAGAGCAAAGGCTAAGGCTGGGCATGCAGCTCAGTGGTAGAACATTTGCCTGGCATGTATGAGGCTTAAGGTTCAATTCTTAGCACCACATTAAAAAGAAAGAGAGGAGACTTATACCCGGCCCTGGGGAGATCCAGAATTTAGGCATTGGTTTCTTCAGTCAATCTGAGTAGTCCGTGGCTTTTCATGGTATAAATAACAAGAGAGTCATGGCTGGTTCCACACACGTTATGACTAGTCCTTCCTTCAGTCATCTCCCGCACAACTGCAGTGCTGTATCAGTGACATGTAAGCCCTGTTTCTTACGTGCTCAGGTCCGTTGATGGAGGGGCAGTCTGAGTGTGGCCCCAGGTAGCACCTAGATACATGGCATGGCTTTAGCCTCCTTCAAGATCTGTACCCAATACCATTGTCCGTTGAGTCCAATAAACACAACTGGCAACCTCTTATGATTTCATTGATCTTCTAGCCTCAACCAATGAATTTCATTCCCATTTCCCTCCAAAAGAATGTGTCATTTGCATGATCCCTTTCAAGGAAGAGCAAAACTCATTTGCCTGTGCTATCTTGATGGAGTCCATTCTAGAAAGGGCAGGTAGTTTCCTAGAGCCAAGTGAGCCATGTTCAGGACCTATAGCAGGGAACACTCAGGGCTTAATGGGACACCAATGGTGGTGAGGCTCTGAGACTCCAAGATTTCACTGGGAAAGGGCTTGTGCTCCACACAGGAATGTCCTGCAGCTGCTCAAGGAAGAGCTGAAAACCCACAGTCAGAGGTTAAGTTCCCAGTTCTATTGCACAGGTGTCTGTGGGGGATGTCTGGCATTCCGAGAACCAAAAAGGGAATCACAGAGGGTCACCCAGGATGACCCAAGCTGAGAATGTGGACTGTGCCCATTTGGTACATGGCCTGGGCTGAAGGTATTTTCCCCAAGAGGACCTGAGCTTAGGTATGGATGAGGACTCCAGGCCAGCCCACAGAGGCTCTCAGGTCCCTGCCTGCTGAGGCTCAGTCCTCCATGGCCTCCCACCCCGCAAGTCTTCAGGGCTGCCCCTCACTCTTCCAGCTGATAACAACTCTGACTGGCACTAGTGTGCAAGGCCCCCTTCTGGGATGCCACAGGGATGCAGGGTGGCCAGACCACGCTCCTACCCTTGGAGAGCTCACAGTCTAGTGGGGGAGTGACAGTGCACAGATATTAAACATGTCTGGGGTCCTGGGAGTGACAAGGAGTAGAGGAGGGGTCTGGGGAACAGAGGACATGCACAGTCAGGCCTGCTTTGTGAGGACAGGATCTTGGAGTGGGCCTAGAAGGGTGAATCCTGGAAACTTAGGGAGTGCAGCCAAGAGGCTGCTGGGGTGAGGCGCCGGCACCAAGACCCTCTCTCATGTTCCATCCCTCTAGACCCGTTACCAAGGAGCCGAGAGCACAGCTCATCCTGATGAGATTCCGAGGAGGAAACACACGGAGTACACTCAAACCAGAGATGCCAAAATTTGAAAAAGAGAAGCGGAGGTCACAGATGGCCCAAAGGCTCCCACCCCCGCCCTCTATAGCCTTTCCCTGGAGCCACTGGGAGCCCTCCCCAGAGCTATCTCCCCCAAGTCCTTCACCTACTCAGGCTGCAGTGAAGCCTGAGAGCAGCAAGAAAGTTGCATTAGCACCAGACATGTGGCATTAGCACCAAGCAGGCCAGGGAACCAGGAGGCTACACTGGAAGGCAGCTGGGCCTGGGCCTAGGATGGCAGGGCAGCCAGGCACCTGGAATCCAGCAGGCTTGTGCCCAACCCACCAGGCTGCGCATGGACCTAGCAGGGCACAGGGACAGGTGTTGTGCTGTGCACCTGGCAGAAGCTCCTTGGGCACTGACTGACACAACACATTACACACTAGAAAGAGCTGGCACTTTTTATTAATGATAGGTGACTAATAAATACATTATGGCAGCCAATAAATTATTACAATAACTAGAGATTTATTAAACCAACAAGTCACTCTTCTTGCAAAATTACAGTTAATATGGGTTGGATGGTGGTGGTGGGTTGGGAGGTGGGACCACTGCACCTAGGAAGGTTCTGCTAAGGTGGGAGCCAGCAGGGAGGGCAAGCATGGTGGGCAGATATGGGGCCTCAGGAATGGGGTGTGGGAACTGGGTGAAGGACATGGGTTCACACGCTGCTGCTGATCTTGATACACAGGAACTGGGGATGGGAGTGGCTCTTCAAGGGGAGCTCCTCCTGAGAGGGCTCAGGATTTTGGATTGGGAGCCAGTCTTTCTGCTGTTGCCCCTGCCTACCTCTTCCTTGACAGGGCTTCCATCTGGTTGGGGTGGGGTCTGTCTGGAGGCCCCAGCCCCACATTCTTGGAGGGTAAATTAAATTCAAAACTCTCCCCACTGAGGGATTGGAGAATAGGGAGCTGTGCCACAGACCCCAGGGCCATGGCTCACACCCTCATCCTGTTCTCTGGGCTGCTGGGACCCTTCACTCTCCCACCTGTGGCCTGACAGGGGAAACTGTCAGCAGCTCAGATCAAACCTTTGTTGGACCCTCAGCTGTTGGCTCCTGAGAGCTGCCTAGAGGCTCTCAGAAGGGTCAGAGATAAGTACAGGCAGCCAGAGAAGCTCAATAGGGGGTGGGCAGCTGCTACTGGGTCTGGAGGAAAGAGGTGGGGCTCCTTATGACACCCTCCTGGTTTGGATCACATGTCAGGGAGGTTTAAGGGTACACTAGGTCAGGTGGTAAAAAGGTGGGCAGGTAGATACAGGGTGGCCAGAAAGAAGTCTGCCACTGGGATACCAACAGTACGATGTATTTCGGGAGCTGTGATGTAATCCTGCTGGTGGTAGGGAAGGGATTAATGAGGCAATGCCAGAGCCCTCCCTGCTGGGCTTTGCAGACAGCCTGGTTATAGAGCTGGGGAGGTGTGAGGCTGCCTTCTGCCCCAGTCCATGTGGGCAGGGGTGGCTCCAGTTCCCACAGTAGAGTGTGGGGCTGGGCTGGGGGGGCAGTGGCTGGGAGGCAGAGTTGCCTCCTGACACTGGACACGGTGGAGGTCTGCTTGGGCTTAGCCAGGCCAGTGGGGACAGAAAAATACAGGGCATTGGGTAGTCATGGGACCCAGAAGGCCAGAGCTACTGGTAAGGACACAGGATCCTCAGGCCAGAGACTTTGGGCCTAAGGTACCCCCAGCCCCACTCAGGGAGGGAGTCTTGGAGGCCTCTGTCAGAGAGAAGGCAGAGACCTGGTTCTTGGGACTGCTACCGGGAAGGACACAGAGCTTGCTCATAGGCATCTAAGTGATAGGCACATTTTCACCAGTTTAGCAAAGGTAACCTTAAAAATCAGCTTCCTCTTGGCCTACTAAATTATAGCCATTCAGAGTTTAGCACAGCCCCTTTGGGGACACACCCAGGGCCACTGTGGATAAGTGATCCACCCTTGTCTGGTCACTCGCAACAGTTCCCCCACATCCATATCCACGACGGAGCCAAAACTCACATCACCTCCAGGTGCTTCCCCTCCACCCCATGGCAGAGGCAATGGTGACAACACGGCCGGGAGTCGTGGTGCCCAGGGAATCTTCCCTGGATCTGCTCTCTTTGAGGGCTACACTAGACAGCCAAAGGCCCCTCCCTTGGCAGGCTGGGGTGGGACAACCAGTTGAAAGCAGTGCAAGACAACTGAGCAAGACAGAACATCTGAGAGAAGAAAAAGGCAGCCTGGGAAAAGGCAGGAGCACCTGCCCCCCAGTCCTACAGAGGGGGAGGAATGGATCCAGGGTCCTGGCTCTAGCCTGGAGCTCTGGCCACTGAGGGAGATAAAGAGCCCAGGTCCAGTGACAGATCCATGACTTCCACCTCAGGGGCAATGGCTTTAGAGATAGGGTTTGCCAACCTCTCTCTCTTCAGGTATTTCTGAATCTGGGCTCAGAGTACAGTGCAGAACTAGGGGCACAGCTGGCCTTACCCAGAGTGACTTCAGTGTTGGGCAGAATATTAAATAGACCTTAGCCTCTCATGGCAGGACACTGACACAACTGGCTCCAAGGGCCTGTCCTCTGCCACGTGCCAGCACCTGGTACAAGGTTCAGAAAATGATGGAGGTGAACAAATAGATGTGGGCTGGGCTGATGAGCTGGTTCAAGAGACTGGCTGCCGGAGGCAACTGCAAGACACAGCAAGGAAGGGCAACCCCAGGGGAAGGCATTTGCCACTACAGAAGGACCCTGGATCTACCGCACCACCCAGAGCTCTGTGCCTGTTGGAACCAACAAGCCCAGAGCTGCTGGCATGGGGCTCTTCCTGGTTCCTGGGCAGGCCAAGAGGCTGCATGTGAGAGCCCAGGGGTCCTGCCTGTCTTGGGACAGAGCCATGTTTAGAGTAGAGACCAGGAGAACATGGGGCTTGAGGAGGGAAGCAGAGGACTCTCAGGAGACAGCCCTCTCCTGTTTTGTGGCACATCTGCCTGGGCTATTTGCCATGGCATCAAGCCACTGGAGGCGCCTGGGAGTGAGAGGGAGATGTGTTGACTGCCTAAGGCCAGCCAGGGTCAGAGTCACCAGAAGCCACTCACCTCTCTCCACTCAGGGACTTCTGCGGCAAAACTCTTCCAAGGGGTCCT
The DNA here is from genome assembly GCF_053883595.1 of Heterocephalus glaber. Lineage (NCBI taxonomy): Eukaryota > Metazoa > Chordata > Mammalia > Rodentia > Bathyergidae > Heterocephalus > Heterocephalus glaber. The sequence goes on from NW_028258137.1 coordinate 29,207,669, forward strand.
AGGACCCTCCCCCAGGGGCAAGTTGCATGTCCGAGTGGGGCTGGCCCCTCAGAGCTTGCACTCCAGGGCACTGGTTCCCCCTGCTTGTCTTCCTCTGCCCCTGGAGGCTGGGAAGACAATGGGGGCCTCCTGACTTCTTGACCAAGTTGGAGTGAAGTGGGGACACTGGCTGCAGGGAATGGCCCGCACCTCCCCTTGGCCTCCTACTTTCAGGACCCTCAGCCCAAAGGCCTCTGCCCATCCTGCTAGTTTCAGATGGACTCACCATTGACTTCAAGAAGGAAAAGTATGTTCACTCACACCTGGAGCAGCTGTGCCAAGCAGCCCTGTGCTGCTGCCTCTGGTTCCCTCCCCAGAGTGGCCCTCTTCTTCCCTAACTCTACCTGGTGCAGGACTGGACTCTAGCCACCCATCTTTGCAGCCAGTCATTCTCAGAGCATTCCAGGCCTGGAGAAGTCAGAAATGGGGCCAAAGGTAGGGGAGGATGAACAGAGGAGGTAGGAGATCCTTGCCAAGGCCCGAGCCCCAACAATGTTGGCCTTGTCCCACCCTGGCTTTTGGTGACGGAGCAGCCCTCAACCAGACAGGTGCTAGGCAAAGCTGAAGGATGACATCTACTGTCCCCACCCTGCCTATACCCTGCTGCAGGGCCGTCCTGACACCGTACACCCAGATGACAGGAGACCTCAGGACTTCTCTAAGAGCCACGGAGTGCAGGACATGCCCATTCTGGATTAAAAGGCAACTTTGTCCACTCCTGCACCCCAGCCTCTGAACAAAACACTAAGATACAAAGCAATGGCTGTGAGGGGCACCCAGATGGTAGGAGATGGTCTCCTGCTTTGTGGTGCATGGCACAGTGCTCAGCACCCCTGCTCAGCTCTGTTACCACCCATCCAGCTGTTGGAGGGGTAGAAGTGGGGGTGCATGAAGGGTGCTCCCTCCTCCCCCCTGGTGCCAGCCTCTTGGATCCTCTTCCTCAGTGCAAAAAGCAGTCTGAGAAGTGGCAGAGCTCTGGTTCCAGGGGAAGAGTGGGTGGGGTCTGGGTAGGGCATGGGTATGTGGGCAGGAGGCCGGGGCTCAGTAGAGTCCACAGCCCCGAAGATTTTTGGCAATGATGACGTCCGTCACAGCGTCAAAGACAAACTGGATATTGTTGGTGTCCGTGGCACAGGTGACGTGGGTGTAGATCTCCTTGTGGGATGACTTGTTCTTGCTCTCGTATTGGGCCTGGATGTAAGCCACGGCTTCCGTGAAGGCACTAGGACCTGTGGGATGAAATGGCAAGGGAGGTAAGAGGAAGTGCCTGTGGGGCCACCAGGCATGTATGCCCTGGGCCTGGCTGGTGTGGGCCATGGAGCAGATACCTACGGTCTTCTAAGAGACAGCTTCTCAGAAAAGGCTAGCGGTGTGGGGAAAGTGAGGGCTCAGCTCCAACAGTGGGCCAAGCAATCCCCTCAGTTAGGGGTTCCCTCCTTCCTTGCCCCAGCTCCAGACTGATCTTGGTGACTAAATCACTCCACCTGCTTCCACCGCCCATGGGCAGGATTCATAGGTCCCCAGCTTATGGCTAGAGAGGAAGTTGGCTGCTGGGTACATAGCTGTGAGGGAGGTTGAGCCCTGCTCACTTCTGGCTGGAGGCTCCTATGATCCCATAGGGCAGTCAGCTTGATTTTGAGAAACTGGGTGGGGATGGGAAAGGGCAGGAGGTGAAGAGGGCTGCACTATTTGCCTAATCCCAGGCCATGGCTCACAGGTCTACCCTATGGAGTCTCTGTGCACCCCTGCTTTAGGCCCTCTGGGCCTGAGGGTTGGCCAGGCAGAGAATACCTCCTTCTATTCATCTCTCTGGATAGGGCCTAGCCATCTGCGAAGAGCTGATGAGCACCGGGCTACCTGGGGCCCTGCTATAGGCCTGTTGCCACCTGACTAGGGCTGCCAGCCTTACAGTTCCTCAGGGGCCCTGGTTGAGCTGCTTCTAATCTGCCCACCTGCCCAGGGTTGGCTAAGCCCACTACAATATTGACAGCTGGCCTCTTGTCCCCAGCACCTTCTGCAGGGTGGCCAGGGCCCTGCAGCTTGCAAGCTCTGTCACATTCAATACACCATTTGAATCTCTTAGCCAGCCCACGTGGGAGGTGCTATTAGGATGCTTCTTTGTCACCATCATAACCCTAATGGTCACAGCAAACACGCTCTTGTGGTCATTAGCTTGTTTCATCTGCACAGCAACTCTCTGAGGGAGGGAGGGCAATCACGGCAATCATCTCGCCTCACAGATACAGAACTGTGCACAGTGAAGCCACGTGACCTGCTCAGGCTGCTCGTGAGTGGCCAAGCCAGGGCTGGACTTTGAGTGGCTTGACTCTGAGTCCCAGCTTGTCACCCCATCGTCGTCTTGGTGTTCCCATGCACATACAATCTCTATCCACAGACAGGGGCTCAGGCTCCCTGAGGTTGTTGAGATCACATGGTTAGAAGCACAAAGCCCAGATTCTAGCCTGGTGAGCTGCTCTGACTGCTTCACTATGGCACACTTCAGGCATGGGGCAGAGCACAGCGAAGGAGGACAGTCTGGTCCCTCAGCAACCTCTGTGGCTAGAAGGGGCTGTGCAGGCCCCTGCTATCCTGCAGAGGGGTCTTTACCTGTGTATTCAGGAAAGCAGATGGTCAGTGGGGACTTCTTGATCTTCTCTTCAAATATGTCCTTCTTATTAAGGAACAGGATAATGGATGTATCTGTGAACCACTTGTTGTTGCAGATGCTGTCAAAGAGCTTCAGGGATTCATGCATGCGATTCTGCAACAGAACAGGGAGGTGTGTGAGGGATGGCAATGTGGGCGCCCCGACCCACCACAGCCACAGCACAGCGGACAAGCAAAGGGAAGGCCCACCAACGCGGCTGAGTGCATCGCTGGGGACAGAGATGAGAGGCCCACGGGACACACGGGACATGACCCTGCTTCATTCCACACGCAGGCAGGGCAGTGGAGCTGGAGTGGGCAGGTGGGAGGTACTGCCCCTTCCAGAGGGAGCCGGCCCAGGTGGGGCAGTGAAGTCACTGGAGAGGCTCCAGCTCCTGGAGAGGACATGCACCATGCACACAGGGGGCAGGGCCGCAACCACCATCCAACACATCTACACAGAACCGCAGGTCATGCAGACTTCTCTACCAGGGCCTCATTTGGTTTCACCAGCAAGGTTGGGAGGGTGCACACATTCAGTTGGGTAACATTAACCGAGGACTGAGAGATCCTCGAATTAATCCAGAGTTGGAAGCAGATACCGGGGGACATTTTCTCCGGGGTGATCTTGCTGTGGCCTTGGTTGGCTGGGTGATTTGGTTTGGCTGGGTAGTAGATGGGGCATGGGGAGCCTCTGGGAGAACTGATTGTTGGCTGGTTTCTCAGTAGAGGGGCCAGAAGAACCCCAAGGGGAAACTCAGCAAAGCAGATTAAAAATGAGAGGAAGATAAAACCCCAGCAGCAAATATGAGAGAAAGAAAGAGAAAAACTGAAAACTCGATTCGACCAGTCTTGGAGCCAGAAGTCCCAGCCAGTCCATGTTGAGGCCCCTGTACCTCAACACAGAAGCCAAGGCACGTCTGGGACTGGGACTGTGTGGCCTGAGAGGAGGGATGGAGGTGGGGAGGGTGACCCTCAGCCAGAAGAGCGAATGAGTGGCTGATGAATGTGGATGGGGAGTGGACTGGGGTAGGCTTTCACAGCAAAGTCACCAGTGGTGCAGAGAACCTTCTGCTTTCAACTCTTAGCAATGGTTCTGGTTGGAGGGAGGTGCTTCATACCTGCTGGGCTTGGAGGGTCTCTCAGAATCTGCTCATGGATTTGGCCTTGGTTTGGCAAGATAAGGCCCTGCAGGCGGTGGTGGTGGCAGTGGTGGTAGAGAAGTTGTGGCAGCCTGTGGCCTGGCTGGGCGGTGCTGAGAGCAGGTACGAGGACAGGATGAGCCCTCGGGTCCCAGGGTACATCCGGTGGGTGGCAGCCACTAGCCCCTGGGCCCGCATGGCGTAACTCCAGAGCTGCCTCCAGATACCTCAGTCTCAGGCAGCTCCAACTCTCACCCCAGGCCTGGGTGAGAAGCACGGGGCTGACCAGAGAGGAAGGCTGAGGACCAAGGACTGGGTCACTGCTGGCTATATCTTGCCTCTGGGGAAGAGCACGCATGCTCGACAGCCTGTCCTTGAGCCATGATGTCTGGACAGAGGACCAAGACCTGCCCTTCACTGAGTGACACCTCTGATTCAGGCCCTCTTACAGGTCTGGGCCTAGAGGTATCATGGCCACCTCAAGCCCAGTTTGCCCTCATCACCACTTGCAGAGGAGGTCCATGGGGTGCAATGATTGCCCATGACCTCACAGCTGGCAGGACGGCGCTAGACCCTGGATCAGGCTCATCTGACCCGCAAGCTGAGCATCTCCATCCATGTCTGCCCACGCATGCCCGAGACACCGATAACTACTTAGTTGTTGTTGTTGTTGTTGTTTTTCTGGTTCTGGGGATGGAACTCAGGACCTTGGACTTGCGAAGCAGGCGGCGGCTCCACTGAGCTCAATTTTCGGCCTGACTACTTGGTTCTTTAGCATGGGCACTGTTTATGGTAGTGAGCCATCTCTGAGGGCTGCTGTCAGGTCACCAAGCCAAACCCTATTCCCTGGAGGGCTGCTGCTCTTCCCTAGGCTTTGGAGGGGGCTAGTCTTGGGGACGAAAGGCCCCAGGAAAGACATGCTTTTGCTTCCCCAAGGTCCTGTGCTCCAGCCTTTGTGGACAGCAGTAGGGGAGACAGGGAAGTGAGGGAGAGGGGTGAGAGGAGAACAGTTAGAAGAAGAGGAAACTGCAGGGAAAGTGTTCCAGGACACAGGTCCTGCTCAGCAGCATCCATGAGGAGTTCTCAGGGGAGGCTGGCCAGGTGCTGTCCTCAGTGCCCACATTCCCTGGAGACCTGAGGACCATGGAGCTTGGTGCCCTTGGCTGCCGGACCCACCCAGACATCCCCCTGCATCTGTACTGTGCTCCAGAGGTTAGCAAGAACCTCAGCCCCATGGTCTCACCACAGTGACAAGGTCTCCCACTACAGCCTCTAGCTTTGGCACCTTCTGAAACCCATGGTGTGATGCAGCAGCTACTTGCAGGTGTGGCCAGGAGAAATGATGAACCAAGCCAAGTTTAGACAAAGGGGTGGCCAAGAGGACACGAACAGTGGCTAGTAGCACAGGGTCACCTCGTGGAGCAGTGAGGGATGTTCTGGGGGCAGTCACTCTCAGGGACACATTGCCAGGAGCTGTGCTGGGCTTTGGGTGTTCACTGAGTCTGGGCCTAAGCACGGCTCATGGCGCGCCTGGCCCACACTAAGGGACAGGACTAGGCTGGTGCCTCTTAGAACCACTACCTGCCGAGGCCATTGAGAATGACATAGCTGAAACCCAGCCAGAGAGAGTCAGCACACTGCGCGGGTCCAGGTCCCCTCCCAGCCGGCAGCTTCCAACCCCAACTGCCAAAGCCCCACCATGGTGGTTGTGAGCCCCTCAGGGCGGCGGCTCCTTCCCCTGAAGCACTGCACCCAGTAGCCCATACCCCAAAGCTTATCCCTTCTTCACAGCAGCCTGTGGGAACAGCCAGGCTGGGACTGATGAGGAAACTCAGACCCACAGGGAAGGCGCACCTCACTCAAGGCCAGGATATTGATGAACCCTTCCTCATAGCCCTGCTGCTGACCTAAAGGCTCAGGGGCTATGGGTCTCAGTGTGTTTCAAATGAGAGGACAGATGCTAGGGTGTGAGCCCACAGCTGTGAGCCCCACTCTCAGGCCAGGGGCTTACCTCCAGTGACCCTTCAGGCCACACTAGAGGTGTGGCTTCCCTTGTAGAGCCTGAGGAAAGAAAGGCCCAAGTCCCCTGGGGGCTGCAGCCTAGGTGGGGCCTGACCACCTGGCTAAAGACCAGATGATCACCAGCAACAATACAACCACCAGGTCGGCACCGCTGTTCCAGAAACGGCTCCAAATGCTACACCCAACTGGGTCATCTCATGCCATTGCCAGCTCCTCTGACAAGGTAGAGGGTAACAGCAATGGAGCAGAAAGAGCACAGTTCACATTGCTTTCCAAATGATTCTCCCTCTCCAAAGAGGGTCTGGCAGTTCTCAGAGGCCAAAGCCAGAGCCCCTAGGCTGAATGTGATGTACAGAGGAAAGGTGGGAACCTGTCCTGGCATCCCACAAAGACGGAACTCAGAGCCACCCCTGTCACTCAGCAGTACACCTCATCCCCACCGCCCTTCCCAGGGTGCTGACCCCACACTCCTCTCCTCGGCACTCTGGCCAGTGCCAGAAAGGGCTGTTGAGGCTAAAACCACTATTTCTGTTCTACGAGTATTCTTGCTTGGCTGCACCCTGATATTTAGGATTTGTTTAGTTCTGTTGTGGCCTGATGGCTCAGTGATGCCACTGAGTTTACTGAAGAGGTGCTGCCTGAGAGCCCATTTCTGCAGAGCTGTGTGAACAGTTTGCACCCTTCCCGAGGCCTTTGCTTTGGCAACACAGAGGGAGAGACTGGGCCTCATGGCCTCTCCAGGATGGGTCCGGAGCCACTGCAGCTGGGTAGACCCAGGAGCTGTGTGGGCTACTGAGGCCCGAGTGCTCCCACAGATGCCACTTCCATGGCATCTTCACGTCTTCTGTCCAGTATATACCCAGGGCCACTTACCGTGGTTTCGTCTTCGTGGAGCACCTGGTCATAGCCGCTGAGTGCGACGCAGAAGATGATGGCCGTGACGTCCTCAAAGCAGTGGATCCACTTCTTGCGTTCAGATCGCTGGCCCCCGACGTCAAACAGCCTGCCCGGAAGACACGAGAGCTGTGGATGGTGAGGCCCAGGCAGGTGGGGAATGCCTGGTGGTCCAGCTGTGAGTGTGCTCAGGGTGGGCACAGCAGTGCCCAGTGCCTCACAAGGAGGCCGAATTTCAGGTGCTGACAGACTGACAGTTGGACTACTGCCATCCTGGGGATAGGGGCAGCCATAACTGCTCCTGAGCCTGTCTTAAGAATGTCAGTGCTCATCAAGTGTGACTCCACTTCATGGGAAGAATTTTACTAAAGGGGCAATCCCAGGTGTCCCTCAACGAGTCTCTCTGAGAAGTTCCCCTCTCATGCTAACACTGGCATTCTGTTCTTGCATATGTGCTCTGGACAAACTTTAAATCTGACCAGGAGGCAGATGGGCATGAACTCATGTTTCATAAGTGGGAAAAATGAGGAGGCACCAAGGTGCCAGGGTTGTGCCCAAGCCCCTGGTGGAGTCCAGCATGGTGGAGCTGGGATCTGACTCAGGCCTGTCTACAGACAAAGTCAGGGTCCCCTCCTATGCTCCATACCACCCCTTCCTAGCAGATTGGCTCCTGGCCTCTCCCTTCTCAGACTCCACCCCGAGGGGTCCAGGGAGGAGACTGAGCAGATGGGACTCGAGTCCTCTTGTAAGAGGTCAGTTTCACACCCTAATCCTCTGCACAAGGAGCCCCAAAGCCTCCTGGAGACAGAAAGCCCACTGGCACTCAGCTCAGAGTGGGTGGGCCTGGGCCCTGTGGACAGGTATCCTGTGCCTCCAGACAGAAGACAGGAACTGCAGGCAGAGATCAGAACAGAACACAGGGAGGCTAGCCAGGGGTCTCTGTGGCCCCTACAGAATGCGACTGCTGGGCAGGGCTGAGCTGAAGTCCCCATCTTGTACCTCATGGGAGAGCAGGAGAGCCCGGGAGGCAAGAGAGGCCTCTCAGGGTCACGTGGCCCACCCCTGTGGCCCAGGTCAGTGGAGGCCCAGTGTGGCTCCCACAGTCCTGCAGAGAGGCGACCTGCTGGGCCCAGGAACTGGACTGGAGCCTCAGTTCCTCTGCCTGGACAGGAAGAACAGGGAGCCAGGGAACAGCACTCACACCTGTCTACTGGCTTGAGGTCCCTCCCTTCTCTCCTGGCATCCCTCCCTGTTCCATCTGACACCCAGAAACCATACCTGAAAGGCAAAGCAGTCACCGCCAGGCCTCAGGGTTTGGAGGTTGCCCCAGGGGCACACAGCCCTCCAGCAACTTGAGAAATCTCACATTTGAAGGCACTTGGAGCCCCTGGTCCTCACTGTGTTCTGGGCCTGTGCCCTCAGCTTTCCCCTATATCCTGGGAGAGGGGGCTGAGCTGTTCTCTCAGCACCTACAGCTCTGAGATGTCTTGGGTCCTCAGGATCTCACCAGTATCTCTTGAGCTTACCTACCATCTCCTCTGAAATCACTTCAGGGAGGGGTCTTCCCTTCTTTTCTACCCAAATCCTCCCTTTCCTCACAGCCTCATTTCATGGCTCCTTTCTCGGACAGGCTCCTTGCTCATCCTAGTCCTTGAAGGTGGCAGAAAATAAGCACACAGACAGGCAACCTGTACTAATGCCGAAGCTCACTGAGGTGGGGTGCTATTTGGCTATACCAGGTAAGATGAGGCTGACTTGGGTGTCTCCCATCTCTCCACTGCCCTCACCAGAGCCTGGTAGTCTTCCTGGGCCTCACCTGAAGTGGAGGTTCTTGAATGTGAAGTGGGTTTCTACGATGCCAGTGGTTTTGACCCTGGTTCGGAGGATGTCCTGCTCGGTGGGCTGGTAGTCAGCGGCCCCAATCCGATCCAGGCTGTCCAGGTAGCTGGGGAGGGCAACACACAAGGGGCCATGGACCAGGCACTTGGGCACTGCTCTGGTCCTGAAGGGCCACCTACCTTCCGAGTCCAGTATCAGGTAGGCATTCTCCCAGGTGACTGGACGGGCCAGCCAGGGGTTGTGGGGACAACCAAGGCAGAAGGACCTGGCCTTGAAGTCTCAAAGAACCTGTCATTCAGACCCAAAGGGGCTGTCCACACTCAGGCACAGCCTGAGGTACACTCAGACAAGACCCTTAAGTGGGATTACAATGTTTATAATATCATCCTGTCATTTCTATTTCTTCATCTTATTTTTTGGTACTGGGGATCGAACTCAGGACCTCGCGCTTGTGAGGCAGGTGGCAGAACCACTGAGCTAAATCCCCGGCCCTCTTCATTTTATTTTTATTTCTTTTTGGTTTTTTGAGACAGGGTCTCTATGCAGACTGGCCTTGAACTCACAGTGATCCTCCTGCCTCAGCCTTTCAAGTGCTGGGATAACAGGTGTGCACTACCACGCCTGGCTTCTATTCCTTCATAATAATAATAATGGCCAACAGTTAGGTTTGTTTATTTATTTATCTAGTGGTATTGAAAATTGAACCCAGAGCCTTTGCACTGAGCTACATCCCCAGCCTCTCATTTTTTTTTTTACTTCATGCAAAAATAAAATTTCATAACAAAATAACAAGAGAATATCAAGTTAATACACTGTGTATTGTTATCTTCAAAGTATTTACTCAGAGTACAAGACATAAACCAAAAAGATGCCTACAAAAAAGAAACATAATAACACAAAACTTTCTTTTCAATGATCTAGGATAAGATAGTAGTATAAATGAAACGAATTAGCATACATACTAAAATATTTCTGAAACTAAAGAACATGTAACTTGGGGAAGTATTGGAACTTCTTCCTACTTCTTATTTATCTTTTCTATTTTGCTGTTTATTTGTAACCCATTTATTTTGGTACTGGAGATCCAACTCAGGACCTTGCACTTTCCAGGCAAGCGCCAGAACCACTGAGCTAAATCCTGGGCTTTTATTTGTATATTTATATTTTGTGTTTCTCATATAAGTCAAACCATGCAATATTTCAGCTTGTGTGACTGACTTTTTTAAAATTTGGAGACAGAGTCTTACCAATTTGCTAAGTTGCCCCTCCAGACTAGGCTCAAACTTGTGATTTTCCTGCCTCAGTCTCCTAGACTGCTGGGATTACAGGCATGTGTCACCATACCCAGCTGGTTTATTCTTTACATGTGATCATGTTCTGGCCTTAATTTCCCTGTATCAAGTGTACTCACTGTTTTGTAATTAGAAAACCAAGGCTCAAGGCAAGTAAGTACTGTGTACATGGCTTGACCTGGACGCTTGCCTCCAGTCAGCATCTTTGTTTTTAGTGCTCTGTGCACTTCGAGGGGCGCTGAGCATTTGCCTGCTTTTCTACTCTTCCTTATTTACCAAGGACTCTGTCTGCTTCTTCCCAATGGATGCTCTGGGAAGCGGAGAGAGATGGGGGTGGTGCTCAGGGCCCACATGGCCAGACAGTGGCAGGGACCACACAAGCCCCTGGGATCCAGGTCTTTGGAATCAGCATTCTTCCCAGTGCCTGCTCTGGGGAGCCTGATGTGCTCTCTGTGGAAGGGTCAGTGGGGGTGGGAGGGCTGGGAGCTGAGGCTGCTCCAGTGCTTCTGCTTACAGGCTGTGCGGGTCTCCTTGACCCTGCTCTCTCTCCTGCTGGACACCAGACCTGGGGATCCCTGGTCCTGCCCCTCCCATTCCAGCCAGGCAAACCTCCCTTGGACACATGACCTGGCTCCTGCCTGTCTCAAACAAGATGGCAGTGGGAAGGCAGGGAGGTGCTGGAGAGGATCTGCACCTGCTGTGCATCCTCCCTGCCCACTGCCCCACATGCCAGGTTGGGCAATGACACAGATCATGACTAACACAGGTGTCCCTTTCCAGACCTGCGTACTAACAAGTGTACATGCACATGTGAGTAAGAGAGGTAGGAAGTGTCTGAGAAAAGAAGCAGGCAGCTGTCAGGGAGGTCTGTGGGGTGGTTGGGGAAGGAAGGTTTCTAGACAGGGAGCCTGGGGGGAGTAAGGGAGTGGAGGAGGAGCCTGGCACAGGCAGGGAGGGAGTAGTGAGGCAGGAAGCACACACAGCACACAGAGCAGGAATGGGAGGAGGTGAGCCAGGGACAGGGCTGGGCAGATCACAGTAGAGAGTGGCAGACAGGGTGGGTAGAGCATGCAGGCCTGTGGGGTTTTGGTATGGATGAGCTTTTGCTCTGCATGAGAGGGGAGCCCTGGGAAGGCTGCTGGAGCCATGCCTCTGCTGGCCCTGGTGGAGCTTGCTGAGGGGCAGGGTGCTGCCATCAGCCAGGTGAGAGATGACAGGAGGCAGACACATTCTGGATGTATCTGATAAGCCACATTTGCTGGTGGTTCAGGGTGAGGGATATGAGAGGAAGAGCCTAGAATGCCTCACTTCAACAGTGAAGACTCAGTCAACGGGAGGGAGGAGGGAGGCAGGTGCCCTTGGGGAAGGTGGACTTAGTTCCACAGCCTCATTTTAATTTGAGGTTTGTTTGAATCTCCAGATAGACATCAAGGAGGCAGAGGTCTGAAGATAGGGTTGACCTGCAGTGCCCATTTGAAAGGGGTCCAGATATGCAAGGAGTTAAAAACCATGTGGGACTGGAGATTGGCTTTGGCAGGGAGAAGTTTGAGGTCAGAGCTCAGGGCTCCAGGAGAGATGGGCAGAAAGTGTGAGGGTGGCCAGTGAGGAGGTTGAAGCCAGTGTTCAATGAGCTGGAGCTGCAGGAGGAGACCTGGGGCCTGAGAGTTCACTCACGAGCAGCCTTGGTAGGTGGAGGAGGCTGATGGCCAGCAGAGACAATTTAGTGGGGACCAAATCTGGAAAAACCAAAGCCAAGCAAGGCATGGAAACTTTTCCCATCTCTGGTTGTGAAGAGGAAGGCCTCAGAGTGCTTATTCTGAGGGGAGAGCCAGCTGTTGTTTGCAGAGGTGCAGGCACAGAGCGTGGAAATGGCTCAGAAACGACAGACAACGCAGACCTGTCCCTTTCCCTTCTGAGCCCTGGGCCCTTACCTTAATGGGCAGCGCTCAGGGTATGTGGTGACTGGGGCTTTAGGGTGTCAACAGTGTTCCCTGGAACTGTGCAATGTGACAGCCCTACAAGGTCTCCCTCTCTTTTCTATCACAACATATTTGCTTTTATTTTTTTAATACATTGGGCCTAAGATCTTATCATATGATGAGATTTAACTGCTAAAACAACACCAGAGTCCTGGACCAAAAGGTATTTAAGGTCCTTCTGACTCTTATGGTGTGTCTGTCCCCTCTTTCATGCTGTACAACCTTGTCCCAGAGAGGAAGCACAGAGGACCTAAGTGGAAATCCTGGCAGGGGAAAATCTGGAAGGAAACAGAGAGATGAGAGAGAGAGAGAGAGGGGAAGAGAGAGGGAGAGAGAGAAGGGGAGTGGGGAGAGAAAGAATATGAAGGGGAGGTGAATTTCCTCAGCTTTACTTGGTGCGGAGTTAACAAATACTGACCTGAGTTTCTTATTTAAAGTTGTAATGGTAGCCACCGGAGGAACTAAAAATAACCCTGTAAGTAGCAGAAAACTGAGGTGGATGTGGAGGGGTGGAAGGAAGGTGGGCTGAATCCCTTATACCCTACAGTGAGGGTAGGAGATATTCTACTTAGGGTTGGGAGGCTGACTTTTCTTGTCACCACCAGGACAAAAAGTGGAATAATTAATAGCAGAGGGGACAAGACTGGGTTCATGCTATACCCATCTATTGTTCAGAAACTCTTTTTGAGATGTGTTCATTTTATAATTAATGTAGTAGGTAAAAATGTAAGTGAAGAGCAGATTTGACGAGCCACCAAAGACAGCTTGGAGCCAGCTGGTGCTGAGGGGCCTCTGAGGGTCCTGCTACTCCTCCCAGTGGGGCAGGGAGGTAGAGAAGGAAAGAGGCTTCTGAGGCTCTGAGGGCCACCTAGGCGGCCCTTGGGGAAGCCAGGTGACAGGAACACTCTCTGGCTTTTGGGTTCTTGGGAGGCCTGGCCCTGGCTCTGTGAATTGAGTGTGCCCAGGGAGTTTGGATCTCCTCCCATCAAGGCTCACCAAGTCTGAGGGCCAGTGTGGCTACCACATGGGACTTGCAGGATTTAGGCATTTGCCCCGTGGGCAATCTAGGAGTGCAGAAATGGGAAGACACTCCTAGCCTTACTGGAATTCCTACTTTGTTAGCTGCCATCACTACCAATGAAAACACCCAACTGTCCATTTGTGAGTGCTGTTTCATTGGCTCAGTCTGTTACATCAGCACAGGGCTTCTTCATGACTTTACTGTTAATGTTTTGGGCCAGATGTTCCTTTGTTGGGACCTACCTCAGAGAAGGGATGTTTAGCAGTATCCCTGGCCCCTACCCACTGGATTCCATGAGCATCACCAAAATGGTGACAGCCAAAAATGCTTCCAGACATTGCTGAATGTCTTGGGGGTGGGGCAAAAAAGGCTCTAGCTGAGAAGCACTGGAGACAGTGGCAGATAGTGGGTTAAAGCCCAGGAGCTCTTTGCTTCAAGCCCCTACTGAAAGCCTGGGCACCAGATAGCCAAAGCGGGGTTTTTAATCCTGGGCACCAATATGCAAGCAATCCCAGTGCCTGCATGGGAGAAGACATTCCATTGCAGGAGCTTCCCATCTCTGGGGCCTCTGAGCTATGGGCTGAGGGCAGTAACCAGTGAGACATCCAACAGTAATACAGTACAGCTCAGTGGGTAGGCCTCAAGAGCCCCGAGGCCCTTTCTCTACCTTTCCCCTCTCTAGCTCTTCTCACCTGCTCTGGCTTTGTTTCTCTTCTCCACCACTTCCTCCCTCCCAATCTCCCTTCTCTTTATTTAGTTATTATCTAATAATAAGGGACATCTGTTTATTTATTGTATCTATTAAGTGATGCTACTTATGCATTATTATTATTATTTTACTTTTTGTGATACTGGTGGTTGACCCAGGGCCTCCACACTGAGCTACATCTCCAGTCCCTTCCCCTTCTTTTTACTTTGAGATAAAGTCTTGCTAAGTCACTAAGTTTTCCAGGCCAGATTTGAACTTGTGATTCTCCTGCCTCACTCTCAAAGTGCTGGGATTATAAGTGTGCATCACTATGTCTGGCACTTATTCCTTATTTTTAATTTGAAAGCTAGAGGAATGAAAAGTTTATTAAGATATTATAATTGTTTTTTTAATTCTTTTATTGGTACATTTTAGGTATACAATACATTTACATTTCTCATTGGAAACTTGTACCTTTACATGATGCATCTTGGTTCTTATTTTTTCCAAGATATTATAATTGTTTTGTGGTGCATTTGTGTTGTGGAGATTGAACCCACAGCTTTGGACATGCTAAGCAAACATTCTACCACTGAACTACATTCCCAGTTCTAAAAGTTTAATATTTTCTTCAAAATGACACTATTTGAGTTATGCTCTGCATATGGCCCTTGGTTTGTAATTATGTGGTCAAGGGCTCCTGAAGGGAAAAAAGTCAGCTCCCTTGGAACCTTCATTCTGGGTGCAGGCATAGCCCAGGACAAGTAGGTGACAAGTTCTGGTCCTTGGAGAGGGGACTTTCCTGTTTGGTTGTCTCTCCTGCCCGCTTCTTTCCTTGACTTCCTTATCCTGGGGGCAGGAAGAAAAGCCCCTTGTTCCTCCTGATGCTTGTCACCAGAGGTAGGAATGGCCTCACCAGTCCCCATCCCTCACACCTGCAGGGCACACTCACTATTTGGCAGAATCGTTGAGCTGATATTCCCGAGACCGGTTGAAGCACTCTTGGATCCCTGAGTCACCCCAGAGTCGCATCATGGCAGAAAGCAGCTCGGCAGAGAAGGGCTCTGTATCTTCCATGCGACTCACCACATCACACACCATCTTGGCATCAGCCTGCAGGGAGAGAGGGACAGCGGGCTCTGAGGCCTTGTGGGGCTCTGCCCAGCTAGGACTGTGGCAGAATATGCTGGCCAGAGTGCCAGCTTGGTCAGGAGGGGGCCACTCTGAGTCGTGCCTGGAACACTGGGGCCCCTTGGGCCTTGGGTCCCAGGAAAGCTCTAAAGCAGTACAGCACACAGGGCTCTGCTCCCCACCCTGCTGCTCAACTGGGGTGGCTCGGCTTTGAATACTGGGGTTTTGTACCAGTATTTTTTTGGGAAATAAATAAAAAGTCAGTGTTCTTGGCTAGTGTTGCAATCTCCTACATATTTTACCCAGGGTGGAACAAAGTTCCTGGAGCTGGGTTATGTGTTCTGAGTATTTGAGAATTGTGGTTGGTGGAGGGATTTCACCTCACAGCACTAAATTTCACAAATTTAGGCCCTTACGTTAAAACTTCATTGTGTTGATTTTTATTTATGTGTTTGTGACCTGTGGTTGCCAGTGAAGCCCAGGCATGGTTAAACAACAGAAGGGTAAAGGGACAAATACTGAGATTGGGAGCCTCTCTTTTGGCCTCCTTCCCCTCCTTTTCATCTGAGGAAGAGGAGTTGAATTTGCTTAAGACACACAGGACGAGACTGAGATTCCACTGGACAAGCAGAGAAAGCACTATATAATTCTTGGGGCCACCAAATGTGTCACCTATTTTCAGTGACTGCAATCAAGGATGCGTAACCTCCAAACTAGAAGTGCAGTGAAAGCTCAGAGGGCTTTTAGAGAAGTCACAAGTCACAAGACGGCACTATCAGCAGATCGCACATACGGAAGGTGCTTTACAGTTTACCAACGAGCTTTGTGTGCACACACTCCACTTTCTTAGAACTACACAGCCACCTCAGGAGGAAGCCCTGGAGCTGCTGGATGGGCTGCTTCTTCCCCCTCTTAATCTGTGCCCTCTGCCTTGCAGACTATATTCCCTAGGTGGAATATATTTCCTGCCCTGGGACTCTGTGGCTCAGGACTTGCTTTGGCCCACAGAATGATGCAGAGGCAGCAGTGTGCAAGTTCCTAAAGCCTTGCATGCTTGCTGGTCCCCCATGGACCTCCATCTTTACCTTGAATGTTCCCTGGCTCTCATTCCTCCCAGGAAGAGGAGCTAGTTTGTGCCATGCAGAGCTGAGGCTGCCCTGGATCTCTGATTCTCTGCTGAACAAAGTGGCTAGATTTAGGGGACGTTTTCCCCATGGCATTGCTGTGGCAATAGCAGAGCACACAGTAGTCACTCATGTTAGTCATAGCCTTTGTGTGCAAGCAGTAGCAATTAATCCCAAGTGGCCACAGAGAGGATGAAGGGATCCAGCATTAAGGACCAGAACCTCGACACTTTCCTGCTTCTCTCTTGTAGCTGTGTTCTGGAGGCTTCTCAATAGGTTGGGAGACACAGGTCTTGGTCATATCAGTGACTCTGGTAATATATCCTTTTAAGCTTATCTCACTTGAAAAATGCCACACTCAACAAGACATGACGCTACAGGGGCAGATCCAAGGGGTGGGTGGTGGGTGCCCAGCACTTCCAGGCTCTTCCTCCAGCTTTCTTTCTGTCTCAGCCTGGACACATATGTCCTGGAGCCACAGTACGACGGGGCCCCTGTTGGCCTGGGAGTGGGGTGCAGCAGGCTCCTATCTCGACCTCACAGGCCCTCCTGAGTTGAGGTGTTTTATTCATGGTTGTGGTTGATTACCCGGCAATCATATGATTACTCTGCTGTGAGTTCTTTCAACCCCAATACTCCAGTGAAGGCAGAGGAGGGAGGCTGTCCAGCCCTCGGCAAGGGGCGCAGGAAGTGGGTGGGGAGTGCTTGAGAGTCTGTAGGCCTCCTTTGAGTGGGAGAAACAAAGGAAACTAGGTCAGCACCTGAAAGGTTTGTGGCCAGCAAAAGAGTCTATACAAAAGTAAGTAGAGCCAAAGCCTTCTTGGTGACTTTTCCAGAACTGAGCTGTCTAAGTAGCTATTTACATGTCAGACTATCCATTGCAGAACGCTAGTGGGAAAGTTCTTGAAGCAGTACCCCTCTCACTGCCCTACGAAGGAAGCAACCACGGGCACGAGGTCTGGAAGGCCAAGACCACAATGCTGATCCGAATCCAGTCATCCACCCTGACCTTTGGTCCCAGGCCACCCTCACGCTATAGGGGCACCCACCAGGAAACCTGGGCTCCAGGGAGGGCCCCCTCCCCATCCCCACAGTAGTGACCTGGAAAGCTGGCCTGAGGCCTGGGTAGGCAGTGATGACTCAGGGAGGAGTGAGTGGGTGAGCAGGAGTGGTGCCTCCACTAGCAGCTAAAAACAGTTCAACACTTCCAGGCCTGTGAGTCAGGGCCCCAAGACTGTTCCAGCACCTGGAGCAGGGCTGCCCTCAGGGCTCAGGCTTCCCACCTGTGATGGAAGTCACGGACTCAGCCAGAGTTTCCTGAACCTCCTCCTCTGGGCCCCACCCTCCTGGTTTCTGCAGATCTATGAAGTGACCCATGCAGGGCAGGCTAGGCATGACTTTCTGTCAGGTAAGAGAAACTCCAATCTGAGTCCTCAGAGCCATACCATACTTTGCATCAAGGATTCATGGGGACTGCAGGTATACACTGTAGGCCCCCACAAAGCCACCCTGTACCCCCATGTTTGTTCCTCCACACATGACCATGCTCCCAGGGAGAGCCACCAGCCTGTAGTCTTCCTTCCAGTTTCCTTCCTCCCCGAGGTGTGCTGGGGCAGGAGGGGTCCTGTGCTGGCAACTCTCCCATCCCCTTCATGTTCCCACCTTGTCTTCCTCAGCTCAGTATACTCATGAGCCCAACTACTCAAACCCGAAGACCAGGATCTCTGCTTCCTTCCATACTGTCCTGCTGCCTTGTCTTGCTTCTTTCCATTCTGTGCACCACACAACAGCAGACCATCAGTTTTCTCCTAACATCAACTCTTCCCTCCTTTAGAAAAAGAACTCGCCAATTTTTTGCTGGGTACAATGACATCCAACTAACAGGTTGCATTTCCTAATTTTGCTTGCTGTTAAGTGTAACCCCATGACAAATCATGGATAATGAGATATGCTGAACTGTGTTGAGGTTTTTGGAAATGTAATTTTAAAGAGAAAGGCCACTCTTTTTTCTCTCACTTCCTCCTTCCTAATGCCCAGAATAGGGATAATGGTTGGAGCTCTAGCAGCCAACTTGGATCAGACAAGTTTTTCACCCAGAGGATAATGGAACAGTGATCCAAAATCAGCCTAGGTCCTGTGGAAATTCCTTACTATCTGAAGTCAGTAAGTGGTTTCTTTTTTAACACTTAAAATAAATTTCTGTCTTATTTAATCCACTATTTTTAGGGTCTCTAGCATTCACAGTCAAACTTAATCTCCCTGTTTAAACTCTTTGAATAGTTTCCCATCATTCCTAAATTTCAAACTCTTCACTGGGGACTATGAAGCCCCTACCTACCTCTCTGCCCTCAGAGCCTCCCACTCTCTTTCTTTTTGCTCCCCTCAAAATCTGGTAGACCAGCTTCAGAGTCCTCCATCTGTGCAGCACCCCTGCCCTACCCATCCCTATTTCCCACACTGGCAGTGTGACAGCCATCTCAAGTTAGCACTGGTGCTGTGTTCCTGTCCCACAGGGCAGTGATGCTTTCCTGATTTCTCATGGTGCCTGGGGTTTCAGTGTTCTGTATGGGGCTGGTGCTTAGCAAAGACTGAGGGATGAAGGACATCTGGTATTTTTTGTTTGCTTTTTGAGACAGGGTTTTGGTTTGTAGTTCAGGCTGGCCTTGAACTCACTATGTAGCTCAAGCTGGCCTCAGACTCACAGTGACCCTCCTCTCTCAGCCTCCTGAGTGCTGGGATTACAGGCATGAACCACTATATCTGCAACATCTGGTATTTTAATATTGGGCATGTCCCCACTGAGTACTGTGCTATGGCCAACAGACTTGCCTGATCTCAGACAAGGCCTGGTCAGCTGAGGCCAGAGCTCAGGACATGCTAGTGCAGCCCAGATTCCTAAACAATGTGCAGGGAGAAGGGTAAGAAGGCAGGGCCAGGCAGGGGTGGAGGGCTTTGCTGATATGCCCTGGAGGCCTGTGGAGGCTGCCAGGCTGGCCCAGCCCAGTACGTACCAAGTGTAACAAGCAATTAACAGAGCCAGAGCCCTTTTGAACCTTCAGGGGCCTGGGAACGAGGCCCACACTGAGCCTGACCCCCGTGTCCAGGACTCCTCTGGGGCCGGAGGTGTGGGGTGTTTTCCAGTACCTTTCTGTCTGCTATGTGGCACTGACACTTCTTTTTGGTCAGAGCATGCCTGGCGTCCAGACAACATGAGGGATGAAACATGCATGTCCTCAGGGCAGTTCACCAGGGGCTATGGTCTGAATATTTGCATTCCCCCAAACTCATATGCCAAAATTCTAACCCCCAGGGTGATGGTATTAAGAGGTGGGGCCTTTAGGAGGTCACAAGGATAAAGCTCTCAAGAATGGGATTAGTGCCCTTAAAAAGGCAGCAGAGAGACTTTCACTCTTTCCACCCTCTGAGGACACAGCAAAGAGCCTGCTACCTGTAACCAGAGGATCTGGTGGACATTGATCTTGGACTGTTCAAGCCTCCAAAGTGAGAAATAGAGTTCAGCGTTTATGCCTCACCTGTGGTCATGTCACAGTAGCGTGAACAGACGAAGATGGCAGAGCTGACCTACGGGAAGTTTCTGGTGGAGGCTGCTGGTGTTAAGGCCTCTAGGATGCATTCTGCATGCTTCTTCCCTGGCAGGGCCCAGATGCAAGGCAGTGGGCACGGACCTGTCCTTTCTCTCCATCCAGTTCATTTCTGCTGGGTGCTGTGCACTCTACTCAAGGCTTCCATCCTGCCCCCCTAACCTTTTCGGGCAGTGAGCCTCAGCTTCTCAAGAGGAATGTGCCCTTCTCTGAGCCAGTCTGAGTGGTCTGGGTGGGGATGACTCAGTCCCCTGATTCTGGAGGCCACACATGCTTCAGGCCTGACTAATCCATCCTGTTGGCCTGTGAAGAGTTTGGATTGGACAAAGAGTCTGTATTTGTCAAATTAGACTAAGATGTACTGCCTCCTGTGGGAGTGGCCCTCTCTTTCCCATAGGACTGGCATGGCACCAGATGTGTCATGGGCACTGTCCTTGGACTGGACATTAGAGACAGTCAGCTGGGACTCAGTGGGCAGTGCAGTTCATATGTCTGGACAGGGAGCAAGGGGTACCCTCTCTATCAACCACTGCTCCTATTATCCTGAGGCCCAGCCACAGAGAGGAAGGTAGGGGATGCTCCTGTACAACACAGAATACAACTGTACTTCTTGGGATGTACAGGCCTGGATGGGTAGGTCTGACAGTTGCTGAGAGCCCAGAGGCCCCCAAGTCCACCATTGTTTTCTTGCTGGAGTGACCATGCCTTAATGCCTACACATAAGCCATCCATACCCTCTGGGAGCCTCTGCCAATGGCCTCATTTGGCCACTCCCTCTGGGGCTTCCCAATCCTCCTCTGTGAGCCTTCTTGGGGCTTGAGACCAGATCAGCACGCCCCAGACCGGCCCCCAGTTTGGACTCCCAGCGTGAGCAAAGGCCTTAGCCTTTCTGAGGCTCAGAGTCCTGAGCCTCCCTGGGGACGACAACATCCTTGTATTCTGCATGAGGCTGTCATGCAACCCAAGAACACTCAGAATGGGGATGGCAGCTGTGCCGGTAACCACCAGTGGGCATGCCCTGCTTGTCTCTTGAGCTGCTGGAGCCACACAAAAGTGAGGGTCCACTCTGCTCATCCTCATGATGGGGGCATGAGGGAGGCTGGTACTATTCTCTGGAGCATTGCTGGGACTGGAGTGTCTAAATGTGGACAGTAGACAAGAGCTGTTCTTGTGGGTTTGGAATCAGGAGGGTAGGAGAGCTTGGAACTTCTCAAGGTTGCCTTCATGACTCTTTTCACCACCTTTATGGCTGAAAACAGCATTGGCATTCTTTTTCATTATAATCAGTGTAACTGTTCTGTTTCAATGACATCTTTCTCATAATGTGGACATATAAATGGCCTGATGTCCTCAAGGTGGAGGTGAGGCACTTTTGGGGAACCCTAGGACTCTGGAGAACCCCTTGTGCAAACCTGTGTCCTGTAACCAAGAGCAGCTGGAAAGAGTAGTGGACAGGGAGAGGGAGGGGCATGTGAAGACAGGGCGAGGGGCCACCTCCTGTGTGTGGATGTATAGGGAACTCATTACAGTTACCCTCTGGGATGGGCTTCCCTGGGCCACTGGTGAGGAGCAGAGGGTATCCAGGGTAGGTGTGAAGGTGGCAATGTCCTGAACTGGTGGCACACAGTGGGTCCCTCACTGTGGTACACTGGCCAGGGGCTTCCTGCCACAAGAACATGCGCTGCTAGGGGCAGATCAGGAGTGTGCATGGGAAGCAGCACTGAGATTCAGGTGACAACCAGTGTGATAGCCTGCTGGCATCCAGCAGTGAGGGGTGCTGCTCCAGTCAGCCAGCTGGTCCCAGGAGCTAGAACCCTTTCTGGGAGGAGCACTGACTCCCAGGGCCTGTGACCACCCACTCCCACCTGCCAGGCACAGGCAACCCCCTACACTGACTTCTCCTGCCCTGGTGCCCGAGAGATACAGCTGATCCCTTCTGTTCTGTGCCATACCCAGGGTGGCAACAGTGAGCAAGAGAATCTTATTTCCCATTCTCATGGCAGATAATACAAGGCCCTGGCAGTGCCTGAGTGTGTTCACTATTGCACTTTAAATTCCTGGGTCTTCAAAACCTTTCCCTTCTCCTCAGGGCAACGTCAAATTGGTGGCAGAGAGGTCAGGAGCCAGAGGATCACAAGGACACTTTCTCAAGAGATGAGGTGCAGGGCCGGGGACTTAGCTCAGTGGCACCATGCCTGCCTTGCAAGCGCAGGGTCCTGACTTCAATCCCTGGTACTTAAAAAGATGAGGTGCAAAGGTTATGGTGGGGAAGTGAATGGGGATCCTGTGCAAGTGACCAAGTTCAAATCCTGGCTCTGCACCTGTTTAGTGATGGCCTTGGGCAGACCACTCACTGGCTTGAGGCCTCTGCTCTGCTGTCAGCTCCAGTGCACAGGGCTGTTTGTGCAGATGAGATGGGCTGAGAAGCGACACAGCTTGGCAACATGAAAGAATCCTGCAAATGCTAGTTATTATGAGCAAAGATGAAGTGCCTTAGACACAAACAAAAAGCTGACATAAAATAAGCCTGCTTTGTGCAAGACTTTCCAGGCAAGCATGATAATCTTGATAACAATAATCATAGTAATTATAATAATAACTCCTTCCATCTGAGGAGCTGCTTTGGATCGTTCAGTTTTCCTCCATCTCTCATCTTTGAGGCCAACACACACACACACACACACACACATACACACACACACACACACACACACACACACACACCCCTGTTCTCCACTTACAGGGAAAGCCTCCATGGGTCCCCCCAACCCTGCCCCCATGCCGTAATTGTCCCTACACCCACCAGAGGGCAGAAGAACACAAAACAACTGGAGAGGAACACACTAAGCCAGAGACCAAGCTCACTGGCCATCGCCAAACTTCCTGGGTTTCCTCAGGGAAGGGGCAGAATGACCCTAGCCATGGAGGCCCCGCCTGCATACTGCAATACTAGCAGGTGGAGAATGATGGGAGGGTCATCCCGGGCACTTAGGAACTGCCAGAATCACTGACCCAGGCCTGCACAACCAAAGAAACACAGTCATGTTCTCTCTCACACAGGAGAGCCCCTTCCCTTCTGCTCTGCAGCTGGACCTCAGGACAGTGGGGGTTGAGGTGGAAAGAATGGCCCGTGCCCTCATGCCTCAGGCAGGGCTCTTCTGGTACCTCGTGCCCCATCCATGCTCTCAGTGAAGTGTTAAGTCCACACAGGGAGGGGCACATTAAACCTCTGAGCCATGTCTCTGGCAGTACCAATAATGGGTGCTGCAGGTGTTTCATGGCTGAGGTTGGGCATGTTTGGGGCTCTTTCCTCACTTCGGCTGAGGAGTCTAAGCAACACCTGTGCCTACATCATGCTGCCAGCTAGGATCTCTGGGGCTGTGGAACCAAGAGGGTCCATTTGCTTTAGGAAAGGGAGCCTTCCTGTTTCCCCAAAAGACCCTTCAACAGAGCTGAGAATTCTAACCTTGCCTTTCCTCCCCAGTTAGGACAACCATCCTCCCACTCCTTTCCTTCAAATCTACCTGCCCCTCCTCAGCCAGCCCTCCTCATGCCCCTGTACCACCTACTTGGGACACCTACCCATCAACTTCCTGTATTCACCCCCTGAGCCACCCCCACCATGGCAACCTCTGCCAGCTGCCACCACGTGCACCCATCCATCCTTCCACTTCCACACACCACCCTCACCTCTCATGCCCTTCTAGCCTCCTGTAGCAGCTGCCTACTTTTCTTTGTTCATTCCTCTGTGCACTACCACCCCGCCACTGTCCCACTTACTGCTTGTCCCTTCACTCATCTGCTCATTTATCCACCGTATGCCTACTATGTGGCAGGTGTTGGGTGGGGTCTTGGCTTTAAGATCTTTCCAACTGGCTTACAGGGAAGACACTATGAGACTCTCCCCAGCACTGTCTGGTCCCCTGAGCACAGGGGAGAGGAACTGCCCTGAGGCTTCCCCTCCCTCAGTCCATGGTCTCGTCTTTGTGAGGGGCCTGTGGCCTTATTATGGAAGGCTTTCTGGAGACCTCCAGCTAGGTTCAGAAGGGAGTCTCAGCTTCCTGAATTCCTCAGGGGTTTGTCAGAAGCCCTCTTGAGAATGTTTCCTGGTCCAGAGTGTTTCCCGGTCCAGAGAAGGCCTGCTTGGGTTTAGGCTCGTTACCCTCTAAAGGGTCACATCCTTCTCAGCCTTGGAACCCTGGCACCTTCCAATTGATTAGACACAGTTTTCTTGAAGAAAAGCTTTTTTCTTGCTATACTATGTATCTTCACAACGCCTGGGGGTGACTGTGCCTTGGGTCCTCTGAGGCCCTGTCACTGGCTCCCACACTGCATGCCTAAACACCATCTGTTGGCCCCTGCAGTTGGTACAGCTTCACATCTCTGACCCTGGCCCAAAGTAAGGGTGAAACCTTTGCCGACACATGCTGGGCACCTCTCTGTGTGAGCCTAGGGATGGGCATGGCCCTGCTGAAGCCTGAAGCCCGGTGGAGGAAGGAGCCTGGGGAGAAACAGGTATGTGGGTTGGGATGTGGGGTCAGTCTGAGATGGGCAGGTACAGTTAGCTGTGCCCAGAAGACAGGACACATTCCAGACACTGGTACGCTCCTGGGGGTTCTGAGGAGTTGAGGTAATCAAAGGGGGTAATGGACAGAGACCAAAGCTGAGGGCCTTGCTGGTGCCCTGGAGGGCACCAGATGCTCTTCTATCATGGGCGGGGGGCATCAGACCAAGGACAGCTATCCCATCTGCACACAGCTGGCCCAGGGGCTGCATCTCCAGCAGGCTGCTGACACGAGTGTGAACCAGTGTGCCGTGATGTCGTGGGGCAGCCTGATGGGACACAGTGTGGGGGGACAGCATCTGCAGTATGAAAATTCTTCCCTGAGAAGCCTGGGAGAGCAAATGCTGCACCTTCACAGTGTGAAGCTGGGCTATCAACTCTCTCCTGGGGCTTTCTGCCTGCTTGGGGCACTTGGCTGTTGCTTGTGAGTAGGGAGCTGCCAGTCTCCAGTCCTGAGCAGTAAGTACTACATCCTGCTGGCCTCTGTGTAGACCGGGTGTGAGGGACTGGGAAGAGGCATGATAGGGAGCTGCAGTAGGGACTGAGCAGCCCACCCATTTCCACCCATGATATTAGTGTCCTACGCCCCCAAGGGCAGTGGTGTGTTTGCGTCACCAAAGCCTCTGACGACCTCAGGTTCCCAAGTATGAGGAGAATGTTGTATGTCCAAAGTTCCTCAGGACAGCTTCACATGGTGCCATTTCCTCTTGGTGTTCTGCTCCCCTTGGGGATTGAACCTTTCCTGTCATCCTCCTGGGCATCTCTTCTAGAGCCACCAAGTGGGCACCATGTAGCCACAAACTTTAAGGTGAACAGGACAGAAGTTTCCAAATTCCTGATGTTCTCCTTACCCTCAGCCTCCTTTCTCCTGAGCTCAGTGTTCTAAGATAGAAAAAAAGAACTAAAATTGGATAAACTAAATTTCTAAGAAATGAACAAGGGCAGAATAAAATTAACCAGAGAGAGCTTAGTTTAAGGGAAAGAAAAGTGATAATGGTCAACCTCAAATCTTTTTTTTTTTTTTTTTGGTACTGGGGATAGGACTCAGGACCTTGTGCTTGCAGGAAGGCGCGGGCACCACTGAGCTAAATCCCCGGCCCCCAACCTCAAATCTTTAGAACACAAAGTGGCAATGGTAAATAGTCTAACACGGCTGCCTTGGCTGGGATAGATTAGCAACCCAATAACGGAGGAGAAAAGATGGATGCTGTAACTCCACACGCAGCAGTGGAGATGGACCAGGACCAGGGATGACAGGCTTGGCTACATTGGTGTCTCTTCCCAGATCGTTTACTGACACCCCTTTTTGTCCCACACCCCTTCACAAGGAGTGACTGTGTGTTTGTTTGAAAAGGAGCATGTCGCCTTGCTTCCTGGATTTCAGAAGACTTGGACTTCTGTCCATGATCAGACTCTAACTGGCTCTTGGGACCCTGGGTCTCAGTGTTCCAAATGTACAAGGAAGGGGTTAGCTAGATCAGTGGTTCTGAAAGGGTTGTCTGCAGAACCTGGGAGGTTTGCCTCTGAGGCTCTTTTGAGGGAGTCCACGAGATAAACACAGTTCTCACAATATTAACATGTGACTTGCCTTTCTAACAGTGTTAACATTCACACTGATCATGCAAAAGCAAGAGTAGATGAAATGCACGAAACGAGGCCCAGGCACCTAACTGTGAGTTGCCACTGTCTTCTGTGCATTCACAGTAAGAAAAAAAGTCCTTGATGAAGTAGTGAAATTGAGTACAAGTCTTAGTATTCTGCAGTATGAAGTGGGACAGACATGTGAACCACTCGGGCTGCAAACCCAGATGTTGGCTATCTGAGGAAAGTCACTTGCAAGGCTAAGCTGCAGCCGAGGTGGCCCCTTTCCTCATGGGACACCACTTTTCCTTGAAAGAACACTTTTAAGTAGACAAACAATGGAAATTCAGACTTGGAATCTTGGCAGACATTTTCTCAAAAAACAAACCAGGTAAGCCTATCATTCCAAGGAAAACAACTGACATGTTTGTTACCAAAATGATAACATTCCAGCTTTGAAGTGAAAAACCAGAAATTTGGAATACGTGTATTTCCCATCATAGGCTGACAATGTCCCAATATCTATAAGCTTTTCTGACAAAGTCAGTGTTGGTATTAACAAATGTGAGTTTTTCATATTATTTTCAGAAATGTATCAACATTTGGAAGATCAGTGTAACTTAGGTGAGCCAATATTTTCCAAATGACTAGACTGGCTTTGCAGAGTCATGTATGGGGAAGAGATCAAAGCCCAAGGCAGAGGAATGTAACAGAAAAGGAAAGGGTCACTGGTGCAGCCGTCAGAGTCTAAACTGCAACTGTCTTTTAAGAAATTACCACATTGGGCCAGGGATTTAGCTCAGTGGCTTTGGTGCCTGCCTTGCAAGCTCAAGGACCCGAGTTCGATCCCCGGTACCAAAAAGAAATTACCACATGTCCAGCTTTGGTGAGTATTTAAGATTAATTTTCTGAAAAGGCTAGTACAATGCTCCTTCCTTTTCAACGATGTATTAGCCTGGGTCCAATTTTTTGTACAACAAAAACACATCATAGCAGCTTGAATGTAGAAACGTGAGAATTGAGCTATCATCTATTAGGCGAAGCTTTAAAGAGATTTGAAAGATATAAAACAATGACATTCTTTCCAAAAATATTTCTGGAAAATGACAATTTTTCATAAAAATATTATTTACATAAATGAGTGATGGGTTTATTACAGGGATTGTGTGTGTGTGTGTGTGTGTGTGTGTGTGTGTGTGCGCGTGTGTGTATGCTGGAGAATGAAACCTAGCTTCTCACTCATGCCAGGTAAGCACTCTGAGCTACACCCCTCCCCGCCTTTTTAAGATAAGGTCTCTCTATGCCCAGCCTGGTCCAAACTCCCAGGCTCAAGTGACCCTCTTACCTCCATCTTCCACATCACTGGATTATAGGTGTATATCATTGTGCCTGGCAATTATTATTATTATTTTTTGGTAATGGGGATTGAGCTAAATCCCCAGCCCCCCGGCAATTATTATAGGCTTTTGTTTTTCTCTTGTTTTGTTGTATTTTTTGAGATAGGGTCTGGCCTCAAACTTGTGGTGATTGTCCTGCCTCGGCCTTATAGTCCCCACCCCCTTCCCGTACTGGGGATCAAACTCAAGAGGCAGGTGCCGTGCCACTAAGCTAAATCCCTGGCCCTATAGTTATTTTTAAATGAAGAAATCCTTTGGATTTTTCTTGGTTTTAATTCTAATGTAATTGTGTGTATTGTGTATATATACAGAATAAATTTTTATATTTACATTATATATTATATCTGGATATATAAATAAAATCGACATGAGCATTCTTTCTCAAACATTACTCCCTAACTCCTTTATAACTTTTGCTGAAGTCCTGCGTCAGCTGATGACTAATACTTATGATTTTTCTTAGACACATTTAGTACTTTATAAGCGTCATACCCCTATGGTAAATGAAAAATCTGTGTAAGGTATTTTAAATGGGAGATACCCCTAAGAATAACTACAATGAAGGCAGAACACTATTTTTAAATTCTAGCAGGACCTTGTGGCCTATTGGCAGTTCTCAGCCTGAGGCTCTTCTCTTTCTGTTAGGAGGGAGACCAGTCCTGAGGTGTTAAGGATGTACTGGCACCAGCCAGAGACTTCTCCAGCAGGCACACAGACAGACTGAAAGAGAAGGAATTTCTGACTCTGTAAACCTACGCTATATAAATGCTGTGAGACGCCATCCTATTTCACAGACTGGTGGCATGTACCCCGCAGGGAGGGACCTTGGGCAGATAGTGTCACAGGGCCCTCCAGCCAGCCATGGAAGGGCCAGCTGGTGAGACCTCTACCTGCTGCGGTTGACTGATTCACAGCAGACCTTTGCATGGGCTAAGAAGTAGGGCTGTATGCTACAGTCAACTCCTCTCGGTCAGAAAATCAAGAATTACAACTTGGTGATCAAGGAAGAGCCCTAGGAAATAACAGCAGCTCATATAGTTTCATATAGCAGGTCATTTCTTTAATGTTCACAGCTATCAGTATCCCTCCCTCTCCTCACACTGTATAATCAGAGAAACTGAAGTGCAGATGGGCTACAAGACTTGCCCAACCTCACTCAGCCAGTAGGCAGTCTGCCATCCCTGCACCTTAGCTCTGGCTTCAGAGCCTGCATGACAATCACTGTGTAGTTCTGGTACTTAGATATCTAAGCACCTGATCTTCCAAGGCCTGGGTGGAGGAGGTCAGGCCTTGTCCCAGGACATCCAGTGAGCCAGGGGGCAGAGCTGGACCTGAGCCTGCCAGCTCTGTTTCCCAGTAGCCAGGGTCTGGGAAAGGCTGGCATCTGGAAGGCTTTCTTGCAGCCATCACCAGCTTTCCTCAGGCCTGGTCCACAGAGGATGGACCTCTCAGAGGGCCTGGCTGATGCCTACCCTGGGGAACCAGCATTAGCCTCTTCCTGCTGGCAATGTTTACATGAGGCAGGTGGGATGGCGACAGGTGTAAAAAACAAGGCTGACAAATACACCTATCCACCAAGACACAAGCCAGGCAGAATGGCACCCGTGGCTGTGCACCAGCTGGGCCAGGCAAAGAGGTCCCCATGGGTCACCCTGGACAGGGCAAGAGGCAGAAGGCACTAGGGAGCCAAGGCTGGGAAGTCTTCTGGCTCTCAGTGCCTCGTCATGGAAGAGGAGCACAAGGAGGGGGAAGCTTGGGGACTGAGAAAGTCTTTGGGGAGTCTGTCTGCCATGTGTGGACAGGGAGGGAGAGTCAGAGGCTGCACCCTGCAGAGCGGAGTCCAGCTCAGGGGCAAGTGAGTAGGAGCTGCTCTAGTCTCAGTGTGACCAGCTTGACAGCTTTCTCTTAAGGCCTGGGATCAGGGTGTCTGCCTTCCCTCCCTGCTCTGCCCGTTGTCTTCATCATCCTTGCTCCAGCAGCGAGTGATGATGAGCATGGAATCAGACCTCGTAGGGAAGGGCGGTAAGCAGTGTCTGAGGTGTCACCTCTGTCCTCTGCTAGGAGGAGCTCACTGAGCCAGAGGGTCAGCAGTGTAGCTCCCCTCTCGGTTGGGGGCAGGTGTCTTCGCTTAGCCCGGCACTCTCTGAAACTGGAGGCCTTCAGGAAGGCCAGCAGATACCATGTGGACTCAGGTTCCACTCCTCTCCAAGGAACTTCCTGTTTTCCTTTATCCCCCTCTCTCCTCTTACCCTTCTTTCCCATCCCCCCTGCCCTAATAGAGTAGAAGTCAGCCCATGCAGCACCTTTGTTGGAATTAGAAAAACAGAGCTCTTATTCCGAGTTGCAAGGCTTAGTAAGGGAAAAGAGCCCTGGTCTGGTTCCTGGCCCCTGCCATGTAACCAGGGTGAAGAGAATGGAACGTGAATGTGAAGTGTGCACTTCTAGGGAAAGGCTCTTAAGATAGATGTGAATTTGTCCGCTGAAGACAGACAATGAAAAATTCCCAGGGGGTAGTGGCACCGTAAGAGGGAAGGAGCTGGTCCATGAGTCACTGTATAGAAGAACCCCTCCCCCAACCAACAGCATTTGCACTGGACTATTAGATGAGTAGGAAGTAACCTTCTATTGGATTTGAACCATTAGACATTTGGGGAGTATTTGTTATAATTGCTAGTGGTACCTCTACTAACATCCTGCTGGTGTCCTTCCTGTCCTGGTTTCTGTTCCCTATGTGACATCTGCCCTCCAGTGAGCCCTAAATTACAGACTATTGAGCACTGTCCCTCTTTTATTACTTCAGTGAGAAATATAGAGCCCTCTCAGTAAGATTATATAATGGTGACTGGCACAGGTAAATTTTTTTGGCATCTCAAAGAACCTGTGACAATGCCATCTGCCTTTCCCGCAAAAGGGAAAAAGGTGTACCCCACATGGTGTCTCTCAAACTTCAGCTGTTCACATACCTACCACTCTCAATGATTAAGCTTGATTGTGTCAACCTGATTGGCTTGGGGACTGCTTAAGGTATTGGTGAGGCCAACTTCTCAGTGTATGTGGGTATGTCATGAAGGAATGATGCTGGGGTCTGTATCTTTTCTCTCACCCCTCCTTCTTTCACATTATTCCTCTGTTTCCCAGCTACCATAAACTCAGCATTTTTGCTCTGACATGCCCTTCTCCCATGATGTTCCTGCTCTGACACCAGTTGACCATGGAATGAATCCCCTGAAACCGTGAGCTAAATTAAACCTCTCCTTCTTCAAGTCATTCACGTTAGGTATTGTGTTCCAGCAATGGGAAAGCTAATACTCACTGCATCCACAGAACACGGATGGCATATAGCACATAATAAATGACCGCTAACTTCTTGCTGTATTGTATAACACATGAATTATAATTTACTTAATATTTTTCATTAAACTTTTTTCTATGTAAACCTATGTGAAGTGAAAGAAAATTTAGTAAACCAACAATAACTTTAAAGGGATCTTTCTTTTTTTCTGTGGCACTGGGGACTGAATCTAGGTCTTTGGCATGCTAGGTAAGTGCTCTACCACTGAGCTATATTCCCAGCCCTGAAACAATGTTTGATATGCATTTTTATCTTTTCAAATATGAATTAAAATAACTATTGAGATAAAAACCAATATGTTCATCCATCACACTGAAACTGGCTACTTCCCCCACTTTAGGGAGCACTGGTCCAGCACCCAGCATAAGCCAGGCACCTGGCCAGTGTGTCCCTAGTGCTCAAGGAGCATGTGCAGGTGCAAGGAGCAAAGCTGGCCCCACAATGGTGGCACAGGAACAACCCACTTTACTTTCCTCCTCTTCCTGAGCTGACCCTTCTCCCAGTATCAGGGCCTCCACTTAGTTCTGCAAGTCTTACAACAACCCTGACTTGCTGGGAGTGTGCTCACATGGGTAACA
Source organism: Heterocephalus glaber (assembly GCF_053883595.1). Classification (NCBI taxonomy): domain Eukaryota; kingdom Metazoa; phylum Chordata; class Mammalia; order Rodentia; family Bathyergidae; genus Heterocephalus; species Heterocephalus glaber. The sequence goes on from NW_028258137.1 coordinate 29,238,560, forward strand.
TGGGTCCGAAGGGCCACTGGCTCCAGGTTGTCAAGGCCACAGAGCACCTGTTTCCATCTCTGTCCTCATCTACCTCTTTGGTTCCCTGACCTTGGTTTCAAGACATAAGATCTCATTGGTGGTTCTGGCCCCAGTTGAGTATGTGGCATCATCATGGGAAGGGAGAGGAAGGGGTATCTATGCCTTACTTGGCAATGGTCAGTTTGTCCCCTGCTAAAAAGGTGGGGGTAGGGATCCCTTATTTCCCCATCCTGACCCCTTCTTCTGATGCTGCTTCCCTCTTGAGCCATACTCCTCTCCCTCTTCCTCCTCTCTTTGAGTGCCTGGCTCCGTGGGTGCTGCTTCCTACTCTCAGCAGCATGCCCTCTGCTACTTCACTACTTCACCTTAGCCCACTGTGAGCCTCCTTGGTCCACCTCACATCCGGGATCAGCCACTGTTCCCAAAGGCTCAGTCTTCAGACCTCTTCTTGTTTTCATAAACCACCTTCTCCATGGGCTAGATCTTGTCTGGTCCTCCTCTGTGCAAGGAGCACCTGAGTGACCTTCAGTTGATCTGGCTCACTGGGTCTTCAGACTCAACTCAGTGTGTCCCCAGTTAAGACTTCCTTCTACTTATGGCTTCCCATGGTACATTCCTTACTGCTTCTCTTGCTTTCTGCCATTATCAGCATACCACTTCTTCTGGGGACCTAATTTTTAAAAAATGGCATTAAATGGATTCTCATTTAAAAATATCTGAGCCATCTGCATATGGTGTTGCAGACCTGTCATCCCAGCTTGGAAGCCTGAGGCAGGAAGATCTCAAGTTTGAGGCCAGCCCTGGCAATTTAGCAAAACACTGTCTCAAAATAAAGGGGCGGGGGCCTTGGGGATGTAACTCTGTGTTCCTTGGAATCAGTCTGAAGATAGCACTAGCAGTATGAGGATTAGTAACAGTAACATTGGAGTCTGCTGAACCAGATGTCTATGTGTAATATGTGGGAGTGGACAAAGGAAAGGTGTGCTAGAGCTTCTGTGGGCAAATGTCTGTTCATACAACCTTGGGGCTCCTGGACCTGCTTTGTCCTGAGAGTAGGAGAGCAGGATCCTAGCTGCAGGCATCCCCCTGGGCCAGATGGTCACCCACCTTCCACACTAAATTGGAAAGGAGTCAGGGAGAAGGCTGCAGGCCTCTCTATCTGGACAGTCTTGGAGGCTGGTAGGAAACAGTCCCTTGGAGGGAATGGCTCTCTTCCCACTGGGTGCTGGGCACTGTATACAAGAACAAGGTCTGTTCCTACAAAGCCAGGGGTGGGGAGATGGCTGGGACCACCCCAGGCCGAAGCTCCTGCCAGTGAGTGCCCCAGGCCAGACAAATGCTTGCTCCCTCTCTCCCTCTCCAAGGACAAGTCCAGGCCTCAATTAGCTCTCCTCCCAGGAGCGGCTCCACTGATCCTCTAAAAGGCCCAGCAGGCACCAGCTGGCTCTGAGGGCTGTGGCCCCCTGCAGCCCCCAGACTTTGCCCAGCCTTTGCTGAGCCTACAGGCCACATTGTGCCTGGGGACCCATGCTGCTCTTTTCACTCCCTTAGCCTGGCCGGTGGTAGGCGGTGTCTTTGAAGTCCTATTTTCTGTTGCAATTGGAAACTTTGCTCAGCACCAAAATTAGAGAGGCTGCACATCCAGCTTGCAACTTAAAATGCCACCCAGGCTTCCCCCATCCCCTCCTTTAAAATGTCATCTTAATTAGATGAAGCCTGGTTTCATGTTTTCTGAATTTCAAGGTAATTTCTCTAGGACAGTGGTCTCCTTGTGATTATTTTTACCTTCAGTGTAAGGTGCAGGAGTGACTGGAGGCCCGTCTGTGTGTCAACTGTTGCAGCTTGCTCCCCCAGGTTCTGGAGGTTGGAGAAACCCCTGATCTGAGGGGTCAGGGAAGGACGGTTGTGAGGTCTTCTCCATTTAATTCTGTCCAATACTTTCTGGGCCTCTACTGGCCCAGGGGCTGTGTTTGGGGTTTGAAGGAAAAGCTGAGGAAGCCAGGATGGCCTGGCATCTCTCCCGCTCCCTCACCAGCCCACCTGCCTTTCTCACTTGGCTGGTCACATGCTTTCTTTGCTAATTATTCCTTTCAACAAAGAAGGAGCAGGTAGCATTGGTCCAATCTCCTCTGGCCTCCTGAGGCATTTTGGATGTGTTCATCCATAATCCCCACCTGGTCCTCAAACTGTATGTCAGGAAAGGCCCCTGCTGTGGGCTGAATTATATTCCCCCCAAATACACATGCTGTACCATGGGGTAAGACTGGCTGTATTTGGAGACACTATCTTTAAAGGTGATTAAATTAAAATGAAGTTATCAGGGCAGGCTTTAGTCCAATATGACTGGTATCCTTTTAAGAAGAGATTCATACAGAAGGAAGACCACATGACGGTACAGGGAGAAGATGGCCATCTGTAATAAAGGAGTCCTCAGATGAAACCAATCCTGCTGCCATTGTGGTTTTAGACTTGCAACCTCCAGGGCCATAAGAAAACGTATTTCTGTTGGTCAAGCCACCCAGTCTGTAGTATTTTGTTGAAGCAACCTTAGGAGACTACTCTAGCCCCAAGAGCTCTCCCTGTGGTTGCAAGTGAAGTATCTCCACCATTCTGACCTCTATAGGCCAGGCAGGGTTCAGGGTCTGCCTCTCCTATGCTGTATTCAGAAGTACACTCTCTTGTCTCCTGCCCTCCACCCTCGAATTTTCTAGGCTTTGCACTCAGCTGCCAACCTCATTTCTGAATGTAGCCTCCAAGATGGAACTTGCTGCCTTGGCTCCTCTTGGACCTCCAGTCTGCAAGACTGGCTCTTTATCTTTCCTGAGTCAGCCTAAGAGAAGGCTTTTCTTGATGCCCCAATTTAGAGCAGGTGTTTCGTTATTTTTCATGTCAACATGCTCTTCTCTGCAACAGCACTTATCACAATATGTCATTAGACAGGTTTGTTTCCTTGTTGACTATTTCTCTTCCTACAGGGACTATGAATTCTGTGAAACAGGGCCTACATCTGCTTTGTTGACTTTTGTTCAATTCCAAGGTGTTGCTTGCAGAATGAATGAATTTCAGGCCATGAGCTGAGATGGGTGCTAGGTGCCATCAACTTGTCCTTAGAAGGCCAGGCAGTGCTACAGTGAGCTGAAGGTACAGTTAGGAAGCAGAGGAGGGACTGCTCAGAGATTGTTCTCAAAGTCTGCTCACTGAAACAGGAGGACCAGGAGGGCCAGGTTATGGGCAGACCAGCCAGGAGAGGAGCTGTCATGTGTGGGGCAGAAATATGATGCCAGTGAACCCTACCATCCTGGTGCCTCCTGAACAAATGGAGAAAAGTATGGTGTCTGTGTTCCAGCAGAGGTGGCACCTACCTGTCATCTGGATACTGACACAGTCCCATGGGTACAGCCTATGTGGGCATAGGCCAGGTCACCAGCTGTCAGCCAGCTCCAGGTGGGTGGTCAAGGAAACTATGAAGCTGAGTCATGTATGGGATGTATAGGGCAGAGTGGTCTGGAGTGCCAGAGGCATTTGTTTTACTATCTAAATGTCAAACCCTTTAATATACCTCCTTAGAAGCGGTCTGGTTGGAACATCATAAGTGAACACTAAAGAAAGTATGTAAACTGAAAAGTAGAAGATGTTTGCCTACATGAGAAAAAAAGAAAAATATATAAAATAATCTTTGAGCCTAATTGTGTAATTATGTCCACATGGGCCCTTTCTCCCCTCAAAGACTGAGAGGAACCAGATGATGGTCATGAGCCAGCTCTAAAAGAGTTAAGAAGTTCAGGGCATGTAATATATCTCTTATTTTGAGCAGTAAGGGAACAATTTCCATTAGTGGACTATGTCTTTCTAGACCCACTGAAAGAATGGTAGGCAATACTTTGATATTGCCAACTTGAAGAAGCAGCAGTGATTTATCTGCCTGGGATGGCCCCAGGTTTTGATCAGCCCTGGTGAGCAGACTTAGATTTAGAACAGGGATTTCAGCAAGCAGTAATGGAAACTCAGGCCCCCTGCACCATGGGCAAAGCTGCTAAGAACTGAAGAGAGTGAAGACAAGGGGCTCACTGAGGTCTAGGCTGGGGAGCAAGCAATTGAGTGTGGCTTGCACAGTCTTCTGTGGTTTGTGTCAATAGTCCTTTCCCCTGGACCTTGAGCTTCCATGCCAGACTACCTGTTGTATCAAGGATCTTTCAATAAGCTGGTCACGTAGTAGGTACTGGGCTCTATAAAATGAAGGCATTGCACTGTCCACGTAAGAGATGGGAAACTTTCTTCATCTTGAGGGTCAACTCCAGCCAGGTAGTAGCTGGGGAGTGGTTGTGTGGGGCACTTCCTATTCAGAGAGGACTCTGAGGCCAGGTCCAGTGGTGGGATTGATAAATAGCGACTGCCAGGGAAAAGAGCTGGTGACCAATGGGAGCATATATGCCACATCTGTGCTACTCTTTGAATGGGATCATCCTGGGTCATCTCTGAGGTCACTGTCAACCATCAGTCTGAGATGGTGCAGCAAAGGTACAAGTACTTCCAATGCCTGCTCTTAGAGGGTGATATCCCTGCCCAGGGCCTCACTACCTGAGACACCAGCTTAAACCATGCCCCCAACAGTGGTTCCCAATCTTTTCTATGGTAGGGTCTGTCACACAGAAAATGATGGCACATGTAGAAGGCCTGGCAGTAAACACAGGGAGGTGATTCCTTGGGTACACCTGTGTGTAGGCCAGGGCACGCTCGTGGAGCACTTCTGCCCTGGGAGTACTTTCCATCCACCTTGATACCTGGATGTCCTCTGAATTGCACTAACTGGTTGCTGAATGGGTTTCCCTGTGTCAGTCTGGAAAACAAGATTGGGGGCAGGAGGTGGCACTCCTCTGATATACCTCACTTGAGCCATGGGGCATGACACAGAGCTGGGCACAACAAAGGCAGTGGTGAAATCATGGGAACTGTCCAAAAGTAGGCAGAATTGGTAGGTGAAGGCTGTGAAGGACACTTGTGGCCCTCCCTACTGATCCTGCTGTTACAGGCCTCTGAGGACCAGGAGGTTCCAGAGTTGGAGCTAAGGCAAAAGATGGAATGCTTTGGGTGTGTACCTGGTGCTTGTCACAGCATTTTATCTTCCTAGAAAAATTTAGGTGGAATTATTTATAGACAAGAAAAAATGTTTTTTTCATGAATCATTCAATTAATTATAAAGCAGCTGTTTTTAATAATTTGGAACATGTAAGAAAAGGAAAATGTCAGGGCAAGACATAAATACAATGTTGAGGACACAGGGCTAGATGATGAGTCAGTACACACAGTGAGGCTATCAGTAACATGGGCAATGGTTGGCAAGTTGGGGGGCTGGCAGGGCTCAAGGCACCTTCTGAGCAGCAGCCAGTGCATGACCCCAAACAATTGAGACACTGTTGGTCATGAGAGGAGTGTGGCTTTTATTCCAAGTATGATGGGAAGTTGTGGAAGGTTTTAAATAAGGAAAGAAAAATAATATTCTGGTTTAAAAGCTTACCTTAACTGCTGTGTGCAACCAGAATGAGACTATAGAGATTGCAAATTGGCCTAGAGCAGTGGGAGCACACCTATGGCACATATGCCATAATGGCTGTTTGTGTCATTGAGAGTTCTAAAAGGCTTGCCATTACTGGCCTAGAGAACATCAAGAGGCTGCTGCACTCTTTGGAAGAGATGATGGAGGCTCGGAGAACATCAAAGCTGGGAGGACCCTTGGAAATGAGAAGGTGGCTAGCTCAAGGCTCCAGGGTCACTGGAGGTTTGGCTGGTGTCTCGAAGCAAGGATGTAGGAGCCAGCTCAGGGTGAACAGGAAACAAGGGCCAGGGGAAAAGGGGCAGGTGGTGGTGGAAATGCCTCAGTGGGAGGCTAGCGAGTTAAACTACCAAGTAGCCAGGGCCCAGGGACCTCAGTCTACCTGTGCTGGCATTGTAGTCCTTGAGATGTGGATACTGCAGGTGAAGAGGGGGTATCAGTGGGGTAGGGGAGGATCCGAGCTGCAGATCAGAGAAGACTGATCACAGCAGTGTGAGATTGGACACAGTACTGCTGTCACCTGTTTGCAGAACTTGTGATTGGGGACATGCAGGGTCCCAGAACTTCCTGCCCACACCTCCATGTCAAGTTAGCAACACTAGGCTGGGAATGTAGCTTAGCAGTAAGAAGCTTGCCTAGCTGCCATAGGTTCAATCCTAGCACCACAAAACAAAAACAACCTCCCCGCAAACCCAGCAACCCTGTGAGCAGTAACTGGGCTTGGAAATAAGGTCTATTAGCCTCTTGAATTACAGTGTCTTCTTCTGTAAAATGAAGCCAATATGAGCATGGACCTCCTAGGATGGCTGTGAGGTTTAAATGAGTTAGTGCAGTTAAGTGCTCAGAGTACTAAGCAACTCATAGTATGAATTCAGTACAGTGCCCACTATAGGTTACTAATCAGGCACACCTAGAACTCTATGACTGAACCTCTCAACCAAGCAGCATGGTTTAGCTGTGTTACACTTGGAATAAAAGCACAATAAAGCAAGTACAAGACAGAGGTTCCATTAAAAATAACTCATCAAAACAAAACAAGAAAGCACAATGAAAAAAACCCCTGAAAAACCCAACCTCCCTTCATATATATACACACAATAATACAAACCTTCCCTGCTTCTGTGATCAGTGCTTAGAGAGGCAGCAGAGAAAGCCCTACCTCCCACAGCCTCACTTCTTCACCCCTGGGGAACTGATGATAGCAAGGTAGAGAGGAGCAGGGTCCAAAGGCACAGAGCTGGAAGTTAGGAGGTTTGAGTCTAGTTCTTTCTAACCCCCTTGGACTGTGATTTTGGTTCCCTTACACCCCCTTGTGGAGGCCTGATCCTCAAAAGCAAATTGGAGCCACAGTGATTCAGTGGAGGGGTTGAAATGTAAGAATCAAAACCCCTCAACACCCAGCTCTGCCTTCTTGGGCACTGAAGCTCTCTGCCATTCTCATTGCTCACGAGTGCCCATTGTCAACCTCAGTTGGCCACATTTGCACCCACAGGCAAACATCAGAGTGCTCAGAAGCCTGAGGGACTGCGGCCTTGCACTGGGCTTGGAGAGATGAGCTCAGGGCTGCTTGGGCATGAGTGGGCAGGTGAGAACTGCCATGCCAGGGGATCAGTGGTGGTGAGTGTCTGGCTCCTCGAATTAAAATTGTGGCTCACTAAAACTCTGACAAGTTAGTGAGAGATGAGTCAAATTCTCTAATTTGTAAAATTCTTCATATTGGTAGTGAAAGCAGTGGCCCTGGCCCTGAAAGGGCTGGGAGTGTAGTCCCATGAAAACTCAGGCACCCCACAGACCCACCAAAGCACCCAGGCCACATGGAAGCAGGGGTCTGATTTTCACATCTGTTTGTATAAAAGCCTATATTTTTAAAAGTACTTTTTTTTGGAGGGGAGCGGCAAGGTCTTGCTATGTTGCTCAGGCTAGTTTTGACCTCCTGGGCTCAAGTGATTCTCTTGCCTCAGCCTTCTGAGTAGCTACTACACCCTGCTAAAATATTCTTATTTGGTTTTGAGGGGTAAACCAAATCAGAACCAGCCCATTTTAAGATGAGAAATATGAAGTCTGGAGATGCAAGTATTTTACCCAGTGAGGCAAATGGAGATGAATAATCCTAGATTTTAGTCTCAACTCTGCAACTGACTGTGACATCCACAAATCTTAGCATCCCAAACTGTTAAATAGTGTCAATGTGTCAGGGTATTATGATGATTAAAGGAATGAATATAAGCCATGTGGGAAAGCACTTGGGGCATGGTGAGCAGCCAGTAGTGTTACCTGTTACTATGTCACACAATTGACCAAAGATGAGCTGTGGCCAGGAGCCAGGTGGGTACCACCTTCCCTTGCAGTAGTAAATCCTGTGGACACATGACTACTATTGGGTACTTTTCTTGCTCGTTTGCTTCTCTTCTCTAAACTGTAAGTTCCACGAGAATTACTCTTCCAGCCACTCACCTAGCAGTTTTAGTGCCTGGGACATAGTAGGTCTTCAATATAAACTTTTTTTGGATTATAGGAAGTCCTTTGGGATATGACAAAAGCTAGAAAAGGTACATAAGTCACACATACAAAAACACAGAGAGCAGCTACCAATGTAGCTATGCTTGGGCGCATGTGCACACACATACTTGTATACATACACACACACACACACACACACACACACACACCCCCAGTCTGCCTTTTGTTTCTGGGCTTGCAGCTCCAGAATCCTAGCCTTAGGATCAACCTGGCCAATTATGAAACACAGGCATTTGAATGGTTCCTAAGCTACAAAATCTGCTTGATACTTGGTCAATGCTGCCCTCTGTGCCCGCAGGTAAACTGTGCTGATTTCTCCCAGTAGAGTAATAAGCCCAGCAGAGTTGCTTGTGTAGCGATTTCTATCCTGCTGAAGATGCCATTTCTCCATCCTATGCTCTGTGTGGAAGTGGCTTCTCTGCTAGCTCTTCCTGAAAATTTAATAATGTTCTGAAATCTTGGACCCACATAAGTGTATGTGCATTTCTAATGCGGAGGCTTCAGCTCTGGGGAGGAGGCTTCTTCAGAAATCATTTAAAGTTAGTTGATATATTGAATCAACAGCTTATTGGAAAAAGTGATTCAGAGACAAGAAAGGAAGAAAGGGAGTGCCAGAGAGACAGAAAAGAAAGGACAAGGAGAAGCAGAGGCCCTCTGGGGCTAGGCGGGGCCAGTGGCACAGCAAATCCTCAGCAATCACAGCTCTGCCAGTCACATGCAGCATCACCTCAGGCCCTTCTAAAAAGGCTTCTGTCTGAGCGAACTCCACACAGCACATCAGAGGAAGCAGGCCCCAGGCTCCACCTCCCCCGAGCGGCACTCGCTTCCATAAGCACTTTGGTAAGGAGCAAGACAGGCTTTCTCTCTGCAGTGGACAGCCCCAGGAAGGGAAGGCTAGCTAACCTGGTGCCAAGGTTGGGGGCTTCACATGGGGTATGAAGCTAAGGAGTTCACCTGGGCTGCAGGTCCCAGGCCTTGCCCTTGGGGTCAGGTGCTGGCTTTGCCAACTATCTACTATGTGACTGTGGACAGGTCACTCAACCTTTTTAAACCTCTGTTTCCTTATCTGTAAAAGGAGGATGATTATATTTCTTAGCTCATATGCACAGAGCAAGCTGTCCCAGGCTGTACTTCTTTCTGTCCTGTTTTCATGATTTCTGCTGAATCTGCCCTTATGTTTGTAATATGTTTCACTTACTTAACTCACTTTCTAAAAAGTTAAACCTGTTAAACGTTGGCCTTAGTCTATTACCTGGACAATCATTAGCTAGATGGATTACATATTTATTTTCTGGACTCACATGAAAATAAACATAATACTATTAAAATAAGGCCAGGTAAGCTAACACCAGAAACAGTGTCTGGCACAGAACTTGGCATACATGTGCTCGGTATGTGGGGCACTTGTTACTGTCCTTGCCATCACCGCTGTCACTGCTAAGTGAGTACAAGCTGGAGGGATGTGACTGGGGATCTCTGCAGATACTTTCCCCATCTGTCTCTCTAATCCCCTTCCTGCCAAAACCTGGAACCCCCCCCCCCCCCGCCCCCAACCAGGGCTCTTCCTCCACCTGCTTCTGCTTTCCTATTTCCATCCTATCTCATGTCTATCCAGAGAGTAAAGCAAAGACAATTATGTTTTTGTCTAATTCTACAGAGAAGAGGGACTACACCCTCCTTGGCCTGGCTCTGCCACACACATCTTCCCCTTTTCACAGCTCCCTCTCCCCTAGGGTGACAAAACTAGAGTTTCTGAGCAGGAGAAAAAGCACTCCATCTAGCTCTACCTGGTTAGTTTTCAATTCTGCCTCACTGACTAGCACAGCATTTCCTAATTACAACTCCATGTTTTGCTGTAGTTTCATTGAAAGAAGAATAGAAAAAAACCCCACCCCAAATTCAAACCTTACAAAAGATTCTCACCTTGTAAAAACAAACAAATATTCAAACAAACAAGCCAATCAAACTAAGCAGGTGCACTGTGCCCAAGGCACTGATGCAGCTAGAAGTTGGGTATGCAGAGGAAGGAGACATGGATTTGGAGTCAGAAATCTCACATCTAAGTTCAGAATCTGCACTCATTGACTGTGTAAGTCTGGGCAAGTCACTTGATCTCTCTGAGCCATGGCTTCTTTGTAGGCATTGGGGGTCAAGGCAGAGATGCAAATGCTTGCTGGTATAAGAGGTCATATTTGAGATTGGCCTTAAATGAGCTTGAAGGCAGGTAGAGTCTATCCATGGATATAGAGAACCTAAGTGTTACTCCCAGGGGCTGTTTCCTTAGTTAGCTCAGGGCTAATCCCCACTGGCAGATGTTTCTACCTCCATGTATACTGGTATTTTAACCAGGATGCTAGAAACCCAAAAGCTTTTAGAAGGCAAAGGGCTCTATCTCCAATTATGGGATTTTAGGCAGGAGGGAGTGGGGGCCCATCACCACTGTAAAGCAATGTGCATCTTGGAGGAAGAGGCCTGGGATTCTCTCATTTCATTCCTAGGAACTGGGTCCCCAAAACCAGCTTAGACTTGGGCCTGGAGCCTCACTCCCCCCACCCCAAAAGCCTGTTCCATCTTCCAGAGGTATCTGAAGTAGCAAGGTGCTTTGGCAGGAGACAAAGGATGGCTAATCTCCACCTCCCCTGGGCCTCCCTGTTGGGGCCCAGCAGGTTGTCACTGGCTGAAGACCAGCTCTGCAGTTAGGTTCTGGGCAGAGGTACCCTCTGGAGCCTTGTCCCATGACCTCAGCATCTGTGTGGTAAGGGCTAGGGGAAGTCAGAGAATGGTCACACTGCTGCAGAAACTCCAACGGGACCAGTGGACCACTTCTGTACCAGTTCTCGCAGGCATCCTTGAATGCAGCCTTGTCAAGGGCTGCTAGAACTCAACTCTGTATGGGGAACAAATGCTTTTCCCTTCAAAGCTGAAGGACTCTGTTTAGCTGAACTCAATTCCGGAGCCTGTCACCTTGGCAACGGGTCTTTGGGGGATTTACATCTCATGCATCACAACAGGGGAGCAGCCATTCAGCAAGTAAGGGGGTTACAAAAACCCCACTACACAAAACTACTGTGCCTCTCCCAGCCCAAGAGTGCTGCCACAGAACAAAAACAGAATAAACGACAACAACAAAATCTCCCACAAGCCTATTTGCTCTTGGCTGGCAATTAGCCAAAGAGGAATTCAAACTTAATCTAAGTTTCATGTCTCCCCTGTCAAGCTCAGGAAATCAGTAATTGGTTTTATAATTCAATTTTCTGATCACGTATCAAAGGAATGGGTCCTGCCAAAGGCCAAGTAGTGGCTTGTCTCCAATAAGGATGGCCAAAGTCCCTGTTGGGGGGAGAATTAACTGCTGGTTGGCTAAGAATAGAGCCTGTTATTTATAACCAGAGAAGAGGCCAGTGACAGCCAAGCCTTTCCCTTACAAAGTGGTCTCCCACAAACACCTACCCCCAGAGTCCCAGGTTTCTGATTCAGAAAGGAAGCCTTTGGCAATTGTAGCAGTGGTTCTTGGGGAGGGAGATGGGAGAGGCACAGGCAGGGACACCACGCTGGTAAAAGAAGCTGGGAAGAGCACTTGTAATAAGAGCACTGGGAACAAGTAAGATTCCTGACTGGGTGGGAGCCTGGGTAGAGAGAGGCAGGGGCTGATTCAGGAGCCTTTTGGGAGCAGGAAGTTGGACAGAGAAGGGGAAGGAGGAACCCAGAATTTTGGCTCATATAACTGGGAGGAGGCTGGTGCTTTCTATACACAGAAGGAAGGCAGAAGCCCGCTTCATGGGGCCTGGCCTCAGCATGCCTGCCAACAGGTGCAGCTCAGCTTGTATGTGACCTTCTCAGTGCTAGGTCCCTGAGGTGAGCTTTATAGTCATCATTTTATCTCATCTTCACAATAGCCCAAAGAGTAGGTGATTTTTTATTCTCATTTCACATCCCAGAAAAATAAGCCTCAGAGAGCAGAGGGGAAGGACCTTCCCATTTGTGAGCCATGGAGCTGGGCTCCGGACTCAGGACTGTCTGACCCCAGAGTGTACAAGTTTAAGCTCTAACCCCAGACCACCTCTTTACTTTCAGTTGATGATCTCTTACAACCTCATGGTTAGAAAAGGGGTCCCTAGCTGGGCATGGTAGCATATGCTTATACTCTTAGCATTCTGGGAGGTTGAGGCCAGAGGATAGCAAGTTTGAGCCCAGCTGGGGCAACTTAGGGACTTAGTGAGACCCTGCCTCAAAAAAAAAAAAAAAAAGGGGGGTGGAGGCAGCTTGAGAGTCAACAAATCAACATTTATTTATTAATCCATTTAAAAATGTTAATTCTAAAGACAAGCCACAGACCAGAAGAAAATATTCACAGTATATATACCTGTCAACCTCTATCTAGAATATATTATTCTTAAAGCCAGGTGTGGTGGTGCACGCCTGTAATCACAGCACTAGGGAGGCTGAGGCAGGAGGATAACTGAGTTCAAAGCCAGCCTGAACTGCATAGTGAGACCCTGTCTCAAAAAAAAACCCCCTCAAACAAACAATATATTATTCTTATAATTCATTAATGAGAAGACAAGCTGACAAAAGGTAAGAATGAAAAAGAAGATATACAAGTGGCCAAAAGGCATAAATATCATGAGTCATCAGGGATATGCAAATTAAACCACAGTGAAATGCCTCTATGTACCCACTAGAAAAACTAAAATGAAAATGAACAACTTCAAATATTGATGCGAGTATAAGACAATGGGAACTTCACACATTGCTGGTGGAGTTTTAAGCAGTACCATCACTCTGGAAAGCACTTTAAAGTTCTTACACAATTGCCATACTCTTACCATATGATGGAGCAACTCCATTCCTAGGTACTTACTAAGACAAATGAAAACATATGTCCCACAAATACTTGCACGATGTTCTAGCAGCATTGTTTATAACAACTCCAGAATGGAAACAATGCAAATATCAGCAGATAAGTGAGTAAATAAATGATGGGCTACCACTGAGGCAAGTTTGGAGTCCATCAAGTACTGGATGTTATAGAAGGACACCAATGAGAGCCCAAAGCCAGGCAAAAGGATCTAGGAGGGGTAGTGCCTGTAGATACCTAGGTCACATCTAGTCCATTCTTTCTCTTTTCTTTTTCCTTCCTTTATTTTTTAAAGCAAAATCTTTTGTTGTGATTGGAGCAAAGATAGCAGTCCCCAGTTTTGCACAAAGCAGGCAGATTCTCTTACCACCTGCCATACATGGGATGCTTGAGTCTCAGAAAGACAGGGCCTGCTGAGAGTGGCCACTTAAATTAATGCCTCAGCCAAGCACACCCAGGTTCAGAACATGGCTCTTCTACCAGCTGAGCATGTGACTTAACCTTTCTTTGCTTGTCCATGAAGTAGTAGTAATAATACCTATCACAGGGTGGTGTTGGAAATATGATGCAAGGTTTCCTAATAACATTAGTATGTAACACCTACTGAGTGCCTAATGCTTGCCAGGTGCTGCTGTTAATGACTTAACACACCTATAGCCTGCATGTGGCATGGGGCCATACTAGAGGAATAGGTAGAGGTCACTCAGTTACAAAGATCTGGAACCATAGTTCAAGCAAGGGAGTGTGGCAACAATTACCCCATACAACATCCCCAAACTTGTCATTCACATATCATTCTTATTCTTTCATATCAGTATAGCCCTGAAATTAGCCTCATTATAAGCATATGTAAAATTATGGGTTTGATATATTTGGTGATTCCTTTTCAAACACATATTATAACACATATACAAAGGTGGAAGTGCAAGGTTCCTCCAGGTACCATTTAATGTTGTACTTCACCAATGTACACAAGCCACGCCATGGAGACACTGGTGGTGCACAGGACAAGTCCCTAGATCTCTAGCACATGGCATGAAGAGAAAAGGTCCAGAGCCACTGGGCTGTCATTATTAGGAGGGCAGTCCATTGTTGCAGAGCTGAGGAAATTCTGCCATAACTGCTGCAGACAAGCTGCAACTACAGTTTTGCTCCATCATGTCACAGAGGAGCAACATTCTCTAAGTGCTCAGCTGCTGAAACTCAGCCAGGCCAAGTGAGGAGTGGGCCTCAGACAAAAGAGCCAAGGAAATATGCCTCTTGCCACACTGGAGGTGGCATTTCAACATGCTAGCAGCCATTTGGCTAAAATTTACACCTGAGCCCTGTGCCAGAGATGGGTTCCTGGAGGACAAAAGCAGTTTGTCTTTTCTTCTTGAGGGCAAAGCCAGACATTTCTCAGACTCTTCTACAGTTAGGTGTGAATACAGGACTAAGTTCTAGCCACAAGGATTCGGCTTGGCTCCAAACACTCCTCTTGTAACTTTCCACATGCTCTTCTTTTCCTGTTCACTGGCCTGATGTCAGAAGTCCAACAGAAGAACCTGAGCTGCAGTGGAGGGAGTTGCAAAGCCACTGCTCAGAGAGATAGTGGCCCCTGCTCGTGTGTGACCCAGCACCTCCCACCCACATGTTCATTTTAGACTGTGACTGTAGACATAAAAGCGATTTATTTTTGTGCTAACACCATGGCTTGAATCTAGGGAATCAAGGGCTCTGGACCTCAGATGGTTCCCCAGGAAGCTGGGGTTGGTAAAGGCCCATGTCAGGGTTGCAGATCATACAGGCTGGAATCTTCTGTAATCCTGACTTGCCTCACACATCCCCAGACTCTGCTCAGGCCCAGACTTGGGAGAAACACTGGTCTGGCAGGATGTCTGAGGCCCTGACTACATCAAGTCTGCAGGGATGCTCCACTCTGTGATGGTTGCTTCTGGAGGCTGGAGCACCTGAGAAGCAGTCAGACTGCAGGCCAAGAGTGCCAGTGAGGGCAGGGCAAGGCCTGACAGTAGCTGTTTCCTGTAGTGAACTGCAACATAGATGAGAGGGTGCTCTCAGTTTCAGTAGGTGGACCAAACGTGCATTCTGACCCAGAAAAACTCAGTACACGATGGGCAATGAATGTCTTCAGAGCACATACCCACTCTGTGCTGGATGCTACACACATATAGGGGTGGGCTCTGTGCTGGATGCTAGACTAGTACAGGCCTTGTTCCTGTCCCTTACAGCTTAGCAGGAACACAGACATTTATCAAATATTTGTACACACACATTTCCAAAGCATGACAAGGCCCTGAAATAGCTCCCAGGGCTCTGAGAGTCAGGGAGCCAGGAAAAGCCTCCAGAGGAGGTGACAGCAGAGTCAAGGTCTGGGGGTTGGTATGAATAAGAGAGGAGACAGCTCATATACGCCCAAGACTGAGGCTGCAGCAGCTCCTTTGGCAGGAGCTGCGGGAAATGGGGCTGGACTTTATCCTGGGAGCAGTGGATGCCACTGAGGGCTTCTTGGCAGGGGATTAGATATATACTCTTAAAAGTTCACTTTGGCCTGTGTATGAAGCACAGAGGGGGTGAGGACAAGCAAAGTGGTGGGGAGGCTGGGGAGGAGACTGCTGCAATTGCTTAGCAGTTTGGCCAGGGCAGAAATATTCAGTAGTGGCATCTCCTCCTGCACTAAACTCTGAATACCCTGTTGGTGCCATGAACACTTGCCCATGTGCTCTGGGTTTGGGGTGTAGGCCAATCAATAGAATGTGTGCAAACTGTTTATGACAGTGCCCTTATCTAGCTGCCCCAAGGCCTCCTTGGCCTTCTCACCCTGACTCTGAGCCTGCCCCATATGCTCTGCCATCTTACTCTTGTCAAGCACAGAGCTCTTGAAAGCCACCTCCTACTCCCTACCACCCTGTGAGCTTCTGGATTGATCAGACTGCAGCTGACATGGTCATATGGGTCTTTATCTCCTTTTGCTCCCCATTCATGGTTACCCTTGCCACAAAGACAGTGACTATAGCACCTGACAGTGTTCTTCTGCCTGATTTAGTGGCTTTGATGGCTGGGTTGGTGGCCTATGTGTGCCAGCTGTGGGAGAGTAGAACATCTCACTACGAATATATTTCCTTGGCATAGTTCAAATGGGTTATAGAGAGAAACTGTAGACCCTACAGTAACAGGAACGGCTCTGAAAGGCAGGTCTTTTATAAAAGAAATGTACAACCATCTGACCTAGTAGGTGAATAGCAGATGCAGATAGCGGCATTTCTGCCTGATATCCTTGCCTGCCTGAGAGGGATCTTCCCATAGGAAGGAAGAAGACACTGGGTACTGATACCTGGCCCAGACCCCAGATCCCTATAGGTAGCTGCTGGGAGACTTCACCTGCATTACAAGAATTCACCCTGCTTGCTGCACACTTTCCACTCCACCTTCCATAGTCTGTACCACCTTCCTTCTTCCCAGAAAAACCTCCTGTTCCCATGTAGTGAAGTTAGAATGTTCTTGTTATCTATTGTAGTTCATTTTATAGACTAAAATTTATTAAAACTTTGGAGGAAAGGAGTAAAGTTAAAACTTCCCCAGAAGTCTACAGCAGTGTTTCCACTGGGCAGGGGCATACTCATTTCTACAGTCCCCTGTGCAGGGCCACAGCTCCCAGCAGTGGGTGTTCAGGTGGGGCAGGGTTTGCAGCTCATAGTTTGGCGGTTGTCAGAGTATCAACTCTCACCCGGGTAGAAAGTCAATCTTCAACTTAACACACGTGTCCTGCCTTTGGAACTCTGGGTTTTCTTTCTCTCTTAGACACAAAGAAAGAGCTTTGTGCTTGGCAGTCACCTAAACTTAGCAATTAAGTTCCTCCAGGAGAATTTATAGAACTTTTTAGAATTTATAGAACTGAAATGGGGGTGGGTTGGGGGAGGGGAGATCTTAGATCTGGTTCCTCAGATTTAATGGATGAAAATGTTGAGAGGCTGAGGGGCAAGTGACTCACCTGTAGTCACAGGAGCACCGGGGGCAGAGCTGGGCTTGGCTTTTCTTTGAGGGACCACTGTTCTCATTGCCCACCGAGCCTCTGAGGCAGGATGGACCCTCACCTGATAGATACCAGACTCTCTTTGGTAAGTACCTGGAGGTCCCAGGGTGCCTGTACTTCTGCCCCTTGGGGGTACCAGCCCCATGCTGGCTGCTGTCACCATTGGGGCTGGGTAGCTTGTGAGATCAGGGTTCTGCAGTTGTGTATTCCTGCCTTCCCCCAATGCTTCCCAGGAGAAAGCAGCCCTGTGCAGGGGCCAAGCCTGGTTCTCCCCTCCCTACACGATTTGGAAATTTCCAGGACCTGGAGCCCAAGGACATTCGCAGGCTCACGCTCTGTGTGCCCCAGTGGGAGACACTGGGGACAGTCTTGCATCTTCTTGTCCTATGACTGGCAAGACCTCTGCTGCTCTGTGGGCATCTTGGCCACATCTGCCAGGGACTGTGTAATCATGGCATGGCTGGCCAGCTAGGGGACAGCTGGTATCACAGTGGCTGGCTGAGGCTGGTCTTTTCCCCCTTTCTCAGCACTTGTTGGTTATCAGCTTCGGGCACAGCTCAGTGCCTTATCTGACTATGGTTCACAATGGTGCTCCTGGTGGGAAAGCTGAGATGGCTGATGCAGGCCCATGTCTTCATTGATGGGTTAAAGCATACACTCTGGGGCCAGGCTGCCTAGGTTTGACCCTGGCCCCACCCTTTCCTGGTAAAGTGATCTTAGAATGGTCCTCTCTGAACTCTGTCCTCCTCATCTGTAGAATGAGGATAATAACAGAACAGAACATGGTGCCCTTACAGGGACAAGAAAAAAGGACCAAATGAACTGACATGTGGAACAGGGTGGGCATACAGCGCTGCCCAGGGGCTGCCCGCTTCTTCTACTCTTGGAGGTAAAGCAGAGTATAAAAGAATGGAGTCTTGGGTGACCCTGAACCCTCTAATGGATGAAACAGGGGCTCATTCTTAGTCAAAGGCTGATATTCCCCACAAGGGCCTCACTGTTATGGGGCCAAAGGTGGCAGCAAGGAAGCAGGCATAGCAGCCCTGCCCTCTGACTGCCTGATGCTGAAGGGGCTCATGGAAGGGGGATCCTGGAGCAGAAGGACAGGCCAGCAGCAGTTATGGGATTTGGGGAGTGCAGTTCTTGCTTCCCATGGGGGCAGGAGAGGAGCTCATAGGTGGGAAAAGCCCTGGCCTGGGAATGGAGACCTGGTTTTCATGCCGGCTCTGCAGTCACCTGGTGGTATAATCTTGGGCAAGTCTCCTCACACTATGCCTCAGTGCCCCCCTCTGTAAGAGGAGTACTAGGTGAGAGCAGCATGTCCCACAGAATGGCTATGTAAGGATTACTCAAACAGGAAGGGGAGGTTACTGGGAAAGACATATTGGCAGGCCTCTCTGCCTTGGGCCCCTGGCACCTTTGACAGTATGTGTGCACTTGTCCCTAGGAGTCTTATTTCCTGTTCCCAAATTACTAGATGAGAAGTGAGCTTCACTTTACTGGTCTGAGGCACCAGAGGTAGTAACAGGTTCATATCCTAGGATCTGTGATGGGAGAATTCTGGGCCACAGGAGCCTAGCACAAAACCACAGGGCTATGCCATGAGCTCACAGAGAAGCTCATCTGTGACTAAACTCCAGTGGGGCTCTTCAGCCTGTGAGGGTTGGGCAGCATACCCCCCCCCCCAACACACAGGGAAGAGCTACCCAGGGGGGAGGTTTCCTGAGGAGGCAGGAGGAGCAGCACTGGCCTTGAAGCTGAGTGGCCACAGGAAAGGCTCTCTGGGAAAGCTGCTGTGGACTGAGGTCCCCCAGAAAGAGCAGGGCAGGTGGGGACTCTTGTCTTGTGGTGCGAGGGTGGGTCCTCGATGACTGGTGGTGGTAGCAGTCCGAGATTCTATGTTCTGGGTCAGGGGAGAATCACTGGGCCTTGGATAAAAAGTAAGCCTGAAACCAACTGACATGTTGCAGCCAGGTCCATCAAGGAGACTTCCAACTACTCAGCATCCCCAGGTCAGTCCCTGTGGAACAATGCTTGTCCATGGCTCTTCCTCTAACCCAGATGCTTCTTGGTTCATGCCATGGAGAATCTGTACTCTTCGGACTTACATTCAAGGCCTTCTATAATCCAGCTCCTCTCCTGAAAACAATGACTTTGTGCTTCCCTGTTTCCCTTTGCTGTTGGTGAGAAGGGGTAGTTGGAGGAGCCTTTGAGCTTACAGTGGAAACAGAGACCCTACATGCAATAAAACAAGAAGAAAAAGTACCCTACCCTGTATCACTTACTTCCGAGCCACTCAGGCAAGAGTACTACCTTTTCATCTTAGTTATTTTGGAGTCTTTGCTATACCAGATTAGCTTGTGTTCTGCTAGATATATATGCTAGTGCTACTTCCATCTTACAGTTAAGGAACCACCTGAGGTAAAAAAGCTAAAAAATGAGCAGCCAGCTTTGTCCTTGGCTTGACTCCAACCCTGTGCTCTGTGCTACCACGCACTAAGCTTCATGTCAAGGATGCAGGCTGTGATTCTCCATGAGAAGGTGCGCTAACCCGTGCATGAACTAGGTTTCTTGCTGCAGAGCAGAACACTACACTAGGTCCTGGAGAGGGACGTCAAGGGGTCAAGGACTTCGTCATTCAGGTCCATGTCTACAGATGCAGAGCCATCATCAGGTGCCCTGGCTTGCAGGACTGTGCCCAGAAGCCACCCTGAGCTGGGACTGCCACTTGTTTCTCCTTGGCCAATTGGCATCAGGGGACCCAGCTAGTCCTGGCACTGAGCAGAGTGGAGCTGCTGTGGTAAGTGAAGCAGGAAAAAGGAAGGAAGGAAGGAAGGAAGAAACGAAGGATGGAAAGGAAGGAAAGAAGGAAGGAAGGAAGGAAGTGGGCAGGGAGAGAAGCAGGGCCTCTATAGAGGTGGAAAAGCTGGACCAAATATGGCAGTGAGCTATTTTAGAATTGTGCCCTGGGGACCTCAGACCAGAGATACTGACGGAGGCAAGTTTGCTTGTGCAAATGATCCTAATCCAGATCTACTAAGAAGCATGAGCTGCTCTGGGCTGACTCAGACAGAGGAAGGAGAGCTGTGACCTGCTACCACTTGTGCTGTGAGGTACAAGCTGCTGCCTGGACCAGCGTGGGTCCATGGCACCAATGGTAGTAACATGCTCTTGTTGTATTTGGTGACACATGCTGCATTGCAAAGGCACCTATCCATGGTTATTTGATCATCAGGAGTGTAGAAGTTACCCCTCATTTACGGATGAGGGAACTGAGGCCAAAGGAGTAGATGACAGAGTATACAGAAGGGGCTGAAGTTGGGGTGGGGTGGGATGAGGCAGGAGAGGTGGCAGCTCTCTAGATGCCTGCTCTGAGGTGGTTTCCCCTGAGGACATCCAGTGCAGGGAAACCTAGGCTGCTGCTGTGCTCAGGGTCAGGGTCCTGCACTAGGTATGGACAGTGGGCCTCCACCTGCTCCCCAACAGACATCTGCAGGGTTTTGCATGTTGTATGCCAGGCAGTCTGCTGAGAGGGGTTCAGAGTCTGGCTGAGTGATGTGGCACAGAGGTTTCATGTGGAGTGGACTACAGGAAGACCCACGGCAAGGCCCAGTTCTCTCTGGACTGACAGTACCTCTCTCAATCCCTGGATGTCTGTGGTAGTCTCTCAGCTTATCTCCCTCTTGCCACTTTTGCTGCCCATCTCTCCACTGTCTCCACAGCCACAGTGAGACTTTCAAAGGCAAATCATGCCTTAACCTACTTAGATCCTGCAGTGGCTGCTTCCCGATGTATGAGGAGCAAAGCCAAAATTCCTTCCATACTTAGAAACTCTTCTCACAAGGCTGTCCCTACCTCCCTTTGCCATAGTCCCCCTTTGACTTTTGGGGTCCAGCCACATTGGCCTTTTAGATGCTTACGGTGGGGTAGGACTTGCCATCCCAGAGCCTTGGGGCATGCAGTTTCACCTACGTGAAACACCCACCTCCCTTCCCTGCTATTTGCTTCACTAATGCCAAGCCCTTCAGTTTTTTGTCAGATACCTTGTCCTCAGTGCAGGCCAGGCCAGGCCCAGTGTCAGGACATGCAGAGCTCCTTGGAACTGCTGAGGGGTGGTGGTGGTGCACCTGTTAACCAGGTGCCCCTGCCGGCAGCACACCTGTTTGCTTTTGTTTACCACAACACATCCAGTGCTACCATGCTACTGGTATATTCAAGGGCACAGTATCTGTTTCTCAAATGAGTGAATGAATGAAAGAGTGGCCAGATGCTGTCCAGGAGAGGAGACATTTCAGCTGGAGGGGCTGGGCGTGGCATAAAAATGAACAAAGCAGCTGCTGTCCAGGAGTATTTATTCTCCACAGGCTTTGTGTTAAACATTCCCTTGACACCAGGACACTTGACATTTGGGCAGAACCGTCTCTAGTGTTTCCCAGGTGAGAATCATACATTCTTGTCTGCTGCTCTACTCTTTTCCATGTCCCTTCCCCTCCCCTTGTCTCTATTTCTTTGCATTTCTGGCTCTAATCCCTGCTGACCTGTCTTGTCTCCCTGGGCACAGACCTCTAGAACTGTACCTCTCCAGCTCTAAAATGATGTCCTGACTGGCTCATCTCTAGGATCCCTGATGGTTTAGGCAGGCTGAGAAAGAGCCAAGTCTTCTGGCAGAGACCTCCCTTGCCACTGGCTCACCTTCCCTCTTCAACTCTAACTCCTCCACTGGTCTCTGCAGTAGCCCCTGTAGAAAGGTAAGACCAGCTGGTTGAGTGGTAATGAGTGCTGTGTGTCTAAGGACCCTGCCCTCTGAGGGGCCCTGGCTGCCCACATGGGAACAGCAGCATAGTTATCTCATGATCCTGTCATGCTGGAAGCAGTTGGGCTGGCCCTGTACTGCTACCATATGAATCCCCTCCTTCATAGGGTAGGCACAGCTGGAGGGCCAAAATCAAGGAGAGATCTGGGGATGGCTTGTGAGGGCCTCTCTAGCATCTTTCTTTTGACCCCATTTCATTTTTCATGACCTCTTAGTTTTCCTATGGGATATTCACTCTTGTTTCTGGAACCCCTTAGCTAGTCAATTAGAGCATTGCATCCTCTTATTAATCACAGAGATTGGTTCAGAGGTAGGGTGAGATCCAGAGACTCCCAGGACTTGGTGGTACTCAGGGTAGAGACTGCACAGGTGTGCCTTGGGTTCTGGGATGTGGCAGGATGCATGCAGGGCTAGGAACACTGACTTAACTGCTGTAGCCTATTTCCTGCATGGTGGGGGAGCAGGTCTATGGAGTCTGAGGAGAAGGCCACACAGTAGGATAAGATGGGGAGATGGAGGGAAGCTGGGGACATCACCTGAGCTGGTGAGTCAGGCCTCATCTCCAGTTGTATCTCTAGACTCCTCACCACTGGGCCAGCTGATTTTTGTTGTTGTTTTGTTTTAGTAAGCCAGTTTGGTGTGTCTTCTGTTACTTGTAGCCAAGAGTGTTTTAACTTACCCAGAAGGGTTTCGCAGTGGTGACAGACCATGGTTGGCTTCCCAGTACATAAAGAGGAAAGGGGGAGGAGCTGAGTCAGCCAGGAGCATGTGGGTACACAAATAGCTGGAGAAGGAAGAAGGGTACTGGTTTTGTCTTCCTCGTGTGTTAAAGGCTTGGTCCCCCCATTGGCAATACTGGGAGGTGGTAGAAACTTTAGGAGGTAGGGCCTAACAGGAGGTCCCTAGGCCACTGAGGCATTCCCCTGAAGGGGATAGTGGGACCAGGGCCCCTTTCTTTTTCTCTTTTGTTCCTTGGCTCAGGGTGTGAGTGGGTTTGCTCTGCCACATGCTCCCTGCCATTAATTACCTAGCAGGACCACCAGAGGCCCAAAACAATGGGACTGGCCAATCTTAACCTAGAACCTCCAAAAGTATGAGCCAAAATAAACATTTTCTTTTATGTTAATTACCTCAGGTATTTAATTATAGTGATGGAAATCTGACCTATCCCACATATGAGGTGCTGAAATCCTCCTATACTCAGAGCAGAGCTTCTGAGCTGGGGAGAGACAGACACCATCTTGGCCATCCCCACAAGCCTGTGACTCACAGCCTCACCCACAGGATGCTGCTGCTTCAACTCATCTTTTCTCAGTCCCTGACAGCCCTCAGCAAGGTAAAACTTATCTTATTGGTCCCCTAGCCTCCTGAACAGTAGTCAAGAAGGACTGTATATTCACAAAAGGTTCAAATATGGGGACATGGACCAAATTAGGTACTAGACCTAGTCAGGAAGAGAACTCTTGGGGTGAAAGATGACAGTGCACATTGCAATATCTAACCTGTGTCCCATTACACACAGATGGCTGGCACTACACTGTGAAATAAAGGCTTTGTAAATCCTGTTAACTATTTCTTAGAGAGCACAATTATATTTCATTGTATTTGTGGTGGGTCCAAAGTATTATATACACACATTTACAATATATCATAATTTTTTTTTATGGAGGTTTCTTCATTTTTCAATATTCCTGGAAACTCAAAATATAACATTGGACAGATAAGCCTCTCTCAGCTGTTCACATCTTCTAAGACAGTGAGATCTCTTGGCGGTTTATTTATTATCTTAAAATTACGACTCTGAGCCCCAAAGGATGTCCTCACAATTGTGCTAAAGGCAATGGTGTCAGGTCCTGCTGTGGGGTTGCTCCCAGACTCTCAAGGGAAGGCCCTCATCTCAGACCTGATGATTGGAATGTTTATTTGCACAGTTGAAAACACTTTCTACCATCAAAGCAGAGTAATTAGGCTTATAAAGAGAGAGAAGGGGAGTCAAAGATAGTGAGTAAGTGAATGAGTGAATCAGACAGAGAGAAAGCATGCATACAAATCTGAGGTTTTCCTTTACTACTGGTTGAAATCTTTCATCTGACTTTCCTTTGACCTTTTTTTTCTTCTTAAAATGCCACACCCTTCTCTGTAGGCAGTGACCAGGGAGAGGTTGATGGTAGCCAACCTTGAACAGTTACTCCACTCTGTATGGCAGGGTAGGAAAGCCGGGTGAGGCCAGGTGGAGACTGAGAGCTGGCTGGGGCCTTCACCATGAGCAGTGAGCCCAGTGTGCAGGACAGAGGTGAAGCTGTCAGTCTCCCATGCAGGCAGCATCTGCCACTGTCTACCCGGGGCTCACCTAGAGAGACTTTCTTACCCAGACACTTCTGCCACCACCTTTGTGCTGCTAGGACTTTTGTCACTCAGCTGTTTCCTTGTCTCTGTTACCACATGGGACAATACTACAGTTTCTGAGCCCATGTGAGAAGACAAAGGCGAAGACTGAAGAAAAAAATAAGACGCTCCTCTGCCATTAGCCTGCATACCCATCACCATTCTTTTTTTGGGGGTACCGGGGATCGAACTTGGGACCTTGTGCTTGCGAGGCAGGTGGTGGCGCCACTGAGCTAAATCCTCCGGCCCCCCATCATCATTCTTGATTTTTGGACAAGGCTTCCCATCAACTTATTACACTCATTTTTGTGTTCTTATTTAATTCCCACCACAGTCTGCAAGAAATGTGGCAGGTGGTGACTGGTGCTATCCCAAGCCCCCTTTCGACTGTGTGTCCTGCTAGAGTGATGACAAAAGCCCCATTACAGTGTGGTACAAGAAGTCTAAGGCTGCCCTACTTCTTTCTTCCACCTCTGGACTCCTTGTATGTGACAGTGTGATGCTTGCCATCTAGAAAACATGAGCATCGGGAGACCCAGTGAGGTGCTTACCCAAGCCCTGATTTTGCCCAGCTGCAGAAGCAGCTCTGGGAGAGGGAACTCTTGGGATTCTCTGTCCAGCAAACAGAGGTTCTTCTCATGGTTTGGGTCACTACTGGTTTGGTGGCAGCCAAGTGTATCCTAACTTACAGTTAAACTCAGATGATCTAAGTGACTTTCTCAAGGGAAAGTGCCTACCATTTATAGCTAAGAATCAACTGCTCAAATCCAATACGTGGCACACCTACACAAGGATCAGTGCACTCTGCCTCCTGCTCCTGGAAGCAAAGGTCAGGGAGCATGTTCACACTTGGCCTGGTGCCTCTAGGTCAAAGGCTTCAAGGCAGGAAGGACACAGCTGTTTTCTTAGGTGAATTATTTCTTTAGCAGTTTAGTCCAAAAGGTGACTTCTTCAGAATGTTCTGGGGATAAGAGTATATACAGCCTGGTCTCCTACAGGAATGTCCTTCATCTCTGAGCCTAGATCACAATCCCTGATCTGATATCTCCAGAGAAGGGCCATAAGTCAGCATGACCCTCCATCAAGAAGGGAACACCCCATTGTTCTCAATGTACTAAGGCAGGGAATGGCACAGCATTTTATCAAGGTTCAGAAATCTATAGGCCAAACAAAAGATTTTCTACTCAGCTCTAGGTAAACCCTTAAACTCAGTTAATGAGAACTCTTCATTCTTTGGGCACTTTCTTCCCTCACTAGCAAATCTTCACTTTAGGCCAATCATTCAGGGAGTAGACTTGGTTGAACCACTTCTTGCCTCCATGCCATTTCTCTAGGATGGAGAGTAGAAAAAAGGACAGAACCCAAGTAAAAATAGCACTCCTCTCACATGCTGTCAGGCCCCTTGTATGCACCTCTTCCAGGATGGGTCACTGCCATTGTTGCCAATCACTCTTTGAAAGCAACAGTAGGTGTCCCTTTGTTCAAGGCACACGAGGCTAATACTAGCTAACCCTTCCTGAGCACTTCTGTGCTCTAAGCTTGCATATATTGAGTCATTTAATCCATGGACAACCCTCTGAGAAAGGTCACTATTATTGTCTTCATCATAATCACTAGAGTGTATAGCTAAGGAACTTGGACCTTATTCTATTGTCTCAGACCAGGAAGCAGAGGAGTTGGGACTTGATTGGGGTAGCCCAATCGCAATGCCTGTGCCTGCCTTGCCTCTGTATGATGCTTGAGGTGCACTGCCAGGGGGTTTCTGGCCCTCTGCTTTCATGAAAATAAAAAGTGCTGTCCACTGATGTGTTTGCCCCTGGCCTGCTCTCTTGGGATTAGGTCTTGCCCAACCCTGTATGAATGCAGGAATGAAGAATCAACAGGTAAGCATAAGAAGCCACTCCAGTTACCTTGTTCTGGCTGGTAAGCGTGCTGAGAGGGCACAAAAAGAAGGGTATTCCACATCTTTCCTTCCTTTCTCCAGGGATGCTTCTGTTCTGGGTAGGGACTCTGTCCTGTTCTCAAGTCTGTCCCTAGCCCATAGCCCAGCCTGGGCCTGAAGAGGCACAGAGCTGGTGCATGAGTGGATCACCAATGTCACAGACTGACCAATGTCAGTGATGTAGGCTATGCACTGAGCATGACGATGTGGGAACTTGCAGATGGACAAGACTGTTCTGTCCTTCCAGACCTGCTGTCTGGTAATAAGCCATAAAGCAGGGTGCTGGGGGCAGGGGGAGTGAAGCTTGAGTGTGACAAGGGCTCAGCAGAGGGAACAGCCACTTCAACTGAGGAAACCCAAGACTAAGGAGGAGAGGCATCTGAGAGACATCTCAAAAATCTCTCCTCTTCCTTCCCATGTTGAAAAGTGCTGTGCCTTGGAGTTGGTTCTTTCTTTTAGAGGAGGACCAGGAAGAGCCCACATTGCTGCCACCTCTGGCCAAAGTGCAGTTGCCAGATCAGAGGATCCTTCTATTGGGGATTAACAGTGGATGTCCCCCCAAACCAGGAGCCAGGGCTTGATCCAGCCTCGGAGCCCAGGAGCAGGCTGACCTGACCACACAGAATCCTGGAGATCTGGCATGCTGGAGCTGACACAAGCCTTGGAAACCAAGGTGTCTACCTTCTCATCTTAGGATATCATCTCTGCACACGATTGGGAGCCTCTTGACCTTGTGACCATCCTGTAATGTCATAGACTGTTCCCTGGGAAGTGTGTACTAAATAAGTATTTGGTGGAATGATGGACCAACAAAAATGATGAGAGGCAGCCTGGTGAGATGGAATGAGCTGAACAGTGACTCAGGAAACCCAAAGTCTTGGTCCTGGGACTGCCAAGAGGGAATCTTACTGTTTAGGTCAGATGGCCCTCTTTTGCTCTATCTGAAAAATGGAGTAGAAAAACAGGATGGTCTTGAATGGAGGAGTTTCAAGCTGTTAATCTGGGCAGGCAAATGGGCAAGGCAGGGCCAGGCTGTGGGGCTGGGATATGTGGAGAGCATCAGTACCTGCATGTGGCAAATGTACATGCCTCTTCTTGGCCTCAGGTTTGGGTACAGGGATATGAGGCCTTCAGGTGTCTCCACCTCCAACCCCCATCAGATTTGACAACCACCACTCGACTGTCTCCAGGCCCCAGGGAACTCAGGTGGAGATAGGCCAGATAGCATCCTTGTTTTTGTCTGTTTCAGAAGTCATGCAAACCACAAGGTGAACAGTCCTGCACAGTGTAGATGGCAGCACAGCATTTCCATGATTAGAAAAAAGATAGTGTTCTGGGCTCCATGGTGTGACTTAAATGTCAAGATTTCTTTCACCAGAGGAGATCCAATGAGATTCTGGAAACTATGTGTGAAATTTGATTCCGTCTCCCCAAAGAGCTGCCATTATCTCTAGTGGGGACAGTTCTAATGAAGCCCCTTGGTGGCATACAAGTGCCCTGCACAGCAATTCTAGCCAGCACGGATCTTTCATCCTGCTCAGGTCAGTGATCTTGAGCAGCCAATTCAGTGCCTTGTGCTTCCATTTCTAAGCTGAAAAATGGAGACAATACCTTGACAATTCCTCAATAGATTGTTATGTGGATAATTCATCAATATGGTCACAACAACATCAATAATAATTTTATCAAGGAAAAAAGCCATAGTATGTGCTGAGAATTTCTGTGTCTGGCACTACCTATGCACGTTAGCTGGATTATTTCATTTACTCATATAGTTGTTCAATGAAGAAAGTATAAAAACATCAAGGCTTAGCGAAGCTAAATAATCTGCCCAGAGCCATATACCTGGTAGTAGAGCTAGGCTTTGAATCCAGTATCCAATACTTCCTGTGTCAGGCTAAGCATTGTGTTAAATGACATTCTGTCCTCAAGAAGCTTATAATAAATGGAAGAAATAGGCATATGCACAAATAGTTTTTTTTTCTTAAGGAAAGAAGAAAAGAAGAACAAAATGGTAGCATTTTCATCTGAATATAGCTTGATATAAGTTCAGGGAATTGCCTTGCAGGGGTGGAAAGATATGATACCTCCCCTCACTCATCATAAGGGTCACAGGAGAACGTCCCTGTGACAAAAGACAGGTTAACACAAGAAAAGAACAACATGTTTGTTTAATTATACTTTTAGGGGTCAAAAGAGCCTTGAGAAATAGAGACCAACGGGCCTATAGCAGTGGTGGCAAACCTATGGTACACATGTTGCAGCGGGCTGTTTATTATTATTGAAAGTTCTGAAAGATTCGCCATCACTGGTCTATTTTTCTATTTTAGGAAACTGTCTATTTTTATGCCTAGGTTCAATGAAGAATGGACAGATGGGTAGAAATGTGAGAGGATAAAAAGTGTAAGATCTAAGGTAACAGGGTGAAGTGGGGAATCCCAGCAAAGCCTGTCTGTTTTGAGTCTTCTTCTTTTTTTTTTTTTGGTACCAGGGATCGAACTCCAGTCCTTGCACTTGCCAGGCAGGCAGCAGAACCACTGAGCTAAATCCCTGGCCCCTGTTTTGAGTCTTCTTAGCCTCTTTGTGCAGCATTCCTTTCTCCTGGGTATGGGGCTGGGCCCCCTGAAATGAGGGTTATATTGTCTACTGCACAAAGTAAGTCACAGAACTTCTTTATGGTCAGCTCTTAAACAGAAAGACCAAGTTAGAGTAATGTTTCTAGTTTATAAGACTTGCCTTGGGGAAGAGGTTTTCTGATTTCTGTGATTACGGGGTGGGGTAGGGCAGGTAGGAGTCAGGGCGTTAGGAGATCTGGAAGAGGCTTTGCTTCTGAGGCTCTTCCAATGACCTTTAGTTCAAAGTACTCAGCATGCCAAAGTGCCATACTTTGGGGTACTGTTTTTTTTTCTGAACCCCAACACTACTAATTCTCCATTAGTTTGTAATATATGTTACATACTCAGAGATACACATATAAATTTTGTACCTGTTTATGTATGCACAGATGTGTCTGATATAAAATTTAGTAACATAAGATTGTTCAAAGACTTCCCCCTTCCCTGCCCCCTTGGGGAAAGTGAACTTTCTAACCCTGTAATTGTCCATTCTCTCTATTTTTGCTTCCAGTGTCTGGAGCTCTTGCGAGTTCAGTCAGACAAATTCCTCTGATGCAGATGCAGCATCAGGACTATGGATAGAGGAAGTGGGAGGGGCAAACTTTGGCTGCAAAGGTTAAGAAAATTTACAGAATACAGTAATAATAGAGGGGACATGGAAGGAGAGGAGGAAAAGGGGATTGAGGAGGTCAGGGGAGAAAGAGAGGAAGTGAAAAAGAGATGGAGAGAGGGAGAAGCAGGAGAAGAAAGGGCAGGAGACCCCACCTCAAAATAAAACAATAGTCAAAAGGGGTTGGGAATGAAGCTCAGTGGTAGAACACTTGCCTAGTATGTTCAAGGGCATGGGTTTAATCCCCAGCACTGAAAAAAAAAAGAAAGAAAGAAAAAAGAGGCCTTGGGTCTGAGCCACAGGAACTGCGCAGAGTTATATATCTACAATATATACATATATATTTTGTAGTGTATGGCCCTGGGCAAGTCACGTGGCCTCTTTATGCCTCACTTTTTTCACTTACAAAGTGGAGATAACTGTAATACTGCATAGGTAGCTGTTAGGGTTAAATGACTTAAACATTAACTGTTATTACATAATAATAGGAACTGTTTAGTATACGCGCTGCGAAGCAAGCACGAATGGGAACGGTTTAAAACAGACCCTGGAACATAAAAACTGGAAATCACTTTTATCCTGGAGCCATTAATTCATGGGGCTTTAGTTCTATGCATCCATGTACTTGCCCATCACTCCCACATAAAAGTCCATTAGGCGTGAAAGCAGACTCATTGGACAGCCGGACAGCAAACACCTGCACACTGCTTCCTGACTTTCTGCCTGAACTTTTCTCTAGTTCCCACCCTCCAGGCAAGCAACACAAGTGTCTCAGTTTCTTGGTCCTTATCCTTTTACCCCTTTTTTGCCTCTGTTACTCCCCACTGCACTACCTGTCCTTCCTAACCCCTCATCTAGACTCCCCACATTTCATGCATAGCCTAGTTCAGTCATTCCCTAATGTCTCCCTACTTTCAGCATCTCCCCACTAGTCTGCTGTGCCACTGGAAGAGTTGCCTAAAATCTCATTTTCATTCTGCCCCCCCCCCCCACCCCCCAGTTCTTCCTGCTAATAGCATAAAACTCAAACTACAAGGCTCACCAAGTCTGGCTCCACAGTATCTTCTGACTTTGCTGTGCCACGATCACATCCCACTGCTGTTCTGGCTGGGGGCCTCCTCTGCCAATTAAATCTCCTTTAGGTCATTACCACCACCTTGATTCAGGGCTCCTTTGCAGCTTCAGGCACTTTCCTCATCCAGACCTGAACCTGTCCAACCATACCTATGCTTCAAGGATGGTATCAGCCTCCCTTGCCCTAAAAGTTTCCCAGATCGTCGCATGGCAAGGCTGTGCTCATTCAGTCTGTGAGCCTTGTCAACCAAAGAGATGACCAGCTCCTCAAAGGCTTCGATTCATATGCCTCTGACCTTTTGCATAGGATTTGGCATGAGCCTCCACAGGACAGGTACTGAACAATCAACGTATTATCCTTTACTGATGAAATTCCAGGTACTTTCCTTTTTTTTCCCCTGAGAACTGGGAAAGTGAAAAATGTTACTCCATCCAAGGGATGTGTTTCAAAGACCTACTACATTCTAGGACCTACTATGTACTAAGCACTATGCTCCTTCGGGGTGTGGAAGAGGTGATCCAAAGATGAATGACCCAGACCTTGATCAGAAACATCTTAAATATGAAGGGTTCTTACTCTAGGCTCCCTTGGTGGGCTTTAAGTGGTCTAGAACTTTCTGAAGTTGTCAGCAAAATTTCCTAGATATGTGCATATTTCTCTCTTTCTGGAGAGAAGGTTGGTGGCTTTCATCAGATCCTGCAAGGAATTCTAACCATCCTAAAGTGCAAGGCTCACTGCTCTAAGGACAAAGACATCCATACAATCGACCTGTATACCAGTGCACAGCATAAGTGCTTAATGCAGAGAAAACATGATGGAGAGAAAGCACTATACTGTTTCTCCGACATGGGGGAAGGTGGGCAGTGGAATGGAAGAGAAGGTGTTGAGAGAGAGGAAGAGAGGGTCCTTACTGAATGGAGCAGTTCCATGAAGAAGGGAAGCAGAATAGAGTGTGGAGGCTGAGAGGAGGCCTGGCAAAGGCCCAAGGCAGGAGAACATATCTTTGGGGAGGAACTGTCATCTGGTGAGGCTGAGGCATGGAGTCTGAGGCCACAGGGTGATGTAAGCATACTCCTTTGCCCCTCTTTCAGGTTCAGGCTCATGCAAAACCATGTAGCCTCCAGTGAGTTCACAAGACAGAGACACCAAGGGAGCATCACTACTCCTTCAACTGGGGGCCAGGAAAAGTGGGGAGCCAGTTGCTAGGAGAAGCCCAGGAATACCTGTTCTAGTGGCTGGGGCTGCAGTATAGCAAGGAAGCTTTTATATGTCCATCTTTAGGAAGGGCACAAAGCTGACTGGTCCCACAGTGCAATTAGGTATAGAGCTGTCCTCCAGATACAACCATGAGGGGTGGGGAGGGCAGCAGAAGTGGGTAAGGCCTGAGTAAAAAGGGAGTCTTTTCCTTAGAGATCCAAACACCAATCTGAATCTGTACTGCGTGGGGTGGTTCCCAACATCTAAATGGCAGGTCTTCTAGGTGGACAGGCCCTGGGGAAATGAGAGAAACAATAATTTGGAGGCCTAGCTCTGAGGTCAGGGCACTGAGCAGCAACAATGGCCTGCTGAGGTAGCCCATGCTGAAGAGAGCTTTACATTCTTCCAACCACCTGGCTCACTCCTCACTCAGGGCTCCTTGGAAAACTTTTGTCTGCTCCCCCACTCCCTCATGTCCCCTGCCTTACCTTCCACTCAGTCCTGGTCATCATGTGACTATGCAGTCACCTACTTGAAGACCTGTTTTCTGGCTGTATCTCTACAGAGGAAGCTCCCTGAGGATGAGTAAAAGGGAAGAAGAATCTTGGCTTCCTGCAGCTGACCCATGCCAGCAGGCCCTAAAGCCTCTATTGCCCTCCCAGGCCTGTGAGTCCACTATCAACAGGGGAGAATCGATGCCACTCTGTTCCACCCAGCTTCACGCCTGCTGCTCCCAGGAAAGCCCTTCTCCAGCTGTCAGACTTAGTCTGAGTCTTGGGCTTAATTTATTCTCCTGCTCCTTGGAAGAAGGAGCAGAATTCAGGGAAGAGGTGTGTAAGGGCTGGGAGGCCTTGCCAGGTAGAAGATCATCCCTGTACACCTGTGCTGTCAAGGTACCACCTGCTATAGCAGGCTTGGGCTTGGACTCTACTGAGTCTGCTGGGCTATCTAGGGAGTCCCACCGTGCTTTCCATCTTCCCTTCAGTGGCAGCCCTCCCACTCTCCTACTTAAGGTTGACTTTTCAGGAAAATCCCATAAAGAAGAGACAGCCAGAGAAGAGCCTGTTTCCCAGAGGCTCTACCATATAACCCTTAACATATCAGCCTCCTAGCAATTCCCAAGTAATCATTTCTCTATTCAGGATAAAATGGAAAAAAAAATCCCACAGGAACAATTAATGTTTTCCAGAAAGGAGAAAGGCATTCCAAAGTCACATTTGCCTTTTCTGAGTTATAATCAGGGCAGGAGACTCTGGAAGTGGGAGTTGGCTGGGACCCCTAGTGCCACATGTATGTGAGGTGTGACTTGAGCCCTGCCTGTCATCTAGTTAATTGAGATTTGGAGGTGGGGCACCATGCTCCTCCTTTGGCCCGAGGAAAAGAGAAACCAAAGGCCTGTGGTCTGCACCATGTCTGAAGATCAGATTAGGCACCACCTGCTCTGGGCCCCAATGTCTGCATTAAGTATAATGAATTAATACAGGTAAAGGGCTTAGTGCCGGGCCTGGCAGTAAATAGTGCTCAATAAATGATGGCCATTTTGTTCTGACTGTTGCTACCACTGTGAAGGCGAATGAGACCCTGTGCTCCTCTGGGCCAACTCTGATGATCTGAGTGGAGGTCTTTTGAGTGTCTACTTCTCTACCACACCACTCCTGCTGTGCTGGCTCCTGTATTCCCAGCACTGAGCACAATGGAAGCCTGTAGTGAATGCTTAACAGAAATAAGACTTAAGAACTAACGGTGCCTCTCAGTTTGCCTTCCTCCTTCCACAGTCCTACTGACCACCACCATAGCCAGTGTCCTGAGGAACAAGTTCTTCTGACTCAGGCTCATGAGAAGCAGGCAATAGACAGGGCAGGCCTCTGTCAACATCCCCTCCCCCTAACTCTGCCCCCAAGCTGGCCTGCAATACATTCTCAGTCACCCAATTCCCCGGGAACCTGGAGGAGCCAATGCCTGAGCCAGGGTGACTCTGCCCCATGGAATTAGGATTTTGTGCATAAAGTATTAAATTTTACATTTAAAGTTATCTGTCACAGATGATTTACTAGCTGCACAGAGGCCACGATAGCTTTCCTCTGTGAGGGAGATGAATTTTAGCAAAAAAGGTATATATATATAAGCTGCACAGTAGCCAAGGACAGATACCACCCAGAATCTCCAGTGCTGGCCTGGTGTTCGCTGAGAGGTCTCCCCTTGCTCCCTTCTCCTGGCTCTGGAGAGGATGGTGGGATTCTCCATCACAACAGCTGACAAAGTGCTGCTTCTAGATCAAGGTCTCTGAGCTTGTTTTCTCTTCTCCCTTGTGGCCTTCCTCCCTTTCCTTTAGCTTTGTGAGTGTATCTGCATACAATTCATCCTTACCGCGAATACAAACATTTGCAAATAAGAAGCTTTTGTATACTTATCCCATTCACTTCTTATCAGATACCTAGAAACTTGACCAAAACCCAAACCCTGTTCTAGGACACAGGAAGGAGAGTCTCAGATCTGCTCGGGAGAGGCTGTAAGAACACACTGAGGTACAGTATAAAGGAGAGTGCATCAACCCAAATGGCATCCCTTGCCCCAAGAAGGCAAGGGCAGTCCTAAGGAGGGGAAAAGGTGGCTAGATGAGGCAAATCTGATTCAGCAAATATTTTTCTGATCAGGTTAATTGTCTGAGGGTAGGTACTCTGGGGGCCTCAGGACAGGCACCAACCCCGGAGTTCTGCAGCTGCTGGCTTTGCAGGTGACTCTACTGTGAAGCCTGCCTGTCATGGAGACCCTTGTGTTTATACAATGGATTGGTACAATGCCTTATGTTGGTAACTGCTGCCATATAGCTCTGATATGGAGCAGATGAGGCAGTGGGGTTACAGAGATGAGCCCTTTCCTTGTTGTGCTCTTGAGCTCGGGGAGCTGCTTACCTTTTTCTCTTTGTCACCATATTCGATGCCCAAAGTGTCCATGGCCCGGACAATGGCTGCCAGAGATTGGATGGTGTTGCTGTAGACCACAGGCTTGTACTGCTTCACGTCTTCTCCAGAGAAGCCATCCTCATGGATGATCCTGGGGAAAATCACACATACCACATCTGATGAGTGCACTGTCCTGTCCTCACTCAACATGGAGAGCACTAGGCACTGAAAGCCTGGGGGCTACCCTTTCAGTTTACTGGGGTGAGGATGAGGTCCCACTAGGAGAAATTATTGGGCTGCTGCAGTAGTGCTGCATAATCTGAAGGAATAAAACCTACACGAATTACTGAAAAATAATCCGAAAAACATTGCTAGTAGTCCTTTATTTTTTAAAAAACAGCTTTATTGAGATATAATTCACATAGCATACTATACTATCTGCCCAAAGTATTATAATTCAATGTATTTAGTATATTCACAAGGTTGGACAACCATCACTGCAATCTAATTTTAGAACATTTTTGTCCCCCTTCTCCAGAAGGACTGCTGTACCCATGCCTTACTACAACCCTAAGCAATCACTCATCTACACTGCTCTGTAAATTTTTCCATTCTGGACAGCTCATACAAATGAAATCATACAATGTATGGTTGTTTGTGACTGGTTTTCATTTATCATATTGTTTTCAAGATCCATCCATTCTGTAGCATGCTTCAGTAGCTTGTTCCTTTGTATTACTGAATAATATTCTTTTGTATGGATATACGACTTTTTATTTATCCAGTCATCAGTTAATGGACACTAATAATTTCTGTTGGAAAATTAGACTTGATGCTGGGCTGTGAGTATGCAAACTGAGTTTCTCCAAGGAACAGATCAGAATGACCTAGTGACCTTTTGACTTTGATTAGCCCCATGTTTACTTTTTTTCCCCCCTATGTTTACTTTTATAAAAGATTCTTGAGAAGTGTATAACCTGCCCCACCCACAGTGTATCACATGGAGAGAACTCCCAGGGAACTGGGAGCTCCTACCATATACATTCAGAAACTTGACAGGACACATGAAACAAGTGTTTTCAGACACTGGACAGCAGGCAATGCAGAGCTTGGATCCCTTGAAGAAGGATATCTTAGTCATTCTTCCCATTGCTGAGACAAAATACCCAACACCCAAAGTTAAAGGAGGAAAGGTTATTTCATCTTATAGCTTGTAGAGGTTTCAGTCCATAGTTGGCTGGCTCTAAGGCAGGGTGGCATG
Organism: Heterocephalus glaber; assembly: GCF_053883595.1. Classification (NCBI taxonomy): domain Eukaryota; kingdom Metazoa; phylum Chordata; class Mammalia; order Rodentia; family Bathyergidae; genus Heterocephalus; species Heterocephalus glaber. Next base: position 29,274,341 of record NW_028258137.1, read on the forward strand.
GCAGAAGGTCACTGCATAGGAGAAACAGTCACGGTGTGGCAGGGCAAGCAGAAGGCAGTAAAGCAGCAAGCAGCAAGCAGTAGGAAGCAGAAGCCTACCTCTCCCTTCTATCCCTTCCAGGCTACCCATGTTTTTTTTCTGTACCGGGGATTGAACTCAGGTCCTTGTGCTTGCGCAGCAGGCAGCAAAACCACTGAGCTAAATCCCCGGCCTACCCACCTTTTGAGTGATACTATCCACACCCAGGGTGGGCCTTCCCATTCTCAACACTCAGAATTATGCTAAATCAATCAGTGGACTAATTCAGTAATTGTACATCCTTAATCTCAACATCATACCCTTAACTCCAGCATCACATACCCTAGATCCAGCCACCTCCAAAAAGCCCCACCTATGACCTCATGAGGCTTTGGGGGCACATCTAGATACAAGCCATAACAAAGGGACCCGGTGAGGTGTTTACCAGACCACAGTGCAAGCAGGGAGCAGCCAAGCAGAATCCTATGGCTCACTGAGCTTCAGAGATAAGGATCAGAGTTCAGAAGGTTGAGGCAGCTGGCTTTGGAGAGAAAACTGCAGAGAGAGCTCCAGACATCTGCCTTGGGGTCCCTCTGAGTGTTGACTTGAGTAGTTAAGACTTCATAGCTGGGCATGGAAATACCACCAAAGAAAGAGGGAGCACACTTTCTGGAGCCCCGTTGTATTGGGAGATAGGCAGGTTCTTACCAGTCAGCATTGAGAGTCCTTGTAGGATGTCTGGGGCATTCAGCAGAGGCCCCAGGTGGCTCATGCCATGGTAATAGGGCCAAATTAGCCCTAAGGCTCCAAATTAGCCCTTAAGGCCTGCCCTAACAGTGCTGAAAAACAAGCTTGGAAAAAAAAAATCAAGCTGATCTGCAAGTAACTTAACTAGCTGATAGGATAAAGTCAACACTCTTTAAATGAATGTGACAAAACCCAGACAGTCAATATTATGATACTCAAATATCACCATCTAATAAAAAATTTCTGAATATGCAAAGGAACAGGAAAGTTACCCCTATGTAGGAGAAAAATTAGACAACAGAAGAAGACATAAACATGACAAAGATGAGGGAATTAACAAATAAGGCTGTCAAAACACCTATTTTAGCCAGGTGTGGTGGCACACACCTGTAATCCCAGCAGGAGGATCACAAGTTCAAGGCCAGTCTGGACTACATAAAGAGTTCAAGGCCAACCTGGACCATGTAGTGAGATCATGTTTCAAAAAACTGAAACAAAAACATCTATTTTAAATATTTTCAGGAAATTAAAGGGTATCATGAATGTAATTAGGAGACAAATGGAATATATAGAAAGAGATGATATGTAGTAGCTGAAATAAAAATTCCCCTGAATGTGATTTGATTAGAAACAAAGAAGACTGGTGAACTTGAAGACATAGCAATAAAAACTATTCCAATAGAGGCAAGAAGAAGAGGGCTAAAAACATATTACATATATAATGTGTAAAATTTATATAACAGCACAAAGAATAAGAGGAAAGAACGCTATAGGAAGACTCACCATGTGAAATTAAAGACACCACTGTAAACACTAAAGTAATCATTGAAAAGCTTAAAAGGCAACTGCCAACCAGACTCCCTAGAGGTGGCAGGCCTGAGCAGAGTGTGTGTGTGTGTGTGTGTGTGATTTATAGGTCCCCATGGTTTCCCCAGAAACAAGGGAAGAGATCCCATGGCATTGTTTTGGGGCCCATATGCCTTGCTACCCTCCTAGGTATACTCTCTAGACCCCTGGGTGCCGGTGGGATTTCCTTACACTTAGATTGGGATTATCATTTTTCACACCTATTAATATGTTTGATCTTTTTTTTGTACTGAGGATGGAACTCAGGACCTCACGCTTTTGAGGCAGGTGGTGGCACCACTGAGCTAAATCCCCAGCCCTAATATGATTGATTTTTATGGTTACTTAATGAGGTAGGAAGGGTACATTGTTTTATGAAGCCCATTTGACAAAAGAGGAAACCAAGGCTGAGAGAGATTAATCAGCCCAATGTTTCTCAATGGGTAAGTGCTGGAGCCAGGAACAGAACCCAGGTCTCCAAATTCATAGTCCTATTTACCACACCTCAAGCCATACACTAGACTAGGCCTGGCAAGTGTCAGCTTGGTGCCTGGTGTCAGCTTGGTTGGCTCCAAATAAAGAAACTTCAATTGAAGTTTGCAGAAATGATGTAATTTGGGTAAAATTGCTTAAGACATGATTATTAGTTTTATGACTTGTTCAAACTGGTTTACGTTAGCTTAAAACTGGGCCTATTATTTCAGGGTAGAATTTTTTTTTTTTTTTTTTTGTAGTGAGTATCGAACTGGGGTCCTTGCACTTGTGCAGCAGGTGGCGAAACCACTGAGCTAAACCCCCGGCCTTTTCAGGGTAGAATTTTATAACCTCTTTCTCCCTTCCCTAGAGTAAAAAGCACTCACTCAAGACTAGAAAACTTGAACCATACAGAACAAGAAGAAATATTGTTCATAATCTCACTACTCAGAGAAAAACCTTGAATATTTTGGTGTAAGACTTTCCATGTCATTTTGTAATGTCACATTCCTCCTTTTTTTTTTTCCTCCCAGCAGTGATTTGAGGCAAATATCCTTAGAAGTATCAACTAAGGCCCTTTTATTTTCTCAGGCTCCACATCATTCGAGAGAAGCCACACAGAGCAGTGGCCATGGCTTAAGCATCAGACAAGCCTGAACCAGTGTCAACTGTCACTGAGGAGCTGTGAGTCCCCAGTGAACAACTTAACCTCTCAGTCTTGCTTTCCTCATCTGAAAGGAGCTGTTGTGAGAATCAGAGTAAGTGTGTGCCACATGGCAGCTCCTAGTGCTGGTATTCTCATTTTCAAGCCAAAGTCCTCCCAATATAATTTCTATCATTTGTAGCATGAAAAAGCAGAACAGTGACTGTGGCCAATGTTTGAGGTTTACTTCCTGTATCAAATGCTTACATTTTGTCTAACTGCCAAGACAGTCCTGGGGGATAATCATCATTTTCTCTTCACAGATGAGGAAACTGAGGCTTAGAGAGGTCAGGCTATTTACCTGAGGGCATACTGCCGCTAAGTGGCAGAGCAGCATCTGAGGAGCTGCTTGTGACTGGCAGGTAGATCCTGAGACAGGACTGCTTCTTCCCCACTGGGCCCTACACCCAGGTTCCAGAGGTTCCCAAGGTTGCACACAAGCCTCAGCACTCCCTTTAAAATGTCTGCCCAGTGTTCTGGGGGTTTAGGTAAGAAAAGGAAGCCTCTGGGTTGAGGTTGGAGATGCACCCCAGGGGAGTTCAGTTTCATGGGATGACCTATTTCTGCATCCTGGAGGTGTGCCTCGGCCATGATTTGGAAAGCAAGAATGGGGTTTACTAAGGCTCCATGGAGTAACAGTCAGTGGCATCTAACTGCAGCAGCCACAGATGAAAGTGTTGAGTGAAAGAATACAGAATCAAGTCCCAGAGACATCATTTGAACCTCTAGATCCAACCACACCAGAAGCCAACGTTATCTACACTTTACAGTGATATGAGCTAAAATAATTCCCTCTTATTTTTGCACAAGCTAATGTGACTTGGATGTCTGTCACTCATAACCAACAGTCATGCTTAAAACATTTTATAACTTGATAACAATAATCAGAGATCATCTCACAGTAGACCTATTAGTTTTTTACCACCAGTCTGTCAGGCCTTGGCATCATATCTCACCTGTTTCTGCTCTTCCTCTCCATATTACCTGGTGTAAGTACTTGGTGAAGGTGAGACTTAACTACTTAAGTCAGAAATACATAGATGCACAAGACCTGCTCCTCCAAGAGCTCACTAAAGGAGGCAGATGTGTGTCCCTGTGTAGGATGGGTGGGTATCACCCAGATTTCCTACACTTGTAGAGCCAGGGCATTAAAGGGGAGGCCAAGCTACTTCTGCCTTAGTGAACACCCAAAATTCAGGGACTCTGAGAGGTGTTTCAGGCCACTCAACCAGAAGAATGAGGGGGAGGGAGCAGGAGGTCTGGCCAGGCGAGGGCTGACTCTGCAGGCCTGAGCATTCGACTTTGGACAGAAGCTGCCAACTGGACTCTGGAAACCTGGCAACGCTGCTAGGTGAGGAGATCTCAAGTGGAAAGGGAAGACGGAAGGTGTCGGCCTAGCCACCTGAGCAGGTTCAAGCTGTATGGGAGAAGGCAGTTGAGGAAGGACCCCCGCCTCCCCCACTATGTCCCACTCGACTGCCTTGGGGACCTTGAAGAAGCCCAGACTTGTGCTCCTTTTGTTCTCTACTTCCCCCTCAGTGCAGGACTGTGCTGAGCTGCAGGAAGTCTCTCCGGGCACAGTGGCCTTATATGGTCACAGAACCACAGGGTTGAGAGCTGAAAGGGACCTTGGATCATCTGGCTTGGCAGTCATTCTCCTTCTCTGAATAACAGACCCTCTAAGACTGTGACAGATGTACCAACACATACACTTTCCCCTTTAATTCTGGAGGTTCATGAACACAGAGACCTTAAGTGGCTGGGGCATATGATTTTCCACTCCATCTCCAACTGAATTAAATGTCCCTGCCACTGGCAATAGGACAGTCTCTCCATCCTTGACCAGGGCCCTGTTAGTGATCCAGACTGGGTGTGTGTAGGGGTGGGGGTTTGGAGCCAGACACTGGCTGTGTGATGGGGTAATTTCCCTAGCTGCTTGGGGGCTCAGTTTCCTCAATGGCTTTCTGCAGATGGGCACAGGAAGAGTAGCTGTCCTCACTGAGTCCTGGCAAGAATAAAAAAGATGAAGAAGAGCACCCACCACAGCTGACACTCAAGCAATGTTAGGTTCTGGTATTAATGTTGTATTTGGTAAGTGTAGTGGTAGAAAAAAGTGCAGTCCTATGTTTGTCCTCTGGAAAAAGAGGATGTGAAGTAAGAGGAGGGGAGCTGGGAAGCCCTGAGAGGACCTGCCTCTGCCAGGAAGAGGAGGAAGGGCTGACATACTCCAGCAGAGTGAGGTGGGGGTGGGGGGAGGTGGGTGACAGAGGGATATTCTCTGGACTGGAGGAAGGCACTCTGCTCATTTCCCAAATGAACATCTTGGGAACGATTTTAGGTAAGGAGCTGAATTTCCCAATTTGGGGATGTCAGGGCAATGTTGTAAAGTATATCTATGATCACAGATCAAAATTCACACAATGGGAGGTGGAGGTAAGGTCAGGGCTCTGTGTTTTGCTCCTGTAACCACTAATAATGAATTCCAGTCATCAGGAAGACTGGATCAGTAGTGGGGATGTAGTCTTAGAGCTAAGTCCCTTTCCAGGGTAAGTGGGCATTTACCCACAGAACATATTTGTAATTGAGGAGTGAACAGTAAGATGCCAGTACATTAGTTAATAAAGCACATGGTACAATTATGGGGCACCACAGAATCTATCAGAACTTTGGAACCAGATGGGAATGTAAAATGAAAACACCTGTTACAGTATGTGCCCTGTGCGGCCATATTTGCCATATTTATAAAATTGTGTGTGTGTGTGTGTGTGTGTGTGTGTGTGTGTTTGATTGTGCTAGGTGGTGGGGGAGGAGACTGTGTGGAGCAAGAAGGAGCAAGAAAGAGAAGATAGGGGAGGACAAGTAACAGAATACATCAATCATCACTTTTGAGTGGTGGCATTCAGTACTTTGTTACCTTTTCTTTACATGATTGTTTCTGGTTTTTAAAATGTGCATTTGTTATTTGAAAAAACAAGAAATCATTTTCAATGGGAGACAGGTACTTCGTGTTTAATCTGGGGATCACAATGACCAGGAGAGGGGACTAGAGTGAAAGGATAAAGTCAGCAGGGTCTCTGGGCATACCTCAGCTGAGGCCCAGCCTGGTCTGCAAAGCTATGAGGCTAGCTTCCTTCCTTCCAGGGCTCTCAGGCTACATGGTGAGATAAGGCCTGTACTGAGAATGCAGAAGACCATAATGTAAAGTAGCATCTGTCAAGGGCCAATTGAAAATGTGTGGCTCCTGCCCTACAGCCATTCCCTTCTCCCAGGGAGAGCTCCTTCCCTGCCTCCCTTGCAGCTTAGAGTGGCTATGTGATCTAGTTCAAGCCAGTGAGGCAGAAAGGGAGATGGCTATATATGCCTCTGGGAAAGTTTTCCTTCCCAGTCCAAAAAGAAAGGTCTTTGAGAGCTACTTTCCTGCCCACCTTCCTCCCCACTTCCCAAATAGCTTTTTCCCTACCAGCCATTCCCTGGATGTCTGCCTTTATGTGTGGCTGTATGAGGAAGTAAATGTCAGAGACTTTGCAGCCATCTTATCACCATGATGTTAATTTCACCACTCTGAGGACATCATATTCAGAGGGTTCAAGGAATTCCTGGTGATCTGCTGAGCTGCCAAATCAACTCTTCTGGGATTGGTTCTGTGATTACAGATATCATGCTCCTATCATGATGCCCCCATACTTGGGCCAGAGAATGGATGTGCATGGAGTCTACACAGAAAGAGTCATTTTTCAGGTGGAAAACAGTGACTTAGAGAGAAATGCTCATAAGGAAATGTTAGTTTGCAGTATAGCAGGGATAAAATTCCCAGAGGCCTTTCCTTTATACTGCAGGCCTCTTCTGTTCCTTGACACTCTCCTGGGTAGAGAAGGTGATGGACAATACCAGGTGGGAAAAACATTAACCAGCTGCAAAACAGAAAGACTCTTTCCTTTTTGTCTTAAAAGCTCTACCTCTCAAGAATTTGGGGGATTCTTTGGGGGTATATTCTGTAAGCAGCTTAATGCATTCAGTTCCTAATTCAGCTTTCATCTATTCTCTGGGTAACTACTATGTGCCAGGCACTGTATCAAGTGCTGAAGATACAGGATGAACTAAGAGACACAGTCCCTATCCTATGAGAAGCTGACATTCTAAGTGGAGGTAACATATATTGAGTAATTTCCCAAATGATTATTTAAACTGTACTGGGGGTAAGAGAAAATTTAAACTATAATGAAGATAAGAGAAAAAGAGTTTGTATGCAGGGCAGGGCAGCCTCTTGGGAGCAGGTGCTGCAGACTAGGCAGGATACTCATGCAGGTGGTTGCTGGTGTCTTCCAGAGCCCGATTGGATGCTAGGGAGATGTGTGCTATGTGAAAAAGGCAGTGCTTATTCTGGCAGCAGGATCCAAGTTGGCAGAGATGCTCTGAAACTGGCCCTCACATTTCCTCCTGAGTCAGGTTTCTGTGGATTCTAAAGCAAAAAAGTGTAAGATGTAAGCTAATTCAATGAGGGAAACATAAACACCAGCCAGGGTGATGAGGTGCTGGTAGGAAACAATAACAGCAGCAGAGGGGAGGCACCCAAGAAGAGCTGAGATGGCTCCACCTGAGACTCCCCCCTACTACCATCCCAACTTGCATTTCCTCTCATGTGGAGTAAGTCTTGGGGCCAGTGGGGTGTGGCCTGTGATGAGGCCTGGCCCCTGACTCAGACACCACCAAAGTGATGGCTAAGCTGGGAGGTATAGAGTGGTCCATAGGGAACATGGTGTTAGAAGGATAAGGGGATGGGTGAGTGGTAGGAGTTTCAGGAACTGCAGCAGGTCAAATCTCCTACAGTACACCATTCATTCATTCATCCCACAAATATATATTGAGTATGTGTTAAGGAATTAGACACACCTTGGCCCTTCTATTCATTAACAGCAGGTACTATGGGCAAGTTACCAAGCTTCCTGAGTCCAGATCTCTCTTCTGTAAAATGGGGGCAGTGACTGTTCCTAAAGAGCTGCTGGCAGTATTAAACAACGCATGGGGAGGGACTGGATCACAGTCAGACTCAATCAATGCCAGATGCTAATGTTATATAAAAGTCACAGATAAATGAGTGTCAAAGCAGATCTAGACCACTGGTTTTGTTTCCCAAGCCATGAGTCCCCTCCTACCCAGTGCAGAGTGTCTGCACCCAAATGAATGGAGCACTGGAGGCTGGAGGGAACCCACAGAGGTAAAAGGTGTGTTTGTGAAGCAATTATGCCAGAACTTTGTATTCTGATTTCCCAGAATCCCAAGGGAGCACAGGCCCTGAGATCTGGAGGGCTCTGTTAGGACATCAAGTTTTGCTTTCTGTTATGGTTTGTGTCTAGATATCCCCCCAAAGCCTCATGTGGTCCTAGGTGGGGGTTTTTGGAGGTAGCTGGATCTAGGGTGTGTGATGGTGGGATTAATAGTTTAATGCTAGAATTAAGGATGCCTAGGCATGAGAATAAAAGGGATAGAAACAGGGATGCTTCCATCACTTGCTGTTTCGCTGCTTGCTGCTTATTTGCTGCTGCCTTCTGCCTGCTCTGCAATGCCCCTCTGCCATGCCACCTTGCCTTGGAGCCAGCTGATTATGGACTGAAACTTTTACAAACTGAGCCAAAATAAACCTTTCTTCCTTTAACTGTGGATGTCAGGTATTTTATCTCAGCAAGAAAAGTCACTAAGACATTTTCTCAGCCATAAAGGCTGGCTTTTTGGCTGGCAGGGCCAGGGACACTCCAAGATTACTTCTTCTTTCAATCCTCCACTGGTGCCCCCCATATTTGGACAGAACTGGCTTCTGTGTGCCAGGTGCCACTCACATGGCACCCAGGAGACTGTGGTGAACAGGGTAGACACAGCCCCTGCCTCTAGAGGACTCAGAATCTATGAGGGGGCAGCAAATAAAGAAGTAACCAACCAAACAAATATTATAAGGCAGTAAACACAAAACAAGTAGATTGATGGGGGTGGGTAGAGTTAGGATCCAGGAGATAGTATGTAAAGTTGAGGGCTGAATGGTGAGGGGTGTGCTTGAAGTTATGTGAGGAAGAACATTTTAGGCAGAGAACAGAAAGTGCCAAGGGCCTAGGGCACCTTGTGTGTTGTAGGAATGGCAGGAAGCCAGAGCTGCTGGAATGGACAGAGTGATGAAGAGAGCAGGGGGCAGAGGAGGACAAGATCAGAGAGGGCAATAGAGGCCCAGTCATTGTATAGCTAATTTACTAGTTATATTCTGTCTTAACTATACACTAAAACAAATGCCTACCTACTAAAATAAAAAATGTTCATTTATGTACTTCCCACACTGGCCTGACTCCCACCAGTGGCGCTGTTCTCAATGTGGATTTTTATTTTTTAAAGAGTAGGAAAAATTTATTGAAAGATAGCTTCTGTCTAAGAGACAGAAGGGGGACCTGAAAGTGGGATACCCCTCAATATGGATTACTTTAATTTTTTAATTTTTAAAATTTTTTTGGTACCGGGGATTGAACTCGGGCCCTTGCGCTTGCGAGGCAGGCAGCAGAACCACTGAGCTAAATCCCTGGCCCAATATGGATTACTTTTAAATGGCAGCTTTTCCTCTTCTTTCCCTGACTTCTCCAGCCCTGACTGAAAGGTCTGTTCTTGGAACACTTATAGATTCCAATCCACATGGCTAAACAAAAGAGAAGAAATAAACCAAGAGGGAACCATCATCCATGTGTTGGTATACAGTTCAGTCATTTCACTTGGAGTCTGCATGCATATTGTTTTCCTGAAATGGAATCACACTATAGACTTTTTTCCTTTATACTGAACTTGATGTTCATTTTAACATTTGTATCTTTTGCTCTCCCCTCCCTCCCTCCCTTCCTTCCCTGTTGTGTTAGGGATTGAACTGAGGGATTTTTGCACTGAGTTACAACTCTAGTCCTTTAAAAAAAATTTTCTTTTTAAAAATTTGAGACTAGGTTTTGCTAAATTGCTAAGTTACCCAGGCTGAGCTTGAATTTGTGATCATCCTGCCTCACACTCCCAGAGTACTGAAATTATGGGCATGCATCGCCACACCCAGTTAACAATTGACTCTTAGGTATCTTCTTCAACCAAGCACTGGGTACAGAGGAGTGAACCTGACCCACGTGGCTGTGCCTGCCTTTGGGAGCTACTGTCAAGTGCAGAGTTGCAAAGCAGAGGCACCAAACTCAATCCAGCCTGGCCAGAAAGGATTTAAGGGAGAAGTTCTCCATCTGGCTCCACGTCACCCTAGAGTCATCATTGGCTGCTTCTTATCTCATCATCTGAACGGGCTAGGAGTTAATCCAATCAAATCTCTACCAGTGACATTGGGGTTGCTCCTGGATGGGACCCCTCCCAGTTTCAGATCCAGTGGCTGGGAGGGTAGCCTATTTTCAGAGAGGCAAAAGCTATAAAGCCTGGATGGGTCAGGACGGAGGCTGGGTGACCCCTGTGCCTTAGTGTGATGCTGATGAGCACAAATGAGACTGTGAGCTATTTGAAAAGAAGAGAAAAAAGGACCCCATTTAAAAACTAGTTGTTTAATTGTGGAGTGAACTTGTATGATACAGAAAAATTAAATAAATAAATAAGATCCCTTAGTAATTAATGCTATATTTTAAACTTGTTACTCCTAGAATAATATAGAATAGAAGGGTATATTTTAAGAGTTCTAAAGTAAGAATAACAGGCTAATCCCCCGAGGAATGACTGGTACAAAACAAAGAATATGTCCTGTTGACAGTGGCTTGCAGAATTCCATTATAAAGATGCCATTTTTAAAAAGGGGTGGCGCTGGCCAAAAGCAAAGATGTCAGCTGCCAATTGTCACCAGACAGAGCCAGGGACAAGGCTAGGACTTGTTGTGATTCCAGTGCAGAAGCTCTTCGGCTCTTATCTGGGAAACATCATGGCCCCTGCCCTTCCCTGGGCGCATGGTTCTGGGGGTGGGGTGGGGTGTGTGCAGGCCAGAGAGATGCTCAGACAGCTGCCTTCCAGACCGCCACTCCTTTCCTTCTTCTTGATCTGGAGTTTGGGGCCTTGGCCTTGGCCTGTGCCTTGGACTTGGACTTGGAGACAGAAGGTCAGGCTCTTGTGCAGACGGGCTAGTAACACATACTGGAACCTGAAAAATGGGCAGAAGAAGCAGGGAGTCTAGTCTGGGCTCCACCACGGACCAGCTGACATAAGCGTGGACAAGTCACGGGGGCTCTGGATTCATTTCCTCTGTGGACTGCCCAGTCTCTCAGGGAGGTCAGATGTTTCTTTTGGGCCTGGTTGTGTTACCTCCCTATGGTTTCCCTGTTTCTTGGGCTGATCAAGCTCCAGGGTCAAATTTGTGTCTATATCTTTGCCAAATGCAGCCTTTTGGGGATTAACAGCTCAGTAAACATGGAGATTCCTGGGGGCAAATCATCAAAATGTTCCATGTGGACAAAAGATGGGAAGCTCTGAAATGGAGACCTGTGTACCTCAGACACTCAGGGCTCTGTTCAAAGGTTACCTCCTCAGACCCCCATTATCTCCTGTCTTTATCCTTCCTTACTATATATGCACTATATATAATATATACATATACTGTATACACACAGTCTGTCTCCCCACCTATCAATGTGAGGACAGGGACCTTGTCTATCTTGCTCACTGACCATCATTTCCGGCACATACTGAATGACCAATAAATGATGGTTAATGCTGAGTGTAGCAGATAGGAGCTCTAAGGTACCAATTACTTATAACCTGATCCTTTCCTGAAAACAGGTAGCGTTTCAGTTGTGAGTCCTAGTGAGCATGCAACTCTCCCTTCCTCCTTCACCTCTGTCTGCTGATCCAGTCTCTAGCCTGGGTGATGAATGATCTTCCCCCTCAAGGCCCAGAGTCTGTGTCCCTTTTCTCAGCGATGTTAAGTGTACTCCTTGACATATCCCTGCCCCTGAGCATCTCAGTACTCTCAGGTTTCTCAGGGTCAGTACACACAGCCACTCATGCCATCCTCTCTGAGCTCACCTCTGAGAAAACCCAGAACCCAACTATTAAGTCCACTGGTTATGTTGCAAAGCCATGACAGAGAGCTTTATGGGTTCTGAGCTCCTTTTTACAATGCCTACGTAAAGATATGAGCTTTTGTTTAACACAGTGAAAGCCTATAAATAGGGTGAATTGGTTCAATGTCAATTTTACTGCTTAGATCTAAGTCAGATTTCTGGCTTCCTATCTACTTGATTAGGGCAGCTGCTAGACTGCCCTTTCATCTTCTGCAGACATAATGAAATGAAGTGTTTGTATTAAGACGTGATGCTTAATATAAAAGCAATATTTATGTTGGAGGGCACTTTGCTCATCCTCTTCAATCTCTGGGAAAAAACCTTCCTGACTACAGTAAGCTTGTTCATTATTTGTGTTCCCTGCTCATGAGCCCCAGGATGGGCTCTCACAAACCACAGGCAAGAGAGAAGAGACCACTGCTGTCTTTGGCGAGGAGCTCACTAGATGGCTTTTGCAAACTCAAGTCACCTAAAACACCTTCCTTTCCAGCACATCCATCCAAAGACTATCATCCATGTGACCCAGGTGGACTCTGACAGATGTGGGAGGGCTCTGATCCAGGAGGCTTCCTCCTGGCTCCCTCACTACTTGCTGTGGGGCATGGTGGTGACTCACTGCAGAATGTGCCTGTAAGCAAGGAAGAGCTTTATAAATGGCAAATGAGGGCTGCAGTGGACATTTGTTGTTCTTGCTTGCCTGGCTTTTGCCTCCCTCCCCTGGGAGATAAAATCTCAATTCTCCTTAGAGGAATCATTCTTCTCCCCACTTTGAGGACTCTCCCTACTCCTACTTCCAGAGTTGAATGCTGACACACATCTGGTCCGTCAGTGCAGCACACACCTGGGTCCAGCCATGCCCTAATATACCCCTTGGCTACATGTTTTAGTCACTCTAGAGCAGGTTCCTGTTCTTAGTAACCAGGAGTCTCATGTTGGTAGCAAAGCTATACAACCTTTGGAATTTTCTTTGGAAGGATGGCAGCAGGGCACTGGACTAGCCATATGGAAGTGGTGATCTGAAAATGGTGTCTGGTTATTGCATGGCTTGTGAGGGCTCTGACACTGTGCGACAGCACCTGCTCCAATCCCACTGTACATCAGCCATGCAGGCTTGAAGTACTTCCTCTTGCAGGAATTTCAGGCCCTGGAGGCTCTTCTCTCCTCTCCAATCCCTCAAACATTAGTCCACTCCCCTGTTTCTCTTTTAGATGACAGACTCAGGTAACCTAGGAAATGATCTTCATGGACCCTTGGTTTTCTCCTTCCTGGTTTTTTTAAATGAGGATTTGTTTTTCTCCTTATCACGTGATTGGGTAGGGAAGGGCACACAAACACCCCGTATCTGCAGAGATAAAGGGGCAGAAAAAAGAATCCTCTGCTCTCTGACTCAGGCCACTTGGCAGATGTGCAGGGGAGCGCTGTGAGATGTCTGCCTAGCCTCCTAAGCACTGCCCCAGAGGATGGGCCACTTTAGGTGTGTTTGTTCCCCAACAAAAAGCTTCCCATCTCCTTGCTGAGGAAAGTTCAAGGCAAAAGGTACAGATCATCCCTGAGGGGTCCCTGGGGGAACTTATGAGTTCCCATGCCCTCTGGGGGAAATGCTTAAGGAAATGCCTGCCAAAAGCAAGTCTGAATGTGCATTCCTCTCCAGGGTAACTCGCATCTCCCCCAAACTGAACAGCAGTGGTCAACTGCCACACAAACTCTTGCTGGACAAAGAAGGCCATATCTGCACTTGGCCAGACCTCTGAGCCTCTGTGACTGTGTGGCATGAGGCACAGTCTTCTGGTTCCTTCTGTGTAAACCTTTTGTTGGGCTTTTGAAAGAGTCAGGGAGAATTCCAGGTGAAGGTTTGTCTTGTTCGACAGTCACATGGAGATGCAGCAAAATCTAGGCCTGCCAGCTTTCCTGCCTGGTGGGTGGATGTGGCCCAGAAAGGATGCCATTCTCTGTGTGGTGGATTTAAATAGCCCCACCGTGGCCTTCTGGGTTTCCCACCCTGGCCTTTCTCAAGCAGATGGAAGCTCCTCATTAATAACCGCGATGGTGTGGTCATGCTCAAAAAATAGAGTCCACAAAAATCACTTTGTGGGCTCCCACATTGATTCCCCTTTCTAGGGAAGCTCAGGTGGGCCCCGTGCTCTGGCTCCCAAGGCCAAAGTCATATATTCCAGCTGTAGGTGTAGCTGACCCTTAGGAGTCCCCTTTGGACCCCTAACCTATTTTTGCCATGGCTGGGGTCAGCATATCTGGGATTTGGAGCTCAGTTGATGGTGTCACTGCTGGTCTATGAGGTCAGCAGGAGGGGAGGTGGTGCCCTGTCCCTCAGGGCTCCTGGCCTCTACTGGGAGACAGGCCTGCCTCTGGTCCAGTGCAGTGGCTGCGGGATTATGTATGGGAATCAGGCCCAAAACAGGCCCCCATGCAAGACAAGCAGTTCAAGGAGAACTATCCTCTCCAGCTGCCAGTCTGAGGATCTGTCTGCTCATTCAGACTCTCCTCATTTGGGCTTTGGCCAGATGTAAAAGAAAAACTGTACCCTACCTACTCTCCAGGCCCAATTTCTCCATATTCTGTTGTTCTGGAACAGCAAGCACTGGGCCTTGGAAACACACAGGAATGACCAGTACCTGTCTACCCCTTCAAGTGCAGGCTAAGGCCACTGGAGACACACATGCCTGTGACCCTCCAACAGTACTCAGAGGCTGGTGTGTCTGGCCCTCACCATCCAGCATCGGTGTCAGTTAAGTGATGCAAGTGTCAGCAGATGGGAAACAAACAGCAGAAGTTCACGAGGTCCCCAAGGCAATATGACCAGTAAATGTAGTGTCCTCAAGAGTTCACGCTCCTAACCACTCCAAACTGTAGACTATGATGCCTAAAGAACACTGATGACCTTATGCATATTCAGAGGCAGGAGGGCAGGCTGGTGAGGGACAAGACTTCTGACTAACTGGAAAAGAGGAGGAAAAAACATCCTAAAACTTTTACACCAAGAAAGGGTCCCAACCATCAGGAGATTTCTCTTTAACTATAACCTCTTCCCCCTTTTTCTACCCTTTTCAGTTTCATAGGGTGGCTTTTCAGTGGACTGTGTTTCAGTGCACAGTCTGCCCCACTCTGGCACTATGCCAGCCACAGGCTGCTGGAGGAGTAAGCAATGAATGATGGATGAAGACTGACTAGGTGACTAGGTGACTGCTGTCACATTCACATTTGCTTATTATCACCATGGGTAGCAATGCTAAGACAACTGTCCAAAGCCATTTCCACAGCCAGTGAGCCTCAATCTCCAAAATAAACATTCATCAAGACAGTACGGAGCAGGGTGGTTAGAGACTGAGAAGGATCATGGGATGAAGGAGAATACACACAGTTCTCTAGCATCAGATGAGGTATAGCTAAAGCTTCCAACAATGAGATTCAATTCCATAAACATATATCCCATTCCTCCCAAGTGCCAGACATGACATTTGCCTCTGATAGATGTAGATCATATTCTCTGATGAGGAAATGATATTCACACTGCATATGAGGCCATCAAGTCCTTTGGTCCTACTTTAGGGGTGCTGTTTCAGTTCTGATGGACCTTCCTGAAGAGGTACTGCCTATTCTGAAACCAGGCTGTTCTTTCTTTACTGGCTCCTGCTTGACCCAGCTCCAGCTTGAATTTGCTGACTCCTCCAATCACAAAACATCCCTGGGGCTTGTTAGCTGTTCATCCAAGAATGAATGCCCAAATATTCTGCTTTCCAGTGTGAGAAGGAGGCCAGTTGTTTCCAACTGTTACCAAACTCTGGAGCTCAGGTAGTAGGCCACTTGAAGCAAGGCATGTGCCTGGAGCACTTTCCATAAAGAACAAAAGGCTACATACAGGGGTGGTCTCAACTGTGTGATGTTCACTGGGCCAAGGAAGAAGTACCAACAGGACTTTTGGGCCATTACCTACATGACGTGCCCCATCTAATTGCGCACTGAAATTCTCCCTGCCATCCTCTCACCCTGCAGCCACTCCCTTCCCCAACATCCTGTTTTCCTCAAAGGAAGTAAAGGAAACTCATCTGATCTCTTGGCCACCCCTCAGTACTAGTGGCCCAGAGGCTGTGTCAGAGTCTCTTAAGGCCACTGTGAGGACGGCAGCTAGGACTATCTCTGACACCAGCCCACAGGGCTGCTGCAAGGACTCCACACCAACTCTTCCTGACCAGCAAGTCCCAGGACCTCAGGAATACTACTACCAGCCTCATGTCAGGAATAGAAGAATTGCAAGAAAACAGAGGCCATTCATGGTCAACCTGCTGCTTCCCGCAATTGGGGAAGTATGTTGAGGAGCCTTCTGATCTGGCTGAGGTGCCACAACAGCCCGTAACAGTGGCAAACGCCTAAATTTCTTTTAGGTTTTCCAAGCATTTCCTTATGTTACTGAACAATAAGAACAATTCCTATTGATCAAACACCAACTTTGTGTTAAGCATTTATGTCTATTTTTTCATTCAGTCCTTATAACAAATGTCAGCGATTGGTAACATAGTTATCCTCATTTTACAGATGAGGAAACAGGCTTAGGGAGTTAAACCCAGTACTTGGCCCACATCTTGGAGTTGGTAAGCAGCAGATCTGGGCACTGAAGTAGATCCCTTTCATAGCCTCCACTCCAATGAACCCAGGGAACTCTGTTTTATGGTAATGAGGGAAGGTACAAGTAGCTCACTATTATAGAGCAGAAGAAAGTGGCCATCTGTAGCCCAGACGTGGGTCGGGAAGATACATTTCGTTTGGGTTGCAGTGGTTTTGAATTTTCTTTTTTTAAGGAAATATTTATAAATGAGAAGAATTTTTATAATGGATACTGATTTTTGGCTTCTCCTAAAAAGCCGAACATATGGACCTGTGTTCCTAGATGGAACCTTTTCTTTCAAGTGGTGAATTCATGGCAGCTTTTTTTGGGTCAGCATAATAAATACAGATAGTAGCTGGGAATTTGACAAGACCAATGATCTGGACATTTAGTGTGCAACACATTCAGACTTGTGAAACAGGCCCAGCTTGCTTCCCTCTCTTCATGTGGCTTCACTGGAGGATTCCATATACCCCAAAGAGTCTAGCAAGATACACAGCCCATGAGAAAGCCCTGCACCACTGGAACTTTGGCCACTGTCCATGTTTGTACTTAAGTGCTGCGTGATCAGCCAGGTGGAATACTAATGAAAATCACGTGGCCTGGGCTGCTGAGAAGGAGCCCAGAAAAGATGGGAAGCAAACCTTTTTGAGCTGGTCAGTGCAGAGGCACTTGGTCAACAAGTAGGACAGGTACCTTCTGCACTAGTTGGCAATGAGAAAGGAAGTCAAACTCCAGACACTGGAGCATCCCAGGGCTCAAACCTGGGACTGCTAACTCAACATCTCCACTCAGACATGCCCTAGGCATTTCAGAATAAATGGGTCTTTCACTAGGCTACTGATTTTCCCTCCCAACCTATTTACATCAGCCACATCCAACAAACATTATTGCCTACCAAAGACTCTGAGCAAGACACCTGCTCTTTCTTGTTACAAGTGAATTGACTAAGTGTTATAAGAGGTGTCAAAGACACTGATAGTAACACTAGACCGAAGACTTTGTGTTTGTCATAATAAGAACTGAAAAAGAATTGAAAAAATAACTTTTCCACCCCATGAAATTCAATGTGTCCTCATACCACCAGAAATAATCATGAGTATCAGCACTACCCAGCCAAAAATTTGAGGAACACTGGAGTGTATGATTCTGGAATTTAATTCAGTGTCTAATCCGATTCAAGTAGAGTACCAGGGTCTGGGTGAGATGATTTAGAAGCCCTGTACCGGCCACAGAGACAGCCTGCCCTGAGAGCGAGAGCAAGAGTGAGTCCTCCAGTCTTTAACTGACCCATTAGCAGCTGTGAGAAAATGACAAGGATTCTGGGAACATGGCAACCTGAAAGAAATCATCATCTCTATTCTATATGCTCAGGCTGAGTCAGAGAACTTCTGAGACATGCAAGTGGGAAATAAGGCTGAAAAACTGTGTGGAAATGTCTCCCTTTTCTTGAAGACCAGCTTTAGATAGCTTTGGAGCAAGGATCTAAAACCATACATGGGGCTGGGGGTAAAGATTACTTTTAGAGCACTTGCCTAGCATGTGTGTGGTCCTGGATTCCATTCCTAGCACCTCAAAAAAAAAAACAACCAAAAAAAGTCACAGAAACTGAGATGAGCTTGACCAAGAGATTGGTGGACTCCAAGTGTGTGTGCACACACATGTGTATGTTTGTCACACATGTGTGTGTGTGAGTGGCAGGGGGTGAGGAGTTTGGGGATGAAGGGAAGGGAGGCAGAACTGGCTTTGGTTGATTAGCCCACATCTCTATGGAACCAAGGAGTCAAGAAGCCACTAAATAAGTGAGCTACAACTCCCTGTCCCTGGGGTTGGAGAGAAACAGGAGTAGAAAGGGATTCCTACTGATGTCCCAGGAACAACCTGGTGGCTCACCAATCTCAAAACTATTGGCCCAGAAAGGGGAGGACAGCTGCATCTCCACCAGCTGTACAGTGCTGCCACTAGAGACTCCACAGCCTATCACACGTACCAACAAGGAACAGAGGACACTCACAACACCCCTCCAAGTCCTAGCAGAAGATGATCTATCAGAACAAACAATGCACATGGCCAGTGAAGTACAATTGCTCAAGGATATAAATGACAACTTAAACAGAAGATTGCAAGAACCCCAGAGCAATTCAGAACAGACATAAAAGATCTATATATTAAAACAATGTCTTCCAATTATATGTAATGAGTCCCTGCTGAGATGGAAATGAGTGGCCTGGAAGACCAAATGGAAAAATTATCTCCAAGTACAGAGCAAACCACAAAGACAGAATTTATAAGGAAAAAGATAAAAGACCCACAGAGATCTAACAGAGCATATTGGGAGTTCTAGAAGAAGAAAAAGGAACTGATGTAGGACAGCTAATAATTAAATGGTAAATAGGAGACATTTCCCCTGAGCTGAAAAAAGACCTGAGTCTGCAGATTTAAAAGGTTCGCAAAGTTCTGGAAGGAAGGACAAGAAATGACATACACATAGGAGCAATTCTTCAACTTGACTACGAACATAAACCTTAAAAACTTCCAGGCAAAGAGAACATATTACCCAGAGGGGGTGGTGGTCAGAATGGCAATGAACTTGTCTAAAACACTATAAGCTAAAAGAGCGTGAAATATCATTTATAGATTGCTCAGAAAAGAGAACCAAAGCCCCTAGACAGTTTGCCCATCACTTTTTATATGGTAAAAGATCTTTGCAGACATTAAAGAATTCAAAGTTTACAACCCACATATCCCATCTACGGCAAATACTTAAAGCAGCAAACAATGAACACACCAGAATAGAGACCTCAACATAAGGCAAATGAAAGGTCAGGAAGGCATGATGAGTAAGGAAGCTTGCTCACATACCTGTGCTCTCCCTTCTCCCAAATCTGCATGGGCATGGGCCATGCTCCAGGAAGGGGACAGCTGAACAAGGACTCTGAAAATAGGGTAAATTAAAGGGAAATTCCAGCAACAGCTCAGAGCCAAAAACATTCTGTGATCCTAACAAAATCAAGGACTTGAAGAAGAGGGGAGTAAAAGTGTTTCAAGGTTTCATTTTAAGTCTGGGGCAATGAAATAATTTTAGACATCTTGTCCTTTTAAAGCATGGAAAATCAAGGAGAAAATGGATCATGTTGGAGGGGAAAATAGTTATTTTGTATTATCTTGTTTTCAAATAACAGTAGAGCAATATGTATTTGATTATGAATTAAAGGAAAAAGAATGTAACCTTTAATGAAATGGAGAAGTAGGGAACTTTCAAATTAACATCAGAAAAAAATGAAATGCAAGACAACTATTTCAAATCAGCACAAATGGAAAAAATGATGAAAGGAAATTATAAACATACTGTAAGAGGGAAGGAATAAAATCAAATACATCATTTAATGGATTACATTTCTCATTAAGAATAGAAGATATCAGATTTGGTTGAAAATTAAAACAAAAACAAAGCCCTAGGTACATGATATTCATAAGAAAAATAAAGGTATAGAGAAATGTTGAAAACAAATGACTAGGTAAACAGACACTAGGCATATGTAAACAGAAGGAAAGTTGAGGCATCAAAATTAATTTGAGGAAAAATTAACACTGCAGAGGATAGAGATATTTGTAATGATAACAAGAACGTTTTATAAAGTTACAACCATTAGAAACCCAAATGAATTAAACAGAGGCTAAATATATAAAGCATGTTTTACTAGAAAAGGGATAAATAAATTTTGGTATGAAATTTTATGTAGTTGAAGATGAGAGAAAATGAATAATATAATAATTTGTTTAATTAGATGTCTGTAGGTCCTCATATTTCTTGAATACAGAAGGGACCATTTTTAGAGATCTGAGTCATTTACAAAAATTGAGCATGTACTGGATCACAGAGATAAACCTTAACAAACTTTATAAAGAAAAAGATTTTACCGAATAGTTTCTCTGGTGTGAGAAACTGAAAGTGTAAATAAGGACTAAAGGTATAATAGGTCATGTGAAATAGGAAGAAAAGGGGCAAAGGGGAAGGAAGTGGGAGGGCTAGGGGAAAGGATAGAAGGGAATGGGATTAATATGAGAAAATGGAAAAATAGGAACAAAATTTTTGTAAATAGGGAGGGCTGGAGGGGTTGAAGGGAGGGCTGGGCAAGGGTGAAAAACAAGAACCAAGGGAGACTATGTAAAGGTGCAAATTTCCAATGATGAATGTCATTATATTGTATACCTAAAATGTACCAATTATTAGAATGAATAATCGATAATGTAAAATAGGAATAAAAGGTCCAAAGGGGGGTAGTGGGAGGCACAGGGGAAAGGAAAGAAGGGAAAGGAAAAAATGCTGAGAAATGGAAAAAATGGAAATAAAGTCTTTGTAAATAGGGAAGGGTGGAGGGCATGAAGGGAGGGCTAGGAATGGGGAAAAAATAAGAACCAAGATGCATTATGTAAAGGTACAATTCCCAATGAGAAATGTAATTGTGTTGTATACCTACAATGTACCAATAAAAGAATTTAATACAAAAAAAAAAAGAAAAAGATTTTACAGACCACAATCTCTGATCACAGTCAATAAAGTTAAAGATTAAAGAAAGGTGAGAGGGTTGCGCTATAGGTCAGTGGTAGGGCACTTGCCTAGCATGTATGAAACTCTGGGTTCAATTCCCAGACCTCAAAAAAAGTGAGAAGAAAAATATTTATTTAGTAATTAAGAAACCCACTCCTAGGTAAATGAGGATTAAAGAGGAAATCAGAAAGGGAATTCCAAACTATCTAAAAAGCAGTTAAAGCACTGCATACTAGTTCCCATGAATTAAAGAAAAATTCATGCTCAGAAGAAATTCAAAGATTAAATTAAGAAATATGAAAAACAAGAGAATTTAGACCTCTCAAGAAATTACAAGCCAAAAGAGCCTACAATTTTGAATTAATAAAGTTAGAAACTGAAACTGAGATTAAAAAAACAGGAAGATCTTAGAAAGTATACGGAAATGCAAAAACTAAAAGTAAATAAACAAAACTAAATCTTTATAAGGCCAGTTAAGAGAAAAAGAACAGAAACAAGAAAGAAGACCTAATCATAGCTGTAGGAGAGATAAATAAAAATCGTAAAAGAACTCCACATGTACTCTTCCTATGGCCACAGATCTTAAAATCTCATGATTCTATTGCTAAACATAAATCATCAAACTGGCTCAACCCAAGGAACATCTGAATAGACAAATTACCAACAAAAAAATTGCAAAGATGATCAAAGAGCTACCATTGAAAATGGCAGTAGGAGCAGATCAACTGAATTTTATCTAACCTTTAAATGACAGATAATTCCAAGATTTCTTACATGATTCTATGTCATACTAAAAGATGGAGCACAAGCTTCCCAATTGATGCTATACAGCCACCATAATTTTAATTACTAAAACCTGAAGAAGATAGCATATGAACTTACAATTCTCATTTATTAAAATTATTGCAAAGGGGGCCAGAGATTTAGCTCAGTGGTGCCACTGCTTGCCTTACAAGCGCAAGGTCCTGAGTTCGATTCCCCCCAAAAAAATTATTGCAAAGGGTGTTTAAAAAAATTATCAAATTGAATCTAGACTTGTATCAAAAGAATGCAACATGTTATCATTAAATCTATTTAAGAAATGTGATGCAACAGTATTATCCATGACAAACACAAAGAAAGTGGGGAAAGCTGTAGGTTGATGTCAGTAGAGGCTGAAAAGGCACTTGGTAAATTTTAGATCATTTCTGGGACCAGGGTGTAGTGTGGATAAAGGGAGACTAGATTTGATGAGCCCATGCTGTATGCATGTATGGAAATATCACACTGCACCTCACTACTACATACAATTAATACATGCTAAACAAATGATATTTAAAAATTTGGATAATTTCTAATTAAAAACCAGGAATAGACACTAAATACTTATATAACATTTAAAAATCTATTTACCAAAGGACAACAGCAAATGAGCTGTAAACAATGACATTCTACAACCACTTCAATTAAAATTTAGGACTAGATAAAGATGGCAGTAATCATCATCATTATTTATCATAATTTACTAAAGTTAACATAGTAAAGCCAGAAAAATCACCTTTTTGATAATACTGGATATCCAGAAAACCTAAAATACAATTTTTGTTTGTTTGTTTGTTTTGGGTACCGGAGATCGAACTCAGGACCTTGGGTTTACGAGGCAGGCACAAAGCCACTGAGCTAAATCCCCAGCCCCCTAATTGTTTTTTTTAAAATAAATTTTATTTTATTTTACCCCATCCCCTCTCAAGCCCTTCCCCTGTTTAAAAAATATCTATTATAATTAATAAGAGAAGTGATATAAGGCTGGATGCAAATACTCAGATATGAATAGTTTTTCCCCAGCAATAATAATCTTAAAGACATGTAGCAAATACCCACAATGAAAGTAGTGATTATGTATTGCAAACATGCACTAATAAAAAATTATGATAATTATCTGTATTTAGCTATTCCATAATGTGTCCACATTTTGGAACATAATGTTGTAGTGAATGATAAACACACATTAAATTTGGTCAATTAAAAATTAATTTAAAAAATCTAAAAATAAAATGAGACTATTCCATCTATGACAATAACAAAATTATAAATATCCAGGGATAAATTACTCAAGAAACTTATAGAACCTGTAATGAAGAAAACTATACAATCTTAGTATCCATCAGTTCCATTCTTATACAAGAGAAAAATGTGTACATATGTTCCTAAAAGTCATGCAAAGGAATGTTAATAACATTGCTACTGGTAATAGCTCACAACCAGGAGTCACTCAATGCCCATCAACTCCTTGGAAAAGGACTGAAAAGAATTGTGGTTAGTCACACAATGGAATACTATACAGCCATAAGAAACAAGCAGAGCTACATACAATGGCGTGGATAAATCTGAACACTGACTGGAAAACAAAGCAAAAGAGTCTAATACAACATGATTCAGTGAGATAAAATATCAAAAGAAGCCCAACTAATCTATGCTGTTGGAAGTCAGACTATGGTCTTCCACGTGGTATAATGATGAAAAGAGAGCACATTCTGCTTTGATGGGGGTGCTGAATACTCTGATATGTTCACTTTTGGAAATGCATCAAGTTCTACATTAGGATTTGTGTATTTTAATAGGCATGTTATACTTCAAAAATGTTTTATTGAAGGATATAAAAGCAGATTTAAAGAAAAGATATGTTCTTGAATGGGAACATTATAAAAATGCCCCTTTGTGTAGTAGAATTTTAGTAGACAAATTTTAATTAGAATTTCAATAAGTTTTTGGTTTTATAAAATTAGAGCCTCTATCCCCCAAAAAGTTGATATTTCCCTTTAACCCCCAGCCTGTAGAAGCTGAAGTCTGGCTCCTTTATCTCACACAGACACTCACATATCCTCAAGGCTGAGGCCCATGAGGTCACACCCTGATGGTCCGTGTCCACACAAGTTCTAGTGGGGGCTGAACCTGAGAGGGATCCAACAGGGTAACATCTAGTTCAGTGTTGACATAGGAGGTTGGTCCAATGTGAATGCTTCCTTTTACCACCAATACCAATTAGATAAGAAGATTGGCCAACACTTGCTCCACTGGGCTGTAAAAATATTTTCATTTCTCAAATTCCCCTCTGGCTTGCTTTAAAGGCTTCTCAAACAAACAAGCATTCCATTATCACTATCTTATGCAGCCTTCACACATAACCTATTAAGGAGAAAGGATAGCTATTCACTTTTCCCCATCTTCCAGGCAATAAAGCAGAAGTTTGAAAAGGATGTCAACTGTTCAAGGTTACCAGCCAACAAGCAGCCATGCCGGGGCTCCAAACCTGGTCTTTAGTCTCTACATTCCAGGCTTCCTCCCTGCTAATCTTTGTGATAAGACAAAGTGGCAGAATGAATCACATGCTGCTGTGGGTAAGATGGAGGAATGATGGGGGTGACAGGTCCTGGCACCAGATGGGTCCTCCAGTGAGTCTTTCTAGGAGAGATGGCTGGAACCTGGGCCACGCTAAAGGGGCTGAGGCTTGCCACTGCTCAAACTCAGCTGCAGAAATGATGACTGCTGCTGCTGCTATCTAGTCAGACACTCAGAGGTCAAGTGAGAGCAATTCCCTGGCAGAAATCCCGGCAGGAGGCAAGCACCAGCCCTAAGTACTAGTGGAGCCTCAGATCTGGTCCTGGCACAGCACATCCTCTGGGTCACTTGGACTCCACCTGCAAGAAGGGCCCTGTGAGCTGTGGCCCAGTGCACATCAAGGAAGCAGAGCATCTCCCTTTTCTGAAGACAAGGGAGCACTACTGCCTATGAGACAGAACACCGGGACTGGCCTTGGGCATCGGTGAATTCACTGGGGTCTTCCTGACAAGGGTATGTGGATGAGCTGCTCCTTGTGTGACAACTCAGTGAGGCTGTGAATGCTCCTAAGATGTGGTGGGATAGAAGGGGTGAACAGGCTCACTACTGAACATACAGAAGAATGATCGTGCCAACACCACGCTCTGTGGTTGATGTGCACCATCACCTGTCATTTCACAATATGGGAGGTAGTGTTACAGAGGATGGAGTGGAGGCTAAGAGAGGTTACCTCACTTGCCTTAGGTCACACACAGCTGAGCTTCTGGTTGGGAAGCGTGTGTTCTCCCTGAGGTGCTACAGTACCCACTTCACTTAAACTCCACATGCTGGCTCACTCTCCTTGCAGCTGGTGTCCTGTGAGGCCAGCAGCATAACACTCACTGCATTCCCTAGTCTGCCTCTGGGAAGCAGCTTTGGGAACTTGGAATCAAAAGACCTAGGTTCACAGAGGCTGTCCCACCTGTAATGAGTGTTCTGCCATCCAAAACTAATACCCAAGGGAGACACACTATAGCATCTATCTTGGTTATTCTTCTTGTTGCTGAAACAAAGTACCTGACACCCAAAGTTAAAGGAGGAAAGGTTTATTTAGCTCACAGTTTGACAGTTTGTAGAGGTTTCAGTTCATAGTTGGCTGGCTCCAAGGCAGGGTGACATGGCAGAGGGGTATCGCAGAGGAGAAACAGTTCATGGTGGGCAGAAGGTAGTAAAGCAGAGAAGTAGTAGGAAAGCAAGCAGCAAGCAGCTAAGAGGGAACCTTTTTCTGTCCCTTATATCTTATCCAGGCTACCTGACCTTAGAGCAAGTAGCACTCACACTGTGGGGAGGGGGAGCACCCTTAATCTTAGCATCTCACCATGAATCAATCCCAGCATCACATCCTTGATTCCAGCATCACACAACCTAGATCAAGCCACCTCTGAAAAGTCCCACCTATGACTGCATGAGGCTTTGGGGGGACATCTAGATACAAACCATAACAGCATATAGTTTACCTTGTATCTTCATATATAATAATAATAATAATGATAATAATAATAATTATTATTATTTTTAGTACCAGAGATTGAAATCAGGACCTTGTGCAGAACCACTGAGCTAAATCCTCAGCCCCTGCAGGTATATTCTTTTTTTTTGGTACCGGGGATCAAACTTGGGTCCTTGCACCTGCACAGCAGGCAGCGAAACCACTGAGCTAAATCCCTGGCCCTGCAGGTATATTCTTAATAAGTCATGTTTCTGGCCTGATCAGCTCACTTGAGGCAGAATTTCCTCTATCCTCTTCTGGTGTGACCCTACTTTGAGGATGGAAGAATGGTTTCTTATACTTCCTATCATTTCTGCCCACTGCTCCTTTGTCTATAGGGAACAAGACTACTGTCCATATGACAGGGACTCGGAGGACTGGAGACAGTAGCTGGTATCTCTGGCTGAAAGCCTCTGGCTTTAGGCCCCAGAAAAGGTACTTACCAGCACACAGAAATCTAAAAAGTGTGCTTTAAGGTTCACAGTGGAGCCACCTGGTTCTCAGAGAATATAGCAGCCTGGTTGACCAGCTAGAGTTAGAGTTAAAGGAAGAATAAAAGTGGGATGGAGGGCAAGTATGAATGGATGCTCTTACTAAGTACTGAAATGACTCCCACTGGGAGAAGGTAGGAGTGGATTAAATTCTGTCACCCAATATGTACCCTATTAGCAGATGATGTTCTGTGTTGGCAAAGTGAGGCCAAGGAGGGTGAGCAGATTCTTCCACAAACTCTTCATCATAAAGGAGGCTGCTGGGGGAAATCCCATTTGCATTGACAACCTGGGGCTCTGTATTCTAAATGGTCTTCCTAGGATTCATCTCAGCAGAGAGGAAAAATATTTGCTGATTGTCTTTTGTTGTTTTTGGTACCAGGGATTGAACTTGGGTCCTTGTGCTGTCGAGGCAGGCAGTGGAACCACTGAGCTAAATCCCTGGCCCTATTTGCTGATTGTCTTGTAAAAGTTAATTAACTGTTATTAAAACATGCCCTTGAGTTTAATATTATTTCACCATTTACATATTGTCAGCCTTCAAGTGATGGCGACTCCCTGAGCTGACTCTTCAACTTGATTTCATTTGTGCTGTTTTAAGAACTTCTCTCTTGAAGTATGCATGTATACTCACAGTGTTTCAGAGGTGTAATGAACAATTTCATTGGAAAGTAGGCAAGAACACCAGGCTTGGAATCAGAATCCCTAAGTTCAAAGCCAAATTGCCAATTTTTACCTAGATGGCTCTGGATAAATCATTTAATTCTGATCCTCACTTTCCTCAGGTATAAACTAGATAATTCCTGCTCAGTTTCTTGTACACATAGGGATACTGCGAGGATTAGTGAGATGTCTATGATGTCCATTACAGACTGTAAAATACATAAAGAAATGAGGAAACAAAACATGTAAGATGGTTCTTTATCTAGGAGGTAAGGATCTTGGATGGATATTTATGGCTTGGGATTATCCAGTATCTATTCTGTTCCCCTTTTGCCAGCTTCAGCTGTTTGGAGATCACTTCTCCCCCACTCTTGCTTAACATCATTAAGGTGGAGTCTAAGTCAACACATGGCATCTCTCAAAACCACAGTGATGGGCTCAGGGATGGAAATATAAGCCAAACAGAATCAATGAGGTACAGTGAAGAGGAGTAAGAAGACCTTTCCTGGGATGTCCAATAAAGAAACTCACACTTTGAATGATGATTGGAAGCTGAAGCCACATGCCCTGAGGCTGAAGTTGTAATGTTCTGGTCTGTAAAAGTGAGCTCATCTGAGAGTGAAGTCAACAAGGACTTGAGCTCCAGGAGGAGAGACACCAAGCCCTGATGAGGTCTTTGAAGCCCTTGGGGCTAGACTTTTTAGTGACAGGGGTTGCTAAACTTCTTTCTTATTTAAGCCAGTATGGGGTGTATTTCTATTATTTGCAACTGAAAGGGTTAGTACATAATCTGAATTAAAACAGGAATGATCAATAATCAGTATCAGTTTCTAGCTATGTTTTCCAAAGGAAATCTCTGTCCCAAGTGCTCTGCTTTCTAAATGAGTCACCCTACTAAACCTGGTGTCAGGACTGGGTCTAAACTAAGGACATTCCATTTTTTCCACAAGTGAAACTGCATCAGGGAATATTAACAGTGACCTTTCTTAGTCTAACTGGCCAAGCCTCAAGAGTTCTTCAAGAATTCCTTCCTTGAGATGTACTGTCCTTCTAGATCTGCAGTTTGCAAGGATTGGTCTGAAGACCTCTGATTACTGCCAATAAGGTTGGTGGTTATGGTTCCTTGCTTGCCTTCATTCCCTGACAAACTGTACACAACTCATCAACTCGGCCAACTTGTCTGATGGACACCCTCTGCACCTTCCATGCTTCTGTGCTTCTGCTTGAACTTTTCACCCCAACTACAATATCTTCCCTTGCTACTTAGCACCAGCTCCTCCTGAATATTCAAGGCTGGGGCAGACACTGTCAGTGACCAAGCCATCGTTTCTTCTCTTCCTTGATGGGTAAGTCCCAGATATGATCTAGTTTTCAGAACTCCTGATTGGTCTGAGCTCATCATGTAACTGCATCCTAAGTAGTGACAGTTTAGGAAGAGAGTTGGGACCCAAATCTGTACAATGTTAGTCTGCCAGTAGGGCTTTGGAAATAGGAGGGATTAGATACTTTAATGTCCCTGGATTTGGGTAGTAAAACAATGATGCCTGGAGTTTACTGAAGTGAAGAGCTAGTTGATGTGCTGGGAATGGCAGAATAAAATGAGAGACATAGGTCCCTGACAACCTTCACTGGGTGACCCTGTGATGCTTAATTTCCATACCTCTTGGTAAGTGAGTTATTAATAATTTCCTCTATGGTTTATGCCATTTTGAGTTTCTGCTTTTTGCAGCCAGGATCCCTAACTAAAAAAAGCTCAATTTAAGCTCTTTCTTCCTTGGCAATTTTCCTGACCATGCCAGTCCATAGGAATATCCCTTTCCCCAACACTGCCCTTCTCAATGCATGTCCCTTAGATTTATTGTCATTGGTAGCAAAGTGGAACCATTTTCATTCTAGAAGTGGACTTCTGTAGCAGTATTGAGAAGATGTTGAGGCTACATCTGGGCTCAGCAGAAAAGAGTACTGTGACAGTGTCTGAACTTAGGAGCAAGGACAACCACCTCCAAGAATTCCAATAAAACTTCTGATTCTAACAAAACTTCCAACAGTGCCACCCGGGCTATTCCTCTCCAATTCTTCCATAATTCCTGTTCTTTTTTTTTTTTTTTCTGGTACCAGGGATTGAACTTAGGAACTTGTGCTTGTGAGGCAGGCGTGGTGCCACTGAGCTAAATCCCTGGGCCCATAATTCCTGTTCTTCAAGACTTCTTTCCTTGAGATAGACTCTGGGTATACCTTCTCCATTTTTATCAGGTATTCAGGGCAAAACCTCAGGCTTATCCTTGACTCCTTTCTCTCATACCCATAGTCAATATGAAAAGAAATCCTGTTGGCTTTACCTTCAAAGCAGACCCAGAACCTGACTGCTATACCACTTCCCCACCTACATCATTATCACTGGTGCAAATCACCATAGATTCTTTCCTGAGTAACTTCAACAGTCCCCCAGTGATCTCCCTGCTTCTACACCTTGTCCCTGGGCTGTTGTCCATAATGAGATCAACACTTCCCACAGGCTCCCATCACACTCAAAATAAAAGTTCAAATCTTTATCACAGCTTTGAACATAGCCCAGTCCTAACCTCCCACTCCCTCTCTTGACCTGATGTTTTTCCACCTGACACTCTTTACTACACTTACTAGTCTCTGTCTGCTAAACACATTAAAACACTCTCACCTTGGGGCTTTTGCACTTCATAGTTCCTCTGCTTGGAACATACTTCTTCACCCACTTCTTCCTTCACTTCTTCACTTCTTCCTTCAGATTTTTGCTTTTTCTTTTTTCCTGAGATTGGGGTCTCACTATGTTGTCCAGGTTAGTTCTGAACTTTGGGCTCAAGATAGGACTACAGACATGCATCACTACGCCCAGATTTTTCAGATGTCTGCTTAAATATTAACCTTGGAGAGGATGTCCCTGACCATTCTCATTAAGTAGCAGCTCCCTCTAAGCTTCTTACTCTACTTTTCCTTCATTGTTACTGCCTTTGACTCACTACTTTTCTATAGCTTTGATATTTGCTTTACCATCCTGAAAGGTGAGGCTGTATATTAATCATTCCTCTTACCAAGAGACCAGACCAGCTCCAGGCACAGAGTATGTACCTAGTAACTACTTGTTTGGGAGACACTCTATATCTCCTGTTGTTTTTAATACAGTGCTCTGCCCATAGTAAGTGCTCACAAAGCTTGTCTATTAGATTTGGGTATAATTGTGTAATATCAGCACTCTTATTTCTTGCAGAAAGGAAAGTTTCTTTTGATACATATGGACAAGAATTGGAAGGTAGCACAGAAAACTAGAAATGGGTGGAAGAGATTTTTGAATTTTAATTTCTCTAAATGCTATTGACAGCACAAATGCATAAATATATTTTACTGTTAAACATTGTTTCCAAGAATCATGTATGTTTTTCTCAGTATTGTCTGAAGCAAAGCAGTTTGTGTTTTGTTTTGTTTTTGGTACTGAGGGTCGAATTCAGGTCCTTGCGCTTGCACAGCAGGCGGCAAAACCACTGAGCTAAATCCCCGGCCCTGTTTGTGTTTTGTTAAAGGTACTGACAACCGAGGCTGGGCAGTTAAAAATCTTCTTCAGAACCCCTCATCCCCAAAGAGACCTACAGAGAGACTTCAAACTTTTACAAGTGAGAATTCTGAGAATTGCAACCTTTGATCTGTATGTATGAAAATGCATATTCATTATCATAATTGCTTTGCTTTTACATTTCTAGCTTACAACTCTAAATATCCATTATGTGTGGGTTATTCTTCAAGAAGTGTAACATAGGTTAAGTAACTTTCCACCACTGAAAGGACTGAGTCCAATCCTTTATCTTGGGCAGACTGTTTGCAAATATTCATCAACTAGCCAGTATGTATCAAGCATCAACCACATTCCTGCTCAAAAAGCCCTTGTCTCCTTAGGGAGACAGACAGGTGTCTGGGTTTTACAAGATTTCAGGGAAGAAGATGTGAGTTGGGCTTTGGAAGAGGACTGTTTGATCCATTCTGATCCTGTTATTCATTGAATATCTATCATGCACAGGTGTGGCACAAGGTTCTACAGAGTCAAAAGCATGGGGCCAATCACAAAAAGCCAACTATCCAATATGTGAGAAAACATCTGGAAAAATCTAACTCTAATAAAAAGTAGCAAAATAACAGCTACATCGTAAGAGAAAAGAAAAACCACCCATGTTTTAAAGGGATTCAGAGGAGGAAGAAGCACAGCTGCCTAGAGAAATCAGGTGACTCTGGGAAAACCATGACACTTTGTGGCCTAGCAGAAGAAGTGGGTGTGACAGGCAAAGATGTGGAACACGTGGGTGGGGTTATTCCAGGTAAAGGAAACTGTGTACCCCAAGTCAGGAAGATAGTAAGGTACAGGGTATAGTTTGCCCAGGATGGTCGCCCTAGCCCACATGCTCTGTGGCCAGGCCATGGCAAGTCATGGAGGTGGTGAAAGCAATGGAAAGCTGAGCTGGGTGTGTGGACAGGTACGTTAGACTGGGGAGAGAGGAGGAAAAATGGCCAGCTAAAAGGGCTGTCAATCAGGGTGAGGATCACAGTGGGTTTAAACTGACAAAATAGGCATTTGACTCTTCATGCCTTATACCGATGCCTTATGTTCTTTTGCATGCATAAAATATTACATAATAAAAAGGCCTACTTGATTAATTTACTTAGTCAACAATCATAAATGAAACCTTTGCTTTTTGGAAGAGAATGAGATGACAGACTGTACATGGGGGATGGCCTGTAGGAAAGAAGCTGGGCAGGGCAGGCAGGGGAGAAATGCAGGCACAGGTTGCTGGGGGCCAGAGGGAGCAGGAGGGAGAATGTAGAAGTATGGACAAACAGGACCTCAACAGGCGCTGGAAGGATATTGGTGCCATGAACTTTTCCATGAGGGAGATCTTGGGCAAAGGAGGAGTTTCTGTTCACAAATATATTGGTTCCTCCTCCTTTTCAGCCCCCAGATGGGAAATTTGCTTGAACTGCATTTAGCCTAAGGACACTGAATTTGATATCTATGGTAGCATCCTGAAGCAGCCTCCAGGCGGTTAGGGGTTTCTACAACAGGATCCTTGTTTCTGTGTACAGAGCTCTGATGTTCCAGATTGTGACCTGGGCTATTACCATGAAAACAGACATTCTAGAGAAGAGGTTTTCTCCTTGATGCCTCTGTGGTTACTGTCAGCAGGCATAAATAGAGGTTTTCTACAACAGACCTTTGAAGAAAGTTTGATAATAGTTTTAAGAGGACCTGAACCTAGCAAACCCTGAGCAGGTGGATGGAAGGGATTAAATGGCTGTTAGGGCCACCTGGTATGGCCTCAAACAGAGCAATGTAGAGTCAGCCATGTTCTCTTATCAGGGAAGCAGACAGGTATATCCTAAAGCAGTAACACAAGTGGCAGGTAGGCTATGAGGAAAGAAGTTTGACTCAGAGCCTGGGGAGATCTGACTTCCCTCCCTGACTCAGAAAGCCTGCAGAGGTTGCAGCAGGGAGGAAACAGGGTGGTCATTACAGAGGAGACCCTAGACCCTAGATTCTGGCAGATCTGAATTTCAGTTCTGGTGCCCTTAGACCAGTACACCCAATCTAAATTATAAACCTCCCATTAGTTCCTTTTGAAACAACTGCATTTTTCTTTCCTAGCACTTTTCACAATTTATAATAAGATATTGTAAGTCCAGCCTCTAGACTTGGAACAGTGAATGCCTCAACTGCTATGTTTTTTGTTCTCAGTGGGCCATGTTTTGACACAGAAAGTACACCGTATCAGTTCCCAAATCTGTGATTCCTTAGGGGCTGGCTCAAATGCCATCTCCTCATCTTTGGGCCTCCAGCTCCCAATAATTGCTCTTTCTATTCAAGCACCCCTGCCCTATATCTGGCCCATATACTTTTTGCTTTTGCAGAAAGGTAAAAGGTTTTAGTGTATCTATAAAAATTTCCTTCCTAGGTACCCTCATGTGTTCCTTCTGGGTCAGGAAAACATCCCCATCAACTTCTTTCATACTCTCTAAATACCTAGGGCAATGCCTGCTATGTTTGTAAGTTAATGAATGAGTCAGTGAACAAGATTTTCTGACTGCCCTAGGGCCCACCACCTTTAACTGGCTAGGGCTGTGAACTTTTCTACAAAAGACCTGAGCATTACCCAGCCAACCTGAATCAAAGGAATATCAAGACTGTGGTTCCAAGACAAATCTATACAAACTGAATTTAGCAGCTGCAAAGAGTCAAAGCAGCACTCACTGATTTGTAAGAATGGATGAATGACCCAAAATATCAGCTAGGCTGCAATCACCTACTTGAGGCTTTCTCCCAGGATCCACAGTGGTAGATGAGGCACCTTATAGACAAACCAACAAGGATCTCTCATTTATAAAGTAAATAAACGTTCTTTTTTTCCCCTCTTGATTCAGTTGTTCTAAGACTCTAGTGCAGACTGATCCTAAAGGCATTATTTTATTTTATGGAAAATATTTTAGTAGAACATTTTTTTGGGGAAAACGAGTGCCAGAGAAAACCAGCACAGGGGAAGACCTGAGAGGCCATCAGAGAAATGTCCCCTGATGATTCCCAAGGTGGCTTATTACTGAGCTCTTTAGGCAGAACTTGGAAATGGGACTTAGGCATGGCCTTTGCCTACAGAAGCGGTGGTGGCTCTGAGAACTGGTGGGCCCTCTCCTTCTTCCTGAATGGGTGCTTCTATCATGGGCACTTGCCGAGCCTGGCTGTGGGTGCAAACCCTCCCATCCACTGCCTACTGCAGCTTGGGCTGCCACAAGGAATGCCTATGTAGTGAGAAAAGGCCTCCTTGGTTGGAGTTCAAGGGAAGGCAAGTCCATGGGGGCCAAATGACTTGGAGAATCTCAGTCTGCTGAAGTGGTGGGAGCCCCCATACCCCAAGCAGACTTTCTCCACCCAGCGGGCCCAGAACACAGGTTGTTAAGGATTGTCCCACTACACAGTACTTCTCAAACAATGAGGAATCTGATTTCTTATTCTTGTTAAGCACAGCCAGATCCACAACTGCTAATCAGAGCTTCTCATCAGCCTGAGGTAACCAGGGTTACCACTCTGTTGGATGTAATTCCAACCAACAGCAAAGATGCTCCATGGCCTCATTAGTCTACAAGGCCTGATCACAGATAGGAGCCCAGTGATATTTTTTTTAATGCTAAGTGTTGTTCACAGACTGACATTACTATGTTCAAAAATTCTAGGATGGGGCTACTTGCATCTAGCTTAAGACATCTTTTAAAGGATGAGGACACTGAGGCCCAGGAAAGCTAGTCTCATAGTGAATTAGTGTAGATGGCATCCAGATGATGTTTCTTGCACTTCTTTCCCTTTATCTACACTCATTCAAGCAGACTGTGGCTTCTCAAGCATAGGGGCCCTGGCCTTTATCTGTAGCATCACACAGTGGTGGATGCAACTAAAAGTTAAGGTCTGAATCAGACTGCAATTTTGCCTTCACTCTGTTCTAGCTGAGTCACTACAGACAACATGTAAACTCTGAGCCTCATTGTCCTTATGTGCTAAAAGGCTACTACAATAGTACCTTGAGCCACTCATCCTCTTTCCTCAGGTGCAAATTAGGGATATTCATATAACAGGGCCTACCTCATTGGGTAGTTGTGAAAATAAAATGACTTAATATAGGTAAAATGCTTAGGACTGCGCTGGTACTCAATGAATATTTTTAATAACTTTATTAAAATATAATTCACATACTATACAAGTGACCTATTTAAAACATACAATTTAATGGTTTTTGGTACATTCAGAGATATGTTCAACTATCACCATAGTCAATTCTGGAACATATATCTCCTCAAAGAGAAACCCAGAGTCCTTCAGTTGTCACCTCTCCCCTCCCATTCCTAAGAAACCAGTAATCTACTTTCTACCTCTACTTTCTACCTCTATCAATTTCCCTATTCCGGACTTTTATATATATGAAATCATATATAGTCTTTTGTCATTGGCTTCTTTTCATTACCTCTACAAAGATCTTTGTACAAGTTTCTATATGGAGTTACTTTTCCTTTCTCTTGGGTATTCAGCTAGGAATGAAAATGCTGGATTATAATGGAATGCTGTGTTTCATCATTTGAGGAACTGCCAGGCTGTTTTTCAAAGTAATTGCACCACTTTATATTCCCACCAGTAGTGTATGAGAGTTCTGATTTCTCCACATCCTCACCCAACACTAGTTACCTCACTTTTTTAATGTAACCATCCTAGTAGTTATTAAGTATTATCTGTGGTTTTGATTTTCATTTCCCTGGGCTGGGGATTTAGCTCAGTGGTTCTGGCGCCTGCCTCGCAAGCACAAGTTCAATCCTTGGTACCAAAAAAAAAAAAAGTAAAAGGGAAGGTAACTTCCTGTGTGACCTTGATTTGCATTTCCCTAATGGCTAATGATGCCAAGCATCTTTTCAAGTGCTTATTGGAGATCTGTATATGTTCTTTGGAGAAGTGCCTACTATTCAGATCCTTTGCCTATTTTTTGAATTATTTGTCCTTACTACTAAGTTGTAAGAGTTTTTGATATATTCTTTATAAAATTCCATGTTAGTTAAATGAGTTGCAAACATTTCCCCTATTTTTGTCTTTGTATTTTCTTGATATCCTCTGAAGTATAAGAGTTTAAATTTTGAAGTTTAATTTTCTTTTTTCTTTTGTTTCTTTTAGAATCGCCAAATTTCATGAAGATTTACCCCAATATTTAATAGTTTTTGTCTTTCCACTTAGGCCTTTGATTCATTTTGAGTTAATCTTTGTATATGGTATGAAGTAAGGCTCCAACTCTATTTATTTACCCATGACTATCCTGTTGTCTCAGCACTATTTGTGGAAAATACCATGTTTTCCTCATTGAATGATCACTCTGATGACAGACATGAGTTTATTTCTGGATTCTCAATTCTGTTCCATTGATCTAAATGTCTATTCTTGTGCCAGTGCCATACAGTCTTGATTACTACTGTTTTGTAGTGAGTTTTGACTTGAGCCCTACTTTATTTTTCCTTTTTAGTGTTTTGGTTATTCTAGGTTCCTTGACATTCCAGATGAATTTTAGGATCAGCTTGTCAATTTCTACAAAGAAGATACCTGGGATTCTGATAGGGACTGCATTGGATCTGTAAATCATTTTTTTGGGGGGGATATCAATATTATTTTTTCTTCCTCTTTCTATTATTACTACTACTACTATTACTATCTTTTAATCCTATGATAAATTTATAATGACCCATGTGAAGTGCCAACATGCAGTAACAGTTAAGTACATTTTAAAAAAAATCAGTGTTGGGCTGGGGATTTAGCTCAGTGGTTCCACCACCTGCCTTGCAAGCGCAAGGTCCCGAGGAGTTCGATCCCTGGTACAAAAAAAAAAAAAAGATCTGTGTTTTTGCCACTACTTCTGAGAGGGCTCAA
Organism: Heterocephalus glaber; assembly: GCF_053883595.1. Taxonomy (NCBI): domain Eukaryota; kingdom Metazoa; phylum Chordata; class Mammalia; order Rodentia; family Bathyergidae; genus Heterocephalus; species Heterocephalus glaber. The sequence goes on from NW_028258137.1 coordinate 29,310,815, forward strand.
TGGCCTACACAGTGCCTTCTAACTCTTGACTGTGGCCAGGCAGAAATACAGGCTGTTTCCAAGTCATAGTTTAGAGAATTCTCAGGTTCACAGCTTGTCCTCTTCCTCACGAGGCCTCACTCTGAGGCTCCAGCCAGGCTCTCTTCAGCAGACAGCATGCTCTCTGTTCATGCTTGGTTCCCTCAGCCCTGTAACCGAGAGCTCCTCATGAACGAATAAACATATATGTACTAAATCAAAACACCTTCTCGGCTGCCTTGGCAAGAAGGGACATTGGACTTCAGGGGAAGGAAAGGAACAAGTCTGGTTCATTATTTCCCAAACTTCAGTCATTCAAGGAGCATATTCATGATTTTTGGGCATGTACTACCATACTCCATTTACTCAGTAGCTTAACTTAATTCTACATCCTGGAAACAAACATCTTATTTTAAAAGGACATTTTTTTATCACTGTCTTAAGTGGAAAAATCAGTATCACATGCTTTAACAGGTGATTACCACAAAAGCAAACACAATGGAAACAAAACCATATGATAAAAGGGTTTGTTAAGGCTCTGGGATTTAGCTCAGTGGTGCCGCCGCCTGCCTCGCAAGCGCAAGCGCAAGGTCCCAAGTTTGATCCCCAGTACCAAAAAACAAAAACAAAAACAAAAACAAAAAAACAAACCATAGAGAAAACACTTGAAGCTATAGACACAGGCAAAGACTCCCTGAATAGGATTTCAATAGCACGGGAAAAAAGAGCAAGAATCAACAAATGAAACTACATAAAATTAAAATGTTTCTAAAAAAAAAAAAAGGCTTTGTTAAAAGACACTAGCAAGCCTTACAAGGATGTTAAGACATTCTACTACCCACCAGAGGCTCTCTTCTCAACCTAATCAGAAAGACTGGAAAAGAACAGAAATGAGGCTTACTGCCCCTCTTAGTGACTGAATGATGTGCCATGTACAGTCACGCTTGCTCCAGAAGCACTGCACTTGAGGCTGAGGAAGGGCTTTGAGAATTGACGGCTTGCTCCCCAGGCTTGCAATTCATACAGGTCTTCCCTAGACAGTAGTGGGAATCACAACACAGGTGCCCAGCATGTTGCTCATCCAAAGTGACAACTTGTAAAAGCAACATCAGAGCACTGTAGCAGGTGTAGAGGAGTCCTGTATGACCCCTTTGGACTGTAGCAGCAGGACTACTTGGTTCTCGAAGTCTGCATCTGCTCCATGAAGCACAGAGCAGAGCTTAGGCAACCAAGCACACAGAGGCTCAGAGTATTGAGCCCTAGACAAAGCTGGATGGTCCCAGTGCCACCTCCTAGAAGGAGGATTCTTCCCCTGGAAGCACCCTAGCTTGGCTGCCAGTCCTTGGCTTGCCTTCTCCTTTGGCACAGGGTTAGCCTTTTTGAGCTCAGACAAATCAAACCATAGCCCATGGAGAATCTATTCCCTTAGCTTTCTTAAGATTTTCCCCACACCTGGGCTCTAAGGATGACTCTATACCAGGAGAACACCTTGATCTGCTTTGCAGTTCACAGCCGTATCACTCTCAGCACCTGGTCATGGCTAGCAACCACATGGAAATCCCAGCACAGAGATCTCAGGGTCCTGTGTAGGCATTCATGGAACAACTGGCAAAAGTCAACCAAAATGAGGAAAATTTTGATTCTGATACAAGATTCATATCAAAGTTCAAGGCAACCAAAGAAATAGCATGCAACTGACATACTCACATGTATATACCTATGGGGGTACCACTCAAAAAACATTACACAGGGCCAGGACAGAAAAAAACCAAGCCATTATATGGAGATGGTTAAAAACTGACACCCACTGGATATGAAGTTACTGGTTGGCGTTCATACCTCCCTCCCCCAACAGACCCCAGAGGCAGAGTATTCCCAGCGGTGCCCCACGACTGTCTACTAAATGGAAGTGAGAAAGTGGAGGCAGCAAAATGCTGGGATGGGGTCCACACAACCCTTTCTCTTAGTACTCCTGATCCCTGAGGACACTGAGCTGACACCAAAGAGAAGACACTTCTCCTCAAGGCTGTTTTCCCATGCCCTTGAGGAAAAGTACTCATCTCCATGATGAAGTTACATCAGGGCTGTCTGGGCCCTGCCCTGAATCCAGTGTGTGTTACCTGAAGCCTCCAAATGCTTCTTTCTTCCAGACCACCTATCCATTCATTTTTTGTGGCTTCTGAAGACAAGCAAAAGTTGTTCTTCTGACTCAAAAGCTTAACCCATGAACACTTTGGTGGAGACAGGGCTCCTTTTTGAATGATTGGGAGGACAGTTGCTGAGATCCACTAGAACCATCACCTCCTCTGCCCTAAGGTACTGGGGCAGCCTCTGCTCAGGTTCCTAACTGGAAGAGATGTTGCACACTACCTGTTTCTATCTCTTAGTGAATAAACAGCAATCTCATCATCTACCCTTGGAAAGCGATCTATGGTTAAAGACTCCACTGATAACTAACAATGACATTTACAAGGATCTAGCACCTGGACTACATGCAGTGGTTGCCACTTTGCCAATCTGCTCAAGATACAGAAATCTTCACTTTTCCTAAGAATAAAAAACATTCAGCAATTATCTTTGGAAGTCATCATTAAATTCTTCACGAAAACCCAAAAGAGTATGTGTGATGCCTCAGCAACACTGAGTGTGGGCTCCTAAAGGGAACAGACATTCTAATCTCGTGCACCCTGCCAGTCCCCCTGGGCTCAGCAGGTAGGGACTGGACCTTTCCAGTATGGTCCTAGAACTCTTTCACCAGTTGCTGGAAGCCTAGGCTGGGGAGGGGAACACTGACACAGCTGCTTTTCATTAAGTACCTAATTATCAAAATGAGTTATATTGCAATATAATTCCTTTTTCTCTGTTGGACCACCTACACAATCCTTCTGAGTGGCATTATGGCCATTCTCCAGTTTCCATGGTGCCAACACTGCATTTTACAGAGTTGGCCTCCTTCTCAGCTATGTATTGGCTGATGGACTGAGTAGATTCCCAATTACAACTCAAATCAGAGAGTTTAAGGTAGACTGTCTGAGATGCGTAGCATACAACTTTCAAATGCTCCCAAGTGTGAGTATATGATATAGTGGTCATGGTTGTTTTCTATTATCTTTATTTCCAAAGACAGAGAGAGAAAAACACAAGGAAAGACCTCCTAAAAGATCCACAGAGATGTCTGCAGGGCATACAAAGTGACTTGCAATTATATAAGGAAATGTTATACTGAGTGTAAAGAGGGGCAATACAATTGTGTGTGTGGTTTGATACTACTTTTTATTTAGAAACACAAACACATGCACTAAAAGGAGACTGAAAATATTACATACACCAAAATGCTAACTATGGTTTCTTCTGAATATGAGAAATACAGGTTCCTACAGTTTAGATCTGGAATGTACCATGTTAGGCTTTGTCCCTATGCTGTGGCATTAGTGGGAAGGAGTGAAGTCTTCTGGTCACTAGATCACTTCATTGAAAGAGATATTGGAACCCCAGTCCCTTCCTCTTTCTCTTTCATTCCCAGCCATGAAGTGAAGGGCCCTCTTCTACCATGATGTACTGTCTTGCTACAGGCTCAAAAGCAGTAAGAACAATAAATCATGGACTGAAACCTCTAAAACCATGAGCCAAAATAATCCCTTCCTCTTTTTAAGTTGATTATCAGTAAGTGGAAGCAGACTAACACACAGGTTATATTTATTTGTTTTCACTTTAAGGTCTGTATATCTAAATTACCTATTATAAATAAGCATTAATTATATAATAAGAATTACTTAAAACAAGCGGTGAGGGGAGATGCTATGTTTATGAAACTGAATCTGTTGCTGTCTGTCTTCTACTCCTAGTGTGGAAACAGGCCAGGAATGGAAGCAGGCTTGGGGTGGGGATGGGAAGAATTGATTCCTGAGCTGTCTTCTATTAGTTATTTTTGGTACCGGGGATCGAACTCAGGACCTTGTGCTTGTGAGGCAGGCACCAGAACCACTGAGCTAAATCCCTGGCCCCACATGAGCTGTCTTCTAAAAGAAGAACAGGCAAAGTTCTGTAGGTATGTTGGCATTACTAACATAAAAAAAAGAAATGTCCATAGAATGGGAAAGGCAGACTCTGAGACTGTGGTACTGTGGACATGTGATTGCTCTCTAAACCTCCATTTAGTCTTAGTCTTGAGGTGTTAGGAACTGCCTAGGTCTCTATGGATAAGGGTGGGCTACAAACAAGGACATCATGGTGTCCTTGGCCATCAGGGAAGGATGTACATTGTTATATATAGGTAACTCCCCAACTGATCGACCATGTGGATCTAATCTGTTTAGGCCAGTTTCTGTCTGATATGTTAGCTTGAAAAATAAAGACAGTTGGGCTTGGGATTTAGTTCAGTGGCACTGCGCCTGCCTTGCAAGTGCAAGGTCCTGAGTTTGATCCTTGGTACCAAAAAAAATAAGACAGTTAACTGATTGTGTTACCTTGAGTAAGAAATGCCCAAATAATTGGATCAGCAAAGTTATGAGTGTGGCTGAGGGGATTTACTAAAGACAGAAGACCCCCTCTAGAGTGGCTTGTCACCTGAATGGTATAAAGGGGAAAGGAAGAAAGAAGGCTCATTTCTGTTTCTTTGGAGGAGCTCAGTCCCTGTCTTCACCTTGGACATCATCTCTTGGCTTCCAGTTCAGACTCTTCAGCCTCCAGTGCAGACCCTTCAGCCTTCCACTGCAGACACTTCAGCCTTCCACTGCAGACACTTCAGGCTCCTGATAAGTACTTGCATGGGACACTACACTGAGGTCCAGGCCTTTGACTAGATCATTCAGATGTCCAGTGTGCAGACAGACCTTTTGCACTCTTTCACACCTGACTCTGTGGGCAGGCACTGTAAGTCAATCTTTTAAATTTTTATGCATTTGTATATCTTGCATTAAATTTGTTTCTCTAGTAAGTACTGACTGATACACATTCTAGAAAAGGAGTGTCAACCTGTATCTCTGCTTCACACAAATCCCAGGCCCTGTTGGTACCTCACAGGCTGTGTCATAGGTTGGGGGAAGCCCAACCCTTAGTCCCACCTCTTGACAACCTTGGTGCCTGATATCAGGAGGATACAAGAGGTATGCCAAAGAAAGTGGTTGCAAAAAGGGTACGTATGTACGTGTGGGTATTGTGGTGGGATCCATGATAGGGACCCTTTGTTACATGAGCCTTAGTCTGTGCATTTCTTTTCACACTCTCTTTAGAATACCATAAAATGTATGAAATAATGCTTTGGGCCCAAAGCTTTAAGAAAGATGAAGAATGAAGGTTATACTATGGCCAGTTATGGATTCCACAAATGAGACTGTACAAGTGGTACCCCAGGTACCATTGCCAGCTGGCCTTGCAATGTGCAGCTGCTAAGTAAACAAAAGAGGATTCACATTTTGATTTAGAGGACTTTGTGCTCCATAATGTGTCCATTTTTTTTTTCTGGAGCCAGAGTGTTTATTATTTCTTTGCAATTTCAGAAGTTATGAAATGATTCATGGTTTTTGTTGGAGCTGAAGTCAACCAAAACCATTCATAATTGTGAACAATTTCTGTTATTGTTAGAGGAAAAACACCAAAGCATCTGTGCTTCCCAATAGCACACAGGGTGGGGGTGGGGTTACAGTTTTGAAATGAATGGCTGTGTTTCTCCCCCTAGAGTTAAATTTAAACAGACTGATTTCCAGGGAGATGGTTGTGTTTTTCTGGTTACAGCAGTAGGGTAGCCACCGGAATGCATGGTTCTTTCTCTCTCTGAAGCAAGACATCCATGTGTAACACTCTGTATGTTGGTAATAACCTACTAGGTACCTATGTAACCTGCGAGAGGATAGGGCTCACGAAGGCAGGGCCACATTTCTCTTATTCACCCCAATATGCAGCTCCCTGTCTGACACATACTAGGTGCTTAGTAAGTATCTGTTGAATGGTGGTATAAATCCTACTAGTTAATATCATTACTCTTTATTTCTTTGATTCTTCCTATTCATCGTACCATATTAATTTTCATTGGCTCATACCACCTACAATTTGAAGAGAGACTGATCTAAACGTAAGATAATGTTAACAGCAAGTATTTTTCAATACTTATTATACAATATACTAAACATTTTATATAGAGCAGTCCACATATTCCTGATAAGAATTTTATGAACTAAGCTCTATTATTACTTCTGCATTATGGATGAAGTAACTGAGGCACAGATAAATTAAGTGTATCCAAAATGAAGTGGTAGAAATAGACAGATGTCCAAATCCACCACCTCACATACTCCAGTAACAATGCCCTTGGTTAAAGCACTCTTGACTGCCTTTTTTCAAAAAAGAATGTATCAGAATTTGAAAATATTTATGGTAGTGAAACTTCATTCTCCACTGGTGAGTATGATTTTGTGAAATAATCAAAAGTGATTCAAAGCCATGAGGTATTTGATAATTACAGAGGATCACTGAATTTAAGAACAAGCTGCTAGTGCCACTTTAATGCCATGAAACCAATTTTCTCTGGTGAGTCATGGGCTAGCTTGGAAAGGTCATTTCAGGAATGAAGTAACATGGGTAGTGAAGCAGAGCACTGAACTGAGAGTAAGAAGACTGGTGTTCAGCCTTTTGACTTTGGCCAATATAAACTGATGGCTATACTGGAACAATGTGGTCCAGACCTATATGGAAGTCATACTTGGAAACTTCTAAGGCTCTAGGATGGGCACCTTCACATTACCTTCCTTTTCCACAATCTCTGATGTTTAATTTTATAAACTCAATCTAAACCCACCTCCTCCTTCCCCTTCTGTGTGTGTGTGTGTGTGTGTGTGTGTGTGTTTGTGATGTGAGGGGAATAAAGAAAGCAAAATTTAACCTAACCTGCCTTTTCTTTAACACATTCTACTCTGAAAGTTATGCCTGAGGTTTCATTCTACAATTTAATTATAGCCCATCTCACTCATTTTTCTTGCCAAAGTAGACCAATATGGAATTTGCCAGCAAAGGCTAACCATTTTACCGGCTTCAGGAAAGATCTGGAAAGCAGTGATGGGAGAATGTTGCTTTCTCTTAAGAATTGAAATCAAGAATGACTGCCTGAACTCCAGTGGAGACCTGGGCTGATAAAGACTTTACCTTATGACTATACCCAGCTTCCCCCCATCAAAATGGGCTGTAAATCAAAGTCACCATCTCATGTGAAAACAGAAGAGCCTTGATCCCTATTGATGATTTAAAATGATAAACAGCCAAGTTACGTGCATAAAATACCCATATTGTACAAACTTTCTCCACTCTATTTTCCCATTTTACAAATCCACAAGATTCACATAGGTCAAATGAATAAATATCTCCTGTCACAATTATTGCACATTCACCTTAAGCCAGTAGGGAAAGGGCTAGCTACAAGCCTAGTTACTCTCTCAACCCCAGAATACTGCTGGTGACACTGGCAGAGAGAGAAAGAGGTAATGGCTGCAGCCTGCACAGGACAGCCTGCCCACAGAGCCCTAAGGATGGCAGGGCACCCTCCACACTTCCATCAGAATCTTGAGGAAAATGCAAGGTCTTCACTCAAAAAGTAGTTTAGATGGGTGTATGTTCTAAGAGAGCACTGAGAACACCAGATCACACAGGCTCCAGGAGCCAGGGGAAATGGTGGAAGGGCAGGGCTATATTTGAGGAGGTCATTCATCTGGTCTGCCTCATGTCCAGCTGGCCTTCAGTTCCTGTAGCCCTACTCATGTCCTTTTAGTCTCTGTGGGCATCAGCTTCCTTATCTATGAATGGACAGGGCTATATGATCTCTCTAAGCTCCTATTTTCTCTAAGAGTCTAATCTATATAATTTTCTACCTGATTGAAGGGGTCTGAGCCACCTACAACCAGAGGGAAGTCCTGGAGTCTGCTAAGGAAGCTCAGTGCTAGAAGAAATAACTTGTCTCAATCATGCCCTCAAGGGGGTATGAACTTTATACCTCTTCCTTAATTCTAGCTGCACCCTGAGAATTGTGAGATGTGGCTAAGCACCTTTGCCTGGTCAAGGATAAGTGACTTTTGCAGAACTCATGTGCCCTGGCATCATTTTTAAATCCTCTGAGTAACTGTGGGGTGACAGAGATAACAATATTTTCATGGGAAGCTGGTGGCTGAACATCAATTAGCCTGATACAGTACCACTACAAACACCACACACTATCCATCCCAAGTGTAACAAGTTCTCTGACCCACACAGATGCTTTGGGGGAAAGAGATGAACTGGGACTAAAATGTATTCTCTTGGAATATTTTTGAGTTAGAGACTCCCAGTGGGTCACCAGAACAGGAGTGCTAGGAGTGAAGGGGAAGGAGCCAGCCCTTTGCTGAACCACACTTCATCAAGAACTCCCACACTGGGCTGGGGATTTAGCTCAGTGGCACTGTGCCTGCCTCGAAAGCGCAAGGTCCTGAGTTTAATCCCTGGTACCCGTCCCCCCCCAAAAAAGAACTCCCACACCTTCGTAGAGGACCCCCTGGGTGTGATATGAGAAGCATGTCACCCATGGATTGGAAGAAATGGACACTTCAAAACTGAGAAGTTGGGTCAGCTCTGAAATAGTTCACAGGCTTATCCAGGCTTTCAATGTGATCCACCTACACTGGCTACTACAACTTAAGGGTAAAGCCCAAGGAACTGCAGGCTGGCTGGACCACAGCTCACTACTCTTTCCAGCTCCACTTCCTGAAAGACAGTGTTCAGCTACAGGCCTGCAGCATTCTTATCCACCCCTTCTCTGGAGACAGAGATCAGGCTGATGGTCCAACCCCAAACCATGAGTGTCTCCAACCTAAGAACCTCTGGCCCCATTGTGTGTGTGTGTGGCGGGGATCCATAACCTGGCTGGCTGCACAAGTTTTTGTTCAAGGATTTGCCATTTCCTAGATTGACTGCTACTGTCAAAAGTGTGAGAGATGGAGAGGAGGGGGAGGGGGAGAGAGTCAACTCTCACCTCCATCTTCATCAAGAGGGCTGGGGATCTAGGACCACATTATGGTCCTTAAAAATACTGAACTCTTAGTAAGCTTTGGATCCTTTAGGAATATAAACAAGCTGATGTAAATGTTTGGGTAAACACAGTGCCGTAGAATGGAGCAGAATCAGCCCCCCACCCCTTAGTAATACCAGGAAGAACTTAGGTTACTGGAGGCAAAGAGGGGCCTAGGGCAAACTATGATCATGCTTCCCGGCAGAGCCAGTCAGCATAGCATCTGTGCTGCTTATTTTGATCCAGTGCCTTGGTTATGTTTCCTCAAGAGAAAGTAAAATCTACACCAGTGTGCCAAGGGTTCACATGTCATTCTGTGGTGCCAACCCACAGAACGCAGGAATGTAGGGCCTCTGGGGAACTAGAGTGTCAAAGTGGCTGACAGGGTCCTGGTCCCCTTTAGACAGCTTGGGGTATTTCCTGTCCTTTCCAAAGATGCCTTGCAGGCAGCCTCTTCCCTTGGATAATCCAAAGGTGCACAGTCCTCACACTGGCACTCTCTGGCTTGGGCAGGCATAAGTATAGTAACCAGGAATAGAAATCCACATGGTTTGGAACCTCAAGGCCTGAAACATTGAAACACTGTCACCTTCCAGGAAATCATCTCACACCCTGCTTCTGAGTTCCACATAATAACTTATATCCTCCTGGGTGCTGGCTTCTCGTTTATGCAGACAAATGGGCTGAGGAAGCAAATGCCTTGCTGTGTAGAGGAGCAGCTCCTCTTTAACCAAGCACCTCCTCTGCCAGAATGTGATTCTCAGAAATGTGCCTTCCAAAACATAAAGAGAAAATCATCCATGTATCTTCTCACTCATTCATTTAAACAACCTTTAGCAAGCAACTACTTAACGTGCTAGTCTCTGCTCTGGACTCTGGGGTACAGGAGTAAAAAGAACAAAGGTGGGGTCTACACAGAGTTCTCACTGCAATGGTAACAAGTAAGTGCTTATATGTACTGTCTTTGCACTGGACATCACTTTAAATGCTGAACACAGATCTCAGCAATGCTCAGAACCATCTTTGGCAGGTACTGAAGATACTCCATTTTAGAGGTTAGAAAAGAGACAGAAGTAGATTAAGTCATGCTCTCTAGTGATGGCAGGATTTAAATCCACTTAGGATAAGGATACTCAGCTTTCCCCCTCTCCCCAGCTCTGTGGGTGTCACTGATGCTATTCCTAATGGTGAATTGTTTTTGGCCTGTCTGGAAAACCATTTGTTTAAAGACCCTATTTTGTTGTACTCATGAAATGGAAAGAGCCTGTAGGCTTTCTTGTACAATAAAAACAGAATCACTGGACATAAAGGGAGATGCCTTTGCAAAACTGTCTTTCCTTTGTCCTTCTCAGTATAAGAAGCAAAAAACTGATTGGAGGGCACTTTACCTCCACCCTTTTGAGGAAGCCTGGACATCATTTTTCTTCCCCCTCAGTATAGTTTCCTATTAAGGAAATACTAGCATTGCATACAATGAAAAGTAAATGTTTGGTCCTCTGTGTGAGTGGTCTGGCTGGTCTGTGGTTGGATGAAGGCTAATTCTGTGAAAAAGCCAACAGCTTCTTGTGCAAACAGAGTTCTGAGATCAAACTAGAAGAAACTGAATCACACAAAATTTTTTGTGTGTAATCTTAGCACAAAACTTTTCTTAACTGTAGAACTTCTCAGACACTAAAGTCCATTGTGTCTCTCCAAGAGCTTACAGAGGAGACAGCATTTTCTATACTCATGTGACCTTACAAAGTTTTTTTAGTGCAGGTGTAGAACACATGTTAAAAGCTTGCAGAGCCAGGCTTCCAAGGAATATTAACCTGGGGGAATGCCTGGCCTGTGAGAGCCACTGTCTCTAGCCAGAAACACCATCTGTCTTACTGGACACATTTCTGAAGATGTATGAACTCCTTAGCTACTGCTTCAGAACAACAAGGCCTTAGAGGGTCAATCATATTAGTATAAGCATTAAGAGGCTCCTACCAAGCTTTGGGAGATGTTTTGGAGTGTGAGGATGGAGCAGAGGAGGCAATAGGAAGGAGGGAACATCAAAAGATTTATGATAAAAAAGATTTTTTTTGAAAAGCAGGAATCTGTCAGTGTCTTGTTGTATGTCCTTCGGTAGGTCCTTTATCCTCTCTGGGTATCAGTCCCCACTATTCCATCTGCCAACAGACAGAAATAAACCGGATGGTCTAGGGGCCCTCCAGCTTCCACATTCTCTTTTTTTCTGATCTGCCAACCAGCTGTGGAAAGTGCTTGCAGGCAGCCATGAGGAGGACACAGTAACTGAGATACACCTTCTCCTGAGTCCAGGCTTCATCTTCCCAAAGGCTTTGTTCTACAGGGTAGAGAGGTCACTGAGTCTCAAAGGAAGAGAGGCCCCTTGGGAAATACAGGTTGGATGACAGGGAATCAGACACTCTTGACTTAAGTGTTAATGCCTAGTACCAAACCTGGTGGTTTTTTGAAAGAATCACAGATGAGCCCCTTGAAGCAGCTCTATTCAAATACAGTCTGCACTCAGATTTATCCAAGGGTCTCAGAAAGAGATGTTCATTCTCTTCCTTGAGCCACTCCCTCCCACTTCTTCTAGTCCCTCCCAATTGTTCCCCTAAATTCTACTATCTCTCCAATTCCTGTTCACACAGAACATGCTAGGTACTTTCCTGGGTGCTAAGGATCTAGCAGTGAATAAAACAGACACAGACTTGGGTGTCAGGGAGCATATCTTCTAGAAAGGGAAAACAGAAAAGGGACACATGAGAGGTGGAGATAAATGAAGAATAATTAAGCACAAGGTGGGGACAGAAAATGAAGACTGCTGTTTGGACAGGGTGTCACATAATAGGTGACATTTGGGCACAACTCTGAATAAAGGGAGGCCTTTCCCTGTGTAAGATCAAGTCTCTTGGAGCCTATAACCTAGGTGCTCTCAAAACATTCCACTCTAGATTTCAGATGGTTGGGAAGTGAGCTGCTGGCCAAGGAAAGGTAGGCTGTGTCTGAACATAAACCCATCAAGGCTTTTACAGAGTAAGGCAAACTGCCCAGGCAACAGAGCCATCCTGTTTTCAAACTTATACACCTTTATTCTTTTCACCTCTTCCCGTCTTTGAGTCCTGGCTTGGTGATATATCCATGGGATGAGATTAAACAGATGAGAAAAGCTGACCAAAGCCTCAGCTGTTTCCCACCAGCCAGCTAGACAGACATCCAGAGTATCAACCACAGAGCCCCAGATTGTGAGGTGGCAGATGGAGAGATTAGATGGGGTAGGGCATCCCTTTCTGTCTGTGGGCCTCAGTGTCCCATCTGGGAAATACAAGTGCTGGACAGTCTCTGTGAGGCCTTCCACTTTGAAACCACTGCATGACTCTGGATACATGGACAGGTGTTTTAAGAAGAGACAAAGACACCAAGTGTGAAAAAACCTTATCTACGAGGCAGTGAAAGCCCTGGGGCTCTTGATGCCACATTTGAAGAAGATTCCTGAAAACTCACTGAGGCATTAACCCAAAAGGAAGCCCTTAGCTATGTGACATCAAAGTCTTATGGGGTGAGTCTCAGTGGTCCATTCACATGCCACCCTGTTACCTCTAGTTAAACAAAACAAACCACTAGTATTATTCCAACAGCTTCAGGATATTTCATACTCTCTGTGACTCTCTCTCCACCCACGTTTGACAGAGGATGAAGGGCAGAGCTATAAAACCTGTTTGAGAGGTAGCCCCTTATCAGGGGACTATGCCAGGGACTGTTTGCTAAAGCCCCATTCATCCAAGTACAGCCATCATTCAGGTCTGAAACAACAGATGGTTCAGGCTGGATGTGAACATCCTGCTTCCTCGAGACAAGCTGTGTTTGCACAGGGGACAAACAGGATGAGTTCCCACTGTGGGGTATGGAAGGGACCAGGCTGCACACCAGTCCACTGTGGCCTTTGCACACTGGCCTGAATGTGTCTTGGGAGCATGTCACCCAGGAGGAAGAGGAAGGTGAGGAACAGCTTTAATGGAAATTTGTTCGTTTGTTTTTAAACACTATGTGCTATCAAAAGTATCACTTTTATATAAAAACAGCCGGAATTTGTTTTACTATATGAAGGAGAAAGTAAAAAATCATGTCATGCTTTAAAACAAAAGGCCAAGAGACTCTAGGCTTGAAATGGGCCATTGCAAGCAACGTCTTTCAGCCTGCCTAGCACACATGTGGTCCCCTTTCACTCCACTCCTTGGTAGGGAGCAATTCTAGGAGTGTGAAGTCAGACTTTCTCTACTTATGGACACCCATTGGGCACCTGTGTCTGCTAGCCATGGCTTCAGGCACTTTGGAATTAGATACAGGTGAGTTTCTGGGCCTCATGTATTTATTGATTTACTTAATCTGTAAAATGGAGATAATGGAACTTACCTCTTTGGGTTATTGTGAAGATTAAATTCATCCATCATTCCAACCTAAAACAGTGCCTTGTAGTTAGCAGAAATCTAATTATTTATAGCTCCTGACCCCCACCAATAGGTAAGGACAACAATAGTGTCTTCCAACAAAGTAGTTATCACTCAAAAGGTTCTACTTCCACCTTCTGAACCCTTCTTTCAAGCATTAAGCTCACTCTTCATTTCCCTTCCATTACAAAAGTTTACTAATTAGCATTTGGTTACATAAAGTCAGCTCATTCAAACAACAAATATTTATTGAGCTCTTATTATGTACCAGACATCTAGCAAATAAAAACAGACAATTCTTGGTGTCACAGAATATACATGGGATAAGATTGCTAACAAACATAAAGATAATCTGTAAATGTGTTGTGTAGTATTAAGTACTACTTAGAAACATAAAGCAGAGTAAGAGAAGGAGTGTTAACAGTGGAATCCAAATTTACATAGGATGGTCTGGAAACACACAAGAAAATGACACTTACACAGATCTGAAAGAGGTAAGGCAGTGAAGTGAGATGTAACCACAGCACACTGCACATTAGTTAGCAGAACTGGGACTGTGATCTCAAATTTTTTTCTGGCCAAGAACTCAGTATTGTTTCTATTGTACTGGTTTTCAATCTAGGGTGGGGCAGGAAGGATATACCACCATGACCAACAGTGGTATGGAAAAAAAGTTATATTTGTATTTATAGTAACGTAAACTTTTACTTCTTTCTTTCTGGTTTTTTTTTTTGTTTGTTTTTTTTTGAGACAGGTTCTCGCCATGTAGTTCAGGCTCACCTTGAATTCACTACCAGGCTGGCCTCAAACTCACGACAATCCTCCTGCCTCAGCCTCCCAAGTGCTGGGGTTATAAATGTATGCCACCACAGCTGGGACTACATTTTTCTATTTGTTCTTTCTTGTGCATTTTAAAATGTATACTCAAAAGAGACAAATAGATGAAGCTCATCTTTCACTATCTAGCAAGGCCTGCTGCTCTTTAGGCATCGCTACCTATCCTACTCCAGCCTGGTTGTGGCCTTAACTAAGGAACATTCCTCTGTGGCTGTACCTGGTACACATGAGGTGCCCAGATGAGGCAGGTTGGCTTTTCTCCCTGGCCCTGGAAAGGCCTCAGCCCTGGCACAGTGCTGAGGGCCTCCTGGTCATGCCAACTCTGGAATATGGGTTCCCACTAAACCCTGCTATGCCACTGCCAGTACCACGCCCAGCACTGTCAGACAGGGAGTGGAGGCCTCTGCTTCACAGGGGCCAGGCAGATGCAGGCATGACCAGGGCTGAGAACTCCTCTGACTACTTGATGGCAGCTTTCACTGAGCTCCAGCCACTGCTGGTGATGCTGAAGGGCACCATTAAATGATCATGTCACCAGAAAGAAGACCAAAAGGCTGCAGACAGAAAAGTAATGCCTCCAAGCCTTATTATGCTAGCAGAATAATAACAGTAATACAGTCAGGGAAAGAGGTGAGATATTTTCAGTATTTATTGAGTCAGAAAGACCATTGTTCTTATGGCTTAAGTACATGATGTCTTTAGTAGCTGAGTTGGTCAGGAAGGGTGGAGTTGAGGTGCAAATCAAACATATCCTACAACCCAACTGACAGGCTTGGGCTTGGGGACAGGGTGGGAGCCATGTGCTCATGCCCTAAAGTGCAAGGACCAAGTCAAGAAGCAGCCTACAGAGTGAGTCTATTATGCCTTGGCTCCTCTAGCAAGGGACATGTCATCACCTTCTGGACCAAGCAAGAAATGTGTATAAGGCAGGCAGGTGGTGAAACAGCCTGAAAAGGAAGAGACTGTGAGTGGTGGTGGGTGAATATGTACTTGTCTAAGGCAAATGCATTTCCTTTTTTTTTTTTAAAGCACCTTGTAGGCCAATAAAACAAAATGAAACTATTCTCTCCCCTTTAAAAAAAAGAAAACCACAAACACCTCTGAGGGTGGGTTATGCTCTCTGAGTAGCCATTCTATAATTTATTATCTGGTTGGAAGGCTGTCCCAAAACTTTCTAAGACCCACTTTTCAAATTCCAAAAACATGGCATGAGCTGAGGATGGGATAGTTTCCCGAGGTCAGTGTGTACAATGATTAGGCTCTTGGGTAAGAGCCAAGTCCAACCAAGTTCAAACTCAGCTCTGTCATTTATGTTTGTACAATGTTAGTTATATTTCTTGGTGCCTTTCACTTCAGATTTTTGTTCTATAAATGGAGAAGAAACCACCAAAATCACAGTTATCAAAAGAATTAGCATTTAAAAGAGACAGTGTCCAACTGCCCAGAACTTATTAAGTTGAATGTCTATTAAACACATAACTACGTATCTAAAAGCAAATATGGCCAGAAGAACTAGCACCCCCTGCCCCACCATTCTTTCTCTTCACTTTTGGTGGATAGTGAACCAGCCATCCAGGTGCTTAGGTCAAAGACCTTTTAACATTCTCCAATTTTTGCTTTCTCTCTCTCCATAGCCTGATCTGTTGCTGAGCTGGAGCTGGCTTAAATTAGCTCTTGAGAGCTGACTGCACACTATTTACTGTCCGACTGGTCAGACTGGCAGCCTGAAGTCAGCTGGGGGTGGGGAAGTATCACATCTCTGAACCTGGTAATCTATAATCAAGGGCATCCCTCCCACCCAGGAATGGCTTACCAAAACACTACTGTCCTTATCATAAGTAGATCCTATAGACTCTACTCCAGATTATTGCCTGATTCCAATAATTCCTCACAATCCACCCTGGTCTCAGTTACTTCCATCTCTCATCCACCTGGAAGACCATGGTGGTTTCTCATCGGTCTCCATTTCTCCTCCCCCTCTTTAACCCAATCTCCATCCAGCAGCAAGAATGAACTTTTAAAGTATAAATCAGACTTGATTTCTCTCCTAATTGACTCCCTGCAGTGGCTCCACAGTACACTCAGAAAAAAATCTTGACGACCTTTTCTTCGCATCAGAACTTAGTCATCCGGTGATTTTCCTGTCCGTAGGTCATTATGAGCTTGTTGCTATCTCAATGACTTTTTGTCTTTCTGTTCCTTCTTTTTGGAAAGTTCTTTCCTCAGAACTTTGCATGGCTGCCCCTTTCTCCTCATGTGATCTTCCTTCCATAAGGAATCTTTCTCTCCCTGATTTTTCTCTGGTCACTTCAGCTAAAGTAGCTCTCCAGCTAGCCTCTGGAGATCACATTTGCCTATTTTATTCTTTTCATGGAATTCTGTGTGTTTATCTGTCCTCCTAAACCTAGAATGGCAGCTCCCTAGGGATGGTACACAATCATGGCAGGCACTCATGAATACTGTCTGGCCACTGAATGGTACTGTTTTATGCCAGTGCTTTACTCACTCCTATCTGCTAGAATGAACTCCATCCTCCATTAGAAGGCAGAGGAGATGCTTCTAGACTCATCTGATCTAGAGGGGTGCAGAAATGCTTATGTGGACCTGACAGCCAAACCAAACTCAGATTTAAATCAATGAAGCCCAAATAATTCCTATTTGTACCCTCAGAGTAACTAGAGTAACCACCTCCCAATCTTCATATCCTCATCTGTAAAACTGGGCAATGGGTTAGTATAAATCAAAGTAAGTATTTCACACAAGTGCTAAGCCCTGGGGCTGGTGTGTAGCAGGAACACACATTAGTTGCTTCTTTTAGGTGCCACTCATACATTCCATTCTTCCAGCGAGTAACCTGGTACCTCTCATATCATGACCTTTAGCATTTCTTGCCTAGGAAAAAGCTGGTTCAGCTTTCCTCAGCTCTCCTTAAACAGGAGGACAAAGCCTAAATTCCAGTAAGATAACAGCATAAACACCACATCCTTCTCTACAGACAGATGGCTTTTCCTGTGGCTGCCCTGTGCCAGGGATGGCCTGGCACTGCCTGAAGGGCCAGACACACTGGGCACTACCCAGTCTTGCTTTAGCTAGCCTCTACGAAGAGGGTCAGGAACTAGCAGCTACCCAGAAGAATCTGACTGGTTGCCAAACTTGTTTAGCCTTAGCAGAACCGGGCAGTCTTTGGAATAATAGCATAACTCTGTCCCTGACGCCAGTATAAATATTCTCAAACCATTCCTCTGAAAAGGAATGAAACTCAGTGTCATCAATTGGGACCCTGAAGGTGTGCAGAGGAGTTATAGATGGGGAAAGTGAGTCACACAGAACCAAATGGTCCTAAATCCCATTAAAGATGTAGGCTTCAGTGGGCAGGCATGTGGTCTTCTGTCAAACCCAAGAAGGACTGATGGAGGCCTGAGTGAGCATCAGGCATCTGGCTATTGCTTGCTGGGGATCTCCAGAACCCAACGACAAGCTGTAGGCAATCCCTGCCAGAGGCTGCCTCTAGGAAGAAAAGGACTCTCTCTTGCACATGAGCTCCTCTCTCTGAAGCTGCACCAGAGGCCAGTGCCATAATCAATACTTTCTAGCAAACTCGCCTGTGGCTCAGCTTTTATCACAGGATCTAGAGACCACTACAGAAGTGTACACAGCCTGATGAAAAGAATATGTATTGGCCAGAAAAGTGCTGGCTACATGCTGGGGCTCTGCCATTACCTATCACCTGAGGCAGTTTCCTTCCTACCAGAGCCTCAGATTCTCCATAAAACGAGAAGCTTGAACTGTTGACCTCTCCCAAAAGTCCCTCTACCTCTGACATTCTCTGACTTTCATGGTGCTCATGCAAGTCACACAATCTTTCTGGTTCTGGATCATTTATTCTATAAGCATAACTCAGCATCTTGTTTGGGCCAGGCACAGTGGCAGGTACAACAGGCAATGAAAGGGATGAATGAAATGTAGTCTTGTCTCTCAAGGAGTTTGAATCTTGTTCCTCAGGCAAGTTAATTATCATCTCTAAGTATCAGTTTCCTCAACTGCAAAACAGGTTTGAGAACAGTTCCCACAGCTAACGCCAATGTGACAGAAGCTATGCTTCATATTTAGTCTTTGCAACCCAAAGTGGATGCCATGTTCTTCCTACTTAACAAAACCAAGAAGTCAAAGCAAATTTCTCTGAGTCACTGTGGTAAGCAAAAAAATGGCCTTCCAAAGAGGTCCACACCCTAATCCTTGGAACCTTACATAGCAAAGGGGCTTTGATGTCATTAAGGTTATGAGATGTAGAGATTATCCTAGATTATCTGGGTGGGCCCAATCTAATCACATGAGTCTTTAAAAGCAGAGACTCTTTTCTGACTGGGAGAGAAAAGAGAGGGAGAGAAGAAGGGGTGGGGTGAGGATAAATGATACTAGGAGAAGGATCAGAAAGACATAACCAAGAAGGACTCCACTGGTCACTGATAGCTTTTGAGATGGGGGAATGGAGTGTTGAGCCAAAGAATATGGCATCTGCCCTAGAAGCGAGGAACAGCCCTCACTTTACAGCCAGGAAGAAAAGGGGTAGTCCTACAACTATAAGGAACTGATTCTGTCAGCAATTTAAAAGAGCAGGAAACAGAATCTCCCCCTAGAAACCCCAGAAAGGAACACCTTGCTTTTAGTCTGTTAAGACCTGTACCAGGATTCTGACCAACAGATATGTAAGAAAATCCATTTGTGTTATTTTAAACCCCAAAATGGTTTGGACCAAATGGAACAGGTGCATAGGAGACAAATAGTTACACACCCAGAAGGTGTTGGGCTGGGTACTGGCCTTACTCTATTGTAGGGTCTTTATACACAACATGGATTCTCAACCATGCTCTGATGCTCACTTCAGAGAATACATGAGAAGATACCAATTCACCATGTCTGGTAGTTAGCACTCAAAACGTGTATTATCATTATCATCCTTATCAGTTTTCATAATTCAGTAGCAAAGCTTCATCACATTGTTTTCCCCAGGGTGAAATGATGGAACTCGACCAAATGATTCCTGAGGATCTCTCTTTCTCTCCTGGGTCTTTCCTTGGCCCATTCTATTATGCACTTCCTTGCTTACACACTCTTATGATGGAAGCTTATGCCACCAAGGAATCCTCGAACCTTCAGTATGGCTGATGGAATCTCTGCACCTGGTGAGCACATGTGAGGGGAAAAAGATCTCATGGGGGAATGGCTTGTTTGCTCTTTTTCAAGGAGGCCAACCAATCCAGGGGATCATGAGACTGCAGGCAGGGTTCAGGGAGAGGAGAAGCATTCTAATCTAGACTATGACATCATCCTGGCTGTAGAGGGGCAAACTCTAGGTCTATCCAGGTATTTTTTAGGGATACTTTTAAATGGGCAGCTCACTACCTTCTTTTGTGTTCTACAATTTGGGAGCAGGGGGGTTCAGTGTCACCTTCATGGGTCTGTTGCAGAAATGATGAAAAAGGTCTACGAAGCACTTTGCAAATTGAGGAGGCTGCCTCACTTGCCCTCCAGAGCTGTAACATACTGCTTCTTCCTCCTTCCCTCCCACTGACATACTCTGTTCTTAATAAGGCTCCCAGAAAGATCTCTCTTGCGAGATAATCATAGACTCTCAGGGGCATGCCACTCTTAGCTGTCAGCATCATCTAGGAAGACCTTATAAAGGCTTTCTAAACCTTCCGTTTATCTCAAATTGAGCTCTTTTAAACACTCTGTTAAATCCCCTGGCAAAACTTCTGTGCTTGACTTCTAATTCTTTTTCCAAGTCTCCCCAAAATCCCACCTGGTCTCCTATCATTCTTTTACAGAAGCAGAACCAATGTGGATCCAATGATCATGTTCTCTCCAAACATAATGGCTTGCTCTGATGCTGGTGACCCCTCTATTTTGGCTTCCTCCCCTCCCTGGGATGACAATCTAAAGATGAATGGACACGGGCACGTGTACAATGTTGCTGAGACAATGATGACAGTGCTCACAAAAATCACACTGGTATGCTCATCCTCTGCTCACTGTGACAAGCTGCCTTTGGAGAATTAACAGTTGTTCTGAAAGAACAAAATGATAATATCATTGTCCGGTTCAAGATTTCTTAAACTGAAATTCATGAACACTGGAGTCAGGGTATGGCGGGTCCCCAGGTTGCCTGTGGGAGACTGTTAACCCAAAGTTGTTTTAGTCCATTTGTGTTACTGTAACAAAATGCTTGAGACTGGGTAGTGTATAAAGAACAGAGATTTCAGCGCCTGCCTTGCAAGCGCAAGGTCCCGAGTTCAATCCCCGGTACCAAAAAAAAAAAAAAAGAACAGATTTATTTTCTCACAGGTCTGAAGGTTGACACTAAGTGTTAATACCTAGTGTGTGGTGAGGGCCTTTTTGCTGTATCCTCACAGGGCAGAAAGCAGAAGGGCAAAAGGGTGCAAAATGAGTAAACTTACACCCAGACCTCTTATTAAAGTGCTAATCTCACCCATGAAGGTGAACCCTCATGGGCTAACCACTTCCTGAAGGACTCATCTCATAAAACTACTGCAGGACAGATTAAGTTTCAACATGAATTGTAGAGGAGACATAAACATTCAAACCAGAGTGACCCCATATGACAACATTTGTTTTTTCAAATTAAAAAATGCAGTATTTCTCTAAAGAGATTGTTCATATTTCTCAAAGGGCTTTGTGAAGCAAAAGACATAAGGAATTTCAATTCTAGGCTCTAAATTTCTCCAGGAGGTTTGCAGGAGAAAGACCAAGTGTCATTTTGCTCTGAAAGCCTGGAATCTACCTTGGAAGTTAGCTATAGTAGGCTCTTAGTAAATGATTTTTTGAAGAATGATTTCTGAAAGCACCTTCCAAGGTTATTTTTTCATGTGGAGGGGAGTGGAAAGAGTACTTGGAGGAAGGTGAGTATGATGGTAGAGTCCCCCAGGTTGGGACTCAGGAGGCTTGGATCCTTGTCCCAGGTGTGCCTCCAACTTCAGTTGCTTTACCTGCAAAGACAGGCCAAAGACATCTGTCTTGCCTGGTTCTCCAGTGGGACAACATCACAAAAATAATAGATGTGGAGGAGGTTTGATGTCAATGATTGTCCCTTTCTGCTGCCCTTTCTGTTGTTTTTTTCACTGGGGGATGGGGCTACTGTTCCATTCCTTTTGTTCCTCAGTACCAGGCTGGCTCTATCTAATTTTCTTCTGCTTTGTTAGACCTTAGGGCTGACAAGGGCCTTCTATAGTTCCAGGCATTCAAATGGTTAGACCTTGGAGGGACCTAGGCAGCAGCACTTCCCCCTGGTGACAGGATCTCTGCTGCCCCAGAGCTTCAGGATTATTGCAGTGAAAGAAACTAGACAGAGCCATAAAGGAGCGACACATAAAGGCAAACATGAACAAGGGACTCCATTAAGAGTCAATAGATGGGTTCAAGGCTTGACCTCTGGCTTGATGTGTGACCTAGGAACAGTTGGGTTTCCTCTTTGTGGGTTAGTGTCTTTTCTCTGGAAGATGTGGTATAGGATAGGAGAAGGACAGATTTTCTAATATCTGATACCAAAAACCAAGTCTTCTAAGAAGCCTGGTTTTCTAGAAGGTATACTGTCATTATGATCTGAGAAACTAAGGGTGTGAAAAAGCCTTTTTCTATGTGAAAGCACAAACAAGAGCAGATATTCCAAGGCTGGTAGGCTTCACAACCACTTTGGGATTTCTTCACTGAGCTGGGGTCTTGCTAGAGAGTGGAGGATTAGGTAGTACTCACTTCTAGATCTCTGGAGCTTCAGGAAAGCAGGAGAATTAGAAAGGCCAACAGTAGTACACCCAAACCCAATTTTCAGTGTGAGACTCAATCGAATAGGAAAGGCGTGGAGATTAGACACCCACACACTACCTGAGTGCACCAACATCTCTATCTGTACTGAGTCCTTGACAATGGGAGGACACATACTCCTCAATGTTGCTCCAGGATTCTATGGCCTCTGTCTGCAGGGAGGCAGCTCAGAGGCGTAGCTAGAAGATGGACACAGGACCAGCTACAACTGAGCACTGCTCAACAGAGCATTCATTGCTCACATTTTAAAAAATTGTTTGGACACTTGCCAGTAATGAGAAGATAACAGACAAAATAGTGTAAAGCAAGCGTTGGTCTGTTCAATGTGCAACTGAAACATGAGTTGGTCCTTGGGTTCAAAGAAAACTGTGAAGTGACATTGATGCTGAGGTCTGGACTGTGAGTAGGATTTAACCAGGCAAAAGAGAGAGTAAAAGGGCTTAAGGAATAAGCATGGTGTGCATAAATGACAGCACACTTAATATGGCTAAAAAACTGAAGGAAAATAAAAAAGATTGGTGTGTCTCAAGCACAGGATGCTGAAGAGGTAGGCGCCAGATCACATGGGTCCTTCAGGCTGTCCCAGAGCATCAAGTAAGGGAGGCAGGAAGTCCCCATTGAGCTCTCATGTAGCAGAGAAAATGCCCTTCCTAAGAGGTGGTCCATGGAGCTAGGTATCACTGTAAGATGGTGAGTCTTGGTCCTAACATTACCAGATTTCATTATCTCTCATTTTATAGGAGAATTATCTACTGAAAAGCTTTTACCAAGCCTACTGCAGCAGAGCATTAATGTTCTTTTGTTTTCTCCACTGACACTGTCTCCTTATCTTCTGCTTCCTATCACTCACACCTCTGCAAAAACAGGTCTGGTGGGTGATGGTCCATCCCCATTACCAGGAAAGGCATATGAGGCCCAGATATAAATTGCCTCTTCATTCAGGAGGGTATACACCAGATGGGCATCATGCTTAGGGACAGAGCTGATCTACGTGGTACAATGAAGTATTTTTATTTCTCCAGCAAAAAGCAGGGAAGAAATAAGAGGGACACTATTGTGGAGATTAGAGACCTGACCCATGTTGAAATAGGCACAGCTTCATAACTATTTTTGGCAATTCCTAGATTATCAGAAATATACACTTAAGATGATTGAATTAAAATGTAAAGCCCAACAGAACTGATTTCAGAATGACTTTCAGATTATTAAAGAAATGGGATGAAGGGAGAATCAACACTTCATTCTAATGATAAGAGTCTCTTGCCCCTTCAGCAATAAGCCTCATCAGCTGTATATGATTTTTAAGACCTGAAACTCATAACAGAAAGACACAGAGGCTCGTAACAGAAAGATTCAGATGCATATTTTGAATATGCACACTGCCTCGCCGCAAGTATTTAGCTAAATCTGGTGTCCTGTTAAAATGACTATGCAGCAATCACCTTGAATTGAAGAAGAATATCCAGTCTGTCACTTTTTGGCTGAACTGTAAATCAGAGTTCACAACTCTGATTTCACAGCAAAACTCTGAAGTCAAGGACATGACACAGGGGGCCTTTTATGAGGTAAACTTGAAACATTAAAAGATTTCAGCATGAAAAAACTTACCAAATGCAGCAAATAATCAGTCTCAAGCACCAAGTCATGGAGAATATGGGAGCGCATGAAGCAGTTATATTCAAATGAGACCTGCTCTGTTTTCTTCTGTTCCTAACAAAGATGTCCTCTCAAACCCTATCAAAGTCTTGCCTATGGCAATATTAGATGCATGACCAGACCCCGATCCAAGTGCTTTACCAGGATTGACTCATCTCATCCTTAGTACAATCTCTGGGGGTAAATATTGTCATTATTCCCATTTTACATCTGAGAAAACTGAAGCATCATTGGAATACAAAATAGTTGGCCAGGGCCATGTGGCTAATCTATGGAAGGGCCAGGACCAATGAACTTGGGCAATCTCCCTCCAGAACCTACACATAGAACCACAGGCTTTACTGCCCCTCCAAAGTCTGGGGCTTTCAAATATTGGTGCCTTTAAGCTAGACTTAGAAGTGTACTCTGTTGACAACTTATGTTTCAGGGCCCTATACTTTCATATTCATTATCTCATTTGGTATTCTTAACAACTACATGAGACTGATGAGGCAGGGGGTCAAAACCCATGGAGGAAGCTGATCAAGACAGCAAAGACAGCCCTTGAACACTGTGCTTCACAATGCCAGGCAGGTCTGTGCGGAGTGGGGTGTAGTCACAGACTCATGTGCTGGGTAGTTCAGGGCATCTCCTCCCGTCTTCATCCTGAATACAGGATGAAGGTAAACAACAAAAGAAGTTCACAGATGGCCACTGCCTAGCAGCTGATTAGGAAAAACTGGGCAGGCTTGGCATCCACTTTGCTCCAAGGGTTCAAACACCTTCTCCTACTGAGCACTCCTTCCCTCTTTCTTGCAGAACTGGACTCTGCTGAGGTGGGTGGACTCAAAGGGGCATTGCTTAACTTCCTGGGCCTTCCTGTATTGAACAAAAAGCACTGTTATTACTTATTAAAAATTAGTCTATATTTATGTATATATTACATATTTACATATAGTAAAACATACCAATCTTAAGTGTACAGTTCAATAGGTTTTTACAAATATATAACCTGTACAATGACTTACTAGTTCAAGATGATATTTTACATTTGTTGCCCAAAGGAAGGTCAGGTTGAGGGTTGTAGTTCTGCCATAAACTCTTGCTTGCTTCAAATTGGCACTCACACCTGCTGGAAAGAATTGAAAACTCCAAGATCTGTAGGGAAGGCAGCAAAGGTGCAGGTCTAGGCAGTAGAGCAAAGAGAGGGGGCAGCCAGCAGTGCAAGCATCAACAAGAAAAGAGGAAAGCCTCCCTTTCCTCTCCCCCAGCATACAGTAAATTTAATAGAGCTGTCGTCTGATGGGCTCAAAAGCTCTTAATTCACTCAGGCCCCAAAAACACAAATACATATATCATGAATATAAACTTAAATTTCATATAAGCTTACAAAAATTCTGTAGCTATCAACTAATTTATGAGAAAGTCTACAGCAGTATAAACAGGCTATTCTACTTATTACGTAAATTTACTCTGGATATTCACTGTGCACCATGGACCTATTTGGCTAAGGTGTAGAAACAGTATGATCTGGGATTTTTCCCATAGGAGATCTATAGCATAGATAAGAAAATAAGTCCTATATATATCAAAAGCTTGCCAATTAGTAAATAACCATAAGCTTAATTAATTTTTATGTTCCTAGTAATAGGCTAAACACTGTCTACACTGTTTCATGTCATCCTCAAACCTACATCCCTAAGGTCACTGTGCTAGAAGGCAGAACAGCCAGAATTAAAAGCAAGCAGGGCTGACACCAAAGCCGGCATTTTGTCATTATGTTACAACTGCTTCTCTTCAAATAGCTCCTGTGCAGAGCTTGCTGCTAGGCTCATGATGAACAGGACTATTCCATTCTAATAGTACATGTGTGTATGCTTGTGTACCTAGACACCTGAACAGACAAAGAGGATCATCTCTATGGGACCATGACAGCATGTAAAAACCTCTAATGGTGTAGTATAGCCAGTAGATATAAAACCACTTAAAAGAATAGAGATAGCAGAGTGGGCTGGCATCCAGAGGAACACTCCATGGAATAGATGAGGCTGAGGCTGGCCAGATCTGCAGATAAGGAGAGAGGGAGTGTGCCTCAGCACTAGCAGCTAGAGAGGCAGGCATGTGAACCAACTGCCAGGCAGACGGCATCCTGCACAGCAGGAGACAGCTCAGGATCAATGTGGTGGACTGGACTATGGCATGTCCTCAAAGCCAACGAGAATACTAGACCCAGTGCACAGGAAGAAAGGAAACCAAATGAAGTGGCTGAGCAGTGCAGTGAAGGGCAGAAATGGTATTTCTGGAAGACAGCTGAAGAGACAACCAAACCCAGAGAAAGACTGAGAAGGAGATGACAGTAAAAGGGCCCAGGTCAAACAGAGGCAATGGGATGGGCCAAACGGTAGGCTAGTGTTGGGAAGGCAAGGTGGGAATTATGCAGCAACTCATGGACCTGGGAGTGGGACAGAAAGACAGCACCTATGTGTCCAAAATGGCAGAGGAGAAACTCTTCCAAGGTACTCTCTCATGTCTAAGGGGACAGGAATACCTGGGCAGAAATCAGTACTTCCATGCCTATCATAGACTTGAGGTTAGCATGGCTCAAACCTAATTTGGGTATTTTAAATAATATCCTGTGTGCTTTAATTTCATCCTAAGCAATAATTACTGATAAAGCCATGGTTTTGATGTGTTAGGGATGATGTGTTTGTCCTAAAGTGCACTGAAATATATTGACATATTAAATATATAAACATTCCTTTGTATACTACTAAACATTCAGGCTATACTCAGGGAGACCTGGTTCTGACTCCCCAGGATCTACACTTAGATTCCAAGCTTGCTCGTTGAACATGTCCAGGGCAGAGTCCACACTTGGACCAGCACGCTGAGTACATATTTGCATTGTGACATTCCCTCACCACTTCCTATCCCCCTACCTGGCTTCATTTTTCTCCATAGCATTTATCACTAGCTGAAATATTATGTATTGCAGTTGTTTGTTTATTGCCTGTCTCACTCTACTAAAATGTAAGATTGTCTTAGGAGGGCAGAGATTTTTGTATTTTGCTCAGTTCCAACACCTGACATGGTGCTTGATAGAGCAGGAACTCAATATCTACAGAGTGAAAAAAAACTGAATGAACAATATTGTTGGTGGAAGCCAGTTTAAACAAATGGTTTCATGTGAGAGCCAGAAACATCTGAAAATGCCAAATGCATATTCCCTCTTCCCTAAAAGAATTGCTAGTGTGGGCCTTGACCAAAAAGTAGCATTTGAGTGTGGCTTAGCTTTAAGTTTTTCTCTAGGTGAGCAGATGCCATAGTGCTGACCACTGGCCAGGGTTACTGGGGATGTCTCTCCTTGTCAGGCACCCTGACTTTGTGTCCAGATGTGCCCATGTCATTTTATAGAAAGGGCCCACAGAACACCTGTGCTCTAGAGATTCTTCATAACAGTCCTCACTGCTAGAGGCAGTCCAACATCTTCTGTAATAAATGAGAGTATATCACTCTTCCTTCTGGGAGCTACTTGTCCAGCAATTTCTGTGAAATGAAACCCTGCCAGAAGCCAGGAAAAGACAATGCAGAACAGTAGGGAGTCAGAGACACAGCAGTAGCAAATCTGTTGCCATCACTTACATTTGTATAGCACTGCACAATTGCCAGTTCATTTTTACATACTTTATTTCATGTCATAAATAGGCAGAAATGCAGAAAAGTCCAAGCTACTAAAGCACAAATACTCTATGTTTATAAGAGGTTTCACAGGTCCTCACTTTATCATATTTTTTCTTGTCCCACACACCATAGTGACAAAGCTGGTCATTTGCTTTTCTAGGCCACTACAGAATCATAGCAGAACAAGAAGAGGAATAATGCCTCAAGTGGAACACTGAAAGCTGTAAGACATGACAGGTGACAGCAAGTGAAGAGACAGAAAAATTATACAAAGCCTATCAAAGCAGAGTTAATTGCATTCCAGGACCATCTGAAGTTGGGGGAAGGACAGAAAGTCTGCATATCAATTGTCCTTAGGGACACCAATTTTTAGCACAAAGCAATAATAAAAAATGATGACTTAAGGCCACCCGGACAAAGGTTAAACACTACTACTGAATATAGCATTCAATTACTTTCTAACACCATATGACTACTTTCTTTTGTAAATGTCCCTCTTGATTTCTAAAACTCTCCCTGAATTGATAAACAGAGTTACAAAAGAACATTTACATTTCTTAAACAGCCCAGACCCACTCTCACAAGTAGTGCTTGACAGGACTTCCTGACTGTTCTCAGTTGCAAAAGGCCTTCCTCTTGTCAATTGCCAAATAGCCTAGGTCTGCATGCTCACATTTCAGATGCAGGCTGAAATCCAGTTTGTCCCTTCCTTTCCCCCATTACTCCCATTGTTTAACTCTGCAGTTGCATAATTTACTGTCACCCTGTGAAGGGATGTGTGTTTCAGAGTAGGAAGCTGTCCTACTGAATAGAGCACTGCTGGGTTGTGTTCACAAACAGAGCATCTCATGATTCCCCCACAAGGCCAGCAGCAGCAAAATTCCCTGTGTGCAGGCAGCTCTGACATCAACATGATGTGTGTGTGTGTGTGTGTGTGTGTGTGTGTGTGTGTGTGTGCTGTAAAGCACATCCCCCATAAATTCTGTCTAGTCCACTGTTATAACAAAGTAGGGTCATAAAACCCCAACCATTATTTTCTAGTCAAGACTGAAATAACACACTGAGGACAACTCCTAATTTGGTTCCTGAACCCAACAAGTTGTGAACTAATTTCTTTGGCTGGAGGGACATTGCAAGGGGGGTGGGGCAGGAACTTTGGGTAGGAACTCAACCCAAGTGCTGACAGTAACCAGGCCTGAATGAATCTGGAGCTGCCAGTTTAGTGTTATTGGAGGCAGCCCCAGACATGTACAGGGCTGGGGACCTAGGAGACAGCATGATGAGAATAGGAGGCCCAGAGTTCTGTGGGTATCTGAACTCCAACACGGAAGACATGTTGTCTAGTGGATGCATAATAGCAAACAGGATCACTCCAGCCCTGGCATGTTCATTCAGTAATGAGCCAGGATGGAATCCTGAACAGGTTTTTCTCATAATGTCTGTATCTCATTCTCCTCATTTATAGAAGAAGCTCATCAAGAATATGCCTCCAAGGACAGTTAAGCTGATCATGTATATTAACCATCTTAAATAATAGGTGTAAAATAAATGTTATTTACCTCTCCCCACTGGCTTCCCCCAACTCTTCCTGAATATTTTTCCTTTGGAAGTCAGGAGAAATAAAGCCATAGTCATTGGTGTTCTGCTACTAGTCAGCCATGGGAATCTAGATAAGTTACTCTCTTCCCTGGGCCTCAGCATCTACAAATTCACTATTAGAATTATACAAAATTCAAAGATGGTGAATACAAAATCAGTACATAAGAGTTAATTGTATTTCTATATACTAGTAACAAATACAAAATGGAATTTTAAAACAAGAAGAAATTATCAAAAGAATAAGAAGACAAATCACAAGCAAGGAGGAAGTATTTATAAAAAACATCTTAGCCAGGTGTGGTGGTGCATGCCTGTACTCTCAGCTGCTTGGGAGGCTGAGATGGGAGGATTTTTAGTTTAAGACCAGTTAGAGCAACATGGCAAGATTGTTTCTCTCTCTCTCTCTCTCTCTCTCTCTCACACACACACACACAAAAGAGAGAGAGAGAAAAAAGAGACATATCTGATAACAGACTGTTAGCCAAACATTTTTTACATATCTTAGTAGTATATAGTGGCTATACATAACAATTACATTCATCTTGGGGAATTGATACATACATACATATATATATATCACATTTTGATCATTTTTACTCTTTCTCCCTTCTTCCCCAGAAAAATATACAAATTCTTAAAATCTGACAGTAAGAACAGAAATAACTTAATTAAAAATGGGCCATTATTATGTATCATAAACATATAGTAAACGGCTAGCTGGGTGTAGTAGCACACACACATATAATCCCAGCACTTGGAGGAGGATTATAAATTCCAACTTAGTGAGACCTTTAACAAATAGCAAAAGGGTTTCAAAAGCCCTGGGTTCAATTCCCAGTACCACCACCACCAAAAAAAAGAAAAGGAGCAGCAATTCAAGATCATGGTAAATATCAAGTATCTAGCTATAACTAACAAAAATTATGTAAATTCTTATAGGAAAAATTACAAAATATCTTAAGAGAAACTGATAACCTAAATAATGATGAAACATAACACGCTCATAGGTCAGGAAGAGTCAAGATTTAAAGATGTCAATTCTACCTAAAAAGATCAGTGGATTCAAATCATCAGAATCATAATAGTGATGTAGGAGTATGTGTGACAAAAAATAGATTTTAGTATTTATATACAAGCATAAAGGACTGAGAATAGCCAAGATATTCATGAAGAAGAAGGAGATTTGCTAAACCAAACAC
Organism: Heterocephalus glaber; assembly: GCF_053883595.1. Lineage (NCBI taxonomy): Eukaryota > Metazoa > Chordata > Mammalia > Rodentia > Bathyergidae > Heterocephalus > Heterocephalus glaber. The sequence goes on from NW_028258137.1 coordinate 29,341,087, forward strand.
AAAAACATGTTAGAATGCTATGTTAATCAGGCAATGGAGCAGTGACATAAGAATAAAGAGTCCAATGGGACAGAAAACAAAGCCAAGAAAAAGGGGCCTGCCTATATGAAAATATATTGACTTATGACACAGGGCTCCACAGGACAGTGACTGAAAGAATAGCCTTTTCCAAATGGTGCTGGGACAAATGAGTATCTATTAGGGGAGAAAATGAAACTAGACCCCTACCTTAAACCACATACAAGAATAGATGGCAGATAAACACCTACATAAGGAAGGAAAAAAAGAATGGAAGAAAGTTTCAAAGTTTTTTGAAGAGGGTGGCAAAAAAGCTTTGTCACCTCAAGATAAAGTAAAGCTTCTTTAATAGTATACAAAAAACACTAATCAAAAAGGAAAAGTCTCAAAAACATGACATTAAAAATAACATCTACCATTACAATATACTATTAATAAAGCGAAAAGTCAAGCCAGAGAATAGAAAGTAATAGTGGTAATGAAAAAACAAAAATCAGAAGAGGACTAGTATTCAGAACACAGAAAGAATGCCAACAATGAATGAGAACATACAACGTAATTTTAAGAAGAGTGAAAGAACAAATGTTTCACAAAACCAGAAATACAACTGTCCAATAAATATATGAAGAGATGCCCAATCTTCTTGGTAATCTAGAGTATGTAAAGTAAAAGTATCATGAGATACTACTACCCACCTATCAGTTTGGCAAAAATGGAAACACTGACAATAGCAAACATTGGTAATGATTTGAAACACAAGAATTCTCTACTAGTATAAGATAGGATTTCCACTTCTGAAAACATTGCATTATCTGATACAGCTGAAGATTCATAGCATTTCCACATCAAATAACACTTCACAAATCCATGCGTACCAGAATACACAGATGCATGCACAAGCAAAATAACTCAAAGGCAAATCAACAGTAGAATGGATAAATGAATTGTGCAAAGTCGTGGCTGGTTTATAACAATACTATATAGGAATACTGTATTGTATATTTGTGAATATTCACAAGCATTTGTGAATGGTGCATAGAAAAAAATTCATAAAAATGAAGGCCACAGAATACTATATAGCAATGAACACATTACAGCTACCTACAAGTTGGATAAATATCACAAACATGTAAGGAAAGATACATGACTTAATATCTAATGGTATGATTCCAATTATATCAAAACCAGACAAAACTAGACTATATGATACATAGGTAGTAAACTCTACAGAAAAGCCAGTAAACAGTTATCCTGAAGGACTGGGGATTTAGCTCAGTGGTTCTGCCACCTGCCTCGAAAACGCAAGGATCCAAGTTCGATCCCTGGTACCAAAAACAACAACAACAACAACAACAACAACAGTTACCCTGAAAGTCAATGTCACAGGGAGTGAGAAAGAAGCTGCCATCAAGAAAAAATATTTAGAGATATTCCTGGGTGCTAGCAACGTCCTACTTTTTTGTACCTCATGATGGTTACTTGGGTGCTTTTTAAAACATTTGCGAAATAGGAAAGATTGGTCCATATTTTGTCTGTGACAAGGTACTAGGTACTCCCACAACACCCTTCAGCTCACCGGGCTGTAATGCATACAGTCTCTAAGAACACCTCTGCTCCAGAGAAGGAGCCTATTTTAACTTACTATTAAATCTTGTACACAGAGTTGAGCACATGGTCAGTGCTCAATACATATTTATGAAGTAATCAGTTAACTATAAGCATCTAAATTCAGAAAAACTAGTTAGCCCTGGACTAATCAATTGGTAACAAGTAGGAATGTACTGAGTGGTGATGGAAGTAAGGAAGAAAATCGGGAATCTAAATGCACCATGTACTGGCCACATCTCCTTGGACAAATCATTTTTCTCTAATAGTCAAAATGATACAAATAGCTACCATTTAATGTACACCACCAATGTGCTAAGTAATTTTAGCTCTTACCTCATTTAATCTGCACAGTGTATCTACATTATATTAATTTTTTCATTTCTTGTTAACAATTAGAAAACTGAGGTTCAGAGAAATTGAATGATTTCCCCCACACTGGCTATCACACTGACAGCCAACAAATAGCAAAGACAAGATCTCCAAAGTCCTTGCTTCTTCGATACTGTTATATTTGTTTCTTTTTCACTTGGGTTTCTTCATCTATAAAATGGGGATATAATGATATCTGTGTAGTTGGACAAGATTGTTGTAAGATTCCAAGGAGATAATAAATTTGAAAGCCACTTGAATGTAAGGAAAATAATATGTAATAAGCATCTCTCATGGGCCCACACAAATGAAGCAGATGGTTTCTATCCACAGTGAGCTTCCAAACAAGTTGTGAAGGAAAGCTATGTAAACAGGAAAACTAAGGGCACACATCAATAAACTGATTTAAGGAAACCACCAGGAACAGCATGTAACACAGGCTGAGCTGTAAGAGCAGTGCTGAGTGGATGTGCTGCCTGGACTATGCAATGGTCTTCCGCTTTCCAGGCCTGCTCCCTATCACCTATGCTCCACAGAGCAGACAGAGGGATTTTGTAAAGGCTTACTTCAATTATTTTTTGATAAAAATGTATACTTTATAAGTCACATTTATTAAAGTATAATATATTCCAAATAAAATTCACCCTTTTTAGGCATGCAGCTTGATGGGTTTGGATAAACATACACAATTGGGTAACCACTGCCATAATTAAGACATAGAATATTTCCATCTCCCACATAAATTCCCTTGTGCCCCTTTGTAGTCAATCCCTCCCCCTCCACTCCCACCCCAATCCCTAGAAACTACTGACGTTATTTCTGTCCCTAAGGTTCTGCCTTTCTCAGAATGCAGAAGGATCTTTTTAATATGTAAATCAGATCAAGCTGTTGTGTTTCAACCCCTCCTGGCAATCAGAATGAAACCCGAATGCCATTCCATGGCCACCAAGCCTCACACACTGACCTATTTACTTCTTTAGCTTCATTGGGCATCCCTACAGTCCAGCACTAGGCCACTCACTAGTATTGTTTTTGCTCATTTCTGTCTCAGAGCCTTTGCATCCACTGATTTGCTTTCTTATCCATTCATTCCCCTAACCGCTCTCCACTATTTAACTCCAATTTCCCCTTTCAAACACTTATCACTATATGAAATGACCTTGCTTTCACTTATTTGTTCACTATCTCCTTTCTCTAGAACTGTAATGCCCTTGAGGGCAGGCAGGTTGTCTAGGTTGTTTTTGAGAGCACTATTTCTAGAAGTTCAGAAAGTGCCAAAACATGGCTGGACTTACAATGAATTTGTAAAGTGAACAAATATATGCCAAAGAAGTTACAGAATAGTGAAGTCCATGTAACTGAAATTCTAATGAAGGGTTCAAAGAAGAAATAGCTTTATATATCATACAGGGGAAGGGCAGGGAGGAACTAGGTTCTCCCCACTGCTATTCTATCTCCTCCCCAAAGACCCCTACTGATGGGGTCAAGGAGGACCAGAGAGATAAGAGTAGGAGCCTCTCTTGCCCAAGCCCACTGGTACCCTCAGGCCTGTCCATTCATCTCTTAAGACATTGGGTCCCATGCTCTTCTTTGCCTGCCCTGGAATTCAGAAAGGTGTGCTCTGGAATCATATTCAGTGTTTCTCTCTGTGGAAAAGCAGCACATAATCCTTGTTGCAACCCTGACAGTGTTAGGAGACACATTCATACCTTACAGGTCTCCATACCTGCAGTGGCAAGTACAAATGGACACAATGTATGCTGATGTCTGCAATTTCCTGAGCTGATGCCCTACTTTTCTTTCTCAATTAGCACCAGATTTCTGAAAGCTTAATTTTGTTAGTTTATTGTGTCAGTTGGGGGTGACGAAGGGAGGACAGGAATTTCTTTGCTACAAGAACATCTGTTTTACTGGACAGGATTTAAACTGTGACCACAAGACTGGAGTAGAAGCTTACAGATCATCCATTCTCATTTTTGAATTTTACAGATAAGGATACTGAGTCCTAGAGAAGGTAAGGAACTTGCCTGGGGCCACCAAGAGACACACGAGACAGGGATAGATATGAACTTGAATTTCTCGACTCCTAGTCCAGACTTTTTACCACCAGAAAATTCTCTTGAGATTGGCTTCCATCCCTTTCCCTCCACTGAAATTGCTCTTTCAAAGGCCAATAGTAGTATCAATCAACAAAAACAACGGCTTTTTCTGTCTTTTTTTTTTAAACTTGGCAAGGCCAGGTGTTAGAACCCTACTTCTCACCAAGAACTTTCTGAAGCTCATTTCCCTTCATGGAGTTCCATGTGGCAGAGTGCTCTGGGGTTTCCTTCTGCTTCTCTGACTCCAATCTCTTTTGCCAGGCAGAGCTACCTATAGATAACTGAAGGTAGGCTCCCTGGCTTACTTACACCATAATGGCTCCTTTCTTGGGCTCTCCTTCTTCTGTCCATCTGTGCACTCCCCCTAGGCATCACACCCACTCTCAAGGTCCTTCCACAAAGGACAGCTGAGCCCAACTCTCCTTCCAGCCCAGATCCCTCTTCAAAACACCAGAATTACCTCGAAGTAAACTGCTCGACATTTCCAGGAAATGATCCTGCAAGGACCTGAAATTCATGGTTGTGATTTGAGTTGCCATTTTCCTTTCTCTCAGGTGCCATGCGTCTGACCTTGATGGCATAGCTGAACTCCACCTCAGAGGTTCAAAATTAAAAGGACTCCTATGATCTACTCTCTTCTATGTTCAACTAGACACTGGGTCTCAAGTATTCTGCCTCCAACCCTGCACCCCCACCTCAACCATCCTACACTTCATTGCCTTTTCTACTCAGACTACACAAGTCTCTCTCTGCTCTTGAGACTCATTTCTGATCTCCCTTTATAGGCTCTCCTGATTTGGTACCAAACTGTACGCAAAGTATATTAGCAAAATGATCAGGGGACCCTACAATCTAGCTCCATTCTTCCCTTCCAATCACTTCTCATATTTCCAGAACTCCCCAACTTTCAATATACAAGAGACTGTCCACTATTTCTTGATAGGGTCTCACGTGTTTGAGTCCTGCTTTTGTCCTTTATCTAACGCTATTTGCTCTTCCCAGAAGACCTTACCCTTTTGTTAAGATGATTCTGCTCATAGGGGATAGAATCCCAACTGACATTAGTTTGTAAGATGGATTTACTGGTTCATGTAATTGTCAGATTGATAGAGCCAGCTTTAGAGATTCCAGTAATATCAGATGTCTTCCTAGTTTCTTCTTTGTCTTCTCAATCCCTTCCTTGTCTCCCAATCTCCCAATCTTTCTTTAAAGTCTCTCCTATGATAAAACAAGCTTCCTTTTTGCAGAGGACTATGGAGATGTGGAGATATGGCCATGCACAGCTCCAAGTTTTCAGCATTCCAGTCAAATAAGGACTTTCCCGAAACCCCAGATGAAGAGCTTCTTTCTCTTAGTGACTACAAAACTCCAGAGAATTATAATTGGTCTGGTTTGAGTCACATGACCACCCATGGACCAATCACTGTGGCAAGGCCTGAGTAATGCGCTCACTTCTATCTTTAAGCAGCAGGGAACAGTGACAGGCAGCCCTCCTGAAACAGTCTGCAAGAGGAAAACAGTGGATATCTTCCAAACTCTCATTTCTCCAACCACCATGGCTCCCTCCCAGCTTATTTGAGAGCCCTTGTCCAAATTAAATTGTTTATTGCCTCTTTACCCTCACAGCTCTAATTTGTCTCTTCCAAATGATCTAATTCTCTGAGAGCAGAAATTGGGTCCCTTTGTGATTGGCATAAGGTCTCCTCGAAAGGTGTGACTGCAGAAAAAAATTTCACAGTTTACAATTACCGTGACCAATTATTTGTTTATGAGGCTATTGCCTGATTTGCCTGGGAACTGACTTGTTCACCCTGAATCTCCAAGCATCTAGAACAGTGCCTAACACATAATAGGTGCTAGATAAATACTGGATAAATGAATGAATAAGTGATTTGGACAGAATAAAGGATACCAGTCTCTGGAGTTCCAGTAAATGAGCACAGCTGCTTTTTAATTCCTCTCACTTCAGAGAAAAAATTAAATGCTAAGGCAAGAGCTTCTTCTACCCATAAATTTCTTTACACATACCCCAAACTTGCCCAAACCCCACCAGTCTCAAGGAAGGAGAAGCACATTCATGATGTCAAGATCAAGTTGTCTGTCCTTTCAGGGGCTTACTCCTGTCACTTTCTCTTTCCTATACCTGTAACTTCTCCCTCAACCCCAGTCAGGGCTCTTTCTCTACAGTTTCTCAATGGACCCAAGTCTTCCTTGCAAGCCAAGAGAATAATAAAAATAAAGTCTTTCTTGGACCCTATACCCCTTCTCTCACTACATACCATTTTCTGTTTCCTTCTATGGCCCAGATTTCTGAGGGTGGGTCTCTATCCATGGCCTCTATCAACTTCCTCAATGCCATACACTTCTTAATTTCCACTGCAATTTAGCTTTTCTCCTACCATTTCATTAAAACTGTTCTTGCCAAGGTCTACAACTTGCCAGACCAACAGACACCTTCATCTTATCTGACTACTGCAATATCTGTCTCAACTAACCATTTCCTCATCTTGAAATCCTCTCCTTCCTTGATTTTCATGATGCTGCTCTATGTTGTACTTTTCTTCTCATCTCTCAGATCACTCCTTCTCAGTTTCCCTCGCAGTTCTTCTTCCTAAATTATTACTTTTATTTACTGGAGCTGCCACACGTGTGTGGAGTGGTGGTGGTGGTGAGGCATATATCCTCAGCCTTTTCTTCCCTTCTCACTGAGATTACCAACTTCCAGAGCTTTCACTGCCTACAAGCATCAGAGTTCCAAATTACCTTCCTCCCCTTGTGAGTCCTATCTCCTAATCAACACATCCAATTAATTGCCTTTCAGGGATCTACACTTGGATAATCCACAAGAATCATCAGACTGACCACAGTAGTTACCATTTGTCTCCTCAAGTGTTCCCTCTTCCTTCCTCCTACATTCTTCCATCTCGAGACAATGATATAACCACCACCCCCAGGGCCCCAAACCAGAAATCCTGGATTCAGTCTTATCTATACCTTAAAACTGACCTCTTCAATGTCCTTCCAACTGAACATCAAGTAAGTTCAATTACTGCACTGCTCAAATATCCCTTGAGTCTGTGTCCCTTTCACATTCACCCTGATTACTGCTTTAATTTAGTTCTTAAATCTTTCCCCACCTAGATCACAGAAGCAACTTTCCATCTGGTCTCCAAACCACCAAATCTGACTCCCTTCATCCACTCAGATGATCTTTCTAAAAAGCAACCTAAATCTGCCCCTCATTTCTTTAAAACCCTCTGTAGGCATCTCATCACCTTCAGAACATAATCCAAAGTCTTTAGCATGATAAATAAGGTCCTTCATGATCTAGTTTCTGTCTCATTGTTCATCTCTCATTTCTTAACATTCCTCTAACATATATTGTTCTAGTCAAATTAAATTATTTTCCATTCCCAGCATGTTCTCTGTGGAGATATATCTTAGACCTTTCCACATGTTGGTTCTCTGCCTAGCATTCGTTTTTTTCCACTTGGCTAACTATCACTTGTTCTGAAGACTCAGCCCACAGACCATTTTCTCTCAGCAGACTTCCCTGAATTTCCTCCTTGAGAAGGTGTCCTCTGTTCTCCCGTAGCATACTGCATACATAGACATCGTAACACTTCTTTCTCTGAAGTGCAAGAGAGGCTTTTACATGCAGTTCTCTTTAGACTATAGGTTCACCAAGGGTAGCGATTAAGACCTTCCTCTCTACCTTCATGACACCATGTCATAAGTGGTATAACATGTGTATGCCTGGCATACAGTAGGTACTCATAAATGCTTATGGATGGATGGATCTATTATCCTGTCTTTCCCAAGTCTTCTCTAAACCATCTTCCTCCACCAAAGCCAGAGCCTTCAGAGATGGCTCTCTGCTGCAACATAAAATGCAAATGATTTCAAGAGCTGAGCAGATAGTTGCTAGGGGATATTCTGGTGCTGAAATCAATGTGATGTATTTTGATGACCATCACTACCACCTCCAGACAGAACCCAGTACCAATTAGACACTTGCTATGTGTACCCTCTCAGCTACCAAACAACACCGATGCCATCCCATTTACTGATGGGTACTGCATCCCAGGCTGCCAGCTTTCCATTGCCCACAATGGTGGTGGTTATTCAACAAGAAATGTTGAGGTTGGGCCGGGGATCTAGCTCAGTGGTGCCGCTGCCTGCCTCGAAAGCGCAAGGTCCTGAGTTCAATCCCTGGTACCCCCCAAAAAGGAAAAAATGTTAAGCTTACAATGGAAAATGGAAAGGACATAGATTTTGAAATTAGACAAGAGACTGACTGAATCAGCCTTGTCACGTACTAAGCTGTGTAGCTGTGTGGCCTTCAGCAAGCCATTTAACTTCTCCGACCTTCAGTTCCTCATATGTTAGTTGAAACTGATGACTCTACTTCCTCATAAGATACATGTAAAACAAAAAAAGACAATGGATTGAAAATCATAAATACAGGTCACACAGAACACGCCAAATCAGCCCGCTGCACACAGACAGGTCTGTGCACCCCCTACCGAGGTCCTGAGTCGCGCGGAAGACACCGAATCACCCCGCTGCAGACAGGCAGCCACCTGGTTCCACACTACAAAGACGTAGAGGACACCAGAGCACCAGACCAAGGTACTGAGTTCTGCTGTTCCTGCCCCAGAGGTAGGGGCTTCTGAGCCGTGGTCCCAATGCTCCTGGTCCAGAGGAAGGGGCTTCCCGGTCACTGTCCCTCCCGCTGCTCCCAGCCAAAAGGAAAGGGCTTTTGGGCCACCTTCTGTCCCGCTGCTGCTGACCCAGAGGAAGGGGCTTCCAGGCCACCATCCCTCCCACCGCTCTGGGCCCAGAGGGAGGGTTTCTGAGCCACCATCCCACTGCTCCATATCCAGAGGAAGGGGCTTCCCAGTCACCATCTCTCCTGCTGCTCCCAGACCACAGGAAAGGGCTTTTAGGGCACCATCCCTACTGCTGCTCGCAGCCCCTGGCCCAACTCACCCAGCTCAGAGGAGGTAATCCATGCAGGCGCTAACAGCCCCCTGCCCCAGTCGAAATGAGAAAACACATAAATAAGTCTCAAAACCAGACTTCCAGATCACCTACAGCAACCCCAAAGGGAAATGAGATGGAACACTCTGATACTCAACCACCTGGACCCACTGAACTGGCAACAAAAGGGGATCTGGAAAAAATGAAATCAGAAATAATATCTCAGATAACAGGAGAAATTGTGCCCCTAGTGCAAGACATGATTAAGAAATCTAGAGAGGCGCTCAGGAACATGATGGAATCCCAATATAAGAAACAAATGGAATCCATAAAACAGATGCAAATAGATTTCCAGGACATGAAAAACTCCATTGAAAGTCTACACAGCAGAATGAGCCAATGTGAGGATAGAATTTCAGATACAGAAGATAAGATTGCAATTAGTGACCAGGAAAAGAAAAATTGCTTCAAAATTATAAGGGAACATGAAAAATCAATCCAGCAGCTGCTAGGTGATGCAAAAAAGAATAACATAAGACTGAATGGGCTCAATGAAGAAACAGGAGAGAGTGGAGATGACATAAAAAAATCTCTTCACAGAAATAATGGCAGAAAACTTCCCAAGCAGGGGAAAAGAGCTTGACATACAGATAAGTGAGGCACATAGGACTCCAAATAGCCTTGATCAAAAAAAATCTACACATAGGCATATAATTGTTAAGATTCCAGAAACACAACAGAAGAACAAAATTCTCCAAGCAGTCAGAGAAAAGAAACAAATCACATACAGAGGAAAGCCCATCAGAATCACAGCAGACTTCTCAACACAAACCATCAAGCCAAGAAGAGCTTCTTGGAGTGACATATTCCAAGCCCTAAAAGAAAACAGCCTCCAACCCAGATTGATGTACCCTGCAAAACTATCTTTCAAAATGGATGGAGAAATAAGATACTTTCATGACCAAGAGCACCTTAAGAACTTCGTGAATACCAAACCAGCACTCCAAAGAATTTTACACAATATCCTAGGAAAAGACATTGAGGATCATAACCCCAGAAAGCAAAGCAGAATGAACCCATCTGGCATGACAAGAAATTAAATGTAAAGGGGGAGAACCCAACAAAATAAAAAGTCATGGCAATGACAAGTCAATACATTTCAGTTATAACCATCAATGTTAATGGTCTCAGTTCACCAATCAAAGGAAATAGACTGGCAGAATGGGTCAAGAAGCAAAATCCAACAATATGCTGCCTGCAAGAAACACATTTAATTCAAAAGGAAACTCATAGACTGAAAGTTAAAGGGTGGAAAACAATACTCCATGGGACAGGAAGCCAAAAAAAAGCAGGAGTAGCTATCCTCTTGGCAGATCAAGTAGATTTCAAACCAACACTGATTAAGAGAGACGAAGAAGGACACTACATCCTTGTAAAGGGAAGAATCCAAGAGGAAGAGATGACAATCATAAATATCTATGCATCAAACACTAGTGCACCCAACTATATAAAACAAATACTAATGGACATGAAAAGTCATATATGCACTAATACAATTGTAGTGGGGGACCTCAAAACCCCACTGTCACAAATAGATAGATCAACTAGACTAAAAATAAGTAATGAAATACTAGAACTCAATCAAACTCCTGAACAAATGAACTTAACAGATGTTTACAGAGTCTTCCATCCCACAAAATCAGAATACACATTCTTCTCAGCTACACATGGGTCATTCTCAAAAATAGACCACATACTCACACATAGAACATGTTTAAGTAAGTGCAAAGGAATTGAAGTTATCCCCTGTACGTTATCAGACCATAGTGCGATGAAATTGGAGATCCATAGAAAAGAAACTCAAAAAATTTCATAAACACGTGGAAATTGAACAATATACTTCTGAATAGCCAATGGGTCACAGAGGAAATTAAAGAAGAAATCAGACAGTTTCTTCAATTAAATGACAATGACAATACAACATACCGAAATCTATGGCACACAATGAAAGCAGTCTGATGAGGGAAATTCATAGCAGTGAATACGCATATTAGGAAAACAGAACAAGCCCAATTAAACAACCTGATGCTGAACCTCAAGCTTCTAGAAAAAGAAGAGCAGGACAACCCCAAAGCTCATACAAGGGAGGAAATTATAAAGATCAGAGGAGAAATCAATGCAATGGAGACTAAGAGAACAATACAAAAACTCAATGAAGCCAAGAGTTGGTTCTTTGAAAGAATCAACAAAATTGACAAACCTTTAGCCAACCTTGTCAGAGAAAGGAAAGAAAAGGCCCAAATCCATGCAATTAGGAATGAAAAGGGTGAAATTACAACAGACCTAGCAGAAATCCAGAGGATAATCAATACCTACTTCCAGAACCTATACGCCAATAAGATGGACAACACAAAAGAAATGGACAGATTCCTAGATACATATGAATTACCAAAGTTGAGTGAAGAAGACCTAAAAATTCTGAACAACCCAATAACAACCAATGAAATTGAAAATGTAATTAAAAACTTATCAACTAAGAAAAGCCCGGGCCCTGATGGCTCCACTGCTGAATTCTACAAGACATTCAGAGAGAAACTGCTGCCACTACTGTTTAAACTCTTAAGTGAAATTGAAAGGGAAGCAATACTCCCAAATTCATTCCTGGAAGCAAGCATCACCTTGATCCCCAAAGCAGAGAAAGACCCAACTGAAAAAGAGAACTATAGGCCAATCTCACTAATGAACATAGATGCAAAAATCCTTAATAAGATAATGGCAAACAGAATGCAGAAGATCATCAAGAAGATCATACACCCTGATCAAGTGGGATTCATCCCAGGGATGCAGGGATGGTTCAATATATGAAAATCAATCCATGTAATACACTATATCAATAGAGCCAAGGACAAAAACCATATGATTATCTCCATAGATGCAGAAAAAGCATTTGACAAAATCCAACATGCATTTATGATAAAAACCCTACAAAAAATTGGAATGGAGGGTCTCTACCTCAAACTGATAGAAGCCATCTATGAAAAACCAACAGCCAATATTGTACTAAATGGTCAAAAACTGAAATCCTTCACACTAAAATCAGGAACAAGACAAGGATGTCCACTATCACCACTCTTGTTCAATATAGTTCTGGAAACATTAGCCACGGCAATTAGACAAGAGAAAGAAATAAAAGGAATAAAGATAGGAAATGAAGAAGTCAAATTGTCATTATTTGTGGATGACATGATACTCTATATAGAAGACCCCAAGAACTCCACCAAAAGTCTTCTAGACTTAATAACCAAATTCAGTCAAGTAGCTGGTTACAAGGTCAACACACAAAAATCAATAGCTTTCCTGTACACCAATGACAGACTCACTGAGAGAGAAATAGGACAAATAATTCCTTTCACAATAGCATCCAAAAAACTGAAATACCTAGGAATCATCCTAACAAAAGTAATCAAGGACCTTTTCTCTGAAAACTATGGCACTCTGAAAAGAGAGATTGAAGATGATATCAGAAAGTGGACAGACATCTCCTGCTCCTGTGTAGGAAGGATTAATACAGTGAAAATGGCCATACTTCCAAAACTGCTATGTAGATTTACTGCAATTCCAATTGAGATCCCAGAAGCATACTTCATAGACCTCGAGAAAACAATCTAGAAATTCATTTAGAACAAGAAGAGACCCAGAATGGCAAAAGCAATTCTAGGTAACAGAGACGTGGCAGGGGGTATCACAATCCCCAACCTGCAACTCTACTACAAAGCTACTGTGATAAAAACAGCATGGTACTGGCAAAGAAACAGACCTGAGGACCAGTGGAACAGATTAGAAGATGCAGAAAGAATGCCAGACACACTCAGCCATCTCATCTTTGACAAAGGAGCCAAACACCCTCACTGGAGGAAAGATAGCCTCTTTAATAAACGGTGCTAGAAAAATTGGGCTTCAACTTGCCAAAGATTAAAACTAGACCTGTATCTCTCACCGTGCACTAAACTAAAATCAAAATGGATTAAAGATCTAAATATTAAAATAGAAACTCTGAACCAGTTGGAACAGAGGTTAGGTAGAACTCTTGAAGACATCAGTGTAGGAAAAGATTTTATGAACAAAACCTCAGTTGCCCGTGAACTAGTACAAACAATCAACAAATGGGATCTCTTCTTATTAAAAGGCTTCTGCACAGCAAAAGAAACCACCAGCAGTGTGAAGAGACAATCCACAATGTGGGAAAAAATCTTCACCTGCTCTTCCTCAGACAAAGGTCTACTATCTTGAATCTATAAAGAACTTAAAAAGATCAGACCTCCCAAATTGAAAGACCCAATCCAAAAATGGGCATCTGAAATGAACAGGCATTTCTCAGACAAAGAAGTAGAAATAGCAAATAAATACATGAAAAAATGTTCAACATCACTGGTCATTCGAGAGATGTAAATGAAAACAACACTGAGATTCCACTTCACTCCAGAAAGAATGGCTGCTATCATGAAATCAACCAATAACAAATGCTGGCAGGGCTGTTGGGAAAGAGGAACCCTGCTCCACTGCTGGTGGGACTGTAGACTGGTGCAAACACTGTGGAAATCAGTATGGAGATACCTCAAAGAACTAAGACTGGAAATTCCATTTGACCCCGCTATTCCACTGCTGGGGACCTTCCCCAAAGAATTAAAAGAATCATACCACAGTGATATATGTGCGCCCATGTTCATAGCAGTGCAGTTTGTAATAGCTAAAACTTGGAAACAGCCCAAACGCCCATCAACTGGAGACTGGATCAAGAAAATGTGGTTTTTAAAAAAAATAAAATGGAGTACTACTCAGCCATAAAAAATGAGAAATTAGAGACATTTATAGCTAAGTGGGTGCACATTGAGGCGATACTCTTAAGTGAAATAAATAGGACATACATGTGTAAATACCGAATAGTTTCTCTGGTGTGAGAAACTGAAAGTGTAAATAAGGACTAAATGTATAATAGGTAATGTGAAATAGGAAGAAAAGGGGCAAAGGGGAAGGAAGTGGGAGGGCTAGGGGAAAGGATAGAAGGGAATGGGATTAATATGAGAAAATGGAAAAATAGGAACAAAATCTTTGTAAATAGGGAGGACTGGAGGGGTTGAAGAGAGGGTTGGGCAAGGGTGAAAAATAAGAACCAAGAGAGAGTATGTAAAGTTGCAAATTTCCAATGATGAATGTCATTATATTGTATACCTAAAATGTACCAATGATTAGAATGAATAATCGATAATGTAAAATAGGAAGAAAAGGTCCAAAGGGGTAGGGGTAGTGGGAGGGGCAGGGGAAAGGAAAGAAGGGAAAGGAAAAATGCTGAGAAATGGAAAAAATGGAAATAAAGTCTTTGTAAATAGGGAAGGGTGGAGGGCATGAAGGGAGGGCTAGGAATGGGGACAAAATAAGAACCAAGATGCATTATGTAAAGGTACAATTCCCAATGAGAAATGTAATTGTGTCGTATACCTACAATGTATCAATAAAAGAATTTAATACAAAAAAAAAAGGAAATCATAAATACAGCCTATGGTTACTGAAAGCTTTCAATATTATTCTAGTTTATACAGAATAAGCTAGCCTGCCATTTTCTTCCTTTCCTTTCCTTTCCTTTTGTTTCCTTTCGTTTCGTTTCGTTTCCTTTCCTTTCCTTTCCTTGCCTTTCGTTTCTTTTCTTTCTTCCTTTTTGTTCTAATACTTCTTAAATACTACCTTTGTGCCAGGTCCTGGGCACAGTGCTATATTATGTGCAAAAATAAGTCAATACCCTTGCTTTTGGGAGCCATGGTAAGGAAGGAGCACCTGGACTAGCAAGGGATACAGACATAGATATATCATTAATTTACAATGTGTGATATGCATTAGTGGTCTTGGTATGGGTGGGGAGCAGACAGTAGAGTCCACTTTAACTCATGGGAAACTATTTCTGTAAGATACAATTTTCTATAGAAAATCTACCTGTTGTTTAAGACACACCTGGGAATTCAAGGTAAGACTTTGGCCATGGAGCCTTAATCTTATATATTATCCTCTTTTTATCTTTTCCCTATTCTATCTGCTTCTTAGATGGTTGACAAGTCAAGAGATTAGGGGGACAAATTTGGGGCATTGACTATTAGCCTAGAAGGATTTTATTTTACTTTAATTTTTTGTTGCTATGAAAAGAACAATGTTTTTCCTTTTCTCTGTAAAGAAAATTAGAACTAAAGATGGCTCAGCAGATAAAAGCTGTGGGTGGTAAATACTCCCACTGTTCCCCACTGCATTTCAGGTTTCTAGGTTTCTCTTGGCATTTACTGCATCTTAGAACTGGAAACATGGAAGAGACATGAGAAATTCTGTGAAAACCCATATCCTAATTAGGAGTTGAAGAAACTGAGGCCCAGAGGGGCTGAATGATTTGCCTAGAGTCAGAGAATAAGTCAAATTTACTATACAGCTCTCCTGATTCTCTCCTATTAATCTGCAAATCTCCGAACTCCATGGACCTTCAATACGGGAACACAGGCAGGTTCCTCTACATGTAGTCAGCCCTGATAGAAGTCAGATCTGCCTCCATTTGTGACCATCATGGAAGCTACAGATAAACCACTTCTCTCTCACATGTCACTGGGTCTCTTCTCCCAGTAACATCCTGATTCTTACTAACAGGACACTTTCAAATCCTCCTCTTTGGTTTGAGAACCATATCTGCATGAAAAGTTTGGTTAGAGGTGGATTTCTCCAAATGCCTCTCAGGACTATAACTTTCTCGGCTGACAAAACTTTGATGTTGAGGTTGCTTATATGCAATCATGTTAGCCTTAGAACTTTCAAGGATAACCCACACCTTTTGGTGATAGAACCATAATTGAGGATTTTATAGTTGGAATCTCAGGATCCTGAAAACAAAGGGAATTCCCAATTTCATGGAACATTTAGAACTGGAAGACAACTTGGGTACCCCTAGTCCAACTCTACCCTTGTCCAACTCTTTCAAGAAAATGCATCCTTAGAGGGGCATAGGCAGAGCTGCTGGTCTGGACTCCTGGTTCAATGTTCTTTCCTACTCTTTATAATGTCACCCCAATCTCTTGGGCTGAAGCAGCTGCACCATCAAAAATGCCACATCAGTTAGGACAACACAGTTGGTTATATAACTGGTACTGCAGCACAGGCAACAGAAAGAAGCCATAAGCATGAACCGCCACCCCCCACTCCAGTGGCTAAGTCCCACATACTTGACAAAATAATTCCATATGGGAAGAGAACACCCATTAATCAATTGAAAGATTAAAAACTAGAGCTAACATTTGTATAATGGTTTCTGTGTTCTAGACATTGTTGTAACTTTGCATTTCATAAGTTAACTCATTTCATGCTCACAATAACCCCATTAAGGATTTTTTTACCAGTCTCATTTCACAGGCAAGAAAACTATGGTATCAAAAATTAAGTTTCTATTCTAAAATCACACATCTAGTTAGTGCTAGTGCAAAGATTTCAAACCAGGCAGCCTGGTTGCACAGTCTACACTCTTAACTATCTTTCAATTTTAGAGCAGCATGGTAAAACTGCTTCTCTAAATAAGAAGCTACTTATTCCTCTGTGCCAGTTAGCAGGTCACTACCACTTCCTCACCTTCCCCACTATGCTAATCTTTGATTTGTTGGATAGTTTCCTTTCTGCTGGCTCTATGTGTGAATGAGAGGGATGGAATAAGAATGGGATACAACTTTGAACTAATTTCTAGAATGCAGTTTTCTAAGCAGTTAGGCTTTTCATTATGATGCCATCAATAAACAAGACACAAAGTGCCCTTCTCACAGAATCTGTTTTAAAATCCATGTAGTAAGTGCACACATATATACACACAGGCACGCATTCTCTTTTCTTTCCTCAAAATTAAAAATTGTTTTTTGCTAACACAAAATGTTTTTTCAAGCTTGGAATCATTCCCTTCACCAACTTGACTGTTGCCTTTCAGATCAATATGGGCTCTTGTAATAATGGTCTGTCTGGCTTAAGAAAAGAGAAGGAACATATCCTGGGAGACAAAGTCCCCAGCATCCAGATGGGCTGAAGCACATGTTAGAAAACTAGGACCTTATTCTACTCATATTAAATCTCCAGTGTTAATAGAGATAGGGTGCTGTGAGCAGCTAAAAAACATCTTGTCCTGTTTCTTAACAGATATGGCATCCTAAGAAGTACAATATAATCTGGGAGTTCCATATGCTAAAACAAAATAAAATGACAGCATTCTGATTCTGGGCATTGTAAATCTCATCCAGCTCCCCACATACTGAAAAGAAATCCTGGATTTCTATTCACCCACATCAATCCACATGAAGCTTCACTCATTTAATCTAATAACCTAACTGGCAATAATCTTTTCCACAAGCATATAGGTTCCATATCAAAATCCAATGAGTAACTGAAGTTCAGGAATTCCATAGCTGATTTTTGAGATCAGGTGGACTGTTTGCTACTCTTCCAGCAGGAAGATCTGCTGGTATTTACAGCTCGGTGAACAGTAAGGAGGGAGAGTTCATAATCAAAGACCTCATCTGCTACTTGATCTGACATTCTGTTCATGATCACAGTCTCCAGAGAGCAAGGTACATCTATTTGAATAAACATAGAGACAGAAGGAAGGGAGGCAGGCAATCCAGTCAACAAGATGAGTGCAGAAATAAATTCACAAATCTAGAAGAGTAGCTGTCAGTGGAATGCAACCACAACATAGGACCCTTTAGGTATGTATGGGAAACACCCTTCTAGATGGCTGTGATTTCAGAGCTATGATTGCAAGTTGCCATTTGACTCCACTAATGCCTGCCACTTAGCAGGTGCTGAACAGTAAATGACATGGTGAAAGGATACATAGGCTTGCCTTGAATCTGAACCAAATACTAGACACCCTAATTACAAAGACAAGGTCAGCTGGAAATAGAAAACCACCAGCTTTTTGTCAGTAGGTAACCTTTTAGAGTGCCTTCCCTCATAGGGTGGGATCTGCCTTTGTAATCATATTCTACTTGTATGGGCTGGAATACTTGGAGGACCAGGGATGTCTTCATCAGGCAAATCCTTATATTTGTATTAAAATAGCACTGAGCAGGTATCTTGGAAATAAACGGGTATCTGCAATGCTCCATTTTATTGTGAAGTTTACCAGTGAGCAAGCAATGGCCTTGCTTGCTGCTACCTTTAAACTATTTTTGAAAAAAAAATTTTAACACTCCAAGGACAACCTGACTCAACATCCCAGTAAGCTCAACACCTCAAATGAGGGCAAGTATAGTACCTTCCCAGAGTAGCTCCACAGTTCATTTGGTATTTTCATTACATACACAGTCCAAGCAGTTACAATTATTTGTTCAGAACTGAGAAGTCAGTTAAAGTGATAGTCTATCGATTCTACACCTTGTAAAATATAATTCTTTAAGAGATTTCCTTGTAATACCGTGGTAATTCAATAAAATTGACACTTCTTTTAAAAGTTTTGTTAGTCTGAGTAAGAGTCTAAAGATTGAGTGCAAAATGACTCTCACACTTTGATACACCTGTATCAAAGGTGAGGTTACAACCCCCTAAAACAAGCAAAATTATTAAAAATGCCATGCACAAGAGTCACTGATTACTCACAGTATGTGTAAAATTATACTTGTGTGATCTCAATTATCTCGGTTTATTTTTCAGCACTGAAATGTTTTGGATTGGCTGACATAGATCTCCCAAACACTAGTTCACAATCACATTGTACAAGGGAAAAAACTCAGAAAGCTATATTCAAGAGAAGTTAATTTTTAAAAAAGTGTTGAGAATCAGGTTTTTAAATACAATCTAATCTGTGGCATCTCTGAAGCAGTTTTCCATTATAACATCTATCAAGCAGAAAAATTTCAAAGGTCAGCTCTCTGCAATATTCCTGGGCTGATGGGGTTGTTAACACTGTTCTAAGCACCATCTGCCAGCTGGTCCCTTATCATTTAACTTCAGTTTCTATGGACATATACGGAAGCCTATTCCTTCTTCTAGTCAGCACTCTACAACATGGACAAGAATACAGCCTAAATGGAATGATTCTTTGCTCTTCTGGAAACGGTAAAGGGTTCAGCAGTGTCTGAATATTGATATTCTTCCTCTCAACCCAATAGGCTGTGCTACCAATTCTCAATTCCCATTAGGAAATCATTGGGTTCTCATAGGATGTCACTCACAGAGGACTATCTAATTTCATTTGCCCGGGTGAAACAACACAGCATCCTAATTCACTCATATTTATGGCCTGATAGGTTGGTCACCAATCATATTGCACAGGAAAGTAGAAAACTGCTTTCTGTAAATGTCACCAAGATTTTTGGAGCTGGCCCCGTAAAGGAAATAAAATGCTCTTGACTCAAAGCGACTCTCGGTGAAGTGATGATCTTAAAAACCATGTCTGCAAATAAGGACTCAAAAGAATTTGTCATTAGGATACAGTGACACCAGTCCCTCATTTTGTGGTTAATAAAATGAGTCCTGTATCCAGCTTGGCAAAAGGCCCTGGTTTCATTTATTTTAATCCACGCTGGAGGACACACAGGAAAAGCTGCCATTCATCAGTGCTTCAGGACAGGATGCCAGGGTGCCTCATGGCAAAATTTACATGGGCCAGACACCTTTTTGACCAACCTTTTGAGCAAAACTAGGCTATTTCCTAAAGAGTTGGTGTACTGTGCTTTCTTTTAAAATATAATTAATTTTTAAACCTCAAAATCTGTTTTGCCTAACATTTTTCTCCCAAAAGGCCCAGTGAGACTGAGGAAAGGGGGAAGGCCAGAAAAAGAGAGGAATTGATCTGATTTCTAATTTAACGGTCTCGTGTATCAAACACTGTGTAATCAAATACAAGAAACAAAGAACTTTCCCACTGAAAGTTCACATACAGCCTTCATTTATGATTTCCTGCCCCAGTACATAATCAGGAATTTTCATTCTAAAGTGGCACATCTATCTCCTCAGAGAGCACAGCTCTCTTTGAATAAAAAAGGCAAGGTACCCTTTGGGGGATCCGGTATATATTTTTAAACTTCTTATTAAATCAACCTAATTTATGGAGCATGTTCAGGAAAAGAGGGTAACGAGGTGCTCTGGCGGAGGCAAAGTTAATTTGCAGACCATAGCCGCCCCTTCCTACCTTCCCCTCTTTCCTTCCCCTCCCTCAAGAGTTTCCGAATGCCTTCGGCCTTCTCCGCCGCGGGCCCGGACTCTGCTCCAAACAATCCCGAGTCCCTCCGAGCCCCGCGCCCAGGCCCTGCCGAACACAGCCGAGCACCGCCGAGCTGAACCCCATAGACTTTTCCGGCCTCGGCTGGGCGCTGTCCACCACTCACAACGCCTGAAACCTCACCCAGCTCTGGAGTCTGGGGCTTCTGTGGAGCTCGCAGCAAGCTACTGCAGAATACAGACTTTTGAAGTTTTGAAACATTCCCCGTAGGGAGAAAGCGGTGGCGCAGGTTACATTACCTGACCTGCAAAGGCTCCTGGCAGATGCAACCTGAACCTTATTGCAAAGAGCAATTCCCCAGGCCCCGCCTCCCCATCCTTTTGGGTTGCACAAGCTCTAGAGAAGCCCCAGGCTAAGTTACCCGTGGCTCAGAAGGGTGCGGCAAGACGAGGGGCCTCTGTGAAGAAAGCCCCAGGGAGCTCTGGAACAAAAACAAGAACGCATCAAGCAGATGGGGGAAACTGTCTCGGAGCCGCTATTCCCTACCATCATGGCGCCGCCTGGAACCCGCTCGTCATGCCTGTTACACGTGCAAGATTTTTTGCTTCTTGGTTCTGAAACCTCCAAGCATGCTTCGCCTCCCACCCACCTTCCCACGAAAGAGGTTTTTATTTTTCATTGTTTTCCTACGGGATGCAATTACTTCGGCTATTCTGTCAAGTTGAAAAATAATCATTTTTGTTTACTGCACAGCAGCCTCTAATTAGGAGCTTGTGTGTGCACGAAGGTGTCACAGCAAAGCGACGTGGAATTCTCGCTAAACGGTTTTAACGAACTCCTCCGTCCTGAACTGACAGGCCAATGGAAGCAGCAGAGCTTTGAGGCCCCAAGGGCGCTCACCCCTCACCAGCTGGCCACCCTTTTCCCCAAGCAAAGCTGACTATGGGCTCTCCAGAAGCTGCCGAGTGGATGGGGCAAGAAGCCAGCCTGTGAGTGGGAAGGAGGGGCGAGGCTCCCTATTGAGAAAGTGTGGAAAGGAAGGAATATCCCATTTTGTTTTAATTTTCAACCATCACTCAAATCCACCCCCAGTTAATTAGGAAGGGAAACTGATATGTAAGGCAGAAGGAGGCGGCTGGCAAGTGGGGCCCGAAATCCGCATTGTGGGTAGATTATACAGATTATACGGCCTATGCAGAGTGTAAATACATGATAAAGGCCACTAAGCGAAGGAAAACTGCCTGTGTCAGGGAAGCAAACCCTGGGAGGGTGGGGGAGGACAGGGGGCAGGGGCAGCAAGGGGCGGGCATTCAGCCTCACAGCCAGCGTTCCCTTCCATCTCAGGCTCTGATACAGTTGTGCCTATCACGTCAGCTTTAGAAACCCACCCCTTCCCCTAGCTCATGCCCCCTCCTCTAACCTTCGCGGCGGGGGGTGGGACGTGGGGTAAAAACCACAGCCTCCAATTCAGCACCAAATCCATGAACAGCAGACCTTGATCCTCCACCCTACTTTAGGGCTGGGTCCCCTCCATATTTTAGCCAAGTTCAAAATCACTGCCCCAGGAGAAGAGCAGGGGGACGAGATTATAGACGCCGTGGGGGGCACGAAAGGAGGAGGAGAGACAGAGACAGAATTAGAGATAGAAATGGAGGCAGCAAAACACAAGGAATACTCCACGAGCAAGAGTAATGACCATAACCATGCCAATAGTGTGATGTTCTGATCAATATGGCGGACACTGTCATTCATACAACTACAGGCGCTCCCCTCCCCTCCCCCCAAAAACACCCACCCCAGGAGTTGGGGTGGAGGACCCAGAACCAACGTAGGGAGTGGGGGAGGGAATGCAAAGCCAGGTCTCTGTGTGTGCGTGCGTGTGTGTGTGTGTGTGTGTGTGTGTGTGTGTGTACACGAATTAAAAACCAGGCCTGGAGAGCAATGTGGAGTGAGCAAGGTAATAAAAACGACTTTAAAAATTATTCTTAATAAAAGTACAAATCCCAGTGCTACAGGGACTTACTTCATCTGCTTCACAATGGTGCTTTTTCCTGATTCTCCAGCCCCTGTTGGGACACAGACAGGGGGAAAAACTGGTGAGTGTCAGTTTAGGGGAACGGGGAGAGGGGTTTAAGGCATGCGAGGGGGGCTAGTGCCAACTTAGGGACCAGGTCTCCCAGGGCGCAAGTAGGGTGGGGGAACTGGTGGCAAGGGCTGCGCTGTGGCCAGGGTCGGGGAATGGGGGAGGCAGCCGCGGTCCTTACCCAGCAGGAGTAATTTCACGTCTTTGGCGGCGCTGATGCCATCCTCTTTGAGGTTTTTCTCAATCGCCTTGCTCCGCTCGAGGGCGGCTCTCTCCTCTGCGCTCAGAGTACATCCCATGGTGGTGGCCCCTTCCCTGCCACAGCCCGCACGACTCGGCTGGCTCGGCTCCCCGGCTCGGCGCGCCCCCCCCACCCCCCCCCAGAGAGCAGAGCCTGGGTTCAAAGGGGGGAAAATTCACGATATCCTCTCCTTGGGTGGGAACAAAAATGTCGAAAGACCAGAAACCCCCCAAAAGAGAGCCGCTATCAAGACCCCAGCTGCAGAGACTCGCGGCAGTCGGCGAGGGTCTAGGGGTGCGGAGGCGAGGGTGGCTGGGGTCTGGGGCTCCGGATCCGAAGGAGGAGGCGCCCGAGGGCCGATGAGGCGCGGGTTGCAGGCACTGAGGCTGGTGCACGACCCAAAATAAATAAAATAAGAGTCGAGGCTGGATCCGCAGCCGGAGCCAGCCGACGGTGGGGTGGGGGGCAGGGTGGGTCCTTCTGCCGCGGCTGCCGGAGGAGGAGGAGGCGGAGGCGGAGGTGGCGGCGGCGTCGGCGCGGGGTATGGAGGGCGTGAGTTAAGGGGTGCTGCTAGTGCATGTGCATCGCCAGGGCTCCGCCGTCGGTGAGTCCGCGGCGCCTTCGCCGACCCCCGCGCGCTGGGCAGGGCTGGGCAGGGGGCCGGGCCAGGCCGGGGGGCAGGGCTCTAGCAGGAGGCGGTGTCGCTGTCTCCCAGAGCTTGCATCGCTCGGCGGAGCCTACCAGAGAGAGTGGGGGAGCGCGAGGGAGCCACGGCCGGCAGGGAGCTCGAGGAAGAGAGAGAGAGAGAGAGAGAGAGAGACAGAGAGACAGAGAGACAGAGAGACAGAGAGACAGAGAGAGAGGCAGGGAAGGAGGGGGAAAAAAATTAAGAGAGAGCGAACGAAGGCGCGCGCACGCCGGTCTCGGACTCGGGAGGGGGCGAGCGCAGTGCGCGAGTGCGCCAGCGGCTCATTGCACCCGGCTCCGCTGGCCGTCCGCTGACGTCAGCAGGTCCGCGCGCCGGGCCCCCGGGACACACTGGGCGGGGGCGGGGGCGGCGCGCGCCGGGTCCGCGTCAGCTGCGGGTGGCGCGCACGCGCCCTCGCGGCTTGGCCTCTCCTCCCACTTCGCGCCCTCCAAGCCTGTGTTAGGCGCGGACAGGGTGCGGGAGGACTCTGCCTGGGGGCTGGAGGCGGGGCCTAGGTCCGGGGAGGGTGGGGTAGGGGGCGGGATCTGGGCGTGAACGCGCAGGCCCCACCCCGGCCCACCCCGCCCGCGGCGGCCGCCTCTTCAATGAAAACGCTGGGCCTGGCAGGCTGGGCGGCGGTCAGGTGTGCTCCGCGAGTCCAGCGCGGTCTCTGCAGTTCTCTGAGAGCTCTGCGGCTCACCTCCAGCGGTTCGCCTTCTGGCTGGCTCTCTAGCTGCTGGGTCTTAGCAGCCGAGGCCGGGTTACCTTAGCAAGCGTGAGGAGATGGTGGGTCGGAATCAACATGCGCAGCCCGTACTTCTCCTCGGGCTCAGAGGGCAGTTTGTTTTGCTTCCTGGGTCCGCATTTATTGAGCACCTATTATGTGAGAGAAGAAGCCATGAGGAGAGAACATAAGCTGAGGCAAAACTATGGCTTGTATTCCAGGAGCTTCTGCCTCTTTTGGCCTTCGTCCACCATGCTCCGAGATTCGAACCACAGCTGTGGGTGCAGGAGGTGGATCCCACCCTGGGAGGCCTCGGGGCCTACAGCAGAGGGTCAGGCTTTCAAGGGCGTTTCTAGCAAATGCTTTCTCTCTGTGCACCCTTAAAATGCTACTGTAAATGTTGGACCGTCTAGTTTGCCCAATTCTCTTGTCCTACCCCTTCCGAAAACACAAACGCGCAAAATGAATTTTGCATAGATTTTTGATGAGAGGTTTTCATCCTTTCTTGATCAGAAAGGAAGGGAGGGAGAGAAAGAAAGAGACATCTTTATCCTCATCTGTTCTCAAACGGAAACCCAGAAACCCGGGTCAGTTAACTCAGTGTACAGTTAATCAAATACTGGGGAAACCAGTAGACGTTTGCCAAGATCGGGCATGTTGTGGGTGGTCTGAGATGTTGAAGAAACTAATTCTTACTGCACAAAATAGTTTTACAATAAGTTCCACCACACAGCCCCAGAGGCCCTCCTAGAGAAAGGGCCCAATGGGTAAGGCTATAGGGGAATAAGACAGGCAAGGGGCCAGAGAAAAACATTTTTTCTAACAGTTGGGCATTTCTGTGGCTTTGAAAGCAAACTTGTTTGTTTTGACAGCAGAAAAAACACTCCTGTTTTGGAAATGTTACCCAGCATAAAAATATATTTGCAATAGGGGATAAAGAAGGCAATTAAGGCCCACCCAGAAGAAAACATTTTTTTCCTTGAAGCTTTTAAATTTGGTATTTCCCAGTATGGGTCCACCTCATTCTACAAATAACTGTCTATGTTAAAAGTTGCATATGATGTAATTTAAATATTTAAATTTAAATCATAATCTACATATTCTAGGGAACAGTTTTATCCAATAAATAACTTTCCCTACCTCCCCCACCCCTGTTTCGCCTTTCCTGTTTGTGCTTGGGGGAGAGAGGTTAGGGCAGTGATGGCGAACCAATGGCACACCTGGTGAAGCAGGCACGCAGAGCCTTCTTTGTAGGCACTCGAGTCAAATATATATATATATATATATATATATATAAACCCTCGGTATCCAATTTTAATGCAGTGTTGGCATTCTGTGATAAATAAATGGGTTTTGGGTTGCAGTTTGCCACTCGGTCTCTAAAAGGTTCACCATCACTGGGTTAGGGGATGAATCTGCTTTGGCTTAAAATCAGAATTATCAGTAAGAATCAGCCCTCCAGATCCAAAACAGAGGGTTTAGGTGCCCAACATTCTATAGAATTTGTTATTTCCTCTACAGGTTACTAGGCCAATTATACAGATCTACCAGATCCAGGGAACACTTAAGAGACTTCAGCCAGGTTCTATTTCTGAATGGCTGCATTTGAAAGATGGAAGAGGTAAGGACATAACTGTTTCACTGCAGGTTTGAAGTCACATTTTATATTTTAGTGCTCTTTCATTTAAGATTTTAGGGTTTTGGGGGCATTTTGGTTGGTGTAATTGAATACTATCCTTGACTTTAAGTACATTTCTTCATTCTTGGTATCAGATAAAACATGGTGAGGGACAAACCAGTTTTGTGTTTTTCTTTACTCAGTACTTCCTAAGCACCTACTACTGTGTATGTGGGGTCATGTGCTAGGATCTGTGGATTTTGTATTTCAGGTTTTCCCATCTTGTTTTCATTTTTTGGGTCATTTTGCATCTTTATGGCTTGGTTTCATAAAAGACTAATAATAATCCGCTTCCTCTGTATGGTGCTTTACAGCTTACAGAGCACTTTTACAAAAATTATCTCATGTGATCCTCCCACAAAATCCTCAGTTAGGCACTGTGGTGTGGGAAACGTCATGGCTGAGTGGAAAGAGCCTAGACCATGAATACAGACTGATAAGAGAAAAATTCTGAGATGTCCTACATTTAGTCACAAAGGATCAAGGGGTAGAAGGAAAGAGAGATGGGGAGAGATTAATCAGCAACAAACTACAGGCCAAAAAGAACAAAAGACTGTTTTTACATTCTTGAATATATATTGTGACTCCCTAGATCAGTGATAGTGAACCTTTTAGAGCTTTCAATGATAACAAATAGCCAGCTGTGACACATGTACCATAGGTTTGCCACCACTGCCCTAGATGCTACTTCATCCTGCTTTAGCCCTAGCTAAGCTCAAGGTAATCACTGCTTCTCCTTGTAGATTATCTTCCTTTCCTAAAGCTTGTTTGGGGTAACTTGCCCCTGTTATCAATAGCCAGTTTAGGTTCAGTGTAATTTGTGCCTTCCTTCCCCATGATTTCACTATAAAATGCAAAATACTCAGGATTCTTTTTTTGTGTGTGTGGTTGTACTAGTTTTTATTATCACCAATAATGTAGAAGGGTTTCTTTTCCCTCTAGCCTCACTATCATTTGTTATTATTTGATTTTTCAATGATAGCATTCCTTCTGGAGAAAGATAAAATCTCAGTGTTATTTTAATTTTCATTTCTCTAATGGACAGAGATGTTGGGTATTTTTTCATATGTATATTGGCCATTTGTACTTCTTATTAGAAGTGTTTATTCATTTCAATTGCCCATTTTTTCATTGGGTCTTTTATTTTGAGAGTCTAATTGTTTGAGTTCTTTATATATTCTAGATATTAGTCCTCTATCAGAAGAATAGCTGGAAAATTTTTTTCATGTTCTATAGATTGTCTCTTCACTCTGTCAGTTGTTTTCTTTGCTGTGAAGAAGATTTTTAATTTGATATGATCCCATTGGTTTGTTCTTGGTACTATTTCTTGTGTAGTTGAGGTCTGAGAGTCTTTGCCTGTACTTATATCTTCAAAAGTTTTACCTATTTTTATCTTCCAGCAGATTAAATGTTGTTGTTTTAACACTTAGATCTTTGATATGTCCTTCTAATTCTTGATCTGGAGTACGAATATGACTGACATTTGGAGATCTCTTGTATTATTGCCAAAGTTGGGAGGCTGGGAGTTACTATTAGCCACTTATCACCTAGTCACCATTTACTTAAAAAGCAGGTGGTAAATGTTTTAAGCTTTTCCTATTTTGTGGTTTCTATCACAAATACTCAACTTTGCTATTGTAGCACAAAAGCAGCCATAGGTAATATGTTGGTGAATGGATGTGGCTGTGTCTATATAATTTTATTTACAAAAATGGTTAACAGGGTGCTTTCAGTCTGTGAGCCTTAGTCGATGGCTGATCTTCTACATGTGACCATGGGAGCACCCAATAGAAGCAGTGTCCTTGCCTCCCTTCAATTCCTGCTTAGGTCTGACAGTATTGAAAGGTTCTTACAGATACAGCATTGCATCTTCATTTTTTTTATCCAAACACTGAATCATTGGAGTCGTCATGATATTTAATACTGTACTTTGGTGGCTTTTTGACCATGCTGTTCCACCTACCTGGAGTATCCAATTTTTTTCCACCTGGATAACTCATGATGGATTCTTGACCAATTCCAGGAATTCAGCTCAGAATTGTGTGCTTTTCAAAAAGCCCTTTCCAGACCCCCTTCTTAGCTCCCTTATGTAGAAGGAATTTCCTCATCATGATAATTACGATCCAACCTTCTTAGATATAGCAGATGTTTTCCAACTGTTACCTAGCTTCTATGCTGATAGTTGCAAGACCTTGTCCCAGGACCTGGTCATTTCTTTTTCTGGCTAGCATCTGCAGTAGCTCAGTGAGTCCTTTTGTTTCAGAGATCTCTTGGTCTCTGGAGTTGGGTTTAACAAGATTTATCTGGGTACCTATTTTAAAGCTGAGCCTTAGCTCAGGGACTTGCATAACTTGTTTAAAGTCACCAAGTCATTAAGTATGTAATATGCTGGAGCACCTTTTACAGGTTTATGGACTGAGAGATAGCATGTTTTTTATAATACATGACTCAGAAAGCATACTACCCCAGAACCTAGGCACATTCTAGTTTCCCTAAAGTAAGTGAGGATGAGAGTATCTCAGTTCTCTGTGAATTTTAGTAATTAGACAATGCTGCACATGTTCCGTTTGTCCACAGTTCTTTTTTTTCTTTCTTTCTCTTTCTCTTTCTCTCTCTCCCTCTCCCTCCCTCTTTCTCTCTTTCTTTCTTTCTTTCTTTCTTTCTTTCTTTCTTTCTTTCTTTCTTTCTTTCTTTCTTTCTTTCTTTCTTCCCTCCCTCCCTCCCTCCCTCTCTCTCTCTCTTTCTTTCTTTCTTTCATTTGTCATGAGAATCAGAAAATTACAGTCCTAACATCAGGAATGGGGATGCTTGGGCCAAGGACAGATTCTATTTGGTTTTATTTGGTATGATCCTCAGAATTATATTTTTCTGATTATTGCTGTTGGCCAGAAAATAATTCTCACCCTACCCTTAGTCATCCATCATCTTTATTAGACATACGTGCTTGCATACACATGCACACACTTTTCAGCATATTTAATATTTTAAAAGTAGATAATTTCAATGTTTTATATATATTCTCAAAGAAATAAAAACAAAGTCTACATAGAGCTGCTTTTTATTACTACTTGTGGCTCCCAGTTCTGGAGGATAGTAACTCATGATACAAACAAGTTTCCTCAGCTTTGATTTACCCTATCTATGCTCTGATTAAGTGAACTGAATTTCCCTATTTATCCCACTTTATGTGATTACTTTAATTAAATATGTATTACTATGTTTAATATATTGATTAAGACTCAAAGAAAGATGTAGGTAAGAGTTTGAAGTCTTGAAATCCTGGCACCCAAATGTTTTCTCAAACCATTCACATTAGAATCAGATAGGGTGGTTGTTAAAGAATTCAGTTATCCACTTTATTTCTATGAAGTCAGACTTTTCTACAATTTGCATTGATAGGCACTCCCCAGGTGGTTTTTCTGAATGCAAAGTGTTGGTCTTATGTAGAATTTCTGTATGCCAACTAATCTGCTCTGACATTACATGCTTAAAGTCTAGCTCAATTCAAGTTTTAATTCTTGTTAACTAGTGTCTTAGTTACTTTGCTCATTGCTGAGACAAAATACCTGGCACCTAAAGTTAAAGGAGGAAAGGTTTATTTAGCTCACAGTTTGTAGAAGTTTCAGTCCATAGTTGACTGGCTCCAAGGCAGAGTGGCATGGCAGAGGGGCATCGCAGAGGAGAAACAGCTCATGGCAGGCTGAAGGCAGCAAGCTATAAGGTACAAGTGACCGGTGACAAGCCTCTTTTTGCCCCTTATTTTTTGTCCAGGCTACTCACCCTTAGGGCGGGTAACACTTACACCCTTAATCCTAGCATTGCATCCTTGATCCCAGCATAACACACCCTAGATCTAGCCACCTGTGTAAAGCCCCACCTGTGACAGCATGAGGCTTTGGAGAGACATCTAGATACAAGCCCCAACAACTAGTTTTTTTGTATTTCTGTCACTAGAAGAAATTGTGGAAATCACAATTTCTTATGGACACTCTTGTCATTGGAAGAAAATAGGCTCACACTTGTGGTTCATGAGCTAAATGAAACTAACTTCAGAGAATGGTAGGTCACTAGAGATTATGGGTTTCTGCACTAAGTGTTTCTATTATAAATCAGTAGCTCACAATCCAACATAGTGGTGAATATAATTTACAAGAATGTCTGGGCCAAATTAGGCTAAAAAATGACTTCGTTTGCTTATAAATATGTGGCTTTAATAAGGGAGGATGCTGGTCAATTTTTTCCTTTCCTTTCCTTTCCTTTCCTTTCCTTTCCTTTCCTTTTTTTCCTTTCCTTTCTTTCCTTTCCTTTCCTTTCCTTTCCTTGCCTTGCCTTGCGTTTCCTTTCCTTTCCTTTCCTTTCCTTTCCTTTCCTTTCCTTTCCTTTCCTTTCCTTTCCTTTCCCTTCCCTTCCCTTCCCTTCCCTTCCCTTCTTTTCCCTTCCTTTCCCTTCCTTTCCTTTCCTTTCCTTATTCTCTTCCCTTTCTTTTCCTTTTCATGTCCCTAAAAGACAAGCTCCCTATTTGACATTTCCCTGACTGATATTTTATGCACATCTCTCAAAACTACCAGAGCAGTGGTTCTCAAATGTTATTGTATAAAGTAATAGCCTGAGATGCTTTTCTATGGTAAATGCACATTCCCGAATCCCATCCCTAAAGTTTCTGAATCAGTAAGTCTAAGGTGGAGCTGGAGAACCTTCATTTTCATAATTGTACTTTTCCCTCAAGTGATTGCTTAGGGAATCATGTGGGCTATTTGTTACTGCACTATAACCCCCTTTTGAGGTAAGGGAGTTGTCATCACTTTATAAGTATTCCAAAAGGTTAAACATGGCCTACTGTCCACAGGTCATGAAATTTAATATCTGTTATCTAGATTGACCTGTATATAAGCAAGAGTTAAATTAGATAATATATAAAAGCTCTTCCCATCTCTTAGATTTTATTATCTACCTAATAGAAATTTTGTTACTTGATTGTACTAGAAAATGTTTAAAATTGAGTGAGTTAAAAAAAAGGTGGTGGTTTGTCATCAAGTAAGGGTCTGAAAATGAAATCCTACTGATTTGAACAAACACATGGGAGAATTATTGGCCTATAAGAATTTGTGAGAAGAGCACATCCCAAATATTCCACTAGAAACTGCTTTCCTAAAACTTCATGTCCCATTTGTTATTTTGTAGCAATCATGAAAATAAGTTAGTTTTATTACTTATAGTTGTTAGGAAAAAAAGATGCCATGGGAAGAAATGAGTTTTATGTACTTTTAAATGAAGGAGAAAATTAAGTCTTGTAGGTAATTGATTTGAGCTCTTCAGTTACTGAAGTTCATTATATGGTCACTGTTGACATTATCTGTTGAGTGTACTTTGATGGTTCAGGAACCCAAAGAGGGTGTGCTTTGCAATTTTCGTCAATTTCTGACAGCAAGGGAATCCCACAGGGATGCATTTGGTTTGAATAGAGTGGAAAGTTGGAGGGGCCACGACTTGTGCTTTCACTTTGATAATAAAATTGACCAAGAGCTGAACTTCAAGTTGGAAACTTGGCTTAACACAAAGACATTACCTAACAGTCATGGTTTTGTGTTGGAATTTTTTTTGGAAATCTTTCAGCAGAAGCTGATATTCTTATTTGTTATTATGGGAATAATTACAAATACTTTTCAGTCTATCTGGGCTGGAGATGACAGAGAAGATTAACATATGCATATTTGTAAAGTATTACTTAATTTTGTTCTGAAAAAGCCATATGTCCTGACACAAGGATTTCTTCCATTGTTTATCCTATTTTATGTCTTGATAGAGCTTTTTCACACACGTACCTCAAGCACATTTTAGATATTATCTCATTAGTCTTCTGTAAGCTTCAAGGTCCAAAGTCTCATTACCACATTGCTCCTTACAGATAGAACTCTTTGTGTTTATTCCTGTCAGTTATATTTGTGAAAGCAAAAAAAGTAAGCGAGTTTTATCTGAATCCAGTTAAAACCATTTTGAATTGACTGTAATAAATGTGACTGAGGGAGGGGAAGGCTATCAATTATCTGAAACCTAGAATTAGGTTGAGGGTATTTGGCTAAACTAGACTGATTTAGTTTTGTGACCTGTCTGCATCCTCCAGAATGTACATGGTTTGGGATGTTCCCAAAGTCTGCCAAGTATCAAGAACATGGTGTTCCAGTGTGGTAACATAGTTCTTTTGTTGAGCTGACATTTAGGCATTTTATCTATTCCCCAAAGGCCTACAAAACCCTGACCTCTATGGCAGAAAAAAATATATTGGTGGAATTCCTATGTGTATGAGGAAAAACATCTATAAAATTAGAAAAGGACAATTCAGAGAGAGATACATTTTTAACCAGACACCTATCCCATAAGATTTTAGCTGTAATCATTTACAGCTTGAAGTAAAAAGAAACAAACTGCACTGTTTTCCCCTTAAGCTGTCCCTGAAGTCCACTGACTTTCCCCCTGGCCACTAAAGACTTTAGAAAGGGTTAACAAAATAGAAAAGAAGGGCTCTGAATTAGTTATATCCAACATAAATGTAAAGCAGTACTATTCCTAATGACCAAAAGAGGACATATACACATCTCACTAAAAACTGAATGAAATGACTTACTGATGACTCATATTAATGACATTGATATCTAAAGGCAGTCTTAAAGATATTAGTTGGGGCCAGGGATTTAGCTCAGTGGTGCTGCTGCCTGCCTCGAAAGCACAAGGTCCCGAGTTCAATTCCCAGAACGAAAAAAAAAATATATATATATATTAGTGGTAGGATTGAAAGGTAGGATTGATGGGGCTGTGAAAGAAAAAGGGCAGTTTTTGGGGCTAGTAATTTTGATCATCATTTCTTTAATTCTATCATGTCTGCTTCTGTTCTGGGAAAGAAAAGATACCAGCCATTTTTTCTTTCTCTTTTTCCTCCTCCAACCTCTGCTCTACTCATACACTTGGCTTTATCCTTCCATAATTATTTCCCCAGCAAGAAAATAGTGATAAGAATCATAGGGCCAGGGGTTTAGCTCAGTGGTTCCGCTGCCTGCCTTGTAAGCGGAAGGACCTGAGTTCGATCCCTGGTACCAAAAAAACCCAGAATGATATTTCCCCATAATTATCTTTATTTATTTACTTATTTATTTTTTGGTACCGGGGATCAAACGCAGGACCTTGCACTTGCAAGGCAGAGGCTGTGCCCCTGAGCTAAATCCCCAGCCCTTCACTTATTAATATATGAATTTATTTAATATTGTGCTTACCATGTGCCAGACATGGGGTTAGTTGCTGAAAATACATTGTTGAATACAATCCATGCAGTTCCCTGCCATCATGGTGCATATATTCTCTGGCCTTTGAACTGTAACAATTTCTCATTCATTGTTTGATTTGGTTCTTATAACAGCTCTTTGAAATGGCCAAGATTTCTATTTTTATTCATGCATAATGAAATTAAACTTAGAGAAGTTCAAGTGATTGGCCCAAGATCACCCAGCTCATAAGATGTTTAATCAGGATGGATGTCTTTATTTAAAGGCAGCGGCCTTTTTGCACATCATGCCACTTCCCTGGGATCCAAACTTCAAAGATTATACTAAGATACTCTTTTAAATAGCACTGAGACAAGTTATATAATTCATATGTGAGTTTTTATTCATTAATCTTTCCTTTCCTTTACCAGATATTATTGAGCATCATAAATTTTTATTGAAGAAAATCATGATCCTGTGGCATCCATTCCAACAAGTTATTCCTAGCTCTTATAATAGATTATCTTTGTGTTGCATATTTATCAGAATATCTTCCCTATTTTACAGCATTCCCTCCTTCATAATAGTGACAACCAGAAATTGAGAGTAAAAGATATACAACAATTAAAGGAAGACATTGCTAAGCTTCAGTCCCAATAGAATTGGACAAATAAAAAATGATAGTAATTTTCAAAACAAAAAATAAAGTGAAAGGAACAATAAGACAGAATGAAGAGATAGGAGTTTTAGTCTTTGTTCAGTCAACTTTGGGAGAGTTAATTCACTTTTCAGACTTCAGTTTCCTCAATCAAGGAATTGAAATTTAGGCAGCGTTTCTATTCCATCTCTGTAATTCTCGATCTGAGTTGAGTGACAGAGAACTTGGAGAGTAACAAAGACTATAGAAGGCAGAGTTATAGTGGGTAGGAGCCCTTCCAGAGGGCAAAGAAAGAAAATGTTACAAATCTATTATTTAATTATTAAATCTGGGGATATCTGTTTCCCTGTCAAAATGGTTCCCTTTATTTTTTTCCTCCCTTTACATCAAGAAAGAATCTCATACATCGATGACAAATGCTTGTGAAAAATAACACCTTTGTAAACATAACAAGGCAATATTATGAAAAGACTATAGCTTGACTTTGGTTTTTCCAAATTAGAAGTGACACTACTCCTAGAAATACTGGAATTTTTTTAATCCATCATACAGGGTTTTCTCCAGATTGTCTCATATGTCTTTCAGCACAGGAGGCAGGTAATGGCTTATAATCACCAACCAATTGATTTTAAAAGTATTTCTTTGTGAGTGAATGGAATGAGTGGGAACACCCCAGGGGGCTGAGAAAGAATAACCTAGGAAGTCACATAGATCCAGGAACAGTACAGCCAGTGTCAACTAAGGGGACTGATGAACTTGCTCAGGGGTTCACCTTTACCCAGCAGCTTCCACTAGATCTAGTTGGTCTTGTTTTTCTTGTGATTTTCTCTGGCATTGGCTCTAACAGTTCCCCTGATTGTTTACTTTTAGTAATTACTACTTGTTCTCTGCCTACTTGCTAAAAGGATGTCCTCCAGAGATTGGAGGACCATGATACTTCCATAGCCTTAGAGACACCAGTGCTCGAAGCATGAAGTAACCGAGGATGTACGGGTTTATCCAATGGTGAGTCAGACATTAAGGTTTTTAGAAATTCTAGAAAATCTGTTTTGGATATAGTTTATGTTAAAGATAATGGTGGAACTCCACACTGGCATGGTGGCACACACCTGTAATCCCAGCACTCTGGATGCTGAAGTAGGAGGATCATAAGTTGCTCGGCTTGGGCAGTTTAGCAAGTTGGTGAGACCCTGTCTCAAGATAAAAAATTAAAAATAACAAGGGCTGGGGATGTAGTTCAGTGTGAATTGAAGGTCCTGGGTTCAATTTTCAGTACTGCAAAAACAAATAAACAAATCATCCTCTACCCCAAAAATAACAAAAAATTCTGGTACTCCAATAAGAAAACCTAAAAAAAAAAATTACATTTGCTCTACATCAAAAAACTGGCTCGTCAGTGTACATTTATGTTTTAAATTAAAATAAAATGCTTAAGGTATGCATACAAAAATCCAAGCTTCCCTTCACTACGAAAGTATAGTCTATTTTAAGAAAGCAGAATCATACAGAAAACACCTGAGTTCTCTACCCCAGAGTGACTAAGCTATGACATTTCAGACTTTCTTAAGGGTGAAGATAATTTGCTATTGACTCCAGAATCCAGCTGCCCCCTTCCACAGAGAGCTACTCTGTTTAGGAATCAGGTTCTTTCACATCTAGCTGCCATCATTATAACTACTGGGAAAAACCCGAATCATGAGGGCATTCAGAGGCTTACATCAGAAAGAGAATTCAGATAGGGGATGGGAAGTTGTGTCAGATAGGGCTTTTCTAGTCCTTTCAGCAGGCCAGTTAGCTCCCAAGGGCAGGCTAACCCTAATCACAAATTCTGGACTAACCCAGGTCAGGATAAGCAAGGAAAATCCAAGTTGTTGCTTAGTAGTTAAGCATCATTTTTGTCTCTGTGCTGGTCCCTCTTTGGGCTTAACCTCATCCTAGAGTAGGCTCTGGTCCCTTATAACTGGTTCCAGTAATTGGTCCCTTTTAGATTCTCTGTGTCTTTTTCTGTTTCTGGATAATAGTTCTACCTTGATTTCTTTAATGTAATGGAGATGAATAGCCAGTCCTAGACCAAAGTCTTCATGGTTAGATCCTTACTGCAGGCTGTTACATGGGTGATGGTCATCTCCTGTCTGACACTTTGTGTATTGTCAGTGCCTAACATCTCTCCAGTTTTGGGCTTATATCTGGTGATATTGTGGGTCCTCCCTCCCATCATTCTAATAACTGGCATAAATCTTTTGCTTACTGTCAGACTGCTTGGCACTATACCCTGCCTATATATTTAGATCTATTTTTTGTATCTAAGTATTGAAACTGCTATCCTTCTTGTTCACAGAAGGACTGCCTATTGTTATTCTCAAGCATTAATATGTATAAAAATTACCAAAAGTGTTTATTAAAAGTCTAGGCTGTTAGGCTCCACCATTAAAGATTGTTATGTAGAAACTCTGAAATGAGGCTTGGAAATGTGCATTTGAACCTGTATCACGCAAATAATTGTGATGTACTTTGAGAAAGCCACATCTCAAGAAACCTGATATAATCGCTGAGACTTGATCCTTCTTCAGAGGCTCCATCCCATCCCCAACCAAACCTGATTTTGACAGAAAATGAAAAAAATCCCTTCTCCATGAGGAATTTCTGGCTATCATAATCTTTACATTTTAGAATATTATTTTCATTTCTATTTTTTTGCTTATTGGACTAGAAACTTTACAGGGGTTCTAACATTGAGCTAGCTGAACTCTGTCTAGTAAGTCATTTAGGTATAACTCAGTGAAGAATCTTGATCTTGTCCCATGCTTTGGGGCCATGCCTTCTCTGTGTGAAGATAACAGTATATTAGAAATGCTCAAACCAATGACATCTCCATCATTAGCTGGCATTTTCAGACAATGGAGGAAACTATCTTCTTCCTTTAGGGTCTGGATTCAGCTTAAATATTGCCCTCATCTATATGCCTATGTTTGCCCTTAAAAAAATATATAAATTTACATGTAGATTAATATAAAGAAAAAGGAAATAGATACAGGAGCTCTGGCAGGAGGAGGACAGGGGAACTGCTCTCTATCTCCATCATGGCTTATGTGAAATCTGCCCTAGTTCAGGTGCAGCAGGCCTCAGAGTCAGCTTAAATATTTTTGTGAAGAGTATTTCAGAGGCATGTTGTAGACTTTCTACTACATCTCATTACAGTGAGTATGCCACATGGTGTTCCTGTTGACTTAGAAAAATTTTGAGCCATTTGGAGCCCATGAGAACCAGTAAGAAACCCAGGGAAAGATTTCTGTTTCTGGTAAAAATGGAATAACATTTACTGCCTATTTATCCTCCACATGAAACAACCAGAAAACAACAGATAAAATACATGAAACAATGATTTTCAAGACTTTGGACATCAGGCAACAAGTGACAGTGGTTTCTGAGGGACAGGAGACAAATAAGGTAATCCTATAATTGCCACAGCTTACTATTTTGAGGCAGTTTTTAGATTATAGTACAGAGAGGGGGAACCCAGGAGGAGTTCTTCAAACTGGATAGAGGGGATAGAACTGAAAGTCTAGGGAGACTAAGGAAGCTGGAGTTCTCAGGACAAAGTACTGAAAGGAGAGAACTGCACAGAGAAAGCTCTGGAAACTACAGAATTATCTGCTGGAATTATCTTACTATTTACAGTAATAACTACAGCAGTCTTATGCTATGTCATACCATGAAGAAAAATATTCATATTACTAATTGACAAATGCAAGTGAAGAAACTGTTCAAGATTAGGAAAATAAGGCTGGGCCTGTAGTTTGGTGGTAGAGCACTTGCCTAGCATGCACCAGACCCTGGGTTCTAGCCCTAGTACTGAAAAAAATTGAGAAAATAAAACAAATCTTTGACAGATCTCATAAAGGTTTAATAACACCACCTGCTCCTGTTAGCGAGATCAAAATATCTCATAACTCATGGAGTAATAGAGTGTTCAGAAGATTCTTGCTTCAGTAGTGCAGAATGATAAGCTCCAGACTGTTAAACTGCTTTTGCTTCATAAGCAAGATTTAAGATGATCAAACTGTTTCCTAAGGAGTTTAATTCTGTTCTGTTAGAAAACTCAAGAATATTTAAATAAATATAAAAAGATCCAATTCCCAAAAGATAACATTCTGTATGTCTTGCATCCAAACTAATATTGCCAGGCAAAATAATATTGCCCCAAACCAAGAAAATCTGAGCTATCATAATGAGACTAGTTCATTAATCAAAACCAAATTAGAATTAGGCATGGTGGTATACACCTGTAATCTCAGCATTCTAGGAGCTGAAGCAGAAGGATCACAAGTTTGAGGCCAGCCTAAGCAACTTAGTGATTTAGTGAGACCCTATTCCCAAAATTTTAAAAAGAGCTAAGGATGTAGCTCAGTGCAAAGGCCCTGGGTTGAATCCCCAGTACCACCAAAACCAAAACTAAACAAATCGGAAGTGACACAAATATTAGAATTAGCAGACCAAGATGTTAAAAACTATTATGTTATATTTCTCTACTATGGGTAGAAACTTAAAATATGGTTTTTAAAGGCCCCAATTAAACTGCTAGGAATGAAAAATATAATGTCTGAGATGAAAAATAACAGATGGCTTCAACAAGCACATTAGGTATAAAAGAATAAAAGATTAATGAATTTGATGGTCTAGAAATATGAACTATCCAAATGAAACACACATTTGAGAATGAGAAAAAAAAGAATTTTTAAAGTAGGCAACCATAAATCATACTTCATCAGTAATTACATTAAATGTAAATAGATTAAAACACTCCAAGTAAAATGCAGAGATTTACAGAATATATTTTTAAAGTGACCCAGCTATATGCTATCTATAAGAACACATTTTATATTCAAAAATGCAAATATATTGATAGTCATAATGGAGAATGAATATATATGTATAGGTATTTTGATTCATGAACTTTTAATTGGTTCTATGATTTTGGAAAAGATGGCCATGTTTGTGTTTGTGTAGGAAAGATGACTGTGGTCATGTTTATCACCTGATGCAGTTTTGTAAGCAAAAACAAAATTTTGCCAAACACTTCTGTTTGTGAACCAAATTGCTTACAACACAAAAGGATTCATAAACCAAGGTAGTACCACTATATATGGCAAGCAGTAACCAAAAGAGAGCTGAAATGCTATACCAATATCAGACAAAAAAAAAAATGTATATTTTTTTTGTGGTACCAAGGATTGAACTCAGGACCTTGTACTTGCAAGGCAGGTGCAATGCCACTGAGCTAAATCTCCAGCCCCAGACAAAATATGTTTTAAGACAAAATTTGTTACTAGAGACTAAAAAGTACATTTTATAATGATAAAAGGAAGATATAACAATTTATGTCACTTGATTATATAACAGTTATAAACATACATGCACCAACAACAGAGCCCCAAAATAGGGGAAGCAAAACTGATGAAATTTAAGAGAGAAATAAGTAGACAATTCAACAATGATAAACTTCAATATCATACTGTTAGTAATAGGATAACTAGGCACAAGGTCAACAAGGAAATGAAGACTTGTAAAACATACAAATCAAATATGTTTAGTGATACCACTCCACAGCAGGCATGGAACTTTTTCTAGGCTAGAGCAATGGTAGCCTTAAAAATAAGTCTCACTAAATTTAGAAGGATTAAAATTAGCCAAGCTCACTCTTTACTGCAATGGAATTAAATTAAAAACCAAACCAAGGGTTGGGGTGCAGCTCAATAGCATAAGGCCCTGGGTTCAATCTCAGTAACACTTAATCCACCCCCATTATGAAAGGAAAATAAGGAAAATCACAAATATGTGGAAAATAACACTTCTAAACAGATAGACCTGTGAAGAAGTAACAAGGAAAATTAGAAAATACTTTGAAATAAATGAAAATGCAATGTGCTGAAATAGCATTTAGCTAAAAGAGTGCTTAGAGGAAAATTGATACTGTAAGTGCCTATATTTTTAAAATAAAAAAAACAACCTTAAAATCAATATCCTAATCATCCACCATAAGAAACTTAAGGAGAAGAACAAACTAAACCCAAAGCATGCAGATGAAGGAAATAATAAGGTTAGTGAGAAAATAAATAAAATAGAAAATGAAAAACTGGTAGAAAAAAATCAGCTCTTTGAAACGCCCAACAAAACAGACAAACTGTTTGCTGGACTGAACAAGGGAAAAGGAGTGGATTCATATTACTAAAATCAGAAGCCATAGAAGGGATAGTACTACCAAATTTAGAGAAATAATCAAAGATTAGAAATGAATACTATGTATAATTATATGCCAATAAATTAGATAACTAAGTAAAATGTATAAACTACTGAACTTGAATCAAGAAAAGTTAAATGGTCTGACTATACCTATAATAAGAGATTGAATTAGTCATTTAAAATTTCCCAGAGAAAACCTCATGCCCAGTAGCTTCACTGGTAAATTCTAAAAAATATTTAAATAATTAATTTCAGGTGTAAGATTGTTAAGATGTTAATACTACCCAAAGAGATCTACAGATTCAATGCTATCCCTATCAAAATCCCAAAGACACCTTTTGCAGAAATAGAAAATCTCTTCCTGAAATTTGTATGTAATCTCAAGGGACCCCAAGCTAGCCAAAACAATTTTTAAAAAGAACAAAGCTGGAATATTCATACTTCTTGATTTCAAAACTTACTACAAAGCTACAATAATCAAAGCAATTTAGTACTGGCATAAAAACTTACATATAGACCATTGGGATAGAACAGAGAGCCCAGAAATAAGTCCTCACATTTATGGTCAAAGGATTTTTGACAAGGGTGCTGAGATAATTTAATGTTAAAAGGAAAGTCTTTTCAATCAATGAAAACTGCTGGAAAACTAGATATGCAAGAGAAGACTTCCAAGTCACCATACCACCACTCCCAGCGCAGAGGAGGTGAGCCGAGTGGGTGCCAGCAGCAACCCCCACCCTTGAAATGAGAAGACATGTAAACAAGCCTCAAAACCAGACTTCCAGATCACCTACAGCAACCCCAAAGGGAAATGAGATGGAACAATCTGCTACTCAACCACCTGGATTCCCTAAACTGGCAACAGAAGAGGATCTGGAAAAAATGAAATCAGAAATAATTTCTCAGACAACAGCAAAGATTGTGCCCATAGTGCAAGACATGACTAATAAATCTAGAGAGGACAGAGATTAAAAAAATAGAGGAGCTGAGGAACATGATGGAATCCAACATAGGAAATAAATGAAATGCATAAAACAGATCCAAACAGATTTCCAGATTAAAAACTCCATTGAAAGCTTATGCAGCAGAATGAACCAATGTGAGGACAGAATTTCAGATACAGACGGTAAGATTGCAATTAGTGACCAGAAAAAGAAAAATTGCTTCAAAATTGTAAGGGACCATGAGAAATCAATCCAGCAGCTGCTAGATGATGCAAAGAAGAATAACATAAGACTGATTGGGCTCAATGAAGAAACAGGAGAGAGTGCAGATGACATAAAAAAGCTTCACAGAATTGATGGCAGAAAACTTCCCATGCAGGGGAAAAGAGCTTGACATACAGATAAGTGAGGCATATAGGACTCCAACTAGCCTTCATCAAAATAAATCTACACATAGCATATGATAGTTAGGATTCCAGAAACCCGACAGAAGAACAAAGTTCTACAAGCAGTTAGAGAAAATAAACAAATCACATACAAAGGAAAGCCCATCAGAATCACAGCAGACTTCTCAACACAAACCCTCAAGGCAAGAAGAGCTTGGAGTGATGTATTTCAAGCCCTAAAGGAAAATAGCCTCCAATCCAGATTGATATACCCTGCAAAACTATCTTTCAAAATTGATGGAGAAATAAGATACTTTCACGACAAAGAGCACCTTAGGAACTTCATGAATACCAAACCAGCACTCCAAAAAATTTTAGACAATATCCTAGGCAAAGACGAGGATCACAACCCCAGGAAGCCCAGCAGAATGAATCCATTGGGTGGGGCAAGAAATTACATGCAAAGGGAGAGAATCCAACAAAAAGAAAAAGTCATGACAATGATAAGTCAGTACATATCAGTTATAACCATCGATGTTAATGGCCTCAATTCACCTATCAAAAGAAATAGACTGGCAGAATGGATCAAGAAGCAAGATCCAACAATATGCTGCATACAAGAAACACATTTAATTCAAAATGAAACTCACAGACTGAAAATTAAAGGGCAGAAAACAACACTGCATGTGACAGGAACCCGAAAAAAAGTAGGAGTAGCTATCCTCTTTGCAGATCAAGAGGATCTCAAACTAAAATCTGAAACACTTCTGGTTCCAAGAATTTCAGATAAGGGATAGGCAACTTGTATGTACAAATCTATTGTGAACATGTGTTTTCATTCCTCTTAAGTAAAAACTTAAGAACAAAACTGTTGGTTCTTAACAGTAATACAAGTAGTTGCTATATTGTTTTCCAAAATGGTTTTATCATTTTACATTCACATTAGCAGTATTCGAAATGTCTAACTGGTTCACACCTAAGCTGACATCTGTTCTTTTAAAACTTTTAACTTCATCTCCCTAATGAGTGTATAATACAATCTTGTTGTACTGTTTTTTTTTTTTTTGTTGTTCCGGGGATCAAACTCGGGTCCTTGCGCTTGCGCAGCAGGCGGTGAAACCACTGAGCTAAATCCCCGGCCCACTGATTAGTATTTTTCTGATTGTAGTGTTGCATACTTTTCCTTGTGCTGTACTGGCTATTTGTTGTCTTCTTGTGTCTACTTTTTAATTGGGTTGTATATTAATGAGCTGTAAGAGTTCTTTATATATTCTGGGCATAGGTTATATGTATTATAAATATGGGCTGTTTAAGGACTAAAAAAAAAAAAGCTTCTTGGGCCAGGGATTTGGCTCAGTGGTGCTGCCACCTGCCTCAGAAGCACAAGGTCCCGAGTTTGATATCCGGTACCAAAAAAAAAAACCCCAAACTTCTTCATAGCAAGAGAAACCAACAGTGTGAAGAGACAACCCACAATGTGGGAAAAAATCTTCACCTGCTGTTCCTCAGACAAAGGTCTACGTTCTAGAATCTATAAAGAACTTAGAAAAAGCAGACCTCCCAAATTTAAAGACCTAATCCAAAAATTGGCATCTGAAATGAACAGACATTTCTCAGAAAAAGAAGTACAAATAGCAAATAAACATATGAAAAAATGTTCAGCATCGCTGGTCATTCGAGAAATACAAATGAAAACAACACTGAGATTCTACCTCACCCCAGAAAGAATGGCTGCTATCATGAAATCAACCAATAAGAAATGCTGGTGGGGCTGTGGGGAAAGAGGAACACTGCTCCACTGCTGGTGGGAGTGTAGACTGGTGCAAACACTGGAAATCAGTATGGAGATACCTCAAAGAACTAGGACTGGAAATTCCATTTGACCCCACTATTCCACTGCTGGGGATCTTCCCCAAAGAATTAAAAGAATCATACCACAGCGATAAATCTGTGGCCATATTCATAGCAGCACAGTTTGTAATAGCTAAAACTTGGAAACAGCCCAAGTGCCCATCAACTGGAGACTGGATAAAGAAAATGTGGTTTTTTAAAAAAATAAAATGGAGTACTACTCAGCCATAAAAAATGAGAAATTAGAGACCTTTATAGCTAATTGGATGCACATTGAGGTGACACTCTTAAGTGAAATAAATAGGACACACATGTGTAAATACTGAATAGCTTCTCTAGTGTGAGAAACTGAAAGTGTAAATAGGGACTAAAAAGTATAATAGGTAATGTGAAATAGGAAGAAAAGGGTCAAAGGGGAAGGGGAAGTGGGAGGGGTAGGGGAAAGGAAAGAAGAGAATGGAATTAATATGAGAAAATGAAAAAATGGAAACAAAGCCTTTGTAGATAGGGAGGGGTGGAGAGGTTGAAGGGAGGGAAGGGGAATGGGGAAAAAATAAGAACCAAGAGAGATTATGTCAAGGTGCAAATTTCCAATGATGAATGTCATTATATTGTATACCTAAAATGTACCAATAAAATTAATTTAAAAAAAGAAAAAAA
This sequence comes from Heterocephalus glaber, assembly GCF_053883595.1. Classification (NCBI taxonomy): domain Eukaryota; kingdom Metazoa; phylum Chordata; class Mammalia; order Rodentia; family Bathyergidae; genus Heterocephalus; species Heterocephalus glaber. Next base: position 29,384,791 of record NW_028258137.1, read on the forward strand.
GAAAAAAGAAAACTGGACATGCAAAAGAATGGAGTTTATTCCTTATAGATGATCATATAAAATTTAACTCAAAATTGATCAGAGACCTAAAAAGAAGATCTGAACATATACAATTCTTAAATGAAAACAAGGCAAAACTTTATGATATTGAGGGGCCGGGGATTTAGCTCAGTGGTTCCACTGCCTGCCTCACAAGTGCAAGCTCCCAAGTTCAATCCCTGGTACCCCCCACAAAAAAAACTTTATGATATTGTACTTGACAATACTTTCATGATAGACAACATGACTTTGTGGAATTTTTAAAATCTTGTGCAACAAAGGATACTATCAGTAGAGTAAATGAGTAACCCACAGAATGTTGAAAGTATTTGCCAGTCACCTACCTGACAATATATTAGTATTGATCATATGTAGACAACTCCTAAAACTTAACAATAGCAAACAATTAGATTTTAAAAGGAACAAAAAACCTGGAAGCACATTTATCAAAAAAAAATTAAAGAGAATCTAGATTACTGGTTGCCTATAGTGAGGAAAGAAGAGGATGGAGGAATTACTGTTAATAGATGTTGTAGGCAGAATAATGGTCCCCAAAGATGTCCATATTTTAATCCTCAAAACCAGTGAATATGTTAATTTACAGGACAAAAGAGATTTTACAGGTGTGATTAACTGAGATGGAGAGATTATCCACTTGAATAATCACATGAATCCATAAAAATAGAGAATCTCTCCTAGATTTGGTCAGAGAGTGAAATGTGAATGATCAGAGGTATAGTGCTGCTGGCTTTGCACATAGTGTCAAGGGACCATAAACCAAGGAAAGGTGCTTCCCTAGAAAAGAGTTGTAAAAGACATGCAAATATATATTTTCTTAGAATCTCCAGAAAGGAATGCAGTCTTGCCATCACTTTGAGTTTAGAACAGTGAGACCCATAGACCTCTGACTCCAGTATTCTGTGATAATACATTTGTATTTCTTTAGCTACTAAGTTTGTAGTAATTTGTTGTGGCAGTCATAGGAATATGATACAAGGAATACAGAATTTCTCTTTGGTGTGATGAAGATATTCTAAAATTGTGCAGTGGTGATGGTTTCACAACTTTCAGAATATTCTAAAAACATTTGATGTGTACTTTAAATGGATGTATTTTTATAATGTGAGAATTATATCTTAATAAAATTGCTTTTAAAAAAGGACATCAATGAATTGAGAGACAACTTTAAGCCAGGTAGAGTTGTCAAAAGGAGAGAAATAATGACAAAAATATTTGAATTTTGATGAAACTACAAATCCATAAATACAAGGTACCCAATAACCAATGAACCCCAACCACAAGAAACTTGAATAAAACTAAAACTAAGATGGGGCCAGGGATTTAGTTCAGTGGTTCCGCTGCCTGCCTCGCAATCGCAAGATCCCGAGTTTGGTCCCCGGTACAAAAACAAAGACAAAAACAAACAAACAAAAAAACTACAACTAAGACTCATCATTGTAAAACTGCTCAAGAACAGTGATAAGAGAAAATCTTAAAAACAGACTGGAAATAAAGATACATTCTAAACAGAATTAAAGATGGAATCTTTTTTCTTTAGCAATGGTGCAAATGGTAAGAGAGCGAAGCAGTGTTTTAAAAACTTAGAAGAAAAATACAGCCAGTCCTGAATTCTGTATCCAGAGACAATATCTGAAAAACGCAGACAAAATAATCACTTATTCAGAAATACAAAAGCTGGAAGTATATATCAGGAGTATACTACTACACATTCTTTTAAAAAAATTAATAGAAGATAAATAAGATGAATAAACTTCTAGACAGATTGATTAAAAAAAAGGTATGACACAAATTGCCAATATCAAGAATGAGAAAATTGACATCACTATAGATTATATTCACATTAATAAGGGTAGTGACAGAATATTATGAAGAACATTTTGCTGATAAATTTTAATAAATGAAATGGACAAATTAATTTCAAAAGGCATGAAGTACCAAAATTTACTCCAGAAGAGATTGATAACCTGAATAATCCTATTTCTATTTAAGACAATGAATTTGTAGTTAAAAGTCTTCATATGAAGACAACGGCACACCCAGATGACTTCATTGATTCAACTAAACTTTTAAGGAAAAAAAATACCATTTATCAGGGCCAGGGATTTAGGTTAGTGGTTCTGCCACCTGCCTCACAAGTGCGAGGATCCGAGTTCCATCCCCAGTACACCCGCCCCCCTCCAAGAACCATTTATCACAAATTCCTCCAGAAAACTAAAGAGAAGGAAATAACTTCCCAGCTCATTCCGTGAAGCCAGTATTACCGTTATACCAGAACTAGAAAAAGACATTACAGTAAAGGAAAATTACAGACCAATATTCTTCATGAACATAGACGCAAAAATTCTAAAGAAAAGGAACTCATAATCCTTTAGTAAAAGCAAAACCCCAGTGCTTCTCTTAATTCAGTTGAGGTTTTTGATGGAAAGCCACTAGCATTTATATTTCAAATAAGCTATAAACTATAGACATATACTTTAGTGTTTGGTTTTCTTCCTAAGGAATATATTCAGTATGAGGAAGATGTAGAAAAAAAAAAAGCCACAAACAGAAACAGCTTTGCCCCAGGGAGCTTTATAGATGCCTTCACTATGAAGAGATAGGAGACTAGCCATCTCTGATTATATATCATTTAATTTATTTGACAGTCTAACAAAATTTAACATTAAGGTGAGCTCAGGTTTTTTTTTTGTTTCCTTTGGCAAATACTTGTACATTTTCTAAAATCAGAAGTTATTGCCCTACTTAGTTCTAGGATTTAAAAATTCCTTCTATGACTTATTCTATAATATTTTTTATTATTGAAATACTAATCCATCTATCTTTGTCTTATTTCTTCTGAACTTTGTTGCTGTTTGCATTAATGGAGGTAGAATAAATATATTTAGCTACATTTTAAAAGATGATTACTTATTTTTATATTTTGTTGAGGACCTAATATATTGAAGAAAATGTTTTAGATTTGTTGTATGTCTTTTTTCATGGTAATTCTAATAATAGTCTTTGATAATCTTTACTCATAAATTTATGAGCCAGATATATTTATTTATTTATTGTTTTACTAAAATATTTTGGTTTACTTTTGAACTTATGCAATTATATCATAAATAGTTGTGTTGTATAAAGGATACATATAATACTATCCTTGATCTATAAAGTGATAAAGGGCTTTATTATTTTTCAGTTTTCATATTTGGTTTAATGCATCTCCCTGACCACACAGTGTACTTCTTTTTTTGGTACCGGGCATCGAACTCAGGACCTTGCGCTTGCGAGGCAGGCGGTGGCACCACACAGTGTACTATATAAAAGTGGAGATTCTTACAGCATCACTAAGTTTCTGAGGATACCATTGTTTTACTTTGTTACTGCATTTAAATTTGAAACTTGTATAAATTGTTACACTAAAGTAACTCACAAAATCATATAGGATCTAAGAAAAATACATTATAATTTATTGTTGCAAATATAGCATTATTAATACTACTGGTACAGTAAATATTTAGATAAGATTATGTAATGATGAAACTGTGTCACTTAAGAGTAAAACAGTATGCTGTTTGGTGAGATGCTGAAAATTTCATTGTGGTAATTCAGAGTATCTTGATTATGCATAGAGATGATAAACAAATTAGAATATAATTGGAGAAAGTGCTATCTACACTTAACGGCTCTGCAAGGTTATATTCAAATGATTATCCTTCATTTGTAGATTGATAAAGTAATTAAGATAAATATGATTCTAGTACTCTTTTTAGAAAACCACTACTTTAACAGTGAAGGTCATCATGTTAAACAGTAATAAGAGTTATTATTACTACTGGTACTACCTTTTGATGAACAATTATTTTGGGCCATTCACTGGGTCCATCAGGAAATATACATATTTATTTCATTTAATTCTCACCACAGTGCTCAATGTAAAAGTTACTATCCTCATTATACAAGTGAGGGGTAGTTCCTCAGTTTTCTTCTGTGGAACTGTATTACTTCTATTGTTTGTCCTGTGGTCCAAGTAGGGTTGTCCCCAGCCCCAGGTTCTAGAGGGGACAATCAAGACTATGTGTGGCCAATTTAAGAATCTAATCCCACTGGCCACAATGTTTCCTTTGATGGTGCAAATGACCCAAACTGAGCCATGAGCTCTTCCTCAAGACACTCTGGAATTGTTATTTCCAGGAACAATATGGCCTGACTCTGACAATATTGCCACAATGGACATGGAAATTCAGGATTTAAATTCAGTTGCTAGAATATCTGTGGTAATAGAACTTCTGCTTTTTGTGTCTCTAAAGTTGTGGGAGGAGGTTGGAAAAATGTCACACTTGAGCCCTGTTCTTGTCATTCACATGGGCTACATAAAGGACTATTACAATACTACCTACTTCATACAAGATATCAGTGAAGTCACGGTTTTGATGTGCTAGAGATTATGTCTATATCTATATCTATATCTATATCAACATCATCTCCAGGTACCTATTAAAATAAACATAACCACTAAGAAAGGTTTTTTTTTTTTTGTAGCAGGGATCGAACTTGGAACCTTGTGCTTGCAAGGCAGGTGCCAGAACCACTGAGCTAAATCCCCGGCCCCACTAAGAAAGTTTTATCCGTGTACCACCTACAATAATTTCATGTCTTTTAATGGTCTACATACCATATTTTGGAAATACTGGACTGGAGAAGATGTCATATCATTTTATGTTGTTTAGAAAGCTGTATTTGTTTATGTGCTGTGTTTAAAGCCCTATCTTTACATTTGCAAACCCTCTCCTTAAAAAAGAAAGGGTGCTATGAGCAGCTACAGGGTTAAAAAACACCTAGAGGAAAGAATAAATCTTTTGATTGTATTTTTAGCTCATATTTTCAGCCAATATGAATATGAAGCACTTTTTCATTTTTGATAAAGCTTTTCTCTTGGACTCTATACCATTTCTCTGGAGCCTCATCTATAACTAACTCTGAGCAAAAGGGAACTGCAGCCTAAAGTCAGCACACTTACAATATCTTTCTTCTGGGGCCAGGGATTTAGCTCAGTGGCACGGTACATGCCTTGCATGTGCAAGGTCCTGAGTTCAATCCCTGGTACCAAACAAACAAACAATCCCTGGTACCAAAGAAATGCCCAAACAAACAAACAAACATATCTTTCTTCTATTCTTCCTCTTCAAATAAAACCTTTTATTAATTTTTAGAGATTAAACTTGTGAGTCACCCTTGTGTTTATTTTGTCTGCTACTAGATCTATAGTACTGTGCCAAGTGTATAGCTCAGAGGAGGGGCTGAATGAATATTTGCTGAATGCATGAATGAATGAATGAGAGCTTATTCATGCAAGCTTATTAATGTTGTCAGGTAGGTCAAATATTATAATGGCTTACTGAAGCAAGGATTAGTTATGAGTTGTCTTTAATGTCATACTATCAGTGACAGAATTGTGTACTATTGTATACTATTCAACATGTTTGTTGAATAAATGAATCAATGAAACAATAATGTATGCTATTCTCTTGAAACATCTATATTTTATTGGATACAAAGAGAACATTTTAAAGAAAGATGCATTCCCTTTATAAATTAATGTTATGGGAACCAATGAGGATGAGTGAAGAAATGGGAAGATAGAGTGGGTAGATTTAAAATGAAAAGTCTTAAATACATTAGAAGTAACTGAACATATTCCAAATTGGGGAAAAAAATGAAGAAAAGAAAAAGAAAGAAGTTTTCTACTAAGAGAAACTTAATGAGGGGATAACAGCTCACAAACTAGTTAAACTAGCCTTCAAACCAGTTTTGGTCTTTTCCATAAGAGAGTAATTAATAAGAAACTTGTCTCATACTGGAAATGTTTCTTGTGAGATCTATATTTTGGTACAAAATGCCCCAAAACATTTGTTTCTATTTACCTTGGGAAAAAATATCCCCTTCAGAGATAGCATGTAGAGAGCAGCCATCTGTTCAGGATTACATTTCTGAATTGCTGTTGCTCTGAACTTGCCTGGCTCTGTATATGTTAATTTAGAAAATAAGGATGGTTTTCTCCCTTTATCAAGTTTTTTTTATCAACTCTGTCATGAGTTTGTACTTATATTCTAGCATGCATTAATAAATTCTAATTGACAATTGAATAACAAATTGAATAGGGAACTCTGATTCTCTAAATTCAGTTGCTGTTTTTACTCTGCCATCAGAGTATTTAGCTGCTTAGAATCTTAGCCATCCCAGGCTGAGGTACAATAGAAGGTTAAAGAGCTACATAAGTGGGAGTCATCTTAACTCCTATATCCACTACTCCAATTTGACCTCTGCGGCTTTGACACTACACAAGTGGAGGTAGACTCATTTATCAGCCCAGCTAAGCATCTCTTCTGGGTGAACCTACATTGTCTTAGTACTGATAGAGTTTAAGAAGTCCATCTTCATGTGCATAATCTCAACTAGACCTGATTTCAATCATGGAGGGAGTTATGGCAAGGCTTATTTCTCTAGTTTTACTGGTGACAAATTGAGGTTAGGTGATTTGATCAAGGTCACATAATTATTGGATGGTAGAATTGAGAACTGAACTCATTGTCTGGTCTTTATAGTATGTTAATTCTTTGATTTATATGGAAAAATATATTATAAGGGGTTGGAGCAAGCTGCATATTTCATTTATAGTTAAAAGTAATAAGGAGCATTAACTTCCTTGACTCTTATTACATATTTTGTCTTGCAAAAGTGAGATCCTTTTCAGCAAAAACAACACCAAATATGTAACAACCTTATACTACATAACATACATAAAGAACTAAAGAGCAGCAATCTCAGTTAGAAGAAAACATTTTGTGTTTCATTACAAAACAATATTGCAGAGCAAGTAGAAATGATTATGAACTGGCTAAGAGTTTTTTCCTGTTGCCTTATTTGATGACATTTCCTTATGGAGCCTTCAAGGTCGTCCTCTAAAAAAGGCAGGGTAACATCTGGATTTCAAAGAAAATTAATCACTTTTTCTTAAAGCTGTCCAATTACTCTATTAGAAGGTATTATTAATAAGAAATTGAAATAGAAGTACTAGTGCTCCCTTCCTAAGATCTGTTTGGAACAGAGAGCCTTCTGGATTCTATCCCATTGTTTGGCTTGTGTAACCTTGGACAGACATAAAAAAAAAAAAACCTTAACTCATCTAAAACATGTCTCATAGAGTTTTATTTTGGGTTTAGAAATGCTTTGATATATCTGGATTAAGTAGTTAGATAGATGGAAATGCTATTCCTAAAGAAGGTTGGAGGCTAATGAAATAATTTTTCATAAATAATTTGTTCTTTTCAATTTTATGCTCAGGAGGGTCAGGGAGGATTTTATTTGTAGACCATTTACTTATCTGTCAAATATTTATTGAGTACCATGCACCAGACCACGACCAATACCCCTTCTGTTCCCCTGGTGCTATCAGATGATTCTTCAGAGAACACAACAAAAGATCTTTATTTCCTTTATGAGATGTAAGTATATGGTGACTATTTGCAAGGATTTCCATCCTACTATATATAATTTTCTGTCTCTCAAGCCAGGAATAGTGGTACACATTTGTAATCCTGGCAGTCTGGGAGGCTGAGGCAGGAGGACTGCAAGTTCAACCCCAGCTTGGGCAATTTAGTGACTTCAAAATGAAATATTTTTAAAAAGGGTTGGGAGTGTTGCTCAGTGCAAAGGCTTTGGATTCATTCTCTAGTACTGTAAAAATTTAAAAAATTTTCCTATCTCCCTCTATATGATTAATACTCAAGTATATACTACCTTATTACTATTAACTTTCACAAGCATTTGCTATTAGAACATTGCTCTTTGCAGGGAGGAAATCATGGCTTATTAATCTTTCTTGACTCAGTACAAAACAGTAGTGAGGGATTCTTTATTAGGAAGTTCATGGATAGAGGTGCTTCACAGGACTTGCAAATTTCCTGAAATTGTAAGAAAAATTATTTTTTTCTTACATAGTTCCCTGCAAAGAGGGTCTATCACTGTTATTAGGTTTGGGAAGGGGCAGTGGCTTAGTGGCTACCCACCACAGGTTAACCACTCCAATAGACTTAGGATGAATATTTGAATGTACTTATAGAAAGACAGATACAACTTTGAGTTTTCGACAGTACCGCCATGATTGGAAGGCACACTGGGGGATGGCTCTCAGTTCCCCCAGAACTGGAAATATTAAGTTCATAGCTGGCTAACTCCTAAATGACGTACTTTGTTGATGTACTTTTTCTGCTCTGTGATTGTATGATAATATTAATCTGCAGTAGAAAATACTTTTAATTCTTCATTCTCCCCATATCCATTTTTGTGTGACAAACTCTTTGAGCTATTTATACTCCTAAAGAATCTTTTTGACAGATAGCCAGAGGTCTACAAATCAGGTTATAAGAACCTTGGCCCTAAGGATGTGTGTGAAATACTGAATAGCAGGCAGGGAATATGGCATGAACTCTAGAGAATAAAGAGAGAGTAAAATGATTTTTGAGTTGAGGTTAGAAGAATCAGAAGAAAATAGTTGACAAGAAGGTTGACACAGTTGCCAATGTATTAAATAGAATAGAATTTAATTGAGTATCAAATTGGGCTAGTTACCTTTAAATTTAGGCCTCTGAGCAATTTTAGTTTGTGCTGCAGTTTTGCTACTTTCTTTCAAAGAAATTAGGACAATGCAACTCCAGAGATGAATTTTAGAAGTATAAAGTGTTAAGATCACATTCACTTTCTATTATGTACCTGTACAAATGTGTGTGTGACTGCTGTATATACATATTATACAACATGTTCGTATCTTAATATGCAAGGAAATATGGATCCATCTACACGAAGGGATTTATTCAAACACATACCATTTTTAGGGAAGATTAAATATTTTACCTAATAGAAAATTTTCACTTGCAGAAAAATAGAGTATCTCAAAGCAGTTGAATATTCAATAGCTAAAAAGAATATTTTAGGTAACAGAGCAAGGCTTCTTTCAGGGTTAATGTCACAAAGCTTTGAAGGCTATGTAAGGCACTGAGCACAAGGCAGAACTCTAGCTGACAATATCACATCAAAATAGTCTAAGTAAGAGGAGTCTGAAATATATTCTTTATAGTTTGAAGGAAATTGTTCATACTGTATACTGCACTTTTCCTTGAAAAATGTTTGTTAAATTGTCATCATTCATAGATCCAGTTTGTTGGGTTGGACATAGGGCCTTCTAATTAAATGTTTTCTCAGAATATTTTTGGTGATCTCAGCTGGTGGTTTTATTTACTCTTTAGCATTCTGCAAAGTCTCACTTAGCATCATTTATGTTGTGCATTTTTGATGAGTATGGCATTGCTGTTTTTACATGGGTTTTGTAAACTCCTTTGAGGAATGCAGGGGATCTGTGGAGAGGAGGAGATTGTGGTGAACTTCTTATGTTTAATCCCTGCGCCTCCAATCACAGAGACCAGTACAAAGCTGTACCTACAAAAGTTGATTTGCCAAGTGTTTTTGCCCTGAAGGGACATCAGCTATTTTTAGCAACAAAGAAGTGTTAGGAAGAGGAGGGAGGCATACCTCCAAAGAACAGATCTGAAATGAAGCCCAGAATGCTGAAGAGACTGGAGTGGAGAAGAAAAGGGTGTTTGGTGAAAGGTTGCCAAAGGAGAGAATGCAGATTGTGGGTTCTGTATGATTGTAGGAAATCCTCTATTAAAAGTTCTGTTAATACAGAATTTAGAAAATGTTACTGAAAAGTTCTTAAAGACAATCAAATAAAGGGAATTAAAATACAGCAAGCTGAACTAGTATTTTAATTTGTTTAATAACTGTTTTTTAAAAATATTTAGTTTGAAGTAAACTATCAGCACATAGATTAAGCAACTAGTCCAAAGCACCATGCTAGGAAATGTGTGTGAAGGGTGGGAGGATGGTATTTAAAAAAATACACGATGTTGTACATGTTGTCCAGAAGTATACCGGACACTATATATTAGGAACTATGTTGAATGTCTTTCAGTACATATATTATTTTATTTGATCTTTAAAACAATTATTAGAAGTAAAATTATCCCTAGTTTAACATGAACAGCCTGTGAGAGTTCTCCCTCCTCCTTCCTTCTTTCAACAATGTAGGACTAAAAGGTTAATAGAAATATATCCGCTCTTCCAAGGCTTCGTTTTTTGTAAAATAGTAGCAGAATTACGGCTATGTAGTAAGTGGTACAGCAGAGACACGATCCCTATAATATGCAGGCTCAGAGGAAGAAGCATTTGATTCTGCTTGGTGACATCAGGGAGCATTTCCTGGTGAAGGTAATATTGTTTTTCTTTTTTAAATTTTATTTTAATGTTTAAATGTAATACAAGTAGATATTAACAAAGAAAATATAAAAGCCATTCTGTGAAAAAATAATTTTTCATTACAAAAATGATTAGAGAATGATAATGGTGAATACACTGTGTATCATAATCTTAAAAGAATATATTTTCATTTGCTAATCTATCTCTCAGCTCATTTCCTAATAAAACTATACTCTTTTTTGCATAAGACATTTTAATTATTAACAAAGCATCTCACACTTGGTATAATTTTGAATAATTTCTTCCTATTTCACAATAGCTTTTATTCTTTTTGGGTCTTATTTACACTTTCAGTTTCTCACACCAGAGAGACAATGTGATATTTACACGTGTGTTTGATTTATTTCACTTAAGACTATGGTTTCAAGGTGCACCCATTCACCTAGAAATGTCTCAAGTTTATCTTTCTTTTTGGCTGAATAGTACTCCATAATATAAAAAAAAAAAATCACATCTTTTTCATCCATTCATCAGTTGATGGGCATTTGGGTTGTTTCCAAGATTTAGCTATTTAAGTGACTCTTACAGAATGAGAAGGAGGTGGTAGTAAACAAGACAGATATCACAACAATAACAGTGTGATAGACACTGCTGGCTGCCCACCCAGCACTCACTATTTTCCGTCTTTCTGGCAGAGCCAAGATTTTGTTCCCTACCTGATCCTAAGGAGAGTGCCCATCTCTACTATTGGGAATAAGTGCTGATTGTTTAAACCAGTTATGGTAGGCCCATTCTTTTTGTTTGATTAGCTCTGGAGGAGGCCATTAACCAGTTTGAGTTAATAAGATATAAGAGAAAGTCTGCTGGGCTCTTCAAGAAATATTTCTTAGGCCGGGGATTTAGCTCAGCGGTTTCTGCCACCTGCTGCGCAAGCGCAAGAACCCGAGTTTGATCCCCGGTACCAAAAAAAAAAAAAAAAAAATATATATATATATATGTATATATATGTATATATGTATATATGTGTATATATATGTATATGTATATATGTGTATATATGTATATGTATATATGTATGTATATATGTATATGTATATATGTATGTATATATATGTATATATGTATATATATGTATGTATGTATATATGTATATGTATATATATGTATGTATATATGTATATATGTATATATGTATATATATGTATGTATATATATATGTATATACGTATATATGTATATATATGTATGTATATATATATGTATATACGTATATATGTATATGTATAATGTGTATATATATGTGTATATATATATGTATATTTCTTGGCCTTACAAAGGAAATACTAGAAGACATAGTTTTCATCCTTTTTTCTTTTCTTTGCTTTGCTTTTTTTTCTTCCTGTAGGCATTACTGTCCTTGAAAAGTGCTTAGAACTGCTAGAGTTATCGTGTGACTATCAAGGGAGCCAACCTGAGGGCAAATCAAAGATTCTGAGGATGGCTTCTGCTTGTGGTATTCTTTCCAAAAGTCCATGACCCCAGTCTAATCTTAAGAAAAAATCAGACAAACCCAAACAAATTTAAACAGACCCTGGGTCTTTGAATATATTATTAAATCACAGGACAACTTTCCCAACTTTTCAAATTCCCATTCCATGATGTCTATTATAATGTTCCTTGTTATATCAGCCAGTGTGGATTGGAGTCTCCTATAATGGTTTCTCACTGATACCAGAGAATGTGAAGAGGTGTATTGCTTGGAACAGTCACAGGGCACTTAGAAATCACTAGCAGTTCATCATGACTAAAATGGAGGCTATGGTGGAGTGGTATGTGAGATGAAGCTAGAAATAAAGTGAAACAGAAAAGGATCAGATCATGAGGGCCTTATATGTTATGATCAGACATTTAGATTTTATTTTGTAAATAAAACTGAAAAGTTTTAAGCAAGCCAATAATATAATTAGATTTGCAATTTAGAAACACTCTTCTGACTACCAGGTGGAGGATTGAAGAGGGTAAGATACCAGATGGTAAGACACCAATGTCATTCAGCTCAGGAGCAAATGAAGTCACATACAGGGTGGTCTTTTTCCATTATTACTCCATTACAGCTTGGAAAAATGGAAGTTAAGACAAGATGTGAAAAGTGGAAAATTAGAGGGTTAGATAATAAGGGCTTTAGAATTTCATGAAAGAAAAGGTTGTGGGGGATTATGCAAGATTTCAGAGTATACATTGGATTTGAGCTGAACACTGAAAACCTTAGAAAATGGGTGGTGGGGAAGGGGGGCTGAGTGAAACATAAAACAACATGTGGGAATGGGAAGTTGAGCTGAAATGGAGGGTGAGGATAAACCTAGAAGAGTCACTTGCACAACCAAAATGTTAGAGAAAAAAAAATTTACTGTAGTTCTGTCACTTAGTACTTATGGAACACTAGGCTTGATAAACTTCTATTTCCTAACTGGTTGAATTGAGATTACAAATGTATACTTTATTAACATAACCAAGTGATAGCATATGAATATCATGTACCCCTGATATTATGTGATGTGAAAGATGCTTCTGCTTGTGATATTCTTTACAAAAGTCCATTACCCCAGTCTAATCTTGAGAAAAAATCAGACAAACCCAAATTGAGGAACATTCTACAAAGTATTTGACCAGTACTCCTCAAAATTTTCAAGGTCATTAAAAAAAAAAGGAAAAATTGAGAATCTGTTCCAGAAGAGACTAAAAAGACAATGAAAACTCACTGCAATGTAGGATTCTGCGCTAATCTTAGAAGAGAAAAAGACACTAATTAAAAAAAAACAACCTGGTGGAATCTGAAAAAAGTTAGATTTAAGTCACAGCAGTGTACTAATATTGTTTTCTTAGTTTTCACAAAAGAACCACAGGAATGTAAGATAATAACAATAGTTATTATCTTGGTGAAGGGTATGTTATCAGGGCTGTCTTTGCAAATCAAAAATCCAAACAAAAGTACTCAGAAATAAAAAGTTTATTTTCACTGGGTTGTAGGATTTGTTTAAAGGATCTATCTATCTATCTATCTATCTATCTATCTATCTATCTATCTATCAGCTAGTGTCTGTTACATAATAGAGCCTTTACCCTTTCTCTGTAAACTAGTAATTCTCAAATTTAGGGCATATAAAGATCACCTGGAAGCATTTTGTTAAAAATACAAGCAACAGGGCAGAGGATTTAGCTCAGTGGCACTGTGCCTTCCTGGCAAGCAAAAGGTCCTGAGTTCAATTCCTGGTACAGAGAAAAAAAATGCAAACAAATCTCAGGCCATCAATCCAAGGAGGTTCTGACATAGTGGGTCTGATATATGGCCCAAGAAGATTTTGTAATAAGTGTCCTCTAGAGATCTTGATGCAGGTGGTCCCTGACCACATGTTGGGAACTGCTACTGTAGACTGTGGGGACCCTAGAGTAAGAGTTCTATGTGTGAAGAAAGTAATGGCGATAATAAGGCCTGCCTTACTAACCTCAGATGGCTTGAAGGGAGAAAATGGTGGAAATGTAGAAGCAAGTGCTTTGCAAACTGTAAGTTGCATTTTAAATCATTGGAGATTAATTTGGAATGAAAGAGATCTGATTAGGTAGACATTTAATAATAACGGCAGTGAGGGTGAAATCTAATTTTTTATCTATTTCAGGCACCTAAAGACATTCAGCCACTTTTCCTGCCTAAACATTCAGATAACTGTAGACAAAGGCACAATCCAACCCCTTCAATTACAGAGGAGCTAACTGAAGCTAAGAGAAGAGACATGACTGGCTCAAGGTGATGGAGCTAGTAATTGAGAGAATGAGATTAAAACCCTTCTTGCAAGCTTCAGTCCAAGTATTCTTTCTGCTTCTGGATGATCACTGGATGCCAAACTTAGCATCTCAGACCTGATGTATGGGCTCTGGGAGAAAAGAAATATGTACAACTTACTGAGGGGGTGTCTTAGTCACTTTATGGATCACTGAGGCATAATACCTGATGCCTACCATTTAAAGGAGGAGGGGTTTATTTTGGCTCATGGTTTCAGTCCATGGTTGGCTGACTCCAAAGCAGAAACAGCATGCTGGAAGGGCCTGAGAGGAGGAAAGCTGGTCATCTCATGGCAGCTAGGAAGGAGAGAGGAAGGAGGAGCTAGAACAAGAATACACCCTTCCAGGTCACACCCACGGTGACTCAGCTCCAACCAACCTCACCTCCTAACAGCAAGTCAGCTGCAGAGCCCTCATGATCCAATCATCTTGCAAAATGAACACATGAAGTATTTGGAGGACATTCTAGATCTAAACTATAACTAGGAGAATGCCAGGAGTTTGTTGATAGGTTTACTCTTGGCCCACTCTGTTGTAGAATAACATAGTTTTCACCTCAGCTAGACAGAGTAAAAAAGAATCATCTGAACAGGAAAGTGGTTTTGGTTTTTTGTAGACAATCTTCAAACATGCTTGGTTTCCACATCCTCAGCCATGTCAGTAATGTGTGACCAAACTGAAAAAGCTTACCAGGCCTTCAGAATGCTGACTGTCAAGTCAAGTACATCTTTCTGCTGTGGCTCCACTTAACTGTACAACCATAAAATACATTGCTTGTACCTATGCTCTTCTGAGGTGGTTTGTAACACAAAACTCCTCCTGGGAAGAATAGAAAACACTGTTTCCCCCATTCTCATAAGTGGAATCAGATTTAAACTAATGGCAATCTGGGCTGGAGATGTAGCTTGCTGGTGGAGAGCTTGCCTAGCATGCATAAGGCCCTGGGTTCAATCCCAAGCACCAAAGAGAAAATTGAGGCCAAACCTTGAAAAGGGAAGGCATAACAGGGTTATGGAACAGATACTGTTAGGTGACCAATGCCTGTCCCTTAGTCATCTCCCAGCTAGCAAGCCATCTTCCACCTTTTGGTGGGTAAGACTGCTAGAAAAGCTTCAGTTTTTCTGATAACAAGAGCTTATGTAGCCACCTTGAGAGGATGAGGTGAATACCTTGAGAGGATGAGGTGAATACCTTGAGAATCAAAGCTATATCCTGAAGAAGTCAGAGCTGCAGCTGGAACTGATATTTTACATGTCTCTAAGCCATAGATCATGGCTTTATCCCTTCCTTATAAAGAATTCCTGAAAAGAGCAGTATACCATTTGCAAAGCAGAAATTTAGCAGGAACCTGGGGCCTTATAATCTCTTGTAAAAACTACTGTCTTTGAATTATCTGCTGCCAGATAACTCCTTTTTTTTTGAGACAGGGTCTCACTATGTACCCCAGGCTGGCCTCAAACTCATGACAGTCCTGCCTCTGCCTCCCAAGTGCTGGGATTACAGGTGTGTGGCACCACGCCCCACTGAATGCATTCTTTTTTGTTTGTTTGTTTTGGTACCGGGGATCGAACTCAGGTCCTTGCACTTGTGCAGCAGGCAGAGAAACCACTGAGCTAAATCCCTGGCCCACTGAATGCATTCTTCTTAATGGCCACAGACAGCTTGATAGGTCAGACAACGAGAGAAGGGAAAGATGCACTGTATTTACTTTGCCTTGATAGTCTGATATAATAGGGCAAGTTTAACATGAGCCTTAAGTATATTTTAATAGAAGTGGTTCTCAAAGTGTTGGAACAATAGTTGAGTATAATAGGCCAGCAGTATCAGAATCGCAAATTTTCAGTCCCTATCCCAGACCTATGGAATCAGAAATTCTGTGGGTTTGGTTTAATAATTTGATGACAGCCAGAAGTTCAAAACTGAAAAACTTGGGCAAAGAGTGAGATGCTGTACTGAAAAGAGGGAAGTTAAGTTAAAATATGCATTTTGGATGGTGAGACCTTTCAGCTTTCTTCCTTATTTGGCTTTTCTCAGAAAGCTATATAGTGAAGAAATAAACCAACAGAGGAGGCAGGGGATTCAGGAAGCAGAAGAGATGAGTAGGGAATTCTCTGGACAATACTGGAGAAAAATCCTAGGATGATAGCTGTACATTAGGCCTAGAGAGAAACCAGTCCAGACTGGGAGGGAGGATGGAGGCCCCTAAGAAAAAAATTACCTTCTGATTGGTTTCACCCATGGAAGATTGAATTGAATTGCTTTTAAAGGGTATGGTAAAGTCTAA
Organism: Heterocephalus glaber; assembly: GCF_053883595.1. Lineage (NCBI taxonomy): Eukaryota > Metazoa > Chordata > Mammalia > Rodentia > Bathyergidae > Heterocephalus > Heterocephalus glaber. Next base: position 29,401,268 of record NW_028258137.1, read on the forward strand.
CTACCTGAACAATGTAAAAACAACAACAAAAACAAAAAAAAATCACAGCAAATTCTAAGAAGAACAATTGTTAACTCAGACAAAAAAAAAGTTGTACTAAAAAAGGGAGGTAATCATAGTCAACTACTTAACTCATTAGTAAGTGATAGTTAGCTGTCCACTAATATAAACTCTGAATATTGCTTTACTTAAAAAAGAATATATAGGATATAGTTATGTTGGAAAAGTGGGGAGAAGAAGGTAAGGGAGCTAAATTCTCACTTACCAAAGTAATATGGCAAGTCAATAATTAATGTTCAGAATTGATGAATCAAGACATATTTAGAAATATGACAATAACCACAAAGAAAAACAGCTAAAATAGTCAAAAATATTTGCCTCTGGGGAGTGGAATGTGATCTCAATTAAAAAAAAAAATAATACACTCCAACAAACGCAAAAACTAAAATCTACCTAATAAGTCAGTTTATTTAGAAACAAATTTGTGTGTGTATGTTCAAAGCCTTAAGCTAGCAAAAGACAGGGAAAGGCAAACTGAAAACATTTCAAACTGCACCTGAACCAACCTAAGATTTTCCTTGGATCAAGGCCTCTCCCATTTGCTTCCCATCTAAGCCAGGACCAAAATCAGGAAGATGAGATTTTTATATAGTCAAATGCACAAGGTTATGCCAGAGTCACTGTCCTCTGTTACAAAGACATACTAATCTGTTTTGCGTGAAAAAGCAACTACTGATAGATACTGGTTCTTAGTTTGTGCCAATACTGTCTTCTTTTTTCTTTAAAATATTGGGGAGTTTGTTTTCCTGTTTCTGCCCCAAACCAGTGATACTTTATGGAAATTCACATTATGAGTTTTGATATCTCAAGAGATAGTGACGTAAACTACTGAACATATGTTTTTCTGCAGCTCTTATTATTCATGAAACAGAAATAGGTTATAAATTCATATTTACTTACACTCAGGTAAAAACAATTAATTTTCTTAGACCCAATGCTTAATTGGTACAAACTTGAGAAAGTCACATGGTTGGTTATTAAGTAGAGGTTAATTCCATCTCAGTAACCCCTTTTATATAAATTGTCTAGATTTTAAAAAATTTGCTTCTCATGTGTACAATGAAAACTGTTCTAATAATGGAGTAGATGTTTCAATAAAATATACTACCTGCTATCAAGAAATCAACCAATAACAAATGCTGGTGGGGTTGTGGGGAGAAAGGAACCCTTCTTCATTGTTGGTGGGAGTGCAAACTGATGCAACCACTGTGGAAATCAGTATGGAGATACCTCAAAGAACTAGGATTGGAAGTCTCATTTGACTCAGCTATTCCCCTGCTGGGTATCTTCCCAAAAGAATTAAAAGAATCATACCACAGTGATATATGCACACCTATGTTTATAGCGGCACAGTTTGTAATAGCTAAAACTTGGACACAACCCAGTTGCCCATCAACTGGATACTGGATAAAGATGTGTTTTTTTAAATAAAATGGAGTACTACTCAGCCGTAAAGAATGAGAATCTAGAGACATTTATAGCTAAGTGGATGCACATTGAGGCCATACTCTTAAGTGAAATAAATAGGACACACGTGTAAATACCGAATAGTTTCTCTGTTGGGACAAACTAAAAGTGTAAATAAGGATCAAAATGTATAACTGATATTGTGAAATAGGAAGAAAAGCTGCGAAGGGGAAGTGGGAAGGATAGGGGAAAGGAAAGAAGGAAATGGAATTAATATAAGAAAAAGAAAAAATGGAAACAAAGTCTTTGTAAATAGGGAAGGGTGGAGGAGTTGAAGGGAGGGCAGGAGAATGGGGAAAAATAAGAACCAATATACATCATGTAAAGATACAAGATCCCAATGATGAATGTAACTGTATTGTATACCTAAAATGTACCAATAAAGTTAATGGGAAAAAAAGAAATATACTACCATAACCATCTTTAATAGGTTCATTTAATATACTTATGTTCCCAGTATCATGAAATGCAGTTTGCAGAGTAGTGCTGTCACCTTGTATGTTACACTTGATCTCTTTGTTTACTGTTATTTATCTGTTACTTTTATTTGATGAGTTCATTGACACTTCTCACTTTCAGAACTTCCCTTTCTTGTTTATTCTCTGACTTGTTTTAGAGCTCCATTTTAATCTCTGTGTCTTTGTGACCTCTTCTCTGATATATCGTTAGCATTTCTCCTGCAATTTTTTCAGAGTTCTTAACATTTTAGCAAGTTTTGCCTTTCCTCCCAAAACAAAACAAAACAAAACAAACCAACAGATATTTCAGTAGATAGCTAAATATTAACATTACATAAATTTTGGTATACATAAAATTAGTGAAAATATTTTGGTGAACTCTATTAAGTTCACATGGCTGATACATTTTAATGTTACCTAGTAAAAATTCTAAGCTGATTTTTTAAGACTGAGTAAATAAGACATCAATACAATTCTTGTAGTTACTTTTTACTTGTCACATGCTAATGTAGTATTTATAATTGACAGTCATGGATTTTCAATTGAATACTAAATGCTAGCATAGTCTAAAATGAGTGTGTGAAAATCATCTCAGATGATTACCTGATGGTCAGATGGACGGATGGGAAAAACAGTAGATACATTAAAAATAGAGATGAATAGATAGATTTGTTTCAGGTTGACCCTCTTCTCCCAAAGTATTATTGAGTTACATCTTCAGTGATGTCAAAGGTTAACAATGCTAGATAGCCAAATTCCCTGCTTTCTTTTTTGGTGTTTTTTTTTTTTGAGACAGGGTCTTGCTTTGTAGTTCAGGCTGGCTATGAACTCACTATGTAGCTCAGGCTGACCTAGAACTCTCAATGATCCTCCTGCCTCAGCCTCCTGGGATTACAGGCATGCGCCACCACACCCAGCCTTCCCTGCTTTATAAATGTGTGACATTTCAGGGAAATAAAACATTTAAAAATGTGAACTTACAAATAGATTTAAAAATATTTATTTATTTTATGGAAAGGTTTACACAGACTCCTTATTTGATGAACACAGAGTCTCAGGTAATATGCAAGGCAAGCTAACCCTGTGTGTGTGTTATTCCTGTAGTTTTCATTTGGGATATATTTTGTATTCCCCAAATTGATGACTGCATAGCAATTAAGTTCAATACAAATTGAACCTAAGTGTACACATTTTCTGAGGTGCTTCATACAGTATATATTTTATCTTTGATATGGACTGAGTTTCTATCTGGCAATAGGTCATGGAAGTGAAGCACTGTAACATTATTGGATGTTTTATAAAACCATTTTGTCCACTATAGTCACCAAATGAAAGAGACTTTAAAACCAAACACATAAGTTACTATTTAACCATAATTTTTAAAGATGAAGAAAAGTCCAGAAAATATAACAGAATTGACAATATTGTCATCTAGATATAGTAAATATTAAAGTGCTCCCATATTTGCTCTATAAATGTTAAAGGATGATGCTGAGCCACTGTCTTCTTTTTTCATCAGAAGTGATCACTGTCCTAAAATTGATGTGTGTAATTATGTAGATAGTTTTTGTAAATGTTCCATTCTTGCTTGACAAAGCAACTTTCAGTCTATGAGTTTCATTTTGAATTAAGTGTGTTTCTTGCATGCAGCATATTGTTAGATTTTGCTTCTTGACCCATTCTGCCAGTCTATTTCTTTTGATTGGTGAATTGAGACCATTAACGTTAATGGTTATAACTGAAACGTATTGACTTGTCATTGCCATGACTTTTTCTTTTTGTTGGGTTCTCCCGCTTTACATTTAATTTCTTGTCATGCCAGATGGGTTCATTCTGCTTTGCTTCTTGGGGTTGTGATCCTCAATGTCTGTTCCTAGGATATTGTGTAAAATTCTTCGGAGTGCTGGTTTGGTATTCATGAAGTTCCTAAGGTGCTCTTTGTCATGAAAGTATCTTATTTCTCCATCAAGTTTGAAAGATAGTTTTGCAGGGTACATCAATCTGGGTTGGAGGCTGTTTCTTTTAGGGCTTGGAATATGTCACTCCAAGCTCTTCTTGCTTTGCTGGTTTGTGTTGAGAAGTCTGCTGTGATTCTGATGGGCTTTCCTTTGTATGTGATTTGTTTCTTTTCTCTCACTGCTTGGAGAACTTTGTTCTTCTGTTGTGTTTCTGGAATCTTAACAATTATATGCCTATGTGTAGATTTTTTTTGATCAAGGCTATTTGGAGTCCTATATGCCTCACTTATCTGTATGTCAAGCTCTTTTCCCCTGCTTGGGACGTTTTCTGCCATTATTTCTGTGAAGAGATTTTTTTATGTCATCTACACTCTCTTCTGTTTCTTCATTGAGTCCAATCAGTCATATGTTATTCTTCTTTGTATCATCTAGCAACTGCTGGATTGATTTTTCTTTTCCTGGTCATTAATTGCAATCTTATCTTCTATATCTGAAATTCTGTCCTCACATTGGCTCCTTCTGCTGTGTAGACTTTCAGTGGAGTTTTTCATGTCCTGGAAATCTATTTGCATCTCTTTTATGGATTGCATTTGTTTCCTATGTTGGGATCCCATCATGTTCCTGAGCTCCTCTCTAGATTTCTTAATCATGTCTTGCACTAGGGGCACAATTTCTCCTGTTATCTGAGATATTATTTCTGATTTCATTTTTTTCCAGATCCCCTTTTGTTACCAGTTCAGTGGGTCCAGGTGGTTGAGTATCAGAGTGTTCCATCTCATTTCCCTTTGGGGTTGCTGTAGATGATCTGTAAGTCTGGTTTTGAGACTTATTTATGTGTTTTCTCATTTCAACTGGGGGGCGGCTGTTGGCGCCTGCCTGGATTACCTCCTCTGAGCTGGGAGAAGTGGGACAGGGGCCAGAAGCAGTGGTAGGGATGGTGGCCCAAAAGCCCTTTCCTGTGGGCTGGGAGCAGCGGGAGGGATGGTGGCTGGGCAGCCCCTTCCTCTGGTCCAGGAGCATTGGGATGGTGCCTCAGAAGCCCCTACCTCTGGGCTGGGAGCAGTGGGAGGGATGGTGGCCCAGAAGCCCCTTCCTCTGGGCCAGGAGCAGCGGGACAGAAGGTGGCCCAAAAGCCCTTTCCTCTGGGCTGGGAGCAGCGGGAGTGATGGTGGCCAGGAAGCCCCTTCCTCTGGACCTGGAGCAGTGGGATGGTGGCTCAGAAGCCCCTACCTCTGGTTCAGGAGCAGTGGGACTCAGTACCATGGTCTGGTGGTCCGGTGTCCTCTTTGTCTTTGTAGTGTGGAACCAGGTGGCTGTACAGAGGAGCCGGGGGCGGGGGGTGGGGGGGTGGGCGGTTCCAGTGGATTGTTGCTGGGGCGCGGCCTAATTTGACATGTTCTGCGCGACCTGTATTGGCATTCTATATGGAGAAAAGAGAATGGGAGAAGATGTGAAATATTTCAAGAGATAATTGGTAGGATTTTCCTGGTTAAATAAGAGATATAAATCTTTAGATCCAGGAAGCACAGTAAATCCCAAATTTTCCCATTGTATTTTAGAATACATAACATTTTAATGAAATATAACTGTATTTTCAAAAACCAGCAAAAGGAGTGACATTGTTTTACATTTTTGCAAATCTCTTTAATGTCTGTCTTAATAGAATACAGCTTAATTCTTCTATCTGCTTCAGCATTCAATCTGTTCCAATATCACATTTCATATAGCCTCTGGAAAAACTCCAACTTTCAAGAGAATGAAATAAAAAAAAGACAAATTATGTTTTAGTATTGTTGTAAATATAGTTTTGACCTTGTAGAATTCCCCTAAAATCTTCAGGTTTCTTAAGTGTCTCTAGACCACACTTTGATAGCTGCTGAGTTAGAGTAGGTTTCCTGAGTTAGAGTAGGTTATGGGTTATAGTTGATGATTTGGGTGTTACACAAAACACATACATACACACACACACACACACACACACAGAATCTGTGTATGCTTTACATGAGTCATGATTTTTTCAGAGAATTTGAATACAATAAAGTATACTTGGATTTGAAACAAGATTCAAGGGGTTAATTTCTTCTCATTGCCATGATTTAGAGGATTGTGAACATCAAGTACATTTTACTACTATGTGCAGAAGTCTTGACTCATACCAGGTAATTTTGCCTAATAAGAAGATAAGTAAACCACTTGTTACCATAGCATGATTAAGAGATACACATCAATGATGAATACAGTTATCTAGAACATAATTGCAAAACTGCCCCAGAAGCAGAAGACATAAAATCATTTGCCAAGAGATCAACACACTGGGTTTTATTTTCTGGTTTGCATTTAGAATTCATCCATTTCAGAACCATAAGGAAACTGATGTAACAATTGATGTAGAAACACTGACTCTGGAGACCAACTGAAGAGAATTAGAGTATTTTTTAATTGCCTGAGAGAAGTCTCTTTTACATAGCTTGAGTTAAATTTTGCCTTCAAATTTTCTTTAACTAATGTGCATCTGATGTTTCTCATTTCTGATTTCGCATTGTTAAAAATATAGCCCCCATCTGAATTTGGTAAGGGATTAGATTCTTGTACTCTATTGATTTTGTTCATATTGAACAAATATAACCCATATGTTTTCCCTATCTTATTTATCTCATCATATAAAATCTTAAGATTTGAGACAGTGCAGTAGTGTTCAGGAGGATAGTTATAATAACCCATTAGATAGATTACAGACATTTTCATTTCTGTTTAAAAGACTAAGATTCTCTCTAAATAGTTACATGAATCTACAAGGCCTAGCCCCAATACATTTCTCCTAAAACATAGTAGATTAGCTGGGCAATGTTTAACTGGGGCACCTTGTGACATATAAACTGGCATTACAGAAAGGATATGAGATAAAAGAATGATTTGTTCCAGGAGAATTGCACTTGTCACACAAACATGTACTGAGTACCTCCTGGCTACTAGGCATTTTGCTAAGCCCTGGTTACAAAGAGAAATCAGAAAGAATCCTGCTCTCATACAAAGTAAAGGAAATAGATCTGTAAAAACAATTGATACAGAATGAGATAAATCTTACAAAGTTGTGTACAAAGTGTATTTATGGCACAGACAGTGATGAGCTTTATGAAATTGGAATGCCTTCACTCCGAATTGGTCTTAAATTTTTATTATTGGTCTTATATTTGTATTATTTTATTAATAATTTATATATTAAATTGGTTTTTTAAATTAATTTTATTGATACATTTTAGGTATACAATATAATGACATTCATCATTGGAAATTTGCACGTTTACATAATCTCTCCTGGTTCTTATTTTATCCCAGTTCCCCTGCACTCCCTTCAACCCCTCCATCTCACCTAGTTTACAAAGACTTTGTTTCCATTTTTTTCATTTTCTCATATTAATTCCATTCCCTTCTTTCCTTTCTCTTACCCCTCACACTTCTCCTTCCCCTTTGCCCCTTTTCTTCCTATTTCACATTATATTATACTTTTTAATCCTTATTTACACTTTCAGTTTTTCATACTAGAGAAACTATTCAGTATTTACATATGTGTGTCCTATTTATTTCACTTAAGAGTATCGCCTAAAATGTGCATCCATTTAGCTATAAATGTCTCTAACTTCTCATTTTTTATGGCTGAGTAGGACTCCATTTTATAAAAAAACCCCCACATTTTCTTTAACCAGTCTCCAGTTGATGGGCATGTGGGCTGTTTCCAAGTTTTAGCTATTACAAATTGTGCTGCTATGAACATGGGTGCACATATATCACTGTGGTATGATTCTTTTAATTCTTTGGGGAAGATCTCCAGCAGTGGAATACTGGGGTCAAATGGGACTTCCAGCTCTAGTTCTTTGAGGTATCTCCATACTGATTTCCACAGTGGTTGCACCAGTCTACACTCCCACCAGGAGTGGAGCAGTGTTCCTCTTTCCCCACAGCCCCTTCAGCATTTGTTATTGGTTGATTTCATGATAGCAGCCATTCTTACTGGGGTGAGGTGGAATCTCAGTGTTCTTTTCATTTACATCTCTCGAATGACCAGTGATGAATATTTTTTCATATGTTTATTTGCTATTTCTACTTCTTTGCCTGAGAAATGCCTGTTCATTTCAGATGCTCATTTTTGGATTGGGTCTTTAAATTTGGGAGGTCTGATTTTTTAAAAGTTCTTTATAGATTCTGGATATTAGACCTTTGCCTAAGGAGCAGCAGGTGAAATTTTTTTCCCACATTGTGGGTTGTCTCTTCACACTGTTGGTAATTTATCTTGCTGTGCAGAAGCTTTTTAATAGAAGAGATCCCACTTGTTGATTGTGTTTGTTCACAGGCAACTGAGGTTTTGTTCATAAAATCTTTTCCTACACCAATGTCTTCAAGAGTTCTACCTAACCTCCAGCCAGTTCAGTGTTTCTGTATTAATATTTAGATCTTTAATCCATTTCAGTTTTAGTTTAGTGCATGGTGAGAGATGTAGGTCTAGATTTAATCTTTGGCAAGTTGAAACCCAATTTTTCCAGCACCATTTATTAAAGAGGCTATCTTTCCTCCAGTGAGGGTGTTTGGCTCCTTTGTCAAAGATGAGGTGGCAGAGTGTGTGTGGAGTTGTTTCTGCATCTTCTAATCTGTACCACTGGTCCTCAGGTCTGTTTCTTTGCCACTACCATGCTGTTTTTATCACAGTAACTTTGTAGTATAGTTTCAAGTTGGGGATTGTGATATCCCCTGCCATGTCTCTGTTGCCTAGAATTTTTTTGCTATTCTAGATCTCTTCTTGTTCCAAATGAATTTTTGGATTGTTTCCTCAAGGTCTGTGAAGTATGCTGCTGGGATTTCATTTGGGATTGCATTGAATCTATATGGTGGTTTTGGAAGTATGGCCATTTTCACTATGCTGATTCTTCCTACCCAGGAGCAAGGGATGTCTTTCCATTTTCGGATATCCTCTTCAATCTCTCTTTTCAGAGTGGTATAGTTTTCGGAGAAGAGGTCTTTGATTTCTTTTGTTAGGTTGATTCCTAGGCATTTCAGTTTTTTGGATGCTATTGTGAAGGGAATTGTTTGCCCTATTTCTCTCTCAGTGAGTCTATTGTTCATATAGAGGAAAGCTACTGTTTTTTGTGTGTTGACCTTGTATCCAGCTACTTTACTGAATTTGGTTATTAAGTCTAGAAGACTTTTGGTGGAATTCTTGGGGTGTTCTATATAGAGTATCATGTCATCTGCAAATGATGACAAATTGACTTCTTCATTTCTTATCTTTATTCCTTTTATTTCTTTCTCTTGTCTAATTGCTGTGGCTAATGTTTCCAAAATTATGTTGAACAGGAGTGGTGATAGTGGACATCCTTGTCTTGTTCCTAATTTTAGTGTGAAGGTTTTCAGTTTTTCACATGTAGCATGATATTGGGTGTTGGGTTTTCATAGATGGCTTTTTATCAGATTGAGGTAGAGACCGTCTATTCCAATTTTTTGTAAGTTTTTTTTTATCATAAATGCATGTTGGATTTTATCGAATGCTTTTTCTGCATTAATTGAGATGATTACATGGCTTTTGTCCTCAGCTCTATTGATATAGTGTATTACATTTATTGATTTGCATATGTTGGACCATCCCTGCATCCCTGGGATGAATCCTACTTGTTCAGGGTGTGTGATCTTCTTGATGATCTATTGCATTCTATTTGCCCATATCTTATTCAGGATTTTTGCATCTATGTTCCTTAGTGAGATTGGCCTATAGTTCTCTTTTGCAGTTGGGTCTTTTTCCTCTTTGGGGATCAAGGTGATGCTTGCTTCCAGGAATAAATTTGAGAGCATTACTTCCCTTTCAATTTTATTGAAGAGTTTAAACAGTAGTGGCAGTAGTTCCTCTCTAAATGTCTTGTAGAATTTGGCAGTGAAGCCATCAGGACCCGGGCTTTTCTTAGTTGGTAAGTTTTTCATTACATTTTCAATTTCGTTGATTGATGTTGGATTGTTTAGAATTTTTAGATCTTCTTTGTTCAACTTTGGTAATTCATATGTATCTAGGAATCTGTCCATTTCTTCTGTGTTTTCCATCTTATTCACATATAGGTTCTCAAAGTAGGTATGGATGATCCTCTGGATTTCTGCTGGGTCTGTTGTAATTTCATCCTTTTCATTCCTAAATGAATGGATTTGGGCCTTTTCTTTCCTTTTTCTGATAAGTTTGACTAAGGGTTTGTCAATTTTGTCTATTCTTTTGAAGAACCAAATCTTGGCTTCATTGAGTTTTTGTATTGTTCTCTTAGTCTCTATTTCATGAATTCTGCTCTGATCTTTATAATTTCCTCCCTTGTATGAGCTTTGGGTTTGTCCTGCTCTTCTTTTTCTAGAAGCTTGAGGTTCAGCATCAGGTTGTTTAATTGGGCTCATTCTGTTTTCCTAATATGCGTATTCACTGCTATGAATTTCCCTCATCAGACTGCTTTCATTGTGTCCCATAGATTCTGGTATGTTGTATGATAATTGTCATGTAATTGTAGGAACTGTGTGATTTCTTCTTTAATTTCCTCTGTGACCCATTGGTTTTTCAGAAGTGTGTTGTTCAATTTCTACATGTTTATGAAATTTTTTGAGTTTCTTTTGCTATGGCTCTCCAATTTCATTGTACTATGGTCTGATAATACACAGGGATAACTTCAATTCCTTTGCACTTACTTAAACATGTTCTATGCATGAGTATGTGGTCTCTTTTTGAGAACAACCCATGTGCAGCTGAGAAGAATGTGTATTCTGATTTTGTGGGGTGGAACACTCTGTAAACATCTGTTAAATTCATTTATTCAAGAGTTCGATTGAATTCTAGTATTTTATTACTGATTTTTAGTCTAGTTGATCTATCTATTTGTGACAGTGGGGTGTTGAGGTCCCCCACTACAATTGTATTAGTGCATATATGACTTTTCATGTCCATTAGTATTTGTTTTATATAGTTGGGTGCACTAGTATTTGGTGCATAGATATTTATGATTGTCATCTCTTCTTCTTGGATTGTTCCCTTTAGAAGGATGTAGTGTCCTTCTTTGTCTCTCTTAATCAGTGTTGGTTTGAAATCTACTTGACAGCGAAGAGGATAGCTACTCCTGCTTTTTTTCGGGTTCCTGTCGCATGGCGTATTGTTTTCCACCCTTTAACTTTCAGTCTATGAGTTTCCTTTTGAATTAAGTATGTTTCTTGTATGCAGCATATAGTTGGATCTTGCTTCTTGACTCATTCTTCCAGTCTATTTCTTTTGATAGGTGAATTGAGACCATTAACATCAATGGTTATAACTGCTACATATTAACTTATCATTGTCATGACATTTTCTTTTTGTTGTATTCTCCCTCTTTGCATTTAATTTCTTGTTGCGCCTCATGGATTCATTCTGCTCTGCTTCCTGGGGTTGTAATCCTCATTGTCTGTTCCTAGTATATTGTTTAAAATTTTTTGGAGTGCTGGTTTGGTATTCATGAAGTTCCTAAGGTGCTCTTTGTCATGAAAGTATCTTATTTCTCCATCAAGTTTGAAAGATAGTTTTGCAGGGTACATCAATCTTGGTTGGAGGCTGTTTTCTTTTAGGGCTTGGAATATGTCACTCCAAGCTCTTCTTGCCTTGCTGGTTTGTGTTGAGAAGTCTGCTGTGATTCTGATGGGCTTTCCTTGGTATATGCGATTCGTTTCTTTTCTCTAACTGCTTGTAGAACTTTGTTCTTCTGTTGTGTTTCTGGAATCTTAACAATTATATGCCTATGTGTAGATTTTTTTTGATCAAGGCTATTTGGAGTCCTATATGCCTCACTTATCTGTATGTCAAGCTCTTTTCCCCTGCTTGGGAAGTTTTCTGCCATTATTTCTGTGAAGAGATTTTTTATGCCATTGCCACTCTCTCCTGTTTCTTCATTGAGTCCAATCAGTCATATATTATTCTTGTTTGCATCATCTAGCAGCTGCTGGATTGATTTCTCATGTTCACTTATAATTTTGAAGCATTTTTTCTTTTCCTGGTCACTAATTGCAGTCTTATCTTCTATATCTGAAATTCTGTCCTCACATTGGCTCATTCTGCTGTGTAGACTTTCAGCGGAGTTTTTCATGTCCTGGAAATCTATTTGCATCTGTTTTGTGGATTCCATTTGTTTCCTATGTTGGGATTCCATCATGTTTCTGAGCTCCTCTCTAGATTTCTTAATCATGTCTTGTACTAGGGGCACAATTTCTCCTGTTATCTGAGAAATTATTTCCGATTTCATTTTTTCCAGATCCCCTTTTGTTACCAGTTCAGTGGGTCCAGGTGGTTGAGTATCAGAGTGTTCCATCTCATTTCCCTTTGGGGTTGCTGTAGGTGATCTGGAAGTCTGGTTTTGAGACTTATTTACATGTTTTCTCATTTCGACTGGGGCGGGGGGCTGTTAGCACCTGCCTGGATTACCTCCTCTGAGCTGGGAGAGGTGGGACAGGGGTTGCGAGCAGTGGTAGGGATGGTGGCCCAAAAGCCCTTTCCTGTGGGCTGGGAGCAGCAGGAAGGATGGTGGCCGGGAAGCCCCTTCCTCTGGGCTGGGAGCAGCGGGACTCAGTACCTTGGTTTGGTGGTCTGGTGTCCTCTGTGTCTTTGTAGTGTGGAACCAGGTGTCTGCCTGTCTGCAGCGGGTTGATTCGGCGTCTTCCGTGTTACTCGGGACCTGGGTAGGGCATGCACAGACCTGCCTGTCTGCAGCAGGCTGATTCGGCGTGTTCCGTGTGACTCAGGACCTTGGTAGGGCGTGGGCAGACCTGCCTGTCTGCAGTGGGCTGTATGCCAAGTTCTTTTGCCCTGCTTGGGAATTGTTCTGCCATCACTTCGGTGAACAGTTTTTTTTATGTCATCTGCAATCTCTCCTGTTTCTTCATTGACTACAATCAGTCTTATGTTATTCTTTTTTGCTTCATCTAGCAGGTGCTGGATTGATTTCTCATGGTCACTTACTATTTTGAAGAGATTTTTCATTTCCTGGTCAGTAATTGCAATTTTATCTTCTATATCTGAAATTGTGTCCTCCCATTGGCTCATTCTTGTGCATAAACCTACAGTGGAGTTTTTAATCTCTTGGGAGTTTATTTGTATGTGTTTTATGGATTGCATTTGTTTCCTATGTTGGGATTCCATCATGTTCCTCAGATCCTCAATTTTTTTTTTTTTGGTACCAGGGATCAAACTCAGATCCTCGTGCTTTTGCTGAAGGCGGCGAAACCACTGAGTAAATCCCCGGCCCAGCTCCTCTATTTTTTTTTATCTGTGTCCTCTATGGATTTATTAATCATATCTTCCACTATGGACAAAATCTTTGCTGTTATCTGAGAAATTACTTCTCATTTCATTTTTTCCAGATCTCTTTTGTTGCCAATTCAGGGAGTCCAGGTCGTTGAGTATCAGAGTGTTCCATGTCATTTCCCTTTGGGGTTGCTTTAGGTCATCTGGGAGTCTGGTCTTGAGATTTATTTATGTGTCTTCTCATTTCAAGGGTGGGGGTGGGGTGCGTGTCCTGGTGGTGCCCATGCAGCTCACCTTCTCTCTGATAGGGGCAGCTCTGCTCCTTGGTGCTGGCCATAGCAGTAGAGCTGCCCAGAAAGCTCACCTCTGTGCTGGGGGCTGCTCTTGTAAATACTTTCATACAAATAACTAAGTTCGTAGAGGTTTCAGTCCATAATTGGCTGGCTCCAAGGCAGGGTGAAAGAGAGGCAACAGTTCATGGCAGCAGAATATAGCAAAAGCAAAGAGAGAGCTAAATTTTTAATTCATATTATTTGTATAAATTAATAGTTTCATAGTGACATTTCAATACATGCATATATTGTGCTTTGATTGTGTTCATAATCCCTACTACACTCTCTTGCCGAAAAAGGATGGAAAATGGAATACAATTGTGTGTGTGTGTATGTAATTCCTAAAGGTGGCCCCTGAAGAAGTGAGAGGGAACCAGTCTCCAGTACAAGTTTTTATTAAGAAACCTTATATATATATATGAAAATTTAATGGGAATATATTCACGATATATGTGAATGTATATCCACGTATACACATTTGGGATATTTTGAGGAAAATTTTTATTGAGAAAATTTTAGCTTTATCAGAGTACTGGAGGATTTGACATATCAAGGAACTGTGTACTGTAAATCCTGTGTTTGTAATTATTAAATTTCTTTATTTAGGACATTTCAATTTTGGAATAGCAAAGCTGCATTTGTGTGGGTCAGGTACCTTAATGATCTGTTCTAGAGTGTTAAAAATGCATACATTTGTATCATAGGAGATGCCTTAAGCATTTCGCCTTTTACCCGTTTATACTTGTTGGCTCTAAGCTTTCCATGAGCCCCTAAATGCTGTTTTCTATGCATGCAAAAATGTGCCTTACAGCATTCAACAGTGATTTTTCACTTTCCAACTAGCATCCATTTCTTAGATGAAGTATTATTTTCTGTTTCACAGCTGGATTCTATTACAGATGCTGGTGACCCTCTGAGACAAACCAGATGTGTGAAGTTATTAGCCTTAGGGATGACTTTGAAATGAGCAATGGTATCCTATTCTGTAAATAGTCACTGTGGGTTCTGTGCTTTAAAGACATCATGAGTATAAATAATCTATTAGCTATTGCCTTTGCTGTTGCCTGCTATTGTTCAGACTGTAGGGCTGGTGGTAAGGGGAGAAGATAGGAAGATTTGACTGGCATTACTGTAGCTTTGAAGCTGGGCTAAAAGCCTGTATTTGTTCTCAAATTTGGAATAATTCTCAGTGTTGGGTAAGAGAATGTATTAAATTCCACTATGTAACAAGTTCTCACTGTATAGAAAGTAGAATGATATGGCCTCCACAGGTAGTTCATAGGGGAATGAAACACCTATTTAGCAATTAAAAGAAAGTTCAACTTAATATCATACAATATTCCTGACAGTTGAGCTTGTTAAAGCATGAAATGGCCCCTGGGGAAAAATTCACTTGGCACAAGTTCCCTAGCCACAGTATTTATTAGTGATTATGAAAGTCAGGCTAGGTCTTTCAAACAGCACCAAGCTTGGTTCATATAGTGTTTTATAGGTTTTGACAATGATTTTGGGTCTCAGACATATAAATCTCTGACTGTTATCTTTGCCCAACCTCAGTTTAACCAAAGAAACATGTTTCTGGTTTATTGAATATTCTAGCTCTCTCCACCCTTGGGAACTCCTGCTGAACATATGTTATTATCATTTCCAGTATGTAGTCACTAATTTTGTGGTACTAATAGTTGCTGATTTACCTTCTGCTGGGCCATCTTTTTTGTTACCTGCCCTGGTTTGTATTTTTTCCCCAAATATATAAGATATCTTTTCTATAAACCGTACTTAAATGCTCAATCATCAAAAGAAGTTGTCAGGAGTATGCTGTGCTACATACTGTGAAAGGAGCTTTTTAATTTTTAATTTTTAATTTTAATCAAAGCAGCTTTTTAATTGCTATAGTAATGATTTAAATGTGCAGAAAACACTCAGGTTAAATTTGCATGACTAATTAAGCAAAGCTCACAATTGACAAACATAATTAGCACATCCAAAATTGAAACCACACCCTGGTCCTCTTAACTGAGAGCCAAAAAAGACAACGTGAAGTACTCAAAACTGTCTACTTTCCACTGTCTGTAGATCATTGCCAATTCTCTTATTTAGGTTTGTTATACATGGAGCATAGTTAATTGCAAAACATTCCTAAGGATCTTACTTTTTTAAAACAAAGAATTCTTGGCATATCTGTTCACTTTTATAAGCTGCATTTTATCTAATAGAGTGGAAATTATCAAATGGGAAAGGAGATCTGTTTATCAATTAATGTCTGTCTACCTATCTATCTATCCATCCATCCATTCATGTATCATTTATCACATATATATCTTTCATCTATTCATCTACCTTTCTACAAATTAGTAGATCAGTTTTTGTGGTACATTAATATTTTATGTGTGAAAGTGGTTTCATGTGAAGACAGAAAACTATGAAATGGCAGATCAAGTAATTATGGAACTCTATAAGTAGAAATCATATGTATATATATGAGAAATCATATATATGTAGAAGTATCTTGAGATACTAAAGTAATTCAGAATCTCCCAGAGGCTTTGATGAGCCAAAGCCATGCTGAGTCTGATGAAGGAGAGAAAGTTTCCTCCAACTCTCTCTTGATTAGCTTGTGACATGCTTTGTTACTTTACTATCAAAGTAGAATTCTGTAGTCAGAGTAAGGTGGGCGAAAAGTCCCTCCCCCAGTAGCCTAGATACCCTTTCTCTTCCCCCAAAAACAAAGACCTCAGTTGTATCAAAGCCCAGTATCTGGGTCAGGCACCATATTCTGCTCCCCATGGCCAGTTCTACCCCTCAAATGTACCTAAAACTGAGGCCTTATCCTTAAAAAAATCACAGCACAAGGATAGTGGCAAACCTTCCTTTGTGCAAATTGACTTTTGAAAATTTCACTCACACATGTGATTTCCTACACATAAGATATTCTCCTTCATCATTGTAATACAACTATCAGAATCAGGAAATTAACATTGTTATAATACTACTATCTAATCCTCAGGCTCCATTATAGTTTCCTGACTATCCTAACGTGCTATCTAGAAAGTTGATCCAGTTCAGAAATGTGTTGCATTTAGATGTCAAGTCTCTTTAATTCCCTTTAGTATGGAACATTCTTTGTTGACTTGAATGATCTTGATACTTTTGAAGATTTGTAATCTCAGTGCTTGAGAGGCTGAGGCAGGGGGGCTGTGAGTTCAAGGCCAACCTGGACTACATAGCAAGATTCTGTCTCAAAACAAATTTATTTATCAGTTATTTTGTAGACTGTCCATCACTTTGGGTTTGCCTGATGTTTTAGGTTATACATTTTGGCAGGAATGTCAAAGAA
The DNA here is from genome assembly GCF_053883595.1 of Heterocephalus glaber. Lineage (NCBI taxonomy): Eukaryota > Metazoa > Chordata > Mammalia > Rodentia > Bathyergidae > Heterocephalus > Heterocephalus glaber. The sequence goes on from NW_028258137.1 coordinate 29,418,154, forward strand.
CTGATGCTGTGTCTATCATATCAATATGTCTTACTGAAAGTTATGTTAAATTTGATCACATAGCTAAGATAGTGTCTGCCAGCCAGGCATGGTGGCACATGCCTATAATCTCAGCCCCTCTGGCAGGCTAAGGAAGAAGATCGTAAGTTTGGGCCCAGCCTGGGCAATTTAGGGACTTAGTGAGACTTTGTGTCAAAATAAAAAACAAAAAGGATTGGGGATGTAACTCAGTAAGAAGGCCTTTGGTTCAATTTCTAGTACCAGAAAAGAAGTTATGATTTTGGCCTTTGTAATGAATAAGTACTTTTTGGGGAGATATTTTGAGACCGTGCAAAGAACTTGTTTCTCATGATAATTTTGCCCAATAATTTAACATTTTTCAGTTGTTTTTGCAGGGGAAATTGCTAATTTAAAAATTTTTCTTTATCCTTTTTGTATCTATTAATTGGCATTTTTCTGTAAGGAAGAATTGACTAGTTCATGATAAATTTCAACTGGTGGAAGCTTGAGATACAAGGAAAAAAAGGAATAAAGGCAAAATGTCTGGGGTTACAGTGATGAATATAGTATAATATATAGTATTATAGTACTAGAGTGATGAATATAATATAATACTAGAATGAGCTTGAAGTTTGGAGTCAAATAGTCTGGGTTTGAATCCAGCTCTGCTATTTCCTCGTAAGTTGGTCCTCAGTTTCTTGTGAGCGATAGATATTAATAACACCAATGCAGACTGGTTGTGATAATTACAGATGATTACAAAAAAATATTTATTGTCTGTTAGATATGGATATCAATATAAAGTTGTAAATGTAGATACGTACAATTGGCTGTCCATATCCATGAATTCTGTATTGGGAGATTCAACCAACTGCAGATAGAAAGTATCTGGTAAAATATTACAACTTTACTGAACACATACAGACTTTTTCTTGTCCTCATTCCCTAAATGATGCAGTTACAACAACTATTTACATACAATTTACATTGTATTAAATATTATGAGCGATCTAGAGATGATTTAAGGTGTATGGGAAGATGTATGTATATTTCATGCAAATACTAAGACATTTTATTAAAGGAACTTGAGCTTCTGCTTATTTTAGTATCTGAGAGGAGTCCTGGAATCAAACCTCTAGGGATCCTCAGAGGAGAGTAGGTATGTATGTATGTGAGTCATAACAGAACAAAAAGCATCACCTCACATAGACCAGCCTAGCAAAGTCTATAATATAACAGAATTTAAACTTATAACCTATTACTGGAATACCTCCCTCTTCTCTCATTATCCCAGAACCATGGTGCACCTTTTAGGCTTTGGTAGGGGTGAGTGGTCTTTTCCCTTCAGGTTTGGGGTTACATATAGGATTCTATGGTTTCTAATGTTGAATAGAAAATTAAGGCTTATGGGGGTTTTGGTGCCCCCATGAACCTAATGGAAGATGAATCCTATGAGTTTTTGGGCCATACACATAGGCATATTCTTCCCTGGAGATCCTTCTTCCCTCTGGTCTGAGCTTTTGATCAGATTCTTGACATTTGAACAGGCAATTGGATTTGTGACTTTTGGGTGGGGAGGAGGTGACAATGGAGGAGGAGGTGGGACTGAAAATATACACAGGAGCAGTGGGAGTGGGATTAGCAGAGAGCTGTGTGGCTGGACAGTAGGTAAAGTGACAAGATTTTAGATAAGAGTTAAAACTTGTAGTCCAAGGAGTGGGGTCACAGGGCTGCACAGTATTCTCTACTAGAAGTAACACAGAGGCATTTAGAACTGGGAGCCTAGCTTAGTGAAGCTAGTTGAGTTAAAAGTGTGATAGGGAAGGCCTAGAAATCCCAGTGATTCCCTTTCAAAAGCAGAAATAAAAGGACCAGCAAGCAATTAGTGCATAAATGTAACTCATGTTGATACCAAGAAAAGAAAGGAAGAGGAAAGAATGAAAGGAGGAAGAACTAGGGACACAATCAATAAAGGAAAAACAATAGGAAGGTCAAAAGTAAGAATCAAATTTTATTTTGCTTAATTCAAGACATCTGGTCAGCTTATCACTGAAGAAAGCACTGCAAATAAATCAAATAACATAGGGAATTTCAATTTTCATGCTAACTATTCATTTCATCTGCTCATGGTTTTTAGTAGATCTTGTGGGAAGTTAAACTTTGCTGATTTGAGTTTCATCTTCTTTCATTTCCTTTGTCCTGTATGTGAAGAGGCCAGTGAACCTTAAAATAACCAAATGGCAGGACACCAAAGGAATAGGGACAAACTTAAATGCCTGGCCTCGATAATTAGTATCTGAATAATCAACTACGGGGTGCAGTACAATCCTTAAATGGACACAGAAATTAGACTTAGAAGCTTTGAGCTATGATGTTATAATTTGTGTGTGTAGGTGAGAAGTTAGATAGTTCAGGGATAATTTAATTTTTTTTTTAAACTTTTAATTTAGTAAAAGAATTGATCCTGCCTTTTCTGGACATGTGAACATCTTGTCCATAATTCTGGGAACTCTAGAAGGATGAAACAAAAGCTTGGAATCACTGCTGGGGTGATTACATGTGTGCCACTGCTTGACTAAGGGAGTCCTTCACCCATATCCTTTGAAAGCACGTAAGTGTTTTGTCCCTAGAGCGGTTTTTGGACTCATTGTTTTGAGTTGCAGCTGATTTCCAATTATAAAACTAAGAGCAATTATCTGCAGTCTCATCATGCATTTAAGATTACAGTTTATGTTTATTTATAAAAAGTAACACAAACCAGATGAACAATTTACTTAAAATGCAGCATGCACCTAACTAATTTAAAGCCATAACAACAGGCATATCTCTGCAGTCCTTCGAAATGTTCCTTTTCTTTCTCTCAAAGTGAATCTACATGTTGCAGGTTGATTCTGATTATCTCTTCTAAGTGTTGCATGAGATGGGGGGAGGGAGGGAGAGGGAGACAGAGAGAGAGAGAGAGAGAGAGACAGAGACAGAGAGAACTAAGAATCTCGATCTGTGACATTTTAAAACTTACATTTAAGAATTAATTTGGGGGTGTCAGTGTGGCTTAGTTGTAGCGCACTTGCCTAACATGTGCTAAGGCCTTGGGTTCCATCCCCAGCACTGAAAAAAAAAAAGAGCTAATTTGATTAACATGAGTTCTGTTTTGTGGAAGTTATAGGTTCAATTGTTTGTTTGGTTGGGTTTTTTTGTTTTTTGGTACCAGGGATCGAACTTGGGTCCTTAAGCTTGCAAGGCAGGTGGCACAACCACTGAATTAAATCTCTGGCCTATAAATTCAGTTGTTAAACACCCACAAAATGAAACTTTGATTTGTCCAAAATAACACCCTTACTATTTATGAAGTATAGAATGTGTATGTGATACTTTAGAACTCCTACTATGGAGTCTAGAGAAACCAGAGAAGAATACTGAAATGAAAGAAACCAGATGAAAAGGATTTGAACAATACAAGTGTTGATTAATTAATTGAAATAATCATCTTTGGAACTTGGCTAGGGGAGAATATATGATTAAAAATGTCATTCAAATTTAGATTAAAGCATAAAATTAAAAATACCAAAACATAACATACAGTAATGAAACTTTGGCCATCAGTGTTGTCTGATGAAATGATTCCAGCTGAAAAGCAGAAATTTCTAGAACTTTCATGATCTTCAAGAAACAAATCTAAGCTCTTTTGAAATAAAGTCTAACATTTTCATTCATTTGCATTGTTTGAACTCGATTTAGTAGCATCTTGCTACTGTTCTATTACTTAATTCTTATATTTAATGTGTATGAATTAAAAAATTTATCTTTCCAACTAGATTTTAAACTTGAGAATAGGGGCTATATCTTCAACTTTTTAAAAAAAATCTTATACAGCATCTAGTAAAAAACCTCAGTACATGAAAAATCCAATGTGAAGACATTTCTTCATTGATTTCATTGCATGTTCTTCAATGATTTCATTACTGTACTTGAAAGTCTTCATTTTTAATGTGATCTTAAGTTTGTTCCTTTCTGAAATGTGATTCCATCACATTTAGGAACTCAATTCTCTGTTAAGAGCATCCTGTTAACTGCAAGGCAGAAGTATAAATGTGTTTCTCTCTCCACTAACACATACAGAGAATCAAAAGTAAATGTAGCTAGGCGAGGTGATACATACTTGTAATCCCTGAACTCTGGAAACTGAGGCAGGAGGATTGCAAGTTTGAGCCCAATCTGAGTAACTTAGTGACTTAGCAAAACTCTGTTTCAAAATGAAAAAGTAGGTAGGGGATCTGGAATATAGCTCAGTATAAAGGCCTGGGTTCAATCCCCATTACTGGAAAAAAATAGTAAATCTAATGTGGAAATAATAGAGAATGGAACAAGTCTGTCTGTTCTTTGCATTAAATAAAGAGGTTTCATGAAGAGGTTGACATTGATAACCACAAAGGTAACTAGAAGCATAAACTGGTCTCCCCCTCAGAATATACATAAAGAGAGGAGTAAGAGGAATTTGTATCTTAAGTAGCAAAATTAAATCTCCTTTTGTCTACATATGATTTCCTTGGAGTATCTTGCCTAGAGGGCATGAAAATTCCAGATTTAGACATTTATCTCTCAAGCCTCACTACAGTACAACTGATTCCTTCCAACCCCCTGAACTCTGACATCAAAGATTGAGGAGCTCTGGCATTTTCTCCTAGAAAAATTAATCTCCTAAATAAATACAATGTGTTTCTTTTGCAGTGGGATAGGGAAGGGAAGGAGTGTTGTCCTAAAGCTTCTCTGTGCCACCTGAGGAGGAGACAGTATGTCAGTGATTTCATGATAAGGAGCCCGTTTTGTTTACCTCCTTTAAAGAGTATTTTAGATCGTGGGACTTGTACCTTGCAACAGAAACGGAATAAACTAAGTGCCAGTGGACAAAGGGTTCATAAATGCTGACAGATCTCATTTGGAAGCTGAGTAACTGCCCACTTCTTCCCAGAAAAAAGTCATCTCAATACTATCGATAGCAATCCCAGAGTTCACTCCCACTCAGAAACTTCCCATATTTCTGTTGCTACGCTGACCTGCTGATCAATATCAGCTGCTAGCTCTGGGCTTTAATGGAATCATCAGTTCATAAAATCACAATATTCATTGCTCTCCAGGTTAAGCTTTAAAATGAATTAGGTTAATAAAAACAGATCACATATATATGCTGTATTGACATAATAATATCCTTTAAACATGTGTAGGGTGGTCCTTTAACACTTCATCTGCTTCTCTATTGTGCTTTTCATTACTTTGTGCCCTGCGTTACATATAATGTTTGTTGTTTGTCACATCTACTAGATGGTAAATCCCTTGAGGTCAATGTACATATATCATCATTCTTGACACTGTTCCCAATTACTAGGCCGACGTCTTAAACTTAGGTGGTTTGTAATGAACACTCATTAAACATATGAACAGATTACTCATTTGTTATTGATATTTAAGTCCATTTCTGCATACAGAATACTGTAGTGAGTCTCTAGGACAAACAAGATGAGTTAAAATGCCAACAGGTTCTGCTCTATATGTCCGTGTGTGTGGCAATGAATTCACACAGCACTTCAGGAGTGGACATGCTTCCACCTTGTTGAAAGAGCTGAAGAAGGGCATTTAGTTTCTGTTTTGCTTTCAATGCCCTTTACAATGATACACCAACTTTTCTAGCTTCAATAGCCTAATAGGGACTACACTATAATTCCAGGTGTCCATTTTTGGATTCTAATTGGTGGTTAATTTTTTTTTTTACAAGGAAGAGTTTAATTGTTCTCTTCCAAATACTCTTAGATTCCACCACCATCCTGTTGCCCACTCTTGTGATGAATGGTTTATGCCACCTTGGCACTGACCTACCCAGAAGCACTTAGGGTTGTTTGCATCAGAAAATCATAGTTTACTTTTCTTCCAGATCCTTTGTAGCTGTTGAATCATGCCAGTGCTAACATTCACCCGTTATGGACTTCACTAGTAATTATTAATCCTAAGAAGCCTTGCTATGTTCTTATTAAAGTTCTCCTTAGAGATCGATCACACTTAAAGAGATGGAAGGTGCAGAAGAAATATCTTACATCCCATCATATACAAAGGTCTGTTGCTATGCTTTTCCTCTTTTAGGAAAAAAGAGATCTATGTTCTACAAAATCCAGGTAGAGCAGGGCTAGTTGATTGGGATTTTCTGTAATCTAATAGAACAAGTTTAATGACTCAAGAGAGACCTGCTGTATATTGCAGTTCATGGGTAACAAGAAGATACACTGTATTAATTTTTCTGAATTGGGTCTCTTAGGCTGAATTACATTATTTTGGTACTGCTTCTCCTGAATGAACTGCTGCTATCTGAGCATCTCATACTCACCAAAGGAAGGGAATCCTTGGATGTTAGTGAGTTATTGAATTCCAATAAGACCTTATTCTCTGTACAGGAAATTGGCTAGTGGATGCAGTGTCTTATATGCTTTGGAGGTAAAATAAACATACATATTTTTATGTGGGCAGCACACTTCTCCCCTACTAATAATTGTGTCATGAACATCAGGAGCCTCTTCTAGATTATTTTCTGGTTCCTCATTCACCCAGGAGGAGCTCCAAACTCCTTCACATAGCACAGAAGACCTTTTGCTCTCTGATTTCTGGTTCTGCTCTAGCCTCTTCTTACAACCTTCTCTCATTCTTCTCTCCAGCTGGACCAGACTACCTTCTGAGCACCAGATGTCCTCTCTGGGTCTACTTATGGACAGGCGTTCTGCCTTGAATATTACCTGTCTTCTCCTCACATCTGTCTCACTATAATAACAGTAATAGGAGGCAGGCTCTGTGGGAAGTAGGGCTTAAGTAAATTCTTAATTGTTGCAATTCATGAGTACCATAATAATTCCCATTTCACAGATGAAGAAACTGATGCTTAAGTGAGCTTAAGAGGCCTATCCAGGCTCATACAGCTATTAAGTGGTAGGTAGCACAGGGAGTGGAAGCTAGTCTCACTCTAGAGTCTGCTGGAGGTGATACTGCCCCTCCCTCCTAGCATGTGAGCTAACCATGGTTATGCAGCTGACTCCTACTCACTATTTAAACATTGCTTGCTTCAGAAAACTTTCCCGGTGGGTTATGCACCCCTCCTAGTCTTGTTCCTATTGCAACTTTCATTTCTCCATTTATAGAACTTACCGTATCTCCCTTATAATTGTGTTTACTTTTTGTGTTCCCATGAACTTCTGAGGTATATATGGCAGTATCCTGTCTATCTCTCTTGCTGTTTTATCCCCAAGAACTCCTAGGAAGCTTAGCATTCAGCAGGAGGTCAGTAAATGTTTGAAGGAGTAAACTTAGCTCCTTACCTCCTCTGGCTGAACTTAGCTTCACTAAAAACGCTGCACAATTCTTTTGTCAGGAAAAAGGTTGATGCTAGTTTTACTGAATTCAGACTCTAAAGCAGGAAATGGCAACTTCTCCTTTTTGGAGGACTTTAGAATTATGTGAGTAGATTGAGACTTTCTTGTGGTTAACAAGGCCTAGTCATATGGATCAGGCTATCAGTCAGGATTTTGCTCACTCTAGCTACCCTCTTCCTCCATAAAACTCTCATTTGCAGAAGAGAAAAAATAGAAGTGGCCCGTTGCTTCCCACAAAGATGTACCAAGGAATTCTTATTTCTCATGTGACTTGTCCCCTAGTGTCATGTAATAATGAAGCTGGAAGAGACACTGAACTGTTACTCACCCAACCCTTGCTAATTGAGAAAGCAAGCTGAGGCCTAGAGAGGTCCAAACTCATCTACTTCGATTGGCCAAGCCAGAGCTATAATCCATATCTTTCATTTAAGTAATGAACTTACTTGATGCACTTAAAACATTAGTTTATAAAACATTTTTAACTTTCACATTTATAATAAATATGTTGTCTCAAAGCAACACATAACTATTTGTATGATTCATGTGACAGCACTACAGAAACAAGAAGAGGTTGAAAAAAATTTCTGTTGAAGGCTAATGTGTATTCAGAAAATTGTGTATCACTTGATGAATTTTCATAAAGTCAAATTCACCCATGGAACTACCATGCAGATGATTAAGACATTAATAATGAAACTTTAAAAAAATTGTTTATTGGTATATTTTAGATGTACATAATGATCACATTCATCATAGGGAATTTATACCTGTATATGATATATCTTGATTCTTTTTATCCCATTCCCTTCCCCTCCCTTCAACTCCTTTTCCCCTCCTTATTTACAAAAATTTTGTTTCCATTTTTTCTTTCTTTTCTAATTTTTTCCTTTTTCCCTTCTTTCCTTTCCCCTTCCCCTCCCTACTTCCCCTTCCCATTTGAACATTTTCTTCCTATTTCACAATATCTATTAAACATTTTGGTCCTTATTTACACTTTCAGTTTCTCACACTAGAGAAACAATAGAATATTTACACATGCATTTGTCTGATATATTTCAATTAAGAGTATAGTCTCAAGGTGCATCCATTTACCTAGAAATATCTCAAGTTTATCCTTTATGGCCAAATAGTACTCCATTGTATAAAAAAAACTCCACATCTTCTTTATCCATTCATCAGTTGATGGACATTTGGGCTGTTTCCAAGATTTAGCTATTACAAACTGTGCCACTATAAACATGGGTGTACATATATCAATGTGGTATGATGCTTTTAATTCTTTCAGGAGGATACCAAGAAGGGGAATAGCTGGGTCAAATGGAACCTCTAGTTTTAGTTTTTTGAGGAATCTCTACACTGATTTCCACTGTGGTTTCACCAGTCTACAATCCCACCAACAGTGGAAAAGGGTTCCTTTTCCCCACAGCCCCACCAGCATTTGTTATTGGTTGATATCTTGATAATAGCCATTCTTTTTGAAGTAAGATGGAATCTCAGTGATATTTTAATTTACATCTCTTAAATGATCAGTGATATTGAACATTTTTTCATATATTTATTTGCTGTTTGTACTTCTTCATCTGAGAAGTGTGTATTCATCTCAGATGCCCACTTTTGGATTGAGTCTTTAAATTTGTGGGATCTGATTTTTTTTCAGTTCTTTATATGTTCTCAATATTAGTCCTTTGTCTGAGGGACAGCTGGCAAAATTTTTTCCCCATTCTGTGGGTTGTCTCTTCACTCTGTTGGTGATTTCTTTTGCTATGCAAAAGCTGTTTAATAAGATGAGATCCCAGTTATTGATTCTTTGTAATATTTTCCTTGTGATTGGGGTTTTGTACATAAAGTCTTTGTCTATACATATGTCTTCAAGAGTTCTACCTATTCTCTCTTCCAGCATATTTAATGTTTCTGTTTCAATATTTGGATCTTTAGTCTATTTTGGTTGTAGTTTAGTGCATGGTGAGAGACATAGGTCTAGTTTTAGTCTTCAGCATGTGGAAAGTCAGTATTTCCAACACTATCTATTAAAGAGGCTTGCTTTCTTCTAGTGAATGTGTTTGGCCCCTTTGTTAAAGATAAGAGGGCTGAGTGTGTTTGGAGTTGTTTCTGCATCTTTGAACTTGTTCCATTGACCTTTGAATCTGTTTTTTTTTTGCCAGTACTATGCTGTTTTTATTTTTTTAAAATCAGAGTAGCTTTGTAGTATAATTTTAAGTCAGGGATTGTGATGACCCCTGCCTTGCCTTTATTGGCCATAATTGTTTTTGCTATTCTTGTCTCTCCTGGTTCCAAGTGAATTTTAGGATTGTTTTCTCTAATTCTGTGAATTATGCTATTGGTAGTTTGATTGTGATTGCATTAAATCTGTACAACAATTTTGAGAGTATGTCTGTTTTTCACCATGTTGGTTCTTCCTACCCAAGAGCAACAGATATCTTTACATTTACTGATATCCTCTTCAATCTCCTTTTTTTAAGAATACTGTAGTTTTCAATGTAAACATCTTTTATTTCCTTTGTTAGGTTAATTCCTAAGTATTTCACTTTTTTTGATGCTATTGTGAAAGGCGTGGTTTCCCTAATTTCTTTCTTAGTTTGTTATTTGTGTTCAGGAATGCTATTGAATTTTTTTTTTTTTTTTTTGCAGTACTGGGGATCCAGCTCAGGACCTTGCTCTTATGAGGCAGGTGCGGTGCCACTGAGCTAAATCCCAGCAGCTGTCTTTTTAAAAATTCTTTCATTGGTACATTTTAAGTATGCACCACATTTACATTTCTCATTGGGAACTTGTACCTTTACATGATGCATCTTGGTTCTTAGTTTTTCCCCATTCCTAGCCCTCCCTTCACCCTCTCCACCTTTCCTTATTTACAAAGACTTTGTTTCCATTTTTTCCTTTTCTCATAATTTTTCCTTTCCCTTTTTTCCTTTCCCTTGCCCCTCCCACTTCCCCTACCCCTTTGGACCTTTTCTTCCTATTTTGCATTATCAATTATTGATTCTAATCATTGGTGCATTTTAGATATATAATACAATGACATTCCTCATTGGAAATTTGCACCTTTACACAATCTCTCCTGGTTCTTATTTTTCCCCCTTCCCCTGCCCTCCCTTCAACCCCTCCATCCCTCCCTATTTACAAAGACTTTGTTTCCATTTTTTCATTTTCTCATACTAATTCCATTCCCTTCTTTCCTTTCCCCTGCCCCTCCCACTTCCCCTTCCCCTTTGCCACTTTTCTTCCTATTTCACATTATCTATTATACTGTTTAGTCCTTATTTACACTTCCAGTTTCTCACACTAGAGAAACTATTCAGTATTTACACATGTGTGTCTATTTATTTCACTTAAGACTATTGCCTCAACGTGCATCCAATTAGCTAAAAAGGTCTCTAATTTCTCATTTTTTATGGCTGAGTAGTACTCCATTTTATAAAAACACCCCACATTTTCTTTATCCAGTCTCCAGTTGATTGGCACTTGGGCTGTTTCCAAGTTTTAGCTATCACAAACTGTGCTGCTAGGAACATGGGTGCACATATATCATGTGGTATGATTCTTTTAATTCTTTGGGGAAGATAACCAGTAGGGGAATAGCTGGGTCAAATGGGACTCCCAGTTCTAGTTCTTTGAGGTATCTCCATACTGATTTCCACAGTGTTTGCACCAGTCTACACTCCCACCAGCAGGAGAGCAGGGTTCCTCTTTCCCCACAGCCCTGCCAGCATTTGTTATTGGTTGATTTCATGATAGCAGCCATTCTTTCTGGGTTGAGGTGGGATCTCAGCATTGTTTGCATTTGCATCTCTTGAATAAACAGTGATGTTTAACATTTTTTCATGTATTTATTTGCTTTTTCTATTTCTTTGTGTGAGAGATGTCTGTTCATTTCAGATGCCCATTTTCAGATTGGGTCTTTAAATTTGGGAGGTCTGATCTTTTTAAGTTCTTTATAGATTCAAAATAGTAGACCTTTGTCTGAGGAAGAACAGGTGAAGATTTTTTCCCACATTGTGAGCTGTCACTTCACACTGCTGGTGGTTTCCCTTGCTGTGAAGAAGCTTTTTACTAAGAAGAGATCCCACTTGTTGATTGTTTGTGTTAGTTCACAGGCAACTGAGGTTTTGGTCATAAAATATTTTCCTACACCAATGTCTTCAAGAGGACTACCTAACCTCTGTTCCAGCTGGTTCAATGTTTCTATTTTAATATTTAGATCTTTAATCCATTTCAATTTTAGTTTAGTGCAAGGTAAGAGATATAGGTCTGGATTTAGTCTTTGACAAGCTGAAACCCAATTTTTCCAGCACCATTTATTAAAGAGGCTATCTTTCCTCCAGTGAGGGTGTTTGGCTCCTTTATCGAAGATGAGATGGCTGAGTGTGTGTGGAGTTGTTTCTGCATCTTCTAATCTGTACCACTGGTCCTCAGGTCTGTTTCTTTGCCACTACCATGCTGTTTTTATCACAGTAACTTTGTAGTATAGTTTCAAGTTGGGGATTGTGATATCCCCTGCCATGTCTCTGTTGCCTAGAATTTTTTTGCTATTCTAGATCTCTTCTTGTTCCAAATGAATTTTTGGATTGTTTCCTCAAGGTCTGTGAAGTATGCTGCTGGGATTTCATTTGGGATTGCATTGAATCTATATGGTGGTTTTGGAAGTATGGCCATTTTCACTATGCTGATTCTTCCTACCCAGGAGCAAGGGATGTCTTTCCATTTTCGGATATCCTCTTCAATCTCTCTTTTCAGAGTGGTATAGTTTTCGGAGAAGAGGTCTTTGATTTCTTTTGTTAGGTTGATTCCTAGGTATTTCAGTTTTTTGGATGCTATTGTGAAGGGAATTGTTTGCCCTATTTCTCTCTCAGTGAGTCTATTGTTCATATAGAGGAAAGCTACTGTTTTTTGTGTGTTGACCTTGTATCCAGCTACTTTACTGAATTTGGTTATTAAGTCTAGAAGACTTTTGGTGGAATTCTTGGGGTGTTCTGTATAGAGTATCATGTCATCTGCAAATGATGACAAATTGACTTCTTCATTTCTTATCTTTATTCCTTTTATTTCTTTCTCTTGTCTAATTGCTGTGGCTAATGTTTCCAAAATTATGTTGAACAGGAGTGGTGATAGTGGACATCCTTGTCTTGTTCCTAATTTTAGTGTGAAGGTTTTCAGTTTTTCACATGTAGCATGATATTGGGTGTTGGGTTTTCATAGATGGCTTTTATCAGATTGAGGTAGAGACCGTCTATTCCAATTTTTTGTAAGTTTTTTTTTTATCATAAATGCATGTTGGATTTTATCGAATGCTTTTTCTGCATTAATTGAGATGATTACATGGCTTTTGTCCTCAGCTCTATTGATATAGTGTATTACATTTATTGATTTGCATATGTTGGACCATCCCTGCATCCCTGGGATGAATCCTACTTTTTCAGGGTGTGTGATCTTCTTGATGATCTATTGCATTCTATTTGCCCATATCTTATTCAGGATTTTTGCATCTATGTTCCTTAGTGAGATTGGCCTATAGTTCTCTTTTGCAGTTGGTTCTTTCTCTGCTTTGGGGATCAAGGTGATGCTTGCTTCCAGGAATGAATTTCAGAGCATTGCTTCCCTTTCAATTTTATTGAAGAGTTTAAACAGTAGTGGCAGTAGTTCCTCTCTAAATGTCTTGTAGAATTTGGCAGTGAAGCCATCAGGACCTGGGCTTTTCTTAGTTGGTAAGTTTTTAATTACATTTTCAATTTCATTGATTGATGTTGGATTGTTTAGAATTTTTAGATCTTCTTTGTTCAACTTTGGTAATTCATATGTATCTAGGAATCTGTCCATTTCTTCTGTGTTTTCCATCTTATTCACATATAGGTTCTCAAAGTAGGTATGGATGATCCTCTGGATTTCTGCTGGGTCTGTTGTAATTTCATCCTTTTCATTCCTAAATGAATGGATTTGGGCCTTTTCTTTCCTTTTTCTGATAAGTTTGACTAAGGGTTTGTCAATTTTGTCTATTCTTTTGAAGAACCAAATCTTGGCTTCATTGAGTTTTTGTATTGTTCTCTTAGTCTCTATTTCATGAATTCTGCTCTGATCTTTATAATTTCCTCCCTTGTATGAGCTTTGGGTTTGTCCTGCTGTTCCTTTTCTAGAAGCTTGAGGTTCAGCATCAGGTTGTTTAATTGGGCTCACTCTGTTTTCCTAATGTGAGTATTCACTGCTATGAATTTCCCTCATCAGACTGCTTTCATTGTGTTACATAGATTCCAATATGTTGTATTGTCATTGTCATGTAATTGTAGGAACTGTGTGATTTCTTCTTTAAATTCATCTGTGACCCATTGGTTTTTCAGAAGTGTGTTGTTCAATTTCTACATGTTTATGAAATTTTTTGAGTTTCTTTTGCTATGGATCTCCAATTTCATTGCACTATGGCCTGATAACATACATGGGATAACTTCAATTCCTTTGCGCTTACTTAAACATGTTCTCTGCAAGAGTATGTGGTCTATTTTGAGAACGACGCATGTGCAGCTGAGAAGAATGTGTATTCTGATTTTGTGGGGTGGAACACTCTGTAAACATCTGTTAAGTTCATTTGTTCAAGAGTTCGATTGAATTCTAGTATTTCATTACTGATTTTTTGTCTAGTTGATCTATCTATTTGTGACAGTGGGGCGTTGAGGTCCCCCACTACAATTGTATTAGTGCATATATGACTTTTCATGTCCATTAGTATTTGTTTTATATAGTTGGGTACATTAGTGTTTGGTGCATAGATATTTATGATTGTCATCTCTTCTTCTTGGATTGTTCCCTTTAGAAGGATGTAGTGTCCTTCTTTGTCTCTCTTAATCAGTGTTGGTTTGAAATCTACTTGATCTGCAAAGAGGATAGCTACTCCTGCTTTTTTTCAGTTTCCAGTCACATGGAGTATTGTTTTCCACCCTTTAACTTTCAGTCTATGAGTTTCCTTTTGAATTAAGTGTGTTTCTTGTATGCAGCATATAGTTGGATCTTGCTTCTTGACCCATTCTTCCAGTCTATTTTTTTTGATAGGTTAATTGAGACCATTAACATTGATGGTTATAACTGCTACATATTGACTTATCATTGTCATGACTTTTTCTTTTTGTTGGATTCTTCCCCTTTGCACTTAATTTCTTGTTGCGCCCAATGGATTCATTCTGCTCTGCTTCCTGGGGTTGTGATCCTTATTGTCTGTTCCTAGGATATCATCTAAAATATTTTGGAGTACTGGTTTAGTATTCATGAAGTTCCTAAGGTGCTCTTTGCCATGAAAGTATCTTATTTCTCCATCCATTTTGAAAGATAGTTTTGCAGATATATCAATCTGGGTTGGAGGCTGTTTTCCTATAGGGCTTGGAATACGTCACTCCAAGCTCTTCTTGCCATGATGGTTTGCATTGAGAAGTCTGCCGTGATTCTGATGGGCTTTCCTTGGTATATGTGATTCGTTTTTTTTCTCTAACTGCTTGTAGAACTTTGTTCTTCTGTTGTGTTTCTGGAATCTTAACAATTATATGCCTATGTGTTGATTTTTTTTAATCAAGGCTAGTTGGAGTCCTATATGCCTCACTTATGTGTATGTCAAGTTCTTTTCCCCTGCTTGGGAAGTTTTCTGCCATCACTTCTGTGAACAGTTTTTTTATGTCATCTGCAATCTCTCCTATTTCTTCTTTGACTCCAGTCAGTCTTATGTTATTCTTCTTTGTATCATCTAGCAGCTGCTGGATTGATTTCTTGTGATCCCTTACAATTTTGAAGCAATTTTTCTTTTCCTGGTCACTAATTGCAATCTTATCTTCTATATCTGAAATTGTGTCCTCACATTGGCTCATTCTACTGTGTAGACTTTCAATGGAGTTTTTTTTTTTTGCACTAATGCTGCTTTTAATGGCAGTGCAATAGAGAAATACAAGGTTTTACTAGCTTGAACCAATAGAAGATTTAACATATGCCCATTGACACTAACAAGTAGCAGTGTAATAGAAATGTATCCCATGCTGCAAGGCTGTAGACGATGTGCAAACAGGATGAAGATGGTTTCTTGTATTAAGTAGAGTAAGAAGGGTAACTGCAAACCCAGCATTGAGTGTACTAATCTGGAGAAAATCCTTTTGTCCTGGTGATGGTTTCACCTTCTATATCTTTTAGTTGAGTGCGAAATGAGTTTGCTTCCTCCATTTTTACATTTTCTTAATACACATTTTGTTTCAGTAGGGTGCCATCCATTAAGCCTGAAGGAGTCATCCCGGGTGTTTCTGAATTGTGTTATATACAGGTCTGATTGAGAGCTCAGTTTGTCTTAAGAGCACTCAGTTGTTGTTTCTTTTATTGTTAGACAAAAATGTTAACAACATGTCCTTTCCATATTCCCTGCCATCAAACCCATTAAGATCCAAAGTTCTTATCAAACATCTGGTTTTAAAATCAGGGTGAGAGTTAGTAAAGAATTTTAAAAAAGATAAAAAACTCTTTGTCAAAACCCCATGCTCTTTAAGCATGGCCTGTGCTGTAACTATTCCCCCATAACACTAGTTTCCACATCCCGCTACTGGCCTTTATATTCTATCCATATTAGAAGAACAGACTGTGGAAACTGGGTGAATCTTACTCTCTTCTGGAACAGTCTTCATTTTCAAATTTGAGTTGTCAGGTAACAGAACCCCATGCTGTTCCCCACGTCCTTTTCAACCCTGACAAAGAGCAAAGTCCTCTTACTAGAGGCATCCAAGCATCTCAGCTGGGCTGTGTGTGCAGTGTGGTTTCCAAATGGAGGGGCATGGTGCAGAAGGAGAGCAGGCAGAGGCTTCAGGTAGACTCTAAGGCACTTCCTCTACATCCAATGGCAGGCTGGCCCCCTGGCACTCTCCTCTTCAGACAGCTCATCAGTGAGAAAGATGAAACATCCTCACCTTTGTTATTCAAACTTGGCTGGCTCTCAAGTGTGACAAAATAACACAGGAGCATGCCCATCTCCTTAAATACACCCGTATTGCTTTCTGGACAGTGCCTCTGCTCACTTCTAAGCCATACAATTCCAGAGTCAGTAATGGAATTTGGTCCCCTAGTCCTGTTGGGGGTTGACTTCACTGTTTGTTACTTTGGACATCAGTTCGGCTAGCTTATGCTTTATCAGCATTCATCTATGCCTTAGCTATTGACACTACAAGATGGAATGATGTAAGGTCACATAAGCTGCTAGTACAACTTACAAGCTTGAAGTAGGACAAAGTCATCACATATTCTTTGACTTTCAGAACCATGCAGTATTTTCTAGTAAAGTCTGAGGTGCAGACTCTGGAGGAATAATGATGTAGAAGTTATCTGGCTATCCAAGAGTCTGAAGGACATTCTCTCTGGAAGCACAAATATATAACAAAGAGTGGAGACCGTCACTAGGGAGGGTGCTTCACTTCCACAGTAAATTGGATCTGATTGTTCTGTTAAAACAGACAGAGTACTTTCCATAGGATGTCTATATACTAAGAGGTAGTATGGCAATTAATTTCAGTGCAAGACTGAATCAAGCTTCCTATCTTTTGGAAAACAAGTTTTTTTTCATGGAACCTAGATACTCTTCCCTAGTTATTGAATTAAAAAAATTGAAGATCCCGCACTTTTAAAAGATCCTTTTACATAAAGTAGAACTTCTAGGTGACAGATTGAGAAATCAGTGTGAATTGGACACACTATGGATGTGACACACAGATGAAATTTCCTCAGACCACTACCTTGACATGGATCTGATACCCTCCCTCAAAAGAATCCTATAAAAAATTGCTTCGAAGCCCCTTTGAAATTGCAATAGTGCAGCAGAACCACAAGTAAACAATTGCCTGTTAACCTGTTATTTCAAATAGACTGAAAAGACAACAGGCAGGTTTTTCTGTGTGCAATTTTTTCAAAACAAATCGTAAGTTGAAGTATCAAATCTGCACAGCACTGTCCTTTCACAGAAGGTAAGAAACTTCCGGTGCATCATGTCACAGGCCGTCCTCAGTGCTGTAGGCTGTGAAAGTGGGCCTCCTTCAGGCTCTGGTTGATGTGGAAGTAAGGGCCTTGGCACAGGGCAGACTGCTCAGGCATGGGCTGAGGAGTGTTGGGGCTGGATCTGGGCATGACCTGGCTTAAGCCACTCTCTGCCCCACTAGCCTGGTCTGGGCTATGGATGCTGGTGCTGCTGCTCCCGCCACTGTCACTGCTCGAAGACTCTGTGTCCCAGGAATCCTGAAAGACAGGGTTTCTACTACTCCTTTTGCTCTGGGGTGGGAGATAATTATCTTCTTCATTGCCATTCCTTCTCCTTTTCCTGGGGTGGAGGCGCTCGCTCATCACAGCTGGTGGAGAGGAGCGAGGAGGCGCCGCTCCTCGTGAAGAGCAAAGTGAGGGGCTTGTGTTCAGGCAGCCACCACGCCCACTCTCTTGGCCCTTTGCTCTTGCCGCCACATGGGTGGATACGGCAGACGGTGAATACCCCCTGCTCAGACCCGTACCACTGCTACTCTTCAATGGAGTTTTTGATCTCCTGGAAATATATTTGCATTTGCTTTATGGATTGCATTTGTTTCCTATGTTGGGATTCCATCATGTTTCTCAGCTCCTCTATTTTTTTTTTTAACCTGAGTGCACTTTAGATTTATTAATCATGTCTTGCACTATGGGTACAATCTCTGCTGTTATCTGAAAAATTATTTCTGATTTCATTTTTTCCAGATCCTTTTCCATTTCCAGTTCAGGGAGTCCAGATGGTTGAGTATCAGATTGTTCCATATCATTGCCCCTTGGGGTTGCCTCAGGTGATCTGGAAGTCTGGTTTTGAGACTTGTTTACATGTCTTCTCATTTCTGTTATTTTTTTGGAGGTACAATAAATCTGATTGATTTTATTACACATCTTAGTTTAGAATCACTTTTACATTCCTAGACAAAGAGATGATACAAATAAAAATTGTAAAACTTAGATCCCCAAGTATTGGCAAATTCTTTGTCTCTAAGTAGCCAAAGAGAAGGTCAAGATCAATAGTAATTCCAAGGAGCCCTAAACACCACTGCCTTCTGCCCACCTGGGACCATGCCTTTCATAAATATCCTCAAAAGTATTTCATTCAAGAAACAATGGCAGGGGGAAAGCTGCCTGATTTCCAAATAGTAAAAGACAAAGCCTCACATGATAGACAACTGCCAGGCCCACTATTTATATCTAGTTTCCTCTGAGCATTTTCAGCATGGCTTTATGGTACATTAAAAGCCTGGATTTCATCTACTGATGGTGTTTGAATGGTCCAAGGAGCATTCACAATATACTCGGACTTCAAATGGAACTGTGAGGCAGAACTGACACCCTGTGTTACAAGGGAGTCGACACTTCTCAGAAACTTGACAACAAATCTACATTCATTGAGGCAGGACTTGCAAGAGTCAGGAAAAGCAGAGAGCAGCCCATGCCTGAGCTGTAGATCACTCTGGTGCCCTTGGTCAAGAAGGTGTGGGTGGAGCAAGTCAAGCAGCATGCAGGCATTAGACGGGAAACCATTCAACATTAAGTCAGAGTCTTAAGAAAGTGCTTCATGCCTATGATTTGTGGCCTTGGGTTCTGAATCCAGGGGTCTGGGAGACATGTAACTGTAAAAATATGAAGTCAGATATATTCTACTGAGTAGAACAAAAGGGAGTCTGATGAGGTTGCAGATAGTATCAAATTCCTTCTCCCAGATAGTCTTCTGAGTTCCCACAAGAGACTTGCTTTCAAACTTTACTAGCTGCTGGCATGAAGGCTCTCCACTATCCTGGAACACTCTAGCACAAATGCCCTCAGTGGGCTTTCTATGTCCTCTACATATGTGGCTCAATTCAGAAGCCCAAGCAGCACCATTCTGGTGGCAACAACACATCTTACCCTCCGCTCCTTTTGAATATTTCTCGGATCCATTTTGAGAGAAGAAAAGCACGAGAACCTTCTTCGAAAGGGATAGATTCATCTCTCCAAGTGAGTGTCCTTTTACTGACTGTCCCCAGAGCACCAAATAGACACAGCTGAGTACCAGACAAGCTTGTTTTAGTATTTAAGCCTTGTCAACCTGGCTTTCCTCTTTTGCCTTCCTGGAAAAGTTCTGTGTCACTTAACTACCCTTGCTCACACGGCCACCTCAAGATATCAGTATTAAGGTATAGTGTTATCCACAGTTTTCAATTCTCTGATTTGCTACCTGATTATTTTAGCCTACAGAATTCAGACTAGCTTCAAAGGAATGTAGTGTGAGGGACACGTTCACCAGTAGGTAACCATCTTAGGCTACATCATTTGTTCCTATTCCTACAGGCAAATTCTTAGTAAATAAGGAAGAAGCAGGGTTTGAACTCACAAAAAGAAGAAAGAAGGCTCCATTATGCTCTGGGAACTGCTGAATAGGGCCCTGGGTTCAGAAAGAATGATTATTAACAAGGAGAGATCTGTGAACACCAGATCTCTCTTTTCCAGACTGCTAAGACATAGCACTTGTTACCTCCTCTTCCCCATGGGTTCTAATCCAGAAATGTGCCCTGGGAACTGAGTAGTTAAGTTAAAATACAACTCAAGGCCCACCTGAGTCACCATCTTCTTGAGACACCATGCCAGCATGGTGTACCAGACAGACTTGGGAACTCATAACGTCCCCTCAGGCTTGGTTTGTGGACTCAGACACACACACATAGGAGTGCTTCCAGCTTGGACTAGTCATTCAATAGGCCTTTAATGGAGAAAAGGCAACAACTGCACTTTAGCATATTTCTAAAATTGGGCAAGTTCTTGGTCTCCGTCTCTTACAGACACACATGGACACATAGGGCACAGACACATTGTGCATACACACTTATGAGCTTGGGGGGAAATGAATAACAGTCCACCTGGCTGGAGTCCCAGCTCTAGGATTCCATGAGTCCTGAAGGCAAGCAGGACTCCTTTGCTTCCACCTGTATGCATTCCCTTCCCACTGCTCTGAGCCTCGTATTTCCAGCTCTGCCTCTGCCTAGCTACTGTTCTGCTCTTTCTTCCAGTATGGAACAAAATGTGGAATTCAAAAGTGCCACTAGATGTTGCTTTCCCCCAACTCTAGTCCTCATCAAAGAAGGCAGAGCCAGCCTCCCTTCTCCCACAAAACAGGCCCACTACAAAGCACACTCTGGAGGCAGAGGACAGGCTTACTCAAGGATGCTTAGAGTATGCATGCACAGGGAAAGATGATGACAAATCCAGAAGAGTAAAGTGACATGGTGGATAAACATGGCATTGGCTTTCAGACTTAGGTTGACTGGATGGTTTGGTTTTGAGATCTGAAAGAAGCAATTTCCCTAAACTCTCCAAGGAGGCAAAGGGAATGTTATTTCTATTGCTTCTGACATTGAATCTTTCAGGAGCAGAAATTGGAAGAGTTTCTCATTCAGCAGATCTCCAAAGCAGACCCACTTCTTACTGAGAAGCATAAAAGCAAGGTTGCTGATTGTGTCCTCCTGGGCATGGATCCAAATGAGATTCCTCATTTCTCCCTACAAGATCAGGCATGTATTCAAGTTCTAGGGCTTTCACTTTTCAACCTCACTGTCACTTTATCCTGAGGCTCCAAAGACACAGTCCAGCTAAGGGGACCCCTGACTCTGCCCCATTGTTTGACAAGAAGGGAGCCCAATGTGAAAACAGGCTAGTAAAGGAGAAGGGAGAAAAGAGGGGAGGGGTGGAGAGAAAGCAAGGGAGAAGGGAAGCAAGGTCATGGTCATTCTCTTGCTGTCCTCTTGGACTATCTCACTTTACCTTACCCATGCACTTCTGAGATGCTATTTAAAGGACATTTCCCAGAGGAGCTGAGTGCTGGATTAGGGCCAGCACATTCGACCAGATTAAGTTGGTTAATCTGCAGAGGCCATTGCTTCTCCACAGGGGAACAGTTCTGAGTCTGGGCTTGAGTCCTTTCTGCAGCTTCATGCTCATTTCTTCTCTCAGAAGGCAACACTGCTGCTCATGCCCTGGGAGAAGAGCCCCAGCTTTACTTGGGAACCAGCCCCTGAGACTGTGGATACAGCTGAGATGCAGGGGTTCCTGAGGAGGATGAGGAAGAGGATCCTGACTTCCTTCCACTTTTAGGTCTGGCCTTGGATTTCTTAATTGCAGTGCTTTCAAAGGATGACACATCCACCTGTATCTCATCTTCATCCTGTAGAGCTGCATCCAATGCAGCCTGGACCTTGGGGGCAATGGCTGGGCCCTCGTAATTTCTTGTGGTCCAGCTGGGCATGTCCAATTCTAAGAGCATTGTGTTTTCTGACTGGTATCAGGACTCTGGATGAATCATCATGGACATTCTTGCATGCTGGCTCAATGGTCTCTTATAGCCAACAGCGGAGACTGGCCGCTTCATCATCTGCTGATTCTCCAGTCTGGTTATAGGATGTAATTTCCAATGATCTTCCTCTTCATCAAAAAAGGATCTGTTCATATTTTCACTCTTTTCTTCCAGAGGAATAAAGTTTTCTATAATAAGGTGCTTGAGTTTCAGCTCTTGGGTGAGCTCGTTCTGTGTCTGCTCCAGTTCCTGGCACTCCTTGATGTGCTCTTCTTGGAGGTCGTGGATCCCAGCCTTCACCTCCTGAAGCTTGGAGAAGAGCTTTTTGAGTTTTTTGGTCTTGATGTCCACCTCTTGCTGCAATGAGCTGTATGTCTCTTTAAGTTCCAAGGTCTCCTGGTCTCGACTTTCCATCTGTTGCTGGATTTCTCTCTCTCGACATTTCTGTTCTGCAATTTCTTGCCATTTCTGCTCCAAGATTTTCTGCTGTTCATTCATATGATCTACTATATTTTTTCCTCCAACAAGAAGTTTACTCTCCATAGCCTTGATTTTGGTGCCCAGCATCTCAGCAGCATCCTTCTCTCATCGCAGGTCTTCCATCTTTTTCTTCTTCTCCTTCAACAACCTCATATTCTCCTCTGGAGCCAAACTGTGGTCCTCCATAATGGCCCGCTTCTCAATCTCCAGTTTTTCTTGCTGTTCCCACCAGTAATCATCCTTATCATCTCCTTCCTCCTCACTCTCTTCTCCTTCCTCCTCCTCCTCTTTTCCACCCCCCACCAGTGCCACCACCTTCCCTCCGCTTCTTTTGCCTCTTCCTTCTGCCAATGGACCATTTTTCCAGCTGGGCTTTGAGCCGAGCAATTTCTTCCTGGAATTCTCAAAGGAGGGCATCTTTTGGGTCCTTGTTGACCCTTGGCTTGTTCTTAATGTTTTTGGCATGGTTGGCATATCTTAGAGTGGTCAGAGTCTCTTCTACATTGTAAGAGGCAGGCCCCGCATTGGCTACCATCAGAGTCTTGGCATTGCCACCAAGGGAATCTTGGAGGAGCCTGGTAAGCTTTGAGTCTCGATATGGAATGTGTGTGCTTTTGCCATCCACCAGGGCAGAGATGACATTCCCCAAGGCTGAAAGGGAGAAGCTGATCTTGGTTGCTTCCTTTAGTCTTTTCCCTTGCGCACCAGTCTTGGCTTGCCATTCACTGCCAGCCAGATCTACAAGGTTCAATTTCCCTACATGAATGTGGTTCTCACCATCAAGGCCCACCTCATTACACTTGATAGTGATGACAAAGATTGCATGAGAATGTGAGCTGTGCTCATTCATGTTGGTAGCACCAACAGAGTGGTTCTGGTTGCCCACATTCATCACATGCTCTATCTCCTTCACATTCTTGGTGACCAAGGAAGACAGGTCTTTCACATACAACCCAGTGTCAGGCCTCTCTTTAAGCTCAAGCCTTTTGGTCTGGTCCTTTGAGAGCAGGTCTCGGATCTCCTCCTGGTAAATCTCTAAGAAGCCCTGACCAGATACTGCTGATTCTGGGATCGAGAGATGTGGGTGAAGATGTGGTCGAATGAGTTGGGGATGACTCCTCTTTATTCAGGGTCATCACAGACCCCTTCCATCATGTAGGTTTTCCCAGTCCCAGTTTGTCCATAGGCAAAACTTGTCCCATTGAAACCTTGCAGCATGGAGTCCATGAGTGGTCGGAACATCTCATCATAGAGTTCAAACTGCTTGGCATTCCAGTCATAGACTGCATCAAAGATGAAGGTCTTGGGCATTTCATGGGCTGTACTTTTGAGGTTCTTCACAGATACTTGCCCCAGCTTCACATCCACATCCACCACCTTGTTGTAGGAAGCAGCCTTTTCCTTGCTATTCATGGGCCGACAGCGAACCATCACCAGGACTGACTCTGAGCTTTTTAACTTCAACATGATGAACTCTGACCAGGTCAGTCTTGAAGGCAATGAACCAAAAATGATTCAAGATGCTAAGGTCCTGTAATCCCAGTACTCAGGAGGCTGAGGCAGGAAGATTATCATGAGTTTGAGGCCAGCTTAAATGACATAGTGACACCCTAGCAAATGTGAGGCCCTGGGTTCAATCCTCAGCACTGCAGCCAGAGCAGAAAGCTGGAGGTGGTGGTGGTGGCGGTGAACCCCAGGTTCAGCCATTCCCGGCTGCCCCAGATGGGGCACGTGTCTTCTCATTTCAATAGATGCAGCCTGCTATGCCTTTGTGGAGGGGACTTTTTGCTCACCCAGTTGTCTTCAATTCTCAGCAAGCTACTAAGAGGCCTTTTCTCTGCTGCTCATCCCTGTGCCAATTCCTGGATTTAGAATGGTGGCCTTCTGAATCCCTGTGCTTCTTTGCTTTCCAGGCAGGGTTCTGGCTGGGGCCTATGCACACTTGGGATTTTATCTAGGCATGACTCTGGCTGGGGCCTGAGCCCCTATGTAGCTGCTTTCTGGGAGTGGCTTTGGCTGGGGGCTGTGCACACCAGTTGCTGGTATCTGAGCAGGCTTCTGGCTGTGGTCTGCCTGCACTGACCAGTGGTACCTGTGTGGGCCTCTGGCTGTTGCTTGTGTACCTGTGCAACTGTTTTCCAGGCATGCCTTTGGCTTAGCTGATGGTATTGGGCCTGTTTGCCAGTATTTTACTGAGGATTTTTGTGTCTATATTCATTAAGGAGATTGACCTGAAGTTCTGTTTTTTTGGTTGGATCCTTTTCTGATTTTTTTATTAGGGTAATACTTGCTTCCAGGAATGACTTTGGTAGTATTGCTTCCCTTTTAATTTCATTAAAGAGTTTGAGGAATAGTGGCATTAGATCTTCTCTAAATTTCTGTAGAATTCTGCAATGTATCCATCAGGAACTGGGCTTTTCTTTGTTGGCAGGTTTTCAATTATATCTTCAATTTCATTGACTAATATTGGGTTATTTAGAATTTTTATATCTTCTTGATTCAGCTTTGGTAATTCATATATATCTAGGAATTTGTCCATTTCTTCAGTGTTTTCTGTCTTATTTGAGTACAGGTTCTCAAAGTAGGTATGGATGATCTTCTGGATTTCTGCAGCATCTGTTGTGGTTTCACCCTTTCCTTCTTAATTGCATGTATTTGAGTCTTTTCTTTCATTTTAAAAATAAGGTTGGCTAGGAGCTTGTCAGTTTTATTTATTCTTTCAAAGAACCAACTCTTCACATAATTGATTCTTTGTATTGTTTTCTTAGTCTCAATTGCATTCATTTCTGCTGTGATCTTTATAATTTCCTCCCTCATATGAGCTTTGGGCTTGACTTGGCTCTCTTTTTCTAGAAGTTTGAGGTTCAACATTAGGTTGTGTTTTTGAGCTCACTCTGTTTTTCTGATGTGGGATTTCACTACTATAAATTTCCCTCATAGTACTCCTTTCATTGTGTCCCATAAATTCGAGTATGTTGGTATGTTATGCATTATCATTTAATTGTAGAAACTGTCTAATTTCTTCTTTAATTTCATCTGTGATCATTGGTTGTTCAGGATGGTGTTATTTAATTTCCATGTGTATTTGTAGTTTTTATAGTTTTTTTGCCATTGATTTCCAATTTCATTCCACTATGATCTGATAATATGCATGGGGTAATTTAAATTCCTTTGCATTTACTTGTGTGGTCTGTTTTGGAGAACATTCCATGCATAGCTAAGAGTATGTATTCTGATGTTTTGGGATGGAACACTGTGTAGGTATCTATTAAGTCTATTAGTTCATAGATTTGGTTCAGTTCTGATATTTCTTTGTTGAATTTTTGTCTAGTTGATCTATTTGTGACAGTTTGGTATTGAGGTCTGCCATTACAATTGTGTTACTGCTTATTTGATTTGTTATGACTGTTAATATTTGTTTTATATATTTGTGTGTGCTGGTATTTGGTGCATATCTATTTATGATTGTTATCTGTTCCTTTGGAGTTTTCCCTTAACAAGTGTGTAGTTACCCTCTTTATCTCTTAATCAGTCTTGGCTTGAAATTCACTTTGTCTTCAAACAGAATAGCTACCCTTGCTTTTTTCTGGGTTCCCATTGCATGAAGTATTGCTTTTAATTCTTTGACTTTTAGTCTGTGAATTTCTTTTTGAGTTAAATGTGTTTCTTGTGTGCAGCATATTGTTTGATCTTGTTTTTTGATCCATTCTACCAGTCTGTTTCTTTTTTTTTTTGTATTAAATTCTTTTATTGGTACATTGTAGGTATACAACACAATTACATTTCTCACTGGGAATTGTACCTTACCATGATGCATCTTGGTTCTTATTTTTTCCCCATTCCTAGCCCTCCCTTCACGCCCTCCACCCTTCCCTATTTACAAAGACTTTATTTCCATTTTTTCCATTTCTCAGCATTTTTTCCTTTCCCTTCTTTCCTTTCCCCTGCCCCTCCCACTACCCCTACCCCTTTGGACCTTTTATTCCTATTTTACATTATCAATTATTCATTCTAATAATTGGTATATTTTAGGTATACAACATAATGACATTCATCATTGGAAATTTACACCTTTACATAGTCTCTCTTGGTTCTTATTTTTCACCCTTGCCCAGCCCTCCCTTCAACCCCTCCAGCCCTCCCTATTTACAAAGATTTTCTTCCTATTTTTCCATTTTCTCATATTAATCCCATTCCCTTCTATCCTTTCCCCTAGCCCTCCCACTTCCTTCCCCTTTGCCCCTTTTCTTCCTATTTCACATGACCTATTATACCTTTAGTCCTCATTTACACTTTCAGTTTCTCACACCAGAGAAACTATTTGGTATTTACACATGTGTGTCCTATTTATTTCACTTAAGAGTATTCCCTCAATGTGCATCCACTTAGCTATAAATGTCTCTAATTTCTCATTTTTTATGGCTGAGTAGTACTCCATTTTATAAAAAAACCACATTTTCTTGATCCAGTCTCCAGTTGATGGGCATTTGGGCTGTTTCCAAGTTTTAGCTATTACAAACTGCACTGCTATGAACATGGGTGCACATATATCACTGTGGTATGATTCTTTCAATTCTTTGGGGAAGATCCCCAGCAGTGGAATAGCGGGGTCAAATGGAACTTCCAATCCTAGTTCTTTGAGGTATCTCCATACTGATTTCCGCAGTGGTTGCACCAGTCTACACTCCCACCAGCAGTGGAGCAGGGTTACTCTTTCCCCACAGCCCCGCCAGCATTGGTTATTGGTTGATTTCATGATAGCAGCCATTCTTTCTGGAGTGAAGTGGAATCTCAGTGTTGTTTTCATTTACATCTCTCGAATGACCAGTGATGTTGAGCATTTTTTCATGTATTTATTTGCTATTTCTACTTCTTGTGTGAGAAATGTCTGTTCATTTCAGATGCCCATTTTTGGATTGGGTCTTTAAATTTGGGAGGTCTGATCTTTTTAAGTTCTTTATAGATTCAAGATAGTAGACCTTTGTCTGAGAAAGAGCAGGTGAAGATTTTTTCCCACATTGTGGGTTGTCTCTTCACACTGCTGGTGGTTTCTCTTGCTGTGCAGAAGCTTTTTAATAAGAAGAGATCCCATTTGTTGATTGTTTGTGCTAGTTCATGGGCAACTGAGGTTTTGTTCATGAAATCTTTTCCTACACTGATGTCTTCAAGGGTTCTACCTAATCTCTGTTCCAGCTGGTTCAGAGTTTCTATTTTAATATTAAGATCTTTAATCCATTTTGATTGTATTTTAGTGCATGGTGAGAGATATAGGTCTAGTTTTAATCTTTGGCAAGTTGAAGCCCAATGTGTCCAGCACCATTTCTGAAAGAGGCTCTCTTTCCTCCAGTGAGGGTGTTTGGCTCCTTTGTCGAAGATGAGATGGCTGAGTGTCTCTGGCATTGTTTCTGAATCTTCTAATCTGTTCCACTGGTCCTCAGGTCTGTTTCTTTGCCAGTACCATGCTATTTTTATCACAGTAGCTTTGTAGTAGAGTTGCAGGTTGGGGATTGTGATACCCCCTGCCACGTCTCTGTTACCTAGAATTGCTTTTGCTACTCTGGGTCTCTTCTTGCTCAGAATGAATTTTTGGATTGTTTTCTCGAGGTCCATGAAGTATGCTGCTGGGATTTCAATTGGGATTGCATTGAAACTATATAGCAGTTTTGGAAGTATGGCCATTTTCACTATATTAATCCTTCCTACCCAGGAGCAGGGGATATCTGCCCATTTTCTGCTATCATCTTCAATCTCTCTTTTCAGAGTGCCATAGTTTTCAGAGAAGAGGTCTTTGATTTCTTTTGTTAGGATGATTCCTAGGTATTTCAGTTTTTTGGATGCTATTGTGAAAGGAATTATTTGTCCTATTTCTCTCTCAGTGAGTCTGTCATTGGTGTAGAGGAAAGCTATTGATTTTTGTGTGTTGACCTTGTAACCAGCTACTTGACTGAATTTGGTTATTAAGTCTAGAAGACTTTTGGTGGAGTTCTTGGGGTCTTCTATATAGAGTATCATGTCATCTGCAAATAATGACAATTTGACTTCTTCATTACCTATCTTTATTCCTTTTATTTCTTTCTCTTGTCTAATTGCCATGGCTAATGTTTCCAGAACTATATTGAACAAGAGTAGTGATAGTAGACATCCTTGTCTTGTTCCTGATTTGAGTGTGAAGGATTTCAGTTTTTGACCATTTAGCATGATATTGGCTGTTGGTTTTTCATAGATGGCTTCTATCAGTTTGAGGTAGAGACCATCTATTCCAAGTTTTTGTAGGGTTTTTATCATAAATGCATGTTGGATTTTGTCAAATCCTTTTTCTGCATCTATGGAGATAATCATATGGTTTTTGTCCTTGGCTCTATTGATATAGTATATTACATTGATTGATTTTCATATATTGAATCATCACTGCATCCCTGGGATGAATCCCACTTGATTAGGGTGTATGATCTTCTTGATGATCTTCTGCATTCTGTTTGCCAGTATCTTATTAAGGATTTTTGCATCTATGTTCATTAGTGAGATTGGCCTATAGTTCTCCTTTTCGATTGGGTCTTTCTCTGCTTTGGGGATCAAGGTGATATTTGCTTCCAGGAATGAATTTGGGAGTATTGCTTCCCTTTCAATTTCATTGAAGAGTTTAAACAGTAGTGGCAGCAGTTCCTCTCTAAATGTCTTGTAGAATTCAGCAGTGAAGCCATCAGGGCCTGGGCTTTTCTTAGTTGATAAGTTTTTAATTACATTTTCAATTTCGTTGATTGATGTTGGATTGTTTAGAATTTTTAGATCTTCTTTGTTCAACTTTGGTAATTCATATGTATCTAGGAATCTGTCCATGTCTTCTGTGTTGTCCATCTTATTGGCGTATAGGTTCTCAAAGTAGGTATGGATGATCATCTGGATTTCTGGTGGTCTGTTGCCATTTCACCCTTTTCATTCCTAATTGCATGGATTTGGGCCTTTTCTTTCCTTTTTTTGACAAGGTTGGCTAAAGGTTTGTCAATTTTGTTGATTCTTTCGAAGAACCAACTCTTGGCTTCATTGATTTTTTTTGTATCGTTCTCTTAGTCTCCATTGCATTGATTTCTCCTCTGATCTTTATAATTTCCTCCCTTGTATGAGC